>NC_143234.1:16224510-21024510 GCF_030267445.1 Bombyx mandarina
TGTTAACACTCATATACATTTGTAGACACATAATAAGTTCACAAAAGCGTTGGAGGAGAGTTGTGTCAAAGGGAAAAATAATAAAAACTCTTTGCTCTTTGATATTCTGGGAACGCTCTATCGAGGCGTGTAACATAGGCCTAAACTAAACAATAACAACACATTACAAATCAGGATTAGAATCACGCAGGCATACACACACCTACGATACCAGGACATGCTATAGTTAAAAAATGAATAACCAAACAGTAGTACAGTAATTTTCATTCCTTTTCTGTGCGTACGCGCATCTTTTCTGTTTAGCTTGCGCACATAACGCTGTCTCGCTCACACGGTCATTGACCGCGCATCTCCGACGAGATTGCATCTAGCGGCCATACAGCTTCCACAGATAGATGCAATACAATTTGTGGCCAATTAAAATTTAATATCGTTAACGTTTGCCACTGTTTTCGTGTTTGTATGTAATTCATATAAAAGTGTACTGCAAAATAGTGGAAGATTGCGAAACTTTGTAGATTAGGCTCGACCCAGTTCGCTTAGATAAGGAAATAAAAAAAAAAAATACTGCGCAATTCAATGACTACATTGTAGTAATAGCGTTTTGTCCTGAACCACCGGAGCGCTCTAGCGTTACCAGTTGACCGTTGAAATGGTAAAAATTTAAAATCCTTATAAAAAGAAAAAAGAAAAAAAAGCCGAAGCGTGTAGTAGTTTATTTATGACGTAGTACTAAATCTCCAATAAGAAGAGCTTGAGATATGTTTTTTTTTTGTACGGGGCAACGCTCTCGGATGGAAAAAACCAAAACAATTTTTTGTTGGTTCCAAAAACTTTTACGAGCGCCCTCAATAGTAAACGAAAGGGACGGTTGTATCTTAGAGCCCTTTCTTGCTCGTTGGCCTTTTTAACATTGAATTTGGAGTACAGTGCAACTTGAGCACGCACCAAGAAAACTTGCATGATGTTCCATTAAACTTATTACCTTGATTTTTAATTAACTTTACGTAAATAGGTTTAGTTCTCAACTAGGTCACGGGACACACTAAAGGCAATGAGTAGACTGCCTTGTGAATATATACCGGCTCAGTCTCGTTAACCTAAATTAAGCAATTACACAGAGCATATGCGAATTGAATTGCATCATCTACATGCAAAATTAACAACTGGTTGTGGATCTGATTGTGAACGATCTCAGACTGTCTTAAGTGACCAACATATACATCCGAATCTGGTGTTTATAAAGCACTGAAATTATATTGAATCCTTGTAATGAGTTCGGAGAAGTCGGATTAGTATAGTCGCTTGTCTATTAAGACACCTCCATGAAGATGGTCATGATTTCAATTCGTAGAACAGAGACAATGTAAACGATGAACCAACCTCCTTCAATATTGTTACAATAATTAACCGCAATAAAACCGAAAGGAATTGTCAAGTCAAACAGTCTTTGTGGTATTTTCCAGGAATTTCTTGACAGTCGCCGACGATATTTGATTATTAAGCTTACACACACGTTTTAAAAATTATCTCCACGTAATCCAAGGTTTCGGTTATGTGAAACGCGTATACAACAAAAACTCAGTGTAACCAATGCGGCCAATTATCCAGGAATTCATAAAATATTCCCGGGCACTGTTTAAGGCGATTCGTTCACGTTATGTCCAATGCTTTCACTTCACTAATTGGGTGTTACAATGAATCTTTGTTACAACCGATCCAACAGACAAACATATTGAGGAAGGTTCAGGTTTTATTGTTTTAAGTTTCTGGTAACACTCAAACATATAACCGAAATGGGACAGGTTACATCTTATGATAAAGGTTTAACATTTTTGGTAATTTCTTAATTTGATGTGACCATTATTAGCTTTTTACACATTAGACCTTGGTTCGCGTTACGTGTTAAGATTAGAGAATTAAATGGCTTAAACAATTCCGACTTCAAAGTTAATCCGGACATAATAATAGATATTTTAAGTAGGATGTGATTATAAATGATTCAAACATTATTTTTTTGTGAAAATACGGCTATTCTGCAAATGTTAGTGTTCCATAAGAACAGTACAGAGGAGCTGCCTTCGGAACGCGGTTAGTAGGACATAAAATAATCAGGAAGGTCCTTGATAGTAATAGTAACCCACTTGTGTGGGAATTATTGGATAATACGATACCCCTTGAACTCTTTATCTCAGTGTTATGGACGTAAATATAGCTGATAAAGGTCTTTCCGCCTGAGTAGGTTAAGATATGATTATATGTTTTAGGGTTCCGTAGCTGAATAGAAACAGATGAAACCCTTTTTTATTATTTCATGTCCGTTTAACAGGGATATTTTATTCTAGACTATAATTATGTAGTTAATAATTGGCAGGTAGATGTAATAACTCGGATAAACAATTATTATTTTAAAATACGAAACTGTGTATACATAGAAATAGACTTAAAATTAAAATTTTGATCCAATTGTTTAGTAACTATTAAACAAAATAATACGGTTTTTTCCTCACATAATATACATAATGTAAGTAAAAACTTTCAATGACCAAAGAAATAATGTAATACATTAAATAAATATTAAGGTATTCACTACGATCGAGTTTTGACCACTAAACTAACGACTTCTCATAGCAATAATTATTATTAGAGCTGGTGCTTTATGTATCTAATCGAAAGCATGGAGGAAAAGTTCAAGTCCACTTAAAATGAGTAAGTGGGTCTTAAAATGTTCTGAGCCGATGTAACACATCATTTTTTCTTTCTAAAGATTATGTATCAGGTTTGGGCTAGTACAGGTATTTATGAGTAAAGCTAAGAGCCACTCTGTACAAAAATATATACCGTTTCTGAATGTTGATTTGGTAAATAATTGAATTATAACTTCTTACGTGCATACGTAAGTAAACACTTTTTTTTTATTAATTTAAGGGCTGGCTAAGTGTGTACTTTTAAAGTAGTAATAATCCCTATCTTATTTTCGGCTATCGGTGAGAAATTTTGAAAAACATATATCTATACTAATATTATAAAGCAGAAGAGTTTGATTGTTTGAACGCGCTAATCGCAGGAACTTACTGGTCCGATTTGAAAAATTCTTTCAGTGTTAGATAGGCCATTTATTGAGGAAGGCTATATATAGGCTATATAACATCACGGTAAGACCAATACAAGTGGAGCAGCAATAAATAATATTTCAAAAGACGGGTTTAAATACATTAACATTCTATAATTCAAAGATATTTTCACTTTCTACGTAAGTGAAGTGGGAGGTAAAATTTAGTGTTATACTATAACTATTCCACGCGGACGGAGTCGCGGGCAAAAGCTAGTTAGAAGAATAAAAGAGCTTACAAGAACTCAAAGAATATTGATTTAGACAATACGTTCTTTAATTTTCCGGCACTCTCAAATTATATTATTATATTATACGCGGCGAGATAAATAATATTATATTATGTATTTACTTTGAATTTTAATTTCACTTCAATACACATGTGGCTGTTTTTTTTTTTTTTTTTTCATTAAAAATATTATCTATTACAGAAAACAATTAAGTTTGAAATTAAATGTATTAAGTACCACTGAATCTGAACCACGCCTAAAATAAAGGACAAACTTATAACATCACTGAAAATGTACACACGCAAATCGAAACAAACAAAAATATTATTTATGATCATATTATTATGCGTATATGAGATTTCGATCTATTTGCGTGTTGAGTTCTAAGCAGGCAATAGGTTTTATTAACACTTTATTTCGGTTCCCACACTCCAGAGAGCAATACGTGGAATTTGGTCACGTATCCTAATGAGTCCTGTACATAATAAAGGCCCGCGTAAGGCACGAACACTTGACCCATAAAAAATGAATTCTAAATCAATCTATCACGACGTTTCCTTTTCACACACTCCGGTGTTTAAACAACCGAAAGGAACAAAAGATTAACTCAAGTGAACCAAAAGGCAGCATAATGTGGATAAATCTCGCATATTAAGTAGAAGGGTGTTAACTGGAAAATAATACTAAGTAGCGATGATCGAATATACCAGTTACCAAATAGTAGCAGAGCATACGTTGTCTTTGACGTTTGCTTGTTAGGTGATCCCAAAATGGCGGGAACGTTGGAAGGATTTTAAATAGTGTTTGAAGATAATTTGTGAACCACATTATGTTCTATCCATTGAATAGTTAGTGAGTAGATCATAAGTTTACTTTTTTTTTAATCACACTTGTTTAATTTTCGCAACATAAGTTCTGAAATTAGACCAAAATAGTACCTACTATTAAATGAACGCTTTTATTTAATGTTTACAAGTCAATTTCCGTAAATTAATACCTACTATTGAGTGTATTTTACAGCTATTCTTCACAAAGTGGGCTCGCATTTTAAAATACCACGTAATGATGATTACACTGAAGTGTTCGTTCGAAACTTCTACGGAGATGAGAATTGATCAAATTGTTATATATAATTTGGAAAAAAAAAAGGCATTGGTATAAATTACAGTGATAGAAACTTTGACGTTTACGTTTATTTTATTGCTCAGTATTTATTTAAATTGATCGAATTACTCTCGAGATTTACGGTTACGACAAATTGTGATTACGAGAATGTTAGGAAATAAAATTTGGTGTACGTTTACTTGCTTATTATCTTCGGATGCTTTTGTTAGTTTTTGAAACAGGTTTCAATTTAGAAAAAGAAATCATTATAACTACATCTCTATAAAACTGTAATCTACTGTAGCGGGAAACCGTAAGCGTGGCACATACTTACCGAAGCGTTAGGTATTTTCAATAAACGCAACACATAAATGAGGTCTTACCTGTAACAAAAAAAAACATAGGTATTGTTATAATAAACGTAATTAGCTTGACGAGAATGGATATGAAATAAGGAAAAAACTATTTTTTTCGTTTTAATAGCAAACAGGTACATCTTTTAAAATGTTGTGGAAGTTGAGAAGGCCAAATTTGAGGGATATTAGAATGATTACCAGTTACGGGTACAAACGACAAGGTTGCTGCGGTTTCTATGTCTTGCGGTTAGCGTGGGCTGTCTTATTTTATTGTGTGGGCTGTCTTCCCCATTGTAGTTAGTACATTAAGCCATGTAGCAATGTTTGATACTGAATTTGTAAAAACGCAATTAAAATATTGTTTTCGTTGTGCGGGCTGAAATTCTGTTACGTTGGTTATATAGATCGAAGGAGAGTAATTAAACAGTATTTTTTTTATATTGTAAGTAATTTAATTTGTTTACTAGCAATAAATGTTTCAACTCAAAATGTGTCTTGTATCAATGGTTATTTCAATTATCTATAATCGAAATCATATTTTTGGAATGTTATCTGTAATTTAGACGTATTTTTACAGATGTCCCCTCGTATTGATAGCCTCAAAAACTGAGTTAAGCTGCAATGGGATAATAAAGATTACACAGAACGTATTCTTGGATTGCTCAAACTGGTTGTTGTCATTTATCAAGTGTTCGGTTAATGACTAGTTTTAGCTGGTATTATATTTTATGGGTTATACTGACATTTACGGATATATAAAAATAATGTTGTCTTTTAAGAAAGTCCCAGAAGTTTTAAATCGGATTTTGCTTAAGTTGGATTCCAAATACATTTTAATTTAGATTTTAATTTGAGATTGGTCTCAAAAATACCCAGAGCATAAAGAAAAGAAACATTAGACACTTAGTTGAAACAATAAGATAACTGTTAAACGTTTTATAGAGTATAACAGTATTTCTGCTGCCGTGCAAATACTGTTTACATGTTAATGTCAGAATAGGTTTTTTTTTAATTTTGTGAATTGTATTATATTTCATCTAACTTTTTTTAAGATGATCATTTTATCTATACTAATATTATAAAGAGGAAAGATTTGTTTGTTTGTTTGTATTGAATAGGCTCCGAAACTACTGAACCGATTTGAAAAATTCTGTCACTGTTTGGAAGCTACACTATTCCCGAGTGACATAGGCTATAATCTTTTTTGAAGAAAATTAATGATCCTTGCTAAAACTCCAATAATGTAACTGAAGTGTAAAAAAAATTACCTAAAATATTCTTTAGATCGCGTGCCCTGCGAAAACTATTGATGATAGAATAAAATAATCTACTACGACTTTGTAGAACACATTATTATTTACAAAAAGTGTCGCGACAGCATATGTCTAACTATTATATTTATGCCGCAATAAGTGTTCTTTTATTTAAAAAAAAATAAAACAACGTCAAATATCGTTGAAATTTTTGTTAGTCCCGAGCGGAGCCGGAGCGGGCCGCTCTTAGTTTATAATATAAGAATACCATATTGTTTTGTGTAGTCTCTGTCGAATGTGAAGATCTTTGTCATTAAAGCTGTGCTTGTTATGCATGCATATGAACGCAATTTCGTCGACTCGCTTATTGCACGCACTGATTTGAATCGCGTATTCATTTAAAATGACATCTCTGTGCTCCAGAAAATTGAGGTTGTTCAACTACTTTTTTTTTTTTTTTTGAAGAAAATTGCATCGAAACAATTTTCTCAAAAAAGTTGAATAACCTTTGGCATCGCTTCGTTCGCGTGCCGTATTCGTCTGTCCTTTTCTGTTGTTCGAAGTTAGGGTGCGACGAACTCTGTTTGTTTGTAAACTGTTCTATTGTGTACGTTTTTTCGCGATATTTTGGAAGCGTCAATGTTTTATTGTTTTTTTTTTTTTAAGTTCGTTATTATCGATTGTTTTGTCAACACAACCGCAATTTAACAAAAGCCAATACAAAGTTAATAATTTTATTAAATTAACATAAATTATTAATTGATATCCGTACGCGCAGAAAATTTAATTAGTGCTCGAGTTTATTACATTACAAATGAATTACAAGTGGTGCAGTGGCATAGTATCGATATTACTTAATAACACATAGTTTTAAATTTATTTATTAAATATGTTTAGTTAAATTAATATATCACGACGTTAAATTTAGCTTTTTCTTTGTATGCAACAAACAAAATAAGTTTTAGTAAGATTTTTATGCAAAATAGATTATTTGCATATACTTAACCACTCATTAAACGTCTAAATTTATTTAGCCAAATTACGGAACCGTAAATAAATATTTTTGCGAGAGAAACTACGTTGTGAGTTCGTTCACCTCTCGCCTACGTTTTGGGGTGGTTACGGTACGCTCCGAATTGTCCAACGTTTCCGGTCCGCGAATTGTGCTCGCACGCATTTCGAAAGCTTTCGCGGACACATTTAAAACAGTGCGCGGATTTCGACTTTTTTAAGTCTTATTTATGAGATGTTTTTTTTATTCATGATAGCTTTACTTGTGCGTTCATTGTTCGATTTGTTTATTATGCAACGTTACGTAACGTACGCCGAAATGCAATTTCCTGTCAATAATGTAGAACACAATAAAATGTCCAATCACGAGCTTTGTTTGTTGACATAATGCGTACATACGCGCTGCCATTTGAATATCGAATGAGTCGTCGAAAGGTTGTCACGAAGTACCGTTATTTTAAGGCGCTACGTCACACTATAATGTTTTGACATTACACTCACTAACGTTTAGTATCAATGGAATGCTTTTTATGCCCAATTATCGCGCATGCGATACCAAACGCCATAATGGCTGGGCAATCAGTTAAATTACTTAAATGTAGGACACGACAAAAGTAAAAAAAAAGGAAAGTCATGTCTGTCAGCACAATGAGTACAAAGCGATTGAAATAAGGTTAAAGTGTCTTCTTTAATATAATGCTTTCTGTTTTTGTTTGCCGAGGTATATTTGAAAGTGTATATAACTTATGCATCTTGTTTCGCTTGGGCAGTTCGGGTATTGAGCGCGGTTCAGAGTAGCTCACTTTCTCTTAATCAGGGCTGCTCTGTCCTTATTATACGAAAGTTAAGACATTGGCCTAAGTGGAGTGGAGAATACTTAACTACACGCACACATTGATACGTGTCGTGTGTGCGTGTTGTTATGGTACGTTCAATAACACTACGGCGGCGTCGGTTCGACGAACTCAGTGCGCAGGCGCCGTTTGCGGACACCATGATGCGAAAATGGTCTTTTGCTAATATAACGCTTTTTGCTGTTGTTAGTAAACAAGCCTCCTCAAAGTTATATTTCCGGTGGTACGATTAGTGAAAATGTTTAGAGAGCACTTCGAACGTGTTATATAGCTACAAATGGGTACGTGATATGACCGTTGTTAACAAATTACAATTGGTCAACAATTTGTCGTATTGCGCAAGCGGCTAGTGCCCTCGACAAATCAATTTTTCAAGGTTCAACAAGCCGCTTTACAGTTACGGGGCCGTATATTCCCTTTATGGCCTCGTGGAGTTAACGGCATTGAAGCGCCTGCCACGAGTTATCTAGTCCACATAGTTTAGCGTCCGGACGCACCTTACAATGCACGCAGTCTTATAAAGACTATGCACACTTGACTTTTTATGACTTTTTTTAGTGCTTAGATGGGTGGACGAGCTCACAGCCCACCTGGTGTTAAGTGGTTACTGGAGCCCATAGACATCTACAATGTAAATGCGCCACCCACCTTGAGATATAAGTTCTAAGGTCTCAGTATAATTACAACGGCTGCCCCACCCTTCAAGCCGAAACGCGTTACTGCTTCACGGCAGAAATAGGCAGGGTGGTGGTACCTACCCGTGTGGACTCATAAGAGGTCCTACCACCAGTGATGTCTTTAAGAAAATAGTTTTATTATTTTTTGTTAATGACGGACAGCCGAATTTGGTTTAGAAAATATTCTTTGAAGTGAAACATGATATGGAGAACCACTTCAAACCGTCGCGCGCATCCAACGGTCAAATGCATTTGCATCAGCGTCAATCAAACGAATTCATCTTAACACCTAATTTTAATAATTATTCATCTTCGTATTCAATTTTCAATGCAACGCCCGTTCACACACAATTAGCTTCATACACAAAACATATCTGAAATTTAAATTGTAACTTTATATCACTAATTCTATCGACAATAATAACGTGAAATATGATTATTTTATTTAACAATGCATTATTTTTATTGTCGCGGCTTCTTTACAATTTCTCTTGAGGGTCCAGTAATTTATTTTTTAGAGTAGCCCATCGGTAAGTAATAAAAATGTTTCTTTGAAATCCATATTGAAGGAAATTATAGCCAGAGTTAATATATTGAGAATTTTATAGACTATAGATCATATAGAATTCGAATCAAAGCTATAATAAGATTCTAAGAATCACTTCTTACTATATTATTGCAAACAATGACAGTAATGAACAATATTTGTATTTATTTCCTTGAAATTGCTGTCATCACGGAAAACATTATTAATGATTTTGCATTCATTGCTCACGTATTCTACACTAGTGGTTATATACGTAATATTTACGTTACTATCACATAAAATAGTTTTATTTGAGAGCACGTTCCAGTTTCCTACATTTCAAACTCTCACGGAATTCAATCAAGGAAAGGTGTGAGACTTGTAATGAACAACTATTTATACAGTTGTATCTCTCAACCCAATGATCATGACGGATTAACATTTGAATTCCTGTATTAACATAATTTCTCATTCATCGAATGATATCAATCATTTCGAGTACGAATGCTCTTGATGGATGTCGTCTTATGGGATATTTGTGACAGTTGAATTGGCCCGAAGAAAGGGCCCACGTCAAATGGTCCCAGAGTTAAAGTTCACACGTGTTCTATGCATTTGGTGTCAACAAAAGGGCCCTTCTGACCCCCTCGGACTGTGTACAACATTATAGAGCGTACATAAGCAAACAATCCCTTTAATTACCTTTTTATAATGTTTCACTTTTCTCATATAAGTAAATCATGCGTTGAATGATTGCGATGTCAAACTAAAACAAAATAAAGTACTTGTTGCTTCGTTAACCTCCCACGCTCATGTTGATTATTCATGAACACTTTCTACTAAGCATAGTGTACACAGAAGTAAGAAGCAGAAGTGTACGCGTTAAGTAAAGGTAAGTAAGTGTAAGGCGTGTAAGTTTAGGATTTATAATATAACATTAAAATATAAGATTCTCCGGTCAACTTCTATTGTATCCGTGATCAATAGAATCCGAAGAATGAATCTAAATTTGAATGTAAAACGAATCAAGATGTCCAATCCCGACAGCTCTTGAAGTACCTTACATGAGGTTCCCTCATTCATAAGGGTGTTGCTAGTGAAGAATGTTGATGTAGTTTTGATTTATTGTAAAAAAAGGCGTGCCTGCGGTTTTATCGAGTTCAAATTTGTATTTGTAAAATAATTAAACATATATCGTTCGTTTCTTGGATAGAAAATATAAGAATATAAACTAGTAATTTCTCCAGACAACGAAGGGTGTCTTTGCAAAATATAATATGTAGTTAAAACATTTTGGCTAAACATATGTACCAGTTTCATAGTAGAGTTCGCTGTAGAGCAAAATAAAACTATGAGTAAATCCAACAACTCACTCCTCAAAAATAATTGCTCAAAGCGCGGAAAGTGTCTAGGAAGGAAGTGACCCTTAATTTATTTTCAAACTGCGACAGAAACCAAAGCTGTATACTCCACGCCCTTAACGACTCTTCAGATTGAAATGATAACGCAATTCAACTGTATAACTGAATTTATATATTAATACGTGAAGCAAAAACTTTATCCCTTTTTACGAAAATTGCGCGGACGGAGGAGTATGAAATTTTTCACACATATAGATAATATAGAGAAGAAGTGCACAATGCTAATGTTTTTTTAAAATAATGCATAAAAGATACATTAAATCAATAAAGAAAACATTACACACACTACATACCATGTATTTGACGCACACACGCATGCGTCAAACTTTTGTTCTTGCCGTCTGTTGTCAAATTGAGAATAGATTAAATATTGTTTGCCTTTGTTCATATTTTTTATAGTGTAGTCTTGGCGAAATTTGTGATTATAGAAGTATAAAATACAAACATAATAGTGTACAAACTTACAATTCCAATTAATTATAGTCGAATTTCGAGTACTGCGGTACCTCTAATTCATATAAACGTAGTTATTATAAGGCCGAAATGACACATCACCAGTATCGTATCGGCTCAAGGTTGTCGTTCTTGTCGATGTGTATATTATTTGCTCACGCAATAATTACTCGGCTTCCTCGTTCGATACGTGTATTATCGTAATGAACTGATTTTTTTGCTAATAAAACAATATGTGCTGTTATTGCTACTACTATTATAGATAGGACTACCGAGTATTATTTTTTTTACTCAAATCATATGTAATTTTCTGTTAGACGAATTTGGGTAATAAGTGTATGTCCTTGTCGGTTGTGACCCTATAATTACGAAGGAGACTTTCCCACGTGTGAGGACAAGTGTCCGTAACCTTTATGAGCCGTGTCACGTCCGTTGAGTGAAAAATGAGTGCAAATATTCATAATTTACGCCTTCGTTTTCACGAAATAACTACGTGACAAGTGAAGCGTTGACGGATAAGCCCTAATATTTAATACAGTATTATTTATTTGATTACGCTCTGGCTCTGTTATTTAATGGGACAGGTTCCAATTTATCGATATCGTAAAATTTTGTTTGAAGAAGCAAAGTTTTCGGTTTGATTTAACTTGTAAGCCCAGTTTGGTTGTGCGTTTACGAGTTGTGAGCCGGCTCTATAAGAAACCGATTCTGGTTTGTAAGATAGAGCACGAGTTATATCAGAGTAATAATTATTTCGACACCACAATATAGCTTAAGATGACGGGCGTTATTAATTTTGTGATATCCAATGGCTCCTATAATTATTTACTTAAATACCAGGATTTCGTTGCCTCGAATGAACTAAGACTATATTATTGACGAAGCAATTTTTTTTATTGCCCTTGTAGGCAGACGAGCATACGGCCCACCTGATGGTGAGTGGTTACCGTCGCCAATGGACTTCAGCAATGCCAGGAGCAGAGCTAAGCCGCTACCTATTTTCTAAGATAATTTTCTAGGGTATAAAATATTTGTTGGTCCAGCTGTTTATTTTCCGCTCGCGTGTTGAGCGAAACAATACGGTTTGTATGTGTATTCTTTACAATTTCGATTCGAATCATTAGAAACAATGAATTTTTCCACATTGAAAACTTTTTCTTTTAAACGCCAAGCCACACTGCGCTTTCTTTCTTCCGTACTGCATTATACACGGACAGATGTCAGAACAAAATAATAATAAAAAAAATCTCCGACACGTTCCCGAATTAAAATTGACGCGTTCCATTTAAAACAATAACGAAGTGCGGCACCGAATTGAAAATAATGAAATATGATTGAGTCGTTTTGTTCTAATAGTGAAATCGCGTCTAAATATGAAGCCACCGTTTTCAAAAGCGTTATTGCTTTACATCAAAACGGGGAACGTTCAAACTATTATTCACACGAAGTCCAAACTTGATAATTATTTATTGATCCGGTGCAAAATTGAAACTTGTGCGGGGAAACAATCCCCCTAGTTATGTTTTAACGGAACCGTCATACGTATTGTGGATAGATGTGGGGAGAGCAGAGCTGGTCTATCGACCGTACCAATGATTGTGGCGACAGATGCTATTGATACTATAATTATTTACTACGTGATCTATGTAGAATTAGATGTTTGCTGTATTCTCGATTTGGTTGATGTGAACCTCGGTTCATTAAAAAATGTCTCCTTTCTTGTGCCATTAAAGAAGTTTGGCAAACCACCTAATTATATATTAAAATTAGCCAGGGTGGCATCTATTCCTTTTACGGTACATAAAAATATACGTTAAGCAATTACCAATACAATTAAGAGCCTAGCAGAACATGCTCATATAAATCACGACATATCTCTAAAAGACTAATAGCTGATGTCAAAACATGACTAATTATTGTATTAGGCAAGTATAACAAAGTGCCTTATCATCAATTAAAACATGCATAAATTACATTTATCCGATGGAGTCACGAACACAAAACAATATCGATAACAATGTTATTAACTTATCCATTCCCACGTGGTCGAGCGATGGGAAACCGTTTAACAAGGTGCTTCTGATATTATCAATTATCTACCCTGTATATTGAAAGTATCGATTTCCGAACCCCCTGTATAGAGCACAGGCGCTGAAACAGCATGGGAAAGTGATAAAGGTTTATGGTCTATGACTGAACAATCAAGTCATTGTAAGTGGCGAGTTAAGTTGTACTCGGTAAGTGCTTAAAAACAGAACGTCGCTGTTTACTAAAGGTTTAGAGTTACTTCAAAAATATTTTTTCCTGTACCAAAAAAGACGGCGACTCTAAAATGGGTTTTAAGTGTTCTTTCGGTTACGATCCAATCTCCAAAATAGCTTTGAATTTATTTTAAGTATATAATTTTACGAAACAATTCTTTATTGTTTTAACATTAAGTTAAACTGACGAATTATGTACTAAAGGTCAACGAACTATACGATAAGTGAGACTTAATTGGCACATAGATATTAGATGTTATACCGAATTTAGTTACTAAATTAGTGGCTTTATCGTTTATTTTTACATGTCACACAAAATTTGGGTTAATCTAATACTATTTGGTATGGTATTAAAGTACTTTATAATCTACACTAACGTTTAATTAAAATTTTTGACAACTCTATAACAAACAATTTGCTTTTACAGTAAATTATTTTCTTTTCACGCCACATTAACTGGTCCCATGATAACTTCGTAAAGAACTTGTGTTACAGGTACCAGATAACGGAAATAAATCTAAGATTTTTATTATACACATACATATATTTAATATACATCCATAACCCTGGAAAATACATTTATATTTATCATACAAATATCTTTCCTTGGCGGGATTCGAACCCGCGACCCCCTTGTGTAGTGACCATGTCACTTACCACTACACCAGACGGTCGTCAATTATTATATTTGAAAAGTTTTTCTGCGAGGGAAAACATAGTAAAGAACGAAATCAAAAGTGGTAATTATATATTAGACCAAGGAACGGAATTGTTCCCATGGAATCCTTAGGGGTTTTCAACCGTAAAAGATTTGTCAGCTGTTTTCATGGTTAAGGAATAATCGAGTAATCGTCGTAAGGGCGGTAATGGCCTCCGTGTGAATAATTTTCGGGGGTGGATCTTCCCTTTCGGTATCAAGAAGTGTTGTTTTTTCAATACACAAGGATTTCTGTCAGTTTTTGTAATTTTCAAAGTGTACTTATGACAAAAAAATATGAAAAATATTTTAGGTCTGTAAATATACTAAAATGTAGGAAATAGATAAAATTGGTATAGTATTTTTTTAGGAATATTGAAATTTAATGTTTCATCAACATTTGAATAAAATTAGTATGAGTAATAATGAAAAAATAATATTTTTATTATTTCATATTATATTATTATACATCAGGCACTATTTTATAGTCCAATAGAACTTTTGTTTGTTATAATTATGCAATGCCGTATCTTTGTCCATTCCAAAAAACAGGGTCTGAATTATTATAGGAATTAAAACAAAAATGTTCAAGTAGTTCAATAAAATAATAACCAAAAGAGAATGCACTTTAAGGACACTCATGCAATCAATACATGCAATTCCTAATTAGTCGAGTCAGACGCTGAGAGAAAATTTCCTAGGTATTTCAGATCTAAAAGTGTACATATTTTATATTGTTTCATGAAATGCTGTAGCACATACGAGATAATAAGTATTGACTCCGACCGGGACCGGTGGTTTACTGGTAGTAGGGTCTCTTGTGAGTCCGCCCGGGTATGTACAACCACCCTACCTATTTCTGCAGTGAAGCAATAATGCCATTTAAGCGTTTTTTTTATTGGTTAGGTGGATGGACGAGCTCTTAGCCCACCTGGTGTTAAGTGGTTAGTGGAGCCCATAGACATCTACAATGTAAATGCGCCACTCACCTTGAGATATAAGTTCTAAGGTCTCAAGTATAGTTACAACGGCTGCTCCACCCTTCAGACCGAAACGCATTACTGCTTAACGGCAGAAATAGGCAGGGTGGTGGTACCTCCTCGTGGGGACTCACAAGAGGTCCTACCACCAGTAAAAAAAATTAAAAAAACTTGGTCTTGGACCATTCTGAGATACATTGGGTCAGTAACCACACGACCAACGGACAATCAACTTTTAATTAAAGCAATCAAAATTAGTTTTCGCCTACACGTAAAAAATCGGATCGCGATCGTTAAGCGAGCCGCTTACCACGAGAACCGCCAATTAGAAAGTCAGCGCTGGTCGTAACTGTACATTTTTCGCGTAGCCGACCCGAAGTATTCGTCTAAGCGTAAAAAAGTTAACAGAACTTTTCGTAACATTTCGTTTATCGTATTTTTAAGATAAAGGTTGGATTTCTCTCAAGTGGGTCACGATGCATAAAATCGGAACATTCTTAAAAGCGTGGCCGAAAAAAATGTCCCCGCTCAAAAATGTATAATGATGCATATATGTATAGTATGATATACTGTTCATTTATTGTCGCTAATTTTAACTTAATATTTTATTATTTTATTTATTGTATGACACACGCACACACACGCACACGCACACACACACACACACACACGCACACACACGTACTATATTCTTACAGATCGCTCTTCCTGGTTAACTTTCTTTACCTGGTGACCTAGCACTGAACCACTGACTTTTGTAACACAGGTTTTCCTAGCATAAAAGTCAGGGAATATTGTTATTGTATACCTCATAAAAAAGCCATGTATATTATTATACTAGTGTTAAGAATTCTTGTACGTGTTTGTATTTTAAGAGGCTTGAATAAATATTATTATTATTATTATATTTTGATCGAATTAAAATTCGTAATGTCACAAATTTTTACATCTTGATGTAACTGTAAAAGTAGTTGTTTAGCATGATATGATACTGAATGCGGCATTAAAATCATCGAAACATAAAAAAACATAAGAACACGCCAAAACGCAACTAGTTCTATCAGAATAGATATAATATTACCACTGTTTCCTTGTAAAATACACTGTCTCTAGTAGACATAATTAAGGTGTTTTATTCAAATGAACCTTGCAGGATCGGCTTTTAGACTTTTTCATTTAGCTGCCCTTGTGACTCTCTTGTAAAATCCATTTTAATTACCGACAATCCTATTTTCCTACTGATCGGGACTTCTCGGTCTACGGATTGATTGATGCTCCACGAGTTTTTTACCGTATACCCCACTTGGGACTGTTCTGAAGAATTGATTGAAATAATCCGGTCCGTTTTACCATTGCACCACTCCATACTGGAGCTGACTTCCAGCATCCAGAACGTTTGTCAATATTATTTTTGTCACGTACGACCAGATTCTGAAATGAATTTCGTCAACTACTATTATAAGATTTACTGGTGATTCCTTCTCCTTATCCTCTAATAACTTTCTCTTGCGCCATTCCTGCTTAGCCTCAGCGTGTGTGGTGATTAAAACACCGTTATTTTACAGGATCTTTGAAGCGGACAAGTAAGGTCAAGTGACCCAGTTTAACAAATCTATTACGCCCAACTTATTATGCCTAAGCTAATAAAAGGAAATGACAAGCGGACTCGCGTCACCGCCACACCGTCGACGTTGTTCTCCGTTAATTCAATTTGCTCAACTATTGTTCGTCCTTGATCTCAATTCAAGAATTAGCAGAGACAATAAAGCGTTGTTTAAGCTGGTTCTCTTTTGAATAAAGTCGCTAATATTTTGTTAACCGCCAGAGATAGTGTTTTTAGGAATAATTTGTACGTTCATGTTATGCTTTGGTGAATTTAACGCGAACCGTCCTTTTTATCTTTCAGACATTTTGATCTTAGTAAAGTGCAGTCGTTATACGCATTGAACCATACAGTGTGCGTTTCCTTAGGGTCAGCACACACGTGAGGTGTGGAGCGAGCGTGTTCCTCGTGAGAACTCCCAACGTACATTTTGTCTCGTGTGTCGGTGGTTGAAACAATTCGTTTTCTGCATTAACAAGTGCGAGTGATGTATGTTTATGAACGTTTACAAGAATAATTATTGTAGTAAATACAAATATCGATTATAAATTTGATCTTATTAAGACCCCGGAATATCTAGTAGACTCTAGGAAAGACGAAATCACTGATAATGAATCTTTTTCTAATCGACCTAAAAGACTAATACATACATTAACAAACAAAAGGAAGTAAAGTTAGGCAATCCAGACGCTTAGTAAAAGAAATCGATATAATTACTCCAATGCGCCGCGTAGGGCACCGATGGTCTATATGGCAGTCAACGTATTAAAATTACTACTACCTTTAATAATACTGTTACAGCAATGTCTGTATTCGTTGATCTAAACGCACACCGACGTGATTAGTCCGATAAAATTGCATATAAAAACAATGAATTCGTGTTCCCGGTGAAGTTGTGAAAACCGCTCGATGCGGGTGAAACAAAAAGTTGTGAACACACGTGTTTCGAATTTCGAAATTTCGAACAGATAGGGGGAACGTAACGGTCGCAAAGGGCGGCATCTGCTCTCGCTACCCCCGCGTGCGATATGCACCCTCCGCACTACGCGACGCAAGCGAATACATTCCGCTTTAAGTGACCGGGTTGCTGTCATTCTGACAGATGTGTTACAATACGTATAAATTTACAACAGAGTTCAATCATTAAAAACCTAACAGGTTGAATATTAGCATTGTCTTAGGTTTTCGCGATTCGTAAATATAATTAAAAATGCTTTTACGGTCGTCCGTGATCACGAAAACTGTAAAGTATTTGAAAAGTCGGTAGTAATACAAATGAAAAGAGTAAACGCGAGATTACACCGTAAAACTAGTTTTAAATAGCATTAATGTTATACTCGACTATTGTGTAAGTTCCGTCTAAATATTATAACTATAATTTTAGGACAGTTTTAGTCATCGAGATTATATTAAATACATAATATCTCGATGGTTTTAGTATTGATTGAGTAAATTAACCCATAGACAGAGCCCACTGAGTTTCTCGCCGGATCTTCTCAGTGGGTCGCGTTTCCGATGCAGTGGTAGATTCTGCAAAGCACTGCTCTTGCTAGGGCCAGTGTTAGCAACACTCCCGGTTTGCGTCCCGAGAGCTCAACTATACTCTAGGGAAATCTGAAATAGCCTCTCAAGGCTATCAGTATAGGTAGGGAAAAAAAAGTATTGGTTGCCGTCGGATGAAGAGTAAATGACAGTTAAAAAATCAATACGCCAGCCGTTGGAGTGAATGTCCGCGAGGGTGAAGTACAAAGGGTGTTTGTTGCGCACGCGCCGTCGCCGCCGCCGGCCCGTTCGTTATTGCACACCCATTATCAATCACAACACAATGCAGACTTATTCTCTGCTGTTGCAGGGGTGACAATACCGATCGATATTTACGTTTTCGTTAAAGAGCAAACTTTTTTTTTATTGCTTAGATGGGTGGACTAGCTCACTAGTTACTCGAGCCCATTGACATCGACGTAAATGCGCCACCCACCTTGTGATTTAGTTCCTAAGGTCTCAAGTATAGTCAGAGCGGCTGCCCCACCCTTCAAACCGAAACGCCGTACTGCTTCACGACAGAAATAGGCCGGGTACCTACCCGCGCGGACTCACTAGAGGTCCTACCACCAGTAAATGTTAGAAATGAAGTTCAAGCCATCAGCAAAAAAATATCGCCAAGATGAGCTAACAATACAATGTAACATGAAACTATTGAATCGTTAGAAAGGGTTCTTTGAATGTTAGAGCGAATTGACCAAATGCAACAACTGCAATACAAAAAACCTGCAGCAAAAAATGCAACAATTTCTAATGTCGAATCTATAAGTGCATATTACGAGAAACCCCGCTGCCGAAGTCCACTTACTTTCCCATAATCCAAAACATTGGAAAGTTCAACGACACTAGGAGAGGTGTAATTACGCACAGTTATAGAAATTAGAAGGGAAATAAGGAATTGGGTGACCGGGTTTTCTTAGACCCCCTGCACACATAATACGGTTGGTCAGTTTCAGACAATAAAAATCGTGACCCTTAAACGGTTCTTAGGAAGTGCATAGATTTACATCTGCCGAAACGTAACGCGTATTGGAGAGCATTTGAAATAATTTGAATATCGTAGTTGTCAAATATTACTGGCGGGGAGCAAGTATATACAAGGGGATCAATTTTTTTTCGTTGAAGTTTTTAACTCGGCCATGTATTTATGTAGCAAATATAAGGTGAGATTTTTAGTTTGAATGAAATCATAGCTTTCCACACATTGGGAAATTTTATTTTTAAATTGACCACCTCGAAGTTTCGATACAGTGTTATTAACTCCGCCAAAAATAACCGCAGAATGCACGCTGAGTTTGCCATTTAAGTTATTAAAAGGTAAAATATAAAATATGTGTCCGTTGTTCTTTTTTTTTTGTAAATTCTAAATACAGCTTTTCGAGAGATTTTATTTTACATGGTAAATTATTTTTATAAACATTTTCCCAAGTTTTTTTTTTTCAAATATTCTTTAATCGTGGCCATTTTCATATTTACCTATTCAGTTTAAAAGTTTATCGAGGATTTTGCAAATTGAAAAAAAGTCTATGAGACCGTAACTTTTTGGTTGAATTGAAAAAAAATTTTGCCAATGTGTACGTCATTATCTTCTGTTTACCAGTTCAGCCGCAGATGTCAAAATGTATAAAATGGGACACGTGTGGGAGGCTCGTAATATATCTCACTCGGAGGCGTTGTATCAAAACAATGCGAATCTAGGTTAAATGGTACATGCGGATTATTCATAATATAATAACAAAGTAAACTGTTTTTTGTTTAAGTTCAAGTTACTCATTAGGGTCTGTGGTTTTGCGACGCCTACAAACATTATAATAATCAGTTAGATTTTTTTCTTCTAATTATCCCTTAAACTCAACGAAAGTTCATTCGAAATTACTCAAGAAAAGACTACAATTTTTTAATTACAGTGTTACAAATTATATAATGGGAGGTCTATAATTGGACCCTTTATGACGTACGCGACACCTTGATGGAAAAAATCGAGAAACATCAAGTTACTTAGGGCAGTTTTTTATATCATCGTAATTGAAAATTAGAACGTGCAAGATTTGTTTTTGTTCGAAAGTAAATATTATTAATACCTGGCTATAGTGTGTATTACGTTATGATTGTAATGAGAATGTATAGAATATACGAGTTAGTGCCAAGACTATGCAACTGCCTATTTAAGAAACGCGCCGATGCGTCTGCCAGTGAAGACTTCATTGAGCACTGTACATTGTTACACGTAATCAATGCTTAAAACAAATTAGATCAACCAGGTAATTAATTCGAATTTGGATCTTGTAATATCACGAGAAAATGTCAAATCAAAGTGACATTGCATTCGTTATCGCCTTATCAGCAACACACTATGTTTTCTGAGCTACGAAAAAATAAATAAATGTGCATGCATCTCTGTTTATCGGATTGAAACCGGTGAGCTCGAGATACTATTATTCAGTTTGGCAGTTGTCACTGGCTGTTAATAAAAAATTACGAATGTGCTTAGATTAAAGTTATGTTACGTACCTGTTATTCTCTTTTGGGTCTTGGTGCTCTCTGGACTTGAAACTTTAGCCTCCTGGGTGGATGTATTCTGTTTCGGCGTCGAGGTTGTGATCGGTGACCTTCTTAACGCTACCGGAACTGCAGACGCTGGTACTAATTGCCACGCGAATCTCTGAATGCCCGGTAAAGGTTGTTCATTTGCAAAATCGAAACCCCATCTTTGACTGTCCAATTCCAATTGTCTCGCCAATTCTCTCTCAACGAATCTTCTATTCTCTTCTCTATCGGTACAGCCGAATAAATTCCTTCTGACACCATCGAGAGCGGTAACTCCGCGAACTCGAAGCGACCTAGTGTCCAGCACAGTCGTCGTGGCCTGTAGGCCGGGCGCCCTCACACTCAAAGCAGACATCTCAATAGAGTCCAAACAGCGAAACACAACACCGATTAACATCCACGACGTTGTCTTCACCTATCACAAACAAGGTCAGTTTCAATTTATC
Organism: Bombyx mandarina; assembly: GCF_030267445.1. Taxonomy (NCBI): domain Eukaryota; kingdom Metazoa; phylum Arthropoda; class Insecta; order Lepidoptera; family Bombycidae; genus Bombyx; species Bombyx mandarina. Next base: position 16,245,584 of record NC_143234.1, read on the forward strand.
GCAAAACAATATTGGTTTAACTATTCAGATAAGGTTTAGTCCATCCCGCACTAATAAGAAAACGTATTTATTGGTTTAGTGTAAACAAGTCGTAAATGACGCGGCAACTCACGCGGTGACGTCGCACGTCCATACAACAGGAGTACGATCGCCAGTTTGTCGACGAACAAGAAAAAAATTACCAAGCTTGGGGCGATACTAGCGCCACGCACGCATTTCGATAGTTGCGAATGCAGCGCAAGCGTCGGTTTTGTTTAAGGACAGTAAATACATTTTTCCTTCACTAGATGGCAATAGCTTCGAATATTTTTTTAGATGATGGAAAGTTCGACCTTGTTTTTTCCATTTACTAATAAGCTCCACATTAAGCGGGCTTAATTATCTACTAATGAATATTGATATTTAGTTGTAAACAAAAATGATATTATAGTTTACAAACCTACTCACAAACACATTAAAACAACAAAATTTAATCATGCAAAGTTAAGAAAAAATACTGACTATAAACATCATTATATAACACTTTTGCGTGTACACGTTTCAAGTAAATTATTGGTTAATAGTTTATTTAACCAATCTCTGTTGTGTTCTGGATAAGAGTAAGCAACGTAACGCAAAATCATGGCAACATTTTTGAATTAACTTGTTTACGACGAACGAGGACGTGTCTTGGTTACGTGTTGTTGCAGCATAATTCAATACCGCTTATCAGAAATATATCTATCTCTTTCGCGATGGTAAATAAACCTCAAGTGTGACAAGGATAGAAAATGTATTAATAGCACGGTAAAACTCGACGCCATTTTGCCAAAACTCGATTGACTAGATTTGAGTAGCGTCTATCTGGAAATTTTCATGTTAAAAACAAAAGAGTTATTTGTAAATTAATACTATTACATCGAAAATATTAATTTTGTCACAAGCTAGGTTCAATTAGTTCCGTGTTAGACTAACTGTCTCATTCAAATATTGCCAATAATATTGCGACATTTATTTCTCTTTCAGTTAAAAACTGAACAAAATTACGTGAAAATTTATGAAAACCTATAGCTAACTATTAAATATTGTTGGACACTCACCTTAAGGTATTGAATTATTATTACACGGAAAATCTTTGATTTGAAGACGGGGTTCATTCACTGCACTACCTTCGTACTAATTTTCAAGATACGACAATGACGCGTAGCCAGAGCGCGGGCTCGGTGCTGATTGGATAAAAATGGCGGCCATTTGTCCTATTGGCTAGCTAAAATTTAGGCGCCAAATTTCGGTTGGTCGAGACACCGGATGGCGGGAAATAAATGAGGTACTTTCCGGTGAGCCTGAGTTTGTATGGAAAATTGTTTGCCGCCGTTTGTTTCCGCGTACTCGCAACAAAAAAATAAGAAACGATGTTGATCGGAATATGTACCCGGTCCTTCAGTAGAGTGTTTCAGCATTATTTTCATAAATCCAGTTTTAGATTTTTAGCTTCTTCTATGCAGTAATTTACGACAAATTAATTGAGATTGTGTTCCTTAAATATTTTATTTTATTTAGCGTATTGTTTCTTGTTGCATTTAATAAGATCAAACATGATATTTCATCAAGATATTTTATCAATGTATGAATTTTAAATTTATTATTCACCATACATTTTAAGAACTCAAACGGTTTTTTTCCGTTTATTGTTTCTAAAATATTGTTTGATTGAATAGTTAAATTAGAATTAAAAAAAGAAAATTAATTATAATAACATAGATCAATAACAAATTAACAAAGTAACGTATCTTATTCTTCTGCATTTCCCGTAAAAATTATTGGCTTATTTTTTTACAAAGTAAACTTATTTTAAGCTACTTTTTGACCTAAATAACGGAAATCAGTGCTGCAGGATTACACTATGGCTGCAATCACAAAAAATGTTTCCGTTTCAAACAGATGTTGCGTGAATGTTTGATGGTTTTCAAATACAGGATACACAAAAAATACTTTCCCTGCAGGTGCATACGATAATGAACAAGACATAGCGGTTTAGAGTCTATTTATAGAACTTGTTTTTTTTATTTTTAAAGGGAACTTATTCTCAATTTAAATGTTCGAAAATTAATGACCTTACATAGGATTTTCGTATGTGTTATGTGTACCGGAAATCGATACGAGATAAGGAAACGTCAGTACGTTTTCGTATATATCTTTTTTATATAATTTTTCAGAGCATTCAGAATATAATTTCTATCTTTAGAACATGACTAACGTCCTTGTCATTTGATTTTATGTATTGTGAATTGTATTGTTCATTTGACACAAAGGATCTTGATATCAGTTTTTCTGTGCAATACCTTCCAGCTCAAGCTTCCGTTTCCAGGTCTCAAGGGATGGTTTAAATTAGAGGCATAGACTATATGGACGCATAGAGTATTGCCCCAAACTTTATCTACTAACTAATCATGCGTCGATCCCACTTCGTGGAAAGTGGACAAGAAAAAGATCATCTTTTATGTATGTCTCGTGCACTAGGCGCTCGGATCTGTATTACTGACCTGCCTATTTCTGTCGTAAAGCAATCATGCGTTCCGGTTTGAAGAGTGGGACATTTTTACAATTGCGACTGCGACCTTATATCTCAAGGTAATGACGTCATTCATGAGTTGGAGTCTTCGCGCTACGTTAAACATTTTATGCAACAGTATGGCGTACGTTAGATCATTCATTTATGCTTTATTTATTTATTTTTTATTGCCCAGATGGGTGGACGAGCTCATAGCCCACCTGGTCTTAAGTGGTTACTGGAGCCCATAGACATCTACGACGTAAATGCGCCACCCACCTTGAGATATAAGTTCTAAGGTCTCAGTATAGTTACAACGGCTGCCCACCCTTCAAACCGAAACGCATTACTGCTTCACGGCAGAAATAGGCGGGGTGGTGGTACCTACCCGCGCGGACTCACAATAGGTCCTACCACCAGTAATTGTGGTCATTAGGCGACAAACGTCCCCTAAATATGGCCAATTTCTGCAATAAAAATATTACTTTGAAATTTTTCGAGGCCACGTTATTGTGACTGATATTATCTGTCGTCAATGCAACGTGTGGCAATGTTCTGTTTTCATGAATACTTCGGCTCGCATAAACACATTTGCGAGTTGTTTGTTCGACATGTTGACAGATATGCCATTAAAAATTAAATTACAAGCCACCAAATACCGACAGTTGAGAATGTACATGGAATGTCATGTGTCTTTTTAAAGCCTTTTTTTTGCAGATGGATGCATCTTATTTATGAAACTGCCTGGCTTGTGGTACTGTCTGCCAGACGGTTATTTGATTACCTACGCGATTGGTTGCTGTTCTATTTTATATTGATGAAGTTTTCATGGCCTAAATGTTAATTCACCCGGTGTTCTCATGCCCATAGTGTACTCAGTTTTTCAAACCCCGCAATTGCCTTTACCATTTTTTGATGTGAAAAATCTACAGCCGTACTTAAAACCGATTGCTGGCGTGGCGCCGCGTCGCCGCCATATGTATATAATATATTATATACAGTCTATATGTAGTAGTGTGTACGGCGACTGTTCCTTATAATTTTATTTTTATTTTTCATTATGGCACCTGAATTTGCTGTCGTTAACTATCCCTTCATGCAACTATGGCTGTACAAAATAATATCAATGTTTCACATCTTCCAAACTTCTCGCGATGGCTCATTTTTTAAATGTAACATGTAGGTATGTACTTTGCATATGTTCACGAATAACATCGACGATGAAGGAATCTATATATTAATACGCGAAGCAAAAACTTTGTACCCCTTATTACGAAAATTGCGCGGACGGAGGAGTATGAAATTTTCCACACTTATACAGAATATAGAGAAGGAATGCACAATGTTGATATTTTTTTTAAATTATGCTTAAATAATACATTAAATTTAAAAAAAAAGACATAACGCACACTACCATGTATTTGACACACGCACGCATGCATACTATTTGTTTATTGTCAAGCTTTTCTTATTGCTTATAGTCTGTGGTGAAATTGAGAATGGATTAAATATTGTTTGTCTTTATTAATATTTATCGATAGTGTAGTCTTGGCGAAATCTGTGATTATAGAAGAATGATAATCTTTGAAAATAAAATCATAATAGTGCACAAACTTATAATTTCAATTAATTATAGTCGAATTTCGACTACCAGGGGACCACTAGTAGAAATTAAATCTGCATAGATTATAGTGGAAGGGCGTATTTATATTGCCTGTTCATCATGCCTGAAGCGTTGCAAGGATATAATAGAATATCCAAAATAGACGGCGAAGTGTTCAATATGTAGTCGTCTTATTTTTATCATCGTGACCCCCTCCCCTCTCCCCCGACCGGAGTAGAGCTTTTTCTGACTACCTGGAACCATTACCTACATCAACAATGACTGAGTGCTATATACCTGAGTGCAAGTCCTTCTCTTAACAAGCTTCGAAATCCCTTGCTTTAATCATGAGCGATAATTAAAAAAATGAAACCTGAAAAATATTCACAAACCATGGACATAAAACAACAATGATTTGAGTGATATCTTTTAAAATGTTCAGAAAACGGCGAATTGAATAAACTCTTCGAAACACAAAGAACCGTTAATACTATAACAACACTTCGGTTATTAGAAATTACTATGAGACGCTTAAAAAAAAATTAAGACCACGTATCAAAGTTTTGACAGAAGAAAAAAATTATGGAGCAAAAAGCGTGAAACACCCGGTGACCGCATTTTCAGATGTTATGTTTTTACGAGAATTTGCTTGGATTAAAGATCTCTTTTTTGCTGTAGTTTCGTGTTAACTTTTTGCTGCGATACACAGACTAGCTGACGGCACTGCATTTTATGAAAATTAAGTAAAAGAAGAATATATCGTCTTGAACTCCATTTTATAAGAATTCCTTTTTTCTCTTTCGTTCGCAGAAGAGGTAACAGAGTGAGTAGGGGCGGAGTAGACGCCATTAACGCTTTTAACGAATTGACAAGAAGTTGTCGAATGTACGAAAGATTTTTTTTTCCTCCTACCTATGCTGATAGCCTTGAGAGGCCTTGAGCCTCCTACCTATGCTGATAGCTATTTCAACTTCACCCTAATGTGTGTAGGTGAGCTCGCGGGGCTCAAACCGAAGTGCTGCTAATACTGACCCTAGCAAGAGCCGTGCTTCGCAGAATCTACCACCGGATCGGAAACGCAACCCACTGAGAAGATCCGGCGAGAAATTCAGTGGGCTACGAAAGATTCGTGGCTCATGATTTTTTGTTGCTTTAGTTGCATGGAAGATCTCATGACACACATGATATTAGTTACTGGAGCCGGTAGTCAGCATGCGACCACTGTGCATGCTGCCATCCAACTTCTCGATCATATTCTTTTAGATCAGCTCGAAATGTAATTGTATTGCAAATCGACAGTCTCGCCCTTCAAACTGGACCGCAAAGCTGGTACCGGTGGTTTCTGACGTGCGAATTCACAATGCACCTACCACCAGCAAACCACAAAGTATATCACTTAGAAAGAAGCACTGGTACCCATTCTGCAGTGAATCCTCTATTCCCTTTTTACAACATTAACGGGACGAAAAGTTGTAGTGGCATTTTAATGTCTTCATAAAAATGAAGTCATAATTGTCTGTGGGTACAAGTTAGATGAACATTAGTTTTTTGTGAGATATTATGAAATTTAGATGAAAGAACGAACAATATTTTCTTGGGCTAAAATGATGAGATCCATTATAAATGCATCGCGCAATTCTTGGTGAGGACGCTTACAGATTGGACTTCAAGCACCGGTCACCGTTCTCGCCTAACCCATCGCTTGCGACAAGAGCTCGACGAGTAAATTAACCCACAGACACAGCCCACTGAGTTTCACGCCGGATATTCTCAGTGGGCCGCGTTTCCGATCCGGTGGTAGATTCTGCGAAGCACTGCTCTTGCTACGGCCGGTGTTAGCAAGACTCCCGTTTTGAGCCCCGTGAGTTCACCTGCACGTTAAGGCTAAGCTGAAATAGCCTCTCAAGGCTATCAGCATAGGTAGGGGAAAAAAATACAGATTGGCACCGGCACAGAAGCAAAATTAGTTTTGCTCACGAACAAAATAAATTACATCTTTTCAAACAATCGCATTTTTTATGATTGACATAATATATTAGTAATATAAAATCTGGTAAAGGTCCAAGAAATCACAGTGCAGGACTAATCGATGTGGCGAATCCTCGGAATGGTTTATATCCAGCAATGGATGTCTTTCGGGGGATGATGATGATGCATGTACACGTTTCAATTCACATTTAAGAATTCGGGCAAGCAAGCACAAGATTTCGGGCAATCAATTCGTCCTGTAACATCCTTCGAATGGAATTCCCTAGAAACACGAGGCCGCGCCAAATAGCCGTGTAATTACATCGTGACTTGATCGACATACTATCGTTTCGACAAGTGTTCGAAATTTTATTATTTTTATGTATTTTATATCCGTGTTGATCGAACAGTGGATTCGTACAACTCGACTTATGAAGAAGATCAGAGTAATTATCTAAACTAATATTATAAAGAGGAAAGATTTGTTTGTTTGTATTGAATAGGCTCCGAAACTACTGAACCGATTTGAAAAATTCTTTCACTGTTTGGAAGCTACACACATACACACATATACACGAGTGATATAGGCTAGATTCTTTTTAAAAAAAATTAGGGATCCTTACTAAAACTTTTTTTTTGTTGCTTAGATGGGTGGACGAGCTCACAGCCCACCTGGTCACAAATAAAATGTCTAAAATATATTTGGTAGGCAGCGGCTTGGCTCTACCCATGGCATTGCTGAAGTCCATGGGCGACGGTAACCACTCACCATCAGGTGGGCCGTATGCTCGTCAGCCTACAAGGGCAATAAAAAAAAAGGGAGATTTACCTATTAAATTCCACGAAGGTTTTCTTAAAGTTAATTGTTCCAGTCTTTCTGGATTAATATGTAGTTCCATGTCTCCCATATCATAGCATATCCCATGTTGTCTACGATAAAAATTGAATATAAGTTTTGAATAATTCCAATTCGAATGTAGTAATAATTATTGGAAAAGCTTAATTATCTTCTTGGGAACAACAAATAATTTATGGTTTATTGAAATAATCATAATTAAAAAAATACTTCATTTCTCCAATAGCGAGTACTTGAATTGACACAATCAAATGGAGGCTGTATATCAAAAATTGAAAATAAAATAAATATATCGATCTACTTCCATGTATTTAAAAAATGTTTAATGTATAATACACATATAGATAGTAATAATCTATTTTAGCATTCTCGCAGGCATAAAATTAGCTAAATTTGTTAAATTTTATTTTATAGAATTGAAAACAAAATTTTATTATTGTATTACCAAAAACGATTTTGTATTTGAGTGTCTCGAAGGACTAGTGATGTGTTCACGGATAGATCAATTTGTCCGGAAAGAGGCACAGGACTCGATTCACAAGAGATCACCAAAAATGCTTTCGTCTCGCGCACATGCGTTTACCCTTTCAAGGGTTGCAGTATTTTAAAATTAACCAGCATTTGTTTGTTTTTGTAAGCCATTGTGTCCGTTTTAGGCTTGAGTAAAATTAGATAAATATCTTGAAATTTAAAATGTGTCACATTTTTTTACTGAACGTAAACTACTTATTAGCTATAGACAATTAATTACGTGGTGGTGATTTTTGGGCAAACTTTTAAGTCATTTTAACTTTTATTTTCAGTGTAAAAGGGCTGAATTTAAAAAAATAGGTAAAATTACATTTCTATAGATGTTTACGAGTCGATGACCCTGTTAAAGAATCACCATAAAAAATTTAATATATGACGCATACTATAAATTATATTAGAAATTAGCAGGAGATTCAAATGTAAATCTCCTAAGATATTGATCTATGCTTTATAACAGTTAATGTTTTACTGGCAACGTGGCAACACTGGTTCCATAGAACATAATTATTTTCGAATTAGAGTACTCCAAAAAGGGGTAATTTGTTTTCGGAGCACATTAAAAGTGGCTTGAGTGCATGGGATAAATAAAATCTATTTGTGTGGCATTCTGTGTGAAAGGATATAAAGGATGAGATATATGAACAAAATTCTTCAAAAGAGCACGATCTATTCTAAAAGATTTAAAAAAAAGCTTTACAGTTTTCTTATTTGTATTTCAACATTAACTCTAAGATCAAGGTTTTAGATTGATTTGTAGTGTTTTGTGACGAACCTAATTTGCGGTTTTTTCTCCTCCCTTTTCTTCTTTTTAATCCTTCTACTGGTCTACTGGTGGTAGTCTTCTGAGGTGTCTTATGAACGGACCGGGATAGGTATCGTGGCCATTCTTATTTCTGACCTGAAGAAGTAATCTGTTTGAAGGCAGCCTTCCAGAACTAGAACTCATGTCTCTAGGTAGGTAGTGGCATTTACGTTGTTGATATCTCAATCAACTCAATCCTAAATGGGCCAAGAGATCGTACACAAGTCTAAGTCAAAAAAAATCTATCCTCTCTAAATGGTTTTCTACCATCGAAAGTGATTCATTTGCAGACTTTAAAATCGATGTTTGAATCAAAGATTACTCAAAGTACATCGTTAATCGATTTATATTTCCAATCAAACCCTTGAACGAAATCAAAAGTTATTTTTTGTTGTAGCAGGACAATAAAGCGGTGCTTGGTCGGCGTGTCGGAAGTTGACAGGTGCCAATCTTGTACGTGCGCACACATAAGGTTGTTGCAGACGTGGTGAATTTTTAGAAGTATATCAAGTGAAATTAATTTGACCAAGGTTTTGAATGTTAGAGAAAAGAGAAAAAAGATTCAATGTACCATTTAAATTATAATTAAATACGAAGCTTTTCTTTTGTTGCATTTTTTTCATCATTCAGTGTTTTTAGGACCTGGAAAGTTTAAGGTAACTTGATATCTACAAAAAAATCTGTGGCTAGGGCTCCTAAATGCGCCGCCTCTACATGGGGGTGGTGCGGTCGATGGCACTATACGGGGCTCCCGTATGGTGCCACGCCCTGACCCGCAAGAACGTCGCGGCGCTGCGACGTCCGCAGCGCGCGATCGCGGTCAGGGCGATCCGAGGATACCGCACCGTCTCCTTCGAGGCGGCGTGCTTGCTCGCCGGGGCGCCACCCTGGGACCTGGAGGCGGAGGCGCTCGCTGCCGATTACAGGTGGCGTAGCGACCTCCGCTCTAGGGGGGAAGGGCGCCCCGGCGAAGGAGTAGTTCGAGCGCGGAGGCTCCAATCTCGGCGGTCCGTGCTGGAGGCGTGGTCTCGCCGCTTGGCGAACCCGTCGGCTGGCCTCCGTACCGTCGAGGCGGTCCGCCCGGTTCTCGCGGACTGGGTGGGCCGCGACCGCGGATGCCTCACCTTCCGGCTGACGCAGATGTTGACCGGCCATGGGTGTTTTGGCCGGTACCTCTTTAAGATAGCCGGAAGGGAACCGACGGCGCAGTGCCACCACTGCGCGACACAGCGGAACATACATTGGCGCGTTGCTCTGGATTCGACGAGCAACGCGCCGCCCTCGTCGCGGTCATAGGAGAGGACCTCTCGCTGCCGCGCGTCGTGGCTACGATGCTCGGCAGCGACGCGTCCTGGCGATGCTCGACTTCTGCGAGTCCACCATATCGCAGAAGGAGGCGGCGGAGCGAGAGAGGGAGAGCTCTTCCCTTTCCGCACCGATCCGTCGCCGTCGAGCCGGGGGCCGGAGGCGGGAATACGCCCGTACGTCCCGGCCCCTGTAGGTAGCGGCCTCCCCCCGGTGAAGGTCAAGGGGCGACCTGAGGGGGTGAGGCCGCGCGGCGCGCTACCAGCACTCTAGCGCGCTGCCGTGGAGTGAATAGAGCGACCGGTCGACGGTGTATCACGTCCCGACCTGGCAGGCTGGTTCTGGTCCAGCGGGGTATTCCGGGAAACCAGCGGCACTGTCTGGGCGGCCCGACGGGCTGCCGTACCGAGACGGCCGACGTTTCAGAGCCTTCGATTCGCCTCGAAGGCTCCGTCGGCTGGGCGTCCTTGGGGTGAGCCGCGCCGTCTGGTTGTAGTGTTGACCGCGGTAGCCCCCCTACCTCATCCGGGTTCTGACCTCGGAGGGGATCGGACGTCGGGTGTAAGAGTGCAGGGGAGTCGTTTAGTGGGTGGGTCCTAAAATCCTTGGGCCCGCGGTCTGCTCACAACACCATGCAGACCGTTGAGTCTCACATACCCCGCGCGCCCCTTTTGCGCGGGGACCTCATAGGAGGTTCGGCCCTCTACCCGAAAAAAAAAAAAAAAAAGGGCTCCTAAATGCTCCCCCGCTGAAGGTCAAGGGGCGACCTGAGGGGGTAAAGGCGCGCGGCGCGCTACCAGCGCTCTGGCGCGCCGCCAAGGAGTATCCATGTGATAAAAGAGTAACCGGTTGGCGGTGTATCGCGTCCCGGCACCCGGCAGGCTGGTTCTGGTCCAGCGGGGTATTCTGGGACACCAGCGGCACCGTCTGGGCGGCCTGACGGGCTGCCGTACCGAGACGGCTGACGTTTCAGAGCCTTCGATTCGCCTCGAAGGCTCCGTCGGCCGGGTGTCCTTGGAATGATCTGAGCTGTCTGGTTGCAGTGTTGACCGCGGCAACCCCCTGACCTCATCCGGTTTCTGACCTCGTAGGAAGTTCGGACCCCAGCCCGAAAAAAAGGGCTCCTAAATACTGAAAAAGCTTAAGAACACATCTTTAGTATTTTACTCTTTGTACGTCACATTGAGAGCTCGAATGAGTAGGCACCATTATTATGTCCGGTTCTGCCGCTACGCAGTCATGTGGTCTGGTTATACGGGACAATTGGGACTTTAGGGATCTGAAGTCGTCGTGGCCTAAAGGATAAGACGTCCGTTGCATTCGTATCTAGCGATGCAACGGTGTTCGAATCCCGCAAGTTTTCTAATGAAATACGTACTTGACAAATGTTCACGATTGACTTCCACAGTGAAGGAATAACATCGTGTAATAAAAAATCAAACCCGTAAAATTATAATTTGCGTAATTACTAGTGGTAGGGCCTCTTGTGAGTCCGCACAGGTAGGTACCACCACCCTGCCTATTTCTGCCGTAAAGCAGTAATGCGTTTCGGTTTGAAGGGTGGGGCAGCCGTTGTAACTATACTGAGACCTTAGAACTTATATCTCAAGGTGGGTGGCGCATTTACGTCGTAGATGTCCATGAGCTTCCGTAACCACCTAACACCAGGTGGCCTGTGAGCCATCCATCTAAGCAATAAAAAAAATTAAAATTTTATGTCTAAGGAAAAAGAATTATTTTGCAAAACATACAAGATTTTTTGTTTGGAACCTTCGCTACCTTTCAGGAAAATTTCATGAAAACGATTTTACTTCATACGTAAAGTGCTTGAGTATTTTTTTTACCACAGCAAGTACCTTCCCACTATTATGTGATTCTTAATACTAATGCCCGATCCTACTATTGCTGAGGTTTTGTGTTAAGAAGACTGTCGCAAAATTGTAAGTCGAATCAAAGTGCAACACGGAGACACGTTATGCTAACTTCATTTCCTGGCCATATTACGGTAGAGATATAGCGTATTTACAAATTTGAGATATTAAAAAAGACTAAGTCCTTCCTTTCAGTTAGCTGTCCGAAAACAATTATCTCAACAGTAGGTCACATTTTGCCGTAATAAAAAATAATAATAATTTGACCTATCTTGACTCAAGACTATTCACTTAAAGTGTAAAAAAAAACGGTTAAAGAGGATAAAAAAATTGACACATTTAGTTAAGACCCGACAGATGGTAATCAAAAGTGCATCATTCATTCCCCCCGTGCGTTCCGCGGGCAACGAATGAATTCACGCGTCACAGACTCCTGCGCACTGATTGCGGGAGGATGCAGGCCATTAGAGGACCCCTTTTGTACAAACCGTCCTTAGAGCTTCACTACGAGGTGGGCCAGTTTGTATGTCATTAAAATATCTTTGATAGACGCGTTGCTAAGAATATTGCATTACAATATCACAGTAAAATTGTTAGAAAAGTTTTAAAATATGTATGTGTTGAAGGATTATTTTCTGAAGATCTTTCTTTTAAGGGATTTAGTAAATAAAATAACAACACAGACAGTAAGTAATACTTAATCATTTTGATTCATAAAATTAAAGTCGCCAAGGGCCCATCTTTAATTTTAGTACTAACGAAAAAAAAAACTTCTGAAAATTTTTCAATTTACGTGTTACTTTAAAAGTTTAAAGTTTTTTAAAGGAATCCAAAACTGTTTAACTTTTAAATGGCTCGTTGATTGCACTGGTCGTATCCATATTTTAAAGGGACTCTGAAGTTAAGTGTAATAATCATTTGTCGCTGTCATTGTTTACAATATACTTGAAGCATGCAGAAAAGTGTGGAAATGAAATTTACAAATTTATTATATTTAAGTATTTGAATTTATTAAATGAAACAGAAGATAAGTTAAGGATTTAAGACAATCATAACAAGTTCTCTTTACAGATTTACAGCAGTTGTCGTAATAGTTAATTTCACGTTGTGATTTTTGCAAAGTAAGTCAGTGGACTTACACGTTATTAAAATATAGTATGAAAAGGAGAAGTAAGTAGGAATCGAGGTTTAGCTCACCGTTATCTTTTTAGTGAATTAGCTTAAGGACAAAATTACAAGGTTGACTAAAATGTTTATCTGCAGTGAATATGTCAAGAATTAGCATGTTAACAAAATTTAATTTCTATCACGCGTTTTACGTTTAGGACTTTATGGAAGTGAAATTAATTGGCGCTAAAATAAAATGTCAAATTAGACTTATTTTTTTTCGATTTTTGTGGCAAAGGGAACCTCATTGTAAGGAAAACAATCGACAATTTCTGACTGCTAAATTAATAATGACACGGCGCTTTAATATATGTATTGTATGCGATCAGAGAGAGTTCAAAGGAGGCAAAGGATTATAATTATATACACTGATCGATCCTGACGGTTATGGCTCGGTCACGATCTTTGAGAATACCAAACTTGACTACAATGACATAAAATGTTCCCAAACAAGGTTCGGTATGATCGTTCACTAGAATACACTGCTGGTATGTTTATGATCTGTTGTATTATCTGTTGACATGTATATTATTACTATAATTTAATGAAGGGAATTACTTACAGTAAAGCCGCAATACGTTTAAAATGAGGTAATCGCTATCGGTACGTCACGAGTGAAATTATCTTGTCACGAACAAGAATAACCTTTTGGTAAGGTACCGAATAAACAATTACATATGATTACAGAGTTTGTCGAGTAGAAATTAGAAATGACTACCAAATTGGTGCTGGCTCATTTTCTTTGTTGTTTATGTTTTTTTTATTTATTTCGTAAATTGAGCGATTACTGGCCCCATTTAATAAAAAACCTTCAAAATAAATCAGCTTATTTTCAAACATTATGAGTTGGTAGATTCTACGACATATTATTTTCTCTTTAAAATTAAAATATTATTCGTATCATTATTATTTTGTAAAATATGCAATGATCTTAAGCTGACTCGTAAAATCCTATTAAAATATGAAAAAAATAATACCTTAAACTTGATGATCAAAAGTGCTCCGAAAATGCTTTATACAACACCCTGTGTATTTGTTAGTGACGCGCCTATTCTGCTACTCAATTCTCATAGCAATTAATATTACCTTTTCTAACTAAATACGTAGAGCCCAACGCAAACCAAACCCGCTAAATTTTATCAGTTTGCGCAATTACTGGCATATTATGAACCAGTTCAATTGCGTACCGCAATATTTCCCTTCTTGCTGCGAAGCACTGATGCGTTCAACTTTGAATGGCGGGTCAAGTTTTTATGAGAGAGATTGCATGTGCATCTACCGACATTCATGTATTCTGTTACACATTTCAACAGGCTATCGATACATCAACGTGTTTCGACTACACCAGTAACGAGAATTAATAAGTTTTAACAGTCACAGATTGACTTTTCTTCTTGCATACATTAGGATTAAAGGCAATTAAATTATTTCCCAGTTGCATTCCTTTTAAGCTACCCGGCTTAGACTAGAGATGCTTTATTAGGCTGATCAATGTGCAATTATGTATTAATGTATCTTTGTAATATATTGTGCAGATACAATTGTATGTATAATATAATGTATTGAGCATGATTCATTGCGACAACAACCCTAAAATGTATTCAGATTGGGGCATTGACCATACATATTGAAATTGGTCACAAAAGGCCCGATGCCATCATTGTGTGAATGTTCAGAGGGTTATATTGTGTTTAGTTCAACAAGTGCAAGTTTCGGCTGTGAAACCGGGTCACGTAACTTAGGATGTTTCACAGGAAATACGTGGAGTTTATTATTTAATAATTTCGATCATCGGTTTCGTAGATGTTTTAAACCGCACTATTTAATACGTTGGAGATAATTAAAGTATCCGATACCGATTTGTTAGAGGAAGTCTGAAAGTGGCACCTGTGACAGAGAAGTTGAGAAGTGCACGTTTGGGATGGTATGGACATGTGATGAGACGAAATGAAAATCAGATTGGTAAGAGAGTATTAATTATTAATGTGGAAAGATATAGAGGAAGAGGTAGACCTAAGAAGAAATGGATCGATTGCGTGAAAGACGATATGTGTAAGTGGGAGTGAGCGAAGAAATGGTATGACAGAGGAGTATGGAAAGAGAAAACATGTTGAACGACGAATGAGCTGGGTACGTACTATTGTTTCATCTTTTCTAAAGTCATATTATGTCAATTAATATTTACTTCATAATTTTGTGGAGACAATATTAAATAATTACCATTTTACACTCCCTTAAAGCTATTGTTGACCAATAATTTAATTTCATTGTTATTTAATGACAACGCAATGCAATATTCTCTATGTCGGACAATGATTTTTTATGATAAATTTACATTTATAGTCTCTGATACCATAATATTAAAAAAAATAGACGTATTTAAATATTATGAGTTAAATAAATGTTGCTATATGATTTCTTTTATGTGAAATAGATCAAAAAAAAAAAAAATTATGTAAAGGGCCGCTCTACAGTTTATCTTGTCCGATTAAACTAAGGTCCCTCCTCACAAAATTTACAGCTTAGAAAACTTCAAGAAAGGAGTGATCGCACAAAGATTTTACTATAAAAGAAACGATCACACGTGTTTCGTAGTCCACACGTGGTCGGGGTCAATGCACTTCATTAAAAACAATATGCACTCATTAGTCCGGCTCATTTGACTATTTCTTTAGATGCATTTCGAAATAAGCGGATGGTTTAGTTCGGTTTTGTTTTGTGCAGCTGTTTGTACCGGAAATTTGGTCAATAAGGTCTGAGCTGTTTGTGGTCACGAACAAAATGATATCTACATGAAATTGGGGTAGTGGATTTGATTTGTGTACATCCATTATTCGAATTTTATATATAGAACCTACAAACACAAGCGAGGTCGCTCGTTGGAAAATTATTACCAATTTAACTATCACATTTGTTGGTGATTGCGAATTTTGTATCATAGAAGCTTGTAGTCTTATTTGCAGTATCACAGTTGGATACCCTGTAAGAATTAAAATGAATAAATGTAACCTTTAAGCCAGTTAGTTAATCAGACGATTTCCGAAATTTTATCTTGTTTCCTGCCCTGAAGTTTTATATTACTCGGCATAATTCTAGGAACGTGTTAGGTAGACGAGCTCAGATTAATCCTTGGATTAATTGGTGATCAATGCCCATATCCTGAATTCTGAGACCCTCTTGAGACGTATGAGCAAAACAATAGCATTGAAATAACAGTTTATCTTCTCTTTAGGACTGGAACAACCACTTTTTTCCGTGACTACGACTACGATATTTATATAATAATATGATTTAAAATTTTATTGGAGCCAAACCTGTATCTTGCGTACCATGGATAGCCATCGCTTCCGCATGGCTCTCATGTATCTCATTTCAGTTTTTAGTAAAGCGATATTACAGGCTCACGCTTTACGCACAGAGAAGTTAGAACCTAAATTCCTACGACTTCCAATGGCTTCTGAATAAGTTCGTTGCGAGGTAAAAGATAAATTAGCTTTCCATTGGATAGCCTGTAGTTCATCGTTCAGAGCCTTTCCATATCACCGATCTAGATCCTGGCTGCATATATGTCACAGTGGGGATGAATGCCGGGTAAATACTTTATAAACTCGTCCCTTCTTTCTAAATACTGAAAACATCCTCTCGCAAAATTCATAGTCCAAAAATATTTATTTAATGAACAGAATTATAAGAAAGAAAAAACATCCTGGAAAACTAGTTATTATCGATTTCTATTGCTCTATGTAGGTAGATGCGAGCTCACAATCCACCCGGACTTAAACGGTGGCTGGAGTCCGTAGACATCATTATAGTATACTTCTTGTCGTTGATCTCTTGTGAGTCCGCACGTGTAGGTACCACCACCCCGCCTATTTTCTGTCGTGAAGCAGTAATGCGTTTCGGTTTGAAGGGTGGGGTAGCCGTTGTAACTATACTGAGGCCTTAGAACTTATAGCTCAAGGTGGGTGGCTCATTTACATTGTAGATGTCTATGGGCTCCAGTAACCACTTAACACCCGGTAGGCTGTGAGCTCGTCCACCCATCTAAGCAATAAAAAAAAAACATACCGTCAAAAATTCAATTGTATTTTAAAATAGGTAGTTGTCTCAGTTTTCGTAGTGGAAATGAGCTAGAAAAAACCTTAGAACCTGCGGGTATTAACGCTTCGTACAGAATATCTATTTCAGTTCCTTGTAAACCTCACTTGACAAACCAAATAAAGTAAGCTCTTATACATATATATTTAAGAATTACTCGAGCACCTTATAAGGCAGTGTTGAGAAAGTAACGTGCCTCACAGAGCATTTTATACAAAATAACGTAACTACCCACATATAGTAAACAGGAATGCTCTCACGATGATCTGTGATCTATTCAAAACATGTTTCTTAGAACCGGACCGTCAGATGTTCGGAGTGGGTCCGCCCTCAGGCCAATGCCCTCCCAAATCCTATGTTATTATTTTTTTAGTTCCGTATCTACTGCATGTACTGCTTCCTTAATGAGATTTCCTTTGTGAGCAGCAACGTTCCTACCCTTGACGTATTTGAAGCCATTGTCTTCTAAATGACAAGTACTCGAGAGGAAGATTTATTGATATCCCTTTGAAAACAACCTTTTTGTCTGTTCAGTGTTTGTGTTAAGTGAGCGTGGCAGAGCGGCGTCTATCTTGTTTCTGCTGTTATGGTCTTTGATAAAAGTAATAACGTTCTGAAATCCGTAATAGCTTCTGGTGCTCTCGCATTCCCATTGATTATCACCTCACTTTACCACCTTCCTGCAGAAAACGTGCCGCAAATTCACCATCCGTTAGATGGGGTTAAGCCATTGTATCATGAGTGGTTATGATGTTAATGGATTTCGGTATGAACTAACACCAAGTCCACCATGAGCTTACCAGGCCTCTTAGAGCAATAAAAAAATTGCACCAATTTGTATATTTTTCTCCTTTTACCTCTTAAGCAAACAGTATGGAATCTTTTGAGATTATGAACTTTTAATATTGCTCTCGATGGGTAATGGAGCTCACAGCCTACAGTTAAGTGGTGGGAGACTATAAGGATCACACCTTAAATGTCGCCTGCGTTCGGTTTACAGTATACCTTAGATCCTGTAAAGAATTTTACACCTAAAGTGGGGTAGGAGGTTTACTATGCCTTTTCCATGTCTTCCCAGCGAGGTTTTAAAAAAGCCGAGTCCGAAATTTCTTTTTCATTTATTTGAAATGAGACGTAGAAAAGGGCGAAATACATATTTGAAAGGTTCTAGTATAAAAATAATATTCGGAGTGAAGTATAATGTAAGAGGTATTTGAGGAAATTATATACATTTTTAGTACATACCTCTTTTCCTCCTACCTAATCGTTGATAACGCAAGAGGCTATTTCAAATATGCGCCGACTAGTACGTGAGCTCACGAAGCTCAACTTGGGAGCACTTGTTGGCACTAGCAAGAGCAGTGCTTTGCTAAATTTGCCACCGGATCAGAATCGCGATTCACTGAGAAGATCCGGCGAGAAACTCAGTGAGTTACGTCTATGGACTAGGTTGCACGTCGAGCTCTTTTCTATGAGTTTGGTGACCGGTGCTTGGAGTACCTAACAACATAGAAAGTGAATCGGGAGGATTCGATAGAACATGTTTTGAGTGATGGCGGCTTCGCTTTGTCTTGTGGTTTGGGTCTGGTGTGTAAGTACTGAAGAAATATCAATGTTGATTCTAGTTGGGAAGAGACAACCAATGGAAGAAATATTAAGAACGAATCGAAAGAATTACTGGTAGGTACATTATGTATTACATATTTACGATAATGATGTGTACTTATCTTGTACTTGTGTCTTGCGAGTTCAACGCACTCTTATCAACACAACTGCATTTCTCAGTTGAATACCTATTAATCAATTTACTGTTCTATTTGAGTAGATATAATGGTATGCGGAACATTTTCTGATATCTTGAATATATTACAACGATATAGGAATTAGTAAGGAAAATTATTTTATTATTTTTGAATCTTTTGGTTAACGAACTGACAGTCCTGCTAGGTCTCGTCTGGCTTGCATACAATGGTATGCGGCAGAATTAGCACGATAGAGGCCGCGGGACTCTCATTACCAGGCCTTACAATACAATATAAAAAACCACAGAAAAAAATATACAGAAAAAGTAAATGAGGAAAATCAAACTTAAAACTAAAGATCATTGGGCGGATATACCGTTCAAATCCATCTCTTCCACTCAACCATTGGATGGAGATGATTTAGGAAACTGACGTAATACCATAATATACCTGATTAAGGACAAATAAAAATAATTAGATAATTACAAGATATCTTTTAAATGTAATCTATTTATTTAGATTATATATTACATGAACCAATATGGTATACATATAAAACAAAAACATATATTCACTTTAAATTATACTTTATAGTTACTATATAGTTTACCTTACCTCCAGTGATTAAATGAATCTGATTTTGTATCGATAGACAGAACCACTAACAATTATAAATTTAATTCAGGATATTTTTTTTCATACCCCGTGTGCGTCTGTGTGTGTGTTTTGATAAAAAAAATTGTTTCCTAAAGAGCTAACGTAACGTGTACATAGTTGTACTCATTTAAATTAGGTGATGTTTATAAAAAATAAGTCGGGCAGGATCCCATTGTTGTCGCCCGTGTACCGTGACCGTTTGACGGCAAGGAGCTACGCACCCCCCTGCCTGCCGTAATGGGTTGTTATGAACGTCCTCACTTTGATTTAACACGAATGCCGAAGAATGTGAATTTGTTTTTTCTTCTTTTCTATCTATGCTGTTAGCCTTGGGAGGCTATTTCAGCTTCTCCTTGACGTGTAGGTTGAGCGCACCGTTGTCGAACCGGGAGAATTTGCTAACATACTGAGTATTGTAACTATACTGAGATCTTAGAACTTATATCTCAAGGTGGCGCATTTACGTTGTAGATGTCTATGGGCTCCAGTAACCACTTAACACCAGGTGGGCTGTGAGCTCGTCCACCCATCTAAGAAAAAAAAAAACATTAGCCCTAGCAAAAGCAGTGCTTCGCAGTATCGACCACCGGATCGGAAACGCGACCCACTGAGAGGATCCGGCGAGAAACTCAGTGGGCTGTATCTAGGGCGACGTCGACTGTTTACCATTCGTTCCATAGGATCGGATGTATTTTTTTATTTTATTTTTTTCTTCATACTCAACTCTTATATTGCAGTTCAAGATTGACGATGTGGGATCGGTGTCACACAATTCTTTTTAAAACAGATTAATTAGATTGACCTTCACCTATTTATTTATGTTACGGAATCTTTCTAATTTTAGAGACTTCTAATCGACTTCTAAATACGTCTGATTAACTTGAAAATTAGAATACGTACCGAGGGTCGATAATAATATAATTTTTATTTTTATTTTAGCCTAACTAGGATCAGCAAGGAACAAAATATGTGTATTTTAATTTTTAATTTTAAAGTTTTTATTGCTTAGAAGTGTGGACGAGCTCACAGCCCATCTGGTGTTAAGCGGTTACTGAAGCCCATAGACATCTACAACGTAAATGCGCCACCTACCTTGAGATATCAGTTCTAAGGTCTCAGTATAGTTACAACGGCTGCCCCACCCTTCAAACCGAAACGCATTACTGCTTCACGGCCAGAAATAGGCAGGGTGGTGGTATCTACCCGTGCGGACTCACGAGAGGTCCTACCACCAGTAAAGTTCGGCCTGTTGTTTGGATGTGTTATTTTAATTACATATCGAGGGGTAAAAGGGTTTAAGCGACATTTCGCTTATTACTCCACATTTATCCTTGTAATTAAAGGTGCGTTTTAATTGGTATTAGCATCAACAGTTCGATGTTTTTAATACAATTTCAATTAGGTTTACTCCATTAAAATAGTTGTAGAAGTTTTTTTGTTATGATATTTTAAACTTTAAATGGCTCTCCTGTAAAGTTGCAAAAATGTCGCTTAAACCAAATAGCCTTTCACCTCTCGATATCTATATATTAATACGTGAAGCAAAAACTTTGTATCCCTTTTTACGAAAATTGCGCGGACGGGGGAGTATGAAATTTTCCACACTTATAGAGAATATAGAGAAGAAGTGCACAATTCTAATATGTATTTTTTTAAAAGAAAGCATAAAAGATACTTTAAATCAATAAAGAAAACATTACACACACTACATATGATGTATTTGACGCACACACGCATGCATACTATTTATTGTCAAACTTTTGTTCTTGGCGTCTGTTGACAAATTGAGAATAGATTAAATATTTTTTGTCTTTGTTAATATTTTTTATAGTGTAGTCTTGGCGAAATTTGTGATTAGAGAAGTAAAAAAATACAATCATAATAGTGTACAAACTTACAATTCCAATTAATTATAGTCGAATTTCGACTACTGCGGAACCTCTAGTATTTATTATTCAGTTGTCATTTGTGTAAGATTGTGACGTGCGGACGAACACTTGGATCGCTTTAATGTGAAGTTCAGTTTATCAAGATAATAAATGGATATAAAGAGATAAGATTATAACAGAAGATCGCGGGTACCTTTTTTTTTTTAGTGCTGGGGAATCCATTTAGGTATACCCTGTCGAGGGGGTAACGGTCCGTGTTATCGGACCCCGGCGCCTCTTGAGAGGAAGAAGGGGAGAAGAGAAGGACCGAGGTCGTCCACCTCCCCCAATTTTTCACAGGAGACTACGCCTTGAAGAAAAGGCACGCGATGCACTTGCTCCGCGGAACCGACTAACGACTAAACCCCATCGAGCTCCACCGGACCGACTACACGAAACTTACGGTACCGCAGTGCGCGCCGAAAGATCGCTGGTAGTGGTACCTTAGTTTTGATATTCACAAACTATATACAATATTATTTATTTTGGATTTAAACCAATTACATATATTCTTCTACCGTCTTCTTCTTATTCTCTGTTTATCGAGTTAGCACAATATGATTTGTTCATTCAAACCTTGTACACAGCAAATTCAAAATATTTTTCATCTATAACTAATATTATAAAGAGAAAAGATTTGTTTGTTTGTTTGTATTGAATAGGCTCCGATACTATTGAAACGATTAAAAAAATTCTTTCACTGTTTGGAAGCTGCATTATTCCCGAGAGAGAGGCTATAATCTTTTTTGAAAAAAAAATTGGTATCCTTACTAAAACTCCAATAATGTAACCCAAGGTGTAAAAAAAATACTTAAAATATTCTTTACATCTCGTGCCCTGTGAAAACTATTGATGATAGAATAAAATAATGTACTACGACTTTGTAGAACACATTATTATTTACAAAAAGTGTCGCGACAGCATATGTCTAACTATTATAGTTACGCCGCAATTAATTAAAAAAAAAAAAACCTCAAATATCGTTGAAATTGTTGTTAAAGACCCGAGCGGAGCCGGGGCGGGCCGCTTGTATTATATAAATGCACTAAGTGTGAACACATATACATATGTGCACACATACGAAGTGCATTCCGCGCATGTGTGTGTCTAGCTGAGAGTCACAGTTCAATAGATCGGAATAAATATTTCTTTATATCGATATATGATCTCGGAGGTCATCGCGCAAACCGCATATGTAATGAATAGTTGCATGCAAATTGGCATGAGTTTGTATAACTAAGATATGTATGTTTATTTAACACGATATTTAAAGGAATATGTTGCTTAAAATCATTGATTAAGACTTTATAGCATGCTTAAAATTAAAACAAAATGTTTGAGAATGTTCCATAAGAATAAAATATTTATTTATATTTAAGTTTATTTAAATGATTTAAGTTTGAGCTGTTTGAACATTCCATACGTCAAGGCTAGGATCAGTATTCGGCATCCTATAAGCGTAACAATTATTACATACAGATTGTTACATTTAAATGACTATTCGTGTCGTAAGCTTTTGAGTATGAAGCACTTATTTTGTGTTTGTAATAGTAACAAACCCAGCTTTGCTTTGATTTAAAAAACAAATCCCTCGCAAATAATCCTTTTATTTTAAATGTACCCTATTTTTGTATCTATGACAACGCGTATGCAAAGTTTTCGTAGTGATCAGTGGAGTAGATTAAGACGCGAAAGCGGAACAAACAAACTCGCTTTCGCATTTATAATGTTAAGCGTGGTTTTAATGTTTTTAATTAGATACAACCAGGAAAATAAAATATTAACCACAGCTAAGCTACGTACATATTACTGATTGCTTACGATAAGAAAAATTAAAGATCTTAGGTACATCTTTTACGTACATTCACATTATTATTACCAATAAAGGGGTGTTTTTTTTTATTTTTTTTTTATTGCTTAGATGGTTGGACAAGCTCACAGCCCACCTGGTATTAAGTGGTTACTGAAGTCCATAGACATCTACAACGTAAATGCGCCACCCACCTTGAGATATAAGTTTTAAGGTCTCAGTACAGACAGTAAGTCTACAACGGCTGCCCCACCTTTCAAATCATAACGCATTACTGCTTCACGGCAGAAATAGGCAGGGTGGTGGTACCTACCCGTGCGGACTCACAAGAGGTCCTACCACCAGTAATTACGCAAATTATAAATTTGCAGATTTGATTTTTATTACACGATGTTATTCCTTCACCGTGGAGGTCAATCGTGAACATTTGTTGAGTACGTATTTCATTAGATAAATTGGTACCCGCCTGCGGGATTCGAAGACCGGTGCATCGCTAGATACGAATGCATCGGACGTCTTATCCTTTAGGCCACGACGACTTCAAGCCGGATAATTATTAACCGGATAATTAAATAAAATATGCTTTAAGAGATTTTAAATTGTCATGTTATGAATGAGGGTTTTCAATTTGTTGCTTTCAAGTGTCACAATATGTTTTGACATGTTAATCATTGATATTTTAAAAAAAAATTGAATTTTAGTGCCTATCATGAAGGGTAGGCTAGGTAGCACTGTCCTATTCAGTTCTGGTGTGAACACAATACTCGTTTTAGTTAGAAGGACGGGACAGGGATTTGAAGTCGTCGTGGCCTAAAGGATAAGACGGCCGGTGCACTCGTATCGCGCGATGAGACTGTGTTCGAATCTCGCAGGTACGTATCAACTTTTTTATTGAAAAATTTACTTAGAAAAGAATAGCAAGAATAGCAGCAATAAAAATCAAATCTGCCAAAATTGTAATATATGCGGAATTATGATATTAAATAATTGAGATATAAACCTCAAGTCTGCTCGTAGATGGCTTCATTCAGGTTGCAATGCCCATGGGCCCTAGTAACCAACTAACATCAGGTGGGATGTGAAATCTAGATTATAGATTATGTGCTAAAATATGGATTAGCGTTTGATTATCTTCAATATAACACGTTTGCATTAATATTATAAACAATCAGAAAAAAGTGCTTTGGAATGATACGTCACAATATTGAAAACAGTAACGTCATCGTTTTAAAAAGTGTAACTAATCGGACGCCATCTTGAGGTAAAAAGCGGAAAAAAGTAAAGTGTGGGTTGAAAACGAAATTGTTTTCGTTTTCAATGACGGAGGAAGATAGTAATGATGTTGTAGCGTAAAAGTTCACTTTAAATAAAAATACGATATAAGATTAGAGAACAATTGATGACATACATATAAATAATTTTGATTTGGAAAGAAAAAATATAGTATTATGAGGTATTATCGTAGAATTTGTTAGATTATTAAAGTTACTTCCACGTTTTATCTACCTAAATCTAGATTTAACACAACGAATACACTCATGACATTAGATCATATATAGGTAATAGATTGACTGCTGTTTACATGTGCATTACGCTTATCACAAAACGTTTGTAATAATTGTAAAGTGTCGCATCCGTAACAGTATTTTTAAATGAAATCGTCTTTTCGCATTAAAAGTGTACAATTTCCAAAAATATTCGAAATTGAATTAATATGGAATCATTTAGTATCACCAGTATTTTTATTATAATATATTATAAATACTGTCAAAAGAGCGTAGTTTAGTTGTTTTTTTTTTACCTATATTTTGACTACTATAACAAAATTAATACATAATTTTGTCTTACTTTAAAAGAAAGATAAGTTACATTATAAAAATTTAAAAATAAATGTTGCAAAGATGATTAATATTAAAAAGATCACATGTTAGACCTTTAAAACGCTCTCTTGTAAAATTAGTAGGTAAGTTTTGAGATTATACAGTTTTAATGCGAGAAGACGAAATAAGTAAACTTCAACGACTTAACGCAATTACAATACGAAAATGCACCTAAATTACAGAACTGCATAATGGATATTGTTGTAAAACGCTTTGCTTGGTTTTGGAAACCTAATTTAAACTGTAACTCACAATGATAAAGGCTTTATTTCCTTGGAAATGGGGTGAGTATTTGAATCAGCTGATGAGTACGCGCGGGCATCTGTCAGTTCGAACAGAGCGCGCGCTCTATCAACGCATGCGCACTGATTTCCCGCCCTATTTAAAAATTAAAAAAATCGAACGTAAAAATACCACCAAATTAGTAACTCCGTTGCCTGTGGGACTGAAGAGAAAATTGTCATAGGATTTTTTATTATCGTTGGTAAGTTTTATTTCAAATTAAAATTATTTAACCGCGACTAAATACTACATTGTTTAACAGAAAGTAAGAGCAGTGAAAATATAACTTGAGAGTGAGAGTTCTGCGACTTTTTTATATTGATAAATTAAGAAAAAATATGTGAAATTCTAATACGATTTGAACGTAGTGGAAAATCTTGAAACATGCCTTAACATATTGCAACAAGAAAATTTTAAGCGGCGCTTTGAATATCGAATGATTAAAAATTTTGGCTATGAACGTCTTCACTAAGAAATAGTATTCATTCGTGTTACTTTATAGTTTAAAAGTGGCATGTTTAAGAGAATATTTAGACGAAACTTAGTTAAAGACAATTCTGGAATTAATAAAGGGAGTTTCAAAAATTCTAATTTCGCGATTCGTAGATGTTTTATTTAAGAAAACAAAAACACTTCTGGGTTTTAATCTCACATTTATTTTTAAGCGATGTTTTGTTATAGAGGACTATTAGGAACTTAACTTTTTTTTTGCATTTTTTAAAATTACAGTTACGACAGTTATTGATTTATAATTAAAAAAAAAAAGATTTATTTATATATCAAAAATCTTCTGTAAAATACATTTTAAAAAAAAGTTACATTACATGTACAACTGTTTTATTAATTCTATTTTTATTTCAATATATAAGTAAGATTACTTTAGAATTGTGTTTGAATAAAATAAAAAATAGAGTCTTTTTGTTTGCATTTAGTGCATGTGCTCTACAACCGCTGAAACAATTTTATTACTATGCAGTTTTCAGCGAACCAAGAGATATCAAAAAATGATCTGTGCTCCTGTTTTCTTTTACGTTTCCATAACTATGATATGAAAACATTATCAAATAGTATGCATATGATAGTAACTCTTGTTCGTAGCCACATACTTGTTTTTTTTGTTTTTTTTTTTTTTTTTTTTTTTTTTTTTTTTTTTTTTTTTTTTTTTTTTTTTTTTTTCCTACCTGTGCTGATAGCCTTGAGAGGCTATTTCAGCTTCACCCTAACGTTTGTAGGTGAGCTCGCGGGGCTCATCCGGAGAGTTGCTAACACTGACCCTAGCAAGAGCAGTGCTTCGCAGAATCTACCACCGGATCGGAAACGCGACCCACTGAGAAGATCCGGCGAGAAACTCAGTGGGCTGTGTCTATGGGTTAGTTCGCTCGTCGAACCCGTCGCTTGCGACGAGGACGGTGACCGGTGCTTGTGGTGCCTAAAAGCACCGTTAATGGATCAGGAGGATCCGTAATGACGTGCTTTGGGCGACGTCGACGGTTTACCATTCGGTCTACTGGGTCGGGTATGTAGTTTCCAGCGGCTACGATGAGAGGGTTCTCTTGTCGTGCCGCTTTCTCAAAATGGCGCAGCGATGTCGACTGCAGATACTTACTAACTGAATCGAGCTCCAGGTCATCGTGGAGATCCACGTTCCTCAGGAACCATGGCGCTCCGACGGCTATCCTGCAGAATCGGGATTGAATAACCTGAAGGGATTTCAAGTGGGTGCGGGCTACGTGAGCGAACACTACGCTTGCATACGTCATGACGGGGCGTATGCAAGTTTTGTAGAGAGTTACCTTATTACGGAGGGACAGTTTGCTTCGACTACAAGCATTGGGTAAAGTCGTCTTAGTATAAACGAGGCGCGGTCGGGTACCGTTTTTATGTGTGTACGGAATGTCATCCCTCTGTCGAGGGTGACGCCTAGATATTTGACTTTCGAGGCCCACGGTATGGGCAGGCCAAAGAGAGTGATGGGGCTAACGGCGGATTTACGTTATGTTAATTTAGGTGTGCATAAGAATTAAAAAAAAACTGAAAACTATAATGTGCCTAGTTTCGAACCTATGATCGTTTTAATATGAGGCATTCACAATACCACTCAGAATGCTGCTGCGATTCTATTTCCAACTTATAATTCCAAAGATATCGAAGTTTTCCAAAATTTTCACCTTAAAGGTCAACCTAGAACTTAGAATTCATGTCTCAAGATGGGTGGCCCATAGACATTTACGTTGTAGATGTTTATGGACTCCGGTAACTACATAGCTTCAGGTGGGCCGTGAGATCGTCCACCCACCACCACCAACACCACATTCATGCCACTGTAATGAAACCTGGCAATTTTGCTGTGGACACTCCAGGAATGATGTCTTGTCATGATAATCGCCTTATCGTTGCCGCCGCTGACTACTCCCCGAATCCTGATCACGCAGGAGCCAGTCACTGCCGACGCCTTAGACACGTCCTTACGGATCCATCAGATCCAATAACCTTTGCATTAGACGTCTTCAGTTCTAACACTAGAAGCAGGCTTAGGGACCCCGGTAACCATACTCGTCGAACTCGACAAAGAGTTCGACGTGCAACCTAACCCATGAATCAGCTCGCTGAGTTTCTCGCCGGATCTTCTCAGCGGGTCGCGATTCCGATCCGGTAGTAGATTCATTCGCGAAGCAGCTGCTCTTGAGCTGTTAAGTCTCTTTTGGAGGCGCTCGGGTAGCTGTTAGCAAATCCCACCTCTCTTGGCTGAGCCTTTGCTCGCCCACCTGTCCTGGTGAAACTGGAAAGGCCTCCGGGCCACCAGCAATCCTGCAATAATAAAAAAAAGAATGGTGTCTGTGATAGTAGGTACCGTTAAAGTAAGACAGGTGGCGCGTGAGTAGTATCAAAAATCTATAAATATTTATTTCCATTAGTTTGTGATACAATTCAAGCGTTCGTCGATACAAATACTAATAATGCAACGTAATTTAATTTGTAAATAAATGATAAAGTCAACGTTCGTGGTGGAGTAAAGAAAAATCTCCATAAATCTGTTTAATTAAGATTAGATAACATTAAAATTCGTGGGAAATGATGGTTTCCGGAAATGAGACATGTGCCGAGGTCAACGGCATGGCTAGATTCGGTACTATACTGGATGATAGGGTTGGGTCACTGCGGGGAAACAACAGCGTTTATTATTAAGAAATTAAAAATACTATGAAATAAATGTTTTGCTAATTCCATATCATTACGTAGACGACCACCACGGATAAATTTCCCTGAAATATGCTTTGTCTATATATTTTTATCTGTATCATTTCGATTCCGATGTACCCTATTACCATGACCTCGGTCGATTGTCGAAAATGACTGTGTTATGCCAAGAGACAAAATATAAAAATGGAATCGAATAGCAATCAAGCTGTATGTACCGAACCAAGCAAAACTATATGGTCGTGTTTTGGGGTTCTGATTGCATTTGAATATTTCAGAACCTATTACACTACAGGTAACTTCCGATCCGGTACTAGATTCGTAAAGGAGCTGCCATCAACAAATAACCTAGACCTAACGGTATCCTTTGGAGGCGCTCGGGCAGCTGTTAGCAAATGCCATCCCAAAAATTATTAAACGTCCGTTGTCCAATTCCTGATCTTTTGTTTGGAAAACTACTTTGATGGACAATAAATAATCATTTTTATAATTTGCATGTGCCAACCCTGTTGAGATGCACGGGCGCAAGCAAATAGACACGTTTTTGGAGAACACAGATGTGGTACTACGATGCTGTGTTTACATTGTCTCTTAACACGGTGATTATAGTTTTTGTTTGAAGCTCCCGTGCCGTTCTAAGTCAACTTGGGCTTTTGAAACGGTTTTGAACGAAAACCAAGTTGAATTTAAATATCACGTGTGCGATTTAGTATGAATTAATCAATTGTTGCTTTCTATAGATTTAAATTAAAATATTAAAGGCTCATTTACAATTTTTTTAATTGAGCAGTTCCAATTGTTATTAATTCTGATCTTTATGGGTAAATGTAGTTTATACTAATATTATAAAGAGGAAAGATTTGTTTGTTTGTTTGTATTGAATAGGCTCCGAAACTACTAAACCGATTTGAAAAATTATTTCACTGTTTGAAAGCTACACTATTCCAGAGTAACATAGGCATAATTAGGGATCCCTACTAAAACTTCAATAATGTAACCCAAGGTGTAAAAAAATTACCTAAAATATTCTTTGGATCGCGTGCCCTGCGAAAACTATTGATGATAGAATAAAATAATGTACTACGACTTTGTAGAACACATTATTATTTACAAAAAGTGTCGCGACAGCATATGTCTAAATATTATATTTATGCCGCAATAAGTGTTATTTTATTTAAAAAAATAAAACAACGTCAAATATCGTTGAAATTTTTGTTAAATACCCGAGCGGAGCCGGAGCGGGCCGCTTATATAATATAAAGGCATTGACCAAAGAATCGACTACAGTTTTTTCTTTTATCTATCAATATGTGTTTCTGTTTTTCAGTTCGTTTGATAGGAATCTTTAGTGTCAAATTTCGATCTTATTTTCCGCTACCTAATTGTACCTAAGGAGTTACTCTAACTGCGCATGGACTAGTAACTGATGGGCTCAACCTGAGAGAATCCATAACATTGGCTCAGGCAGGAGCAGTGCTTCGTTGAATCTACTACCGGATCGGAATCACGACCCACGGAGAAGATCCGGCGAGAAACTCAGTGGGTTGTGTCTACGGGAATTTCCTTCATTAGTCGAACACTAATATACTAACTCGCCCGGTTGCGCTGGCATAGCTCCCTAGGTTACCAGATTAGGTAGGAAAAACAAAAAAAAAAGTAGAACATGTAAAAGTGAAATTACTGGTTATTGTTAAATTCTTCTTCTCAGTCGTATGCACTCTTGGCAGAGTGGTCGTGGTCATCACTTCGGTTGGTGGTGCGCTTCACCAGACGTCGCCATTCCTCGCGTACCGCGGCCCTTCTTGTGCACTCGTTAACGGGACCGTTTAGAGCTGCCTTTATTTGGTCGGTCCATCGTAACGGTGATCTGCCGCGCGGTCTTGTACCCTCTATCATGCCCTGCACCACAAGGCGCTCAACTGAGTCGTCACCTCGCCGCGACACATGCCCGAAGAAAGTGAGAATGCGACCCTGAACGATGGAGGATAGTCGCTGCTTGTAAAATACTGTACGAGAATTTCAGCAAATGAGTAGTAGTAATAAAATCATTGAAATTGATTGAAATTCTCTATTAATGAAATTTTGAAAAAAGTACGTAATAAATAAAGTGTTTAGTACAAAAATAAGTAGGATTATTAAGTATCATTTACTACATACAAAAAAAAACGCATACTTTTTATTGTAAATAAGTCTTATTTTAAAGAGAAGATGAACTATGCGTCACTCTCACATTTCTCTTTTGTGTATTCCTAATTGATATTTGTTTAGGTATGTACGTATGCGTATCTCCCGATAAATGTAGTCCACCGATATTGGATCTCAAAACAATGTCTCAACTTTTAATAGCTTCACGACCGGCCCTCGAATGTATTTCTCCACCTGGCACATATTCCGGTGCACACGGTCTCTAATTACGTAACTGCGCCTATAAAATCCGAACTTGCCCTTCGATGCCAAGTTCATGACCGCTACGTTTGTATATCTGAGCCAATTGTAGAAGCAGGTGGTTCTATTAATTACTGGTAATGATATACCAGAATACTTAAGGTAAGGCTACAGCCGGTTGATTGTGCCCCTGGTATTGCTGATGTCCATGGGCGACGCCGAAGATCGTGGATAAAAATAAGTTACCTGTCGAGTATTCAGAATTGAACGATTTTTTTGAAATATGCTTGCATCGATTCTGCCTTGATATATTATAAATAAGGAAAGGGTCGGGTGGTGCATTGGAAATGGAAAAACGTTCTATGATGTTGCCTATCTAGCGGTAACTGTTCTATAATAGAAAAAAAAATATTACTGGTGGCAGGACCTCTTGTGAGTCCGCATGGGTAGGTACCACCGCCCTGCCTATTTCTGCCGTAAAGCAATAATGCGTTTCGGTCTGAAGGGTAAGGCAGTCGTTGTAACTATACTGAGATCTTAGAACTTATATCTCAAGGTGGGTGGCGCATTTACGTTGTAGATGTCTATGGGCTCCAGTAACCACTTAACACCAGGTGGGCTGTGAGCTCGTCCACCCATTTAAGCAATAAATAAAAAATCTGACGAAAATCTGAATCACGCTAATAACTTTTTCAAGATAGCTTCGCGTACAAGTTCAAAAAAACCTTCGAGCTTTGGGCTTACTGAGCAAGGACTGGTGTCGGTGGAAGATTTTCTCTTTGAAGTTCACTAGACTAGCAAACCGTTGTCAAATATTTGAGTTTAGTAAATGGTTTCATTAAAAAAAATCGGTTTTTCGTGTCTTTTTAAAGACGATTCTTAGATTTTATTGTGTGCGCAAAGAAAGATTTTTTATTTTTTTTATTGCTTAGATGGGTGGACGAGCTCACAGCCCACCTGGTGTTAAATGGTTACTGGAGCCCATAGACATCGATTACGTAAATGCGCCACCCACCTTGAGGTTTAAGTTCTAAGGTCTCAAGTATAGTTACTAAGTAAGTATAGTTAGTACATAGTCA
The DNA here is from genome assembly GCF_030267445.1 of Bombyx mandarina. Taxonomy (NCBI): domain Eukaryota; kingdom Metazoa; phylum Arthropoda; class Insecta; order Lepidoptera; family Bombycidae; genus Bombyx; species Bombyx mandarina. Next base: position 16,277,276 of record NC_143234.1, read on the forward strand.
GGTCATAAATTCTGTCACATGTTTAATGTAAAATAATTGTAACAAGTTTATTCCTTATGTAACCATTCATATACCAAAATGAACTTAACAAAACATAGATTCTTATGACACTAAAGTTTATTCAAAATGACCTCCGTGATTTTGAATACAGGCCTTCAATCTGCGCGGCCAGTCGTCTATCGCAGCACGAACGAGGTCCATGTCAATATCGGCGGCTGCCTTAATCAAGGATGTCTTGAGTGACTCCAAATTGGGATGAGGCTTTGAGCACGCCTTTTCCTCCAAGTGTTGCCATATCTTGTAATCTAAAGGATTCAAATCTGGACTGGAGGAGGGCCAGTCTTCGTACCGGATGAAGTCGATTTCACGCGCCGCCAGCCAGTCTTGTGTGCTCTTCGCTCTATGAACTGGCGCCGAATCTTGTTGGAATACCCAGCGCCTGTTATTGAACATGGTATGAGAAACAGGTACCACAAGGTTCGTCAGGACTGTATTTTGATACACAACTGCATTCGTTTTTACACCTTTCTCACAAAAATGTACCTCTGTTAAGCCCCAATAAGAAACTCCCAACCATACCATGAGCGAGGATGGAAAATGACCTCGTTGGACACGCGGAATACGGTTGCTCGCTTCTTCATTACTGTGTGCGTACACCTTATTATTTTGTTTGTTGTAGCTTTCTTCTACGGTAAAAAATTTTTCATCCGAAAAAGAATTTCCCGATATTTTTTTCCCGCGTACCGCTTCAACAAAGCGCGGCATCTCTTCAGTCTCAGGTCCATTAGACGAGCATTCAAACGATTTCCTGTTTTTCTTCGATATGCCCGAAGCCCTAAGTCTTCATTTAACACCCTTTTCGCCGTGGTTCTGCTTAACCCCATCTGAAGGGCCAACAGTTTCTGCTTACATTTGGGATTTCTTTGAATTCGCGCCTTCACAGCTTTTATCACTGCTGGAGTCCTAACAGACCGAGGGCGACCACTTCTTGACCTGTCATCTACACTAGAGTCTTCATTGTATCGTTTGATGGTACGATAAACGAATCTTTTGGTTATATTCAAATTTTTCAGTATGTTAAAAATTTGAATTGGCGCGTAACCGCAACGATGCAACGCAATAACTGCAACACGGTCTTCTTTAAGCGTCCACTCCATATTTAAAAATGAGTAAAATTCTAAATGTATACTATTTTTATTTTCATGAACAATTCGAAATTCGAATTCAATAAACTTTTTTGTGGCCAGCATTCTAAAAGAAAAGTTTTTACTGTGTGACAATACTTATGACCTGACTAGGTATAGTGATTGGATTCTTTACTAAAATTTAAGAAAGTTTTTAAAATAGTTTCGTTAGAACCATACAATTTCCAAGATGATGTAATGACACGAACTCGTTAGTGGCGCCTTCCAATGAACTAACTCATTAAACGACAAATTGTATTCAAACTAAAACCAATTTGTTCATTTTAAAGTACTGACATTATCACAGTTTCCAAACGCGTGTAAATACAACCTTAATCTGTCTGAGTAGCTTTTAAGTGGACACCGAATTCCTTTGTCAGCTTTTTACAGTAAGACGAAACACTTTCGCTTTCGGAGCTTACTAGTAAAAAATTGATGATCAAATTTTTTGTCAGTACATTTTTTCGATAGTTGGGTAAAGTTCAAAATACCTAATGTGTATATATATTTTTTTTGCTTAGTTGGGTGGACGAGCTCACAGCTCACCTGCTGTTAAGTGGTTACTAGATCCCATAGATATCTACAAGGTAAATGCGTCACCTATCTTGAGATATGAGTTCTAAGGTCTCAGTATAGTTACAGCGGCTGCCCCACCCTTCAAACCAAAACCCATTACTGCTTCACGGCAGAAATAGGCAAGTTGGTGGTATATGTATAGTATATCGTTATGTTTAGATTCAAATAAGTAGTATCTTGTGTTTTAAATTAATAGGGGAGAAAATCAATAAACATACGCTTATTAGACCTACCTAAAAATCGAAAAAAAATAGCTTTAAAAATTATGGAACGTGCCGATCAAAAAAATCTTGACCTACAAATTCCTCGACGTCAAAAACTAATTCAATTTGTTTACAGAAACAAAACGTTGCGAGTTTCAGCGTTTGTTTATGCATAAAACGTAACGTGCCTTATCGTTCTTTGGCTGAAGGTCGCCACAAGTGCACGGGCGAGCATTTAACAACTTCGGATTACTACAGCTCAACGTCTATTCATCGAGAATGTTCTAGAGAAAAATCAATCGTACAACATTGATGAATAGCGCTAGGCATAATACAGTTGTATTAGTCGTACGTGATATTAATTTTCCTTTAAAAGACGCACATAATATAAAAATAAATATTTCACAATTCGTCTTGCTTTAACAGTCGTCGTGGCCTAAAGGATAAGACGTCCGGTGCATTCGTATCGAGAGATGTACCGGTGTTCGAATCCCGCAGGCGGGTACCAATTTTTCTAATGAAATACGTACTTAACAAATGTTCACGATTGACTTCCACGCTGAAGGAATAACATCGTGCAATAAAAATCGAACCCGCAAAATTCTAATTTGCGTAATTACTGGTGGTAGGACCTCTTGTGAGTCCGCACGGGTAGGTAGGTATCACCGCCCCGCCTATTTCTGCCGTAAAGCAGTAATGCGTTTCGGTTGGAAGGGTGGGGCAGCCGTTGTGACTATACTGAGACCTTAGAACTATATCTCAAGGTGTGTGGCGCATTTACGTTGTAGATGTCTAGGGGCTCCAGTAACCACTTAACACCAGGTGGGCTGTAAGCTCATCTACACATGTAAGCAATAAAAAAAAAGTAAGGAAGCGGTCATCATTGAGAAGTGATAACTGGTTAACAATGCGAAAATTAATTGTGTCCTTAAAGTGACCGAGGGGTCACCTTAGATTATCAATGCTGATAAAAATAACATATTATCTTTTATCGTGAGTAATCATATTTACGTATACCCGGTTTTCATGTGATATAATAGAAACATACAAACAAACAAACAAATAAGCCTTTAATATCTAACTAAAATTTAATTTTCTTACTTTTTTTCCTACCAGGACGTCCCTTTCACTTGAAATTTAGCACGCGCATCAAACACTGGTGATGATAATACAATAATTTTATAATTTCGCTCTATTATGCGCGCCTTCCTGCTCAGTATCGACCAGACGAAAAAAAGATGGAATTAATTGTTAGTTTCGTTTGCTATTTGATTGTGTGATTTTTTTAAAGTTTTTAAACTGTATATATGTATTATTTTTTTACTACTTCATACATATACTACTCATATTATTTATTACTAAAATATTTGAATGGAATTAAAATTTATTTGTAAGTTTAAAGTATTAAATATGATCTAACGCAATCGAACTTTTTATTTTATTTTAAGCAAAATTATACCAGATAAGTAAGCCGTTAAGCCGAAAAAGGCTCTCTTCTATCTGCCGGGAACGTGTTATGAGCTTCTTCGGACACATCATGCGGTCTTCCAGACATGAATTAGAGAAGCTCATAATTACGGGTCGAATAGAAGGCAAGCGCGCCGTGGGCAGAACACCAGCCAGATGGTCGGATCTAGCAAGAGAAGCACTCGGTGGTAGTTTGTACCATGCAGTCCATGCCACCCATGATCGGGTGCATTGGAAGTACATCGCATGTGGTCGCGATCCTCAGTAGTGAGGGAACGATATAGATGAAGGCTTATTTTCAATTATTGTAAGATTAAAGTTATAAACATTCAAAAAATACCATTACAGATATACTACGGCTTATGTCGTGAATGTCAAAATAAATTATAACTAGTGGTCCCGCAGTAGTCGAAATTCGACTATAATTAATTGGAATTGTAAGTTTTTACACTATTATGATTGTATTTTATACTTCTATAATCACAAATTTCACCAAGGCTACACTATAAAAAAATATTAATAAAGACAAACAATATTTAATTTCTCAATTTGACCACGGACGTCAAGAACAAAAGTTTGACAATAAATAGTATGCATGCGTGTGTGCGTCAAATGCATGGTATGTAGTGTGTGTAATGTTTTCTTTATTGATTTAATGTATCTTTTATGCATTATTTAAAAAAAATATTAGCATTGTGCACTTCTTCTCTATATTCTCTATAAGTGTGGAAAATTGCATACTCCTCCGTCCGCGCAATTTTCGTAAAAAGGGATACAAAGTTTTTGCTTCACGTATTAATATATAGATAATGTGCCTTGATAGACTAATAGACAATGAATCTGTGGTTTAATACTAAGGGGTCATTTTAGCTTTCTTTTTTTTATTGCCCTTGTATGCAGACGTGCATACAAGGGCCCACCTGATGGTGAGTGTTTACCGTCGCCCATGGACTTCAGCAATGCCAGGGGCAGAGCCAAGCCGCTGCCTACCGTTGTTAATATATAGAAAGATATAATCTATATCTATACTCTATACTATAATATTATAAAGAGGAAAGATTTGTTTGTTTGTTTGTTTGTTTCGAATAGGCTCCGAAACTACTGGACCGATTTGAAAAATTCTTTTTCCATTAGAAGCCGACATTGTCCCTGATGAACATAGGCTACTTTTTTTAATTATTTTTTTTTGGTTTTATGTGTGTTTTAATGTTTCCGAAGCGAAGCGAGGGCGGGTCGCTAGTTAGATATAAAATTAAAATCCCCTTCATAAACATAGCATAGCAGCATTAAAATAACGTGAATCGTTGATATAAAAAGCAAATACGAGTCAAGATACGAGAAAGCGAGAAAGGAAAACAATTTTTATCAGAAGAAAATTAATATTATTCTAGTATAACGTAATGTTTTGTTTGTAAATACAGTACTTAAAGTAGAGTTACATCACGTAAAAACTTATCGTGTTAAGGTAATCATTAGGTGTTTTTTAGTAACATTAATGAGCATACAAGCTCAACCGTTTGGTGTTACGTAGACGCCGAAGCCTGGTTGAATGATACGGTCGATAAGGAAGCCTTTTTTTTTTTTAACGCTGGGGAATCCATTTACGGATACCCGGTCGAGGGGGGTAAGAGGCCGGGTTATCTCGGACTCCGGCGCCTCCAGAGAAGAATAGGGAGAAGAAGAAGACAGGGGTCCTCCTCTTCTTCCAATTCCTGCCGGGAGACTACGCCTTGAGAAAGGCGCGTGAGGCACTGCACGGCGTCAGCCACGCAAGAGCTACCCGGAAAACCGACTACCGACTAAACCCCATCGAGCCCCATCACTCCGACTCCACGAAACCCATGGTACCGCACAGTGCGCGCCGAAGGCTCGCCGTCGCCGGTACCCGTCCTGATGATAGGATCGATAAGGAAGCCTAGGCCTTTGCCACCGCAAATATACTGCAGGCCCCTCGTCCTAAATACTTACAATCTATTTGCGATTAAATAGAAAACTGAACTGAAACTAGTGTGTACCGTCTCAATATTAAAGATGACAAATAAATCATATTTCTATTAATCCATCGAAAAATTACAGAGAAACAAAAAAAAAATTAGCGAGTATTTAATGTTTACTTTTTATTTATTTATAATTAACGTATCTTAGATTTTTACGATGTTGTCAAGTTATTTTATTTCATCGATTCAATTATTATTATTATTATTTATTTTCCATGTCCGGAATACTCACTAATCTGATCCCGTGGCCACCGGTCCTGACATTTTTCATTTATTTTCTTCACATTTAGACTTGATTAAACAAATAAATGAAAACAAGTATCAAGATTTACTATCAGCGTGTCTCTTGTATCTGTGTACTTAGAAAAAGTAGTACAATAATTTACCAGAAACTTATCAACTGAGAAATTGAACGATTTCAATATTTAAAAAAATATTCACAATCATAGCGTAATATAATTTAACGTTAACGTGTTTGAAGCGTTGATAAGAGGTCATTCACATGACATTGATAAACAAATATTGGCCGAGAAATTGTTCGGGTCAAAATTCTTAATTGACCCTTGAAACAAAATTTCAATTGTCAAATTTATTGTACATCCTTGCGTGCACAGAACTAGAGTTGGTTTGATATTTTTAGACTGATTCGTATGCTGGTACCATCACTCTGACTGTTTCTGCCGTGAAGCAATAATAGCTTTCGTTTTGAAGGCTGTAAAACTAAGACTTAGAACTCATTTCTCAACAGGTCTCTCGGGTTTTAGTTTGTAAGGGGTAGAACAATATCAGTACATTATTATGCAGACAGACTCAAATCCCCTATTATAGACCCTGTAATCTTCTGAGGTCGAGAATCTCGGAATTGATATTTCAAGCAGTGTGCAGAATAGAGTTCTTCCGAAATTATAATTCGTTTTTAAATGTAGTGTTCTTTAATATGGCGTAAAGGTACTTCTTACAGATACTTTTAGTATACAAATTATAAATTTCACCTAAATAACAGAGCCTCTCGAGGCTCCTATTATCAGTTGCTTCTATTTGATTCCATACTCTGATTAAATTACTGAGACCATTCTTGTCGTGTACAATCCGGCTCTAGGTTGAATTGCAAATCGATTTAATAGCAGCTTGTACTCACTTCAAAAGGGTCATGAATTCATGTAAACAAAGCTAACAGGAGGGGACAATATATCCACCACGCATGCGTAGCATATACAACGCATGCGCCCTAACGACATAGCGTGCACAAATCGAAATACTCCCTCACGTTCAAAACAAATATATTTTTGCCTGTTTCTACTCACAAAAATTGCATTACACCTTCTCTTTCGAACAAGCTACACGTACTTTTTAAATGGGATGCGTGCGTTTCCTCTCAGTGAGATTTAATTTGACAGCTTGTCAAAGGCCACCTATAGACCAGTTGTCACAGATTTCGTTCTTGTTTACATCAATTTGTTTAAGCCCTGTTTTTACAATTCTTAAAAAAACGTGCTCGATTGCAGAAATCTTGGTGAGTCTTCGATAGTTAATTACAATATCGATTATATAATGTGGCTAACATAATAGCATTAATGCCTAAACGACTTGATGACTTTCAATCTCGGAGGAAAATCGATTTTTGGTATTAAAGAAAATTTGTTGATCTTTTTCTATCTATGTATATAAAAATGAATTGCTGTTCGTTAGTCTCGCTAAAACTCGAGAACGGCTGGGCCGATTTGGCTAATTTTGGTCTTGAATTATTTGTGGAAGTCCAGAGAAGATTTAAAAGGTAGATAAATATGAAAATGCTCGGAATTAAATAAAAATAACAATTTTGTTTTCCCTTTGATGTGTCCCTCGTCGGACGGATTCCTTTTGTTTGTTTTAAGTTTATTTTATACAAAAGTTTAGGTCTTTTATTTATCGATTGAGGCACTACGAAGTCTGCCGGGTCAGCTAGTATAAGATAAAACAGCATATGCTCAAGGCAGGTGTATCCTTATCCCGTAGCACACTGATTATTTTGTTTTCTATCGTTTTACACTAATCGTTAACCATTCCAATTAAAACTACTTTAGCTTGATGACTAATAAGAATTGAAAGCCACCAATTAATGGTTTAATATCGTCGTTAGAAAGGAGTAATGGCAGATGTTTCGTCGTATCGTGATTGCTGGCACCTGGACGTTTAAAAGTATCCTTTCGTCTATTGGAGTAAATCTAATTTATTTTTTAAGCCCGTCACTATGAAATATTAAATGTTCATCAAAAAAATAATCATATTGAATTCAAATAATTTTTTTTTTTACTGTAATTTTAGGTCGGCGAGTATACGATACAGCTGATTGTAAGTATTCACAGTCGCTTATGGATATCAGCAATGCCAGTGGCACAGCTAAACCGATTTTAAGTTTATTCATGATTTTTGGAATCAAAATGAATAAAATTTTACCTTATTTAATCTCGCATCATCCATCACACCCGAACATTTCGTAAAAAATAAATTAAGCACTTCATAAATAATATGTTAATACTTAAAAAAATATAAATAGCTTCTCAAGCGTACGTCACTGCCCCATAGTTTCAGAATTCCGAATAATATCTGGTGGTAGGACCTCTTGTGAGTCCGCGCGGGCAGGTGCCACCACCCTGCCTATTTCTGCCGTGAAGCAGTAATGCGTTTCGGTTTGAAGGGCAGGGCAGCCGTTGTAGCTGTACTGAGACCTTAGCCCTTATGTCTCAAGGTGAGTGGCGCATTTACGTTGTAGATGTCTATGGGCTCCGGTAACCACTTAATACCAGGTGGGCTGTGAGCTCGTCCACCCATCTAAGCAATAAAAAATAATAATAATGTATTGTCGCTTTTTTTGACTAGGACAACGAAACCGCATGAATGAAAACACACGGGATAATTTTTTAGGTTATTATGTTTAGGTAAACGGTAATGTGTGGGCCGGACGAGGATGTTATTACAGGTCTCATAAGTTTACATTTGTTTTATAATATGAATAAAGATAAGGAGCCACGCTAACATAGGTGTCTACGGGCAATTTTAAGAACATAATTCTATTTTAGGTCTCGCAGGAGTAAAGTAAATTAACATGGCGCATTCGTTTATTGAGTTTCAATGCTTGGGAATATTAATTAATAAATAGTTTACCCAAAAACCACTTTTGAAGTTACGTCGGAAAATGTTTTTCGTTAAAGTTTTTTTTTTAATAGCAATGAAGCAAAAACTACGTAACACTCAGGAACGGATGTTTAGTTACTTATTTTTCATGAAGTTTTAGTTTAGTTTTTACTAAGTTTAAGCCCACTAAGTTTCTGGCCGGATCTTCTCAGTGGATCGCGATTCGGATCCGGTGGTAGATTCTGTGAAGCGTTGCACTTGCTAGGACCAGTGTTAGGGCATTATATCAGGTTGAGTCACGTGAACTCACCTACCAGTCACAGCGTAGCCGGAATAGCCCCTTTAACTATCAGCGAATAGGCTAGTAATGAAATACGTATTCAACAAATGTTCACGATTGACTTCCACGGTGAAGGAATAACATCGTGTAATAAAAATGAAACCCGCAAAATTATAATTTGCGTAATTACTGGTGGTAGGACCTCTTGTTAGTCCGTATGGGTAGGTACCACCACCCCGCCTATTTCTGCCGTGAAGCACTAATGCGTTTCGGTTTGAAAGGTGGAGCCGTCGTTGTAACTATATTGAGACCTTAGAACTTATATCTCAAGGTGGGTGGCGCATTTACGTTGTAGATGTCTTTGGGTTCCAGTAACCAGTAAACACCAGGTGGGCTGTGAGCTCGTCCACCCATCTAAGCAATTAATAAATTAAAAGTTGAGTAATGTTTTAAATTTTTTTCAGTTTGTGATTATGAAAAGTGCGTAGCACCGTGCTAATGTTTCACACTGTATTTCTTCAGACGAGGCTTAGTAACAGCTGCCCGTCCGATCGTAACTAGAATAGCCTCTTAAGCTACCAGGGATTAGGTAGGGGAAATAATGTAAGAATATTCAAGTTCAAGTTCGACAGTGACCTGGTTATGGCTGACATTACTGATGTCGATGGTGGAGGGTGACCACCGGCCTGTACTCTGCCGCCGATGGTAAAGAAAATGATACCACCCTGTCTTCAAAACCAATCACTAACAACTTCACTAGGTAATTATATTATTTGCGATGAAATTCGATCTTGGTTGCTGTAACAGCGGAAACCTAAATCTAGGACTAAGATATAAATGATTAGATAATAGATAAAAATGAATATTATTAGTTACAAATTAAAATTAGAGATTTATTTAAATTAAAGCGTTCGGTGAATTTCTTAGCGTTTATCCATCTAATTAAACTATACTTTTAATGAAATTACATAACCACATTCATCACTGTACTTTTTTCTATACTTATTTCACTTGATTAATTACGGACTGTGCTAAAATTAGGAAATAAATACTACCTACGTATATGCGTTTCATGAATGGGTATACACTAAAAAGAAATTCTAATAAGATTTCACATGTTGTTTTTTTATTCAACCAACAACTATTAAACCTAAAAAGTTTTATCAAATTCGTTAATTCGGTTTTTGCGTTAAAGAACAAAGAGCCATCTGGTAGAGCAGCTTTTTCGAACGCTTCCTTGCCCTTAGCTTTCTTATCGGTCGTCTACCTTACAAAGTCAAACATGTCATGGTACCGAAGCGAGATACGTTTGTTGGCACGTGCTTGGATAAGATAATGCGCTGGCTTTCAAGGAAGATGAGTAAATATTTTCGACGCGTATCACTTCCGGATTTATCCTGTGAGATCTTATGAATAACGAAGTTAATGTCGTTATGTTTATGTTGTGTTATACACTAACGGATGACATGTTTTATTGGTTATATAATTTTATTAGACAATTCACTTGTCGCCTGACTATTCGCCTGCGTGGACTACACCTTAAATAGCGTGGGCGGAGAACGGTACTTAGCGGTGGGAGTACATTAATATTCACGAATAATATTATATTATTTACAATGTAGCTTCTAAGATCTAACTGTACAAAAGTAAATTCTAAAAATATTTTATACGTCGATTAGTTTTTTAGTAATTACTGTTTTCAATCAAATATGCCTATATCCTAACCCCAAATTAATCTCTGTCTACCTACAAAATCTATGTGAACAACTGTATAGGATGTTTGTACGTAATTCTGTAGATACATATGCACATACATATAGACAGATCGAAAAAAAATACCGCTGATTTACTTTCTATAACTACATGACTACCCTCTTTCTATTTTTATTATTTTTTTTCAGTGTACATACAGACTTGTACTACAGACAGATAAAAAATTATAAATTTAAATTTAATTTGTAGTTTTAATATAAGTTCGATTTACAGCCCACCTGGTGTTAAGTGGTTACTGCAGCCCATAGACATCTACAGCGTAAATGCGCCACACACCTTGAGATATAATTGTAAAGTTTACATAATTTTTAACGAATTATACGAAGTTATTCTAATAAACAAGCCATTGTAGGAGCACTATGAAAATTTGCAACTAAAGTGCTGCAAATTATTTTCAATAAAAGCAGTGGGAAGTGTTTCGTATTTCAACATCAAGAATGCGTCTTATTCTAATCAAGTCACATTTAGAACTCGATACTTTATGATGCAAATGCAGTAAACGGCATTCCGATGTCAACCCACCTTGCTCGTTTTGTATATTTGATTTCATATAAATCTCACCAGTTACCTAGTTTCGAGAAAAATGCTATTTAATAGTTTTAGTAGTTTACCTAGTTCAGGTAGGCAGCGGCTCGGTTCTGCTCCTGGCATTGCTGAAGTCCAAGGGCGACGGTAGCCACTCACCATCAGGTGGGCCGTGTGCTCGTCTGCCGACAAGGGCAATAAAAAAAAATTAGTACATATACATAGTGCAATTAAGATATTGTGAACTGATAAAAAAATTATTTATTTATTTATTTATTTATGTACAGACAGAAAAGATGACATAGATACAGAGTAATAGGAAAATTATGTACAAAGGCGCTGCTTATTTCTTTAAGAAATCTCTTCCAGCAGACCTGCGAGAGGATAATGAGAATAATAATAAAAAGTGATGAGTGTGTGTAGAACAAATAACACATAACTAAAATAACAAATACAACATGAGAATTATAGTAATACACATACACATAGCAAAAAGATCTATGTTAAAAATCTATGTTGGCTAATTAAAAATGCAATGGTTTAGTGGATTATTCCTTCGTTTAGGTATATCACGCTCATTAAAATGGACACTATGTTCTGCTTGGTGAAAGATTTAGCATTGCTTAGATTTGATTTAGCATAGCATTGTTTATTTAGTTATTTCCAGATCGTAAGTAATTCGATTTTATTTTATTTAAAGTACGCCTTGCATGGAATTTTATAATAACCTATTTGAACTTATCTCTATGGTACTGTCTAGTAAATACTTTCTTAAACACGCGCGGCTCCAAATGTGCGTGTCGGAATAGTTTACTTTAATCTATGTATTTACTATGTCATTGTCTGTTAGTTGTCAAGAAAAAGTGTCAGAGGTAAGACGTTCCGTTGTTAAGACGAGAAATAAAAATAATTGTAAAACACTTGAGGAAGTATTGCTTTATTCTACTACGCCATCCCACATAATTTTTGGCGCGTACATTCAAGATATATGACAAACGCCCGATCACGCACTCCACTCCACGGTTCATGGGGGCCCACTTAGATCGTATTTCATTCCGGCTTGTTTGTGAACGCAACTAGTTTTACTCAATTGTCTGTTGTCAATTTTATTTAATGCTAGCTGACCCGGCAGACTTCGTAGTCCCTCAATCGATAAATAAAAGACCTAAGCTTTTATATAAACTTTTAAACTTTAAATAAACTTAAAACAAACAAAAGGAATCCGTCGGACGAGGGACACATCTAAGAAAAAACAAAAAAAACCAAAACAATTCTCTGGACTCCCACAAATAATTGAAGACCAAAATTAGCCAAATCGGTCCAGCCGTTCTCGAGTTTTAGCGAGACTAACGAACAGCAATTCATTTTTATATTAATAGATGTAGATCTAGATATGTAATGTGATATGGATGACTCAAAAAAAAATTGGTAAAAATCAAGTCTGGTTTTTACATTTCGCAGAAATTTCATTATCTTTTTCTCTATAATTCTTTGAGAACTTCTAAAGCAAACAAAACCGAGCTATTTCCAATTGAAACCACTTAGAGGCCTGATACAAAAATGTAAATATGCTTAATATATAGGTACATTTGATGTAAAAAATCCAAATACTTTACTATAATTTACAAGAGGTATGTGAAAGAAAAATGCATTGATAAATTAATTCTTAACAATGCCAGATAGTGAATCAATTAAAAAAACAAAAAAAACGATATGGGCTGAACGCTACGAAGAGGTGTCTTGTGACCGAGTCTCAAGTCTACAATAAGATATATTTTTTGTACTTGTAAACATTAAATGTTATTATTATTCAATTAGGTTACTTACTAGATGCGTGCAGCTCCCATATTCCTAAAATATGTATCCATAAAAATAAATACACATGGAATTAACAGAAATGAACCCCACAATAAGCGTATTTTGAATACACAGCACGTGCGGGAGTTAATGTTTTTATCTTTTTTTTAAATATGTACAATATTTGTCTCGTCCCTGACTCCGAAAGAAAGACGAAGAACTTCGATGAGTTATTGCAGCTTATCTTCAATGAAGAATATATAATGTTGACATACGAGACAGTGTTGTCGTGAATGAAAATATTAGACACAAAAAAAAACGTACAAAAATGATGATTAATATTTTGTAGTGAGGATAAATCAAAATTAAACAAGCAAACCGTCCCCCGGGCAGTGACCCCATATTAGGCTGCAGCTTGAATCAATAGCAATAGGATCGATATTGTCTTTATTCTAACCCCCGATGCACATCTGTTCTTCCCATCCCTGCGTGTGCGCGGCGCCGCTTCATTTTATTTTGATTATGTACGTTACAAAAAGAGGGTTGGGTTACCATGGATTTTGTAGATAGGGAAGTGATCGGTCGATGTGAACGTGCCCTTAGAGCTGTTATGAGGAACAATTTTTTGATTTATATCTAAATGAAAACAAAATGCTTATTGTTGGTAAGCACATCCCTTGAGAAGAATCTCACCGATTTGGAATTTTTAGTATTTTTTCTTTAATTTCCGTGATAGTACCAAAAAGCTTATAGATTGCAAACAAATTGGTTAAAATTCGAGTAGGATGTCAGTAGGGTCCAGTTTAATATGTGTTAAACCAATTTATTATGTTTAGTACTGTAAGCTTATTAGGCTGACAGCTGAATTATCCTAGAGAATGAGGTTGAAAGATCAGCTGTACGGGTTGTATAATAGCTGCTTCGCCCTTCGATCCGTAATCCATGATTGTTTCGCGATATAAATAGGCAGGATGGCGGTACCGAGCCTAAGCTCACAGGCTTCTATTATTCTTGGTAAATATTTCGCTCTACAAATTTTGTTATTTGGAGAGCTGTCTATGTCGTATCTGGAATCTTTTCTTTTCTTCCAAAATTTAAACGAGCGTGTTCTTTCAGTATATCAGAGGAAGAGAGAAAGTAGCCCTGGTAATCAACAAATGAGAGAGAGCGGACGGTTAGCATGGTATGGACACGTGATGCGTAGAGAGAAGATGCATGTGACTAGAAGATGTATGGAAATGGTAGTGCAAGGTAGAGGGGGAAGAGGTCGACCGAAGAAGATATGGATTGGGTGTGTGAGCGATGATATGAGAGAGAGAGTAGTGAGCGTTGAGATGACGGCTGATAGAAGAGAATTGAAGAGAAAAATTAGCTGTGCCGACCCCACCTAGTGGGATAAGGTGAGTTCTTTCAGTTATTTAACGATAACAGCGTGTTCTAATGATAACTAATGTTAATTGAACCTATCGATACAACAAATACAATTTGGCTCTTCACCTTGAGATAAATGGACACTTCTTAACAATGTTTTAATACGATTATCCTATTCTTCGAACCGGAACGCAGGAATCTTTGGGCTTCGCGCTAGAGGAATATTGTATTAGTAACTATAGTATTCAGGGTTGCGCATCCTAATCTTCTTCTTCTTCTTCCGTCCCTGTTCCCGTTATCCAGGGTCGGGTCTCCTCACTCTACGGCGCCAGGTTGATCGGTTGTCGGTTTTGGCTATATAATATATTTCATTACAGGATTCTCATCGTACCGCGCTTTACCGACAATGAAAACAATGAATACCTACGTACTTCGAATTTTCTATAAATCTTTTCTCTATTAATCGATTTTGTCTATTTTATGATAAACATTAATAGACTACAGATTTTATCCTTATTCTTTTTCAAATCTTTTGATTCTAGAGAACTACATAGTTGTGTGTGTACGTACCTACGGTTTCTATTTTCGTGTATTAGTTAGGGGCGAGTGAGGGAGTAAAATCGTGGGGCGAGTATGCACGGAAACGTTTGTTTTTGTTACACGACGCTTTTGAAGTTATACAATATGTTTTATGTCACCGTTTCCTCTAGACACGTTCTGTGTTTTTTTTTTCTTTCTTGTAATCTTGTATACGTGGCGTACGTGACGCGAATTAGTATTAGATTGAGGCATTTTAATATTGTATTGACAGGTTTTTTTTTTTCTGTGATCAGTACGAAGAAATAAACACAGCATTGCTCTAACGCATACATAAACTTTTCAGAGGAATATGTGTTTTTTTTTTGTTTTTTTATTGCTTAGATGGGTGGATGAGTTCACAGCCCACCCGGTGTTAAGTGGTTACTGGAGCCCATAGACATCTACAACGTAAATGCGCCACCCACCTTGAGATATAAGTTCTGAGATCTCAGTATAGTTACAACGGCTGCCCCACCCTTCAACCCGAAACGCATTACTGCTTCACGGTAGAAATAGGCAGGATGGTGGTACCTACCCGTGCGGACTCACAAGAGGTCCTCCCACCAGTAGATCCTACCACCAGTATTTGAATATGAAATGTTAATAAAGTGAATGTAGACTAATGTAGTAAAATAATTTCGTCGGTGTTCTCAATTTGTGTAGTTTTTTCAAAATAACAAATGAAAAACATGACCGCATTCCAAATATCAATTTGAAGTGAGCCAACCAGACGTTTTATTTAATTTCGTCGAGTCATGATAAAGTACCGGTAGAAAAGTGAGAGTGTAAACGCCATCAGAACGTGGATATAGTTACGCTCTGAATCCTCCGCTGCAAAGAATGGATAGATTATAATCGTTTTTGCTGTGCAAGGAATGGGAAATGGGTTAAGGGGGCGCTCCTTGGTTGATTCCAGTGTCTTTAACCAGTTTAAGACTTAAAATAATGGTCGGTTTATATTTAACCAGTAAAAATAGCTTTAGCGTCGTATAGTGAATGTATCCTCAACTACTTACATAAGTTTTGCATTTATCTATTGATATAAAAATGAAATGCTGTTCGTTAGTCTTGCTAAAACTCGAGAACGGCTGGACCGATTTGGCTAATTTTGGTCTTGAATTATTCGTGGAAGTCCAGAGAAGGTTTAAAAGATAGATAGAAGAAAGTTAGATAGATATGAAAATGCTCGGAATTAAATAAACATAACAGTTTTGTTTTTCCTTTGATGTCCCCCTCCGTCGGACGGATTCCTTTTGTTTGTTTTAAGTTCAAACAAAAGCTTAGGTCTTTTATTTATCGATTGAGGCACTGCGAAGTCTGCTGGATCAGCTAGTAAATGATATATATTTTATTCAGCATCTTCCCGTATCGGCAATATCTTCGATGGATCGTTAGAGATGAGATAATTAACGCCTTTACCGTTGCCTCTTAACGGCAACAATTAAGTACTTTCACATTTGTTGGCCTTTCAAATTCAAAGGAAAAGATTTATTAAATTTCATTCCAAATGTTAAAAAAATCTAAACTAAATTAATTTGCATTGTGGATATGAATATTCAAGCTTTGCTGATGGTTTCTAGCACTCTTAAAGTTTTCCTGATAATAAGTAAGACGCGCCATTACATCGGCAGTTGTTCATACGTACTAGAATTACCTAAGAGTTCTGTACCGAAATATTTGCAATTTAGGTTTTCAGATATTGTTATATTCAAAGTGTTTTCAGATATTGTTATATTCAAATTTAATAAAAAATTTAATACGCTTTTATTTATGACATAGTTTAAATCTTACATTTATCGTATAGGTATCAAATGCATAACCGTAACATTCAGATTATTTTACCACTTGTTATGATTATAAAACAAAATCGTAGCATCTGTTCTACACCATTCTAGACACATTAAGATTTATAATGAATGAAAAATAAATGTTATATTTAATTTGTTTTTATTCTGTGTGTGGCAGCATCTATTGTCGGACGGCCTGGTACCTCAATCCACGTCTATGCTGTAAAATGCGATTACACATTCCAGCAATCGGTCCTATTCAAACATATTTTAATTATAAAATTTTCAACAATATTATCAATCGGTAATTTTTCTACTGTTGCTGTTACTGTAAGCTGCAATCATTATATATTACTATTGTATTATATATAAATATTATTATTGCAAATGTTTATTATTATTATTAAACTTCCTTTCTAAAACGTATTTGCGAAACTTTTTATATAAACATCATTAATGTTCTTCTACAATTTGTACTCGTCTGCTATTGCGCTGCGTCTTTCTCTGCGTAATAAAAATAGATGCGCATCAAGAAGTCCCAATCAATATACCAGTACATTTTACGGGTTTTCTATTTATATATTTTACGTTTCAAGGCTGCCAACCTTGAACTTGACCCGTATTGAACACGTTCATAGCTGCTAATAGAATCAGTGCGTTTTTTATTTAAAAAATGCAATACGAGTATATGAATTTAAATAGGAAAGGATATTCAAGCAAATGTTAAATCGACTTTATTCCAAATGACTCCTTAGTAGTACATAAAAATAATAATCAAATAGGTACTAAATTGAAATCAAAAAATGAAAATAGGTTTAATTTTTTGCCCAAATAACTTTTATAGGGATTCTATGTTATTTGCGATCTTTGGGCTCTGCATTAGAATTTTTAGAACAACAATTTAAATAAATATCCAAATATCGATTGTAAGTCAACGATTATTTAATACTACAAATAATACTTCAAATTTAAATTTCAAATATCAATAAAGTTTACATATGCATATCTGAACCTTTTTTTTTTTTAACGCTGGAGATTCCATTTACGGATACCCGGTCGAGGGGGTAAGAGACCGGGTTATGTCGGACTCCGGCGCCTCCAGAGAAGAACAGGGAGAAGAAGAAGACAGGGGTCCTCCTCTTCTCCCAATTCCTGCCGGGAGACTACGCCTTGAGAAAAGCGCGCGAGTGCATATCTGAACCTAATTTCTCTAGAATCGAGAATTATTTTTATTTGAATTTTCTTTAAGTTTAACGTTTCTTTAATCACCAATTCATTTGTTTTTGTTGATTACTCTTAATGTATTTTCCTTAAAAAAAACATGAGCGACTAGCGAAAGGATAATTGTTCAGAGGCACCGCAGTAAAGGAATATTAATATTTAAAAGTTTCTTATTAATATGCCATAGACGGGTAGACGATCGCACGAGCCACATGTTTTAAGTGGCTTGTACCCATTTCAGGAATAGAAGTCGAAATCTGAATAAAATTGAGACAGTCTTCCAACTCGAACAAATTATTGTTTCGTCTCAGAAATTAGCACGGCGTTAGAATAGGGCAGATCGATTTTTTTTTATTGCTTAGATGGGTGGACGAGCTCACAGCCCACCTGGTGTTAAGTGGTTACCGGAGCCCATAGACATCTACAACGTAAATGCGCCACCCACCTTGAGATATCAGTTCTAAGGTCTCAGATATAGTTACAACGGCTGCCCCACCCTTCAAACCGAAACGCATTACTGCTTCACGGCAGAAATAGGCAGGGTGGTGGTACCTACCCGCGCGGACTCCCAAGAAGTCCTACCGCCAGTAAAGATCGAGGTTATAATACCCTCAATTAATGGTAACTACGGGCTGGCGATTGCAGTATTTTCGTATAATAGAGTGGACTAATATAGTACACTTTTCTCAGGCGAGTCATTGACAGAATAAGTGACGTTTACATGACGTTTGCTCGCACTGATGATAGCCGTTACACATTATGACTTCTGTAACGACGCGGGCCCGGCAAAACTGTGAGAATGGTAACAAATAAAATCAAAACTAAAACAAAGCAATGTTTTGTTTTTGGATTTTATTCCTAACAATTGTGTGTTCAGCAAGCTTCAAAAAGAACATAACATAGTCATTTATCAGTTGAATCACTCCATATAGTATTTCGTATCGAAGTCGTCGTGGCCTAAAGGCCTAAAGGCCACGTCCGGTGCATTTGTGTTGAGCGATGCACCGGTGTTCGAATCCCAGGCAGGGTACCAGTTTTTCTAATGAAATACGTGTTTAACAAATTCACGATTGACTTCCACGGTGAAGGAATAACATGGTGTAATAAAAATCAAAGCCGCAAAATTATAATTTGCGTAATTACTGGTGGCAGGATCTCTTGTGAGTCCGCGCGGATAGGTACCACCGCGCTACGTTTCGGTTTGAAGGGTAGGGCAGCCGTTGTAACTATACTGAGATCTTAGAACTTATATCTCAAGGTGGGTGGCCACTTAACACCAGGTGGGCTGTGGGCTCGTCCCACCATCTAAGCAATAAAAAAATTACTTTTGCCTTATTTTTGTGTATTTATGCATCGATGCTTTCTTTCATTTTCGCTCCTACTCTAGAACACTAAACAATTGTGATTTATGTTTGTAGAATAATTTATCAAGATAATTATGAGGTTGGTATCCGCAATAGAATCAAATCACGGGAGCGCTTGTTAATTTGCACGCTACACTAATTCCCTGATGCATAATATTACCAGGCCTGTAATTGCAACGTTGAGACAGACCTATTTTTTTCTGTTTTGCTAGCCGCCAATATTATGCGAATTTTGTTTTGTTTCGTTCTACGTGCCAGACCCGATTCACTGGTTATTTCAGCTCTTTTTCTGAAGTAAATGTTATAGGTATGTCAACATAGGAAATATTGTAAGGGACAGTTTTTGTTTGTTAGTTGTCTAATTAAAAATTTACGTGCAAATTTAATAAAAGTACGTATGATGTCATTCAGCGCCGCAGTTAGCGATGATTATGTGTTTAATGTATATTATTTAATTTCATTTTTATTTATTTATTGCTTAGATGTGTGGATGAGCTCACAGCCCACCTGGTGTTACGTTGTTACTGGAGCCCATAGACATCTACAGCGTACATGCGCCACACACCTTGAGATATAAGTTCTAAGGTCTCAGTATAGTTACAACGGCTGCCCCACCTTTCAAACCGAAACGCATTACTGCTTCACGGCAGAAATAGGCGGGGCGGTGGGGCGATATTATATCTATACACTAAATACTACATCGAGAATGGGTAGAACACGGAATGAATATGTTAGAGGAAGTCTGAAAGTGGCAACTGTGACACAGTAGCTGAGAAGTGCACGTTTGGGATGGTATGGACATGTGATGAGACGAAATGAAAATGAGGTTGGTAAGAGAGTGTTAACTATGAATGTGGAAGGATATAGAGGAAGAGGTAGACCTAAGAAGAAATGGATGGATTGCGTGAAAGACGATATGGGTAAGAGGGGAGCGAGCCAAGAAATGGTATGTGATAAAAGAGCATGGAAGGAGAAAACATGTTGCGCCGACCCCAGGTGACTGGGAGAAGGGCAGGATAATGATGATACACTAAATACTACACATACAACTTCATTTGGTCGGTATTATAAGTGTGTTTTTTTGTTCTATACGTAAACTGTACTTTTTATCCAGACTTTTTTATTTTTACATTTGCAATCGAATTCGACTCCCACCTAGTATTCTCAAGTGTGCTATGTAGTATTAAGAGCTTCCCTAAGCCCATAGACAACGTGAATTGTACTATACACCCTGAGACATAAGGTTGAATTTTCAGTTGCATAGTTTAACGGCTTTCCATATTTTAAGCCGGGATGCAAGGGATGTAAGTAATATAGGCAAGAACTATGTCGTGTACCTACCCGTGTCAGTCCAAAATACTCTTTAAGTCTTGCACAGTCATTACTGTTCCCTCTAGTATAACGCCGACAGAAAATTTTTGCATTTCATTTAATACATTGCAAGACACAACGCGAAATGGATTTTCAATAGTATCTAATTAGTAATATGTTTTAGTTTTCGAACGCATTCGATTACGCAAAAAAACAATGGTAGTCGGATAATGCCAATCGACACCTCTTTTCATTTATTATAATTATTCATTGTATTAATATGCCGGTGTCAGAAGCGCATGAGCGCACGCGCACATAATGTAGTCGGCAATATGAAACCAGCTTAGATATACCGTGTCATCTTTTATGGTTTCTTGGATTTAAACTGGCTGTCTATTTATATGTAATGTGTGCTGTAAATTGTAATATAAAAATTATAAATATATTCGTTAAATTTTTTATGATTTTTGTGTTTTTTATTGCATATATGTATTGAAAAAACAAAAACGATCTTAGGTAAGACTTGCATGTTTAGGCGTAGTCCTTCCTCCATTTCTTGTTAAAACATAATACTATTTTTTTTATTGCTTAGATTGTTGGACGAGGTCACGATCCACCTGGTGTTAAGTGGTTACCGGAGCCCATAGACATCCATAACGTAAATGCCGCCACCCACCTTGAGATAAGAATTCTAAAGTCTCGGTATAGTTACAACGGCTGCCCCACCTTTCAAACCGAAACGCATTACTGCTTCACGGCAAAAATAGGCAGGGCAGTGGTACCTACCCGTGCGAACTCACAAGAAGTCCTATCACCAGTAAATATTACTGACTACATTACTTTTTTGTGTTAAATTATACATTTATTTCAAAAAGAGTAAGCCCTGACGAGTTTCCGTCGACTCATCTTTTGAAATAGCAGACATTAAAAGGCATCTAGAAAAAGTAATTAAATAAAAAAGGAATTTAAATTCAAGTAATTTATTAGCAACGCAAATAAAAAAATCGTATAAACAATATTTAATTTTTGCATAGTAACGAATAAATTTTCACGAACGTCACGTGACCAGTGACGATCAAATTAGCTATAATAAAGTTGCGATGAAATGTAATCGATCATCACGTTTATTTAAACATAAACAAATATCCCTGTTTAATGGGCCCGTATATCAATATATTAATACGTGAAGCAAAAACTTTGTATCCCTTTTTACGTCAATTGCGCGGACGGAGGAGTATGAAATTTTCCACACTTATAGAGAATACTAGCGACCCGCCCTCGCTTCGCTTCGGAAACATTAAAACAAACATGAAACCAAAAAAAAAAAAAAAAAGTAGCCTATGTTCATCAGGGACAATGTCGGCTTCTAATGGAAAAAGAATTTTTCAAATCGGTCCAATAGTTTCGGAGCCTATTCGAAACAAACAAACAAACAAATCTTTCCTCTTTATAATATTAGTATAGATATAGATTAGTATAGATAGAGAAGAAGTGCACAATGCTAATATTTTTTTAAAATAATGCATAAAAGATACATTAAATCAATAAAGAAAACATTACACACACTACATACCTAGTATTGACGCACACACGCATGCATACTATTTATTGTCAAACTTTTGTTCTTGACGTCTGTTGTCAAATTGAGAATAGATTAAATATTGTTTGTCTTTGTTAATATTTTTTATAGTGTAGCCTTGGCGAAATTTGTGATTATAGAAGTATAAAATACAATCATAATAGTGTACAAACTTACAATTCCAATTAATTATAATCGAATTTCGACTACTGCGGGACCTCTAGTTATTATTATTACAAATAGCTTTGTTATTCCGATGACTCGAGTCACAACACACTCAGCTATTAGTTCATCATGCTCCATTGTTTTCATCCACTCATTGTGCCGACGTCCTGTGTTTGTTTGAAACTATTCAGTCGTTTCATCGAATACGTAGTGTTGACGATTGATGTTCGGATTTTAGGCGTAACAGGGTTCGGGGTGCCGGATCTACAGTCTAAGTCAGTTCATTGACTTTGTTTAGGTTACTTATTAGTGACAAGATATCCCTTTTATTGCATAGTTGAGTGAATAAGTTCACAGTTCACTTAATGTCAAACGCTCATCGGAGCCTACACACACTACGACGTGAGGTCGAAATATTGTATTGGCTGTCGAGCCCATAGACATCTACAACGTAATTGTGCCACTAACCTTGAGATATAAGTTCTAATATGGTTCTAATCAGTTCTAATGTCTCAATATAATTACAACGGCTGCCACACCCTTCAAACCGAAACGCATTACTGCTTCACGGCAGAAATAGGCAGAGTGGTGGTACCTACCCGCGCGGACTCACAAGAGGTCCTACCACCAGTAAACTGTACGCAATTTTAACTTAAATGGATATTGTGATACTTGAACGCTAGTAATTATTAAGCAGGTTGCTTAGTAAAACCTTTTATATTGTTCCAAACGGACAAACCAGTTCACGATCTGTCCATAGTTAAGCGGTTACCGCAGTCCATGGACTTTCTACCAGGAATGTCTAGTCCTAATAACATTAAACAACGGCCATCTCATAATCCGGTTTGTACAACAATCGCGAGTTTGCCCTGCAACAATTATTCCATTACATAAAGACTTAACGGAACAAAGGCGATCCGTGTAATTAATCCGTTGTCATTCGACCCGACCTCTCACCAGCCGCGGATACGATGACAAACCAGTATTGTTCCTAACATCCCGCCTTATTGTTTTACGTCAGCCAACTGTAAAATGTCGATGATTGTCTCTGTCACACGGATTTTGGGAATCACGGGTTTTTTTTTCTAAATATTTGATGATGTACCACATGATTTGCCCGGGTAGGTACCACCGGCTTGCCTATTTATGCCGTGAAGCAGTAATGCGTTTCGGTTTGAAGGGTGGTGCAGCCGTTGTAACTATACTGAAACCTTAGAACTCATGTCTCAAGGTGGGTGGTGGCATTTATATTGTAGTTGTCTATAGTCTCCGGTAAGCACTTAACATCAGGTGGGCTGTGAGCTCATCCATCCATTTATACAATTTAAAAAAACAATACATGAATTATTGTTTAGTAAACTACTATCACTCCACGATCAATATTTAAAGAATATAACAATAATGTATTTATTGTATAAGTAAACTGTATATCCTCCAAAAAGTCTCTATTTTTCAAGCCATAGAGTTCGTATTTAATAAACATATGTTCTTAATACGTCTTTTTGTGCTCGATTTAAAACGCAAATCATATGTGAGAGACGCTCTCATCCTGTCATAAATGTCGGAAACATTGTCACAGCTGATCGATTGAAACCTCGGAACAAGTTGTATAGGCGTCGACTTCCTGAGGATGTGAGCTTATATGGACTCCCTCGCGAGACTAAGCAAAAGGCCCTAGTTAAAAAAAAATGTCCTCTCTTTATTTAATTGTAAATAATAAGCAAGAAAGATACAGAGTTTAACATAGGGCTAAGAAATTATATCCTACTCTTGTTTTAAAGATGATATTCCACTCGTATCGTTACTGGCTGTCCCCTCAGACATAGCCCCTCAGGCCCCTCAGACTGAGTTTCTCGCCGGATCTTCTCAGTGGGTCGCGTTTCCGATCCGGTGGTAGATTCTGCAAAGCACGGCTCTTGCTAGGGTTCGTGTTAGCAACGTCATCAGGTTTGAGCTTCGTGAGCTCACCTACTAGTTAAGGCGACGCTGATATAGACTCTCAAGGCTATCAGCTTAGGTAGAAAAAAAAAAAAAACTGGCTGTATTGTGAAGCCGCAGAATTAGGTACAACCAACCATCCCAAAGCGTAAGTTTTTTTTCTCGGGCCGGGGGCCGAACCTCATCCGAGGTTCCCGCGACTTGGGGGCCCGCGGAGTATGTGGGACTGGTCCGCGTATTTGTCGTAGGCTTTTTTTATATCTCCGCGGACATTCAGACGATCTTTCTGTCAACTTTCAACTTAGTATTAAGTGGCAACAGGAGCACTATACTTGTATCTTGAAAGCGAAACGTATTAGCGCATAGATATGTAAATAAGCGCATCCTATATAACTGTCCCTGTCCAAATACATTCCTAAAGCAATTCCCAAAACAGCAGATATAATTGGGAGGATGTGTACCTACACGATACAATGTTTTCGTGAACGTAACGCGCGCACATGCTCGTTTAAAATAAAACTAGGTGATGACCGAACTTTGCCTGTTTTTTTTTTTTATAACCCCATCTTGTTGTGTCTTTAAAGCAGTAAAAATAGTATTATTGTTCGCCAATAGATGACGGGAAGAATCATAAAGTTGATTATCGATAAAGTTGATTATTGAAAACACAAATAAAACAATATTTTCTGAAAATAAATCGTAGCTAGATCGATTTATCGCCCCCCAAATCCTCTGTATACTAAATTTCATGAAAATCGTTGGAGCCGTTTCCGAGAATCAAATTATATATTATATAATATATACAAGAATTGCTCGTTTAAAATAAAATATTCGTATTAAACTGATCGGGGTCGCTCCCATCCGCCAGTGAGTGTCGCGGAAGCAGCGTCACGGTCGATCAGCCGAGACCTCGGTGCTCCCACACGGATGGACTACTTCCTAACTAAGGATGTGTGCACACACCCAAAATGACGTTTGTAAAAGATTTACACACGAACGAGCGACGAACAGTTTTATCCGAATCGGTTGAAACATTCATACTTATCAATTCAAATTGTAGTTGCTACCAGTAATTTAGTCTGCACTAACTTTGGTTGACTGGTTTTTTTTTATTTTATTTTTTATTGCCTTTGTAGGCAGACGAGCATACGGCCCACCTGATGGTGAGTGCTTACCGTCGCTCATGGACTTCAGCAATGCCAGGGGCAGAGCCAAGCCGCTGCCTACCGCTTAATACTCTCCACAAGCCTCGTTTGAAGAAGGACATGTCATAGTGCTCGGGAAACACCGTGGAGGGGAGCTCATTCCATAGCCGGATGGTACGTGGCAAAAAAGATCTCTGGAAACGCACTGTGGATGACCGCAGTGGCTCCAGGTAGTATGGATGAACTCTACTCCGGTGGCGGGCGGTGCGATGGTAAAAACGAGACGTTGGTATCATCTCGAACAATTCCTCAGAGCACTCCCCATGGAACATGCGGTACAAAATACAGAGGGAACCGAAGTCCTTCCGCAGACCCAGAGGTAGTGGTAGGAAATGTTTTAGGCATTAAGTCCGCCAATGTAAATACATATTATATGAAGTATGATAAATAAATAATAGCAACTGTGTGTCGGGAATGTTGTTGTAATGTTGTATCGGGCATATCCGCCTATGTCTGTCTGTATTGAATGGCTTTGGCTAGCAATTATCGCTTTAACTTGCTTTTTACTGGTGGTAGGACCTCTTGTGAGTCCGCGCGGATACCACCACGCTGCCTATTTCTGCCGTGAAGCAATAATGCGTTTCGATTTGAAGGGTGGGGCAGCCGTTGTAACTATGAGACCTTAGAACTTATTTCTCAAGGTGGGTGGTGCATTTACGTTGTAGATGTGTTTGGGCTCCAGTAACCACTTAACCCCAGATGTCCTGTGAGCTCGTCCACCCATCTAAGCAATAAAAAAATACGTACCTATCTCTAATTCGTCGCTGAGTTCAAAAAGATAATTTTACATTGGAAAGGCAGCGAAGTTTTTCTTTTTTCTTTCCAATAGACTTAGTAATAAAATCTGCTTCACACACTTTGTAAGCTGAGTATCGCATTCACCCTCACATTTCTAGTTTACGTGAACTCAAGTTACACGGGACGTATTTCTATCTAGTTCCAAACCGCATGGATACGACATACGACTGGTCTGGTTGTGGTATGAAAAAATAATCGATTAGGTCGTAGGTAAGGAAATTTTTTTCTTATTAATAATTAATATAATGTTTTTAAATTTATTTTAGTTAGAAGCCGCCGATTATTTCAGTGATAAGGCAAAAAGGGTGGTTATTCTAATGGTGTGGTTTGTGAAGTACGCGTTCATGTCAAAGGTATCATCATTCGACTTCATAAGAGAATATGTAAGTAAAGTTTAGGATATTGAGTTTAAAGGCTTTGATGTCTTCTTGGCCTAAAGGATAAGACGCCTGGTGTATTCGTGTCGAGCGCAAGGGTGTTCGAATCTCGTAGGTGGGTACCAATTTTTCTAACGAAATACGTATTTAACAATTGTCCACGATTGACTTCCACGATGAAGGAATAATATCGTGTAATAAAAATCCCACAAAATTGTAATCTGCGTAATTACTGATGGTAGGACATCTTGTGAGTCCGCGCGAGTAGGTACCACCGCCCTGCCTATTTCTGCCGTGAAGCAGTAATGCGTTTCGGTGTGAAGGGGGGGACAGCCGTTGTAACTACCTATACATATACTGAGACCTTAAAACTCATATCTCAACGTAGGTGGCGGCATTTACGTTGTAGATATCTATGAGTTCCGGTTACCACTTAAAACCAGGTGGGCCGTGAGCTCGTCCAGCCATCTAAGCTATAAAAAAATAAATGCTTGTCTAGAAATTTCACGTAGTGAATCATAGTAGAGCGCGGTCTATAATTCTAAATAAGTTTAGATTAAAAAGTAAGTTACTAAAACTATCTTATTACCGGAATTTCAATTGCCAGATCTGCGTTGTTAGTAAAATAAGATAAAAATAGAGTAGCTTACCTGTTCCCAGGATACGCGTACTGTTTCACCCGCAGTTTCCGTTGCGACCCTCGACTAAGGATAATGTTCTCTCGTGGTTTTATCTATTTTTAAATGCGCTAGGGTGTTTTGGACGATATAATGTAGAAGAGAATCAACATTGAAAATTAAATTTGTCAATTGTGTATAACACATGACAATCTTGTATTATAATGTATCAAATAACCGTATTTAAATGGAAGTATCTAATAGTACTAGTGGTCCCGCAGTAGTCGAAATTCGACTATAATTAACTGAAATTGTAAGTTTGTACACTATTATGATTCTATTTTCAAAGACTATTAAACTTCTATAATCACCAATTTTGCCAAGACTACACTATAGAAAAATATTAATAAAGACAAACAATATTTAATCTATTCTCAATTTGACCACAGACGTCAAGAACAAAAGTTTTACAATAAATACCTAAATAGTATGCATACGTGTTGCGTCAAATACATGGTAGTGTGTGTAATGTTTTTTTATTGGTTTAATGTATCTTTTAGGCATAATTTAAAAAAAATATTAACATTCTGCACTCCTTCTCTATATCCTCTATAAGTGTGGGAAATTTCATACTCCTCCGTCCGCGCAATTTTCGTAAAAAGGGATACAAAGTTTTTCCCACATGTATTAATATATAGATGTATATTCACCATGAATCATCAGAGAAACAATTGCACGTATGTACGGTGCGATTAAAAATACAAGCCTAAAAACCATTTTTTGAATAATGAACATCTTCTTATTTGTTCAGTTTTGTCTAATAACAAAGCAACAAGATATTTAATTAGTTTACCGCTATATAATTCTGTATGGGTTATTTTTGAATATAGCTGTGACGTTTATTGAGCCGATAACAAGCCCCCACTGCGCTCATATCGATTAGGATCGATCGGGAGTCCCAAAGGCGACAAACGATCGCCGAAAAAACTACGCTTTTGTTCCCAGCACTAATAATGGTTAACTGATAAATTGTTGTACAATTTGAGGGTCATTACTTAATCTGAGTTTATATCGGAGCGAGAATTAGTGGAAGCCCGCATTGTCTGACTGCCAATATCCCTCGAGCGACAAATTGGAGTCAGTGCAGTTAATTTACATATGACAATAACTTGGGTGTTATTGGTTGCGGATGTGTTGCCATTGGTAGGGTCGCAATCTTTCGCGGAGCCCGCACGGGTTTGCATCTTTCCGTTTGTCCCTCACACAAACTAGCAATGAATTCTATTTGACAGGTTTAGTTATGACTTTTTGGTGGGAACGTGAAATTGTTTTTTTTTCCCTACCTATGCTGATAGCCTTGAGAGGCTATTTCAGCTTTGTCCTAACGTGTGTAGGTGAGCTCACGGGGCTCAAACCGGAGTGTTGCTAATACTGACCCTAGCAAGAGCAGTGCTTCTCAGAATCTACCACCGGATCGGAAACGCGACCCATTGAGAAGATCCGGCGAGAAACTCAGTGGGCTGTGTCTATGGGTTAATTTACTCGCCGAGCCCGTCGTCGCAAGCGACGGGTTCGACGAGGACGGTGACCGGCTTGAAGTTGTGTGATTTGTTTTATTTTGTCTATTTATTGTTTCTTCAGGGTTAAATGTGTAATAACAGTGGTTTATTAATTGTTTAATATCTGTGAAAGTGCACAAATGCGGGAAAATGAAATAAAGTTGCTGGACGTAATTTCTTGGGATCCTACATAAAGTTCACTGAAAAAATCTCAGTAAATAACCAACATTTTACTGAGATTATGTTTCATCCCATACCATTTCATTTCTATTAATTTTGATCCCAGTTGATTAATATCTCAAATCTTCATTTCATTTCACTCCATATTATCATTTTTCTTAACAATAAGAATATAAATTAAAATAAGACATGACTTAAAGGCCTTAGCTACCACGTCATAAAATCCCTTAAAAAAAGGTTTACATGTCGACCCTAGAGCCGTTAGTTCGGATATCCGGATATGATTGAATCGGTGATGCAGTACTTAGCGCCCTTGGCTGCTGGTCGAGGATTGGGTGCCCATCGGGCAAATTTTCATGCGATGAACAGTTTTGTTTGCTCTTCGTTTAGTCTTTATTATCTATCCATTTAAATGTATATAGGTATGTATATGAGTGTCTGGTTCCCATGGTACAGAGTGCCCTACTTTGGGGCCAGATGACTCAGAGTTTTTTTTTTAATATTCTTAATTAAGCTAAAATTATTTTTTGCAAAAGGTTCATTAATGTCAGAGAGGTATACGAACAAATATTAAGAACTTATGCGCGAATTAGATCGGGGTTTGTGTTTTAATCTCAATGGGTTAAGGTTACTGAATCATCACTTGACTTTCATTTGTCACCAAAGTGACTTTGTTTCTAATTGTTTGGTCAGCTGCCTTGAACTTATAAATTTTTCTATAAAATAAAATAGCTGTTATTCCACCGCAATAGGACTTGAATTTCATGTGACCCATAACTACCTGAGCAGTGACCGATAGTGAGACTTTACTACTTTAGTTGATGGGCAAGTTAGTGTTCATAATCTTTATTTACATGATCGTTATCGATTTTGAGGGTAGTGAAGGGTTTAACATTAACCTTTTTCAAACAACCGAAGCAATATTATAGATGCGAAAGTAAATCTTTTCTGACTGACTGGCGAAATTCGGTACGGGATTAGTTTGAATCCTGGCAAAGAATAAAGACTACATTTCATTCCACTGCTGAGTAGAGGTCTCCGCCGGCGCGATGTAAAGCGTACTCCATGAGGGCCAAGCTTCGTGCGAAAAGCTATAGTCATATTTATAGCTACTACTATACTAATAGTGGCTATCAATAATTTAGACTAAAAGATATACTTTAATTTCAATTCTTCTTGATCAACTAATAAAACATATAATTTAGCATGCTTTGCTGCACTTGAGAAAAAACTTAAGAAAAAACCAAACACTGTTTATAGTATTTCATAATGTTGAAAGGAAACACCTAAAAATAATAATCAATCGCATCTTATTATCTATGTTTCTTCGAATTTCCAAACATGTTGCACGATCTTTCATCGTGTATGGCTATCACATGCGATAGTCATAATAATTCTATAAACAATTATTGTAGACTAGCTGACTCGGCAGACTTCGTAGTGCCTCAATCGATAAATAAAAGACCTAAACTTTTGTAAGAAAATAAAAATAAAAAAACCAAAAGAATCCATCAGATGTGTCCCCCCCCACATCAAAGGGAAAACAGATTGTAATTTTTATTTATTTCCGAGCATTTTCATATTTGTCGACCTTTTAAACCTTCTCTGGACTTTCACAAATAATTCAAGACTAAAATTAGCCAAATCGGTCCAGCCGTTTTCGAGTTTTAGCGAGACTAACGAACAGCAATTCATTTTTATATATCGATGCTTGAAAGGCAAACGTGACTAAGCGACAATATAGGTAACTGCTTTGTACATAAATGATAGGCAATAACCGTATTCGATGCGCAAAAAAATATATTTCTAGGTCTATTAAAATCATTTCAATCCTACAGCTATTAGCTAGATTCTACTACAGCTAGATTCGTTAAAATAAATTTTGTTTTCAGGTATTTCAACTTTAAATAATAATTGGTCTACTGTAAAGTTCACGCATTGTCGCTTAGTCACGTTTGCCTTTCAAGCGTCGATATATCTATATCTATACTAATATTATAAAGAGGAAAGATTTGTTTGTTTGTTTGTTTCGAATAGGATCCGAAACTACTGGACCGATTTGAAAAATTTTTTTTCCATTAGAAGCCGACATTGTCCCTGATGAACATAGGCTACTTTTTTTTATTTTTTTTTTATTTTTTTTTTTTGGTTTCATGTGTGTTTTAATGTTTCCGAAGCGAAGCGAGGGCGGGTCGCTAGTAGATTCATAAAGCGACTTTCTACTGATCAATAAATCGGACACAATTACGATTATCTCGTTTGTTCGTGACGGGATTGTTGTGTTCACGAAAACGGTCGGCTCTCAAACTCTCAAGTCTTTTCAACACGAAAGAATTAAGGGTCTCTCGAGAGAAACGTTTGGTGGCGAACGATCTATAAAATTACACATGGTTACGCTTCGGTTTCCATACGCACAGTTTAACTCGTTAACGTCATCAATGCTACAGTAATAATTTATAAATAAAATTGGTTTATAAAGTTGAGAGCGTGAATGAGTGAGTTGTTTTGTGTGCCGTGCCGCCTTTGTCGTTGCTTCGTTTGTGCTCTTTGTAAAACGATTTGGCTCGATCTGTATCTATCTACGTAACGGAGTCTTTCAAATTAATCTTCACCAACTTCAAGACGATTAACTGGAAAGTTTGGACACGATCACGATCCAATAATTTGATTTCTTTGGTCTAATTTATCGAATAGGGTCACCAGGATGAAATGATTTTGTTTATTTTTAATTCACGTTGCTATTTGTGCGTATCTATCACTTTTTACAGTGTATTTATTAATTATTACTGGTGGTAGGACCTCTTGTGAGTCCGTACGGGTAGGTACCACCACCACCCTGCCTATTTCGGCCGTGAAGCAGTAATGCGTTTCGGTTTGAAGGGTAGGGCAACCGTTGTAACTATACTGAGACCTTAGCACTTATATCTCGAGGTAGGTGGCGCATTTAAGCTGTAGATGTCTATGGGGTTCAGTAACCACTTAACACCAGGTGGGCTGGGAGTTCGACCACCCATAATGGCAATAAAAAAAAATAAAAAAACATTGCTGAAGGCTGAAGGCTACCTGTGAGGTGTTCATCGAAGTTCATGAGTGCCATATAGCGAAGGCCTCCATACCCTAACGTCCATCCTACTCTACACTAGGAAACGCGACGGATTAGCGGCATAAATAGGCCCGAAAGCGATACCTATCTATGTCGGCTCCCAATTACTCGTCAAAATTTGGTCTGTTGCTTAGAAGATGAATAATATTTCTGAAGCATTTAATAACGAGAAAACAAAAATAGTTTTATGACATCTCGGAGTCAGAGAATCCTAAGCTGGAGACACGGCAGCACAACGCGGTGCACCGAAACAATTTGCTATTTTCAAACGTTCCCCTGCTGAGAAAAATCTTTACTACTACTACACGTTTCGTCTAAAATTAGTTGTTATATTATTAATCTCTGCGTGGAAATGCACGCGTTTTTTTTGCTTCTTTCTTTCTTTTAAAATTATTATTATTTTTGGAAACATCAGTTTTAAAACTGCACCACGCGTGGCCGGTACACGCGGTGCGGCTATATTTTCGTTTTGAATTTAATAATTCAAACCAACTAACTGTAAACGTAGAGGATCACAAAAATATTTTATGAGATTATAAGGCACGCCATGGAAGAAAGGCATTGTGTTCTATTTAAGTACTGTCAGACTGTAACCGGTTTTTGGTATCGACTGTTAAATATCGATCAAAATGAAACGATCTATTTAAGTGACTTGGTTTTAAATCGAGTTAATCGAATGCACAGTCAATTATTAAATTCTTTGTAACAAAAAAAAAAAATCGACATGTCTGTCGAAAATTAAATTCAAGAATTTGTATTTGTTAATACGCTTTTATTAGCTTCAGACGTATGTAAGTTAGTATGTAACGGAATGAACATGATTTTGACCCTCTTCAAAACGTCGGATTAACTCGAAATTTGGCATACTTATTAAGGACCGATGACAATTTAATATATAAAAAAATTGAAATTCAACTAAAAAATGAAAAATAAATAATAGTTTAAAAAAACTAAAAAAATACGCTTTTATAGAAAATCCAACTAAAAAATAGAAAATAAATTTTAATAAATTTGAATTAAGAATAGTGTAAGAAAAAAAGATTTTATTGTAATAAAGCGTGGGGTGCTTTTCAGGATATTATCAAAATAACCCTTCTACCCATATCTGTTTATAAAATATTTATAACTACTGATACCATGCACCCCATGCTTTTTTTACAATAAAATCATTTTTTCTTACACTATTTTTAATTTAAAATTTTTAATGCGGTTTTGACAATTCAACTGTTTTTTTCTTCAGACCGGAATGCATAAATACGTTGCGGCAGAAATGGGTTGGTTCTTAATACCGATGTGGGCTTTTAATGTGCCCTACTTAGTATAGTATAAAATGCAGAAC
Organism: Bombyx mandarina; assembly: GCF_030267445.1. Lineage (NCBI taxonomy): Eukaryota > Metazoa > Arthropoda > Insecta > Lepidoptera > Bombycidae > Bombyx > Bombyx mandarina. The sequence goes on from NC_143234.1 coordinate 16,310,685, forward strand.
AATGCTGAATACTCACATAAAGGAGTTATCATACGAGTTGAATGGATGTGTTCTTTTAATGTGGCCGTAATAGATTTACCAGCTCTTGTTTCAATTAAGTGACCCAATCTAGCCGACAAAGTCAAGTTCAATGTCGACGAATGCATTAAGATACATTGGTTGGATTGCATTGAGGGGAGCGAAGGATGATAGTTCGGAAAACAAAAACAAAACATTTCAATTATTTTAAAATAAGTAATTTTATCATAGGGATTGGTAATATTGATTACAATACTATAAAAATTTTAATGAATTAAAATAGTGAACGACCACCCGGCCAGTTTTGCGTAAAGTGGTTACTAGAGCTAAACCTGGATCCTAGGTTACATTCTATCAGTAACGGCAAATAAATAAATAAATAAATAAATAAATAAATATTTACTAACAATCACGCCACGTTAACTGGTCCCGTGATAAGTTCGTAAAGAACTTGTGTTACAGGTATCAGATAACGGATATAAATGTAAGATTTTTATTATACACATACATATATTTAATATACATCCATAACCCTGGAAAAGACATTTATATTTATCATACAAATATCTTCCCTTGGCGGGATTCGAACCCGCGACCCCCCTTGTGTAGTGACCATGTCACTTACCACTACACCAGACGGCCGTTAAAAAGTAGATATGACATTGGCGGTGCAAAAAAAAATCATTCAAAAAATTGTAATCTTTCACATAGTTTACGAGCGTGACCATATTTTACTAGTCTACTGTTAAAATTAATTGTTTAATTATTAATTAAACAGACAGACAGAATATATAAACAATGTATAAAATATAAATTATATACTCAATGTTTCTGTAACAATAATTTTCAATTTTCAAAAATATATTTTCTTGTCTTAAAGATGCTATTGCCGTTAACTTTTAGCTCTGCGGTCAGCCCTAATCATAGCTACCATGTGGGTCCATAAATATGTTTTGGAAGATATGTGATGTCTTAACAAATTAAGGCCACGGTCACAAGTGGATACTGTGAAGGTCATCTATACGTCTCACATTGTGTTTAGGGATAAAAATAGCAAGCATGATGCCTGTCAAAATGTTATACGGCATTGTACGTACTAAGCAATTAGTACTTAATATTGTGTTTTTTTTTAAAGTAAATTTTGCTGACAGAACTATGCGGTGCGTATTAGTATTGAAGACATATGAACTATAAACTCTGGAGTGCATACTAGCATATTTTAACTTAATGAAATCATTAGCGTAGCATACTTGAAATGACGTGTTGGACAAGTATTCGTGGCCAAAAACTCTTTCTAAAATTGTTACATCAGTAACTATTATGTCTTGTGAGACTTTTCTAGATTTCATTGGATTGACAACTATATTTTCTCCGAGAATGTTCAAGATTTTTTATATTATGTACTTTTTAGATGTATATATGTAGGTTTTGTTGTCCTTAACTTCACTGTCACCGTCATCCACACATATATATTCTATAACATATGTAACATAATGAGATTAAATTTCAATGTAAATTTCAACATTGCAACTAATGCATAAAAAAAAACGAATAACATAAGTATTCAGATTGGAACGAGCACTTTTTTGACATAGTCCAGAGTCGTTAGTGCGGTGCGTCAACGATTGTTAGGTTTGCCGGTTATTAAATTAATAAAATAAATTACGGTCATTGTATACGGATCAATGTCAACACTTGTAAGGATTGAAACGTCGGAAGTTGTACGTTTCGTCGCAATCCCACATCGACGCTCTGGCCGCGCGCGTGCTCGATCTTTCTTTTGTGAATGCAATTCACGCTTCGTTGACTTCAAATTGAGCTGTGCATTTAAGGTCTTCAATTTAAAGACTTCTAGTTAGTAACTAACAGATTTGGTTTTTGTTACTGCGATTTTTTCTCGATATTTACTAGACTTATTTGAATGTCATAAAGAGCATCAAGCCATTGAAATGTCGTAGGCAAGCAATGCCAATATGTCTCCGTTTTTTAAATATAGCGTCGTCCGCTAAAGAGCTCTCGCAGTCATGAAATATGGCGAAAGCAATGTCTTCGAATTGTCACGGCAATCATACAAATATGATTTCGATTTTTAAATATGTATGTCTCATGTTGTATTTGTTATTTTAGTTATGTGTTATTTGTTCAACACACACTCATCACTTTTTATTATTATTCTCATTATCCTCTCGCAGGTTTTGCTGGAAGAGATTTCTTAAAGAAATAAGCAGTGCCTTTGTACATAACTTTCCTATTACTCTGTATTGTGTCTTCTTTTCTGTGTGTACATAAATAAATAAATAAATAAAATAGATAATGTATATCGTCGTCTGCTAAAAGACTCTCGTAGTCATGAATTATGTCGAAGGCAAATCGACAATTCGTTCGATTATTATTTATTTATTTAGTTACACCAACAAAGGGTTCATCAGTACAAAACATTGACAAATTCACAGTAAGTACATGACAGATGTCATCTCAACTAAAAGTGCAATCAACAGTGCAATAGTTGACAAAATCTTAAAATTAGAAAAGTAAGAATAATTGAATAAAATAATAATGATTTTTTTTAAGAGATATGAAAATTTTAAGAAATAAGAAATATGAATATTATACTTTTGAAATTAATTGTTATTGTGGGGTGACCATAATAAATCACAACTTACAATTGATTTGTAGTTGTTGTCCTAGGTTACCCCGCTGGTACATAGGGTCCTCATAAGTTGTCTCCACTTGACCCCGCCTTGCGTTCTAGCTCCTTGACATCACCCCAGGTCACGTTGGCATCTCACTCTCCACGCTCCGTCGCCAATTGGTTTAGTTACATCTATTTGGTATATTAAGTTTGGATTTGCAGATAGGACATAATGATGCGAATAAGTCAATGGAATTTCTTGCTATAAGTGATCAAATTTTGAATCGGTACTGAATTTTCTTTCGACTACTATATCCACAGTTTGGATATCTGACCTTAAGTTGCTATATCCTTCTAAAGCTACTGCTGCATGGACCTTTGGACTCGTAAGGCTGTCCGTTTTTATAATAAAATAACTCATATCCACTCATCACAAGATAATTTTTAATCGATGATAGCAGGAGTCTTCTGAGTTATATGAGATATACTTTTTATGTTATAAATGTCATGCAAAATTTCATTATTATTATTATTATTATTGATTATTTTTCTACGTATTCTTGTATGACATTAAACTAATAATTTTTAAGGTTTTTTATAGACTATCTAATTTCCCTATAAAATTTTCCCTAATTAATGTAATTTTTTTCCCCATTAATGTAATTTTTATCCCAAGTCTGCCAGTCCTCAAGATACCATTAGTTTGTCAGTGTGAAATTAAAAGTAAGTCAAGAAATAACTATTATATAAAAACAAACGGTAGTTGACATAATAAACAACAATGAATAAAACACCTCAGGATAGACTCCTGACCGCGAAAACTATAATGTATTAAAACGTCAGAAATAATATGATGACAATAGGAGCAAGCTGGAGCTGGAGACTAAGCCGTAAATTAATGTGGTAGTTTCTATCACAGAACACAAGTATTTGACGAATGTCTGAAGCACGATAACGACATTTTCAATATAAGCTTGCATATACATAATATACAAGTTCCGAATAACATTTGGACCGTCGGTCTACCGAGCAATCACGCTCCGTTGAAAATCTTCCCTTCATCGTTAGCTCCCAAAAGAATTTTATTTGTGTCTACTATTCGCGAAAACCGAAGAATAAATTAACCATAACTTACTTATTATTCTAAAGTCCGTTTTATACGGTTGAAATTTAACTGCGAATCCTTAGAACATCCTATCCAAGACTTCCTTTTTCCCTCTGTAACTAGATATCGTGAACTAATTTCCGATGGCCACATATGTTACGTAACGAATGGCAGTCAACCAACATGGCGGTTTCAGGACGCAGCTGACGTACTAATACGTAATATCGTCTTTGTATGTACCAAGAATCATTTTTTGTTTAGTTAAAATGTATGCCACAATGTTTTTTCGAAGAAAATTTCAGAACCGGCTTAAATGCATCTCTTTCTATGGCCCTTACCAGTTTAACACATCGAAAATTAATAATAAGACGCTATAAAAAAACTGGGTTTTTTTTTTCAATAGAATTGCTTAAAGTTTTATCAAATAGTAATAGACTAGAGCGCTGTACCAGAAATAATAAAAGTATAATAATAAAATAGTACAGTAGTAGTAAAAGGTATTATAACAAAAACACATTTTTAATTATATTGACGGTCTTCTTATTAATGTGCGGGATCCTGTAAACCCAATGGTAAACAGTCGACTTCGCCCTACGCACGTCATCACGGATCCTCCCGATCCATTATAAGTGCTTTTAGGTACCACAAGTACGGTGGTAGATTTTGCAAAGCACTGCTGTTGCTAGGGCCAGTGTTAGCAACACTCCCGGTTTAAGCCCTGTGAGCTCACCTACACGTCAAGGAGAAGCTGAAATAGCGTCTCAAGGCTATCAGCATAGGAAGGAAAAAAAATTAATGTGGGTCATGTGTAATGTTTTATGTGCGTAATTATTGTGAATTGTCGAAAACCAAGGATTAATTTTTCTCCACCTGTTCCTTTATCTGGAATGAGAGATACGTGTATATCCCACACTTTTGTTCTTAGTCAGTACATTATTTCTGCCAATATACGTTTAAATTTGAACAGCTAAGAGGATATGTTGTAAATAGGCATGACAGTAATGCAATAAAAAATTTGACCTTCAACGTGGGTGTTACCCTTGCTCTCGTTTCTAAGGACTTCAGCTAAGACTGCAACTAGTTAGCGAAGTTAGCATAGTCTAGATCAGTGATTCTAAGAGGGGTCGATATAGACCATTTGCACACACGATAACATAACCAACCGCAAAGTTTTAACTGGTATAGATTTTGTATCAATAAGACACAAACTAGAGGTTATTTAAGTTATACGGCTATGCTGTCTGAGTTCTCAGTTCATTTTGTTTAAAGGGGTCTCTTGCTCAACATAATTTGGGAATCCTCGGTCTAGACTGTACAATAACTTTAGAATATGATATTCATTTTAGTAAATCTAGATTAGTCTGAGTATATGCAATTGAAATTCAACTCAAGCATACTCAAAACATTCAAATCATAACTACATGTGTTTACGTATACAAAGATTAAATACAAAAGTTTTTACGATGTGATGAATATTTTATAATTGAGCATCAATTTTATCATCACATTTTATCGAAATTAACGTCAGATTCAATTTAAATTATGATCTTACAACAACAAAGAAATGTTCACTTGTTTTTTACATTAAGCGGTATAATTATTTACTCGGAATGGGTATTTTAAAAGTGTAAGTTAAGGATACAATCGTTATGTTATTTCGGTCACGGTCCGGAACTAAACAAAATTAGAATGGGACTTGTGTCGGAAGGTTTTTATTATTTTCTTATTTAGATACATAGTCAATAAAGTTTTATATTGCTTTCAAAGGTATGCGATATAGTTTCCATTAAGTCATTGCCTTCGCATTTGGACATCGACTATGTTAGATGACATATCCGAGACATTCTTTAACGTAAATAATATTATAAACGTTATAGATGATACTTAATAGTAAAGTGTTTTTTTTTATTGCCCTTGTAGGCCGACGAGCATTTGGCCAACCTGATGGTGAGTTGTTACCGTCGCCCATGGACTTGAGCAATTCCAGTGGTAGGGCCAAGCCGCTACCAACCGTTAAGCACTCTCCACAAGCCTCGTTTGAAGAAGGACAAATTAACAATAACAATTTTAGTTGAGGATCAATAGTACTTGGATATTTAAATATTGGTTATGTACGATTCGGAAATTGGCGTCAAGCGGAAAACCGTGCAAAAACTCATTTGTTCGTCTGCAGTTGTTTATAATTTTTTAATAAAATAAGATACTGTTTTTGGCCTATGTTCGTTCGGAGCTTGGGATCGTACTTCACTAGACATTGCAACTACGATTTTAAATGAGTTTTCCGTCCTCTCACCGCTCTTAAAGTTGATAATCACAGCAAATTTGATGGTTCTCTTGACGTATGTAGTGTTTGTTTTTTTTACTAAATTTTATTTAATTAACAAAATTTCCAAATCGAAAAAAGTGTAATGTAAAAATTACTGTCTATTGAATTTGTCAAATGGGCTATTATTTTAGTATTATTATAAATACTTTCGACAGTATCGGTACGTAAAATAAAAAAAAACTGGTTTTTTAGTTGTAATTGTATTTCTAAATTACATTTAGTTTTTTATTTTCTGCTATTATTATTTTCAGTATATAGTATTTTTTCACATTATGTGATTTTGTCCATGTAGATTATCTTTTTTTCTTTTTTCCTACTTAAGCTGGTAACCTAAGGGGTTATGTCAGCGTAACCGTGCGAGTAGGTGAGCTCACGGGGCTCTATCCGGGGGGCGTTGCTAATACTAGCCCTAGCAAGAGCAGTGCTTCGCAGAATCTACCACCGGATAGGATACGCGACCCACTGAAAAGATCCGGTGAGAAACTCAGTGGCCTTAAGTTTAGATCATCATTTTCTTCATTAGAAAATACGATCTGTTCCTTATTTTATTGGATAACGTCGGAATGATATAATTATTTAAATAGATTAGATATTTTTTCAATTTTGATCTTTAAATATGCAATTTTATGGATCACACTCGTGGATCAGATTATAGATATCGTGTTGGTTGTAGCTTCGTTGCTTTTCCGTATCGCTCTTTTCATTATTTTTTTCGGGAATTTGCTCTTTGGTAAATGAATTGCTAATACACATATGTTATTCGAAATTATATAAGATTGTATTGAATAAGTAAATAATGAACTTGTGCGTTTCGTAATGCTTGACGAACTAATTCGTTTGTGGGAGGATCGTGATATCCTGTTTTAGACGAGGCTCGATTTAACCAAACGAATGGAAGTCGTTTACATTGTTCGAACAACCACACGATCCCTTCCTTCCCTTTGTCTGAAAGTGAAATGATAAATTGAGTACGAATTGGTCTAAGTTTTTTTTTATTGCTTATATGGGTGGACGAGCTCACAGCCCACCTGGTGTTAAGTGGTTACTGGAGCCCATGGACATCTACAACGTAAATGCGCCACCCACCTTGAGATATAAGTTCTAAGATCTCAGTATAGTTACAACGGCTGCCCTACTCTTCAAGCCGAAACGCATTACTGCTTCACGGCAGAAATAGGCAGGGTGGTGGTACCTACCCGCGCGGACTCACAAGAGGTCCTACCACCAGTAATTACGCAAATTATAATTTTGCGGGTTTGATTTTTATTACACGATGTTATTCCTTCACCGTGGAAGTCAATCATGAACATTTGTCGAGTACGTATTTCATTACAAAAATTGGTACCCGCCTGAGATTCGAACACCGATGCATCGCTCAACACAAATGCACCGGACGTCTTATCCTTTAGGCCACGACGACTTCAGTATAAACCTCTTTTTAATGTTTTTTTTTTTTTCGGATTGGTCGAAGGCACAGATACATTCGTTTGTTATTTGTGCACCCGTAAAGATTCACGGATAGCGCCGCGCCCTGTGCCCGTCATGAATATTCAAATGCCAAATGCCCTTATTCCTGGACTCTGGTGGATAAAGCAATTAAGTACTTCCTCGCTTTATTATCTTTTAAATATTTATTAGGATGAAAAACGTAAGCCTTTGAACTGGAACTTTTGAAGGAAGAGTCGTCCGAGTTTATTATATTTATTAAAAAAAGGATTTTGCAAATATAAACATTGTTAAACGAATAACAAATGTTTTTAAATTGTTGGGTACCGATTCATTTATGCCATTCGATTTTGGGCTGATAGTGTATGTTATGTATTTTATTTGCGTTTTATCGTTAATCGAGAAATTTATGATGTTGTGAAATTTTTATTTTTTTCCCTACCCATGAAGGGATACCATGGTACCATGGTAGCCTAAAAGGCCATTCCAATAGGAGGAGTTGCTTAATACTGACCCTAGTAGGAGCGTATCGCTGAATCTACCACCGGATCGGAAACGTGACCCACTTAGAAGATCTGCCGCGAAGACTTTACTGGTGGTAGGACCTCTTGTGAGTCCGCGCGGGTAGGTACCGCCACCCCGCCTATTTCTGCCGTGAAGCAGTAATGCGTTTCGGTTTGAAGAGTGGGGCAGCCGTTGCAACTATACTGCGATCTTAGAACTTATATCTCAAGGTGGGCGGCGCATTTACGTTGTAGATGTCCATGGGCTCCAGTAACCACTTAACACTAGGTGGGTTGTGAGCTCGTCCACACACCTAAGCAACAAAAAAAGCTCAGTGGGCTGTAACTATTGGCTCGTAAAGCCATTTAACCACGTACGCACTTATTACCGGTCGTCTTAGAACCCACTTGAGTCTAAGCGCGAATGAAAATAATGAAGTCATTGTTTACAGAAAGATCATTAGACCTATCGAATGCGCACTGTTAATTATAAACAACGAAACCAACTCAATCAGCTGTGGGAATGTATAATAACTACATAGATAAATAAATATGAAGAGTTTAGTTTGTTGTGACTTATTAAGTTAGATCGAACTAGAAAATAATATAATAGTCTCGTAAGAAGGAACTTTTATTTATTTACTAGCTGACCCGGCAGACTTTGTAGTGCCTCAATCGATTGATAAAAGACCTAAACTTTTGTATAAAATAAACTTAAAACAAACAAAAGGAATCCGTCCGACGGGGGACACATCGAAGGGAAAACAAAATTGTTATTTTTATGTAATTCCGAGCATTTTCATATTTATCTCCGTTTTAAACCTTCTCTGGACTTCCACAAATGATTCAAGACCAAAATTAGCCAAATCGGTCTAGCCGTTCTCGAGTTTTAGCGAGACTAACGAACAGCAGTTCATTTTTATATATATAGATTTCTGAGACGAACGGATGAGCTCACCTGGTCTTAAGTGGTCACCAGAGCCCGTAGACATCAATCATGTTAATGCCGCCACCCACCTTGAGACAAGAGTTCTAAGTCTTAGCTTTCCCGTACAACGGCTGCGTCACCCTGCAAACCGAAACGAGTTACTGCTTCACGGCAGCAGGTAGTTTCCAAAGATACGTCCTTACGGATCCATCAGATCCAATAACTCTTGTATTGGATACCTTCAGCTCTAACACTAGGAGCAGGCTGAGGAACCCCGGTAACCGTACTCGTCGAACTCGACAAAGAGGTCGACGTGCAACCTAACCCATGCATCAGCCCGCTGAGTTTCTCGCCGGATCTTCTCAGTGGATCGCGATTCCGATCCGGTAGTAGATTTATTCGCGAAGCAATTGCTCTTGAGTTGTTAGGTCTCCTTCGGAGGCGCTCGGGCAGTTGCTAGCAAATCCCACCCCTCCTGGCTGAGCCTTTGCTCGTCCACCTGTCCTGGTGAAGCTGGAAAGGCCTCCGGGCCACCAGTAATCTTCCAATCATAAAAAAAAAAGTTTCCAAAGAAATAATCATTATATGCATTTCTTCGGAAAGACAATTGTTACTCTGTTATTCATACGGATAATCAACTTATTTTTAATTATAGCTGAACTAAACAAGCAAAAAGAGTCTAAAAATTATCAGAATAAAGTAATTTATCAAATGTTTAGAATTACCAAATGTAATTACGCGTAACGAACGAACAATCACATTTACATATTCTCTAATTTGTAAACGTATGTGTGTATCGTACGTATCAACAGTTCCAGTAATCTAAATTGAGTAAGGTCAGTTATTAATGATAGGTATATCACAGGATTTTAGATTTTTATCGCTGTAAGAGTGTTTCTTCGGAAATTACATGTTACGTTGTTAATAATGTGTTTGCAAATGAAATAGTTCAATTTTAATCGATGGTTTTTTTTCTACCTAAGCTGATGGTCTAGCGAGATCATATCAGCGTAACCTTAACTAGTAGGTGAGCTCACGGGGCTCAAACTTGACGATGTTGCTAACACGAACCCTAGCAAGAGCCGTGCTTCGCAGAATCTACCACCGGATCGGAAACGCGACCCACTGAGAAGATCCGGTGAGAAACTCAGTGGGCTGTGTCTGTGGGTTAATTTATTCGACGAGCCCTTCGCCGCAAGCGACGGGTTCGACGAGAACGATGCCCGGGTCGATGGTAGTTTTTGTTGATGTTAACAATACAATCAATAGTCATAACTACGTCATTGTCATAATAAGATTCGTGATAAGATATTCGTATTTATTTTCGACGATGATCTCCATAGTATAGTAGCTTGCAGTAGATATTTATATTAGGAGAAATTCAACTAGATATCGAGAGGTGAAAGACTATTTGGTTTAGGCGACGTTTTGGCAACTTTACAGGAGAGCCATTTAATGTTTAAAATTTGGAAAAAACATGACAAGAAAAAAACTTCTTCAGTTATTTGAATGGAGTAAAACATAGGACTCTTTATGCTTATAGCAAATAAATGTCGCTTATTAAGCGAAATGTCGCTTAACCAATAAATAAATAGCCTTTCGTCCCTTGATGTTGTTTGTTGTATATTTTGTTTTATACGTGACCTTTTGTACACTGCCGGACATAAACTGCATCAATGTTCATGGTTACTTTCAAATATGCAAACTTTTTAAATTTAAATTAATGAAAATGTGAAAACTGTTCAGTAATCATTAATAATGACAATAATAATAATAAAAGCCTTTATTCAGACGCAAAGGATATTTACAAATATAAACTTAAATTAACGACTCTGCCGAGTCGATGACATCGACAACTTCGTCTGTTTGCCCAACTTTGGCAAAGGCCTCCTCCATTTCTTTCCACTCTACTCGGCTTAGTGCTTTCCTTGTCCATAGTTTTCCTGCTACCGTCTTTATCTCGTCTTCCCACCTCCGAATCTGTAATCATGAATATATATTTTTAAATCTAACTGCAGTAAAACAAATTATTATAACTGGAAAAAGAAAATTTTCACGTGGTCTAAGTTCTGCGTGTTCTTACGGTAAAGTTTTAAACTGATTGTTATTGAGTTTTATACATCTTCTGTTTGTATTATTATTACCAATAGAATTGGATACTTTTTCCGAAGAAGCCGCACAAATTAGGCCATTATTGCGGTAAGCTTTGATCAACGAATGATTTCTCGAAACTAAATTTTTAATATTAGTGCCAAATGTTTTTTGTGACGTTACCGATAATTGTGTGAAATTTCTAATTTATTCTGTGTTGTATTCGAAGTTCAAAACATGTGTGCGCACATTACAACTTACGGAACGAGTAGGTGTACATAGCTTCAACACTTTTCTCTCACACACACACAGACACGCACGCACACGAAAAATTAACACGTTTGCACTCTACGCTCTCGTAGTTAACCTGCATTTCGATGTGTTAAATACCGGGCTCTGGTTTAAGAAACAACCGACTAATTCGCATGTTCACCGCCATTTTAAGTGAATTAACATTCGTTACCTACATAACAATAACGGCTGTTCGTGTTGTACTCGGCTAGAATATAATTAAGCCATAAGCTTTTAACAGCGTTGTAACGTTACTCTTTAAGATTGTTTTCGATTTTATTGAAGTAAAGATTTGTATTTTTACGAGCTCATGACTCACTTGGTAGTGAGGAGTCAATGGAGCTCACGGCGAATTGCAATGTTAATTTTCCTTCCTTGAGAGATGGCATCAAAAAATAAAATATTTTGCATAAAACTGTTCAAACGTGGAGGACGTGAATGATTAGTGGTAGATATAGGCAGGATAGTACCCCCTAACCCATAGACACAGCCCACTGAGTTTCTGGCTGGATCTTCTCAGTGGAACGCGATTCGGATCTAGTGGTAGATTTTGCGAAGCGCTGAATTTGCTAGGGCCAGTGTTAGGGCATTACATCAGGTTGAGTCACGTGAACTCACCTACCAGTCACAGCGTAGCCGGAACAGCCCCTTAGGCTACCACCGAATAGGCTAGTACCTACCCAATATGCCCTACGTCGAGTAAATTTAATTCTCGAAGATACCGGCTCCTGTAACTATCGTTTATTGGTATACTTATAAATTTACTTGAACCCATTCAAATACTTGGAATTTTCGTAGCTCCTGTAGTCTAATTGGTAAAACAGTACATCATCATCATTATCTTGCCCTTCTCCCAGTCACCTGGGATCGGCGCAACATGTTTTCTCCTTCCATACTTTTCTATCATATACTATTTCTGCGCTCACTCCTCTCTTAACCATATCGTCTTTCACGCAATCCATCCATTTCTTCTTAGATCTACCTCTTCCTCTATATCTTTCCATATTCATAGTTAACATTACCAACCTCATTTTCATTTCGTCTCGTCACATGTCCATACCATCCCAAACGCGCACTTCTCAGCTTCTCTGTCACAGGTGCCACTTTCAGACTTCCTCTAACATATTCATTACGTATTTTATCCATTCTCGTTACTCCACCCATCTATCGCAACATTAGGTCATGGTAAAACCTACCATGACCTAATGTTGGTACCATCCATGAAAATAGGTCGCAGGCTCGCATTCTTCAAAGTTTCTCCGCGACTGACATCTATCTACAGACACTATTGGCTACCGTTAAGTATCGTTCACCGTTAAATGTACCATATTTCGCAACGTTCTTAATCAATCATCGTAATCGTTAATTAACCAAGCTGCTTGGGTTCGTTGTTTACGTATTTAACGTCAACAACACCGGGATATTGTCAGTCAGCGGGAACCTTCGTAACGGAACTATGATTAAACGTAGCTGCGTTTGTGTATCGGGGATGAGATTTATATATCTGTCCTACTACGATACGCCAACAAGAAGCCGTGTAAAAATTTAATGAAATAACTGGCTGTCTGTAAGGGCGATTTATGGACGATAGATTTACGTTATAACGCCAGTAGCAGAACTATTCGCACTGCTAGCTCTTACGTCACGCGAGAAGAGAGATAAATGTGTCACAAGACAACGCTTGGGCCGATCGTGCCCAATGGAGCCTCAGGCTCAGGGGGAACGTGACACTTTTTATTTATTTATTTTTTATTGCTTAGATGTGTGGACGAGCTCACAGCCCACCTGGTGTTAAGTGGTTCAGTGGTATCAAAAACATAAATGAATCGGATAAAACATTCAAAGTCGCCGAATGTTTTTTAACTAGTACATCAGAACGGATTTTCGAAGCTGGTCAAGCATGCATTAAAATTTGACGTAATAACGTCTTATAAATTGAGAAATACTAGCTGTGCGCATGAAAAATTGTATACTAACCTGGCGTAGGGATACCGTGATCATTTTACTGGTGGTAGCACCTCTTGTGAGTCCGTGCAGTTAGGTACCACCCCCCCCCCACTGTTTATGCCGTGAAGCAGTAATGCGTTTCGGTTTGAAGGGTGGGGCAGTCGTTGTAACTGTACTTGATACCTTTTTTTTTTTTTTTTTTTTTTTTTTTTTTTTTTTTTTTTTTTTTTTTTTCTGCTTTTCCCCGATCATGAGAACACCGGGTCCTTATTTATCTATATACTCATTCATTCAAGTTCTCGCATGTATTCCTCTCGCACTTTCAAGCCGCATACATAATCTTTCTTATATCCTTCCACATTCATTCTTTACCGGGTGGGACTCCCGCTTCTCTATGCTACGATATTTTTATTCTTTTATTATAGGAAAATAAAGTTTGTACAGTTTTATTTTTGTTTCTAGTTTGTCTACAGTAGTATTTTTACTTTACGTAATATATTGGTTTTCCTTACAAGTACTGCGTACTTGTTCTTATTTTAATTACAATTTTCTTTACTTATTTAACTATTATACTTATCTTTTATTACACTTATTATATTTCTAACATTCTAACATTACTTTTTTCTTAGTTCTTAGCTTATATCTATAAAACTTACATTACTATATACTCTTAATTACCATCTAATTGCTACATTCTTCCGTTCGGTATTAGTTAATTATATTCCTAACTTCATTATTCTTACAACAGGAAATACTTAGGTTTATTTCGTTATTATGTTTGCTATTATTATGCCTTTAGCAGGTTTGGTGAGATTTCTGTGGTGTTGTGACGTTTGTGCTTTCTTTCTATATTTTTTAAAAACTCATTTGCCTAGGCAATAACATATATATACTAAATTTATATATATTTATTGACTATTTTCTTTAGACAATTTTCATTTTATTTCGCATTTTTTGTTCCTGTAAGTGTTCTTGTGCTGATATCATCGTGTATATTCAATATACATTCTGAATATCATTTGTGTTCGTGTTGTTGTGTATTTCATATTTGTGTGTGTTGTGTTTTTGTTTCTGTGTGCTTTGTGTCTGTGTGTACGTGTTGTGTAATGTCCTGCATGGTCATGCATATGTGGTATTTGCGCGAGCCAAGTAGTCCCACTTTTTTCGTACCGGGCATTCGGCGCTAAAAGCGTTGTGGTCAGCCTTCCGCAACCCAGAGTGTGAGCAGTTGCAGCACCGCGGTTCGGTCCCTGCGATAAAGTCTGCGCATTTTTCGCGCAGATGCGGTCCTCCACAGTGACTGCATCTGTCCACACTCTCGGTGCAAAATTTACGACCATGTCCAAATGCGAGGCACCTCGTGCATTGGATGAGCGGAGACTGGTCCTCGACTCTGACCCTTTGAAGGTCCAGATAGAGGGCTCCAGCTTCCGTCATCCTCTGCCATACTTTCGGCTTCACCTGGAGAACGATGTGCGCTGTTTTTGGATTCCTTGTACGTTTTTTAAATTTGATAACCATCTCCATGCTCTCTTCAGGTATACCCACAAATATGTCCTTATTTTGTGTGTGGAGCGCCTTAATTATATCGTCATCCTCACTATCCACATACACATCCTTCAGGACGACGAGAGGGCTCTTGTTCTTCATGGGCGCTACTAGCAGCCCATCCCCGCGACTCTCTATTATTTCTTGGACTTTCTTTCGTTCTTCTTCAGTGTCACAGCCCAGTATAATCGTTTGGTTCTTGGCCTTTCGAACCTTATTAATTTTAAGGCCGGTGCCTCTGGCATCGACCGCCCTTTTCACCCTGGCGAGCACCTCGTCCGCAGTCTCCTGACTACCTTCAAGGGTGACCGCCATTGAATGAAGTGCAGGACGGTGGACATGCTTGGCTGCTGCGACGCTGGCGTACGATCTGGGGACTGGGGCTGGATTTGATTGGCATGCCAATCCTTTTGCGACCTCCGTGAGTTCGTTTTTGGCTGCAACGACATCATCGGCAAGACCACCGACCAGATCCTTGACGAGAGCGTGCGTTCGACTCTCGACCGCCTCGGTCGTTTGGTCCATGGCAGCTCTGGTCTCGTCGATCCTGTCGATGATCTTGTCGATCATGTCGGAGCCCCGGCCGTCATTTTCGTCGTTCAGTTGTATTATGTCCTTTTTCAGACTTCTCTCCATCTCGTTCAGTCGCCCAGTCAGTGTCGTTTCTACCTCTCCCAGCCTCCCAAGTATGATATCTTGGACATAAGACGACGAGGTTTCTGCAAGTGTCCTTGTCTTCGGGGCCTCTGCTTCGAGACTTTGGATGCGCCGACTGAGCTCGAAGATTGCTCGTATACCCTTATCTGACTGCACCTCCAGGAACTGTTTGATATCCCTCCTCATCTGGGGGTACTCTTGAACTTTCGAGGGTATGTCCTCAAAAGTCTTCATTATCTCCTGGAGGAGCTGATCACTCGGTAGTGCAGCGTAGTTTTGTTGCTGCTTTTTATAAACGTCCATATTATCCAGTGATCTTCTTTTGGCGTCCGGTCTTTTGATAAACGTCCTTGCAGCACCCTGCGCCACTGTGGTTGTGGTAGCAGGGCTGGGAGTGGTAGGGTTTTTGGCGGCGCCCGAAGTCGTGGGTGTGCGGTACATTTTTATTGTGTGAGTATGAGTACGGTGTATAATGTGTCGGGGAAAGTTGTCTCTTAATATAATATGTTTTGTCAGACCCTGTAAAGGGGGGTCTGTGTCAAATATGGAGTAAAATCTTATCTAAGTTATATGTATTTACTTATACAGTTTAAGATAAATTGAGTGAATTATTAATATAACGTCGTTTTGTTATAGTGTAATTTTAATAAATACAATTATGTACTCACAACTGCACTAAAAACTAATATTATTGTATCCTAAAAGGGAAAATGAAAAAGAAAAGATGTAATGTCCCATATTTGTTCGGTCAAAATACGAATGTGATAAAACACGATAAAATCAGAAGCAATGACAAAAACAAGACCAGATGGTGCGACGCGTGACTCACCGCGCGCTTACATGTAAACAAGTATCACGCCACCGGTGCCGCGTCGTTCCATTGGTCGCAAGTCTTATAAATTTTTTGGGGCTTGAAATAAAATTTTATATTTTCTAAAAGTATTGGGTTCCGTTGTAATTATTTTAATTTTAATTTTTAATTATTACTTACTTATATTGTTATATGATCATTATGTAATTATATTATTATTATATACTGTATACCGCTTCCGATGTTCGCCAAAGATTTAAATGTGTTACAAATCAGTCAAACTGATAACTTATTCTAGTTATACACACACACTAAAAGTATGTACAATTCCTAAAAAAATTTCTATTTCTACTTAATAACACAGACATAAAATAAAATAGGATACAATTAAAATGAAATAAAAATAAAGAATAAAGAATAAAAGAAAATCAAAATATACAGTTCATCCAACGAGCCCCGAGTGGTCACTTGTCATCGTTAGATCGTCTTCCAATTTTAACCTTGTGGCGAACGGCGACTGCGCTACGTCAGCTGCTACGCTGCTACGCCACTACGCTGCTCGGCTACGATGATGTCTACGCCACTTTCCAATTTGTGTGACGTAGCCTACGCCTCCTTCTTGACAATCAGGCCACCCGTTGAGACAGATAATGTTTCTTTCTCTATCGCTCTCGTTGCGCTTTCAACACGAATAAAGAAATGTCCGTAACTCACAAACCCCTAGGGATAAAAATCCAGAATTTTGTGGGAATGTTGGAAATGATCTAGGCCACGTCCAACACCAAAAAAAGGGGGGGGTCACAGATCTTAATCTCGACTTATTCGTGTTGAAAGTTGAGTTGTTGCGCACCTTTTAAATTAATTCCTATATCTCCGTCCTGGAATGAGATATTGTTGTGATCTAAACGGCCTTTGAGAGAAGGCTTCTTGGGCTATCTCTGGAGCTAGCCTGCTTTGTCCAATTCCTAGTGGAAGGGGGACCACGTGTCCACGCAGTTTCCACTTTTTAGGGTGCAGCTCTGTCAGTTTGTACCGGAAAAATCCGAAACTCGGGTCGAAGGTGTATGACACTTAGGGCTTTAAAGCTGCACTAGAAAAAATGCACGTCATCGATCGAAATCGGGGAGCGCACGCAACTTTGTGTAGTGAACACACTGTTTTTCGGGTTTTTCTTTAATAACTTTTGACCCAGTGGTCTCCTGGTCACGCGGTTTTCACGACTACGTTCCTCGTCACCTTCCGCTTCTTTAGACACAACTTTCACTAAAATCTGTGCACTTTTCACTATTTTTCTGATTTTTTGAACGCGGATTGGCCTATTATCGTGGCGCTTGGGCTCGCGGTTGCGCTGCGACTGGTACTTGATACCTTAAAACTTATATCTCAAGGTGGGTGGCGCATTTAAGTTGTAGATGTCTATGGGCTCTAGTAATCACTTAACACCAGGTGGGCTGTGAGCTCGTTCACCCACCTAAGCAATAAAAAAATAATAAGACATAATATGAAACAAAAAACAGAATAGAACATATCTATGTTATATAGTTTAAAGAATCAATTTGTTATAATTAAGCAATATCAGCCGTAATAAAAAAGCATTAACGACGATATCAACACCGCTGAAGTGGGTATTGCAATATTTTTTTAAGATGTTACGTCCACTGAATCATAAGCCACCATACGGCAATAAAATTGAAATATTCGAAGTAGAAATCTGTAAAAAATCCGGGTTAAGAGCTACCTCAAGCCATCTTTTTTTTAGATAAAGAAATAATATTGCATTAGCATGTAACGCATCGACGGGTGAAATAATATTTGGTTTAAGCGACTTTTTGCGGCTTTACAGGAGAGCCTTTCAGAGTTTTGAAAATTTGGAAATGTATCATAACAAAAAAACTTCTCCAGTTACTTATTTAACACGTTCACTGCGGAACAGGCCCAAATCAGCCTGCCGCGGAATTTCACCTGGTGCGGACGAAGAAAACTATGTCCCTCTCGCTGGTGCGGAACGATTATCTCAGGTGTTTGTAAAGGTACGACAAAGACAAATATATATTTGAGATTGTGGTCAAAAGTATAGGTGTTCCCTATAAAAACATCACGGCAGGCCTTTATCGGCCTATCACGCACTGACGGTAAAAAATATGAACTCGGTGCGGGAGGAGGCCTATTGTGGCCCGCCGCCCCAACAGGCTGTTGGCGGCCCGATACCGCACAGAGCGCCCGCCTCGCCAGTTAGTGTTAGGCAAGCTATCGGAACTGACGTACGTCACGTTTTTTTTATTCCTTAAAATTAAAGGCACGATGTCAGGCAACAAAAGAAAGATCAATATTTTGGAAAATAAATTAATTTGCGGTGCAGATAGTGATAGTGACAGCAGTCAGGAGATATTTTCCTTGAAAATGAGAAGAAGGTTTCAAAGAAAGAATTTACAGAAGCGTTAATACAATCAATTACTGGAAAAAATATATGCCCTGATAGTAAGTATAACGACGTGCAACATAACTGTAACCATCTTTAGACCTATGTTGAAGGTGATTCCTTCTGTTTCGTGTTGACGACGTTCTACCTCTGCAACAGGTAACTATTGTCATAATTTTTTACACATTACGAGCGCTTAGGTGGCTGTGCATGGTCTTCGAGCATGAGCTTTGGTTTGACTCCGTTTATTTTTCTGCGAGCAATGTATGGCGTTTATTGCACTACTCCTTGTATTAAGGTATAACACTCTGTTTACTTACTCAATAACACATGAGTTGTTGTTTCAGGGCAGGAGGCTGCATTTAACATGAAAATAACGCTTCAAGTCTACTATATAAGGCCCTGTATTATACGTACATATTTTGTTTTCACAAGCTTAACAAATAGAGTGGTCTGAAAATTGCAGAAAACAAAGTTGTATCACCTTATCTTGTAGCATGTTGTGTTTAATTTTACCCATCAAAGTGTGCACTTTGACAACGCATGGTGATGAGATTTGACTATTTCAAGACCTATGTTAACTTTTTCATTTTATTTGAGAATCTATTTAATACACAGAGAGCCCTGTAGTCAAATTCATAAGGTAAATGAATCACAGAATTTAAAAAATCATTTCAGGAAATCAAGTAACACCTACGGCCGATCATATCCTTGAGATGAGCGGTAAACGGCGAAATTGTGTAGGGTGCTATGAAAAACTGCGGGAAACCATGAAGAGTTCCGAGGTGAAAAGGAAAGTAAAAAAAATTAAAACATACTGCAGAATGTGCAAGCAAAATCTTTGTGCGAAATGTTTTAAAGACAGCCATTAATAAATAATTAAATAAACAATTTTTATTTCTTTACTTTAATTCTGTTTTATTTTCGATATCCCCTTATTTTTGTCTTTCCCATCACTACTAAAAATACTTTCTAGTGCGGTTCTGGTCGATATCGACCCGCCACTTTCCCTGGTTTATTTCTCATTTTCTGTTCGGCAGATCCCGGGGCGAATCAAATCTAAAGAAGTTGGGTTCAAGGTTTTTCCAACAGTCCAAAAACTGTTCACCTACATTATGTTTTCGCAAAGTTATAGCAATTTAATCTAACCTTGTGCTGACGTGTCGAAAAAGACCTACCACGCACTGGCGGAAAAATCATTGGGGGCACAATTTGGCCCGCCGCCGCACCAGACAAAGGTTTAAGATTTTACTTGCCGCAGCGAACGTGTTAACTGTTGTAAACATAATTGATGTCTATTAAAAAGATCGAATTGCTGATACTAACAACAAATAAAATGCACCTTTAGTTACAAAGATAAATGTCTGGTATTTCATCCCTCGAAATTATTTCAGCTTAAAACTCGAATTTCCACATTTCAGCTTACGTAAATTTTAATGTATGATTCTCTGGTGGCAGTGGAACATTATTATGATCGCTTCACATGACAGTCCAAGTTATTTGTTTACAAAACAGACAACGGTAGAAACGCATTGCTGTACTTACCGCTTATTGAAACTGACATAATTGAATAAACTAGAGGTCCCGCTGTAGCCGAAATTCGACTATAATTAATTGGAATTGTAAGTTTGTACACTATTATGATTGTATTTTATACTTCTATAATCACAAATTTCGCCAAGACTACACTATAAAAAATATTAACAAAGACAAACAATATTTAATCTATTCTCAATTAGACCACAGACGTCAAGAACAAAAGTTTGACAATAAATAGTATGCATGCGTGTGTGCGTCAAATACATGGTATGTAGTGTGTGTAATGTTTTCTTTATTGATTTAATGTATCTTATATGCATTATTTTAAAAAAAAAATTAGCATTGTGCACTTCTTCTCTATATTCTCTATAAGTGTGGAAAATTTCATACTCCTCCGTCCGCACAATTTTCGTAAAAAGGGATACAAAGCTTTTGCTTCACGTATTAATATATAGATAATGACACGTTTCGTGTTCTCAATAACTGTACGTGTCGCTTATAGCTTTATTGATTGAATTTTTAGAGAACTATTGATCAATACTTTTTGTAAGTCAATTTTGGATATTGTTAAAATATGTTTGAGTTCTTAATATGAAAGGTATTTGTTTTTTCTCAATAATTGAATATTTATAATACGCCTTTATTACAAATAATAATTATAGAATTCGTTATCATTTTCGAATAAGGGATTGGATAGTGATTTCACATAGACGGCTTCGTCAACGGGTACCCGCGGTTACCTGGCTGAGATAAGAATTTTTGTAATGAAATACGTACTCAACAAATGTTCATGATTGACTTCCACGGCGAAGGAATAACATCGTGTAATAAAAATCAAACCCGCAAAATTATAATTTGCGTAATTACTGGTGGTAAGACCTCTTGTGAGTCCGCACTGGTAGATACCACCACCCTGCTTAATTCTGCCGTGAAGCAGTAATGCGTTTCGGTTTGGAGGATGGGGCAGCCGTTGTAATTATACTTGAGACCTTGAACTTATATCTCAAGGTGGGTGGCGCACTTACGTTATAATTGGCTATGGGCTCCAGTAACCACTTAACCAGGTGGACTGCGAGTTCGTCCACCCATCTAAGCAACACAAAAAAAACCCGGCTGAGATAAAGCCAGCGTGGAGATTGCGGTCATCCGTCACTCTTTTGATAAACGCATTTAGAGGAATTTACACGTCGTTTTCTTGGCACTTTGTCGCCGGTTCTTCGCCTTACAGAGGGGACTCGAACCAACTAGGGGACTAAGATGAGGCGAGATCCCTATTCCGGACTCCGACTCGAAAACAACGAAATGCGGAAAGAAAATAGCGTTTTATCTCACGCCGCCTGCTTCTGCAAGATAGTTGACTCGCAGAAGTCGAGCATTACGTACCTCGATGCACGGCGGCGATAAATCGATTCCGATTTGAGCGTCGCAAACGCGACTTTTCCCTCCCTTTCTAGGCAGATTACAATCGTGTTTCCGCCGTGTCCAAATCGCGTAGATAGTTGTGATAATGTCAGAGTACACTTTGCTATCGGCTCAACTTCGGTCCGGTTGAGATACGAAATAAAGCCGTGGCCATCCCCGGCTGAGGGACCACTTCAGCGAAGTAATCGCAAAACTTCCAACGCTTATTTAGAATGAGGCCGAGGCATTTCAATTGTACTTTAACCACAATGGAGATGTCTCAGACGACGACGTGACTAATTATAATGATTACTATCATCGCGATAACGACAGTCAATTGGTTAAGCGTAATCGCAGGAGCAATGAAAGCAAAATAACAATGTTTTGTCGTTAATTTTGATCATGATTAATCCCGATAGCGATAAAAATATACTCTGCAAATTGATGTCTCAGACATTGTTCGGCTTAAGTTAACCCAAAAACTCAATTCATGTTACTTAAACAGTAGTGATGTAATTACAACTTAAACTAAATTTTATTTGTGCTGAGAGAGAATTGCTCAAAATAAAAAATCGTTTCTCGAAAAACGATATTTCCAGATTTTTCACGTGTAATGGCTCTAAAAAAATCGCTTTTTTTTGTTGAACAATGTCAAAATTCTGAACTACAAACGCCTATAATAAAGATGCTTACTCTGACTACGTACGTAATCACGTACGTACGTACTACTGATACGAATTATATCGAGAATAGTGACGATAGCGCTAATAGGGCTAATCCCCTTTAGCCATAGGGCAAAGCTGATCATTTTTTGCTTAGAAGATTGGATGATCTCACGGCTGATAAGTGGTACCGGAGCTGATAGTCATTATATTAAAATTTACGACCAACTAAAGGAATATTAAATATAATTGTATCTGTTTGATGATATCCCAGAAAGTTGCGGTCTAATACAATCGTTTTTGAAATAATTTTCATTTCCTCTTTCCGCAGATTACCTCGAAATACCAAAGATGCGCACCATGTCACCGAATAACCCAGTTAGGCGATGTCTCTTCCCAGTCGACGACCTCACGGAACAGGCGAAGATCGACAACTTCGCTAACGTACTCCGAGAGAGCATAGCAAGGGACAGAGAAGAAAAAAAGAGGAAATTTAACTTCGATTTCGAAAACGAAGTACCTCTAGATGGAGTTTACGAATGGTACCGAACCGACGGCGTCAATGACTGGATCGCTGTGAAGAAAGACCCTTGCACGGATGTCATTAAGGAGAAACCCGATGCTCTTAAGCAGTTGGAGAACGAGTCGACTCCTCGAACTAATAAGGATGAGAAGATGCCGTTGCTGAGGAAGAGAAGGAAGAGTCTAGGTTTGGTTGATGATAAGGGCGTGAGACGGAAAATTAGCTTCGATTAAATCATCACAAATTACGTAACGTGTAATCAGATAATTTCGTAACGATTTTCATTTTTAAATTTGTGACAATTACATGTTTTTTTTTTGTATCTTGAATATTCAAGAGAATGTATTTAGAAAATTAGAATCAGTCAAGCGATTAGTCAACCTTTACAAGTATAGGCTTCGACACAAAATTACGGGAAAAGAAATACAATAGTGTTGTACGAGAATTATTTTATTTTATTATGCTTTTGGTCCGTATCAATTGTTGTTTACAACAAAATGTAGCTGATTAATTTATTTATGAATTATAAAACGGATAATGAATATTATTGTAATACTTTTTATTATTATTACGCTTATATTATGTAAATTGTGCCACTATTTAGGCTGTATTTGTAAAAAATAAATGTATAATTTAGACATTATTTAAGTTCTATTTAATTGTTGAAAACAATGTTCGTGTTTTATATATTTCCAATATACAGTTAGACATCACAAATATGTACTGTTTGTTGTATTTTTATAAAGGTTTTTAAAAATTACTAGCTATGTCAACGCCGTTCTGCTGTGTGTGGCAAAACAAAGCTCATTTTCTTTCCAAATACGCTACTTATTTCTTAACGAACTTTATAAATTTTGATCGCATTTCATAATTATCGCACCCATAAAAATAAAACAAGCTTAACTTATGACTCTCGTAAATAAAACTTATAATTGACGTTATGGTTGTGATTTGCAACATCTATTAACCTCCTTCTTGACATTATTAGTTTAGCCAAATTCTTGATAAGGGACGAACGTGATCACCGATTAAATTTTTTATTACTATTTTTATTCTAGTTTAATTTTGTAAATACGATTTCAAGAAACGAGTATTTCAAGTGAAAGAAAACACGAGTCTAGTTCCCGAATGGATTTGTACAAAAATATAGCATATCGTGTTACTTTGCTTAAAATTAATAGCATTTGCAAAAGCGTATACGCGTTTCGTTTTGATTGGTCAATCCCTATATAAACACGGTGTAGCCTAAAAACTGTCACATTGACTTTTGCTTTTTGGTTATTTGGTCAATGAAAAAAATCGATAAATAATGCATTTCAATGATTCCTCGAATGCCCTACAGTATTTCTTCAAAATCAACTCATTTGTACCTGGATAATATTAAAATGCAATATTAATATTTGTCGTGCAACTCGTTAGTGTTTAATTAAATTAATTTATTATTAACGTAACTGTAAATTATTAGAATCCCACTAGAAAAAAAGTCTGATTTTTGTTTTATTAATAAAGTGTTAACATTTTGTAAATATTTATTTAAAATTCGAATTGGTAAATTTAATGAGAGATAAACGTTTGAAGTTGGTAGATACCAAGAAAAAGCTTGGTAATGCGATAAACATTAATTTTATTACGATTTTAGAATTTGATCACCGTTTTTACAAGAGGCTCAACATTCTCGCTTGCCCATTGTGAAACTAAAAACTGAATTCTCACAAATCGAAATAAATATTCGATTTTCAAGACAGACTATCTGACATTCCTTTTGATTGTGAGTGATTAGTGCTTTGAGTGTACACCGGAAATGTTAGACGCTCAGACAGATTGTAGCTTATAGTAAAGTGATATATCTACTAACTACCATAGCCGTTGTAACTATACTTGAGACTAGAACTTATATCTCAAAGTGTCGTAGATGTCTATGGGCTCCAGTAACCACTTAACACCGGGTGGGCTGTGAGCTCGTCCACTCATCTAAGCAATAAATAAAAATAAAAAAATTTAATATATTATTGAGAAAACAAAGCCAAAAACTCTTTTTTATACTCTCATCTAATTTTTTAAAGGCCTTCCAGATTAAATGTGATAAAGTTCCTCTTGGACATCAACAAGAAACTTGCTTGGAGAAGGACATGCCACAGCGGTAGATACTAGATAGTGGCTTGCATTACTCGCTTCTATGGGAGACGATGAATGCTTACTATCAGTTACGTCGTTTTCTCTCGTCTGCCATCAATGACAATAAAAAGATAAAAATTAAAATTATTGGTGGGCTTTTCTTTACAGCGATATGTTCTAAGGAAATTTTGTGTGGTAATTAATATTTGAACAAAAATCAAATTGTTTTAAACGACCGTCCCACTTAAACTATAACTATATTAATTATCTGAAAAATTCAAACTTACTAATAATAATTTTTAAATAACATCTAACAATAATAATAAGATGTTGGTTTAGAAAATACGAATAATGGAAATTACAGTAACATATAATAATTTTAATAATAAATATATTTTCTTCTTGAAACAGCTATGTCCCAAAGTCCCGTAGGAGTTCTGTAATTAATTTAGTAAATTTACACACTTGTATTAATATAGATATATTTAATTTTTATTTTGTACTTATTTACGTATTAGATTTTGGTATTCGATGTGTATAGTTTTTACGAGCTTGCCATAAATTTATTTATTTTTAACGTGTAATTTGAGGAATTTTTGTGATGATTTCAATAAACTGAATCAATCTTCATTTTTGTTTTTCTTTATTTTATATTTGTGCGGACTATTAAACACACTTTGAGATTTATGAGGTAATAGTCTGGTACTCATGATGTCTGGTCTTGCGTATTAGTATTTTTTGTTTTTGTAAGAAAGGATTATTGGTGGCCCAGAGGCCTTTCCAGTTTCGCTTGGCGAGCATGGGCTCAGTCAAGAGGATTTGCTAACAGCTGCCCGAGTGCCTCCAAAGAAAACCTAACGGCTCAAGGATAACTGCTTCGTGAATGCATCTACCACCGCATTGGAATCACGAGCGGCTAAGAACATCCGCCGAGAAAATTAGCGGCAATTCAAGCCAGAACCTAAGCCTGAATACTGGAAACAATGCTATAAGCACCAAGAGATATAGCTGTAAGAACTATTTTGAAAGTTTATATGATTTTTTTTAGATTAATTTGATTTAATTTTTTTTATATCAAATGGTAAGTAAGACCACTTCGCAGTGGCTCAAGATGCGTCTATAGCCAGCATATTATTATTGTACGAATGTGGTAAAGAGAGTCCACCGACGTTAATTTACGTTAATTTGCCAAGCTTCTGTTACTGGCCCCCTGTCTTTCTCCGAGTCTTCTCTGAGTAAAGGCTCTAGTAGCGTGACGACAAGGTTTCTTAGTGATCCAACTTTGAAATTCCCGGCTTCTCACGGAACCAACACATCGGCTAAAGATGGCGATTCAAAATTCCGAAACAAAAACGGGTGTGTGCCTGGTAGTACAGCAGCCAATGGCAGTTGGTCTGCCGCAAATCAGACAATACTAACTAGGTAAATTAGTTTGTAGCTTATTGAAATGCTTGAAGGACCAAATCGTTTCACAGATTGTGACAAAATCTAAACAACAGTTTTAACTTAAATTCACTCAGATTCGAGAACAAATCGTTGAACAATTAAAAACAAATTAAGTAATGACAATTATTAGTGTAATTTGTAGCTAACCGTTAGGTTAGTGCACCGTTGAACATAACTCACGAGGAAATTGGGCGGCCCGCATCCACGCTTACCTATCTTTAGTAAAGCTATAGAACAACATTACACTAGATGTGGCTTATGGACGACAACAATGGACCGGAACGTTATTAAATGAACCGTTAATGAATCTATAATCTTATCGTAATAATAATCTTATCTTGTTTTATCCTGTTGATACTGTTCAGGATATTAGAGAAAAGTTATAAAATTGTTGTATTGTCATCGGTCCTTGACGCGTGTGGAAATTGTCTAGTTAACCGGATGTCTTGAAGTCATTGCAAATGACGTTCAAAGATTCCGTAAAATACAAACAAACATACACACATACCAAGCTAATAGCGTGTTAATAATATGCCTTAAGTTAATGCCATAACTGATATGAATCTAATGTATAATGTAACATACGATTTGTAGAAATTTGTAAAAAGATTTAAACTGAAAAGCATGCTAAAGAATTAGACATACATATATTCATACTTACATAAAAATACACATGTAAATAAATATAAATATATCAAGTTGCTTCGTGAATGACGAACAAACCGAAAAATGCACTAAAGTGAATTAAAATTCAAACTAATATTTATGTTTTGTTACATTAGTTTACTAAAGTTTTATAAAATATTTAATACTACCAAAATTATCAGTAAACAAGAAAATTAGTTTTTGTTCAATTACCTTTGTCCTGAGGCCTGTTGAGGAATACGCATGTATTTAACATGACATTATTTTAATACTTGTCGTTTAAATGAGACGGAACGATATCTATATATTAATACGTGAAGCAAAAACTTTGTATCCCTTTTTACGAAAATTGCGCGGACGGAGGAGTATGAAATTTTCCACATTTATAGAGAATATAGAGAAGAAGTGCACAATGCTAATATTTTTTTTAAATAATGCATAAAAGATACTTTATATCGATAAAGAAAATATTACACACACTACATATCATGTATTTGACGCACACACGCATGCATACTATTTATTGTCAAACTTTTGTTTTTGACGTTTGTTGTCAAATTGATAATAGATTAAATATTGTTTGTCTTTGTTAATATTTTTTATAGTGTAATCTTGGCGAAATTTGTGATTATAGAAGTATAAAATACAATCAAAATAGTGTACAAACTTACAATTCCAATTAATTATGGTCGAATTTCGACTACTGCGGGACCTCTAGTTATTATTATTTTGGAGAATGAAACCTAATTTTCAGTTCAATCGATCTAAAGTTGCATTTGAAGAATCTATGGCATTAAAATGATTATATTTTAATGAAGAGGTCGATGCCGTTTTGAAATAGGCAATAATTTATTTGCCGTATCTAGTTGCAGAAATACTCTATGCTCGGTCGGTTGAGAATCATCGAGGCAGAACTGGGGGCACGGGTGTTCCTCACGTAAGAACTGATTACATTCCAACATTAAATTACGTAACAGATTACGTAACTAAATAGGTCTTTAATCTGTAAACAGTATGTTGATTGACGCAAAACGCGCAGCGTGAATCGGTAGATAAATTTCTTAATTTAAGGAATCCTAGATGTCAACGACAACAAATTGAAACATGGGATGAACATTATACATGTATTTCTATTTATTTACTTATTTATTTATGTACACACAGAACAGAAGACATAGTACAGAGTAATACGAAAATTATGTACAAAGGCGCTGCTTATTTCTTTAAGAAATCTCTTCCAGCAGACCTGCGAGAGGATTATGAGAATAATAATAAAAAGTGATGAGTGTGTGTAGAACAAATAACACATAACTAAAATAACAAATACAACATGAGAATTATAGTAATGCACATACACATAGCAAATATTGTTAAACTTGAATACAAAATATTATAAGTAACACAGTAACAGTCGTATGTATATGTATTTGAGACATGATCGATTTTCTTGACGTTCATTTCGGTACTCTTATGGATAGCTATTGTAGTGGTCCAGAGAACATTACCGGAGTCAGTATCGACTGTTTGGTTTAAGCCTTAGTTCTTGTCTCATGACTGTGTGTGTGTGTGTGTGTGTATTCTTCACAGTTTCTCCTTAGAGCCCTTCTTCAAGCGAGGTTCGAAAGAGTCTTAAGAGGCAGTCAGAGATTGATGTCCATTAGTGTTGGTGACTACTCCCTATCGGTGAGCCATGTCAATTGTTTCGAGGGTGATGCCTCAAATATAGAAGGTTTTACTTTTAATTGCGTAAATGTTTCAATGGTACGAAGTGTCCTAAGTCCACTCGAGTTGGTAACGCTGATTTAAGTTATAATAGCTATTGCTTTGAAAGAAGAACAAAAAACAACACTCTGTGTTTTAGTATCTTTGAGTTCCAGTAACCTCTTAAACTCAAGGGGGCCCAGAATTCGGTTTTTTTATTGCTTAGATGGGTGGACGAGCTCACAGTCCACCTGATGTTAAGTGGTTACTGGAGCCCATAAACATCTACAAAGTAAATGCGCCACCCACCTTGAGATATAAGTTCTAAGATCTCAGTAAAGTTACAACAGCTGCCCTACCCTTGAAACCGAAACGCATTACTGATTCACGGCAGAAATAGGTAGGGCGGTGGTACCTGCCCGTGCAGACTCACAAGCGGTCCTACCACCTGTAATTATGCAAATTATAATTTTGCGGGTTTGATTTTTATAACACGATGTTATTCCTTCACCGTGGAAGTCAATCGTGAACAATTGTTAAGTACGTATTGCATTAAAAAAATTGTACCCACATGCGGGATTCGGACATCGGTGCATCGCTAGATACGAATGCACCGGACGTCTTATCCTTCAAGCCACAACGACTTCAAGCTACTTGAAATGAATAAGCTTTAGATTTCGATCGTTTCTCAGACCGATTAGTTGCGTTCGCGTGATATCTAAAGACTCAGTAACACAATGAGACTAACCAGCAAAACCTATCAGCACAAATGTTTGAATTATTCATAAAATAATCACATCGCTAGTGCAATTTAGTGTATTTTCAAATTAGATGTAAATTGAATTGCGATATTTGAAACAAAAATATCATTACTAAAGTTTATCATCACGAAATAACTTCGACGTTATCAGCTTAGTGTATTAGTACAGGATGCTAAGGGTAGAGAGAGGGTGCATTTATGATGAGTTGTCGGGATGCTCCGGCACTACGGTTCAAGTGTTGCAGGGCGTACTGAATTTTTTAGCAACCAATTTCCGTGCTCTTTTGCGCACGTTAGTTTTGAGTTTTCGATCGCGTAACCTTAAGGCGACTGAAGGTGAGGTTATATTTCCAATATCTATATAGCTGGCCCGGCAAACGTTGTTTTGCTATAGAAATTATTTCTAGGAAAGATAAATAACTTAGATACCGACTGCAGCGCCATCTGCCGGGCTGATTTGTAAATCTAAACCATTTTCGAATCCACCTGAAGGTACACAGAAAATTTCATTAAAATTGGTAAAGCCGTTTAAGAGGAGTTCAGTGACAAACACACGCACAGAAGAAAGATACGCGAAGCAAAAATTTTGTTCTCCTTTTTACGAAAATTGCGCCGACGGAGGATTATGAAATTTCCCACACTTATAGAGAATATAGAGAAGAAGTGCAGAATGTTTTTTTTTTAATTATGCTTAAAAACACATTATATCAATTAAAAAAAAACCATTACACACACTACCGTGTATTTGACACAAAATCTATACAGACTCTTCGTTTATTGTCAAACTTTTGTTATTGCTTAAAGTCTGTGGTCAAATTGAGAATAGATTAATATTGTTTGTGTTTAATATTATTTGTCTACGAGAATACTGTAGTCTTGACGAAATCTGTGATTATAGGAAGTATAATAAATAGGCTTTGAAAATAGAACCATAATAATGTTCAAATTTATAATTTTAATTAATTTAGTCGAATTTCGACTACCTGGGGGACCACTAGTTCGTATATATAGATCAGTGATTATCAAACTTATTTCTTTTAACGCCCCCTTTGAAAATTAATTATTTTTCAGCGCCCCCCATTTTTTATACACCCCTAAAACTTTAAAACCACAATTTCATTAATTTCATTAATAAATGTTGTATTAATTTTAGTAAATGTAGTACCACGTAGTACATATGTATTCGTAGATGCTATTATTGTTTCTTCATATTATTATATGTCCGTACATTGCTACAGAGCGTGTATTTACAAATTTGCAAAGTAAAAATGAATTCTTCTCATCAATATGTTTGTTTAAATTCAGAATTACCAAAATAAATTGCTAGTTCACTGTACTATTACTAAGCTAATTTATTAGAACGAAACTATTTTTGTTGAATATCTTTATCATTAATATAAGATTCTCATCATAAGATAATTTAAAATTTATATTTCGACTAGTAAATAATACTACTAACAATAATAACTTATTAAACTACGAATAAGCTAAACCTGGAAGTCGTAGAGGATTTCATTTATCTGGGCTCCGTCATAGCTAGTAATGGAGCCTCCGAAAAGGACCTCAGAAGGCGAATCAGTATGGCATAGAGAGCTATGTCCCAAATGGACCGTGTTTGGGCGGACAGAAACATCTCGAGGAATACCAAAAAGCAGCTCGTCACCTCCCTCGTCTTTTCCATTTTTCTCTACAGCGCAGAGACTTGGACCCTCAAGAAAGCCGACCGCCAACACATCGACGCGTTTGAGATGTGGTGCTGGAGGAAAATGCTCGGAATTCGTTGGACAGAACACTACAGAACAGAATGTTGGAACACTAACGGGGAAGACAAAGGAACTTGCTTCACTCTTCAAGCGTAGAAAGGTAGATTTCGCTTGCCTTCAAGAAACTAGATGGACTGATGCAAAAGCCCGTAACATCGGAGAAGGCTACAAACTCATGTATGTAGGCGCTAGGCATGGAAGAAATGGTGTAGCAATCGCTGTCAAAGCCGAACACCTCGAAAACATCTTAGAAGTAAATCGAATTAACGACAGGCTGATGTCTCTAAAAGTACTTGTTGAAGGGGAAGTCATAAATGTGATATCAGCTTATGCTCCCCAGGCGGGTTGTAGCAGGGCTGAAAAAGATAGTTTTTGAACAACTTTGGAAGATCATCTACGCCAAATACCTTCGAAGGAGACAATGCTGTTGGGTGGGGACTTAAACGGTCACATAGGGACAGAAAATAAGGCCTTTAAAAGAGTGCACGGAGGTCATGGATTTGGCACTATAAACGAGGAGGGGAAAGTTATTCTTTCAACAGCTGCTGCATTTGATCTTGCTATAACAAATACTTTCTTTGCTAAAAAGCCAGAACATACAATTACATACAAAAGTGGACAAACAACGTCGCAGATAGACTATATATTAGTAAATCGAGCTTACATAGGCCGGGTAAGAAATTGCAAGGTCATCCCGGGAGAATGCGCCGTTACTCAACATCGTATCGTTGTAATGGATATGCTTTTTAAGAAAACATATAAAACCAAAACATCTCACACTCCGGAAATAACCAAATGGTGGAACTTAAAAGGAGATAAGATCCCCGAATTCTGTAACCATCTGAGCAACTTGAAAGTTGATACTGAGTTGGATATTGACAATATATGGGATCACCTTAGCAAATCCATTGTAAAAGCTGGTAATATTACTCTTGGTCGTACAAAAGGTAGTAGAATAAGCAATAAAGAGACTTGGTGGTGGACAGAAGCAGTGCAAAATGCCATTCAAAGGAAAAAAGATGCCTTTAAGACCTGGCAGTCCACCCAAACTTCTGAAGACCAAGAAAGATATAAAAGAATAAAGAAGGAGACTAAGAAAATAGTGGCAGTGGAGCGCGCAGTTGCCCTAAAGACCATGTACGAGCAACTGGAAACAAAAGAAGGTCAAAAATGTATATTTAAGCTCGCTAAACAGCGTTGTTGGAGCACGAGGGATCCCACTAGATGTCGGGCTGTTAAAGATCCAAATGGTGAGCTTCTGTATAAGGATAATGATGTACTATCAGCTTGGCATCAATATTATGAACAGCTACTGAACCCTACTCAAGCTGCTATACAGTTAAAAAAAGTGGGCAGGAACATTGGGCTTATACCTCCAATAGGTCCAAATGAGGTCAAAATGGCGTTAGAAAAGATGGCCAACAAGAAAGCCACGGGACCGGACGGTATTCCAGTGGAAGCTTGGAAGTGCCTTCGTGAGCACGGAATCGAAACGCTCACCAAACTTTTCAACTGTGTGTTGCGCTCTTCCAAAATGCCAGCGGCGTGGAGATTGAGCACCATAGTTCCTATTTATAAGGGGAAGGGCAGTAAGTACGAATGTAACAACTATCGCGGGATCAAGCTGTTAAGCCATACTATGAAACTGTATGAAAGAGTGATTGACAGCCGCCTAAGATCAGAGTGTTCACTATCCAAAAATCACTATGGTTTTGTACAGGGCTTATCTACCACCGACCCTATGTTTGCTCTAAATACGATCGCGGAGGAGTATCGTACGAAACTTCGGCCATTGTATGTCGCATTCTTAGACATGGAAAAGGCATTTGACCGTGTGCCAAGAGATACGATCTGGTGGAGCCTTCGCAAGAAGAATGTACCCGAACATTATGTTAACGTCATAATTGACATGTACAGGGATGCGAGGTCAATGGTACGGACAGTAGTGGGTCAGACAAAACCAATAGCAGTTGCAGAAGGTCTGCATCAAGGTTCAGTACTGAGTCCCTTTCTGTTCGGCATGGTTATAGACTCACTCACTGAGATGGCGCAGTCCTCAGCCTCGTGGACTTTCATCTATGCAGACGACGTTGCTATCTGCACCGAGAGCCGCACAGAGCTACGAGAGGCACTCCTGTTGTGGAAACAGCAGTTACAAGCCGGTGGCCTAATATTGAGTGTTGCGAAGACACATTACATGTCTTTTAATGACCCAGATCCAGGTGACAACAGTCCGATTTCCATTGACGGTCAACTTGTAAACATGTGCGATCAATACAAGTATCTGGGTACTATGATGCACAGATCTGGAAATTTAAAATGCAACATTCAACACCGAATAGCCGCAGCGTGGCTAAAATGGCGAGAAGTAAGTGGTGTCACCTGCGATAGGAGGATGCCCGTTAAGCTCAAGGGTATGATCTATAAGACCATAATAAGGCCTGTTCTTATGTATGGCAGCGAAACATGGGCAGCAACCAAAAGGAACGTACATACCATTCAAGTTGCTGAAATGAAAATGCTAAGGTGGATGTGCGGCGTGATTACGCTCGATAAAATCCGCAACGAGTACGTGCGTGGAAGTCTAGGTGTACGGGACATCGCCGACAAGATGCAGGAGAGTAGGCTGAGATGGTATGGTCACGTGAAAAGGAAGTCACCTGACTACGTCGGAAATTTGGCGCTACTGCTCGACCTCCCCGGTCGGAGACCTAGAGGCAGACCCAAGACAAGGTGGAGGGACGTAGTGCTGAAGGACAAGAGAGAATGCAATGTTGCTGACGAGGATGTCGAAGACAGAGCGAAGTGGAGGAGTAAAGTCAGGAAAGCTGACCCCACCACCATGTGGGATAAATAGCTGGGAAGAGAGAGAGAGAACACAGAACCAACGAATCCATTCTTACCGAACTCAAGATTCCAATGCGCCTCAGCACTACATGCGCGCGGAGGAGTTTCGAGATCCTTGGACATATCGCTAGAAAGGGAGGTGACAATCTGGAAAAGCTGCTGGTAACAGGCAAGGTATGCGGGGGAAGGCACAGAGGCAGAAATCCAATGCGCTGGTCGGACCAAATACGCTCCACTCTCAATACCTCAGTTCACGTTGCTATCCACACAGCCGAGGACAGGCAGGAATGGCGCAAGATGATGCAGGAGAAAGTTATTAGAGGAAGCCACGACCCTCAGCACTGAGGATTATCGACGCAAGAAGGAAGGAAACTACGAAAAATAATTTAACATATTTTCGTATTATAGTAATAAAGCGTTTTTATTATTTGTAATAATTAATATCTATACTAATATTGTAAAGAGGAAAGATTTTTTTGTTTGTTTGTATTCAATAGGCTCCGAAACTGCTAAACCGATTTGCAAAATTCTTTCACTGTTTGGAAGCTTCACTATTCCCGAGTGGCATAGGCTATAATTCATTTTTGAAAAAAAATAGTTATCCTTACTAAAACGCCAATAATTTAACCCAAGGTGTAAAAAAAAATACCTAAAATAATCTTTACGTCGCGTGCCCTACGAAAACTATTGATGATAGAATAAAATAATGTACTACGACTTTGTAAAAAACATTATTTTACAAAAAGTGTCGCCACAGCATATGTCTAACTATTATAGTTATGCCGCAATAAGTGTTCTTTTATTTAAAAAA
The DNA here is from genome assembly GCF_030267445.1 of Bombyx mandarina. Classification (NCBI taxonomy): domain Eukaryota; kingdom Metazoa; phylum Arthropoda; class Insecta; order Lepidoptera; family Bombycidae; genus Bombyx; species Bombyx mandarina. The sequence continues at coordinate 16,345,620 of NC_143234.1, forward strand.
ATGCCCCTGGTAAGACACGGAGTGCCCCCCTACCTTTGCCGACTGGTGGCTTCCTACTTGGAGGACAGATCGGTCACGTGTACTAGACACGGTTGAATCGTGCACAGGTTCCAGGTCGTGCGCGGTGTTCCACAGGGGTCGGTGCTCGGCCCCCTTTTGTGGAATATCGGGTATGACTGGGTACTGAGAGGTGCCCTCCTCCCGGACCTAATCGTAATCTGTTACGCAGACGACACGCTGGTCGTGTCCCGGGGGGGTGTTTTGCTGAGTTTGATCGTCTTGCCACCACTGGGGTGGCGCATGTCGTCGGCAAAATCAGGAGATTGGGCCTCGACGTGACACTCAGTAAATCCGAGGCCATGTGGTTCCACAGGCCCCGGAGAGTGCCACCTGTCGATGCCCATATCGTGGTTGGAGGCGTCCATATCGGGTCGGGGTGCAGTTGAAGTACCTCGGCTTCATTCTGGACAGTCGTTGGACCTTCCGTGTTCACTTTCAGAACCTGGTCCCTCGTTTGTTGGTGGTGGCCGGCGCGTTAAGCCGGCTTCTTCCCAACATCGGGGGGGCTGACCAGGTGACACGTCGTCTCTATACGGGGGTGGTGCGGTCAATGGCCTTATCCGAGGCGCCCCCGTGGAGCCAGTCACTGGCCGTGGGGGTAGCGAAGTTGCTGCAACGGCCGCAACGCACCATCGCGGTCAGGATCATCCGTGGTTATCGCACCATCTCTTTCGAGGCGGCGTGTGTACTGGCTGCGACGCCGCCTTGGGTCCTGGAGGCGGAGGCGCTCGCCGCTGACTATCAGTGGCGGGCTAACCTTCGTGCCCGGGGCGTGGCGAGTCCCAGCGCGGAGGGCCCAATCTCGGCGGTCCGTGCTGGAGTCATGGTCCAGGCGGCTGGCCGATCCTTCGGCTGGTCGTAGGACCGTCGAGGCGATTCGCCCAGTCCTGGACTGGGTGAATCGTGACAGAGGACGCCTCACTTTCCGACTCACGCAGGTGCTCACTGGGCATGGTTGCTTCGGTGAGTTCCTGCACCGGATCAGAGCCGAGCCGACGGCAGAGTGCCACCATTGTGGTTGCGACTTGGACACAGCAGAGCATACGCTCGTCGCCTGCACCGCATGGGAGGGGTGGCGGCGTGTCCTCGTCGCAAAAATAGGAAACGACTTGTCGTTGCCGAGTGTTCTGGCATCGATGCTTGGTGACGACGAGTCGTGGAAGGCGATGCTCGACTTCTGCGAGTGCACCATCTCGCAGAAGGAGGCGGCGGGGTGCGTGAGAGACGCACAGGCCCGCCGCCGTCGAGCGGGGTCCAGGGAGGCGGATCTCGCCCAAGCCCTGGCCCTTAAAGTGTTTCGGGTCTCCCTCAGATGTCGACCTGGGGACCTAAGAAGACGACGTGCAAGCTGCTCTGCACACGTTTTACGCATGAGGATCCGGGTGATGGAAGGCCGGCTATCCTCAACCCACGCTGGTTCTGACCCAGCGGGGTATTCCGTAGGATAGACCATTCTAACCGGCGCAATCTAGGCGGGCTTCGGACAGCTGGCCGACCGAGAGGGCTGGTGGTCGTAGCGCCGACGACCGCCAGTCCGGCGTCCCGAGGGGGAGGGTGATGGGAGAGATGTGCTCCGCACTAAACGCTTCACTTTCCCCCTTTTGCCTTTTCATGAGCTCTGTCTCATGCGAGGGTTGGATGCTGATTGTTCAGCGACAGGAGGTTTTAGTCGGTTCGACTCCGACTTGCCCCGCCCTCCATCCCCAGTGAAGGGCGGAAGTCCGGCGATTTCCTCCTTACAAAAAAAAAGGAACGTGTGGCACTCGGTAACTGCAGCGGCAAAGCTATTGGTGTGGTTTTTCATCACGATAACGCTAGACCTCACACATCTTTAGCCACTCAGCAAAAATTAAGAGAGCTTGGCTGGGAGATGTTAATGCATCCGCCGTATAGTCCTGACCTTGCAACTTCAGATTTCTACCTGTTTCGGTCTCTTCAGAATTCTTTCTCAGAAACCTATTATTATATAGAAATAAAATAGTAAATAATGTTTACAATAAGTGAGCTGTTTAGGCTTACTATACTATTTGACATTGGACGGTAATTGGTAAATTGTAAAAAATAATAATCTAAGACAAGTTTTTGAACAATAATTATATACGCATCTCCATTTTATATAAAAATTATGATTCTTACATCAGTAATTTCTTATAAAATGCTAGGAAAAAGCTGTAAAATGATCTTATGTTAAAAACAAGAAAGAAAGTAAAGAAAACCTCAATTTGTGTTAGTTTACGTATGTGTAATATTTTAAAACTCTGCATGGTAGTTTTTGTTCTAATTTTTAAAATAATTTCTGGTGCAATGTAATCAAGGTAAAATTACTCTAATTTTTTAACTATCATCGATCATGTTCCGCAGAAACTTGTTACAACTTGATTGCGTACGGTGTGTGGGCTATCTATGTACGAAATCTATGTTAATTATTTTAAGTTTTTATAACATCATACAGGGTAGAAATATAAACTAATTATTCGTTATTGTGTAGTAGGTGAGTTTTAATTTTAGTGAAATTTAAAATACTATAAAGTAAATGAAATTACAAATTTTACAGCGCCCCCCTAAACCACATCAACGCCCCCCATTTTTTCCTGGGCCCCTTAACGCCCCCCTCTAGGTTTCAAACGCCCCCAGGGGGCGTTATCGCCCACTTTGAGAAAGACTGATATAGATAGACATAACTGCTACATATAAATCTGATGCATTTGACTAAATTACAAAGTTCCTTGTGCAATAAACTGTCTTTAATGCTGTGAATAATTAGATATTTCTCCATCCAATGATTATCTCTAGGAGGATACTTATATGCATGTTGAGGGAGTAAACGGTATCGTCCAGCGACTCCCGTGGGAAGAACGCAACTCAATCACTACGTTTGTCAAGATTGCCTGTAATTATACGTCGTCTGTGTTATTTGTTAAGAATATACCCGAATTTCGAGTACCTTGTCATGATTTTATTTAATACACCTGTAATTAGCATGCATGGTGCAAAGGCCTTATGGTCTTATGGCGGTTTTTAATTTCTATTTATTTAAACAAATAGTAAATACCGACCGCTGTTAAGTTTATAGTATTTTTTTTATTGCTTAGATGGGTGGACGAGCTCACAGCCCACCTGGTGTAAGTGGTTACTGGGGTCCATAGGCATCTACAACGTAAATGCGCCACCCACCTTGAGATATAAGTTCTAAGGTCTCAGTATAGTTACAACGGCTGCCCCGCCCTTCAAACCGAAACGCATTACTGCTTCACGACAGAAATAGACAATCCCTTGAAAATATCAATTTACCTGTTTGACTAGCAGAATTTCTGAGCATACTTCTTAGGTATTTTGGACGTCAGAAAGCTGACATATAAATAAATACTTTATGTTTTATTCCATATCAATCTTAACGTTTGTTAACATGAAATTAAAGGATCTTAAAATTATGTAATTATTTTTTTACAAAAAGCAGATTCAATTTATTTTCTAACAGCACCTAATCTAAACGGGCAATGGTATTATCAAATTAGAAGATATCGAAATCGGATTGTTTACATAAATACATTCACCACCACACAAGTAAACGCAGACGACATCATTGATTCCTGCAACATCCGGTTCCGGAATATCGACTAACAAGGAAGGAAATGGCTAATTTACAACTAACAGAAATAAATAAATAAATCATAATAGTTATCTTGTTTTGTGGGTTGTCGTGAAGCCCGCGTTAACTGAGTGAAAAACAATGAAATATGTTCTAAATATCTATCACGCAGGTATTAAAGAAGTATTACAATTATTTTAGAGATGTAACTAGTACAAAAATAAAAGATAACAGGTTCCAATTTAGCGAAAATTGCACACTATAAATTTAAGTAGACAATGGATATGTTTTATTTGTATTTATTGCTTAGATGGGTGGACGAGCTCTCGGCCCACCTGATGTTAGATGGTTACCGGAGCCCATAGACATCTACAACGTAAATGCCGCCACCCACCTTGAGATATGAGTTCTAAGGTCTCAGTATACTTACAACGGCTGACCCACCCTCCAAACCAAAACGCATTACTGCTTCACGGCTGAAATAAGCAGAGCATAGAGATAAGAATAATCTATATAATCGGGTAATTTTTTTTTTATACTTGAATAAATAAAATGTACCTGTCAAAAGGTCGTGGCCTAAAGGATAAGACGCCCGATACATTCGTATCAAGTGATGAAATTATACCGATGTTCGAATCCCGCAGGCATATACCAATTTTTCTAATGAAATACGTACTTAAGAAATGTTCACGAGTGACTTCCACTGTGAATTAGTAACATCGTAACATTATTATTTGCGTAATTACTGATGGTAGGGCATTTTTGAGTCCGCACGGGTAGTTACCAGAACCTTGTCTATTTGTGCCGTGAAGCAGTAATGCGTTTCGGTTTGAAGAGTGGAGCAGCTGTGTATTGTAAAATTGAGACTTTAGAACTCTTGTCACAAGGTCGGTGACGGCATTTACATTTTTGATGTCTATGGGCTTCAGTACCACTTAACACTAGGTAGACCTTAACACCACTAGGTAGGTATCCACCGTAGCAATATCACATAGATATAGATATTATTGTTAGATTATTGTATTCCCAGAAAATACATACATCACAAACACAATCAAAACATTTATCCCGAAATTTCCTCAGATTAAAGGTCTACTTAAAAACAATTTGAGAATGTATTCGATTTTTTTTATTGCTTTGATGGGTGGATGAGCTCACAGCCCACCTGGTGTTAAGTGGTTACTGGAGCCCATAGACATCTACAACGTAAATGCGCCACCCACCTTGAGATATAAGTTCTAATGTCCCCGAAGTATAGTTACAACAGCTGTCCCACCCTTCAAACCGAAATGCATTACTGCTTGACGGCACAAATAGGCAGGGCGCTGGTACCTACCCGCGCGGACTCACAAGTAATGAGAAGGAAATTTCCATTTAATTCGCAATACACGGTTTCGCGGGCTCAAAGGTGCTCAAAATAGAAATAAGACTAATAGGTATGCTGAGGAATGAGGAGGCTACTACAACTACTGGTTGAATGATAGGGAAGCCGTTAAGTAGTATCGCAAGCCTGGGCTCGCATATCCGTATTTTTTTGCCTAGGACTCTAAAGGTTAACAATGCTAGAGGCGCAGTTAAAGACCTCCCACGAAGATCATGTAAATTTCATTCCAGGGCTTGATTTTAAGTAGTAGAAATATCCTCTCAAAACTACTCACTATTCACATATTCAATGCTTGTGGAATGCAGTGGAGATTTATATAGTTTAGCTAGTTAAGCTGATAGTCTTGAGAGGCTATTTCAGCTTCACCCTAACGTGTAGGTTAGCTCACGGGGCGTCAAACTGGGAGTGTTGCTAACACTGGCTCTAGCGAGAGCAGTGCCTTGCAAATCTACCACCGGATCGGAAACGCGATCCACTGAGAAGGTCCGGCGAGAAACTCAGTGGGCTGTGTCTATGCATTAATTTACTCGTCGAGCCCTTCGGCGATTCGGCGAGGGTACGACGCTTGGTGGAATAGTAAAAAGAAAAATATCTAATGTTCTCATGAATACCTTTAACACCTAAATGTAGTATACATTTGAATGTTATCTATTCTGCCTAATTAATTATGCCAACACGTAGACATCGTTACGAAGATTGCCACCCACCTCGAAGAAAAACTTAATAGTTATCTAAATAATAAGGTTTATCAATTACCGTAGCACGGATCCCGTACCACAATTAAAATAATGATATGACGAAAGCGAAACGTGGAATAAAAATAATGGTTTATATGTATTTTGTACTGTTTTCCGGCGTCGGCCTTTGTTTCCGATTTGCTTTTGATTAAATTTGCGCTGCTTTGTTTTATTATTGCTCTGCAAGTCTAACTTAATTTATGTATGTGGTTGGTGGTAATTGTTTGATTCTGTATTCCGATTCATAGTAACGATATGAATTGAAAGTGGTTTAATAGACGCGAGCCGAACTAAAAAAAGCAAGTTCGGATCGAATGTCTTAGAGTTGGCGAATGTGAATATTATGTGCTAGCTAGATAAATAGATAAATAGACGGATAGCCGGACAGGAATACAGACATATAGACGGATAAGAAGCATTATATTTCGCGATACATTGAGCGTTATTCTTTTAGTTTCAATTAGTTGAATACGAATTGACGAATATGAAATTTCATCAGAGATTTTTGGTTTTTCAAGAATAACACATTAACCCGACAAACTTACTCGCACGGGGATGTACGTAGCCCCTTTTCATTTTGCTATGAAGCGTTTTATTACTGTATGATTCAAATCGATTGTGAATCGATTTGAATCATACAGTAATAAAATCCGTTAGTTATACCCCGAATTCATAATTCTACGATTTTAATCGATTGATCTTTAAGGGTTATCTGAGTTGAAAGTCGGATGAAGCGTGTACTATCAGTGTAAGATCGTTCACGTTGATTGATGGTGATAAATGAGATAATTTTGGTGTAAAAGCTTTATTATTGTCAACCATACCACGTTCTGCCCTGATAATATTTACGAAATACGTATATTTGTTGGCACGACTTGAGCGCTATCTGTTTTATGAGGGATAGTTCTACATAGGGTTTTTACTGCATTAACCTTGAATACGAATGTCGCCCAAAGTCTTGAAAGATGACGTCGAACTCTCAATTGATTACGTCACGGCAGAAGTTTGGTTATATCCTAAACTAAGAATACAATTATTTTAGTAAAACTGACTGCCAGTTTTGTTTGCTCGACCTCAAAGCGGAAATACAGTAGGATAACACTACGTATGACAAAGGACACAAAAGGTTACGTGTATATTTAAAATAGTAAACTTTCATTAGCGGTTTTCCAAACCAAATCAACATTAGTTATCTATGAGAAATTGTGAGTAATTATAAATTGTTTTGCATGCGTACCTCGGTTACTATTGATCCAATATCATTCTAGACATTCGCAGTAATAATGTAACAGTTGAATTCCCTTTCCTTTATATTGGAGTCATAACTATGGTGTGTATGTACTCTTTATTGAGAAACAAATAAAATTTCTCATACATTTAAATGTAAGAAAACTACGTCAAGTTATTTTCATACAGTGTACCGATTTTTCTCTTTTTAGTTTAAGCCTTAACCCAGATTTAGTCTTTAATTTGTTGTATTCTTTAAATGTGTTTTTTGTACGAGTATATGTCATCATGTTATCCGATACCTCCGTCTAATTTCAAGTCATTAATATAGATTAATTAAGATTAGGGTGATTAAGATTACCGATGGAGGCAGGCAGTAATGATTGAGCGATGGAAAAGAAGAAGAAGAAGGGTGGGTCAAGCACTCCTGAGGACACCATAATTAATTCCACATCAATGATTATCATCAGCGACCTTTCCGTCAATGAGAAGAGCTAGAAGAGTAATACTTCTCTTATCTTCTTCTATTTATCTACCTTGTTTTTTTCGAACTAATATTGTAGTAGATGCAAAAATCATATCACAAAACTTTAGAAGGTCCCAAAATATTGTCAGAAATTTTTTACCAATCTTGAGTATTAAAAAGTCATTATACGTCCTCTACCAGTACGTGACGTCTTGAAAGTATTTAGCATCTGTGAAAAAAAAAAGAAAGAGATTCGCTGGACGTAGCCTCTCAAAACCTTCCAAAAGTAAACTTTGAGGTCTTAGTAACTTCGCTATTTTATTGTGAATCTATTTCTAGTTTCATTGCGTTTATTTCGATTATATGTAATAAATACCAAAACGATATCAGATAGATCAATATTACTCGCGGAAATGTTACGATAAACTTACTGTAGTTAAACTCAACATTGGCAATGATGACGCGGTAAGAAACTAATTGCCATACTGAAAAATAAAAGAAGACATCCCATGTGTTGACACACAGATGTAACGTCCAGTCTAATTTAATTATCATTATTATTTTTAATTATTTGATTGCTATCTATGATTCAGTCGCGTATTGTCATATTGCTCAGTAATCATGAAAAATATTTCTAAATTACTTTTACGAGTACATTATTCATCTAAGCTTTGACTGTTTAAGCTTGAAATCGGTCAACCTTAATTTCTAAAAATAAAATAAAAATCCAATAAATATGTAAAATATAAAATAAAAATATAATTTTTTCTAAAATAAAAATCAAACCCGCAAAATTATAATTTGCGTAATTACTGGTGGTAGGACCTCTTGTGAGTCCGCACGGGTATGTACCACCGCCCCGCCTATTTCTGCCGTGAAGCAGTAGTGCGTTTCGGTTTGAAGGGTGGGGCAGCCGTTGTAACTATACTGAGACCTTAGAACTTATATCTCAAGGTGTGTGGCGCATTTACGTTGAAGATGTCTATGGGTTTCAGTAACCACTTAACACCAGGTGGGCTGTGAGCACGTCCGCACACCTAGGCAATAAAAATAAAAAATCTATAACTGACCGAATTGTTTTTTTTTTCTAAATTTTATTGAGATCAACAAACAAATTGCGTGACGTAGCATGTTTTTAACTGAAGCCCTTTTCGCTAGACGGTCCAGATGTACGTAACCAGAGACGAGGGCGCGAGGCGATTTTTTTTGCTGACATTTCGATCCCAAAACCGAAAGATAAGCAAACCGTGGTTTCATTATGATTTATTGCGTCGTTGAATGATGCCAGCAGGTACTACATGTCGTTTTTATGACGCTAGACGTACAGACACCATCGCTGTCAGACAATTTTGAACATGACCATTATATTAATTTGTTTTTAGATAGTTTTTTTTTATACGAATGTAGTAGTATAGTACTTTACTTTACTTCACTTTGGCAGAAGTCCAATGCGCTGATCGGACCACATATGCTCCACTCTCAACACTCCAGTCCACGTTGCTATCCACACAGCCGAGGATAGGTAGGAGTGGCGTAGGATAATTCAAGAGAAAGTTATTAGAGGAGGCCGCGACCTTCAGCATTGAGGGTTATCGATGCAAGGAGGAAGACAATAGTACTGCCTTATGTTTTTAAATAGTGTCACCATTAACCTTGAAACTAAGATTTTGGATTTTTTTAAATTGGATAACGGCTATCCTAAGCATCAAAGGTTTACGGAGCGCATTACTATTTTGTGAGCGGGCGTTACAATAAATACGTCCTTCAGTACAAACAACTATCTTTTCAGCTAAAGATGCGCGATAAACAATAAATAACATTAACTGTGCAAATAAATCTCTAAAAATGAATAGTCGTGAATAGTCGCGAATTACGTCAATACCAAAATAAGATAATGTATTAAAATATGTTTTTATGAAGAAAAAAAAACAAAAGACTCCGAAAATGGCCCGAAATTTGACATCGCTCGTGACAGACACGCCTGAGTCCTCTACGCCATGTGTGCAATAATTTACGATACATAGTACAGCTCAGGAGCAGATGTGTGAATTTTAAGAACATAGGTACATTCATTAGCCATGATTGATGTTGACAAGTTCCTTCAGTTAAGCAATGCTCTACTCAAAATGTTATTGTGAAAAATCAAATGTTGTAATGCCATCTATCGTGTAGTAGCGGAAACTTTGTAAAGCGATTTCTTTGAAATGATCCATAGACGAAATAAAAAGAATCACCCGATTTTTCTTATACCTATTTGGGTGTTTAAATAATTAAAATAAATAATAGTTTAAAAAAACTAACAAAATACGTTTTTATAGAAAATCACAATTAAAAAAAATTTATAAATTTGAATTTAAAATAGTGTAAGAAAAATTATTTTATTGTAAAAAAGCGTGGGGTGCTTTTCAGGATATTATCAAAATAACCCTTCTACTCATATCTGTTCAGAAAATATTTATAACTCCATACGTATACCATGCACCTCACGTTTTTTTTTCAAATTTATTAAAATTTATTTTCTATTTTTTAGTTAGATTGTCTGTAAAAGCATATTTTGTTAGTTTTTTAAACTATTATTAATTTTCATTTTTTCGTTGAAATTAAATTTTTCCAATTATTATTTTTTTCATTATTATTTTTTTAATATTGAATTGTCATCGGTCCTTAATAAGTATACCAAATTTCGAGATAATACGACGTTTTGAAAGGGGTCAAAATCATGTTCAAAGATTCCGTTACAAACATACATAGTAATACGTCTGAAGCTAGTAAAAGCGTATTAAAAAATAGGCAGCAAAATATCCACACCAGCATCGCTTAAACGACATTATCTTAAACTTCTTATAACATTTTACCCCAACCGGAACTCTTTGCAGTTGAGTACCATCAAATGTATAAGTATCTCTTAACACAATACATCATTGATATTTTCGTACAGAAACCCTCATATAAAATTATAATGTACCCGTATTACTGCACTTACTCCAAAATATTAAATCTGCAAAACGAATGAGTTAGAGTTTAGACCTTTCATTAATAAAAAGTACTTGAGCTCATAATTTTGATGTCACTTGAGATCTTAAACGCGTTCTATAATATTACGTAATTCAGTGAAAGTTTTCAGGTCATTTTGATACTTTTTAAAAAGAATTCCGTTAAATGACAATAAAAGATAGCTATGGTCATTTTTATTAATCAAATAATTCAAATCAAGTATTTTAACATCCATAAAACACTAAAATAAAAGAATTTCTTCAAAGATCAAAGCAAAATTACTGTTATATCGGATTTAATGAAACTTTTTTCATAAATTCAAATTCATTAAATAGAATTGTGTTCTAAGGGTGCTGCGGTAAATAAGATGTTTTTGTTTCTATGATGCAAACTACCTATCGCTAGATGGCATTAGCTTCCCAACTATAAATGGAAAATTAATTCGAAAATTTTTACTCATTAATCAATAGTTTATATATTGTTAAAAAACAAGCGGGCACATAGGGGTACTAACTAAATTGTTGAAGTGGTTTAAGTTAATTTTTGTTAAGTGCGGAATTTTAATTGGTCCTGGTAATTGGTATTTATAAATAATTGTAATTTTATCCGTCACACTTCGGGTTTTATTATTTATCTAGTTAAAATTTAGAGTTTTTGGTTTCTTTTATTTAAGAAGACTTCAAAGTACTCATTTCTTAATTAAGTCAATCAAAATATTGTGTTAGAAATTAAAGCTCTGTAATTACTGGTCGCAGACCATAGTTTGAACCCTCAGTAATAAACATTATCACAATTATGTGTGATAGCCACTTTAAAAAACTGAAACTTTGACTCCGGGTTTCACGGTAGATAAGAGAGTTCATAATTTTGTGGCTTCAGTATCCGCTTATGATCAGATGGTTAATAGTAGTTTGGCTATCAAACGTCGCCTTAATTTACAATGTTATCCGATGCAAAAAAATTATACCTAGTCATCATAATCAATTTTAATTGTTTATTTGACGTCATTTTAATTTACAAGCAAAAATGCATGCTGTTACAGCCACCACACGCATATTTCGTAACGAGATAGGAATTGATATAAATTGATTTTCGATTCCTGTGGGGATCCATTATTAGAAAAAAGTTACCTCTTTACGCATTAAAATGTGTGAGAGAGCTGTCAATGATCGTATCGGATCCAACGGATCTTATGGTGGCAATATTTTATCGGCATTATCCAATGATTCGGTCGCTCTGTTTGCAGGGTGCAATTGAATCAATTCCAAAATACATAGCGTAAAACATTACAGCTATTGATCTCTATGTTAATAGCAATAGAAATCGCAGTTATTGCACGGTACTCTCAAGGCTATCAGCTTAGGAAATAAAAAAAATGCACGGTATGCAACTAGCGTTACGAATTATCTGACGCCAAAATTTAAGGTCTAGACGAAAAGCGGGGAACTGTACGTTCACAAAACTTGATATAATCTTAAATACAAGAATTACTTTATAGTTTAGTAAGCGAAAATTGTTTTCAGAAGGCTAGTAGTTTCCCCAGTTTCGGTTTTAGTGAGGGACTCTTAATATGCCGTATTATTTTGCAATAAGGAGAAAACGAGAAAACAACATTTAAAAAACATTAATTTTTTTACAAGTATTTAATAATAATTATTAATTTTCAAAATGTATGGTCGATTTGTATCATAAAATTTATAGAATTAAGTATAATCAAATTTTAGGGATGAGTGTCATTTGAATAAAACAATTGTAGGGGTTGTAATTACAATGGCAGATGGACTCGTGGCACGTGCCGTAGATATAATCTGTGGCGCCCTGTGTGCGACATGCGTGGTGATGGCACGATGGGCATACCTTGTTTTCAGTTTGACAGTTGACATTTTAACCGAAAGAACGCGAAAATATCCAAGAAAAAAACCTCAAATGAAAACAATTATGGCTGACAATGGAAAGCATATTGCTGCAACGAATGTACACTTAAGGGGTTCGACGCAACTATGTGCCGTTTGCCTCCGCAGCGTTCTCAAATACTTCGCCCACCTTGCCAGATGGGAGGAGAATACTTCGAGGAACTCTGCATTACTGGTAAAGTGGACGGAAAGATACTTCAACAAGAACGCTGTCTCTTGCTCTGGATCAAATCCGAGCGACGCTCAAATCTAATCGTCCTTATGTCATTATCCGCGCCCAGAGGATATGATTAGATGCAAGAACATAGTCCGATATAATAGTATATGTATAATCTTTTCTTTGGTTCGGAAGGATGGATTACTGGTGTCCCGAATCTCTTTCCCGTTTCACCAGGACAGGTGGGCGAGCAAAGGCTCAGCCAGGAGGGGTGGGATTTGATAACTGCTGCCCGAGCGCTTCCGAAGGAGACCTAACAACTGAAACAGCTGCTTCGCGAATGTATCTACTACCGGATTGGAATCGCGACCCGTCAGATTTGAGCCCCGTGAGCTCAGCTACTTGTTAGGTTACGCTGACATAGCATCTCAAGGCTATCAGTTTAGGTAGGAAAAAAAAATAAGAAGCTATATGTGGTACTCGAGATATCCTTGGCCGTTCTCGAAGCCGAGGAGGTATAATCGTAAAACTTTGTCTCATTCTTGTCAATCAACAAAACAATTCAAGTGTTCAATTCAAGATAATAATATAACATACGCATAACATAGATGCAGGCCCTTTATCTTGTCCCATCATATCTTATCTCCCGTAGGGATGTCACAGTACAGTGTACATTTTAATAACGGTGAATATAACTTATGCGGAATATTGCACGAATAAACTAGTGTTTCGTAATGATCTTTACGATAAGGCACGTCGAGAATTGCGTATTTGTATTCTATGAAAAGAATATTCGTTTTCTGTAATGAAACATAAAATATCTATGATTTTAGAAGAATAATGTTTTATTTAATTAATATGGTTGAACTTGAGTTGTCGTATAACCAAAAAAATGCACATAATTATCGCCTGTGACCATTTGGTTCTACTGTTATTGTAGTCTGCTTCGGTAGTGGATAAATGAAACGTAAACTAATCCTCAGGCACATTGAGTTTCTCGCCGGATCTTCTCAGGGGGTCGCGTTTCCAATCTGGTGGTAGCTTCTGAGAAGCATTGCTCTTGCTAGGCCTAGTGTTAGCAAATTCGTCAGGTTAGAGCCCTGAGCTCTCCTACTCGCCCGGTGAATCTATTTTGACCCCTATGAGAATAGGTAAGAAAAAAAGGTGGTAAATGAATATGGCGCAATCATCTTAAATATCTCTCGAGAGCACTCCCCATATGGAACAAAATTCCATAGTAGACTCAGAAGGTGTGGCCGTGTAATCACACGATAATCCACAATCCGAACGGCTCTGTTCTTGGTAGAGTCAAATTGAGTCTGGCGAATGGAGTCGGTAGGCAGTGGCTTGGCTCTGCCCCTGGCATTGCTGAAGTCCATGAGCGACGGTAACCACTCACCATCAGGTGGGCCGTCTGCCTATAAGGGCAATTAAAAAAAATGGAAATGGAAGTGCTACAATAAGTGATACTAGTATTGTTTTACTGATCTGTATGATTATAAGGAGGTGAATGTGAAGTCTGCAGCTTAAAATATGGCTTGTTGTTATTTTAAAATGTTAATTTTAATAAGGTACTGCTGTATACTTATAAGTTCAAAGAATCAGTACTTCCAAAATGAAAGTCATAGATGTACTTTTGTTACTATTTTAACTTAAAAATGATTTTTGAAATTGCGTTGAGTTATTTATAATCGCAATAATAAATAGTAGAGTTTGGCGTTTTAGAAGTATGTATATAGATATACTTACCATGGGGATATTTATAACGAAAATTACCATTTTCTATGCAAGTAAAGCAGCTGGGAACAGACTGAATAATTGACTGGTTTTGCATACATAGGTTCAAGTTTTACGCCTACATTACGTCCATTTTGTAGAACTAATGTTCACTCCCAATAATAACTAAAATTATAACAATTAGATACTTATATATCAGTTCAATGGTCACATATTTTTTTAACAACTAAGTTCTTGTTTTTATTTGAGTGAAATGCAACGCAACTACTGTGAAAAAATATTTACTAACTAATCCTTCAGAGTATTATTGCTTATTATTAGCGAAAACTTTTACCCATATTTAAGGTAGAGTTGACGTTAGAAGTGGTCGCCTTCTGAAGTTACCCACTATATAACTATAACTATTGTTTGACATCTGTATGTGAGATGAGCTGGTGGTCACACAGATTATGCAGAATTGAACGAAACAAATAATAATCGAACGGCGCAGTATCTTAGGAATATGGCGAGTGGAATAGGCCCATAGGAGCATTTTCAAGTAGGTTTTAAGGAATTTGGTAACGCGAGGCTGGGCTTTCTTTTTAGCTGACTGGTGGCCTAAGGGACTGTTCCAACTACGCTCGAACCAATAGGTGATTTCACAGGCATACACTGAACATGAAGCAAGAGCAGGGCTTTGCTGAATCTACCACCGATTTAGAATCGCGGCCCACTGAGAAGATCCCGCGAGAATCTCAGTCGGTTGCGTCTATGGGAGTCGGGCGTTGTAATGCAGGAGAATGGTGAGATAAAGTGTAACAATATCTTATTCCATCCTTGAGAGGTAGTAAGGTCATATTAATTCTCCAATTCCTCCAATTCAATTCACTTTTGCTCCTTTTAGAAATGGAATATGAAAGAAAAATAATTAGGCGTATTTTATCTCTGGTGATTTCATAAATTGAGATATTCTTATTTAATGTCATTTGTCATACTTTTGGGTGATTAAACAATTAAGTTTCATCATCTGGGCATATGTTACACGTGGTATCACCATTTCCTTTAGACCCCGTGTCTAAGTTATCAATGACGCCGATCGGATACGTCGCAATGTCATGCTAATTATAAAAAAATGTCGTTGTTTTAATGGTTATAGTGTACATTAGTAATGCCTTCAACTGTGGAGAATTCGTTTTAGTAAGGCAAAAAATGAACATATGAATAGAGTTGCAGTGAATATTCTGTTTAAGTTAAAACATTAAAGTAATTCAAGCGATATTCTTAAAGTGGTAAACGTAAATAATTCACAATTTTTATTGTTATATATCATGTATCGTTGCAGTTCTATCTACTATCAGAAAAAAACCGATGTTATTTTTTCAGTATGACATTCCAAATGGTTCCCTAAATTGCAATAATTACCAATGTCGATTTTCTGTATGACAGCCGAAAGGTTAGAGTTAAATTTTATATAAAAATCTTCATAATTTTCTAAATAAAATGCAATTCAAATCCACGACCATAGGCTTCTTAGAAGATCCCGAGAAGCAATGTCCGGAGATTGTAATGCCATTTGCCTACACTTCACCACTTTCATTTGCATGGTGGTTTGCGTTTTACGCATTCGCATGCGGTTTCCGATTGATTTCCAACTTTGTATAACTATTGTTGGTACTTAGGCGAAAATGGCGCTTCAGGGACAATTTCGCGCATAGTACCAGCAAAGTACAAGATAATATAACGCCATAGTCATACCGAAGCTTGGCCCGTTTCCACTGATGTATTGGATAATAAATAAGTGGATTGAAACGTGCGCTATGACATTATTATAATTCGGACCATTAAAACCTAAAGGATACGATCGGTGTGTCATTGCAGACGCATGGGCTCGTGCCACAATTTTCTAATTAATTCAGTGATCCGCCAGGTGGCGTGGCAGATGGACGTGAGGGTTGCGGCTAATTTACATTTCTCGTGTTGTCTGGGCACGAGACAGCGTTTTATATTAAAGTCCTGGATGATGACTTGCTGATCGTACGATTGTGGTTTTTGTGTTGATAACGTAAATTATTGTAATTCGATTAGATAATTTATAATAATGGTGGAGTGGTGGCCTAAGATGACGCTACCCTATGTCTGCCGGTCGTAAAATATGCCAAAGGGATTCATCAGAAAATGGGGAAACAGCGTTCTATAATAATTATTAATAAACCAATGCGCTGCGAACGCCAAACGGAAATTGCGAATAATTATATTTTGCCTACCTATGCTAGTAGCCTCGAGGGGTTATACTAGCTTCACCTAGCGTGTAGGCTCACGGGGCTCAGCCTAGGAGACTTTGCCAATATTGGCCTTAGCAAGAGCAGCGCTTCGCAGAAGCTACCAACGGATCGGAATCGCGACCCATTGAGAAAATCCGGCGAGAGACTCAGTGGGCTGTGTCTGTGAGTTAAATTAAGTCTAATCGTATAAACTGCGAACTATACCGAAGTTCTTACCATTTTTCCTAAAATACGTGCCGAATTCATGATCACTTTCACAATCAAGGAATAACATCGTGCAATAAAAATCAAACCCATAATGACTATATAATTGAGATATAAACCAAAAGTTTGAAGCTTGAAGCTTTTGAAGAAGACCATGGAATTTTGTAACCGCTTAACACCAGATGTACCGTGAGCTCGTTCAACCGTCTATCTAAAACAAAAAAAAATAAAGCGTATTACACTAATGAATCACTAGCAAACATTTTTAACTATTACGAAAATAAACTTTCTTATAAAGTTGGTGGGACATACTGGTGGCAGGACCTCTTGTGAGTCCGCACGGGTAGGTACCACCACCCCGCCTATTTCGGCCGTGAAGCAGTAACGCGTTTCGGTTTGAAGGGTGGGGCAGCCGTTGTAACTATACTGAGACCTTAGAACTTATATCTCAAGGTGGGTGGCGGAATTTACGTTGTAGATGTCTATGGGCTCCAGTAACCACTTAACACCAGGTGGGCTGTGAGCTCGTCCAACCACGTAAAAAAAAAAGTTGAGAATAATACCATAAATGAGAGAATACATTCAAATCAAATTGAAAATAAACTAAATATATTCTGCCTTTAAAGGGTGTTGTTTGAACGTGTAGTGGAACGAAAATGCTAATTGGCTTTATGAATTAATTACACAGTATCGTTCTGAAGCACCTTGAAGGGTATTGCGCGGTCCAGGTGCTCACTAAATTGGAAAAAAGCCAATTTAAGGGATTCGCCCCCGACGGACTAGGGGTGTCTTGTCTTGCGGTAATGAAGACAAGGCATTTACAGAGCTTTAATTTGTATAGACAGGGCCTTTTTTTAATATCGCATTGAAATCGCTGAAATACCATCTTATGTATTAGTTAAGAGGTTTCATAGACTTTGTCTGATGCGAAGGCTTTTATGTAAGGCGAGTATTTTTTGAGCGTGATAGATATTACGTTACATATGTGGATATTAAGTATAATGACAAAAATAAAAAATATAACACACCTGTTCATCGTATGAATGATTGCCTGATGTGGGAATCGAACCCACGACCCTTGGCGCAACAGTCAGCGGCGCTAACTACTACATCACCGAGTCAATTACTATAGATTCAATGGAGATACAGTTATGATGGAGATACAGAGATGCTTAATGTGAGTTTTTAAAGTTCACGATAGCGTAAAAGTTGTTTCAACTGCATACAAATTTGAGTTAACTTTTACGCTATCGAGAAAGTTAAAAAACTCGCACTAAGCACACAGAGCTCAAGTCTCGGCGTAGCAGCATTCACATTGTGATTTCTGTGTGCTGCAGTGACCACTTATGACTAGATGGGTCGTGAGGTCGTTCACCCGTATTTTCTTCTTCTCCTTCTTTCTAGCGTTGCCCTGAACACGTCATTACGGATCCTCCCGATACATTAACGGTGCTTTTAGGTACCTCAAGCACTGGTCTCCGTCCTCCCAGAACCCGTCGCTTGCGACGAAGGACTCGACGAGTAAATTAACCCATAGAGACACAGCCAACTGAGTTTCTCGCTGGATCTTCTCAGTGGGTCGCGTTTCCGATCCGGTGGTAGATTCTGCGAAGCACTGCTCTTGCTAGGGTCAGTGTTAGCAGCACTCCGGTTTAAGCCCCGTGGGCTCACCTACACGTCAAGAAGCTGAAATAGCTGAAATATTAGCATGCAGCAGCAGCAGGTGGGAAAGAAAAAAAGAAAAAAAAACCAGCAACCAGCAGCAGGTAGGAAAGAAAAAAAGAAAAAAAAAACCTAGCGTTTTTCTGCTCTAGTTCCAAGGTTCCGATTTCCTACTTAAACTCCTCCACTTTGCTTGGTCTTCGGCATCCTTCTGGCTGAGGTTATTCTCCTCCATATCCGCCTTTATCACTTCGTTCACTCGTATAAGGAAATAAAGAGTTTATTAAACTACACATACACCTCAATCACATACGATCGGTTCTCTATTCAATTTATTTCCACATACAATTTTTTTTCATCACTATTAATATACATACTGTTTGCACTGTAGAATTTTCTCACGGCATCGTTTCCAATGGTATTTATTGATGAAAAAAACGAAATACTATTGTACCGACCATTTATGTCTATTGTTATTTGTTTGGCTCATTTACTTAGAAGTGACGTGAAATCATATATCGTGACGCGTTATTGTAATTGAGTTCATTGTGAATTGTTCACGACGCAGTGTTTTTATTCATGCGTCTGTTTTCATTATTTTTAATTAAGAAAATCGTTTTGAGGTGAGATATAATATGAAATGGGTATTGGTCATGTCATCGGCAACCACTGACAATAGAACCATAATAATGTACCATAATAAATAATTATAATTTCAATTACCTAATTATAGTCGAATTTCGTCTACTGAGGGACCACCAGTAACAGTAAAAATGCGAGATTAAACAGTAAAAATAATTTTAATAATTTCAGCCACTTCCAAGTTTTCCTAGCTCTACGTCCAGATGTAAACTACACGGTAATGTTCTACACCTGGTGACGAGCCGCGCCCGACGGGGTGCGACCCACATTGTCTATAAACGGTCCTTTCTCCTAGATCTAAACGGCTACAATTACAATCTCCAATTTAGGGCCGTGTAAAGAAAAATTAGGCGAACTAATAATATTTCCGTTTCGTGATATAAGAGTGTGTTATGATATTCGTTTTTTATTGTCGCGAATCGTAATTCGAGATTACGCTTTTTCCTTTTTTTGCGGCAGCCAAAATATCTGTTATATTTTTTATATCAACTGTGCAAATGACAAGTCGATTATTCATACTTAATATTACTAGAGGTCCCGTAGTAGTCGAATTTCGACTATAATTAATTGGAATTGTAAGTTTGTACACTATTATGATTGTATTTTATACTTCTATAATCACAAATTTCGCCAAGGCTACACTATAAAAAATATTAATAAAGACAAACAATATTTAATCTATTCTCAATTTGACCACAGACGTCAAGAACAAAAGTTTGACAATAAATAGTATGCATGCGTGTGTGCGTCAAATACATACATGATATGTAGTGTGTGTAATGTTTTCTTTATTGATTTAATGTATCTTTTATGCATTATTTAAAAAAAAAGCATTGTGCACTTCTTCTCTATATTCTCTATAAGCGTGGAAAATTTCATACTCCTCCGTCTGCGCAATTTTCGTAAAAAGGGATACAAAGTTTTTGCTTCACGTATTAATATATAGATAAATCGAAACGTCAATTTGTTTCGCTTTTCACGACTTTATATGATAGATTTTTTGCCCTACTTGTTCTAGTAACCTCGAAGTGTTTGTTATATACGATAGTGAAGAAATTTCGCATACATACACATTGTCAACGGCAATAGCACAGAAAAGGGTATAGAATATCTTTCATTCAGAAAAATCGAAGGATGTTTTTTTTTTTATTCTAATATAACGCAAGTCATTTAATAATATCAATATTTTTTCAAAAATATTTCGTTCGCATTGGCAAAGGTAAACTCTGAGCAGCGACACAATCCAAAATTGAATATAGAACTACAAAGGGCAGATCCTTCGTACGATTAAAATTAAAAGCTTCATTTGAAACATAATTTGTACAGTGCGGCAAACGGACAAACCGCAAATACTCAAAACGTTGCGCTTGCACGTCCCCCGCACACGAATAGTCGATGCGTTAAATTTATGCGCAAACTCAAATTACGCATCGCATGGAAATGTAAACCTCATGCGTTTACTTATTTGCATACTGATAAGTTTGCATTTTTATTTAGGCTAACAGGATTTTGGCTGAATGTTAGTTTAAGCGCGGGTCCGTCAGACGATCGAGCAAAATAATCAATTAACAGAAAGCTTTAATATTTACTAGCGGTTTTTCGAAGATCCAATGGCATATTAAAATTTTATTCAGAAACTCTATACCACATATTATTCGTAATCTTAACTTAATTGCTGATCTATTTATAAAAAATTCTCTTGTACTAATGTTATGTGTGATTTTTTTACTAATCACGGCTTTTTAACATAACTAGAGACCTCGGACGATGAGAAGCTCAAAAGTCATGGTCTCTTTGTCTTTTCGTGTAACAGTGCCATCTTTCGTCGAGTGGCTAAGCTGTTTTTATTCGTTGGATAGTTTAATTGATTAGTCCTTTAATATAAAATACAAACGTAGTGTTCTTAGTAGTAGCATGATATTAGTAAGTAGGACATGTTTTATCTTTGAGGATACCACTTTTAGGTAGATACCTACCTACTATGACCAGGGGTTATTAATAACTGCCTGAGTGTCTCTGAAAGAGGCATATCTGTTATACGGCAGATGCTTCAAGAGTAGCCTATGCTACATTATTTGATAATTTAAGTTCAATATATTTGAAATATTTTGATGAAAGCAGATGCAAGCAAGCTGCTTAAACTAACAATACCCAATCAAAACAAGCTCTTTCGCGCATGCGCCATCATTTGTAAGCGCGTTCAAAATTCAAATGCATCATTTACAAAAAGCAATTAGGCGTTCTTGTCCAAAAGAAAAATGACGAAAGTGTTTCAACAATCGATGTTTTGCATATAAATGTTTTTATAATGATGCTCTTGTTGGTTTAAAACTAGTATTTGGCACGTGTAAATTCGTAAATATATTTTTCATTTTCTCCAAGCACAGAATGGTGTACTATTGTGTTTTTTTGTTCTTTTCATGTCTTACGACATTTTAATAAATTGAAATACTAATCAGAACAACGGTGTTCGTTTGGCAATGCGAAATACTAAAATTAGATCGATATTTTAATTTTAAAACAATCTCCTGTCGAATAAAATTTGAATGAATATTTAGGTTAGAAACCATTGCAAATATGACTTAACTTAATTTTTAAAGGGCATTGGGGCATTCCGCTCAGTAAATAATAAGTAAACGTAGTAAGTATGTTTTTTTTTTCTTCCTTCCTATGCTGATAGCCTTGAGAGTCTATTTCAGCTTCACCCTAATGTGTGTAGGTGAGCTCACGGGGCTCAAACCGGAGTGCTGCTAACATTTACCCTAGCAAGAGCAGTTCTTCGTAGAATCTACCACCGGATCGGAAACGCGACCTACTGAGAAGATCCGGCGCGAAGCTCAGTGGGCTGTGTCTATGGGCTAATTCGCTTGTCGAGCCCTTCGTCGCCAGCGACGGGTTCGAAGAGGACGGTGACCGGTAAGTGTGTAAGTGAACATAGATAGGTCGTGAATTTAATTTAAAATTTCATGTACCGCAAATCAACAAATGGCACCCAATTCATATTATGTTTATGTTGTATGTACTACTACTAAATGCAGTAAAACCTCCATTCTTGTTTATTGTCACAAAAAAAACAGTTAATCTGACGGCTTAACTTAGCGCCTTTTCGACAATACTGCGCAACAGAGCAAGTCTTTATATTGCCATGTTATACTTTAAGGCGCTTAACGACTACTTCACATTCCCATGGCGTCCGTGTGTTTAGTGCGAGCTTTTTAACGTTCTGGATAACGTAAAAGTTAACTCAAATTTATAAGCAGTTACAACAACGCACCAGTGGCAAACGTAGGAGCCCTATCCAACTCCATACAAATTTGAGTTAACTTTTACGCTATCGAGAACGTTAAAAAACTCCCACTAAACACATTGAAAAATACAAAATATAATATAATTACAAAATATTTTATATTTTCCCATACACCTTTAAGAAATTTGCAAGATAAGGTTGCATATATACAAGTTTCGAACAACATTTGAACATTTAACGATGAAATATCCTGTAACGCAAATCAAAATCGCAAGTTATAAATTTGCGTAATTATTGATGTTAAGTAGGCACCGCCACTCTACCTATTTACGAGAAAAAATATGAAATGTCCCGGTTTGAAATATGGAGTAGCCATTATGCAATAGGCCGTCCACTCATGCGTAAAAAAGCTATAAAAGATAATCCTCTACAGTTTAACCTATTCGATTTTATGACCGATGGCTATCAGAAACGACAGCTTCAAATCGTGTGAGCACATGGCCCGAGGGCAGTGTGCTTAGTGCGTGTATTTTAATTTCTCGATCGCGTAAAAGTTAACTCAAATTTGTATGGAGTTGGAATAGCGCCCCTAGCGGCAATCATAGGCAAACGATACAAATTTGAGTTAACTTTTACGCTATCGAGAACGTTAAAAAACTCGCACTAGCACACAGCACGCAAGGGCGGAAGGGCTGCTCTTCCCGCAGCGCCGGAGATAAGGCGGATTCAAACTTAAGCTCCCTTCGAGTATGAATAAATAATGCAATTTTAATCAAAAAAATTAACCCTGGATATCTTCATAAGCAAGAGGTTCCGCGGGGTGGGAATAGTGCAGGGGGTAAACACTTAACCCCAATCCCCACTCCTACCCAAAATCGACGGACCATAAAGGAAAGTTTAACCGAATTTTTGCTGCGGTGGCGTTAATACGTAAGTACCAAATACCTCAACGAAAAAAAAAATCCCCAAATTTCTCCATCATTACTCACAGGTCAGAATCACGGGTCAGAGACAAAGTTACAAGTAGGGACACGTTGCCTCGGTGACTCAACGTTTTCCGTCAATCGGATGAGTCATGCTCGGACTCTATTGGACTTTTATTTGTTTACACCATTGGGTTCCGTCGTATTCAAGATCAAAGATTGTAATGAATACTGAACCGTTTGTTATAGGATTGTTTTCGGGACCATTGACTGATGATTTAGAATATTCTGATTGCTAACCTTTATTTACTGGTCGTAAGGCTGATGAGTCCTCGCAATTGGGTGTCATAGCATAACCCTGTCTATTTTTGCCGCATAGCAAACATGCGGTTTGAAAGATGGAGCATCCCTCAAACAATTATATTGAGACTTTGTTAGACTATTGTTAGTCCTTTAGTTAAATTTATACAGTGTATACACAATTTACGTAGTGTATACACTTCAGTTGTCGCATAATACGTATATTATTTTGTACTTCAAGAAACCCCCTCTCCTGGCTGAGCCTTTGTTCGCCCACCTGTCCTGGTGAAACTGGAAAGGCCTTCGGGCTACCAGTAATCCTTCAATCATTAAAAAAAACTGTAACAAAAAATTATTAAATCTGTGGTTGACTTGAATTTAAAATGAGAAATCACCACAAATAACAAACACTGCAGAACCTTTTGCCTGTTTGACGCTTTTTTTCGTTTTTGTTTTTAATTTAACTGCGTGCATCGCGTGGGACACCTCCGAATATTCGGACTCCATGTCCAGTGGGTAGGAAGTAACTAATTTGAAAAGTATTTTGCGACGTTCTTTTTGATTTTCGAAAAGTTCCAGACAGTTCTGTAGGTGTGTTTTTTTTTGTAGATTTAGGATATTTTGTAAAAGCGACTCGTTTCGATTGCTAGTATTTTATTATTATTCTAGTTATTATTTTTATTGATTAGTGCTTTTGTGGAACGTAATTGTAGTTTTGATTTCAATATTATTTTTTCTAATTCATAATATATATTTTGTGTTTTCTATAAAACCTTTCTAGTGTTTAAAATATGAACAAACTTGAATCTTCGTGTAAGTAACCCTATCAGTTTTCACATTTTCCGACGTGTTTCACATTTCCTATGTAGGTATAACTAAGTTACTTAATTGTTTCACTACTTCATAGACATTGCGGGGTCATCTACTTCAGTTAATGAAACAATTATGTTAAGGGTTTATAATTATACAAAAGTGTGTGTGTGTGTGTGCAAGTCACACACGGTAGAAGTGAAACTTATAAATAAGATATAGATATAGATATACCGACTATCTCACTACACAGGAGCATACATATGGACAATGTGTAGTAGAACGATAGTGGGGATGCTACGAAGAGTCGCACAAAGAGACCGAGAACGTCTAATGTGTTCTATCTCATTCTCTCGCCGGCTGAATCCTATACATTTATGTGTTTGTGTCTCTATGGACTTATTTTTTCGTTTCATCGAGTTTGAAATCACAACGATTCAAAGAAGTTTCACTTCAATAACTAATTGTTTTTTGTCGCAAACTAATACAAGCGTAATTTTGTATTTATGAGGTCAAAATTTAAAACCAGTGTCTATTTTCGAGACAAATATGAACGGCTGTCTTCGAGGATTCACAATGGGTCTTTTTCATCACCAGTGTCCCGTAGTCTATTGACTTACCACCTGCTTGCTGTAAATTGGAAATTATATGCGGAAACTTACTATAGGTGCCTTTGTAAGAGTCGTGTCTTCTATAGCAAACAGATCCAAATTAATGAACGACAAGAAATAAACCAAATAAATACAATTATATTATCAAATTTATTTATACAAATAGCAAGTTGTACATTAATCTTGTAATTAAAAATATCACTTGTTAATCTAAAAAACACGAAGAAGCGCTTGCACCAAGACATTAAAGGCTAAATTATTTAACGGGTGGTTTTTTTTTTTAAAACACTAACGAAAATACTAATTTACATATAAATATTAAAAACAAATCTAGGCACTTAATCGACTTATTTTTATATAGGTATTAAATTTCTATATTAAAATTTACAGGCTAAGCGTTTTTTATTATTATTATTATTATGAAGAGACTATAATCTAAGGACAGAATAATTAGGAAGCTTCCTAGATTAACATAATTTAAGAATTAAAAAAAATATATATATGTATATATATACATTATTGCAGAGATCTCAGACTAGATTCTAAGATTAAAAACAAGGTTTAAAACTCTTACATAGGTACGCTACGTGTGGATGCGATGGACAATGAATGACTTTAGCTCTACGCAAATAGATTCTAATTAATCGAAGTACCGGTAGGGTGTGTTCTAGATCCAGACAGGTTCGACCATACGTCTGTATCTCTTACAGGTCATAATTTTTTTTATTGCTTAGATGTGTGGGCGAGCTCACAGCCCACCTAGTGTTAAGTGGTTACTGGAGCTCATAGACATCTACAACGTAAATGCGCCACCCACCTTGAGATATAAGTTCTAAGGTCTCAGTATAGTTACAACTGCTGCCCCACCCTTCAAACCGAAAGGCATTACTGCTTCACGGCAGAAATAGGAAGGGTGGTGGTACCTACCCGTGTGGACTCAAGAGGTCCTACCGTCAGTAAAAATTCGTTGCCGTTTGAGTGGTGAGACGTGTTTAAACTGTGATGTCTAAGCAATCCGGTCACTGCCCGCATCGGATGGACTGTGAACACGATTATGAAGTATCGGCGTATGTAAAAGTTTTATTTTAAAATATATTTTTGAAAGAAAACGCATTTTTTTTTCCGTTTTTTTAAAAACAACTTAGGATTTAACGACGATCTCAAAACGTGAAATTTATTGATATTTCAAACAATATTTTCCACATACTTTTTCTATATTATAATCAGAATGCATAACTAACATGCCTTGAAACCTGTAGCTGTGTCCGTTCTAATACATAATCAATCAGTATGTTTTTTTAGATGTTTAAGTACATTAGGCAAATGAATAAATAAAAATATTATGAAAAATACGAAGCGATATAATTATTGTTTTTTTGTTAAAAAATGTATTTTTTATTTATTTCATTTTACAGTGTTTCAGTTTGAATAATTCGCATTCATCGCCTTTATTAACTACAAATTATTGTTTATAGTTTTATTTTTAATACATCTAGTCTTTCGTGATCACGAAATATTTTAACTAAGTCATTAGAATATAAAATGAATTAAATATAGACGTTTTTTAATGTTTAAGGTGAATTTTAATTCGGACGCATTATGAAAATCCATGAAATATCTTGTAAAATGAGTATAGTGTTTATTTATTTTTGAATTTGCCCGTCTGTTAAATAAATTATTAAATAACATTGTCTGTTTGTTAAATAGATCCGATAAATAGTCTGTACAAAAAATAATCAATTGAATATGCTATTTCGAAAAGGGCACATGTCGCATATTTTGTCAAATACGTTTTTTCATATACATGTAGTTTTGAGGCTTACCTACACCCATGTTATAATAATTCCTAATTAATTTTCAATTGCTAATTAATACTAAAATATATCTCAAAAGTTAATATTTTAAATTTTACACTGCTTTAGAAAATAATCAGTTTTTTTATTTTATTTCCTGAACATTTTACATTTTCAGAGATGTGGCCTTTTCGAAATTGCTTATTCAATTGTTTTTCGACGTGATCCAAAAGAGATTTTGAATATCTCAATCTTCTATTTACATCGAAGAAAATCTGCATAGTGGCATGCTATTTATATATAGGCACGTACGTTGTTTCAATGAATTAAAAACTAAAGCATTAATTCAAGTTATTAACAGAATGAAATATCTTCTTCAAACTTCATTTTAAGTGAAGAAAATACGAATCCCGCAATAATTGAGGATCTCTATTCGAACTTCATTGGCTCTTTAAAATTGATGCGATTAAAACTATTTTTACCGGTTATTAAATTAGCGATTTTTTTTTTCTCTCTCTCTCTCTCTAGAAGTATCGAATGCTTTTTAATTTTCACAAGGAGCTATTCGTTGACATTTTGTGCGACTACCGTCAAATTACCTGTAAAATTACTTCAATAAATGACAGCGAAAAGTTAAAAGTATTCAAAACACCGGAAACGATACGACGTAAAGTATCAAATGCGAATTTAAAATGCTAAAAATAGCTTTAGTTTTATGTCTGCGAGCGGCGAAAATCGCGGGAAATGTTACGTTGACTTATTACCTTTTTGGGTGTGCACAATATTATTTTACATATGCATGTATATTGAATGGCTATGGAATTAATGTATAAGAGTAATTCCGTGTTGGAACACGTACTTAGGACCGTTGAAACACAATACAATTATAACTGATATCCCTAAGTCTGTAATGTATGGTAACAAAATATAGGATACACACACTTAATTTGTTTCTTATTTTTTGGTTACAATTTATGAAAAAAAGAATATTGCTCGAATATTAAAACAATAATTATTAGTCTAACTATTCGTGAAATAGCTAATTGATAGGAATGATACATAACTCAGATTAATTCAAAAGTTATATCATTTATGAAATTTCGTTAATTTAGTTTTTTTAGAAAAAAAATTAAGACTTTTTAGCCTCTAAGCCCCGAAAGATAAATAAAAAAAACCTTAAAATCATTTAAACATAGGAACACAATGTTAGTTGAATGAAAATAAATCTAATAAATATTTGATTGATTTGTAAGAAAATTATAATTAATCATGCGTTTTCTATCATTCTTCTAATTTTCTTTATCGCTGGATGAAGAATCGGCATGCTTCCTTAGCGTCCAGTAATCTGAAAAAATTAAATAAAATTAGTTTAAAAATAAAATATAACACATGTAGTGTGAAAACTTAAAAATGTAATTTAGTTTGAAAACGAAAAATAAGCGCGTTTAAATAGCAACCCGAAGTTGTATTATGGGAATGAAAATATTTTTAAGTTTGTAACGATTTAAGGAGTTTTGCTTTCTGGGTTGAAACCATATTGATTGGGGTGATTGGGCGACATTTTTGCATCTTTACAGGAGAGACATTTAAAGTTTTTGGTAGGCAGCGGCTTGGCTCTGCCCATGGCATTGCTGAAGTCCATGGGCGACGGTAACGACTCACCATCAGGTGGGCAGTATGCTCGTCTGTCTACAAGGGCAATAAAAAAATAAAATTTAAAATTTGGAAAAATAATCATAACATATAAAACTTCTTCAGCTGAAATAGCAATGTAGTAAACTTAATTAAAGTTCAATTAAGAACATCGAACCGTTGATGTTAATAGGAAATAAAACGCACTTTTAATCCTTAAGATAATTGTCGCGTATTAAGCAAAATTTCGAGGCTATAGGCTCCGATAGATGCTAAATATTAGCTGAGATGTCTAGACGTGACCCGTTACGATGGTAATATAAAAACAATATAAAATCGAGTATTGATTACAAAACAAATTTTATGTTTTTTTTTATTGCTAAGATGTGTGTACGAGCTCACAGCCCGCCTGGTGTTAAGTTACTGGAGCCCATACACATTTACAACGTAAATGCGCTACCCACCTTGAGGTGTAAGCTGTTCTAAGGTCTCAGTATAGTTACAACGACTGCCCCACACCCTTCAATCCGAAGCGCATTACAGCTTCACGGCAGAAATAAGCGGGGTGGTGGTACCTACTCGTGCGGACTCACAAGAGGTCCTACCGCCAGTGACATTTAAATTAAAACGAAAATTGTTATTTCAATAGATACAATAAAAAAAAGTGCGGCGTTTTAAATTAAATGAAATGAATCTGGAATTAAATAAATATTAAATAATCAAATAAAGGTGGGCGGTAAACTGGTCTGGTTGGGATCACATCAGACACGAAAGAAGGGCTCCCACGTTAAATTGATTTATCAGAATTAGGGTTCCGCATAATGAATTCCATTTCACATTCCATGGACGTGTTTCTCGAAAGGAAATGTAGGTTGATTGTGCTGAAATCGCTCATTGTTATTCGAAAACGAACCAATTCGATTTTTTTTCTCGAAAATATTGAAATTTCGTTCACAGGTTACGCAAGTGTATCAAACAATTTTGTTTAGAGCCTTAGATAGTCTAATGAACAGGCGATGCTGAGATAGATGATATATTCACAGCTCTGTTGTTGTTAAATGGTTTCTGGAACCCAATAACAGTTTGAGACATGAGCTCGAAGTCCAAACTTCAAAACGACTGGCCCATCTGTTGGGAGACATGTACACATGACGCCAAAAATGTCTTATTGACGACAGCTTAACAGATTCCATGGCAGTTATTCCTATATAATTTTAGCGAAAGCCAGGGCCACAGTTATTATTTTAATTCATATCCTCCTGGCGTCGTAATACTCACTGCTGAGTGCAAAAATATCATAGTATTTTCTTTAGTTTTTACAAGTATACATAGCTAATTAATACTACTTTTACGGTTAATTCTTGGGTTTTTTATATATTTATTAGAATATATACATATTACTAGCGACCCGCCCTCGCTTCGCTTCGGAAAATGTAATTTATTATTGATTTCTCCACTATTTAATGGATGTTATTATACATAAAAACCTTCCTCTTCAATCACTCTATCTATTGAAAAAAACCGCATCAAAATCCGTTCCGTAGTTTTAAAGATTTAAGCATACATAGGGATATAGGGACAGAGAAAGCGACTTTGTTTTATACTATGTAGTGATATTCATACAATATTATATTGATTATTATTATATTATAATCGTACTATGTACGAGTAGTGCGTTCGGAAATTTAATAGATAAACGAATAAAAATTCAGTTTAACTTCCTACATTAAATTAAGTAGGCTAGTAAATAATATACGGCTAATATATTATATTATGAGAATGTGATCACGTTAAAATTAGATTTAAAAGTTAACGCGATACCGCCAGACAGACGTAATTAGAATCAAATTTTAATTCTTAAAGAACGGACTAATTTTAATGTACTTTTTTCATTGTCTGTTTGTTCGTTGCTTAAATAAAGAGCCTATCGGTAACATAAAAGCAATAGACGCATCTTACTTAGATTACAGATCACGTTTGCAACATTGTAATATTTTATTCACAAACGAATTTGAACTCTGTCTTCCTTGAAATAAAGATGAATAGGTAAAGAAGGTTCTTATTGCATTTTTATTATTGATTTCATTGGTGCCTGAGTACAGTTAAAGTTGTCTAGCAAAACATGCGACTACCCACAATTTTGCGTAGGTAGTGTATATTATCTAATATCTAATATATATAAAAATGAATTGCTGTTCTTTAGTCTCGCTAAAACTCGAGAACGGCTGGACCGATTTGGCTAATTTTGGTCTTGAATTATTTGAGGAAGTCCAGAGAAGGCTTAAAAGGTAGATAAATATGAAAATGTTCATAATTAAATAAAAATAACAATTTTGTTTTTCCTTTGGTGTGTCCCGCTCCGGACGGATTCCTTTTGTTTAAGTTTATTTATACAAAAGTTTAGGTCTTTTGTTTATCGATTGAGACACTACGAAGTCTGCCGGGTCAGCTAGTCTAAATATAAAATTCTTTCCAAAGCCATCTATCTGTTCTGGGGAGCGATGAGACGTTACGATCGAATTCTCAATCATAATAACGATTCTACTCCTCGGAAGCCGTGACTCATACTTCGAGTCAGAAATTGGCCAAACCACAGGGCCAAACCGTCTAAATTTGCCTGTCTCCTGCTAAACACTTAACGCCCGATAGTGTGTGAGCTCGACTGCCCATAATAAACAATTAAGTTAATCAAATTATAAAGATAATTCTCTAAAGATTATAATCTAATTATAAAGATTTTAGTCTGATTTTTATTGTAATATACACATATACGGCATGTATTGCACTGTATAACATAAATAATACACATCATAAGATAGGTACATTCTTTTGTCATTTGTTTTGTCGTGTACCCGATGATTACTCGTATAAACACGAATATTTATCTTGTGCTATACAAACAAAACAATAAGAAAGTGTAATTTTTAAACACCAAGCGATGTGAGACCGCTGTGAGACGTATGTACTCGCGAAAGAAAACCGGTCCTTATTCTCGTCTAACATAAGAAAAAACTGAACAAAAAACACACCATAAAAAGTAAGGTTATTTATCGAATGTGCTACCTGGGTTACGCAGGCTAACAATACTGAACAACAATAAAACTTAAGGTTCCTTATATTGTATTTCTTTTTTGTGGGTTATTGAAATTGACATGGTTTTTTTTAACAGACTTCAAATTAATAAATACAGTTTAATAACTATGAGAACTCGCTTAATCTGAAAGCTGAAATATAAATTAAAATGTATTTTTTTATCCGGACGATCTTGGTCAGTTATTAGTGGTATTAAGCCCACTAAGTTTTTCGCCGGGTCTTCTCAGTGGGTCGCGTTTCCGATCCGGTGGTAAATTCTGCGAAGCACGGCTCTTTCTAGGGTTCGTGTTAGCAACACCGTCAGGTTTGAGCCCCGTGAGCTCACCTACTAGTTAAGGTTACGCTGATATGGTCTCTGTAGACCAAAAAATGGTATTAGGCTAAAATTATTGTATTCACGTCTTCACGTCTTGAAGTTGATGAAAATTACGTTTCAAAAACCCATTACATAGATTCAAATCAAGCTAATCAATGTTAAGAAGAAGGCGCAATAAAGCTGTGGTGTCTATTGTAACGGTGGCCCGAGGTAAATGATCGTTGAAATAACAATAAATTTAATAAATACATTGGTTCCAGTTGTCGAAAGGAACTCTGTTTCGTAAGTAAGAAAGAGATTATCACAAATGATTCCAAAAAGCAGTAAGTGCCCGTGTAGTAAGAGAAATGTTTTTCGTTTATACCCACAATACAGTTTGATGATTCAATCTCTTATATGTTTGTAATTTTTCCGTTTTCTGATAGTCCCATTAATAAATGTGAAAATTTTAAAGTCATCGTGGATTAGCCGTATTCGTATCTAGCGATGCGACTGTGCCGTGATTCGATTCCCGATAAAATAATTTTATAATATTACAATTATTGTAATTTGCGTAATTACTGGGTATCTTATGAGCCCGCACGGGTACCTACCTACCCTACCACCGCCCTGCCTAATTCTACGTGAAGCTGTAATGCGTTTCGGTTTAAAGGGTGGGGCAGCTGTTGTACTGAGTACTGAGACCTTAGAACTTAGGTATATCTCAAGGTGGGTGGCGCATTTACGTTGTAGACGTCTATGGGCTCCAGTAACCACTTAACAGCAGGTGGGCTGTGAGCTCGTCCGTCATATCTAAACAATAAAAAAACTGAAATTTGGTGAAATAAATCAGAATGATATTTTAATATATTACAAATATCCGCGCTAATATTTTATGAGTATGGACGTGGCTTTGCCTGTTTTACATTTTCACACCCAAACTGCTGTATCGACGCTGACTAAAATCGGTATGGAAACAGTTGCGAGGGGAGTCCTCAGTTGGGTGTTGTTAATGTTGTACTTAAATCTTTTTTTTAATTGTTTACGACAGGGACGACGGCCAACAAAAAATAAACTAACTTTTACGGACCAGTCTTAGTGATCAGAATATAATCGCGCAGGAAAGGGTTTAATTCATAAACTTTTATCATTTTAAATATCAACTCTCTGACTGACTTGGCGATGAAATAGTGCTCTTGACTGCTGGTTCTTAATATCTCTAATGTACAAATTTAAATCTTATTAAGTACGTTTTTTTATTGCTTAGATGGGTGGACGAGCTCACAGCCCACCTGGTGTTAAGTGGTTACTGGAGCCCATAGACATCTACAACGTAAATACGCCACCCATCTTGAGATATAAGTTCTAAGGTCTCAGTATAGTTACAACGGTTACCCCACCCTTCAAACCGATACGTATTACTGCTTCACGGCAGAAATAGGCAGGGTTGTGGTACCACCCATGCGGACTCACAACAGGTCCTACCACCAGTAAAAACGTACGTATTATAACCTCTTCGGATCCGACGGCACAAGGAATCTTATTTTGAGGACAGATGACCGTGTCAAACTTGTCTCTGGTTATTATTTAATTATTATGGCTACTCTAGTATACCGTAGCCAATTACTGTCAAAGGTGAGTCGACAAAGGAACTATTTATCATTACATTCGATATTAAGCACCGTACCTAACAAACACTATCTCGGCGAAATCAGATGGCAGGTCAGATAATTCGTTTTCTATAAGATCTTAATTGTATTTTTTTTGTGTTCATTCAGAAATCAAAGAATGCAAGAATATTTAATGCAACACGATTAACAGATGCATGTTTTGGATACAGATATCTTTTCCTAGAGGCGTTTTAATAAAAAGATTTCTGTCCCAACGTTTTTGTATAGCCATTATTTTAAATCGCCTGCAAATTATGTTAATTTGTATTGAAATACATGTCTGGCTAGATTCTTGATTAAAATGTATAATGAGGTGGGTAGATAAGTATTGAATGGTAAATTACAATATGTCCATGTTTACGTTAACTATTATTATACATAATTGTTACCACATATCTTCGTTGTACGCTGTCCACGATTTTAATAATTATTTTGTAATCTGCCTTCAGACAGTAGCTTCCACGTTGATAGTATTATCATTGTTTTTGCCAAAAAGTTTATTTCGATTATGACATTTAGTAAAATGGTCTTAGGGCTCATTATTGATTCGTATATTCGTTTCGTTTCGCATGTGCCTTAATACAAGTTTATCAAAAAAGCTCCTGCCTAAGCTCGTCATGTTGTTGTAGTCCTAGGGTACCCCGCTGGTACATAGGGCCCTCACAAGTTGTCTCCACTTTACCCTGTCTTGCGCTTGCTCTTTGACATCACTCCAGGTCACGTTGGCAGTTCTCATCTCACTCTCTACGGTGCGTCGTCAAGTGTGTACAGGGCGACCAGGTCTTCTCCTGCCAAGCGGTTGCCACTCAAACGCGATTGATGCTGCGTTGACTCCGCTGCGCCGTAGAGTGTGTCCTATCCAACGCCATTTCCGATGAGCAATGTCTTGCGCGATGGGATTTTGGTCACATTTAGTCCAAAGGTCCTTATTAGAGATAGTGACTGGCCAGAAAATGCGGAGTATCGACCTCAAGCACTTATTTACAAATACCTGCAGTCGGTTCGTGAGTGTCTTGGTCACTCTCCAGGTCTCACATCCGAAAGCTCGTCATGCATTCATATTACTATAACATAATATTTTGTTATACGAGAATGTGCAAGTATCAACAAACTTTCAACTTAATCGCATAAGCAACGCATTTACAGTTGCGTAAATAAGAATTTGAAACTGTCCGCATATTTAATATTTAAGCTCTATATCAAAACATTTTTACTCTGAGCACATTGGCACTATAATTGTAAAGTTTATTAGAATTTAAAAAACACGGAACACATGTTTATTATCAGATCAGATTGAAAAAGTTATTGAATATTTCCTAATCGAAGGATTTGTTGGTGATCTAATTTTATCATGCAAGTCACTGTGTTGCCAGCTTTGAACTGCCTAGAATGCATCTGTTTTCGCCATGTCAACACTCACTTTTTTCCGAGAACCAGTCTTTCTACGTAAATATTTCTGCATGCTACCGCCATTATCCTTTTGACAGATCTATTTTGATTTTGCAAACGCATACTGTGGTATGAATGGAACTTTTTTTTTCATCCTAAACACCTGGCAAGCCTAGTCGCAAATTACACGTACATCTATTATATGTAATTGTGAAAATAGGAATTAGGATGAGGACCTTGGGAAGCTGTGTGGAAAAAGTAAAATCATAATTCTATAGATCGATGATGGGGACATAAAATGGTGGTAGTTCAATAAAATCTGAAGCGGTTATTGCTGCTACTTTTAGTGCACCTGGTTTTAACAGTCTCCTATATATCACGACATGAACCTAGCTTCAGATAAGAGTTCGAAGTTTCAATTGTATCCTAACACTCTTGTCCAATCCTTCCTAAAGCAGGACATATGACTGCTTCATGAAGGTTTTTTTTTATTGCTCTATTGGGTAGACGAGCTCACAGCCCACCTGGTGTTAAGTGGTTACTAGACTCAGAGACATCTACAACGTAAATGCGCCACCCACCTTGAGATATAAGCTCTGAGGTCTCAGTACAACGGCTACCTCACCCTTCAAACCGAAACGCATTACTGCTTCACGGCAAAAATAGGCGAGGTGGTGGTACCTACCCGTGCGGGCTCACAAGAGATCCTACCACCAGTAATTACGCAAATTACAATTTTGTGGGTTTTATTTTTTACACGATGTTATTTCTTCCCCGTGGAAGTCAATCTATTCGTGACAGGGAAGATCGAGGGAAAGAGACCGCGCGGGCGCAGTCCGACAAGTTGGTTCGACCAAATCCGCACCACACTAGAGATCCCATTCCACGACGCCCTTCATGCGGCCAATGATTGGAGGCGCTGGCGGGACATCACAAGGAATAAAATCATGTCGAATTATAATGGTCACGACCCTCAGCAGTGAGGAAACGACGCGAGGAGGAGGAGGAAGTCAATCGTGAACATTTGTTAAGTACGTATTTCATTAGAAAAATTGGTACCCGCCTGCGGGATTCGAACACAGGTGCTTCGCTAGATACGAATGCACCGGACGTCTTGTCCTTTAGGCCACGAAGACTTCGAGAACACGCGAGAAATATAGATAGATACATGGATGTAATTTCATCGAATAGAATCGTGGTATGTATCCGAGGGTGCTCAAAATATGCCCAATCATAACCAAAGCATACCTTGTCCTCCAATTAATATACCCACGGGCAGTCATCGCGCAAATTGATTTTACATGTCAATAAATAAATCAATATTTACTAACAATCGCGCCACGTTAACTGGTCCCGTGATAAGTTCATAAAGAACTTGTGTTACAGGTACCAGATAACGGATATAAATGTAAGATTTTTATTATACACATACATATATTTAATATACATCCATAACCCTGGAAAATACATTTATATTTATCATACAAATATTTTCCCTTGGCGGGATTCGAGCCCGCGACCCCCTTGTGTAGTGACCATGTCACTTACCGCTACACCAGACGGCCGTTAAATATATTGAATATTGAATATAATAATATTGAAACTCAACTTGCAACTGTTACAATATTTTTAAACGCTTTATTCAGCTTCATATGTATGGAAGTTTCATTCTTTGTAACGCAATCTTTGAACGTGATTTTCACCAAAACGAATATGTCTGATCAACTTAAAAATCTGCACACCAAGGACCGTTGGCAATGCAATAAGTTTATAAATCCGCTCTTATATCCTGACCAGTATCGACAGGATAAAAAAAAGAACGAAATTAATTGTTACTTCGGTTCGTTATTTTAGTGTGTTTTTGTTTTACGTTTATTTATTCAATCGGAAAGCTTGTTTTCGTTTTGAATATTTTTAAATTACACCAATTCCCTTCGCCGACCTTTAAAATTGCTTCGATAAATAGAAATGATTGAACGAATGGCTATTAAACAGGAGCAGCGTGTTAATTGATAGCTTCCTGTTCCTGTTGGCCTGAATAAACAAATCACTATTTAGAATCTAAATTAGTCAATACAACGTTTAATTTTTTTTTAACTTAAAGTAAGGTGGGAGGTTTAGTCTATATTTTTCCGTAGACTATTAAAAGTTCAATTGAACGAGTTCAAGCCAACGGTAAAGACAAGTGACCGCCTTTCTTATGAGGCGATGTGTTCACGCGGATTTGACGGGTCGATGTTTTTTAATTTTGAAGACTTCGATGTTCGGGTGCTTTGTTTCTCCAGTTACTACATATTTGTAACTAACGAAAAAAATAGTAGGTTTTTTTTTGGTCAGACGGAAATGGGCGGAATCCCACCCTCCACCGGGGATGGCAGGCCGAGCATGTCGGAGTCGAACCGACTAAAACCTCCTGTCGCTCAACAACCAACGTCTGAGCCTCGCATGAGACAGAACTCATGAAAAGGCAAAGGGGCTAGAGTGAAGCGTTTAGTGCGGAGCACATCTCTCCCATCACCCTCCCCCTCTGGATGGCGGGCCGGCGGTCGTCGGCGCCACGACCACCAGCCCTCTCGCTCGGCAAGTATGGTAGGTACGATTTTAGGCAGTTCGTGTATAAGGTAATCACTATTATAGTAGCAATTACAGTGTATCACAATATAGAGAGTCATCGTCTCCTCCTTACATCATGATCCTCAGTGCTGAGGGTTGTGACTGCTACGGAGCACTTTTATTCGGACTATGTTCCTCTTTTTTTTCCTGTCCTCGGCGCAGTGGATGGCGACATTGATGCTGGAGTCCATTGTCGTCTTAATTTGACTAAACCAGCGCATGGGACTACGCGCGCTTGGCCTTGCACTTACTTCTACTATGCCTATGATGAGTAGTTTTTCGAGATTGTCCCCCTTCTTCGCTGTATAGAAGATTAGTATAATTATTTATGTAATGATTGACATCATTTCGGGTTCAACTATATATCAGTATCTGAGAGGCGAATGTCGTCCTGCAACTGCGTGAAGAATTTCACATTTCGGCAAAACGATTTCGTATTTCGATCTTTAAGTTTTCAATAATACAGACGAAGAATAGCTCATATTTAAAAGGTTTCCGTTTTTGAGCGACCGAGCCATAGCTTCTCCACGGCTATATTTAATCTAGACTTTAACAGTTTTAAGTTGAAATCGAATTAATCCGAAAAATACCAATATACTTAGTCAGCGACTTAGTGAATGACTAAACCGCATATGTTAAAATTGTACTATGTGCAGAACTGATTTTTGTTCTGTAGTCATTACCTCAGATTTGCAGAAAATTTTCTTGTATTTATATTCATTCGACGTATTGATATATATATTTTGATAAATAAAAGTCACATTTTTATGTATGTTTGTCCTCTATGCATTCCTAAGCCATTCACTCCGCTGAGATGAGACCATTTAGGTACTTATTAACTCCATGGATGAGACTCAGTATAGTTGTTGTTTGCACGACAAGGATGGTTTTTGTTATAGTACCTTCGAAGTACGTTAGATGGCACGTGAATAATTTAAAGACATCTAGCTTTCGCTTATCAATCTATAATTTCCAGTTCTTCTGGGTTGTAGCGTATGTCCGTCCATATTAATATAGTCTTCGCTAAGTAGATAACGAATTGATAGTATTGACTGAAAGCATCTGTGAAATACGTGCTTGAGCAAAATCGCAAATGTCGCATCGAATTTCATTATTTTAACAGTACGACAATATAAAAATGGCAATGAGCCCACAAGTTCCCGGAATATTTTGTGCAAGTCTTCGACATTCGTGAGTGTCATTATCGAATTGCCATTGGGTGATCCATTCGAGGAATCGAACCCCTGATATATTTCATCAAATTCCCGGTTGGCTCGTAATTAAATATCGATTTCATACAAAAAGACATCATGTACCGCATTATCGATTGATCTTTATCGCATATTCGGGTGAGGTTTACCAAGATTTATTTCGATAGTGCCTCGTCTTTTTCTTGTATTTTCTCTTACAAACTGAGAGCGATGGAAATAATAACAAAAATCCCGTCAAGAGAAAAATGCTTTTTATTTTCAATTAAAATCCAACGTGCCCATTTGACCATTTAGGCCATTTCATTTTGGAAGTCGCTTATTGAAAATAACAATTACTATTTAAACTAAATACAGTTAAAGTTAAGTGTTTCCTTAATGTTACGCATGTCAACAAATGTTCAAGACGGTATTAAAGAGAATTCATGACCAAGCTACCCCCGTTTTCTACTATAAATACGAGTGACTATTGTCGCTCAAAAATTAACCCATAGACACAGTCCACTGAGTTTTTCGCCGGATCTTCTCAGCGGGTCACGTTTCCGATCCGGTGGTAGATTCTGCGAAGCACTGCTCTTGCTAGGGCCAGTGTTGGCAACACTCCCGGTTTGGGACCCGTGAGCTCACCTACACGTCAAGGAGAAGCTGAAATAGCCTCTCAAGGCTATCAGCATAGGTAGGGAAAAAAAAACGCTCAAAACATTCTGTCTCGACAGCAGACTGGGGCCGAGCTCTCTGTTGTTATCTCTATACACTTGAAATGTAATAAATGGAATTCATTGGAAAAGTGAGCCTTAATTACTGTCACTATGGAAGGAAATGATAATGGCATCAGTGATCCTAAGGTCACCATTTTACAAACACCATGGAAAAAACCTGTACTCCGTTATATTTTATTGTTTTTTTTTAAGCTCAAAAATCTTTTCACATAATTATTTTTAGTTTGGTATCAATATTATAATCCGCATGCATTTCATTATTTTCTTAAGAACATCACCCGTACACAAGGATTACACAATATCGGTTTATTATACAACACGAAAAGGATTTTGTTTACCAAAACATTCGCCACGCACCGACGCTATGTTGGATCCCGTTAGTATTAGTTCAACAACCTCACATCTCTATGGTGACGTTGCGAAAAACATTTTTTTTCTTTACCTTAATATACATGACAATTAAAAGTAGCATTTAAATATGAAGTTATGTTGAAACATAGTTTAATTTTTGCCATAATCTTTGTGAGTTCAGGTTAAGGTGCATATAGTATACAAGAGACACTTAATATTAAGCGGATTTTGAACTAGGACTTCCTGTCCTATTTCATACAATAGAGTTGAGATTTCGATGTCATATCTCAAGGTAGGATGAAATTCACTACGAGTCAATGGCGGTAGGGCGTCTTATGAGCCTTCTTGGGTAGGTATCATAGCCCCGCCTACTTCTGCCGCGAAATTAAAGCGTTCCGGTTTGAAAGACGAGGCAGCCGTTGTACTATGAAACGAACACTTACGACTCATGTCTCAATGCGGATGACGGCATTTACATTGCTGATGTCTATTGGCTCCGGTAACCACTTTGCGTCATTTAATCCGTGAGCCTGTCTACGCATCTCAAGAAAATACCGATAGTTGCTCGATAGTTTTGATTGAAAGCACCGTGTCCAATTGGATTATGAATAATATACGGGTATTGTGGGAAATAAGTACTTTAAATACATTGTCCCTAGATCACTCCACTGTATAAGTTGACAACATTCCTCGACACGCTTATTGGTAGAATCGATTATGTACGCTCTGGTAACACCGAACCCATTACGGTCAGGATCAGAATGGCTTACCAACAATTATTTTTAGCCGGCCAGTTGCTTAATACTGGGGATGCTGTAAGCGTGCATAGTTTATTAATAACTTTATTTTAAATGATGATAGTATAGATTTTTTTTCGTATACGGATCAAGCGTAAAAAATGATTGTTTTTTATTCGTAATTTTCATTTTCGCACACAACGACTAAGCTCTTTCGTTTTATTTAAGCAGAAACAAAATTAATTTACTCCAAAATTGGTAGTTTACAGCAAACTAAAATACAAAACACATTAAAGCTATACATATTTGTTTAATAAATACAAGAGCGGTGTAAAGTATAGAACGCTAGTACACCTGTGTAACCCAACACCGATTCGTAGGTACAGCATTTGTTGTGTTTGAGAACTTACCATGCTGTAGGGTTGCCAAGCTTAACCATTTAAAAATGTTAAAAAAATGTAAGAAAAAAATACAAAGTTAAACAATTTTAACAATCTCATTCGAATCTCTTCGCTTAAAACGTTTATGATTTTAAATCACGTTTCATTTTGCGTGTTCCAAAGAATCTGTTTCATATAATCATTTAGGAGGTTTATTACATTACGTACCGCAAAAGATACATTAAAAGCAGTAAATTCGTGTGTGTCACAGACGCGAGAATGCAAGTTGGAAATTGAGCACGTGTGGACGGTGTTTCCTGTAGCTCGGATCCCGTGGACACTACTGCGTGGATGGACTTTCAGTAGAAAATTCAGTTGTGGCCTATAGGAATATTTTTTTTTTCCCTACCTAATCTGATAGCCTTGAAAGGCTATTTCACCGTAACCTTAACTAGTAGGTGAGCTCACGGGGCTTAAACCGGAGTGATGCTAACACTGACCCTAGCAAGAGCAGTGTTTCGCAGAATCTACCACCGGATCGGAAACGCGACCCACTGAGAAGATCCGGCGAGAAACCCAATGGGCTGTGTCTATGGGTTAATTCGCTCGTCGAGCCCTTCGTCGCAAGCGACTGGTTTAGGAATACTGGGGACCGGACCTTTAAACGAGACCATAGGATTGCACCACGGTAAAAAGAAAGGTATTGGTGCTTAAAGCATACCTTAACATTAACAGCCCTAGTTCATAGCGCGTGCCTCGTGTTGTGATAAGCATGCGTAACAAGGAACCACAGTTATCAGGCCACAGCAGTTCAATGACCTAAATCTACTTAGTTTTCTCCCTGCCATGTTACGCAAGGGAAAAAAATACGTAATATTTGAAGCGCCTTCATAAAATAACATTCCATTATCCAAATTTCGTAAGCATATGAAATTACGTAGATATTTTTTTGGCTTTTCATCTTTACACTCTATAAATGTAAATTATAACTGATTTCAATTTTACCGATATTTAAATACGTGTCTTCTGTACTATGGGAACTGGGAAACCACATACAAGATAAACATCGATTATCTTTAACACTGATTCAAATCGATTCCGAACCCTGTGTTGTATTACCATTCTCACTAACAATTAAACCGTTGATTTTTTTTTATTGCTTAGATTAATGGACGAGCTCACAGCCCACCTGTTGTTAAGTGGTTACTGGAGCCCATAGGCATCTACAACGGCTGCCCCACCCTTCAAACTGAAACGCATTACTGCTTCACGGCAGAAATAGACAGGATGGTGGTACCTACCCGTGCGGACTCACAAGAGGTCCTACCACCAGTAATTACGCAAATTATAATTTTGCTGGTTTGATTTTTATTACACGATGTTATTCCTTCACCTTGGAAGTCAAT
Source organism: Bombyx mandarina (assembly GCF_030267445.1). NCBI lineage: Eukaryota > Metazoa > Arthropoda > Insecta > Lepidoptera > Bombycidae > Bombyx > Bombyx mandarina. The sequence continues at coordinate 16,387,830 of NC_143234.1, forward strand.
CGTGAACATTTGTTGAGTACGTATTTCATTCGAAAAATTGGTACCCGCCTGAGATTCGAACACCGCTGCGTCGCTCAACACGAATGCACCGAACGTCGTATCCTTTAGACCACGACGACTTCTAAAATCTAAAATCTTCTGAATCGATAAATACATTGAGAACAGCGCTTGTTCCCTTAAAACCGCCTTTTCAAAGGTCCTCCAATTTCAGATACTTGACCTCTCTCATGAAAATAAGCTCCGGTGCCTTGATTTTGTTACTTGTTTTGGATAGCAACCCGACAAACGCTCCCATAGGGTACGGTGGCCACCTCCGGTGGGAGCGTCACGCTCGCCGCTTCCGTTCCGCACGAAGAAGCAACGGAATTTTTATTCTCATTATTCCAACCATGACCTGGGAAACTTGGAAACGAATTTTTGAATTGTAACGTATTTTGGCCGTCTCGAATGTTGACTGACGTTTCGGTGGCTATGATTGCGAGATAATTTTCAACAGACTACTTCAGGATCAACGAAAATGAGTCTATAGAGCGCCTTGTCGTTCAGGGCAAAGTAGAAGGCACCAGACCGCGTGGAAGGTTGCCCGTGCGATGGACCGACCAGATCAAGTCGGCAGTTGGCGGTTGTTTGCGTGAGTGTACCAGGCTCACCACAAACCGGGAGAAGTAGTGATTGCTCGTGAGGCGCATAACATCTGCCCACAGCAATGATGCCAGATGACGGCCACGACCGCTCTGGCAAGAGTGATACGACATACGATACCTCAGGATCATAGCTAGCATATGCGTAATTTGAAGCGATTGAGGTTCTTTTTTAAATATGTTGCCCAGTTTCACCGGGACATGTGGGCGAAGAGGGGCTCAGTCAGGAGGGGTGAGATTTGCTGACAACTGCCTGAGCGCCTCCAAAAGAGACTTAACTACTCAAGGGCTGGACGCTGCTTCGCCAATGCATCTACTATCGGATTGGCGGTATTTATATGCCAATTTACAAACGATGGATTGTAACTGCTACATTACGCAGGTAGTAGGAGAACGGTTTTTAATAGGTTTATCGACGGCTAGGGCACAGCCAAGCCGTTGTCCACCGCTAAAGAATCCTTTCAATTCTCACTTTAAGAAGAACACGTCAAAACACTGAGGTAGTGTTGAGAAGTGGAAATAAATTCAAAGGCAGGTGGATACGTTGAAAAAAGGAGCTGAAACGCATCACTGCTCCACAGTAGAAAATGTAACAGGTACAAGTACAAATGTACAAGACAAGCAGGTATCATGCGGGCTTACAATACTTAAAACCAGAAGGGTCATATTAGAACGATAATCACTTTCAACGTCAAAAGTCAAATTAGTTAATGTAACGTAACAAAAGTCCGAACAGATATCCAACCTTAAACCCTTAAATACCCTAGTGTCTGATATTTAAAGTAAAGTTCGTTTTTCACGATCTGAGTCCGTCGCTTCACATAAGCAGTGCCCGTGTGAATTGACACAATAATAGACAACAATGTGGGCGCTCTGTACTCTATTATAGCCCTGTACTGTGGACTTGTGCATTATTGTGCGGCGTTGCATTATCTGTTCGATCTGTACAGACTTCCTCGTATTGTTACTACGTATATTACGATTGACAAGGCGGCCCGATTTGTAAGTATTATGTTGTATAAAAATGATTCGAACGTTTGAGATATAATATTTTGTAATACTAATTAAACTCAGCCCGGTTTGCTGGTCAATCTTTCATGTCATAGTATCACCCGCTAGGATAGTCGATAGACTTTTATACATACATAATATTTTTTTGTTTGAACAAAATGTAATAAGATAAACCTCCATTTTACGTTTTGGACTCTTTCCAGAGCTCTATTTCCATCGCTTGTCAACTCCAGTACTCGTCTTCTATTCTGTACTATTCGCATACTTAATGATTCTCGTGTTATATTCCTAAGTTTTAATGTAGCCCATCTGTCTATAGTGAACGGTCTCTTTTATACCACCGAATTAGTTGATCGATTTCAATTTTAAATTTAAAAACGTACGAGGATTAAGTTTGGAAGCTGGTTCGTCACCAAAGACAAGGAGCTGATGCATCTGAGCACGCAAATCTGCGGCTAAGAATAGTGAGGCTGAATCTAAGTAAGGTGAAGTAAATAGCTGGAGAAGAGAATACAGTAAGCAAACTAACTTAAGCGGTAGGCAGCGGCTTGGTTCTGCCCCTGGCATTGCTGAAGTCCATGGGCGACGGTAACCACTCACCATCAGGTGGGCCGTATGCTCGTCTGCCTACAAGGGCTAAAAAAAAAATTAAAAATAAAGAATTGATATCAAGTTCCGAAAAACCAGCTTTATTCGTACACATTTTTTTGGTCAACAAACAATAAAATACCTCATGATTCAAGTGGTACAGATTTAATGTGACAACTATAAATCTCTCAGATCCTAATGAGCACGTGCGTTAAAGCACCTGTAGCTTCTTTGTATCCCGTAGTGTGTAATAAATTATTAGAGGTGAACAGTTATACATAATATATTTAGAATAAAATATATATAATGTCATTACTGGTGGTAGGACCTCTTGTGAGTCCGCGCGGGTGGGTACCACCACCCTGCCTATGTCTGCCGTGAAGCAGTAATGCGTTTCGGTTTGAAGAGTGGGGCAGCCGTTGTAACTATACTTGAGACCTTAGAACTTATATCTCAAAGTGGATGGCGCATTTACGTTCTAGATGTCTATGGGCTCCAGTAACCACTTAACACCAGGTGGGCTGTGAGCTCGTCCACAAACCTAAGCAATAAAAAAAAATTAAAAAGAAATTGAGAGTTATTTGTTTTACCGGAAACGTTCATTAAAATATGCAAGGTTACAATCTCGTAGACATAAAAAAAATTCGGTCAATAAGTCTGGTGTTTGAAGGGAAAGTTATTACGACTTTCTCTGTGCTTGCTTTCGTGATTACGGTAGAAGGAATATCAATGTTTGCGTTTATTTTAATGCGATATCGACTAAAGTTAAATCGTAGGAAGGTCATGTGCGTACAGAGCATATATGAGCCGTCAATTATCAAAGTAGGCAATCTGTGCATTTGGACAAAAAAATGTTATTGATATAGCAATACAGATTGATTTGAATATAATCGTCTCCTTCAAAGAATACGGTTCAAAACCTGCATTAAATAAAGTATTAACTTAACCTGTTCTTTATCTAAGATGTCGTTCAGAAGAGTTTTGTGACTGCCAATTGAATACAAAGTCAATAATTCGTTTTTCTGATTTACCAATAATTGTCCAAAAGTCACATTGACGGCTTTGATAATAGTCGACTCATATTCCACAAACAAAAAAAACCCCTTTTATGATTCATGAACCGCTTGATTACGAATTAGTTGCACAACTTCAAAAGTCAAAGTCGTGAACGTCGTGACGTTGATTTCATTTTAAAATATGGCCGTGTACAAACGACTTTGTTTCATTATAGGAACGTTAACCTAAAGGTTGCCTGATCGCAAGTTATTACTGTAGCTCATGAACGCGGGTGATCCGAAGAAGAAATATCCAAAAATATTGCTATTCATTGATATGTATATTAATATTATTCTTTACAAATTTAAAGTTCGTGAAACCGTCTGGCACGTCTAATATAGTATTTTCGCATTAAAAGTGTTTCCCATTACAATTCCCAAAAATATTCCAAATTGAGTGAATATACAGAATCATTTTTGGTATCACCAATTTTCTCATAAATACTGTCAAAAGAGCGTAGTTTAGTTTTTTTTTTTTTTTACTTTACCTATATTTTGACTACTATTAACAAAATTAATACATAACTTAATCTTAATGTAAAAGACAAATAATGCAACTGGCAAGAAATAAAAAATAAATGTTGCAAAGATGATAAATTTATTGATAGCCCATCTCTTTCTATTTCCAGCTTTAGACAGAGAGAGAGAGAGAGAAAATAAAAAATAAATGTTGCAAAGATGATAAATTTATTGATAGCCCATCTCTTTCTATTTCCGGCTTTAGACAGAGAAAGTAGGTGAAACGACACGGTCGTACGATAGTGTAACCATAGCCTTACGTGATGGCAAATAATAAAGACATATCGTCTTCTCGCGTTAAAACTGTATATCTCAAAACTTACAAATTGTACTCCTGTAAAATTAAATAATAATTTTACTCCTGTAAAATATCACATGTTAAACCTGAGTGTTAAAGGTCTTTATTATTTGCCACCACGTAAGGCTATGGTTACACTATCGTACGACCGTGTCGTTTCACCTACTTTCTCTGTCTAAAGCTGAAAATAGAAAGAGATGGGCTATCAATAAATTTTCGTGCAGACAATAACAGAGGAAACCTTTGGGCGCTCCGTTAGCTTCGCGAAGCTTGATTCATACAGTCGAAAACGATTAAAATTTTTGAGATTTTATTCGGTTGTATGCAAAATAAAATCTTTTGATTCATCTTATTTGTCATGATCTGATCAAATGATTGCTGACTCATGTAATTTAAGGTAGCCTTTTTGGGCGTTGGTGTGTTAATTTTTCTGCATTTTAATTCTTAGCTTTTTTTCTGTACCTGGTCGTTGGCAGCCAATCGGCTTTTCGAACTACCCGCGATTTGGTAGGTGAGCCCACGGGCCTCAACCTGGGAGGAATTTCTAACACTAGCCCCAGCAAAGGCAGTGCTTTACTCACTGAGTTTCTCGCCGGATTTTCTCAGTGATTTGCGATTCCGATTCGGTAGTAGATTCAAGGAATCTATTATTAATTTTATCAGGTTGAAACTTCCGAAAGAGATGAGCTCACCTTCCGATTCACGCGAAGTTGGAAAAGCCCCTTAGGCTACCAACGATTTGGTAAGGTAAAAAGCAGTTCTTCGCTGAGTCTATCACTGGATCGGAATCGCAATGCTTACAATAATGTATATTAGTTTTAAATTGTTTGTTTACATTAATTCAAAGTGAACTATCGTTTGCTATTTTTTAACAAAACTTCAACAGTTTTATCGAAGTATTAAAATTTTAATTTTTCAAAAATAAATAAACAAAACGGTGTCCAAGTAAAACAAGCAAATCCGGTTCGACACTCGCTTAGCAACAAAAATTTAGTAATTTGCATTTTTTTTTATATCTATCTTTTTTTTATTGATCGAAGTGATGACCTATAAATTCTAAACGCAAACACGTCAACAAGATAACCAACCTAGATTTAAACGGGTCAAGTGAGACACGCCCAGAAACATTCTTGTTTATTTACTTACTTCGTGCAGTATGGAATTTAAGCCGATCCTCTATCTACTTATCAGCAAATAGATTTATCGATTTATGTTATTGGCTCTTTAAAATAACCATTAACACAGTTTTTTTTTCCGAATTGTGTAGTGTTCATATTTATTTAACAAAATGATTAATATGGCATCGAGCACTCGTGAACGCAATTCCCATAACCTAAATGCGGTTTTTTTTATTGCATAGATGGGTGGACAAGCTCACAGCCCCCCTGATGTTAAGTGGTTACTGGCCATACCCACCTTGAGACATAAGTTCTAAGGTCTCAAGTTTAGTTACAACGGCTGCCCCACCCTTCACGGCAGAAACAGGCAGGGTGGTGGTACCTACCCGTGCGGATTCACAAGAGGTCCTACCACCAGTAAATCTAACCTAACAGTAACCTAAATACGGTGTCTTATGAGTACCAAAGTCGACGAGCCTGTGTTACTCTTAGATGAACGATTCAACGACATATCACTGTAAAAAAACTATTGTGAGCTATTGGTTGTGTTTAAGCTATATAAATGTTTTATTATCAAAAAGAAAAATCGATTTCAACTATATAAATTGAGAAATACATAATAAGAAATACCAACTTACAGATAAAAAAGAATGATCGAATAGATTCACCCAGCAAAAAGTTAACACACAAAAAGAAGGCGCATTCATAACCACCTCCTTTTTTGAAGTTGATTAAAAACAAAGATACGGGGCTACGTCTCCAGAAATTTCAACTCTATGGCTTACGATTATACGAACGTATTTTGTATCAGATGCGTTTGCAGGTGAACCAATTCGGTTAGAATAGAAATTAAGAATCACAGATAGAAGTCTGAGCAAAACCTGAATTTTGTTTGTGTTCTCCGAAGCTTCCGAGAGTAACGTGTCTGATAATACAAAAAAAAAACAACAAAAGTTTTGTTAGTGATGTCTTATTTATGTATTTTTATTGAAACTAGTGGTCGCCCGGTAGTAGAAATTCGACTATAATTAATTTAAATTATAAGTTTGAACATTATTAAGGGTCTATTGTCAAAGACTATCATAGCCCTCTATATTAACAAATTTCGCCACGGCTACACTATAGATACATAATATTGAAGACAAACAATATCAGTATATTCTGAAATTGACCACAGACTAAACAATAAGCAAAAAAGTTTAAATGCGTGTGTGTCAAATACATGGTAAGGTGTGTAATGTTCTTTTTATTGATTTAATGTATTTTTATGTATAATTGTAAAAAAATATAAGCATTCTGCACTCCTTCTCTATATTCTCCATAAGTGTGGGAAATTTCATACTCCTCCGTCCGCACAATTTTCGTAAAAAGAGGTACAAAGTTTTTTCTTCACGTATTAATTTAATGAAGATACCAGATCATCTTTATCTGTTCTTCAATATTTTAGGAAAATACTAAGGAGTAGATAAAAGTATCTATTAAATCGGTAGATGTTGGAGTCTCAACGAATTACATAAGAATCGAACATAGCTTTAGTTTTGTGCTGTAAATTTTAATAATTCTAATTTTCATTAAAAATTTCATTCTAATATAAAGCTTCGCTGTCATTTAAAAGCTCTCTATATTTGATTAGCTCATCAAACGAGGTTGGCTGTAGCATGTAGCTTACACTGCGGGTCGTTGACTTTAGAAGATGAATACCCTTTCTTTACAGATAAAAACTATTCACGGTCGTGTGTCTACAGATTTTCACACTGGCGTTATACGAACGCTGCGCTTAAGCCGCAACTAATTTTAGTTACAGGTCAACAATTCGTGTTCTCGCATTAAAACTGTATAATCTCAAAACTTACTAATTTTACAGGAGAGTGTTTTAAATGCTTAACATATGATACTTTTAATATTTATTAATCATCTTTGCAACATTTATTTTTTATCTTTTACCAGTTACATTATCTGTCTTTTAAAGTAATGTAAAATTATGTATTAATTTTGTTAATAGTAGTCAAAATATAGGTAAACTAAAACTAAACTACGCTTTTTTTTACAGTATTTATGAGAAAATTACTGGTGATACCAAAAATGATTTCGTATATTAACAAAATTTCGAATATTTTTGGAAATTGTACACTTTTAATGCGAAAAGACGAATTGAGTTAATTGTTAAGACATGAAGCGCTTTAGCTGTACAACTGGTATAAGCATACACTGGCGATAATAACCATTTACAAACCGCTGATATTTTCTTTCGACTGCCGTAAATAATGTAGTAATTATAAATACGGTGGTAGGACCTCTTGTGAGTCCGCGCGGGTGGGTACCACCACCCTGCCTATTTCTGCCGTGAAGCAGTAATGCGTTTCGGTTTGAAGGGTGGGGCAGCCGTTGTAACTATACTTGAGACCTTAGAACTTGTATCTCAAGGTGGGTGGCGCATTTACGTTGTGGATGTCTATGGGCTCCAGTGACCACTTAACACCAGGTGGGCTGTGAGTTCGTCCACCCATCTAAGCAATAAAAAAAAAAATATCTCCGTTAATGTTAAGATATTGCAATTGGATATTGCAATTGGATCTATACATAAATTTTCGAAATAGCTTACATGTTTACTTTACGTGTTTTTTTTTAGTTCCAATTCGTAAACTGCAATTTTTTTCAGATAATAAAGATGGCTACTCGAGTAATGACCGCTTGAATCCGACTTTTTTAACGCCGCAAACAAATCATTTAAGATTAATCGGAGGATATAATTTGCAACTTTGTATCGAGCGTATAATTCAAGCGTGGTAGCAAAGAATGAATCATTCACTTTTTTTTAAAATACAATACGTACATATATCTTATGACAACGTAATACGTGCAACATTGAAAGTATTTAATGTAACTACGTAAGGTAGAAATTCGCCTGTTTCGAAACTAATCAGGGATGTCGAATGATTTTGTTAAGGTACTTAGTGAAACAAAAAAATAGAATGGTGCGGACTGATGACGTAACGGGGCGATGACCTCGAAACCCATGGCCCGCCTATCGATTAACCATGACTTGAATTTCTGACTTTAAGATAGGAAGTATATACGGAAGGTTACCGACCTCAGATGAAAAAAGGTAAGAGTAGATGATGTCATGAATTCACATGAAGTAATATGACAAAAAATTGTACCCACATGTTGCTAATATTATCTTTTGGATTATTGATTGTATTTATATAGCACGTGTCCGTCAATGTGAAATGTTCGTGGCCTAAACGTTAAGACCCCTGGTGTTATGGTATCGAGTAATGCGATTACGGGTAGAAATCGTATTAAAAGCGGAAGAAGGTAGGTATCATTTATCTTAATTAATATGGACCTAAAACTTTTATTAGTCAGTGTTGTATTGTTCGCCCACGCGGCTAGGTAATAATGCTACACGCTACCAAGCAGTTGACGGTTCCGGTTTGAATGGTCATAGTCATCACGTTGTGATGTCCATGGACCCCAGTAACGACTCAACACGAGATGGACTGTGAACTGATTTGCTCAATCGCATTTAAATATATAAATATATGTTTTATTTATTTTGAAATGAGTACTATTTTTGTTTGCATAATTAGTGTAACTAGAGGTCCCGCTGTAGTCGAAATTCGACTATAATTAATTGGAATTGTAAGTTTGTACACTATTATGATTGTATTTTATACTTCTATAATCACAAATTTCGCCAAGGCCAATATTTAATCTATTCTCAATTTGACCACAGACGTCAAGAACAAAAGTTTGACAATAAATAGTATGCATGCGTGTGTGCGTCAAATACATGGTATGTAGTGTGTGTAATGTGTTATTTATTGATTTAATGTATCTTTTATGCATTATTTAAAAAAAATATTAGCATTGTGCACTTCTTCTCTATATTCTCTATAAGTGTGGAAAATTTTATACTCCTCCGTCCGCGCAATTTTTGTAAAAAGGGATACAAAGTTTTTGCTTCACGTATTAATATATAGATAATATTCTTAGTTAATCAGAAAATTGGTTTGGAAGTTGATAATTCCAGGTACATTGAGTTGTCACTACTATACTATACCGTATCAGTATTAGTAAATCCTAAACCATTCCTATCCTGAGACAATCCATGATTTATTGGGAGGATTGGTATATCAGACGGCCTGGGCTAAATGTATACAGACTCGAACTGCGACTTGAAAATGTTTGTCAATCGATGGTAGGCCAAACAGCACGAAGTCAGTAGAAAGAGTAGTCTAAATAAGGAAGGTGTTCTCTGGAATTAATTTCAGAAATATTCCGCTTTTCTACTAATTGAACATTCTCATATATAATAAATAAATTTTCATTGAACTTTAAAAAAATTAAAATGCGTGTTTACTGGTGGTAGGACCTCTGGTGAGTCCGCACGGGTAGGTACCACCGCCCCGCCTATTTCTGCCGTGAAGCAGTAATGCGTTTCGACTTGAAAGGCAGGGCAGCCGTTGTAACTATAGTGAGACCTTAGAACTTATATCTCAAGGTGTGTGGCGCATTTACGTTGTAGATGTCTATGGGTTCCAGTAACCACTTAACTCCAGGTGGGCTGTGAGCTCGTCCACCCATCAAAACAATAAATAAATAAAACTGCTTTCCCGCCCTTCAAAACGGAACGCATGACTGCTTTGCGATAGGAATAGGCAGAATAGTCCCTACCCGTGCGGGGTCACGATTGTGTACCAAACATCATTGATTAATTTAACCTAACCACTCGACACCAGGTGGGCTGTGAGCTCGTCCACACATCTAGGCAATAAAAAAATAAAAAAAACCGGCCGCCCGCTTTGATACCCAACTATTAATGTGTTTGCTGTCAATTCAATCATAGGTAAAAATCCGTAGACCAGTTAGTTGTTAAAACGACGATAAATGCAATTTTATGTAAAACATTTAAACCTGGATAAACGAGTCGCTTACATCACGTTCAATGCAACGTGGATTGACTAAAAAGGGGCTTAACCAGCGGCTCTCAAACTTTTTTACCTAAAGACGCAGTGACAGTCTCGTCACAAAACCGCGATATGTATTTATTTGGTTGTTCAGTTAACATCTAGTAAATAGTTTCAATGCAGAAATACAATTCCTCTGGGTCAGCTTAGATAAAAATATCGTATTTGTAAATCTCTCTACACACTTGACAAGGGCTTGGGACCAATTTGTCGCGACACGGTGGTTGAGAGCCGCTGGCTTAGACGCTCTATTGAATTACAAGGAGCATTTTCTAGCATACATTTACTTGGAACGTACAATATTTGAATAGAATCGTGGAAATTCTGCACAAATATTCAAACATTTTAGATTTGTTTCACTCAGTTCGAAAAAAAAAAATTGTCATGTAAAATATTTGGGAAAGCACGCCACGTAACTTAATTAATTTGAACAAAAAAGCTCTTAAAAAGGCACATATTTTTTCAAATTACCTGTCGTACATTATTACATCATACCTCCATAGTACAATGCAAGACAATTTCTCTGGACCGCTAATAAACAAAACAAAAACACAAAAAGGGTTTTGCCAAAAAAAAAGCTTAACGAGCATTAAATTGAATATTTCTTTATTTTCTTTGTAAAATTTTATGTTAGAAGATAGTGCGACCCTTAAGCCTTGTTCGGACTAGGCGAGTATTTTAGTCGAGTACCGAGTAATTTAGTAGCTAAATGTGTCTCAACACCAAAAATTTTGTCGAGTAGGTTAGTAAATAATTTAGTCAAGTCAATCCATTTTGTTCTATTTTTATCGGGTGAGTAGCGAATAGTTTAGCCACTAAATACGGTACTCGACTAAAATACTCGCCTAGTGCGAACAAGGCTTTACTCTCCAATTTAAGTGTATTTTAATACGGTGTACATATTTGATGCTGCAATAATGGACCTATATCATCTAAAATTATTATTAAACTAGCGGCCCGTTCCGGCTCCGCTCGAGTCTTTAACAAAAATTTCAACGACGTTGTTTTATTTTTTTAAATAAAAGAGAACTTATTGCGGCGTAACTATAATAGTTAGACATATGAGCTGTCGTGACACTATTTGTACATAAAAATGTGTACTACAAAATCGTAGTAGATTATTTTATTCTATCATCAATAGTTTTCGAAGGACACGTGATGTAAAGAATATTTTAGGTACTTTTTTTACACTTTGAGTTACATTATTGGAGTTTTAGTAAAGATCTAATATATAAAAGATATAAGATATAAGTATAGAAGTGTAGACAAACTATCTGTCGTTCCCTTTTGTTAGAATACATTTAGTTTAAGTCAAATTGAAGTTGTTTTTCAAACTTTAAACGAAATCTATTAATTCTTATTCATTAACCGTTCTACCGCCTTCTGAATTTATGTAATATAGATTGTATGCAGACTTGAAATCAATAGATTTTTATTATTATTTTGTATTAAATATAGACATTATGTTGGTTTCGCGTATTAAATTTCCCGTAGGTAAGTACGTATTCATCAAAACGCAATTAATCGCATCAGCTAAACCTAAAGCTTCTTATAAATTGCGACAGGTTTCATAAATTTGTATAAAATTAATTATTCTAAATCGTCCTTTTTTTTCCTACCTAAGCTGATAGCCTAGAAAAGTGTTTGCAGCATCGGAGATTAACAAAGAAAACAAAAATATATGAGTTTCCGCATTCCATGTTCATAGATTTATATAAAAGAAATCTTTATACTGATTACCAATAAATACTCAACAAGGAAGTCCTTGGAATTGTAGTAATTTGGCAGATATTATCATATTTACTGTTTGAGAAGTCGAGTGTAAAGCCACTGGTGTCAAATCCGTGCATCTTTAAAAAACTAAAAAAAAATATATAACGATAACGAACCCAAGTATTGAATCTTAATGATCCTTGTAGGTAAGTAAAGTAAAAAAAAGACGTTGTAAATAAATTCGATTTACCTTATACACTGAAGTTTTATTTATTGACCTTTTAATATTTGAATAGCTTTCTTATTGATAAGCAAGCTGATTTCCGACACTTGCACAAACATTAATACAATGACGTTACAAAAAGAAAGTCTGACAACAAACCTATTTCGTCTTGACTATAATGCATCACGGCGTCAGAATACTAAATGAGTTTGACCAAGAACATTATAAAATTGTAGACGACGGGTAAATTTATGTGCATTTAGGAAAAAAATAATTTATATTATGTTGTTCCTATTCTTTTGCTACGATTTATTGTTTATCCTTTTACCAATCCCCAAGAAGTGGCCTCGAGCAAATTTCGTGTGAAAAACTTTCAATAAATACTTATTTTAAAAGTATAACTAACTAGATTGGTTCCGTAGATTTTTCCTTAATGACAAGTGAATAGTAAAAAAATGTTAACATAAACAATGGAATGTTGGTAATAATATTAATTGGTACCTGTCATTTGGAGCTGTCGTCTAGAAGCAGGCGTTCGTGGAGTTCGTGGTGTACGAGATGCCCGCGGAGTGCGAGGTGTTCGAGGGGTTCGCGGTGAACTACTATTGCTTGTCGACCTTCTAGATGGCGACCCCAAAACCCTCAAGTCAGTGTTTTCCACACATGCCAATGCTTCAGTTCCATTCCTCACGGGGCTATTTGAATTTTCTTTATCTTCTTCGAGGAACTTAACAGGAGAATCCAATTTCACTGCTTTATAAGCACACTCTGATTCTATGTCAAAATTAAACCTTCTAATGAAACGCTTCTTGTCTCTTGCATATTGTTCAGCCATTAATCGCCTCGTTTCATCTCTGTCGGGCGCACCGAATAAGCACTTGCAGCTTCCGCGTCGCCTCCTTGGTGTATTAGATACATTTCTTAAGGCTGCCATTCCAGCAGATATCTCGAATCTCCTCTGTTTAGGTGTTCGTCCTCCAGCAGCCATGTCTAACGAACGAGTCAGGTGAGCTTCAACTGGTTGCCAAGAAACATCTGACTAATCTCTCGAGAGAAAACAGCTGTTGTCCGCAGGTAGGGCAGGTGAGAAAGACTATACGGCGTACGGCAAGTTAGAGCGGGGGAGTAAATAACACCTGGCGATACGACGCGCCAATTCTAACCTAAAAGCCGGTTCGGCGTGGCTGCGACCGAACGCGGGCTCTTTCTGCGTTCGACTGACGCTCAGTTTTCCCGCGCATCGCCTCATGCGCCGATTTCGGCCACTTGGCGCGCAAACTTTAACAATGGAGTCAATGGATCCAAGGACGCTTTTTGTCACGGGATACAGGTGTAGTCTTGAAAGGGGAGACATTTAAGAATAGATCCTTATATGTATATACATTTTTTATACTCTGAAATTGTGCCTATAATTTGTTCTCTGGGCGGTATTGAAATTAGCAGCATTTATTTTTAGGTGTGACGTTGTTATCTCTCGGTTACAACGATTAGATAAATAAACGGACACGGGTAATTTGTAAATTTTATGTGAAAATGTTAATTTTTTTAATTTGTCTAATACCCGATAATTATTTCAAAACAAGACATTTCATTTCGTAGTTTCCTTTTGATCTTCTGGTTTCTCAATCATGGCCGCGAATTTCAAGTGTTTCGTATTTTATATTGTTTTAAAACCAACGAATCGTTTTAACGATGGATTGAAATGTGTACCTGTTAATGTTCTCAATATATTGTTTATGGTTACTCGAACTTCAATTTTTTCCACATAACTCAGCCTTTCTGCATTAGAAGGAAACGGGAGAACGATCCGTCAGTAGCCGTAAAGTTGTCAGGCGATTGCAGGGTTCTAATATGGGTCTAATACAATATTTATAAGAGACATCAAACGAGCGCTGGAAACTTGGCAGTCCAAGTAGGGATGTGCTATATGCATCTAAGCGCACCTTTCTGCCAGAAAGAGACGTGGCCATTCAACTTTTGACTCCGTTAAATGTTATCGCGCAAGTAGATAATATTCACCAAAAAAATACGTTTTTTTTCGTTTTCACCATAATGAGTTTTATTTAATCATCACTTGCTACCAAAAACAGAAATAAATTATGACAATTGTCTTGGTTCATCCATAGCAAAATACAATGGGTCTCCATTTTGAAGTCAGAAGGATTCTAAAGAATGGAAGAATAAAACATAAACGATCTTGGACCCCGGTGTTACACAATAATATACAACCAATAAAACAATACGGATGACCGAAAATTGCCGTCATAAAATATTGAAGTAAGTGATTTATTGTCAACCATAATAAGTATTTTTACGACGTAAAAGTAGCGGCTTCTTTGGCTATACTGTGGTTCAATTGTATTGGAAAAAAGTAAACTAAAGGTATTAGTTAGAATCATAATATGAGTTTCATTTTCTCAATTATATTTTGTTTTATGGTTTATGTTTTTCCTTTAGTGGGTTAACAAATAATAATTATTGATGTATTACCAAAGCCACATTTTCTTCCACAAAAAAACTCACCAGCCGATGTGACATTAACAACAGACTCCTCAGACTCCAACAAATTCTTCAAAGCCTTTTTGTACTGCTTCTCAGGTATTGATTTTTTTCTGTCAAAAAGTTGAACATATTTTGGAATAAGTAGAAATCTGTTGTTGCAAGGTCTGGTGTGTATAATGGATTGTTCAAAACTTCCAAGCCTAGTTCTTGTGACTTAGAGGCGATCTGTTATGCCGTATGAGGTCATGCGTTGTCGTGTAGGAGCAGCGTCGAGGAGCGATTACCAAGGCTGGCCGGAGATTCATGAGCTTCTGTGTCATTATGTCCAGTTCCTCCTAGCACACAATGGTGCGGCGGGGCGAGTGAGGCAAAGCTCTCCTCACTACGCAGAAACCCGCCGCCGCCGAGCAGGGGGTCGGGACCGGGGTCGTATCCGTGACCTGGCCCCCTAAGAGCTAGGAGTCCCACCCGTTTTGTGCGGGGAGAGACCCAGACGTGGGGTGGCGTGCTTTGCACGCTCACCCGCAGTAGGAAGCCGGGTGATGGTAGACCGCGTTCCCCCGACCGCTCTGGGGGAAGGTGTAACGCGGCGCCATCAAGGCAGGCTCTCGGCCCGCTGAACGAGGGAACCGGTGGTCGTGGCGCTGGCGGCCGCCGGTCCGGCGTCCGTGGGACGGTGGGATGGATGTAATGTGCTCTGCGTCAACCCTGTCCCGCCGTCTCAATAGCCCCGACTGGGCTCCGGCCCGGTCCGAGGTAGGGCGCCGGTTGTGAGCGGCAGGAGTTTTTAGTGAGGTTCAACTCCCACATACCCCACCTGCCGTGCGGGTGGGGATCCGGCGATTTCCTCCTGTGGAAAAAAAAAAAAAAAAGCACACAATGGTACGCAGTGGCTAACGGTAGGCAGCGGCTTGGCTCTGCCCCTGGCATTGCGTCCATGAGTGGCGGTAACCACTCACCATCAGGTCGGCCGTCTGCCTACAAAGGCAATAAAAAATAATAGGCTCTATAAAGAGGCTATGATGAACGGCACTGGACCACAAAACAATGACCATGACTTTTTTAAGTCTTTATTTCTTTAACTAACGTGACCTATAAAGTTTTTACCACGCCAATTCGTCGCAAATCGATCAATATTGTTTAGATGCTAATGTTGAATTCGGTTGCTAGCTCAGCGACAGATTGAGCATCGTCAGCTTTCACTGTCGCCTTTCATTCGTCGTTGTTAACTTTAGTTTTCGGATGACTCTGAGGATAATTTTTTAGTTCAACATTTCCATTTGGAAGCGTTCAAATCAATAAAAAGTCATGGTTTCGTTTGTAGTTTTATTTTTATTTTTTATTGCTTAGATGGGTGGACGAGCTCACAGCCCACCTGGTGTTAAGTGGTTACTGGAGCCCATAGACATCTACAATGTAAATGCGCCACCCACCTTGAGATATAAGTTCTAAGGTCTCAGTATAGTTACAACGGCTGCCCCGCCCTTCAAACCGAAACGCATTACTGCTTCACGGCAGAAATAGTGTCGTTAGTCTTGTGAGCTGTTTGCATTGCTATCGCGTATTGCATAACCGAAACTCGTATTTTATAATTACTACTAAGAGTATCGTGTCTATATTGTTGAAAAACATAAAACGTAATGACATGACACGTCATTACGGATCCTCCCGATCTATTAACGGTGCTTTTAGGTACCACAACCACCGGTCACCGTCCTCGTCGAACCCGTCGCTTGCGACGAAGGGCTCGACGAGCGAATTAACCCACAGACAGAGCCCACTGAGTTTCTCGCCGGATCTTCACAGTGGGTCGCGTTTCCGATCCGGTTGTAGATTCTGCGAAGCACTGCTCTTGCTAGGGTCAGTGTTAGCATCACTCCGGCTTGAGCCCCGTGAGCTCACCTACTAACTAAAGTTACGCTGAAATAGCCTCTCAAGGCTATCAGCTTAGGTAGGAAAACAAAAAAAGTGACTTGGTGGGTAAGACGATCACTATATTCGTAACTTCTATTACTTTTTATGTTTGTTTTTGGCCTACCAAACTACCAGTACCCTTGACGGGCTACCCGTATCCTGCTACTTCTCCCGTAGCGGGTGGGCCAGCTCATGGGGCTCAGCCTGAGAGACGCTGCTAGCATGTACCCTAGAAGACCAGTACTTCGCTGGATCTACCACCGGCAAAATCTACCCACAGAGCAGATCCGGCGAAAAACTCAACTGGTTTCTCTAGGTATATGCCGGAATTCAAAAAATCTAGCAAAAACAATTGGGTGTTTGATAATCTGACAAATCTAGACAAACAACTTCTGTACAGCAATGCGACTTTTATAATATGTACCTGAGAACATCAGGAACACAATGTGATCGTACTTCTTATAAGCAGCTACTGGTAGTAGGACCTCTTGTGAGTCCGCGCGGGTAGGTACCACCACCCTGCCTATTTCTGCCGTGAAGCAGTAATGCGTTTCGGTTTGAAGGGTGGGGCAGTCGTTGTAACTATACTTGAGACCTTAGAACTTATATCTCAAGGTGGGGGGCAAATTTACGTTGTAGATGTCTATGGGCTCCAGTAACCACTTAACACCAGGTGGGCTGTAAGCTCGTCCAACCATCTAAGCAAAAAAAAAGTTATTACTGGATTATTTATTCAGAAGAAGTGGGAACTAAGCTAACTAACCACCATTTCAAATCGTTGTACGGAATTTAATATTGCTTCAATATAAATTATTTGTTTAACAATCGCGAACACAAGCGCCATCTAGTTATGAGAGTGGAATGTTATAGTGTTTTTTTTTTCTTCAAAACTAGCATCAGTTGCACGAGTGTATAATCTATGGTTGCACGTGTCACCCGACACGCCAATAACTAATTTTGAAAATCAAACAGGTCATGCAGCACGCGACACAGGTCATTAAAATTGACAGGAAGTTCTGTCATTAAACAATACAACAATTGATTAATGAAAAAAAAAAATGAAACGTGGCTTATTGTTTTGATTATATTTTTCATTGCCCTGTCATTATATCTCCCCCTAGTAAATTGTTAGTTTCAAATATAAAATTCAATTAATAATCTGCTGGGTAATGATTTCCGTCATACTTGATTTAAATTATTTAGTATTATTTCGCAGTAAAATTAATAACAACATCCGCTCACGCGCATTAGTTTTACAATTATAAGGTACACTCGCATGACTATGATAAATTTTATCCAATTAAAAAAAGTATAACCTGTTCAAAAGGACGCTAGTTTTTTTCTTTTTCTTTTCTTGAATTCTCTTTAAATCAGTATGAGGAATCATGGTTGACAGTGAAATCATTGCTTCACTGCAGAAGTAAGCAGGACGTTATTCATCCTGGAAGTCGTTCGTGAAGATTTGTAAAGTACTATTAGAAAAACTTTGCTGCGGGATTTCAACATTGCATCGCTTTACACGAGAACACCGGGCGTCTTATCCTTTAGGCCACAACTTCGACTTTGCTATAATTATAATAACTATATATTATAATAGAAGTCGAAATTCGACTACAATAATTAATTTAAATTAAAAGTTTGAACATTATTATGGTTCTATTGTCAAAAACTTTACTTCTATAATCACATACCGCCAAGGCTACACTATAGACATAAATAAAGACCAACAATATTAATCTATTCTCAATTAGACCACAGACTTTAACAATAAACAAAAGAGTATATATATGCGTGTGTGTGTGTGTGTGTGTCAAATACATGGTAGTGTGTGTAATGTTTTATTTATTGATTTAATGTATTTTTATGCATAAAAATATATTGGCATTCTGCACTCCTTCTCTATATTCTCTACAAGTGTGGAAAATTTCATACTACTCCGTCCGCGCAATTTTCGTAAAAAGGGGTACAAAGTTTTTGCTTCACGTATTAATAAATAGATTTATTATCTGCATCATCTATCACCTATTTTCTTTATATAGGAATAAGGGATGAGTCAGGCGTGATATCACCCGTAAGTCCACGCGTCACCGAGTTCTGGCGTGAAGTATTCATACATTGAAGGTTCAAGGTTACGTAAATGGTAGTTATTCCAATGCAATCCTTGACTTCATGTCTCGAAGTAGGCAGCGACGTACACTGTAAACTCTTCTTCCGACTGAAAACAAGAGAGACCGGTGTTTGGAATGCCTAAAACATCGATAGATGATTAACAAGATCCGAAAGAAAATTGGGCGACTGCCGCTGTATGCCGTCCCGTCAACTGGGTTGCTAATGTAGTTTGCGGCGACTACGGAAGAAGGGTGATCATACCATGCTGCTTTCTCAAGAAGCGCTCTGACGCCATGTTCGGACGTTTACAAATCAATTCTAAGTCTAATTCGTCGTGACGATCTAACATCTGTCATCCCCATACAGCCAACGTGTACGAAGCGAAGCAGAATTGTTGAAAATAGTAAAATTTTAACAAGAATTAATCCATCTCTTTTTATTTTTGCAAATTTTCACTACGTAATCATTTATTTACTTGAGTAGTAGAATGTTTAGGTGGTGTTTCTTTCTGCAAGTTGTTTAGTCGGTCTTGTCTTAGAATTCGACGATAGATTTTTACTATTATATTTATCTGTCAGGGAGCTATTCTGGCTTCATCTTGGCGGGCGTACTGACGGGGCTTAGCCTGAAAGACTACTAACATCTTCTTTAGCAAGAGAAGTTTCCGCGAGAAATGCAATGCGTTGTGTTTGCGTGTCGAAGAACGCTGTCTCAACGTAGGTATCCAAACATAGTCTTGTGGCTATTTTCTCCTATGATGTGTATAAGCAGACTGAATAAGTGCCTTAGCTGTTGTCTATGTGAGCTGATATCTCGTCGTAAAGACTTGGCAATGGACCCGCAACGAGCGCTAATAATAATTTCCGTTTCGTGTTTTTAAATTTATTACTGTATAAGAGCACACGAATGTTTGCATTCACAATTTAAGTGCGAAATTGATTTCGATTCGTTCCGTCGAGGGGTCATCGTAAAAAGCAGGAAGCTGACACAATGAGTACTTACCTCGACGTATTCCGGTACTTTCGCACGCAAAAATGAGTTGCGTTTCTATTATCTTTATCTCTATATATAAAAATGAATTGCTGTACGTTAGTCTCGCTAAAACTCGAGAACGGCTGGACCGATTTGGCTAATTTTGATCTTGAATTATTCGTGGAAATCCAAAGAAGGTTTAAAAGGTGAAAAAATAGGAAAATGCTCGGAATTATATAAAAACAAACAATTTTGTTTTTCCTTTGATGTGTCCCCCGTCGAACGGATTCCTTTTGTTTGTTTTAAGTTTATTTTATACAAAATTTTAGGTATTTTGTTTATCGATTGAGACACTACGAAGTTTGCCGGGTCAGCTAGTTAGTTATAAAAAAAATATGCGATTGTCGAATGTATTCAAAATTATTATATATTCATTTCAGTGTGTAGACCGTATTATTTCATAAGATTATATTGTAATTATTATTTTTAATTAATAAATAAATTTACTCTTTCAATTTAAATATGTATGTATAGTATCATATTCGCTATAACGTTCGGTGACACTAGTATTTTTATAGATAGCTACCAATATACTATGTAATCATATTTAAAATGACCTTTACAGTTTAATCTCGTATTTTTCGCGGGATCTTCTCAATGGGTCGCTATTTTGATCATGTGATAGATTCTGCTAAGCACTGCTCTTGCTAGGGTTAGTGTTAGCAAATTCTCTCAGGTTGAGCCCTTGAGCACACTTACCCGTCCGGGCGTAGCTGCAATAGCTCCTTAGGCTGCCGGCGGATAAGTAGGGGAAAAAATATCTCCCCTATTTTTATTCTCATTATTTAATTAACGTTTCGAATTTAAAACTGGCTTTTTAAAGTTACTTTACAGGCTTCGAGATCACGGAGTCGCCCGTAAAAAAGCGGCAGATTTAATTATGTCTACGACTAACGAAAACCGAAGAAACCAGAATCATCATGTTGTTCAATCAGCATTAATTGCATCACAGAATCCGTAAGCAGCAGAGAGATATTTGTCTTAAAAGAAAAACGCATCAATGAGGGCGTCGCTACTCACTTTGTGATATTTATGTGTTCCGATAACCGTGTAACACCAGACTGGACGTCGCTGGCTGGCTAATCTCGTAGTCTGCTTAGCGCACGTGAAAATATCATAAACTATACGCTCTTATCCATAATAGCTTACTAATCAACTTCCAGAAAGTAAGAGGTTCTGAATTCGACGGTATTTTTATGTGTGTGCGTGTCCGTGTGCGAGTGCATGTGCATGTGCATGGGTGTGTGTGTGTGTGTGTGTGTGTGCCTCAGATCTTTTTTCTAGGTGTACCGATTTGTTTATTTTTTTTCATCTGAAAGCTGGTGCTCCTCATGTGGTCCCAATTAAATGTTATACTTAATAATACATGTCTAATTGACTTCGAATACATTGATGATGCACTACACGTTTTATTTTGCCGAACTCTTTGTTTTTAAATGTATTGTTTCAATTTAACATTAGAACTGATTTCTATTGATTTGGTTTTTGACGTAGTAACATGAACTTACGACCTCAAACACCAAACGCTCATAATATTCATTTACTAAGTTGATCCAAACGCTCATAATACTCATTTACAAAGCTTACCTATGATTTAAGTTTAGTATGTAAGTCCCGCTGAGTTTCTCGCCGGATCTTCTCAGCGGGTCGCGATTCCGATCCGGTAGTAGATTCATTGGCGAAGCAATTGCTCTTGAGTTGTTAGGTCTCCTTCGGAGGCGCTCGGGTAGTTGTTAGCAAATCCCACCCCTCCTAGCTGAGCCTTTGCTCGCCCACCTGTCCTGGTGAAACTGGAAAGGCCTTCGGGCTACCAGTAATCTTTCAATCATAAAAAAAAAGTAAGTAAGTTTACCTTTAGTGAAGCCGAAATCTATGCATAAAGTCGAAACTAGCAGAAACCCCCGCATGTAACCTAAGCGCTTCGTTTAATTCTAGCTGAATATATTGGATATCAGTAAACCACATTAGTACGTTAAATATTCCGGCCGTGACGCCAGAGAAACGTGCTTCAATTAACTCATACCTGTCTTATTGGGCAGTGTTATTTATGTATTTACAGTAAAAAAATAAATAATAGTTTAAAAAAAACTAACAAATACGCTTTTACAGAAAATACAACTAAAAATTAGAAAATAAATTTTAATAAATTTGAATTAAGAATAATGTAAGAAAAAATGATTTTATTGTAAAAAAGCGTGAGGTGCTTTTCAGGATATTATCAAAATAACCTTTCTACTCATATCATTATTCCTTTAAATCATTTTTCCTTACACTATTTTTAATTCAAATTTATTTTCTATTTCTTAGTTGCATTTCTATAAAAGCGTTATTTGTTAGTTTTTTTAACGGGGTCAAAATCATGTTCAAAGATTCCGTTACATACTAACATACATACGTCTGAAGCTAATAATAGCGTATTAAAAATACTAGTAAATATAATGCACGTTTCATGATTCTAAACACTTTTATGTTCAACTGTACATTAGTTTACCTGCAAATCTGTCTCGGAAGTGGTGGCGTATTGTCTCACGCCCCCGCGCACTGCTCCAAACGTCACCGGGTGTGCCATTTTATGTCATTATGTTACTTATTATTACTCTAAGGTTACTTTCATATTTTACAACAGGTTTTTGGGGACGCCGCCCGTGATGTATTCGGTAATAGTTTTGTTGTTATGGAGCCTCCTTACTCCTTCGCCCAATTTTACAATAAAAATTAAATAAAAACTTAAGCTATCAAATCCAGTCGCAATCTAATCCAATCTATTTGTTGTAAAACTTGTAAATTAGTCTATTATTTAAGAAGTAATTTTAATTTTCAATTTTTTTTTAAAGTGTTTAGTCTGTCTTGTTTCTAATCTAGAAGCATTCTATATCAATATTAATAATTTAATTATGCTTTCATTGAACTTTTAATGATTTATATTATAAACCACAAAATCAATCTTCCTCGTGCTATATGTGGCTAATCGTTGTTTTACATCAACTTTAATTAACTCGTCGTTAATTTTGACCACGAATGACGTCAATAAAATGAAGTTTTGTTCGACTGAGCTTTTTGTAAGTTCACGATAATTTTGGAACAAACCCGCTGTTCGGTTTCCTATTCATAACGCCGTAAAGTAACATAATTGATGACCATCTGGATGAAGTTATGGTTTTCCTTCCCAAATGGCTCTGTAGTTACTTACCGACCGAAAAACATATTACTGCCTCGTTCGTATGCGGGCTACTTGAGTTGTAACGGATTATGCACAGATGTGATGTGCACCTTTCGGAAAGGTGTTCTCAAACGAATGAGATATTAAAATTTTACTACGAAATTTTGCTAATTGATATCCTTTCAAAGGCATTCCGTCTATTGTTAGGGCAAAATAGGAGGGAGAAGAAATAGTATTTATTATTGATATGTATTATAATAAAATTACATGATACAGCACAATTTTATAGTTGTTCTCATTTGTAAGATGTGTTTCTCGCTGGATCTTCTCAGTGAGTCGCGATTCCGATCCGGTGGTAGATTCTGCGAAGCACTGCTCTTACTAGGGTTAGCGTTAGCAATGTCATCAGGTTTGAGCCCCGTGAGCTCACCTACCCGTCCTGGCGTAGCTGGAATAGCCTCTTAGGCTACTAGCGAATACGTAGGGAAAATAATAATAATGAGAAGTTTCAGTCATAACCAATCACTTTTTCATTGTATGATTATTTCCATTTCAACCTTGGCTCGAGTGTTTTGTAAAGTCAGTAAATACGTTGCAATGCAATAATTGTTACAAACGGTCAATGCGCCTCGTCTCAGTAACTCAACATTCCGATTTGAGCAACCGACGCGCGTGGACGTGCTCATTGTTTTGTCGGAAGTGACTACCGGTGATAATAGATCATTGTTCGTGGCACATCTGTGGCCCAAGTGTTTCTCGGAATTTGTACCTGCGCCTAATTGCAAGGCATTGCCGCCCGGGAACTGTGCAGTGGTTCTATTCACTCTAATTCTATTCTATTTATTCTATTCACTAAAATTTCTAAAATTCCTAGAATCGCTTCGGCCAATTTAGTGTTACCGACGCAGGGGCCTCGCCGCAAGGCGAGCGCGTGTTTAAGTCCCGGGGCCGCCCCCCCCGGGCGAAAATCACGTAAAGATGGAGGAAAAACTTTTCATCGACTTCATTCGGGAAAAATATCCGTCAATCGCGCCCGAATTCGAAGCCTATAGGGCCTCATTTGGTAAATATTCTCCCCCCGCATCTCTCGCCGCCGTCACCAAACATGCCTCGCAGGCATGCCTCGCGTGCCCCGCCGCCGGTCCGTGTTCAAGCGCACGTACGCACGCCGCCGCCGTAGCGTCTAACGCCCCCGCCCCCGCTACCCCCGCGCCCGCGTCAATCACGTCAGTTTCGTCCGTCGCGACCTCAATAGCGTCTAGTTCAGGCTCCGATACCGAATTGGAGATGGACTTCGAGTCCGCGACTAGCCCTCAACCCGGAACCTCGGATGGGTTCCAAACTGTAACGCGCGGTAAAAAGCGTACTCGCGTCGTGGAGTCCCGGAGCTCCGTGACGAAGCAAACCAAGTCCGCGACCGCCTCCCGACCACAGGTAGTCGTGACGCCGGAGTCGGACTCCGCCCGCCGCGTAACCCCACCGCCGCGCCCAAAAACCGCGCCCGCGCCTAAAACAGTTGTCCCGCCCCCGCTGATACTCCAGGAGAAGTCAGCGTGGAATCGCGTATCCCAGGCCCTTCAGGCCAACAAAATTAATTATACCCATGCGCGTAACGTCGCGCATGGGATTCAGATTAAGGTCGCAACGCCGGGCGACCATAGGGCCCTCTCTGCTTACCTCCGAAAGGAGAACATAGGTTATCACACCTATGCTCTTCAGGAGGACCGCGAACTCCGCGTAGTGATACGCGGAGTCCCCAAAGAACTCGACATAGACTACGTAAAGGAGGATCTGATCGGTCAGTCCCTCCCAATAGTTAGTGTGCACCGGATGCACAGCGGACGCGGCAGACAGCCGTACAATATGATTCTCGTCGCGCTAGAATCAACCCCGGAGGCAAAGAAAAGAATCTCATGTCTCAAAACGATATGCGGCCTCTCCGGGGTCACCATCGAAGCCCCCCATAAACGTGGTACTCCCGGGCAGTGCCACAGGTGCCAGCTCTATGGCCACTCAGCGCTTAATTGCCACGCGCGCCCCCGCTGCGTGAAATGCCTCGGCGATCACGCAACCACAGAATGTTCGCGTGTTAGGGAAACCGCGACGGAACCCCCAAGCTGTGTCCTATGCCTTAAGCAAGGGCACCCGGCAAACTACCGCGGATGTCCTAGGGCTCCGCGTAAACGCCCGAACCACCCAGCCCCCCGAACCGTCGACCCAAAGACTTCGGCGCCTTCAGTGCCGAAACCAGCCTTCGTACCGGCTGCGGTTCCCACCGTCTCGGCGTGGAAAAAACCGCTGCCGTATACGAAGGAGGGAACACAAAACGTACCCCAGCCCCCGCCTGCGACACGTCCCGCGCCTCAGCCCCTGCTCGCACCTCGCCCCGCGCCCGCGTACCGCCCCCCGCAACCCTCTGCCGTCAACGACTTCGCGCTCGTGCGCGACTTCGTCACCGCGGTAAACTTTGACCGTCTGCGATCGTTCGCAGATGCTATCCGTAGGTCGGTAACCCCCGAACAGCGGCTTGCGGCCGCTTTCGATCACATGGACGTCTATGAGTCCGTATCCCGTACGCTTTAAATCTTTACCGGTTATCAATGGCGCGAAACGGTAGAGAAAAACTTTATTCCCTTAAGTTGGCATTCTACAATGCTAACGGACTCGTGCGGCAACGCGATCAAATATACGAATTCCTCCGCGACAACCTAATAGATATTCTGTTAGTGCAGGAGACCTGCCTGAAGCCCTCGCGTCGTGACCCGAAAGTTGCGAATTACGTCATGGTTAGGAATGACAGACTCACCGCTTCCAAAGGCGGGACTGCCATTTACTATAGGCGGGCCCTGCACGTTGTCCCTCTCGATACTCCCTCGCGCTCACATATCGAGGCGTCAGTGTGCCGTATCTCGCTGACGGGACACCAGCCGATCGTCATCGCATCCGTTTATCTCCCCCCGGACAAGCCCCTCCTGAGCAGTGACATCGAGTCACTGTTCGGCATGGGAGACTCTGTCATCCTGGCAGGCGATTTAAATTGCCACCACACTAGGTGGAACTGCCATCGTACTAACGTCAACGGTAGGCGTCTCGACGCGTTTATAGACGACCTCACCTTCGAAGTAGTCGGCCCCCCAACTCCAACATGTTATCCGTATAACATCGCGCTCCGTCCGAGCACTATAGACCTGGCATTGCTTAGGAACGTAACTCTGCGCTTGCATTCCATCGAAGCACTGTCAGAGCTCGACTCAGACCACCGACCTGTCGTTATGCAGCTCGGTCGCCCTCACAACCCAGTTACTGTTACGAGGACCATGGTGGATTGGAATAAGCTGGGCACGTGCTTAGCCGAAGCCGCTCCGCCAATCCTCCCTTACGGCCCGGATTCGAATCTATCCCCCGAGGACACCGTCGAATCCATAAACATCATTACCGATCACATCTCTTCCGCGATCATTAGATCTTCTAAAGAAGTCGATGTGGAGGATAGCTTCCACCGCATTAGACTTTCCCCCGAACTTAGGAATCTCTTAAGAGTTAGGAACGCGGCAATCCGGGCCTACGATCGTCTTCCCACGCATTCAAACCGGATTCGGATGCGTCGTCTACAACGCGAAGTCCACTCCCGCCTAAGCGACGCCCGTAACGAAAATTGGCATAGTTATTTAGAACAACTCGCGCCCTCCCACCAAGCATACTGGCGACTAGCTAGGACTCTCAAATCCGAAACTACCGCTACTATGCCTCCCCTCGTACGCCCTTCAGGCCAACCACCGGCTTTCGATGACGATGACAAGGCTGAGCTGCTGGCCGATGCACTGCAAGAGCAGTGCACCACCAGCACTCAATACGCGGACCCCGAACACACCGAGTTAGTCGACAGGGAGGTCGAGCGCAGAGCTTCCCTACCGCCCTCGGACGCGTTACCCCCCATTACCACTGACGAAGTTAGAGAAGCGATCCACAACCTCCAACCTAAGAAGGCACCCGGCTCCGACGGCATCCGTAACCGCGCGCTTAAACTCTTACCAGTCCAACTGATAGCAATGTTGGCTACCATTTTAAATGCCGCTATGACGCACTGCATCTTTCCCGCGGTGTGGAAAGAAGCGGACGTTATCGGTATACATAAGCCGGGCAAACCGAAAAACGAAACCGCTAGTTACCGTCCGATTAGTCTCCTCCCGACGATAGGCAAAATTTACGAACGGCTCCTTCGGAAACGCCTGTGGGACTTCGTTACCGCGAATAAAATTCTAATAGACGAGCAGTTTGGATTCCGCGCTAAGCACTCGTGCGTACAACAAGTGCACCGCCTCACGGAGCACATCTTAATAGGGCTAAATAGGCGTAAACAAATCCCGACCGGCGCCCTCTTCTTCGATATCGCGAAGGCGTTCGACAAAGTCTGGCACAACGGTTTGATCTACAAACTGTACAACATGGGAGTGCCAGACAGACTCGTGCTCATCATACGAGACTTCTTGTCGAACCGTTTGTTTCGATATCGAGTAGAGGGAACTCGCTCTCGCCCCCGTCATCTGACTGCCGGAGTCCCGCAAGGCTCCGCGCTCTCCCCGTTATTATTTAGTTTGTATATCAATGATATACCCCGGTATCCGGAGACCCATCTAGCGCTCTTCGCCGATGACACGGCTATCTACTACTCGTGTAGGAAGATGTCGTTGCTACATCGGCAACTCCAGATCGCAGTAGCCACCATGGGACAGTGGTTCCGGAAGTGGCGCATCGACATCAACCCCACGAAAAGCACAGCGGTGCTCTTCAAAAGGGGTCGCCCTCCGAATACCACTTCGAGCATCCCACTCCCTAATAGGCGCGCAAACACCTCCGCCGTTAGGCCCGTTACTCTCTTTGGCCAGCCCATACCGTGGGCCTCGCAGGTCAAATACCTAGGCGTCACCCTCGACAGAGGGATGACATTCCGTCCCCATATTAAAACGGTACGCGACCGTGCCGCCTTCATATTAGGACGTCTCTACCCTATGCTTTGCAAGCGAAGCAAACTGTCCCTCCGTAATAAGGTAACTCTCTACAAAACTTGCATACGCCCCGTTATGACGTATGCAAGCGTAGTGTTCGCTCACGCAGCCCGCACCAACTTGAAGCCCCTTCAGGTTATTCAATCCCGATTCTGCAGGATAGCCGTCGGAGCACCATGGTTCCTGAGGAACGTGGATCTCCACGATGACCTGGAGCTCGACTCTGTCAGTAAGTATCTACAGTCGGCATCATTGCACCATTTCGAGAAGGCGGCACGACATGAGAACCCTCTTGTCGTGGCCGCTGGAAACTACATACCCGATCCTGTAGATCGAATGGTAAACAGTCGACGTCGCCCAAAGCACGTCATTACGGATCCTCCCGATCCATTAACGGTGCTTTTAGGCACCACAAGCACCGGTCACCGTCCTCGTCGAACCCGTCGCTTGCGACGAAGGGCTCGACGAGCGAATTAACCCCTAGACACAGCCCACTGAGTTTCTCGCCGGATCTTCTCAGTGGGTCGCGTTTCCGATCCGGTGGTAGATTCTGCGAAGCACTGCTCTTGCTAGGGTCAGTGTTAGCAACTCTCCGGTTTGAGCCCCGTGAGCTCACCTACACACGTTAGGGTGAAGCTGAAATAGCCTCTCAAGGCTATCAGCATAGGTAGGAAAAAAAAAAAAAAAAAAAAAAAAAAAAGTAACTCAATATAATATTATTGTAAAACATAGTACATATCATAAACATATCATTTAAAATTACTAGTGGTCGCCAACTAGTCGAAATTCAACCTTAATTATTAATTAAAATTATAAGTTTGCACATTATTAATTTCTATTGTCAAAGACTTTACTTCTATAATCACAGATTTTGCTAAGACTACACTACAGACAAATAATATTAAAGACAAAATATATTAATTTATTCTCAATTTGACCGCAGACTTTAACAATAAACGAAAGAGTGTATATTTATATGCGTGTGTGTGTCAAATACATGGTAACGTCTTTTTTATCGTTAAAATTAGCCTTCTGCACTTGTTCTCTATATTCTCTATAAGTGTGTGAAATTTCATACTCCTCCGTCTGCGCAATTTTCGTAAAAAGCGGTAAAAAGTTTTTGCTTCACGTATTAATATATAGAAGATATTGTCAGTCAACAAACACATTTTGTTGTTGTTGATTGAATGTGATTGTCATTCAGGCGTCGTTACTTCCACTGACCGTCCAAATATGGTACGATAGTATGGGTAATAAGTATTCTTTCGTATCTAAATTGAAGACATGAGTGGATGAAGGGGATATAATACAATCTGTTAATTTTGAGAAAACGTTTATTACATGTACTTTTTCTTCGTGCATAAACTCCTTCATCACATGTAATTTCTAAAAATAGCCTTTAAGCCCGGACTTTTGAGGTCTAATATGGTTTACAGGCACATAACAGCTTCATTTAATGTAAAAAGTGAAAATTCTTAAAAATGATACTTAACTCCTTCATCCACTCATGTCTTCAATAGTTTACGACACTATCGGTGGTTAGTTTTCAATAAATTTACAAAGCACAATAAAGGGACTGTCAATTATCCTTTACTTCCAGCTAATTTATTAATCAGAATAATCAAGGACGTTTAACATGTTTTATAGTTTGTACTTGTATCATCCGATTAACAAAGTTAGTGCAGCGTCAGGAATTTGTATCCCGTACTCTTGAAACTCGATTTATGTTTAATTTCTTTATTTTGTAAGGTTTTCTTTGTAATTTAATTTTGTTAATTAACTGTTTAATAATGGAATCCATCTATATTTTAATTGTTTTTCTTTGACCATGATTTAGTATTATATATGTATATAATATGTTTTCTACTTCTGCATCTCTAATTCATAAATGATAAGATGCATATCTTATAAGTAGATATGGATGCGCCTGACTTATTTTGTGAATAGCTTATTTATAAATTGTTTGTTGTCGGTATTGTATGTTTTCATGTGACACTAATACATAAATAAATTAACGGAGGTGCATGACATATAACAAGCCAACTGTCGACCTTGAGATCATAAGACGAAGAGGGAAAGTTTTATTATATTTTAATGAAGAAGAGTATATTAAGAATTGTACTTTCCTTCAACTTGAACCGCGTAACTATCTTGCGCCAGATAAACCCTTTAGGGGTCACAATACACTATCACTGATTCTCTTGGGTAATAGAAAGATAGGAGAGAAAGAATGAGTGGGCAGCAATTGCATTGATCTTACTGATGGTCAAGCGTCTTGTGAGCCCGTAGCAATAGGCACCGTCCTGCCTATTTCTGCCATGAAGTAGTTAAGTGGTTCAATTTGAAAAGTGTGCGTTGGACGATTAAATTTGAGGGGACTGAGTTCTGTAGGTGAGGGGCTATTTAAAAACACTCTGCTTCATGGTTAATATAATTATATTGCAAACACTATTACGCCATTACAATATTTTATTTTTATAAAACCTTAGAAGTTGCTCTGTCCGTGTCTAGATGAGAAGTCATTGTCTTCACTTACGAGAAGACAATCATCTGTTTTAAGCATTCCAATATTCGAAACTGTAACCTTACATGTGTCAAGTGTTGCCTGCCATTACTTTCATATTCAAACTCCAACAGTGTGACTCTTGTACTGTAACAATTAAAACTTAGAACTCATATCCACATATCTAAGCAATAGGAAAAAAAAACGTGTGTTTGTTCACGATTTATATGGCCTTTTACGCCAACCTTACTGTTTTTATATTTTACAGTAAGTATATCTATCAACAGACGAAGAATAAACATTCACTTGCATACCCGTAAACTAATCATCGATCCCCCGACAGCAAATCTCACAATAGCTAAACGGATTCAATGACAAGAAGCCCAGAATGTATGTTTTGTTTTGTACGAACCCTTTCTCTTCAGTCGACACCGGCAGATGCGTTACGCGGTCCAAAAACGTGAGCCGACTGGTTTTTGTGGTTCGTTCCGTATATCTTTATGTGGATAGTACGTAGATACGAGAAAATAATAATTCATTGGAAACATTATGAGTGTTATGGCATATTATTGTCAAGTGAAGCAGTTACGTGTTCAGATTACGGGATATTTTATATTACAAGAGACTTCGACCTCATGCCTCAAGCTGGGTAGCGTGAGACACAAGTCGATGATACCAAGTTAGGTCAAGTTTCACAAAAAGAAAAATATAGTTTTCATGTAAATTCAACCCATTTCCGAGCCTCAAATGCTATATTGTTTTCCTGTTTAGCGTAAAATAAAAGGATTGACATCCCGTAAAGAATTATCAGGTCATCATACAGAAGAGGCTTAATGTACCGTTAATGTTACAACTAAAATAATTCTTGCACAATTTTTACAAAATATATGCATAATGTTGTTTTCAAGTTTTATTACCTAGAATCTTTTCAGTTCGTTTAATATGTATGTGCATTTTATTTTCTTATACCTCTTCAGATTCTCTAATGAGAACCAGTGGTGACATCCGAAAACTGACTCGAAAGACGGTTAACAGGTTTGTCTGCCGTTGGCAGCCTACCGACAATCTTTAATCTACCCGTGATAATGGTGTTAACATCTCTGGAAATTAAATGTGGAATTCGTGGCCAGAACCCTGTAATTTTTAATATTTGTCATATAAATAGACGCGAAAATTTAAAACAAACTCGCATTCAATAAACGGAATATCCATGTTTGACTTTTCACAATAGGAGATAACAGGTGTACATAATTCGCACAATGGCGAAAATATACGATCCGTCATCCGACTAAGCTTTTGGTGCTTATAAGCTCGAGGTCATTACGATTTAGATTGCGATTCCACGTCTCAAGTCGGGCAGCGGCGCACTCACCTAACACCAGACGGACCGAGACTCGTTCAGAGATTTAGCGAAAAAATCATGTGATCAAATCAAACGGCCATTCAAATTGTGGAGCCTATTAAAAACTAAATTGGAACAATCAAAAACAAATTGATAGTTAAGAACAATAATACCCGCGCCATAATTTTACGAAGAACAAAGAAACTGAATACAACATAATTAAAATTACTCATACGGTTTAATTTTTTTTCAATATATTTCTGTTTTTTTTTATTGCTTATATGTGTGAATGAGCTCATAGCCCACCTGGTGTTAAGTGGTTACTGGAGCCCATAGACATTTAGTCATTTACAACGTAAATGCCGCCACTCACATTTGAGATATGAGTTCTAAGGTCTCAGTATAGTTACAACGGCTGCCCCGCCCTTCAGACCGAAACGCATTACTGCTTCACGGCAGAAATAGGTAGGGTGGTGATACCTACACGCGCGGACTCACAAGAGGTCCTACCACCAGTAACCAGTGTTGACCGCATCCGCAAAAACTAGAAAGTACACATTCGACACGTCGGATATATTATTATGTCTTATGACTACAACTCGCGAAAACCTAAGAGAATACTGTAGTTAACCCATTGAGCGCGAAACGTCGATAGATCGACTCTCTATTGATGCATATAAAGTGCGGAGCGTCGAAATACCGACTATTGCGGAGTTTGATTATATGTAACACGTTTTTAATATGTAAAAAAATATATAAATAACAATTTAAAATTATTTTGCTGTGAATTTAGCATTCTCTTTGTATTTTTTTTTGAAGTTTTATAAGGTTTTTTTTTTTCCAAAAATCGTTTAGTTCTGCAAAATAGTATGTGAAAAAGCTCAGCACTTCAAAAAGGTTAATAAAACACAAATATATCACAAACAGCTTTTTATTTAATATAAAATTTGAACTGGCAATAAAAAAAATTAAAAATTCACATACTCAACTAATCTTGAAATATTAAAAATGTAGGTACACATTTACATAGTGCCAAGTACATAGTACAAATCATATTCCCTACTATATATACATAGCAGGAAATATGAAATGGGAATTTACTTACGAGTAAATTAGCTGAATTATTGCATTAAAACAATTAAAAACCGATTACGTTACTTTTGGATGAGTTTGAAATTAATTACCTACCTATTATTTATATTCTAGCAAATTACTTCAGAAAATTAAATCTTCCGAGATTACGCATTTTACATACTTTAACGTTGAAAATAAAACCCGATGTTGCATCATGCAATGCAACTTGCATGTGTGAAGCGATTACCTCCCATTTAGGCCAAGAGTTGAACATACATCCTGCCTTCATCATGCCTTCTCTTAATTACCACAGACTTTATTAGTAGATTGGAAATGTATTTTTGTATTTACATTTTTTTTTAATTGTCAAGATGGGTGGACGAGCTCACAGCCCACCTGATGTTAAGTGGTTACTGGAGCCCATGGACATCTACAATGTAAATGCGCCACCCACCTTGAGATATAAGTTCTAAGATCTCAGTATAGTTACAACGGCTGCCCCGCCCTTCAAACCGAAACGCATCACTGCTTCACGGCAGAAATAGGCAGGGCGGTGGTACCTACCCGCGCGGACTCACAAGCGGTCCTACCACCAGTAAAACATAACATAATCATTTAGCGATACAGACAACTAATAACGCCATCTATCGATTATTACTTTAAGCGCCCGTTTAAGATACTAAAACTTTAATAAGGTTACATTATATTAAGATTATTGTGATTTTCTTTAGATAAGGACCAAATTGTTAAGAATAAATTTTATTGTGTCCCTTAATCGAAATTACAAGCTTTAAGTAAACAGAAAACAATATCCATTTACTGAACTAGCCAAAGATATTGGCAATAAAACGAGAGGGCAATGGGCATATAACTTCGTGTTCCCTCGCAAGGGCGTTGACCCCACGAGTTATTTCTTTTTTTGTGATACATTGCGTGCTTTACAAAATAAAATTTGTAAACCTTTGTTATTGAATGTGTTCTTTAGTAGCCTTTTTCTATTAGTTACCGGAGCTTTATGAATCTGTTATCGAAATCCTGTCGGTAAAAAAAATAACAAGATCGTATTTTACGAACAGTAAAATTCTTTACAAATCTTCAATAAAAAAAATATAATATTCATTAAAAAAAAAATATATATATATATATATATTAATAGCCCTCTTTTATCATCTTCTTATAACGAGCTTATAAAGCTCCGATAACAAATTAGATACAAGACCATCGGTATACCAATTACATATATTCCTTTTCGGGTATGAATCCATTACACCTTCTTTATAAAGTACAGTGTTTTTACACGGCACCTATTTGTAATATCGGCAGCGCTAATTGGAATGCGTTTTGGATGTAAGTCGAGCTGTTGCCGGCCTGAAAAAAATAAAAAAAAATTCTATATAATAGAATATGAGATGTCTGTATAAATGTGCAAATGGAAAATTTATCACATCAATTTTTTTCGTACAATAATATGTTTCGGTTTTAAAAAATAGTACAGTGTGCTTAGTGCGAGTTTTTTAATGTTCTCGATAGCGTAAAAGTTAGATCATATTTTTATGGAATGGGATCGTTTGCCGCTAGGGGCGCTGTTAACGCAGATTTGTATGGAGTTGGAACGTTAGTCTAAGTTTTTTTTTTTTTATTGCCATTTACGGCCCACCTGATGGTAAGTGGTCACCGTCGCTCATGGACGTCAGCAATGCCAGGGGCAGAGCCAAGCCGCTGCCTACCATAAGGTTAGCTGCCGTTGGGGGCGCTGTTTCAACTGCATACAAAATCGGGTTAACTTTTACGCTATCGTGAACGTTAAAAAACTCGCACTAAGCACACTGAAGTCAGTTAGTTCGTCTCAGTGTAGTGTGTAGTTAAGTCGAAGGGTATCTGTTAGTGGAACTGAAATATCAACCTTCTGTTTTAAGAAAGGCGGTAGGCTCATATAATAATAATAATTCCCTCATCCGGCTCCAAATTAGTATTCCCTGTATTAGGGGTACCAAAGACTGACCTACATACATACATACAATGTATTGTTTTATTCACATCAAAATAAAGTTTAGCCCAGTAAAACTATAGCACAAAATGAGTTGCTCTATAAAGAGAAACAACATTTAAAGCTATTGCTTCACCAGTATTTATGTTTTTTATATTTCAATATTCAAATTAACATTTATGTCACCTGTATAACATATTATCCTCTTTTAAGATTTTTGTCATAAATCAAATAGAGGTTACATATATATAGACGTTTAAATAATTAAAAATATAAAGAGCAAGCTAATCTGTTCATCACACGAATGTTTGCCTCATGTGGGAATCGAACCCACGACCTTCGGCGCTACAGTCAGGGGAGTTAACTATTGCACCACAGAGTCAGTCACATTGTGATGTCTATGAGGTTCTAAGCACTCACTCACACACGTGGTCTCACTTGCAAATCTACAGTGCTAGTGACATAGTCCACAACAATGGTATGCGAAGTTAATTTGAAAATTTTCTCCATTTACCTTTTCATCTTCAGTATTGTCTTCAGCAAGATTCTAATAGCGATAGGCTATCCATTGTAACAAGTAGGTATCTTAAAAATTAATATTATTTTCGTGGAATGTACAGTAAACAAATTGATGCAATTACCTCTAAAAATATATTCGTGATGTAATTATGTATTTGCTCCGTATTCTCTGTTTGCAATTCATTCAATTTCTCGGTGAAGAGAGTCGCCAACTCACTGACGTGTTTGGTCAGTACCGCGGTCATTCTGAAACGTGGAAATTGAATCTTATTGCTTCGTCCGAAAGCCCTAATTGTGCTGTTTCGTTTACTTTGAAAACGTTGCGGATTATGACGTCACTATTAGGGCTGACGGTAAAGACAGTTCTTCCCCTCATACTATTCCGTTTTCATAACGTCTACTGTTATTCATTCAATGGTGCTAATTGACATCACTAATTGCTATTTCATCGCATCATGTCATTGCAATCGTATAAACAACATAATAAATAGTCTTTTCGCATTAAAAGTGTACAATTTAAAAAAAAAATCTAAATTTAGTTAATATGCGGAATCATTTGGTATCACCAGTATTTTTCTCATAAATACTGTCAAAAGAGCGTAGTTTAGTTTTGCTAAACCAAGCTATAAATGCTGCCAAGACGATTAATATTAAAAACATCACATGTTAAACCTTTAAAACACTCTCCTGTAAAATTAGTAAGTTTTGAGATTATACAGTTTTAATGCGAGAAGACGATATTAAAGTTGCGTTTTAGTTTGAACGGTGGGGCAACCGTTGTACTGTAAGCACTGAGACCTTAGAAGTCATGTCTCGATGTGGGTGGCGGCATCCACGGTCTAGACATATATGGGCTCCATCAACATAAGCAAAAAAATAATAATTAATGAACGAATGTTCTTTCATTGATAGCACCAGTAAGTCCGAGTTTTTTAACCTTCTCGATATCGTAAAAGTTAATGCAATTTTGTATAGTGTTGGAACGTTTGCCGCTAGGGGCGCTGTTCCAACTGCATGCAAATTTGAGTTAACTTTTACGCTATCGAGAACGTTAAAAGACTCGCACTAAGCACACAGATCGAAGTTGATGTAAACGTTTCGTCGTACTGAGTGAGGGCGTCAGCTTCGTCTGCCGTGGAGCGACGCGGCTTCACCAGCAGCATCTCGCCGGCCTTGTGGTACAGTTCCACCGACAGCGCCGTCGCCTGGGCCAGGCTCGCGACCGCGCGCTTGTACACTTGCTTCTCTGTGAGCTCGCCGCCCGACGACAACCAGTCTATCGCTTCTGTGTACTGTCTGTAACGGGCATAGCATGATAGTAAACACGGACTTTTTGGCGGGAACGCGACGAGTGAAGTTGTGTGATTTTTTTTTATTGCCCTTGTAGGCAGACGAGCATACGGCCCACCTAATGGTGAGTGGTTACCGTCGCCCATGGACTTCAGCAATGCCAGGGGCAGAGCCAAGCCGCTGCCTACCGCTTAATATTTCCACTCCACAAGCCTCGTTTGAAGAAGGACATGTCATTATATTGAAAAAACAAATTGAAGTCGGAGCTCAACGCCTTAACTTGGCTTTAGACTGCAGATGGATATTTCTAGGATTCATTATTAGTTTTCGGTTTCCGAACACCCTGTACATAGTACGTACTTGACGATGGGCTGAAATTGTAACTTCAGCCCGAGATCTTGAGTCGCGGTCTGAAGTCTCTCGTGGAAAGCCTCAGATTCGAACGTGTCTTCTGATGGGTCATTATCGTTTTCGTCGTCTTCGGGCATCTCACATAACTCTGGAAGCAACATAGATAATACAACTAATATCAGTATTTTGGGAAACGATCATGGTTTCTGTCAGTTATTCAAAGATCTTCATTGTGCGGGTGGGTGTCTTTCAGAACACGGACTATTCTGATCAAACTTCATTATATTTTTAATACATTAATTTATAGTAATCGCGGGTAACAATTCGCTGTGATTATGGCTATAACAAAGATGCCTAGATTTTTTTTAATTCACGCGCCATCCATTTTCCATTAATAGTACTAATACAGAATCCTTCCTTGGATCGCCAAACAAAACTGAACCAACTCTATAATAGCCGGCAAACTTCTTGAGCATTTGTCGACGTAGTGGGGGTAAGTTCGCGCATGGTACACTCACGTGCAAAAACATTATTTACTTACGTCATAATGCTATTAAATTATTAAAATCAACATATTATGTATTTATTTATATATTTATTAGAACATCAACAAAAAATATAGGTTAATAATTGTAATAATTTAATCTTGGGGTAAAATAGATATTCCTTCTATTAAGTCAAAACTAGAGCTGTTGCCAGGTCTTTATTCAGTTGAAGCGAAGCTGGTATTTGTAATTTTTTTTTTCGTTATCATAATCTTGACCATCATCATCATCACTGTTTTCATCACCCGAGTGATCGTGATGAGTCGACATAGGGCTCATCGGTGTAGTTTACAACTCAGTCGGTTCGGTCTTCTTTTTGTCTATAATTAATTATTTTTTGAAGATATTCGATTCGTAGTAATCGAATGTTACTTTTTTCAATTACCAGCTTCCGATTACTTTCTGTTTTGCATCTGAAGTCTAGCTCTTTCATAATTCGTCGTAAGCTTCATTCCGAGCCATTAAAATTTATATCTTCTTTAAATTTTTCGAAGCCTTTCTACGATACGGAGTTTCGCTGCTTGTTATGTAGTTATTATGATTACATCTTTTTATTACAGATTGACCGAAACTATCCATTCCGGTAGCTTTCTTCTTCCCTGATCTTTTCTTACCCGGAGTCCGAAACACGGCGAGCAAGCCAGAGCCTTTAGCTTCGTTAATAATGCACCTAACAGTACTCACTGATGTTTTTCTTGCTTCCAAAGTCTGTTTTACTTTTTCCATATAATTCTTCCCCTGTTTTATAATGAAGCAATATACGTCGTACACAATTTTTCTACCCTTTCTTTTGAATACTACACCAGTTTTAGCGGCATAGTGTATTTTTTATAAAAAATCAACAAACACTCAACATATAGCAATGGCAACAAAGTCAACAAGCAATTATAACAAATAACTTAATAATTAATAACGATAGACTTTTTACTGTACGCAAGCGTACTTTTGGGAGCAAGCGGAAAGAGGGCGCGGTGCGGGACGCAAGGTTCGACTGATCTACCAATAACGCGCTCGATACGATTTCCCCTGCCGTCGCGCCTCACCCTCACCACCAAAGTGATCTAAAATTCGGTTCTGCGCAGTCAAGGTCATTTGCTCAAGAAGTTTGCCGGTTACTATACCAAGAATGCATAGAGAACAAACTTTGACCTTTATTTTAAATATATATCAAAATTGTAGCTTAACTCAATCGTTACAATTTTCAATACAGCGCCATCTCTTAAAGACTCATAGAGCTCACAAGTGACACTTTGTCTTATATTAAGCTAATCCATCTCTCAAGCCGGACCAAATCACACACTGTATGCGTAGTTTCATTAAAATCGGTTCATTGGTTCATAAGTGCATCGCGGACAAACAACACGATTCCTGCTTTTACTCATATAATATGACCATAGTAAGTGTGGAGATAATGAGGTCTGAATTTACTTTTACACTGATTCGTAGGCAAAAACAATACGCGCTAAAATAATGTTTACGAAGCCATTTGTTATCTATGGGCGAAACTAGGGATAGGCCGGTTTTGCATCAAAATTTATTAAGTTTTAAATAAATTGCAATATACATATAAGCACGAATATGAAGAAATGTGCGTTAGGTCACTTTTGCGCTGACGTCCTCATATATGGGATTAACACTACCTTTATGTTAAAATTTGTTGTAACATTAAATCAGATATTAAGTAAATAAATAGTGAAAGCGTGAAGAGAGAACGTAGGGCGAAGATAATTCTAACGTACCGGCAACCTGCTGCAAAGTTTCCTTAAGATCCTGTCGTTTTTCGGGCGAGAGCCCTCGCATCCGTTCTTCTATTCTCATGTTCACTTGCCGAGATAGGATCTCTAAGGCTTCCAAGTGAACTAGACCTGGAAATTATCAAATAAATAATGAAACTGAACAGAACCTAATAATTTAAAATATCTCATTTAAAATTCACACGCCCCAAATTAGGATTATGAGTGTCTTATAACTAACAAAGACAGTGACTGACTAATTCTGGCTAGGATCTGATGCTGATTCACGAGGTCTAATAGCCAATCAGTAACTATAGAAGTATTATAAGATGTCTATTTTCTACTGACGGTAAACATAATTCGAAATTAATAACCTTCAAAATCGTCAAACAAATTCTCATAGTGTACTTCTTTAGCTTCCTTCTTTTCTTCTCTTATTCTGTCATCCTCGTCAGCTTTAGCTTTCGCTTCTCTCAGTATTTGTGACAGCACCGGTTTCTCGTCAGGAGCTAAGCCGAGTAGTGCTCGTTTTTTTGCCAACCCAGGATCTCCATCTTGAAGAACTTCCATTGTTTTCTTACCAATCGTCTCCAGAGTGCCTAGGCCACCCGATATGACTTTAGTGCCTGAAAAATTACATATACGAAAAATTAAATTATATGTATATTATATATAATTAACAAATGTTTACCCGTGGCTTTGCCAGCCTTAATTACCATGTATAAATATGGATTGGTCAGTTGATCGGAGCAGTCTTTATCTTATTTTCCTACTTTTCATTTTGATTTCTATAGTACTCCTAGCCGTATTTTAGTTTCGTGAGTTCACACACTTGGCTATCATCATGTCTGAGTGAAAATAATTGTGATATTGTAGTAATTGTGAAATTAATTGTAAAAAAGTTTTCACTTTGTGATATCTATGGGCTTCTGTCACGTAAGTGGGTAGTGAGATCATCTTCCTATTGATAGTAATAAAAAAACTTACCGGTAGTTTCAACAAATTTAGTCACTTCTGAGATAAGACCTCTAAATGGAAAAGCATCACTCGTGCTTTTTGGTTCGATTTTGTCATTATTCGTATTTATATTACTTTCTAAACCATCAGGACTATTTGCCTTTGCTTCTTTTTCTTTGGCAGTTTGTCTCGCTAACTCTTCAGGGTCTGGTGCACCGATACTGGTTTCTAAAACCGTCGAGATGCCCTGAAATATGAGATTCAGTATTAGATACCTACATTCTATAGAATAACTTTTTTGAACGATTTTACTGGTTCCCCTATATTCTATATGATACCTAATATAATTTCGTGTTCAGGTTAGGATTTTCCGAATTGACTTTCGCCACTAGCGGTAATTTTAATCTAGTTTTACATATGTATACACAATCATGAACCCACGGAGTACTTTATTCATTTAATAATTTAACGAGTGTCATACTTCAGCCTGTAGACTACTTACACTGCATTTGCCCTTTCTACAAGAACTCTTTAAAAATAGGTCATATGATATTGTGGTCACAGGTCACCCCTTGAAGTCTTCATGAACACTATTCTCAACTAAAATTCGGATCTGAATTACCAAAATAATTGTTTTTAAAGGCAGTTTATTTCTTATGGTATCTCTGGAACTTAAGCCACTCAAAATCAACCAGATTAAATAAATCAGATTCAACCAAAATTGAACTTTTTTACTTTAAATTATCAGTTTGAATGTTATTTGATTTTAAAATTAATATATTCCCTAGAGTTGCTTATAATAGTTGCCAACGTGAACCTTTGCTAAGAGATACATTGAACTAATAGCAACATTGTTTTATATTTACAGAAAAAAAATATACCTGAGACACTTGATTGGTAAGTGTACTGATACCAGCAGTTGCCGTAGTCAATATGGAGTCTACACTCCATCCCCAACCCCAGCCCTGGTAGTGCTGGTTGTCGTAGTATTGGCTAGCTTTTCTGTAACCTCTTGAATATCAGGATAAATTGATTTTGTTTCCTGTCGTGTTGGCTGAGTCTGAATTGGTTTATAGGGATCCTGAAACACAAAATTTAGATATTAATGCTATTTATTTGCAAAGGAGGCAAACACAGCCCTCCTGAAAGTGGTGAACATTACAATTATGCATCGGAAATGCGAAGTGTACAGTCAAGTGCCAAGTTATATAAACTTATATTTTTAATTAAATTATTATCATTGAAAATTAAGCACAATTTTGAAAAAATCAAAAAAATCAAAATCAAAAATTTTTATTCAACATAAATGGAAGTACATACTTGTTGAACGTCAAAAAAAAAACTACCGCCAATTCACAAGAACTAGCCTCCGTCCTGAGAAGAATTGGCAAGAAACTCAGCGGGCATGTTTTTTTTTTTTTACATATGAAATTATTATTTATTTATTTTTTAATATTAGATTTTTTTTAAATATGAATTTTTTACAATGAGTAATATAACGTAACAATTACTACAATATTGAAATGCCTGGAGCGAGCAACTCATTCCCACTTTGTGCAATCTTCTAGATAATCATTGACTTTATAGTAAGCTTTATTGCACAGATGTTCTTTAATAGTTTTCTTAAACCTATGTATATGTAGGTTCTGAACATCTTGTGGGATTTTGTTGTACAGGCGCACAGACAAACACCCGAATGAATTTCGTATCTTATGTAATCTACTCATCGGCACAACAAGCTTGTGTTTGTTCCTAGTATTTCTATTATGTATGTCCGACTGTTTAGGAAACTCCTCAATATGTTTACGAACATACATCAAATTTTCAAAAATGTACTGGGATGGCATAGTGAGAACTTTAATTTCTTTAAATTTCTCCCTCAGGGATTCCCTTGAGTGCATGTTATAAATAGCACATATAGCTGTTTTCTGCAGAATAAATATCATTTCTACATCGGCCGCATTGCCCCATAGCAAAATGCCATAGGACATGACACTGTGGAAGTAACTAAAGTAAACTAAACGAGCCGTGTCCGCGTTTGTTAACATTCTAATTTTTTTTACTGCGTATGCTGCAGAGCTGAGCTTACTCGCCAATTTATGAATATGAGGTCCCCATTGCAGTTTGGAGTCCACTGTTATACCAAGAAATACGGTTGACTCAACAAGCTCCAATGATTCCTCAGAAACAATGACATCACTCTCCACTTGTCTCACATTTAAAGATGGTTTAATACATTTTAAAGTAAATTTAATACATTTAGTTTTCTTACTATTCAATAATAGGTTATTGATACGGAACCAATGAACCACACACGAAATCGCATCATTCACTTCGTCATAGACTTGTAATTGTCGTTTAATTTTAAATAATAAAGATGTATCATCTGCGAATAATACGACCTCGTGTCTGGACTCAATAAAACTAGGTAAATCGTTTATATATATTAGAAATAAAAAAGGACCCAAAATGGAACCCTGAGGTACACCCATTTTCAACAAGGTGCCTGAAGATCTATTACTTTTCACATCTACTGTTTGTATCCTTCCTGATAAATAGGAAGTAATAAGTTCCAATGCACCATCCCTAATACCATAGTGATGTAGTTTCCTCACCGATGTTTCATGTTCAACACAGTCAAATGCTTTGGACAAGTCACAGAAAATTCCAAGACAATCATGCGATTCCTCCCAAGATTTAAAAATATTTTTGACTAGATAAGCACCTGCATCAGTTGTAGAGCGACCCCTGGTAAACCCGAATTGTTTATTGTTTGATGTTTGATTGTTTGTTAATTGTTTAATGAAAACTAGCATTTATATCAAATGTAACTTATAAATTAGCTATCTTGAAATGTTTTCGTATGGAAAAAAATATAAAGCGTTGACTTGTTGATATCGGATGTTTTGTTGGACTGAAAGATCAAATTAGGCAAAAAATTTATGTCATTTGATTGAATTCATAAAATAAATTATTTGAATACTTTTTTATTTGTGGCAGCAGTGTATGATGATATATTCCAGTAAAATTCAGTGACCTCATTGGAATTAAAAGTTAATTTCACTAGT
Organism: Bombyx mandarina; assembly: GCF_030267445.1. Taxonomy (NCBI): domain Eukaryota; kingdom Metazoa; phylum Arthropoda; class Insecta; order Lepidoptera; family Bombycidae; genus Bombyx; species Bombyx mandarina. Next base: position 16,431,061 of record NC_143234.1, read on the forward strand.
TTAGTTTCAAAATGATATATTTTCATTTATCACTCCACTACTTGTACATCTTCTATGGATATATTAAAAGCATGGGCATTAGCAGAGTCACTAATAATTTATAATAAATAGTAGTTATTACCTCAATCGTATTATCATCTTGTCCCCAATCATCAAAATCATCCCAACCTGTATCTTTACTCTTTGTTTCTTCAGATTTCTTTGTTGTCTTGTCTTGTGAGTAATTCGAGTCTATGGTTTCATTTTTATTGGACTGCAGTACATGAGTGTTAGAGGGTACTGCGTTTTGTGCTACCAATATTTCATCATCATCAATATCAAAATCATCCCAACCGTCAGAAGATTTCTGTAATTGAAATCTATTAAAACTTTGCAGTCCGGCAATACCGGTGGTGTCGTGTGGGTAAAGTAGCGGTCAACTGCCAGCCTCACCAATGTGGTGTCATGAACATATCAAAGTTTCATGAAAGTAGGGCAACGGGGCTAAGAATCTATGAGAACTAATCATGAAATTAATAAAAAATTACGATTTATAATTTCCCAGATATTAATCAAGAACGGCCGGTGACAAGCCAAGTAATCCAGATTAGTACTGCCGATGCCAGCAAATAAATGTTTAGGAGAAGTGCGGACGGGAAAGTGTTAAAGGCTGTTCTTGGGTAACTAGAATTTCTCTCGTATAAGAAATTAGTCAAGACTAGACTACGACTCATTAAAATTTCGATATAATACATTTACACCAGGGGATTGGAATGGAGAGATGTGTTTGGGTTAAAGCCATAGGATTTTCAAAAGTACCTTAATATTTAAAGTCATTAAACTAAAAGTTAACCTAACGAGTCATTATAAAATAGAGTTTTCAATGTGGATCACTACAAAAGTTAAAAACAAATTGAAATTTTTTGTATACATTATACGTATTGTAATTTTAAATGCACATATCATTAGAATAATGTATTCATGTTGTGATATAATTTTGCCGAATTAACAAATGCCATTATAAGTTGTACTGAACTTTCACTAGATTGAAATTACAAATGACACTCCTTTTTTTAAACTTACATAAAAAACCCATACTTAAATGATTATATCACGGAATATGCATTTATGATTAGTTCTCCAAAAAAAATATTTCTTTATAATCTCATTTACCATGACTTTGTTAGTATATAGTTATGGATGATAATTTAATGGATACTGTTAGATTATACACAGTAAAGTTGACAAAATAGATAGCGTAACGGAATATAGATTACACGCAAAATTTTCTATAGTAAATTTGAATAACAGCTGTTGACTTAAAAATAAAATTTCCAAAATAAAGCTCAACATGAATTATATTGAAACAAAACTAGTGGGACCCCAACTTTAATTTTACTTAAAAGACACCTTATGTTCCGATGTATACATAAAAAGCGTTAAAGACAGTATTGTATGTTCCTGAAAAACTTTAAAAATGAGCATGAAGGAAGGCATGACTTACAGGTTCCTCTTTGTTTTTCACAGTGTCGGTAGATGAAGATTGTGTTTCTTTTATTTTGTGGTCCAATTCCCGACTATTTTCGGTATAATTAGAGGACGATAATCGCTCTTTTCTATCCTTTTTATAGGTGTATTTTGTCCCTCGTCGGCACTTTCAAAATCTTCACTATCACTTGTAGCCATTTCGAAGGAATTACTTTTTAATAATACATAAGCCAATAAATAACTATTAACTAAGGAAAATATCCTTTATTCCATTGAAAAAAAATTTAGTTCCTACTTATTTTTGCGTGTTATGATGAAATTGCCAACACTTGACATTGACTTTTGATTTATTCTTTGGTAAAGACATAGAACAGGCAAAGAAAACATAATAGACACAGCCAAGTCTTTCATAATATTAACCCGCAGACACAGCCCACTGAATTTCTCGCCGGACCTCCTCAGTGGGTCGCGTTTCCGATCTGCGAAGCACTGCTCTTGCTAGAGCTAGTGTTACGTTAACATAGCCCTCTAAGGCTACAAGCTTAGGTAGGAAAAAAATTGAATTGAAAGGATGGAGTTACATTATATCTTTGATGCGTAAGTGAAATTAGTGGTCATTGCTCCTATGGATATTGGAAACTCCAGGGGCATTGCGCCACTACTGCCTGTTATGAAATATTATTTTAATTTTTCTGTAAAGGAAGACATGCTGTAGGACTACGAAAACATCGAAGTGAGAGTTCAATTCAGAGTCATAACGTGTGTGGGATGAAAGTAGCAGACGTAAATTATTCCAAGAAAAACTGGTGAATCGTGCTTAGTTAATAAAAAGGAGATCTTTCTAAATTGCCATTAACAAACGTGAGCATACAAAACTACCAGAATTATCTTCAAAAAAAATTCATGTTTTTCTTTTACTGACTGATTTTAAAATTGCACTGAGCGTCTTACCTCCACTACCTCAACATAATACAGAAGATTTAGACAGAATGTTCGTTGCTTATCTGCAGGCAAGTTTTTAGTTCGTATGAAAGTTCCTTCCTGTGCTGTTAGCCTTGAGAGGTTATTTCAGCTTCACCCTAACGTGTAGGTGAGCTCACGGGGGCTCAAACCGGAGTGTTGCTAACACTGGCCCTAGCAAGAGTAGTGCTTCGCAGAATCTACGACCGGATCCGTAATGCGACGCACTGAGAAGATCCGGCGAGAAACTCAATGGGCTGTGTCTATGAGTTAATTCGCTCGTCGAGCCCTACGTCGCAAGCGACGGGTGCGACGAGGACCGTGGCCGATACTCGTGGTACCTAAAAGCCCCGTTAATGGATCGGGAGGATCCGTAACGACCACTGATGTAGGAAACTTAAGGATATGAAACGTCAACAAAATTCGTGCCACTGTGACGTCATCTGGCCACAAAACATGGCGGTTTTAGTGCTGCCCAGAAGATTTTAATGTTAGTAGGTTTTATCGATAAACGTTCTTGGCTCATTTTATTTGAAATATTGTTGAGTATGAATTATTTGTAGAATTTATACTTAATAGGAAGTAAGTATATTGTTATGTGCAAAGATGATGTGATTTAGATAATATGTGAAATCTAAGACGAGTTCGTGCTTCAAATTTGCCAATTAAACGATATGACGATTTTAAAAATTTGCTACACTGATTTTATAAAGTTGTCGTTTGCCGCAAAACATAAAGATATTGCGTAGTACAGTGCCATCGGTGTCCATTTCTAGTATGCTAAATGTTATCGTATTTTGAGTACGTGTTTTTTTGGATTATTACGATCTATTTTAATTGTTTTGCTGACTCTAAAGTCCGTAACACACTACTGCAGCGCACCTCAAGGAAGGTGCGCCGCACCCTTTGCCTTTTCCCCGAAATATCTAAACAGAATGTCTAAATATGTTTTGATGACACATTTTATTAAGAGGTATTTATGATTAGTGTCATGATCAATAGATTCCGACCGAAAAATTGTGTCCGATTTTTCGGATGAGGGCTTCATAATGAATTTAAATATATATAGATAATAGTTTTGGGGCATCGACTTTCTTGAGATCCTATAAAATATGTTTTAATTATTATTTTGTATGTTTTAAGCATGATAAAATAAGAAATTTAATATAAGTAATCATATTAAATCGATATCAAAGTCAATAAATAATGTACAACCCAAAACAGACGCCGAACTGACGTGACAATGACATTTGGTGCGCTAAGCATGGCGGATTTTCGGCCTCATTAGACATTTACGTATATTCATGTTTCATTTTATGTACGCACTGAAATACTGTTATATTGTTTTCCTGCGAGTTAAAGTGTTGGGTAAGAACGAGATAGATATATGTTTATGTGTGTGCCTTCAAAATGGGTGCTATTGATATAAGCAATTGTACGTATAGAACAATATGTCGTGTCCCTACTATATAGGTCTATGGTAATGACGTTTTAAGGCGAAAGAAATTAATACGTAAACTTTATAAGCTTATTTTCCAAACATAGGCTGTCTATTGAATATTAGGAACCGCTTTGAAATCCTCTCCATCTTAAGGAATCGTAGGGTTTGGCCGTCACTTCAGTATTTGTAGCATGGTATCTAAAAAAAATATTCTAATTCTGGTTCCAGCACCATGGCACTGTGGAACAAGTCCATAGAATCTGCTCTGTAATAAGGAAGGCACTAGAGAGAAAGGAGTACTGCTCCTCTGCCTTCCTAGACGTGCAGCAAGCGTTTGATAGAGTATGGCACAAAGGTCTCTTGTATAAAGTAAAAACTCTTCTACCCTGTACATTCTTCCCCATCATAAAATCTTATCTAACAGAAAGAATATTTCAAATAAGAGAAGAAGAGTGTACATCGCCATTTCACTCAATCAAAGCTGGTGTACCGCAGGGGTCTGTCCTGGGTCCAGTCTTGTATACCATTTACACATGTGATTTACCACAAAGCGAACATGTTACATTAGCAACATTCGCAGACGATACCGCTGTACTGGCATGTAGCAATAGCCCAAACGAAGCTTCAGACTTCCTACAGACTGGATTGCAAGAAATTGAAACCTGGCTTTCAAAGTGGAGAATAAAAACTAGTGTGACAAAATCCGTTCATGTAACCTTCACTCTCCGTAGAGGAGACTGTCCGCCAGTAACTCTGTGCAATCAACAACTCCCGCAAGAACACTGCGTGAAATACTTGGGAATACACCTTGATAGGAGACTCGTATGGAAACAACACATACAGAAGAAGAGAGAAGAAATCAACCTGAAATACAGAGGACTCTACTGGCTGCTTGGCAGAAATTCCAAGCTGTCAGTAGATAATAAGCTACTCATCTACGAAATGCTCTTGAAACCAATTTGGACATACGGGATTCAACTATGGGGTTCGGCGTGTGACTTTAACATAAGTATCATACAGAGGGTTCAAAATTACATCTTGAAACAAATATCGAACTGTCCGTGGTTTATAAAAACATCGGAGATTCATGAACACCTCAAAATCAGGACTGTTAAACAGGAAATCAAGACCTGGAGTATGAAATACAGAAAAAGGCTAGAAATGCATCCTAATAAGCTTGCCACGCAACTAACCACTCCAGACCTAATAAATAGGCTTAAAAGGCGACAAATCCTAAGTCTTGATAGACACGGTTGACAGAGTGGAGCAGTCTCGATGGAGATTTTGCTCTGACCGTCTAACAGCTCTCAACACATCTGCTCATAGTCTAGCTGACTGAATGCAAGATAAAGAAAAAAAATAAAAAAAAAATCTGGTTCTAAAAAAATGATTATCATTTCTAAAACTCCCAACATACATAGAACGAGCAAATAGTTTTCATTGCATTGGAAAAAGATTATCGATCAATTAAATCGGTGATCGTTATTTAACGAAACAATTTAAAATTATTATTATACGTTTGATAGCATTTTGAGAATGTTATTTCTGCCATACAGCAGTAATGCGTTTTGGTTTGAAGGGTGGGTCAACCGTTGTACTGTAAAGACTGAGATTTAGAACTCATGCCTCAAAGTTGATGGTGGGATTTAAGTTGTTAATGTCTATGGGCTCTGATGACCACTTCATACCAAGTTACCCATGAGCTCGTACACCCATCTATATAATCAAAAAATCATATTCATTTATTATACTATTCTTACCTCTGATATCATGAATTATTCAAACGACACTTATGGAAAGTACTTAACGGTAGGCAGCGACTTGACTCTGCCCCAGGAATTGCTGAAATATGTGAGCGACGCTAACTACTCACCATCAGGTAGGCTGTATGCCCGTCTGCCTACAAGGGTGCTAAAAAAAGAAAAGAAGGAGCAGCCCCTCTGCGTCCATAAGTACGGTAACTACCGCTTTCATAATTATTATTAAACTATTATACTTTTGAGGATCCGTACTTACCACTGTTTTTAGTTTTAGCAGAGGTAGCAAGGTATGGCAGTTTTAGTGTTGTTGAGGTCATCGTCATAAATCGTCATGGCTTACTCGTCTGCCGAAGATACCTACACTTATACATATTATTTTTATATAGGTACGGTACAGAATTGGATATTATTCCATTAGTTTTACATTCCACATGCAATTCTCATAGCGTGACAGTAAAAAAGCCGATTGGAACAAAAAAAACGCATGTATTCAACACATTTCAAAATTTCACGACGTTCAAAAAATATTAGCATCATTTTCAACGAAATTTTCTGGGTAGCTTTAAAATAAAAAATAAAAACTTGAATGTTCTATAAAATCAAATTAAAAAATAAAACCACAGTAAAACGTAATCTACATTTTCACAGCTCTGAGGATTCTAGGCTTGAACAGAGTCTCTATTCCAATCTCCACGGTCAATTTGATGAACAAAATTATGTAGGTAATGTAATGAGCTGTGGACCTTCATCATTATCCTGTTTACTGGAAACCTTTTTACGTGACAGTCGTCAAGCTATTAAGAATAAATGTATTTTGCTTTAATGTATGCATCATAATCAGAATTTTACGTTTTTTATGTTGGTATTACACCTATAAAATAGGCAGGTATTTAAATCATGTTTAAACTTGTAGATACCAGTGTATTGTAAGTATCTCAAATCTACGGTACGGAATGCATTGTATGTAGTCTATACATACATACTCGAGTAAACATATTTATACAGTAGAATCGTAAATAGATTCAATGGGTACACTGCAAATACACACGTACTTTTAGCATACAGCGAGCTGGCTTTGCAGTATCCGCGTCGCGTACGTTGTATCAGACGGTAGTAGACCATGTAATGTAAACAATAGGTGGTTAAGGAATGCATCTAACCACCAGGAGTTACCTTCTGGTAGTGAATATTATCATGCGCTGTGATAACGTGGCGGCGCGGCGGTGGGGTTCAGTCAGCGCCGCGGGCTCGCGTGGTGCGGTCGTTAGCGTTGTTATTGTCGTTCGAGTGACGTACGGAACCGCTTCGTGTGTTCGCTCTCGCGTACGCGCCGCATTCCATCGTGGGGACCCTTCGCCGCCATTGGCTGATCCCGCGTGACGTCACACCTCGTAATGAGGTATTCAACATGGCCGTGTAGCTAGTTCGCGAGTGTGCTTCGTTACTCGTTTGAATGGATTTAATCAGTGAAATATGCCAAGGAGACGAAACGGTGAGATGCCCTTGCCCGACGGATGGGATTATGCAAGGGACTTTGACGGAAAACTTTATTTCATCGATCATAACAACAGAAAAACGACGTGGATCGACCCGCGAGACAGGTAAGTTTCCCAAAGAGAAGTGTTAACCCGTAAGAGCCCCATGTCAAAACTTTACATTCCAATGTGATTTATAATGTTTTCTACATTAGAATGAAACATTTTAGAGTACTGATCAAAGGGCCGAAAGGTGCACTGAATGGTAGAGAAGCTAGAAGTGTTAATAATAGCTCTAAAATAGAATAAATCATGAAAAACAAACTGTATTCTCGTCGCGACGCTACTGCGCTCTAGTGAAGAGAATGCGCAATAACCTCGATTTCACACGACATTCCACAATTCAGTGACAACAAATGAGTTTAACACAAATTATGGTTATCATTTGTTATCCTTTGGAATTTGTGTTAACTCTTTGTTGTATTCTGAGGACATGTGAACAGACTTTTAACAAAAACGCTTAAATTAGGCCACTGGCCTAATCCACATTAACATTATTTACATTTAGCTAAACGGTTGGTACAACAAAATATTTTGTTGATGATAATTCGAACGAAAGTGGTTCGTTAGAACTAGGAGTGTCAGGTAGTGGTGTAGTGTGCGTGTGTTCCTATGAGGGCAGTGCGTGGAGTACGCGGTGGGAGATGGAATGCAATGCATAGGCAAGTCGCGCGGTGTGAATGACAGGCCGTAGAATGCGGCCCGGGCCTGCGGCGATGGTCGCGCCTTTCTAAAGCTGCATACCCCCGCGTACCCCACTGCCGTTTCCCCACACCCCCTTCACAACGACGTCGAAGTGCAGGTGCTGCACAACACAACCCTATTAAATACCGATCATGTCTGCTACTATTCTTCGTGGCTGTTATGGGTATAATATACATACCTGACGAGTTACATTAATAAATTGTCTTAAAATATTGCTCTTGACGATGCTTAGATCGATCTATCGATAGATACAATGACATGCTTACATCGATTTGTCTATACATATACAAAACCTTAAATACCTAAACGATTTTCATTTGTTCGTGCATTACGCAAAAACTACGTAACCGCTGACTTTGATGTTTGAAGTTTTGATGGTATGTAAGCCTATTATTCGCCTTAAAATTTGAATCTACATTAGAAGATCTGACAAGAATAATAGAAGCCAGAGAAATCAAATTAAGAGTAAATGCAGACTATTGTAAAGTGAGCCAGTAATGAAAGTTTGTTCATATTATTTATTGAAATTTAACTCAGGTGGACCTGCGGGTGCACATAGTCAAACCATCAAAACTTTGATAGAACAAAATTATATTCACTTTTCATAATAACAGACAAACATTTTTTTAATTGTTAAAAACGATAGAAACTGCATCACATTGTCAGCACAAATAAGAAGGTGTTTGAGGTACCTTAAAGAGTATCTAATATCAATTTTATCCTGCAAATGTCTACTATAGTTGTACTGCATTAAAATATATTTATTTGTGTTGTAATGTCAATAGAAAAGGAACGCTTAAATTAATGAGGATCAGGGTTAGACATATATTATATGTAAGTAGGTATACCGAGGTACATTGACATCACGATAAAATTCGTTGTGGACACAGGAAACATAAAGTTGTATTTTTATTGAACGTTTTGGCGAATTGCATTCCGCGCGGTCTACATTACAGAACGACATTCGAGACGTGGTAACCAACTTAGCATATCGTAATTCTTTTTCTTTTTTTTTGTTTATTTGTAATTGAATTTTATCAGATTCGTATATTTGAACGCCGACTCGCATTTGCGCGATAATCGATTTTTTTTGTCTGAATTTTGCCTCAGTTTTCGTTAATGTTATAGCAATTCTTTTCAATAGACGAAACGACACGGCACCACCTACTTAACGTATTGTTTTAAAAAGAATGCTAAGTGGATGGGTAAAAGAGCAACGACAGTCAAAATTGACCTAGAATTCAGCGCGCTCAGCGAAGCCACCGCGGATGTCACTCGGTCTACATGCATACATGTGCGAAACGCGCACACAATAAACCGAGCCACTAAACCAATTTATTAATTCTAAAAATAAACCGGCCAAGTCTTGCGCATACGACGTTATTAACCTTATACGTTCAACTTAAACGTAATACTATGAAAAATGCTCCCTCACGTCCGTTACGCAGTTAAATGCCCCGCGTACTTTTGTCGGAATGCAATTATCTACCTACCTCAAGAATGTTGGCTCGCTAGAACGAGCAATTTCCAGGCACATGTAAGTCTCGCTTCGGAGTCGGGCCGACTGTCGTTTATAACGAAATAATCGCCCTTGAATTTTCAATACGCGACTGTTTTAATGAGGTAAAAATCTTTATAGCGTCGCGTCCCTGTTCGAAAATCATCAAACGCCTTCGTATTAACGAGTTGCGTGCGAATGTGTATTCTGCGGTTTTCGCAGATACGGCAAGACAAGTGTGACACGTAGGTACGCTGTAACTAGATGAGGAGGGGCGTAACAGCAAAAACTAGATTATACAGAAGGTTCACGGCTACGTATTGTGAGTAGGAAAAACTGATTGCGGGAACAGGGAAGACAATGATAGCGTCCATTAAGGAGCGAGTGGGGACTTAAATACCGTCATTCGCCGGTGTTTATTACCTTAATTGTATCGGTTGAATGCGGTTTCGCTAGGTACGTACGTAGCTAGCTTCACATACCGACGCATTGCATTCTGTTGATAGCTCATAATTCCACATTACGAGTGAAATCTGCATGTAGTTGATACGCACATGTGGGATCCACAAGGGGACATTCAAATGGAATGCAATAATGTAATTTACGATCGCCGTATGGATGTCTCGATAGTAAATTAAATGGTATATTTTTCTTGTGTGACCAGTTTCGCGAAATCATATCTATTATACAGGTTTCTCATTTATTTGGATGGCTGATAGAATAAAAATGGGATACAGACGGGCAATGATCACATTAAAGTCGTTGTAGGTATTATTAATCTTTTCAATTAAGTCGTAATTTGGTATATACACGAGATCGTGTAACTGGAGTGTGTACTTCCCACGCTTAAGACAATCCTCGGGTCTTCCAAGCGTAACGTAAACCGGGCTGGGCACTTTACTGCGAAGCATTTTCATTAGAACCAAAGATACATGTCTATTTCTTAGTTTCATTGTATGTATATCATTACGTTGTATTGAAATAACCATTTATCTACTAGCTCACCCGGCAGACTTCGTAGTGCCTCAATCGATAAATAAAAGACCTAAACTTTTGTATAAAATAAACTTAAAACAAACAAAAGGAATCCGTTCGACGGGGGACACATCAAAGGGAAAACGAAATTGTTATTTTTATTTAATTTCGACCATTTTCATATTTATCTACCTTTTAAACATTCTCTGAACTTCCACAAATAATTCAAGACCAAAATTAGCCAAATCGGTTCAGTCGTTCTCCAGTTTTAGCGAGACTAACGAATAGCAATTCATTTTTATATATATAGATTATATGTAGTATATTTGTATTTGAATTTATATTTTTTCTACTGGTTGTAGGACCTCTTGTGAGTCCGCACGGGTAGGTACCACCACCCTGACGATTTCTGCCGTGAAGCAGTAATGCGTTTCGGTATTAAGGGGTGGGGCAGCCGTTGCAACTATACTGAGACCATAGAACTCATATTCTCAAGGTTGGTGGCGGCATTTACGTTGTGGTTGTCTATGGGCTCCGGTCACCACTTAACACCAGGTGGGCTGTGAGCTCGATCACCCATTTATGCAATCAAAAAATAATTAAGTTTATTTCTGGTAAGAAATCAAGTATGATAAAATAATTAACATAGTCAGCGTACTTTGTGGAATTATCGTAAAGTTTACTGAAATGTATTTAATGTTTAGTTTTTATGGTTCGGTCAAACGTCGCAGAGATATTGCAGGGTGCGGCGAATGGCGGCGAATGAACGAGAAATACCGTACATTGTTTATTCTACGCATTCCACTCAAATAAATATGTCCTTGGTGATTTTCTACGACTAGAGTCTAGACGCGTGTCGGCTCCGCTCAATCGTCCAACGCTACTAACATTCGCCGGATGTATTTTCATATTAACACGCTTTTAAATTTGATTATGTACGTATATAGTCATGCATTATATAACTGAAGTTAACACGCCATAGATTTTCACTATCGAATCGTTACTGTCTCGCTTATAATTCATGTGGTAAATATTAATATACTGGTTTACGAAAGATAATATGGTAAGCTCGATTTCGGTCGTCAAATTTATTCTGATATAACGCTGCTTAGATCATAAGTTGTCGTTTAATGTCTGATGTATCATTATTTGTAAAATGATTATGTTGATAAATTAGGAAATGTTTCGAAACTCTGTGTAGAGATTAAAATGAATACTTACGTGATTGGAATCACGAAAAATATTAATACGAAACGAAATCCACTACAAAATAAAGCTATGAATGCGAAGAATAATACACAATTAAAACTAAACCTAAATGTTTTAAAATGGATTCGAATTGTAAATTGAATTAAAATAAAATATGTTATCTTAGTCGTTATACTGAAAATTGGTTTGAAAATATGCATGTTTTAAATTTATCTACATAAGTAGGCGATAAAAGTCGTACTGCTCTCGTTTCTAATCGAAATTGGCATTCCACGCTTATCTTGCTTGTCGTCATTGTCATATAGTAGTTGTTTACATACTGCCAACGACTTTTTCATTACATTTATAACACAGGACGTTTCTTTATTGTTGTTGTTGCTTTTTTGTACATTAGCGCTCTGCTGCCCGTGTAAGTTTAATGCGTGCCGTACCACAACCACCCGATAAAAAGTTGGCACGATAAACTTACAAAATATCTTGTGTCGACACAGCGAGCTTCGGAATGTTAAGATGGAATTTGTTTGCGTTTGCCCGTCCATGTACGGACTGTTGATAAATCGTCGATACGATAGTCCACTGGTCATAAACTCGAATAAGTATTTGCTTGATTTGCATAAGACTATTTGATTAACCGTCGGAGGACGCCCAGACGTCGTCTACTAAAGAATGTTGCCTATTTAACGTTTCCTATCCGTAAAGGTTTGTGACTGTTTAATGTCCACAGTAAAACGTGCGATTCGAATTGGTATGACGAAAAAATCGATTCTTTACCGCTATGCGGCTTAAAAGTGTCCAATAAACGATATTATTCGCTGTTGTTGTTGTATATCCATTAAAGAAAGTTCATTTTTAAACGAAATTAGTCTTAAAATAATTGAATAAGGGTCATAAATTGGTTTAAACATTTGCGGCTATTTACATTATTTAATGGTTTCCAAATAAAGTGGACATTTTAATTTTAGTGATTTTCGGGTAGTTGCGAACGCTAGTAACAGGTAGACTACAGGGTGCTAGCAGAGAAATCTATTCCTCTTCTAAGACCGTTTTTGAGTGTCACCTCGGGAATTAGACGACCGGTGCCGACATTCAAGATCTCGCATGACTTTCTTGAATCCATTTTTTTTACTAAACTTATTGCTCGATTCCACTAGCTAAACCTAAAGCTATGTTTGTATATTTCAATTGCTTCTATTGCAAATTTTGGGAACTCTTTTTTCAAAAAGGAAGGTAGCTAGCACCCGTTAAATAAAACAGTATAGTAACCGGCAAACATCGTGAGCAAATGACCTTGACTGCGCAGAACCGAATTTTAGATCACTTTGGTGGTGAGGGTGAGGCGCGACGGCAGGGGAAATCGTATCGAGCGCGTTATTGGTAGATCAGTCGAACCTTGCGTCCCGCACCGCGCCTTCGTTCCGCTTGCTCCCAAAAGTACGCTTGCGTACAGTGAAAAGTCTATCGTTATTAATCGTTAAGTTATATTTTGTTATAATTGCTTGTTGACTTTGTTGCCATTGCTATTTGTTGAGTGTTTGTTGATTTTTTATAAAAAATACACTATGCCGCGACAAACTGGTGTAGTATTCAAAAGAAAGGGTAGAAAAATTGTGTACGACGTATATTGCTTCATTATAAAACAGGGGAAGAATGATATTATGGAAAAAGTAAAACAGACTTCGGAAGCAACAAAAACATCAGTGAGTACTGTTAGGTGCATTATTAACGAAGCTAAAGGCTCTGGCTTGCTCATCGTGCTTGGGACTCCGGGTAAGAAAAGATCAGGGAAGAAGAAAGTTACCGGAATGGATAGTTTCGTTCAATCTGTAATAAAAAGATGTAATCATAATAACTACATAACAAGCAGCGAAACTCCGTACCGTAGAAAGGCTTCGAAAATTTTAAAGAAGATATACATTTTAATGGCTCGGAATGAAGTTTACGACGAATTATGAAAGAGCTAGGCTTCAGATGGAAAAAAAAAACAGAAAATAATCGGAAGCTGGTAATTGAAAAAAGTAACATTCGATTACTACGAATCGAATATCTTCAAAAAATAATTAATTATAGACAAAAAAGAAGATCGAACCGACCGAGTCGTAAACTACACCGATGAGCCCTATGTCGACTTATCACGATGATGGCGACTCGGGTGATGAAAACAGTGATGATGATAATGGTCAAGATTATGATAACGAAAAAAAAATTACAAATACCAGCTTCGCTTCAACTGAACGAAGACTTGGCAACAGCTCTAGTTTTGACTTAATAGAAGGAATATCTATTTTACCCCAAGATTAAATTATTACAATTATTAACCTATATTTTTTGTTGATGTTCTAATAAATATATAAATAAATACATATGTTGATTTTAATAATTTAATTGCATTATGACGCAGAGTAAATAATGTTTTTGCACGTGAATGTACCATGCGCAAACTTACCCCCACTACGTCAACAAATGCTCAAGAAGTTTGCCGGCTATTATACTAATGCGCAAGAAGGCAATAAGTGACATTTTAAAGCTAGCGCCAACAACTACGGTTCTATTTTCAAACAAGATAGGGCGAGCTAATTTACAACTATTTAAACAGGCTTAATAAAATGAGTTAGTGATTATTCAAAGCCGAATGTATTTTAATTACTTACCTACTTTAAAGCTTCTATGTAATTTCTCAAACGTAGTCATTAAAACAATTAGACAATCGAGTTTTTTCAGGCAACATGGAAGGTCAGAGCATAAATCCTTGATTTCAAATGTTAATGTAAGTACAAATTGTCACAAATGTTGTTTGGGCGTGGGCAAAAGTATGCGACAACATTGGCAGTATAATATTTCATTCAAATAAGTAGGTACTCGCTGCTGCCTCGTTTCGTAGGCACACTAGCAAATTCATTACGAAATTTGTGACCCTATAGACACCGATCGATTGTAATACTCCAACATCATTTTGCTCTTAAATTACGTTGTAATTCCAGTGCTAAATGAGTGAATGTTTGAAAAAAAAAAAAACGTTGTCATTAACATTTAGTTGGAACTGGTCCGTTCGAAATCGAAACAATAGGATTGAGGAAGTTTTTGTTGTTGAAGAAACATTCGCGTATGTATGTATGCGTTTTCCATTCATTTGCTTGGACATTGATGATGACCCGTTTGAATCGTGTTTAATCATAATTTTCCGGTTTGCGAATGGCATCACTCTGTAGTACATAGTAACTGACTTTCTACAATACTACCATTGGGAAAGTATCATTTGTGCAGTCTGAGTTTTACTGCAAACGTTACAAACTTGTATAGGTAGAGTATAGCAACATTTCCCGCAAATTATGGAATTCGAGTAAGTAATTATTATTAATATAATTCAATATTTTTATCGCCTGGAACATTTTGACTAATGATTTTGATGGCTAATCATAATTGTTGTTAAAGTTTATTTTTATTTGAATTCATTTTTGGGATTAGAAAACATTTGAAAGAAGTGTTCATTAACATTTAGGTTCTGCCGAGTTAAAAATACATATATCATTATAATGTTGAGTTTTATTTGAAATTGTATTTCCATTGATATCGATACACTATAATTCTATTAAGTTAATTTATTTTGAAACTGAGGGTCCTTTTGAGTTTCTTATCATTTTCTTCTGTTCTGAGCGTGTATTTAGTAGTCAATTATAGACCTTACGACGTGCGAGAGAGTGCTCATTGTTGTGTTACAAGATTACTATAATTAACTATTTGTATTACCTACATTTCCATATGGAAATAATAATGAAGACGCTGATGAATGCGTGTTATTCATATAGATTGTCTGAGTCTGTCGTGTTATCGAATATTGAGTAAAGTCGTGATAGTCATAATATTGTGTCGCACGCGCCGCTTGCTGGCGTGACGAAGGCGCCCGGTATGCGGCGTGATTCAAACGGAAACCCTATATATTCAATGTTTATGCAACTCGCTGTCCGTCCGTCCGTCACTTCTACAGACAGCGTGCAACATTCTAAGACGACGCCAAATTCAATTCAATCGATTCTAGCTCGCGTTAATAAGCGTGCACACCTACTTGAGCCTGAATTAATTTACGTTCGGAATTCAGTTCGCTCTGATGTTTAATGTGTTTGGATAATAACTCATATAAAATTAATGGGACCACAGGATTTAAAAAAGAAAATAAACCTCTGTGGTTTCATTGAAACACTTGACGCGCTTTAGTTGACAACATTTTCAAATCCCAAGACGCGCCTGAGACCTTGGACGTATGACGTGACATGCTTCTCAACAACACGGCTCACACTAGCCGTCGGAATGTCGTTTGTTAATGATCGAATAACGTGACGTCATAGCATCACATTTGCTGCCCGGTTGTGCGTTTACCAACGCCACATAATTACCATTTTCGAACGATCACTGCAATTTGGCTGATAAATTCGGTGATTGGACATGACGCAAGCCCCGAAGAATGTTTACATGTGCGACTCCTTTTAATGTTCGCCTCGGAGTTTTATGTCCACGTATCGGATCATCCGGTCGTCGTGCTTCGACGAATCCATTGCAGCCCGTGTATATAATTTGATTTTAAGTGCGTTATTATACTACACGTCAGCGGTTTGGTATGCGCGAGGAAATCACATTGACCCTTAACACCTCTCCTATTTTGGACATCACCAAGATTATAATCTCCGCCTATGTGAGACTAGTGCGTTTATCGTTCCGTAAGTAGATGTATTTGTTTTAAGTGATATCATGTCGTAAGTATTTAGTCATTGGAAGGCCCAGGCTGTTCACCTAACATTATTATCCTTAACCGTGACTATTGACACAGTTTCGTATGACAGATTGTCTTACACTGAACTAAAATTTAACTGGGACGTTGCCCTCTTCTGGAGTGATCGAGTGAAACGAAAAAAAAACAAAAAGTCGAGAATGTTCCGAAGTCCATGGAATGTACATTAAACGGGCCATCCGGATTAAAATATTTCCCTGGCGGTATTTATAGAGCATTAGTTAGGTGTGCGTGTCCGTCTGTCGGTCGACCGATATGTGTGAGACAGCGTGGCACCGACTCCGACCAGACGTGCTCCATGTTTGTCGTAATCCAGGATTTGGTCACAATTCATGTTAAATGCTATTTATATTATTGGAAGTCCAATTAGCTAACGTAGGTACCTATTTATTTTAATATAAGTATGACAAAGGATTAGTGACAGAGCTAACAAGCCATGATCACTTATCGAGTTATTCACGTTCTCGCTGTCCAGTTTCTCAGCCGCATCTATGGAATGCGTACATAAATATAAACGTATTACCTTCAAGAAACGAGAGACATGAAGGGCATCTAAGTCAAGGCGTGAATTCTGCAGGGGCATTTAGCAAAATATTCCAAACCGGGCAGCAACCTTCTCCGTGCTATTTGCGGATTCTGACTGACGGTACATTGGCCTTCTGACGCGCCATTTTCGAATGAAAACGAGGAGTGCTTACGAAGTGCATCACAAATTTGAGGATAGAATATAACTGAGTTGTTTTTGTAATAATAATGTAGTAGTACCTAATTGACAAACCCAGCCTATGAAGCACTGTATATGCATTGAATTTTAACGGTAGGCAGCGACTTGGCTCTGCCCCTGGCATTGGCTGAAATCCAAAGGCGACGGTAACCACTCACCAAATAAATAAAAAAAGAACTCCATAAATATAATGAAAATGGAAGAGTTACAACTATTGATAAAGTTTGAGGAACAATGAGACGCATGAAAGCAACGTAATCCACTCGCACGGTTTGAGCGCAATCGGAATTTAATTTTAACGAGAATCAATAGATGGCATTGCAATACAGTAAGATTTTAACTCGATCTATGACGCATTTCAATCAAACCTTTTTTTTTAATCATAACATTTTGAGTTAATATAGGCAAGCGTCATTAGGTACTAGTAATAATACTATCCCTTGTCTAAAATCTTAAAGCTACTAAAGTAAGTCGATGAGAAAAATACGATTTCCAGAAAAATAGTATTAATGCGTCTGCTAAGGTTTTTTCATTAATCGATACCATGTTTTTTTTTACAACTACTTTGTTGCATCATTTAGTGCTGTTTCGAATTTCAAGTAAATCCTTAAGTGTGGAATTTTACAACTGCGGTTTCGTTTGACCGTCCAATAATAAAAAACTTTTGTTTGCTTGAAAATAACAAATGAGGTTATGAAAGGACAATAGAGATAAGACGATGAACAGAAACGTTTTAAAATAAGAAAAACGTCATAATATAGAAGTTAGTGTCAAAAGTTTGTACTCATTGCAAGGTGCCTTAGCGTCGGCGGGTTCTGTAGGTTTTTATTTTCAATGTTTGTAAATATTATCTCGATCTTTCATTTCTTTGACAAGCAATGCAACTTGAATTATTTTGGCGGACTTCGTATGTCCTTATATCCGTCTTAATTGAGGAAGTGAGTATTTGTAACAAAATGGGTACAATGTTAGAGGTCGTAAACAGTAATTTCGTATTCAGATGTAGGTATTTGTAACACTTTTAATTTGTTAATTTACATAATCTTTTTTTTATTGCTTAGATGGGTGGACGAGCTCACAGCCCACCTGGTGTTAAGTGGTTACTGAAGCCTATAGACATCTACAACGTAAATGCGCCACCCACCTTGAGATATAAGTTTTAAGGTCTCAATTAAAGATAGAACGACTGCCCCGCCCTTCAAACCGAAACGCATGACTGCTTCACGGCAGAAATAGGCAGGGTGGTGGTACCTACCCGCCGTTCTACCACCAGTAATCAAACAGCTTTTAGTGTCATAGCGGGATTTTACGTTATTTTTCTAACTATCTGCTTGGTATATATACAATTCTTTGTTTTACGCAAACCGCGTGATGCCAATATTAAAAAAAAATCTTTGTTTTAGGTTATTAAAGACTTCGCAACGCCGCGCCGTGTTCGTTCGTTATCAGATAAAAATCCTTTGCCTAAAATATGATATCTATGGAATGCGACCTTTCAGTGTCGCAAATAACATTGCCTTATAAAACTTTCCTAATACGATTTCATTGATAACGTAAAGGAATTGACTGATATGATCGTGATATTTTTGTATGCTATATAGATACATAGCTCATACGCATGTATTTAATTGTCACGGTTAGATTACAATTCAGATATTTCAATCAGAATGTAGTTATTGCCTAATGCGTTTAACGCTTTTAATTACTTATAGACGCCGAAGGCAAACTAGATTACGGCACATCTTATCTTAAGTGGTCACTGTCGCGTATGAAAGTCGGCAAGACTGAGCCAAGGAAGCCTAAATAATGTCCGAGGTGTTCGCAGCAAATTCTTTATCATCAGCATCAGCACAGTACCTAACAGCACAGTAACAAAAGCACTTGTTTAACAAACCTACGTTATCAAAGGTCACCTTGATTTTGTATTTAGGTTACCAGGTTTCCCTTTAGTGAATTCGCAAACAGAAAAAAAAGCCTCATATTTAATCAGCATTAACGTTGCGCACGCAGTTTGTGTGCGTCGGGTCGTATGTGTGCGCTAGGAATTCCGTGACACGGGTCACCGTTTCCAAGAACCCGAGTCGTCTTGACAACACGCTGACAGGACAGGTTTTGCCGATCGAGCATGCAGCAGCAACATTGTGTTCTCGGGCTATCTCTTTTACACTTATGGTTTGGGTGTCGCGGTCCCGCTCCCGCATTGGATGCGCACAAGCACGCGCCCTCTATCCCCCTCACGAGCGACCGTGTTTTGAAATGGGCGCTCTATCTACCCGGCATTCGGTAGCCGTGCGGAAGGATTCACAAATTCCCATTCAGGGCTCGCCCTTTACAACGACGCCACCCACTATTCAATTAATTTGATTAAGTATAAAATTTAAGTTGACAAATTAATAATGAAAAGTTAAACCTTAATAGGTTTAAATTTTTTTTTTCATACACTGCAAGGTTTGAAATTATTATTAATGAAGTTACTTAATTTTGACCAAGAGGAAATAAAAATCGAAACATAGAAGTCAAAACTTCATAACTGTCTTCATAATATGAAACTCTGAATCACGTCACTATACGTAAATATGTCAACTCTAAAAAATACTCGCGTATGCGAAACTGGACATAAAATCGACAATTAACCGAATAATTTTATTTAATAATCGACTACCATATAAATGCTTTATTACGTTTAAGTTAAATTTTTTTCATACACTGCAAGGCTTAAAATTATTTTTGAATTAATGAAATAATATAACGGTTGACCTAATTTTGAGAATGAGAAAATAAAAATCGAAACATAGTAGTAAAAAACTTCACAATACGAAACCCTGAATCACGCAAGTACACATAAATACGTCAACTCTAAAATAATACTCGCGTACGCGAAACTGCACATAAAATCGGCAATTAACCGAAGAATCTTATTTAATAGCCGACTACCATATAAATGCTTTATTAAAAGTCACGAAAACCGTTAAGCGGGATGCGTATGAGACGCGCCGCCGCGCCGCTCGGTTTCGTCACTATCGGAAACGAGAGTTCGCTTCTTGTTGTTGGACGAGTCTTGTGAATCATGATCGTAACTTGCACGAGTCAAGTGGAGCAAGTCGCTGGCGCCACCGCACCACGCCCTGCCGCGATCGAGCTCCTGTACCAGCGGCCGCCACTAATTATTCCGCCACGACTTGCATATTATCGAAAAAAAAAAACGTCTTGACGATCCGTGCTCCGGCTCTATCCACAACAATTATAGTTCATTAGGGTTGCGATTTCTCATTTCTAATCTAATTGAAGTCGTCATGGCCTAAAGAATAAGACTTTTTTTTATGATTGAGAGATGATTGGTGGCCCGGAGGCCTTTCCAGTTTTACCAGGACAGGTGGGCGAGCAAAGGTTCAGCCAGGAGGGGTGGGATTTGCTAACTGCCCGAGCGCCTCCGCAGTAGACCTAACAACTCAAGATCAGTAATGCGTTTCGATTTGAAGGGTGGGGCAGCCGTTGTAATCATACTGGGATCTTAGAACTTATATCTCAAGTTCGGTGGCGCATTTACGTTGTAGATGTCTATGGGGTCCAGTAACCACTTAACACCAGGTGGGCTGTGAGCTCGTCCACCATCCAAGCAATCTATCAATGCCCGTAGCAGAATTTTCATGTAAAACCATGGTTTATGATTTCATTGAATTAGAAATAAATAGTAGGTACATAAAATAATTATTACATAATATGATTTTATCGTTATAATGTCCCGAGTTTAAACACAAGAGTATCAGTAACTCGAAGCTCCATCACCTATTACCGAACTAGCAGACATTACGCGGTCGAAAAGCTGTAGTAATAACAGGGGTACGCATTTTTGTTTTTGATTTAATGATAGTTTTCGGTGCGAGTTAATTGGTTCGCCCCTGTGCGTTCGTGGGAACCCTGGAGAAATAAAAGATTAGTTTTTTATGTAGATTTAATGTAGAAATTCTAATCTTATACCTTTAAACGAGCAATTCTTGTATATTAATATATATATATATAATCTGAATCTCGGAAACGGCTCCAACGATTTTCATAAAGTTTAGTAGTACAGGGGATTTCGGGGTAGATAAATCGATCTAGCTACGATTTATTTTCAGAAAATGTTGTTTTATTCGTGTTTTCAATAATCAACTCTTCCCGACATCTATTGGCTAATTATAATACTATTTTTCTTAATTGAGAGCAACTAACCGCTTTAAAGACACAACAAGATGGCGTTATCAAAAAAAAAAAAACGGTCATCGTCTAGTTTTAAACTTATGTAACATTTTACTGACTTTTATTAGAGCGTCCTCATGTAGAACACAAGGCGCATTTCAACTTCTAGATAAATCAGTCCGTTTCTGTAATGCCGCCGCCCAGTTTGCAAAGTCAGTTCCGTGTCAAATATTTCTCAGAATTAATAGAATAAATCTCATTGTTTCAGATACACAAAGCCACAAACGTTCGCGGACTGCATTGGCAATGAATTGCCGCTTGGCTGGGAGGAGGCCTACGATCCTCAGATCGGGCCCTACTACATTAATCACGTCAATCGTAAGTTGCGTCAATATCACTTAACTGTCAAAATTTAACAATCATAAATCAGTACATATCTGCGATCCTTCGTTTGAACACTAAAAATTACTAATACGTAGTTACAAACTCTTATAAAAATACTAGCTGTACCTGTCCGCTTCGCTGGCCATTTAAAATTAACATTATTATTTCGCACCCCCACAAATATTCTCATCATTAACGCCCCCAAAAATGGTGTAGGGAGTCCAACGCTTGTATAAATATTAGCCTATCCATTAAGTATATGTATTTTCTACATGGATACCAAGTTTCAAGTCAATCGGATTCATGGTTCAGTAGTTATAACGGAACATCCGTAAAAACTACTGCAGATTTATATATTAGTATAGATTCTCAGCTTACTAATATGTAACATAACCAGATTCTAAAGTTACGTGGATTTTTCTGGAACACACCGATGATATGACAACAAATTGAACAGATTCCCATTGCAATATCTCATTTTAGCACAATGAATTATTTGTGTAGGTACGTTGCAACAGGTTCGTATTTATGTCCCTATTGTCATTCGGGATGTCGAGTGAAAAATGTGTCTACACGGGGGGCGTATAAAAGACCTCACTTTATTTATACTGTATGAATTATTGAAAGGCTTGATGCATGTCTAGCCTGCGAAATAGTGAAGGCTGTACGTTTGTCGTTTAGACGTGGCTTTATTGCATTTTAATAGCGCTTTTAGATTTATCATTTTGGAACGGGTCAATAGATGCCTCTCTGTGTTATTTATTGATCTACCTAGTCTTTTGTTGCGTGAATATCGGAGAATTATTCCGAAACTCGCTTTAAGAGTACGAATAGTTATACGTATTTTTTAAGAGAACAAATATAACTAAACATGCCTGTGTTCACGATCTTAAACGAGACAACAGAGGCTCAACATATACTGGTTGCACTTGGTTATGAAAAATGTGGTTTTAATGTTATATCGCCGGCTTCTGTCGTAGCCATTATAAAATATACACCAGTTTTATTTTATTCAGTAAATTTAATCAAAATCGATGCAACCTGGTGGTAGGGCCTCTTGTGAGTCCGCGCGGGTAGGTACCACCACCCTGCTTATTTCTGCCGTGAAGCAGTAATGCGTTTCTGTTTGAAGGGTGAGACAGCCGTTGTAACTATACTTAAGACCTTAGAACTTATATCTCAAGGTGGGTGGCGCATTTACGTTGTAGATGTCCATGGGCTTCAATAACCACTTAACACCACGTCGGCTGTGAGCTCGTCCACCCACATAAGCAATAAAAAAAACCCTTGATAAGGGGTGCTAAGTAGGACCAACAATAATCAAGAAAAATATTTTAAAATGGTGATTTGGCTTCAGAAACATTTAGTATCGCAACATTTCATTGCAAGGATCTTATATTTACATTTTCAAAATAGCATAGATCGATATTAGTTGTAAGTTCTCGTTTTTACATACGGCTCAGAATGTGAATATTACACGGATGCATTCCACATACTGTGTCTTATTCTTTATGCAAACACGATAGGAACATCGGTGAATGTCATAGATTCTCATAATATCGTATCGCGAATAACTAAATAAGTCGTGTGTATGAATGGAATGCATACGTATTGTTTATTCACGCAAATTTAACTTTGCCATATTATGTCGAATTGATTAGAGGATGCATAATATGTTGGCGCATATTACTTGTGGGAATCGTATTCGAAGGATTTCAGAAAATTATAATAATGTTGTGGATGGAATTTTATCTGGTTGCATAGAAATAAGTATAATTGAGAAGCAATATTTCATTGAACCCCTTTTTAGCGTTAACGAAATTATTAAGTCTAATTTTCATAGAACTAGTAACTTATCTAGTGTCTTCTTCTTCTTTGTCGTTTCCTCATTACTGAGGGTCGTGACCACCTTGGTCCAGTTTTTGCACCAGCTTCTTCCAATGTTGCCTGCATTCGGCTTGCTTAATGGCGCCCGGGACGCTGGTGTTTGTGGCCTCCTTGACAATGTCCGTCCACCTGGTTGGCAATCTTCCTCTTATATATATATACATATATAATTATTATTTATATATATATATATATATAATTATGATTTATATATATATAATTATTCATATATTTTAAAAGTGTCTTAATTAGAATTAAGTAAGACACCTTTAAAATATATGAATAATTCGAATTTGTTGGAGAATAAATGATGCGATGAAGTCGTCTTCTCGGATTAAAACTGTATAATCTCAAAACTTACTAATTTTACAGGAGAGTGTTTTAAAGGTTTAACATGTAATATTTTTAATATTATATTAATCATCTTTGCAATAATTTTTTTTAATTTTTTCTACCAGTTACATTATCTATCTTTTAAAGTAAGATAAAATTATGTATTAATTTTGTTAATAGTAGTCAAAACATAGGTAAATTAAAAAAAAAATACTCAATTTATACTACGTTCTTTTGGCAGTATTTATGAGAAAAATACTAATGATACCAAATGATTCCGCATATTAACTCAATTTTGAATTTTTTTTTTAAATTGTACACTCTTTATGCGAAAAGACGATGTTTTGAAACATTTTAAGAGAAAAAAATATGCTTTTTTTGAAAAGTTTGAAGTTTGAAAAAAAAATCATGATCTTTTAAGATCGATTCAATTCGCTCATTTTCACACCTCCAGCTCGCGGATTCCAATGCATTATGTATGAAAGCATGTAGGGCTTTTCCGCTGTTTTCTTGTTTTCTTTAACATCGGACCACACACGGACTCGAACGAGATCGCATTCGATATCGTCTTGTTAGTTTTTATGTGTTCTTGGTGTAAATTGCGAGAGTTATGGTCGCGTGTATTCGTAATTTTGTCTTTTCTTAATACGTCCGCTAGTTACGCGGCGGCAATCGTTTACAATGTGAGACCGTTATTTACGCATTCTTCACTTTATATTTACCGTGTCATGCTTGCTGCATTGCTGTATTTTATGACCACCTTTAAGTCTCGGTTCCAAAAGCATTAAGTCGTGAATAAACCTCAAAATCGAACATTTTATTAAAAAAAAAAGGACAATTAATTTAATATTCGCTGTAATATTTTATTACCCATATTTTATAGAACATAATGTTCGGCTAAAATAATTTAAAATAGAACGTTACGTTGAATATATTGAGTCCCGTTACATTTGAAAATTATTAATAAGATATAAAATTATTAATATTATAGTGTATTCAATATCGATTCGAATGGAGTTTCAAGTGAGTATTCAATTCCAGTCTATATCAAAACTTCAATGCAGTTATAAAATAATTCATGCCACACACTGAAAGCGTTCAGATAGATATCTTTTGAATATAAATATTAAATAGGATGTAACCGTACCTGCATCTAGATATTGCACGTATTAGTGCCTTAGAAAATACCGAATAAATACTATGCGATTTACTACACAGCCTTTGAATTAAACGACTTTGACTACAGCACCTAATGGTGCTATTTATTTCAACTAGCAGTTCGCTATCTTAAATACAGTTAAATTTGTAATTTAAATACGCGTAATTTAAAGTCAAGTCAAACGTTTATTTATCAGGGAGATAGAATCAGGATTATTTTAACGTTTATATTTCTTTCCAGTGAAATGTTTGCAATGCATTGCAGTAGTGGATTCTGTAGACATTCTGTAAAGCACGAATAGTTAGTTACATTACTGCTTTCATTTTCCATTGACAGCTTCAATTTTCATCTTCGTGTAGCAGATGAATAATTATAATTTTATTTTTCGGCTTACACGATTCTTTGAAATTAAACCCTGTCAGAAAGAAACGTGCAAATTAGCCGCTGAAGGTGTTTGAAAAAAATACTTTTGATCTAAATTCGGCAGTCATTTATACCGAGCCAATACGATCTAAAGAAACAAATTAGGGTTTAAGCAAGGACAAGTTACACTAGGTTTAAAAGGAGGGAGTTCATTCGTTATTGGAATGTTCCCCTTCCCGATGTTTCCTGATCGCTATAACATATCTTTTTTCAAGTGAAATTAATGTAGAGTACTTAGCGGTAGGTAGTGCCTTGGCGTGCCCATTGCATTGGTGTTGCTCACGTCCATGTGCCACTGAAACCACTGACCATCACGCGACCCCTAAGCTCATTTGCCTACAAGGACAATAAAGAAAAAAAAAATCAAATTTAAAATCATCATCATAGTCGGCTACTGTACAGAGCAGTCGTGGTCATGTGGAATTCTTGTTTATTAAAGCCTTGACAAGTGTTCTCATTAGTTTGCGAACTGAAGCTTGGAGCACGCACTCGTTAAGTGGGGTTTTAGAAAGGTCTTTCGTTCACCTGATCAGTCCAGCGCATAGAGCTTCGTCCACGAGATCTTTTACCATTGACCCTACCCTGAACAACAAGTTTCTCGATAGACTCTGCTGGCCGTCGCGGATAGGTGTCCAATTTATAATACATTAGCTGTACCCGTTCGCATCGCTAGGCATTTAAAATTAACATTATTATTTCTCACCCCCACAAAGATTCTCATCATTAACGCCCCCGCAACTGGTGTAGGGAGTCCAACACTCATATAAATATTAGCCTATACATTAAGTACATGTATTTTCTACATGGATACCAAGTTTCAAGTCAATCGGACGCATGGTTCAGTAGTTATAACGGAACATCCGTAAAATTACTGTAGATTTATATATTAGCATAGATATAGATTCTCAGTTTACTAGTAAAGACTTACTATAAATTTTCGCGTGTTTATGTAAATAAAGAATTACGCTTCCGAATTTGCCTTCCGATTGAATCGGACTGCACTGATCGCGATTGCGACGCTCCGGGTACCTTAGCATATGAAAGCAAAAATTGCGTTGGTTCCCGTTACTCATAGATCCAAGTTATTATGCCTAGTCTCGACTTTCATTTAGAATGGGCCATAGTCGTTCACTTGTCATATTCAATACCTACGTACTTTTAATTTTGTTTTAATTGGAATCATTACGTAGACTCTACTGGCACGATACAAGTTAGCATCTTGCGTGCATACTAAAATAATTAATCGAAGTATACGCCAAAAAAGATAATTGAAGAATCAACTCTCACACTATCTATCGAAGATTGCATTTAAAGAAACATAATTGCTGACCGTATCAGCGAAATCAAAATGCATGAAAATTCTAAATGATTTTTCTTAGTCATATATTAACTGTCGTAAAGGAATGGGCGTATTAACTAAAGTGCTAATTATAGCGATTAATAGTCATTAGCGATTCGATGTATAATGAAGCCTGTTGGATACAATGTTGCCAGGAAAACATAAAGTATCCGATGATTAAGTCGTTGGTGCTGTTTATTTTTATTTTAATGTAGCTTGTTGCTCAATGCAAAAAAATGCGTTTAACAAATTCCAGTTGTGTTTATTTTCAAAGCGATTTCTATTAACCACATAATGAACCTATTGAAATATTCGTTTATTAATAACTAGCTTTTGCCCGCGACTTCGTCCGCGTGGAATAGTTCACAAATAATGTTTTATTTTAGAACACATTTGGTTAGCATAAGAAACGTTATTGTGAGCCAACCTTAACATATAGACGTATGTTGTAATAATTCTGTCATACATTATTTTAGCGAAACTTTAACCGTTTCTGCAGCGCACACAGCGGAAGCTCTGAAAAGGGGATAAATCTGATTTTGAAACATTCTTTATTGGTGCTCCGCTTGTAATGGCCTTAGCGTGATGTTATATGTAGCCTATAGACTTCCTCGATAAATGGGCTATCTAACACTGAAAGAATTTTTCAAGTCGGAGCAGTAGTTCCTGAGATTAGCACGTTCAAACATACAAACTCAGCTTCCTAATATTATAGATAGAAAACACAACTTCAATCTAGGTAGAAAATAAGGGTTTATTAAAAGTACGTTTACCTATTAGTCTTGCAATTTTTATTGTCCTTATATGCGTGTATTATTATATGTATTATTACCGATGTTTCTAATACTCTACTACTTTCATGGTTCGCGGCCATCAAAAATGGAATATTAAACTGTAACAGTAGTTTTAAACAGTTTCCGACTGTAAAAAATCGGAGAATATACTAAAAATATGGCAAATAAAATAGTATTAACTTTATGGTGAACAGAGAGCGCATAACTTTTTACAGTGTTGTCAATGTCAATAAAAATGCCAATACAAATTATTCTAAACTAAATTTTCGGTTACGGAGAACAGTTCAATAAATGTTTAATTATGTATCTATATCTAAACGTTTATTGAATCCTCATTTGTACATGAATTTCCAATACACGAAATAGTTATGGTAAATTTATGAAAGTGAATTAAATATTAATCTTGAACGTATCAATGAAATATTATATGTGTTTCATTTTTATCTTAAGCACGTTTTATTTTAGCTCAGTACTACATTGTATTACTGGTATGAAACATAAATCTATTTATTTAATATGTCTTCAAATTAATTAAATTCCATTGGGATGAAAAAGTGACTTTTCAATCAACAGGTGACCCTGCCGCCTCTCCAAATATATGTTTCGCACACAAAACAAGAAGGGGCACTTAAAGACTTGTTTTTTAAACGTACCGTGTCTTTTGTATTATATCCTTTTTTCAACGATAAATGCTTGGAATGTCCGTTTATAAGTATGTATATTTCTACTTGAGTCCACCACTTTGCATATTTAGTTTAAAGCATTAATATTTTATCATAATATACGATCGGTTTCGCGTCTATTTTCTGCGGGCTTTTTGTATTTATTCTCCTTGCTTTTGATAGATTTTTACTTAATGATTTTGGTATTTAAACTACTAATATATAAAATAAAAATATGTATGCTAAAGGCATGTTCAGCTTCTGTAATTAAGAAAACTAGGTATATCATATTTTGGTATCTTGGTGTGTTCGATGCAAACTGCATTGCATTGTGATCCTTAACATTCCTTAGTATTTTTGTAAGTATGAGAAAATTTGTGTGTGCGAATGTTGTGGCTGATTTTATTGGTGTTATGTGATTTGGTAACAAAGTATAGACTTATTTTATTTAATAATATCAACGTAACCAATACTTAAAGGGACAATCGTCCACTAATCTTACCTATGCTGATAGCCTTGAGAGGCTATTTCAGCTTCGCCCTAACGTGCGTAGGTGAGCTCACGGGGCTCAAACCGGAGTGTTGCTTATACTGACCCTAGCAAGAGCAGTGCTTCGCAGAATCTACCACCGGATCGGAAACGCTACCCACTGAGATGATCCGACGAGAAACTCAGTGGGCTGTGTCTATGGGTTAATTCGCTCGTCGAGCCCTTCATCGCAAGCGATGGGTTCGACGAGGACGGTGACCGGTTTAACGTTTCTAAGATACGTCTAACTAAATATTTTCGTTACGATTGTATTTGTTCACACTCGAAATAAAATGACTTCCGTTACCTTTTATTGGTGCGACGATCTTATCTTCTTCAATCGTTGAACTCTTTGCATATATAAATATGTGCTGCGTGTGGTCAACACTTTTATGTTTCACGTGTTGTATTTCGGACACGTCCGTTTCAACTTTGTTATTGTTTACTATCGGTTAGCCCTCTATGAATATTTAATGCGTTACTTTTGTTTGTGTTTATTGAAGTACGTGTGTGCCTGGAACTCTTTGAACTCGCTTTTTAATTCTTTTGATTGAATTATGTTACTTCTAAAGTTTGTTCATTTTCTTGTTATTTATTTACATATTTGAAAGTTTTTTGTCAGTGAATTCTTGTACGGATTTTGGATTAATAAGATGTTTTCGATTAGTGATTTGTTTTTTCGATTAGTGTGGTTTTCGTATTCCAATTTCAGTTTAAATTCGGGATATTTTATAAATGCAATTATTATGAATTTTTTTTTTAAAAAAAAATTTGGTTCCAAAAATGACAGGTGCTTAGAGAGAAAAACATTTACTGAATACAAATAAATTTAGTCTTTTTACCATACGCGAATCTCTGATTTTAAGAGCAGCACAAGCATATAATATGTTAGACTAACTACTTTAAAGATAAATATTATTAGCAGAAAAAAATGTACACAGAATATTTACATGTTTAGAATAGACTAAACTTTATAAAGAATTAATGCAATTATTTATAAGATTTTTGATACTATATAGTATATTGGATATTAACCGTAGATTTTACAAATCTGCGCATGTACACGTCATTTAATCTTCGACTAGTGAGCGGCAATCACTCCATGGAATCATTCCGGCCTTGCTTGCTCCAGAATTGAGAGTAATAATTGAAAGATCGTTCGTACTTTGGTTGTCACGCGGTCACCGAGTGCTTGGTGAATGCAGCTGGTTGTGGCTCTATGATTGGTTCTATAACATCAATTTTTTAACCTCCATTAAACGGTGCAAAGTGTCGGTACTCATTAGATTTATGTGAACTTTATGACGATGAATATTACTAATATATGTATGTATAAGTATTCTTTCTGTAGTTAGTTACGTTTTAAGTGCTCCTGCAATAAGACATTTCGATTTAGAAGCTCTAAACCTTTTATGGTACCTGTAAGGTTGTAAGGTTAGGCGCCACCTTCACATTTTTCTCACCCTTCTCCCACTATGTGGAATAGGCAGAGCACGTCTTCTTATTATTCTGCATAGAGATGTGGCACAAGTTTTGCGATCAGCAGCGCGACTACAAGCCGAACTTATATCTCATCATATCCATTTTAACGTGCAATAGGGAGTGAGACTTTTTCTGTTTCTTCATTTGTTGTCTCGTTTACTTTTTCTGGTTTTGATTCTATGATTTGTATATTATTATTATTATTAACATTTGCAGCAAAATTTAGATTTCTAAATACCATAAAATTAAATTTATCACATTCTGGATTTTCATAATAATTTTTACCAGTGAACCAGCAGCTTAAAAATATAATTGAGGTTTCTTGCAACTCATACTGGGTGATATATTTCATGCTGTGATGCCCATGGACTCAGGGTTCCGCTTAACACAAATTGCGCTGCGTGATAATAATTGATTTTTCTCAATTCAATAATGGTAATGTCCAATATGAATTTCAACAAATTCTAACACACACTACCCGTTACTTATTAAAGCACCTTTGACAATATGAAGAAAGAAAAAAAAATGTGAGCCGTCACGGGACGCCTGGCAGATGTGAAACATCGACATTATTTTGTAAAAGTAATATGCAGAAAAGAACAGATTGTGATAGGAACTAAATATGTCATAATGATAAAATAAAATATTACGAAAAAATAATTTGTTTTCAAGTAAAACACAGAGAGAATCGCACAGTCGATTGCGCATGGCGACGCGTCGCCACACCGTACACTGCATATAGACTGTGTGTATATACCATCATATTATAGTGTATATATATACCATCATATTATCATGTATATATATACCATTCTATAGAAATCGGTTTTACGTGCGGCTATAGATGTTTCACATCAAAAAACTTATAACTTCATTTAAGCAAGAATCAGTATCGTAAATTAATTATCAGAGATTAACTAAATCGCTTATTCCGAAATGAATATTTGTATCGATATTTTATCAGGCAACGGCGCCGCCGCTATCTAAGCGGTCATAAAAATATTTCTTTAATGTTGCGTGTCGAGACCTTATTTACTGTTTATTAGGAAATCGTCGATAGTACCTACCCGGAAAGCGTCTCGTTTCTTTTCCACGTGACGTTCAATTGTTTTTCCTGTATGCTTGCTTATGCTTTAGTTGTAATTGATGTAATTTTCGAATTTGTTCCGAAAACCGAAGATAAATAAAAAAGTTCACTGGACTTACGTAGAGCACAGAGGAGGATACTAGGATTATTTACGTGCGCTGTTGTTGCTTCGTAGAGATTATTTTTAAATAAAAATTAAAAAAAATCAACAATAAACATACATGTAAGCTGAACAAAAACAGAGTCAAGAAGCTATTGTACAAAATTATATTATTTTTTCATATGTCACACATTTGATTAAAACGTTCCTAAGATTTGTTTATCATATGTCGCATGAAAACTATAAAGCCTAATATAGAATATAGCCTATAATAAAGTCTAATAGAAATATGAATATCTAATAGAGCCATGAAGTCATATATTATGTGTGTTTCATAGAAAATTATTTTTTGCAGAGGTGACCCAGCTAGAAGACCCAAGGCTAGAATGGCTGAGTGTTCAGGAGGCGATGCTGAGGGACTACCTCCACACAGCGCAGGAGGCTCTCGAGGTCAGTTCGAAAGCTTAATATAGATGGTACACAAAATGCTTTTCAATGGGAAGTGCACCATCACATGAGAACCGCAGAATCGATATTACAATAAAAACAGAATGCAAAGAAAAGTACACTTCACAATAGAATCGCGAAATATTTTTTTGAAATTAGAACAGGTTATAATCGATTAGTTAGTTATCGTAAATGTGAAAATACTCGAACTGCCCCGCGGCTTCTACTGCCTTAAATTTGTACTTTAGAAAGTATGAAACATGTTGCACTAGAGATGATGATTTGTAGATCCGTACGTACCTAAAATCCAATCCAGTGACCGCATTGTGATAGTGCTCTGAGGAATTGCTTGAGATGATTCCGTCATCTCGTTTTTACCATCGCACCGCGCCCGCCACCGGAGTAGAGTTCATCATACTATCTGGAGCCACTGTGTTCATCCACAGTGTTTCCAGAGATATTTTTTGCTATGTACCATCTGGCGTTAGAATTTTGTGAGCTAGTTGAGAAGATGAGCTGACGATCTGCCCTTTGTAAAGTGGTTTCCTCAACTCATAGAAATCGAATCGTGAAAAAATGTGGTATTCTCGTCAAGTCAAATTTCAAGCTTACATGGCTTTCGTCGCGTTAATCGCACACAGATTTATAATCAAAATTTAATTAGGCATATAAAATTAAAAATCTCCGCTTTGAAATTTTAGACAGCCAAATAACATATAACTATAATATATTTGTAAATCTTCGATGGAAAGACACACGCATTTTTTTTAACAGTCGAACAATAGGTTCAGATTGATGAAGAAGAAACATGTACATAGTTGAACAATGTTAATTATCAGAGTCAAAAAATATACAACAAAACATACAGCGTACGAGGAAAACACATTGTTGTAACCACATCCATTACAACGTTCTTCCGGCGGAGGATATCCGCGATTTTTGTCTCCGTTCTACATTGCCACGAGTTTCATTGGAAACAAAAACTAAAGATACACGCCCCTAATTGCGAATCTCCTCCTTTTTTATTTAAAGTCGGCTAAAACACTTTCTCTTCTTTTAGTAATAGGTACGTATTTTAAGAATACGTACGTATTACGTCAATCATATCACTCGCTATCATCAGACGGTGTATTTAAAATGTAAGTTAAAAATGCTATCTATAGTGTTCGGAACGCCCGTAAAAAGCTTAACAGTAAAGCAACAATTGTCATATATAATTTTTTTTATTTTTTTCTCTACGGTTGTCAATAAAAACTGTCAGCTACGAGATGCGCATCTTATTTTTTTATTGTAAAATCTGCCTCAAAACCTAAAATATAAACAAGAAACCGTCCGCTACACATAGTCTTGGTTATTTAGGAGTGTAGAAATATAATTAATAATTCTCTGTGTGTTTAGATTCTGTGATTCTTCACTGATTGTATTCTTGAATTCCTCGGATTTAAAATAAATATAGTTTTATCTTTTAACGTATAATATTAAAACTAAAACGAAACCTGTTAGAAAAAAATAAGTGGAATTCGATAAAAATGAATACGCATAGATGCAGATACTCACACATACACAATACAACATGCATGCGCGCACATGCCCACATATACACACACTCACACACACACACACACACATTCACACACGCACACATACACATAATAACCTTAAATGATAACACCTAATGATCTCTCAACACTAGTCCGCAGCATCTGTTCACGACTTAACCCAACCTAATCTATCTTAAGAAGAAGGGATCCTGGAGATTAGTAATACAGGTATTTGAATCTAGTACAGACTTCAGCTCTTTCAAAGGCTTACAAAATAAATTATAAGGTTAATGTCCATTTGTATTCGTACTATACCTTTAAGAGAAATAAATAAATTATTATTATTATTATTATTTCTCTTTGCTTTGAATATGCGTTGGCCAATTGTTTTTGTAATTCATAATAATATACTCGAAACCGCATTCGTCTTTCTGTTCGTAAGGTGCATCATGTTAGGACTGTTTCTGAAATGGCAGTTAACTATAAACGTTTTTACTAAATTAATTTAAATGAAAAACGAGACAGCTGGCATACGTTGGCTCAAACACAAACCCCGGGTGTCAGCTGATATTGAAACGTGTTCGATCGATTGCGTCACTTAAAAAATATACAAAAAAATATCGATCGGCAGTTTCTGTTGTTATCATAAGAGAATCCGTAACACCTGTCTTTGTTTGCGATAATGATCCGTGTACTTCGATTAAACAATAACATATCTATACTTATCTAATATATAAAAATTAATTGCTGTTCGTTAGTCTCGCTAAAACTCGAGAATGGCTGGACCGATTTGCCTAATTTTGGTCTTGAATTATTTGTGGAAGTCCAGAGAAAGTTTGAAAGGTAGCTAAATATGAAAATGCTAGGAATTAAATAAAAATAACAATTTTGTTTTTCCTTCGTCGCGTCGGACGGATTTCTTTTGTTTGTTTTAAGTTTATTTTATACAAAAGCTTAGGTCTTTTATTTATCGATTGAGGCACTACGAAGTCTGCCGGGTCAGCTAGTTATTGTATAAAATGCAATCGTGAATGCAATTGAAAATTCGTCATACAACAAATTTTGTAATACGCATAATAACCCTACGCGAATTCATGCGATTCGTTATTGTATCTTATGCGGACAAAATAAGAAAATAGCACAATATATATGCACCACACACTTTTTTTGTCAATAACATTAAGTGTCTTGTTGATAGCTTAATTCTGATTTTAGTTAAAAATGCGAAAATAAATCTTAAAAGTAGTTTAATTAATTAAGTCAACGACTCGCGTAGAAAATTCTATTTTTATTTTTATTCAAGTTCAATTTTATTTTATTTCTTATTTATTTTAGAGATATTTTCTTATTTCAGATTTTTAAATCATCTTGAAAAAAAATTTGTCTACGGCCACCCACAAAAGCGTGTTTTTTAACTAGTATTTATTTTTTCGTATTCTTTATATTTTCGTAAATGTATTTTGTTTATTGAGTTCCTAAAATATCAGTGTATTCAAAACTCAATAAACAAATATACGACTATTTAATTTTGCACTTATATTTTTATTGTTACTTGCAATAAAGTACGTAAAATGAAAACAATGTGTCATTTTGTGTAAGTGTATCCACATCAATGACGTTGTGAATTTGTCGTCATATTTTCGCCTATTTTTGCCGCGAAACAGTATAGAATTTCAGTTTGAATGGGCAGCCGTTGTCCACTATAACTGAGAGTTAGGTCACGGCTCAAGTCAGTTGCGGAATTTACATTATTAGACATCATTAAAGGCTTCGGCACCCGCTTAACACTAGGTGGAGCGTGAGATCGTTTACCTGTCTAAGCTTTTTTTATTGCCTCTGTAAGCAGACGAGCATTCGGCCCACCTGATGATAAGTGGTTACCGTCGCTCAAGGACGTGCAATCCGAGGGGCAGAGCCAAGCCGCTGCCTACCGTTAAAAGAAGAAAAATCTGTATAAATTTTTGAGTCTGATAATTGACGCACGAACGCATAGAGATTTATTTATTTATTTTTTATTGCCTTTGTAGGCAAACGAGCGTGCGGCCCACCTGATGGTGAGTGGTTACCGTCGCCCATGGACTTCAGCAATGCCAGGGGCAGAGCCAAGCCGCTGCCTACGAACAAACAGAAACGGATTTTAATTTTAAACACCTTATTAGAATAAATTTAAAAATTTACCATGTTATAGTAAATTATAGTACAGTTCATCGACATTACACAGCGTGTTCCTTTATCATTTAAGATAAATTTTGCATATAACGAACACCGTTCATTTCTATATTTATTTCATTAGCAGTATCCGTGACTTGTGTTATTTGCATAGTAATCTACGGCTTTTGCACGAGCACATATCAAATATTTAGTTTTGTTTCTAAATTAGCATGCTTTATTTTCATTTTATATTATTAAAGTGGGAAACAAAAAAACTTAGAGATCTCCGTGTTAAAATTATGATTTTTTATTCTCTTACTTCCAAATTCATTTGTAAATACTTTTAGTCGGTTCTTGTTTTAATTAAGTTAATTTTAAGAAGTTAAGAAACGTTTAGCAAAATAAAACTATTGCTACTATTTTACTATTATTATTTTACTGGTGGTAGGACCTCTTGTAAGTCCGCACGGGTAGGTACCATCGCCCTGCCTATTTCTGCCCTGAAGCAGTAATGCGTTTCGGTTTGAAGAGTGGGGCAGCCGTTGTAACTATACTGAGACCTTAGAACTTATATCTCAAGGTGGGTGGCGCATTTACGTTGTAGATGTCTATGGGATCCAGTAACACCAGGTGAGCTGTGAGCTCGTCCACCCATCTAAGCGATAAAAAAATAAAAAAACTAGCTATGGATGAATTGGATGATATGAGTGATCTGTTTAGGAGCCTGACCTTTGTCCTAGCTTACTCAAAATATGCTATGTCGATTGTATACGATGATAGATGTCAATGACCGGTTATCATATTTTGATACGTATGTCCTTGTGTTTCTGTTGAAAATCTTTTACCACGATTACCCAAAACTCATTTCAATCGTCATCCCATTATAGTATTCATAAGTCGAAAAAAATAACTCAGGAATAATAAACATGTTTTTTAGTATTTGAAAACGTAGAAAAAACCAAGCATTGTATATCGAAATAGAAGTATTTAAGTTGCCAATACAAATACAGATGGCTCAATATAATTTTTCAGTTAGCAAATAAATAGGTCGTTACGTTCAATTGCTGTTATATTTCATGCCGTATTGAAATGGGACTTGTCAAAATGGCGAGCTCAGACAGGGTGTCTGTTTCTATCGTATAATTATGGTTAGTGATAACGTCTACAAATACAATCTGAAACATACAAGTCTTTACAATAAACATGTTTCGAAAACCAATCAAGATTGACCGACGTCAATATAATTTAATTATGATTGTATTTAATCTATATGTAATTTCGGACGTTATGGATTATATTGAGGGGTGCAAAGTTATTTGGTTTAAGTGTCATTTCGCGACAGTTATCTTTGTTATTAAAGGTGCGTTTTATTTGGTATAAGCATCAATAGTCCGTTGTTTTTAATTGAACTTCAAGTAAGTGAAGAAGTTTTTTGTTTTGATATTTTTTCCAAATTTTAAACATTAAAAGGCTTCCTCTTCTGTAAAGTTGCAAACATGTCAC
The DNA here is from genome assembly GCF_030267445.1 of Bombyx mandarina. Lineage (NCBI taxonomy): Eukaryota > Metazoa > Arthropoda > Insecta > Lepidoptera > Bombycidae > Bombyx > Bombyx mandarina. The sequence goes on from NC_143234.1 coordinate 16,468,114, forward strand.
TTAAACCAAATAGTCTTTCACCCCTCGATATAGTTTTTATAGCTAGAAACAATAGAACCAATCGCCAACTAACACTCATTCGGGTCTGCTGATGTGAGAAATCTTCAAACGGAAAGGTTGAGGAATAGTTTAAGCACTCTTTTCAGAGCCACATTTAAAACTGTTACAGAAACTATATTTCAATTAATGTCTTTTATATTTACAACAACAATTTGAAGAGCAGACCCGTTAACGTGGTATGGACATGTGATGCATAGAGAGAAGATGCATGTGACTATGAGATGTATGGAAATGGTAGTGCAAGGTAGAGCGGGAAAAGGTCGACCGAAGAAGATATGGGTGGAGTGTGTGAATGACGATATGAGAGAGAGAAAGGAGTGAGTGTTGAGATGACAGCTGATAGAAGAGAATGGAAGAGAAAAATTTGCTGTGCCGACCCCACCTAGGTGGGGATAAGGTGGAGACAAAGAAGAACATTTTTTATATATTTACAAGTAATTCTAATTAGTATTAAGAGTTAAGCTATGTTTCAGTGATAAGCAGTCGAAAAAGGTCGTAACCAACTTTGCTATTCCCTAATCTTAGTCATCTTGTTGTAGGTACCACAATAATTAAAACTTTTGTAACATATGTACAATGAAAAATAAATACCTATGTACACGGTTTTGATAGTGTTCCAAAAATAAAATTCAACACCTGCGCTCACACAGAGACATACGTCAAAGGCATTTTTGTCAAAGCTGCTAATACTGTTATTTTGTGCAGTTTTCGACCTTATGACCCGACGCGGTTTGGTGTGCGCTGAAGTTAATAAGTTGGCTAATACAGAACGCGGTGTAGTACTTGACAGGTTCATACGTAGTATGTAGATTGTTTAGAGTGTCGATACCATACACATGCGCGTCACCGATTTGAAAATAATATTTCGCTGTAATGCAGTGATTTGATGACTATTTATTTGTACTACAGATCCCGTAGTAGTCGAAATTCGACTATAATTAATTGGAATTGTAAGTTTGTACACTATTATGATTGTATCTTATACTTCTATAATAACAAATTTCGCCAAGACTACACTATAAAAATATTAACAAAGACAAACAATATTTAATCTCAATTTGACAACAGACGTCAAGAACAAAAGTTTGGCAATAAATAGTATGCATGCGTGTGTGCGTCAAATAGATGGTATGTAGTGTGTGTAATGTTTTTTTATTGATTTAAGGTATCTTTTACGCATTATTTAAAAAAAAAAATTAGCATTGTGCACTTCTTCTCTATATTCTCTATAAGTGTGGAAAGTTTCATACTCCTCCGTCCGCACAATTTTCGTAAAAAGGGATACAAAGTTTTTGCTTCGCGTATTAATATATAGATTTATTTTAGTTGTTGTGATTTCATGTTGAATAAAACTAACGGAATGCTTTATCTTAAAATTACGTTCCACAAAATATTACCACATCACATATTGATACGGTAGTAGGTATAATTATTATGACACGTGATAACTGTCGCAGCGTGAGTTGTGATATTTTAGATAAAACGCATTCTGTTGGTTCGATTTAAATTATTAAACATTAAATTAATAAATCTATACATACGTATGTTCATACACGAATATCCCATATTAAAAGCATTTTAGATTTCTAATGTAATTTTAAAAATAAATTAATAAGCCTTAATGGTTGCGTAAACAAAACAAGGTAAGTGCGTAAAAATTTAGGTATCTTTCACTGATTGAGTCACGCAATACCTTATAGCGAAATGTTAGTATGATTTCTTCATGCCTTTCGAGATATTTAGCGTGTCCCATGCCAATATTAGCTTTCCATTAATTTGAACACACACAGAGAGGTTATTTGAAACCATTATTAAGAATTAAAAAACCGTGTAGGCAGTAAAAGGTTGTAGGTTGTAAAAATTTGCGCTTCCGATATTTTTGACTCACGCAAATGGAACGCAACATCCTATTTACTTACCCATGTGAAGTAAGCCTTGTAAATGTCAATATTAGCTTTAGAATATTTGGTGGTTCACAATTCGTACGGTTTTAAAAAACTTTATATTTTTATTAGGTTTTTTTTTTTCTAAATAAGTTATAATATGTTATTTAAATCTTTGACTGCCGTGTAGGTCATCGGTGCCCTACGTGGCGCACTGAAGTTTTTTTTTGTATTGCTTAGATGGGTGGACGAGCTCACAGTCCACCTGGTGTTAAGTGGTTACTGGAGCCCATAGACATTTACGCGCATTTACAAACGTAAATGCGCCACCCACCATGAGATATAAGTTCTAAGATCTAAGTATAGTTACAACGGCTGCCCTACCCTTCAGACCGAAACGCATTACTGCTTCACGGCAGAAATAGGCAGGGCGATGGTACCTACCCGCGCGGACTCACAAGACGTCCTACCACCAGTCCTACTACAATTATGTCGATTTATCTCTTCGATATTCTTACTAAGGCGCCGAAATATCTAGTAGACTCCGGGAAAGACGAATTCGAAGATACTGAGAATGAATCTATTTGTAAGAGATCCAAAAGACTTAAACATACATTAAAAACAAAAGAAGGCAAAGTTAGGCAATCTAGAGGCTTAGTAACACAACTCGACATTACTTCACAGCGCCGTGTAGATCACCGGTGATCTACATGGTAGTTAAAGGGTTAATTAGTATATTCGTAGATCGGAAACGTGCACCTACTAAAATGGCCAAAATTGTTAGACACTGTTTTGTTCATATATCTGAGGAACCGCAAAGGAACACTATATTAGTTACGCGTTCCATTCCGTGATGTTGTTATTAATAAAATCTAGTTTAACGTACGTAAAATTCGCGGAGTTTCCAATGACGTACGGCGAAGAAGTTGTTTTCTTAATTAAGTCTCATTTGATTCTTGATTAAATTTTTTGCTAGATATGTGGAGCGCTGCGATTATTTACATAATTCTTGTTACTAGTCTATATTGGTGGAAAAATATTGTATTAGATTTGACGATAAGAAACTAATTCGTTTGAAAATTTGTCATATTTTAACCTAAGTAGCTAAATATACTGGGTGTTAGGAAATCGCTTCCGAAAACGAAGAGACGATAGTACTAATGACACATTTGATGATGGGACGGAAAAAATCGACCTTGATTTAAAATTAAAATAAAACATATTTTTAAAACGTTTGATTAGCATTATTTTCGATCCATCATGTTAGTACAGCTAAATGAAAAGATAGTTTCATAAAAAATACATTACCTTACTAAAAAAAAAACCAGCAATGAAACACGAAATCAAAAACAGCTGATGCTCGGATCAACGAACGCACGGGCGCGGCCTTTCTTTTAGGCGCATACCGGCGCGGCGCTGATACCGCGCTTCCCAAAATTTGTAGGTAGAAAATTTTCTTTTTCGGAAGCGGTCTCCTAACACCCAATATAATATATGCTAAATATTTCTTTAACCCTTTAAGATATTTTGCGTCGTGGCGATAAATGAAACTGTTACCCTGAAATTTTTCATACAATGCCTATGAATACAAAATATGAGTCACCCAATTGAAACAATAGCTGCAAGGTTATTTATTAACTAGAATAATAACTTTGGCATGCGTTGCTTTTCCGGCGGCAGCGTCCATGGCAAGTTGAAACAATGTTTACACGTTTTTTGATGAAATACCCATTTTGAAGTCGTACGTCGGCGTATTACATAAACTATGCAGAAATGCGGTTATTCTTGGTTATTGTGAGTAGACAAACTTGTTAGATTACTCCGTTCATTAAAGCGACCGAGTTGAATAGTTTCCTAAAACATCTAGAATAACGCCATTGAAACCATTTTGCAAGTTGCTTTCATTATATCATTCGAATTCAACATTCATAGACGGACTACGCAATACTTAATTCAGAGCACACGTAAATAAAGATTTTTTTAAATGTTTCCTGTGAAATTTAAATGAATAACATATTAGACAAAGCTGTGCAATAGAAAATATATTTTAATATGCTACAAAAATATGCTTAGATATGTGGTTTTAGAGAAACTTTTAAGTCGAGAAAGGCAAGCGGCTTGCAGACGGGCAGATCTGTGTTAATGATGATTAATGATTCGGAATATTACAACAAAATGATACGTATATGGTATTAACTGCAACAGTTTGCGCATTAGTAAGGTCTAAGGTCCCCGGGTATCATAATTGATCAAGCTAATGCATCTTTTTGTTTACTCGCGCTGGTGTTATCAATCAATTGACGTCAATTGCTAACCGTGAAGGTTATCTGAGATGACTGGGAGTCATCCATCGCCAGCAACGTAGGTCGCGTTGCATTCCATGAGGCTACGAATCAGAATTACGTAAACAAATCGGATGATGTATGTAAAACAGAAGTGATTGTGTGAATATTCATTTGTCGCAAAATGTTGTGTATTTTTAGATTGGCAACATTCAACTTGTTTTTTTTTAAAACTATATACGCTGTTTTATTATATATTTGATTTATTTTTAGTATTTATGTGTAAAGTAGAATTATTAGGTTAAATCGCTTGGAAAATGTAATGAAATATTTTCTTAACCAGTTTTCTTATTTAAGTGCCGTGTAAACTTCTATACTAAAAACATAAATTAATAACTTTATTTGTGTGTAGCAGATAAATAGTTTTCGGTTTTGGTTCATTAAATACGTTAAATATATTCAAGCTACTTACAAACTTCCGAAATGTCTCGGACACAACGCCTTTGACACAAAATACCAAACTAATTGGAGCTAAATATCAAGGTTCGTTTTATGAAAATTGCGTAAATGCCATTTCCTCTGAGAATGTATATTATAATGATATAACGTTGATAAGTTCTATATAGAATTATAATAGGAGATTATTGGAGTTTCATTTTAGGGATTGTTCTGTGTGTAGCGCGAAGAGTGTGGTTTTAAACTCTAAATCACGTATTTTCAAGTCTCGACGAATGCAGATATGTAGAGATAACGGGATACTCTCGGAGTGCGAATACGTACGTGACGTGTTTCACTAAGCTTATCGCAACCTAGTATTCCGCCGTTGAAAAGTGGCAAATTCGAAACGGATTTAAAATTATATCCCGGATTTGGAACAACAACAACAACAAAAAAAAGTGTTTTTGAGTCCACATTGCCTCTTCATGCACGAAATGTTTAAGTAAATATGAGAACCTATTCAATTAAATTAAGTGGCGTTCATAGTTTCACAATTCGTCTTTTCACGTTGCTAGATCAGTCCATCAGCTGTCCTTATTCTCTCGGCTGTGCGTGCTCAATGCGAAACAATACAACCGGCACTTATCTCGTTGTATCAGACCATCGCATTCCATTGTTATCTAATCTACAGACCACTGTGCGCGCACTCACTGCGCTATTCACTATATTCATTATAGATAGCAGAACGTTTCATTTTATTCTATCAGTTTTTAATTAACAATCGCGATCTCAACGCTGAAAAAGGTCTGTATTAAATTTTCGTCATTTTTATGTCTATTAGGAACTTGTGATATCCAGTTTGAGCTATTAAGCACCTCTTTATAATGTCGAGTGAGATTTACAGGCATAAAATAGTTCAGTTTTAGAGGCAGAGTTCGAAATTGGAAATTGTTTCTTGATTAATCATCGTATAAAAGTTGAAAGAAACATGTAAATTTGTTTATTTTAATTTAAAGTAGTCATCCACTAGATATTACAACGCTTTGTGACATGAAGTTGATTTAATTACAATAATTTTCTGGTTTTTGAAATATATATTCACAGCAGGTACCAAAGTCGGCCATTTGAACACGCCCCAGGGGTAAAGAAAGTTAGGTAGAAAATGGTAGAAATAGAAGTGCGGATACTATAGACGAAAGGGAAGCAGATATAGTAATTAGATTGTGGTGACAACGATCTTACATGGTGTGTAAGATCGTGTGACAAATCGTAAATTAAGAAATAAAACATTTACAAACTAACAGGCCTTCACAATCGAATCAAATTCTTACATTGATGACAATTGCTCTTTGGAATACTGATTCAAAACATGTACCTTAATAGTGCATCAATAAAATTGTTATCATAACAATAATGTGATTTAAAAATAGATTCTCAATAGACAGTAGTCTGATGATATATATGAGGCCACTTGAGTTTTGGACCGGTTAAGAGTAGCAGCTGATAATGTAGGTGCCCGTCGTACAGACGCTTACGAATCTGGCCACAATGTCTGATGGCTTGATAAGAAACGTAATTCCTTTGTGTTATTCATAATTCTATTCGTTTTCTTCTATGAATAGACCACAGTGAGTGTTGATTGGTAATTAATTTGTGTTATTTATCAAATTTTAGTTTTGTTGCGACATGTCTTTCTTTGTTTTCGATAGTTTTTGATCAATGCACCAAATCTCACTAGGAAACTAAAATTTTATTTGTAGTTATTACCGTTTGATCGTTATTCTATTGCTTAAATCAATCCTTCGTGGAAGAAACGAATTTCGTGAGCCTATTCCTGGAATTTACTCGCGGCGCGGAATGTTGGCTACGTTGTTTTGGCAAAAAATAGAATCGAGAATTCGTAACGAGTACAATTGCTTAGATCTTTCCGTATAGAACTTTAAAATAATGTTTAACAACACAACGGAGGCGTTTGCGGATCACAATCGATCAAGACCGTTATCTTGGTGCTTTATTTAGACAATACGGGTATATTCTCCCGGGCTAATTCATATAGAACGAGCTCATGTTTCAGCTGATTACTGAACTTTGTGATTGTACTTGCTGTGCTTGTTGATGATGCTGCCCACTCCCTGCCGCACTATATTAGACCGAAGTATTAATTGCTTTAACCGAAATGCCACAATTTAAAAATTAAACTCGTGTTTTCGTGACGACTGTACCATTCTGACGTAATAGTAAAAACTTTAACCTAACAACGCACTACTATTTTTTTATTTTATTGGTTAGATGGGTGGATGAGCTCACAGGCCACCTGGTGTTAAGTGGTTACTGGAGCCCATAGACATCTACAACGTAAATGCGCACCTACCTTGAGATAAAAGTTCTAAGGTTTCAGGTATAGTTACAACGGCTGCCCTTCAAACCGAAACGCAATACTGCTTCACGGCAGAAACAGGCTGGGTGGTGGTACCTACCCGTCTAATCTACTAAAATCAAAATAATCAGCAAATTATTTAATGCTTAAATAATAAAAGCAATTATTTACAACGTAAGCTAAGTGGTATCCGGCCTCATCTAAATTATTGGTATAACATGGCTATATTTTTCCTTAAGCCTAGATCGTTTTGATTTAATAGGGACGAAATTATTTCGCCGAAGGGCCCCCGGTGATGTCGGGCTCCGCGAACGGTGAGCGTGCTACCGTATCACATTCCATAGACCTGTATTATACCTACGAGATACGAGGCGATCGAGAATGTTATTAACCTTTTTAACCACTAAATCATTTTTATATATATATTTTTTTAAATTAAAGTTATGTTTGGGTATCGAAAATGACTTTTTTTTATATATGAAGAGGAAGAATTTGAAAATAATAATAAATGTATTTATTTTAATATGTATGCCTATTTTTATGCTTTAGAATGTCAAACCAATATAAGTTGTTTTGTGGTGGGTTTCGGATTGTTGAATTATTTTAAACTAGCGACCCGCCCTCGCTTCGCTTCGGAAACATTAAAACACACATGAAACAAAAAAATAAAATAAAAATAAAAAAGTAGCCTATGTTCATCAGGGACAATGTCGGCTTCTAATGGAAAAATAATTTTTCAAATCGGTCCAGTAGTTTCGGAGCCTATTCGAAACAAACAAACAAACAAATCTTTCCTCTTTATAATATTATAGTATAGAGTATAGATGTGTTATTAAAGTACTAGTTTCCCTACCAAATAAATGCGTAATTCGGAGACCTTGATAGTGTACTAAATATGAAAACCGGTCTTGAAGTTTTCGTTGCGAGTTGAAAATTTCCGTGCACCCTTTTGCATTGGAGTTTGATAGGTTGGTTGAAACAATACAATCGATACATCACACGGAAGAGTGAAGGTATTCATTGTAGACTATAAGATATCTGTTAGTAGTTTCGATAAAAATAATGACGGAATAATTTTAAATAAAAAGTCTTCAAAAGAGAGAACTAAAGACAACACGGTGTTTATTTTATATAGTAAAACAAAAAAATTATTGTTTTTTTATTGTTTAGATGGGTGGACGAGCTTACGATCCCCTTGGTGTCACCGAAGCCCTTAGAAATCAAAAACATAAATGCCGCCACCCACCTTGAGACATGAGTTCTAAGTGTCAGTTTTATAATGCAATGGCTGCCCCGCTCTTCATTATTCATGCATTATTTCTTCGCGACAGAAATAGGCAGGCTGGTGATACTTATTCGTGCGGGCTCACAAGACGCTCTACCGCCAGTGAACATTTTTTCTACCTACGGTGATAAATAGTAAAAATAATCTCTGGAAAATGTTCTGTGGATTACACAGTTCCAGATTACTATTAGCTGTGCTTTCGTCGCGGGTAGTGCGATGGTGAATAGAGAAGACAAGATGTTCCCAAATAAGTCTTCATAGTTTTTCCCACGTAACATATGTATACATACGGTACAAAACAAAGAAAGAATTAAGTCGTTCCCTAGACCCCGTTTTACGATTCGTGATACAAAGATTATCGACAAACCGAACGCACCGTCACGTTGTGGCTTGCTTGACAACGAATCAAATCTTCCTAACATTGATCAAATATCGTCATATATTCCACACCAAGAAATGTTTCAGATGTTTATAAAAACAGTACAGTAATAAGACTAATGAAATTTATTATACTTTTTTTTTACGGGACAATGAAAAGACACTACCTACTGGTGGTAGGACCTCTTGTGAGCACGGGTAGGTACCACCACCCTGCCTATTTCTGCCGTGAAGCATTAATGCGTTTCGGTTTGAAGAGTGGGGCAGCCGTTGTAACTATACTAAGACCTTAGAACTGATATCTCAAGGTGGGTGGCGCGTTTATGTCGTAGATGTCTATGGGCTCCAGTAACCACTTAACACCAGGTGAGCTGTGAGCTCGTCCATCTACCTAAGCAATAAATAAATAAAAGACGTGTTGCTGTGGATATAGCTTGTATGCTACAGAGCTTATTGAAATATATGAACCGTTTATTTTGAAAATTGTGTAAGTCCATTTTTGAGAAAAATGAGCTATCACGTAATTCATGCTTAATTTAATGTAATTTTTTTATATATAACTAGTCCGTGTTTAATTTCTCAAAAAAATCCCATGTTTTGCACAACTTAAAATCGGTCGGTAAATGAAATTGCATAATCATCGATTATGAAAGTGGTGTAAGTCCAATTGACAGAGGTAGGTGGCATAGCCAGACCTCATATGATTTGCCTGTATTTTTAAATCAACAAATATAGTAACCTTTAATTTTCTCGAAACAAAAGAAAATGGACTTACACCACTTTCAAAACAAACGGTCCATATATTATAACATTATTATTATTCGTTTAGAATGAGAGATTTAACACAGGTGTGAACGGGCCACGCCTGGCTTCATATAATTCACTCTAGTTTCCTAATGCGAAATTTGATCCTGATTTCAGGAATGTTTACACGTTGATGTCACGTGTTTTTTTTTGTATAAACGAACTTGTTTGCCTTTTATCATTGACCGGACGTGGCGTTGCCGTTTTCAAATATTCATAGACTGTCGTCATTTTTTTAAATATCAAACAAATTCCTTAAAATAACTGTAAATGATGATTTGTGGTTGAATATATTATGGTGATGTCATAAGTCCATGTACAGTATTAATTATAGAATTAACGATTAATGATTTATTTTGGTGTACATTTTCAAGTTTATTTTTTTATAGAACATTAAATTTTGTTTTAAAGTTAAAATGATGTGCTTAGGTAATTATCATCGTATTAGTGTCATCACATATTTTATTAGATTATACCTTGTTATTATGTAGATATGTTATGGCTTGGTAACGCACGAGATACGTTAAAATATTTCATTTTCGTTCGATACACGATTGTTTTAATTTAAGCAAACTAAATATCACTGTGTCTCTCCACTGTCTCGCTTATTAAATTTCACTTTGATAATGTAACACATAACTAAGGCGTACATTAGGTGATATCAAATCTTGAAGGGATCCGGTGAATGCTGGAAAAGAGATAGACTTTGACGTGTTTTGCCCATTTGACAAATAAATAAAAATGGCTTAAATGTAAAATTAGGACACATTGAAAACCATATTATTAAAGCACCGTGCATGTCTTCAACTCTAAACACACGTACTAAATTGAAAGAAATAGTCCTCGTGTTTACGCCTCATTTGTAATTCCGTGAGTGCGAATTTCGTTTTGCATTGCATTTATTCAAATAAGGTCTTAAAGTACTCTAATACATATTTAATTGTCCACACCCCTGATGTTTTGTATGCATCGCCAAGGTTTATCGCTTTGCGATTTGTATTTTTTGTCTATTCAACTGCACCGAGAAATTGAGATATGTTTTAAAAAAAAAAAACATTAAAACGAAAAATAAAGCGCACTCTAAATCTATTAGACTAGTTATACTTAGTAATTTTGGCCAATATTACTGTTATCTATATATTAATACGTGAAGCAAAAACTTTGTATCCCTTTTTACGAAAATTGCGTGGACGGAGGAGTATCATCAAATTTTCTACACATATAGAGAATATAGAGAAGAAGTGCACAATGCTAATATTTTTTTAAAATAATGCGTAAAATATACATTAAATCAATAAAGAAAACATTAATTCTCCTCTAATTAATTAATTCACTTCAAAACGACTATAGAAAAAAAAAAATGCATTCGCATTTTTAATTCATTATTAGAAGCAAATCTTTGCTTTTTGCTCGCGCTTTGCTTATCGTTTACCCCATGATAAATCTTGTCCACTAATGCGGTGATGGCTTCAATTGAATCAGATAAATGACGCAGGCGCTAGAAGGTACAGAAAGCATCGCTTTTTTTTTATTGCTTAGATGGGTGGACGAGCTCACAGCCCACCTGGTGGTAAGTGGTTACTGGAGTCCATAAACATCTACAACGTAAATGCGCCACCCACCTTGAGATATAAGTTCTAAGGTCTCAGTATAGTTACAACGGCTACCCCATCCTTCAAACCGAAACGCATTACTGCTTCACGGCAGAAATAGGCGGGGTGCTTAAAATGAATACCAAAATACGATTCACTACACAAACAATATTAACGTAACAAAATATAAAAAAAAACGTCTAAAACTGAATCTCTCATATAAACACGCAAACCTGTTTCTCGGTTATCATTATCGATCTCTAAAATACAAAAAAGAAGTTCTATATAATTTGTATTATTTTGATAGCTGCGGTAGGAGATGGTTGGTAGTCATTACTGAACCGGGTATCTGGTTCCCGGAACGAAGGCCCCGTGCCTCGGGCTGCAGATGAGGGGGCAGAGTAGCTCCCATCATAGCTATTGTTTATTATTTTTTTCGTATTTAAACTCTTTATTTAATGGTGTATAATATTAAATTCGATCGCTTCGTAGCGATAGTGGTTAGTGATTTTGAGTCCTGTGATACAGCGAACCGGGCTTGATTCCTGGTATATATTGTATCATTGTTAACCAATTCTTTGTATTTTTTTAATGAAAATTCATCCATCAGTGTCATTTCAGTCAGAGTTTCTGACTCCCGTACGGTATAAATAAACTTCGAAGCCAAAGGACAGGACAAAGTTACGATAAACTAATCAATAATAACTGCTATGGTAGTACAAAAGCTAATCACCTATCCTGGTGAAACTTATAAGGCCTCGCGGCCACAAATATTACCTCCCTCCAAAAAAAAAACGCTTTGGACAATAAGACTCAATTTTGAGTGGCAACCTGCCTTTAATAAATTACGATTATGTAAATTTCTTTTAAATATTTTTAATGTTTTTAGTTCGGACTTTTAAGAGCTTGTGACTAATTAAACAAATTTAAGCTCTACAGACATAATGCATCAGTGTTTCTCAGAAGTAATCTAGAAGATAATAAATTAGGTGGGCTTTTGGTTTTAACTCGCCATTTTTAAAAAGCTTTTCAAAATTCGAATGTGTTTTTAAAGAATGTTTATTTTATTAATTTGCTAGATCTACAGCATATATTGTTTGTTTTAATTTTTACACCGACAATTCACTGTAGACGAGATAGACGAGAGCACATGGCACACCTAGTGCTAAACGCTTGCATTATCCCATCGAAATCTAAAAGTAAATTGTACTGCACACACTTGAGCTTAAAGTCGTTTTTATTCGAGATGAAAGAAAAAATCGGGGTCCAGAAGTCTTTTCAGCTTCACCAGGGTATGTGGACAGTATGAGTTCGGCCAAGAGGATTAAAATAGTAGTAGTAAGGAGAAGGATTTGCTAACAGCTGCCCGAGCGCCTCCGAAGGAGACCTAACAGCTCAAAGAAAACGGCTTCGCGAATGAATCTACTATTGGATCGAAATCGCAATCCACTATAAAAGATAACTAACTATAAGTAAGGTTTGAAAGGTGGGGCTGTCGTTATAACTATACCTGAGACCTTCGAACTTATATCTCAAGGTGGTTGGCGCATTCACGTTGTAGATGTCTGTGGGCTCCAGTAACCACTTAACACCAGGTGGGCTGTGAGCTCGTCCGCCCATCAAAAGCAATAAAAAAAAAGATTCGGCGAAGAATTCTCTGGGCTAGGTTTCACGCCGGACTTGTAGTAGTAGAAATCTCAATTGTGTTGTACTAGCGGTTTTAACTAATATTTAAACCGAAACGTATAAGCTCTTGCAATAAAAATAGGTAGTATATTTAGCTATCTACCAAATAATCCTATAGGTAATAAAATACTTCTGAAACAAATACTTTAATTCCTACTTATTCGCGATGTATTATACAATAAATATTTGTACTTTCTATCACCATTTACTTTCTTGATTTAATTACTATGTGTCACCATAGAATAAAATTAACATGATACTACTCGATATTTTCCGTTTTATCATTAAATTCAGAAAAACTGGTCTTTTATTTTTCGACATTAATTTCTTTGTTTCCATTTGCGAATTTATGTATCCAAAGAAGTGCTCAGAAACTTAATTTATATTTTTAATTCTAAATATATTTCAGCAAAAAAGATACAAGTTCACGTGACAACTTAAAGCAGATATTCGAAAAGTCAATCTCATAAAGTGTGTGGTAAATTTTAGCGAGCATATTCATTAAAAAAGAAGCTAAATAATATTGAAATTTGAATCAAAAACACGATTAATACGGATTTGTTTGCCTTTTTTGCACTATAAGGTGCACTTGACACACGACACTAAAATACGCATACGCAGCTGTTGGGATCATTCAGGTATGTTAGATCAGCAAAAAAAATATCTTAGATTCCTTCATCAAATTTTTGTTATGGGACTACAGATGAAAGATATTTCAGTATTGGACGTTTGGATGACATGATGAAGTTTACATGATTAAGCCTATAAACACCGTTACGCGACTACTGCCGCCAACCTTGAAACAAGAGGGTTATGTTTCAAATTTGAATCACAGCAACATGGCCTTAGCAACCGGAACGCGTGCTTTGCGGCCATAACAGACATGATTGTGGTAAATACCCGCCCGGTCCCGGTCCCGGTTTATTACTTTTATCTATACTGAGTAAACTATACTGAGACCTTAGAACTTATATCTCAAGATGGGTGGTGCATTTACTTCGTAGATCCCTATGGGCTCCAGTAACCACTCAACACCAGGTGGGCTGTGAGGTCGTCCACCATTTAAGCAATAAAAAAAAACTTATCAGAAGCTAGGTACTTCATTAAAAAATAATATTGTTTAAATTAAGTTATTACAATTTTAATAAGAAAGATGTGTTAACCAAAATCAAAATTATGTTCGTAAAACGCGCTATTGTTATGTTTTATTAAGAACAATTCAAGTGGCTACTGAAGTCCCTGTAGCTGCAGCTAATTACTCATAAAAGTTGGTATATAACTCACTCAAGATTGAGCAGTCACTTACGAACCACTCGATCGTTTACGGACGAATTTTAAGTCCACTGGACACAACCCAGTGAGTTTTTCGCAACTGAGTTTTTTTGATAGAGCAGATGCTAGCTAGCAATGTGTCTCAGGCTGGTCCCCGTGAGCTGCTCGCCTACCTCTTAAGTGAAATCTGAGTAGCCCTTGATGCTATCGGTGTTTTAATGCTAATCTAAATTCATCAAATCACGTGTTTGTCCGGGATGAACTCTAAAAGTAATTATGCGATTCTAACGATTTTTTTTTCTAAATATGTCTTTTGTTCCAACTTGAGAGATAGGATTTTATCTCAGTTTATGATCACAGTGTTTTTATTATTACAAGTTATTTGTGTATTGTATTACAAAGGGAAAGAAATTACTATTTGTTAGCTCTGCAAGTTTCTAACAGATGGCGATGTTAGTTAGCTTAGCCATAATCGCAGCGACCATGCTTACTAGTAATATATAAACCTACCTACACATTATTATAACGATTGCATCAAATTATTACGGTGCGCTAAACGCTTACTACACAATACTCAAATTACGCGACTTAGATATCTTTATCATAATATGAGTAATTAAAAATATTGTATTTCGAGATAAACAAATTTTCTAATTATATCCGTTTGATCTATAACATTATTACTAATATAATAAAAAGATTCCGTTTATAATTAAAATTCTAAGTAGTGTAGTAATTATGGAATAATTAATACACATACCATAATGATTACGGTAATTATAGTTTAGCATAATATTTTGTTTGCTTCGTTTCTTTGAAGCAAGTCCGCAACATTCCTACTAGACTGGATTTGCTTGTTCCTATTTAATGATTCTTAATTATTATATTGTATATAGTGGTGCCCGGTGCCTGGTGACTGGTGCCTGGTGACAAATACACAAACAAATCACAGCGGTAGCTCGATAAAAATAGAACAAATTGAGTTTTTAAATTTTCATTTCTAATGTTGATTATATAATATTTCAGTTTTTTTTATTACTTAGATGGATGAACGAGCTCACAGCCCACCTGATGTTAAGTGGTTACTGTAGCCAATAGACATCTTCAATGTAAATGCGCCACCTGCCTTGAGATATAAGTTGTAAGGTCTCAAGTATAGTTACAACGGCTGCCCCACCCTTCAAACAGAAACGCATTACTGCTTCGCGGCAGAAATAGGCAGGGTGGTGGCACCTACCCGCGCGGACTCACAAGAGGTCCTACCACCAGTGAAAAGTCACAGAAATATCCTGAATTTTAATACAATACATGTATCTGCAATTCTTAAAGTACATAATTAACATTTGATCTTCAACAAGGTCCCAATATCGGTTCTGATTCTATAAATATGTATTCTAATTACACGAGGACAAGTAATTTGTGCACATTCCCATTAATTTTATTAAGGGATTAATTTTTCTATCAAATAGAGTGGACAGGAAAGTAAATGACATCGGAAGTCGTAAAGAATAATCTCATTAAACTCAGAACTTGAAATTTCTATGAAATCATAATTACTTGAAGCGGAACTTAAATTATACTAGTGGGCCCACAGTAGTCGAAGATCGACTATAATTAATTGAAATTTCATGTATAAGCATTGTTATAGCTCTATTGTCAAACACTACCTATTATACTTCTATAATATAATCACAGATTTCGCCAAAACTACACTATAGATAAATAAATATTAAAGACACACAATATTAATCTATTCTCAATTTGACCACAGACTTTAAACAATAACAAAAGTTTGACAGTTGGCTATAAACAAAGAATAGATTTATATGTATGTGCTGTGTCAAATACATGGTTGTGTGTGTAATTTTTATTTATTGATTTAATGTATTTTTATGCATAATTCTAAAACAATATTTGCATTCTGCACTCCTTCTCTATACGATCTACGATCGATGATATTCTCTATAAGTGTGGGAAATTTCATACTCCTCCGTCAACGCAATTTTCGGAAAAAGGGGTAGAAAGTTTTTGCTTCACGTATTAATATATAGATTATATATAATAGATACAATAATACATACTTATTGGGTATTGAAAAGTATTGGATAAGATCATCTAGTTGTAGAGAGCTTGTCGAAATTTGTATTGCTGTTCTTGAGGATAAGATAAGAGTTTTTTTTTGTGTAACAGAGATTTTTTGGATGTTACTCACGTTTTAATAGTTCCGGCGTGTTTCGAGATTTCCTTTCCTTGGGCAGTGCCTGTTTGTGCAATGCGAGCGCCTTTGTAAGCCAATGCTTGACTTCTGTACTTCTATGCCTTGTGCTAGCCATTTCCTCGTCGTATATACTGGTGTAAAATAACCATTTCTGAAGTCGTAAACGTATAAATACTTACCGTTTTAGAAAGCTTACATTTTCTACAGAAGAATAGTTGAGCTGCTGCCTCAACGGTCTTGCATTAGGTGTAGTGCAAATTCAAGTACCTATTTACAAATATAATAATGCTTGATCGCGATTTTTAAGTTACTGAAGACGACTACCGGTATTGACAATTCCTTTACCATATAAACAAAATTTTGATGTTTCTAATGATAACCATAATTTTGGATGCCATGAGCCCACTTCTGACTCCATTTGCCAAATCTTCTATTTCTTCCCAGAAATATTTATTACACGTCAAATGAATTCAATCAAATGAGAAAAATAGCAACATTATGGAAGTAGAAAGAAGGATCCAACAAACCCGGAATAAGCATTGGACCTGAAAAGAAATATTTCAAAAGAACATTTAATAACTCTCAAAACAATATGAACTTCATGCTTATTACTGAGCTTAACTTATGGAAGTCAGACCTGGAATTTCTCTACATAGGTCATGAATAGTATCAATACATGTCAAAGAGGCTTAAACACAAGGAAAATGGACAAAATAAGACATACAAAGATAAGAGACATAACTAAAGTTAAAAACGCTTTGACTTTTGCTCTAAAACTGAAATTGCATTGGGCTTTACATGTAGCGAGAATGTATGACAGAAGGTGGACCACACGAGTGACCCAGTGGAAAGGACCACTAGGCAAGAGAGAGAAGGGGAGACCATTAGCCCGCTAGGAAGATGATCTGATATAACTTATATTACTAACATAATTTAAGTTAACTTACTAACAAAAGTCATATTTAAAGTAATATCATAATCCACACAAGATTTAAAAAAAAAAGAAATAAAATGGCTCATTATTATTATTATTAAATGAATTGAATAAAACAATGCCTTATGACTTCAACGATTCTTACGAAAACGTGATCCGGTTTGCGACCACTCAAAATAAAATTGAACATTACGTGAACAAAAATAAGTATTTTAAGTAACTGCTACGTTTTTTTTTGTATGTTGTGTCACTCTGTAATACACAGATTAGATTAATTTATTACTGAGAAATTTCAAAGCTTCAACTTAATGGGATCAAATCGTAGTCAATTCATAATACAAGAGCGACGTACTGAGATAAATCAGATATTCTAATATGCATTTCAATATATTTCGTTACAAATGGAGATCTAGTTTTAGTAGGAAACGATACATCTAGATAAAGTACTGATACAGTCATTTTTCATCGTTTGTAATCGCTTAGGATTGTAATATTTATATGTCGATGTTTTCGTTTCCGTGAATTGGTTTGATAGTAAGCGAGTGGAATTGCTTTCCGAGAAGGGGAGACTAAGTTCACCTGGTATTTCAGATGTAGACTCAATATCTTGAGGAAAATACTGATTGGTATCTGTGGAATGTCATGTACCTACCGTTTTTACTATAATTTCAATATCATGTTTATTAGTGGAAGAGTACACCAATTAATATTTTAAATTAAAAAATGAGCTGCTTTTTTAGTAAATTTTAATTTGTTTACATTGCGCATCAAACGCAAATGTTAATTAAATCATGCAATTTTCTTTATATGGCGGTACCTCGTGCATTTCGACGCCTCCATATTTACTTTTGTAGAGCCCCTTAATAGAATACAACAGAATTCGTCCTCAAATTTAAAAGTGGGCACTACAATTATGTTCTTGTCTCTTCTCTGATAATCACTGTGAACTTAAATTATCATTAAATGAAATTAAATCGCTTCAAAACTTTGATAAGTTTAATAATGGCATAATAATGGTCTACGAACGAAATTAATCTTATATTGCAAATTGAGTTTACAGTAATGTTTAATAATACTAGAGGTCCCGCAGTAGTCGAAATTCGACTATAATTAATTGGAATTGTAAGTTTGTATTATGATTGTATTTTATACTTCTATAATCACAAATTTCGCCAAGACTACACTATAAAAATATTAACAAAGACAATATATAAAACAATATTTAATCTATTCTCAATTCGACAACAGACGTCAAGAACAAAAGTTTGACAATAAATAGTATGCATGCGTGTGTGCGTCAAATACATGGTATGTAGTGTGTGTAATGTTTTCTTTATTGATTTAATGTATCTTTTATGCATTATTTAAAAAAAATATTATCATTGTGCACTTCTTCTCTATATTCCCTATAAGTGTGGAAAATTTCATAC
The DNA here is from genome assembly GCF_030267445.1 of Bombyx mandarina. NCBI lineage: Eukaryota > Metazoa > Arthropoda > Insecta > Lepidoptera > Bombycidae > Bombyx > Bombyx mandarina. The sequence goes on from NC_143234.1 coordinate 16,486,753, forward strand.
TCCTCCGTCCGCGCAATTTTCGTAAAAAGGGATACAAATTTAAAGAAAAATAAATGTTATATATGAATTTGATAGCGCACACATCGATACGTATCGCGCCGTAATGCACATTTATTACCGATGACACGTGAATAATTTAATTGAACGAGTATATTTAAATATTTGATTAAATAAAATATACGTTAAGCCGATTTACCGTGGAATGTTGATAACATTATTTTTAGTCTTAGATGCATCACGAGTTTCCTACTGCGTCCATTTAAATGACAGTGTTCATTCTAAAGCATCTTGTCTTGTATTATATCGGCTAAGTCTTGATTTATTGCAGAATTTGTTTCATAAAAATAACTTTAAATACGGTTTTTGTATAAGTTTTTTGGAACCGGTGGTAGAGTTAGCATTTTCTTTTACATTTTGACATTCAACAAGCGTGTTTTTGATGGCATCCAAGTTGAAATAAATGATTTTGAATTTGAATTTGAATTTGAAGTAATCGTTTTTGTAGTAATCTTTGTGTTTCATTTGGGAGTTTTGTATATAAGTCCAGGTATTTTTCTACTAAAGATATGGTTGTTAGAATGGAAAGAACGAAACGATATCAGATTGAAAATTTGTTATTGTTTTACTATATTTCGTACGGATTTGTTCAGGGACGCGATTCAAGTCTTCAAGAGTTGGTCGATGCTGGACATTTTTCTTGCTTGAAAATGCCCAATAAATTTGTCGTTTCGCTCACCTACCATCACTCTTCGAGTCTCGACATTCCTCACTCGGCTTTGTATCATATAGCTTATCTTACAGCATACTAATACTGAGTCATAAGTATTTAATTATAAAAGCACCTAATTCTAAACGTATTATATACATACAATATGCATTCAAAGCATATCTTGATATTCAAATTCCGTTTCAATAGTTTGTATGTCGTTCCATACAACTGGTACTCGGTTTTTGTCCTTTTCACGCTTGTTTAAAGCTTATTGAGTTTGAGATGGACGGGAGATCGAGGTTTTATGTGCTATTAAGACACGTGCGATCACATTCATACATTAGGAATGCGTCGAGGATCATGCCACAAAGGATTGAAAGGACAAAGTGTGATGGATGTGTTTTGTTGAATTCTGTGGTCCATAATTTGTTGGGTTTTCATTTTTATTTTATTGTATTTCTTTTATAAAATCCACGCTTTCTTAAAGAGCCGCGTACATGAGCGGGAAAGAATTCACCGATATATCGTCAACTTGTGCAAAAGGTTTTTTAGTCCTTTCCAAGTGTCAGACATTTTATTTCAGCTTGATTTATTTTTAAGTACCTAATGTCTCGTTGGTATTAAATGCACTTTACACATTCAATTCTTTATCTTCGCTTTTATACATTCAAGGGAAACGCGCCTATTATATGTTTATCGCAAAGTTGTAGTCCGTCATTTTGAAGTCGTGGCCTAAAGGATAAGACACCCGGTGCATTCGTATTAAGCGATGCAACTGCGCTGGTGTTCGAAACCGACCGACAAGTACCAATTTTTCTAATGAAATACATACTTAAGTATTAACATCGTGTAATAAAAATCAAACCCGAAAATTTATAATTTGCGTATTTACTGGTATACTGCCTATATCTGACGTGATGCACTATTGCGTTTCGCTTTGAAGGGTGGGGCAGCCGTTGTAACTGAGACCTTAGAACTCGTATATTGAGGTGAGTGGGGACATTTACATTGTAGATGTCTATGGGCTCCAGTCACCACTTAACACCAGGAGGGCTGTGAGCTCATCTACAAATCTATACAATAAAAAAATAAGCATCCTAAAGTAAAAACTGAGACCTTAGATGCTATAGCATATATATCTCAAGGTGGGAGGGGCACGTACGTTGTCTAAGGGCTCCGGTAACCACTTAATACCAAGAAGGCCATGACTCGCTTACCAATCTAAGCAGCAAATCAGCAGCTTAAAAAATAAAAATCTGAAAATATATTATATTATAATATATTAACAAGTTCCGTAAAAGTGTAGAGTGATAAAGAAATATGTTCCTATTTATAGAAAACTACACATTACATTCGTATTCAATCAATTCATTTACATAAAAAAAATATATTTCTAATTGTTACGAATTGAATTACTTCACATAATTAGAAATTACAACAGTCAAAATATTACATTTAAGAATTGTGTAACTATAAAATTATCTGTCTTGTATTTTTTTTTATAAACATATATTTTTATTGGCGTTTTATATAAAATGACCGACATTAACCGGTAAACATGTTGTTATCATGAGGAATTTAAGCTTTCGCGTCCACTGAAATGTTTGGAAAGGCTCGTACAAAAATATATTGTACTCTAGAAAATTAAATCATCTATTAATGAGAAAATCAACGAGGGAACAGTATTTCATATGTTCCCCATTAACTTTTTATTGAATGTTCACAATCCAATTGATAATTATTGGTGGTAGGAAGGACCTCTTGTGAATCCGCACGGGTGGGTACCACCACTCCGTCTATTTCTGCCGTGAAGCAGTGATGTGTTTCGGCTTGAAGGGTGGGGCAGCCGTTGTGACTATACTGAGACCTTAGAACTTATATCTCAAGGTGGGTGGCGCATTTACGCCGTAGATGTCTATAGGCTCCAGTAACCACTTAACACCAGGGCTGTGAGCTGGACTACCTATCTAAGCAATAAATAAAAATTAAGATCTACGTATTGTGTGTTTTTAATTGAAATCGCAGTCAAGTGTAACATATGAAGTCATTTTGCATTTTAAATTACACTTAATTAAATGAACCAGAGGTCCCGCAGTAGTCGAAATTCGACTATAATTAATTGGAATTGTAAGTTTGTACACTATTATGATTGTATTTTATACTTCTATAATCACAAATTTCGCCAAGACTACACTATAAAAAATATTAACAAAGACAAACAATATTTAATCTATTCTCAATTTTACAACAGACGTCGAGAACAAAAGTTTGACAATAAATAGTATGCATGCATGTGTGCGTCAAATACATGGTATGTAGTGTGTGTAATGTTTTCTTTATTGATTTAATGTATCTTTTATGCATTATTTAAAAAAAATATTAGCATTGTGCACTTCTTCTCTATATTCTCTATAAGTGTGGAAAATATCATACTCCTCCGTCCGCGCAATATTCGTAAAAAGAGATCCAAAGTTTTTGCTTCACGTATTAATATATAGATTCTAGAAAATTAAAGTTCAATAGTTAGTTTAATCTCCTGTAGCGCTCTCTTTCAGGAAACTGTCAGATAGATGAGTAATAATGATAGTTTTCACAGAACGACTCATCACGTAAGCCAGTCCGCGGCGCCCGCGCCTGTTGTCTTTGGTAGCCGTCAATCCTGTACATCGCGTTATGTCACCACACTTAGTAACTTTGAAAACGGTCTCATAACACACATATTTTCGTTTTTAATGGCTTGTACGTTTAACGAGTAAACTGATGGATGTACAGAGATAATATAAAACGTTATGAAAGGATCAATCGGTACTGTGGATGACATTTAGATGGAATTCCCATTCGTCTCCGCGATAATATAACATTATAGTTTATTACTTTTCAATGTAAAAAAATATGGAATTCGTTTTTATCTTTATAGTTTTAAAGTTGTGAACGCTGGTGTTACTTGAAATGAGTGTTTGTTTGATGATTTCGTGGAATGGATACGTAATGTAAGTGTTTTTTCTTGACATTAAAAAATGTGTTATGTTTACATAGACCATGACGTATAAAGGTCCATCGAAAGTTAACAATGACAATAATGAAAATAAAAAAATGTTATTATTTTGTAAAATGATTTTAAGTGGAAATGTTACTTAAAAAACATTATGTTAGAAGGATAAATCCGTACGTCATTAAACCAATGTAAATCTTTAATTTGTGCTATAAGCTTTTGAAGCCATACTGTCACGGAAGAAGCGTGTTATGTAGAAAACGGACGGTATTTCAACATAAATAAAATAGAAGGGATGACGCGTCATGTTTAATCGATCGCATAATTTCTATAGAAACATACAACACTATTCTTTAAAGAATATTTTATATTGATTAGACGAGAACGAGCTCAACCGGCATTAAGTGGTTACCAAAGTCGCGGCCTACAAAGAAGATCCTGTGAGAAACTCAGTAGGCAATAGAAAAAAATAAAGAAATTTCAGGTCACTCGATTTTTTAGTGTTAAACTAAAGTAGAACAAAACGTAAAATTCCAATGTAATTACAAAACGCACACCAAAAAAAAAAATGGAGCGCGAAGTTTAAATATGGAATGTTTTCATTCGAACAAAATGTCGTGCCATTATTCAGTACCTATGGTATGCGCAGCCTGTATTCATCTCACATTTCAACGAGACTTTTTGAATAATTTCAATAATCATTACATACATCGGGCTACTGATAAATTACTGGGTTTGCCGTTGTGACTAATTATAGGGCGAAATGTGAACGAAATTGTTGTAAATGCAAGTTATATTGAGCATCTGTTTGGAGCGGACGAGAAATGCTGTCAGTCCGGTTCTGTCGTCAATTTTTTTTACAATGACAGTCCGTGACACGCACGTCCGTACTTTTGTTGAATATCTGCTCAGTTTTTTAGCGTCTTCAATAACGTAAAGGACATTTTCGTTCTCTTCAATGTCATGTGTTACTTATTCGGCTCGTCTTGAAATTCTCAATTCGTATTTGCCTCCTACGTTTTGTGTACGTTTGAACAGATAAATTATTAAAAAAAAAAATGTTTTGAATTCCACTCGCATGACTAACCGAGACATATGTACGTACGCCCGAAGACAACCCCGATTTCCGAACGGCTATTTTTTCCCCCGCACCGAAACATAAACCGTGGAATTCTGTGTTGTAAACATTCCTTACGTCTTATTTTAAGCCGGTGACACTACCGCACTATGACCCGGCTCGTTCACGGTGCATTACGATTATAGACGCGTTCTTTAAAAATTGATTTTTTACGGAACGCATTCAAAATGGTACGATAATGACGCCATCTGTCATAGGTGCACCGGGGTCAAGATGGCGTATTCATTATCTGTCAACAGTTTAGAATATATATATTTTTAAACTACAAAATGTGATCATAAGCACATAAGCCATACACTACCGCGTACGCATATTTCGTGATCAAATAAATTCATAGCTTTTAATTTTATTTAATGTTGATAACTACAAATTTCATAATTCGAATACTTTGACGTTTTTAAGGTAGGCCGTAACAGATAATACCTTTAATTCTAATTTTAAACGAGTACTCACCATAACCATAAAGAAATATTAAACCTCTATAGTTTACACAAAGACTCATTTAACACTATCTAATCTCCCGCTGCGTAACTCGGTAGCGAATAGACATTGTTTTTAATCTTGAACCATAAAAATGAAACGAGTTTTTTGTACCATGGATTCTTGGGTACTCCATTAAATATTTATAACTTGGACATGTTGTCAATGGAGTGAATCTAGCGTGTCAAAAAAAACATTTTAAAATCCAAGGGATGTATTAAAACTCAACGAAATCTACGATTCCAAATCCAAAGAGTTTCTATTGTTGAGGTTGTTCCAATTTTATATAATTCAATTTAGTAGTTATTTCATAGATTTGGTTTTTAAAAAAAAAAAGGCTGACTAAGGTTTTATACAAAACGTGATCTGATCTCCAATCGTAAAAATTCTGGGTACGTGCTCGCGTGGGCGATGGAATGTAACTTTCCTTGCTTCAATCATGGAAGGATGACAGCTCGGATGGGACCTTTGCCGCATTTTAAAACACCGAGACGTTTTTCAGAGTACCCCGACGGGTTGTGGGTTGCATTCTCGTGTCCGTGTCGTATGGTGCTCGGATGTCTTATTGATTACCTGTTTCGATGTATACATCCATTATGTACACAGAAAAACGGTGTGAATTGCATAAATAATTTTCGCAGTTAGTTGTAACTTCATTTAGAATATATCCGGATATAAATCACTAGACACATTTTCACATCCCTATAAAGTTTCATCACCTATTTACTTATCTAATTTATATCTTGAGCAGTTACCGGTGCCTATTTCTGTCGCAAAGCAGTCGTGCATGTTGGCCAGCAAGCCAGAGTCTTACTAGAGCCTAGATTATTGCTTTGACGAGCTCACAGAATATCTGTTATTAAATTTTGTTTTATTATGCCGTCTATGCCGGCACCTATCCTGAAAAATGATGGCAGTGAGTTGGTTTGGTAACCTACCTGGTGTGGTACCTATTGATCTTATTGAGTTTTCTTAATTTTTTTCCTTCTTACTTGACACTTATCGTTATAATTTGGGTAATTCACGGTATATCTTTATAAATTATAGCCTATGTATTATTCTGATATGTAAGCTATACTATTGTAAAGTTCCATCAAAATCCATTCAGTAGTTTTTGCGTGAAAGAGTTACAAACATACATCCGTACATTCTTACAAAGTTTCACGTTTATAATATTAGTAGGATTATTCATCTCACTTTTTAAGTTGCACGCAATTCACATCACTACGTTCGAAGAGAATGCTATATTAAACCTTGTATGCACGTTTAGGGTTTCGTATTATAAAATAATACGGGCAGCAACACTGAAGGACGGTTAAGGCTGAGTCTCATTGCGTCCTCGACCTGGGCGCGGCGACCTCAGCGCGTGCGCGTCCATTGTTCAACAATACGGATTATGTTACACTCGTAAAACCCTTTGCTAGCTTAACCAACGTTTTACCATGTAAAGAAAAACCTTCATGGTCTAAAGAACTCTTTAGTTTTATAAAAAGGATTTTACTTATATGTCATTCAGTGAAGTTTGACATTCAGTAAAAAGAAAGTTCAGTTTGTTTAAAAATATTAATTTTATTAGATTGAAGAGCTTTAAATGTTGTTTTCTCATTATAAACATAACAGAAAACGCAATTAAGTCTTTTATTGTTTATTTATTCTGGAGTACCCAATATCATTATACGCATACAAATCTATTTTTCCTAATCCATTTTCGTAGACACCCATGATTCGAATCCTGAAGGTAGGCTTCGCCTTAACAGTAAATCGTGAAATATCTGCTGTTTCACTGTTTTCAGAGAGGTACTCATTTCGTTGGTTTTGAAAGGTTGAACGAGCTCACGGCCCACGTTACGTGGCTATCGAAGCCCATAGATATGAACAACGTAAATACTGCCACCCACCTTGAGAGACGAGTTCTAAGTCTCAGTCTTTACAGTAGTACAACAGCTGGTACACTTACTGCAGCTCTTAATTACTTACTACTCCGTGACAGAAATAGACAAAGTGGTTGTACCTACCTATGCCTATAAGAGGGAAAATGTATTTTTGATGTCCGTCCTAATATTACGCTTGCTCAGCAGAGGTCACTACGCCTCTCCCAACAAGTGAGTATGCCAAATGCAGATTAATAACAGAAAGACATATTTTTACTAAATTGTCAAATTCAAATTCAAATTCAAATATAATAGTATATTATAATAGTATCGGTGCTTATATTAGAATGGTATTATCATAAATTGATTAATACACAGTAGATCTGTGTGCTTAGTGCAAGTTTTTTAACTTCTCGAACGCGTAAAAGTTAACTCAGATTTGTATGGAGTTTGAACAGCGCCCCTAGCGGAAAACGACGGGAGGCTATTCCAACTCCATACAAATCTGAGTTAACTTTTACGCGATCGAGAACTTTAAAAAAACTTGCACTAAGCACACTGGACGTGGTAGTCATTCGGATAATGCCGCCAAGTTACGGCCACCTCATGGTGCAAATAAAAATTGGTTTAAAACATTGCCTCGATCATGGTCACACTAATCCTTAGAGGCTGTAACCCGAGATTGTTTTCGCAAGTAGGGACGCGTGCGCGATGTTTGACCTCCGCATTAGACCTTGGAAGTTCATGCATCACTCATAAACGTACACACATACAGCTTTTATGAAGGTTTTTCAATTTTTCACGACGTTTTTTTTGTTTGTTTTTATTTCCTTTTTTTTATTGACGGAAACACGGCTCGTTAGTGAGTTTAAATGATGTTGTTCTCCGACAGTGTATTCGTGACGTGCTAATATTGTTGGAACGTCACCAAAAAAAATACGCTTGCCAAAACATTTCAGCTCTTACTAAACCCGAATAAAGTGATCAAAATTCATAATTTAATAACCATTGCTTAAAAGGATCGCGCTGTATTTCTTAACGCGCCGGTCCTCCGCGTCCATATAAAATTAACAATACTCGAAGACTAATTTATATTCAGACGTTCCAATCAATAAACTATCAGTAGGCCCATCACGGATATTTACAGCGTGCAATAAAAGGCAGGTTTACGCATACCATCGAGTGTCACGCCATTAGTGCAAAGAACGATTGCTAAATGTAACGTCTGTATTGATTGTGAGCCTCGTGTGGCCGTCGGGAATTCACGCGAACACGTTTTTGACATCAATTATGACATAATAATATCATTGTCTGTTGTTTCAATATATGTATACATCAAATAAAAGAACCTTAATTTTTTTTGAAATGGAATCTGTAGTTTGGTTAGGAATAAAAAAAAAAATGTAGCGTTTTTTCATTCGATTCTAGAATGGCAACGGGGTCTATTGAATAGTCCTATTGAATCCCAGCGTATGCTGTTCGGATGGCACGCGAATTCTTGGAAATCACGATTCCCATCCACCGCCACAAAGATGCCAGTTTTTTTTTTCTATTTCTCACGAGGGTGTTCGACGGTCGGGTTTTTTTTTCGTCGCATTCCGGGGATGTTTCCGTTACGATGGTTGTAGGTAGACGAGGTATTTTTTTTTTTGTTGTCGTTTTCGATCGAGCTCACGACGAACGAAGTCGAACGTTTTTCTGAATTCGCTAATCGAATTTAAATTATTTCAGCGAAGAAGTTCGCATAAAAGAGAATCGAATAAAGTTTTTGGCTTCCCAAAAATTTAAATATTTCTTATTTATGAACAATCGTTTGAAGTACGCAGCAGATACTTTAAAATATAATAGAATAAACTACTAGGTTAAAATTTATTATGAGCATAAAAACTTGGGTATAAAAAAGCATTTTGTAATAGTTCACTAACCTATCTGCTTTCATCGCTATCGTATCACGTCGTAAATTAATATAATTTAATACTGCCTGACCAAGGTACGTACTTTGATACTATTCTACAATTTGTGAATAACTTTTCGAGTCAATAATGGAATTACAGTTTGACTGTCTACTTACAACTACTAAATAATTGACGTAGCACGGAAGCATGAAAATAAACCAAATAATAAGTCGCACTGCTACCAAATATATTAGTAAAAAGTAAAAAGACAAAATAAAAATAAAAATCGTATTATAAATGCCGTATCTACAGTGAAGTGCGTCTGTGGTGCATTCCGCGCCCGTAACACCGGGAGCAGTCGGACCCAATAATAAGAATATGAGCGTAAAAAACGAATACGTCAAACAGCGAGATTCGTTCTCCGCGTACCCCTCGATCCCCAGACCCGGCACAGGGCTGATACAGATACATAATCACACTTTGGTTTTTTTTTCTCTACTTATCTTAGTAACCTTGAGGGGTTCTGTGTAGGCGATCTGACGGGAGGTTAGCCTGGCGAATTTGCTAACACTAGCCCTAACAAGGGTAATGCTTCGCTGAATCTACCATCGGATCGAAATCGCGACCCACTGAGACGGTCCGGTAAGAAACTCAGTGGGCTGTGTCTGTGAGATTCACAATAGGACTTGTAAAATGATGACTTTTTGAGGATTTAACATCTGAGTCCTCTAGAGAGACTAAACATGCGGGGTTTCAAGCCCTTAAACGAAAATACAGGAAATTAATTTTCTTAAACCGTTAATCTAAAGTATCAGTTGATTTTTTAGTGCCGTGCAATTCGTGCATTGCTGAAGGCAACATATTATTATGTTTTTCAGTAATTGTGTTAGGAATTGATAGCACTGCAACTTAATTTCGCTTCCAATACGGTTCTCTTGTCCAGCACCTTTCAAAACTATGTCCGTTCTTTAGAATTTACCTATCTATATTTTATTCGTCAACTGATTTGAATGAAATAAACATTCGGCTTCAGTCATAAACGAGCTGCGAATCTTGCATCGTGTTTTATCTCTTTCGGTCCCGTTTAAAGTTAACTGTCAATGAAGAAGACAGCCGCCTAGCCGTAACTTTTCTATGTCCCATTATGTTTATTAATAAGGCTGTAACCGTTAAGCTTATCGTAATATATCATTGAGAACGATACTCTAATTGGCCAAGCTTTAGAAAGATTAATGCGGAGAAACGCACGGAAAAACAGACAAAAAACGTACCTTGACGATTTTATTGTTATGCTAATAAATATCGATAAATATTCAACGAAATAATTGTGGCTTGTTTTCTTTGTGGTATTTAATTTGTTTAATTTAACTGAATTCAGTTCGGGAAAGTATGTGGGTGTCATTATCATTCAAGTCAAAGCTCGAAGATATCAATATTTTTTCTGTAAAAAATATGAATATTTGTTGACACTGAGTATTAAGCACAGTCGAAAATTCTGTGTAGTGGCAGCCCTCGATTCTGTCGTAACGTTTTTTACAACTTATTTCTTTTCTCTCTGGAAGGATAATCGCGTGTAACGCTACACTGCTTTCGAGACGTACGTACGTATTAATATGAATATTTTGTGTGTAATAAATAATTTAATTTCATATAGAATTTGATTGAGAAGATAGGGGCGCCAAAATTCTTAACAATTTGAATGAAATATACACCACATATGGATTTTTCATCGGCTTTCACGAGCCGTGTAGAAATTTTTAAAACTATTTTTACGGTTAAATCCCGCGTTTTTATTATTGACGATTTAAATACTCTAAAGTTTTAATCATATAAAATGAAACCGTAAAATGACTTTTCATTATATGCATAAACATATTTATTATTAATACTCGTATAGTCATAAATATTGATTTCCAGTAAAGGGTAGAATATACTTTAAAATTGTAGAATAAAATTTATAACAATGAGATTGTAACAACAAATGAGGTCTAAAATTGGTTTTAAAAACTCCTAAAGTATGCTTACTTGTGTGGTAATATAATAAAATACGATCCGAATTTTCGACCTTGTACATGACGCGTTAATTAGCCCAATACTCTAGCCTTCTGCCTGTCAGCATAGAGTCCCTTAGTTCGCATCCTCGCATGGTTCCACAGACCGTGCGCTTTTCATAGCCACTGTCTTCTAAGAACATGCAAGAAAAACATTTCCATTTCTCCAATATCGGTTATTTCTGCTATAGATATAATCACAGAGGAATGTTAGTTACACTTTTGTTTTGATGATCGTTTGGAGACATGGAAGTTTTTTTCTTTTTGTGTTTTTTTTTCATTTATTTTCTCTTGATTGAGGTTTATAGAAGGATATTTAAACTCTTTTATCTACCCCATCACTTTTTGCATGTCACTTTATCTTAACTCTTATGAAGTTTTTGCATACGGCTTAATCTCGCGTTTAATATTATAATTCCAACTAATATAATTTTAATTTTATTTTCATTTTAATTATTCCTGACGTTTGGAATTCTTCACAGTTTATTGGACACAAATGAGAGTAGTCTACGACTTTGCGTATATTACGAAGACATGAGCTGAATATTCAACGGTAGGCAGCGGCTTGGCTCTGTTCCTTGTATTGCTGAAGTCCATGGGCGACGGTAACCACTCACCATCAGGTGGGCTGTATGCTCGTCTGCCTACAAGAGCAATAAAAAAAAGAGGTATACCTAGTCTTCAATAAAAACAGGATAAGCGGCGCCTATCGGTAAATTGGCACCGCTGGTGTTTCCCAGTAACTAATGTTCTCGATATGAACATTTTGGATACCATTACATATTTTAAGTAAAAACCACTCGTATATTTTTGTTATAAGTTCATTTAGAAGAATATTCAATGTTTTTTTTTTTATATTCCTCGAAACGTCCCTCTAGTACACACAATTTGATTTTAGACGCTCTTCTATATCTTTATTTAAATAATATTTCTTCTATCATTAATTTTTTGAGGTTTTCTCCCATCAGCTTAAGACCTGTCTATTGACACTTAATACTTCAATCTTTTTCATGTTACGCGTGTATTTTATGTCATAAAGTTTTTGATATAGCGTTGTTGATTAATTAAATTCCAAATATTATTAAAGGCTTTATGGAAGTTAGCTGTTTACTAGCTTTCTCGAACTTAATATCAAAACTAAAACAGTATGTTTGAGAAAACGTCTCGGCTTATTCAATATCTACTTTGTTTTAAGTTAATAAAAGAAGCATCTAAAAACGGCGTCAAGCTTAAACTAAAATTTTGAACGACAAATGTACGTGTAATTTAATGTAAGCAAAGCAAGTAATAGTGTAAAGTTTTTCATTTAGAAATTGTATTGTACGTATTGTGATTGTAAATGTGGTTTAATCAAATTCTAAGGAGTTACTACTTTTATTAAGTCTATGTTCTAATAAGTGTAATATTCCATAATTTCTCCGCTCTTCTTTGACATTATAGACTAATCTAATTATATATGTACATAAATACATATTGTATTTTTGGCTTGAGGATTGTCCGTCGTGGTGGTAAGTTACTGTAATTTTGTTATGTTGGCGTCTGGGGCTCGCTTCTTGTTTGAGATTGCTCTCGGAGGGGCCCGTGAAACGAACACAGACTACATAGTCAGAAAGACACGTCAAAACAATAATATTTCATGAAAATACGCAGTGAGTTCCATATATCGATAAAAAATTACAGTAATCAATTTAATGTAGACAGTGTCACAATAGTTCAGATTGAATCTTAAAAAAAAAACCACGCGTACAATAAGAAGCATCCGTGAACGACAGTGAAATACGTTAAAATATTCAATGTTATCTCTGATGTACGCAGCGAATGAGAAATTGAATGTTTCGAATTACTGTTCATTGTTATTATAATCAAAAGAATCAATTTCGTTATTATTGAGCAACAATAGCGGGACAGTCGATTGGGCGGTCTGTGGTCATCGCGGCGAAGGGACGGCAGGCGTGAGGCTGAAGGCATCTCAGGAATTTTAATCGCATCCAAGCCCCCGCCCGGTGCCCGACGGCCGAAAGCAATAAAAACAAAACGGTCAGCCTCGGGCAGCTTCGATTTTTCGGATATGAACTGACGTTATCTGTCCGGCCTCGACCTTCAGGCCTTTTGTCCAAACTCACGGTACATCCTACTTGTATACTGTCATTTTAAAATTAAAACTTAAAAAAAAATAGAATGTAAAAACGTTGTATAGTCTGTAAGACGTAAATGTCATAAGAGAATGTACAGATAAAAAATACGACGAATTTCACTACGGCAGACGTTTATTGTGTCTGCAATAAAACTTGAATCGGTGTTACGCAATTGATTAGAATTAATTTTAAACAGTAGTGGAGTTTTTTTTTTTTTAGGAACAACTTGTATGCGCTGCTTAGTTTTGGTTGCCTTACAGCAGATAGTCAACGAAAAGAAAAAGAAGTAAAATTAGTTCCGTACCAGCGAGTGGAAGCAGGACGGCTGTTTGTACGCTCATGCTGAAGTAAGAAAGAGATAGATATTTCGTAGAGTGAGTAGAGCAACAACCGGTCCAAGGGAGGCAGATGCTCTCTAAAAACCCCTCGGCAACCTTCAGATTCCAACAACAAGAAAATAAATAGGAATTACCACAATTAAACCAATATGTACTTATTCGAGAAATACTACATATGTTTTGGTAAAATGAGACACTCGTTAGTTCAATACTACACGTTTAATAGACTTTCTTAGCTTCTGTTCCAAATATATCTCTATAGGTATACTTCAAGGTTAAATTTCTAAACATTTTATTTAAAGAAACACAAGTTCGTTAGTCTGTTCTATTTAGTTAAACATCTTCAAAACTGTCTGGCCTGCCCGTAATAATGATGACCACCAGATCTTTTCTGTGTCAGCAACATTGAAATTGTTGCGAAAGTTTCCAACATAAGATTTAAACAATAAGATTCGAATTCCTTCGCTATTGTGTTTCTGTTAAAACCTACTTATTGTCCGTTCGGATACATTATCCGCGTTATTTTCGTAATTACCTGAAGTTTTAACTGGTATTCGTTAGCAAAAAACACATGGTGCTATTAGTCGTAAATACGGCACGATGGAATGTGGGCGACGAGCCAAATTACCTGTCTGTACACCATCAACTCGTTAACTCTCAACTTTATGAATTAAATTACTTATTCGGAATTTCTTAGTTACACACACACACACACACACGTTAACATTATTATTCTTAATTTTGTATACAATACGTAAAGTATTGTAAATGCATGTCGAATGCGAAGTTATTTACGTGAATTCCTTTACAACCAATGTTTGCTTAGCTGGTTTCGGAATTATTGTGTCCGTGCTTTTGTTCGTTTAATTTAATTATTTCGCGAAATGTTTTTTTTTTATGTAATTGATTACATTCCAACTGACGTGATAGTGTCTATTGAAATTCAAATGCGTATATAAAAGTTATACGGTTCGTAAAAAACTGGTCGGAAGCTAACCATAATGCCGCTTCTCATACCTCGCGTGAGAATAATAATTGTAATTGGTCTAACCTAAACTAGACTGTGTTCAGACAATTATAAGCAATGAGTTATGATATTTTTAATGTTGCCCGAGGATTAATGTGGGTTTTTGCATCGGATCATCTCTAATGCGGGCTGTAGCCATGACTCGGGTGAACGGGATCGCAAATGAATTTAAAGGAATTCCGAATCAAAAATACGTGCGTTTACCTGCAACGCCGCGCATCCGCCAGATGTGCTAGTATCTCAGTGCTCTTCGACGTTTACGGTTTGGAACATAAGCCAAAAAATGTGCACGAGAGTTATGTATTAAAACTGAGAAAATCGCGCTATAACGCGTACCGAAGTATGTGAAATTAGTTTTTTTACATTCACATACGGGTTGTCCACGTTATAGGCTTCTTTGCTTGCAGAATCCAACCGTGTTACTACCGCTTTTTCGAAGTCCGGATTCATAAATAGAGTTACGAATCGAGTTCATTATTGATATCGATAAAATTTTAGGTGTAATTTTGGGATAATTTAGCATGCAAAAAGCAAAGGCTGGGTTCCCGGAGTGTCCGTTACAGTGATAGGCGCACCGACACTTCGGCGGGCCGCATGTTTCGATCCGACGAAGCTATTACGACAGATGGCCGCGGCCCGGGAGGCGGGACCCCGGCCCTTCGGAGAGTTCGACCTCCGAAATGCGCCCGAGATTGCATTCTTTCGGCGGCGCGGGCGCATTCCACCGCGCGCCATCCGAGCTCCGCGCGCCCGCGCCAGTCGACGCGCGCCCTTTTGGGGGTTAAGATGTGTCCATTGCGGCGGGCTCTCACAATGTGGTCCCAGCCTCCTCCCCCCGAACCCGAGATGGAATCGACATTTAGAGCTCGTGCCTCCACGACCGACGGACACAACTGGTGCCGCGGCTGCTTCGGCGGTCGTCAGATAGCGCGGATGGTTCGCGAGCCTCTCGAGTACGGCGTTCGGGTCGATCCTACATCTTCGCGCCCGCCGGGTCTGTGCGTCCGGGATGAACCTCAGTATCAAAACTTGGAAGAGTTGCGGAAGCGTCCCGAGTACGCTAATCTAGACGAGATCAGCCGCGAGTTCGGCTACAGACTATGCCCCGAAGGACAGAATTTAGAGGACGAAGCTATTTACGAAAATATATTGTCAGTGCGCCAGATTCGTTCCGCGGAAGTGCGCTTAGTGCCGGTGTCCGAGGTGGCGTATTATGAGGGTCAAGGTTACGTCGCGACGCAGGTGCTGAGCAGGAACGGGACGTTTCCGCAATGTCCTCCGCACACTTGGAGTCGACTGCAGAACGCTTGCAGACCGACCGGCTCCTTACGACTTTTCACAGTAAATGCTAATTTTTATTCTTAATTACCGTTATTAAAATTATATTTTGAACAAAAAAAATCACGGAATTCGTTCCCATAAATTGAATACAATGAGAAATTAAATTTAATAATTATCTTTTTTGAATACGATATTCGACCGTAAATGATGTACGTAGGTAGGTAATCAGTTTTTACACGAATTCCATTGCAAAGTCATTGCCCAACACATATTTTTATGTTCGCAAAAAAGACGTTGGAATTTTTCTGTAATGACTCTGTTCGTAGTGACTTGATGTATTTCATTCGGACGTGTTATTTGCGATCGTTTGGAGATTTGAATGAAACGTGTTGATTGAAATCGATTTTGAACTACATAGGTGTAATCTATAGGTAATTTTCGCTCGGGAATTAAGAAATAAATTTTAATCGATTCAAATTAATTTTGTATTAATGAACGACTACATTTTTGAAAACCATAACGGCTTTTAATTGGCTTTTAAATAGGTTAAGTTTAATTTTACAATTATTTTTATCGTAATACAATTGGGAGTTTGATGTCTCACGTGTGTGGTAGTAATCATGCATGTGATGTCCATGGGCTCCAAAAACCACTTAACACGAGGACGCAGTATTGAATTCTTGTTCTCAAGGAACAACCGAAAAGGTTAAAATGTATAACAATAAAAAGAGCTTAACTAATTAATCATTAAACATGTAATCTGTAATATATAAAACCTGCAACTGGAAGTTTCTGGAAGCTTAATCTGTACAATGTAAATTCTGATACTAAAATGTAAAAAAGTCATAAGTGTGAATGTAATTTGAATCTCTCCATTGTCCACAGGCTAAGAAAGAGATGTACGATGTAAAGAAACAAAGGCTTTGCCTAGCTCAAGATGAATATAAACACCTCAACAATGCTCTGTCCACCCTCGCTGCCTCAAGAACTAGTCGTAAGTGTATTTTGGTCAAATATAAATACAAATTTCTTGTAAATTTTCGTATATTCCTTTATGGATTTTGAGACAACCTCTTTAAGTACCTATCTAGGATTACACTAAGGACTTGTTGAAATTTCACCCGTAAAGTTAAGGTGAAGTTTCATCAGGAAATCGAACCATCTACATAATTTAATAAAATAATTCAAAATTAACTTCATCACAGATATTGGCACATTGGTACGTGTTTTTGTTTAATCATTTATATATTTAACAGTATCCTAAATGACTAAATATGCGGCCATATGCGGAAAAAAATCACAATTTTTGTTTTTTTTTTTACTTATTCACATGTTTTCAATAACAAAGGAACAAATCGCAATAAAGAATAAACTAAATTTATGTTTTTTTTACTTTAAAAAGTTCATCCCTGAAAAGGTTAGATAATTTTTAAAAGATATACACAGCTAGTTAGTTATATTAAACAGGTATTTTATCGTAATTCAACTCGGATAGATGAAGATCCGGCCTAAGAAGCAACGTTTCACGTTTTGGATCCGTTGGCACAACAATTTGAGAGCCGTCGCTTATCTAGAATCACTCTATGTTTTACGCCTATTTTACCGTACACACTACTGAAATTTATAGAATCTTTACGGAATATGAATTCATTATATTAGTAAAGTTATCGCAATACATGTCGGCCGACATACATAGGCAAAGACAAAAGAGCTTAGTACCTCGTCAGGTTTGAGCCCCGTGAGCTCACTTTACTTGGGCGAACTTTACTTTGTACGAATGCACTAGAAATACCTAGTAATATAATTACTTATTTGTATGAAAATTCACAATTTAGAAGAAACTCTGAATATAAATTTTGTATTTCGTATAAGAAAAGGCGTGTCCGATAATGGTCCGTTATATGAATTTCCTATAAAATAATTTAATAGGCCCCTTATTGCATTCACAATAATGAATAGGGTAGCCCATAATATGCAGCACGCCCTGACAGCACTATAGAAACACGATTATAAATTGTAATCAATATTAAATAATCTAACGCTAGTGTACAGTCGACTTGCGGTATGTGGATAAATTGTAAATAATTTTGCAAAACGTTCAAGCTAGTCTGGTTAGTCGAGGTACTTTGATAAAACTCGCTATAACACAGCCACTATTGGGTTAAAATAATTAGAAATATTTACTACAAATTTTAGATTTGATGAGTTGTTATATTTTGACATTTGCAAGCGCCGATCACGGCACTAGTATTCAGTGTCAACTCATCGTCAGGTGGGCAATATGCTGGCCTGCATACAACGGCAATAAAAAATATTCTTGGTTTGTCATTATTTTATTAGGGTTTCATTGAACGGACGCGACGCCGTGGAGAGAATATGCAATGAATCATCAAAGATTGTGATGAAATCTGCTAATTTTCATTGGATCCGTTGTACTTATCTCGTGCCTTCGTACCTACAGTTTGTTCATCAACCACCTCAATGACAACAACGTCAACGACTTCCCGACACGACCCCGAGCTGCTTCGCTCAGAAGTGACACAGGCTAGAGGCCGCGTCGCTCAACTAAGGAAAGAGTTGAGGCAGGCTCGAGCAGAAGTAGCTAGTGCAAGACGAGGCGTCGATACATTGGCTGAGTTAGTATTTGGAACGTTTTAAGAAATATGGTGGATTGTAAACCTTGTAAATCTGATTATTTGATAAAAACTTGTATTTCAGGGTCGAGCAAAAACTTAGCGCACAACAAGGTTGCTACAACATAACCGAAGCTCAGGCTATAATGACTGAGCTAAAGAACGTACAAAAATCATTAACCTCCGGTGAAAAGGAGAAAGCAGACTTAATGCAGTCTCTGGCAAAATTAAAAGACGATCTGACGAGACTGCAACTGGGAGATGCATCGCCAGACTTATCTTCCACCTTGAGTTTCCCTCAAGAGAAACTAAGCACCGCATCGCAAACTGATCTGTGTGCCGATTTAGTGCCTATAGGCACGAGATTAGCTGAAATGGCGCGGGTTCGCCTCCAGTACGACGAAGCTAGGAAAAGGATACAACAAATCCAACAACAGCTGGCGGATTTGGAGGACAAAGTCCAACCAGGACAAGCGGAATCAGACAAGGACCGTTTGTTGCTATTCCAAGAAAAGGAACAATTGCTACGGGAGTTAAGAAGCATCACGCCGAGAACGAGATCGAAGCAAGAGATGAGCGACATACAATCTGAATGCAAAAGGCTAGAGCAGGACTTGAAGAATGCCTTCGAGATGTCCAACAAGTGCATCGCGGACCGTTTGAGGCTACACGAAGAGAAGCAATTGTTGCTGCAGCAATTGAAAGATGCGTTAACGTCAATGACGACTTTAGAAGGACAGTTGAAGACATTATCGGCGAGCACACTGTCGGTGTCCAGCAGTTCGAGTTTGGGATCGCTATCGACGGCGAGCAGCAAAGGATCTCTGAGTTCAGGGATCAGTTTCACGGACATATACGGCGGGCCGCAGATCGCGAGCTCGTTTCAAACTGACAAGCCTATCGATATGGTGGATCTACATCGGAGAGTCGAAAGGTGAGAACGATTTTATGTACCGATTGCAAAAAAACTTTTTTTTTTTGTAATTTGTTGCTATGGCCCTCCTTGAAGTTAAGCGGTTGTATTGAGCTTGAGAGATTAGAATTGTGACTTACCAACCGTTGAAGAAGGAACGCAGATTTTCAAGAAACAGAGGGGGTTTGCATAAAAGCCAAAAGTGGTAATTTAATAAAAAAATACTTTTCTTCAGATTATTACGAGGTACCAGCTACAACGCGGACAGCGTAACTCCAGGCGCAAGCAGTTCGCCATCCCAGCCCTCTTTGTCGCCACGAAGCAGCTTGTCATCGGCCAGTCCACCACCACCACCGCCCTCTTACCACCAGGTGAACAATTTTTTTATCATTAGAATCACTCTCACATAGTATCAATTAAAAATTATCGATAGTATAATTAAATTAATAAAATGACAATAAAAACGTGAGATCAAACCCGGAGTCCATAGACATCTATAATGTAAACGCCGCCACCTACCTTGAGATATAAGTTCTGAGGTATAGCTACAACGGCTGCCCCATCCTTCAAACCGAAACGCATTACTGCTTCACGGCAGAAATAGGCAGGGCAGTGGTTGTGGTACCTACCTGTGCGGACTCACAAGACGTCCAACCACCCGTAAAGACGTACTCGTAAAAAATCGACGCAAAAAATAATCAGTGTGCTTAGTGCGAGTTTTTTAACATTCTCGATAGCGTAAAAGTCAGCTCATATTTGTATGGAATGGAATGTTCCAACAGCATACAAAATTGGTTTAACTTTTACGTTATCGAGATTTTTTTAATATTTATTGCTTAGATGGTTTGACGAGCTCACAGCCCACCTGGTGTTAAGTGGTTACTGGAGCCCATAGACATCTACAACGTAAATGCGCCACCCACTTTGAGATATAATTTCTAAAATCTCAGTATAGTTACAACGGCTGCCCTACCCTTCAGACTGAAACGCATTACTGTTTCACGGCAGAAATAGGCAGGGCGGTGGGTACATACCCGCGCGGACTAACAAGAGGTCCTACCACCAGTACCGCTACGTTAAAAAACCTTAAGAAACTCGCACTAAGCACACAGTACCGGCCACTTGTCGCGTTATCGGTACACACATATCTAACGCATGTCACTATATCGGATCCGTGCGAAACCCACGCCTCGGCTCGTGGCGCTGTCAGTTCGCTAACCAGACAGGCGTTCGCTTTCACGCGCGAGGTCACCGATGGACAGCTGGATAAGAATTAGGTTTTATTGTGCGCCTCCTTTAGGTCGAAAGACAGAGACGGCAGCAGCGAGAACTGGAAGAGAAACTGGCTGAAATGAGGATAGGCGTGGCCACCGGACTGGACGAAGTCACCGGCCTGGCTACAAGTGAGTGCTTCGTTGCTTAGAATCGAACGGTTTTTGGGTTTGCGGAAGTTGATGTACGAACAGCTTAAAGATGAATGTTTTTTTTTTATTGCTTAGATGGGTGGACGAGCTCACAGCCCACCTGGTGTTAAGTGGTTACTGGAGCCCATAGACATCTACAACGTAAATACGCCACCCACCTTGAGATATAAGTTCTAAGGTCTCAGTATAGTTACAACGGCTGCCCCGCCCTACAAAAAGAAACGCGTTACTGCTTCAGAGCAGAAATATGCAGGGTGGTGGTACCTACCTGTGCGGACTCACAAGAGGTCCTACCACCAGCACTGTGTAATGAGCGCTCGTGAACACCCGAGATATACATGACTTCAGATGCGGGTGTTTTTCTATTGATCTATTAGGACGGTGAAGTGGTTACGAAAAGACATAGAAATCGCAGTCTATCTTGGGATATGAAATGAGAGTTAGCAATGAGCGCTCGTGAACACCCGATATATACATGACTTATCAGATGCTTGCGTTTTTCTATTGATCTATTAGGCGGTGAAGTGGTTACGAAAACACATAGAAATTGCAGTCTATCTTGGATATGAAATCGGCAGAAATAAGCAATGTGTGCCTAACCAGTAAAGCGCATAATACCACCAAAACGTCATGGGATAACGGATACTTCCTTTTTCGTTGAAGAATTTTGTAATAAAAAGTCAATATCGATTTCAAATATTTATTTCATCTCATTTAACCGCTTCAGACTTCATAAGTTCAGAATCAATTGAATATGTTATTTCGAAAAGGGCACATGTCGCATATTTTGTCAATTTTTTTTTTATTGCTTAGATGGGTGGACGAGCTCACAGCCCACCTGGTGTTAAGTGGTTACTGGAGCCCATAGACATCTACAATGTAAATACGCCACCCACCTTGAGATATAAGTTCTAAGGTCTCAGTATAGTTACAAAGGCTACCCCACCCTTCAAACCGAAACGCATTACTGCTTCACGGCAGAAATAGGCGGGGTGGTGGCACCTACCCGTGCGGACTAACAAGAGGTCCTACCACCAGTCAAATACGTTTTTTCATATACATGTAGTTTTGAGGATAACCTACACCCATTTTATAATAATTCCAGTAATTTTCAATTGCTAATTAACACTAAAATATATCTCAAAAGTTAATATTTTAAATTTTACACTGCTTTAGAAAATAATCAGTTTTTTTCATTTCCTGAACATTTTACATTTTCAGAGATGTGTCCTTTTCGAAATTGCATATTCAATTAATTTTGACCGTAAATATGTTCAGTTCCAGTACAACTCCAAGGTCCGGGTCGACCCTGTGAGCCGCTGTCTCCCATATCGGAGACCCCCCCGCCACCCCTGTCTCCAAGGACTCCCTCGTCTAGTGGTAAATAAACTAATATTCATTATTGCTTAATCTATTATATTAATACGTGAAGCACAAACTTTGTATCCCTTTTTACGAAAATTGCGCGGACGGAGGAGTATGAAATTTCCCACACTTATAAGAACATAGTGCAAGAGTGCAGAATGAAGTTTTTTTTTTATTATGCCTAAAAAATCCATTAAATATATAAAAGAAACATGACACACACTTAAATACTCTTCGTTTATTGTCAAACTTTTGTTATTGTTTAAAGTCTGTGCTAAATTGTGAATAGATTTATATTGCTCGTCTTTAATATTATTTAATTTTGTCTATAGTGTAGTCTTGACGAAATCTGTGGTTATAGAAATATAATAGTCTTTTACAATAGAACCATACTAATGTTCAAACTTATAATTTCAGTTAATTGTAGTCGAATTTCCACTACCAAGGGAACAACTAGTTCCATTTATTCCATGTCAACTTTCCAAAGCTTAGACGAAATCTATGTATATAAAAATCGTCCCTTCCATTTCGAAATAGTAAACAAAAAAAATTATTACCCATTACAATTGATACAGCATATATTTAGGGTAAGGAATACTCGTCGACCAAAGTAGTGTCTAGTGACGTAATAATGAGGTCTTAATACAACTTTCAACATTAATCGGGATATATACTTATTTATAGCTTAGACGAACAAGCTTTGGGCTCAGCTGGTGTTAGGTGGTCACTCTAGAGCAGGGGTTAAACTTATTTTGTCTATTGCCCACATTGAGAATAAATTATTTTTTAGCGCCCCCATTTTTTCACCTACTTAAAAACCACTATAGAGAGAGCTCAGTCGGTGTCTAAGAGTCATCCTAGATGAAATTACAAATCGCCTCCCAAGGCTCGACACAACCCCCCATTTTTTTCTGGGTGTCTTACCACCCACTGTATGCTTGCAGCGCCCACAAGTGGGCGTTATTGCCCACTTTGAGAAAGGCTGCTTTAGAGTTCTAACCTTCAGTTCTGCAGTGCCACGGCTACCCTTCAAACCGGAGCACTTGACTGCTCGGCGGCAGAAACCCATAGACACAGCCAACTGAGTTTCTTGCCAAATCTTCTCAGTGGGTCGCGTTTCCGATCCGGTGGTAGATTCTGCGAAGCACGGCTTTTGCTAGGGCCAGTGTAAGCAACGTCGTCAAGTTTGAGCATTGTGAGCTCACCTATTTCTTAGGGTTACGCTGAAATGGCATCTCAAGGTCGTCAGCTTAGGTAGGAAATAAAAGTTCGTAATATCAGGTCACCACTAAACTAATAGCTTATACTACACAGGTACGAACACTAGATCAGTCTCGGCTGCGGTGAGCGACGAGTCAGTGGCGGGAGACTCGGGGGTGTTCGAAGCGGCGCAAGCGGCCACCGACGCTTCCAACGCCGGTAACATATACGACGACTTCTAATTCATTACACTCTTTATTGGTAGGCAGCGGCGTGTCTCTGCCCCTGGCATTGCTGTTGTCCATGGGCGACGGTAACCACTCACCATCAGGTGGACCGTACGCTCGTCTGCCTACAAGGGCAATAAAAAATATCTGAAGAATGTAAATTAAAATAATTTACGAAAGATTTAGGTAGTAATGTTTGTATTTAAATATTTATTATTTAAATTTTGATATTCCGTCTCTATATTATCCTTACAATGAGTGAACGAAATGAATGATTTCTTTGCTTCGAGTTCTCACCATCGATCCCAATAGGCGAAGATCGACGCATGTATTTGTCGTGATCGCCCGCGTAACTTTAACTGGGGGTGAACATTTGTAAACGCTATATAAGCTTTATTAGGAATACCACGCTTTTCGTAAGCACCAGATAAAATCTAATAGATAAATCGTGCTTGCAGTGAACAGTGCACAAATTGAGATCAAATTGCGTTACTGTCCCGACGAGACTGCGTTGGAGATCGGCATACTGAGGGCTCGGAATCTGCACGCGCTCTTCATCGACATGGGAACCGAAGTGTGAGTGCAACACTAATTTAATTTAATTTAAACAAAATATTATTTGTAAATAATTTTCTCGGTAGCAGTAACATAGCGAATAAGCAACATCATTTTTGAATTTATTATATTATATTATATCAGTATGGATAGATAGATGTTATCAGTAGGTACTTTAATAATTTGTTTAATAATTTAATATATTATCGAAATATAATTGATTTAATTATTTACCAAATCGGTTGAAGTTTTTTTTATTTTAAAACACAGATAAAATATTTTCTGTGTAAACGAAAACAATACTTTTGTGTTACATATATAAGCTAAATATAATCCTGTAATATTGTATACGCAGGGGCGTGAGAGGAGCGTTAGTTGTGGGCGGCGGCTGCGGCGTGGCGTTCGGCAGCGCGGCGTTGTCGTGGCGCGGCGCGACGCTGGCGTGGCGTCACGCGCAGCGCGTGCCGGTGGCGGGCGCGCGCGCGCTGCGGGCCGCCACGCTGCAGGTCAACCTCACCAGCGGCACCGAGTGTCTGGTAACTATAGCTGCAATCATATCGAGAAGTAAAGGCTATTTAGTATAAGCGATATTCTTGCAACTTTACAAGAAAACCATTTAAAGCTTAAAACTTAAAAAAATATCACATCAAAAAAAGTTCTTCACCTATTTGAATTGAGTAAACTTGACTGAAGTTCACTTAAAAACGTCGTATTGTTTGTTGATGGTAATAGCAAATTGTTGAAATAATACTCCGGAATAAAATATGTAACAGTTTTAATGCAAATAGTAAAAAGAAGAAACAAACTTATAAAAAGCAAAGACGGTGGCGTCACACGTGAGCAAATTGTGAACCATTTTTGACATTACAGATAATATGAAATTATGTTTACAATTCTCCAACACAAATAAAGCGGACTTTGAATTACAAATATAAATGTCACGTATTAGGCGAAATGACGCTTAAACCAAATAGTCTTTCATCCCCGGATATATAAATAGTCTTCAAACAAACATAAAATAATTTAACAGAAATAATGATTTCAAAAGACATGATGACGACTAGCCAAATTCGAGTATTCGGCTAACAAAGCCTTGAGTGCCATGTGACTAGAAACAAGGCGAGAGCGATTTAATATCTGATACAACCACATCCAGAAAACGTAGACCTACTTAACTATAATAAGTCTTTGAAATAAACCGTTTTTTTTTTCAGGGCTGCGCTCAAGTTAGCCTGGCCGACTTCGATCCGGAGCTAGGGTCGCAGAAGTGGTACAACGTACTGAGCTTCCGTTCCATGAGGAGAGACGAAAGCTCCGACGAATCGACGGTTATATCGTCGCAGACCTCCACGTTGACCCGGAACAGAGGTGAGAATGAAGATGTCATCTATCTATCTATATAATAATATATAAAAATGAATTGCTATTCGTTAGTCTCGCTAAAACTCGAGAACGGCTGGACCGATTTGGGTAATTTTGATTTTGAATTATTTGTGGAAGTCCAGATATGTTTAAAAGGTAGATAAATATGAAAATGCTCGGAATTAAATAAAAACAACAATTTTGTTTTTCCTTTGATGTGTCCCCCGTCGGACGGATTCCTTTTGTTTGTTTTAAGTTTATTTTATACAAAAGCTTAGGTCTTTTATTTATCGATTGAGGCACTACGAAGTCTGCCGGGTCAGCTAGTAATATAATAGTTTCCTTTGTATAGTTTTGTTTTGGCAAATGTGATTTTCAAAATTAAACTATTTTAAATTGTTGGATGAGAAATGAGATCACTACCATTCACGTGTTCAAAATAAAATAAAATCCACTCTTACTTATACTGCCTATCAAATATTAAGCGATCGAATATGCTCTTAGCATTGTTGATGCCTAAAGCCGATGATATTATTCAAAGGGACTTCAAGTAAAATAGGTTATGAAGAGAAAACAAATATTTTTGTGACGTGTTTGTACTAGATATATTGAATTTTTATCATTATTCCCGCAGGTCCGGAGAGCATGGCGGGCGCGGAATGTAATATCGACTGCGGTGATAATTCCGCTTCGGAAGACGAGGAGTCTAGAGAACCACTGAATCAGGTAATGTTTCGAACGAACCCCACGGCGAGGGCGCGCACCAAACCGCCGCTGTGAAATAAATATAAGGGTGTGCTATCCCACGGCACCTATACCTACAAAATTTACTACAACGAACTGATCATCTATATGATGTTAAGTGATAACAGCTCATAGACAATTAACAAATATCTTGAGACATGAGCCTCGGTTTTAAAGTACCGCGGCTGCCCCGCCCTTAATAATTTTTTTATGGACGAGCTCACAGCCCACCTGGTGTTATGTGGCTACTGGAGCCCATATACATTTACAAGGTAAATGCGCTACCCACCTTGAGATGCAAGTTCTAAGGGCTGTGGGCTCGTCTAACCATCTAAGCAATAAGAGCTAACGCGATGGTCTCGATCGCCAACAGATTGTGGAAGAGGATTCGTTCGAAGATTACATTCCCGAGGAGGAGTTAGTGTTGGAAGACGAGTACCTACACCCGGCCACCGCTGAGAAGGAAACCAACACCGAATGCAACTTCTGCCCTGAAGCCAGGCAACTCAGAAGGTACGCGACTGACTATTGCTATTCGTCCATCTACAATATAATAGATATAAGTAATAAGCCTGAAATCCTAGAGGAAGTCCTAGAGGGTTTATAAATTTCGTCCTTAACGACGGAAAAGTGACTTTAAAGTTTTTTTCGTTTTTATGAGTTTGTCACTAAATTGTACATTCATTTTCTAATTAAACTTTATCGCGGATGATATTTACGCCTTTGGTATATTTTGGTTAACTCTTAACCTAATCGATAACATATTTTCTTAATATAAAAAAACTTCGCTTTTAATATAAGTTAAAAGATTATTTTGTTATTAATCTTTGAAGGTAGCTGAGTTTATCTGCGAATGTGTAGGTTAATCAAAATATTTTTTTAATAACTCAGTTATGCAAGACAGTGATAATAGTAGTAAATTGTTTACTGTTGCCTATAGAGATTGTTCATTGACAATTGAATATATTTTGTGTGTGTACAAATACATTCTTGTTCATTTATGCAAAAGAAATGTTGCAGGATTTGAGAAATATATTTCTTTTTCATTAAATTTAAATTTCAATATCTGGAATTTTCGTTAAGTGGCAGCCCTGAATTAATGATTAAAAATCATTTTGTAGTTAGTATTTTGGATGCTAGTTCTAAAGTGGTGGAGGTGGAGGTTTCTGGTGATATCCTAACATAAAACTGAGTGGTAGGACCTCTTGGGAGTCCGCACGGGTAGGTACCACCACCCCGCCTATTTCCGCCGTGAAGCAGTAATGCGTTTCGGTTCGAAGGGTGGGGTAGCCGTTGTAACTATACTGAGACCGTAGAACTTATATCTCGAGGTGGGTGGCGCATTTACGTTGTAGATGTCTATGGGCTCCAGTAACCACTTAACAGCAGGTGGGCTGTGAGCTCGTCCACCTATCTAAGCAATAAAAAAAAAAAAAAAAATGTTATTATCTATTCGGTATGTTGTATATTTGTGGTGGGAAGATTATTTGTTAGCATTAAACTACATATACAGTAGATTGGGGGAATCGGGACGTTTTTCAATTCCAAGACGAGTTTTCAGAGGTTTTTCTTAGGTTAATACTAATATAATTGAAATTAAAATGGTTCCAGAGGTTTAAATTTTCCGATGCATTATTGTAGATAGTACATTGAAAAATATACGCAAAAACTTAAAACAAAAATTTGGGGTGAATCCGGTCACGTATGGGGACAATAGTTTTTCGATAGGGCTGGCACTGTTCAGTTGTTAAGTAGGTACTTACATTTAGGTAACTAACTTTTCAATATCTTTAATCAGTTACAAAACTCTGATGACTAAATTGAAGTATTTAATATTCATAAACACTAAATAAAAGTCCTTTCAAATTCCAAAAAATTTAAATCTCACAAAAGCATTGTGGCAACCCAGATTTGTCCCTATTCTACACTTAGTCCTCATCCCCCCCAATCTACGGTACTATATTTATGTAAGTACTGAACGTTGCGAATCATAAAACGGTGTTGGGTGTACATAGTTGTGAATTTCTACCACAGATACATGAAGCGATTAAAGCGGATAGAGGCCGATGGTAAGCCTCAAGATGAAACGCCATTAGAGAAATAATACCGTCCAAATGAACATATCTGTACATAGTTTTTGTATATAGGTATGTTTACATTGTGTCGGTGTTTTTAAGCTTTGTAACAACGTATTAAGATCGTTTTTTGCATGTACTTTTATGAGCATGATCATTAACCGGCATGATACTTGGCACGGCGTGAATGTAACGTTGTTTTCACATCAACCGACATTGGTCATTGATCACGTTGGTCTAGTGGTGCCATCGGATCCGGGTTCGATGGCCGGTCGGAAACAGAGTCTTTGCTAAAGATATACAATATCGTTATCTGGTCGTAAATTAATTTTTAAGTAAACAACTCGCTTGTGGGCTTAATACAAAAATATTTCCTTTTAACTTAAAAAATTTCATTATTTCTCGATCGGTGTCATGTTAGCCGAATATTCAGTTAGAGTTTACAAATGTTTTGTAACAAATACTAGCATTATAAATTCGCATATATAAACGGGGAAGTTAAAACAACGAATGTTTTATGATATATGTATATTTTTTTTGTCTTTACAGGAAGCAACAGACGAAAGCTGAGTCAAGCGAAACTTTAGCGCCGATAAAGAGATCTCAAACGTTTTCTCCGCAGCCGCAGAGCATCGGGAAAGGCCAATATATTTGCAGGTCAGTCATACGTATCAACATTACGGGGAATAGTAACTGGATAATTTTTGGAAAAGCAAGGAGTTTCTGTTTATAATTTGCGTAATTACTGGTGGTAGGACGTCTTGTAAGTCCGCACGGGTAGGTACTACCGCTACGACTATTTCTACCGTGAAGCAGTAATGCGTTTCGGTTTCAAGGATGGGGCAGCCGTTGTATTCTAAAACTGAAACTTTCTTGTCTCAAGGTAGGTGGCGGCGGCATTTAACAGCAGGTGGGCTGTGAACTCGTTCATCCATTTAGGCAATAAAAAAAAAGAGTCAATTAGTCGTGTGATAATCGCACGCAGTATCTTGTGATGCCAAACTGACTATTATAAGTGACAAACAAATCGTTATTTAATTTTATATCTATATCATTTTTTCAGATTGAATCGTTCGGAATCTGATTCGTCAATGGTTCAGTACGCGAGACGAGTGCCCCTGCATCCGCCGCCCACCACCAGCATCCCATTCGACCGGACCGTCAGAGAACGCAGATCTCTCAGGTAAGCTGAACATGTTTTTAAGCTATTGCATAGCTTTTATCGCGGGCTTTGAGCGCGGCGACCGAATCAAGAAATTCAGTAACGAAAAGAAAACCTAACACCCCCACTCCGCCTACCATGTAGCTCGCGTTCAACACATTCGCACGTTGCGCTTGTGTAGTGTTTGTGAATAAGCGTGCGGCATGACGTCGCACTGCATGCGCATCATGAAAAGTCTGTCCATCTCTCTCTCGTGCGGTCTAGTTTATGAGTGTGAAGGGGACAGTTAATGTTTTTCTTTTATTAATGTTTATAAAAATTGCGTGGTCTTATTTTATTATTGCTTTAATATTAAATTATTATTGTCTAATTATAATTGCATAAGTTGATAAAAATGCTATGCAATAGCTTTACTGCGGCAGTGTTGTTTTTATTGCTTAGATGGGTGGTCGAGCTCACAGTCCACCTGGTGCTTAGTGGTTACTGGAGCCCATAGACATCTACAACGCAAATGCGCCACCCACCTTGAGATATAAGTTCCAAGGTCTCAAGTATAGTTACAACGGCTGCTCCGCCCTTCAAACCGAAACGCATTACTGCTTCATCGCAGAAATAGGCGGGGTAGTGGTACCTACCCGCGCGAACCCATCAGTAAAAACCTGTCCTGGTGAAACTGGAAAGTCCTCAGGGCCACCAGTAATCCTTCAATTATAACAAAAGTACATACCTGTGCGGACTCACAAGTTCTGTCTGTGTGTGCAGGCTGGGTCGCGTGGCGGGCGGCGCGGTCCGTCGCAGCGCGCCCCGCTCGGGCCCGCGCACGTCGCTGGACCTCACGCTGGACCTGCGCGCGCAGCACACGCGCCTCGCCGACCTCACCGACGAAATCGCCACGCTCACCCAGCTCAAGAAGCGGTAAGCTCCATATACCTGATGGCAGACATTAGTCGTGTGCAGACGAGACTACAGGACCCCTCCCCCCCCTCATGTGTACTGCGCATAGGAGATTGGAGGGAAAAAAAACTAGAGTTATAATAGCTACAAATCTGGGATGTCACAATACTTTTAGCTGTTAGAGATTTAACTTTGTTGAACCGAAAATGACTTTTATTTTTAGTGATTAAGAATTTTAAATAATTTAATTTAGTCCTCAAAGTTTTGTAACTCATTGAAGATATTAAAAAGTTAATTAAAGTTAAAGTTAGGTACCTACTTAACAAACTAAATAGTGCCAGCCCTATCGAAAAACTCTTATTGTCTCCATACGTAACCTGATTCACCCCAGAGCCAAGGTGAATCGGGTCAAACTAGTTTTTTTTTTAGTTTTTGTGTATATTTTGTAACGAACTATGTATAATAACGCATCGTATATAAAATTTTAAGCCTCCGGAGCCATTTTATTGGTATTAACCTAAGAAAAACCATTGAACCTTTGTGTTGGATTTCGAAATGGTCCTGATTTCTCCCAATTTACGGTAACCCTCCAAACTGAGCGTGTCCGCTTCTGACAGTACCTATTCGTGCTGTGATTCATAATATGCCCAAAATATTTTGCTTTAAGCTTCTCTAATAGATAAATGGAGTCTAAAAGTACATGCAATTATTATCGTGCATTTTACAGTTAGCACAATATTTAAAAATCTACGTACTGACCATGGAAACTATAAAGTATTCCGAACTCTATACAAATTATTTTAAATATTTAATCATGACTTACAGACTTGAGGAAGCCTGCGCTCGTGGTGACCCATCGGTCGCAGCGCAAGTGGCAGACGACGAGGCTCTAAGTAGACTGGTCAGTTCCGGGGCCGCGGACGCGGGCTCCACCAGGGCGGCGCGGCTGTTGCAGCGAGCAGCCAGAGACATCTACCGGCTGCGGCGCTCGAGACAGGGAGGCAGGAAACCAGACCTTATCACGTTTAGGTAAGGACTATTTGTTACATGTGGGATGTTAATTCACATTAACTGACCACCACCTACCCTGCCTATTTCTGCCGTGAAGCAGTAATGCGTTTCGGTTTGAAGGACGGGGTAGCCGTTTTAACTATACTGAGACCTTAGAACTTATGTCTCAAGGTGAGTGGCGCATTTACGTTGTACATGTCTATGGGCTCCAGTAACCACTTAACACCAGGTGGGCTGTGAGCTCGTCCACCCACCTAAGCAATAAAAAAAAGGTCTCTGCCAATGACTGTAACTTAAATCTGTCCACGTAACTTCGACTTACCGCGACTGTACCTTATTTGCTTAGTGTGAGTTTTTGAACGTTCTCGATAGCGTAAAAGTTAACCTAATTTTGTATGCAGTTGGAACAGCGCCCCTAGCGGCAAACGTACGCAAACGATCTCATTCCATACAAATATGAGCTAACTTTTACGCTATCGAGAACGTTAAAAAACCCTCACTAAGCATTCAGGAAACATTGTCTCATAGCAATCTTTCTTACAGGGAGAAGATGGCATTTTTCACGCGAAGCAAAAACACGATACCCGCTCTGCCCGGAGAGGCCGACGACCTATCCGAAGACGACTGGGAGGTAGACCTCGAAGAGAGAACCACTCCAGACGGCAGGTCCTCGAAGACGTCATTCGAGAGACGTGAGCAGCCCTGTCTCGAAGCTGCGAAGGTGGTGGAATGTAAGAACCCGTGCATGAACCCGGAGCCTTGCTTCGAAGATCAGGCCAAGGAGGAAACTAAGACTGATGATGTGAGGTATGATTTCGTTGTTGATAGAGTGCTCGGAGTTCAGGTTTGAATGGTTTGTGATTTGAGGAAACAATTTTGTAACATGATTTTTTTGCGTTCGATTGTGGTCGTATCAATAAAATATAGATATGTTTATACGCTGTCACCGTGAGCGTACCTGAGTACTTGCGGGAGTGATCTGCCCTCAACGGGTGATTGGGTTGCATCAAGTCGGAAGAACTTCATAGATAGTTTATTAACATGACAAACCCCCTCAATGAAGTCATATAGAGGGGTGAAAGGGTTAAGCGACATTTCGCTTAGTATGCGACATTTATCTTTGTACTTAAATGTCTGTTTTATTAGCTATTAGTATCAACAGTTCGATGTTTTTAATTGAACTTCTATTAATTTATTCCATAGAAATAGCCGAAGAAGTTTTTTGTTATGATATTTTTTTCAAATTTTAAACTTTAAATGGCTCTCCTGTAAAGTTGCAGAAATGTCGCTTAAACCAAATAGCCTTTCACCGGTCAATATATATAAGCCTAAAAACACTATATTTTTGTTCATAAACCATTAATATAACGAGAGAGACAGCGTAAACGGATCACGTTTTGTTGAATGTCCAGTGTGCGACAAAGTTTATATCGATTACAATTGTATTGCTTTTATCGATATAGACGTGCGTAATAAAAAAATCGTACTACAAAAATGTTTTCCTCGAATAGCTGAGTTCTTGAGGCGCAGGGAGCCGGCACCGTTCATTAAATATTGCAACTAACATTGTTCTGTGATCACTATTGCCCATTGAGATTTTCTGGATCGAAGACTGACGTAACAATTATTCTATTATATTGGTTATATTTTTATTTACAATAAAACAAAGGCGTTACAGGAATCCGTATGCAGTTTTTTTTTCTATCGCACCACACTTAATGTCATCTGTCAAAATATTTGACATTTATAATGTAAAGCCAAATGAGATTGAATAATCCAATTGATTGCCATTATAAAAAAAAAAAAAACAATTTCTGTAACGCCTGCTCAGATTTGAACCTTACATAAGCATATTTCAGATCACCATGCATCTGCACATATATACATATATATGTTTAATAAATTATGTTTCGTGCAAATTTTGTGCCATAGAAAAGTTCAATGGAGTTTGCTGTAAATGATAACGTGATGTGCTTTGACTAGATCAGTATGTTCTGAGAAACAGTTCAATGTAATTATAATATATTATTAACATCCATTAAATTATAGTAAAACAGTGAATTCCATATAACATAAGTAAGTTACTAATATGTATTTCATTTTGTACCGTTCGATTGTTGTACAAAGACATGTGCCTTAGACACGGTGCCCGATAGAGCCTGCGGGAGTGCCATACATGGCAGGGGTAGACGCTGTTTAGGTACAAAATAGATTGTATGAAGAGTCACAAAACAAATGCCAAACATTCTTTTTAATGTTAGAGAATTATGTGGGGATTAAAAAATGTTTAATTGTTGTAAATATTATCAACGGTCGCCCACCGAATGAATCGATGCGTTTCTACCATCCTCCACGATTTTCTATGCCCAGAAATAGCTGGTCAATTTGTCATTACTCACACCCTAAATAATGTAACAATGGAATAACTTTTTTAATAATATATTGTACTACGATCAACACATTAATTTAAAAAAAAAATAACAACATACTTTTCACTCAAAATAGTGACATTTATTTCTTGGTATATTCAAATCGTGGAAACGTAATAGGGTTTCCTCCACCGAGTATATAGGACTTGAAGGCCAAAAAGCTTTGTACATATAAAGGCTTACGTGAGTCGTTTACTTAACAGAGAATAGGGATGATGGTTCATTTATTATTTTATCAAACAGTTATCCTATTCAAAGTACTCAAAGTCTAAATTAGCAATAATATTATAATACATTCAGGAAAGACCAGAACCTTTTAAATTGATGGTGGGGTGCAGAAATATGCACAGTGATTCGTGACGTCATCGCCAAAAATTGCAGGCGTGTGAAAGAGAATATCGCTCCCGTTACGTAACAATTTTCCCCCATACCTGTCTTTATAATATTGTAATTTCAATGCCATTTTCACAAAATAATTATTTAAAATCTTAAAAATAATGTGCATTGCATCATAGTAAATCTCCGTATTTATTATTTTATTGTAATTATTCTACGGTGTTATACTATTAATCAACTGATAAAAAAATCGAAAAACAGGCATTGGAATGAAAACGTCCAACATTAATTAATTGAAATTTAATAAGATGCAATTGTTTTTATATTTTCTTTCCTAGATCTGAAATGTAATTAATGGTCATCTCATTCGTAACTCAACATTGTATTGTAAACGTGATCGCCTATTCCTTTCTACCAAATTTGGAAATCAAATCACTAGATAAGGACCGGGTCAAATTGTTTTACGAAATAAAAGCCGTTTTTGGACAAAGATGTTTCTAGTTTTAAGTTGAAATGTTTTTATGATACATTCATTAACTTGTATGTTTTGATGACATTCATGAATCCCAAAAATTTTCTATACATGTTGTATACAAATTTTTGAATAATGTCATGTTATGTTGTCTTCAAAATGTTAGTTTCTGTCAGTGTTAAATTTAATGTTATTGTAGATTATTTTTTTTGTAATATATTTAATTTAATTGTAGCATAATAATATATTGTGTAAATAAATAATCTGAAATATATTTAAAGAATATGCATATCTGTAATATGAATTCAGTTTTATTTTAAATCACTTATGTAGCAGTAGTAGTTGGAGAAAACTATTTCGATAACAAAATAGTCTCTATAGACTTTTATAAATTTTTGTGTTGTAAAAATAATGTATATTTCCTATTTTTAATAATAATTATTATTTACTTAGAGTTTTATACATTGTAATTGTTATAGAGGTAAATTTCTAATTTGCCAAATTAATATAAGTTTTGTTTTAATTCTTCCACTGAAAGGGATTATTATATTTTGTAAAAATGCCAATACTGATGATAGAAAGTTGATATAAATAAAAATTGAAAATAAAAATTACAAATTGATTTTGGTTGTTTGAATTTTGGAATTATCAGAAACCTATTGACCGTGCGACCTTCTAGAACTTCAAAATGTTTCTTTGAATTTAAGTTTCTACCTTGTATTGCATAGCTCATTGAACGAGTTCGCAGTCCTGTCATATGCTGTTAAGTGATTATCGAAGCATCACTAACCTCAGCGTAGATACAGCCGATCAACTTGAGACATGAGGCCAAAACATATTGTATAACGACTGTCTCATCGTTACAATAAGGCCATACCATCAGTACATGACTTGAATATTGGTGACAGCGTTGACAGTGCTCTGTGTATGGGCTTCACTAACCACAACTGTCTCTCCATCGATCTAATGCTATAAAAATATTGGCGGATCACGCAAAATATTTAGACGAAACTTTTGCTTTGCAAACACACATTTAGTAGTTTGGTATGTAACGGAATCTTTTATTGTCTTTTTCACGTACTTCAAGACGTGCCCTCAACTTGACAATTTGCACACGCACCAAAGACCGATGACAATACTATAACAACGAGTATACCACCTTCCTCTAATCTTCTGATATCACTACATAGTATAAAACAAAGTCGCTTTCTCTGTCCCTATATCTGTCCCTATGTATGCTTAAATCTAAAACTACGCAACGGATTTTGGTGCGGTATTTTGGAACGAAGTTCCTTACGGCAGGCTTGGAGGGGATAGGGATTTTGCTGCGCGACCGAACTGAAAAAAATGTGATAATAAAACCGTAAGAAAAAATCCGTGGAAAAAAGTGCCTGGAATAAAACCGTTAAATGAGACGTGCGCAGGCGCGACAGTCGCATACACAAGCGAGTAGTGTATAATACCTTTCTCTTTCTCCTTCTTTTTATTATTATTCATATAAATAGCTGTTTCTTGGTATATTAATATTATATATTTTTTATAAATCATTGTAAATAAAATAAAGTTGATAACTTTGTAAAGTTTTTTTTTTTATCAATAAAAAATCATAATAACGAATAGAACTTAAAATTAATAATATTTATATAATAAAGAACTTCGTTCCTATCCGGTGTCCCACGACACCACACATCTTTTTTTAATAGACAGCGTGATTGAAGAGGAAGGTTTATATGTACAATAACATCCATTAAATAATGGAGAAATCAATAATAAATTACAGTTTCCGAAGCGAAGCGAGGGCGGGTCGCTAGTGTATCAAAATGATAAATAAAGCATATATTAAATTTTTAGTTCGACTTGCAATTTAAGCGTGTATATTTGTTTTTTTTAAACTATGTTTGAAAAAGCATTGAAATTTAAGTCATAAAAGTGACTATAGTTAGTGTTTAATTTATAGGCAGCGACTGGCTGTCCTATCCTAAAAACTAGAATGTATGGCTGTGTCATGTTCATTATACGCTGGTTGGTGACTCAAAACCAAGCGGTCTCAAATTATGCATTATCATCACTAGAAGTACGAATTTATGTAATCTGTGTTTCCCTTAAGTAGAGTGATGAGTAAATTATCAAAATTATTATATTTAAAAAAAAATGTGCTACTGGAGTTACCATAAATATAATAATATATACTTACCCGCGTAGACGAACACGATGCACTACTACCAATAATAAAGTAAATTACTAAATTGGATTCGAACTCAGACATTGTCACATTAGACGATACAAGTATACCCAATTTCTTTGTGGACCTCTGTCCTTTGTGTTGCCTGATGCAAATCCTGGTCTCATTCGATTAGTAAATTAAGATTAGAGAATAATGCGCGCTACCCTGATGATTATTTTATTTTTTTGTTACTTAGATGGGTGGACGAGCTCACAGCACAGGTGTTAAGTGGTTACTGGAGCCCATAGACATCTACAACGCAAATGATCCATCCACCTTGAGATATAAGTTCTAAGGTCTCAGTATAGTTACAACGGCTTCCCCACCCTTCAAACCGAAACGCATTACTGCTTTACGGCAGAAATAGGCAGAAGATATTTAAAAAAAAAGATTGATTATGGAGACGGAAGTTAAAGCACTAGTAACTTGAATTGATTCCGATCGCAACCCGTGTCTTCTAATCATCAGTCTTTCAAATAGCCTAACTAGAGCTGTGAGTATGGTATAATTTAAATGTATTGCCCCTGTAGGCCTTCATTACGGTGAGCCCGAGTGGTTGCACGCAAACGGTCAGTCCTATAATCTCACTATTTATCGTTTGAATTAATGAACTCGGGAACAGGTTTTTATAGGGTGTATTGAATCCGCTCCTGAAAATAAAGACCTATGATTTTCCGTACCTATGATTTCGTTCGGTTCGTGACACGAAATATGAACTTAATAACAATAGTCTTAGAGCTGGTCGTCCAACAATGAACGAAGACTTCGGTTCTCTCTTTTTTTTGTACCGTACGTTCCATTGGGAGAGCTCTGCGTCCTCGTCGAACCCGTCGCTTGTGACGAAGGGCTCGACGAGCGAATTAGCCCATAGACACAGCCCACTGAGTTTCTCGCCGGATTTTCTCAGTGGGTCGTGTTTCCGATCCGGTGGTAGATTCTGCGAAGCACTGCTCTTGTTACTGTTAGTAATACTCCGGTTGGAGCCCCGTAAGTTCACCCACACGTTAGGGCGAAGCTGAAATAGCCTTTCAAGGCTATCAGCAAAGGTAGGAAAAAAAGCTCTGTGTGCTTAGTGCGAGTTTTCGAACGTTCTCGATAGCGTAAAAGTTAACCGAATTTTGTATGCAGTTAGAACAGCGTCCCTAGCGGCAAACGTAGGTAAACGATCCCATTGCATACAAATATGAACTAACTTTTACGCTATCGAGAACGTTAAAAAACTTGCACTAAGCACACTGAGGTATTGTTTGAGATGATGTCGCCATTTTTATCGCGCCACACTCCTCTGGAGCAGGGTTCATCCATATTACCTGGAAATATCGCCCTCAGCCACAGTTCGTTTATTCTTGGCCACGGCTATCCGACTCTGGATAAACTTTCCTCCGATTTATCTCGTGAGCGCTGATATGCATTTTTTTCAAATTTGGTTGCAAAATAGTTCAGAGTGATAGGCAGCAACTCAGCTGTGACACATTTTTACTGGTGGTAGGACCTCTTGTGAGTCCGCACGGGTAGGTACCACCGCCCCGCCTATTTCTGCCGTGAAGCAGTAATGCGTTTCGGTTTGAAGGGTGGGGCAGCCGTTGTGACTATACTGAGACCTTAGAACTATATCTCAAGGTGTGTGGCGCATTTACGTTGTAGATGTCTATGGGCTCCAGTAACCACTTAACATCAGGTGGGCTGTGAGCTCGTCCACACAGCTAAGCAATAAAAAAAAAAAAAAAAAAAAAAAAATACGTTGGTGATCACTCAGGTTGGCCGTCTGTTTGTCTGTTTCTACTTGTTAATAAATAAAATATATATAAAAAGATCAGTGTTTATATGCTTAATTAAGTTAATGAAATATTCTTTCCGTTTACTATACATATAATTATAGCCTAGTAGTGTATTTATTCTAGAAAGTTTGATAATCTAGAACACCCCGTCTATTACAAAAAAAAAAAACTTGCTTGTATAAAGAAACAATTTCGGGCTCTATGACTTGTGCAGCTTTGATTCGTATTCGTAAAATCTTTCAATTATCTTAAACCACTGAAGTATGAAATAGGTCTATGTTTTAAACCAGCTTTAAAACATCTAATTGACATAAAGATTTGCAGACGTATCAAGAGGGTGGATCGCTTTGCAAGAATTTTATTACTTTAGCCTAAAGCCCTGATTGATTATTAATTCTTAATTTAACGTTATTTACGTGTATTTTTATACTTTTTAAACTATTTTTAAATAATAATTTTATATTGCATAACGATGGATCCAAAAATGCACGTTTCTAATCATATAGCTATTCGATAGTTAACTCCGTCACTCGAGTTTACATCTACTCTTTGACGTAAGTGAAAAGTAAAAAAATAATTTGAAGTAACATTCACGCACACTTTCATGTACGGGACTTTATGATTATACTTTCCCGGTGCTGCAGTGGAATTTTATAAGGCCGTCGATAAGGCAACGAGCGGGGTGAAACCAATTAGGTATTCGGCCCTAAATCGTTGGAATCACGAAGGGACAGTGATCAATCATAGTCGGGCTTTTATCGTACCGTAATGACGGTAGATTTTGTGGTTATTTCTATGAAATAACCGCCGTTGTATTTGAGTCTTTAATGATGATAAGAACTTTATATAAGCGTTGATTCTAATTGGGTGTTTTATTAAAGAATACAAAAAAAATTGAATGGATATAAGCCTTAGAGAATCAGTAATGTTAAAGTATAGATAGAGACAAGTGTTGCAACGCTCTGCATTTTTAGTGATCGTAGAGCGTAAATTTAAAATATATAAATGCTACGTAAATAATTAAGAGATGTTTAACTATGAATGAAGAAGAGGTAGACCTAATAAGAAATGGATGGATTGGTGAAAGACGATATGTGTAAGAGGGTAGTGAGCGAAGAAATGGTAAATGTAGAGGAGTATGGAAGGAGAAAACATGTTGCGCCGACCCTAGCTGACTGGGAGAAGGACAGGAGAATGATGATGATGTTACGTAAATATGTAATTAATAAAAGTGACCTTTGTAATTAGTGCATATTATGTATTGTTCGTATTAACTATAAATCTTAACCTTAAATTAGAAATAACTTACGGCGCACCGGGACAAAAATGGGTAAAATGTCCTGGTGGTAGGACCTCTTGTGAGTCCGCGCGATTAGGTACCACCACCCTACCTACTTCTGCCGTGAAGCAGTAAGCGTTTCGGTTTGAAGGGCGAGTCAGCCGTTGTAACATAGTGAGACCTTAGAACTGATATCTCAAGGTGGGTGGCGCATTTACGTCGTAGATGTCTATGGGCTAAAGTAACCACTTAACACTAGGTGGGCTGTGAGCTCGTCCACCCATCTAAGCAATAAAAAAATAAAACCGAATTCCTTAAAACACGATGGAAAAGTTTCAGTTGCATTATATGGAAAATTTCTGCCTACTTCTACCGTGAAGTAATTGCTCATTTCTTTTCGAAGGATAAGCATTGTAATAGCATTGTAGCATTGTACAAACTTTAAAAAAAAAAAAAGAATATCTCTTCTACTAAGCTAATAATAATTCTCATTATTACTTTATTCGGACAATTCTTCATTAGCGTTCAAAAATCATGTAACAAATCGGACATAAGCTCTTTTTTCAATGCTGTTCAAAGCTTAATGTTTTAGGTCGCTGCAGTGCGTGACCGCGTTTTGCCGGAAAGGGGTTGGTCAACCAAAGGTATAAGCACGAGGGGTGGTTTGTTGTATAACGTTCTTTGCATAGTAAACGAGTTAGTTTTAACATGGCGTGGTTTGCTTATATTACACATGTTAAAAGATATACTAGATAAGTATAAGCAAGTAGGGATGGAACGTAATGATTTGTTATAAATATATTTTCAATCAAATGTGACAGATCTTGTTTTTTTTAAGCTTCGTTGTCCAGAACGCGATCATGACCAAGAGGCATTAACATTAATGTCACAAGTACTAAATAATCGCGCAATCACATTCGCAAATCAATAATAATTAAATTATATATACTGTAAGGAATACCCTACAAAAAGGGTATAAAACCGGCGTGCAGCTCCGTCACCCGCGCATTTGTCGGTTGACATTCGTCGAGAGAACATCGTTCAAAGACTTTGCCTATAAATAGCAACGCCTTTGCTCGAAACATTCATTCGATCGGCGGCGTTCGTGAGAGAAGGTAGTCGTGGACGTGGTGTGCGTGAGTCATTGTTTTAAGTCTCTGTATACGTGTGCTAATTGTTATATTTTTTTAAATGGTTTTTCTTCTGATTCCTAATATCAGAAGTGGGATAAAGGACTCAAATAGCCCACAGTAGCGTAAAACTCTGAACTTTGTTTTGTTTTACAATGACTGCTTACTTTGATGCTTTCATACTTTAGTTGTTATTTTTCCTGTGTGATTGCAAATTTTAACTGTGATAATGAGACATACTGAAACTCCTAGTACACGGAGGCGACCGTCTCGAGATGATTCTCGTAATCGAAAACGATGTTATGCTTTCGCGATCACAGAGATGATAGACAGAATCGCGATGCGAACGATGCGCTCGCGCACGATAGAGCCTGTCGCGACATGTTCTAACGATAAGGCGCACGCTGAACAGACCACCGATATTCTACGGACAGTTATGACTCCCATGTCGAATATCGTTGGTTCGCAACAAGGCCACGTAGAATCTAGTATTCCTGGTTCTGAGGCGTCTACCCTCGCCAGTGCTTTGATAAAACTTTAATAGTGATACGGGGCATAATGGGCCCTCGGGTTAGAGCCGCGAACACTAATCTACCCACGATTTGATTTCATTTTTAGTGGAGGTCAGGTTAGGCCGAGTCCTTATAGGGTTCAGGCACTAGTTGAGTCACCAGTGACTCGTAATGTCACACAGGTAGATAATTCTTGAGGTTGACTGCATACTTCCGAAGGTGAATTCGGGATTATGTTGGCAAAATGGTCAATTCAACTTTTGAGATTACAGCTCATTCTGAACATCACAAAATGCAAGACAACAGACATCCGCCCTGCAGCTTCTGGTAGAAAAGACGCCACCACACCTGTGGTGAGGACTCTAATTAATGATGTCACGACTGAGGTGTTTCGGAGCCGTGAAGTTCGTCGAGAACTAGGTCAAGGTAGAGCTTATCAATTGGTACCACGGAGTGTAAAGCGACATGATGCTCGCGTGGACGGGCACCGACGAGCAGCAGCCGTTTTTAATGTCGATAATCTTGTTTGGGTAATAACTCGCAGTCTACAGGAAATGTAGATCCGGCAATCCGTGGACCTTACCAAATGGTGAGGATGGTGCCTCACGGGCATAGCCGCCAGCTCGGGCCCCTCGATGGTTCCTGCGGCAGTAGCACGCAAGCGACGTGCCGGTAGCTGCGTAATATCGGTCGGCAGGTAAACTTGATTCCGGCATGCGTGGCCCGTATAAGGTTGTCGAAATTCTACCCAGTGGACGCTATACCCTACGGCAGTTATGGCAAAACTACGCAAGCAGCTGCACAATATATGGTGTCGTGGCGGGGCGAGTGGACCCCTGAGACATGTGCTGCCTTCTTTGAGAGCAAGTAAAGTTAATAATGATCATTGTTCACAAATATACGTATTCCTATGGTGAACCTGAAGGGTGAGCTATAGATGATTGCTCTCTAGTTACGTATCCCTCACTCGGAGTCACGGTGAGATGCCTCAATACGATTGGTCTAGGCTGGCGTATTGAGAAGCCTCGGCACGTTTGAGTACGGTCGGCGTGTCGGGAAGCTTCACACGTTTGAATAAACTCTGCGTGTGGAATGCACTCGTACGTTTTTAATACGATCTTCGTACGAGTGGGTCTGGGACCATTTTACGTATCCCTCACTCGTGTGGTTAATTCTACACGGTGAGATGCCTCAATACAATCTGAGCCGTATTGAGAAGCCTCGGCACGTTTGAGTATGGTCGGCGTGCCGGGAAGCTTCACACGTTTGAAAAAAACTCTGCGTGTGGAATGCACTCGTACGTTTTTAATACGATTTTCGTACGAGTGGGTCTGGGACCATTTTACGTATCCCTCACTCGTGTGATTAATTCTACACGGTGAGATGCCTCAATACAATCGGCCTAGGCTGGCGTATTGAGAAGCCTCGGCACGTTTGAGTATGGTCGGCGTGCCGGGAAGCTTCACACGTTTGAAAAAACTCTGCGTGTGGAATGCACTCGTACGTTTTTAATACGATCTTCGTACGAGTGGGTCTGGGACCATTTTACGTATCCCTCACTCGTGTGATTAATTCTACACGGTGAGATGCCTCAATACAATCGGCCTAAGCTGGCGTATTGAGAAGCCTCGGCACGTTTGAGTATAGTCGGCGTGCCGGGAAGCTTCACACGTTTGAATAAACTCTGCGTGTGGAATGCACTCGTACGTTTTTAATACGATCTTCGTACGAGTGGGTCTGGGACCATTTTACAGGGATCACTGGTAACCAAATGCAGAAGACACTTAACGAAGGGCGACGCACACTGGCCCTTGGATAATAACAGGAATATGCGCATTAAGGATGATTGCTACTGCGCGCACTGCTCCCGTGCCGCTACCTGCACGCGCTCTCTCACTTCTGGCGTGCAAACTGCGCGTACTGCTTGCGTGCCGCTGGCTGCGCGCGCTCGACTGCTTCAGACGTGCATACCGCGCGTACTGCTCGCGTGCCGCTACCTGCGCGCACTCGCCTGCTTCAGACGTGCATACCGTGCATACCGCGCGTACTGCTCGCGTGCCGCTACCTGCGCGCACTCGCCTGCTTCAGACGTGCATACTGCGCGCACTGCTCGCGTGCCGCTACCTGCGCGCGCTCGCCTGCTTCAGACGTGCATACTGCGCGTACTCCTCGCGTGCCGCTGTCTGCGCGCGCTCATCTACTTCTGGCGTGCATACTGCACGTGTTACTCGCGTGTCGCTGCCTGCGCGCGCTCGTCTATTTCTGGCGTACTGACCGCACGTGCTGCTCGTGTGCACACTGCACGTGATGCTAGCGAGCCGCCGACTTCACGGTGCCGTACGACTGGCAGTGACGCAGAGGGCGATGTCGCTCGATCTGTGGCCTGCTGCTTCACTCGTTGGGGACTATGATGCCTTTGGTCTACTAAGCCCGACGCAGGGAGTCACGAGTAAGGAGTAGTTCGTTTGCAGTCCTGCTGAGCTAATTATGCGCTCCGCCTGCATTTTCAGGATTATCTATCAGGACGGTCGAGCGGGACGCCCGCCACACGTGGTGCAGCCTCACATCGTGGTTGCAGACTGGAGCTGGGACGGCTGCCCTGCCGAACTTTCGGGAGGCGCGGACTTAACAAGATCTTTCGCACGCTTGCGCATCATCGTTACGAGTGGACCCCAGTTATGTGGTCGAGGACGAACCACAGTCAGGAGAAGCCGTGTAAGGAATACCCTACAAAAAGGGTATAAAACCGGCGTGCAGCTCCGTCACCCGCGCATTTGTCGGTTGACATTCGTCGAGAGAACATCGTTCAAAGACTTTGCCTATAAATAGCAACGCCTTTGCTCGAAACATTTCGTTCCGATATCGAGTCGAGGGAACGCGTTCCCGGCCCCGTCACGTCACAGCCGGAGTCCCGCAAGGCTCCGCCCTCTCCCCGTTACTATTCAGTTTGTATATCAACGATATACCCCGGTCTCCGGAGACCCATCTGGCGCTCTTCGCCGATGACACCGCCATCTACTACTCGTGTAGGAAGAAGGCGTTGCTTCATCGACGACTTCAGACCGCAGCTACCACCATGGGACAGTGGTTCCGGAAGTGGCGCATCGACATCAACCCCACGAAAAGCACAGCGGTGCTCTTCAAAAGGGGTCGCCCTCCGAACACCACGCTGAGCATCCCTCTCCCGACTAGGCGCGTCAACCCCCCCGCCCCCGCCGTTCGCCCAATCACGATGTTCGACCAGCCCATACCGTGGGCCCCGAAGGTCAAATATTTAGGCGTCACCCTCGACA
The DNA here is from genome assembly GCF_030267445.1 of Bombyx mandarina. Lineage (NCBI taxonomy): Eukaryota > Metazoa > Arthropoda > Insecta > Lepidoptera > Bombycidae > Bombyx > Bombyx mandarina. The sequence goes on from NC_143234.1 coordinate 16,531,688, forward strand.
GTAGGATGACATTCCGCCCCCACATTAAGACGGTACGCGACCGTGCCGCCTTCATTCTAGGACGTCTCTACCCGATGATATGTAGGCGAAGTAAAATGTCCCTTAGAAATAAGGTGACACTCTACAAAACTTGCATACGCCCCGTCATGACCTATGCAAGTGTAGTGTTCGCTCACGCGGCCCGCATACACCTAAAAACATTTCAAATTATTCAATCCCGTTTTTGCAGGATAGCCGTCGGAGCCCCGTGGTTCGTCAGGAACGTCGACCTCCATGACGACCTGGACTTAGAGTCCATCAGTAAGTATCTTCAGTCGGCGTCCATGCGCCACTTCGATAAAGCGGCACGACACGAGAACCCTCTCATCGTGGCCGCCGGTAACTACATTCCCGATCCTGCGGACAGAATGGAAAGCAGTCGACGTCGCCCAAAACACGTTATCTCGGATCCTCCCGATCCACTAACGGTGCTTTTAGGTACTTCAAGCACCGGTCACCGTTCTCGTCGAACCCGTCGCTTGCGACGAAGGGCTCGACGAGTAAATTAACTCTCAGACACAGCCCACTGAGTTTCTCGCCGGATCTTCTCAGTGGGTCGCGTTTCCGATCCGGTGGTAGATTCTGCGAAGCACGACTCTTGCTAGGGTTCGTGTTAGCAACATCGTCAGGTTTGAGCCCCGTGAGCTCACCTACTAAAGTTAGGGTTACGCTGATATAGCCTCTCAAGGCTCTCAGCTTAGGTAGGAAAAAAAAAAAAAAAAAAAAAAAACGAAACATTCATTCGATCGGCGGCGTTCGTGAGAGAAGGTAGTCGTGGACGTGGTGTGCGTGAGTCATTGTTTTAAGTCTCTGTATACGTGTGCTAATTGTTATATTTTTTTAAATGGTTTTTCTTCTGATTCCTAATAATACCTATAAATTAGTAGAATAAAAAAAAGTAAATCTCAAACGTGGATCTCTAATTTGGAGATCAGTTCGTGTACAGAATAATGTAGTATTGCAAACCGCTCGGAGAACTTTTTTTTTTGAAATAAATGAATAAATTGTTACTAATTTTTAGCGCATAGAGAAATGTTGAGAAAACAACTTATTGTATTAGAACTGAGATTGAATTTGTCGTGGCGTAAAATACATTACAGACAATGCGACTAGGTTGGTGCTCAAATTTAACAGGCAGATATAATAATAGTAAATTATAATTATAATAATAATAAATTTGTTTATTTAGATTATTACAAGTAGATAAATAAAAAAATGCGTGGTGTCGTGGGACACCGGATAGGAACGAAGTTCCTTATTATGAAAATATTAATTTTAAGTTATATTCAAGGTATAAAGAAAATAATTATTCGGGTTTTATTATGTTCTATTTATTTATAAAAAAAAACTAGTTTACAAAGTTATCAATTTTATTTTATTCACAATGATTTATAAAAAATATATAATAATAATATACAAAGAAACAGCTATTTATATGAATAATAATAACCGCCGTCACGTAGACTATACATTAGACACTGTATAGCCAGCCATCATACTAAGACTATACATAAATTATAAAAATCTTACGTTACGTACGTTTTTTCCCGGTTAGGTTACCCCTCCGCATCGTCCCATAAGGAACTTCGTTCAAATAAAAATAAAAAAAAGATATCGAGCTTCCTAATGTAATACATGTTGACGAATAACGTTTAGGCTGAAATAATGGGATTATTTGATAAAAATCAATATCCGAAAAAAATGCGTAAATGTCCAAATCATTCTGTCAAGTTTGAAAAGGTGATATTGGTGGTAATATTGGTAAAGGTGGTGTATAAATGTAGTATTCACGTTTTTAAGTCTCTGGACTTCGGCTTCCACTTAAATACCGATGGAATGTGGCTTAATTCACCTGTCTACGCAACAAAAGGGTTCTTCAATCCTATGCTTTAAGATAGATGTTGGAATTCATTTTGCAGGACACAAATTTTCTCCAGAAACCAGTCCGTACTAGCTACAACTTCAATGCATGCCTGTACTAATAAAAACGTAAAATAAAAACATTCAACATACATCCTATTAGTTTTAAAAATAAATGTGCATTAAGTGCGGATATAAAAATGGTATAACAATAGCCTAGTGTGGTACAATGGTGAGCGCGGTACACAGTGTGTCATGTAGACATGTCGTCAGAATGCAGATAGGGTGGGCAGGATTGCCGGCGCCTCGAGGTGTGGTCCCTATAACAGCAGATAAATCAGAGTAGTATGACACTAGTCAGTCTAGCTAGTTTCATCATCATTCTCCTGCCCTTCTCCCAGTCAACTGGGGTCGGCGCAACATGTTTTCTCCTACCATACTCCTCTATTATATACCATTTCATCGCTCACTCCCCTCTTACACATAATTCTTTAACGCAATCTATCCATTTCTTCTTAGGTCTACTTCTTCCTCTATATCCTTCCACATTCATAGTTAACACTCTCTTACCAACCTCATTTTCATTGCGTCTCATCACATGTCCATACCATCCCAAAAGTCCCGAATAGTCGAACGAATATCGCAGGATCTAGTAGTACCCAGAATGCTCGAGAATTCAACGTTAGAACAACAGGTGAACCAGTCTGGGAGACAAGTGTCATGACTCGTCGGATCAAGCTGACCCTGTACGACTCCACAGTCAAAAGTGTTCTCCTGTTCGGATGTGAGATCTCAAGAGTGACCAAGACATTGACGAACCCACTGCAGGTCGATACTCCGCATATTCTGGCCAGTCACTATATCAAATAAGGACCTTTGGACTAAATGTGACCAAGCCCCCATCGTGTAAGACATTGTCCATCAGAAATCGCGTTGGATAGGACATACTCTATGGCGCAGCGGAGTCAACGCAGCATTAATCGTGTTTGAGTGGTAACCGCTTGGCAGGAGAAGACCTGCTCGCCCTGTACACACTTGGCGACACACCGTGGAGAGCGAGATGAGGACTGCCGACGTGACCTGGACTGATGTCAAGGAGCAAGCGCAAGGGTCAAGTGGAGATAACTTCTGAGGACCTTATGTACTAGTGGGGTACTCTAGAACTACAACAGTCTAGCTGCTAAAATACGAGTGTGCGATGCCTGTTTGACGCACTCACTTCTTCATCATCCGATGGTAATCCTCTAGCGTCCCCTTCCCTTAATTACAAATTTGAATGCCAGTACTGATGCAGATAGTTCGTTTTCTTAAGATCTCATCTAACTTTAAATTTAAGTATACTGTAAGTATACTTTTATGTAACTTTTTTTTATATGAACTACATTATGAAGTTTTTTGTACAAAAATAACAATGTATTTTGCTGGAATCGTTCAATTTAATATGTATTTGAAACATTAAAAAATCAGTTTGTCACATCTCATTTTGATATGGTATTCATAAATTTATAACGCTACACTACATCGTCTTATCGGAAGATCTAAATTATGTTTCGATTAGCTACAAGCTCGGAAACAGCGAATAAAACTGCAATGTAAATTCTGATCGTATTTGTTGCAAATGATTCCGCATAATCTTTAGTTTTTACCCGCTGTAATTACGACCACGTCGCTCAAGGTACGTAGGAATACGCCGCATCTAATTCATATTCAGTGACGATACTTTTAACTGTTATCGATAATGTCTACACATTGTATGTTTATTGGAAATCGTTTTAGATGTCTTAATGTAAGCTCGTGTCTCAGGGTTAAATTTTTTTCGACGTCATTTGTCAATTTACATACATTTTTATTTATTGAAATTCTCTATTTAGTCGTATTATTCACCATTCCCTCTCTGTTTATCACGCGTATATTATTACATAGTTGTATAAAACTTCATTAAAATATTTTTCTCTGGTAGAAGATCGGAATGGGAACTTTATAAATATATTCAGCGGAGGGACTTCGGTTCCCTCTGTATTCTGTACCGTATGATCCATGGGGAGTGCTCTGAGGAATTGTTCGAGATGATACCGACATCTGGCTTTTACCATCGCACCGCCCGCCACCGGAGTAGAGGTCACCCATACTATCTGGAGCCACTACGTTCATCCACAGTGCGTTTCCAAAGATCTTTTTTGCCACGTACCATCCGGCTATGGAATGAGCTCCCCTCCACGGTGTTTCCCGAACGCTATGACATGTCCTTCTTCAAACGAGGCTTGTGGAGAGTATTAAACGGTAGACAGCGGCTTCGTTCTGCCCCCTTTTTTTTTTGTTTTTTTTTTTTTTTGTTTTTTTTTTTTTTGGTATCGATGGGGAATCCTAGTCTTTACGGATACCCTGCCGACGGGGGTCGGACCGGGTTATGTCGGACTCCGCGCCTCCGGTGGAAGAAAGAGGAAGAAGTCGCGAACCGAGGTTCGCGCCCTCAACCAATTGGTCCACGGAGACTACGCCTTTAGAAAGGCGCGCTGGGCTAAGTTCAGCTCTCGCCAAACCCGCCCAGCTTAACGACTACCGACTAAACCCCAACGAGCTCCTCCACTCCGGCTGGGCGGGGACCCAGGTACCGCCATGTGCGCGCCATAGGCCCACCTTCGTCGGCTCCCACCCCAATGTTACGTTGGGCGGGATCTGCCACCGGGGACTTCTTCCCCCTCTCATCTCCACGACTCGTGAGGGGCGCACTGGAGCCACAGCGCACCACCACCCCACAGGACCTTAGTGCCGAGCACCGGGCGCCCCCGCACCCAGCAATCGACGGCCCCTGCAGGAGCCGGGTGGGGGCTTTCTGCCCGCACCACCCCACCACCCGCTCCGCCTTCACTGCCTACGAACCGAGGTCCACGACCTCCTCCTCACGACTTCCTCCTCGGTTCATCGGCATGCCCGGTTCTTCATAAAACCCCGGTCTTCCTTGTGCCCGACGGAGGCTGGACGTCCATCGGAGTCGTCGTCTCGCCGAGTTGACTTCGGTCTGCAGCAACGGGTGCGGCCGCCCCCCGAAGTGTGGTCCGCTGGTTTCCCGGCGGAGGCGCAGACGGCGCATCGCGGTGCCAGTGTGCATCCGGATGCCACGTGGCCAGTCTATCCGCACCGGTAGCAGTCGTGGCTGCGGTCGACCGACGACGGGCACCGTGCACCCACATGGCCCAACGCGTGGCAGCGGAAGCATTGTAGCCTCCGGGCCTCCAGCAGGTGGACGCGAACAACGCTCCACCCGATGCGCACCTTCGTCACTGTAACAATCTTCTTCGTCGCTGCTATCGGGCAACGAACGAGAACCTGGCCCATTCCTCCGGATCCGGGCTTGATAGAGCCAGCCTTGACTGCATCGACGGAGCATTCGCCGATGCGCGCAAGCTCGGTGCATATCTCCTCCTCCGTCAGCGAATCGGCAAGTCCGCTTATGCGGATTGCAGCGGTCACCATCGGTCTTGTCACCGTTACTCTCTTGGAAGAGAGAACCTCCTTGAGCTTCTCGGCCAGCAAGTCGGCCTTCGCGATCTGGTCCTCGCCGCTCACTATGAGTATTTTGGCTCCGGTTATTGCTGACCGGACCTTCTCGATGGGGATCCCTAAGGCTCCGGCGTCGATGCTGGCCCTCGCCTCGGCGAGCACCTCCCGGTAGGAGAGCCCCTTTTCGATGGCCTCCGGGTGCAGCCTCAGAATAACGGCCTGCGAGCGCGGAGTTCGAAGTCTCTTCTTTCTACCTTTCTTCTTAGGCTTGAGCGGGGCAGGGTTTCTGTCTCGTTGGCCTTCCGCGTTGGTCGTCGGTGCTGGCTCCTTTTCCCTTCTCGGCCGTGCTCCTCTACGCGCAACGGTCGCCCAACTGACCGTAAGGGCAGCGGGGGCCGGAGGGAATGCGCGCGGCTCGGGTGGAGCTGGCGGCTCTGGTGGAGCTGACGGCGTCGTCTTCTTGTTATTGCCCTTCTGTTTCTTGGGCTTCACTTTCTTGTTGGTCTCAAGCTGGGGCAGAGCCGCATAAGGCGGCGTCGCCTCCGACACAAGACCTGCAGTGTCTGGATCGATTTCGCTCTCTCTGCTCCTCCTTCTTGCGTCAGCGGCCAAAGGTGGTCGCAAGCGAGGCTCTGGGAGTAGACGGGCCTCCAGACCCTCGAGTCGGGCGTCCAGCATGGACCCGACTGCTCGCATGATTATCTGCAGGTGTCGCTCGTCGTCTTCGTTTGGCAGTGTTGGGGCGGGAGTGGGCTGCGCTGTCGTCTGAGCGAGGCGCACCATTTCCGCTCTTACGTCCTCTACTTCCTTCCTGAGCTGCAGGATCTCCGCCTCCTGTCTCTCGCTGAGTGCCTGCAGCCTCAGGGTTTCCTCGTTGGCCGATCTGGAAGCTAGATCTTCCGTGGCCTCCTTTATTGTTGTGGCCATCTCCTTAAGGGCTTTGATGTACGTCCCCTTCGGGTTGCGCGCTTTCGCCGCGATGGTAAGGGCCATCTGGGCGGCCTCCTGGAGCCTAGTCGCGGGATCTGCTGTTATGTTCCCGGATATTAAATGTACTGCGCGCCTCTTCTCACGCAGGTTGTGCACGCTTTCCACTGCCTCCTGTTCAGCGCGAAGCTCCAGCTCTTCACGTTGAGCTTTTAAGTATGCCTGCTTCGCCGCCGCCAATCCCACGTATTGGCCGATCGTTGGAGGACGACCTCGGCCTCTCTTCGATGGTCTGGTCCTGGACACCAACGATCCTGACCTAGACGCCTCCGATTCGGTACTGCTGTCGGAGCTTGCGTTCTTCGAGCCTTTTGCCCTTTTGCGCGTCGTTCTCTTTGGTGATGAACAGCAGGAGCTGACCACCATGCTGTCCTCCGAGCAAACGCTGCTTTCTCTCCTCCGGTCTTCGTTTTGCACCGTTTCTCTTTCGTCCCTTGTGGACCTCTTCCTTTTCTCCCCGTCCTTCTCGGACTCTTTCCCGGAACAGCTTGTGCCCCCCCCCAGAATACGAGGGGCAGCGTGCGGCCGATTTCTCGACCGCACGGAGGGATTCTCCTCCCGCAGAGCAAGAGGTACCCTCCTGGGGTAATAACTTTTTCAGGCTGGACATGCTCATGCTTTTTTATTTTTATTTACCTAGGGTGCGGTCCCCTAGGACGCCCTCGAGACTGGTCTCCCACCAGCCATTCGTCCCGTTGCCGGGCGTCAAAACTTGGGATTGGGTGAGAATAAAGAAAGAAAGAAGTGGAAAATATAACAAAATCTAACATAAAAATGTAACTAACAGTACAAGAGTGAAGATAGTAAACAAACAAAACACAAAGAACAAAATAATAACGAAGATAAGGACAGACAAACTCAACATAAATTAATTCAAAAATATAAAGAAAACAAAAAGACAGTAAAAACAAACTCAAAATAATAAGGAAGAAGTCGGGGGCCCGGGCATCCCCGGAAGAAACACCCTTCAACTAGGTGAAGGGCGCAGAGAGCCCAGAACCCCCCCTGCTGGTTTTGGTCCACGTCGCTCAATCTCTCCCGCCATAACACAACGAGAGAGAAGGAGCGATACCCCTGGGAGTATGACTGCTCCCAGAGGCCCGTTATCCGCCACCTACGGACGCGCCCGGTGGAAGTCCAGCAAAACTCCCCCACAGACGGAACCCACGGCACGCAGAGTGCGCATCGGGGGCCCGCCCAGGTCCCGGGTTCGTTCTGCCCCTGGCATTGCTGACGTCCATGAGCGACGGTAACCACTCACCATCAGGTGGGCCGTGTGCTCGTCTGCCTATACGGCAATAAAAGAAAAAAAAAAGTAAATGGAGGAAATTCTGACGGATTTTTTACCCTTCATATGTAAATAAAGTTTACAAGTCTATCTGTATCAAAGGCCGGTTTACTCTGTGCAACGTCTGATTATCTTTTTCTTAAAACTAAAACTATTATAAATATATAAAAAAATTACTTTGTCACTTTCTTTTATGTAGTCTATTTATCATAGAAAAACGCCTAATAATTCTGGACTAGTTAAAAAAAATCCCAAGTCATTTGTTAATTTACACCTTTCGAATAGAATAGGGTTTTAATACTTTAGTGCCAGGCTGTTCAAAAGTTACCTTCGACACCATTCTCTTTGTATTTCCACGCTTAGAAGCAACCGTTTTATTGTGTGGAAATGCGGGTTTTTAGGCAATGTGATTGTGTTAGTATAGTTTTGGAAAAAATGTTTTATGTTAAATTACTAGCGACCCGCCTTCGCTTCGCTTCGGAAACTGTAATTTATTATTGATTTCTCCACTATTTAATGGATGTTATTATACATACAAAACCTTCCTCTTCAATCACTTTACCTATTAAAAAAAACGGCATCAAAATCCGTTGCGTAGTTTTACAGATTTAATCATACATAGGGACAGACAGATATAGGGACAGAGAAAGCGACTTTGTTTTATACTATGTAGTGATGTTACCTTTACGAAGCATAATGTAGGATATACTTTTATCCATAATCGATTTTTTGTTGATTCACGATGTGTTTTTTTTTTAATTTTTTGCGGTCTACACTTTTGTTTTTTGTGGTACGGATGGGTGAACGAGCTGATAATAAGTGCTTAAGTGTAACCACCTTGCGATAAGAATTCTAAGTCTCAATTGGATTATGTATATACCATCTGTCCTAAATCTTCAAAATGGATTAAACTATTGTTCTGCGATAGAAACATTTACTGGTGGTAGGACCTCTTGTGAGTCCGCGCGGGTGGGTCCCACCACCCTGTCTATTTCTGCCGTGAAGCAGTAATGCGTTTCAGTTTGAAGGGTGGGGCATCCGTTGTAACTATACTTGAGACCTTAGAACTTCAAGGTGAGTGACGCATTTACGTTGTGGATGTCTATGGGCTCCAGTAACCACTTAGCACCAGGTGGGCTGTGAGCTCGTCCACCCATCTAAGCAATAAAAAATAAAAAAATAAATAGACAGATGGTATCTTTCCGTGCGGGCTTACTCAATTAATTAATTACGCAAATATATTTTTACGGGTGTGTTTTTTATTAAACGATTTTATTTGTTAATTGTCGAAGTAATTTGTCAACATATGGTAATTACGTATTATACAATGAAATTGTATCTTTTATAATGAATAGACAGCCTTTTAAAATTGTATAATATACGAGTAATAACATAAGTACGTACATAATATGTAAGTTAATGATTTATAAAGGTACCCTTTTTTTTCTTCGGTGGGTGGCCGAGTTCACGGCCCACCTGGTGTTAAGTGGTTACCGGAGTCTATAGACATCTACAACGTAAATGCAGCCACCCTCCTTGAGACATGAGCTCTAAGGTTGTATAGTTACAACGGCTGCCCCACCCTTCAAACCGATATACATTACTGTTCACAGCAGAAATAGGCAGGGCGGTGGTACCTACCCGTGCGGACTCGCAAGACGTCCTACCACCAGTAAACTCTTTCGCACTTTGCATATCGAGACATGAAGTAGACGTCTGGACAAGGTTTTGTTATTTATTTAGGATTATACATACATATTTAGAGAAACAAAAGATCGTAATTTAAAAAAACACCGTTTTACTATTGCCGTTTAAAATAAATTCTGAGGTTTTCGAGATTCGTTGTTCGTCGTAACTTTTACGCTTAATAAATACGATATTAAACCTTAAAAGTGACTGCTTACTGGTTGTCAAGGTGGGTGGCGGTGTTTACGTTGCTGATGTCTATGGGCTCCGGTAACCACTTGAGACCAGATCGGCCGTGGTGAGCTCGTCCACTTTTCGAAGTAATAAAACTAGAAAAAAAAATTTAAGTATAATTTACTGAGGTTTAAAAAAAATTCAATCAAATCCGGCGCGAATATAAATTTCTTCATTGCTTCAATGGATCCCGCAAAATATACAAAATCATTTAGACCTCAAATTCATTTACACTATTTTATTAACTAAAATAGCTCAAAGAAATAAAAAATCGACTTTATTTACAATGAGAGGAGGTATTTTAAATCAGTCAGTTAAACATCTAAATAGACAATAGCGGAGCGGATATTTCCCTACGTCCGGCTATTCACGGTCCGGTGCGGACGGCCGGACGACCGGGCGGACCGTAAAATAGAGTCCAGGTATCAGCCCCATCGGACAGGCTACACTGCACATTGCGGCGTTGAAAGCATTATTAAAACCCAAGACTGCATTTGAGGCCGTCAGCGCAAAAGTGGCCTAAGCTTACCATAGTTATGTGGCGGGTAGCCATCATACAACGCAAGATAATTGACAGATGCCTGAATCTCGCTTACGACATTTTCAAGATAAAGCGCATATATACAAGTTCCGAATAACAACATCTGGACCGTCGGTCTACCGAGCAATATCATCCGCTCGGTGGAAGATCTTCCCTTTGTCGTATATATTCCTATAACTGGTGACCTGCGACGGAACAATCGCAACCTTCTGATTCATCATCAGCGCATCAAGAACTTCGGCTACCACAATCCCGGTATTCTCGCAGATAAAAGCAAGTCATCGACAGTCGTCCCACGGCAAGCCAGCATCGCAGCCTCAACAGGACCATCGCAGCCGACTCACCGCGCTTCCTGGCCCTACGGCACGTACCTACACTGCCTCATCGCGCAGCATTCAAGCTCAGTCTCGACTCACCGCAGACTTCAAGCAGCACTGGCGACAATCACGCAGCATTCAAGCTCAGTTTCGACTCACCGCAAACTTCGAGCAGCACTGGCACTTGCAAGCTAATCTCAGCATGGACAACGATAACTAAATATGACACGACCTCCAGTCTCGGAGGGGAGTGATGTGGCGGGTAGCCATCATACAACGTAAGATAATTGACAGATGCCTGAATCTCGCTTACGACATTTTCAAGATAAAGCGCATATATACAAGTTCCGAATAACAACATCTGGACCGTCGGTCTACCGAGCAATATCATCCGCTCGGTGGAAGATCTTCCCTTTGTCGTATATATCCCCAAAGTTATTATGGAGCAATGAGGCTTACGTTTTCATGAATTTGAATTTGAGTAGGCAAACAAACAACACGCTCAAAAATAATGTTTACAAAGCCATCTGTTATCTGGTGAAACTATGGATAGTCAGATTTTGCATCAAAATTTATTATATTTTAAATAAATTACAATATACATAATTAGAAGCATGATTATGAAAAATTGTGGGTTAGGCCACTTTTGCGCTGACGGCCTCATTTATCCTACACTGCGATACGTCGCCACGTAAAACCAATGCAAAGATTACAATGTTGAAGATTTGGAAAACGTTTGAAGAGAACACGCATAAATCAATTTGTCTTTAAACTACGATCCAACATTAAAAACAACAACGTTATAATGAAATCAGGAAAAAAAAACGAATAAATACGAGAAAAACATTCGAATCAGCCGAAAGACATCTAAAAAGCAAGCAAGATTCCGTTTTTGGAAAATACCAGGTGATAATAAATCCGAGTATTTTCCAACAATTTTAATAATATACTGCTATTTTAACCAAACGTTTCTCCACATTACGACAAACCATAATAAAAGTGTTACAGCATTTTTAATAATCACCGTGATTGGATCTTCTTCTACCAGCCATTTTCTGCGTGTCGGAAATACATATCAAATTTATTTCACCACGAGGCTCCGACCGGAAACCGAATACGGATAGTATGGAACAGAGCTAGCGTCCATGGTATCGAGGTGATAATTTGTATAGATCAGACCAGAAATGCGAGGGCTATATTTAAAAAGTGGGATGTAATATTTTGGCTAAGTTCTAACAATTCAAGGGCCGCTGCCTCATGATGGGTATGCGAATGAATCTAACACGGATAGGCAACGCGAACCGTTGAGAAAATCCGGTGAGAAATTCAGCGGCTAAGTGTCACGTCCAACTTAAAGTTGTTTAGTTGGCGAGTTTATACAGTTACATGCTATTAACCTATTTCTTCATGCTCTTATCCCATATTTGCATTACCAACATACCATGCTGCATAGGGATTTGGTATAAGTTTTACGACTGACCGTCTGCCTGAAGTCAACTACCCTTGGAAATGTTATCGTTAGCATAAAATAGTAGTCAGAAGAAGTCCCTTAGTTGGCTTTTTAAGGCACCTATGGCATGATATGGATCAGTGCAATTCTAAGCCGCAAACCGCACGACTATCAACCGCAGTAAATCAATTTAATTAATTGAAATATTATTGTACCGATATGCACATTTAATCACTTGCATTCTCCGTATTTTGCCAAGATCTTGCTTAATACAATACCCAGCTGTTTTCGACATCGTTATGCCGGCCTTATGGGATCAAATTACTCTAAAGAACGTGACTTATAGAGAATTCCACGCAGCCTTGGTTGGTGGCATTTAGTGACGTGCGGAATCGTGAAAAAATAACTAATTTAGGATTGTTGAACTTGTTAAGGAGATACGCTAGGGCACGCGCAGAGACAGGTGCGCATGCGCAGCTGTTATGACGATTGAACTATGATGTTGCAGAGTCGGCAGCTGTAGTTCGCTTCTGTTTACACTTAGTCAAATAATACCAGACTAATTAACTTTCCCAATTTCGATAGAGTTCAGAGACGTATCAGAGAACGTAAATATCGTCATTCAATCCGGACCATGAGATGTAAGTCCCAATAGTATTGCGTAATGAATGAAATCCCTACGTTATGGTGGTATCCAACTGCGCCACTTTGCAATAGCCCTGCCATTAGTAAATGTTGGTTTGTGATCGCAATTTCATTGCATGATACCGACAGAACGGTGATAATCATTCTTCGGTGTATCTCTTAACCTTTCATGTTAACTACGTAAAAATATGAGTTGTCGCTATTCTGGACACCGCACGATATCCGTTTGGCCAAACTTAAGCTTATTATAGTCACCAGTTTTTATAATAATCATAGAAAGCTAATTTTGCTTTCGTTTTGTTTTAAGGTAAAAGTTTATTGTGTGTATGACGTTGGAAACAATATTCTTGCATCCTGTGTCGTATAAGAAAAGCTTTACAATAGTATAATTTGTTTAATCTTCCTTGTAACAAAAACCAATGTAATTTTGCAGTATTAAAATATTAATGTTAGTTTAAAATCAGTTAAGTTCACTGAAGACTATCTGTTTTCCTCAAATTGATAGACGAGTGCTTGATACTAAGTGACATCACAACGTAAATGTTGCCTTGAGACATTACGTCAAAGTGGCATTGGAAAATTGACGGATGCCACTAGCTACAGACCGGAACGCGTAATTGCTTCACAGTAGAATAAGGACACTTGTACTGCCTTAACAATCACAACAGTCTTCACGTTAAAACAAATTTAAATATGGAATTAAAAAACAAACGCCATCTTGAAGTATAAAGTTTCTGGTTTTGTAACCAACTTATTCTATAGGTAAAAAAATACAATCATGTAAGAAAAATCTCTGGCGCGAAAATTTACAATAACACAGCTTTTTGTTTAAGCTAGTGTTGGCTTTTATCATTTCGCATTTTGTTATTTGTTCACTGGTGGTAGGACCTCTTGTGAGTCCGCGCGGGTAGGTACCACCGCCCTGCTTATTTCTGTCGTGAAGCAGTAATGCGTTTCGGTTTGAAGGGTGGGGCAGCCGTTATAACTATACTTGAGACCTTAGAACTTATGTCTCAAGGTAGGTGGCGCATTTACGTTGTAGATGTCTATGGGCTCCAGTAACCACTTAACATCAGGTGGGCTGCGAGCTCGTCCAACCGTCCAAGCAAAAAAAAAAAATTTGGATAAATATAATATGACAGAAGCAAAATAAAATAAAAACTATTTTTGTTGTGTTATTCCGTGCCAATGAGTAAATATTTGATTATTAAAATTTTAATGAGTAAATATTTGATTATTAAAATTTTAATAATCAAATATTTACTCATTAATAAATTTATTACATGATTTTCACATTTAATTTATTAATTAATTCATTTGGAAAACGAACATGAAATATAGGTACAAAAAAAAACAAATAAGTTTCCACTATTAACCAAACACATAGGCAGGTTGTGTATAAAATATTTAACATTAAAGATAAGTACTACAGAAAATAATAAAATATAAAATATAAATCACAACTAAGTCATCTTCCGAATACCCAAGAATAGACCTTGTATATTCTGTAGGTGACAAACATCCGTAAACATTATATGATGTACCTTACAATCTAAGAAAATATGTATTACCATAATTCGTTCGTGTAGTGAGCTGTTTATTTCCGAGAACATAACAGAATGAATATTTTCCCATAAATTCAACTCTCTTTGGTACCTTTATGTGTGGTCTTTGATTAAAATGCAACTGATTTGGCAAGATTTATTAAGATTAAGAAATTATGCAACGAAGTCGCTAATGTACATTTGCATATATTAATGACAATATTAGAGAGTTGATAAGCATTTTACGTGTTAGCAACATCGTCAGGTTGAGCCCCGTGAGCTCACCTACTAAAGTTAGGGTTACGCTGATATAGCCTCTCAAGGCTCTCAGCTTAGGTAGGAAAAAAAAAAAAAAGTTCTAAGCGCGTTTAGTTTAGTTCAAGTCTAATAGCGGGCAGGCTTATACAAATCGATGCCTCCAATTAACACTACTCTGACTCAAAATTTTGAAATTTTCGTTTTTCACGCAAATCGCTTCACTATTTTAAAAGTATTACAAATTCATTATTGATGGGTTTCGAAGTAAGAGTAAATCAGCTAGTTACACAAGAAAAAACCATAGGTAAATATATCTGCGATAATAAAGATTTTATCAACTTTTTTCATTTAAACGCTCCTACTGTAAACCTACGAATTTGGAGTTAGCGTAGTGTTCATTGGAGGCATCGAAATTAGCCTGTATAATTAATAAGTATATCTCCATAATTTTGATATAAAACAGGACTTCCTAGTTCCTATCGTGGCACGGCATGTTCCATTGACATTCACATACAATTTCTAATAGTGAGATGTGGATCCAGTGGGTCCGGGTGAATATATTCCGCTTTTTCAATTGGTTGATATGGACGTGTGTTTATTTATATGTAACGGAACCTTTTAACGTAATTTTCTATACATCTGATGGACATCAATAATTGTACACGCATAAAAAAACGATGAAAAATCAAGAAAATTTACAGCTTCGCTCTAATATTCTGACCAGTATCAACATGATAAAAAAAAGTAATTGTTAACGAAATTCGTCAGTTTCCTCTTAGTCCGTTCAGAAATTAGCGACAAAGAAACAGCAGCTATCGTGCCTAAAAATAAAATTAAAACGCTTGTTTGGTTTTTCGCAAAGAGCAAATAATTGTGTATATACAGCTTGAAAAACTCCGGTTTCGTATATACTACTACTGAATTCTATCTATTAGTATAGATATAATACAATGTATATATAAGTATATATAATAATAATGATAGTATAAGTATAATACAATGGGCGGTGAGAGATCTCTTCGAGACAACTATCGGATGGATAGTAATCAACTACGGAAAGAAATTAACTGCCGTGTACTTAACTGTTTATGATAATAATACATTTAACTGAATACTAACAATATAATGAAAATTTTACTACTATAGACATAAAAATGAATAAAGAATTTACATAATAATATTATAAATGTCACGTATTGTTTATACTTACTAATTTACATTAACAATTTACCTTAACAGAAATTAAACATATTGAGAACTAATTGTAACAATAATGCTCTTTAATTAGCAGCCGACAAACATTGATTTTTATATATGAGATGTCCGGCCTTTAGAAGACAACAGAGGCGCTTCCTTGCAACACATGCGTTTTCCCGGGATATAGAGTCGTGATCAAAAATATATTAATACTATAGCAGTGGTTACCATGCCAACGTTTTTTTTTTATCTAACTTTGCTGATAGCCTTGAGAGGCTATTTTAGCTTCACCCTAACATGTAGGTGAGCTCACGGGGCTCAAACCGGAAGAGTTGCTCACACTGGCCCTAACAAGAGCAGTGCTTCGCAGAATCTACCACCGGATCGGAAACGCGACCCACTGAGAAGATCCGGCGAGAAACTCAGTGGGCTGTGTCTATGGGTTAATTCGCTCGTCGAGCCCTTCGTCGTAAGCGACGCGTTCGACGAGGACGGTGACCGGTGCTTGTGGTACCTAAAAGCACCGTTAATAGATCTATGTTTGTTATGCGCATGCGTTGCTATTTTGCTTTATTGTTGCTAATTTAATGCCTATCAGACGGGTAATAACTGTAATAAGAGTCTCGTGATGATTGTTATTTAGGAAGGTTGCGTTACCGGCACGCTTGGTTCGTTTTCACCGTCCTGCTTATTTGGGCTGCAAAGGCATTGCTTATTACAATTTGAGATTTGAACCTCATGGCTTAACGTACCACAAATTTACGCGTACTCTGGAACGTATCTATTGTGACAAATGAAAACGCAGAACTGGAGATAGATACATACGTTCATTTATTATTGCTCATAACCGGCCGAGAGATCGTTGAAGCTACACGAGTGAACTTCCACATATTGTAATTCCAAATTATTGTATTAAGAGCAAAAACAATTTAAGTATATGCGCGCTCGCACTCATAACCTTAACAAGAATACGTACTATTATTGTTTGGTATTATTTTTTAGTGAAATGACAGGTGCGCGGGCGGGCGTCGTATAGTCGTAATAATCGTAGGGTCCGATCGTTCAGTCGGCAACTAGCTTGCGCGTGAGTCGATTGTATGTACACCTGTGTGTTAAAAAACACGGTGAAACGAATCAAAGATACGGTGTATCGATGTGCTGTGAGTGTAATTGTTGAGTGTTTTGTGTCTCTGTGTCTCTTGTCTGTCCTTCCGGTGGACGTTTTCGGTGAGTTTTATTTGTTTGTTTTGAGGTTTCTTCGTTTTGTTGTTACGGCCATATGATCACGCATTTAGGCGTGGTGTGAGCAGATGATTAATTATCGTTTGTTTTTTTACGATCATCTATGTGAAAACAGTAAATTAATAACGTTTATCAATTAAATTGCGGTTTTGGTAATGTTTTATTTTGTACATATAATTTTTGTTCGTGTTTCGTTCAAAGTTCGTAAAATTGTTTTCGATAAAATTTATTTCTAGCTAACTGTGGTTTTTCTTTCGTAAAAGATATAAAGCGATTAAAGAAACTGCAATGTAGTCTGTGACTAACTTTTTTGCTCGCATTTTTCGCTACACTAAGTGGAAAATTGAATATTGCTAAAATTTTAATCTTATGTTGCGGGTTAATTTGACTTACAGCTTTGACCGTTCACCTCAAGTTAACCCTAAAAAACCGTGGGTCTGAGAAGTAAGAGTGTAAGGACTGGACGTGAGGAAGTTAAATTTCAAGATATCTTTAGATTTTTTTTTTTTTTTAATTACATTTTTTTTAACATAAGTCATCATCATCATCATCATCATCAGCCTTTATCTGCCCACTGCTGGACATAGGCCTTCCCCAATGCCTTCCACATAATGCGGTCCTCCGCCTTCCGCATCCAACGACTTCCCGCCGTGCGCACTAAGTCGTCATAAGTATTTTAAATAACATAAGTATTTTTCGTAAATCACCGAAGCGTACATGGCTCAATGGCATCATGCTAGAAACACAGATTCAAGGCTGATGTACAACAAGTAATTAATTAATTCGGTATACATATGTTTTAATTTTTTTTCCGACCTAATCCTAATTACTTGGTAGCCTAAGGGGCTATTCCAACTATTCACGGAGTGATAGGTGAGCTCACGGGCTCTACCTGACCTTTTTCCTCTACGCATTCGCTGGTAGCGTAAGAGGCTATACAGCTACGCGCGGACTGGTAGGTGAAGCTCACGGGCTCTACCAGAGAGAATTTGCTAACCCTAGCAATTGCAGAGTTTCGCAGAATCTACCACCGGATCGGACTCGCGACTCACTGAGAAGATCCGACGAGAAACTCAGTGGGCTGTGTCTATGGATTAGTTCACACGTCAAACTCTTCGTCGTATTCGACGAGTTTGACGAGGACGGTGACCGGTGCTTTAAGAGTCTAAAAGCACCATATTTTACATTTCGATACTAACAGATGTCATGTTCAATTGCTGTTTTTAATATGTGTCTAGGCCTCCAAACCGAAGTGCCATGACTGCTTCGTGGCAGACATGGACAGGATTGTGATAACACCGACTAGTGCGGGAGGTTACTCTTTCTCGTCGTATTTGAGAATGACTTAAGAACGTATTTCATTAGAAAAATCGGTGCCCACGTGCGGGATTCGAACACTGGTATAGTCAAAGTTATCATTTGACGCGATATAGTTGATTTTAAAAGCTAGAGTGGGACTAGTTCACGAGCGCTCACATTACGTCCTACCACTAGAAGTTATGCTTTAGATATATTCAGGACCGGTATGCGAAGAAGTCTTTATTTATTTCTGCCGTGAAGCAGTAACGCGTTTCGGTTTGAAGGGCGGGGCAGCCGTTGTAACTATACTGAGACCTTAGAGCTTATATCTCAAGGTGGGTTGCGCATTTACGTTGTAGTTGTCTGAGCTCCAGTAACCACTTAACACCAGGTGGGCTGTGAGCTCGTCTACCAATCTAAGCCATAAAAAAGTAAGTATTTACTTTTAAACAATTGATGCCTTTGTGAGAATTCGCATTTCGACATAGTAGATTCTCAACTGAGTGCACCAAGCTTTTTGCTCACGACATTTCAAATTTCATAATAAATTAATATAACGTAGAATGAGTTCACAAGTGCTAAAGATTACCGGCGACAACTGCGTGTAACAAGCCTGTTGGTCCACCAGCGTGAGCCGTGAAAAATCTGCAGATATAAAATATAATCCACAATACATTCAATGAGTCAGCGCTTATGTGAGAAATGAACGTGTTAGTCAATGCGCCTCTTAAAAAAAAGCGTATTAAAATGCCTTTTAAATGCATTCACACCCATAAACTTGATCCTGTGTCGTGTTGTTTTTTTATTGGTACCAAATTATAAATTTCATATTAAGGACAAGGTGGGACAATATGTTAAATGCGTTCATTAATATACGAACTAATAAATCATAAATTGGTACATTCTTACGGTTGATCGAATCGCGGACGATTTGTGTTTTTATAATACATTTGCCATAAGAGGGGGGTTATGCCGTAATCGCCACGCTTGGCAGGCGGGTTGGCGATCGCAGTACTCGGTGCCTTGCACCGGTAATGCTGCTGCCCGTTACCGGCCAGGAGATTTCTGCACCGAGCGGTTTTTGTTTATGGTTATTCCGCCATCTATCGGTCGCCAGAGCCCTGTTCGTCAATCAGCAGGATGCACCACGTGCAGGTAGGGTTGGCATTTGAGACAGTGTGGTGTTAATTTGTCCCATTACATCCCTTGGACGACATCCCCCCAGAGACTTGACGACTTCCAGCCTCCGGAGCAGGCAGGATTCCGAAGAGGATTTGGTACCGTGGACCACATTCATACAGTTCGGCAGATTATACAGAAGACTGAAGAGTATAATCTGCCACTATGTCTGGCGTTTGTGGACTACGAGAAAGCCTTTGACTCGATCGAAACCTGGGCTGTCCTGGAATCTTTGCAGCGGTGTCAAGCTGACTGGCGATACATCGATGCACTAAGATGCCTGTACGATGCCGCTACAATGACCGTCCAAGTACAGAAAGACCAGACGAGACCAATCCAGTTGCGCAGAGGTGTAAGACAGGGGGATATTATATCCCCGAAACTGTTTACAAACGCACTGGAGGACGTCTTCAAGACTCTGGACTGGAACGGACGCGGCATTAACATAAACGGCGAGTACATCTCACATCTTCGCTTTGCCGATGATATCGTCATCATGGCGGGATCGCTGCAGGACCTACAAGAAATGGTGCACAGCCTTAATACTGCATCCCAACGGGTTGGCCTCGGAATGAACTTGGATAAAACCAAGGTAATGTTTAACGGAAACGTCATTCCGAGACCAATCGATGTTGATGGTACACCTCTCGAAGTTGTTCAAGAGTATGTCTACCTAGGACAGACCCTACAACTAGGTAGAAACAACTTTGAGAAGGAAGTGACCAGAAGGATTCAGTTGGGCTGGGCAGCGTTCGGGAAGCTTCGTCATGTCTTTTCGTCGCCCATACCACAATGTCTGAAGACAAAGGTCTATAATCAGTGCGTCCTACCCGTGCTTACCTACGGAGCCGAAACGTGGACACTGACTGTGCGACTAGTCCAGCAATTAAAAGTTACTCAGCGAGCTATGGAGCGAGCTATGCTTGGTTTGTCATTGCGAGACCGAATACGCAATGAGGTCATTCGGGCAAAGACCAAAGTGATCGACATAGCTCGCAGAGTTAGTAAGCTGAAGTGGCAGTGGGCTGGTCACATATGTCGCAGAACCGATAACCGTTGGGGTAGACGTGTTCTGGAGTGGAGACCACGAACCGGTAAACGTAGTGTAGGACGCCCTCCTGCTAGATGGAGCGACGACCTGCGCAAGGCAGCTGGCAGTAACTGGATGCGTAGAACCGAAGATCGGGTTCAGTGGCGAGCTTTGGGGGAGGCCTATGTCCAGCAGTGGACTGCCGCAGGCTGATGATGATGATGATGAATACATTTTACCTGTTTATAATTAAACAAGCGGACCGCTCCGGCTCCGCTCGGGTCTTTAACAAAAATTTCAACGATATTTGACGTTGTTTTATTATTTTAAATAAAATAACACTTATTGCGGCTTAACTATAATAGTTAGACATATGCTATCGTGAAACTTTTTATGAATAATAATGTGTTCTACAAAGTCGTAGTACATTATTTTATTCTATCATCAATAGTTTTCACAGGGCATGCTATGTAAAGAATATTTTAGGTAATATTTTACACTTTGGGTTATATTAAGGAGTTCTAGTAAAGATCCCTAATTTTTTTCAAAAAAGATTATTAACCTATGTCACTCGGGAATAGTGTAGCTTCCATACAGTGAAGAGTGAAAGAATTTTTCAAATCGGTTCAGTAGTTTCGGAGACTATTCAATACAAACAAACAAACAAATCTTACCTCTTTATAATATTAGTTTAGATATAGATAATGTAATTAATCATAAATACGTTGAAATTATCATTTTTCTCCGAATCGAAAACATTTTCATTGTAGTCGGTTAAAATTAATGTTATCTGTCAACGACGAAATAAATAAAAAGAGTAGTAGTAAAAATATTTATCTATATTCTATTCTATTCTATTATACCTATCTATTTATTAATGCGTGATGCAAAAATTTTGTACCCCTTTTTACGAAAATTGCGCGGACATGACGGAGTATGAAATTACATACATTTAAAGAGAATATAGAGGAGTGCAAAATGATATTTTCTTTTTTAAATTATGCAATAAAAATACATTAAATCAATAAAAAAACATTAGACACACTAGCAATTATTTGACATACAAGATGCATAATATATATTCTTTTGCTAACAAAAGCTACATAAAAATGACAGTCAATATAATGTACCGTAATTTAAAGTAAAGCTGGTAATGTTGACAAAGTTTTTAACAGTTTTATTGGTAGAAAAGGAACCGGTAAAGAAAAATATTATTTATATATGTTCATTAGATTCCTTCTGTCCTTCGTGACGAAAGTGTATTGTATTTTTGACATTTCTTCTTTCACTATTTTATCGGAATTGAGTAGTGTAATAACACTATGGTGTAGCAGCTTATATGTAGAACACTCCACGATGTTTCCCGAGCGCTATGACATGTCCTTCTTCAAACGAGGCCTGTGGAGAGTATTATTTTTTTTTTTTTTTTTTTTTATTGCTTACCTGTGTGGACGAGCTCACAGCCCATTAAGCGGTAGGCAGCGGCTTGGCTCTGCCCCTGGCATTGCTGAAGTCCATGGGCGATGGGAACCACTCACCATCAGGTGGGCCGTATGCTCGTCTGCCTACAAGGGAAAAAAAATACACCTACCCATTGGTGGTAGGTTGCCACATGAGCTCCTACCGGTATGTAAAATTATTGATTCTACCGCCGCTAATCATTCTTGATTTTCGTGTCTGAGATAACTGTTCACATTTCAATTATTGACTTCAACCTCATGTCGTATGCTGGATCGCGACATCTACACGGCGTCTCTCTTTACTAGTAAGTAACCAGTTATTATCAGATGAGCTGTGTGCTTCTCTCCCATCTACGACTGTAAAAAACCTACAAATTATTTTCCAACCACTGTCGACTGATATATGGAAACAAATATCAGTATTCCAAATCTGAACATTTTAAATTTCTAAACTAATATTATAAAGAGGAAAAATTTGTTTGTTTGTTTTGAATAGGCTCCGAAACTGCTGAACCGATTTGAAAAATTCTTTCACTGTTTGGAAGCTACACTATTCCCGAGTGACATAGATTATAATCTTTTTTGAAAAAAAATTAGGGATTCTTACTAAAACTCCAATGATGTAAGTAACCCAAGGTGTAAAAAAATTACCTAAAATATTCTTTACATCGCGTGCTCTGCGAAAACTATTCATGATAGAATAAAATAATGTAGAACACATTATTATTACAAAAAGTGTCGCGATAGCATAATAATATGTCTAACTATTATAGTTATGCCATAATAAATGTTCTTTTATTTAAAAAAAAAAAAAAACGTCAAATATCGTTGAAATTTTTGTTAAAGAACCGAGCGGAGACGGAACGGGCCGCTAGTAAAAAAAAAATTGTTATTGAATTGAATATTGTTTTTTTTTTAAATTAACATAACTTTTTCACGTGGCTTTAACTATCAAAATCGAGTGTTGAACGTATGTAGAATGCGAGCGCGTCGATTTAATGATAGATTATAAAATCGTGCTCTACATAATTGGTCGTTGGTCCGTAAGCTATATTTATTTAGGAAATCTTTCGTTCATATTCACCACATCGTGTGACCTTTGGGTCCAAGTAAATGACTATTAAATGGATGGAGTACAGATATTATGGCCAATAAAATAAGGTTTGATTAAAAAAAAAATATAAACCGTAAACTCTCGCAACGCTTTAGTTCAGTCATTAATTGAACGAGATAGATTTTTATGCAAAGTTCGTCTATTGTAATTTTTAGATATTTGAATATACTTGCTTTTTGCAGAATTTAGTTTTATTTATTCAAAGCTTCTGCAAATATATGTACTTATTATATGGCAATTAAAACTAAATTTTTAAGTTTAAATTGCTATGATATGTCTTTTTTTTAAAAAAAAAAAAGGATTCCAGCAATAAATCTGTTTTATGTTAGATATAAAGTAATAACTATCGATTTTATAGCTTTAAATTAAATTAAATACTTATTCTAAAAAATAACGTAAAAATGAAAGAACCCTTCACAGTATGGATTTGAATCTGAGTATTATTTATGAATGAATAAATATTCTACAAAAAATTACAGGGAATACATAAATATGACATCTCATATTCTTCAACAGCTCAACATTGTTGCAGATTTTCTTTCCAAAATACAAACGTAAAAAAAACCCAAAACCCAATATAATTGAACGATAATATACGACTTATCCTTTATTTTGAAGAACATCTCATTATAATAATATTGCAAACACGTTTGCACCTACAATGCATAAAGTCGTATGTTCAATATAATTGTAAATTCGAAAATAGCCGTTAAATCATAAGTAAATAAAGAATTTTATCGTTTTTTTATAGATGACCTATTTCTTAACTTAGAACTTAAAGATCTAACGATAACTTGCCTCAATAATAGTATAATATTATACATCTGAGCAAATCTGAGGTAATAATTTGTATAATTCATTACCTGAACCTAAACGTGTTAAAAAATAAATCCTTTTTTTTATTAAAATAATTTTGGTGATCATATGTTTATATCTTAACATTATTTGCTGTGAAAGGTTTGTTTATGGCAAAGTTTAGTTTGAAAAAGACTTATAAAGTCAAATAACGAGAGTCACAAGTGACGGTAGCTTTTAAAGACACTCGATAAGTTTTAATGAGTATTTTTTTTAATTATCATCTTAGTAATTCATAAACCAAAATTTTTGATTATTATCACTAACCATTCTACATGAGCTTACACAGTGTTCGTTTATTAGAACCCATCCATATATTTGTCGGTCTACCACACCTAACATTTATAGCCACTATATGAAAATATTAAGGAGAAATAATAAAAAAATGTTAAAGGTGTAAAAAAATTACCTAAAATAGTGTTTCCGTCGCGTGCCCAGCGAAAACTATTGATGATAGAATAAAATAATGTACTACGACTTTGTAGAACACATTATTATTTACAAATAGTGTCGCGACAGCATATCTCTAACTATTATAGTTATGCCGCAATAAGTGCTCTTTTATTTAAAAAATAAAATAACGTAAAATATCGTTGAAATTTTTGTTAAATACCCGAGCGGGGCCGGAGCGGGCCTCTAGTGTGAGATAAACTTAAATACTGAAGTTAAATATGCAAGCAAAACCACGGTACTAGACTTTCTTTAATTCAAAAGTTATGAATTGATACCTTTTTCATCGGCGTGTGCTTAAAATTCTTAATAAAATACAATTAAGCGACTGCTTTATTGAGCAAACTTTATAAATGTTTATCGATGTTTGATTTCGGTTCGTTGACGTTTATTTTTGGGATCAATTTCGGTTCGGTTTTTAGTTTTTTTTTTTTGTGTACTAACAGGGTGAATAATAACTACTTATAAATATTATCAAATTCACAAACTTCGAGTTAAGAAATTAATACCGGTGTTTTTAATTGATATTGAATCTTTGTTTGATATCGTCTTGATAACACTGCGGCATTAGTGACTTACAGAACCCGGTCCCGTGGACCGAATTGATCCTTACAGATCCTCCCGAACCATTAGCGGTGCTTCTAGGTACCTCAAGCACCGGTCACCGTCCTGGCCGAACCCGTCGCTTGCGACGAAAGGCTCGACGAGTAAATTAACCCATAGACATAGCGCACTGAGTTTCTTGCCAGATCTTCTCAGTGGGTCGCGTTTCCCATCCGGTGGTAGATTCCGCTAAGCTCTGCTCTTGCTAGGGCCAGTATTAGCGTAAAAGTTAACTCATATTTGTATGGAGTTGGAATGTTTGCCTACGTTTGCCACTAGGGGTGCTGTTCCAACTGCATACAAATTTTGGAGAATTAACGACGAAAGGAAGATCTTCAACCGAGCGGGAAGTTACCGGTAGACCGACGCGACGGTCTGAATGTTGTTGTTCGGAACTTGTATATATGCAAGCTTATCTTGAAAATGTCATAAGCGAGATTCAGGAATCTGTCAAATATCTTGCGTTTGTGTGATGGCTACCTGTCGCAATTACCTTAGAACCAGTGCTACCCCACCCTACAGATCAAAACACGTAATTGCTTTGTGGCAGAAATGGCTAGGTAGCACTTGTTTGGGCCTAAACAATTTTGCAATGAAAGTTAAGTACATGATTTATTAGTAAACCATTTTACTAACTACCGAATTGTTTCTAAAGGAACAACACGATTTTGTATCTTCATTAAATTCAGTCATTGTTCCGACTTTCACTAAAGATCGTATCTCGGTTATTATAGTAACAGTAACGCAATACCAATCTACATTGAAATTACAGAATCGTGAACGATTGCGTATTTTGTGTAATATTTCTGATTTAGAATAATTTCGTCAGCCATTGTTACTCAGCGGCGTCTTCTTTTATGAGGTATTTGATTGAGAACTTTGTTCGTTCGAAGGGCATGAATAATTTCAACGAATCTGCATAGCAAAGGAATTGTTGTTGTTTTTGTAAGTAAACGATCAAAGTTTGTGTATACACTTGTATTTCAGTTTTGCAGGCGCTAACTCCGAGATATCTGATTACTATAAGTATGTTCTAAAGTTTTATTTGAAAATTGAAATGGAACATGAAAGACTTGGAAACAAAATAATCATAGCCATATTTATTAGTAATGCCATAAGTAGTTTTCATTCTCAAATGTTTGTTTTTGCTTCCGGCAGTAGTAATTAAATCGTGTCCGTCGGGTCTACCGGAATCTTAACTTGAAGCATAAACAAAATTTGCGTTTTTAGTTTTGCCTTCAATACCTCAATGAACAGTGAAGTTTGTTCATTTCCAACACAAATCTCACATTTAGTGTCCTTGAAGCGTCGATGATGTGAGAGGTCACTGCGGTACAGTCTCGGTAGGTACCGGCGCTTTACAAATTCTGTAAATCTTTGAGTTTTTATTGCTTAGATCGGTGGACCAGCTCATAGCTCACGTGGTGTTAAGTGGTTACTGGAGCCCATATATTGAGATATAAATTCTGAGGCCTCACTATAGTTACAACGGTTGCCTCACCCTTCAAACCGAAACGCTTCAAGGCAAAAATAGGCGGGGTGGTGGTACCTACCCATGCGGACTCACAAGATGTCCTACCACCAGTAATTATGCAATCTATCATTTTGCGGGTTTGATTTTTGTTAAACGATGTTATTCCTTCAGCGTGGAAGCGGATCGTGAACACTTGTTAAGTATGTATTTCATTGGAAAAACTGGTACCCGCCTGCGGGATTCGAACACCGGGGCATCGCTAGATACGAATGCACCAGACGTCTTATCCTTTAAGCCACGACGACTTCATATTGAATTTTCTATAAATAAATAAAATAATTGCGTTGTCATTTTATTGTTTGAAACAAAATAGTTAACTTTAAAGTTATAATACAGTATCGCGCCCATTGGTATAATACACGTCTAGTAACAAGTGTAAGTAATGTTCTGTTAATCTTAGCTATGCAAAATAATGAAACGCCTATCATTATAAAGAATAATAAGTAGGCTTTGTCGTTTTCCGTTTACGGACTATGTGCTTGGAAAATATTATATCAATTCCTTGCACCGTGGATAGGAAAAATAAGTATAAACCAATAATCACATTCACGTTCTCAAGATTATATTAAAAATAATATAATTGTATTATTTTAAGAATAATAGCAAGCGTAGCTCCTGCTATATTGTATTTTCATCGGTTTTTGTGAGTAATAGATAATATTAAAATAACTTTTACGGAATATTAAATACGTGAACATATTATTTCCGATAATTTGAATACTTTACAGTATTCGGGGCCACGCGACAATAAAAGACGCGAGAATTAACGTTAAGGAAGCCACCCTGCCTATTTCTGCTATGAAGCAGTAATGGGTTTCGGCTTGAAGAGCAGGGCAGCCGTTGTAACTATACTGAGACCTTAGGACTTATATCTCAAGGTGGGTGGCGAATTTACGTTGTAGATGTCTATGGGGTCCAGTAACCACTTAACAACAGGTGGGCTGTGAGCTTGTTCAACGATCTAAGCAGTAAAAATAATAATAATAATAATTGGAGAGCTGTATTGTTTTCGATTTTAGTGACGCTTACTTATAAACACGAAATGCCAAAAATTTACCAAAAACTTTAGGATTGCAATTCTTTGTACTTTGCCCACATTAGACTTATCTATCTTATAAAGGCTGGGCTAGAGCTGCATTACACATCGATCCTTGGGATATTTGAATCCTAGAAAATTTATGCATACCAGCTTAAAGCGTATCAGATTAGATAATCGTGATTATAATAAAGTAGGACTTCAGCCTCATGTGTCAAGGGCGCATAAATAACGAGGAAGTAACTTGATCTTTGGTTCGAATTATTACACAGCCGTGTTTACCGATAACTAATTCGTCACATTTTGTTTTGATTCATTTAAAACTATTTTTCATTTCGAATATGCTCGTAAACTGGAAACTGTCATTAAAGTTTAATGCTTCCATTAAACTTATCTTTACAAATAGACGCACAACAGTTACGGAGGCGCACGGTAATGCCTTATGGTACAATTTTGGGAATTCCATTCTAACTTTGTCGCTACCTCCGCAGTTTATTTGACTTATCTACGTAAGGTTGCTGTTGTATTGCGTGCGAGCTATCGCTTCGGAACCGATTTATAGCAGAGAGAGCTAGCTATCTTGTACATTTTATAGTATTTCATTTCATCAATGCCAATAATTAAAATATTAATGAAGTTGTTGTATACTTGTATACAAAATACGGATATGTTTTTTTTATTTTTTATTGCTTAGGTGTGTGAACGAGCTCACAGCCCACCTGGTGTTAAGTGGTTACTGGAGCCCATAGACATCTGCAATGTAAATGCGCCACACACCTTGAGACATAAGTTCTAAGGTCTCAGTATAGTTACAACGGCTGCCCCACCCTTCAATGAATCCAACTGCCGATAAAGTACAAACCGCCACCATGTACATATTTTATCGCAAATAAATTACACATTCTGCTTTGAAAGGAGGCTAATGTACCATTTAATTGAATCTTCAAGTTGTTATTTCGATAGGCTCTTATAACATCTATTTTTATTTAACAAATAGCAGTGTGTAAGCATTACTAATTATATGGCATATGATTTTGTAAACGTCTTGTCAGCGTGTGCTTTTTTTTTCCTACCTATGCTGATGACCTTGAAAGGCTATTTCAGCTTTGCTCTGGCGTGTAGGTGAGCTCTCGGGGCTCATACCGGGAGTGTTGCTAACACTGGCCCTAGCAAGAGCAGTGAGTGCTTCGCATCGGAAACGCGACCCACTGAGAAGATCCGCCGAGAAACTCAGTGGGCAGCGTGTGCTATAAAAAATCCTCAATCTTATAGTGTGCGGGATGGTTTACTAATCGCGGGTAGAGAGGCGCGGGGCAAGTGACGCCGGTTCATACGCGTGCGATGAATGCTAACTACTGTACCTAACTACCACAACGTGCTGTACTGAACGTGTATATTGTACTTTGTACATTACTTTTATTATTACTGCTAACATAGAAACAAGAACCAGAATAAAATTTCTCGTAAATGACTTCTTTAAGTGTTACTCGTAATTTATGGGATATAATATCTAAGACACGTACGTATGACACGAGACTTTCGGTTCATATTAAAGAAAATTCCCGACGCTTCTGGAAACTTCTGGAAACGTCTTATGTATTGTTATTATTATTATTAGGATGACCGTTACAATATAATAGGCTGCATTACACAAATATCATGTTGCTGTTGTTCTTCTAGATTTTTTATTGTTTAGGTAGTCTTTCGCCTTTAACATTAGGAATATTTTTATTTAACCTTTTCTTAAAACGATTTTCAATATTATCTAGTCCTCTTTAGTTATTGAGAGAGTTATTTCACAAGCATAATCGCACGTCTTGTAGACCTTTGAGACTTGTACTGTGTGCTTAGTGTGAGTTTTTTAACTTCACCTCTAACTCCTAAAATGTGTATGGAGTTGGAACAGCGCTCTTACGTTGGCCTCTAGGGCGCTGCTCCAACTCCATACAAATTTCAGTTAACTTTTACGCGATCGAGAAGTTAAAAAACTCTACAACTCTACAAACTAAGCACGCTGTACTGAGCGCATGTAGCGGTTTGGTTGTACTCCTGGGATCAGGAGAACCGTATGCTCGCCTATTTTGGAAAGCAAACAAAAAGTACAAAAGGTGTGTACGCCAAAATAATGTTATAATTTAGCGTAGGTTATTTCAAGAGCGCGTAAACCAGGTGTCCATTGAGTGACATTTCTTAGTATATCTGTCATTTTGCAATGGAACATTTGGTATATTTTCTCTGTCAATATTCGAAAAGGTTCTAGTTTATCAATGAATTTCCGGTGAACGTTACATACTCGTAATATCAATTAGAGTCTTGCTAGTGGTTTGTGAGATTTTCCCTTTGGAGTTAACAGTCCTGACCAAATCGTAATGTCGACTGAGGCTTTTGTTGACATCTAGTTTTCACGGTTCGTTAGTGGCGTCAAGTGTTTGTATAACCGAATAAGTTTGAGTTGTCGACTTCTCACGCATCGAGCTCCGATAGATGTATTTTGAAAAGAGAAAGTACCTACTGACACTCAAATAAATGTGTTTACGTAAATATATATGTATGTGTCGAGTTTTCCGTACGAGTTTCGGGAATGTTCGTAGCATTGTTACGTAAGGATTTGCTTAAGCAACGTCGTCTCTTTCATATTTTCTTTAAAATACTAATTACCTGTTTCATTCTGTCAGCCGCCAGTAGGGCTAATCGGAAAGCGATGTTATTTGAAATATAAGCTGTTAATGATCAACGTTCCGCAGTCAATGTTGTCAAGTTAAGATACTTACCGGTCACCGTCCGCGCCGAATCCGTCAATTGCAACGAAGAACTCGAAGAATAAATTAACCCATAGACACAGCCCACTGAGTTTCTCGCCGGATCTTCTCAGTGGGTCGCGTTTCCGATCCGGTGGTAGATTCTGCGAAGCACTGCTTTTGCTAGGGCCAGTGTTAGCAACACTTCCGGTTTGACACTAGGGTGAAGCCGAAATAGCCTCTCAAGGCTATCAGCAAAGGTATGAAAAAAAAGATACTTATGATTTATTTTGGCTCCAAGAAACATACACATCAATAACTTAAATGCTGTCAGCCACTTTGAACCCAGAGTTCTGTCTCAGTTTTATAGAACAACGGTTGCCCTCCCCTCCGTAAGCCGGAACGCATTACTTCTTCGCGGTAGAATAACCAGAATGGTAGTACCTACCCGTGTGAACTCCCACGAAGCCCTACAACCAGCAAAACTGATGGAATGTAAACCAGACCACTGCTGTGTATTTAACGAATGCAAACAAAAACCAATCCAACAGAGAGCTACAGTTTTAAAAATTATTTGTACAACATTATCCGTGTTTACAGTGAAGACGGATCATTAACTTATTTATTCATATCGATTCTTCAAAATGACTTGCTTTTTCCGTGATGACTTTAGAATAGTTAGTGTTGGCCCGAGAAACGAAATTCGGTTGTAATCATCGATACCTCGAAATTCAAATGATTTTCATTTAAGTTATCTTTTGTTTTGTTATAGAAATAAAAAAATAGAAGCTCAATAGCAACTAAACAACACAAAAACAAAACAAAAAAAGATAATTGAATAACAGCGGAGAAAATAGTTCGTAACTTTCTTCCCTTATCTATTTGCGTACAGATATTGGATGAAAAAATTATTATATTTACATCGATTGATGGTCTATCTTTTGTTATCATTTAGAAAAATAAATGGGCTGAATCTTTGAATCGGAAGTTATTAAAAAGTGCACAGACATTTATATCAAAAACGGGAATAAAAAAATGGTTGAGAAAATATCGAATAATAATGACACCTAATGGTAGGATTTATTATAGTTCAAAATTGAGACTACGATGCCTAGTCGTATGGTCGTCTTAACATTAGGTACAATCCCTTTCTGATTGGTGACATCCTTGCATTAAATGCTAAGTCAGCCCTTTTAAGTCTCTTTCCGGAGGCACAATCTAAGTCAGAATTTCGTAGGGAGCACTTGCCATTTCTAAATAATTTGTTTGTATTTTGTTTTACTTAGACAAATTTAATTTAATATTTTAATACGAAATGTTTCATAAATAAATTTTACCTCTTAACTCAATCGATGGATTCTCGTATATCAAAGAGTACACTACTGTGCTTTTAATGTCAGTGCTCTTAAAAAAGTATATACTACTGGTAAAGTATATATTACTGGTGGTAGGACCTGTTGTGAGTCCGCACGGGTAGGTACCACCACCCAGCCTATTTCTGCCGTGAAGCAGTAATGCGTTTCGGTTTGAAGGGTGGGGCAGCCGTTGTGACTATACTGAGACCTTAGAACTATATCTCAAGGTGTGTGGCGCATTTACGTTGTAGATGTCTATGGGCTCCAGTAACCACTTAACATCAGGTGGGCTGTGAGCTCGCCCACACAGCTAAGCAATAAAAATAAAATAAAAAAATACTACTATGGTCCACAGTGGCAGCAACAGTATACTTAAGTTTTTCTGCTAACATTCCTATTTTAGATTTTAAAAAAAGTACTAAGAGAACAAGACCCAAAGAATCTTTCGTCTGCTGCTTCAAATATCCTAGTTACGTTTTTATTGTGCAATGCACTCTATTCTGCGGTTAATCTTGATTGTAACAGTACAAACAAACTTGAGTTCAGAGTGTTATTAAATGAATACGAATGTTGATTAAGTATAATTTAATACATTGACCCCAAGTTTAAGAATAGAGCTCAATTAGTGGAAGTCATTACGCGCGAATCTTGTATATCTTGACTCATAAAAGTAGGGTTTGTACACAATGTCATTGGTTTTAACGCGATGCGTTTTATATTCGACATACAGATTTGCGTTATGTGTATTTTACACAGTCTGTATACTTTATGGTTTTTCCCTAGGAACTTTCAAGCAGCAAAATCCCTTTCTTCTGTTTATACAATGTTCAATGTTCTTATTAATGTTACGAATCTATATATATAAAAATGAATTGCTGTTCGTTAGTTCGTTCGCTAAAACTCGAGTATGGCTGGACTGATTTGGCTAATTTTGGTCTTAAATTATTTGTGGAATTCCAGAGAAGGTTTAACAGGTAGATAAATATGAAAATACTTCGAATTAAATAAATATAATATTTATTTCCAACAAGTTTTTCTTTTGATGTCTCCCCCGTCGGACGGATTCCTTTTGTTTGTTTTAAGTGTATTTTATATAAAAGCTTAGGTCTTTTATTTATCGATTGAGGCACTACGAAGTCTGCTGGGTCAGCTAGTATAGTATAAAGTACCTTTTTTGGGAGTACATTAAGTTGACTTAACTTCTAAATCCAGGAAATAAAAACACAGATTGCAATAATTAACTTAATTCTGTAATGCTTTATTTATAAATCCATTTGTGTAATCTTTAGATATGTGCTCACTACAGCACCTCATACACCGCTTATTCTGCCGTTTTTTCAGACTACCGCCTTTTATATTATGCCACGTTCCCACTACCGCCATTGCTCCCACCACCAGTGTTGCTATTTGGAAATCCGAAAATTTCCTTAAGTTTAACATGATAAATTTTATTTTAATTATTTTACAACAGACTTTAAAATTAAAATATTCGGAGCCGATTTAAGTACATATATCATTATTACTGGTGGTAGGACCTCTTGTGAGTCCGCGCGGGTGGGTACCACCACCCTGCTTATTTCTGCCGTGAAGCAGTAGTGCGTTTCGGCTTGAAGGGTGGGACAGCCGTTGTAACTATACTTGTGACCTTAGAACTTATATCTCTAGGTGGGTGTTGTATTTACGTCCTAGATGTCTATGGGTTCCAGTAACCACTTAACAGCAGTTGGGCTGTGAGCTTGTCCACCCATCTAAGTAATAAAAAAAAAAAAATTTAATGGTCTGTCCAATTTTACTCAGAAGATACAAATATACAATTCAGGTTCCCTCAAGCTACTTCTAGAGTCACTCCATTACCAGTTTCTCGATTTAATTTCTCCCTAACCTCCTTGGTACCATTCTGTAACTTCTCCTGCCAGTAAATATGCAACTTAAATAATATCAAAATGTTTGGATTTGATTTTATTACGTGATGTTGGTTGCTTTAGAAATATATCGGTATTTTTCCGAAGATTGAACAAAGGACAATTCGCATCACTACAAGCACATTGGGTACTTGTAAAGCGATGGGTGCTTCCAAATTGAAATAATTATACTCATATATAACGTAATATGGAATGTAATACAGGAATGTTTATTTGAGACATATTAATACCTGGTGTAAGTATCTTACCATACGAATACATAGGCTTCTTATCCATTAAGTCGTAAAGAAACTGGCACATGTGTGTATATTCACGTACCCTTGGGAAAACGAGTTTAAAAATTTGCAAATTACTCGCGTCTAGGATCTTCATGCGTAGCATAGAAGCCCAAAGACCGTCTTTGTGTATTTCTCGGTAACCTAAAACGGACCAGACCTCGCATTGTTTTAAAACATTATTTCATTTTTAGCTTTTGCGCCGGATGATTTTTGAGTACCTGTTTTAGGAACTTGTTTGTTGATGTTCAGTGAATTACTAAGTAAGGTTAATAATAACTCGTATCAGGATTAGGTGAAGCGCTAAAGATTACCATAGATAGAGACGCGTGAAGAACAGTTGGACAACGAGTGGTCAGAGAGTAGTCTTCAAACTAGACACGACCTTCACAAAATTAAGTTACGGAATCGGAAGAAGGATCCGCTGAAATTACTATAAACGATTTATACCAAGGGAACTTTATATTAAATGATTTTCTTTAATTGTACAAAGTTGTTTTGAGTGATCTGGTTAAGGTATGGAAC
Source organism: Bombyx mandarina (assembly GCF_030267445.1). Lineage (NCBI taxonomy): Eukaryota > Metazoa > Arthropoda > Insecta > Lepidoptera > Bombycidae > Bombyx > Bombyx mandarina. Next base: position 16,565,852 of record NC_143234.1, read on the forward strand.
TATTGATCTCTTGAAGGCCTTGTGATGGTAGGCGAAACCTAGAAGACACACGTCTCTAAGCATTTGTACCTGTCCAAGGATTCAAGGTCAGATGCAGCTGCTTTTATTTTATTATTCTAGATAAGTTTATTCTAGATAGAGGCTTCCGGCCGCCCGGAATTAACTGGTCGCCAGAGTCTTAAGACTATATGACCACCTTGAGATAAGACGTTGAAATCTATCCTGTAAGGACGGGGCTGGTGATTGCATTATGACGTATAATATTCTGGAAATGCCGCTATCTACTTACCTGTTAATCCCTTATTCGCTTTTTACACCCACGCGAATGGGGTAATTCTATTTAGTGACAAATCCACAGCAAAAATATAATATACGCTTCTTTCTTTCTAACCAGATAACCAATGGGCACGTCGGCGACTTTGTACTGCCAGTAAATAGAAAACATTTATAAAATCCAAAGTAACACTAAAAAAACATTCCCAAAAAAACATTCCCAAAAAACTTTAAAGATCACAACCGAAAATGGAACGAAATCATATAAAAGGGCATGTCCTAATGGCTTTCCCTCCCTGCTCACGGTGAGGCCATGATCTCACAATGTGCGCGTGTGGGCGCTGGCTTCGTAGGAAGATGAAGAAAGTGCGTTATTATGTGCACCTCTCCTTAATCAAATCATATTCTAGCTTCACGCGAACAGAGCTCTTATTCTATGTGTTAAAATATCTATATAGCCTGCGCAAGTAGCTACATTTATTTTTATGAGCGATGTATGATATAGAAATGTTACATAGAGAAAGATTATAGAGTTAGTCAATATCAATGCTGGGATGTGTTGTGATTCTGTAACATTTAATGTTTCAGAGTTAAAAGGGCGGGGTGACATAGCCGCCGTTAAGCACATTCTTGACTCAGATGACGGGACAGTAAATAACTGCTGACACCCCAAACATCTCATTTAGGATCCGCTCGATCTATTCTCTGTGTTTTTAAGCAAGCACCGGTCACTGTTCTCGTCAAACTCATCAAATGCGAAGAGATTGATGCGTAATTTCATCCATAAGACTCAACTCACCCAGTTCCTTGCCGGATCTACGCATTGGATCGCGATTCTGATACGGTAGGAGATACAGCAAAGCACTTCTTATGATAGGGCAGATGTTAGCAAACTCCTTCAGGCTGAGCTCGTGAGTTTGCAAACCAGTTCAGAGGGAAGCCAGAATAGCCTCTCAAGGCTCCGGAATATGTAAGCAAATAAAGGTAGACACATAATAGGGGTCTGTGAGATTGTTTCACGTATTTAGTGCGATAAAACAAACACGTCCACGACAAAACTAGGCTTGTCCACGAAGAATCTTGCCTGAGAACAGAACTCAAGTTTTATTAATTTGTATACTAGTTAGTACTCGTACTTTGCTGAATGTAAAGTTGACAAAAAACCGCTATAAATCAAATGAGTTCATAAAATTGAAGCTGCGTTCGTATTTCTTTACGAACCATATGGTAGACAAGTTTATCGATTATTTATCGTGTGCTATCTAGGTTAGGCTTCAGACCTTGACGGTGACTAATGTCTATGTTATTAATAGCTTCATTTATTTTTATTAAGATTGCTACGTATTTCTAGTCGCGTTATATTTCTCAACATCCCTCTGTTTTGCTGTTAAACTTATTCGCGTTTCATTTTTTTGTTATTTATTATTGTTCTTTGGGAAATAACCAAGGCAAGATCTTCCACCTAGCTGGTGGTCGGTAGACCAACAACAGCGATTCTAATCGTCTATTCAATATGTTCTATCAATATACATATTTCAATAGCTAAACAAACATGATCAATTATACGCACCTTGTGCATTTCTACCGATACTGGTACCGATCTTTCTTTACTGGTGGTAGGATCTCTTTTGAGTCCGCATGGGTAGGTACCACCACCCTGCCTATTTCTGCCGTGAAGCAGTAATGCGTTTCGGTTTGAAGGATGGGGCGGTATTTGTAACTATACTGAGACCTTAGAACTTATATCTCAAGGTGGGTGGCGCATTTACGTTGTAGATGTCTATGGGCTCCAGTAACCTCTTAACACCAGGTGGTCTGTGAGCTCGTCCACCCATATAAGCAATAAAAATAAAAAATATACTTTCGTACATTCCGTTCCGAAGGATGGGAGCCTACGCAAAATAAAATTGTGGACTGTTTGATAAAATACACTATTTATTATTCAGCTCGACCTCCTTATGAGCGTGAACCCACTTGCCTATTCTAGTAATCAACTCACGATGCAATCGAACGCAAAAATGCTATTTAAAATCTGTTATTATTTTTTTTTGTCTCCGCGCTGAACTGTCTTAAATACAGGTTTCTTCAGTCTTCTCGCATAAACGATTTCGCCAGAAGCTGACACGACCAGGAAAAAAAGAAACTCAAAGAGATTTCGTGAGGCAATTCAAGCGTAACCGTATTTCGTGGCACGTGTGTTAAAAAAAAAACGTCATTATTATCATAACACGATAATAACTCGCATTACCTATACGGGCCCTCAGCGCTGCGTGAGAGCCATCAATTGTTGGTAATCGTCGGCGGTCTCGAGCTAAGACGGCGCCTTTCATTGGCCGATGTTAACTTGCCGACGATAAATTTTGCTGTTTCCAAAATGTTCAGGAATTGGCCCTGGGCGGGTCGTGGGCGAAGCACAGTTTCCGGAGCCGCCAACATTACGAACGTGCTGCACAGAGTAACCTACGATGTCCTGCTTATATTATTATAGTTCACTAGCTTTTGCCCGCGACTTCGTCCCCGTGGGATAATTCCGAAATAATGCTTTATTTTAGAACAAATTTGGTTAGCATAAAAAACGTTATAGTGAGCCAACCTTAACATATAGACATATGTCGTCGCGTACTTTTTTTTAGATCTTTTAAAGGGGAACAATTCTGTCAAATTTATTGCTTAGATGTGTGGACGAGCTCACAGCACTCTTGGTGTTAAGTGGTTACTGGAGCCCATAGACATCTACAACGTAAATGCACCACACACCTTGAGATATAGTTCTAAGGTCTCAGTATAGTCAGTCACAACGGCTGCCCCACCCTTCAAACCGAAATGCATTACTGCTTCACGGCAGAAATAGGCAGGGCGGTGGTACCTACCCGTGCGGACTCACAAGAGGTCCTACCACCAGTAATTACGCAAATTATAATTTTGCGGGTTTGATTTTTATTGCACGATGCTATCCCTTCACCGTGGAAGTCAATTGTGAACATTTGCTGAGTACGTATTTGATTAGAAAAATTGGTACCCGCCAGCGGGATTCGAACACCGGTGCATCGCTCGATACGAATGCACCGGACGTGTTATCCATTAGGCCACGACGACTTCTACGACGTATATATTTAAATTGTTTTTTTTTGTTGATTAATATTTTTAATGGTAATATGGTGCATGTTATTCTCATGCTACAAAAATGCGAATACTGTTATGATGTGCCTTTGACTGAGTCTGACTGAGTTAAGGATTGATTGTTGACGGATTTATCCTGAGACTTTTTTTTTTAATTCCTACCTAAGCCGAGAGCCTTGAGAGACTATTTCAGCGTAACCTTAACTAGTAGGTGAGCTAACGGGGCTCAAACCTGACGAAGTTGTTAACACGAACCCTAGCAAGAGCCGTGCTTTGAAGAATCTACTAGACAGAGAACATCCGGCGAGAAACTCAGTGGGCTGTATCTGTGGGTTAATTTACTCGTCTAGCCCTTCGACGCAAGCGACGGGTTCGACGAGAACGATGACCGGTGCTTGAGGTACCTAAAAGCACCGTTAGTGGATCGGGAGGATCCGAAATAACTTCTGAGACAAATTCTAAATGTAATATTGGAAATCACATATAAAATAAGCAACACACATTTTCAATGCACAAACTTAATTTAATCACAGATTTCGTGATTGTAATAAAAATAATTTCACTTGAAAATCTTTTGTTGGCGATACTCGAATTTACTTATTTCATTAGTGTGTCTGCATCGAGGTACTAAAACGTAAATTCAACAAGCCTCATCAAATTGTTGTATCAATAGGGACTTTAAATTTTAAAGGATACGGCTTAAAGTGCTAACCTTTTAGGATTTTAAAAACGATTTAAAAAAAAAAATATGAGTCGAGTTTGGCGAGAACGAGTGATTTGTTTGGAAAAGGTTCTGCCGTTTTCTGAGAAGCTCATTCTTTCCACATTTAAAGTGCAAAGTTCAATCAACACCAGACTTGAACCTCACTTCTCAAGGTGAGTGACAGCTTTGTCGTATCTATATAATCTGGGCAGTCGCCGTCATTAGGTGGAATGCACATGCTCAACCTATTAAAATCCATCCAAAGAAAATACTGGACAATAAAATTAAAAAAAAAAACATAGATAAATAAATATAAATATTTACTAACAATCACGCCACGTTAACTGGTCCCGTGATAAGTTCGTAATGAACTTGTGTTACAGGTACCAGATAACGGAAATAAATGTAAGATTTTTATTATACACATACATATATTTAATATACATCCATAACCCTGGAGAAGACATTTATATTTATCATACAAATATCTTCCCTTGGCGGGATTCGAACCCGCGACCCCCTTGTGTAGTGACCATGTCACTTACCACTACACCAGACGGCCGTTATAGCCGTTGTTGATGTAATAACACTAGAACAATTGTACATATTGTTATTAGTACGTGCGAATTCAAGTTGCAATACATAAACTGCTTACATTAATCTTAGTGCGGTCACAATTATTCGGTAAAAATTTACTTTTCTATTTACTACACATAATTCAATTGACTTCTCACGTTGGTTTTTTGAAGAATAATTTTTGCTTCACATACAATACTATCTGATTTACTCGTTTATTTTAACTTATCGCACTTGTTGACAACAATAGTCCACCGGTTCATTTCTGCATTGACCTTGTAATGACATCCTCCGGTACCAAGCCTGCCCTACCAGGTCCAAACGAATGGGCACGGTGCATTAGGAAGTCAGAGTTATTTGGTCTCCACGACCACCACAATGCGTTGCCGTTTATGTTGAGACATGAATACTGCTGATTGAATTAATGGCTTCCTTCCGCACAATTCGTTAGCCGTGTTCACGCAGCGTAATTATGCATATTAAAAATTATGGTGGTTTGATTTAATGGTGTTTTTCCTTCATTGTGGAAACTGATCATAAACATAGCGTTTTTATTGCTCCCTAAGTCAGACGATTATCTAATACACCTGACGTGTGAGTGCTCTTCGTGGCTCATGAGCATCAGTGCTGCTAGAAGCACTGCCAAATCGCGTACGTATCGTTAACCACCTTTTAACCGACTCCCATTTATAAAAATCGAGAGGGTTCTTAATTCGAAGCTTCGATTTTATTAAAACTCGTTTGATATATTGCCTTAGGATGGAACAGCGTTATAGTGGCCTTAGTTCGCAGAGGGTAACTCAGACTATGGGAACTTTAAAATATTTATTTAAAATTGGAAATGAATTAAAAGAAGAAATAAAGTTTTGGTAGAGTCTCTATTAGTGACGATATCGTTGGACAGGACCGCAAGAGCTCTAACTATTGGATTTGGAATACTAGACTACAATCGCTATAGAAGATGGTCGGTCAGTTTTCCATAGTCTTCTCTAACATTGGTACATAGGATATCCGTCACAAACTGATATTTAATTTATCCTCAAACGCTCCGTATCGACAATTTCTTTCGCCAAGCTAATGTCCAAATATTTTCATTAATAAACGCTCGATATTTTCAATAATTGAAAACGTAAACGTAACGTGCTACGTTACAATTAGCAGTTCAACTGACACCCACGTGTATTGAAGGGAACCAATACCAGAAACCGTTTGGAAAAATTAACACATTCCCGAAAGGTCGTGAGCAATTCGAAACAATATTTAATTCTTTGTGGTTAATGACTTTCTTGATTCGTATATTGCTTCTAGTAATAAACTAATGAAAAACATGGAATATTCTAGATGTATAGAGAATTCGGTGTTATTAGATTGGCACACGAACAAATATTTTTCAATTCACGCTAATAAAATAAATAATTTGTTTTTAACTGTTACAGAAGTCCATAGTCTGAGAAGCGATTTTAAAACGATATGGTCGAGTTGCTGGTGATACGTATGATACGATTATCGCCGTCAGCCATTAACGCTACAAAAATCACCAATCGCCGATTTGTTGACGATTGGACACCTACATGGAAGTGGCGATGGGCTTTGGCATTTTAAGTAGCGAAACTAATAAGTAATCATATTGCTTGTATATGTTCAATAATAAAGAAAAATATTTTGCGCGTATTTTGCGTTTGAATGTGATATAACTGAAATACATTGTCAGTATAATTTTCATAGTATTAATTCGAAGGAGATCGTAATTAAATCGCTGGGCTAGCTTTCAAATTGATATGTTAATCATTAGATACGTATTTTGTGACAAAAACATAAAATACTAAAATTTGGCTATTGGCTAATTAAAAAAAGGAAATGTAATTCCAATTTCAAAACGACATACAGCAGTAGGTCCATGATAAAAATACTTATGAAAATTTTATTGATTTCTCTACAATTCGCAGTACTCTGTGCACTGAGGTCAGTAGGGCGTTACAAAGCCTTCGCCGACCGCTGCCTTTCGTGTCCACTATCGCGGTTTTAAAATCTCCATTGTACTTGCATGAAAATCTGAATCGATTCTACGTTGTACTTTGATGTTAAACCACCAAAACATTCGACGTAGGTATATATAGCACTATATTTATTTAATACTATCTGACCCGGCAGACTTCGTATTGCCTCAATTGATAAATAAAAGACCTAAACTTTTGTATAAAATACTCTTAAAATAAACAAAAGGAATCGGTCCGACGGGGGACACATCAAAGGAAAAACAAAATTGTTATTTTTATTTAATCCCGAGCATTTTCGTATTTATATTACCTTTTAAACATTTTCTGGACTTCCACAAATAATTCAAGACCAAAATTAGACAAATCGGTCCAGCCGTTCTCGAGTTTTAGTGAGACTAATAAACGAACAGCAATTCATTTTTATATTTAAAGATGTGTAGCGTAAGCCTTAAATTTCCTAAAACTTAAAATTTCATGAAAACGCCTCTCTGAAGCGAAAGCGATGCTTACGCGTTGTATGTATAATTACAAACCCTAATAAATCCTTCCGGGCTCGCTTCACGTGACCGTCAATTCATAGTTCCGTTGACCCGTGACTCAGAGCTGACCGCACGCACTGTGACATAACTGTCTCGTTCTATACATACATAGTTCGTTTTTATAAGTCGGTATTAAAAGTTTTTCGTCGTAAGCGTCGAGTTGGAGCGCGTTTTATTACCTTAGTTGCGTTAAAAATGTAGTTAATTTAAACATTGCGTTATTCGGTTTATTTTTTGTATGACTGAGTGGTAAGATACTGTGTAATGTAAATCTTAAAAGTCGACTGTTTTGTTGCTACAAAGACTGTGTAGCGCCCCATTTTATGTTAAGTGATTACATCGAATTGGGGGTTTGGTGATTAAAACGGGTGACTGGTTCGCGGCAGAAATGGGCATAGGTAGGAACACCGTTATCGCTTAAACAAGGTGCACAGCGGATTTACGTGCTGATTTTGAGTCATCAGACAAAGACGCCTGAGAAATAAATAAATAAATCAGTACAAGTAACCGATATAATTATAGAGAATGTTATATTATTAAATGTTATTAGACAGCAATTGTTTTTTTGAAGTTATACTTCTTTAGGCACGTTATGAAAAATTGATAAGAGTGAAATTTTACGATGCGCGTGACACAAAAGTAACAGAATGAAGTTGCCCACTACATCGCTCACTACAATACGACTGACGTAACTTGGCGAGTCTGAATATAGCCGCAGGTGAACTTTCCGAACCGTACCGAGAATTACCGAATTTATACGATGTCAAGAAAAGGGATATCCAATATGCGTGTTTGAGGATGTTGTTTAATCGATTTTTTTCAAATTGATTAAAATTTAAATAAAAAAAAAACAAATAAATTTAATAAAAATAAAGTATAACTTCTTACGCGCGTACATAAGTACACGCACCCTTTTTTTCTAACAAAATGATTTAATCGAGCTGCGATTGATGCTTTTAAAAATACCGGCACAAACGAAATTAAAATTTTAGAGTCTTAAGTATGCTTTTTGTCTTTAACGTGCTCAACGATAAATATAAAAACGAAAAAATTTGCAAATATAATAGATTTTCGGACGTGGGCGGGCGTCTATTGTTTTTTTTTTCTTCTTTAAGTACACTCGCGCACGATCTTCCTAAATTCATGTTTTTTTTTATTGCTTAGATGAGTAGACGAGCTCGCGGCCCCTTTTGGGGGGTCCATAGACATCAACTACGTAAATGCTGCCACCCACCTCGAGACACGAGTTGTAAGGCCTTAGTTTTAACAGCACAACGGTCTCGAGTTTGTAAGGTCTCAGTTTTAACAGTACAACGGCCTCCCCTCCCCACCCTTCAAACCGAAACGCATTACGGCAGAAATAGGCGGGGTAGTGATACCTACCCGTGCGGACTCTCAAAACGTCCTATCAACAGTAATGCTTGCTTATTAATGCGCAAGCTACATACGTATGCACCATTATAAAATATATATCTACAGAAATGATTAATACCATGACACGCTTATTTTAATTGTGCGTATATTGTCGATTCCTTGCATCGCGCTACTGACTGAGCTTCCGCCATGTCAATGTTTCCGATTTAGCTAAAATTTCATAAAGGAAATAGAGTATATTTTCTCAAAAAAAAAACCATATAGTTTATCAATTTTTAAGTAAACTCCTAAAAGCTTTTCAAGCTTATATTTCTAATATGTTTCTAAACATAACTACTTCTAGCTAGTGCTACGTTCTTTTAATGCTTCAAAGTATAAATAATCTTCCTTTAATTATTTTTTCCTACTCAATTTTTTCTTGAAATTTCGATTTTTCATATCTTCGACTACCTTCATCTTCTAATGTCTTTGAGTTCTGAGAACACCTACGAATTTCAGCGTAAGCTCATATTCATAATTAAAAAATATGATTACAATGTATATTCGGTCTGATTGTACCTAATTATAATTTAGCACCGGACCTGATTTTTACCGCTGAAGTAGCGTTTTAATTGGTATATAATTTACGATCTTTGTTTAACTAATGAATAATAAAATATGTGAAGATCTCGAATTGAATAATATTAACAAAACAAAAAAAAAACCTGCAAATATAAGTATTTTTTTTTAATATTTCAAATTTCAATGCTGAATGGCTAAAGTTACAAAGGCCCGTGATTCATGTTACACTCCTGCATTGTTCGTCTGGTTTAGGATCTCGCAATGATTCGAGCGAAAAGAACGCTACCCCAAACGGTTACTGGTGGTAGTACCTCTTGTGAGTCCGCCCGGGTAGGTACCAACCACCGCCCTGCCTATTTCTGCCGTGAAGCAGTAATGCGTTTCGGTTTGAAGGATGGGGCAGCCGTTGTAACTATACTTGAGACCTTAGAACTTATAATCTCAAGGTGGATGGCGCATTTACGTCGTAGATGTCTATGGGCTCCAGTAACCACTTAACATCAGGTGGGTTCTGAGCTCGTCCACGCATCTAAGCAATAAAAAAAACGACCCCGAAGGGCAAAGCGACAAATTAACAGAAGCCATTATGGACTGTCCTTATGAACATTTAGTTACATCCATTACGAGCAAGATTCGATCTAATTATCGAGAGCTATTAATTAAAAACTCATTAGCATATTTATTGATCGCGCATTTGTTTCTCGGTCACCATTTAATCGTTACGTTTTATATTTGCATACGATAATTTTCATTTCTTGTTAATGTTTTGTCTGGACGCTATATTTTGTTGACACTCGGTTGCTAGGATACGCGTCACGTGTTTCAGTACGATGTGTTTAAAACTCTACCTTATTTACGATAAAGGTGTTTTTTCATTGAACCGTATTGTAAATTCTGTGGCAGTTTTGCGTGACTTTCAGAATCGGATTGTTTTACACAATAAAAGCGTGTTCGTTCGTCTATTAAGTAGATAAGGTGATGTGGTTTCAGAATCCTCCTGACTCCACCATATAATAGAAGTAGCTATGATCTGATCTTATTTATTTTAAAGACTAGTAAAAAAAGTTAATTACTATATCTACATCCAACTCTCACCTAATTATGTTTAATGAAATATAATATACAGTTACATATTATACAGCCAAGTTTTTTTTTGTTTATTGCTTAGATGGGTGGACGAGCTCACAGCCCACCTGGTGTTAAGTGGTGACTGGAGCCCATAGACATCCACAACGTAATTGCGCCACCCACCTTGAGATATAAGTTCTAAGATCTCAGTATAATTACAACGGCTGCCCTACCCTTCAAACCGAAAAGCATTACTGCTTCACGGCAGAAATAGACAGGGCGGTGGTACCTGCCCGCGCGGACTCACAAGAGGTCCTGGCACCAGTAAAAGACTTTGCATTTTGACGTCTACGGTGTTTTTGTTGCTGTACTGAAAAAGCCGAGTTGTGGCTCCGACTATGATGCTTTTATAGTTCACAGACATCACAACGTGGATACATCCGCCCATCGTGAGACGTGGGGTCGAAACCTCAATTGTGATTCCTAAGCCGGAGGAGTTCATCCATATTATCGTGAACCTGGTGGTGAGTGGTTACCGTCGCCCATGGACTTCAGCAATGCCAGGGGCAGAGCCAAGCCGCTGCCTACCGATTTATTGCACTTGTAGGCAGACGAGCACACGGCCCACCTGATGGTGAGTGCATTTACATGTACCGTTTGGCTCTGGAATGAATTCTTCACCATGGCCTTTCCTGAGCGCTATGACGTGTCCTTCTTCAAAAAAGACTTGTTGAAAATAGTAGTAGTCAGCGGTAGGTACCCACTTGGCTGTGCCCCTGGTACTGTTGATGTCCATCAGCGACGGTAATCAATCCCCATTTATCTGTTCGGACCTAGCTGCAATAGCCTCTTAGGCTACCAGCGAATAGGCTGGGAAAAAAGGCCAATCATCATATTGCTCACCTGCTTACCAAGGCAATAAAAATAATGATACTGACTATCTCTCCCTTTAAATCGGAAAACATGATGGTGGTACTTATCGGTGCGGTTCCTAACACCACGTGGGAGGGGCAATTGTGTGTCTACCTACGTCAGAAAAATGTAAGAGCAATGACAAACTCGTTAGAAATTATAAGAAATTTTAAGATTTAACACAACTCACGCTTATTTTATTTATGTACACACAGAAAAGAAGACATAGTACATAGTAATAGGAAAATTATGTACAAAGGCGCTGCTTATTTCTTTAAGAAATATCTTCCAGCCAGGTCTGCTGGAAAGGATTATGAGAATAATAATTAAAAGTGATGAGTGTGTGTAGAACAAATAACATATAACTAAAATAACAAATACAACATGAGAATAATATCTTATTTCTTATATTTATTATTCTTATTTAATCTCTTATTTAAAAAATGACAAACATTTTGCGCGTTTTAATTTCGTTTAAAATAATGTCTTTGGTAATTCACAAAATTATACTGAAAAGGAAATTAGTTGATACAAAAGTCGTAAGCACTGCTTAAATCAAATTCGGCCACACCTCTTTCCCATCGGGGGGTAGACAGAAACGATTCGGTCACGAGCACTGTAACGCGACCTACATTACGCAAAGACGTGTCCTACGTGACTGGTCCGAAATATTTTACACCGACCAGCTTTCCTCAAATTAGTTCATCATACTTTAGGTCATTTAAACGAACATGGTGTTACGCGGTGGGGTTCGGGATAATTAAAAAAGTTCTACCGAATTACAAGTTACCCCTATATTAGCACTTAGAACACTTAAAACAGTCAACAAACACCTTAAGACTCTCAATTTGCTTCTTCTGCTTCGGTTCAAGCATAGATAACCCTGGGTTCAAGTGGGTTCAAGTGGGTTCAAGTGATCCGTTCGCTGTTTCGCTTCGAGTAGTTCCTGCCGCGTGCTATCTCTGCAACACTTTTGTAGTCGATACCACATCCCTAGAATTATCGAGAATATTCCACACATTTCGAGTATTGTGTTTCCGCTATCTGACAATAGACAGCGTTGTAATTCTCTAGCGTTCTAGGTGCTACTAGATCCTTCGATATTCGTTCGACTGTTCGGCGATAGATGGCGTTACTCTTACCGGCGTAACAGGCGCGCATTTGTGTATAAATATAAAACAAGCATTCGTTTAGATTTTATGTAGGGAGTATGAAGCATCTGTGGAGCCTCTACATACTTTCTCACTGATATTAGAGTAGAATACAGTATAGTAGAGTATGCTTTATTGTACAGCAATATAAAATAAACAAAAACACATAACATTAAATTTTTGAATTAACGATCTTATCGCTGAGAGCGACATCTTCCATTATTTTTTCTAGCTACTAAATCGTTGGTGGTAGGGTATCATTCCATATATGCGTAGATGAGTAGGTAAATTTATGGGCTCAACCTTAGAGAATTTGCTAACACTAGCCCTAGCAAGATGTAAGTAGCCTTTGTAGGACACTCTATATAATCAAAGGAAGGTAGTTGATTTTTTGGCTTCGACAATTCAATTTAATACATATTGGTCAAAAGAAATCCGTGCAAGTCATTCGCATGACCAAATAGTTTCTCATACTTATTTTATCAATACTGAATAATTAAAATTAGATGTTTTTTTTTCTCAAGCTCAATATTTTTTGTTTACTTTCAATAATTTATCTTTATATTCCGGTAGCACTTAAGAAACATGCGTTTATGGTTCATAAATAATGTATACAGCCTAAACGGTGGGCGTCGAGTGTCCGTACGTAAAATAAGTTGTTAGTTGTGCTTGGCCCGGAGGTTATAGGCTGAATGAATTTCACTATAAAAAAAACTAATGTTACGGTTTAATCCCGCGTTCTTTTGTTGTCATTAAACTACTTCAGACGATTCAAATATAGACTTTACAGTTTTCTTGATCACGAATTTTGAGAAAGCAGTTTTAATTAAATATTATGTTTTAAATTACAATTCGTGTTTTATAGTCGAGAGAGTAATCAGATGTGATTGACCTCAGGGATTTTGGAAATGATTGGTTTTTTTTTAATTGTACCAAACCTAAGTCAGGTAAGCTCACATACAATATATATCTATATATTAATACGTGAAGCAAAAACTTTGTATCCCTTTTTACGAAAATTGCTCGGACGGAGGAGTATGAAATTTTCCACACTTATAGAGAATATAGAGAAGAAGTGCACAATGCTAATATTTTTTTTAAATAATGCATAAAAGATACATTAAATCAGTAAAGAAAACATTACACACACTACATACCATGTATTTGACGCACACACGCATGCATACTATTTATTGTCAAACTTTTGTTGATACTGAAATTTATATAAGCACTATAACCGACACAGCCTTAAGATCAGCTAATGTGTAGTAAGTAACATCATCACTGTCATCTTCAGTACTTCGGTACCTTTGCACTTTGTAACCAAAATGATAAAATTTCGATCGAGTAATGTTTTATACGTTGGGAGAGGTTCGAACTATGAGTGATTTCGTCTATGTCATGTCTCAAAGTGGGAAGCAGCATTCGCGTTATTGTTGCCTCCCCTTTTTTATGTCATAATGATTGATCGCTCACCATTCTTATCCACGTCTGCTCAGCCGACTCGACCATGTCATCAGGCCATCGTGCCATAGGTCTTCCTCTTTCCTTTCTCCTTCTCTTTCTTCTACGACATCCTTCGAGAGGAATTTTCTAGAACATTAAATCTAAGTGAATTTTTGGAGTTCATAGATTTTATACGTATAAAAGGAGTTCATGAATTGACATGTAAATAAAAATTAACAGAATATTATTAAAAAAATTATGTTCTTGTGCGAAATAAAACATCGCTTTCGAAAATTACTTGAATTAATGTATTTTACACGCGAAAAGCATCACAATGCTGACCGCATCTCGCGTAGGCTTTAAAGGTATTTTTGAAACTACAATATGGTCGATATTCGTGTGCACTTGACGAGTGCAATTACTGTACAAGTGACAAATGTGACTTGCTATCGCCATGATCGCGTTGACAAGGAATTGATACAATCTTCGAATTAAGGGCTCTATACACTGAACTGAAAATATCATAGAACCTTTATTGTATAATAGGACTTTACTTATAGCTTTTTCTTATACAAGAAAAGCACGAAAACAAACTGTCAATGATATTAAAAGCCGTGAGCACTTGTGAGCACGTTCACATACGACTTATAGATGATATGGTCCAAGCGCAAGCGCCTTCCACAGTGGTTTTTATTTATTACTAACTGATCCGGCAGACTTTGTAGTGCCTCAATCGATAAATAAAATAACTAAGCTTTTGTGTAAAATAAACTTAAAACAAACAAAAGTTGTTATTTTTATTTAATTCCGAGCATTTTCATATTTATCTACTTTTTAAACTTTCCCTGGACTTCTAAAAATAATTCTAGACCAAAATTAGTTTTAGCGAGACTAACGAACAACAATTCATTTTTATATATATAGACTAGCGACCCGTCCTCGCTTCGCTTCGGAAACATAAATTTATTATTGATAGGCGAAGCCCACTATGTTGCGCGCGGTACGACAATAACTGCGGGTGACGCCGCGGGGCGAAGCTATTCTAAAAAAAGTAGCCTAAGTTACTCCTTATATCATCAACTACCTATTAGTGAAAGTCTCGTCAAAATCGGTCCAGCCGTTCCAGAGATTAGCCGGAACAAACAAACAGACAGACAAAAATAGTAAAAAATGTTATTTTGGTGTATGTACCGTATATATATTCATATGCATGTAGTAAAAAGCGGTTATTTCAATACTACAAACAGACACTCTTATTTTATTTATATGTATAGATGTATAGATTCATAGTAAAAAAACAAGTATTTTAAGCTGTCGTTTTAGCGGCGTGAAAAAAATTTACAGAATCAAATTAAATTAGTTTGCTTTATGAACCTCTAAATAAATCATGCATTAATTTTTTTGTTCGATAACGACCGACATTAATGACATAATCTAAAGTTTTACGACAAATAACCTGATATAAAATATTTTTTTATAACAGTGTGCATGCTCCGTTCGGTTGGGGTCATAAATCTCTCGAGTAGCAGCGACAAATCCCAGGCACGTGTGTAAATAATGCTACAGTTCTGTCCGTGTCACACTTATATACCTACGGTGATAATACCAATGAGTAGATTTATTTTGTACTTTTTTACCAAATTGAAATTGATAAAATTTCGATACAGTAACGTGTAAGGTTGAGACACATTCGAACTATGTCTGATTTCGTCTATGTCATGTCTCAAAGCGCCCACCCGCCCTGGTAAAACTGAAAAGGCCTTCGGGTCACCAGTAATCTCTCAAACATAAACAATGGATAGCAGCATACGCATTGTGGTGATGCCTATGAATTCCGGCATCTGTCAAGTGAGTCGTGAACTTATTCACTCAGCTACGAAAAAAATAAAACTGTTGAGTCACTATCGGTGAGCCATCTTCTATTGATAGCAATAAAAAAAACCTTTCTGCCACCTATTATCAGATACGATAAGACTTCAGTTTTTGTAATAACAGCCTGTAACTATATCATTGAAGGGAAAAAAAACACCGAATTTCTTTTCAAAAAGTCTTCGGCTGACCTGACTTAAACAGCCGAGCAAGAAAATCATAACATAGCGTGACGTTTTATGGAAATTATGATGGAATGGCAGCCGTTTCCGGTCACTATTCACTTCCGGCGCAGAGAACTACTGAATTATTCACGAGCTTTTTCGACTGAAATTTGTTGGCTTATTTGAGAAATATTTAATGTCTCGAGAAACACGTAAATAGCCATTATTATAGTTTGAGCATTTATTATAGTTTGTGATCACAACGAGGATTTGAATTTGATTTCAGAATTAGATTCGGTGGTATATTTAATGCTTCTTCTGCGTTTAAGTTACAAAAAATCAAGACCTTTTCAATTATCATAAATTGTTATAATGATATTGATAAGAAAATATTGTATTAGTAACAGAAAGTCATAATTGTTACGAAGATATTGATCCTCCCCTCGCGTTGTTTCCTCATTGCTGAGGGTCGTGAACATTATATGTCGACAGGATTTTGTTCCTTGTAATGTTCCGCCAGCGCCTCCGATCATTGGCCGCATGAAGGGCGTCCTGGAATGGGATCTCTATATAATAATATTTGGAAAAATGCTACTTAATTTGAAATGTTTTTTTTTAAAATATAAATCAATAATATTGTGTTTAATTTTTGTCTAGTATTTACTGTTGCAGCTTTTAATGGGGATTAATAACTTCTCTAATTCAGTTTATCTTTCATAAAATACAAATAAGACTTATTTAAAAAAACATCAATACATATGCTTAATGTGACTACCATATATTTTTCTATAATTATATTTGATATTAGTACTAGTGAAAACCGGTTAAGTTCCATTACGATTTTGATATTAGTATGAAAACTTTCCCGAGGATTTAATGAAAATTAATTAAAAGATATTGATAAGTATAAATAATTAACGGTGGTCTCAAGATTCGAAATCCAAAAAGGCAAGAGTGTCTCCACTGGAAGAAGCCCGGCTATTGATTCGTTAACTATTTCATCTCTTTTTTACAAAAAACTCAACCAACCAACCTTGCTCAACCAACATTACAATGTTGGTTGAGCAGCAGTCAATTCGCTAGTTCTCTGTTCACGGCCTGCCTGCTAACATTACTGTTTGGTTTTTTAACGTTTACCAACCCTTGGTCTTTGTGCGTAAATTCCATAGATAATAAACGTAAATTAGTTATAGATAAGGAACACAAGCACTCAACAAAAATGTTTACGGGCGTCGGCCACTAGATGGCTTCACTTCGATTAGTTTCTCATTGCTCCTGTAGATAGCAGTAACATATTACCTATCCTATATTTTATTTTCAATAAGGGACTTTGTAAATTTTCAACAACAAATAAAGATTTGTATGATTTATAGTTTTTTTTATTTTCTGTGTTTAGTTATACAATAAATAAATGCCTTACCTTTAACAGCATACAAGTTTAGGGGCATCTGCTACAAGATGTCGCTAGTTTCCATACAAAAAAATATTTGTCTTAAAGTATCGCAGTTTTCAGGGCCCTGGTAAATTCTTTAATAATTTAGGCTCTTTTTCACAAACCATAGGTTAATTTAAACTTACGATAAACGCCCATCAACCCGAAAGCATGCGCGTAGAAAAAAAGATCTCCAATAAATACAACATTTATTAAGCAGTTCACCGTCATAAATGGACTTGACGCAGGAAAATATTACGATACCTAAGTCGGAGGAATATGTTAAGAAAAACATTGAATGTCACCGACCGGTGTACGTTGTGGCTCAGAAATGTAGTAAGTAGGGCGATACCTTGAACATTCAAAGTAAGCATACGAAAAACTATTAGATACAATGTAATTAAATGTGTGAGTGAGTGCTGGACTTAGATTATGGGATTTTATAAACGTTACTACGTGCTATAATAAAATATTTAGTTCAATATTTGGAAAAGTGCTATTTAATTTTAATTGTTTTTTTTTTAAATATATATTAATAATATTGTGTTTAATTTTTGTCTAGTATTTACTGTTGCAGATTTCAATGGGGATTAATTACTTCTCTAATTCAGTTTATCTTTCATAAAATACAAATAAGACTTATTAAAAAAAAAATATCAGTACATATAACGTGACTACCATATATTTTTCTTTAATTATATTTCATATTTGTACTAGTGAAACCCGGTTAAGTTTCATTACTATTTTGCTATTTTTATGAAAACTTTCCCGAGGATTTAATGAAAATTAATTTTATGTAAACACACTACGAATCAACTACGAAAATAATTAAAAAAGGAATTGACAACAGTCGATCTTGTAGCAAATTATTGATTGTTTTTTTTTTGGTAGAGCTAATGTTTTCATAGTATAAATAAATCAAGTCATTTACGGTTTATTCATTTTACAATTTAACTTTAACATATCGATATTATTTTATTTTACTACCATAAATATTTATAATGTATATACAAACAACCTAATAAATGAATAAAAATAATAATTATTTAGGTAAAGCTACTTATAAATAGAAAATCTGCGTTAGCTCACCGCCGGTTGGCAGAGTTCCCAGAAGGCTAGCAGCATTTCCACGCTGGATAGCAATGCTAATTTTTTGTGCAAAATACGTACCGGCCTTCTGGTCTCCCGAGGCCTCAAAAAGTTTTTTTTTAAGGTCCTTAAAAAAGCTTTTAGCAGATGGGCCCCAGGGGCCAGTTTCTAGATATCACTCTTTATGTGTTGCTATCTTACGTGATCATGACACTTGCCCAAATTTATTACTGAAACTGTCTCAAATAACAGAATTATTTTCTACCGATTTTATCTGCACATATTACTCTCAGATTAAGAAAAATTTAATAAAATAAGAGAATTACTGGTGGTAGGACCTCTTGTGAGTCCGCGCGGGTGGGTACCACCACCCCGCCTATTTCCGCCGTGAAGCAGTAATGCGTTTCGGTTCGAAGGGTGGGGTAGCCGTTGTAATTATACTGAGATCTTAGAATTTATATCTCAAGGTGGGTGGCGCATTTACGTTGTAGATGTCTATGGGCTCCAATAACCACTTAACACCAGGTGGGCTGTGAGCTCGTTCAATCATCTAAGAAATAAAAAGAAAATAAAAAAAAGAAAATTTTAAGTAAAGCACAGACAGCAGTAGACCTAAACAGGACGGACAAATGTCATTCGACAGACAATATCATTAATATTGGCATACAATCCGTACGAGACATTGCGAGCCGGGGACCTACATGTAAAACATAATATGCTAATTTTAATAGTTTATTCTCTTAATAAAGGTACATAATGTAGAATTACATTTGAAAAGGTTAAAGTATCTTTTACTAGGTACAACTAATCGTTTGGTTATGTTGAATTTTGTTCATCGTTTAACGATTTTTTTGTTACGTGTTAATTTTGGAGATTAATAGAGGAAATAGAAGATGAATGTTAGAAAAGGATTTGTCCAGTACTTAGTTAGAACAGTGGAAATAAATTGGTTTGATATTCAAATTTTAAATTATGGAAGACGCAATGGAACACGTGTGTAGGCTTAGTGAGTGCGCTCGACCGTCAAGTGAATGCGGATGTTGACCCCAAAAAAATGCATCCGTTCATTGCTAGGTATTGCAGGTCCAAAAAAAGGTTGAATTAGCAAGATAAGTCTTAATGCTTTGTTTAGAAAATGACTAAAGTTATCTTTTTTGTTAGAGTAGTAACAACGGAAAATACTATTGTCCATTCTTTGTCGATTCAAAAATTTTGCATACTAATGCGACACCATAATCCAAAGGGAAATTAGAAGGTATATAATACGTGGAAACTTCTTCTTGTTTCGGTTTCCTCAATACTGAGGGTCGTGACCACCTCTTTGCAACAACAGTTTATTACGGACCATTCCACGCCATTTGCCTCTATCTGCCGCCGAGGGTAGAGCATCCTGAACTGTGGTGTCGAGGGTAGTGCGGATCTGGTCAGTCCAACGTTTCGGGCCTCTTAAAAAAACTTACAAAAACTAAAGTCAGAACAAGAACTACGAAGAAGAAATAAGTTACGTATGTTTATCGTAAATTGATTTCTCTTACGTAAATTATTAATGAAGGAAAGTTAGATCATTTCCATGTAAATGTTTATTTATCACCAAGAAACAAGGAAAACGAGGATTCAGCAATAATGTGGTATGATGGTTGTTTGGTGGCGCTACGACGCACCGTTTCATATTACGTTTCTACATTTTAAAGACAGTTTGCTTCTAAATTACTCGAAGATTTTGATAGTCCAGCGTAGGGTTTTCCAAGCTAAAGATGTTTACGGGACTAAGTTAACTGGTGGGCCTAAAAGTAAAGCGTATTAGCTAGATAAATGTTTTTAAATGGAACTTGTCAAGAATTTATTTTGTGAATTTTTATTATACATATATATATTTGTTAGAACACGGGCTCGAGGCGAAAGAGCAGATTTTTGCAAATAATAGCTACGTGTACTGAGTGAGTTATGGAAAGGTAGCAGAATAAGAGAGCATTATTTTTTATATTTTTTTTTTATTGCTTAGATGGGTGGACTAGCTCACAGCCCACCTGGTGTTAAGTGGTTACTGGAACCCATAGACATCCACAACGTAAATGCGCCACCCACCTTGAGATACAAGTTCTAAGGTCTCAAGTATAGTTACAACGGCTGCCCCACCTTTCAAACCGAAACGCATTAGTTGTCGATAGTTGTCGATGACACCTTGAAACGTAAGTTCTAAGGTCTCAGGTATAGTTACAACGGCCGCCGCACCCTTCAAACCGAAACGCATTACTGCCACACGGCAGAAATAAGCAGGGTGGTGGTAGCTACCCGCGCGGACTCTCAAGAGGTCCTACCACCAGTAATTTATGAAAATGTTAAGAATTTTGAAATCTTTACTGTATCATTACATTCAATTTTCATTTTGCTCATCTAGATCGTATGCGATGCTGCATAAACAATTTTAATTTTAAAGATTTTGGTTAGAACGTGAAATGACGCAATTTAATGTTTGGCTGTAGCTGTAACTGTATTTATTTGGCTCTAGTTAGAGAGCTGCTGCCTACAGTTGCTGCCTTAGCTCTGCCTATGGCTTTTCTGTCCACGAGTAACTGTTAAGCATCAGGTGGACCATATGTTGGTCGTCTGCATAAAAGTGTAATAAAAATATATATATTTATCAAAAACAATTATTTTACTTTTAGTAATGCGCCTGCGCACTGTCTCTAGAATTACACTACGATCGAAAAATAATTTTGTCTCTGTAAAGTTTTACAAGTTGTAGTCGGTGTTGTCATATAAATAAATAGACAGAAATTATTAGCTGATACGCCTATCGGATGATCGGGGCACAGGGATTTGATATTGGATTTTATTTTAAAATAATTCTCAAACCGTTACATACGCTGTATTTCCAATGTCTGCTACGACACGTGATTTGTTTGATGCGAGCAAAAATAGCTCAACCGACCAAAGTAATGTATAATTACAGGTTATTTAACCTTAAATTTAGACTACAATACTTTTTTATAATGCTAAAGTTAATCCACATGATGGAGTTGTGAGGATCATTAACTACAATTCGACTTAATAAAAAGCATATACAAAAATACAACATGTCAAACATATCTCAATCGAATATCCAAACAGTGTATTAGAGAGAAGTTATATTATTGAAAGAAATGAATTGGAAGGAAATGATTTGAGCTCGTCGTGGCCTAAAGGTAAAGACGTCAGTAATGTCAATCAGTAATGCGTTTGAGGGGCGGATAGTTGTTGTACTGTTAAAAAAGTGAGAACTTACAACTCATGTCTCAAGGTGGGTGGCGGCATTTTCATTGTAGATGTCTATGGGCCCCGGTAACCACTTAACACCAGGTGGGCTGTGAGCTCGTCCACCCATCGAAGCAATAAAAAATAATAATATTGAAACGATAAACATAATAATAATTGAACAGATAAAGGAGTACCTATGTTTATAAAAATGTCTGCTGCCGGTATTCTAGCATTGCGACTCCAAAAAACTCGAGATTAGATGGTTAATAATCAAGTTAATTACATAATTACAATTTTAGATTGAATAGTTGATAGCGCTAAATATTTTTCCCTAAACATAATAATAATTGAACAGATAAAGGAGTACGTATGTTTATGAAAATGTCTGCTGCCGGTATTCTAGCATTGCGACTCCGAAAAACTCGAGATTAGATGACTAATAATTAAGTTAATTACTTAATTACAATTTTAGATTGAATAGTTGATAGCGCTAAATATTTCTTCCCTTTCTCTGAGAGAGAAAACAATTGTAATTTAAGTACGATTAAGCCTTGTTTTAATTAAGTTGTAACTTTTTGTAATTACCTATGTTAGCATTCAGTTTATCATTGTTATGGATAGGTTATATCGAAATTGACAGAGTAATACTAACATTAATGAAGTAGAAACTTTCTAGCAGGGTTGTGATAATCAATAAAATCATAATTAATCTATACTAATATTATAAAGAGGAAATATTTATTTGCTTGTATTGAATAGGCTCCGAAACAACTGAACCGATTTGAAAATTTCTTTCATTGTTTGGAAGCTACACTATTCCCGACTGACATAGACTATAATATTTTTTGAAAAAACTATAACTCCAATAATGTAACCCAAGGTGTAAAAAAATTACCAAAATATTTTTTACATCGCGTGCCCTGCGAAAACTATTGATGATAGAATAAAATAATGTACTACGACTTTGTAGAACACATCATTATTTACAAAAAGTGTGGCGACAGCATAGGTCTAACTATTATAGTTATGCCGCATAAAATGTTCTTTTATGTAAAAAAATAAAACAACGTCAAAGATCGTTGAAATTTTTGTTGAAAACCCGAGCGGAGCAGGAGCGGGCCGCTGGTAGATTCAATAAAATCGTTCAAATATACTGGAATCTCGTCTATGTGTCAACAAAGGAAACAGCTTAGATATCCTATGATGATTGCGAACAAGTTATGTTCGAAGATGGGTCACTATTCCGCGTCGTTAATGGAAGTCTCTATACAATTTGTTAGTATTTATCTCGTTTCACTCTATTGCATATTTATATTACTTGTTCTTAAGTTACCTTACTTGTAAAACGTTAAAAATTATTTTAACACAAATAGTATTGATAGTAATGTTTATTAGTATAGATTGAGAGTATATTTTAAAAACATCCAATGAATTGATTACAAGTTTGTGGATATTGAATGTAATGATAAATGGCGTTATTTATCGTTATACAAAATAAAATAAAAATCTCTAAATGATGCCACTGAGTATATAAATAGTAAGCAGTGTGATAATTCCCAGTAATGTACGTAATTTAAAAAAGTTGTTTTTTATTGACTTCGGACGGATCGATATCAGCTAATTACAAGTTGCTGTCCACCATTGAGGACTGTCTTCAAATCTAGTTGCAAGAAGAAAATGTTTTAGCGCTTAGGAAGCACCGTAGAGGAAAGTAAGCTTCACACTCGTATGATTGTGTTGATGAAATATATGTAGCTTAAAATCTAAAAATACGTTTAGATTATATGAGTATCTCATTTAGTTAGTTTACGCAAACCGAAAGATCATTTTTTTTGTGTACTTAGTCAGAACATTAGTGCGAAGCTAAAAACTTTTATATTGTCATGTGTACTTGATGCGCTTAATCCAACTTCGGTAGGTATATCGCTGAAAATGTCGTGCAAAGATTCCGTGATGTACAAACAAACAGAATATATACATGAAAGCGGGAAAAAAGGAAAATTAAGAGATTTTTATCGGTAGTGTCGAGTGTCTTTATCTATAACTAGCGACCCGCCCTCGCTTCGCTTCGGAAACATTAAAACACACATGAAACAAAAAAAAAAAAAAAAAGTATCCTATGTTCATCAGGGACAATGTCGGATTCTAATGGAAAAATAATTTTTCAAATCGGTCCAGTAGTTTCGGAGCCTATTCGAAACAAACAAACAAACAAACAAATCTTTCCTCTTTATAATATTTGTCGGGGGAGATACAGATGGAACGTTTTTTAAAAAGTGTGACGTCAGCATTGCTGACGTCACGGTTATTGCTTTGTTGACGACAACTCATGTTTGGGTTTCCGAAACAAAACTTCACGAGAACTTCACAAGAACTTCGTATATTGCACGAGAAGCATAACAACGTTACAGAGATATCCGTACAGTACAACGGCTCGGACACGAATCAATCAGTGCTAGACAGCACGGCCGTATTTATGGGGCTTCGTACCCGTGAGCGTGTTGACACGTTTTAAACACGTGAGCGTGTTTACACGTTTTTCAAACACGTGAGCGGGTTTACACGTTTTTCAAACACGTTTTAAAGTATTGAAATTACAATAAAAGGAACTGTTTAACATTAATTTCTTATCACAGAGTAATTAGTTGATGATCAGTAGGTAAATAGTCATATTTGCGCCGACACGGCCATACTGACAGGCGGTGCGCGCTCTGCACCAGCCGCCCATGTATGGTGTATCACCAGAGAGTTCTTGGAGTCCATCTGAAACAATGGAATGTCTGTTTCTGAGATTGGTATCTGTGTACCTTTTTATGTTACTTTGAAAGTAACTTATTTTGTGTAGTTTTATATTGTGACGTACACTGTGGTACTATGTAGTGGACGTACACTGTGGTACTATGTAGTGGACGTACACTGTGGTACTATGTAGTGGACGTACACTGTGGTACTTATGTAGTGGACGTACACTGTGGTACTATGTAGTGGACGTACACTGTGGTACTATGTAGTGGACGTACACTGTGGTACTATGTAGTGGACGTACACTGTGGTACTTATGTAGTGGACGTACACTGTGGTACTTATGTAGTGGACGTACACTGTGGTACTATGTAGTGGACGTACACTGTGGTATTATGTAGTGGACGTACACTGTGGTACTATGTAGTGGACGTACACTGTGGTACTATGTAGTGGACGTACACTGTGGTACTTATGTAGTGGACGTACACTGTGGTACTTATGTAGTGGACGTACACTGTGGTACTTATGTAGTGGACGTACACTGTGGTACTATGTAGTGGACGTACACTGTGGTACTATGTAGTGGACGTACACTGTGGTACTATGTAGTGGACGTACACTGTGGTACTATGTAGTGGACGTACACTGTGGTACTTATGTAGTACAGAATAAAGATTGAGAAGCTTTATACAAAATTGTTATAAGTATAGGAATGCTGTACATGGGAGGTGAGCGATGATATTGAAGTGCTTGTAATGCTCCACGCTTACTCGCACGATTTATGTACTCGTAGATATATCGATACAAATGCTCCACGCATAATTGCACGATTTGATTTCTCGTAGATAGGATTGATGCTGTGGCGCTGAGCGGTCTCGAACGCCGTGGTCCACAGGGGCTCTAAAGGATTGTGAAGGTCGATGCTGTGGCCTGGGCCTTATATTTATGACCGTGGTCCACAGAGGCTCTGAAAATAAATAGCGTAATGAAGAGCTCACATGGGAATGATGCTGTGGTGCTGAGCGGTCTCGTACGCCGTGGTCCACAGGGGCTCTAAAGGATGTAGGTAGGACGATGCTGTGGCCTAGGCCTTATGTATTATGACCGTGGTCCACAGGGGCTCTGAAATTGGTTCAAGGAAGGAAAATAGGATAGGGGTAATGTACAGGCTTACTTTTAATGATGGTCGACCCGTCAACAAAGACAAAGGCCAACGGCTGGATCTTACTGCTGATGTTGATACTGACCTTCTCATAAATTGGTAAACATTTTAAGTAACTATCAGGATAGCAGTAAGAAATATAAATCGGCGCGCGGCGGGGATGGTTAAGCGGTAGTTTCCGTTATCACTCGTGTTCGATTGAACTCAGTTTAGTCAATAAAACTTTTTGAATAATAATTATTGAAACCCAACACACACAACTTTCACAATGACAGGGTAAACCGACAGTTTCGTGCCACATACCAACAGACTGACTGACTGCCAGAGACTCATTGACTCTGACGGACGGACCGTCTGATACGGACTGGATGACTGTCTGACACGGAACGCCACGACTCTGTCCACGTACCGCCATTTTATACTGTGGCGTTACGGAGTCTACCCTACATTTTGTGATATTTATCAAAACAGCATTTCATCATTTAAAATAATAGTCAAAATAACGTCTTAATATTACTAAAAGTCTTTAATCACGACACGGCCATTCTGACATGTCACACGTCCCTGTGTGACGCTCCTGCTAGAAAAATAACCTTCTGTAATATCAAACAGGTTTCGTCTCGGCCAATCCTGATTCATTCAAGATTGAGGATTGGGATTCTTTCATTACAAAACATAACGTTAGCTTTCAACAAGATCTTTAACCTGTGTGAGTAGATAATTTAATTACCCAATTATTAGCGACACACTATACAACTGAAAAATTTCATTAACGCTCAATAAGCATTAGAAACCAGAGTCATTACAAAACTAAGTAATGTGAGTAGTATTTCATCAGTATTCAGTATCAATCACAAACTGTCGTTACAATCACCTCCATCTAGTGAGAGTAACTCATGCCACCTATATCGAGTGACGATAACCTTGATACCTCCATCGAGCGACGCAAATAAGTGGGACCTCCATCCGGCACCCAACTTCAACATAAAACACACGCTCGATTTAGGTGATGTGTTCAATTACCAGTTTTATAAATGACACCGAATACTTATCTTTACTAATCACACAAAATAGGACAACAAAAATCCTTACTTTAATCAGTTAGTTGTATCGTGGTCTTTTGACTCTACATCTTCTAAATCACTAGTTTCAACAAAATCGTATTTAGGGATTGCACTACATTTTGATGAATTAAGCACACACACATAGTAAAAGCTTAGAAAATTCTCAAGTATACGGAAATAATTGATCACAATAAACTTCTAGAGCAAATTAAAGAGCGGAGGATGATCAGAGCCTTGTACCACCGTCGTTTATTCATTCAACCATTTAATTAAGCATAATTAAATTATCGAAACTTCACATAAGCCTCTCTATCGCCACGGCTCTCCCGCCGACCAGCAATCGCAATTGCCCTCATGATGCGCATCCACAGCGTGAATCGCCCGTGTGCATCACCCCCTGACTACACACGATGGTATTTACAGACCCCGACCTCCGTCAGAGCCAAACGCGCACCGCGCACCCACGGACTACTTGAGTTGCCTCAAGAGACATCGATTTCTACCGGGCTATGACTACGTAATAGCTACTAGTACGGTCGAACACAATACGGCCGATAGAGTCTTACTAGAGTTTCCAGCACAACTTAGGCTCACTCATCTTCAATAGGATCATTGTCAACATCAACTTCGACTGGTACATGACCTACTGATATCCTCCTCAACCTATCGTGTGCATATTTGTACGAACGCTTACCGGAAAATTTTAAATTTTCGCCTTTGTTTGATTAAATCGCGCCTTATCATAATCTTTTGTTCTCATACGCTATCTCGCGAATTTCGTCAATATCAATTTCAGTCTACATCGCTACACATCAACGACGGTCTTGCAACCTTGCCGATTAAAAGCTCGAGTGGCGATGCTTTCGTTACACGACTCATCGTGCAATTAATAGCTAGCTGAACCTCACCTACAACATCTTGCCACGATCTGGTATCGCTAGTCTACCGCTGTTAACATTGCTTTTAGGACACTCATAACGCGCTCTACCTGTCCATTAGTACGAGGGGAACCGGTTGCTCTCTGGTCTCGTCAAGGTTAATCTCTTGTTTTCAGTATCATTTAAAGTAAAAAGCTTTTTGGGGTATGGCACGCGAATTATTAAAAGCTCAAGAGGGCTCACCCTTTTTATACGTTGGATAGAACAATTTAAAAAATATGTGCTTCTAGCACTTCTTGTCAAGAACATGTCAAGAACAATTCCATGAGCTAATTGCGAGCTTGGTCAGCAATAACGCAACGTGGGCTTCGAATAAGGACACACTAGATTTAAGTGCTTATTTCGCTGAATGCTCAATCTCACTGAACCGATTAAAACAACTATCGGGTAGTACATGACATTAAAATGGTTAAGCAATAAATCATCGCAAAGGATTTGTTCCGTACAGTTTTGGTCAAAACAACAGACCCTTTATGAGAACCATCGCATAAAATTCCTGAATTATGAAGCTACTACTAATAGATTTCTCGACAAGAGAACATTCGGCATCAGATTCCAAATAAAAGTAAAACGACTCACCAGATTTTTCTCATTTACCAAAACACCCGATGTTACGCAGCTACCGGCACGTCGCTCTGCTGCTGCGTTGCTCGCGGCCGTCGATGACATCGCGCCATCAATTTGCCTCGGCGGCAACTCGTGGCAATGTTTTTGCTTAGATGGGTGGACTATGAACGAGCTCATAGCCCACCTGGTGCTATGTAGTTATTGGACCCACATATATCCACAACGCAAACGCGTCATCCACCCCGAGATACAAGTTTCAAGGTCTCAGCATAGCTACAACCGCTGCCCCACCATTCAAACCGAAATACACCACTGCTTCACGGCAGAAATAGGCAGGGTGACGGTACCCGTGCGGTCGATGGCACTATACGGATCACCCGTCTGGTGCCACGTCCTTACCCACTAGAACGTCGCTGCGCTGCGACGGCGGCAGCGCGCGATCGCGGTCAGAGTCATTCAAGGATACCTCACAGTCTCCTACGAGGCGGCGCGCCCTAGCGCAAGTGCAGCCGGAGCGCGAGGGCTCCAAACTCGGCAGTCCGTGCTGGAGGCGTAGTCTCGTCATTTGGCGGACCCGTCGGCCGGCCTCCGTACCGTCGAGGCGATCTGCCCGGTTCTCGCAGACTGGGTGGGCTGCGACCGCAGAAGTCTCACCTCTGGCTACCTGTGCAGACTCACAAGACATCTTACCACCAGCCACCACGCAAATTACAATTTTGCGGGTTCCACCTCTACTACACGATGTTACTCCCACACTGCGGAAGCCAACCGCGAACACTTGTCAAGCACGCACAAGCACACACTTCACCCGAAAAACTGGCATCCGCCTGCGGGACCCGAACACCGCCGCATCGTCAGACACGAACGCACCGGACGGTGTATCTTACAGGTCACGACGACTTCAAATGTGTCAATTTTCTTCCCCACGAAAAATTGCTTGCTTTCTTGTTTGCTTGCTTGTCGTCATGACAGATCCATTATTGTGATCGAACTTCCACTTGAGACTTGCACTTGCCTTAATTTCTTGCAACAGCTTGTTTCGTGTCCTATTTCCGCTAGTAAATGCCATGTGATAAAGTTTCTTCGTGGCTCAGATCTTCCATCGAGGTAGCAGACGCTATTACACGACTTGCGTATGCTGCATTCACGCTTTTGTGGCTTACCATTGCTTAAATTGATAAGCGTCGCAGCAAGAATTTTGCATAACGAGCGAGAAATAAGTCGCAAATGCCTCCATGTGACACTTACGTATGAAATCCGCGACAATCATGATAAGGCACCGCCTTTCAGGGCCCCACTAAAGACTACAATGAGCCGTGCACCATCCAGTAGACGTTCATCGAGGTACATATCAATCGTAGCGCACCAAGCACATGGATCGGAATCTGTCTGTTCCCGAAGAATTTCTGACCCGTGATCTCAGATACCGTTACTGGTATTCTCATCTGCATCATGTTTTTCCGCTGTACTTCGAACATGTTCAAACACGTCACGCCAGTGAGAGTAGAGTCCTGATCCTTCACTTCTGATGTCGGGGGAGATACAGATGGAACGTTTTTTAAAAAGTGTGACGTCAGCATTGCTGACGTCACGGTTATTGCTTTGTTGACGACAACTCATGTTTGGGTTTCCGAAACAAAACTTCACGAGAACTTCACAAGAACTTCGTATATTGCACGAGAAGCATAACAACGTTACAGAGATATCCGTACAGTACAACGGCTCGGACACGAATCAATCAGTGCTAGACAGCACGGCCGTATTTATGGGGCTTCGTACCCGTGAGCGTGTTGACACGTTTTAAACACGTGAGCGTGTTTACACGTTTTTCAAACACGTGAGCGGGTTTACACGTTTTTCAAACACGTTTTAAAGTATTGAAATTACAATAAAAGGAACTGTTTAACATTAATTTCTTATCACAGAGTAATTAGTTGATGATCAGTAGGTAAATAGTCATATTTGCGCCGACATATTAGTATAGATAAATTATATCTAATTTGCAGAAAATTAATAATACTATTACCGGAAATATCCTTCATAAATCAACAAACCACTTAACCATTATAACCGCGAAACATTTAATAACCCCTGGTTCAGTAGTTAAAATTTATGACACTCAACTATTTTGTTTCACACGAATAAGACGAAAAAAACATGCTTTGTTCAATTTGAATAACGCCAATTTTGACCGATGGCGCCGCTACAATACTGATTACATTTAAAAGAGGCCCATTGGATTTAGATTTATTTTATGCATTACGTTTACTTATTCTTTCTCATGTTGCTCTAAGAATGAGTTTGGTAAGAGAGTGCTAACTATGAATGTGGAAGGATATAGAGGAAGAGGTAAACCTAAGAAGAAATGAATGGATTGCGTGAAAGACGATATGTGTAAGAGGGGAGTGAGCGAAGAAATTGTATATGATAGACGACTACGGAAGGAGAAAACATGTTGCGCCGACCCCAGGTGACTGGGAGAAGGGCAGGAGAATGATGATGATGATAAACGTTTACTCTTTTGAATTATTTGAATGATTTGTGGAAGTCCAGAGAAGGTTTAAAAGGTAGTTAAATATGAAATGCTCGGAATTAAATAAAAATAACAACTTTGTTTTCCCTGTGTTGGACTCCCTACACTAGTTGCGGGGGCGTTAATGATGAGAATCTTTGGGGGGGGGTGAGAAATAATAATGTTAATTTTAAATGCCCAGCGAAGCGGACGGATACAGCTAGTAATGTCATTCTATTTAATTTGATTCTTACTATCCCAGAAACTGCTCTATATCTGATGAGAAAAATAAAGCCGCTTAATAAATCTGCTGTTACCTCGCAGATTCTATAATCCAGATATTAGATACATAAACGAATACTTGAATACAAAGCTCCGTCTTCATACGCCACGTGTGCCAAATCGATACGTCACGCCGGTACCTCCATACTTTAGTAGGAAATGTAATAATTGTACAAAATTATCGATTCGTTCTTAGTTAGCAACGGAGATGTACAACGGACGAGACACGCAATCCAAATAGTTTGGATTTCATGAAACGTTACGGTTAAAAACCTTAGGCGTAGGTATTCGTGTGAAATAGCTTCATTTTTAGAATTCCATAATCGTTTCTGTAAGGGGCCTATATTGGTTGGTGTTGGATGTGATATAGGTAATGTTTAGTTTTTGTTTTGGACATGTATTTTACTATCTGTATATTATGAAGGATTGTTAGTACCCCGGAGGCCTTTCCAGTTTCACTGGGACAGGTGGGCGCGCACGGGCTCAGCCAGGAGGGGTGGGATTTGCTAACAGTCGCCCGAGCGCCTCCGAAGGAGACCTAACAGCTCAAGGGCAGCTGCTTCACGAATGAATCTACGACCGAATCGGAATAACGACCCGCTGATCCGGCGAGTATCATTATATTTATAGTATATGGCGTTCGTTGGATGCCTTTTGATGAATTGAATGCCGTTTTTGTTAGGATAAAAGATAATCACACTTTATGTTTAACAAAGTGGACATGTTATACCAATTACATTCAACGATATTTCGCATTCCGAAATTCCATGAATATATTGTAGATCGATAGTGAATACTATAGTATTAATATATTAAGAATAAAATAAAGTAAACCGTTTGACGAATCCTTTTCTATATTGTTCAGTATTCTTTGGACTTTTTATCGTTGTAAACGTTTTCAAAACGTGGTTTAACTGTGTAACCACTTACTGGTTACACAGAATAGTACTTTAAATTATTGCAATGTAAATTCGCTTCGAGACACCGGCCCCCCATTATGGTGAACGGAAGCGCGTTGCTAAGGGGGGAGGTAAGACCGGATATGACGTCATGTGCGCGCGCGCCGATCCGTGAAGCCCCGCACTTGGCGGCCATATCAATTTATCATATTGTAACGGTTAGGGTCGATGGCAGATGGGTTTTCTTGTAATTAGTTTTATTTTTAAATGATTTTTAACATCAGAAATAAATAGAACTAGATGACGACCGAGCTTTTTTTTTTTTTTTTTGATAACGCCATCTTGTTGTGTCTTTAAAGCGGTTAGGTCTCGACAGAGGGATGACATTCCGTCCCCATATTAAAACGGTACGCGACCGTGCCGCCTTCATATTAGGACGTCTCTACCCTATGCTTTGCAAGCGAAGCAAACTGTCCCTCCGTAATAAGGTAACTCTCTACAAAACTTGCATACGCCCCGTTATGACGTATGCAAGCGTAGTGTTCGCTCACGCAGCCCGCACCAACTTGAAGCCCCTTCAGGTTATTCAATCCAGATTCTGCAGGATAGCCGTCGGAGCACCATGGTTGCTGAGGAACGTGGATCTCCACGATGACCTGGAGCTCGACTCTGTCAGTAAGTATCTACAGTCGGCATCATTGCGCCATTTCGAGAAGGCGGCACGACATGAGAACCCTCTTGTCGTGGCCGCTGGAAACTACATACCCGATCCTGTAGACCGAATGGTAAACAGTCGACGTCGCCCAAAGCACGTCATTACGGATCCTCCCGATCCATTAACGGTGCGGTTGAAGTTAAGCATCAATTGCACATGATGATGATAGACGGACAAATAACCTCATATTTGTCAGAAACATTTTCTGCTGTCTGTGATATTTGCAAAGCAAAACCGTCAGAGCTTTTTGGAGTGACTTGCTTATCAAAGAGAAAATAATGAAGAAATATTCCAGTATGGAATGCCATCTTTACCTGCCTGGATAAGATGCATGGAGTGCTTACTTCATATCGGTAAATATAATTTTATTACTTCACAATTTTTTCATCGTATGTAGTTTCCTGTGAGATAATTTTTTAAATGACACTTTTTTTACGTCTTATCGTTTGGACTTCAAGAAATGGAGTTGCAAGGGGCGATGACAAAGAAAAAATAACAACCAGAAAAAGTGCTATACAGCAAGCGTTTAAAAAGGAATGCGGTTTACTTATAGATGCTGTCAAGCAAGGAGTAGGAACAACCAATAATGGCAATACTGCCAGAAGATTTTTCAGGGATGCAGAAGAAACAGCCCGCATAACAGGAATACGTAAAGATTTAATAGAGAGGTTTCACGTGATTCTTCACTTTGTTGCATCTGGAGAGCGCGTTTCCAATTTTTCGGAATTTTTTAGATATACTGCAGAATTGTATGTTAATTTATATCCCTGGTATTATAATATATGCTTTCCAGTATCCATAAATTGTTGGCATATGGCAGTGATATACAATAATGAAGAACTTTGGTGCCATTCGTATAGGTAAACTCTCCGAAGAGGCAGTGGAAGCTCGCAATAAAGATTTTCGGAAATATACAGAGAGTTGTTATTCAAGAATGAGAAGTAGAACGTCGACTAATGAGGATATTTTACACAATCTTCTTTCGTCTTCTGACCCAAAGATCGAAAGGTGAAACAAAATATATAATATTTAGAGAGATTGCATAATTAGAGACCTACTAAATGTATTGTTGTTAGGTATTATGTAATTATGGGTGTCATTACGTGCTTTTACTTACTAATCCATATCAAATTTAACTTAAAAGCACTTACGAAAAAAAATATAAAGGTTTTTATTCTATGTATTTATTAATTTTTTTCGATCCATTTATTTGGCAGAGTTGCAACTTTATGCACATGCTTATAGCATCAAATGATAGTAGACTAGACAAGGTATAAGGAAAATAAAGTTTCAAAGCGGGACCTCGCGGTACTTAGCAGGAATTTAATTTAATGTGACCCGCTCCATACAAAAAAATCACAAAACACATTTTTCTGACCAAACTATAAAGTTTTTGTAATTTTTGCCCAAAACAATTATTATTGAGATTAATGAGCTCTATCTATCTACATAAAAAAAATTATAAAAAAACAAAGTTGGTCCCTAAGTTACTAAAATCATAGAATCGACCCACTGTGCGACGGCCGGCTCTTCGAGCCGGCTGCTTCCAAACGTCGGGGGTCCCGATCAGGTGGCGCGCCGCCTCTACATGGGGGTGGTGCGGTCGATGGCACTATACGGGGCTCCCGTATGGTGCCACGCCCTGACCCGCAAGAACGTCGCGGCGCTGCGACGTCCGCAGCGCGCGATTGCGGTCAGGGCGATCCGAGGATACCGCACCGTCTCATTCGAGGCGGCGTGCTTGCTCGCCGGGAAACCACCCTGGGACCTGGAGGCGGAGGCGCTCGCTGCCGATTACCGGTGGCGTAGCGACCTTCGCTCTAGGGGGGAAGGGCGCCCCGGCGAAGGAGTAGTTCGAGCGCGGAGGCTCCAATCTCGGCGGTCCGTGCTGGAGGCGTGGTCTCGCCGCTTGGCGGACCCGTCGGCCGGCATCCGTACCGTCGAGGCGGACCGCCCGGTTCTCGCGGACTGGGTGGGCCGCGACCGCGGATGCCTCACCTTCCGGCTAACGCAGATGCTTACCGGCCATGGTTGTTTCGGCCGGTACTTGCACAAGATAGCCGGAAGGGAACCGACGGCGCAGTGCCACCACTGCGCGGACCGCGACGAGGAAGATACAGCGGAACACACGCTGGCGCGTTGCTCTGGATTCGACGAGCAACGCGCCGCCCTCGTCGCGGTCATTGGAGAGGACCTCTCGCTGCCGCGCGTCGTGGCTACGATGCTCGGCAGCGACGCGTCCTGGAAGGCGATGCTCGACTTCTGCGAGTCCACCATCTCGCAGAAGGAGGCGGCGAAGCGAGAGAGGGAGAGCTCTTCCCTTTCCGCACCGATCCGTCGCCGTCGAGCCGGGGGCCGGAGGCGGGAATACGCCCGCACGTCCCGGCCCCTGTAGGTGGCGGCCTCCCCCCGGTGAAGGTCAAGGGGCGACCTGAGGGGGTGAGGCCGCGCGGCGCGCTACCAGCACTCTAGCGCGCTGCCGTGGAGTGAATAGAGCGACCGGTCGACGGTGTATCGCGTCCCGACCCGGCAGGCTGGTTCTGGTCCAGCGGGGTATTCCGGGACACCAGCGGCACCGTCTGGGCGGCCCGACGGGCTGCCGTACCGAGACGGCCGACGTTTCAGAGCCTTCGATTCGCCTCGAAGGCTCCGTCGGCTGGGCGTCCTTGGGGTGAGCCGCGCCGTCTGGTTGTAGTGTTGACCGCGGTAGCCCCCCTACCTCATCCGGGTTCTGACCTCGGAGGGGATCGGACGTCGGGTGTAAGAGTGCAGGGGAGTCGTTTAGTGGGTGGGTCCTAAAATCCTTGGGCCCGCGGTCTGCTCACAACACCATGCAGATCGTTGAGTCTCACATACCCCGCGCGCCCCTTTTGCGCGGGGACCTCGTAGGAGGTTCGGCCCTCTACCCGAAAAAAAAAAAAAAAAAAAGGGTCAGTGTTAGCAACTCACCGGTTTGAGCCCCGTGAGCTCACCTACACACGTTAGGGTGAAGCTGAAATAGCCTCTCAAGGCTATCAGCATAGGTAGGAAAAAAAAAAAAAAAAAAAAGCGTTAAGTTGCCTTCAATTAAGAAAAATAGTATTATTATTCGCCAATAGATGTCGGGAAGAATCAACTCTCCCCGACATCTATTGCCGATCTAAAACATGAATAAAACAACATTTTCTGAAAATAAATCGTAGCTAGATAGATTTATCGCCCCCGAAATCCCCTGTATACTAGATTTTATGAAAATCGTTGGAGCCGTTTCCGAGATTCAGATTATATATATACAAGAATTGCTCGTTTGAAGATATAAATAATAATAAGATTTGAACTTACTTTGCGGGATAAGTGACGGAGAAATTGACATGAAAAGTTTTGTTGAACTATAAACTCAAACTAGCAAGAACATACTTAGTAGCTTATTGCAAAAAAGTTTCGTCTAAATTTTCCTATTAAGAAACGGTCCATTCATAGATTTTAACAATGGACATTTACGGCGTGAATTGACCAATAAACCTTACAACAACGTCTAAAGACGTGATGTATCAGTGTATGACAATCGGCGTGGAACCTTCTTACATCATTCTGTTTACGCACAATAGTTGAAATGAACAATAAAATTATTTATGAAGCAATTTTGCTTTTTAGAACTGATATTTTGTAACATCGTTGATGTTTTATGGCGTTTAGTTGCTATAACATTGTGGGTTGGCGAAGCGTAAGAGGTCAAAAACCATAATTGAAAATGTTTCAAATTCGAGATGGCAGTTATTATTTTATTACTGATGCCTTTCGTCCTCACGATGGTACGCAATCTACTTCTAACTGCAGCCATTCGGATAACATCGCAGCTCTGTGGAGTCGTGTCCTTGATCAAACAAATCTAGGTCCCTAAGGCGTTTTTCCTCTACTTTACCAGTGACCGATAATTATTTGCGACCCGACTTAATACTGACATCGAGATTTGCGAACATATCGAAGAATTTTTAGTAGAAATTTACAATTAAATAAAAAAGCTTTTGAATTAACATAAAATATTTTATTTAGTCTACCATTCGATAACTTACCATCATTCGTTTCTTTGTCTGCTTGTCCACTATCAACAATTTCTTAAGCATTAAGAGAAACAATGAAATATTGTCTATTGTATAGTTTTTTCATGGTGAAATTCGTAAGTCTTTGCGGTCCACAGCTTCCATTTGTGGACTCACTCGAGTGAAAACTAATAATGGACATGGTTATGCAAAACGACTCCGCAATTCATTGTTTGGATAGTAATTTAAGTTAAATCAAGAAACGTTTTGATCGTCTCGTTTGTACGGTAGTTGTTCACGGCGAAGTCAATATCTCTGTTACTAGCATGTGGTATTCGGATATAAAATCTCTTCTCAGCTCTTCGGAACTCTTAGGTTTGGCCGTCAATATGAAAATTTCTTTGTTACTATTGAGATCTACTAGATCTACTATCCCTTCGCACGACTTTCCGAACGAATGCTTCCATCCTCAACGAGCTAAAAGTTGACCAGAGGCTATCCACCAAATGCCTATATAGAGTGCTCCAATATTTTGGTCATATAGCAAGAAAACCCTCTGACAACCTGGAGAGACTCATAGTGACAGGTAAAATGAATGGAAGACGATTAAGAGGTCGGAGCCGAAAAAGATGGAGTGACCAAGGGTCCGAGCATCTGGACACGAAACTGAGCCACGCACTTCACTGTGCCACTGACCGACATAAGTGGTTATAAATTACAATGCAATGAGCGATCGACTAAAGGAGGAGGAGGAGATCTACTAATCATACTATTACTCTACTCATCTCTACTCATACTGACATCTACTGAGGTATAGTAATCTGTGTTTGAATATTTAATATCATATATTTTAAAACACATGAAAACTGTATTTTTGTTTCACAACCCGCTCTTAAATATACGGAACTCGTTATCATTATTTTCACAAACTAAAATTTCTCACAGTTCGAAGCCATAGTTTTCGTGTACGGAAATGACAGACGGTTACCGTCCCGTCGTCCCACCATCTCGCGTTCGCAATCATCGCGCTCACAGGCCATATCGGTGGGATATTTGTTTGTGGTTTTATGGTTAAAATAATGAGACGGCTATATTTATACTTTAAAATAAAATAAGAACCGTTTTTAAGCGACTTTACGGTTCGGGAAGATCTAGGATAATATTATCTAATTAGGCACATCACACGCAATGTATGACAATTAAACATCTGCTTACGTGCGGGGTCAACGATCTCGTGTGCACCGGGGTTAGGGACAGCGCAGGACATTATTATTTGTTTTCCGCCTTCACTTTAGATCGCGCGTTCATGAAACACACAAAGAAAATCAACTTCTTCTTCTTTGTTTCCACTTTATCCCACTAGGTGTGGTCGGCACAGCGCAATTTTCTATTTCCGTTCTCTTCTATCAGCCGTCATCTCAACATTCACTCCTTTCTCTCTCTCATATCGTCATTCCCATACTCCATCCATGTCTTCTTCGGTCGACTTCTTCCCTCTCTACCTTGCATTACCATTTCCATACATCTACCAGTAACATACCACGCTAAACACGCTAAAATCATGCACTAGTTTATATATAAATATAAGACTTTGAAAATATAATCAAAAACTCATCGGCTGATTTTACAACCTTCTCTTTGTCATGAAAACAAAAAATCACAAGGGTATATATACCTTATCATATATTCAAAATGTAAGTACATTGGCGAATTTATTTCCATAAAGGACTATCTTTGAATTTAGAAACCGAAAATTATCGGTGCCTACTTACAATGCATCTCAAAATATAGTTTATCTGTTAAATGTATATTTTTTCACAATGTGCAGTATTCCACGTGGTAAGGTTTCTGATATTTTTAACGAAATTGTTTTGATTATTCGATAAAATTTTCAACAGAAGATTTATGTAGGGTTATTTATTACACGGATGCTTCTTAACAATAACGATTTTTTTGGTGATATTTTGTAACTGCTGATCTTATTAAACTATTATCCAATGATTGACGGCAAAATTACAGCCATTCATTGGAGTACGGGAGAATAAGACCTATGGGAAACCTTCCAATTAAAGACTCCGTCCTGGCGGTTAGGCCCTTTTCTAACATGAATTCACTAAAAAGACTGCCGAACTACAAATGGTGAAAGAACGAGAAATGAACTTTTGGTTTTTATTTCATTTGCAGAATAATTAAAAGTTCCTAAACTTTAATTTGACCGATGCAATACCGAGTGCAATACGCTGATTTTCATCGTGCTAAACCCTTAACTAGATCAATCAAAAACGACGCTAAAGTGATCATGGAATGCAATGACATATGAAAGCATGTTTTACTGTGACTTAGTTGTTCGTCTTTTCACTCTAAATATCATTCGTCAGAAACGTTACAACCACATTACATATATCACGAATTCTTTTAAGCTTTAGCAGCTAACTTCATAATATGACATTAGCGTATAAACTCGCAACTCGTAGCATAGCGCTTGCTACAGTGCCGAAATCCATAGATAGCCCACTTAGTTTCTCGCCAGATCTTCTCACTGGGTCGCGTTTCCAATCCGGTGGTAGATTCTGCGAAGCACTGTTCTTGCTAGGGCCAGAGTTATCAACAACCCGGCTTGAGCCCCGTGAGCTCACCTACCTACACGTCAAGGAGAAGCTGAAATAGCCTCTTATTGCTATCAGCATAGGTAGGGGATAAAAAAGCGCCGTAATATCAAAAGCTCATTAGAGTGAGCGTTGTAAGAATTCGTTAGGTAACAATGTTTATAATTTAGATAGTTTACTTCAAAAAACTCAAAAGATTATTGATTATAACAAAAACCTAACCCATGTTCTACAATGTGGAGAAGAATAAAATTATGTTAGTGATAAATCATAACCACAAATTCACCGCTGCGCACAATGACCACGCTGATCGCGAGCGAACATTATGCTCTTCGTTCAATAGTTTTACAATTTTCTGTGTCCGTTCACAGAAAATTGACATAGGAACAATAATAATTTCATTTTTTTCTTAATATTTTTTTGTATTGGTGTTAAGTACTGTCCAAAGAGGTTGCCAATAATGAGCGTTCGTTCACAGATCATAAATGTATCTACATATTATGTTAGTTGTGTCAATAGTATACGTCGTCGTGGCCTAAAGGATAAGACGTCCGGTGCATTCGTATGTAGCGATGCACCGGTGTTCGAATCCCAGGCGGGTACCAATTTTTTTAATGAAATACGTACTCAACAAATTTTCACGATTGACTTCCACGGTTAAGGAACAACATCGTGTAATAAAAATTAAACCCGCAAAAATTATAATTTGCGTAATTACTGGTGGTGGGACCTCTTGTGAGTCAGTGCGGGTAGGTACCACCGCCCTGCGTATTTCTGCCGTGAAGCAGTAATGCGTTTCGGTCTGAAGGGTAGGGTAGCCGTTGTAACTTACTGAGATCTTAGAGCTTATATCTCAAGATGGGTGGCGCATTTACGTTGTAGATGCCTATGGACCCCAGTAACCGCTTAACACCAGGTGGGCTGTGAGCTCATCCACCCATCTAAGCAATAAAAAAATAATAAAAAAAACATAAAAAGAGATGTTTCATCGATATATGTACACATTTCAAATATTTAAATTCATTTGCAACGGCGCATTATTATGATTTTTTATTTAGTTGGGTAGACCCGGTATTAAATTGTTACCCATTGCCATTCAACATAATATCGAGGAGTGAAAGGCTATTTTGTTTAAGTTTTTTGCAATTTTACAGGAAAGCCATTTTAACTTTAAAATTTGTAAAAAATATCATAACAAAAAAAGTTCTTCAGCTATATGAATGGAGTAAACTTAATAGTTCAATTAAAAACTTCGAACTTTTAGTAATACCAAATGAAACGCACCTTTAATTACAAAGATAAATATCGCGTATTAAGCGAAATGTCGCTTAAATTTCACCCCTTGATATGATGCTAAAGACTCAGTGAAAATTTGGTGTACTTCGCACGTCATTATGGATTATCCTGATCCATTAACGGTTCTTTTAGGCACTACAAGCACCGGTCACCGTCGTCGTCGAACCCGTCGCTTGCGACGAAGGGCTCGACGAATAATCGACAGACACAGCCCACTGAGTTTCTCGCCGGATCTTCTCAGTGGGTCGCGTTTCCGATCCGGTGGTAGATTTTTTTTAATTTTTTTTTATTGCCTTTGTAGGCAGACGAGCATACGGCCCACCTGATGGTGAGTGGTTACCGTCGCCCATGGACTTCAGCAATGCCAAGGGCAGAGTCAAGCCGCTGCCTACCGCTTAATACTCTCCACAAGCCTCGTTTGAAGAAGGACATGTCATAGCGCTCGGGAAACACCGTGGAGGGGAGCTCATTCCATAGCCGGATGGTACGTGGCAAAAAAGATCTCTGGAAACGCACTGTGGATGACCGCAGTGGCTCCAGGTAGTATGGATGAACTCTACTCCGGTGGCGGGCGGGGCGATGGTAAAAACGAGACGTTGGTATCAATCATCTCGAACAATTCCTCAGAGCACTCCCCATGGAGGTACATAATACAGAGGGACATAATTCTGCGAAGCACTGCTCTTGCTAGGTTCAGTGTTAGCAACTCTCCGGTTTAAGCCCCTTGAGTTCACCTACAAACGTTAGGGTGAAGCTGAAATAGCCTCGCAAGGCTATCAGCATAGGTAGGAAAAAAAAGGTGTACTTCAGATACAACGCGGCCTTTTCAGAAGTCGGTCGTGCGAATAAATTAAATTTAAGCAACCAAGATCGTTTTGCTTAGGTCCTTACGTTAGTAGTTTAAGATCGTTGTTTATATTCTGAGAAATGTATTAAACAGAATCGCAACTAGCGTTTAAATAAGGCGAACCATTTATGGTTGTTAGTGTAGCGATTTATAAATTTACCGGTAACTCACACGGAGAGACAGACGGCTTCGGCTAAAGCGCCCAGTGCCTTATTCTGCGATTGGAATATTGAATTAATGTTAAAAGGATGAAATATTTTTATTGTACGTTTTTTATGTACCGTAAATCTTTTTTTAGTTACTTAGATGGTTTGACGAGCTCACAGCCCACTTGGTGCTAAGTGGTAACCGGTGGTTACCACTTAACAAGGTGGGTGGCGCATCTACGTTGTAGATGTATATGGGCTCCAGTAACCACTTAACACCCGGTGGGCTGTGAGCTCGTCCACCCATCTAAGCAATAAAAAAAAATCTATAAGTGTAACACAAAAAGTTTAATCAATATTCGTCGAAATTACGCTGTTATTTCTAACTTAATTTCTCTATGTACATTAGACTAACAACATCGGTAATATTGGTGACGTTACATTACTTCATTACATTAGAATGGTATGTGGAGGATGATTTCTGTGTCTTTTTCTGTAACACTCGTATCGGTCAGTTAAGCTCGACTTTGATTAAAAAGTAGTGGGACATATTACTTTAATTGTTTGTAAAATCTATAACAAAATAAATATAATACTATACACTATTTACCGAAACACTACTTTTGGTGTAATAACACATTTTGGATTCCATTTTCACATTCGAATTCACGTTTAGAATTTCAAATGCTAAAACGACTGGAATATTCTCGAAGTTAACGTTAATTAGTGAATAAACGAAAAATACATAGTAAACTGAGCTCTGAATAGCAATGCCAAAGAAGTCTGCTTGGTTTTTGTCTTAATTATCTGAATGATAATTGATTTTATGACGTCAGCGAAAAGTGGTCGACTTGAATCGCAGACGTTTCACTGACGTCGACACTCTTAACTGCTGTGATGATGTCATATTAGTTTTGACATTACAGCTTACAGATTAGTATTTGATTGATTTATTATGCTATTTCGTAGCCTCGTTTGCACGCTGAGTTTCCCGCCGGATCTTCTCAGTGGGTCGCGATTCCGACCCGGTGGTAGATTCTGCTCTTGCTAGGGCTAGTGTTAGCAAATTCTCTCAGGTTGAGCCCGTGAGCTCACTCACGCGTCCGGGCGTAGCTAGAATAGCCTCTTAGGCTACCAACGAATAGGTAGGAAAAAAAAGTAGCCTCGTGTAAAAGCGTTCAAATCACTGTATTATATAATAATATGTATTATATAATATGTATATATTTAAAGTTATTTAGATATAAATAATGCAGCACTGGTTCATTTATTTTAGAATTCGGCGTGGTTTTCGATCTGCGAAAATATAATAATAATGACACTGGAATAAATAATTTTCACAAAACAAAAAAATAAAGATCTGAAATTAAGCTTAGCGGTTACTAACTGAAGACGTAAAATGCATTAACTTGTCAATAGCTTTAGCAGATAGCAATAGAAGAACCGTATTCTGTTTTCTAATTATCTTTTTATTTTTCCGATCCATCACGTTTTCTTTCATTGTTACATCTTTGTCATGATGCTTAATATCCATTCTACTGCGGCTTTTAAATTTAATTAAAAAAAAACAAGTCGAATTTCGTACTTGGTCGATTTTTAATCGAATCGCGCGTCACGCTTAATCATATTGTACAAAAAATTACGTTTACGATATATTTATATTGCACTAGCTGACCCGGCAGACTTCGTAGTGCTTCAATCGATAAATAAAAGACCTAAGCTTTTGTATAAAATAAACTTAAAACAAACAAAAGGAATCCGTTCGACGGGGGACACATCAAAGGAAAAACAATATTGTTATTTTTTTTTATTCCGAGTATTTTTATATTTATCTACTTTTTAAACCTTCTCTGGACTTCCACAAACAATTCAAGACCAAAATTAGCCGAATCGGTCCAGCCGTTCTCGAGTTTTAGCGAGATTAACGAACAGCAATACATTTTTATATATATAGATTTTATTATTACAGAATAAGACCGTGTAGTGCTCCCATAAAACAGGTGTCCGAGCCATGGATACCGACAGACTAGTTGGTCAAGACAAATCTCTCAATGAAAAAAGATCACTTCAAAGCGAAACGAATGCTTGGAAGGTTATTATTACACGTTATTTTTTGTGTGTCCATGTAGTTATATTTGGTGCATAGACTCCCGAACTTTTTGTGTGTCGTATGATATTTTAGATCTGAGTATATTTTATGTTTTAATTGTATTGATGGGTCAAGAGTTCACGGCATCTGTTTCATAATGTGATTATTACAGGTGGTAGGACCTCTTGTGAGTCCGCGCGGGTAGGTACCACCGGCCTGCCTATTTCTGCCGTGAAGCAGTAATGCGTTTCGGTTTGAAGGGTAGGGCAGCCGTTGTAACTATACTGATATCTTAGAACTTATATCTCAAGGTGGGTGGCGCATTTACGTTGTAGATGTCTATGGGCTCCAGTAACCACCTAACACCAGGGGGGCTGTGAGTTGGTCAACCCATCTAAGCAATAAAAAAAAAAATACAGACCTCAAGTACACCACAACCTGAAATCCTCACCATGAAACGAGTGAGTCTCAATTGTATTGTAAAATGGCTATTCCGCCTTCCATTCCGGAACGAATGATAGCTCTGTAGTAAAAAATAGATATGACGGCAGTGATAAGCCATGTACGCTTAAAATGCTCAATATTCATATGTCGTTCGGAGAAGGCAGTAGATACTTTAGTATAATACCAGCTAACGTTGCTACTCATTCTTATGTGTATTCCACAACTTTCTTTTATAACATCCGTGAGAAGATAAGGGCTCGTGCTATTCCAGGCCACCAGGACAAAGCCTTGATCGACTTCCAGTTTTGTAGAATAAGACAAAAACTAAAATAGTTGTACTTTTTTTTTGACGACACCGTTGGCTTTTATATGGTCCTATTTAAATCTTATACAGTCAAATTTTCGACGTAGACTACTAGCTCGTAGTATTAGCGTGATAAAGACAACTTTGGAGGTGACTGAATTAGCTGTTGAATTGTACGGCTCGCAGTTGTATTCAACAAAGTGGATTTTAAATAATTCAGTTTTTTATCAATTTCAACCCGCCGTGAATAAGCTTCTCCATTGTGTATTAAACAAATGGACCTTATTTTGTGATCCAATTTCTGGGTTACAGTAGCTTCTTACTATTTATTTTGTTTCGATATGGTTTCCATTCGAGAATGCTTCTATTGTTTCTGTAATACGAAGCTGCCCCATTTCATCTCCAGTTCGTCAATCTTCAAAGTTAATCGTTATATTTTCAAATGGATAATCGATCAGTAACGTTTCGGTGGATTGCTAGATGTAGTGAAA
Organism: Bombyx mandarina; assembly: GCF_030267445.1. Lineage (NCBI taxonomy): Eukaryota > Metazoa > Arthropoda > Insecta > Lepidoptera > Bombycidae > Bombyx > Bombyx mandarina. The sequence continues at coordinate 16,610,489 of NC_143234.1, forward strand.
GCTGTGAAAATATTTAAACAAACTTAACCGGAACAATGAGTTGAATGATTATGATGCAATTATTTTTCTAGTTATAGTACAACGGAATGTGATAATTTTCATAATTTTGAATTGGCTTATCTTAAACGGGTTTTCACATGTTTGTAGTACTTTTTAATTGGAAGAAGTATTCCAAAGACAATTCATGGGTCAACGTTGTATTTTTTCTCTTCCCCGTTGTTTCGTATTCATTTCGAATATTTGCTGGTGGATTATATCACTTTAGGAATCACTAATTAAAATCAAAGTTCAATTAAATTCGATACTGTGTCACTCGCCATCCAAAACTAAATTTATTTTCGCTTACTTGGCTTCTGATTTCCGTAGTATGATATCTGGTATCCAAACGAACATCTTCATTTTATAATAATTATAAGAAATAACTTTTCAGGAACACATTTGCAGATGCTATTGTAGTATGGTTTATGATGATTGTACTAATAGATAAAGAATTATAACGTTTTATCCTTGATTATATTTTCCCTAATCATTGAAGTAAACTATATAGAAATAATTATTATAAAAAACAAAAATAGTGCCGTCTGTGACGGATTATAAACAAAAGCTACGCTTAAGTCACTAGCAGTATTCACTATCTACTAGTGATATAATCTGTGGTACAGACAAAATGCCGCCAAAATCAATGAAAGTTTGTATTTGTCAAAAAAAACTTGTACCGTCAAATGGGGTAAATAGGGACAAAATCGAACTTCAGATTGAATTTTAACATAGTTCCAATTAAATAGTCACTGCTCAACCAAAGAAATAAGTTGAGTCTTGAACGTACCTAGGTGATAAAAACCGTTACATTATTTTAATTAATCAATTTAAAGAAATAATCGGAAAAATGATGGAAATCCCAATTTACCCCGCATTCGGGGTAAATTGACACGGGTAAGGGTTAAATTGGGATATTTGTAAGGGTTGTCAGTTCGCGGTACTGCGATATATAGGTAGGTAGGTAGGTGCCATACAATTATTTATATGGACCGAAATGATGAATACAATCCATAATTTAAGCACAATACACAACATAGTGTAAATTAAGCTGGTTTCTATTCCGAAGCGATGTGACGTGAATGATAATCAACAATACAATGATCAAAAAAAGTATGTGCATGTTATATTTTAGAAAATTATTATTTAATTTCTTAAAAATCACAACTCTGAAACAAAATCATAAAATAGAATAAAAAATAGAAAACAAAAGGACTGGAAATGCAATAATACAATTTTATTTAATCAACATTTTCAAAATAATCTTTGAGCAAGAGTAAGATATCAGGTGAATAAGATAAAAAAGCAGATTTATCTGATTACTGCCTATAATAACAAAAATAAAAGAAATTATTTCTAAGCTAAATAACTTCTTCTTTTTCTCCACCTTATCCCACTATGTGGGGTCGGCACAGCTAATTTTTCTCTTCCATTCTCTTCTATCAGCCGTCATCTCAACACTCACTCCTCTCTCTCTCATATCGTCATTCACACATTCCATCCATGTCTTCTTCGGTCATTCTAAGCTAAATAACTAAACTCAATTAATTCACTCACTCATAATTGGAACCTAGATATCTCGGATTTTTAATTAATGTTACATTTAAAATCTGAGGCCTGTTTTTATTTTTATGTGCGTTGTGAATGTTAAAAAAATCATGATTCGACGCGTGAATAGATTCTGAAATAACAAAAGTTTTGATTCGTTTGAGTTCTTTTTAATTTTTAATTTAATTTTATTGCTATAAAGGACATACGACCGGGCAGATATTACAAGGTAAATGTCGCGAAAAAATGTAATTATATATATACTTTTCTTTTACCTATAGTACTTACATAAACTAACTGATAAACACATTAACCTTCTTTACATCACGCAATTGAGTGATAGTATAGGCTAAAAAATCTATTATAAGATATCAGTGACAACCCTAACAATCCATCCCTATTTTGTCTTTTGGCGTTCCAATTTTGTGTTTTCTCGTCCCTAATTTTTCCAGTCTCGTTCCAAATTACCCTACATACGTCCCAATTTTCCCCAAAAAGAAAGGAAAAATTGTACATTTTTTATTTTGTTGAAATATTGTATTTAAAATAAGAATATTGCAACTTACCGTTTGTTGTGGTATTTCCAGGTGTATTAAAAACTTATATAAACTGTGATCTTATTGAAAAAACAACGATAATATTACTTTTTTTAAAAGTTCTGTAAGCTGTTTTAAAACGCACTTTTCAACCACTATTTTCAATTTAATTTGACGAATTTTTGGGACCAACATATCTCATATTTAGTAATTCCATAGTTAACTCGGTTTTTCTTCTATACATTGATAAATATTAATATAAACAAAATTAGGTCGATTCCGTGCTACAGGTACTTTGAGAATCTTCCGCAGGTTTGTCCCAATTTACCCCAGGATCCCAATTTACCCCATGTCATGGTAAATGATACTGTTTAAACTAATTCAAAGATATCTGCATAATGTTTGCTTGTGTTGTTTAATTAGCAAGGACCTGTACGAGGTCTAAATTCTACACTTAGATGCTTAAATTTAAAAATCTTATAAACACGAAAATATTGTACAATGACATGCGGAAATTTAAACTGTTTCAGAGATTCTCACCGATCATAATATAATAGCATAGCATTAGTTGTGCAAACAAAAATCGTTTGGTGATTACTCATTCAATAGAATTAGTCATGTCCAGTGATTCAAATGGAAATCTTACAGTGTGTATTACAATATTGTATTGTACACGTTGGGAGATCTCTAAATGACATTCCATTAGGTAAGTGATTTTTGTAGATTGTTGTTGAAAGTGTGTTGCCATAGCAACGGTCGCAGCAAGTTGATTACCTACGAAATTTATTTTAGTAAAAGTTGAATTCGTAATCTGCTGTATAAGGGTAGTTCTAATTAAAAATTTTGGACGTGGATAAGTTAGTCAAAAAGTCAGATCATGCATCTCTAAGAATGTGGTACAACAATATATTATGTGAAATATTTTTGTCAGTAAAAGAAGAAATCTCCTGATTTTCAGAATTAATTAATTTTGTTCAGTGATACACCTAGCAATCTTCCAATTTATTTCTCATGAAGAGGCTTTTCTTTCTCATTTTCGATGCTTGACATTTTCGAATTCATATAATAGTCAATATAGTCTCCTATCTTTGCCACACATTTACAATTAAATTTATGCCATTCTCTTTTGCTTTCATTCTTTTTTTTTATTCTTTATTAGAGAATTAAAAAAAAAAGAAGGATGAAAGCAAAAAAGGCTTTCATCCTTTGGAAACATTCAAAAACATTCAGTAAATTTAACATTCGAATAATAACGGCGCACGTCGAAACATTTCCGCATAAAGCTGTGTATTCTAAAACGTGTTTCGAACGGCCAAGTTCTATGAATGGAAAATCGATACCCCTACAAGCGTAAAACTATAAACGGCACATAATCGTTTGACCGCACACCACAAATACACCGCATACGTTTCACCATAAACGCTCATTCGTTGTACGCAATAGATCCACTTCACGCGCCTAAAACGTATAGGATTACTGCCATATCGAAGGCCCTTCATATTAAGAGCGGCAAAGAAAAATGAAACTTATTGAGTGCTTTCTAAATTATACATGCTAAGTAATGAAATAACAATACCTGGTAAGTATGTGAGGTTAATCTGTGCCATGTACAGTCGAGCCAGGACGTATGTACGAACCGCCGCGGGGAATTCCGACGAGTTCAATGTGGCAGTGGGCTTACACCAAGGGTCTGCACTAAGTCCCTATCTCTTCCTGCTTGTGATGGATGCCTTGACATCGGAGATACAGGAAGAGCCCCCTTGGTGTATGCTGTTTGCCGATGACATAGTGCTCGTCGGAGAAAACGAGCTCGAGGTCCAAAACATACTGGAGAAATGGCGATGCAAGTTGGAGAGTGTTGGCCTAAAAATCAGCAGATCGAAAACCGAACATCTGTTCTGTGATTTTGGTGGTCTCTCCAATTTTACACCCATTTTCCTCGACGGAATACCTTTGCCAGTATGTCAAGACTTCCGATACCTAGGGTCTGTTATCCAAAGCGACGGTGAACTGGATCGTACTGTGAGGCACAGAATTGACGCAGGATGGATGAAATGGCGGCAGGTCACGGGCACCATATGTGACTCGCACATCCCTCTTCCCCTAAAAGGGAAGATATATAAGACCTTAATAAGGCCTGCCGTCTTGTATGGATCAGCTTGTTGGACAACGAAAGTGGCGGATGAAAGGCGATTGCATGCAGCAGAGATGCGAATGTTGCGATGGATGTGTGGAGTAACGAGAATGGATAGAATACGGAATGAATATGTTAGAGGAAGTCTGAAAGTGGCACCTGTGACAGAGAAGCTGAGGAGTGCACGTTTGGGATGGTATGGACATGTGATGAGACGGAATGAAAATGAGGTTGTTAGGAGAGTGTTAACTATGAATGTGGAAGGATTTAGAGGAAGAGGTAGACCTAAGAAGAAATGGATGGATTGTGTGAAAGACGATATGGGTAGGAGGGGAGTGAGCGAAGAAATGGTATATGATAGAAGAGTATGGAAGGAGAAAACATGTTGCGCCGACCCCAGGTGACTGGGAGAAGGGCAGGATAATGATGAAGTAATGAAATAACAATCTTGATTTTTTTCTATGGATTGTTTTAAATTATACACGTAAAAGAGATGACGTTTATTAAAAGTAATTCATTAAAACGTAATTATAAAATTTGAATTTAAACATACAGGAAATGATTGGTAATTTTTCAAATCCTGTTAATACTACATTGTTTTGATCACTAATATGCATATATGGTTGGAGTTGATTTTTCGCCATTATAATTATTAAACATAAAAACAAAAAATTCCGTTTAACTTAAAAAGTCATTGGTTGTATAATAAAGAAAGACGAAGGTGGACTTTTTGTAACTGCAAGCCAAATTAGGCTACAACATATTATTATTATTTTCATATGATTCCCCTTTCTCAGTTCAGCCTGTCGACAGAGCCAGTGGAGCTGTATATACGGGCTTTTGGCCAAGTAATATACATTAGTTATGGGTTAATAATTAAGCTAGTTTTTATGGCGTGTAGTAAGTTTGCTTTTCTTCAAGCTGCAGGAACTTTCTTACTATTCTGCATGTATTTAGGATAGCTGTTTTTTGTAGTGAAATAAATATGTTATCTTTTAAATCTAGAAGCTTTAAGCTGTTGTGGATGTGGTTTAATAATAATAATATTATTATTATTATAATTGAAGAAATCTAAAACTCGGGATAAATTCACGTCGCATTCGGAAGGCTCGACATCACTACCATAGCTTTTATTTAGCTCCAGTGCGAACAAGCTAAATTTAGTGAGCGATCGATAACCGCCTATGTCGGTAGGTGTTTCACTGTCCGTTAGTAAAACAATCACGGATCACGTGACGACGGCCATGTCGCTATCTGTCATTACGACCGCCATAATTCGCGAGTTTTTAATTCAACGAAATTCGAAACATTATCTAGGATCCATAGCAATATATCTTCTATGATTTGGACTTGAGAACAATTTTAATCCTGATAGTTTCTTCGTGTACTAAAAACAAAATCGCGATAAATTTGCGTAATAGACCCCACTCAGATCCCAGACCTGTCATTTCGGATCCTCCCGATCTAGTCTCTGTACTGTTTTAGGTACCCCAAGCACCAGTCATTGTTCTTGTCGAACCCGTCGCTTGCGACGAAGGGCTCGGCGAGTAAATTAACCCACAGACACAGCCCACTGAGTTTCTCGCCGGATCTTCTCAGTCTGGTAGATTCTGCGAAGCACAGGTCTTGGTAGGGTTCAAGTTAGCAACGTCGTCAGGTTTGAGCTCCGTGAATTCACCTACTAGTTCGGTGAATCAAGAATATACCCTCGAGGTTACTAAACTAGGTAGAAAAACATAAAAGAAGCACTGCTCTTGCTAATGTCGATGTTAGCAAAGCCCCCAAGCTGAGTCACGTGAGCCGGCTATATGTTCGGTGAATCTGGTATAACTTCTCGAGGTTACTAGTAGCAGTAAGGCTTAAACAAAAACCAGATCACCACCGCGGCTTGTACTATTCCGGATGCGAAGCAGCTTGGGTTCTGGTTTGGTCAGTTGGGATAGTCGATATTATAATTGAGAGAGCATTCGCTTTGAAATCTGACGGGCATCTATGAAAATTGTCCAATTTCGTCAAAAACGATTTTATTCATTGTTATGAAATGTTTATTAACAAATTGTTGTTAAAAAATGCAATGTACTTACTGCCAACCGTAAATATATTAATCTGAACGCAAAAAATGACGTTAGATTCTTTATTAAAATTCACAAAGACGTTCACGTTAAATTCGACTTTGGAATAAAAAAAGGTCAAAGAAATTGCCATTGTGAACGTCATCGTTCGTTATTCTGTCGCTTGACAACGTGTTGCTATGTAGAAGCACGTGACTATTGTTAACTAGAATTATTAGCAACGAGTGAGATGTTTGTACGTAGTTATTTAATCTAACCGTAGGTCGAGCGACTCTGCGTATTACAGCGGACTTGGTCCCGGGCCTCCAGTCTCTGTGAGATTTTACATATACGTATTTGAGGTCTGGGTGCATTTATTATTATAAAAACTCCTTGATTTTTAATCATCATACTTTATTTTCAACTAGGTGACCCGGCGAACTTTGTTCCGCCTTGGAGGCAATAAATGGGCAGACTTTTGATTTTATCAAGATCAATTTTTTATTTGGATCATTATGTAAATTAAAAAAGCAAGTATTTTAATGATACTTTATTGGCCATGTATTTTAGTTGTTATTATTATTATATTTTCTTGTTCTTGCCTTCAGTCTTTTCACTCGCAATGTTTTGAATCCTAGTTGCATTACGGCTTCGACGGGGAATATTTGATCGTGTTGGTCGCGACATGGCTTTTTTAATGATTACCTATCCCGGCACAATAAAGTAATAAAAACTCGAAACAAACACATCAACCAGTCAACTTCAAAATTCTACTATAATTAACCTTAAACTACATTACGTTTAGCTGTCAGTTACGTTTTGTTATTCCGTATTAGTTGCGTTTTTTTATACCACGTTTTTATGTCACGTCCCACGGGAACGTGATAAAAATATATAATAAATATCCTATATCCTTCTCCTGGTTCTAAGCTCCCTACCAATTTTCAGCCAAATCTGTTCAGCCGTTCTTGAGTTATAGATAGTGTAACTAACACGACTTTCTTTTATATATATATATATATATATATATATATAGATTTTATGTAATATTACACGGCAAGTAAAAAAAATACATAGTACCGTTTCAGAATTGTTTAGTCGGAAAGTATTATGTATCGTTAAATTTATAGAATTATTAAATTGCAATTAGTTCGAAAATTCGTTCATATATTCTAAATTTTTTTTGGCGTTTCGCATTCTTGATGTTTTCAGAGTTATAACACTAATAGCATTTCGCTTAACATGCGTGCAGTTTTTATTATGTACGAGTTGACGTTATTGTACATAACATTAAGCTTGCTTTAAATAAATTACCCTAAATCGCTTCTATATTCAAAATAGCAATCATAACGGGCAGCTAAACCCCATAAAAACACCACGACCTTGCTTGCAGCCAAATCATGGCGTATAGGTACAATTACACCATGGTACGACTGGACAAAGGTACAGCCATGGGAATGGAACCTCCATTTGTCATAGACAACACAATAGTCTATTGAACCTCCACCACACGAATATACAAAGTTTCCCTTACTAATTATTTTCGAAAGATTTTGTTCGTGATTCTTCGATCGGTATAGGTGGAAAATAAATTTATGTATACTTTTTACGTATTGTATATTTTTAGGCTTAGGTATTTCATATTTTTTAATAAAACAAGCAGCTTCTTAGTAAACATCACATCGTCTGATGATCGTTTTATGAGAGGCTTCTTTCTTTATTGTTTCTATCATCTATTTTTTTAATAGTTTATATTTTTCAAGTCTAAGACTTGGACAATTTCGCATATCAACAAACTAATTTGATGTAGAAAATACAAAAAGTGACCGTGACGTGGTAAATAAACATTCCGAAGTAGTAGATATGTCATTGAGTTTTATTCCCCATAATCAATATAAGACTATTAAAATAATGTTTTATTAATCTATTTTCGAGAACCCATAGTACGGTATTAATATTCTTAATGGACGGAATGAAGCGACCTATTTCTCAAAATAGAAAAGGAAAGACAAGTATTACTCATTAAATTATTTATGTAATGTGTCGTTAATATTTTCTACATTTGGAGTGATTGATATGACAGGTTTATTTTGGAATAGTTTTGTCAAATGTCAACAGGACTAATTAGAAATAGGGTGAAAATGAGAGTCGTCCTATAATCAAAAGCAGGTCTTCCAAAAAAAGAAGGCCTGGTAAGCATTTATTACCATAAATAAAATTATTTCATGTTTCTTAGTATTTTAAATTTGTTTGTTTTTACATCATCTATGCTTTTTTTGTTGCACCCGATGAGTGAAAGATGTTTCGCCTCGTCTATCACCCGATTGCTTTAAAAATGGTATATAGTTGTTTTTGGTCCTTCACAGAGAAGATTTTTTATATTAATGATAAAGAAAATCGGTCGGTCGGCCCATAGCTGGCGCGTTAGTGGTTGCATAAAGTGGATTTTTTTTGTTGAATTATGTGGGTAATTCAAGTCATTCTTTGCAAAAACTATCAAGACCCTTGCGGAGATCTTGGGTACTGTTGGGAAGTTTTCTCCTGTAGTCCCGATCCAATATACTGTTCGACTTTCCGAGGGATGATTATGAAAATAAACTTGGATTAGAAAAACTCGTATATTCAATAAAAAATCAATAATCTACGGATACAATGTCACTTATGACAAGGGTATCACGACAACGGATTTGCGTATTACAGCGCCCTCTAGTGACGGTTTTAGGAGTTAGAAAAAACAGGGTGAACATATACAAAGTGGAAGTTACAAAATATTGAAATGTGTGAAGTCTTTTATTTGTGTTAAAAGACCATAGCCTTTGAAATAGTAAGGATTTGCCGTCGTAACATGAATAAGGATAAGTGGTATTCGGCAACAGATTCGCTTTGGACAGTTTTCACGTAGCCTTTCATTCTTACAGCGACTCATAACAACACAGTGTCTGCCACTCAAATTTTCACTTTAATTTTTCTGGTAGAATAATTTAGAAGCACTGTGCGTCTGAACGACAGCTGAATGGTGGTGAACAGCGAAAGCTGACAACAAAGCATCGGCTTTGTGTGTGTGTGCTTCACTTTCATTCGATTGTTATGTTATTAATGTTTAGTTGCGTATGACCTTTTCAATAGGCGTTGTTAATGCTACCGATACTACAGTAAATAAAGCCTGCATTCTCGTAAATGAAGTATTTATATACCGGCTTCTTACCACTATACGATGCTAAAGGTTGAAAAAGAATAAAAGTGGAAGATTTAACATGTGATTTTTTTTAAAAATGTTTTAAATTTGAATGCACTTTTCTAATTCCGCTCTTGTGGGTACACGAAATTCGAATTACGTTACTGAAGAGGACACTACTGCCCACGCGGAATGGGTATCTTAGTAGTAGACCCATATAATATGAGCTCCCCACCAGACTGTTTTCTGAGCGCTATGATATGTCCTACTTCAAACGAGGCTTGTGGAGAATATTAAACGTTAGGCAACGGCTTGGCTCTGCCCCTGGTATTTCTAACGTCCATGAGCGACGGTAACCACTTACCATCAGGTGGGCCGTATGCTCGTCTGCCTGCTACGGCAATAAAAAAAACCATTATCGTGTAAAGACCTCTGATCACAAAAGTAATGGCAATTTTAGCGGTTACCATATCATAGAATCACAATTGCTTTCAATGTGTTGCATTAATAATTAAAATCTAAAAATTTTTTGTTACAGGTATGTTCCTAAAAACACTACGCGTGTAGCAGCCTCCCCAGCAGAGGATCAATTATGGTAGTTTACTAATTAAAACGGTTAACATAAAACTTCGTTTGCATCGAGACGTGGAAACGACCGTGGGAATATAATAACGGTATCCTTATGAAGCTCGCAAATTTTAAAATCAAGTTTCGACGCTTAATACAAGAAGTGATTGCTTCAACTAAGACCGGTTTGCTTTAAAACCGATTTAAGGGTAATCATTCAACTTAACGTAAAATGATGTTAATTTCCTTGACTAATTACATTGAAATCGTTTTTGGTCAGTTTGTATTTAATATGTGAGCCCGTAATGTAAAGTGAAGACGGTTGACGGAAATCTACGAAGCCGCGTCACAAGGGACTATTGACCCCGGAAGTCAATAGATATTCTGATTGTATTACATTGCGTGCCGTACAAAAGTATTCGTAATTTTTTTGTTTGTTTTTGAAACAAAAAATTGCTTTGTTTGTATTACTTAGTTAGTTATTTTCTGGAGAGTTCTCTGTTTTTTTTTAAACATAGTCTCTTTAAATCGTTTGATAGTTTCATAGTTTCTCTTTTGATAGTTTCATAGTTGCGTTATGCTTACGGGGTAACAAATTCTAAGCAATTTCCCTACCCTCATCATAAAATAACTATGTATGTATGTGTAATTAATATCAGTCGTATCCAGATTTTGTTTGAAACTGTCTTTATTGAGATTAACTAAAAAAATAGCGTATATTTTTCAGTCTTAACTGTCTATACATAATTTAACCGTATTCATTTGAAACTAGAGGTCCCGCAGAAGTCGAAATTCGACTATAATTAATTGGAATTGTAAGTTTGCACACTATTATGATTGTATTTTATACTTCTATAATCACAAATTTCGCCAAGACTACACTATAAAAAAAAAAAATATTTATAAAGACCAACAATATTTAATCTATTCTCAATTTGACCACAGACGTCAAGAACAAAAGTTTGACAATAAATAGTATGCATGCGTGTGTGCGTCAAATACATGGTATGTAGTGTGTGTAATATTTTCTTTATTGATTTAATGTATCTTTTACGCATAATTTAAAAAAAAATATTAGCATCGTGCACTTCTTGTCTATATTCTCTATAAGTGTGGAAAATTTCATACTCCTCCGTCCGCGCAATTTACGTAAAAAGGGATACAAAGTTTTTGCTTCACGTATTAATATATAGAATACACTAACAAGTGACGACGGCTCAATACTTGAATAGTCAGCGTAACGTTAAATCATAAGCGAGTACATTTTACTCTATCACGAACTGGCCCTGTTACACGTTTTCGAATCGCAGCGCTAACCGTTCACAATTAAATCGTATTTGCATTACACCGTATTGTATTTGTGAACACTTTATTGTGATCAATGGTGGACAAAAAGATGGCGTTAGAGAGCTCACATTGCTTAGGCTTAATCTGTTAAAAACAAAAATAACCTGGACTTTTTTTTTATTGGAGACCATCACATATTTTGTGTTTAATTGAAATATAATAAATTTGTACACGAATCCTACACACAATTAAAAGGATCTATTTTTTGTCGTGTTAAATTTTGTATCACTATTTCCGTTTTAATTAAATATTTGTCATGTTTTAATTAAATATTTGTCACGCCACACTCTGTTATCAATAATAACTTCTGATCGTTTTGCTTACAGTACTATATATGTTTGTTTTGCAACTATTACTAGTTTCTATAATATAACTAAAATAGTTAATCTAACTAATCGTGCAGGCAATAGACGATTTAAAAATCAAACAACTCTGAATAATTACACGAATTCGTGCAGGAATGTTAAGAATCTATATATACATATACGGCACGGTGTAACGCATTGCCCTGGTTCCATAGTTCGTAGTAGAATTGAATTCTCGCGTGCATCAATTACAATATTCTGTATAATGTCCGCGCTTGGTTGCGCTTGCGACATGAACCGACGCCTCTGTGCCCGATTTACACAATTATAATAATAACTTCGTATTGTACGAAGGCATTTGGTATCCACCTCGTTTATAGGAAAAGGGTATCTGTGATTGTGTTACAGCGTGTTTTTATAGCTTAATTCGAAGATGCTTAGAAACCAATTGCACTTAAATATTATAAATGAAAATGGGTCTGTCTACGTACGGAATTTATTGCACTAGGCAATTGAGTCCGTGACCCGTCTTGTGTTAAGTGGTTGCGGGAATCCATAGACGTTGCCAGAATCTTATATATTATAAATCGAGCCGTTATGGTTAATTTATTTTCATCCTACGATGTAAAAGTCACTCGTGAAGATGTGTTTATTAGTAGTACATTTTTCCTTAATAAAATTCAAACTGCCTCAAGGATCTGAACTCTGCCATTGTCATCGGGTGCGATTTAATTATTGTCCAATGTTTTCAATCGGAAACCCCGGTCATCGTTGACGTCGAACCCGTCGCAAGCGACAAAGGGCTCGGCGAGTAAATTAACAGACACAGCCCACTGAGTTTCTCGCCGTATCTTCTCAGTGGGTCGCGTTTCCGATCTGCGAAGCACGGCTCTTGCTAGGGTTTGTGTCAGCAACATCGTCAGGTATGAGCCCCGTGAGCTCACCTACTAGCCCCGTGACGCTGATATCCAATAGACCATCCAGCTTAGGTAGGAAAAAAAAACAATCGGAAATACCCTGAAAAGATAATGTCGATTCGTTGAATTTGGTTTTCCAATAATTAACGTAATTTTTAATATCAATTCGATTTACTTAAATGTGAATTTTTGTAATGTGAATTTTTGTTAGCAACAGCCGTCGACAATATTTAAATATATAAAAATCAGTGGCGAATGTCAGTAACAACAATTTAGATACTCGCGCGGAATACCGAAAATCCAGTATTAAAATTGTACTTCAAAGAACATTGACACCCATCGAGTTATCCGGTTGGCACGTAGGTGGTAAGTTAAAATATTAAAAATTATATAGCGGTACTAGTTAGAAATGGTTCGCTTATTTTTTTTTAAATCTTAAATAAGTTCTCGGTTTACTTGGTGTTATGTGGATCTGGAATTTAATGGAGAGACCACATACATAGACCATAGACGCATTGGTTACTACGTGAATTCGGCCGGCCACTTTAAAATATCTGTTAAATTAACGAACAGCAGTAGAAGTTTGTTGATTTTTTAATAAAGGTACACATACCGTACACAGGATACAAAGTTATCAGTCAATTGTATAATCTGTCACTCTTTAGTAAAAACTGAAAACTATAAAATTATAGAATTGAGATTTGGAAACAGATTTGATAACTGTCCCGTTGGATCCGTATACTTTAGTCTACGCTAAACCTAACGTTGATAAATAAAGTGAGCTCATCAACGTCAATGTATTCAGTGTGATACGCGTTTTGTTTAAATCAGCAGAGTTTTCCCATGGGCTATTGTCGATGGTTCATCGTGGGTTTGCCTTCTTGGAAACAAGGCGCTTCGTGATTTGGGAGATTTGGATTTGTATTCTTCTGTCATTTGTGTGTTGTCAAAGAATATTGATGGATGATTCACCTGAATTTACAAATGTTACAAATTATCTACAACCGAGTCCTCTCGGTATAACGACGGTCCCAATGTTGTTGTTCAGAACTTCTACGCGTCTTAAGCTTTTCTTGAAATTCTCATTACCGCGATTCAGGTCTTTATCAGATTTGTTTCTGCTACATTGAGTTTTATGTATGTCTTAATACTTAACGAGAAGATTAGGTCTGAGATTATTGTCCGGTAATATTTTAAACATTTTCGTTGTGCCATCAGCCCTAATCGTCACTTCGCGTCATATTTACGGCAGGTTTATGGCTTTACAACATTCACATAGATTTACAAGAAAAGCTGGGACCGTGTAAAACTTATGTAACAAAGGGAAAACGCGGCAAAGACATTTTCGCATACAGCATAGTTTACGAGCATATTTAGGGTTGTCTCTTGAGATTGAACTATTAGGATGGTGACTTAAGAACATTGCTGACCGCGTTCATTCGATACACAGCTAGGTAATAACTCATTTCGTTTACTTTGGATCTAAATCAAGATTATCAAAGTTTTAAGTATAAGCATTTAAAATGAACGACGAGACAGCATTTAAATATGTTATAGAAAAAAAAGGTTTTATTTTAAAACGTCAGCTTTTATCACAGGCTACACATGCATGCTACATTGCAGGAAGCATGCAACTATTTAGCTAAGGTTTCCGTAAAAAGGTTAAGGTAAATTTTCCTTCTTCAAACGAGGCTTGTGGAGAGTATTAAGCGGTAGGCAGCGGCTTGGCTCTGCCCCTGGCATTGCTGAAGTCCATGGGCGACGGTAACCACTCACCATCAGGTGAGCCGTATGCTCGTCTGCCTACAAAGGCAATAAAAAAAAAAAAAAAAAGTGACAACCTTAGCGGCTTTAGAAGACAATATTGCGGTTTTCACACGACGATAAACCGCCAACAGTTGGAAAACGTGTGCATGATGCATTGACAGCTTACTCATTAATGCGAATAGTTTTGTTTAGGTACTCGTTATGTTTTGTATTTCACGAATACATACGCGATAACGTTTACACATTACGATCGTTAAGTAGTCGAGGAAGCGATTAAATAAATTATTAAAACACGACGTGATTATTATGACAATCTTACACGCCAAACATAGAATACAACCTATGTTTGGTTTTCTGTTCTCAGTTTTTTTGAAGTGAAAACTTCTTTAGAATCGTTGTGATTTCAAACCGGATGCAACGGAAAAAACGACAGGTAAGAGACACAGATACAAAAATGTGTAGGATGAAGCCAGCAAAGAATGAGACAGAAATATACATACTATTTAATACAGCGCCACCTGTGAGATTTTATAATACTAACGTGTGTATGAAAGCTCTTGTAGTGAATTTTAATTTAGGATTATACGTAAAATTAAAATATCAATTCACAGAGGGCGCTACCTTACAATTATTTACTAATGACAAAATTTTACATATACTTAAGACGTTTAGGATAATTGTATTTTAATTTTGGAAGGTTTCACTTCTACCACGTGTGAATTGCACACATTTTGTTTTTTTTTATTGCTTGGATCTTTGGAGGTGATCTTAAGTGGTTATTGGAGCCCATGGACATCTACAATGTAAATGCCTCCACTCACCTTGAGACATGATTTGTAAGAACTTACTTTTAACAGTACAACGGCTGCCCCGCCCTTCAAACCGAAACGCATTATTGCTTCACGACAGAAATAGACAGGGTGGTGGTACCTACCCGTGCGGACTCACAAGACGTCCTGCCACCAGTAAAAATTCTATGTGTTGTTAAATGATTAGATATCCTATGCATCCTTTCGTTTATTTCGCAACGCTACACGCATCCCACACATGTGGGCCACACGACATTACAGCATTTCCTGTGATTGTGCCGAGCTATAGTGCGGAGAGAGTGCGTTGCGTATATATACACTATACTAACCCGCCATGCGTATCATGAAAGATTTTCCCTAACAATATTTTTGGTATTTAGAAAGTAAATGTGTCAGTAATTATTAATGCTGAGCTTCTATTATTTTTTTATTGCTTAGATGAGTGGACGAGCTCACAGCCCACCTGGTGTTAAGAGGTTACTGGAGCCCATAGACATCTACAACGTGAATGCGCCACCCACCTTGAGATATAAGTTATAAGGTCTCAAGTACAGTTACAACGGCTGCCCCATCCTTCAAATCGAAACGCATTACTGCTTCACGGCAGAAATAGATGGGGTGGTGGTACCTACCCGTGCGGACTCACAAGAGGTCCTACCACCAGTAATTACGCAAATTATAATTTTGTGGGTTTTTATTTTTATTACACGATGTTATTCCTTCACCGTGGAAGTCAATCGTGAACATTTGTTGAGTACGTATTTCATTAGAAAAATATGTACCCGCCTGGGATTCGAACACAGGCCCATCGCTCAACACGAATGCGCCGGACATCTTATCCGTTAGGCCACAACGTGTGTGTGTGTGTCAACATGGTAGTATGTGTAATGTTTTCTATGGATTTATTGTATTTTTAGGTACAGGCACATTTGTAGGTAGGTATAGGTAGGAAGTCAGAGGACATTGAAATGTATGCTTAAATATATTTGAATTAAAGCTACTGGTAGGGCATATTAGAGGCTCGCCTGTGTATATCCCCCTGCCTTGCCTGTTTCTCGTCACATTATGGTTGAGTAGGATAGAAAATGCAATTAGAACTCTAATCTCACGTTCAACCAGGAACCATTTAGTACCAGGGAAGCCGTGAGCACGTTCATCCATTTAGCGTATTAAATATAGTTAACTCACTTAAATTCGGCATTCAACCGTAAATCAAACATTAACTAAGTTTTAATTCATTGTATTGAAAGTGTAGTACGTATCTCTTGTTTCTGATGTAGGTATTTTCTTCGACTTTTAAGAAGGATTACTGGCAGCCCAAAGGCTTTGCAAGTTTCACCAGGACAGGTTGACGAGGAAGGAGTCAGTCAGCAGGGTAGGTATTCTCAAATCGTGTAAGTTATGAAAAATATTAATCACCGACTGCCTTAAAATAGTTTTAAAATTTTTACAATTATGTTAAAACAATATTTAACATAGCCATATTACGAAAACTGAATAAAAATAAATTGTAAAATTCAGAAGCTTCTACAAATACGTATAATTACGCTAAACTTTTAACTCGTAAAACTTTATGGTTGCACACGATCGATAATTGAGCCCAAAAAACAAGTAAGTAGCTGCCGCCAATTGTCTCAATTACCTAATTGACACTATAAAAATAATAACGACATATAAAAATTTCACCTAACACTATTCTGTGAACCATTATAGCTACTCAAACTTTTGGTTCATTTGACATTGATCTAATTCAAGCAACTCTAATTCTTTTTCGATTATTATTAATCGACTTCTACCATACAGTAAATTTTTAATACGATTTTTTATGGTTTAGCCGTTGGTCCGGGTCTGTTTTATTTGTTTTATTTCATTTGGGATTTATTGCATTTGTTCACCTACATATACACCATAGTATTCAACTATAGAATTTCGAAACTTTGTTACTGGAAACCGTTACTGAAAATTTGTTACTGGTTGTTGCGGTAGGCAGCGGCTTGGCTCTGCCCCTGCCATTGCTGAAGTCCATGGGCGACGGGTAACCACTCACCATCAGGTGGGCCGTATGCTCGGCTGCCTACAAGGGCAATAAAAAAAAAAGACGTCATAAAGTTGTCGCCCACCTTCAGACATGAGCTTAAAATCTCAATTCTTTAACGACTGTCCCGACCTTGAGATATTGTCTTAGTTCAGACTCTAATTATTGGATGTACGACTTATTTTTGGTATTCATACTCGCAAATGAACATATAGTATTATGATTATTTTGTAAAGATTTGAAGACATGAGTGGATGAAGGGGTTAAGTATCTTTTTTAACATTTTTTTAGTTTTTACATTACATTACATAGTAGACTGTGAAACTCCGGGTTTGAAGATTATTTTTAGAAATTTTTAGTGATGAAGAAGCTATGTGCGAAGAAAAAATATTATCACGTTGAATGAAAGTGACATGAGCACTTAACGAATTCTTTAATAAATTTATAACGACTTTGACTCTTGTAAATGTCAGGAAATACTAAAAATCGTCATGCGATACGTTCGTAACATTAACGCGAAATTCTTCTTGAAGCTATTTCAATATACATATATCGAAATTGCGCAAAGATACGTAATAACCCCTTAATGGATTATTCGAATACAGACCCACACTTTCGCGTCAGCCCGACTAAGCTAATGAACCGTGAAGCATTTGTAACTTGAGATTAACTTACCGTTAATCAGGGCTACCGAGTTGGCGCGGGAAAATAATCGTTTTGTACACGGGAGACGTTATGATAGTTCTAACAAAAATGACTTAGAGTGGTCTATGTAACATTATGTGAAATATTACCTATAGAAAATACTTGAAATTAGCACATTGTTTGAAGCTTTGAAAAATATTAATGGCTTAGTAAATAACGTAGCTTTTGAATAGATAAACCGGCTTACGTGTTTTGCATTGAATATCAAGTAACGCTTAGATATGAATACATATGTTTTCATTTAAATTCTTTGCTTTCCCAAAATAATACTAACAGTATTATTATCCTTTTTTTTATTCGTTCTCATGAGAACTACATGCGCCTATGTTAGAATACGAAAATTAATGTGCAATCAAAGTCAATTATTTAATAAAAAAGAAACGTGACATTGTTTATGTGAACGTCAAAACGTCAATGTCATTATGACAACGACGATTTCGCCGCCATATCGTAAATCCGGTTGCCGCGTAATCTAGACACATTTAGAAAAATAATTATCTGACAACCCACACGCATTTAATTACAAAGCAAAAGTGTTGCGACAAATTCATTAACCGAACAGAACACGTCCCAATGAATATATTTATTAGTACGGAGCAAGCGATGAGTTATGAGACAGCTCTGTGAATAAAATTTAGAATCTTAATTACCTTACTGGTGACACTGCGAGAGATATGACTCTGTATAAATTAAAAATGAGAGATTGTAAAACGCGCGATCGCGTGGGCTTTGAAATAGATGCAGTTCATTGGGCATGCAAGTTTTTAATGTTGTTTGAATTGTCTATGGCACCGATGTGCGAGTAAATCAGTAAAGACGAGAGATTAAGAAGTAGCTAACGTGGGAATATTAGATAATGTCGTTCTTATTACAATTACGAATGGTAGGCAAACAAAAAATCTTAATCTACTTATACAGATGCGAACTTAATCATCCTTGATTGGTGTTTCGAAAATTCATAAAGTATTTTAAATTCTGTTGTTGGTAACTATGTGGCTACCATCGGCCTATTTTACACGCCGTCTCACAGCAGTTCGGTTTATGATGTCACTAGGCTTCGCTACCAAATTCCTTTTCAAAATCGCTAAGCATGGCTACCACCGGCTGACTTTTGGCGCGCACTGCGGTACCGTAGGTTTGGTGTAGCCGGTGTGGTGGAACTCGATGGGGTTTAGTCGGTAGTCGGTTTTGCAAGGCGAGTTCCTCGCGTGCCTTTTTCAAGGCGGAGTCTCCTGCGAGGAATTTGGGGAGGTGGAGGAGGACCTTAGCCCTCCTCGTCTCCCTCTTCTTCTCGGGAGGCGTCGGAGTCCTACATAGCCTGGTCCTTTACCCCCTCGACCGGGTATACGTAAAAGGATTCACCAGAGTTAAAAAAAATGCTTCGGTAACCATTTAATAGATGTGACGTGAAGTCGCTTCCCCTTTTAAAGTGATAAATAAACATGGAAAAGAAACCTACCAACGCAATTGTCACCGATCTGAACTTATAAATTTGAATCACGCCAAATAAAAAAACATTTGAAGTTAAGATGTTTGTTAAGAAACTGATAGTTTATACGAGAAACGTTTTCCCTTTATCCGTGACGTTTCCTGTCAAAAAGAAGAGCTTTTGACATATAATGCTCATGCGCCTCCATATTTAGGTACTAGCAGCAATGACAGGATGACAAATAACCGCCAGCTACAGAGGTAAATAAAAGAGAAGTCATGGTTTGAAAATTGGATTGAATAAGTCCGTTAATAACAAATGATTGAGCCGATACATTAAAAATAAATAAATATCAAAGACGTAACAATAAAACATATCTATTAATTCCATTTGAACAAAAAGTATAATGATATGCAAATGGTCTTGTTGAGGTTATTAAATATCAAATTACGCATAATAACCGATTTGAAGTAATAAAATACATAAAAAATTTACAGCCTATCAAATTTACACGATAAAAAAAATATAACTACCGTATATATAAACATGATTTACTGTATTCAATTAAATTTTACTTAACTATAGTCAAATGTATCTTATCTTAAGTAAGAATTGTTAAAACGGGAAGACATATGTACATACGGCCCATTGTAGGTAAGTTGTTACGGGACCTCACAATAAACGTGCTTATAGTAATGACAATTTTTTTTAAGGCGTTTATCCAAATCCATTAGGTTTCCACGCCTAGCGAGCTTTCGGAGTATGTTGGTCTTGACAGTCCGCAGCTGTTGGGAGCAGACTGCTGGCCCACGTTATTTTAGGGCCTTACAATGACATTTTTGGTCACCTACCTTAAGACATGAACTTAAAGTCGCAATTCCATTGTCTACTAGTAACCAACGATTATTGTGCTTATTATTTACATCTACAATATTCTTATTCGCTGAAATAGATCCCGACACCAAACCTCGAAACTCTAGTTGCTGTTACTACATTCCCATAGCTCATGTTACTCCCTTAAATAAATAAAAAACTAAGTAGTGCTATCTTCTTCCCTGTGATTATGGTCTTACACTAAAGTCTTACACCCTCAACCCTAATTTTACTAGTTACTATTGCGTGAATACTATCATTTGATTTATTTTGGCCACGGAGCATTTGTGCTGGGCAAGAAAAGATAAGCAACGATTTCAAATTAGGTGGGTGTTTTATAAAGCAAAACCTTATAATACAAATTTTAAAGTGGACAAAATACAATATATTCGACACTTTATTAAATAAAATTACTGTTTATGTGGTATTTTTATCTTGCACTTAAATTGCATTCTCGCGATTCGAGCGCTTTTATTTTTCTTTTTTTATGTCTTACTGATCTTTATTTACTTAGGTCTTGAATTAATTGGATTTGATAATTCCGGATGATGTGCACGTTCAAATCCTACTAACTCAGTAATCTCTTGAATTCTGAACATAAAGTTGGCTAAAAAGTTGAATGTTACTCTATATTAATACAACTAAAGAAGTTATGATTTTACCGCCCATTTTCTTTTTCTTAGACAGCTGAACGACCTCACAGCTCAACTGGTGTTAAGTGGTACCGAAGCCTATAGACATGAACATGAACACAACGTTAATACCACCACCCACCTTGAGAGTTAAGTGTGAGTTAGTTGTAAGTTTTTTTTTTTTTTTTTTTTTATTGCACTTGTAGGCAGACGAGCATACGGCCCACCTGATGGTGAGTGGTTACCGTCGCCCATGGACTTCAGCAATGCCAGGGGCAGAGCCAAGCCGCTGCCTACCGTTTAATACTCTCCACAAGCCTCGTTTGAAAAAGGACAAGTTTCAATGTTATAGCAAAACGGCTGCCCCCTCTTCAATCACGAATGTGTTACTGATTGGTGGCAAAAAAAAAATTGGTTAAACAATGACCAGGGCATTGACCTAAATCATCTTTTGAAATGTGCGACTTGGCTCTGGGAGCTATATTCATTTCCCTAATGTAATTTCCTTTCAGACATAATTTGTTGGGCTCCTATTACTTACTTATTACGATTACTATGTTGACAGTAAGATATTTTTCTTTTACAAACATTATAAATGCGTTCCATTATAACTAGGAGTAGCTATATTGTTCGACTGGTAATAAGGGGACGGAGATCTTAAATTTTGCATTTGGCTTCTTAGCTACATAGAGCAGCTTTAACACAGAAATTCAAAACTCTATATCACCCGACTACATTTTAAATTAACAAGGATATTTAGCAAATAATTGAGTGAATGTAATATGAGTTATATTAAGAATTATGAATTAAAGTTCAAAGTTCAACTATATACCTATGCAATATGGAATATTTATGGAAATAATATGAAATGGTATACTGGAAAAAATAGACGCCTCTCAGGTCAATATTTTCAATTGTACAACAACGGCATTTATGACTACGACGTCTATCCGCTTAATATCAGAAGCATCGAGAGCTTCTTTTCATACATCTCAGCTATAAGTCTAAAAGTACTCCCGAAGCTCTCCAATAAATAAGGCCACACTAGTTTAAATTATAATTTCAAACATATAAAGTTTAGATTACTTTATACCGACAAAAACGACATTCAAAAGAGTAATAAAAATATAACGTGCAATTGAATGTCGAAACAGCATCTGAATGGATAATTATTTAAATGTGATCAATTAAAACGTTCATATATCAGGTACCAGGTGCGCCTGGCGTTCATGGAAACTTGAATGACTCGTATCGGTCACGGGGTGCTGATACATACGTTTTCTTGATTTCTGTGCGCTAATAAATAAATTCTTTTATCTGTTTAACCAATATCTATCTATATAATGGAATGTTTGACTAATTTCAAGATGTCCGATTATCATGAAAATTTGCGTATGATGGAACAATGACAATACATTAGTTTTATTGCTTTGCTCTACAAATGTAATTAAGATTAAATGGTTAAAAAAAACTAACAACAATTCCGTTGGATACTTATGTTTCTGTTACGATTATTTTTGAAATGATTAAAAAGTTAGTTTTTCTAGTAAACTTGTTTTAGTTTCGATCGTTAGGATCGATTGATCTGGGTGCTTAATGATCCTTGGAAGAGCAATCCGGTCGGCGATGTATCGCGTTCCGACCCGGCAGGCTGGTTCTGACCCAGCGGGGTATCCCAAAACACCAGCGGCATCACCCGGGCAGCTTGGTAGGGCCGCCGTACCGCGGAGACCGGCGTTGCTGGTCGTCGACTATTGCCTCGATGACCCGTCGGTCGGGCGTCCTCGGGGTGGCACCGCGAGTCTGGTTTTAGTGTTGACCGCGGAATCCCCTCTACTCTGACCGGATTCTGACCCCGGCGGCGGCGGGGAGATCGGACGTCGAATGTAAGAGTGCAGGGGAGTCGTTTAGTGGGTAGGGTTCTAAAATTCGTATCTTTTCTTTATCTTCGTAGGAGGTTGGGCCCATGGCCCGAAAAAAAAAAAGGTGCTTAATGATCTTGACACTTGTACATCGAGTACATATCGCTGTCTTGACTATTTCTGCTACGAAACAATCTTGCCTTCTCGTTTGAAGAGTGCGAGAACCACTTAAAGTGTAGTTAAGACTTCCTGGCGACATTCACATAGCGATAGGGTTCTGGTAACATATTTACAATACTCAGCCTGCGAGCTCTTTTACCCGGCTAAAAAACAAATAAAAAATATATATTAAACGTCTTTCGGAACCTCCTGATCCAATCTCGTTGCTTTAAGATATTCCAAGCACCGGTCACCGTTCTCGTCGAACCCATCGAATGGAACGAAGTGTTCGTCATGAAAATTATCTCACAGACACAACCCACTGAGTTTCTCGCCGGATCTTCTCAGTGGGCTAGGGCTACCAAAGTCCTGAGGCACATAGCATAGCCTCTCGACCTTGCTATCAATGGGTAGGCAATAAAAGGATCAATTACAGCTGGATTGTTCCTAGTTATGACTTGATTTATTTTCATATTTCTCCTTCTATTCTTCATATTCTTCTTACACCTTACTCATGCAACATGCCCACGACGTGACAACTACCACTACTAAAAGTAATAGTAGTTTATTCGTTACAGACTTCATTATTGCTACTAGCAAAAATCGTTTGTCATCTATCATTTGAATCCTTTGCGGAATTATGTAAACAAATGTATACAGTTTGAACTATGAAAAATACTCATTATTTTAGTTTTAAATCTTCTGAAAACGTACTAATTTTTAACTAATGCCATGAGATACTGCATATCTCAAGGTTCGTGCTGGTCTTGATCATAGACAAGGGTAGTTACTTAAGAACAACGTCAAGAACGCAATAGGTCAGCATAAATAGACTGAATGAATAAGTTTTTGTTAGCTTTTGTTTCTCATGACTCGAATAAAACCTGCAATGCGCTTTCCGTGGAACATCCATTATGTATAGGGGCATTATTATTATAACTACGCTCTGTGAGTAACCGTAGACACGAAACCTAGACCACAGTTTGATGCCTAAAATTTACGTATAGACTGTTATTAAGTAAAATTTAGGCAGAGAACTAAAAAACAGTTTCTATCATATTATTTATTTAATCATCTTGACGCACAAGAATACAGTGGGGGACTTCATGGCTTTGGAATTCTCTGCCAGTCAATCAAGAGTGGTGTAGAAGGTCCTGAGATATGTGCATTGTATCTTACATATTATGTATCCATATGAATCTTAAATTTTAAAGCTTCTATTCTTCAATTCATTTATTTTTAAACTCAAATCTCGGGTCTGAAGCAAGACAGTAGAGCTCAAATTGCTAGGAGATCTGGTAATCCAATAACTTTATGTAGTCGGGAAGCTAGTTTATACTTGTATCTATATCAAGAAAAACATGTAGCTCCTAAGAAAAAATAATTTTAGACCTCTAGTAATATACAAATCCCAAAACAAAAGAATACGGTTTTTTTTAAACCGTACAAGAATATTTTGTTCTAGATTAACGAAATTTAAAGATGCATCAATTTATAAAGTTTTTATTTTTATTTTTTTAATTAGAAAATCTGAGCATCATAGAGAAGTTATTGCGAGTAAAGTACATAGATAAAAAAGGTTAAAATGAAGGAAGAATTGAGTCCGAATTTGCCGACATAAATGCGAGTAATACCTAAATGAAATGGATAGCGACAATTTACCTCAGTGAAAAATAATCAAAATGCAGTTAGGAAAATATCGTAAGGTACCAAAAAGAATTATTTAATCGACAGGGACGTCCGACTAGACGAAACAAGACTAAGCTTGCGATCGAAAAAGTTGAAATATTTTTACTAAATTGAGGTATTTAATACAAATATTTGTATAGGTACTTATTGAAAAACTTACATAAGTTTGAAATTAAAAAAAATACAAAATGCGGTGCACAAAACAAAGTAAATTGTGTTCGTTTTTTACTTTGAAATGATTAAATTAATTGTGTTAATGTTCAGAAAGAAACACGCATGCCTTTGAGCTTGTAACATATAATTTTATTTTGTTATGCAATTCATTGATTGAAGGTAATTTTAGCAAATTCAGCTTTATCGACACTCGTAAAAAACCAAGCCCGTACGAAGCGATAAACCAATGAAAGCCCTACGATTGCGCAAGTTGTGATTTCAGCGCTCTGACCGCAATAGCTAGAGTAGCGGGCGGATGCGAATAAAGGGGTAAATAAATCGACATAATAAGCCTCTAGTGGACTTCTTGAAGTAATCAAATTGAAATAGATTATTTTGTGATCAGCTATATACTCAAGCGAACATTAACAAGCGAATTTTAAAATTTTAAAAGTCACACGCCATAACCATAATATGTTTTTTTTTTAATTGCAATACTATGACGTGTTCTAAATGTCAATCTTATCTAGCATCAAACACGCAGTAATTGCTTGCGCGAAGTTGTTGTTGGAGCTACCATGTTCTTAAAGATTTGACAACGTGACACTATACAAACACCGTACCATCAGTTGGATCTCGATCAATCATTCCATTCACTACATAATTAATACCTCGCCTTTAACCGAATCACCACCCTCACGGCAATTTGTCCGCTATGCCGTGAATAGAGCTCGTATCAGCCCATCACAGGTATAGGGGTCCGGAAAAATCAATATTTTTCTGCCCCACCCGCGAACACGCATGCGTGGTGGTATAACTGGTGGTATTGGTACCGCCCTGGGGTAGCCGAGGCGAGTGGTGCTGACCCAGGTGTCACTCCTGTGGTACCAGTCGAGTAGGCAACACAGCCGACATGTTAAGCTCCGTGGGGTTCTTTGGACCCTGGCGGTTCAGGCCACCTTGTAAGTACTCTGTTTCTATAAGTTTTTACATAATGGGTATTGATGGGTTACCTAACTATTACGTCACCGGAACATTTGGTCGTCAAGGGCCGTGGGCACAGCCGTTGTCATAAAATGTTTTTAAATTATAAATACGTTAAGCTCATTTAAAATTTATAATTCAACGTTTATAATGAAACTTGTGTATCGTTTTCAGAATTCGAAAAGGCAGTTGCATTGGACGAACGGTAAGATTTGATTCGGTTAAAATTCACAAATTCGATATTATCAAACAAATACCTTTTATAGTGTTTTGTCGTTGTTTTTTCACTGAGATTCAAATACATGCATATAAATTCACAGGATTTTAAGATACGGCTTTGTATGTCGTGAATTTTATTTAAAATGTTTGTTTTATTTTATTTTTGTTTCGAGGGTTGTGTAAGGTGTATGTTAAAACTTATTCAAATGTGCACTACAAGTTACATGTAAATCTTAGTCAAAATTAATAAAATGCTTAAAAATACGCACGTAAAGTTTTTTGCTTCACAAATTTGGGCTTTCAACGTAATATAATAATCAATTGTTACCAGCAAGCTCTCTATATAGACGATCGACTGGAAGAGGTCAATTTAAGGGATAAGGCACAAAATGTCACGCTATTTTTTTTGAAGTATTTAAATATTTTATATACCTTTAGATTCTTTATCTTTGATCTTCAATAAAGTGCTTTCTATTCGACTCACTGAATTACTACGAGTAATTGTACAATTTATATCAAGTAACACTGAACTATGCCAAAAAACTGAATCAAGGAAAGTTACAAGGAATTGATATTCTCTTTTCATTTTTTATGTCAACCAACTGGTTAGGTAAACTTCAATTTCAAAAAAGAAACCATTGATAATCAAATGATTGATATACAACTACTGCTTCTACAAAAGATTTTTTACGTAAAACTGCATAGTTATATTTGTCTAGAGTGCGTTCTATATCGAAAATTATACGCGACTCCACCCCACTTGAGCGCCCTTTGGAAGGGTTGCGCCCTTTTACTGCGAAATGTCATGTCACGTCTATGAACTGACTTTCTCATGGCATTTAAATTCAGGTACTTTAATACAGCCAGTTTGGTCAATGTGTAATATTTCTGAATCTTTATACAGCCAATGATTCATATTAATTTTCAACTAGATCAGAATATGAACGCAGCAATGTCGTATCGTATTATTAAATAAAAATTACATATAACACTAACTGGCTGAGAGCTTGTTAGCATATTACATGAACACTTGTAACTTTCATAAAAAAAATAAGTTCGTAGTGGTAAGAATCCCAAAAACGTACGACTTTTCACAAAATGGACCTAGAATTTACGGCTTATCCACGGATATGATTGGAAGTATATTTGTATTTAAAATGTAAGCAACTCTTATACATATTTACTCTTATACATATTTATATTACATACCTGGTGATTTCGAAATCGGTAATGGCACTATTTTTAGAAACGCTATCATTACTAAGCAAGCGTCTAGAAAATTCGTATCTGACGGAACTTTAAAAGTATTTTGGACATTCAATAGAAATAGGACGAGATCAATTTTTGATGCTTAGCGACTGCAAAGTATAGCCGTTTTGTAGGTATCTTCCTGACAAGCAGTTACAGATTACGTCATTTGGGGGCAATACAGACGAACGCGCTAGCCATTAATTAAATGACGTGCTTGGTTATCGTTGTCGTAGGAATGATTCCATGTTTATTAAGTGATTCAAAATTGATCTTATAAACAATACAGAAAATAATGTAATTGACCGATCCTTTTAATTTAACTATCAGTCCTTTTTATTGCTAAAGGTGAACGAACTCAGGCCCACCTGATGTTCCACCCTTCGACTCGTAACGACTGACTGCTCCGTGGTAGATTTAGTAAAGATAGGCGGGCTTACAATGCTCTTCACCATCACTAAGTACATTTAGCTTATGTTTTTTGGTGTCCGTTTTTTGTTATTTGCTTACGTAACACTAAAAACTAGAATCTAGCCTAGCGGATAAGTCCGTTGATAGATCAGGCCATATAAGGCCGTATTCAACAGATTTGCAAGTTATTTCGGAAATAAAATATCGCTTTTATTATCAACGATCCACCCACGTTGCATCTTACATACGAGTCTCATAATCAGTCAAATCTTTATTGTGTATAAATTTTAAAATAGTTTAAATGCATCGATTATTTTAGAAATGAATCAAAATAATTTAGGAACATAATAAAAGCAATTAAATTCAATTTTTAAAGAACACGATTCGCTTAATAACTCAAATAAAATAAAACGGATAAATTGTATAATCGTTATTGGTCTATTGCTAACCTGCTAATTTAGTGCTTGCTCATTTAGAAATCTATTTGTTGAGTATATCTTGAGCTAGTCAAGGATTGTAGGAAATTTCGGACACATCTAGCTTCCACGACCCAACGTAGTTCGTCTGGTGTACTCGTAACGACTATATTCTTATCCGGTAGGTACCAAAAAGTTCTAAGTAAGATACGTATCTAACCCAACATTTGTTTACTGTTGGTAGGACCTCTTGTGAGTTCGCACGGGTAGGTACCACCGCCCTGCCTTTTTCTGCCGTGAAGCAGTAATGCGTTTCGGTTTGAAGAGTGGAGCAGCCGTTGTAACTATACTATAAGACCTTACAACTCATATCTGAAGGAGAGGGGCGGCATTTATGTTATAGATGTCTATGGGCTCCAGTAACCACTTAAAACCAGGTGGGCTGTGAGCTCATCCACCCAATTACGAAATAAAAAAGATACATAACACGGTAGAGGAATAAGAGCGGGTAATAATAAGGTAGCCCGGTTTTGCTTAAATTATGATGATAAGTAAGCAGCGACTTGACTAGGCCCTTCGAATTGTTTATTTCCATTAGCGATGATGACTACTTACAGCTATACGAGCCGTATGCTCGTTTGCCTCTAACGTCAAAAAAACATCTGCCAAATTACGCCACATGCAGTCAACTCAGGTTTGATGCGTAAGACAACCGGGATATAATTCAACAGCTTTGCGTTATGTTGCTACGGGCTACGGTTACTACTTAACATCAGGTGGGCCATGAAATCTTCTATTGATAGCAATGAAGAACAATTTAAGTCTTGTTTGTTATAAAGTACTTTTGTTATTGACTGATGAATGAAAATGAATGTAACAAACATAATGCCAATATAGTACATATATTTTATGGATGTATTCGATACGTCGACTGGCATATTAATAAGTCCTTTTTTATTGCTTAGACGCAAGATTGAGCTCAGCTCTTATCTGGTGTTAAGTATACTGGAGGCATACTAGTAAGTAGATACCGGAGCTTATAGATATCAATAACGTAAAAGCTACCATCTAATCTGAGACATGAGTTCTAAGTCTCAGTTCTCTAGTGCGACTTTAAACCGAAACGCATTATTGCTTCTCGGCAGAAATAGGCAGGGTTATGATACTAACGCGTGCGGGCTCACACTCCTTGCGTCGGTTTCCTCATTACTGAGGGTCGTGGTCATGGCCTTGAAACAGTTTAAATGTTTCTCTGTCCATGACTCTCTTGGGATGTAATTGTGGTGGGTTCCCACGTCCTTCCACATCAGTATTTCGAAGGGATTTATTCCTTCACGGCAAACTGGTTCCGCTCCGGGTCTCTGGTTGTATCCGGGGGCTGGGCTATTTCCCGCCGCCCAGTGCTCGGCGTTGACGTTTTACGGTAGGAATGTCCAGCTCTACTCAACCCTCCTCTTTTCTCATCCGGGCTTGGGACCGGCAATGGCAGAGTTAACGCGGGCTCACAATACGTCCTACAAAGAGTCCATCACAAGTTTGACCCAACAAACAATAAACGTTACAATAGCAATTACAATCTTCGGCTGACTGACAAGATAAGCCTGATATTACAATGTATTATTACTGTATTATTATTCTGAATTCGTGTATAGGCAGCGTATAATTAAAATTACAACTTCATAAATCAATGTCCATTTTGTTTTGTCACCTAATATTGTTCGCCGTTTAGTAATATTTAATACTTGGCCCAGATATGTCAAATGAGACCGAATTAAGGTGAACTCCCGATGCGGTGTCAGTAAATCAAAGTTACATCATAAAAACTTTACGAACCATTTATTTAATTACACTAAAAAGAATCGTGGTTCGGAATTGCTACTTAATTCGGTTTGTAAAAGGCGCGTCGGTTTAAAATTGGCTATATTTTAACATAAGATTCTGAAATAGTGGAATGGATATTTCGGATTATTTTATTATTCATGTGGAGGACCAGTCATTTATCTGTTATCAAGAAGCTACAAAAGATCTTGAAGGCTCTGAAGAATTGTTCTCTCATCTTTTATCATCACTCCTCCCGCCACCGGAGTAAAGTGTGGCGGGTACTCATCATAGAAGACAAGGTATTTGACGATGCCTAATATTTTCAGGATAATCTTACACAATAAATTCCAAAACAACAACATTCAAGCCGTCGGTCTACCGAGCAATTTCATCCGCTCTGTGTAATAATATATTCCTTTTGTCGTACCTACAAGATTTATCCATACTGACTGAAACCGCTGCGTTAAATGACAGGGTTTCCCGAGTGCTATGAAATGTATTTCTACAAACGAGGCTTGCGGAGAGGACTCAGTTGTAGGCAACGACTTGGCTGCGCCCCTTGCATTGATGATGTACATAAACGACAGTAATCACGCACTACCAGGTGGGACATACGCTCGTCTTCCTACAAAGGAAAAAAAACAGAAAAAAGTCTTTCAGATCACAACGTGAATGTCCCAAGCTACATGAAACATGAGGTCGAAATCGGAACGTATGTATACGTGTGTGTGTGTATGTTTGTGTGTGTGTTGTACTTTTCTGTAGGTTCACAATATGCACTACCACCAATAAAATTATATAGTACTGTATAATACTCTACGAGTGTTTCTGTCCATTATTAGTAAATTCCTTGGAAAATATGGAGTTCTGTTGTTCTAGGCCACAAAGCTGATCTGTTCGCGCCAAAAATTCCTATTACATTACGCAGCTTATCAAGAATTCCTTTGCCAAAAAAGAAAATAATATACCAATCCGTTACTTTATGATAGCGGCAAAGAATGGTAAACTATGTCCGCAGTTTTGCTTGCGTTTAATTTGGATTTCTAAAGTAATGAAACAATCATTGGTTTAGCATTAAAAGAATCTCGACCCTATCAAGCCACCCCGCGACCTTCACTGGAGGGAAGCCGCCTCTTACAGGGGCACAATTTGACTTACAATGTTTTCTTTGTAATTTAAATAATCGCAAAGATTTTTATGTCGAGCCATATTCCAGAACAAAATCAATTTTAAAGGTTTTAATTTTAAAAAAAAAAATACATTCCGCAGTCAACAATATCAGAACGACACCTTAACCACTATTGTTTTTGCGTTATATTTTAAGGCCAGTGTCGCCATGTTAACTGTTGTATTGTAATTAATTAAGAAATAAAACTGAGATCGCGTGATAAACGATTAGATTAGGCCCTCCAACGTTTCTCACTTTTACATAATCCTTGACATGAATCGAAAATGCTTAGTTGCTGAGTGAAATTCTGTCATGTTTCATTGTGACCTATTTCTAAAACTGTAAAGCAGGGGTCACTAATTAGTTTCGCCCGGGGTCCGTTTTAAAAAATGAAATGACCACTGCGGTCCGAACAACATTTTGTAGAAAAAAATTATTAAATAAATTTAATTACGGATATAACAAAGGTATTTTTTTACATATCAACGAGAAAATGACATTGTTACGGACCATCTGTTTGAAGTTTGGGGTAAAACTGGTGCAAGGTAACTTTTGAAGTGAAAACTTCTTTAGAATCGTTGTGATTTCAAACCGGATGCAACGGAAAAAACGACAGGTAAGAGACACAAATACAAAAATGTGTAGGATGAAGCCAGCAAAGAATGAGACAGAAATATACATACTATTTAATACAGCGCCATTTGTGCGATTTTTTAAAACCGAAAATAATCTCAGTTTATATTCTCGATTTTCTCTGTTGTTTTGGATTTTTTCCAGTAAAACATGGGAAAAGGAAAAAGTTAAATGTTTCTAATTTTTTATTAGCCAAACAGTTTAAATACATACTTTTAATAGATAAACAAAAAATACATAAACATAAAATCGGTTGACAAACAAATGAGAAAATGGCACAAACCTGCTTAGTTTTTGCGTGTTTAAACAGAGATAAACGCCAAATTGATCAATTAAATAGATTGATATCAATAATACAACATTTTATCGTTTATTACAGATAAAAATCAATAAGAAAAGTTTATTATCAAAGAGCAAGTTTTAGGCTTTTAATTGACACGTATCTTTATGCAAAATATATTTGAATATATCGTAATTATTGTATTGTGCAAGTAACGCTGTCGTGTCAATTTATGAAATGTCTTAATAGCATTAAATGTTATAAATTCGTATAGATCTTGTAATGACCGGTTCACTGATGTCAATATAAGAAAACGGTCGAATTATCTGAGAATCTGTTAAATTTAGTTCAAGTTATAGTGGTATGATGATATTTGTATCTCGAAATCATCCCAGAGAATGAGTAGACAAAAAAAAAAGGTTTTTTTTTTAGTTTTTTTTTTAGTTTTTTTTTTTTAGCAACTTTCTATTGAAACTGGGTGGAGTTCGATTACATAGAAAATTTGCGACGGCCTCTAAGTGGATAAACTATGTAAGAAACGTATCAGTTAGATTATTACGTTCTTCGCAGTCATTATTAATTAGTTTTATTTAGAATTAAAAAAATCGGCTTGTAGTCCGCAAGGCGACGTTACGATATCTTCGGAGTGCTTTGATTACTCTGTACCGATTGCAAAACAAATTGAAAAAAAAAAAGTAATTTATTTATACTCGACTAATCAGGCGGTCGTAGTACACGAATTCAATTTTAATTTGACTTAATACATTTCCTTGTTGTTAGTTGTTATTGGTATACCACTAGGCAGAAATTAACCAATATAATAATGACCCGGAGGTAAAAAAAGGAATTGATGAAATTATTCACAAAATATAAATATACCAAATAAAATAAATCCTCGTCTCATCTTGAACTAATCATAAAACCACAAAAATTACAAACGTCTACACAATTACACATTCAATTCGTATATGTATACCTGACAAAGAATTTTAATGCACCCTTTTTTTCAATCCATACATGACAAATGTGATTAGAAAAAGAATTCAGGTTACGCCCTTACTGAGGTAACACGATGTTTTTACGGATGTTGCGCTAGTATAACTTAGTTAACTTACCTTAGCTGGTATTCCATGGTGTAATAAGGAAAATGTCTTTTAATTTATAACATTTTCTTTTAAATCTTTTTTTTTTATGATTGAAAGATTACTGGTGGCCCGGAGGCCTTTCCAGTTTCACCAGGACAGGTGGGCGAGCAAAGGCTCAGCCAAAAGGGGTGGGATTTGCTAACAGGTACTCGAGCGCCTCTGAAGGAGACCTAACAACTCAAGAGCAGCTGCTTCGCGAATGAATCTACTACCGGATCGGAATCGCGACCCGCTGAGAAGATCCGGCGAGAAACTCAGCGAGCTGATTCATGGGTTAGGTTGCACGGCGAACTCTTTGTCGAGTTCGACGAGTGCGGTTACCGGGGTCCCTAAGCCTGCTCCTAGTGTTAGAGCTGAAGGCGTCTAATGCAAAGGTTATTGGATCTGATGGATCCGTAAGGCCGTGGCTTTTAAATCTATAAGACATATCATCAATTTTAAATAACGCTGAATTGTAACAACGCCATTGGACATGCACTGTTGTGTTTAAACAAAATTAAATAAACAATGATTAAAGAAACAGTATTCTTAAAGTTTAGCTAATTGTATTTGCCTTTTTGTTAAATGTAATCTATTTATTTGTTACAGATCACTCTGAGCAGAGCAATCAAAATGTCCACGAAGGAGTTCTGAAAATTAAGGTAGTTAGTTGTTTTGCTGCTTTAAAATTCTTTTTTAACGATAGTCCCAGTATATGTGAGTTGGTACATACCAGGGTCTGCCCATTTTTACCGGTCTTCGAACAAGGAGAATCATGTTTTCTGGTCTGTGTACTTAGTGCGAGTTTTTTAACGTTCTCGATCACGTGAAAGTTAACTCAAATTTGTATGGAGTTGCATCGTTAGAATACGTTTGCCGCGAGGGGCGCTGTTCCAACTGCATACAATTTTGAGTTAACTTTTACGTTATCTAACCGGTCATCGTTCTCGTCGAGCCCATCGCTTGCGACGAAGGACTCGACGAGTAAATTAACCCACAGATACAGCCCACTGAGTTTCTCGTCGGATCTGCTTAGTAGGTCGCGTCTCCGATCCGGTGCTAGATTTTGCGAAGCACGGCTATTGCTAGAGTTCGTGCTAGCAACGTCGTGAGGCTTGAGCCCCGTGAGCTCCCCTACTAGTTAAGGTTACGTTGAAATAACCTCACAAGGCTATCAGCTTAGGTAGGAAGAAAAAAACCTTATCGAGAACGTTAAAAAACTCGAACTAAACACACTGATCCTTTACGATAGAACAGTGGTTATATCAGTCCAAATGGGGCTATAACGTTATGCGTCAAGATTCGATCGCATCATCGCGTCTATGAGCTAAGTTACAATACAGACAAACACACATTAATCTACCCATCACTACACCGCGATTGCTCTCAAAGAAACCGGAGGATTAACAGGATACGGCGCGAATACTTTAAGTTTCATTTAAATCAATTTACACAGTTTAAAATTCTTTTAAAGTAATTGAATAGGGTAATAAATTATATGGAAGTAATTAAATACTTGTCCCGCATCTGTTCGACAGTACCTAATTAGTGTCTAGTGCTTCGTATTTTAGCAATTATATAGGTATATGCTAGTTTTAAGAAATAAAAAGATAGCATTTAATGCTATCAATTTATTTATGTAACTTGGGTAGTTGGAAACAAAATTGCTCTGCAAGACATAGCAAGATTATAATATAATGTTGTTTGACCGAATTTTGGATGAATGAATTACATTACATTAATATTATGTTATCGACCGAAAATGATCGATTTTCGCATAATCGATCGATTGCTATTGAAGTCTCTGAGGTAAATAAGAGATAACATGTGGTTTTTGTAAGTGAATTTTCAATAACACCCAATATACCTACCAATACAACATATACCAGATAGCATTTACAACACACTCGGTCACCGTTATCGTCGAATCCGTCACTTGCGACGAAGGACTCAACGAGTGAATTAACCCATAGACAGAGTCCACCGAGCTTCTCGCCGGGTTTCTCAGTGGGTCGCGTTTCCGATCCGATGGTAGATTCTGCGAAACACTGCCCTGGCCAGTGTTAGCAACACACCCGGTTTGAGCCCCGTGAGCTCACCTACACGTCAAGGAGAAGCTGATATAGCCTCTCAAGGCTATATATACCATAGGTAAAAAAAATACAACACACAAACAAATAATACAAAAGGCTTTATTTTATTCGTATAGATAAAACAGTAGACATTTGCGAAATGAGGTTGCAGTTAGTTGAAATAAAATCGAGACATTAATTGAGATTCAAAGAGCTAAATGTTTTACATAATGTCCGTTTCTATCAAGTCGTGTGTCAAATAAGTACTTAAAAGGACTGAGTTAGGTCGTTAATGGCGATATAGAACTAAACATGAAATTTATTTATGTTTACATAAATGCATAAAAGCAAATGTAATTTATGGTCAAAACATTTTATTACTATTTTATTGGTTATATTTTGTTAGCCCACCTGATGTTAAGGGGTTACCGGAGCCCGTAGATAAGATAACGCGAACGATATTGCCCGATACGAAATATTAAATCAAATCTTCTTTGTACTGGTAATACCGTGTTATTTCCCATAACACGGTATTTTACAACGCGGTTATACTCTAACACGAAAAGAAAAGTCCCCAAAACTCTTTTATAACAACGTACTTCTATACCAAGATAACGAGATTTTTATTATTATTTAGATATTTATATTCTGCATACACATATACGATAATCTATGGGAATAGCTAAAAGTTTACTGCTTATTTTTTATGTATGATAGGTAAAAAGTACAGGCATAGTTGAGGTGTTTGTTTTATTCAGAAAAATTACCCTCCTTTTCGTACTGGGTTTTAGTTTCATATAACACGGTTTCGCACAACACGGAACTTTGTTGGAACGTATCTACCGTGTTATGCTAGGGTTACCTGTATTAACAAAGCACCTATCCTCTATCACGCTCTTCAGAATACAAGACGTGAATTGTTTGCCACAGAAACGTTTACAATATTTGAATAAATAATTCAATTTCCATTTACTAACAGTACCGTTATGTATTCGAAAGATAAAAATATAATAATAATTTCATTAATAAACCGAAGAATAAGTTTTAATATTTGCGACTAGTGAAAATGTAATAAAGTGATTTTAATGCAATTTTTTTTTGAAAATCATAATTTGTTATTCGAACAAAATATACTAGTACGTAGGTATTTTGATTCAATTACTTTTGGTAATGTCAAAACTTAGTACCGACACCCGGTTTAATAACGATAAAACATATACATAATAATATATCAAAATAATACTAAAACTGAACGATTCGTAATACTTTTACGACGTTGTTTCTGAAGCCCGTTAATTGCATTATTATTTTCAATTAGCTTTATATTCAATTGGTGGTTCATTCGAAGCACCGATTCACTTGCAATGAATTGCAATTATTAATGTTTCATGTTAATCTAAGTTAACAAGCTTCCTGGAACGTTGGTTTGAATACATACAAATCGGCTTGACCATAATTATTTTTCGTAGAGTTTATTGCAATTGGCTATTTACCTACAGTATTCGATGACGCTGCAAACTTTTATGCTATTTCAATTTTGTAAGCTTGCGCTATGGATTTTACATTACAAAATCAAATGGCCATGACTAAAACTTGCATTTTAGGATCAGGTTAGCTTTGAAAAGTGCTCTATAAATTATAGGGAAATCGAATAAACAATTTTCGCCACAAAATTACACCCTCACATTTTGGCTGCTTTTTTTTCCTGCCTGTGCTAATAGCCTTGAGAGGCTATTTCAGCTTTGCCCTAACGCTCACGGGGCTCAAACCGGAGTGTTGCTAGCACTGGCCCTAGCAAGAGCAGTGCTGCGCAAAATATATTTATCAATTTTTTATTTATTTTTTATTGTTTAGATGGGTGGACGAGCTCACAGCCCACCTGGTGTTAAGTGTTTTACTGGAGCCCATAGACATCTACGACGTAAATGCGTCAGCCACCTTGAGATATTAGTTCTAAGGTCTCAGTATAGTTAGAACGGCTGCACCGCCCTTCAAACCGAAACTGCTTCACGGCAGAAATAGGCAGGGTGGTGGTCTTACCCGCGCGGACTCACAAGAGGTCCTACCTCCAGTAGTTACGCAAATTATAATTTCGCGGGTTCGATTTTTATTACACGATGTTATTCCTTCACCGTGGAAATCTATCGTGAACATTTGTGGAGTACGTATTTCATTAGAAAAATTGGTACCCGCCTGGGATTCGAGCACCGGTGCATCGCTCAACACGAATGCACCTGACGTCTTTATCCTCTAGGCCACGACGACTTCAAAATCTACCACCGGATCGGAAACGCGACCCATTGAGAAGATCCGGCATGAAACTCAGTGGGCTGTGTCTACGTGCCAAGACTACGTCACCACATTCTAAGATTTATTTACCAATAAAGTATTTACAAACTAATAAGTTTACGAATGCACCTTGTAACCTAGATACATAAAGTGATACAGCCGATACTGTACTACAGACATAGAAACTGCACGAATATAGTAACAGCAACGAGAGACCATATTTTTTTTAGTGTGTGTGAGTTGTATTGAACGTAATATAGTATTTTCAAGCAATAAATTAAAGTAATTGAAAATGTGTTACAGTTTATCAATCATTTTCATTATACGACACACCTTCATTTCCAACTGATAATATCGATGATCGAGCCATTCCAAAACTAACCTATCTATATAAAAAAAGGGTGCGTATACTTATGTATGCGCGTAAGAAGTTATACTTTATTTTTATTAATTTTTTTTATTTTTTATTTAAATTTTAATAAATTTGAAAAAAAAAATCGATTAAACAACATCCTCAAACACGCATATTGGACATACCTTTTCTTGACATCGTATAAATTCGGTAATTCTCTGTACGGTTCGGAAAGTTCACGTCGGTCGTATTGTAATGAGCGATTTAGTGGACAACTTCATTCTGTTAATTTTGGGTCACGTTGCGCGCGCATCGTTAAATTTCGCTCTCATCAATTTTTCATAACGCGCCTAAAGAAAAAAAAAAGAAACTTCAAAAATTAAAATATTCTGTTTAGTATACTTTCAATCATGTTTAAAAAATAAAATAAACATTAAGCGATATGTAACATCGATCATCGCCCACACTCTCCTAACTGATGAAGACATTCACACAGACATAATTTTCATGTTTTGAAATCAAGTACCAAAAAAAAACAAGTATTTTGTCCATACAACGTTTTTGCGACACACTGAAGAATCATGAGTACTTCGTAGGAAGGTTGCGAATTGATCACGCACAGGATGTCTATCGCTTCCCTTGGGCATAATTGCCGAGAGTGCAATTACCAAGCTAACGGTCTAGCACAGAGCCAGACCGACAGGAACGTACTTTAGAAAATATTTAAATAAATCACTAATTGACGGTCCGCTCAAACATGTTTCATTGCGTTTCGAATGAAAATATATCCGTGTATATCTATATATTAATACGTGAAGCAAAAACTTTGTACCCCTTTTTACGAAAATTGCGCGGACGGAGCAGTATGAAATTTTCCACACTTATAGAGAGCATAGAGAAGAAGTGCAGAATGCTCATATTTAAAAAAAAATATGCATAAAAAATACAATAATTCCATAAAAAAACATTACACATACTACCATAAAAACTTTGTACCCCTTTTTACGAAAATTGCTCGGAGGGAGCAGTGTGAAATTTCCCACACTTATAGAGAATATAGAGAAGAAGCGCACAATGCTAATATTTTTTTTAAATAATGCATAAAAGATACATTAAATCAATAAAGAAAACATTACACACACTACATACCATGTATTTGACACACACACACGCATGCACACTATTTGCTTATTGTCAAACTTTTCATATTGCTTATAGTCTGTGGTCAAATTGAGAATAGTTTAAATATTGTTTGTCTTTATGAATATTTTGCCTAAACTTGGTCTTTGCGAAATTTGTGATTATATAATTTGACAATAGAATCATAACAATGTTCAAACTTATAATTTCAATTAATTATGGTCGAATTTCGACTACTGTGGGACCACTAGTATATTTTAATATCTAAATCAAGCTTTCAGAGCATCCATAATATTGGGCGAGTTTTTTTTTGTTCCATTCAAATCAATGTCTTCGAAGGCAAACGATCATATCTGATGATGAGTGGTCACTTTCGCCTACAAACGTCACGATTCCAGGAGCATAATCAAACCGCTGCCCTGCCCACCTAGCATTTTACATCTGTTGATAGTTATAAAGATACAAAAACATAATTACCCCATTTACGATATGAAATAAAAGTCGGCAAGGCAATGCCAGTTCCTCGTTGGTCTCTATGTTATTGTAGGAATAGGATCTAAATTTCTTTGACGGCCCTGTTCGGTCATATGATTCGAGATCATTTAATACAGGTAGCATAATATCTGATTGAAACGTTACCGGCTACCGAACAGGATGTGTCTAAATTAAATAAATGTCTGCCATCGTAAATCAATCGCGTTAGAAACCAAAGATACGCCGACGTCGTTCGTATTTATAGAGAAAATGTAATGTGATGTATTTAGGTATTGTAATACGTATCTCTCAGGTCTTCATTAATACTGTAATTATGTTTACTTTAAGCTACATGACAATGTGTTGTGCGTTATATATAGATTCTTTTCTTTTATTTACCGTAAACGTAGTCAATAAACTACGAAGTTATAAATGTGAGTTCATTTAGTAAATCAATAAACATTATAGGTACATATTTTCTTCGGTTTTCACAAGTCCTATCGTCAATCTTGCCACTATTTCCGAACTTTCTTTTTGTTACCAAAATGGATGAACGAGCGGCCCACTTGGTGTTAAGTCGTCATTAGAATCTATGGATATTAATCACGTTAATGCGCCGCTCATCTTGAAAAATGAGTTCTAATTCCTAGTTGTTACAGTACAACGGCGGCCCCACCACTTAAAACGGAACTCATTCCCCCACTTCCCGTTAGAAATAGCCAGGCTGGTGGTACTTATTCGTGCGGGCTCACAGGACGCTCTACCACCACCAGTAATAACACAAATTATAATATTTGTGGGTTTGATTTTTATTACACGATGCTATTCCTTCACCGCTGAAGTCTTCCGTGAACATTTGTCAAGTACGCATTTCACTAAATAATTGGTGCCTGCCTGAGGGATTCGAACATCGGCTCATTCGTAGCGCTCTATACGTTTTTTTTTTTTTTTTCTTATCATTGAAGTAGTACTGGTAGCCTGGAGGCCTTTCCAGTTTTACCAGGACAAGTGGGCGAGCAAGGCTCAGCCAGGAGGGGTGTGCTAACAGCTGCCCGAGCGCCTCCGAAGAAGACCTAATAACTCAAGGCTATACGTATGTACCGGGCGTCTTATCCTTTAAACCACGAGGAAATCGTTCCGAATCTTTTACAGTTTCCATGGTCACGGAAGATTGACAGTGCCTGTGAACATTCTTGCCTGTTATTCTACAAGACAAGGTCTCAAAGACCGACTTTCGTCAACAGTGCAACGGAGGGTTTTAAAATTCTTTGGTCACATCTCCAGAAAAGAGCACTCGATGGAGAAGTCCCGGCCCTGGACTACCAGTCGGTAGTCCAGGGCCGGGTGGAAGGCAGAAGATCACCCGGCCGCTCACCGACCCGCTGGACTGACCTAATAAAGAAGTCGACTGAGTCCACTATGGTCGAATGTACTCGTAACGCTTCGAACCGCCAGACCTGGAAGCACATTACCTGGAGGGCGGTTGTCGGGAGCATGGGCGACCTAACAGGTCCTACTGCACATACAGCGTCAACGCAACCACGACCACACTGACAAGAGTGTCCGACTGAGAAAAATTCTACAAGAATAACATTATTTCGCAGTTGTGTATCTAATCGTACTGGGAAACAAATCAGCATAAAGACATCTCATTGAAGCGAGAAAGGAACACAGTGTACATAATTAAAACTCGTGAAGCATGTAAATAACAAGAGGACGGGTAATCAACAATAATTAATATGATCTTAAAGATAAAATTTTCATCGGATCTCATCTTAAGTTTCATCTTTATAACTTGATTTTAAGTTATAATATAAGCTAAGCTAGCTGCGACCGTGGTCTCGCCCACAATTAAATCAATTTTTTATTTTTTTATTGCCTAGACTGTTGGGCGAGCTCACAGCCCACCTGGTGTTAAGTGGTTACTGGAGCCCATAGACATCCACAACGTAAATGCGCCACCCACCTTGAGATATAAGTTCTAAGATCTCACGTATAGTTACAACGGCTGCCCCACCCTTCAAACCGAAACGCATTACTGCTTCGCGGCAGAAATAGGCAGGGTGGTGGTACCCACCCGCGCGGACTTACAAGAGGTCCTACCACCAGTAATTACAGTAAAACGTAAAAGCCATAAGACGATTCAGAAAGTTATTATGTAAGATAATTTTTATTCAACTCTCACATAATTTTAATTAATTTTCTTATATTGGGATGAGTGATTTTGCTTTTATTTCGAATAGGAATGATACACTAACTCAGGTCGACAATTAATTAACTCATAGAGACATTAATAGATACGTAAATCAAAATATATCAAATGTTTATTTCTTAAATTTCCACTTAAGTTATAGTTTACTTATTACAAATTTTAATTGGTAAATACATATTTATATTTTCTTCAATGTGATTTATTTATGTTGATAATAATTAAACCTCATCTTTAAGATAATTATAGGTGGACATATGTACATACACTCATATATTCTCTTTTATTTAATGATATCTTTATCGAAATTATCGGTAGTAATCGTATCGAAAACATTGATCATTGTTTTTATTTCACAGCTTAAACATTGTTATTTATTATTTAAATCTACATGTTCTTGATAATATAATATAATGCCGTTTTATAATAATCATCAACATGTAATAAAATATAGCATAATCGATTTCCGCTCGTGATTTAGAATATCATTCCGAAAACTGCAAACGGTTGATAAATTAACATCGACCATTTGAAATTGAAATTCGACTAATGATTCATTCTCTGCTCCAATAAATAAATCTATTTGTGAGGAGTTGGTATTGTCTATTTCGATTATTCATATTGTGTTTTATGGAAAGCTAATAGCACAATTTATATGTTGATTTGTTTTTATATAAAACTAGTTGACCCGGCAGACTTTGTAGTGCCTCAATCGATAGATAAAAGACCTAAACTTTGGTATGAAATAAACTGAAAACAAACAAAAGGAATCCGTCCGACGGGGGACACATCAAAGGAAAAACAAAATTGTTATTTTTATTTAATTCCGAACATTGTCATGTTTATCTACCTTTTGAACCTTCTCTGAACTTCCACAAATAATTCAAGACCAAAATTAGCCAAATCAGTCCAGCCGTTCTCGAGTTTTAGCGAGACTAACGAACAGCCATTCATTTTTATATTTAAAGATTAAGGTAACTAAAATATAACTCAGGTTTTGATATTTTTATGTACCGTTTTTTTTAATGTCATGCACTTTACGTTATTAAGTTAACTCAAGAACCGAAGTCTACCGGACTTATCGGAACTTACCGGCGCCTATCGGAGTCGCCCTCTTGCGACATGAGGTCCAAAACCAGACTAAAACCAATAAAAGACTAATTAATGTTTCCGAAGGTTACGGAAAAAAAAAAAAAAAAAAAAAAACAAAAAAAAAACACCATTATATATTATATAGTGTTGACCCAAAAACGCCCTTTACGCCCCACACGAGAAGGGTCAAGCAATCACCCGGTACCATTTTAACCTGAATTCTAGAATGTCATTAGCAAAGTTGATGTTTATTACACATTTTTACTGTGATTTCAAACACGCAACTGGCGAGTTAGTGGTAGTTTTAATGGAAGTAAGTTTTTTTTTTTCAATAACAATTAAATCCTCTGAGTTTTTGTATTTGTTCGGTGAATTTATACTTGTGGGCGTACTGTGAATTAGTAGTGTAATTAATTAGATAAGACAATAGTAACTGCTCAAGTTCGCTCTAGACGTACCTGCCCTACCATCAGTGAAATAAATAGTGTTAGAGATAAGCGGGAGAGACATTAATCGAAGTCTGAAGGGTTTTCTAGCTTTTAACGCAGACAATCATTCAGTTCTGATGGAGAGTCATCATTGCTTTTTTTCCTACCTAAGCTGATAGCCTTGAGAGGCTATTGCAGCGTAACCTTAGCTAGTAGGTGAGCTCACGGGGCTCAAACTGGAGTGATGCTAACACTGACCCTAGCAAGAGCAGAGCTCCGCAAAATCTACCACCGGATCGGAAACGCGATCCACTGAGATGATCCGGCGAGAAACTCAGTAGGCTGTGTCTGTGGGGTCTGTGGATTATAATATGTATATATATCTTTCTCTTCGTCGCTGCAATCTTGGCAGATTGGTCGTATCTACCATGATTGACCTGGTTTGTCCTTCTTTATAGTACACCTGCCGCTCGAGCTCAATCAAAAGATCCTGATTCCGAACACACATGACCAATATATTTATAAACTAGCGACACGCCCTCGCTTCGCTTCGGAAACATTAAAACACACATGAAACCAAAAAAATAAAATAAAAAAAAATTAAAAAAAAGTAGCCTATGTTCATTAGGGACAATGTCGGCTTCTAATGGAAAAATAATTTTTCAAATCGGTCCAGTAGTTTCGGAGCCTATTCGAAACAAACAAACAAACAAATCTTTCCTCTTTATAATATTATAGTATAGATCATTATTAATCATTATTAATTATTATTAACAGTCTGTCGGGTGCTACATTAGAAAAAGCGAGCTTAGAAACTTATCAAACACTTTAGATCTGGAAAGCAGATCGAGTCGATCATCTTGAGAAACTCCTCAGAGCACTCCCCGTGGAACTCACGATACAAAGCATAGAGAGACTAATAAAAACTCTTCGTACTCCCAAACAGTGGCCTGTTCCGTATGGTCTCTGCAATAACAAAAACACATTTAAAATAAAACTCTAATCAGTTATTCGTACGTTAAGAAAACAACTAATTATTCTACGTTAAAAATCAACATATACGGTGTGATTACGCAACGTTACTATGACAACGGAAGTAACAACTCATTATAATTCAAAATCGGAAAAGGTAAGTAATTCCGTAATCGTGCGACAACACGTTAATAGGAAATGTATTTAGTTCAATTAATGAACAGCGTTCATGGGACTTTCATAATTTACTTAGTTTTTAATTAGGACGTAATAAATAGAAATAGGAAAAAGTAGTTTTTTTTTAACATCCAATCTCGGTCACCAGAAATACAAAAGAAACGAAAACAACACCTGTTTTATTTGGCGAATAATAGATTTATTACTTTATACAAATTTGGCTGAATTAATAAGACACTAATCAGTATGCTAATAGCTTATTCATTCATGTGGGAAAAATATTATGCGCAAATAAATTTATATTTTTTTTTTATTGTTCACAGATATTGATTGCTATAGAAAAATACTTATGAGGTGAGAATTTTTTTTATTTCTTCCGGGTATAAGTGGTCATAGGAAAGCCGGTAAAACGGCATTGCTGATGCAATCGGAGGCAGTGTTATTATTATTTATTATTTATTTATTAAAGGCTAATCCTCAAACAACTCTTGGGATTGCAATATCGTTGTTTTTTTTATTTATTTATTGCTTAGATGTGTGGACGAGCTCACAGCCCACCTGGTGTTAAGTGGTTACT
The DNA here is from genome assembly GCF_030267445.1 of Bombyx mandarina. Taxonomy (NCBI): domain Eukaryota; kingdom Metazoa; phylum Arthropoda; class Insecta; order Lepidoptera; family Bombycidae; genus Bombyx; species Bombyx mandarina. The sequence goes on from NC_143234.1 coordinate 16,655,304, forward strand.
GGAGCCCATAGACATCTACAACGCAAATGCGCCAACCACCTTGAGACATAAGTTCTAAGGTCTCAGTATAGATATAACGGCTGCCCCACCCTTCAAACCGAAACGCTGCTTCACGGCAGAAATAGGCGGGACTGTCCCTTTTTATAATTACGAGTCCCGGTGTCCCCGAAATGAACTCTGGAACGCAAAATTGTCCCGTTTTCGGCCGAACGCGAGCGTTGTAAGCTACATTAAAGCAAATTTGTTCCTCTAATAAATATAAATATAACTAAACATCTTGAGTATATAATTATGTTGTTTAATTCGTAATTTTGAAGATAACTTTTCGGAATAATAACTTTAAAAAAGTACTGTTTTGCTCCATTATGCATCTGTCGATTGTCCTAAATAAACCAACGTCCCCTTTTGAGTTAAAATATAAATGATCACGTTAGTAATGGGTCGGATTTTTTAATTCCCGAATAGTGAAAACGCGAACGAAGAAAGCGCCAATTTTACTGTAGTACCTACTGAAGAAGATTTTACTGTATAACGGTTATCGCATCAACCGATTAGACACAATAAAAAAAACACGATTTGTAAAAAATAATTATATTCAAATAACAACTGTTCTTATTTATAATCAACGAATAAAAACCGAACTCCGTAATACGCATCGGATAAATCATAATAACGTTAATAATTTCGTCGCTTTGTCACGGCGCACAGTGGGTCGATTCTATGATTTTAGTGACTTAGGGACCAACTTTGTTTTTTTACATTTTTCTTTATGTAGATAGATAGAGCTCGTTAATCTCAATAATAATTGTTTTGGGCAAAAATTACAAAAACTTTATAGTTTGGTCAGAAAAATGTGTTTTGTGATTTTTTTGTATGGAGCGGGTCACATTAAATTAAATTCCTGCTAAGTACCGCGAGGTCCCGCTTTGAAACTTTATTTTCCTTATACCTTGTCTAGTCTACTATCATTTGATGCTATGAACATGTGCATAAAGTTGCAACTCTGCCAAATAAATGGATCGAAAAAAATTAATAAATACATAGAATAAAAACCTTTTTTTTTTTTTTCGTAAGTGCTTTTAAGTTAAATTTGATATGGATTAGTAAGTAAAAGCACGTAATGATACCCATAATTACATAATACATAACAACAATACATTTAGTAGGTCTCTAATTATGCAATCTCTCTAAATATTATATATTTTGTTTCACCTTTCGATCTTTGGGTCAGAAGACGAAAGAAGATTGTGTAAAATATCCTCATTAGTCGACGTTCTACTTCTCATTCTTGAATAACATCTCTCTGTATATTTCCGAAAATCTTTATTGCGAGCTTCCGCTGCCTCTTCCGAGAGTTTACCTATACGAATGGCACCAAAGTTCTTCATTATTATATATCACTGCCATGTGCCAACAATTTATGGATACTGGAAGGCATATATAATACCAGGGATATACATTAACATACAATTCTGCAGTATATCTAAAAAATTCCGAAAAATTGGAAACGCGCTCTCCAGATGCAACAGAGTGAAGAATCACGTGAAGCCTCTCTATTAAATCTTTACGTATTCCTGTTATGCGGGCTGTTTCTTCTGCATCCCTGAAAAATCTTCTGGCAGTATTGCCATCATTGGTTGTTCCTACTCCTTGCTTGACAACATCTATAAGTAAACCGCATTCCTTTTTAAACGCTTGCTGTATAGCGCTCTTTCTGATTGATATTTTTTCTTTGTCATCCCCCCTTGCAACCCCATTTCTTGAAGTCCAAACGATAAGACGCAAACAAAAAAGTGTCATATAAAAAATAATCTCACAGGAAACTACATACGATGAAAAAATTGTGAAGTAATAAAATTATATTTACCGATATGAAGTAAGCACTCCATGCATCTTATCCAGGCATGTAAAAATGGCATTCCATACTGGAATATTTCTTCATTATTTTCTCTTTGATAAGCAAGTCACTCCAAAAAACTCTGACGGTTTTGCTTTGCAAATATCACAGACGGCAGAAAATGTTTCTGAAAAATATGAGGTTATTTTGCCGTCTATCATCATCATGTGCAATTGATGCTTAACTTCAACTTGTTTGATTTTTGATGGCTGAAGTCTTTCTATTTCTTCTGTTATGCTAGCTTTTATAATTGTTACTGTTGACTGCGTTTCTTTTGTAAATTTAAACATTATTGGACGGCAATAAAAAGTTGATGAGGTCGTTTTCCCAAACAATTGTTCCATCAAATTTCTGAAGCCTTATAGGAACTAGACTGACCATGAAAATAGATGAATCATCAAACTCTGTTTCAGTTTTTTGTTTATAATTACTTTGACCTGGGGCTCTATCAAAGCCTATTTGCTTATAAGCAGTAGCTCTCTTGCAGAGTCCAAATCCGAAGTAATCACATCTAAAAGCCTATATAGCGCCAAGTTTAGTAATGCTTGCATTTTAATAGCAACTCCTTCTTCAGTAATAATTACCTCGTCTTTCCCTGGATAACATTTGGTCTTTTCTTGCTTAATTTTATATTAAGAAGGGTATAAATCAGACCCATTTTCACTTGCTGCTTCTCTTAGGTTTATATACTGCCACTTAATTTAAGTGAAACTAATATTGCCTTATCGGGAGAATATGTACTACTTTTCACTTTATTTGTAATTAAATACTCATTAACTTTTTCTAGATCTTCGGGGTGATTTGACAAGTGGTTCATTATTTCTCCTACATCTTCATTTCTAGTGTTTCTCAAACTAGTAATTGTAGTAGCTTTCATTTCATCCGGGGATAACGAAAGCGATTGGTAAATTTGTTCAATGCGTCTTCGTTTTTGCCTGGATCCCAATTCTTCAAAAGGTTTTCGAGGTGCAAAAATAGATGTCGAGGCTTCTGTAGTACATTTGAGGGTGGTACATTTTCAACATCTTCAGTATTAGAAATCTCGAGCCTTTCATGTGCAGTGTTGATAGCTTCAGGTATCATTCCTTCGGGCCAGTTTATTGCACATTCTAACCAATCACATTTTTTTCTTATAAACTGTGCTAACATGCGACTACTTCGTTTCCATATTGCACTTATATTTGAACAAAATTGCGTACTGAATTTTTGGAGCTCAACATTTTTCTCTTCGGTCACGTTTATTTGATTTTGTAGGAATTGAAAGAGTTTTTTATTATCAGACAGCGACTGTAGTTGCTCTCTTAAAATCATAAATAATCCTAAATTGTTAACAAAATTATCAATTATAACGGAAACAGCAAGATCACAACGACAATCACGAGATGTTAGTAGTAGTACGAATAAACGAACACTAGTTAGTATATAATAAACATGGTCACTTTATACTTCCAGAGACAAAAAAATGTTTACTATATTTTCTACTACCCAGTAATGGCTACTTAACTAATTATCCTCATTAAATAATGTTAACTATCTTAATAATTAGAGAGATTGCATTTAGTAGGTCCCTAATTAATAGGGACCTACTAAATGTATTGTTGTTAGGTATTATGTAATTATGGGTATCATTACGTGCTTTTACTTACTAATCCATATCAAATTTAACTTAAAAGCACTTACGAAAAAAAAAAAAAAGGTTTTTATTCTATGTATTTATTCATTTTTTTCGATCCATTTATTTGGCAGAGTTGCAACTTTATGCACATGTTCATAGCATCAAATGATAGTAGACTAGACAAGGTATAAGGGAAATAAGGTTTCAAAGCGGGACCTCGCGGTACTTAGCAGGAATTTAATTTAATGTGACCCGCTCCATACAAAAAAATCACAAAACACATTTTTCTGACCAAACTATAAAGTTTTTGTAATTTTTGCCCAAAACAATTATTATTGAGATTAACGAGCTCTATCTATCTACATAAAAAAAATTATAAAAAAACAAAGTTGGTCCCTAAGTCACTAAAATCACAGTATCGACCCACTGTGCGGCGGTCGATAACAGCCGGCGGTCGTTTACCGTTCGTTACGTTTTTACTACAATACGGGGACCGCTAGCCGATGGTTTCGCAAGTCATCAGACTGACAGAAGCCCAGAATTTCCTATAAACCATTGATTGCGTGTGGTGATGTTGAAGAAAATTCTCGAAATACGTTGAGATTGAACTACGGGCTCACGCTTCGAAGTGGACAGAGGTATTCTATGGCTTCAGTGACCACTTAAAACCGGGTGGACCATGAGCTCGTTCATCTACCGCGTGCAATAGTTTATGATTAGATTTCTTCGAAAAAAAATTCCTACCTATTCTGATAGACTTGAGAGGCTATTTCAGCTTCTCCTTGACGTGTAGGTGAGCTCACGGGGCTCAAACCGGAATGTTGCTAACACTGGCCCTAGCAAGAGCAGTGCTTCGCAGAATCTACCACCGGATCGGAAACAGTACCCTCTGAGTAGATCCGGTGAGAAACTCAATAGGCTGTGTCTATGGGTTAATTTACTCGTCGAACCCTTCGTCGCAAGCGGAGGACGGTGACTGGTGCTTGAGGTACCTAAAAGCACCGTTCATGGATCGGGATGATCCGTAATGACGTGCTTAGGGCAGTTTCTTCGATACAACTCCATTTTGGTTTTCAATTAAATACGTACCTTGTGTTACCCTAGTTTGTCAAGTTAATTCCCAAGAGAAGCGTCGAACTGTTTTTGCCAAGTTTGAAGAAGGATCGTACCCGAAGACCATGCAGAAGAAGATTGAAAGAGGAAAAATAAGAAGAAGAAGAGAAGAAGATTGAAAAACAAAAAGCCCACGCTGTTCCTTGGCACTGGGAGAATTCACAGGAGTTGTAATTCATACCCGTGAATTTCCCGATGCCTTAGCTCAGTGTGGTCACTCTACGTCGACGAACAAGAAGAACGTAACAAACCTAACCTGACGCGCAAATAAGAAAAACTGCATAACAGAAGAGGATCAAGATATAATTGTTTCAATAGTAATATCCATACTAATATTATAAATGCGAAAGTAACTCTGTCTGTCTGTCTGTCTGTCTGTCTGTTCCTCTTTCACGCCTAAACGGCTGAACGGATTTTGATGAAATTTGGTATGGTGATAGACGATAACCTAGAAATGGTCATAGGCTATAAATAATCACGCCATCGTTCTTAGGGGGTAGGCAGTAGGCAGATAACTAAATTGAGTTAGTGATTTTTAGTCGTTTTTGTTGGGACTTTTTCTCTTTCACGTATAAAAGGCTGAACAGATCTTGATGAAATTTAGTAAGGTAATAGATGGTTACCTAAAAACGGATATAAGATCAAAATGATCACGTCATAGTACTTAGGGGGTAGGAAGTAGGCAGAAAACTGAATTGAGTTAGTGATTTTTTTATGGTTTTTGGTGGGAGTTTTGCTCTATCATGCCTAAACGGCTGAACGGATTTTGATGAAATTTAGTTAGGTGATAGATAGTAACCTAGAAAAGGATATGGGCTATTAATATTCATGCTATCGTACTTAAGGCGTAGGCAGTAGGCAGAAAACTAATTAAGTTAGTGATTTTTAATAGTTTGGTTTAAAAGTTTACCTCATTCACGCCTTAACGTCTGAACGGATTTTTATAAGACTTGATTAATATAAAGATAGGATCCTAGGCACGGACACAGGCTACTTCTTACGGCGGGAAAATACCTCATTCCCGCGGAAATCTAGCGTGATCGTGTCAAGAAGCGAATGACGCCATAGCTACTGAAATGATTTTGATGTTTTTTTTTTTAAATGAGTGTTACTAAGACTTAAAGTTAGTATTTGATCACTTTTCTAACTTAGAGGGTCGGTAGGCGCCATAATTTAGGGAATTTATTATAAAATTTTGATGCATCTGTCTTTATTTAACAGTTTTACTTGGATCGAAACTTAGCGACATACCATCACACTACTTAACTTATAGGGTAGGAAGGTACCAAAATTCAGACTACTTTTTACTTCGGGAAAATATCTCATTCCCACAGGAACCTATACACAGCTACCTATCTACAACATTAAAACTCTGTCTAGAATCACATTACGCCATAGCTATTGATCTGATTTGTATACGATTTTTTATTCAACTGACTGTTAAATTACATACAGATAAAATCTAATTACCTACACCACAGAATTAATATAGTACTACATAACTAGCTACGCTTTAAACTTGAGGAGGTAATTAGATAGACATTTATACGAACTTTATGCTCAGTAATCAATCATAGTGATAAGTTAATACTCATTTTAGACAAAGAAACGGATAGGTAATCAGTTCATCACCGAAATTATAACACCTACACTTAGTTTGTTTACTATTAAACGAGGGAAAATAATTCAATATAACGCAAACCTTCAAATCATACGTCGTCGTAGTGCATAGTTGTTTAGGTTCAATACGTTATTGATTGATTTAGATATTTAGGTTATAAGTAAAAAGGTTTGCTTTATCGAAGTTTTTATAAAAAATTGTCTTACGTTGTAGTTTTTAAAACTACCGATTTTAAAAATCTTTAATTATTGTTTTATTGTTTTCGATATGCCACGCAAACGTAAATCCAATCTAAGCCGTAGTTCTAGCAGAGCTCGAACTGCAAAAGTTGCTAGAAGCCAAGAATCTGAAGAGCAGACTCAGACGCGTCAGATGTTAGATTCTCAGCGTCATGCGACTCAAAGAGCTTCTGAGACCTATACGCATACTCAAGCCCGTAGGACCTTAGATGCTGAGCGCCACGCATCTCAAAGGGCCTCTGAGACGTTTACACAGACTCAAGCCCGTCAGGCCCTAGATGCTGAACGCCACGCATCTCAAAGAGCCTCTGAGACGTTTACGCAGACTGAGACCCGTCAGGCCCTGGATGCTGAACGCCACGCATCTCAAAGGGCCTCTGAGACCTATACGCAGACTCAAGCCCGACAAACCTTAGATGCTGAGCGCCACGCATTTCAAAGGGCCTCTGAGACGTTTACGCAGACTCAGGCCCGTCAGACCCTGGATGCTGAACGCCACGCATCTCAAAGAGCTGCTGAGACAGTGGAACAGACTCAGACACGTCGAGTTTTAGATGCCGAACGTCACGCGCAATTGATTGCGGCAGAGACTGACGAAGATTCACAAAGACGACGTCTTTTAAATGCTGAACGGCAGGCAGAAAGAAGACGTACGTTTTCAATGAGTACGTGGGAGGCATTTAATGGTGCCGCTTTTGAGTATGACCCTTTGATCGACTATGTTAATCACCGATTGGTTATCATTGGGAGAATGGATAAAAAATGCAGATATTGTGAAGCACTGAAATGGAAAGAAGAAACTCCAGGTATGTGCTGTTCTGGTGGAAAGGTTAAAATTCCATTACTTGGCGAGCCAGAGGAACCTCTTAAATCTTTACTTTTATACGACAGTAACGAATCGCGCCGGTTTTTAAGCAGGATTAGAAAGTATAATTCTTGCTTTCAGATGACGTCATTTGGTGTAGATAAGGAGGTCGTAATGCCTGGATTTTCACCTACTTTTACCATCCAAGGACAGGTGTATCACAGGATTGGTTCCTTACTTCCCGCAAATAATGAACAACCAAAGTTTTTGCAACTTTATTTCATGGGCGATAAAAAAAACGAAGCTGATCGCAGGTGTCAAAATATACAAGGAATCGAAAGGGATACTGTTTTAAAACTCCAGAGAATGTTGCATGAACATAATCGCCTTATCAATACTTTCAAAACAGCACTAGAAAGAATGCCGGGAGAGGATTATAGGTTGGTGATGCACCCCGATCGCACACCAAGTGGGGAACATGAAAGGCGGTATAATGCACCGTTAATAAATGAAGTCGCAGCCTTGGTTACAGGCGAACAGTTTGCTTTCCGTGATATAGTTTTACAGGCCCGAGATGACACATTAACCAGGGTGCCTGATACTCATAAATTTTATGATGCGTTGCAATATCTGATCATATTTAGTAAGGGACAAGAGGGGTACCACTTTCAAGTTCCTCAAATTAATCCTGTAACAGGTCTTCCCTTGCATAACAAAAAGGTTTCATGCATGGATTTTTATGCCTACAACATGATGATACGAGAAAACAACTTTAACATTGTACAAAGATGCAAGCAACTGGCCAATCAGTTTTACGTTGACATGTACGTTAAAGTTGAAAGCGAGAGGTTACGGTACATATCATTAAATCAAACTAAACTAAGAGCAGAGAATTACATCCATCTTCAAGACGCTGTGGCAAATGACGCTAATTTAAATCCAAATAACTTAGGTCGTATGGTCATTTTACCATCTTCATTTGTAAATAGCCCGCGGTACTTACACGAATACTCAGGACGCGTTTGTTTATGTGCGTACACATGGTCGCCCTGACTTATTCGTCACCTTTACTTGCAACCCAGCCTGGCCCGAAATAGTCAATCAGTTGATGCCGGGGCAAAGCGCAATAGATAGACATGATGTAGTCGCAAGAGTTTTTAGACTAAAAGTTAAAAAACTAATGGATGTGATTAATAAAGGCCGAGTGTTCAGAGAAGCGCGCTGCTTTATGTACTCTGTCGAATGGCAGAAACGTGGACTGCCACATGTCCATATATTATTGTGGTTAAAAGATAAGTTACGACCCGATCAAATAGATAACATAATCAGCGCTGAAATACCGGATCCTAACATTGACAAGACTCTCCATGACATTATTGTAAAAAATATGATTCACGGTCCATGCGGACCCGAAAATCCACAGTGCCACTGCATGAAAGACGGAAAATGCACAAAAAAATTTCCTCGCAAGTTAGTGAAAGAGACCGTTCACAACGACCACGGATACCCGCAGTATCGTAGAAGAGCGCCAGCAGACGGAGGTCGAACAGCAACCGTGAAGCTCCGAAATGGTAGCTACGTTACGGTTGATAATAGTTGGGTAGTCCCCTATTCACCAATTTTATCAAAAATGTTTAACGCCCACATAAATGTTGAGGCATGCAGTTCAGTACGCGCCATCAAATATATTTGCAAATATATAAACAAGGGTAGTGATCAAGCTATTTTCAATTTTAGAAATACTGATCTTGCGAATCCCGTAGATGAGGTACAAACTTATCAGTCTGGTCGGTATGTCAGCAGCAACGAAGCCGTGTGGCGTCTGTTAGCATTTCCGTTGCACGAAAGGCATCCCACCGTGACACATCTCAGCGTGCATTTAGAAAATGGTGAACGCGTTTATTTTAATGAACACAATTTCCACGAACGAATAACTACTCCGCCAAAAACCACACTCACTGCTTTTTTTGATCTTTGTATCAGAGATGAGTTTGCAAAAACTCTTCTTTATGTCGAGGTGCCGAGGTATTATACTTGGGATGCAAGTAGGAAAACTTGGAAACGCCGCATTCAAGGTACTTCAGTTCACGATTGGCCTGGCGTCAAATCTGGAGATGCTTTAGGACGAGTTTATACAGTTCATGTTAGTAACATGGAATGTTTTTGTCTACGCATGCTTTTACACCATGTGCGCGGACCTACCTCTTTCAATGATCTAAAAAAATACAACACACAAGATTATCCTACATTTCGAGAGGCATGTGAGGCAAGAGGATTACTGGAGAATGACAACCATTGGGATGTGACACTGGAAGAAGCTGCTCAATGTAGATCAGCAGGCAAGATGAGAGAGCTATTTGCTGTATTAGTAGCGACATGTGGTCTTTCAAATCCTCAACAATTGTGGGATAAATACAAAAATGATATATATGACCGACGATATATTGCACAGATTACAAGAGCAAAATCCCAATGTCACGTACAGTGATTTAATTTACAATGAGGGTCTGACAAAAATTGAAGACCAGGTTAAAACAATTTCTAGAAAGGATTTATCAGATTATGGAATGATCAGACCACAGAGAACCGAGGAAATCAGTAGCGATTTAATACGGGAACTAGATTACGATACTGCTTCCTTACAACAACAATTGACAGAGTCTGTTCCACGTTTGATCCCAGAACAAAGGTTAGTATTTGACAATGTTTTCAAAAAAATCGAAGATGGCGAAGGTGGTTTGTTATTTTTGGATGCTCCCGGAGGCACGGGAAAAACCTTTCTTTTAAACTTGCTTTTAGCGCAAATCCGAAAAGATAAAGGAATTGCTGTAGCAGTTGCCTCTTCCGGAATAGCCGCCACTCTGCTCAATGGTGGTCGAACGGCACATTCGGTGCTTAAACTGCCATTAAACTTAGCCCATGAAGAAATGCCAGTCTGTAATATAAGTAAAAACAGCGAGCGTGGACGTATGTTGCAGCAATGTAAATTATTAGTTTGGGATGAGTGTACTATGTCCCATAAAAGAGCAATTGAAGCTCTAGATCGGACTTTGAAAGACATCAAGAGTAATCCAAATATCATGGGGGGGATGGTGGTACTTTTAGCGGGCGATTTTAGACAGACTTTGCCGCTTATCACTAAAGGCACCCCTGCAGATGAAATAAATGCGTGTTTAAAAGCGTCAACGTTATGGGTGCACGTAAAAACGTTTAGTCTGTCTACAAATATGAGAGTGCAACTACACAATGATGTACAATCTGGACAATATGCTGCTGCTCTTCTTAAAATTGGAGAAGATCGTATGGCAAAGGATGGTAATGGCATGATTACATTGGATCGTGAATTCTGCAATGCTGTGCATAATCCAGATGATCTAAATAACTTCGTCTATAGCGAACTGCTAACTAATATGAGGAATAGAGACTGGTTATGTGAAAGAGCAATTTTAGCGCCGACGAATGAAATGGTGGGACAGATAAACGAGCAAATTATGTCACGCGTGGAAGGTGATATTGTTGAGTTTCTCTCTGTAGACACTGTAATGGATACTGAACAAGTAACATCATACCCTGTAGAATTTCTTAATTCTTTAGAACTGTCGGGAGTACCTTCACACAAACTGAGGCTGAAAGTAGGCGTTCCTGTCCTTTTAATGCGGAATTTAGATGCACCAAGACTGTGTAATGGCACACGGTTGCAAGTGACACACCTCGGTCGCAATATTGTAAAAGCAATCATTATGACTGGAATGGCAAAAGGAGAGAACGTTTTAATCCCCCGTATACTCATAATTCCGACAGATTTGCCATTCCAGTTTAAGAGATTACAGCTTCCGCTGAAAATCGCATTCGCTATGACGATAAATAAAGCTCAGGGGCAAACATTAAAAGTAGCCGGCATTAATTTAGAAAAGAGTTGTTTTTCTCACGGACAATTATACGTGGCTTGCTCACGTGTTTCAAGTCCACAGAATCTCCATGTGTTGGCCAGAGAGGGAAAAACAAAGAACATAGTTTACAAAAATGTACTACAGTAATAAGGCCTCTTATTTTTAGCTTCCTACATTATTATACTACTTACATTAAGTTAGTACTTCCTACGCAGACGATGTTACGGATGTCACACTGTCTAACATCGGGGGTTGGCAGGTAGGTAGTTAGTAGTATTTTAAACCGATTTACATTATTTACTTTTTATATTTACTAAGGAAACATTCGGAGCTATCCATTATGTAGCTTAGGTTGCTTTTGAACAAATTTTGATGTGAAGTTGAGGACTGGAACACGATAGTGGGACATTGTTGCAGGGGGACTTATAGCCGGGAGAAAACAAAAAAACTTATGCGGACGAAGTCGCGGGTAAAAGCTAGTTACTTCTATATATGTAATAGGTTGGGGAAAAGTTTCTTCGCATTTTATAAGAAAATTCACAACATTTTTTAATATAGTTTATTTATATTTAACTAAAGTATGTAGATACCATTTTGCTTGATAACTTTTTAACATCTTGTAGGTAGGGACATGGTCGTTTTTTTTGTTTTTTTTTTATTGTCTATGCAGGAAGACGAGCTTATGGCCCACCTGATGGTGAGTGGTTACCGTCGCCCATGAACTTCAGCAATGCCAGGGCCAGAGCCAAACCGCTGCCTCCCATTGCTATAGAAATTTTGGGGCTTCTGATCAAAATACCGCGACAATTAGTTTTGGCAGTCCTCTCGTGATGTTAACCTGACACTGCCTAAATAATTCTGAAGAGACCGAATGTGTGGCATCACATATGTGGTTCGTTCTTCAAATCAAAATTTCCCTCACGAAAGCATTTAAACCAAAATCGCACGATGCGTTCATTAGCAGTCCCCTCTCCAAACGCAACTTTGATATTGCGAGCTGTTTCCGCAGCGTTAGTTCCGCGTTGGAACTCGTATTAAAAAATAACTCGAATTTTCGAAGTATCCATCTTTCTTGTCTAAGCTAAATAAAAAAAAATAACTGAAAGTTGATAGTCGAATGTTGCACATTTTTTAAAAGAAGAACTTCATATGTACCATTTGAAAAAAGCTTCACTCAAAAATCTCAAACCATGAAGGTTCTATGTTAATTCGAATTACCTTGTATCTACTTCAGTTTATTACTTAATTAATCCATCAGTAATAAAATTATGGAACAATTAAAATGTTCTGTTACAAATGTATGTATAAATGTAAAATATAAATAAGTGCTGCAATTAAAAGCCATTAAATTTTCATAGCCCAAACAAACTTAGACTGTCACCACTGAAAACCGACTATAACATTGACAGTGCTAATTCCTCACGGAACCTTACCGAAACATTATATTATATTCATCTAGCATCACGGAACAACGCAGAGTAGAAAACGTATATCGAAACGAGCGTCATCGATCATTTAATGTTATGCAAGTTTGATGGGAGTCATCGCAGACAAAGCTGGGAACACATTGTCAACGCCACTAAATGCGCTATTGAATACAGTTATACCGTCAAATACGTAAAAAACTGATGTTATTTTAATACCATCGTCATCAACGGGTTCTACACGAGTGTACTTTTTAGAGTGGAAAGAATTCAACATCACACACACTATGTGTACATTTCTTTGTGCTCTTGGGCCCTTACCCTAAAAACTGTTAAGAAACTTATGCGAGTGGCTTTTAAAAATATTTGTAAAAAGTAGGGGAGCTACACAAAATAAATCAACAAATGTTATTTTGCAGATTTATTTTTCACGTTTTCTTCTAAATATTGTTTTTTTTTTCTTTCCTACCTATGTTGATAGCCTTGAGAGCTATTTCAGCTTCTTGACGTGTAGGGGGTTACGGGGCTCAAACCGGGAATGTTGCTAACACTGGCCCTAGCAAGAATAGTGCTTCGCGGAATCTACCACCGGATCGGAATTGCGACTCACTGAGAAGATCCGGCGAGAAACTCAGTGGGCTGTGTCTATGGGCTAACGCACAAAATCACTTAAATAACCATTCGAACACTCTAAAAAGAGACTTAAAACGAGACAATACGTATTTTTTTCGTATAAATTGAAAGATACAAATTTAAAAAAATAAAAAATAAAAAAAAATCGTAATCGGCAATCTCGAGAATCGTTAACAGGTAGATCGATCGTTTTTCTAAGAAACTTTAATGATCGGTGTAATTTGGCTCGTGCTGGCTAAATATGCAATTATTCGAGTTACTTAATCGGCTTCTCGGAAAGTTTAGTTTTGTAATTCACTAGTTTACTCGTTTGGTGTTTTATATTTAATTTCCCGCCATTTGCATTGCTAACATTATTGTTAACGTTGCGACGGCTGTTAAAACGAAATGAGCCGAGTGTTGCATTCTTATGTTTACATAAGAGAACATGATAAATTTAAATTAATGTTGGGTTGAAATATGCAATTAGCTTTCGTCTATGAAAAAATAAATAAAAAAAAGAAGGTTGACCACGCCAATGAAAGTGTCAAATTTTTATTGCCCTTGTAGGCAGACGAGCATACGGCCCACCTGATGGTGAGTGGTTACCGTAGCCCATGGACTTCAGCAATGCCAGGGGCAGAGCCAAGCCGCTGCCTACCGCAAATTTGCGATCTTAACTAAAACATAAAATATACTGCGGGAGTTCCAAGCATGGCAACACTAATGCAAAGAAGAATAAGCAATTCACTTTTTTTTTCTCAGAACGAGACTATGATTATTCGTTTGGATGCATCTGTTACTCTCCGACTTATATTTATTCACGACGATTACAGAATTATATTTCTTTGATTTAAGGGAACTGCCCGTTTACGATACACACGGGCGAAGAGTTTGACTATCGTACGTAGTAATTTTCAAATTTATATTAATACCAACGAATAAAAAAAAAATCAAACTCTATAAACATCGTATCGAAGTATCGATTTGCGATGTCACAGCGTGGTTGAGGGCGCTGTACTTATAAAAAAAAACTTACTCCGAATGTCAAAGTTCAATAAAGCGGTAATTTGTTGTGACGCACGTTACTATGGCAACCGATCGAGCTAACAGCAATGACTAATGCAGTAGTATCGTATTGTGGGTTGGTTTTTCTTTCTACATTACACTTGAATACATTTCTTTGAATTAAAAGACGCCTTGTATATAGAGGAAATAAGCATAATATGTTCTAATGGAATGTTATTTTCATTTGTTCGAATGCCGATGTTTGAAAGATGATGTTAGCTGATTACGTGGTCGGCATAACTGGATTTGCTTATGCAAAAAAGTTTTAAGTTAAAAAAAAACTTAAATAGATTTTAAAATATTAATTCATGATTTTTTTTATTATTGCATGGGTGGGTGGACGAGCTCACGTGCCACCTAGTGTTAAGTGGTTACCGGAGCCCATAGACATCTACAACGGAAATGCCGCTACCCACCTTGAGATATGAGTTCTAAGGTCTCAGTTACAACGGCTGCCCCCACCTTCAAACAGAAACGCATTACTGCTTCACGGCAGAAATAAGCAGGATAGTGGTACCTATCCGTGCGGACTCACAAGAGGTCCTACCACCAGTAAGTTAATTTTAAAGTATATTTTTTTAGGAACTTCAAAGGTAGTAAGTATATTAGACAAAAACATTAGCGTATGCCGCCTATACTAATTTATTTATTATTTTACGATGTGAAAAAACAATCGAAATTGGTTCTAGCATTCAACATTTTGAAGAGTAAATTAAAAGTGCAATCTTACATAAATATAACGAACATATAGAGAATTAGGATCTCTCTCGAACGCCAGATACGGGAAATTATGTCATGAATAGTTCATATAATTTTGTTTATTATTTAACAATTACTACGATAACATAATTTTAAAATGCTTATTATTTATTATTGCATAGTTTTATATTAATCTAGCTGTGATAATTTTGATTGTAATAAACTTTATTACGTTAAATTTAAAAATTAATCAACGCGATTGTTATCAAAACGATAATATTCTATAATCCGACTGTAAACATAAAATTTAGGTTTGAAGAAACGGCCGCAATACAAAACAATATAATTCAGACTTCGACTTCATGCTTTAAGGAGGTTGATTTCAAGTGTTGAAAAAAAAAAGCGATTTTTTCGCTTAAAATTTTATTATAAAACCATCGAGCTCGTGTGTAGCATGCGATCCGGCGTGTCCTTGCGTGCTCATCACCGTGCCGCTCCTGTGATTACGCACAGACAAGCCCCGTCGATAATTTACATGTTACTTTAATATTGCGTTCATAAACATCGGTTGTAATATAGACCGATTATCATTTATCCTCTTTAGACCGAAAAGAAGCCTAACCGCAGACGTGAACTTACCCATGAATACAGGATCAAGAGCACACAAAATTGAGTGCGGTCCTTTAATTATAATAACTAGATGATGACCGAGCTTTGCTCGGTTTTTTTTATTTGATAACGCCATCTTGTTGTGTCTTTAAAGCGGTTAGCTGCCCTCAATTAAGAAAAATAGTATTATTATTCGCCAATAGATGTCGCGAAGAGTCGATTATTGAAAACACGAATAAAACAACATTTTCTGAAAATAAATCGTAGCTAGATCGATTTATCGCCTCCGAAATCCCCTGTATACTAAATTTTATGAAAATCGTTGGAGCCGTTTCCGAGATTCATATTATATATATATTTATATACAAGAACTGCTCGTTTAAAGGTATAAGACTTAGCAAAAATCAAAGGAAACAATGTATATAATCTTTTATTCTTATATCAGTTTTTTATTACGATCTTACATCGGTCTTTTATTTTTATAAGTACGGATCATTTAGTGTTGTTACGCGCTGGGGCTCGGGATAAATAAAGTTCTAGCGAATTACAAATTAAAACTGTATTAAAATTTGCACTTAGAGCACTTAAAACACTTCACAAACACTTTAAAATTCTCAATTCGCTTCTTCTTCGCTTCGCTTCAGGTGATCCGTTTGCTGTTTCGCTTCGAGTTGTTCCGATTACTAACTGACTGCGTGCAATCTCTGCAACGCTTTTATAGCCGACACCACATCCCTAGAATTATTGAGAATATTCCACACAAGTCGAGCATTGTGTGTCCGTTATCTAACAATAGATGGCGTTGTGCTTCCCGAGCGTTCTAGATGCTACTAGACCCTTCGATATTCATTCGACTATTCGGCAATAAATTGCGTTACTCTTACCGGCGTAACTGTAACTAGTTATAAAATAGAATAGTTTTGCAGAGAAGCCGCGGCAAAGTAAAATACACAGGACATACTGGTGCTCGTATATTTACTTGAAGAAAACAAAATACAAAAGAAATTCGTTTTGTTTTATTTTATTACGCGTAGTTCGTTCATTGTATCCATACGAACGAGGCCAGAGTACCCAAACGTATTTTGTAAGGCCAGCCGAAGGTTCATAGAAGTAGAGGAGGCCCAAGCTGAGCTGGTTGGATGGCGTCGAACATCAACAACTTAGGGGTTTTAAGTTGGAGTGGGAAAGGAAGCAAGGAAAGCGAATAAATCGGATTTATGGGACTAGGCTGAGGTCCAACCGCGGCTCTAATGCCTCAGACGGTGATAATGATTTGCCACTGTCGATGTAATTCATGAATATGTTATGTTGTTTTACCGACGTGCGTGCTTAGGTTAAAAATTCGACCGTCGCACGGTTGCAGTAGCCCAAGTGAAACAAAGGGAGGGATGTAAGATACTTTCTTCCACCGTTAGCTTTATTAAATTTGCGAGCATTTGCTGATGAAATAAAATAAAAAATCTCTAAAAATATATCAGGTAAGAAGTTCCAAAACGCATAGTGCCTTTCCGTTTTTACTACGGACGCACTTACGCTACTTACGGTCGAATCTATACTTCTATACTTAATATTATCAAGCTAAAGAGTTTGTTTGTTTGAACGCGCTAATCTCACTAACTACTGGCGTAACTAACTGATGTAAACAGGACCATTCGGGAAGGTTAGAACAAAAAAAGAAAGGAATAATTATCAGAATCGGTTCAAGCATTCTCAAGAAATCGGTGAACATACATAGATAAAAAATATGGTCGAATTGATAACTTCCTTTTTTGAAGTCGGTTAAAATGCGTGCTTTTTGTACCTAAAATAACTGCCATTCATATTATGCCATTATATTATTCATAAAATATTTTCACTTTCTACTTAAATGAAGAGGCGGGTAAAATTTAGCGTTCTGCTAATGTAACTATTCCACACGGACGAAACGCGGGCAAAAGCTAGTTACAAAAATAAAACTTGTTTTATGAACATATTGCTACGTAGGTACTTATTGAGTATCCCAAATAAATTATGTTATATTTATTTTCTTTTCAAATTGAGCCGTCAAATCGAAGGAAGCAATTAGCAAACCGAAGCGAATAAGTTTGTAGACTTTTTAAAACGTTAGAAATGACGCAAGCAAAACAAAGAACTCGTTGTTACGTTGAAAACGAATCGTACATACGAAATCATTAGAACAGTTAGCGTAGCATTTGAAAAAGCTACCGGAGTTTTTTTTATGGAATTAATTAAGAAAATGTTGAAAGAAAAAAAAAACGGCGTTCTAAATTAAACAGTTTAAAATTTTCTGTGCTATGAGTGGAGCTTTCGTTATATTGTATACTAGCTGAGCCGTCAGACTTCGTAGTGCCTCAATCGATAAATAAAATACCTAAACTTTTATATAAAATAAACTTAAAACAAACAAAAGGAATCCGTCCCACGGGGGACACATCAAATTAAAAACAAAATTGTTATTTTTATTTAATTCCGAGTATTTTCTTAATTATCTACCTTTTAAACCTTCTCTGGACTTCCACAAATAATTCAAGACCAAAATTAGCCAAATCGGTCCACACGTTCTCGAGTTTTAGCGAGACTAACGAACAGCAATTCATTTTTATATACCTATATACCTAGGTATAGATAATCAAAGGAGTGGAGAATGGAGTATGAATTTACAGTGCTATGAGTGAAGACAAAAAAAAAGTATATCATATCAAATCATCTTCATGAATCAAACTTATGACAAAGGCATTATTCTAATGCAAAGATTAAATTTGATGAATATGAATAAACTAGAAAACGTGATGGTGAATTTAAAAAATACAACGAATTCAACCGTAATTTTAATACCATTCAAACAATGCAAATTGCCGCAATGTATATGTATGTATTATAAGCTCGGTTGTAAGGTGCGGCATGGCGCCCCAAATGCCAAGGGTTGAAATACAACAGGGGGTGTAAAAATAGGGCGGAATGTTGAGGGGCGAACCTTAATGGTTCTGAGTCACGAAATCAGCACTGAAATTACTAGCGATTTCGTGAAAGGCGACGTGTAGACTCGCGAAATGTGTTTCACAACACGCCATGGGAAATCCTAGTTCTGTGTATTATAAAAACTATGTTAAATTATACCTATTCAATATTGAAATAAATATTCATTTGAATATTGTTTAGATAAAAATATTTCAATACTTCATTGTACATTAACATTTCGTATATAAAGTGTAGTTTTTCATTCATTTTCATTTCATTCATTTTCATTTCATTCATTTTCATTTCATTCATTCACACATTATTCTCAGTGTTTGAGGACAAAGAATATTATATGATCTAAAACACTCTTAAGTTGAAAACATCAAAATGTAATTGATACTTTAAAGCTGTATCTAAATTATCGGAGTGTCGATAATCTCATTCTCACGGATCGTTTGGAGCCTCTGGGTCTGCGAAGGGACCTCGGCTCCCTCTGTATTTTGTACCGTATGTTCCATGGGGAGTGCTCTGAGGAATTGTTCGAGATGATACCGTCATCTCGTTTTTACCATCGTACCGTACGCCACCGGAGTATAGTTCATCCATACTACCTGGAGCCACTGCGGTCATCCACGGTGTGTTTCCAGAGGTCTTTTTGGCCACGTACCAAGCCATGTGTGAAAATCCGAAATCATTATTCATTTTAGGGATTTGATTTCATTAACTTTAATTTATATATTACAACAAACTGAACTTGAAACCAAAGGTGCGGTATCTACTGTATTTCGATGTCACGATTACAGAAATCTACACGAATTGTCAACAGCAACTATCCCGTGTTTCATAACAATGCATGATTGACATTACTGGTGGTAGGACCTCGCGTGAGTCCGCACGGGTAGGTACCAGCACCCCGCCTATTTCTGCCGTGAAGCAGTAAAGCGTTGCGGTTTGAAGAGCGGGATAGCTGTTGTAACTATACTGAGACCTTAGAACTCATATCTCAAGGTGGGTGGCGGTATTTACGTTGTAGATGTCTATGGGCTCCAGTAACCAATTAAAACCAGGTGGGCTATGAGCTCGTCCATTAATATAGTCAATAGAAAAAAATAAGAACAGATTTATTTTAATTAAATACAAATACAAGAGTTGTTATTAAATCACTAATTGCTTTTTTGGTTTATTGATCTTTTACAAAACGGAAATAAATAGTTTCACTTTAATTATTGTTAAGATCCATCAGTACTAATATTTCTGTGCGAAGTGAAAATCGTCTATTACTATTAGTCTAAAATCTGCGATATCTAGACGATTTTATTCGCGTGCTGGAGAACTTGACGTATCAAGTTGGTTGCGTGAAGAAAAGAAGACTAATCGGTGGTTTCCGAGTTCCATAACTTTACGTCGCATTGTTTGTTTCATGGAATTCTTATTTTTACCAATTGAGCTACATGCAAGTACAATTACTTTTAAATATAGCTTCATTTATGGCTTAAAAATAATCAAAACGGTGAAAACAATTTGTTTTGGGAAGGTGTCTAAAATCCAAAAAAAAAACATAAATTAAGTATTGTCCGTTCTGGTAGCAGGATCTATTCATTGTCTTTGTAATTTTTACTACTATAAAATATCGTGAAAAGAAAAATCCATAATACATAAGATACTGGTACACCGGTAAACGCTAATTTATCGGCAATCGTTGAGGCTTCTTGATTAGGAATAGCGAAGACTTCGGGCCACTTTGTAAAGTAATCCATCACCGCCAAGAAGTACTTGTTTCCACTATCGCTCTCTGGGAGCGGTCCGGCAACGTCCAGTGCGATTCTTTCTCACGGAGCTCCTACGTTGTACATGGCAGTTTTAAGTTGTACTTTGGTGGAACATTTATTTATCCCGAACCCCAGCGCGTAACAATATATTGAAATCTCTTAACATTTCTTTCGTCTTTTTTTTATGCTTAGCTGGTGTTAAGTGGTTGCTGGAGCCAATAGATATCTATAACGTAAATACGCCAAAATTGAGATATAAGCTCTAAGGTATCAAGTATAGTTACAACGGCTGCCCCACCCTTCAAACCGAAACGCATTACTGCTTCACGGCAGAAATAGACAGGGTGGTGGTTCCTACCCGTGCGGACTCACAAAAGATCCTACCACCATCCGTCTTTTCAAAGTCGAACCATAGCGTCTACATGGATCGACTTTGCATACATATACATATTTTTGAGTGACTTGTGAACTTGATACCTGTTCTGTGCTATGGTATTTTCTTGTATTAACAAGAAATTAATCAATATTTAGAAGTTATTAATAATTTTCATTTAGTTGCGGGACCGTGTAATAAATAATCAAAAATAAGTTTCTCCTACCGTATCTTCTCCATGACTAGTTAAAGCTTTGAAAAAGTTTTCCTCGGTCATTTCAAGCCCCGTTTTACAATTATTTTCCCAATATATTAGAGTAACCCTCTAACAATAAGCAAATAAAAAGATAATCTACCATTTCCTTCGGTTTTCCCGAGTCGTAAACAAAATTACTTTTACGGTTCAATCTTGCGCGCTTATTATTGTTATTATAATCGTGAATCGTGAAAGGCTATTTTGTTTAAGCGATATTTTTGCAACTTTACAGAATAGCCAATTAAAGCTTAAAAATTTGGAAAAGATATCAAAGCAAAAAAACTTCTTCCGCTATTTGAATTGAGTAAACTTAATTGAAATTCAGTTAAAAACATCTTCCCTTGATACTAATAGCAAATAAAACTTATCTTTATCTTTCTAAGTATCTTTGTAATTAAAGAATTACTAAGCGAAATGTCGCTTAAACCAGATAGCCTTTCACCCCTCTAACACTACAGTTTTCGTGAGAGGACTAGTCTAAGTTTGGAACCGTAAAAGTATTTTTAAAGAAACCCTAAATGATATTGGCAAATCAGAATTCTTTACAATTAGATCAGCCTTTCAAGCTTTTACTAGTGAATAGACCTCATTAAAATAGCCAACGGTACTAAAAGTAATATATACCTATTTCGAATAGCAGATAAATCACACCGAGACTTATATAGCACGGAAAGTAAAACCCAATAAAATTAACCCATGTTTATATAACATGAAAACTTTTAGCCGCTCCCCAAGCTTGCACGCGATGCAGCCGCGCTCAGAACTTTCCTTAATAGCTTTTGCAAACTTAATACACTTTGGTTTTAAGGGATCACACTACACATCGATGTTAGACGTTAGTTCAATATTTTGATGTTAACTTTACAAAGTTCAAAGGAATTATTGTGATTTGATATTATTGGTATTATTCAATTACAGTGAAAATTAAGGCCTCCCATTTTGCTAATTATTCAAATTTTAGAAATCAATCTCAAATTGTTTGTGGAATCGGTGAAAATGTATTTCAATCGCGAGTTAGATCTTAAAATAATTAAACTAGAATATTGTTAATACTTAATTTTTTAATAAACTTTAGATGCAAAAATATCAATACTTAAATCAGAATTTTAGTACCTATCGCTTAGTTAGAACGATGATAAATTAGAACTAAATACAATTAGGAACAAGGGAAATCGGACTTTAAGGTTGTATTATATTTCCAATGTCGAGTATTATGAGCGCTAAATAATTAGATATATTGGCAGGGCTGTACGGTATTTCTGAATTAGCAGATTTTTTCAATTCAATTCACTTTACGTCCTTACCACTAGGAAATCCATTTTGAAATTGCTAAGGGTTGTTCAATCAATCAAGCCCAATTTGTAGCGTATTTCTTATAACATTGTATTCAATCAATTTATTGAAATATCCTTAGAAGCAAAATAATTGACATATGTATATTTTTCAAAAACTTGACAGTTTAATGAGAACAGATTTATTTTAAACCAGAAGTAATTATGATCACATTATAATATTCGTTCGTTTTTGTAGTAATTGGAAGTTAATTGAACTAGGGAATTCATAATAAATGTACATACTGGCTACTGCCATGGTTTTGAAGAAAATTTCAAATTTAAATTTACAATTAACGTATTCTGTGATTATTATTTTACCGGACAAATTTTAACATACTATTTCTTTTTTGATTTCCAGGTGATCATGGAAGCTTCGTCGTCAGACTACAGTGATGAAGAAGTGGGGGTGATAGCCCAAGGTCAAAAACTCTGGGTGAGGGGAGTCAGGCAGCATACAACCTGCGCTGATATTGTCCGAGCACTACAAGATGCCCCTGAAGGTTTGTTTGTTTTTTAGTCTAATTTAATAAAATTCTATTCTAATTAACTAATGTATTTTTATTCGTATTCGTTTAGCCAATAATGGCACCAAAAAACATCTTATTACTTTGCTGACATAACTTTAAGCGGACATGAACACACTTGCAAATTAAGTTTCTAATTGCTTTCAGAAAATCTAATAATGATTAAGGTAGACCCAAAAACCGATATTGGTGGATCACGAGATAAATAACCCCTGAAATTAATTATAAAAAAAAATTAGAAAAAATCGAAACTTTGAAACACAATATACATCAAAATAAAAGATTCACGAGGCAGTATCATATCCTAGACTACTATTTGAATTTCATTCTTTTTTTTCAAGCAGTGTATGGAAAGTTTTACACCTAATGTAATTACACTTCAAAACATATGGCATACAGTTTCCCTACAATGATGATAGAGGGAGATAAAATAAACCTCCATTTAATGTCATGGGCTATTAATGAATGAGCCTCCTGATGTGAAATGAACCCAATAAATTCTTGCAAATAGACGAATCGGACACGGATTGTTGGTCTAAACTTGCCCGGTCATCGTCCTCGTCGAACCCGTCGCTTGCAACGAAAGGCTCAACGAGTAAATTAACCCTCAGACACAGCCCACTGAGTTTCTCGCCGGATCTTCTCAGTGGGTCGCGTTTACGATCCGGTGGTAGATTCTGCGAAGCACGGCTCTTGCTAGGGTTCGTATTAGCAACGTCATCAGGTTTGATCCCCGTGACCTCACCTACTAGTTAAGGCGACGCTGATATAGCCTCTCAAGGTTATCAGCTTAGCTAGGATAAAAAATTGGTCTAAACTTGCATTGTCTTCCTCATAGCGGGTGGTATGAGTGACCAGGGTGAATGGGTGCTAGCAGAGCGGTGGCGAGGGGTAGAGCGACCTTTGCCCCCTGACGCACCTGTTCTGCACATTTTGGCGGCTTGGGGAGATGCTAGGCATGAGGTATTTCATTTAATACTGTTTTAATGCTAATTTTTACTGGTGGTAGGACCTCTTATGAGTCCGCGCGTGTAGGTACCACCACCCCGCCTATTTCTGCCGTGAAACAATAATGCGTTTCGGTTTGAAGGGTGGGGTAGCCGTTGTAACTCTACTGAGAACTTATATCTCAAGGTGGATGGCGCATTTACGTTGTAGATGTCTATGGGCTCCAGTAACCACTTAACACCAGGTGGGCTGGGAGCTCGTCCTCCCAACTAAACAATAAAAAATAAAAAATAAATTGACATCTCTAGCTAACAGTAATTTTTTATGGCGCACGTATGCAAATCTACAGTTTGATTTATTGGTTTATCGTTTCAATGCTTAACTTCAAATTGGAATATTTGGCCTTGGATCAAAATAATTGTATATCAGTTAATTGAAGAATTAGATGAGCCTTACGTGTACTTACTATTTGATGTACTTAATGCCACAGACGATTTATTTAATGTTGAACATAAATGTCCTTAAATCTCTATTAATAACTTGTTATTTCTCTGTAATTTTACGTTCCTAAATTCAGTATATTATGATAAGACAACAGGTACCACAAAATTAATTAAATCTGATTTCAATTATTCTAGGTTCGGTTGTCGTTGCGTCGTTTATCAAGCGGAGGAGAAGATGACTCGGGAAGGGATAGCGATGCCGGGAGTAAGGGATCCAGAAGACGTCGACGGAGAGAACCCAGAACAGCCACTCCTCCTCCAAGAGCCAAAAGCGAAGACCCTGCAGCTAGACTAGTGTCTATTATCCAATATCAGAGCAGAACCATACACCAACAACTCGACAAGTTAAGGTATGAGATTATAATATTATTATTATTATTATATTCATAATTGTAAAGTTTACTTGTAGACAGAATTACAGGATGCAATGATTAATGGGAACATCATTAACATTTGACTTAGTTCCAGACATTATTTTTAAAGGCCCTTCTTGATTCTCTACATTATTACAGATTACAATTTGGTATTTTTTTCTCGCCAATTAATATTCTAAACTGGAAATATCTATTTTTTAGAGAGCAAGAAAAACTGATAGACCACCTTGAAGATCAAACTCACAAGAGTCGAATGGAGAAACACGGAACTAACTACCTTCTGGAATCTTATCTTCGCGACATTGGAAGGTGTAGTGAAGTTAATGACAGTCAAGCGGGCAACAGCGACAGCGGCGTCGGTGTCGGCAGTGGCACGCCGCCGAGACGACATACGAAACACAAATCCCGAAGAGAAAGACATCTCATGAGAGAGCACTATTTCACTAAAGAGTTAACAAACATCTGCCAAGTCAATTCTGAAAGACTAATGCAGACACATACCGACACAGATTCCGATGCATCGGCAGACGACTTGACCAAGATAAGAGAAGAAATAGAGCTACTAGAGAAACTAGCAATCATAAACAAGAGATTGCACCGCGAGGAAGAGCTGGTGGTGAGACTCACGGCCAAAGTCAAAAGATACACTGAAGAAAACAAAGCGAACAGCTGCGAGAGTGTAGCGCAAGTGATGATGCTTCTAGATAAAATAGACAACGAATTAGGAACAACAGCAAAGGAGATGAAGGATAACGCTTTAGAATTAGAAAAGACAGAGAAGGAATTAGAATGTCGGGTGAAACTTTTAGATGAACTCACTTTAGAACTGGACGAAGAGGAATTGCAGAATGCTGTTTTGGAAAAACAATTGAACGAAGCTTCCAGCCGACAGCCAATCCTCCTTCAAGATAGTTACGTACCGGTTTTAGAGCAGCCAAATTTCGGATATGTTCTGGACACTCTTGTATGATAGTAATTGAACAACGAACTTTGACCCAAAGATACATTTCAAATTACCATACTTATTTACTGAGTTAGGATTATTTACCCAAAATCCCAATGTTTATTTACCAAGTGTATATTCTTTTGTATATAATATTAATTACGGTGCTCACGATCGAACCCCACTGCGAAGTGTAATCAAACATAATTATTTAATTATATATACCGTTATTTTAGATCTCTGATTTTATATGATAGAAATTTTTAGAATAACTTTTATAAAATAAACCAGTTGACGACAATAAAAATGATTATAAAGTAATTAGACTAAAGATCCGATTCTACTTTAGGTATTAAACATGATTAAATTACGATGCCAAATATATATTAAACCACCAAGTTATAGTAAGCTAGGCCTAGTCAACATTCGAATCAATAACTGTTAGCTCATTTTTTTACTTTTCATAAACATTAATCGTACAAAGTTTTACATAAGGCAGTCCAAAGGTCTATACAATCAATGTTCGAAATTTTCTCAGCGAATTGTTATTAAAATAAAATATCATTTGGATGCTGGATGGCAAAATTAATGCTACGGAAATAATTAAAGCTAGGTATTATAGAAATTGCAAATGTCAGTCTACTACGGACGGAGCAAAAGTCGTTCAGTTTTCGAACATTTAAATTGTGCCCTTGTTGCAATATTTGTGTAAAAATGTAATGTGTCATAAGAGTAAGGGCCAAACCTGTTCGATAGAGGCCGTTGACCTCCAGGTCAACTCATGTTACATTGCATGCAGTAGTACTTAACAATGCCTTAACGGAACTTAATAAACTCGCAAGACGTTCTATTCATAGTCTTGAGGCGGATTGTAAGAGCAATACAGCCATTGGCAGCAACTTCTACACAGATTGATATAGTCTGTGGTAAAGGAAAGGGAAAACCCGCCAAAATTTAAACGTGTCAATTTACATTCGTAATATTCTAATTGTAAATGTTATCTAAAATATTGTTATTTCATGTTAAATACTTGCAAATAATTCCGTAGTTTAATTAAACCTTGACAGATATGTGTTACGTCGACATACCCCCAAAGTCTCATTTTTATTGGAATAACATCTTTGACTGACTTCTTATAACGGCTTTATAAAGCTCCGATAACTCATTATGAATCAAACCAATAGTATTATTAAGTATCACCAGCATCTATTTTCCTTTTCGGGATCAGTTGGAGTGTAATCATGTTTATTTTATTAAAATGAGCTATCATATTATGTAACCATAATGTTATTCTTGGTGCTATAATTATAATACTTTAATATTAGAAAATTTCAAACAATATGTAACAAAACCGTCCAAATATTTTATGTTAAGTAAAGTGTATCGAAATTTTGTATAGAATAAAACAAAGATTTATAAAGACGCATTTATTTTATTTTACCGATACATACACAGCAAATAATTGAAAGACAAAAAAACTATTACATATTTTCTTTATGAGAGTGCCTTGGCCAGTGCCCAGAAATGATTGCTTTTTTTTCTGACAAAATGAAGCTTGAATATTTTTGCTTGTTGGTGAAGCTTGAATTCTTAACATATATAATACTATCATAGAATTTGTGGTCGTCGTGGCCTAACGGATAAGACGTCCGGTGCTTTCGTGTTGAAGCGATGCACCGGTGTTCGAATCCCGCAGGCGGGCACCAATTTTTCTAATGAAATACGTACTCAACAAATGTTCACGATTGACTTCCACGGTGAAGGAATAACATCGTGTAATAAAAATGAAACCCGCAAAATTATAATTTGCGTAATTACTGGTGGTAGGACCTCTTGTGAGTCCGCATGGGTAGGTACCACCGCCCCGCCTATTTCTGCCGTGAAGCAGTAATGCGTTTCGGTTTGAAGGGTGGGGCAGCCGTTGTGACTATACTGAGACCTTAGAACTATATCTCAAGGTGTGTGGCGCATTTACGTTGTAGATGTCTATGGGCTCCAGTAACCACTTAACATCAGGTGGGCTGTGAGCTCGACCACACAGCTAAGCAATAAAAAAAAACAGAAAATAAAACCAAATTTTCAACAATACACTTCAATATAAGATGCTTTTATTAGCTTCAGACGTATGTATGTTTGTAACGGAATCTTTGAAGATGATTTTGACCCCATTCGGAACGTCGGATTAGCTCGAAATTTGGTATACTTATTAAGGACCGCTGACAATTCAATATTTAAAAAAAAACCGGAACAAATATATTGAAAAAGTTGAAATTCAACTAAAAAATGAAAAATAAATAATAGTTTTTCTTACACTATTTTTAATTCAAATTTATTAAAATTTATTTTCTATTTTTTAGTTGGATTTTCTATAAAAGCGTATTTTGTTAGTTTTTTTTAACTATTATTTATTTTATTTCATGAAAATAAACCACAATGTTACTAATTATGTTACAATAATACCTCAAGTCAAAAATTTGCAATTAATCCGAGCACTGGCCAAGGCATTCCTTTAAGAGAAAAAACAAAAGAAGGTAGATGAACGTCCGCAGTGAACCGGCGTGCATAATTTTTGAATGTTACCGGATATATTGTATCCGTGTTCACACCGTCATCTGCGGAGCTCTGGAGTCGCTCTGAAGTTACTCCGTTTCCATTGCCACCTAGAAAAAAAACCCATTTTTTTAATATTACAAAAACCATAAAGCATAAGCAGATTTTTTTCCCCAATTGGTTCTCAAATTATGTTTTGTTTAAGGTTTTAATTTATTTTCATTAGACTGTGTATTAAGAAGCAATATATTTTACTTTATTTTAAAAAATAAATAAAAATAAGATAATATAGTTATTTATACATTTAAGATGATTAGAAAACATCCTACTAAACTTCCTGATATCTTGTCAAGAAAAGCAACTTTAACGAAAGTTTTTAAACCCAAAGAGATCTAGCAGGCCTCAAGCCACATTGTACTGGTCTAAAATAGACTTAGGTCTGGACCTTTCTGTGGTGCGGTGGCCGGCCGGTAACTTCATTTAGATTTTTAGACTAGGAAAGAGATAAATATATCTCTCAGACGTCCTATTCAAACAGAATGCTGTCTGTTTACCGGATTGTACAAATTATAAACAATTATGCTATTTGTTTATGAAAGGAATACATAATAATATAATAATAATAATTTATTTATTAACCTTGAAAACATTTACATGAGTCGACTATTATCAAAGCCGGCAATGTGACTTTTGCACAATTATTGGTAAATCAGAAAAACGAATTATTGACTTTGTATTCCATTGGCAGTCACAAAACTCTTCTGAACGACATTTTAGATAAATAGCAGGTTAAGTATTAACCTTTATTTAATGCAGGTTTTGAACCGTATTCTTTGAAGGAGACGATTATATTCAAATCAATCTGTATTGACATATCAATAACATTTTTTTGTCCAAAAGCACAGATTGCCACCTTTGATAATAGACGACTCACATAACAGTTTGCTAAAAACTCTCCACACTAGGCACTGCCTGTCTCGTGGAGAGTTTTTTACAGGAGTATCTTAAAACTAGTAATAACGGTGCTGAATATACGAGTAAATCAAAATAGGTAAGCGAATATTATATATATATATATATATATATATTTACATACATACACATACACACACATACACATATATATAAAAAGAAAAGGAACAGGTGTAATGATTTTTACCATAGGTACGTGTTTAGGGTTACTTAATGCATTTCAGAAACTCCTCCGAAAAAGAGTAGGACCAATTAAGCAGTTCTTTTGTTAACTTTCTTTTAACTTCTTCGTAATTTAGGTTAAGAATTTTGTATTTTTTATTGAGTCTGTTATATAAGTATGGTTTCATGTAGGAGCTAAAACGGCGAGCAAAAGCCGTCCTAATTGAGGGCGTCGGGATTATAGGAGTACGTTTTGTAGCATTGCAAAATATATTTCGTAAATAAGTTTTATAACAAATGTGAAATATTATTTTAAAACGTCGAAGAAATCAGTGGTATTTTATTCGAGTCTATTAATTAATCTAGTAATATTCTAGTGATCGAGTCTAGCAATATTAATTTCAATGAAATAATGTGCTATTTACATTATTTTAACTGTTTAAACACTGGCTACATTTAGCGCGTGCATACGAATTCCGCGGTTTCGTAATTGTAACACAACACTAGGATCGTTTTGAGATATCTATTACAAACGATTATTTTAGCGAAACAAAAATACGGCCGTATTTAAATGTATTCATACGTTATTAAAAAAAAAAGAATCCAGTTGAGAAGTAGATAGGGCAATAGGATATGTAGATTTCGACATAACTATTATTATACGTTTTTTTTTATTGCCTTTGTAGGCATACGAGCGTACGGTCCACCTGATGGTAAGTGGTTACCGTCGCCCATGGACTTCAGCAATGCCAGGAGCAGAGCCAAGCCGCTGCCTACAGCTTAATACTCTCCACAAGCCTCGTTTGAAGAAGGACATGTCATAGCGCTCGGGAAACACCGTGGAGGGGAGCTCATTTCATAGCCGGAAGTTTTCAGTCGGAACTACAATTGATCTTTTCCTGTATTCGAATCGGAGTATTCGGAATTTTTCTTAACGAAAAAACTATGATTTTTAGAAATAATAAAAAAAAATCATCTATTAAAGCAACGCCAATTGCAGTATACCTTATTATTTTACTAATTGATCGGCGTTGTGGAGTGCCACATAATAACGGAAGGGGGATCCTCTGTCTCATCGCTTTCTTTATCAACGTCGGGCAGGGTGGTTCTCTTTCCGGGATCGGGGCGGATAACGTTTTGCGGCAGATCATCGAGACCAGGATAAAACGCCCATTTTTGGTACAGATCCAGAGCAAGATCTATCGGGTTAACCGCAGGTCGATGGATAGTGTCGAAAGTCACAAACAGAAATTTATACTCGACTGTGGATCGAATCATATCCCGAGCAGTTTTCTCGTCGAAGACCTCGCGTTTCGTTTTGGCATCGAGGGCAACATCCAAGAACTTTGTCCACCTAGGAATGTAATAATAGTGGAATAGCTCAGCCCATTGTTTGCATGCATAATCTGTTATTTCCCCGTTAGGGCCCCACAGAGTTATTTGATTGCGAGCATTCAAACTATATGAATACGATTCTATTGGTGTTCTCGCGAAATTCTCAGCTTTAGCGATCCAATCGGCTGCACCGAAAAATGTATTTGTCCGCAATATCGATTCTATATCAATCATGGCATCCAGAAATTGTTGTATCGCTTCTTTGAACAACAAAGTGTTGGTATAGCGAGCGCTCTGCATATTTACGTATAGTTGTTCCGCCCTGTACTGTAACGCTTGCCTTGTAACATCAACAATATCATATAGAAATCCATCGGAGTAACAATCTGTACTCGTGACAAACTTTTTCAAAGCCTGGAATAGATCGTAACTTTTGTACCAAGCCCATGGCTTAATGTTGAAACTGGGCCTACGAGTGATTACGTACTTCCCTCGGACTTTGTTCAAGCCATTGAAGCTGTATACGCTTTTTAACAGATACCGCCAGGCGTCCGTTGTCGTGTTGCAACCGTACCTTCGCTCCGCGTATTCTCCTGCCCAAGTATCGAGATTTTCTACGGGTTTCTTACGCCAAGCTGACTCCAACATTAAATCGTAAACTACATAATTCTGATTTATTCCTTCAGGAGTAAGGCCGACGCCAATCATTGTGCTATTTGCGAGGGCCCGTGCATAATACACT
Organism: Bombyx mandarina; assembly: GCF_030267445.1. Classification (NCBI taxonomy): domain Eukaryota; kingdom Metazoa; phylum Arthropoda; class Insecta; order Lepidoptera; family Bombycidae; genus Bombyx; species Bombyx mandarina. The sequence continues at coordinate 16,686,639 of NC_143234.1, forward strand.
TCTTTATTGATCGTTATCATGTTACCAAACATTCCTAAAGTGCCGCCGAAATTGTGTAACATGCACCATATGAATGGTTGACCAAAATACATCTCGTAAAGTTCGTATTGTGGCCACTGCTCCGCTTGAAGGTCCAGTACCAACATTCTACCATTCGGCACTGACGTCATAAATGACCGTACCCTAGACTTAGGCCATTGTAACGGATCGCTAACAAACATCCAATTCTGCAATAACCAGACAGCTTCGTCATCGAATTCTAATAATGTCGAGAATATAGATTTGGCCGTTTGCACAACCAAAGCTGTTGACCATTGTTTAATTTTAACCTCGTTAAATGGGTCCGAAGAGTAAATGTGACTCGTGGCTGACAAACTGCCAGTTTCTTTTAAAAACATTTTCCCTATTATTTTAAACAGTGGTTCATTCGGATCTACGAACAAGCCACAACAATGTTCAGCGTCAAATTTATTCCACGTATCGACGTCGTGAAAAGATACATTTGGAAATATTCGTGCAAATGCCTTCGGTACGTGACCGTTGAAAGCCGGGAAGACCGGTACAATGCCAAGCTGGTACATGTAGTCGATTACGGAATCTTGAATTTCTCTTTGTTTGTCGTTCCATGACTTGAGGAGTGGTCCACCCCAGCCGTGTACATTCCCCATACGAAGCCAAGCCAAAAACGCGGGACCGGTAAAATGCTCATCTATTTCGTCGTCCGTCATTCCGAGGCTGCGATAGACGCGAGCCCAAGCCGCTTCCTGTGCAACTGGCGCTAAAGCTAAGTTAATACCATTCAGTGCCATCCATTGGACGTGTTCGACCCAATCGTTTGTCTGCCACCAAACGAATGAATAAGACGCCGTGCACACGTTTTGATAGTAGCGAAATCTATCATTAGAAACGACAAGTTCGTCGACTTCTGGAAGCGGTTCCGGTACCACAACTCGTTGAACTTGCCACGCTATTTGACTCTTGCAGTATTTTTTCAAGTAGTAATTAAATCCCCATAAAGCCGCCACACCGGTTGTCGCGCGTATGTGTAAAAGTCCTTGAACCGTGCGCAAGGAAAATACATCCTTATTGTCTTTAAACAATAGAGGGTTTATCTCGACTACAACCTTAGTCGTATATTTTGAAATAATTTGAGTGGCGGCATTTTGTTGTGTCGCTGGCGGCGCGATAGTTTGTAACTTTACTGGGTCCAAGTAATCGAGATTCAAACTGTATGAAAACACTGATTTTAATAAAACAACAAGCAGTATCGTGTACTGCATTGTAGCGCGGAGCATCGCTCACTGATGCGAGTTTATTTTTAATAGGCTTCAATAGGGGCATTACTATACAATGGACAATAAGTGGGCGACAAGAAAGTGAACATTGACCCCCGCCAAGAGATAAGAAACCCAAAACATACTTCGGATATTTTTAATCAGTTTAAAAACTGTGTGACATTCACCATGTGAGAATAGATAAAATGTAATAGTTATAATATTATTATTTTTTAACCATAATCGTCATGTTCTGTAATCAGACCAAAGTTATTATTAAAAGTCTGATTCGAATTCAAATTATTCACTTTAAATCAAATGTCTTTGAAACGGTGATTGTTGAATGCCAACACGTTATCTCTGCAATGGGTTACCAAAAAAGCGTTTTGTAAAAAAGCATCATCATCTTTTTTTTTTTAGTTGAGAGTCTTGAGAGGCTATTTCAGCGTAACCTTAACTAGCAGGTGAGCTCACTGGGCTCAAACCTGACGACGCTGCTAAAACGTACCCTAGAAAGGGTCGTGCTTCGCAGAATCTACCACCGGGTCGGAAACGCGACCCACTGAGAAGATCCGACGAGAAACTCAGTGGGCTGTGTCTGAAGGTTAATTTACTCGTCGAGCCCTTCGTCGCAAGTGACGGGCATCATCATCGTTTTTCGCCCTTTGATACAAATTACTGGGTAAAGCCCTCCTCGTTTTATGCCGTAATGTACGATAGTCCGCCATTCGCATACACATCTACCCTGCCGTTTTGACTATGTCATCGCAGCCACTATGCCATAGGACTTCTGGTACCTCTATGAGCTTGGCCACCATTCCGTCACTGTCTTACTCCATCTATTATCATTTCGTCCTGCCAAGTCTCCAGCCCAACTCCATTTCGGATCTGCTACTCTCTAACAAATATCTATAATATTGTTTGGCTTCTAATGTGGGTAGTACAGACCCGATTGCTAGCTTATAGCGTTTTAACGCTTGCTTTGAAACGCCCATTCTGTACATGGTCTCACCACTAAGGGTCTATGTTTCTGCACCGTATGTTAATATGGACAAAATTTGATTGTGGATTGTCTTGAGACATTATGGGTTTTGTTGTTATTAGATATAAAAAAAACACTAGAAATATAAAATGAAACAGTCCGGAGCCAACACGTAATACCGAAAACGTACCGTCTGTTAGGAATCCGTTGACTTCGTAATACACAAAAGTAACTTGATTGTCTTAATAAATCTAGTTCTCTATATAGAAAATTGAATGTTTTGTGCGATTTTGTTGTAAAAGCAAGACCCCCAAAAAAAATGTTATTATTAAGGTAGCTCAACTATAGCTGATTCTACTAATAAATTATATCTAATTCGCACATTAAAACTGAATCAGACTTCACACTTAAAACCCAAGGATTGGCCAACACAATGACACAATGATTATTGATTAGTTTTAGTATAGTGGCTACACTAATTTTTTTTATTCAGTAATTTCATAAATTAATATTGTGAAAACAATAACAGTGTGATTGACTAATCTTTTTAATTTAGTTAAAAACACTTATTATTTTGTTTGTTATTTTAATACCGATGCAGATCAACAATAGTGTGTCCTGGGTTTTTTCTTTAACACCTTCGATCAACTATTATTGATCGAAGTTTAACACAGTAAGAAATATAACCTTTATTTCTTTATTTCACGGTAAGAAATATAACCAGAAAACGCTTAAATTACTGAAAGCAATTACGCTTAGTCCTATGCCTATTATCATCCACTGGTATTGGTGGGACACTGAAACTTACGGGTAGAGACAACCCTCCTGCTTATTTCTGCCGCAAGGCAGTCATACATTACAGTTTGAAAGGCAATACATCATTTTTTACAATTAAATTGTGATTTCATTGTATTTACACAGTATTCTCTATGGGTTCTGGTAATCATACCACATCAGTTGATCCGTCAGTCATTCAGAAATTTAGTGGAAACAAAATTTAACATAATGGACCAGTTATTTTGGATTGACTTCCACGGTGAAGGAATAACATCTCGTAATAAAAATCAATCTCGTAAAATTATAATTTGGATAATTACTGGTGGTAGGACGTCTTGTGAGTCCGCACGGGTAGGTACCACCACCCCGCCTATTTCTGTTGTGAAGCAGTAATGCGTTTCGGTTTGAAGGGTGGGGCAGCCGTTGTAACTATACTGGACCTTTGAACTTATATCTTAAGGTGGGTGACGCATTTACGTTGTACATGTCTATGGTTTCCAGTAATCACATAACACCAGGTGGGCTGCGAAACTAAGCAATAAGAAAAAGTACTATTTAGACTTGTGTAGTGAAAAGATTGGTATATTTACCGCCGCTTGTGGGTCCCGGTCGTCCCCCTGGTCGCGCGGGGCGGCGCCTCCCGGAGCGCCCGCGTCGCCGGTCGCGGTGCCGCCGCGTCTCTCTTCACCCTCAACCAGAGCTAACAGACGAGATAACTCTTCCTCATCGCATATACGCAACGGAGTCTTGGGACCGACGATACATATAGAAACATTCTGTAACATCGAATTACATACAATCAGCCAAATACATAACGAACTGTAGGATAATGTGCATGTAAATCGCTAATGAGTTTCAAATCTCAACAACACTATCTTTATTAACAATTCATTCGGTAACATGTCTTTTATGAGTGGAATGCAGATTTAATCCTCTACCACTATCTTTATTAAAGAAAAGAAAAGAATCCCAGCTCAGGATGAATTAATGTTAGATTTTTTTAAAATATGAGTTACGATTTCTCATGTGCTCATATTGAACTGAATTTAGGCATTCACTGGCAACTGTTACATTAAAACTAATGGCTCGCTAATGAGCTATACCAAGACTTTCTCAGTTAGGCCATGCTGGTCATTAATAGTGCTAAAAAATTTAGAGAGAGAAAGAGAGAAAATTCTTTATTGTACACCAACAAAAGAAACAATGCGAAACATTAAATACAAAAAAGTAGAGTTGGCTGTCTTATCGCTAAGAGCGATCTCTTCCAGACAACTATTAGGTGGAAAAGAATCGTTTGGAAACTAATTACATGCGGTAAACCAATCAATTGAAATATATATATATATGTATTTACATACCCACACGTACATACATATACATACACAATTCCTTACATATATACATTTAATACAATAAAAGTGGTAACCTTTGTGTTTAGATCAACTTCATTTGGCAGCGTATCCCGTAGGGCTCTAAGACCGTGAGCTACTAGCTCTTGAAGGTCACAATCCATGAATGTATTGAGATGCTTCTCAAGATAGGTACGCGCTGACTGCGAACGTGCTCCGATTGCCATCGCACGACAATCAAAGTAGTTGGCTGACGGACAAGTCTGGTAAATATGAGGTCCTTGGTCCTGTCGAAATCAGCAAAGACATCATAAGTATCCTTCTTTAATTCTTGACTTCCCTACTGTTACTTAGATGTTATTAATCAATGTGTTCAACACTACATAGTATAAAACAAAGTCGCTTTCTCTGTCCCCATATCCCTATGTATGCTTAAATCTTTAAAACTACGCAACGAATTTTGATGCGGATTTTTTTAATAGATAGAGTGATTAAAGAGAGGACGGTTTATGTGTATAATAACATCCATTAAATAGCGGAGAAATCAATAATAAATTACAGTTTCCGAAGCGAAGCGAGGGCGGGTCGCTATCCATACTAATATTATAAATGCGAAAGTAACTCTGTCTGTCTGTCTGTCTGTCTGTCTGTTCCTCTTTCACGCCTAAACGGCTGAACGGATTTTGATGAAATTTGGTATGGTGATAGACGATAACCTAGAAATGGTCATAGGCTATAAATAATCACGCCATCGTTCTTAGGGGGTAGGCAGTAGGCAGATAACTAAATTGAGTTAGTGATTTTTAGTCGTTTTTGTTGGGACTTTTTCTCTTTCACGTATAAAAGGCTGAACAGATCTTGATGAAATTTAGTAAGGTAATAGATGGTTACCTAAAAACGGATATAAGATCAAAATGATCACGTCATAGTACTTAGGGGGTAGGAAGTAGGCAGAAAACTGAATTGAGTTAGTGATTTTTTTATGGTTTTTGGTGGGAGTTTTGCTCTATCATGCCTAAACGGCTGAACGGATTTTGATGAAATTTAGTTAGGTGATAGATAGTAACCTAGAAAAGGATATGGGCTATTAATATTCATGCTATCGTACTTAAGGCGTAGGCAGTAGGCAGAAAACTAATTAAGTTAGTGATTTTTAATAGTTTGGTTTAAAAGTTTACCTCATTCACGCCTTAACGTCTGAACGGATTTTTATAAGACTTGATTAATATAAAGATAGGATCCTAGGCACGGACACAGGCTACTTCTTACGGCGGGAAAATACCTCATTCCCGCGGAAATCTAGCGTGATCGTGTCAAGAAGCGAATGACGCCATAGCTACTGAAATGATTTTGATGTTTTTTTTTTTAAATGAGTGTTACTAAGACTTAAAGTTAGTATTTGATCACTTTTCTAACTTAGAGGGTCGGTAGGCGCCATAATTTAGGGAATTTATTATAAAATTTTGATGCATCTGTCTTTATTTAACAGTTTTACTTGGATCGAAACTTAGCGACATACCATCACACTACTTAACTTATAGGGTAGGAAGGTACCAAAATTCAGACTACTTTTTACTTCGGGAAAATATCTCATTCCCACAGGAACCTATACACAGCTACCTATCTACAACATTAAAACTCTGTCTAGAATCACATTACGCCATAGCTATTGATCTGATTTGTATACGATTTTTTATTCAACTGACTGTTAAATTACATACAGATAAAATCTAATTACCTACACCACAGAATTAATATAGTACTACATAACTAGCTACGCTTTAAACTTGAGGAGGTAATTAGATAGACATTTATACGAACTTTATGCTCAGTAATCAATCATAGTGATAAGTTAATACTCATTTTAGACAAAGAAACGGATAGGTAATCAGTTCATCACCGAAATTATAACACCTACACTTAGTTTGTTTACTATTAAACGAGGGAAAATAATTCAATATAACGCAAACCTTCAAATCATACGTCGTCGTAGTGCATAGTTGTTTAGGTTCAATACGTTATTGATTGATTTAGATATTTAGGTTATAAGTAAAAAGGTTTGCTTTATCGAAGTTTTTATAAAAAATTGTCTTACGTTGTAGTTTTTAAAACTACCGATTTTAAAAATCTTTAATTATTGTTTTATTGTTTTCGATATGCCACGCAAACGTAAATCCAATCTAAGCCGTAGTTCTAGCAGAGCTCGAACTGCAAAAGTTGCTAGAAGCCAAGAATCTGAAGAGCAGACTCAGACGCGTCAGATGTTAGATTCTCAGCGTCATGCGACTCAAAGAGCTTCTGAGACCTATACGCATACTCAAGCCCGTAGGACCTTAGATGCTGAGCGCCACGCATCTCAAAGGGCCTCTGAGACGTTTACACAGACTCAAGCCCGTCAGGCCCTAGATGCTGAACGCCACGCATCTCAAAGAGCCTCTGAGACGTTTACGCAGACTGAGACCCGTCAGGCCCTGGATGCTGAACGCCACGCATCTCAAAGGGCCTCTGAGACCTATACGCAGACTCAAGCCCGACAAACCTTAGATGCTGAGCGCCACGCATTTCAAAGGGCCTCTGAGACGTTTACGCAGACTCAGGCCCGTCAGACCCTGGATGCTGAACGCCACGCATCTCAAAGAGCTGCTGAGACAGTGGAACAGACTCAGACACGTCGAGTTTTAGATGCCGAACGTCACGCGCAATTGATTGCGGCAGAGACTGACGAAGATTCACAAAGACGACGTCTTTTAAATGCTGAACGGCAGGCAGAAAGAAGACGTACGTTTTCAATGAGTACGTGGGAGGCATTTAATGGTGCCGCTTTTGAGTATGACCCTTTGATCGACTATGTTAATCACCGATTGGTTATCATTGGGAGAATGGATAAAAAATGCAGATATTGTGAAGCACTGAAATGGAAAGAAGAAACTCCAGGTATGTGCTGTTCTGGTGGAAAGGTTAAAATTCCATTACTTGGCGAGCCAGAGGAACCTCTTAAATCTTTACTTTTATACGACAGTAACGAATCGCGCCGGTTTTTAAGCAGGATTAGAAAGTATAATTCTTGCTTTCAGATGACGTCATTTGGTGTAGATAAGGAGGTCGTAATGCCTGGATTTTCACCTACTTTTACCATCCAAGGACAGGTGTATCACAGGATTGGTTCCTTACTTCCCGCAAATAATGAACAACCAAAGTTTTTGCAACTTTATTTCATGGGCGATAAAAAAAACGAAGCTGATCGCAGGTGTCAAAATATACAAGGAATCGAAAGGGATACTGTTTTAAAACTCCAGAGAATGTTGCATGAACATAATCGCCTTATCAATACTTTCAAAACAGCACTAGAAAGAATGCCGGGAGAGGATTATAGGTTGGTGATGCACCCCGATCGCACACCAAGTGGGGAACATGAAAGGCGGTATAATGCACCGTTAATAAATGAAGTCGCAGCCTTGGTTACAGGCGAACAGTTTGCTTTCCGTGATATAGTTTTACAGGCCCGAGATGACACATTAACCAGGGTGCCTGATACTCATAAATTTTATGATGCGTTGCAATATCTGATCATATTTAGTAAGGGACAAGAGGGGTACCACTTTCAAGTTCCTCAAATTAATCCTGTAACAGGTCTTCCCTTGCATAACAAAAAGGTTTCATGCATGGATTTTTATGCCTACAACATGATGATACGAGAAAACAACTTTAACATTGTACAAAGATGCAAGCAACTGGCCAATCAGTTTTACGTTGACATGTACGTTAAAGTTGAAAGCGAGAGGTTACGGTACATATCATTAAATCAAACTAAACTAAGAGCAGAGAATTACATCCATCTTCAAGACGCTGTGGCAAATGACGCTAATTTAAATCCAAATAACTTAGGTCGTATGGTCATTTTACCATCTTCATTTGTAAATAGCCCGCGGTACTTACACGAATACTCAGGACGCGTTTGTTTATGTGCGTACACATGGTCGCCCTGACTTATTCGTCACCTTTACTTGCAACCCAGCCTGGCCCGAAATAGTCAATCAGTTGATGCCGGGGCAAAGCGCAATAGATAGACATGATGTAGTCGCAAGAGTTTTTAGACTAAAAGTTAAAAAACTAATGGATGTGATTAATAAAGGCCGAGTGTTCAGAGAAGCGCGCTGCTTTATGTACTCTGTCGAATGGCAGAAACGTGGACTGCCACATGTCCATATATTATTGTGGTTAAAAGATAAGTTACGACCCGATCAAATAGATAACATAATCAGCGCTGAAATACCGGATCCTAACATTGACAAGACTCTCCATGACATTATTGTAAAAAATATGATTCACGGTCCATGCGGACCCGAAAATCCACAGTGCCACTGCATGAAAGACGGAAAATGCACAAAAAAATTTCCTCGCAAGTTAGTGAAAGAGACCGTTCACAACGACCACGGATACCCGCAGTATCGTAGAAGAGCGCCAGCAGACGGAGGTCGAACAGCAACCGTGAAGCTCCGAAATGGTAGCTACGTTACGGTTGATAATAGTTGGGTAGTCCCCTATTCACCAATTTTATCAAAAATGTTTAACGCCCACATAAATGTTGAGGCATGCAGTTCAGTACGCGCCATCAAATATATTTGCAAATATATAAACAAGGGTAGTGATCAAGCTATTTTCAATTTTAGAAATACTGATCTTGCGAATCCCGTAGATGAGGTACAAACTTATCAGTCTGGTCGGTATGTCAGCAGCAACGAAGCCGTGTGGCGTCTGTTAGCATTTCCGTTGCACGAAAGGCATCCCACCGTGACACATCTCAGCGTGCATTTAGAAAATGGTGAACGCGTTTATTTTAATGAACACAATTTCCACGAACGAATAACTACTCCGCCAAAAACCACACTCACTGCTTTTTTTGATCTTTGTATCAGAGATGAGTTTGCAAAAACTCTTCTTTATGTCGAGGTGCCGAGGTATTATACTTGGGATGCAAGTAGGAAAACTTGGAAACGCCGCATTCAAGGTACTTCAGTTCACGATTGGCCTGGCGTCAAATCTGGAGATGCTTTAGGACGAGTTTATACAGTTCATGTTAGTAACATGGAATGTTTTTGTCTACGCATGCTTTTACACCATGTGCGCGGACCTACCTCTTTCAATGATCTAAAAAAATACAACACACAAGATTATCCTACATTTCGAGAGGCATGTGAGGCAAGAGGATTACTGGAGAATGACAACCATTGGGATGTGACACTGGAAGAAGCTGCTCAATGTAGATCAGCAGGCAAGATGAGAGAGCTATTTGCTGTATTAGTAGCGACATGTGGTCTTTCAAATCCTCAACAATTGTGGGATAAATACAAAAATGATATATATGACCGACGATATATTGCACAGATTACAAGAGCAAAATCCCAATGTCACGTACAGTGATTTAATTTACAATGAGGGTCTGACAAAAATTGAAGACCAGGTTAAAACAATTTCTAGAAAGGATTTATCAGATTATGGAATGATCAGACCACAGAGAACCGAGGAAATCAGTAGCGATTTAATACGGGAACTAGATTACGATACTGCTTCCTTACAACAACAATTGACAGAGTCTGTTCCACGTTTGATCCCAGAACAAAGGTTAGTATTTGACAATGTTTTCAAAAAAATCGAAGATGGCGAAGGTGGTTTGTTATTTTTGGATGCTCCCGGAGGCACGGGAAAAACCTTTCTTTTAAACTTGCTTTTAGCGCAAATCCGAAAAGATAAAGGAATTGCTGTAGCAGTTGCCTCTTCCGGAATAGCCGCCACTCTGCTCAATGGTGGTCGAACGGCACATTCGGTGCTTAAACTGCCATTAAACTTAGCCCATGAAGAAATGCCAGTCTGTAATATAAGTAAAAACAGCGAGCGTGGACGTATGTTGCAGCAATGTAAATTATTAGTTTGGGATGAGTGTACTATGTCCCATAAAAGAGCAATTGAAGCTCTAGATCGGACTTTGAAAGACATCAAGAGTAATCCAAATATCATGGGGGGATGGTGGTACTTTTAGCGGGCGATTTTAGACAGACTTTGCCGCTTATCACTAAAGGCACCCCTGCAGATGAAATAAATGCGTGTTTAAAAGCGTCAACGTTATGGGTGCACGTAAAAACGTTTAGTCTGTCTACAAATATGAGAGTGCAACTACACAATGATGTACAATCTGGACAATATGCTGCTGCTCTTCTTAAAATTGGAGAAGATCGTATGGCAAAGGATGGTAATGGCATGATTACATTGGATCGTGAATTCTGCAATGCTGTGCATAATCCAGATGATCTAAATAACTTCGTCTATAGCGAACTGCTAACTAATATGAGGAATAGAGACTGGTTATGTGAAAGAGCAATTTTAGCGCCGACGAATGAAATGGTGGGACAGATAAACGAGCAAATTATGTCACGCGTGGAAGGTGATATTGTTGAGTTTCTCTCTGTAGACACTGTAATGGATACTGAACAAGTAACATCATACCCTGTAGAATTTCTTAATTCTTTAGAACTGTCGGGAGTACCTTCACACAAACTGAGGCTGAAAGTAGGCGTTCCTGTCCTTTTAATGCGGAATTTAGATGCACCAAGACTGTGTAATGGCACACGGTTGCAAGTGACACACCTCGGTCGCAATATTGTAAAAGCAATCATTATGACTGGAATGGCAAAAGGAGAGAACGTTTTAATCCCCCGTATACTCATAATTCCGACAGATTTGCCATTCCAGTTTAAGAGATTACAGCTTCCGCTGAAAATCGCATTCGCTATGACGATAAATAAAGCTCAGGGGCAAACATTAAAAGTAGCCGGCATTAATTTAGAAAAGAGTTGTTTTTCTCACGGACAATTATACGTGGCTTGCTCACGTGTTTCAAGTCCACAGAATCTCCATGTGTTGGCCAGAGAGGGAAAAACAAAGAACATAGTTTACAAAAATGTACTACAGTAATAAGGCCTCTTATTTTTAGCTTCCTACATTATTATACTACTTACATTAAGTTAGTACTTCCTACGCAGACGATGTTACGGATGTCACACTGTCTAACATCGGGGGTTGGCAGGTAGGTAGTTAGTAGTATTTTAAACCGATTTACATTATTTACTTTTTATATTTACTAAGGAAACATTCGGAGCTATCCATTATGTAGCTTAGGTTGCTTTTGAACAAATTTTGATGTGAAGTTGAGGACTGGAACACGATAGTGGGACATTGTTGCAGGGGGACTTATAGCCGGGAGAAAACAAAAAAACTTATGCGGACGAAGTCGCGGGTAAAAGCTAGTAGTAAATAAAATTCAGTTTGATCAGTTTCTGCGGTAGGCAGCGGCTTGGCTCTGCCCCTGGCTTTGCTGAAGTCCATGGGCGACGGTAACCACTCACCATCAGGTGGGCTGTATGCTCGTCTGCCTACAAGGGCAATAAAAAATAAAAAAACCTTGAATTGGTATATTGTGACCATGATTTTAACTACCTCCTTTGTTTAAGTTATAAGGTATTCGAGGTTGAAGTGAACCTGTTATTTGTGATGAGAGTTCAACCTTATAAATCGAATATATGGGAGGTTTAAGTTTTTATGATTGTAAATTTTTGTAATATGCGATAATGCCACAAACACTAATGTATGTATATGGTAAAATTTGTAAAATTATACATAAAGCACAATATTGATATTGTCTTTGAATAAAATGGCATAGCATTGTTTAAATCTGCTTACTTGTCTACAAGTGCAGGTTACAAAAACAGTATTATCTTTCGCTTCTATAATTTTGTATTACTTTCAAAAACATATATAGAGGGGTGAAAGGATATATTATATTAGGTTTAAGCGACTTGCAAACATTACAGGAGAGCCAATTAAAGTATTAAATTTGGAAAAAATATCTTAAAAAATAATTCTTCATCTATTCGAATGGAGTAAATTAATTGAAGTTCAATTAAAATCAGTGAGTTATTGATACGAATACAAATAAAACGGACTTATAACTACAAAAGATAAATGTAGCGTATTGAGCGAAATGTCGCTAAACCAAATAGCTTTTCACCCCTCAATATGAGCCTACAAAACCAGCTCTACTAAATTTAAAAACTTACTAATAATGTATTTATTTCTTACTATATTGAATCATAAAGCACCTAAGAAATTTTAATACACACTTTGTGGAATCTAGAAGTTGGTACAGTTTATTCCTGCAAAGTATACCGGAGCCCCAAAGGTTGGTCCGACCAGATCTCCAAGTAAACCAGCGGACCACTTAGCGCTGCACTACACCAGGCAACTGACCGGAACCGATGGAGGCTGACAGTCGACAAGCTAAAACGGAGTCACGATCCTCAGCAATGAGGGAGCGATGGAGAAGAAAGAATACTTACATCATAACCAGCAACCAACAAGCCTACACCCAAGGGTCGCTTGTCATATCTCTGGGTACAAATCTGCATTTTGTTACCAACTGACGAGATGAGACGTCCAACTGGCATTGGAGCATCATGAGAATATCGGTGATTGAGACACTCTGTGCGCATGTAGCGACTGAAACAAAACATAATTCCATTATTAAATCATTTTAATCATTTGCATTTATGCTAATTAACCATTTTATTATGAAAGGTACAGATAGATGCTGGAAAAAACCTGGCAGGGCACAGAGAATATCAAAATCCATATATGAAGATTTAAATATGCCCTTGGAAATTTTTAATATTAAATCATGTAACATATCCATAGCATGCTTTCTTTAACAAAAACTTCAATGATATTTGATATTGTTTTATTTTTTTAAATAACATTTCTTGTGGCATAACTATAATAGTTAGACATAATATGCTGTCGTGACACTTTTTGTGAATAATAATGTGTTCTACAAAGTCATAGTACATTATTTTATTCTATCATCAATAGTTTTCGCAGGGCACGCGATGTGAAGAATATTTTATGTAATATTTTTACACCTTGGGTTACATTATTGGAGTTTTAGTAAGGATCCCTCATTTTTTTCAACAAAGATTATAGCCTATGTCACTCGGGAATAGTGTAGCTTCCAAACAGCGACAGAATTTTTCAAATCGGTTCAGTAGTTTCGGAGCCTATTCAATACAAACAAAGAAACAAATATTTTCTCTTTATAATATTATTTGTGTTGTTTGTGTAATACTATTTGTGTTTCTCTTTATAATATCATTTTAATATTGTGATACTTTTTTTATATATAGTCCAAACATCTTAGTGGTGATACTGAAAAACATAATCTTTCTGGTAGTTAATTAGATAGCTGCAAGCACAATGGCACTGTATTTAATTGTACTTATAGAGAATATTTTATTATTGGATTTTTTTTTACTAAATGAACACTTATTGCCATACAATTCATCAAATTAATGGAAGAATTTATATAGTTAGCTGTTTTCAACAGTTTAGAGGACAGAATTAAGATTTCTATTTTTTTTTCTTTCCTATTATGTTTGGAGCTTGCATTGGACGAAGTAATTGTATATAGTAATGTGCTTTTACTAACAAAAGTGTAAGTTTTCATATTTCATTATAATTTGTCAGCCTTCATTACATGACAAACCAGGCTTAAATGTACTTGATGTGAATAAATAACTGGGAACAAATTACGAACAAGGTCTGCTTTAAAATATGGTCAAAAAACAAATACATAATTACTGTTTAGGTCAAGCTCTAAACTAAGTAAGTCAGGATCAATATGCCTAATCTTGTAGTAAGCCAATCAAAAGCGCGATTAAAACTTTGTTCAAAATTTCAAAAAAAAAAGAGCCAGCAATGCTTGTCAATCAACTCTTCAAGGGTTCAAATAAAATTTGCCAAATGGTTTTAAAGAAGTTAAATAAAAAAAATCCATTTAACTACTGAAATGTTTTATGATTTTTAAAAATTATTTTTCTGTCCAATTCTACATGTCTACTACCTATGTTTATGATACTGTATGTAATTGCTAGTAGCATTTAAGAACTACATATTTTCAATGTAGGCGCCTGTTGAATTCCTACTAAAAGGAAGCAAAATATCTCAGATAGAAATCACAACATACCTCAGCATACGAGCATCTGCAGTAAGACCTGATATAGAAATTCCAATATGTTCATCAATAGGAATAATTTTCTTCTGATATGCGGACAATTCGCTCACAGCGCGTTTCAACGCTATCAACACCGCATAGTCCTTATTCTTCAGACCAATGGTTGCAGAACCAAGTTTCACAGCTTCCATTGCATACTCCACTTGATGGAGACGGCCTTGAGGACTCCATACTGTGACGTCGCTATCGTACTGGTTCCTGAACTGAAAAGCAAGTGACGGTTTTTTTTACTTGTGGTTGGTATAGGTTAAGAAGGTTAGTTATGACTGGACTACTTTGATCTTAGCAGTTTTCATATTTTTATATATTGACAAAACTTCTGCATGGCCGTATATATGCATTCAGCCGTATACATTCAGCTATTTTAGTATAATAAAGCTTTTTGCAGTGACTATGCAGATTTTTTTCTTTAAATAAAAGGACATATATTTGTCTTTTTAAAGAAATCTGGTAAAATTATTGACCACGATTACTTACCATTTTAAGTTTTATTTAATTTAGAAAAGTACAATTTCTACTATGAATTAATTTCATAAAATTAATGTAGCGGCGAAAGAAAAATATAGTTTACCATACAAGCAGACTAAGTTTAGTCTATGCAGTGACTTTCTTAAAAGTGACACTGACAATCACAATCTTTCAAATGTCAATCACTATATTGTGAGCTTAAAGCAAAGACTTACAGATCCAAGAACTTCTCTCTCGATTTATAGTAAAATATAATAATAGTTAGGTAATTTATTATTTATTTATTTAATAAAATTATAATAATTAAAATATAATCAGTTTTATTTGATCTCGAAGTATATGGTGGAATTACGAACTTAGGCATAATGAGAAAACTGATTTAACACTACATATCTACATATTACCCGATAATGATAAACAGAAAGCAATTTTTTAAAGATAGAATTAATTATTATAATTAAATTGACACTAAATTTCTTGACTGATTTTTCAAAGGATCACGATTCCGATCTAGCGGTAGATTCTGCGAAGCACTGCTTTTGCTAGGGCTAGTGTTAGAAAATTTTGTCAGGTTGAGCTCCGTGAGCTCACCTACCTATCACTGCGCAGCTGAAATAGCTTCTTAGGCTAACAGCGGATAGGTAGGGGAATATTTAATAAGGCAAGCAACTTAAGAGCCAAATCACTGTCAAAAAATAATATGAAAACATTAAGCTATTCCGTTTTTACGTTACTACAGATCTTTTAAAATAGAAAAGTAGAATTCGTCACTATGATGGAACTATTGAAGTCATCCAAAGTACTTTTAGAAGAAAAACATGTCACTCATTTCAAAGCCCAATGGTAGATGACAAGAGAGGTCTCTGAAAATGCACTGTGAACGCATTTAATTTATATGGATGAATTCTAGTCCAGAAGAGGGGGTGCGATAGTAAAAACGAGTTAGCGGGATCATCTTGAAAATTCGATTGCTTTTAATTTTAGTAGTAGAACATATATTTGATATAATATATATTCTTGCAGGCTATTCTCTAATAGATTTTACCTACTTATTATACAAAATAGGCAGAATTGAATTAATAAGTTTTTTTCGAAAGTTATTCAATTTTCAATTCAATTCTTTATTAAAGATTCGAATAGGAAATCTCAAAAGTTCTATTAATTATTACTTCAATTCTTCTCTATGATGCTTACATCTATACTTTATTTATGAAGATGTTGATGTTGATTATAGCAGATATATACATATATGTACTCACTTATTTTCTCCTTTACATATCTATTTTACTTCGTGCGATTCTCCGTACATTATTACCTAAGTCGATAACATCTCCACGAAAATCGAATCGGTTATAAACCTTTACCTTACCGATGAAAATAACAATAGCATTGATATTGTTCGGTCGTAACGTTATAATAACGACGAAATCTATCGTAAACCGTTGATAATGCTAACGACTTCGTAGCGTTCACAGATAACGGTTTGTTTCACGGCTTTTCCGAATCCTCTTTTTTTTTGCTTAGATGGGTGGATGAGCTTACAGCCCACCTAGTGTTAAGTGGTTACTGGAGTCCATAGACATCTACATTGTATGCACCACCCAGCTTTAGATATAAGATCTTAAGTAGTATAGTTACAACGGCTTCCCCATCCTTCAAGCTGAAACGCATTACTGCTTCACGGCAGAAATAGGCAGGGTGGTGGTACCTACCCGCACGGACTCCTTTTAATCCTTTTTATGTACCTAGTGCTGTTAATTGACGTTGCAATACACGAGCAAAGATCGCTGGATATTTTGTTTGATAAAATTACTATCGTTCAATACGTATCACGTTCCTTCTATACTTATAAAAATGTTAAAATAATTATCAGCAGCACGCTTTACAATCAGTAATCAAGACAGCAATTAGGGACATTGTGTTGTGTGAAACTTAGAGCGCCGACTTAAGCCCTTAATCAAGCTAGAGCGAGATTGTCTTTTGGCGCCTTTTACTCGACGATTTCACACGATGAATTAGATTTTGGTTTATTTAGGTACAAAGAAAATCTTGTTTATCTGAAACTCAAATACGTTGACCTTTTTTTAAATCATATTGAGCTTAACATAAAGAAAGAACCTCAATACCAGTAATTAAAAGAAATAACATTATTATTTTAATAGATTGAAATAACCAGCAATGGATATAAAAATGCGAGAGCGGTACAGTATACTTCATTTTGGTTGGTGTAATTCAATTTTCATTAGTGCCTAACTCGTCTCAAAAGACACCATTTCATTATATTTTTCAAATGAACTTGCTTTTCTAATTTGGGATTTTCACGGCTTTTGTCACCTGGCGTCTAGAGAAAGCACAATTCTCGCATAATCCAAGGGCCGCATCCACAAAAGTGAAAAAAAATTTGCCAGAACAAGCATACCTTTTCTGAAACTAAATATCCTCCCAGTTCCTAAAGAGTATTGTTTCAAATGAAGCTAAATCATCAGTCCTCATACATAACTCATCACTCTTGCCCTATCATTAAATTACTGTAACCCCTAAAGCTACGTGTTTAATTTAAGAAAGGCAGTAATTATAGATTATGAATGGAGCAAACAGGGCGCCGTTGGTCCGTCATTGGATCCAATTATTAAGTAACAGCAAAACAATATACATGTCAAATTTTAATAGACTTAGGGCATGTTTCACAATGTCGAAACAGATGCTCTTTTGTTTCATTAACAATTTGTTTTAAGTATAAAATTATTTCTTGCTTGTGTATACGCTTCGTTTTTTAATAGCCCGCGCGCCATTGCTGGAGTTTTTTTAATTTTTTGTTTTTTTATTATATGGGTGGACGAGCTCATAGCCCACCTGATGTTAAGTAGTTAATGGAGCCCATAGACATCTACAATGTAAATGCGCCAACCACCTTGAGTTATAAGTTCTAAGGTCTCAGTATAGTTACAACGGCTTCCCCACCCTTCAAGCCGAAACGCAGTACTGCTTCTCGGCAGAAATAAGCAGGGCGGTGGTACCTACCCGTGCGGACTCACAAGAAGTCCTACCACCAGTAATTACGCAAATTATAATTTTGCGGGTTTGATTTTTAATACACGATGTTATTCCTTCACCGTGGAAGTCAATGGTGAACATTTATTAACCATGAATTTCATTAGAAAAATTGGATTCGAACACCGGTGCATCGCTAGATACGAGTGCACCGGACGTCTTATCCTTTAGGCTACGACGACTTCTAACATTGATATTTGATACTAAGACTTACTCGAAATGAAAACAATGGTAAAGTTTCAACACTATACAACCAAATATGCGAGGATGAGTGGAACACAAATAAATATACAGTTTTTCGTATTAGCAACTGCGTCTCGCAATTTCTCTCGCTTTAGATGCCTACTGAGTTTCTCGTAGTTTCTTATCAGCGGGTCGCTATTCCGATCCGGTGGTATATTTTGCAAAGCACTGCTCGTGCTAGGGCTAGTGTAAGCAAATTCTCTCAGGTCGAGCCCGTGAGCTCGCCTACCCGTCCAGGTAAAATCTATATATATAAAAATGAATTGCTGTTCGTTAGTCTCGCTAAAACTCGAGAATAGCTGGACCGATTTGGCTAATTTTATTTGGGGAAGTCCAGAGAAGGTTTAAAAGGTGAAAAAATATGTAAATGCTCGGAATTAAATAAAAATAACAATTTTGTTTTTCCTTTGATGTGTCCCCCGTCGGACGGATTTCTTTTGTTTGTTTTAAGATTATTTTATACAAAAGCTTAGGTGTTTTATTTATCGATTGAGGCACTACGAAGTCTGCCGGGTCAGCTAGTTGGAAATAAATCATTCATACTTACCACAATTTAAAGATCAAATTGCATTAATCACGCTTACTTTGGATAAATTACACCATTCCACCTTCTCGATTTCACCTTCTAAAATCTTGTTCTTAGAGAGCAACAGCTTCCTTTGTTTCGATAGATACTAATATCACAATAAAAACATACTAATAAATATAAAATAAAACCCCGTTAAATAGAATCTTCAATATTATGTGGTTAATTTTTTTTGTTTCATATTTATTTTCATTGTGCCAACTTCCACACAATAAGCATTTATTGAACACAGTTTTGCACAATCCATCAATTTTTTAATTGTTTGTCTATTGAAAAATACAATTTCGATTAACTTTACAGTTTCATTGTATCCTAAACTCTTATTGTGTTCGGGATTAATGCCATATTGATACGAATATTTTGATATTTTATTTGAACAGAAAAATATAATGAATTTCATTTCAAGAATGGAATTAGCTGTTCTACGTTAATCAGATATTGAAATATGTAATAACATATGTTTAAATATACATACACAAATTTTAATATTAAATATGTTCAGATGAATTTTACGCAAAGTCGCAAATGAATTCTAGCCACTACAATCACAAAACTCAATTTAATATATATTGCATTTTATAATACATATTAATAACACAAACCTTTAATATATTTTAATGACCAGTCTAGTCCATGAGAGCTTTCTATCAAATAGCCGTCCCTTTTAATATATTTTTTATTAGACTTCAAATTCCATGTAGCTAACTTGCCAAAAGATTCACTATCGATGATTCTGTGCCAAGACAGTGGAAACAAGAATTAATCTTTATTTATTTTATATTATAATATGCTTAATTTAATTCCGTTCAAAATAGGGAGCTCAGGATCGCCAATTAGAAATTAAACTGAAATTTACCAATGCTACTTATCATTAAACAAGGGAATAATCGCTTTCTGACGCTGAATATGTCAAGAGCAAGGCGAATAAGTCAACATATTTTTTTTTAGGAAAAACACAAGTGTCCATTCCTCCGCATGATCGTGAAATTCAAAAAAGCAAACACATCCATGTCATGTCATATAGATATCTAAATCTAATAAGGATCCAACGGTAGAAGTTTAATATTATTGCAACTTTATAAATTAAGTTATCCCTCTCTCAAATATACTTTGTTATTCAAATTTTAGTTCGGGTGGACTTTTTGGATATACCCATCCAATATTTTTCATTCACCAATGTGACAAGGCTTACCATGGCAGGAACATAGATTATGGTTTTACAGAATGTGTTTTATGGCGGATTATTTATTCTACATAAGTAGAGCCATGTGGCGACCAGCTCTTGAGTGCCTATACTTCTTCGGAGATGGTCTTGCCGCTGAGTAATCAGCGAGGGAGCAGTGTATTCCAAAGCATGAGAGCGTTAATTAGCTCCAATGACGAATAGTGCGATCGGCAAAGGACGTACTTCGATTTTTATTAAATGGATATTCGCACTCGCCCGCTTCACTGCGCATTTAAAATAAGCATTATTATTTATTGTCATTATTATTAGGGAGTCCAACACATATAAATATTAGCCTATCTATTAAGTCAATGTATTTTCTCCACGGATACCAAGTTTCAAGTCAATCGGATGCATGGTTCAGTAGTTATAACGGGACATCCGTAAAAACCACTGTAGATTTATATATTAGTATAGATAATAATGAAAACGGTACTAAAAGTATCCTGTGCATTGAGTTCATAATAAAATGTACTTATAAATGAAATAAGCACTTACTTGGGCAGCTAAACAAGACATTAAAAGCGTTCGCTTTGCAAGTGTCACTAATTCTTTAATTTTATTTTTAATTCTAATATTCGATAGATATGTAGATATAAATATGAGATAGATAGATTGTTAAAATATATTTTTTGGGATGATAGAGTTGATTTTAGACCTGAGAGATAATATTCAGCATCACCCGGAGGAGTGACATGGGTTGAAACAAAAGATTTATATAGCTTCAAGCGATTTTGCTATTCTATAATTAAATACTCTTTGATACGACGCCTCAGAGACTAAACGTGGGCGTACTCATTCATGCAGCCATAGTTCTGGAGGAAAGCCAATATTCTTAATCACGTCAATACGTTTTACCTTTTGTGGCACTATAAAAATACTCCACGAAATCGTTACGAATACGTTTCACTGTCTTTTGATAACATTTTCAAGGCGAAATTTGAATAATTTTGCTATGAAAGATTTTTTGAAGCCCGCTAATAGTATGGATATCGGATGTTTTTTTACTAGGCAGATGGTCGTAATATTTTTTTTGTTATTATATACGTAATACAGGTGTACAGCAAACGAAAAATTGTAAAAAGGAATTCAAAGGAAAATTTATTAAGTGGTCGTTTCCCTATTGACTTTATTTATTAAACAACAAGTTCCTCGCTGACCTCTTCGTTCACTTTCACAAAAATACTATGTGTTAAGCTTAATGTTTATCTTGAACATTAACATTTATGACCTAATTTTTTTTCTGTCGGAATAAGAGGTATTGTTGGTGGTTCGAGAGCTTTTTAGCTTTACCGTAACGAGTCAGCAGGGGCTCAACCAGGAGGAGTAGGAAAATGTACACTACTTATTTCTCAAAGAGAACTCTTCTACCTCTCATTGATTCATAGTTCGCCTATTTACCATCTGACACTTGTGGATACAGGAACGATTTTATGTAAGAATAAATTAAAAGTCACCCATATTCCTTCTGGAAATTGTATTGTACTCCAAAATTATTATCGCTTTGGAGAAAACCATAGTAAACAGATTTAGTTCGTTTAAAATTAGAAACATATACATATATTCAGTTTACATGCAGCTTTATGAAAAGACACGCTTGTATCTTAATGTTGGGGCCACTAGAATAACGGTTTTATATATTTTCTATCTATTTTTAAAAATTAATAAAAAAGTTGTACTTACTTTTATTAGTTAGAATGTGTTATCGGGCCACTATATCATAAGGAAAATCAGACTATATATGCTTTCTAAATTTGGTAACCGACCTTCTAATAGACGCAACAACAAAATTAACCTAGAAAAAATGCTATTTTACACTTCGATACGGAATAAATGTTTGTTTCATGCTAGAATTAGACAGTATTCCCATAGAGAGAGCCAACTGAGTTTCTCACCGGATCTTCTCAGTGGGTCGCGATTCCGATCCGGGCCTAGATTCTGCGAAGCACTGCTCTAGCTAGGACTAGGTTAGCAAATTCTCTCAAGTTGAGCCCGTTTGCTCACCTACCTGTCCGCGTAGCTGAAATAGCTTCCTAGACTATCAGCTAATACTTAGTCTGGCCATAAATACTGTTACAATTAAAAATAAAAAAAATATCTATTGCAAATAACATTTATTACTTTTACAGTGTGTTAGTTTAATACATAAATATAAAACAATTTAAAGTATAAAAAGCTTATTCGAAGTGGTCTCCATTGGCTGCAATACAGTACTTTAAACGTTGAGGCCAGTTATCAATAGAAGCACGCACTCTTTCCATGGGAAAATTTTTCACTGCCAATCGTACGGATTGTATTAGAAACTCCAAATTATCATGGCGTTTAGAGCAAGCCGTACTCTCTAAAACTGACAATAAATCATAATCCAGCGGATTAAGATCGGGACTAGACGACGGCCAGTCTTCAGCTCTGATGAAGTCCGAATCGTTCGTTTCCAACCAAGACTGCGTAGGCCGAGCTTTATGACCTGGCGCCGAGTCTAGCTGGAAGGACCATTCTTGATTATTGAACATGGTGTTGTTAAGGGGCTTCACTACCTTCTCAAGAATGGTATCTTGATACACTTGTGCCGATGTTTTAATAGTTTTTTCACAAAAGTATGGCCCAGTCACTCCTTCATAGCTAATACCCCACCAAACCATCACTGAAATCGGATAGTGCCCACGTTGCACTCTGTCGACTAATTGAGAAGCTTTCTTAGAGCTTTGAGCATAAATACGGTCATTTTGTTTATTAAAATGTTGCTCAATTGTAAAAATTTTCTCATCCGTAAACAAAATTTTGCTATGACCTCCCTTTGCGTACCGCTTCAGTAGTTGTTTCGATTTTACCACCCTATTTTCTTTTAAATTATCAGTTAAGAAATGACCAGTACGTCTCTTATAGGCTGCAAGTCCTAAGTCATCTTTTAAAATACGCGATATGGTTCTAGGTGCTATCTTCATCTCCTGAGATAAAATCTTTTGCTTTCGGACAGGATTTCTTCGAATTCTTTCCCTTACTGCTTTGATCACCTTTTTCGTACGAACACTACGTGGACGGCCAGATCTTTTTCTGTCACAAACAGAGGAGGTCTCATTGCACCTATTAATAGCCCGGTACACAAACATTTTACTAATACCAAGCGTATGGAGAGTTTTAAAAATTGCATTTGGCTCCATACCTACTTTGTGTAATGCAATCACAGTGATTCGGTTCTCTTTATCACCCCACTCCATTTTAATATCGCAAAATATTGTACAATGTATTGGCGCCAGTATGAGAAAACTCAATGAGCAATCATATAAAAATGACAGATTCCAAATTCAAATATAATATTTTGTTTATTTTTAATTGTGACAGTATTTATAGCCAGACTAAGTATATAGGGGGAATGAGAAGACAATATGGCGATAACTGTTTGAACGGACTCATAATATTTCTTATTACTAATACTTTAGATACTTCGGACCAAGAATTAGGAGGTAGGAAGATATCAATGATATAATGGAGTAACGGCAAATGGTAGAAAACTATCCACTGAGCGTGTGTAATTGGTTGGTAGACCGACGGACCAAATGCTACTACTGCCCGTAACTCCTAATTAAACAAACATATCTTGAAAATGTCGTTAGCGAGATTCAGGTGTTTGTCTAATATTTTTGTGTTCTTTGATAGGTACCGACACAATACTATTACTATAAATATCAATAGCTGTTAATGAAGCAAACGTTATACAGCTGTATTTATTTTGACAATACATTAATAAGTCAGCCGATTTACCGCTAGTTTCGTGGCCACGCAATCTTAGTCGGTCTCCGCGTTCAGTGGGCGTTGGTTATGCTGTTTATTCCTTTGACCTTAACAGCTGAGTCAACAGAATACGCGAGTTCGGAGATGGCTATCATAAAAGAAAACGAATAATTCTGAAAGTCCTCAAATAAATTATTAATCGATGATTTTTATTATTGTATTGACCATAACAACTTGAGACGGCAATAATTTAATATTTTCAATCAAGGTCGCAGTTTCACGCTGTGTTGTCTATGGGTCTGAAGGAGTCCATATAGAGTCCCTTCTTTATTTCGCCGTAAAATCGTGTTTTATGTAATTAACACCCCAGTTGAAACAATACGAGTTTTATTGTTGTAGCGGCATAAACAATTCTAAGTTATTATATTATATTAGTTACATATTACACACATTATATTTTATTTTTCGTTTTTAAATTTTCGGCGGTAAAAAGGTCCCGTGTCACAGACTATCTTCTGTTTCCCACCTCTCGTGCGTTCCGGCTTACGCATCATAAAAAGGTGCGTTCTTAAACGCCACAGGTCGATAGCCAATAAACAATGAGTAAGTAATGAGATAGCTGACCCATTTAAGGCATTAAAAAAATCAGAGGTTTCATTTTATAATATTATTCAGTGACAAAGTTTTTAACTGTATGATTTAAATACGTTTTTTTCTATTTTTGTAATTTAAATCAACACACTGAAAAACACTTTGATATATTACTCTATGAACAAGCCCTTTGATTATTAAAAATAAATGAGATGTTTTCCACTTAAGAGTAATTTATTTTGAAATTCCTATACCATAGACACAGCCTAACAGCGAATATTATAATTCAAACATACACGCACTTTTAAAAAAAATACAATTAAACCTACAGAATTTTCAATGTTATTCGTAGCAAAGGGATCCAATACAATAAAGGCATGTCATAACACACGTAAAAGAATAAAAAGACAGTTTAAACATGTTTAGCTGGCGGCCAAAATTTTATTTGCTCCCGTTTTCGCGTGTGGGTCGAGTGGAATTAACGCGCTGTTAGTACATGTTAAGTTTTTTAATTTTAGATTCCGGCCCATGTGTCTATGGTCAGAGGTTCTTAATCACACAACAGGTGGAAGTGTTAGAAAATCTCAAGCTATTTTCTTCTCTGTTTCTATTTCATTATTAACTCAGCAGTAGCGGTATTTTCATCTTAAATCATCCATAATTCTCTAATTCATGACGCCCCTCTCTAGACTGAACACAGCTATGGTATTTTTCTAAAAAAAGTTCCGTTTATATTCCCGCAAACGAACTATGGTTTGACGTTTCGAGGGTAAGAGAGCCGTCAATCCCGTGCAACTAAGACATCGTATCTCAAGAACATAGATAGGCAGAGATTTACGCTTCAATGTCTCTGGACAAGAACTTAACATCAGAAAAACCGTTAGCTTAGCTTAGCTTAGTTTACGGTAGGCAGCGGTCTGGCTCAGCCTCTGGCATTAGCGACGTCCATGGGCGACGGTAACCACTCACCATCAGGTGGGCCGTATCTTCGTTAGTCTACAAAGGCAATTTAAAAAAAACTAGCTGGTTTTTTTATTTACTATTTAATACTTAATTTTCCGGTTCACATTTTTATCTCTAAACCATAGTTAACTCAAGTCAATGATAACTATAACAGAATTTGTATATCCTGACGTCACATTGGCAATACTAATATAAATGCTATTACGCATTTTTACTATAAAACTAACCTCAAATAATGACATAAACAGATTTATGCCAATTATAGGAAGGCTATCGCTAAGACTATCGCTAAACGTATCAAAAACACCCCTTAGTTAAAATTATGCATGCGCCATCTGTCGTTTATTTATAATACTAGGACAGAAGCCTGAAGTACCAACAATGACACCCTATCAAGTTTCGTCACAGTCGGCTTAGGAACACTTAATGACAAACACATAAAGAATCATCATTTGTTATAAATCAATGACTGCATACATACATCTCTATAAAATAAAACTAGATGAAAGCTATTTAGAAAATCGAAATCGATTTTGTTGATCGCATCCGTAACCGTACGTATAAGAGGTAGTGTTCAAAATAAAGTCATAACATAAATCATAATTAAATGATAGCATTTCGTTGAAGTCTTTTGCAAGGCGCCCGCCCATCGAACTAAGAAGGTCATAATATGATACCTAAATAGCTAACGTAGGAGTACAGACGATGTCAGAAGTGCTTAAACAATATTTTATTTAAAATGAAGAGCCATCATAAAATATGATCAAGGATAATAATTTATTTTTCCCAAGAACCTTTTTTGATGGAGTACTAAGTATCCTAAATAATATCAATTGTCAATTTTCTAGGGGAAAAGGCGATATATATTCGTTATTCTGTAAATGTACAGACGAGACATCACATTTCTAATTTTTATTGAAAAGTGTCACAAAGTAATTAACATAATTAATCTTTGGACATATCGATCGGCATCTTAACTATAGTGTAAAACGGTTGTACTGCTCTTCAAAATTAAATGCCTGAATGCTTAAATATGACTGCCTGACTTAAATATACAAGGTTAGTACCTTAATGCATAATATGCATTAAGGTACTAACCTTGTATAGCCAGCTACAACCAGCAATTCACCGTTCAAAATAGTATTAGATGGTCTGTATGCTAGTCCACTTCTTGATAT
This sequence comes from Bombyx mandarina, assembly GCF_030267445.1. NCBI lineage: Eukaryota > Metazoa > Arthropoda > Insecta > Lepidoptera > Bombycidae > Bombyx > Bombyx mandarina. The sequence continues at coordinate 16,713,175 of NC_143234.1, forward strand.
GTTTAACAAATAATTTTATTCTTAGCGGTGTAATACTAATTAATATAAGTATTGTGTAAAAAAAAATTTGCTGATCAGTGGCTCCCATTTGTGGAGTTATTAAAATTTTCTATGGTTGATGATGATTGCAGATAATTTGAATAATGCTTTTTGTGATCAGTATATTCGGGACGAAAATTTCAAATTAGACAAGTTAGTAAAACTCGTGAAATATTTGGCTGTTTAACTTAGACTAATGAATTCGAAAAAAATATAATGCAATATTTTTATTACAGTCTTGCTACGAGTGTATTTTCGAATCTACCTATTTTTAAAGACTTACTTATAGCATGATTCTAAATCAACTTCAACAAAGTTATGTACTTAAACGATTTTGTCGGCAAGTATCCCCTCATCCCACGTCCCATGGTTTTTTGATCGGAGTCCAAGTGACGTCACAAGTGTAGCAACCACATAAAACGGTACGCGCCACTGCTACAGCCACCAATATCGTAGAGCATTCACTACGGCGTAGACGCGCTACGCAGCCTCCAGGGAGAACTTAGTCCGAGTTTTTAGTGAATATCAAGGTAAGTGTTGAATTTATTTTAAATATTCAATTTAAATGTAGTGAATATGGTGTGTGTAAAAATGCATATTTAATTTAAAAAAACAACTTAATTTTTTTGAAATCATTTCGATGGCATTTCTATTAGCAAAATTTATTTTTTGTACTCTATACATTTTTGTCAAATTCTTAAAAAATTTAAATTAGTTACTCAAAAAGTCACACTCAAAAATACTGATATTTATCATTTCTTAATATATTTTTGTTCGAAATATTCGCATTGATTGACATACCAAATAATTTATAAGCATCTACTGGAGTGTTTAAATAGTTATTATATATGAAAAAAATTCCAATGGAATAATTTGTCAAAAAAAAATAACCTTTTAAAATTGTGCCAAGAAAACCGATCCTACAAATTAAACTTACTAAAATAAAATTCCACCGTGTAGACTAAATGAAGTTTTAGATAGTTTATATTTAATAGTAGTTTAAATCACAATAACTACATGTTAGGTCTTCCCAGTTTATTTAACTTTTATCCGAATCAAATCTAAAATATATTAACAAAAATATTTAACATGTCCTTTCTATTAAAAAATACGAATCTAATATTACGTCATAAATTAAATATAATAAAATCCGAGTCGATGCTTAGAATGTCAGACATACAACACTACACATTCTGGCACAACTTGGTAATAAAAATGTTGGGGCCAAGGTCAAGTTCATTGTTTTCCCTAAAATTATATCAAATAAAAATATAACGTTTTCAAACGTCAAGAAAATTTGTCCTGTCTATATTTTATAAACTTTAATTAATATTAATTGTCATTCCACCGAAAACCAAATGCTTACCAAAATAATTTGGTGCTAAGAATTCACAATGAGAATGATCTGATATCTATGAGCACATCAGACTAAGCTCTCAACTGTAACGAAGTAATAATCCACTATAAAGAGACGTATGTATGAAAATTTACTAATAATTACAAACCTAACTTATTCACCTCAGAGTTTCTTCAAGAGATCTTACTAATGGGTTAGCCGCAATATACGTAAAGTAGACTAAATCAGTCACCCGGTGGAATTTGTTCCAACCCGCCAATCCCAACTTTGTCCATTAACACATTTCAGATAATCGTCCTCTGTAATACGAAATTAAATTTTAACTGAGCACAGTTAATTTTTGGATAGATCCTTGATCGCCGAAAATGTGTGTTTAAGAAGTTTTGTTTGAGAAATTCTATTAGAGATCCGGATGATGATAATAAAACCCTTTTAACGTAAGATGAAGTTTCTTTGACGTGACATATGCCGAGGCAACTGATTAAGATTCTGTTGATACATATTATTATGTCACTCGCTCTTAACTCTGCTGTGTTACTAGTAAAGGCTACTTTACGGACACCTTTTTTATTGATGTATTCTTAATCTCAATCAATATACTTGTATACTGGTATACTGTTTTTATATAAAAATAAATCTATATACACTACGAGAATGGCTTTGCGTCCGAAATAAGTAGAACTTTACTAGAGGATCGCTAATAGAATTATTTGAAACGGATAAGCTTTGATTATATCAAGCATTATTTTTTGGGTTTTCTACTTTTAGGGTGATTTGTCGTCATTTAAACTGAAAATACTATACCGACATTATTGTTGTTGCGTTTTAAATTATTGTACAAGATTATATTTTTTGTATCCTTATTCTTATTTCAATTTTAATACTAAAAGCAAATTGGACAATGTAATTAATTACATTTTGAATAAATGCAAATTAAAAAAAAAAACTGATCTAAATAGAATTGAATATTTTGAATGGTATTTATTTTGTAAGTAGTTTATTTTGACAAAGAAACAAATTTTCTAATATGAATGCAAACAAGCTCTTGGAAATAAAATTGGGTACGCCAAAGTCACAGAAAAAAGTGGATGTAGTTAAAATGACATAAGCAGTTACATTAATGTTTCAAAAAACATTAAAAACTACATCTAATAAGCATTAAAAAGTAGCATAATGTGTTGAAATACAAAAACTGTTTTCAAAACTGTGCTCTAAATTACAAGCATAAGTTTCTAGTCTTGAGAAGTTGTATGTACTAACTTACACAAAACAATTATCCAAATTATAATTTAATCCAAAAGGGGCAACATTAACGGCATTGTTCTCGTAAGATGTGGATTACACGAGGTCGGGTTATTAGCTTTTGTTTCACGAAAGCAAACAATAATGAAATGTATTTGAATACAATAATAAGATGCCTGAATTATAAATTATTTTTGTGCATGAATATGGGCAGGTCAAAAGATGAGGATATTTTAGTTTGTGCCGTCATTCGTCGGGAGATATAAGTAAGCGCGTTCAATAATAAACTCATGTTTAATGGCAATTAAACACTTGGTCACGAAAGACATCCACAAGAAAGGAATAGCATCGTGTAATAAAGTTTTTTTTAATTATTTTTATTGCTTAGATGGATGGACGAGCTCACAGCCCACCTGGTTTTAAGTGGTTTCTGGAGCAAATATACATCTGCAACGTAAATGCGCCACCCACCTTGAGATCTATGTTTTAAGGTCTCAGTATGGTTACGACGGCTGCCCCGGCCTTCAAACCGAAACGCATTACTGCTTCACGGCAGAAATAGGCAGGGTGGTGGTACGTACCCGTACAGACTCACAAGAGGTCCTACCACCAGTGATTACGCAAATTATAATTTTGCGGGTTTGATTTTTGTTTCACGATGTTATTCCTTCACCGTGGAAGTCAATCGTGAACATTTGTGAAGTACGTATTTCATTAGAAAAATTGGTATCCGCCTGCGGGATTCGAACATCGTTGCGTCGCTAAATACGAATCCACCGGACGTCTTATCCTTTAGGCCACGACGACTTCAAAACTTATACGCATAAGATCACACGGTCAGATCATCATAATGGCTATGGGTTCAGGTTTCAACAGCAATTGGGTTGTGAACTCTTTCTCTGCAATAAAAACAAAATAAAACTACCCTCCACGTACGTGAATAGCTTTAATGACTCGACTTTTGTAGTTCCCATAATTGGATTAAATAACCAAAAGAAATATTTATGAATATTAATAAAACTTATCTATATATATAAAAATGAATTTCTGTTCGCTAGTCTCGCTAAAACTCGAGAACGGCTGGACCGATTTGGCTAATTTTGGTCTTGAATTATTTGTGGAAGTCCAGAGAAGGTTTAAAAGGTAGATAAATATGAAAATGCTCGGAATTAAATAAAAATAACAATTTTGTTTTTCCTTTGACGGGGGACTCATCGGACGGATTCCTTTTGTTTGTTTTAAGTTCATTTTATATAAAAGTTTAGGTCTTTTATTTATCGATTGAGGCACTACGAATTTTGCCGGCTCAACTAGTAATAAATAAATAAAAATCTCAAATAACAGTTCTATTAAATATAAAATATTATATTATATTATATTCATAAAATATAATATAATTTTGCTTTTCGCACAAAAACCATAATGGACAGACAGGATACAACTTGATTGACATTGTCATCGTAATTCCTTCGGTTTCGTTATGAGGAATCCTTTTTGAGTGAACCTTTTTAAATGTACGAATTAAGAAACGAAATTTCCTGTTTCTGCGGTTCCATTTGCGAGATGTTTTCATGGAATATTAATCGTAATAGTGATAGCTAGAGCTAATTATTGATCACATTTGGGAAATATGAATGAAAAATATAGAAAAGTCGATTTTCGTAACGCCTGTTTACGAATAGTAAAAAAAGCAACCAATCTAAATTTAATATGTAATTTAAATTGGAGTAAAATTCACGGAAAATATGTAGTTTCATTTTTATATAACAAACTATGACTACTTCTTTTTTATTGCTTAGATGTGTGGACGAGCTCACAGCCCACCTGATGTTAAGTGGTTACTGGAGCCCATAGACATCTGCAACGTAAATGCACCACCCACCTTGCAGCCTGCACCTTGAGATATAAGTTCTAAGGTCTCAAGTATAGTAACAACGGCTGCCCCACCCTTCAAACCGAAACGCACTACGGTTTTAGGGCAGAAATAGGTAGGGTGGTGGTACCTACCCGTTCGGATTTACAAGAGTTCCTACCATCAGTAATTTAGTATTTTAGTATTTTTATTCTACATATTCACAAGATTCTAACTTAAAGGATGCCGAGTTCCACTTACAGCATAGTGATACATAGCACCGAATTAAATATCTAAATATTTAAAAATTCATTAGGACTGTTTTGGCACGGAATAAATATCTCTCGTTGGGATAATGTAACACATTATTAGTATTAGTGGAGAAAATATTAACGTATACCAGTTTCAAAACTGAGACGATTGTGAAGTATTTGGAGATGGTCCATAAAATATTTATTATAGTATACAAATAAATGCTACCCGTAAAATATGTTACCGAGTACTTTTAGTATATATCTACAAACCGTGAAAATCTATTTTAAGGAGTAACTATATTTATATATCGCACATACGGTGCAATAACGTCATTTATACAAATTATGTAATTTTGCAGGAGAAACGTTGGAAAATTCAACATCTTATTATATAATTCTTATATAGTTTTACTAGGCTATAGAAATAAAATGATAATATTTAAACTAAAACTATAAACTGCATCAGTAAAAGCAAACATCTCTCTCGTCTCACTAATAACTATAAAAAAAATTATTTTCTCATACTCAATTCAGTGTTAACAAAAATTGGCTTGGCTCTGCCCCTGGCATTGCTGACGTCCATGAGCGACGGTGACCACTCACCATCAGGTGGGCCGTATGCTCGTCTGCCTACAAAGGCAATAAAAAAAAAAAAAAAAAAAAAAAAAAAAAAAATTGCATAAGTGACTTTATAACACCGTATGTGCGATATGTATATACAGAAAGGTGTTACATTAATCAATCTATCATAGGAGACTTTCGGTCAATAATCTCATTTTGGTACCAAAGTCAACGCAACTTGTGGCATTAAGTTTTGATGGATGACTCCAATAAGCTGATTTTGGATAAAATTAGGTAGAGTCGCTTCGAGACTGTAGAAACGTATGTATTTTATTTTCATACACGGGTATTCGATTAAATAACCCGGACTTGTATTAAATTGAAACTTAAAAAAACATAACCAATACCATGATGTCATTTATGTTTATTATGGTTTTGAGTCAGCAAATTTAATAGCTTTTTCTCCATTCAAAATTTATCCTGTAGATGAAACAGGGTAACGAACCCATTTATCAACATGAGGATGCGATCGGAAATTTGTTCGCAATAACATCAGGCCTTTCGTAAAACGCGGTATTCAGATTTACGTGTGATCTTACAAATCTTCATTCGCAACTTCATTACGTCATTTGGGGCTATTCTGCAACAATGTGTGATGTGATGATAGTGCACATTCCATGCCATAAACGAGGCATAATTCTGCTAATGTGTGATAACTGAACTGTAAAAGATAATTTATAATTGGACCATGAAATATAGATTAAAACATATCGCTTAGACATTTATGACGTCATGCTTTGTTATTGGTGGGAAAAAATATACTATATTTAAAAAAAAAGTTTAATGTGTTGGCCTGATGATCGAAATTGAAATATAATAACTTATATTTCAAGATTTAAGATACTTGTATACAATTTCTCTTTATTTTTTTACCTTTAGAAAAAAAAATTAAATAGGTAAATAGTATAAAAAAGAAACTCAGTTAATGAAACACGGAGAAATGGTACTAAATTATTTTATCCTTGCATATTTTTATTTATATTCATTTATTATCGACATAATATATATGAATTAACGACAAGCATCAAAGATGTTCCACGTTTGACGATCCCTAGCTAGAGTTTTTATCACCGGTCGTAGTAGCTGGAAACAGTCACACACGAGCCCAGAATAAGTAAATTCAGATCCCGAAAGTATGGTAGAAAAGAAAATATGATCGAATCACGAGCAAAGCGTGTGTATCAGTTTTTCGATTAAAATTTCGCGTAGACGTGTACTTTTCTTCAATGTTGAGGTTTAAATCAAATTAATCCATTCAGGTACGTCTGCGTCCGTGATGTTTCTACAAAGCGGTTTTATTAATATCGAATTTCGTAAGACCGTGTCTCAAAACATGTCAAATGAATTTAAAAAAGTTTTTGTGAGGTTTGTTCGTTTTGGATTCATTTATTTTTGTTATTTGTATCAGATGTATGTTACGTTGTATTTTTTAATTATATGGGGGACGATTCTACGATCCACTTGGTGTTTAGTAGTTACCTGAGCTCGTAGACATTAAGAACGTTAATCCCGTCACCCACCTTGAGACATGAGTTCTAAGCTCTCGGTTTTTACAGTACAACAGCTGTCGCACTTTTCAAACCGAAACGCATTACTGCTTCACGGCAAAAATAGGTCCTACCCGTAGGGACTCACTCGACTTCCCATCACTGGTAAACGTATGTGTTGTTTACTTAGAACTTGTTGTGAATTTTTGTATAGTAAGTCCACCACAGAAACTGGGTCAGTATGTATATACAGTTAAAAAAACTGTTCAACATAACGATTCGCAAGTCTTTCGCGTCCACGAAAACTGTAAACTGTTTTATACCTAACGAAACTATAAAATTTTAATAATAAACGCGAAATCGTGGCGCTCATTTTAATTACATCGGCGACTGACTCCTGAGTCCCGAATACTATGAAGTACTATGAACCCACATATTTATGACATTTATAAATTGCTGTTGGTTTTACTTTCAACCATAAAAAATTATGTTGTATCTACAATTATAAACTTTAATATTCTATTAATATCTTCCTGTCCGACTTGTGACTATAGGCAATACAAGTATAAGAACGGTTTTCTATAGCGGTAAGAATGGTTTTCTATTTTCTGCACTTAAATGTCTCTAAAGATTAATCAAACTCAAAATACAATTTCGTTTTATAACAATATTTGCTCATCGTAATATTCTTAATGAATACAACTTCGTCCCCTTAATGTGGAATTCATAAGTATGTTACAAACTTTGCGCTTTAAGTCCCTGGTCCAAACTTTCTAAGGAATCGTGTATTGACCTTAAGCAAATTGGATTAATAAAAAATATGTCATTTTTGTTTTAGCTGACTTAATAATTTTTTTACAGTTCATCACAATGTATATATTGGTATCAGCCTCCAAACATTGGGTCGAATTTTCGACTGTACTGTGCAGCTGTTGTCGTATACATCAAACCGGAATGCACGATTGATGATGAAGCTTCATAGCAAAGGACCGCATCAGTTACTTGAATTTTGCTACAGCTCTAAGTAATAGAGGAGCTTCTATTGGATAGCCTTACTATCAGCCCACATACGTCCTTTGCTGGACACAGATCTCCCCCAAGCCTCGCCACAAAGATCAGTCCTGCGCCGCTTGCATCCAGCGGATCCACGCGAACTTTATTAGGTCGTCGGTCCGTTTTCTGGGACGCCTACCCTACGCTACGTCTTCCAGTACACGGTCGTCACTCAAAAACTTCTCAGCCCCAACGGCCATACGTGCTACGAGCAATGTGCCCTGCCCACTACCACCTACACGTCGCAATCCTTTGGGCTATTTCGGTTACCATGGTTTTCCCATACTTAGGATATGATAAAATCCACGTTATTATAGAAGACTTCCAATTTGAACGTGCATTAAATAAAATAAGAAATTGATAATTTTAGTTTTTATGTACACGAGATCCTAGTTTGCTTATATCTGTTGGATCCGTTGTGTGAATCCGATAAATTGATTTAAATGTTTATTTATTTCTCTTATAAAAACTCTTTTATTATTATTTTTGCATCCGCTGTTCATAAAACGAGATGTTTTTAACATTTAACAAGCAATTGTTTAACAAACAATTAAATCTTTCAATACAATTCACGTACAAGTTCACAATAAAAGTTTGATCATTATTATTATGTTCAATACGAAATCCGATGTGATTCCTATATTGTTACTTTATTTGATTTTCTTTTGAAATCGTGCTTACTGATAAAGCTTTCACGCACGATAACACTTCACAAACAAATAAAACAATACACAAGAATGAACTGCAGGTTAATATATCTGTAGACATTATCAACGCGTGACAGACATAGACACCATTGTCTGGTCTGTAACAAGATGCATTTATATTCAGAGCCGCGAACGCCTCAATAATGGAACATCCGACCAGCTTTATAGAAAACATCATTAATTCACAAGTGATGGAAATGGACCTACTGTTATTCACGTGGAGTAAAACGGTAGTAACATAATTGTTTCTCATGACAAAAAAAGGAATTTAAAAATAAGTCGACTGGTGACTTATTTTCTCGTGAATAGTCGTATGAATAATAGACTTGTATACGTTGAAAAATGTTTCGGGTTCTAGATTTTATTACTAGTATTTTGACTTAAAGTAATTGTTTTTTTAACTGAACATAAACACTTTATGTATTAAATTCCTTGCGCAAAATTTAACCTATGAGTAATGTCGCACATTAAATTTTGTTTTGCAATGGATTCTTAAATTTATATCTACAGACGCTGAAATATCTATTAACTATCAACCAGTTTAAACATTAGCTTAAGAGGATCTTAAATACAGAATATAACTTGTTAGCATTTATGAACCTTGACGAGTTTAAAAGTAAATTTCAATATATTTTAGGGACATAAAATATGAATATTGAAAATGAAAATTTTAAGAAAATTGTTTTTTTTTTTAACACAATACTAATAATTAAAAACAATGTTTAGCATTATGCTTCAGCATTATGGCTCAAACCGATTATTTTCCGGTCTATTCCTCACGTGCCAGTGTTACATACGATCGAAATAATATTCTTTTCTTCAATATTTACTTCGCGTTTCGAATCCCAGCGGGTGTCTCATTTTCGACGCAAATTGTCGCGACGTCAACTTCACCACATCATGTTTTCGATAGGATTTCAAAAGTAGGGCAACTAATTTCGTCAAGCATATAATCCTTGAGTTGTTTTTATTTTAAAGAAAGTTGTGTAAAAAAGCGTTTGATATAATTCTAGGAAATTTTAAAATCATATTATCATATAAGGTGCAAAAGGTTACGCTATTATATGTGCCATACCCAATTGCTAATAGCCTAAGAGGCTATTCCAGCTACTCACGGACCAGTAGGTGACACTGGCGTTAGCAAGAGCAGTGCTTCGCTAAGCCTTCCACTCTTTCGGAATCGCGACCAACTGAGAAGATCCGACGAGAAACTCATTGGGTGGTATAAAATGATTCATCCATTGAAGTCGTAAGCAACGCATTCTTAAGATTAACATCAATGCCAAATAAGAACTACATTTCTGGGAATTCTGGGTAATAGCACTTTGAGTACCAATTCAACTATACGCGAAAATCAAGAGTAGAATGTAAAATTAATGCAAATCTTTCATTTCCTCTCCTACCTTCATAGACAATACACAAATGTATGCGTCACGTCGGGATAATATCTCAAACAAAATTGATTCCTGATTTGCGTGTTGTCTTTCACTATTCAGAATTTGATGTGACATGGAGTGAGGTGATCAATTTTAGTTTTCTTGGAATTCGTAGGTAGCGGGGAGGCGGAAAAATGGGATAGGTTACAAATTGTCATGTCTTATTCGTCTACGATTTTTTTTAATATATGAAATAGTTCAGAGTACATTAAACCAATGATAGAAATTTGATTAAGTGTTGCGTGTCTGTGCTAAAACAAATTCGTCAGGCACCAATTTCAATTATCTATACTATAATATTATAAAGAGAAAAGATTTATTTGTTTGTTTGTATCGAATAGGCTCCGAAACTACTGAACCGATTTGAAAAATTCTTTCACTGTTTGGAAGCTACACTATTCCCGAGTGACATAGGCATAATCTTTTTTGAAAAAAATTAGGGATCCCAACTAAAACTCGAATAATGTAACCCAAAGTGTAAAAAAAATACCTAAAATATTCTACACATCGCGTGCCCTCCGAAAACTATTGATGATAGAATAAAATAATGTACTACGACTTTGTAGAACACATTATTATTTACAAAAAGTGTCGCGACAGCATATGTCTGACTATTATAATAGTTATGTTGCAATAAGTGTTCTTTTATTTAAAAAAATAAAAGATCGTCAAATATCGTTGAAATTTTTGTTAAAGACCCGAGCGGAGCCGGAGCGGGCCGCTTGTCTATATATATAAAAATGAATTGCTGTTCGTTAGTCTGGCTAAAACTCGAGAACGGCTAGACCGATTTGGCTAATTTTGGTCTTCAATTACTTGTGAAAGTCCAGAGAAGGTTTAAAAGGTAGGTAACAATGAAAATGCTCGGAATTAAATAAAAATAACAATTTTGTTTTCCCTTTGATGTGTCCCTCGTCGGACGGATTCCTTTTGTTTGTTTTAAGTTTATTTTATACAAAAGGTTATGTCTTTTATTTATCGATTGAGGCACTACGAAGTTTGGCGAGTCAGCTAGTAAAACAATAAAATTGTGTGGGTATTCAACTTATTATGTATAATTATCTATGATACAAAAAAAAAACAATTTTTCAAAATTCCATTCGGCCTAACGATCAATATTTACGTAGACATCTTCAGAATTGTCTTTATTTTGTTAAACAAACACACTCTTCTTACGCACGACTTCATAGAATAACCTAGCTGAAGCAGAAAGGAGAGGCGGTTTTATTATTTAATAATAAAATAACTGTGTTTCTAATTAACGGGGCTTGTACAATTTCAACACGATGACAGACATAATACAAGTGGATATAAGAATTGCTATCTATTTCACGACATACTTTGTTTTGTTTTACCATGTAATTCAGCTTCCATAATGAGGCTAAGTGAATTTGTGTCCCGTTGAAATATATCCAACGGTTTTTAGTTGGGATTACATTTTGGGAAACTTTAAATAAGGGAAATGTTAGTAATTATTTAAAGCTATATTGAACTTTTTGAGTCGATGAGTGATATGCGCTCATCTTGAAAGGAGATTAGAAATTATTGTAATTTGACCAGTGTATAAAATATAATAGTTACACGTTGTTTTGTTTTACCATGTAATTCAGCTTTCATAATGAGGCTAAGTGAATTTGTGTCCCGTTGAAATATACCAAACGGCTTTTAGTCGGGATTCCATTTTGGGAAACTTTAAATAAGGGAAATGTTAATAATTATTTAAAGTCATATTGAATTTCTTGGTTTGATGAGTGATGTGTGCTCATCTCAAGCCAGATTAGAAATTATTTTAATTTAACCAGTAAATAAAATAGTTACGCTTTCATTTAAAAGTTAATAATACGAAATTTGTAAAATTAACTAGGTATATATATTCAAGGAAATAATAGAAATAAGGTTTGTTAATCAAGTTTGATTCAAAAACAAAGCAGAGTTTTGTAATACTGGCACACAGTAAAATATTTACGAGTATATTCACTTAACTAAACAACTGAACCAGTTCTCCTACGTCATCCTTTCCTTTGAGGTGCCAACAAGTCTAGTCAAGCTTTCTGTACGAAAATTTATCACCACTATATCCTGTCTGATATAACTGGACCTTGCCATCCGTTTATCTACTTAGATCACAAAGATCTGGATAAATCTGACTTAACAAAAAATATCGGAAATCACAAAAATATTGTGAGTCACAGTTGTACGTTCTCGACTGATAGATGTTATTGAGTTTATAATCTTTTTCAGTAATTTTTCAATTAAATACGCACGTGGAAACATCATAGTAAAGGTATTGAAGAAAATTAAGATTTTCACATATTACTAATGTCATTTGACTTGCTACTGCAAACAAAATAAGTAATGGATGGAATGAATACAATTATTTCATAAAAAAATCAGAAACAAATTCATAATTTTTCTGTATTTAAGAAAGTGTTCGGTACATTTTCCGTTGTTTGCTATTTAATATATATGGGTAGAAGAGGAAATTAAAAATACAAAAAGATTTCAAACTGAAAACAAACCAAGGATATGTGTGTATTATTAAAACGTGAGTACGACAAATCCACTGACTAATCAGCTTAGCGCTTGACCGAGCCCTACTGGTGACATATTGTCTGATATTCGTCTAGTCACAGTATAGTTGAAAATAGTCATTGCATTTCCAGTTAAAATCCAGATGGTAAAGGTTAAGAGCAGTAGTGATTTTTTTTGTAGGAATTTATGGAGTTTTATTTACCTTATCATTTAAAACTATTAGAACAGTATGATAAATTAGTTTAGATTCTAATGTTTTTTTTTAGTTCGTGATTATTAGCCAGTGTTAGGAATGAAATATTCCACTAAAAAAACAGAATTTAGTATTTTACAAAAGATGGCGTTTATCTGCGAGATCAAAGAATGTGACTCAGTTTACCTGGCTCTTTATCAAATGACACCCGACTTCATCGAGTGCATACTTCTTAATGTTTAAGGCGTTTTTTAAATCCTGTTTTCGTTGGCAGTATTTCTTATTCTTGCCTATTTATGGCACAATGTATTTCGGTTCGAAGGGTTAAAACAGCGTTCACATTAATGCAGATGAGAATTCATCATGCCTTCGCTGGGCGTCAGTATTGAAGTTGTGATGGTTATTGGCTCCAGTAACAGTTTAATTAGGTCAAACATTAGTTCATACAAATCAGGCAAATCTGGGTTACTAAAAAATCTACTTTTCCACACAAATAACAAGACATGATCTTCAACATCACAGATAACAAATAAAATGAACTAACTGCGTTATATTCGAACGCAGTTCTGTCTTTCCTAATGATAAAATGTGACGAATGGATAGCTTTAGGCAGCCATACTCGATGGATCATTTGGGGTGAGACCTTCCATTAATATGCTAAGGACGTTTCTTTGTTTGTGGACCACGAAGACTTAATTAACTGTCATTGATTTGTTCCTGTATATTTTTTGATATATTATATGAGTACATATTTGTATGTACGATGATGATGTCAGTTTAATTTCCTGTGTTAATGCTGTAGATGTGTAGACGAACTCAGGTCTTGCACGTTATTAACTGTATTCACGACCCAATTTTTTTTTATTAAATACTAGCTGACCCGGTAGATTTCGTAGTGCCTCAATCGATAAATAAAAGACCTAATAGTATAAAACAGACTTAAAACAAACAAAAGGAATCTGTCCGACGGTGGACACATCAAAGGAAAAACAAAATTGTTATTTTTATTTAATTCTGAGCATTTTCATATTCTACCTTTTAAACCATCTCTGGACTTCTATAAATAATTCAAGACCAAAATTAGCCAAATCGGTCCAGTCGCTCTCGAGTTTTAGCGAGACTAACGAACAGCAATTCATTTTTATATATAGAGATTGCCACACATATGGGGTCGAAAATTCTATTGTATTAGAAAAAGATTATACCAACGCCCTATAACTCTACAGCAGATATAGGACCCACACTTGTCTAATTCTAACATCAATTCAGTTGGGAATTCGGGAGAAAGTTAAGTCGGAAAATAATGGGACGATTTACATAATATGATGTTTCGATTCACGATTAGTTGCTGAATCTCCAGGAAATACAAGGGATTCCATAAATGTTCTAATTAATAGTCCGGTATAGGACTTAAATCCGATTTTACAAAATCGCACTAATTCATTGAGCACATGAACTTGCTACAACAACAACTCTCTCTCTTCTCCTGAGTCAGTCTCTTCATTGCTGAAGGTTGTGTTTAATTTCAAGGGTTGACCACTCGATACACAATGCTTCTCCACGTCTTCCTTTCCTCGGCGGTCTTTATAGCCTCGATTATTGGCAGGCCGGTGAGCGTCTTTACTGGATCAGACCAGCGGGTAGGTGAGCGTCTGTGAGAGGCTGTTTCTATGATATAATACGAATCACCAATTCCGATCATTTGAATCAACCAATAAAAGTACAATAAAACATAGTGTACGTGGATATGTAAAGTCATATGATGATATAGTGTAACTACATATGTACCTACTATCTATTAACTACTAACTATTTATTTATATTACGTTCTAGTCGTTAATGTGAACTTTTAGCGTAGTAATAGTAAAACATAATTTTGCTTTAAATTTTCCACCCAAACTACCATTTTTGTATCAAAGTCTAAGTGGCCATTCATTTACTAAATATGATTACTAAATTCACACTAACTTGTACCTATTGTTTGTAAACTTCAGCTTTACGGGGGATGGAAGCTTATTAACCGTTCACTTAGTATTTGTCGTGATTTGTAGTACACAATAAAGCTATCAAACATCTCCAATCTCTGCTTTAACCCTATTCTAGATTACTTAAAGTAATGTCATTATCGGTCAATAAGCCGATGCCTTTAAGCTCTGAGTGATCAGAATTGAATAAAGGCTGGCTTACACAGAGAGATTCTCGAATGCCATCGGTGAGCTCATAAACGATTATGCCATGTACCTACGATATTTTTCTTTACGATTTAGGTTAGGGTCGTATGATTTTATGACCTCTACTTAAAGTCACAAATAACACAACACAAATTCCACGATATTCCAGCTGGACTTATTTTAATGTCAGAATAAAGAACAGAAAATATGCTAACTTTGCAATAAGCCATACAGCCAGTACTTTAGGTATGGACCAAAGAGGTAAAGGGTCAGATTTTTTATTAATTCTTAGATGGGTGGATTAGCTCACACCCCACCTAGTGTTAAGTGGTTACTGGAGGCCATAGACATCTACAACGTAAATGCGCCACCCACCTTGAGATATAAGTTCTAAGATCTCAGTATAGTTACAACGGCTGCCCTATACCCTTCGAACCGAAACGCATTACTTCTTCACGGCAGAAACAGAAAGGGCGGTGGTACCTACCCGCGCGGACTCACAAGAGGTCCTACCACCAGTACATTGTGACATCAACTTTGCAGATAATTTACCCAACGGTGGCTGCGGACTAATTGTAGGAGATTAGTAAAATTAGTCTTTAGAGATTCAAAAATTTAAGCCATATAATGAAGGTAGTTTCTTTTTTTCATCAGCTACGCAACAATGAATCACCCTCGATCCATAGCAATGCTCGCTGCGCTGTGGCTGGTGGTTAGTGTCACTTCCACTCCTGTCCGCCGTTCGCCTGACCTTGAAGCTCGTCGTCGCAGTGCCATCGACCGCAGCATGATCAGGTAATCTATATGTAACACTCTAAGAAACAACGCAGGGTCCGACGTTTGGAGATCGAGCATTGAAGGTTCTTCGGTTTATGAATTTTAAAGGGATGATTAATGTTTTTTTTGGAATGAATTTTTTTATGGGACGATGCAGTACCCTAACCGGGAAAAAACGTCCGTAACGTAAGATTTTTATTAGTAACGCACACAGTGTACGATATAACTTTGTAATAACGTATAAAAAATAACATATTTTTTTAACATTTATTGACCACGATCTCAGAGCGTTCGTTTGCGCAATACACTAACTCTTATGCAAACAACCGTGAATGAAGTGTACGACAATAAATTCACACGTTACCGCATGACCGTGGGTTGTTGCGAAACCTCCAGTTTTATTTTCTTTATACCTCGAATAGAACTTTAAATTAATATTTTTATAATAACGAACTTCGTTCCTATCCGGTGTCCCACGACACCACTCATCTTTTTTTTTGTTTTTTTATTGCGTTAATGGGTGAACTAGATTACGGCCCAACTGCTATAAAGTGGTTACCCTTAGACATAGCAACCTGAGTGTCGCCAACCCCCCTTTCACATACGGCCTGCTTAGTACTCATGACCCTTTTTTTTGTAAAAGATTCGGAAGATCAACTCTGCCCGTCGTACCTCCAGCGCAGCCCAGCTTTCTGCAAAGATACAGCGCGTCTCAGCCAGCGGCCCTTACTGCAGATGACCTTATGACCTTCCTCCGAGCCTACGAAGAAGACTACAGCAGTCCCGTGTCCAAAAAGTCGGCTAGTTTCGTGCGATTTGGTCGCGACCCTAGCTTTATCCGGTTCGGCAGGTCCGTCGATGAAGAAAACTCTGGTTATCAAGCTGAAACCAACACTTACCCCCAACGGAGACACAGAGCTCGCAATCACTTCATCAGGCTCGGAAGGGACAATGAGCTCAGCGAATCCAACGATGAAGACAGATATGAAGTCGAAAGCGAAAGACCAAAAAGATCCGTTGTTGACCCATGCAATGATTGCGCTTAAAATTTTATTCGACAGAACCAATTAAAAGTTAGCATGTCATATGTTTCTATTACATTATTACTAAATGTGAAATATGTAGGTACAAAAAACGTCTGGTAGATAGATAAATCCTACAACTATGTTAGGAGTTGTGTAACTATTGATGATTTCAAATGTATTCAAGAACTCAGTATTAATTTTAATATAAGACAATTAATTTTTACCTTTATAACTAGATGATTTTCATCATGAAGCAGAACATGCTTAAAACTCACCGAAAACGTTTGTTTAGGTTTTTATTAAGGTTTTTTTGCTGAATAAACATAATTCGTTATGTCTAAATAATTATTATAAATTCTTATATAACTTCACTTTTATTTAAACGTCGCTGTTAATTTCTCTAGTGTCAGCATCTCAAGTCGAAGGCTGGGTTCCAAGAGGACTTAAGACGCTTATACTATGTTTAATAATATAATAATTAAAGATTATACTTAAAATATGTATATTTATAAAATCTCGATATTATAAGATGTAGTGTACGAATTGTTAAAAGATCACTGAATAAAGAGCATTTATTGTGTAAAAGACACTATTTATTTGGATATGAAAATAAAATTTATGTTCCAGAACTGAATTGGCGTCATTTACTATACGAGAATATACAAACATAAATATGATAAAAAAATGTGGTAGTAAACCTATAAGATTCCCTTAACCCAATTTGTCTGCTGCTAAGCATTTCTTGAAGAGTTCTGTTTTGAAGAGTAAGATTGTAATTATTTCAGTAAAAACTTCTTTAGCACTTGTGATTGAACACTTGATAAAACGCAAAAGTGACACTAAAAAGAGATTTCTCTAATGAAATACGTACTCAACAAATGCTAACGATTGACTTCCACGGTGAAGGAATAACATCGTGTAATAAAAATGAAACCCGCAAAATTATAATTTGCGTAATTACTGGTGGTAGAACCTCTTAGGAGTCCACACGGGTAGGTACCACCACCCCGCCTATTTCCGCCGTGAAGCAGTAATGCGTTTCGGTTCGAAGGGTGGGGTAGCCGTTGTAACTATACTAAGACCTTAGAACTTATATCTCGAGGTGGGTGGCGCATTTACGTTGTAGATGTCTAAGTAACCACTTAACATCAGGTGGGCTGTGAGCTCGTCCATCCATCTAAGCATTAAAAAAAAAAACATACTTGTACATGCGTGCCATTACAGGAACTCAACACTCAGTATGCCTATTTCTCATGTCAGTAGGTACTAATCATGTTCACAAAACGCCTTATCTTCAGTCCTCACGATAAGAGCCGGAACGAGGCTTCTGTGAAAGTAATCTATGACAATCTATTACTTAGAATAACAAAAAAATATAAGTTTTATTCGAGTGGAGATCTGAACTACGCTACTTACCATTTTAAACTGCTATTAATTTCAATTGGTCTACCGGGACATTAGAAATTTCGTCTTTTTTTATACTTTTCTCTAGAAACTTGCGATCGTCAAAGTTATCCGAATCTGGATTGTTTTTCGAAGATTTGAAACAAACAAATCATTCTCAGGCAAGGCAGAAAAAGTACTTCAGCCAACGAAGCTAAGGCTCTTATAGACGACGAATAATGAGAACATAAATAGATTATTTTGTCGCGTTCAATATTTTTTAGATTAAATCGGAATATACAATTACATATTATATTTTTACAAATACATAGACTTGCAAAACTGATTAAAATAAATACTCAAAAATATATCGACGCTTGAAAGGCAAACGTGACTAAGTGACAATAACTGCTTTGAACATAAATTATAGGCAATAACCATATTCGATGCGCAAAAAAAATATATTTCTAGGTCTATTAAGATCATTTAAATCCTACAGTTAGATTCGTTAAAATATAACTTTTTTCAGCTATCTCGCAAGTATATTTTAAATTAATTTCAACTTTAAATTAGTCTACTGTAAAGTTCACGCATCGTCGCTTAGTCACGTTTGCCTTTCAAACGTAGATATGTAAAGATTCAAAATCAAAAAAGCATTGCCGTGTCTGAGCCTCAGACGTAGTTCAACGTTCTGCGCGCGACTATCTGTTAATGCAAAAGTATACGGTCCGTATAACACTAAAACTACTAAATGTCTTCAATCATCAAAAAACTTTATGATTATTAACTAATTCTTCACGCAAAAATTTTACTAATTGAGTTAAATGAGGTGCGAATAATTTATCGTTTAAATTTTCCCTCACTTAATTTATGCCCATTAGGATAAGTAATTAAACTTTTAAAAGTTTGAAACTATTAGACTCGGGCTTACCTTGAAATTCAAAAGCTTTTTCAGTGACTTTGGATTTGATAAATGTAAAACATAGAAATAAAAGCTTAATTCTAAAACTGATATGAACGGGATCATAAAATTATTATTGCAATTTATCGCCTTATCACCGTTATTAATATTTAAAAAAATCATAAAATATATTAGGTAAGTTAAAAATCCAATTTTATTTATTTAAAAAAGTACTGCCACATCACAAACATTTATAACATTGAAAATAACTTAAACTATTTAATTTATGGCCTGATGCATGTGACAATAATGGCGTACATAACATTGGCAATTCATCGGCCCGAAGATGGAATACAATAATAAAAATAAAAAGAATACCTAATGAAAAAATAATTTAAAATTCAAATTTAACAAGTAAAACAGTAGTAATTGTTGAAATACACTTGAAATATTAATATGAATGTCTAATAAGTGTCATGTCATATCAAAAAGAAAAGAAGAAATGTCAATATATAGGTAATATCAAGCAACAACAAGTCAGTTATAAAACAACAAATGATTATCGATTAAAGTTAAGGTGTGTTTTTTCTTTCTTTTTTAATTTGTTCTTAAATACCCGTAATGATGTTTATGATTATCTTTCACTAATTAATAGCTGCGCAAATCTTTCGAAGGATCACTTTAAAATAATTGAACGTCCAGCTTTGGCGTGAAATAACAATTAAGGCAAACGCTTGCCCAAATTTACTTCAGGCTAGAATCTGTGAAATCGTAACTGATTCCACAAATTCTTTGTAGATTCTATTCGTTTTATAAAGTTTCAGGAATTTACAGAAGAAAACCTAATTAATTATGAAGTCAAATAATTTGGTATAAAGTTAAATATAACGTGGCATTACGAACTTAAGTAACTGTTTTATTGCGAAATACGCTCTTTAGAGTTATAATGTGTATTTTCTCTGAAATTTGTGGTATGTTTAAACTAAAAGAACTAGTTGCCTAGCTGTTGAAATATTGGTTTAAGGAAATCGTCTTACGTTGGTTTTTAGTTCGAGAAACATAATTAAAGCAATTCTCAAACTACTTAAGCATTATTCAACACAAAATTACTTTGGTTATTTTGGTCAAATTGACTTATTCACAATTTCTCAAGATGGAATAAAGAAAATCGGTACCTCAGATCACAGTATTGCAGATTTAATGACTAAATGTAATATGTGCTTCGTGCGAGATTTTTAACGTTCTGGATAGAATAAAAGTTTACTCAAATTTGTATGGAGTTGGTCTGCGCTTGCGCTCCTTCGAGGCATTGTCAGAACTCGACTCAGACCACCGATCTGTCGCTATGCAGCTCGGTCGCCCCCACAACCCAGACCCAGTCACAAGGACTATGGCGGATTGGAAGAAGCCGAGCACCAACTTAGCTGAAACCGCTCCACCAATCCTCCCCTACGACCCGTCTAATCTATCCCCCGATGACACCGTCGAATCCATAAACATCCTAACAGAACACATATTTTCTGCGATCATAAGATCTTCCAAAGAAGTCAATGTGGATGACTGCTTCGACCGTATCAGTCTCTGCCCCGAACTTAGTAATCTCTTAAGAGTTAGAAACGCGGCAATCCGGGCCTACGATCGATATCCCACGGAATCAAACCCGATTTGGGTACGTCATCTACAGCGGGAAGTCAAATCCCGCCTAAACGACGCCGAAATGAGAAATGGGATAGTTATTTAGAAGAACACGCGCCCACTTATCAAGCATACTGGTGACTGGCTAGGACCCTCAAGTCCGAAACTATCGTTACTCCCCTTCCGTCGTATCCCCACGAGTTGTATGATATTTACAAAGTTAATAATAACAACAACAAAAAGTTGGACGCCTACGATGGGCAGGACATGTAGTTTTAATAGAGGAGACCGGAATGCCAAGATAACTACTATATGGCATACCAAAGGGCCGCAGAAGTCGTGGAAGGCCCAAAATCGGATGGTTAAATGGCGTAGAGCACGACCCCAAAGTTATCGGTGTCAAGTCCTGAACAGAGAGAGCAGTCTGGAGAGACATACTGGACCAGGCTAAGGTCCATCCTGGGCTGTAAAGCCTAAGATTATGATGAGTCAGTCAACACTTGTACACTTTTATTCGGGTTCAGTTTCAATACTGCCTTGCATTGATATTCCCGGTCAAAAACGATAGACAGAAAGAGACCAAAAACGCTGAGTGCTAAAAACTTAATTGACATCAAAATTATATTAACCATTAAAATCAGATGTTATTTTAAAAATTAAAGTTTAGTATTATTTCTTAGCAACAAATTCGTTTTATCGAGGTGTAGCTTCACATGACAGCATTTGGCCGTGATCCGGCCGAGTAGCGGCGTTACGAGTATCTTATCCGGTTTAATTGGTCATTTGCTCGAATAAGGATCGAGTTACACCGCCATTAACAGGTTAACAACCGAACACCGTGCACCGGATACTCTGAGCTTCGTTGTTGAAGCCGGGCTTTTGTTTTTTTAACGCGTTTTACATTTTAGAGTAACGTTTTCATCTCATTTTGGCACACGTAAATTAAGTTTCGTGTGGTCAGTGGGGGCGTGCGTGCAGTTACCATAATCCCGCCTATTTCTGCCACGAAGCATTCGATGGTTCTTACTTGAAGGGTGGGATAGCTGATGTACAAGAGAATTCAGATGTAATCTCGCCAAGTGGTTATTGACATTCACGTTGTCTATGAGTTGCGATACTTGTGAGCCGTGAGATCATCTATATTTAAATAATAAATTAAAACAAACCCAATCTGGGTCGTTCTTTCTGTTCAGAAAATTACGGTGGTTCAACGAGGAAAATCTCTGGGTAATGATGAATCAGATAATAAGCACTTCGAGTATTCTGGATACAGCCGGTATTTCTTAGTGTATCCGGTTCTTAATTAGAAGATTATGTTATATGACCGAGACATAGACTTCAGGTTTGTGGGTGGTAGTTGACGCATTAGTATTGTTTTGTCTACGGATTGCGAAAAATAGAAACCGGTTGGACCGTGGCCTCGCTCGCCAATCGATGCAATAAAAAAGAAGGATTCCACCTTAGGTCTCAATTGGGTGGGTATTCGTCATTGGCATTCGGTAGACTGTGAGCTCTTTCACTGGTATAAAAATAAAGCTTTGTATTAACAATTTTACCGTCCTTCGGCTATTGCTATCACTTTCCACCAGCAGTCAGTAATTATATTTACCATCTTTTCCTGTTGAGCTTTTCCTACTTCTAAGCATAGTCGCATGGACAAGAACTGCCAAAGACAGAGAGGAATGGAAAAGGTTGGAGGACGCCTTTGTCAATAAATGACATACAGACGGGGTTATCGATGCTAGATAGAGTTAAGACTTCAATATATAAAGTACATATATAAAAATAAAATTGTTAACAAAAATAAAATTAAGATATGTAAATGAAATACTGTCTGAATAAAGGCTATTATTATTGTTATTATTATTATTAAGCATAGTCGCAATAGCCATTTAGGATTAGATTAAAAAACAAAAAACTCGCTTCAAAGCGATCTATTTCGAGTCGACCGATCTGAAGTTCTGAAATACCCTTCAAGCCACTTCTAAGGGACAGGGTTGGATGTTCTCTCTCTCTCTTTACAAAATAAATTATTTCCGTATAATATTAATAACCCAAAACGGGAATTACGATTATGTGATTTAACATAAAACATATTCGTCTACCGGAATGAATGTGTAATCAAAGTTTGAATATAAGCGTTATTGTCGAGACACGTGTTTGAAGGGGACGCTTTTTCGTAAGTGCTTTGGGTTTGCAAAAGTGAAATTATTCTTTCACGGAACGAATGTTAATTTTAATCTTTAAACTAAGTTGTAGAACAAACGGTTTGTAAAATATTCGCCGAGCTTTGAACGACTTAACACGGGTAATTTCAGTTCTTTTTAGTTGTGAAATTTGAAGGGTTTTGCAACAGAAATAAAATATGTTTTTATTGTTGAGATATCTAAATATTAATACATGAAGCAAAAACTTTGTGCCCCTTTTTACAAAAATTGCGCCAACGGAGAAGTATAAAATTTCCCACACTTATAGAGAATATAGAGAAGGAGTGCAGAATGCTAATATTTTTTTAAAATGATGCATTAATAATACATTAAATCAATAAAAAAAAACATTACACACAATACCATGTATTTGACATACACACACACACACACATATATATATATATATATATATATTCTTTGTTTATTGTCAAACTTGTTATTGCTTCAAGCCTGCGGTACAAATTGAGAATAGGTTAATAGGTATTGTTTATCATATTTATTTGTCTATAGTGTAGTCGAAATTTGTGATTATAGAAGTATAATAATCTTTGACAATAGATCCTTAATAATGTTCAAACTTATAATATCAATTAATTATAGTCGAATTTCGACTACTGCGGGACCACTAGTGTATACCTATATAAAAACTGTGTGAACTTTGAGCGTCATATAATAACAAGCTTATTTTAAAAAACGACTTCAACGCTTCACTGTCAAAATGAAATAAACCAATCACATTATTTTTGATACTTATTAGTTAATCAAATCTTCATCGAACCTCCGAAAACGTGATTGATACAATTATAGCAACCTATTTCCATCGTGCTCTTGCAATTTT
This sequence comes from Bombyx mandarina, assembly GCF_030267445.1. Lineage (NCBI taxonomy): Eukaryota > Metazoa > Arthropoda > Insecta > Lepidoptera > Bombycidae > Bombyx > Bombyx mandarina. Next base: position 16,736,888 of record NC_143234.1, read on the forward strand.
TTTCAAAAGATGTGAATGACATTTCACCATTTTTTTTCTAATACGCAGATCTAGAACTCTATCTTTAATACAGGCGACTTCACAATACAAGGTTAAACCAAAAAGTATTGGCATATTGTTTTTTTTTTAAACAGAAAAACCGCGTCATTGAATGTGCGGCTTAATCAAGCAGTCCCGATGGATGATCATCATGCAAAATGCATCGTTTGTGACGAACTTTGTCTGTGTCAATCCAAGTGTGGTCCCAGTGTGATTGATAAAATAATACATTCCGTTTCTGCTATCACCTACATATATGTAATGATTGGATAGTCAGCTGTACGGAAATCTAATTAAATCTAAAATCAGAGTTAAAAACAGAAGCTATTATATCTCGCTTCGCAGGGAAATTAAAGTAAAGGTTGCAGAAATCGAAGCCCATAGATATCTACAATGTAAATGCCGCCACCCAACTTGAGATATGAGTTCTAAGGTCTCAGTATAGTTACAACGGCTGCCCCACCCTTCAAACCGAAATGCATTACTGCTTCACGGCAGAAATAAGCAGGGCGGTGGTACCTACCCGTGCGGACTCAGAAGGGGTATTATCACCAGTAAAAATACCAGAAATAGAAAATGCAATCCTTAAAGAATCCTCTTCTTTATTGTGTTTGTAGACCACCAGATGAGCACATAGTGCAGTGGTTACCGTCTCTCGCGTACGTCGACATGTATGTATGAAACGTCAGGAACGCCATGACTTAGTATAAATGAACTCTTGTCCACTGGCCGGTGGTGCGATGGTAAAAACGACACGTCGGAACAATATCAAACACATCAAACAATTCCTCAGACCAATCCCCATGGTACATACGGTACGGCCTAAATAAGTACTCTTGTCAAAGTAAACGCTATACTTCACGGCTTCGGTAGTAGAACAATCAACAATATTAAAATTATATTGAAATAAATCAGCGAAAAAAATTCATCGTGCTGTTACGCCCGCCATAAATGACACCCTACCCTACACTTATTTATGCATTCGCATGACTAGATGCTCGGTATTTTCGAATACGTCAGTTAGTTTGTTTCGCCCCTATTGTTAAACACATCAACAGATTAATGTTATCGTATATATTTCAACTTTAAAGGTACTATGATAAAATAACTTATCGAAGTTCACCATTCTGATCAGAGTTATTTCAAGGACAGTAAACACATTCGCGTCCCAGCAACGCATCTATCAAATCAAATACTTGGGCGTCGGGAGAAGTTTGATTACAGGTACTCTTCTCAAAACTCATTTCAGAAGGAGAACATGCCATAGCGCTCGGGAAACACCGTGACTCATTTCTGGGAACACACTGAAAAAGATCCCTGAAAGCAAGCATCTGTCTTTGCGGATAATCAAACTATTTTTTATTGGAGTTTACTCCTTTAGAATCGATTTACATATATAGGCCCGGGGTATGAAAATTATGGGGACCAAAATCGTACTAGCATGTCACACGAAATGCGTTATGCGCCTGATTGGCTCCTGATTGCGTGATGCGTGCGCGCGCCAATCAAAATCGTACTAGCATGTCACACGAAATGCGTTATGCGCCTGATTGGCTCCTGATTGCGTGATGCGTGCGCGCGCCAATCAGGAGCCAACGCGCGGCCGCGTTATTGCAGGTGACGCCGGGCTGCTGCGCCGGCAGTCCGCCACAAAGCCTCGTACTGATCGCGCGTTTCTCTCATTATTGTATTTTCATATATTTGTTAGTCGTTTGTTTTGTGTCTCGTTAATTTGTTAATAATCTGTAGTGTATCGTGTTGTCGTAATATAGAACTATTTCTCGTATTGTTTCGTTTAATTTTTTATATCCAGTAAACTCCAGTCGTGCGTCGGAGCGGACACACACACTTTTTATTATTATTATTTTTTTTGATGTTAATGCTTTGTCGATTGCACCTATAGTTGAGGTGACATCTGCCATGAACTTTTGTCAATTTGTTAATGTTTTGTATTGATGATCACTTTGTTGGTGCAACTTAATAAATAAAAAAAGTGTGTGTGTCCGCTCCGACGCACGACTGGAGTTTACTGGATATAAAAAATTAAACGAAACAATACGAGAAATAGTTCTATATTACGACAACACGATACACTACAGATTATTAACAAATTAACGAGACACAAAACAAACGACTAACAAATATATGAAAATACAATAATGAGAGAAACGCGCGATCAGTACGAGGCTTTGTGGCGGACTGCCGGCGCAGCAGCCCGGCGTCACCTGCGATAACGCGGCCGCGCGTTGGCTCCTGATTGGCGCGCGCACGCATCACGCAATCAGGAGCCAATCAGGCGCATAACGCATTTCGTGTGACATGCTAGTACGATTTTGATTGGCGCGCGCACGCATCACGCAATCAGGAGCCAATCAGGCGCATAACGCATTTCGTGTGACATGCTAGTACGATTTTGATTGGCGCGCGCACGCATCACGCAATCAGGAGCCAATCAGGCGCATAACGCATTTCGTGTGACATGCTAGTACGATTTTGGTCCCCATAATTTTCATACCCCGGGCCTATATATGTAAATCGATTCTAAAGGAGTAAACTCCAATAATAAATAAATAATAAATAATATAGAATACTCTTTCATCGATTCACTTTTCGCTCAAACATTGCCCTGTTTATTTCATTAATAATAACATATCTTTTTACTGTTTAAGTGTAGGTTTAAAAGAGATTTATATCGGTTATCCTACACTTGTAATGATGTACCTTTAGCGTGCTATATCGATAGTCAAATCCACCCCGATATCATAATGATACACAAAACGATCCTAGCTTTTAATGATTTACACATTAAGAAACAATAAACCGTGCCTGATATGTATTAAGAAGTCTCGAACCAAAGTTATCCTTAAGCGATAACTCTGGTTATTCTGACAGATTTTCTTGAAACGAAAAATATGATTAAAATAATTATAATGAATGCATGTTTGATCAAATAATTTATGTTTGGGTGTTCTGCCGTCTAGATTAGATGCAGTACCGTCATGAAAGAGCTACACTAATTATCAAATTTACTCCAACGGGTCCTATGAATAAGCTTTACTGTTTTGCTTTACTAAACAAATAGGATATCTTTGCGGGTTATTCCGTATTATGATATCAAACCGTGCGATATAGTAGCAATCTCGCGATCTAACTAACTTTCAAAGATTGAATTTTTCTATGCGGTTACCACTTAACTTTTTCAGGCAATTTACTTGTTTACTGGTGTCGGTAAGCATTTTCATGTAAGTATATCGAAAATTCCACTATTCCTTTTTAGATTTATTGGATATTAAATTTAAAAAAAAACGGATGTGGTACTGTAAAGACTTCTAGACGCCACACAAGTGAAAACAGACACGACCATTACTTACCGCATTGCAGCGAATGTGTTTTCCTGGAAATTATGGCACAGAGGACATTAAAAAGGAGATTAAGCCGCAATGTTTATTGACATTCTAGAATTATGTATACCGTAAGGCAATTCTTAATGTCGCTTCTCCGTAAAGTATTAAATGAAATAACTGAATGAATTATTGAATAATAATTGAATAGAAAATAATACTCATTACGTTGTATGTACTTATGCATGTATATGTGTATGTATATGTAAATATATATGTATTATTGTATGTATGTATATTTATATATGTATGTATTTGTAACTTAGTATAAATTTCATTGCACCTACCACTACTTACTCTGCACTGCCTTTGGTTGACTGGTAGAGAATGCCTTAGGCATTATGTCCGCTAATGTAAATTTTACATGAAGTGTAATAAATAAATAAATTACGTCAACCACATTGCTAATAACTATGTCGAACGGTTGCAAATTATAATTAATTAATTGTTGTTCAATAGTTCGTTTCGGAGCCCATACACATCTACAACGTAAATGCCGCTAACCACATTCTGTCTCAATTTTTGCAATAAAACGGCTGGCCCTCGCCCTACAAATCTAGCACCAGTAATTCCTTTTGCGTGGAACTCATTTGCGAACATTTTTGTTGATTAAGTTTAACATTAGAAAAATTGGTACTTTGCAGGATTCGAACACCGACACAGTCACATCGCTCGATACGAAACCACCGGACGTCTTAACCTTTAGACCACGACTACTTCAAATCGTATATTTGGTATGTCGGTATATTCTGTACATTATAATTCAGCAACAAAAATTTGTCGACAAAATACCACATCACTACTATTCATGATAATTCGCGTTCAAAGTCCTTTGTGTATGCAATATATAAATTATATATTACATAACGGATCCTTGCTTTCTCGAGATAGTAACAGCTATTAGCGTTAGTACTAACGAGGACGACAATATCAAGTGACCACACTATAAATATTTGCAGTGAACAATCCCGATGAGAAAGTGCAAATTATAACGTTATAATAACTTAAATAATGTTAACGTTATAATACCAAAACATTAATAATAATAGGTAGGTTAATGTAATTGTTTAATGTATTATATTGTGAATATTTTTTTTTCCTTACATTATTCGTTAGATTAGTTTTTGTTATTGTGTTGTTTTGTCATAATTGTAAGGAACATTGTTATACAAATTCAGCCCTATATGTTTTGTTTTGTCGTGCGCACATAACTTATGTTGCAAGCCAGATTTTGTTTCTTTTTATTTGTGTTTTTATGTATCTTTAGCTTGTGATGTGTATTGTGAGCCTAATAAAATTAATAAAAAATAAAATAAAATAAAAATAAATAACCTAACAAAACCTAAATAAAAACATTCGTTTTTGGTATATTTTTATATTTGCGAGGCGGGTGGTGCATTTACGTTGTAGATGTCTATGGGCTCCAGTAACCACTTAACACCAGGTGGGCTGTGAGCTCGTCCATCCATCTAAGCAATAAATAAATAAATGTTTTATGATATGCCAAATTAATGGCTCACTTGAGTTTTTTTTTTATTGCTTATATGGATGGACGAGCTCACAGCCCACCTGGTGTTGAGTGGTTACTGGAGCCCATAGACATCTACAACGAAAATGCGCCACCCACCTTGAGATATAAGTTCTAAGGTCTCAGTATACTTACAACGGCTGCCCCACCCTTCAAACCGAAACTCATTTCTGCTTCACGGCAGAAATTGGCGGGGTAGTGGTACCTACCCGTGCGGACTCACAAGAGGTCCTACCAGTAACTTAATTGCTTTGCTTAACTTAATTGGTCACAGTTCCTCGTATCATTAGCAACGTTAATAACACAGTCAGGCTTTTGTTATGGAGTCTCCTCGAACTATACGAAGGTGGAGACCAAAAATCCTTCCTTTCTGATGAATAGATGATCTTCATGTAAGTTTCTTTGACCTCAAAAATCATAAAATACATAAACGACCTGTAAATGAGGGTCACAGGTACAATGAAGACAAGGTCACCGATCCTATTCCCTGTTCATTCCAGATTTCTATTGCAATAGTAATATTTTATTACTAAACGTTTAAGAGGTTACATCAATCAGCCTAGACGTCACTATTCACAGCTATCAGTCATTGCCGGCCACTGAGCATTCAATCGAAACATGGATGGAACATGTAACCGAGCAATCAATCAAACGAAATAAAATAACAATTTTCATCTAATGCCAACCGGTGAAGTTCTGCTGTGATAATTGCTAACAGTTTCCTTTTTTTTTAATACGCTTTTATTAGCTTCAGACTGTACTGTACTGTATGTATGTATGTATGTATGTTTGTAACGGAATCTTTGAACATGATTTTGACCCCATTCGGAACGTCGGATTAACTCGAAATTTGGTATACTTATTAAGGACCGATGACAATTCAATATTAAAAAAAATATTGAAAAAATTGAAAATTAAAAACAAAAAATTACGAATTATAAATGAATGAGTATATCAGAGGAAGTGTGAAAGTGGCCCCGGTAAACAACAAATTAAGGAGCGGACGGTTAGCGTGGTATGGACATGTGATGCGTAGAGAGAGGATGCATGTGACTAGGAGATGTATGGAAATGGTAGTGCAAGGTAGAGGGGGAAGAGGTCGACCGAAGAAGACATGGATGGAGTGTGTGAATGACGATATGAGAGAGAGAGGAGTGAGTGTTGAGATGACGGCTGATAGAAGAGAATGGAAGAGAAAAATTAGCTGTGCCGACCCCATCTAGTGGGATAAGGTGGAGAAAAAGAAGAAGAAGAAAAACAAAAAATTACAAAATACGCTTTTATAGAAAATCCAACTAAAAAATAGAAAATAAATTTTAATAAATTTGAATTAAAGATAATGTAAGAAAAAAATATTTTATTGTAAAAAAGCGTGGGGTGCTTTTCAGGATATTATCAAAATAACCCTTCTACTCATATCTGTTGATAAATTATTTATAACTACTGATACCATGCATCCCACGCTTTTTTTTTACGATAAAATAATTTTTTCTTACACTATTTTTAATTCAAATTTATTAAAATTTATTTTCTATTTTTTAGTTACATTTTCTATAAAAGCGTATTTCGTTTTAGTTTTAGTTTTTTTAAACTATTATTTATTAGCAATACGATCTTACGTAAATAATGACTGTAGACCACGTCCAACAAAGCAAACCCGAATAATGTGTCTAGCAAAATAGAGGTCCTATAAACTGCCTCTAATTCGACTCTACTTTTTTACGATAAAAGGCTTGAAGAGAAAATTAGATGACGTAATGCCGTGGCAAAGCAGGCAATTGAAAAGATCATTGGCGAAAATTTTAAATACCGTTGAATTTCACTAGTTAAAAAGCTTAGTTTACAATGTCGAGGGTTTGCGGCAAAAGCAAGAAGGATATTTGTCAGAGCTTACCAATTCAGGGTTGCCACAAAACCAGTTCTGAAGTCGTTAATGCTCAAGTAAAATTACTTTTTCGACTGACTTCGAATGTATAAGATCACAGTGCACCTTCGACTACGACGTAATCGTTTCACGCACAAAATTACTCATGGTAAATAAATGATGTCATAAGATGTTTCAACCTGAAGCCGTCACCTTTTTTTTTTTTATTGCTTAGATGGATGGACGAGCTCACAGCCCACCTGGTGTTAAGTGTTTACTGGACATAGGTTAGGTACATAGACATCTACAACGTAAATGCGCCACCCACCTCGAGATATAAGTTCTAAGGTCTCAGTATAGTTACAACGGCTACCCCACCCTTCGAACCGAAACGCATTACTGCTTCACGGCAGAAATATGCAGGGTGGTGATACCTACCCGTGCGGACTCCCAAGAGGTCCTACCACCAGTGATGACGCAAATTATAATTTTGCGGGTTTGGTTTTTATTACACGATGTTATTCCTTCACCATGGAAGTCAATCGTGAACATTTGTTGAGTACGTATTTCATTAGAAAAATGGGTCCCGCCTGCTGGATTCGAACATCGGTGCATCTCTACATACGAATGCACCGGACGTCTTATCCTTTAGGCCACGACGACTTTATAATGGTTTCCGACATGACGTCCAAGTCTTTCATTGTTATCAATCAGAAGAACAAATAGGCCATCTTATTCTAATTTGACCTTTAAAAGTACATTCTTTTTTTATTATAAATCACGAGCGAATTCTCTCATAAAAGTCAATGATCAAAGTCAGACCATAAGTTTCACAGCCACGCCCAAACACTAAAATAAGGTTAGCAATGCCTCAAAATAAATGTTCGATTTTCAATTATTTGAGCGACGTTCGCGAATACCGACCGAGGCATTATGCTGATTTAATATTTCCCCGAAATAAAAATACGATTCGAAGTGAGCAAATCAATTCTGGTCGCGACTTAAGTCCCTTTGGATACTTTCGTGTTGAGCCCCCTATCCTATTCAAACAGAATGAGTAATGTTATTCTAAGTTTTCTCGCCGCTTGTACGTACCTAGTTGGAAATGTCAAAAAAATATAATCTAGCTTAAATACGCGGACGTTTTTATATTTCAATCATAATATTAAGGGTTTTTTTTTGGGTCAGGAGGAAATCGCCGGACTTCCACCCTCCACTGGGGATACAGGGCGGGGCATGTCGGAGTCGAACTGACTAAAACCTCCTGTCGCTCAACAACCCACGTCCGAACCTCGCATGAGTCAGAGCTCATGAAAAGGCTAAGGGGGGAAAGTAAAGTGTTTAGTGCTGAGCACATCTCTCCCGTCACCGTCCCCCTCGGGACGCCAGACTGGCAGTCGTCGGCGCCACGACCACTAGTCCTCTAGGTTGGCAGGCTATCCGAAGCCCGCCTAGATGGCGCCGGTTAGAGTGACTAATAGAATGAGTAAAGGGCTTAGCATACTTTAAAATGATTTTGCGTATTGACACTCTTTACTTAAAACTGAACTTGGTTTGCCACGTTTTATTTCTGTGCTGAATGAATGAGGAGCACCCGTTCGTCTGAAACTACACGTGTGCTATCTATTGTACGTGGATGTGACGTCACTATGCGAGGAGCTGACAAAAGTTGGATTGCAACCGGGAAAACAGTATAGCGCACATAAATTTTGAATAAACGAGCTTTCGTTTTTATTTAAGAACAATTAAAAGTCACAATGCTTGATTTTAATTCTTCGTTTTACTTTTTACTGGGAGTTAAAACGAATGTAAATGCTACCACCCACCTTGAGACATGAGTTTTAGATCTCAGTTTTTACAGTGCAATGTCTGACCCACCCTTCAAACGAAAATGCGTTACTGTTTCAAGGCAGATAGGCAGGATGGTGGTTTTTTTTTATTAGTTAGATAGGTGGACGAGCTCACAGCCTACCTGGTGTTAAGTGGTTACTGGAGCTCATAGACATCTACAACGTAAATGCGCAACCCACCTTGAGATATAAGTTCTAAGGTCACAGGTATAGTTACAACGGCTGCCCCACCCTTCAAACCGAAACGCATTACTGCTTCACGGCTGAAATAGGCAGGGTACTCACAGGGTGGTATCTACCCGCGCAGACTCATAAGAGGTCCCACCACCAGTAAGTACATATCCGTGTTCACTATATTCCCTACCACCAATAATTACGCAAATTATAATTTTTGCGGATTTCATTTTATAACACGATGATAAATTAGTATTTAGCAACATTATTTAAAGGCACTCCGTATCTTAACGATTATAATTTGTCAGCACAAAGTAACAATAAAGATTGTGGATACAAATATAGTTTCTGTAAAACATCACCTAGGCTTAGATCATGTTCAGTTTATATTATTATTATTATTCGAGCAATATCTGGAATATTTTTAATAATGTATCAATTGATAAGACAGACGCACTGTTATAACCGATGGATACACTCGCAGTATTCGCCTTGACCCACGGGATCTTTACTAAAGTACATTTCTACGATCTATAACGTAAACGAAAAACTAACTTTGAAATATCTAAATCGTTTCTAAAAACGCTAAACCCATTTTACTTCGATGAAAGCCAAATTACTGGTGGTAGGACCTCTTGTGAGTCCGCGCGGGTGGGTACCACCGCCCTGCCTATTTCTGCCGTGAAGTACTAATGCGTTTCGGTTTGAAGGGTGGGGCAGCCGTTGTAACTATACTGAGACCTTAGAACTTATATCTCAGGGTGGGTGGCGCATTTACGTTGTGGATGTCTATGGGCTCCAGTAACCACTTAACACCAGGTGGGCTGTGAGCTCGTCCACCCATCTAAGCAATAAAAAATAACAATAATTAGAAACAATAAGTTATTAAGCTTTTTGATTTAGTAACACCAGAAGAAACTAACGTCGCTCCGACATTAATGTGGTAAGATACAGTTAGTAGAGTCATGTTTTGTGATGTTTGATCGTCTATTCGTAGCCCCGCTTTCATGATCATTAGTACCGAGAAGTCAAGTTTTTTACTGGTGGTAGGACCTCTTGTGACTCCGCACGGGTAGGTACCACCGCCCCGCCTATTTCTGCCGTGAAGCATAATGCGTTTCGGTTTGAAGGGTGGGGCAGCCGTTGTGACTATACTGAGACCTTAGAACTATATCTCAAGGTGTGTGGCGCATTTACGTTGTAGATGTATATGGGCTCCAGTAACCACTTAACACCAGGAGGGCTGTGAGCTCGACCACACATCTAAGCAATAAAAAAAAAAAAAAAGTCATATTTTTATTTTACAATCCATTTTCTGAGTCGATCTACCCATTTACAAACAAGATTGGGAAAAACAGGCAAATCGTCTTCCGGAACACTTTTAGTTTCTCAACCCAGCGTATAGAAATTACTAAATGTAATTTGCTAATGAGCCGTGAACTGGAAATTATATTTATATACTAGCTGACCCAGCAGACTTCGTAGTGCCTCAATCGATAAATAAAAGACCTAAACCTAAAAAATAAAAAAACAAACAAAAGGAATGCGTCCGACGGGGGACACATCAAAGGAAAAACAAAATTGATATTTTTATTTCATTCCGAGCATTTTCATATCTATCTACCTTTTAAACTTTCTCTGGACTTCCACGAATAATTCAAGACCAAAATTAGCCAAATCGGTCCAGCCGTTCTCGAGTTTTAACGAGACTAACGAACAGCATTTCATTTTTATATATAGGTATATAGATAGATGAATATAGCAGATGCCATAAACACTAAGGGATCACGAGAGATCATAAAAAACAACCAGTAAGAGCCTTAACCTTATAAGACATGAGGTAGTGTTCCCAATTCACTTCATTTTAATACCAATGATTGTCTGCAACAAAAATACATAGGTGTCAGTTGTCAGTAACCTAAAGGAGCTCATAACGCTGGCTACTGCCCACATCAAGACATAAATTAAAGGAAGAAGCAGATATAAAAATATGAGTGTGAGTATACTTCTATCGATTGAGGAAGATGGGGCCATAATACTTTTATTGAGATGAACTGTTGAGGTGATAAATATTAGAATCTACTCTACAGGCGGGCGATGCGAATCTTAGAATAACAATCATCTTGAATGATTCATCAGAGTAGTCTCCGTAGAACATATTTTCGTGTCTTCCGGACAATATCCAGACTATGACAGTGACTTGAACTATACCTACACCATTATTGAACTATTATCATTTAGAGCTGTCTATCTATATAAATTGTAATTTTAACTTAGCAGGCTCTTTCGCAAATTAATCTTTATTTCTGGCAAAAGAACTAACATTTTCTATCTTATTTGAGTGAGTGAGCATGAGTACTCCTTTGAATGATAAAAGGGACTCTCCTAATGAAAGCACGGCATTTTCATCCTAATTAATGAAAGGATTCTCGGAAACCAAACACACAGATATTTTGTAATATTATTTCTGTAGAAAAACGTATTAACTTAATTCGCTACCGTAGTAATCCTTGAGTAAATTAAGAAAGTTCTGAAAAGGTGTTTATAATATAAAGAAAATAATGAATAACAACATTTCTCAAAGATTCTCGGCAGCAGTGGCTTAATGTTTAACGTGCTTATAATTTTAAACGATTAGCTAATTTGTTGCTAAACAACTGAATCAATCAAAATGCTTATTAGTAGTGTAAGTATAAATAAAAATTAAACAACAACAATCATTAAAACGTTTCTCTAAAATTTAGATAATATTTAAATTTTATCATTACATCGTTATGACGTGTATTTTAATTCATCATCGCTTGAGCATCAGCTATCTTAGTATTTCTTTTGACAAAGCTGACTTATCGTAATTGAGAATTCTCATCTTGGACACATAGTTTCAACAAACATGTGTGTGTGTTTCGGCTTATATTTGGAGACAGTTACAGCAAAGTCAGGTTTCACCAATCCAAGTTTCACTAATACGCCAGGATTTCACTCCTCACAAATCGAACCACATACTGAAATGCTGGTCTATAATAGACATATAGAGATTTTATTTAATTTATTTTGATGGATCTAGATACAGAGATACTGGTCAGTGGTAAGTTTATCGTGAGTCACCAGTGGTCCTACCTATATCAGCTGTCAAACAGTACTGCGTTCCGATATGATTGTAACACAGATCTGAGAATTAAAACTCATATTTTTTTTTATTGCCCTTGTAGGCATACGAGCTTACAGCCCACCTGATGGTGAGTGGTTACCGTCGCCCATGGACTTCAGCAATGCCAGGGGCAGAGCCAAGCCGCTTAATACTTTCCACAAGCCGATTTTAAAGAAGGACATGTCATAGCGCTCAGGAAACACCGTGGAGAGGAGCTCATTCCATAGCCGGATGGATATCTTAAGGTGGGTGGCGGTATTTAGTTTCTGGATTTCTATAAGATCCGGTAACTTAACACCAGGAAGATGATGACCTCATTCACCCGTTTGAACAATTAAAAAAACCATTAGGCCCTAACTTTATAAATCTATACTAATTATTTAATTTTTTAATTTAATTTACACATAGCCCACGAGGGTGCAGTATATCAGAATTATCAATTTCAAACGTCACCCTAACTTTCTATGGGTGAAGTTAAAATTTAATTATTATACTCCTAAATTATTATCTCAGCATGATTTCATAAAATTTTAAGCGATGGTAATAAATCAAAACATATTAAGTTGCAGTCGCGGCAAAGTCTAATATTAACAGAAGTACATTCTAATCTATTAAAGCTATTATTAATTCTCTTTGTCTCTGCTCTTTCCTTTCCAATTATCACAGCAAATCACTCAAGTCTGAAGTTCGACAGACTGTTTTAAAAAAATAACTGGTATTTGTATTCTTTATCAATATTTGCATGTTTATATTGACGCTTAGGCACATTGCACACCAACCTGGGATAAATCATCATCAGCATCCAATCCACAACACAAATTTTATTATATAGAGTTTAACATATAACTTCAGTAGCAACGAGTGTCCAAATCCTCGTACTTAAGTGAAAATTTAGCTTAGTTATCTTAAAACGTATAAATTAACATTGACAATGACCAGCATTTGAATCTTGGCAGAGTCGCCTTACTCGCAATAACATTAGGCCATTAGTCCAGTTAGACTTTGGACCGTTATGTCTCTCTTAAGAACAGAATCCCGTTTTTATATTTATTTAAATAGACATAGTTTGGTACGAATACAAAACGTAGTATTTTGTTCGAGAAAATAATTTTCTATTTATATTTATTTTTGTCCTGTTTGTATAAGAATCGTAGAGAATTGAAAAGATCTTAAGAATCTGAAGTACTAAAAATATGAACTGGTACCAAGTCGATCGAACACTGTTCGTGCTTGTTGACATGCAAAGAAGTTAAGGTATTGATAACCACCCTCCTGTAATAGAGACGTATTTGGAGACGAAAGAAAGAAAGAAAGAAATCATTTATTCGCCAAGCATAGTGAATATGAGTTATTACATAAGTTAAAAGCAGCGTGTATGCTTTGTCATTATTTGACATGCGAATTTTAGTGCAGTGCAAGATATTATAATATTATATAATTTACCATTCATTCATCCATAATTCAACTAATAATTAAAAAATCCATTTTTTCCATGACGTCCCTAAGAAAATCATTTATATGATAATAATTTTCACTAATAAGATTATCTTTTAGTTTTTTCTTAAAAAGAAAATCGTCTAAGTCTCTTAGTTTCTTTGGTAGTTTATTAAATATCTTAACGCTCATACCTAGTATACTATTATTCTTTAATGTAGTTTTGGATTTTGGAAAACATAGTTTATATACGAAAAACAAAATTTAAAGATTGACAATGCAACTACATATAATTTAGACATAACACTTGTACTATTACGTTACGGCTTATAGTACTGACATCAGCGCCAAAGGGTGCGAACACAGAGAAGTTGGTTTAATTAAGTAAGAGTCCGAGGTCGGACTCTTACTTAATTAAAACTACATAAAAAAACAGAAAGTCCGTGTGTCTGGTACACAATACAACGTCATCACATTCTGGAACATTTGCATCGTATAAACATTTATTGAAAACAAAATTTTAACCAAAGTGATTATTTTAAAAATAACTAGATGATGACCGAGCTTTGCTCGGTTTTTTTTTTAATAACGCCATCTTGTTGTATCTTTAAAGCGGTTAGTTGCCCTCAATTAAGAAAAATAGTATTATTATTCGCCAATAGATGTCGGGAAGAGTTGATTATTGAAAACACGAATAAAACAACATTTTCTGAAAATAAATCATAGCTAGATCGATTTATTGCCCCCGAAATCCCCTGTATACAAAATTTTATGAAAATCGTTGGAGCCGCTTCCGAGATTCAGATTATATATATATTAGTATACAAGAATTGCTCGTTTAAAGGTATAAGATTATATTTCGAATTTCAATATCGCTTTCAAATAACCGATGAGTCAAATAATGAGCACAAATGCAAGAAAAACTAAGAATAAATTTAGTTTTCAATCCCCTTATTGTCACTGACCATGTGACTTGACCTTTGATTAGTACGAAGCCTTATACATTAGAGAGATCCGGCTCTACCTAATTCCACGTCTACTATGTAATAGTTCGCTGCTGACAAATATAATAATAGAAACAATAAATAGTGTGGTGTAATATAAAAAATAATAATAATAAATTTACAAGTCTACTTTACAATTTGGTACTCTTATTTAACGGATTCTTATCACCATTTTTTTATTTTAATAAGTATTGGTGTTTAATGTAAGCTGTTCAGTATTCACCAAAGAGGGAACAAATAAGCGCCTTGTTTGTGCCCTGACATTGCTGACGTCCAGGCCCAGCGTACGGACGCTAACTGCTATTTCAACCATCAGGCGGGCCTTATGCTACTACCTTACCTTATGTTCCTTACCTTACTTATAACAGTATTTAAAAAAACTAAAAATAATTCTTAGTTTATTTATTTCATATCTTTAAAGATGATGATGATGAAAATCTATTCACGCTTAACTCTAATTATCGCTTAATACTTTAATACTTATGCCATTATATACACATATTATTTTTAAAAAATCACGCTGTCTATCGTACTGTTCTATAAATCCACTCTCACAGACACTGCACTAGGTCCATAAACATCGCAAATTTTTTTCGCGGCATTTTTTTTATTTTATTCATATTATATTTACCATTTTTTTAGTAAAATTTTAGATTCATTCATCTTGACAGTACGAAAAATAATCGCAAACCGATAATATCAAAAAGATCCAACTTAATCGGAAACTCAAGCAACTTGCGAATACGTAAAACAGCAAAAAAATATACAAAAAAATATTTTTATTTGTTAAAACGTAAACTAAAAAAATACTTCGATATTTAAAACAAATACTCTAGAATATTCTGTAGATAGTCGTGTGATATTTCTTAATCTTTTACTACATATAATCGCAGTTGTCAGCGATACGAATATACCATAACCGGTCTCCAAGGGTGTGTTTGGCAAATCTGTTCATTACATTTATATCTAACAACATTACATTATATTAATTAATTAGCGAATGTATCTACACGTGTGCGTTAAGTTTAAACATATCGACGTATTGGCGAATGGTGGACATTTAATGACATTAACGTGGGACCATCAACTAGAGACGAGACATTCTTTATAGGCATACGTCTTTTTTTTTAACATTTATTTTATCGACTGCTCCAAAAAGGAAAAAAAAACATATAGCCAATAAAAATGCCTAATATAATAGTATTTAGCGGAAACAATGGGAAAACTGTATGTATTTAATTGCTATTCAAAAATAAGAAAACGCAACTCCCGCGATTTCTCTCTCTCTCTCTATTATGACTATGATATGTGTCATGTGTCATGTTAATACAACAGTCTATCGTTGCACCATGTTAGAATCATTTTATATTTTATCACCGGTGGTAGGACCTCTTGTGAGTCCGCACGGGTAGGTACCACCACCCCGCCTATTTCTGCCGTGAAGCAGTAATGCGTTTCGGTTTGAAGGGTGGGGCAGCCGTTGTAACTATACTTGAGACCTTAGAACTTATATCTCAAGGTGGGTGGCACATTTACATTGTAGATGTCTATGGGCTCCAGTAACCACTTAACACCAGGTGGGCTGTGAGCTCGTCCACGGAAAAAATGTGAACGATAGTCAAACGATAAAAAAACAAACACACGTACATAAAGTATTGGAAATAATTCATTTTGTAGTTTGATTTTTTTTTTAAATGTATTTTTATTGAAACCAAATATATACATTTGATGTATGGTTGAGATGTATTCAGTTTTCATTGCCGCTGACAATTTTGATGTGAAAAACATTTATATGTAGATAAGACCAAAACTTCTTAATACGCGTCAATTATGTGTTGATAAGGCGTCTTGTATAATCATCTTAAGCGATGTGATGATCCTGGTGTTTTTTATTTTATTTTTTCTGCCTATTCACTGGTATCCCAAAGTGTTACGTTAGCATTTAGGCTCCAGTTACATTGTTACTGGTGGACTTTATTTGTCGCAAACATCTATCAATATTTCTAATGAAATGCGTACTTGACAGATATCATGCTCTACATATAGGTTATATATCGGGTAATAATATAAGGCGTCTTATAGGTGCATAGTTGACGCCTAGTGGTTTTGCCATTATGTATAACTATAGTTATATATTATTTTTACATCAAATTGTCACCCGGAATGAAAAGTGAATGCAATGTGACAATCTTTAGCATATATTATATATAGTATATATTTGCAGAATATAAAATAATTTCTACATTTGTATACATACTCACATACATATACAGATACAGTTACATTTAGATATATTTGTCTACATACTTTAAGTAGTCGTGTTACGGGGTAATGCACGGCACGCACGGGTATGTACGTTCTACTTATTGTGCTACGAATAGGCGACTTAAAATGTGGGATATTCTTTATAAATTCTCACTATAACGACTACTTCATAAATGCAGAGATAGCCAAAAAAAAAAAAATATAAAATACTATATCGATAAAAAATAATTTTATCGACACAGCCCTGTCCCCTACCCGACAAACCCTCTTGTGTGTTCGATTAACGTGGTGAACACTTACGGTATTGTCAGGCAGTGTTCCGTGGGGTCGTGAACACTACACCTGTCGGTACACAAGATAGTCATTCCTCTGTCTAATAAAGATTGTGTCCGTTCCTTCGGCTTCGAGATGTGACAACTGGTAATTAAAAGGTAAGTTTGTTTTTTGTGGGTTCGTGAATATTATTCACACAATTTGTGAAGGCTTTTTGCGTGGTTTTACTTTAGTATACTAAAATTAAACTGCCTTACATAAAATCATCTTACAGTTAAAAGATGTCCAGATTTATTTACAAGGTTTTATTAAAGGTTGTGTAGAACAGAAAAACGTGGAGTGCTTATTTTTATTAAAGGTAGAACAGAATAGAAAATCGTGGATTACTTATGTATTTACTTTTTTAAAATACTTTTCATAGTCGCGTAAATCAGTAGTTATAAAAATGAGTAAAAAGTACTCAAGGTACCAATTTATTTCGTCTATCAACAATCAATACGGCAATATTCAATTAAGTAATCGGTTGGAGAAAAAGTTTATTCGCACTTTTTAAGAAAATTCACAACATTTTTTTAATATAGTTTATTTTCATTTAACTAAAGTATGTAGGTACTATTTTATTCGATAACATTTTGCCATCTTATAGGCAGGGACATGATCCCATTGCTATAGAGGTTTTGGGGCTTCTGATCAAAATACCGCGACAATTGGTTTTGACAGTCCTCTCGTGATGTTAACCTGACGCTGCCTAAATAATTCTGAAGAGACCGAAACAGGTGGAAATCTGAAGGTGCAAGGTCAGGACTATACGGCGGATGCATTAACACCTCCCAGCCAAGCTCTCTTAATTTTTGCTGAGTGGCTAAAAATGTGTGAAGTCTAGCGTTATCATGATGAAAAACCCCTTCTGTTGATTAATTCCGGCCGCTTTCTCTCAAGTTCTTGCTTTAATCTTATCAGTTGTTCGCAGAAGAGTTCAGAATCGATGGTCCTGCTTGGTGGTAACAGCTCATAATGAATAATGCCCTTCCAATCCCACCACACACACAGCATCACCTTGTTGCGAGTTAACCCTGGTTTCACCACAGTCTGTGAAGCCTGACCGGCCTTTGACCACGACCTTTTTCGCACCTACTTGTCGTACGTGATCCACTTTTCATCACCAGTTATCAGCTTCTTCAAAAATGGTTCGGTTTCATTACGTCGTAATAAAGAATCACAAATGAGTACACGGTTGATTAGGTTTCTTTCAGTGGTGAGCTCGTGAGGTACCCAAATATCGAGCTTTTTTGTATACCCAGTTTTTTGAAATGCGCCAAAACTGTTTCGTGGTCAATTCCCAGTTCTTCAGCTACGTCGTAACTACTAATATGCCGACCTTGCTCCACTTTTTAAAAAATGGCATCCATTTTATCCGTAATAGGGCGACCAGAGCGACGTGCATCTTTGACATCAAAATTTCCTAATTGAAAGCACTTATACCAAATTTTTGCTACTCTCACAGACACTGCACTAGGTCCATAAACATCGCAAATTTTTTTCGCGGCTTGCGTTGCATTTTTTTAATTTTTATTAATATTATATTTACCTTTTTTGTAGTAAAATTTTAAAATGAATCGAATTTCTTCATTAGATTCACTCATCTTGACAGTACGAAAAATAAATAAAAATCACACATTTTCCTAATCTGAATTTGGAATTATCTTCTTTAAAAATTTAAACTTTTAATGATACCAAAACCAGCCAGATACAAATAGTATAGCCAAAGAGATTTTATTACAAGTTTATACATACTATAATGCGAAAAGACTTTTCCCCAACCTATTATTTTCTCTCGTATATATACGAGCCGCAGACCAGACAAAACTAACAGCTTAATCTAAGATTTGCTATTTTCATTTTACGACTTCCGTAATTTCGAATCCATGGTCATGGAGAAAAACAAAACAAAAAGTATCTAAAATATTGGAAAATCGTTCTCTATTTAAATCCTAATGAGAACGCGATTAATGATAGTGTGCGTAAAGAATATCTAAGTTCGTCATAAACTGAACATTTTATTTTAATTAGCGTACTCACAAATTAAGTAGAGCGCACGTTATATTTTATGAGTACCGTTATTACACGTCCCCAGGGAATATCCATCTCGTTACTGCCGTACGTACACACATACGACCGCATGGTACAATCTATTACAATAATAGCGAATTATTGATATACACGACATACTTCCCGAGAGAATATAATAATCAAGGCTTCGCATTAGACTCCATACAGGAATTAAAGGCATGCTGGTTGTGGTTTAATTTGGACTTTCTTTAATATTCGAGAAGTTGTCGTGGCCTAACGGATAAGATGTCCAGTGCATTCGTGTTGAGTGATGCACCGGTGTTCGAATCTCAGGCGGGTACCAATTTTTCTAATGAAATACGTACTCAACAAATGTTCACGATTGATTTCCACGGTGAAGGAATAACATCGTGTAATAAAAATGAAACCTGCAAAATTATAATTTGCGTAATTACTGGTGGTAGGACCTCTTGTGAGTCCGCGCGGGTGGGTACCACCACCCTGCCTATTTCGGCCGTGAAGCAGTAATGCGATTCGGTTTGTAGGGCGGGGCAGCCGTTGTAACTATACTTGAGACCTTAGAACTTATATCTCAAGGTGGATGGCGCATTTACGTTATGGATGTCTATGGGCTCCAGTAACCACTTAACACCAGGTGAGCTGTGAGCTGGTCCACCTATCAAAGCAATAATATATATATATACGTAAACAGCGTGACGTCATTTTTATCAGCCTAGTACGTTGACAAACATACGGCCTACCGAATGGAGAGTCGTTACCGTCGATCATGGGCATCAGCAATACCAGAGGCTCATCCAAAACGCTCCTTCCACTGAAAAGAGTCTTCATAGCTGTTGACAATATCACAACTCCTAGGTGGCGACGAAGATCAGTTGTGGATTTACAAAAATTATCTAATGACAAAGCAAACATTTTTTTTTTTATTGCTTAGACGTGTGGACGAGCTCACAGCCCACCTGGTGTTAAGTGGTTACTGGAGCCCATAGATCTACAACGTAAATGCGTCACACACCTTGAGATATAAGTTCTAAGGTCTCAGTATAGTCACGACGGCTGCCCCACCCTTCAAACCGAAACGCATTACTGCTTCACGACAGAAATAGGCAGGGCGGTGGTACCTACCCGTGCGGACTCACAAGAGGTCCTACCACCAGTAAAAATGAACTTTTCATATTGTATTTGTTTTCTATAGTATAATCGGACCACGATGGATCAGTTCCGTCCTTAGTATAAGCATTTGTAATATGAAAGCGATGAAGGAAACACCAACAATTATATTTACCTAGAAATATAATCAAAGCAAACAATTTAACAACACAAAGCTTTTATATTCGCAGGACTTCTGTCGGTTCTACAAGTTAAGATATAAAATATTTGGTAATGTGCCAAAACTTTTAAATATGCCGATACGATTTCGATACGACTGATCGATTTTTATTACTGCGTAAATTCGTGAATGGTATTTCAAATGTTTGCTATTCTTTTTAATATTCAGCATACGATATCTAACCTTATTTTATGTGAAATTAGTAATACATATCGACTCTTGAAAGGCAAACATGACTAAGCGACAATAACTGCTTTGTACATTAATGATAGGCAATAACCATATTCGATGCGCAAAAAAAATATTTTTCTAGGTCTATTATAATAATTTGAATCCTACAGCTGCTAGCTAGATTCTACTACAGCTAGATTCTTTAAATTAAATATTGTTTTCAGGTATTTCAACTTTAAATTAGTATACTGTAAAGTTCACGCATTGTCGCTTAGTCACGTTTGCCTTTCAAGCGTCGATATGTACAGACTATTGAATAAAACGACGTATGCACTAATTGAACATTTTTATTACTAAATAAAGAATTTAGTCAATACAAACCGAGAAAAAAAGTAAGCATTAGATAATAATTCAATAAGGCACAAAAAATTAATAATAATAATACACCCTAAGTAATATTGTATTATTGTTATTAATTGTATTTATAATATTATTACCGTATGCAAGCCCCCTAAATTTGTTAACTCAGCAGCACATTTTTACAATTTCATGACGCCATATACACCATTTTGTTTTATTTATTTCGTTGCGTTTACATTTTATGAGCTACAAGTACAAATAAATTTATTTACTGAATCTCAAAAATTCATAAGTAATAAACATAAAAATCGCTAACATTGCTGACTGCGTATATTTTATGATATTTACGCTATTCGCGCGTAACAGTTTTATTTTCGCATCGGGTCTGTTGATGTAAATGGAAGTAATTTCCCATATTTATGTCTGCCGGAAAGTTACGTATACTGTCAAAAATTTTCAACAGCATTTTGTTGCATCATTTAAGATAAAGTCTGTATTCTGGTTCTGTAGTTAAATTTATAGAAGAACTTAGAGCGTGTTCAGTTAAAAACCCAAACATTATTTTATATCCTTGGATATACGTATCTTGGATCTATCTATTGGATTTAGTACTTAACTAGGCCACGGTGGGATTAGGTGTCACGTGGTCTCACTGGCGCTTTGTAATTTTGAAATAATTAAGCATACGTTTCTACTTTTCCGGAGATAAATTGTTGCTTATGTTTTTTTTTTTATTGCTTAGATGGGTGGACGAGCTCACAGCCCACCTGGTGTTAAGTGGTTACTGGAGCCCATAGACATCCACAACGTAAATGGGCCACCCACCTTGAGACACAAGTTCTAAGGTCTCAAGTATAGTTACGACGGCTGCCCCACCCTTCAAACCGAAACGCATTACTGCTTCAGGGCAGAAATAGGCAGGGTTCTGTCTGGTTCATAAACAGCGTGACGATTTGTATAACCGTTTAAATGAGGGGTATTAACTTTATTAAAAAATACTTATAATAAATACCCAGTCCAGTCCTTCCAGTCTATATTGTACAATAATTTCTTAAAAAAGAAATCAAAATTGCTATTGACGATATTGTAATAAACAAAGCACACAATAAGATTGTTGTATTAAAGTAGCCATTTTTTTAAAATTCAATAAACCGTTTTTGATCAATTTGCACCAAAAAAAATACTTCACGTTTCATTCTTTCAGTTTCTTTGTGTATTTCGATTATTTGGAAGAAGCTCATAATTAGCATTTTCTACTATAGGATGAGGTCGGTGCGCGAATTCAAAACAATTTTATACGAGTACATATCTAGAAGTTATAAGTGCAGCGGAAGGTTAGTCTTTTTATTTGAAACATCAGATGATGAATTTTAAATGTCGTTAAACATTGTCATTAAACATTTAAAACTGCCACTGAGTTTCTCGCCGGATCGCTTCTCAGTGGGTCGCGTTTCCGACCCGGTGGTAGATTCTCCGAAGCACTGCTCTTGCTAAGGGCCAGTGTTAGGTATACTTCTGGTTTGAGCCCCGAGAGCTCACCTACACGCTAGGGTAAAAATGAAATAGCCTCTCAAGGATAGCCTTGAGAGGCTATTTGCTGATAGCAGCATAGGGAGGGAATGAAATAAATAAAAAATTAGGAACAAATGCGATCTCCGCTTATTGCCATTTAATATAGGTACAAATGTTTTCCGTTCTTTTCGACATGGATACTTATGCTAGACTAAAAAAAATTACACTATACCCTATATTGTTTAATTTTAATGTTTATCCTTTTTAAAACACCGATGACAAAAAGCTTAGAGTTTCCAACATTATTATATATTCCTTACTTTGGAAGAGAACCAAATATTTATAACTATTTATTCATTTTGACTTTTTTACTTAGATGTTCCCAGTCTGGTCTACAGTTACGAGAGGGCGGCACTGAAAATTTCGGGAATTAACGAAGTGACACAACATTACTATTTAAAAATGTATTTATTGCTTTTCGAAGTATTCTCCGCGAAATTTGACACATTTTTCCATACGATGGAACCAATCATTGAAGCAACCATTCCATTCGGAAGTTGGGGTCTCCAAAATGGCCGTTTTGTAGGCGTCCACAGCTTCTTCAGGTGATGAAAATCTCTGTCCACGCAATTTATTCTTTATTTTAGGGAAAGTATAGAAATCATTAGGGCTTAGGTCGGGGCTGTACGGCGGATGGTCTAATAATTCTATGTTTTCTTGCTCTAAAAAATCTTTTGTTCTGTGCGCGGTGTGAGAACTCGCATTGTCGTGATGGAGGATGATGCAGCGGTTGCAGTTCTCTTTACGGAGTTCAGAAACGACCTGTGGCAAACAAATGCTAGCATACCATTCTGCATTAACCGTTCTTTGTCCTTCAAGAGAAATTGTCGTAACATGGCCGGTTTTGGAGACAAACGTGGCCACCATTTTTTTGCATCACTCCGTGAACGAACAATTTTTGTTGGCTTTAACTCATTTTCGAACACCCAAACTCGTGACTGGTTTTTTGTTTCGGGTTCGTACGCGTATATCCAGGATTCGTCACCTGATACAATGTTGTATACAGCATTTGAGGATCCTGCGTGGAATCTTTCGAGAGTTCTGACGCACCAAGTAACGCGAGCCGCTTTTTGCTCTTCACAGAGCGAATGCGGTATCCATCGGGAAAACAAATTTTTTACACCTAATTGTTCATGCAAGATTATTTGTATTTGACTCATGCCAATGTCTAAAGTTGCCTGAATTTCGCGGTATGTCACATGTCGATCTTCCTCAATCAGCTTACGCACAGCATCAACGTTTTCTTGGGTGACTGCAGTTTTTGGACGACCTTGACGGGGATCATCACTGATCTTGACACGTTCACGTTGAAACTCAGCAAACCAGCGATAAATTGTGGTTTTGGATGGGGCTTCATCACCAAATGCAGAAATCATCCGGTCAACACACTGTTTTTGTGTTAAACCACTTCGAAAGTCATAATAAATCATCGCTCTTGAATTTTCTCGAGTCAATTCCATTTTCTCAACGACTAAACAAGTTTGACAAAACCTCGTGACAAGACCGAGAATCTTTTTTTAAATAAATAAATGGTATTCGATTTTTAAAACCAAGGAGTTTTCAATTAAAAAGATTTTAATATGACAGGAACAATGGAAATATTCCATTCCCGATACTTTTAGTGCAGCCTAATACTCTTGCGATATGAATCGTTTGATGAATATCGTTCATTACGCGCTCTATTTGGGAGCTAGAGAGGCACTAGAATTTAGCAATTAAAAATATCTATATTTTGTTCTTCTGTACTATTAATATTATTATAAACGTCATATAAAAAAAAATATCTTTGAAGAGTCAAGGATTGCAGAAAAACCGTAACAGACCGTATGGAAGACAGCCAAGTAACGTAATTTTGGTTAATGCGTCATGAATAATTTTTCTGATTGGAATATAAAGCCAGTCACAGAAGAGCTCCAATCTGCATTACTAATGGTCACTAAGGAAGATTTTGCATTTTTGTTGTAATGTCGTTAGCCCGCATTCGCATACCGCATGTTGCTATAACATACATTCGAATTCAGAATTTTGCGATTTATTGAGGCAAAATAAAAATAAAATCAACATCCGCTATCTGATGAACATTCTAGACCAAAAATCCTACAAAAAAACATTTTTGTTGTTTTTTTTTAATAGCCGTATTGGCAGACGAGCGTACGACCCACCTGATGGTGAGTGGTTACCGTCTTACCGTCGCCAATGGACGTCAGCAATGCCAGGGGAAGAGTCAAGCCGCTGCCTACCGTTTAATACTCTCCACAAGCTTCGTTTGAAGAAAGACATGTCATAGCGTTCGGGAAACACCGTAAATGGAAGCTCGTTCCAAAGCCAAACGTTACGTGGCAAAAAAGACCTCTGGAAACGCACTGTAGATGAACGTAGCGGCTCCAGGTAGTATTGATGAACTCTACTCCGGTGGCGGACGGGGCGATGGTAAAAACGATATGATGGTATCATCTCAATCAAATTTTCAGAGCACTCCCTATGGAACATACGGTACAAAATACAGAGGGAACCGAAGTCCTTTCGCAGACCCATAAGTTCCAAACGATCCGTGAGAATGGGATTATCGACAAACCGAACGGTTCTCTTCTGTATGGAGACAAATGGAAGTAGCTGGTATTTGGGAGCCCCGGCCCAGAGGTGGGAGCAGTACTCCACGCGAGAACGGACCTATGGCTAATATTAGCTGTACTCAAATAGCACAGCCGTGTTAAGATGTTTGTTACTGGTGATCATACACAGATGCAGCCACCTGCTTAAATCCATGTAATCTAAGCAGTTGCACGCAGTGGTCCGGTCATCGTTCTCGTCGAACCCGTCGCTTGCGACGAAAAATTAACCCTCAGACACAGCCCACTGAGTTTCTCGCCGGATCTTCTCAGTGAGTCGCGTTTCCGATCCGGTAGTAGATTTTGCGAAGCACGACTCTTGCTAGGGTTCGTGTTAGCAACGTCGTCAGGTTTGAGTCCCGTGAGCTCACCCACTAGTTAGGTTACGCTGAAATAGCCTCTCAGGACTATCAGCTTGGGTAGGCAAAAAAAAGCAGTTGCATTCCCATCATAATATAAAATAATAAACTTATTTCCACTTAAACCATGTTTCAACATAATATAAAAAAAATACGGGTTCAGTCAACAATCCAATTTTATTTTGTATAATAAAACTTTAAACATCAAACTTATTCGCAATTAAATTTTACAAATGTTGTCGTCCATAGTTTTTTATATCGCTCTGTTCATAAAATAGTTAAATTTATGGATGTCACATTAACCTCGTGAACTTTATTATAAAGGCAATAATAAAAGCAACTTTATTAGTTTAGATAGACGTTGTAGGACACAATTCGGCGAAAAAAATACGGCCTAAATACAAATGCATTAGGTTGTTTCTCCGCCTCTTCTTTGTGTTAGTAATTATCAACCCTTTTCCTGGTTCGCAATACGATTAATTAATTAAAAAACAACCACTCGTTAAAAAGTCTAAACTATTCAACGAAAACATTAATAATAATTGGTGGTAACAAATTACAGAGCACATTATTTACAGAACTGTCCAAAAAATGTAGTCTTCTTCGAAAGAATGATAATTACGTATATGATATATTTTGAAAATAGTTAAACGAATCATAAAATGCTAATAAAGTTGGTATGTAGTTACTGCAGATATATTTCAGTAACAATAGTGAAAGAAAAAAATATATAACTACATATTTTATTATCTTTATATATAAAAATGAATTGCTGTTCGTTAGTCTTGCTAAAACTCGAGAACGGTTGGATCGATTTGGCTAATGTTGGTCTTGAATTATTTGTGGAATTCCAGAGAAGGTTTAAAATATAGATAAATATGAAAATGCTCGGAATTAAATAAAAATTACAATTTTGTTTTTCCTTTGATGTGTCCCCCGTCGGACGGATTCCCTATTGTTTGTTTTAAGTTTATTTTATACAAAAGTTTAGGCCTTTATATTTATCGATTGAGGCACTATGAAGTTTGCCGGGTCAGTTAGTTTATAATAAAAATATTATATATTTTCACTTTCCTACGTGATCTGGAGGTGCCACAAAAAACCTAAAAAATATTTTGGTTTTGGTATGTATAATTTATCATTATTTCACTCTCGGTAACTATATCTCACCAAAAATGAAAAGAATAAAAAAAGTCTCTACGAGTAATAAATTAATTTATATGTTTACATTAACGATCATTCAATTCTAAATATCGACATCATAGTGTACACTATACAACTTAACAATCCCTATTCAACAAAAAAAAACCAGCTTTCAATTAATCTCTAATAATTCACGTTCGGCATATGCATTTACGACAGACGTATAAATATAAAAATAGATTGAACGCGCGAACAGAGCATCGTGCTCTGGGATTAGTATTGTCCGATCTTCGATAGAAAAAACAAGTTTCAAAGGAATATCCGTCGAAAGATTTTCAATCGGTCAATGTTTACGCTAACAGCGTTCGCGATGTTTTAGCGCAGTGTCATGGTGAGAGTGTGTATTATCAGACATATTGTGGCACCACGACAAAGGTGTCCTTCTTCGCAGTGAATGCGTAAAACTGTGTCTTCAACGGGTCGAATTGAACTAAGTTCGACTCATCCCACTCGGAGATTCGCCCCAGAGAGTTCTCCATTTCAGACACAAGTTTAGATCGTCTCTCTTGCACCACGCTCCGAGCAAATACATCTTTTATATGCGAAAGTGCTTAAAACGAACCTGAAGTGATTTGTTATTTAAAAAAAAACTATAAATTCGTAAACTATAAGTGACAATTATGCATGTGTGCATTTTATCGTATTCAAAAACTTGCTATGAATAAAAAAGGGGAAATACGTGAAAGATATAGGAAATATAGATAAAATGACGTATTGAAACATATGTGTTGCAAAGTTATGAAAACGAAATAACGTTTTTTTTCATCACACATATCGAGGGATGAAATGTTATTTGGTTTAAACGACGTTTCGCTTAATACGCCACATTTATCTTTGTAATTAAAGGTCCGTTTTATTTGATACTAGCTGACCCGGCAGACTTCGTAGTGCCTCAATCGATAAATAAAAGACACATCAAGGGGACACATGAAAAGAAAAACAAAATTGTTTGTATTTATATAATATTCCGAGCTTTTTTATATTTTCTTATTACCTTTTAAACCTTTCCTGGACTTCCACGAATAATTCAAGACCGAAATTAGCCAAATCGATCCAGCCGCTGCCGAGTTTTAGCGAGACTAACGAACAGCAATTCATTTTTATATAAATATATATATTTTTTTTATTGCTAGATGGGTGGACGGTCTCACAGCCCACCTGGTGTTAAGTGGTTACTGGAGCCCATAGACATCTACAACGTAAATGCGCCACCCACCTTGATAAAGATTAATATCAACATTTTAATATGTTTAATTGAACTTCAACCAACTTTTTCCGAATTTTAAACTTTAAATGGCTCTCCTGTAAAGTTACAAAAGTGTCGCTTAATCCTAACAGCTTTTCAGCCCTCGATATAATAATAAACTTTTTCGGGCATATTCGTAAAGTGCAAAGTGTATAGTGATTTAACGTTGTTTTCCAATAATAAATAAACACAATGAAGAGACGAAAAAAGAGAACAATGTTCACGTTCGTTTCAACATCAGCCATATCGTGAGTAAATTTTATTAAGTAAAATTATTCAGGTGATAGACTTTGTGAGTTATAGGCACTTACTAAAGCTAGTTATTACTTTTTTACTGGTGGTAGGACCTCTTGTGAGTCCGCGCGGGTAGGTACCACCACCCTGCCTATTTCTGCCGTGAAGCAGTAATGCGTTTCGGTTTGAAGGGTGGGGCGGCCGTTGTAACTATACTTGGGACTTTAGAACTTATATCTCAAGGTGGGTGGCGCATTTACGTTGTAGATGTCTATGGGCTCCAGTAACCACTTAACACCAGGTGGGTTGTGAGCTCGTCCTCCCATCTAAACAATAAAAAAAAATTTTGCTTTTTCGCTTTTACTGGGAAAAATCACGTGCGGTCCCAATCCCTGTGTAATCGTTACTAGAGACTAACATACATAATTATATAAGTATACACGGAAATATATACATACTAGCCGTACTCGCCGGCTTTGCTGGGCCTTTAAAGTTAACATTATTATTAGGGAGTTAAAAACTCATATAAATATTAGCCTATCCATTAAGTACATATATTTTCTACATGGATACCAAGTTTCAAGTCAATCGGATGCGTGGTTCAGTAGTTATAACGGAACATCCATAAAAACCACTGTAGATTTATATATTAGTATAGATATAAGCGCGCCGTGGACAGAACACCAGGATGGTCAGATCTAGTTAAGGAAGCGGTTGGTGATAATCTGCCGGTCATCGTTTTCGTCGAACCCGTCGCTTGCGACGAAGGGCTCGACGAGTAAATTAACCTTCAGATACAGCCCACTGAGTTTCTTGCCGGATCTTCTCAGTGGATCGCGTTTCCGATCCGGTGGAAGATTCTGCGAAGCACGGCTCTTGCTAGGGTTCGTGTTAGCAAGGTCGTCAGGTTTGACCCCTGTGAGCTCACCTACTAATTAAGGTTAAGTGAAATAGCCTCTGAAAGCTCTCAGCTTAGGTAGGAAAAAAAAGTAATCTATAAAGTCCATGCCACCGATGACCGAACACTGTGGGGAAAAGTCACATGTGATCGCGATCTTCAGCAGTGAAGGAACTATGAAGAAGAAAAGAGAGATAATAAACACCCAGACAAAGAGCAAACAAACTGGTTCATCATAAAATGTTTGTCCGATATGGGAATCGAACCCACGACCCTCGGCGCAACAGTCAGGGGCGCTAATTACTGCACCGCCGAATCAATCTTACGATTTAATTTCGCGTTCTTTTTACTGTCATTCGATTATTTCCCGCTTCGATTACTCTATAGTTTTTGTGGTCGCGAACGATTGGGTCTTCAGGTGATCTGTGTGCTTAGTGCGAGTTTTGTAACGTTCTCACTAGCGAGCCAGTTTGCTCAAATTTGTATGCAATTGGAACAGCGCCCCTAGCGGCAAACGTACTCGGTGTTATTTTGTGAGTGCGAGTTCATATTAACGTTGTGATCTCGTAACCGAGTAATTTTACCGAAATGAGTACTACGAATGACATTTGTGCGAGTGCGTGTTACAAATTAGTGGATTTTAACGTTTCGATCGAGTATTTCTTTAGTAGTTTTATTTTTCCAACTAGAGAGGCAAAAATATCATGCCATAGAACCTAATTTTTTTTAATGACAAATGATAATATGGAGTGAAATGGATTTGATTAATTTGAAGCATTAATCAATTGGCATGGAATGAAATGAAATGAGATCAGATAATATGGGATAAAATATAATCTCTGCAAAATGCTGATTATATACTGAGATTTTTTTCAGTGGACCTTTTCGAAGACTTCGAGAAGCTACGTCCAGCGGTTTTGTTTAATTTTTTTAAATTTGCGCACTTTCACAGATACTAAACAGTTAATAAACCCACGTTACTTTGTTATTGCACAGATGGGTGGACGAGCTCCCGGCCCACCTAATCTTAAGTGGTTACCGGAGCCCATAGACATCTACAACGCAAATGCCGCCTCCCACCTTGAGATATTAGTTCTAAGGTCTCAGTATAGTTACAACGGTTGTCCCACCCTTCAAACCGAAACGCATTACTGCTTCACGGCAAAAATAGGCAGGGTGGTGATACCTACCCGTGCGGACTCACAAGACGTCCTACCACCAGTAATTACAAAAATTAATTTTGCGGGTTTGATTTTTATTACATGATGCTATTCCTTTACAGTGAAAGTCAATCGTAAACATTTGATAAGTACATATTTCATTAGAAAAATTGATACCCGCCGGCGGGATTAGAACACCGGTGCATTGCAAGATACGAATACACCGGACGCCTTAACCTTTAAGCCAGGACGGTCACAAAATTACACTTATACACGAAGAAATATTAAATACGCATTAACTAAGAAACATTAAATAGACAAAATAAAACAATTCACACAATTTAGCTCCTCGCGGTCCCTCCAAAATGTCTTTTCACCTTTTTTTCCTAGTTGTTCAATTATAAATGAATAAATCAAAATCAAATCGAGTTTACGTTCTATACGGTGAAAAATGAAGAATTGTGAGTGTGAGTTGAGATATGCTACTCGCTTCGCAGGGCGTTTATTCACCGAGAGCAGCAATAATATATTAATATTTCTCGTATATTGGTAGCACGTGATGTTTTGGCATTAGACCGTCTAAATGAAATACAACGCATTTTAACAGCATTTTAATGGGAACCGACGACTTTCAAAATTATTCGGGTAATGTCACGTGTTCAATACTATTTTGTACCTTTAGAATTAAAGTGGCTCAACCCAAAATTCTTAGTTTCTGGTAAACTTCAATATTGTAATACAATAATTGTATTTTTTTAGTTTTTCGGTTTAAACACTTTAAGGCATGCCATTTTATTTGAAAAAGACAGAAAGAGTACTTTGTCCTTTTCTAGACTAAAAGAGACTGTTTAATTTTATAAGCTGATAGAATAATATAGAAAAGAATAATAGGATACCCTCTAATCGTCACATTGGAAAAAGGTATGGCTTTATCATTTTATCATTTAAATTATTTTTTATTGCACTTATAAAACTAATTTAATTTACAATATGTAACTACATATATCTATAACTAATCCGTACTTGTCAAATTCCTCATAAATTGTCAATATTCTTAATAAAATTCCTATTAATAATATACAAGTGCAAATGTTGAGCTGCTTGCCAGAAATGATATAATAGTGTTTTGTTTTTTTGTTGTTTCCTTGTAGGCTGCCTGTAATAATCTAAATCTGTGTGAAAGGCAATAAATGATTTTATTATTATCTACTAATGGTAGTCCAGTGGTCGAAATTTGACCATAATTTATTTAAATTTTAAGTTTGAACATTATTATAGTTCTATTGTCACCTTTCTATTATCATCATTTCTATAATAATCATTGCTCTATGTCGCCAAGGCTACATTATAGAAAAATAATATTAAAGACAAAAAATATTAATCTATTCTCAATTTGACCACAGATTGATAAATCAATAAACAAAAAAAGTATAAATGCATGTGTGTGTGTGTGTGTCAAATACATGGTAATGTGTGTAAGGTTTTTTTATTCATTTAGTTTATTTTTTTATTGTTTATGCACAATTAAAAAAAAATAATTAGCAATCTGCACTACTTCTCTATATTCTCTATGAGTGTGGGAAATTTCGTACTTCTCCGTCCGCGCAATTTTCGTAAAAAGGAGTCCAACATTTTTGCTGCACGTATTACCTACTTAAAATGTAGGTTCTTAATAATAATACATAAGTGTTTTGAAATATAAAACTAATCTTAATTTTTTTAGTTATACCACTTCCATTCTAAGGGTGCAATTTCGTAAACAAACTTTGCCGTAATGGCGTAACCTTTAAAATACACGAAAACTGCCCAGCATAAACATATTTTTTTAGTAACTTTAATAGAAGTATTAGAATTAGAAGTTTATTATAGAATTTATTTAATTGTAATTACATATTTAGACATACTTAACATAATTAATCTTGGAATAGGTAATTATTTCAGCTTTTTTTTATTAAAGAAATTATGTTTTACATAGGTTTAATCTTTTACCCGTTGAACGTTTATAAAATTATTGTATTTACGGTAATAGTGTTGATGATCTTCATTAGGTGGCCCAAATATACTAAAATTATTACGAGCATCCATCCTTATTTATAAATGTGTAAAGAAGCAAAATTATTATTACATTGTTCAAATTTCTATATAATTTATAAATATAAATCTGTACGTATGTACCTGTAAATATGTATATTGCGCGCGTGTGTGTGTGTGTGTGTGTGTGTGCGCGTGTGTATGTGCGTGTGTGTATATATTTCTATAATAGAAGTGCAATTCATTTCGAAATTATTCTTGCCCATCTAATGGTTGTCTGGAAGAGATCACTCTTAGCGATAAGACCAAGAAAAAATGTTTCACAATATTTATTCATTTTCTGTACAATAAAGAATACTCTTTCACTGGTGGTAGGACCTCTTGGGAGTCCACACGAGTAGGTACCACCACCCCGCCTATTTCCTCCGTGAAGCAATAATGCGTTTCGGTTCGAAGGGTGGGGTAGCCGTTGTAACTATACTGAGACCTTAGAACTTATATCTCGAGGTGGGTGGCGCATTTACGTTGTAGATGTCTATGGGCTCCAGTAACCACTTAACATCAGGTGGGCTGTGAGTTCGTCCATCCATCTAAGCAATAAAAAAAAAAAACTCTATCTCGCTCTCTCTCTCTCATCAAACAACTCTTTAAAAAAAAGCAATGATTTAATAAGAATTAAATGAAAAAGCAAATTAATATGTATTTACAACTAGCTAGACGTCTATAAAATTTTCTAACCGAAAAAATATATGTGTATAAACCATTAGAATAGATAAAACCTTAAAAAACAACATTATTATTAAAAACGAAAGAAAAAATCTTGATATTGTATTGGTTTCACGGCAAAATTTTTAGTGACTACTTAACTTGCTTGAAAGTGAAGAAATACTCTCAAAATCCATTAATTTGTAACTCGCACTCGCACATACAATAATCGAGAGGCTCACTTCGGTAAAGCTATTCGATACATGAGACAGCAACATAAACAAACCTTCTCTCTCCCACAAAATGAGATTCATAAGCTTACCACTAGGTGGCACTGATACAAACTCACACAAATTAAACATAACATTAACATCGACTGAGTAATTAAAAAAACTCGCACTAAGCACAGGTAGATTACCCGTTACCCGACTAATTATAAATATCGTTAGAAAGCTTGGCATTTCAATTAAACGCCTTAAAAAAAAACTTGCGTGCTACCAATATAAAAGAAAAAATTATTGCTTCTAAAGATGAATAAACGTCCTGCAAATCGAGTAACTCGCACTCAGAGCTCCGCACGTTTCACCGTGAAGAGCGTACACTCGATGCGAGTCATTCGATTCGATTTTTGAAACTCGCACTAAGCCTACTGAACTAATCAGCCTCAGGAATCAATATCTACCTAAAAAAGGAATTACGCCATTTGGCTACAACTAAAAACGGGGACCCGAGTATTAGGTAGTAAGTAGCTTATAAATAACATCCTCTGGTAAATACAATTACTACGTATTCTGGAGATGTGATATTTTGCAATATTTTTTTACTAGCGTATATGAGTTCATAGATATTTCAAAAAATAGTTATAATCAGTTGGTAACTACCGTCATTCTGCATTTTTGACACTGTAAAGAGAATTATTACGCATTTTTTTTAAATATCATCCAACCTTAAATCAGGGCCCACTGTACTAATGAAACGTACTTATCGAACCAGTGACTAATTTCCATACTTATTTACATTAAAGTAGATATATACATATATAGAGATATTAATTAGCCAGATAAAAAACAAAAAAACCCACGAACCGGAGACCCTTATCTTAGTAGTAAGAGGTGCAAACGAGTGACCCAAAAAGTTAGTCGAATTATGTACCAACTAGTTGTCGAAAAGTTCTTGACCGAAAAGAATAGAATTTAAATAATAATAATAATAATAATAATAATAATTTCATATACTGAGCATTGAGTTTTTTTTTATTGCTTACACGTGTGGACGAGCTCACCGCCCACTGTGTGGTAATTGGTTACTGGAGCCCATAGACATCTACGACGTAAATGCATCACCCACCTTGAGATATAAATTCTAAGGTCTCAAGTATAACTGGACCGAGGTTGAAGAGAGAGAGTTGCTGGGTATGCGTCTGATCAGTAAAAGTGGTTCCATGAGTAGCTTCCATAAGACAACTGGACATCAAGCCGCCCGAGCTCTAATTTATGACTTTGAAAGTGCTTTATGTAATAAAAGACATTTTATCTCATCGATGGCAGCGGGAAATCGTAAAATGCGTTAATTCATTGAACTCTGACGATGTGTTTGACGGGAATTCGGTCAATAACAATAATTCCGGTGATGCTATATTATTTTAAGTTATAATCGATTTTTTAAATGCGTTATAATACCAACACCACAGATGGTGTTGGTACCGTTCAGGAATTCACACGCTCACAACTGGCAATTTACTATTTGTTGTATGCTGAGGTATTGTTGCAGTATTGGCTACTAATATCTTCTCACCATTTAGGCCAAACTCATTTGCTCTGCTAATTCAAATATATTTATAATATAATCTAAGTATTAACTTAATCTTGTTATAAATCATCCAAACTGGTTACTGGTGGTAGGACCTCTTGTGAGTCCGCGCGGGTAGGTACCACCGCCCTGCTTATTTCTGCCGTGAAGCATTAATGCGTTTCGGTTTGAAGGGTGGGGCAGCCGTTGTAATTATACTTGAGACCTTAGAACTTATATCTCAAGTTGGGTGGCGCATTTACGTCGTAAATGTCTATGGGCTCCAGTAACCACTTAAGACCAGATGGGCTGTGAGCTCGTCCACTCATCTAGCAATAAAAACTAAGTATCAACTGAACCTTGTTTTAAATGATCCAAACTACACATAATCTTTACTGTAGTGATATTTGTTGTTTTTTTGGTATTTTTTTTTATTGCTTAGATGGATAATATAAGTATGATTTACATTTCCGTAACGCAACATTTCGTTTTCAACAATTCCAATGAAACGTATTTTTAGTTTACAAAAATGATCAAACGAGTGATGTTCTATACATATTTACGTCATACAAATATTACGTTTTCATTTCAGAAGCATAGTATCGGTAATTTTTATTTATGAACTTAAATTATCGATTTTTTGTTTAAAAATATCCGCACTATTCGATCGCGTATTATAATGGTATTTATATTGGTTTTAAAAGCTATAGTTTACTTCTGACTAATCTTTCAACGTCCTTCGTTCAAAAGAGTTTTAAATTTAGAACATTGAATTTCAAAAGCGAATGGTTTAGTGGAAAACGAATTGTTTCTTGAGAGCAGGAGGCAGTTAAATCGATACTGTTAACTGCAAGACGAAAGCGTGACTGAAAGCATTTTATCTTGCTTAAGCTTTAGCTTGTTAAGCTTTTGGGAGATAAGCAGACATTTATCTCCCAAAAGCACAACGATAGATTTTAGATCACTATTGGTTGTAAAACCAGTCTTTTAAGTAGTACCTTATTTTGTTATTGTAACCACTTAATAAAAAATAAAGATGCATGTGACTAGGAGATGTATGGAAATGGTAGTGCAAGATAGAGAGGGAAGAGGCTTTTTTTTTATTGCTAGATGAGTGGACGAGCTCTCAGCCCACCTGGTGTTAAGTGGTTACTGGAGCCCATAGATATTTACGACGTAAATGCGCCACCCACCTTGAGATATAAGTTCTAAGGTCTCAAGTATAGTTACAACGGCTGCCCCACCCTTCAAACCGAAACACATTACTGCTTCACGGCAGAAATAGGCAGGGTGGTGGTACCCACCCGCGCGGACTCACAAGAGGTCCTACCACCAGTAAAAAAGACCGAAGAAGACATGGATGGAGTGTGTGAATGACGATAAGGGAGAGAGAGGAGTGAGTGTTGAGATAGCGGCTGATAGAAGAGAATGGAAGAGAAACATTTGCTGTGCCGACCCTATCTAGTGGGATAAGGTGGAGAAAAAGAAGAAGACTAAATAAAAATAGGTAGTCGAACTCCAAGCCCACCTTGGATTATTTCATTATCGGTCTCCATTAAGATTACAGCATGAATTCCGCCACCCATATTGAAATGAGAGCTTCATGTCTCGATTTAAATCAAATTTTCACTAGCTTTATTGACGTTGAACTAATTTATATGCCAATAAAGACGGTATAAACTAAACATAAATACAACGCAAGAAGCAATCCACAAAACATACAAATATAAAGTACAATAGCCGCGTCGATACAAGACTCGCGCAACAGAAATGTTTTTTCTCGGTCAAAATTCGAAATAGAACTTCTTAAACGTTATTTCAACGATTGTCTAGTAAACTAGCATTAGCTTCAGAATAACATTAGCCTTTTTTATGGCAGGCGCGTTCTACATATTCGCAAATTATGACGAATGAGTGTTTAAATCAATAGGAACTCACGAACAAGAAAATAGGCGAACAATGTATTTAAAATAGTCATGTAACGGGTAAAGACAGCGAGCGACCTCTTTGCAAAATACATGCAAAGGGGATTGC
This sequence comes from Bombyx mandarina, assembly GCF_030267445.1. NCBI lineage: Eukaryota > Metazoa > Arthropoda > Insecta > Lepidoptera > Bombycidae > Bombyx > Bombyx mandarina. Next base: position 16,773,656 of record NC_143234.1, read on the forward strand.
CCACTCTCCATAGTGTGCTAGGCCCAAGATGGACATCAAATATTACTATAAAAATGTACTGATTCAAATTCTTAAATGTATTGGATATCTAAAAAATATATTGAAATTGACGCCACTATTATAAAAAATATAATAAAAATAAAAACTCGTTTTGAGGTTAATTTTCTATATAAATAAGTGTCGGATTGTGAGATACTTCAAGAACTTTTCTTTTCTTAATGTTTAAGATGTTCCTAATTTATTTTTATCCAATAGGGTATAAAAACACACTTAATTCTTTAAATATCTATATTTTCTTCATCTTCATACACAATTAGTATCATCTAAAAATAGCAAAGGAGAGCATATACACGGTTTTAAATCTCGGTCAGGGTAAAACCACAATTCACACAATGTTTTTTAGTCGTAGTATGAAACGTTATTGATAAAAGTAAAATAAATCGAAGAAAAATCAAAACACATCCATTTTGTACGCAAGCACAACACCACAAGCAGCAAGCGAAGTGTCAGTCAGTCAGATTAAATTCAGTGTTGTCAGTATAAAGAAAAATAATTACATGAAATTCATATATCGATTATTTTTTTAAATAACCGATAATTGATTTATATCTTAATCTTTTTTTACGAGTACACATTATTTTTTATGTTTTTGTTTTAGTTGTACATATTTAAATAACAATACTAGTAAAGTTTTTTTTATTGCTTAGATGGGTGGGCGAGCTCACAGCCACCCTGGTGTTGCTAAGTGGTTACTCGAGCCCACATACATCTACAACGTAAATGCGCCACCCACCTTGAGATATAAGTTCTAAGGTCTCAAGTATAGTTACAAGTTAAAGTCCAATGGGTATGTCTTCGATGTTATTTTATGTGCATAAAATCCATTAAAATCGTTTGATTAATGATAATACTTAAAATGATTTATTTATATGTTTTATTTATATACTCAAAATATTTACTTCATACGTAAAAGGATTTGAAGCTGGCAATATTTTTCCCGCAAAAATAAAAATCCTTGTTTTTTCAATAGAGTTACTTTTTTTAAACTACTTATTGTAAACTATAGCGGCGCTTATTTGCAAGAAAGTAAATGCATATTTATTTATGACAAAATTAATGCACTAAGTATTTTTTCTATAATCTATTGTCCGCTTTGGGCCGAAAATGGGCCATCCCCTTTAATATCGCTTAGGAAGCTCTTGGGACGTAAAAATAAAATTAGCTACAAGAAAACAAAAAACGTGTATTTAATTTGGCTAATTTTTTTTACTAATTTAAATGGCCCTTACTAGCATACATACTTCACACTACATACTATTGCTAATAATACTTTAAATGTGAATTTCTGTTTGTTTGTTTGTTTGTTTGCCCTTCTTTCACATCGAAAGGAAGCAACGGATTTCCATGATTTTTAAAGTGATAGTTTTAAGTCCAAACAGTGACATGGCTACCGTTTATCTCGAAAAAACATCTCTTTCCCACGGAAAACTACACTGACACTCGTCCTTGACCACGCGGGCGAAGCCGCGGGTAACAGTTAATGCATGACTTTTTTTCTTATTGGAACTTTTCAAATCGAATAAATAATTAAGAAGGCCTTAAGGTAAGACATCTCGTGAGCCCATAGCGTGAAGCAGAATTGTGTCTCGATTTGAAGGTTGAGGCAGCCGTTATACTACAAAACTAAGACTAAGAACATCATATCTCAAGGTAGGTTTACTGGTGGTAGGACCTCTTGTGAGTTCGCGCGGGTGGGTACCACCACCCTACCTATTTCTGCCGTGAAGCAGTAATGCGTTTCGGTTTGAAGGGTGGGGCAGCCGCTGTAACTATACTTGAGACCTTAGAACTTATATCTCAAGGTGAGTGGCGGTATTTACGTTGTTGATGTCTATGGGCTGTGGTAATTACTAAAAACCAGGTGGTCTTTGATCTCGTCTACCCATATAAGCAATAAAAATATTATTTACGCAACACCCTGTATATTTAATACAATGCTTTCGAAATTCACAAAACCAGTCAGTCGACACTTATACCTGATCAAAATTCTACACGAATCTAACATAAATCAGTGTGGATTACGTCGTGTTTATGACGTTAAGGAGATCTGAAGGCTTCACGTGACGATTCTTATACAAGCTGAGACGACACCCTTTATACTGTAACAAATTATTGTGAGCAATGCATTACTGAGGGCATTACTGACGCTTTTTTAAATTTTGTATATCCAAAATTATTATCGCTTTGATTTCGCTGACTTTGACTATTATGTTGTTTGTTACGAGAATCGTGATCGTAAACTTTTCAGAGAGTTAATGGAGTTTCCATTATATAACCATAGCGGGTAAAGCTAATCTCGCCAAAACTGCGTTTCTAGATTTTTCTGCCTTAAGCTAAATAATAGCTTAAGCTATATTATAATACTTTCGGATGAGATCTCTTTCTATAAATTAACAGAGCGTTATAAACAATAACAAAATCCGTTGGTGTTGCCAGCTTCCGGGACCTAAATTAGGTAGTAACTATCAGTAATCATCATGTGACCCGCAACCTCCCCGGGCTTAATAGGAAAATGATTCCTACCGTTTACGGAGCCCTTAGAAACTACAACCTAAATACTGCAACTCAGCTTAAGACATAAGGTCTAATGTTCAGTGGCATGCCATATGATGAATACCAGCGCATAACTGATTTTTGAAAATAACATTTACATGACTATCTTCAATCTGTACGTTTTTAATGCTTCAATTGATGCTGCAATTGAAGCCTTCGTTTCAATTACGGAGGTTTTTGTATTCAATTTTGATTGTATTCAACGTTTACAATCGTACAATGAAATTTTAATGATTGCATGTCAGGTAGGCATTCAGAAACGGTAAATTGAAGATCTTTCGTATTTTTCGTTCATACCAAAATATAAAAAGTATATTATATTTATTTTAATACTAGCTGACCCAACAGACTTCGTAGTGTCTCAATGGATAAATAAAATACCTAAACTTTTGTAAAAAATAAACTTAAAAAAAACAATAGGAATCCGTCCGACAGGGACACATCAAAGGAAAAACAAAATTGTTTGTTTTTGGGACTTCCACGAACAATTCAAGACCAAAATTAGCCAAATCGGTCCAGCTGTTCTCGAGTTCTCGAGTTTTAGCGAGACTAACGAACAGTAATTGATTTTTATCTATACTAATATTATAAAGAGGAAAGATTTGTTTGTTTGTTTGTTTCGAATAGGCTCCGAAACTACTGGACCGATTTGAAAAATTCTTTTTCCATTAGAAGCCGACATTGTCCCTGATGAACATAGGCTACTTTTTTTATTTATTTTTTTATTTTTTGTTTCATGTGTGTTTTAATGTTTCCGAAGCGAAGCGAGGGCGGGTCGCTAGTATATAGATATTTTTATATATATATTTTATATTTATATACTCAAATACAAATTTTTTTTCATGGCCTACTTGGTTTTATGTGGTTACCGGAGCCAGTAGACATGAAGAGCATAAATACCGCTATCCAACTAGTCACGAGTTCTGAGTCTTAGTTTTTACAGTACAACGGCTGCCCCACCCTTCAAACCAAACCGCATTAATGCTTCATGACGAAAATATTAAACATTTTATTGCCCTAATCTCACGGAAAAAAAAACAACCGCATTTGAGCTTAATAGTCACCGTCCTCGGGTTCGGCGAGTAAATTAACTCACAGACAGCCCACTGAGTTTCTTGCCGGATCTTCTCAGTGGGTCGCGTTCCGATCCGGTGGTAGATTCTGCGTAGCACTGCTCTTGCTAGGGCCAGTGTTAGCAACACCTCCGGTTCGAGCCCTGTGAGCTCACCTATACGCTAGGGTAACGCTGTTATAGCCTCTCAAGACTACCAGCATAGCTAGGAAAAAAAATCTCTTCGAATGCAATTTTGTAGCAAAAAAATTTCATTCAATAGAAACTAGTTGAACATTTATTTTCATGTTATAACGCTGCTCAGATGGTAAAATAAATTGGAAGAATAATTTTAATTTTATGTGAACTTTTGTCTCTCTTAATCGATTTGAAAGATTTCTTCAAACTTTTAACTAATATGATGGTTTTTGCTCGATGGTTTTTGGTTTGCTGAAATAAACTAAATAATAGTTCGCTTTCATGATATTTTAAATATGAAAAAAATTTTGATTTGTTTGGACTGGAGCTGATAGCTCGTTTTTTGTTGTCAACGGAGTCAATGATCATTAAAACTAAAACGCGTCACCTATTTTGAGTTATATGATGGGCATATCAATTGTATGGGCTGTCTCATCATTAGAATTGAAACGCATATCTCGCGGCACAAATAGGCTTACTAATATTATCAGTATAAGAAATAGGTACTATGTACTTATACTTAGGATGTTATGAATACCGTGGACTGCCATGAGAGCTAACGAGTCCATTCTAAGGGAGCTAAACATCCGAAAAAGGCTCTCTTCCATCTGCCGGGAATGTGTTATGAGCTTCTTCGGACACATCATGCGGTCTCTCAGACATGAATAAGGAAGCTCATCATTGCAGCAAGCGTGCCGTGGGCAGAACTCCAGCAACATAGTCAGATCCAGTAAAGGAAGCACTTGGTGGTAGTCTGTACGATGCGGTCCATACCACCCATGATCGAACACAGTAGAAGAACGTCACATGTGGTCGCGATCCTCAGTAGTGAGGGAATGATACAGAAGTTAGAATACTTAGGCTTAACAGGTACACTATATACCACCAGTGAAAGATTTGCTTCGATTTTCCGATTCGGCAGTAGATACATTCGTGAAGCAACTGTCCTTGAGCAGTTAAGTCTCCTTCGGAGGCACTCCGCCAGCTGTTAATAAAACCCACCCCTCCTGGCTGAGCCTGTGTTCGCCCACATGTGCTGGTGTAACGTGAAAGGCATCCAGGCCACCAGTAATCCGTCCTTCCTAAAGAAAAAAAACAGTGAAAAATCACATAATTAACCACGTTAGACAATAGCAACAGATACTTAAAGAACATCCATAAATACTTGTGATTTTTTTTCGTATACTATAAAGAAATAACGGACGAGTTTTCGGTCAACAATGCTTAATATTTGCATATCATTACATTGAGTGTGTTTGTCTTGTCTGTCCGTAAGTTTGGTCGTGTTATTTTAGTAGTACACGTTTATTTTTTTACGACATTATATCTCGAGAAATACAAGTATTTTATATTGATATGTTCAGCTGGTATATTTCTTACACCGATATTAGCAAAATGATTCGTGTTTTTAATACGCTTTTATTAGCTTCAGACGTATGTATGAGGACAAAGGATAAGACGTCCAGTGCATTCGTATGTACAGATGCACCAGTGTTCGAATCCCGCAGGCGGATACCAATCTTTCTAATGAAATACGTACTTAACAAATATTTACGATTGACTTCCACGATGAAGGAATAAAATCGTGTAATAAAATCAAACTCGCAAAATTATAATTCGCGTAATTATTGGTGGTAGGACCTCTTGTGAGTCCGCACGAGTAGGTATCACCGCCCTACCTATTTCTGCCATGAAACAGTAACGCGTTTCGGTTTGAAAGGTGGGGCAGTCGTTGTAACTATACTGAGACCTTAGAACTTATAACTCAAGCTGGGTGGCGCATTTACGTTGTAGATGTCTATGGGCTCCAGTAACCACTTAACACCAGGTGGACTGTGAGCTCGTCCACCCATGTAGGCAATAAAAAAATAAATAAAAAAGAGTATCTGTGTTCGTCTGTACATCACTTCCCCGATCGTAACAGTTAAAGAAATGATTCTGTCATGATCATTTCTATCCGTTTTTTTTCTTTTTCAGACAAGCATGAACCGCGGCTCCAGAGAAGAGCTCCTGGGTAGCTCCCAGGAAGCCCTGAGGAACAGTCAGCATGACCTTCGCTTTACTTGCGAGCGCCCTCTGACAAGAGTCGAGAAGACATATCTGCTGCATGCTGACAGAGGGGACTACGTCACAGTAAAAAGGTATAAAAAAATTAAAAGTGATTTCAACTTGGAGTCTTCAAAGGCTCTTTTGTGTAACAATTTAAATTATTTTACAGAAATCTTATGTAAAAAATTTCAATTTTAATTTAAACTACAAATCTATTGAAGTTGCCTAAATATTGTCTGACAAATCGATACACATTTTTGCTCCGCTGGATATTTTATAAATTCGTATCTTATATTAATGAAATAACTCTGGTTGAACCTACTTAATATAAATTTGACAAACACAACTGTTTAGTGGTAGTAGTGTACTTTTACACTGATTCTAGTAAGCTCTCCTCTTTTTATTATTTTATACATTACTAGCGACCCGCCCTCGCTTCGCTTCGGAAACATAAAATTTTATTATTGATTATTTACGACATCACATTAGAAACCTCAAAAATAACAGTATTTCTCCACTATTTAATGGATGTTATTATACATATAAACCTTCCTCTTCAATCACTCTATCTATTAAAAAAAAAACGCATCAAAATCCGTTGCGTAGTTTTAAAGATTTAAGCATACATAGGGACAAACAGATATAGGGACAGAGAAAGCGACTTTGTTTTATACTATGTAGTGATTGTATTTATGTTCTACAAAAAACGAAACCGAAAGAATATCTAAATTATGTACTGTTACATTATTCTGAGCTAGTACGTAAGCTCACAGGGCTCGAGACATTACTAACGACTCGTTCGCTAAAAAAAACATTCTTGGTACAACTGAATTCTAAGTTAGCGTGTCTTGGTCTTTCTTATCGCAGATCTTAAATAACCTCTTATTTAGATAGATATTGAACTAACAACAATTGTGTTAAAAAGGCAAGAAATCGAGTTGGATCAAAATGGACATTCAGTTTTTTCTTCTGTTTTTCACGAGTGATAGTCATAATTACTAATAACTACCTATTCAATGAAAAACGCGGCCACGAAAACTGCATAACTACTATTTAAAACATCGGAAGTAGTGTTACAACAAAATGCGTGACTAAACCGTATAAATAAGTTTTAATTAAAGTTTTCTTGTCTTCGTTCTTCGAATATAAATTTGTAAACAAGTATCCGCACATCTTGAAACTAGTCAAAATTAAGCTGAACATTTCCGTAAAATTATACATATACATTATACATATACATACAAAAATATACATTGCAAACTATACAATAAAATCATATTAAGATGCTATATAAGAAACAATGATTCCACAATTGTCAGTTGTACATATTTTATAACAACATAATGATATCTCAACGGTTGTTACGTACACAAAGAAAATTAATTATTAAATTAAACATTTCGGAAAACGGAAAATTACCTTTATTTTACACAAAAACAAAAAAATATATCCATCCTGCATGAAACGAAACCTTATTTTGAACTCAGCCTCGGGCAGTTTTCAAACAGCGAAAGCATTTTCCTTTAAAAAAAAAAAAACATCGAACCTCTTACAATAACAAGTTAAGGTTTTTAACCGAATAGCATGTTGTGCAATTAATTATCAAAAAATATTCTTTATTTATCTCAGTTATAGTATTATTTTTTTATCTAGAAGATAATGGTAATACTTGATTGAATGACGATGCTCAGATCAAGTCGATGATTCGAAAATAATGATAGGAGCATTTTATCTTTTTTAAATATATCTCCAAAAATTTAAAATCAATCCAGATACCATCGTTTTACCCACTCTTATCGCGTAGCTATTTATTAATATTAACGATCCCGTGATCCAATTTTAAGGGTTCCGTTATATGAAACAATTTAGACTTCAATTATACGTCGTATTGGTTATGGTATTCACTCAACAATTTAACAGAACTGAACTGAGAATTTGCTTAGTAATCTCTTATCGCTAAGATGTGTTTTAATCTAAAGCGTCGCGTGCTTTGGGGGAAACTTGAGTCCAACAGTGGACTAAAACGAGCTGTTATAGGACAATCCATAGACTTACAAAGCATGTAACTCCGAACAAAAACCAAACGGTTGACGAATTGGAGCACGTAAAGGAATCCACGCGCTTAATGAAATTGATAAATAGGATTAGTCTGCTCTTGTAGTGATTCTGATCGGTTGTACAAAGAATAATTCCAATTTCGGAAAGCACTTGTAGGTTTTCGTGTTCAATTATGTACAAGCGATGTGTGCGTACGATTGGAATCGATTTTTTTTTCGCTGTTTACTTAACTCGAATAAAAATTCGTGCTATCAATCTATTTTTTATTTATTTATCTTTAATTTATTTATTACTTTTATCTCTATCTAGTCATTAATAGTCGAGCGGGAGAGCAGAACCTTCCATTATTGTCCACCTAGTCCTTCCCCTAGCTTCTACCTAATGTACTGACATAACTGTACTTACTAGTTTACCATCACTGTCTTGGTTATAAACGCTGAGAAATAATATGTATTTTATATGCATATAGTGCAGGTGTTAAGCTAGTATTTTATTTTGTGTAACGAAAATACACATTCGAGAAAAGAACAAATAAATACATACACCAAGATATCAAATACTTGCTAAAAATCACGTTAAGGATCCGAAGTCTGTGCTGGAAAAGTCAGTGCTACTATACTAACAGGATAGTAGGTTTTGGATTGACAGTTTTCTCCATTACAATGATTCGGAGAATGGACACTATCTATCTCAGCCAACATTTCTTTAATTTTTTTTACCTAACCTGATAGGCTTGAGAAGCTATGTCAACGTAAGTGAGCTCACAGGGCTCAAACCTGACGACGTTACTAACACTATCCTAAGCAAGAGCACTGCTTCGCAGAATCTACCATCGGATCGGAAACGCGACCCACTGAGAAGATCTGGCGCGAAGCTCAGTGGGCTCAGCCAACATAGTCCATTGCTGGGTATAATCCTCTGACAGCATCCTTCTTCTCGCTTCGGTGTCCTCAATACTGAGGGTCGTTGACCACCTCCTCGCAACAAGAGTATTCCGGATTATTCCACGACATTTGCTTCTATATTTTTTTATTTTTTTATTGCTTAGATGGGTGGACGAGCTCACAGCCCACTTGGTGTTAAGTGGTTACTGGAGCCCATAGACATCTACAACGTAAATGCGCCACCTACCTTGAGGTATAAGTTCTAAGATCTCAGTATAGTTACAACGACTGCCCCACCCTTCGAACCGAAACGCATTACTGCTTCACGGCACAAATAGGCAAGATACTTACAGGGTGGTACTTACCCGCGCGGACTTACAAGAGGTCCTACCACCAGTAATCACAAGAGTACCTGTCACCAGTCTGCCGCCGATACAGCCCCTAGCCTACTGTAATCGGCATTCAGCGCTTGTAAAAAAAACTTTGAGTGGGTATCTCAATGTGGATGACATTCGCGTTGTGAAGTCTACGTGTTTTTGCGACCACCAAATATCAAATGAACCGCAACCCGAACACCCATCTCAAGCTAAAAAAAACTCTACATTAATATTGCAGTGACAGTCCATTAATATGCGTTATAATGCGTCAATTATTTTTTAGTAAAAACATGGAAATATCTATATCTATACCTAGTCAGGTCATAAATTCTGTCACATGTTTAATGTAAAATAATTGAAACAAGTTTATTCATTATGTAACCATTCATATACCAAAATGAACTTAACAAAACATAGATTCTTATGACACTAAAGTTTATTCAAAATGAAATCCGTGATTTTGAGTACAGGCCTTCAATCTGCGCGGCCAGTCGTCTATCGCAGCACGAACGAGGTCCATGTCAATATCGGCGGCTGCCTTAATCAAAGATGTCTTGAGTGACTCCAAATTGGGATGAGGCTTTGAGCACGCCTTTTCCTCTAAGTGTTGCCATATCTTGTAATCTAATGGATTCAAATCTGGACTGGAGGAGGGCCAGTGTTCGTGCCGGATGAAGTCGATTTCACGCGCCGCCAGCCAGTCTTGTGTGCTCTTCGCTCTATGAGCTGGCGCCGAATCTTATTGGAATACCCAGTGCCTGTTATTGAACATGGTATGAGAAACAGGTTCCACAAGGTTCGTCAGGACTCTATTTTGATACACAACTGCATTCATTTTTACACCTTTCTCACAAAAATGTACCTCTGTTAAGCCCCAATAAGAAACTCCCAACCATACCATGAGCGAGGATGGAAAATGACCTCGTTGGACACGCGGAATACGGTTGCTCGCTTCTTCACTACTGTGTGCGTACACCTTATCATTTTGTTTGTTGTAGCTCTCTTCTACGGTAAAATTTTTTCCATCCGAACAAAAAAAAATTTCCTGATATTTTTTTCCCGCGTACCGCTTCAACAAAGCGCGGCATCTCTTCAGTCTCAGGTCCATTAGACGAGCATTCAAACGATGTCCTGTTTTTCTTCGATATGCCCGAAGCCTTAAGTCTTCATTTAACACCCTTTTCACCGTGGTTCTGCTTAACCCCATCTGAAGGGCCAACAGTTTCTGCTTACGTTTGGGATTTCTTTGAATTCGCGCCTTCACAGTTTTTATCACTGCTGGAGTCCTAACAGACCGAGGGCGACCACTTCTTGACCTGTCATCTACACTAGAGTCTTCATTGTATCGTTTGATGGTACGATAAACGAATCTTTTGGTTATATTAAAATTTTTCAGTATGTTAAAAATTTTAATTGGCGCGTAACTGCAACGATGCAACTAAATAACTGCAACACGGTCTTCTTTAAGCGTCCACTCCATATTTAAAAATGAGTAAAAATTCTAAAAGTATACATTTTTATTTTCATGAACAATTCGAAATTCGAATTCAATTTATTTTATTTATTTATTTATTTAATATATTTTGTACACACAGCTGTTAGAAAAGAAACGTCAATAAGGATACAGAGTACAAGGGCACTACTTATTTCATGCTGAAATCTCTTCCAGTAGGCCCGCAAAAGGAAAGAAGAATTAAGAACACAAACCTAGTGCATACAGTAAACATTACATATAATAATATATACATATTACAAGATACAAAACAATATATATACATACAAATACACACACACACACACACATACATATATATAACATACACACATATACTTACTTTATATTATAATACATTATACAAATATATATAATTTATTTAAGATGGTAAGGATAAATAATGTTCCTTAACAGATTTCTTGAATGCTGCTATGGTTTTGCACGCTCGTATGCTTGGAGGGAGGGAATTCCAAAGTATAACTGCTTGTACAGAAAACGATTTTGCGTAAGCATGTGTTTTATGAACAGGGCAATTGAGGAGAGTTTTAATGTGGGTTCTACAAGGAGCAATGGAGGGACGGGCATAGGTAAAGCGATCACGTAAATATTGTGGGTAGTTAGGATTATGTAGGATATTAAATAGGAAGCACAAAATTCTAGTATTTCTGCGGAAACGGACTGGGAGCCACTTGAGCTTTTTGCGAAATTCAGAAATATGATCAATAAACTTTTTTGTGGCCAGCATTCTAAAAGAAAAGTTTTTACTGTGTGACAATACTTATGACCTGACTATGTATATATATAAATGAATTGCTGTTCGTTAATCTCGCTAAAACTCGAGAACGGCTGGACCGATTTGGCTAATTGTGGTCTTGAATTGTTTGTGGAAGTCCAGAGAAGGTTTAAAAGGTAGATAAATATGAAAATGCTCGGAATTAAATTAAAATAACAATTTTCCGGACGGATTCCTTTTGTTTGTTTTAAGTTTATTTTGATACAAAAGCTTAGGTCTTTTGTTTATCGATTTAGGCACTACGAACTCTGCCGGGTCGGCTAGTCGCTATATAAAAATCTCACCTTCCAGAGACGCCCTTACACAAATCATGAATGCGCCACTGAAATCGCGTAATCGATGTATAGAACGCGTTAGGTAGCGATAGATAGAACGAGATGTTTCAATTGAAGATCAATTTAACTGTCCCATAAAAATATCGTCAGTCCGGCTAATGCTCGTGAGTGACATCAGTGTTTATGTTAGAAAACGTTTACCTAGCAGGGTGTAAAAATAGAAATATACGTCCGCAGACTATCCGAAGGAGACTAATTGCCGTTCAGTAGGCGAAAAACGCCCGGATTTAAATTGAATTATTCCTTTTTTAAATAATTTCCGTTCTTTTTTTTAAATTGTTGAGTGCTTTTTGTTAGTTTTTATTTTCAGTTATATGTAACTAAGAGCATAGTTAGTTGCGACTTATTTGCGCCATAGTATATTCTTTTATGATTATTTAATAAATAAAAATCAGTCTCTAAAGACTTTTAACACAACCGACCTCATGCATGGTGTGTTTACATCCAAAAAGGGTAAATTTAATAGTGTATTTTTTATATTTGAGTTAAATGTTAATTTACGTAGGTTTTATAAATATTATTATTATTATATTATTATTTTTGTGCACCGAAAAAATAAATGCAAAATAAAAAAAAAATTACCAAGTAATTTTGATACTTACAGAAAGTTGAAACTAAAACGCCGGATTGTTCTGAAACCTAAAATGGGACTTTCTCTCCTAGTAGTGATTTTGCTCTTTACCATATAAAACACTAAAAAACATAATATGCCTTAAAATTGATATGATCTGAGAGATATTTTTATGCAAAAAACATTCTCCCGCAGGTTGATTGAGCAGAACCTTGGAAAACCAGAGGTACTGGACATCAACTGTGTGGATCCACTCAATAGGTCGGCCCTCATCGCTGCAATTGAGAACGAGAATATTGAACTCATCAAACTACTTCTTGGATCGGGAATCAAAGTTAAGGTATAAAAATATATAAAAATATATAAGTATAATAATAATATAGATAAAATACATACCAAACCCTTATGCCAAATATATAGAAAAACCTAGAAGCTACAAAAAATCGTGACTCAGAAAACGTCTACCGGCTTAGCAATGTTAAACAGTAACATATCAATATCGGTAGCCTTCAAATGATCTTCCGCCGACACTTGTGTGGGGGGGGGGGGCGCCTTGTGACCCCCTACTGCCTACTAATACTAGTACTACCTGCGGGTAGTAGGTACCACCACCCCGCCTATTTCTGCCGCGAAACAGTAAATTGTTTCGGTTTGAAGGGTGCGGCAGCTATTGTACTGTAATAACTGAGAGTTAGAACTAATGTTGCCAGATTTTGATGTATATGGGCTTCGGTAACAAAAAACAGAGCCGTGAGTGAGCTCGTCCACAAATATAAGCGATAAAAAAATAGGTGGAGCAATGTGCACACTAGCATCAGAATAATTAGAGTTCATTTAAAAGTATCACAATAACATTTTTAAGAAAAACCAATAACCGTCAAACTAGCCAACATTGCCCACATTTTTTAAATAACACTAGATATTTCAAGATTTTTGTATGTAGCCCAATACATATTTGCTTATCTATGGCAACAATAAGTTCATATGCATGCATGTGTTTACTTAAATTTAACATTAGTCATGGTTTTCTCGATAGTATAAACAATTTTCAAGGCGGGTAAAGTTATCTAGACTTTTGGCCAACATTGCCCACCTTGAATTTTAGCACAACAATAACACTTAGATGAATGCCATAAGAACCAATAAAAACATTTTGGCAATATAAGCGATCGCCCAAAATGTTTACTTAATATCATAAATATTTTCTTACTAAAATGAAAGGGCAATGTTATCCTGACATTTTTTCTCTTTCCCATACAAACGGTACGTAGCGATTTAAAAGTGCTAGGGTTGTCACATTTGAGTAATCTTCACAGAGTGTCGCAATAGGTGAGTAACATAAACAATTTTTAAAGTGCAGTTGTTTACTAAAGACTTCGATCAATTAAAATCAAAGACTCATTTTTATAACAGGAGACTTAAAATCTGATAAGTTTTGTACTGCCTGGACCTAAATTCACGTCTCGACCTTCTTTATCGAATACGCGATTTACGTTTGTTTCTTCTGAAATACAAAATTGCGAATTATGATAGGTAATAATGAATAAATTATTTTTTTTTTTTCTTCAATAGATGTTTTTGTTCTATTCAAGTTGGGGTACATAGCCAAAAGGATTGCGACTTTAAGTGTAGTTGGGGCCGCAAAGTTCTCGAGTTCGACTGCGTACCGGGAGACGTAACATGGGTAGGCCTCTCACAAGATGCACTAACGATCCAATAAGATTCTCGGGGATCTACTGGATGTAAGCAGCGCAGGATCGATCGTTTTGGTGAGACTTGGAGGAAGCTTATGTCCAGCAGTGGATGTCTGTGGGCTGAAAGATCCATAGGGATACATAAATTCTCAACAGTAGTAGTAATATTCTCAATTCTCAATAAACATTATAGACATACGTACATGAACCCTGAAAATATAACACTCTTTTTTTAACAGTTGCGTAAAAGAAAACCAAAGCGTCAACCCTAGATGTTTTTTGACGGTGGGCAATGGTGACAATGGTGCGGCTGCACATTTCTGTGTAACTTTGCCCGTCATCATAACTTTTGTTATACTTGAGCTACAGCAACGAATCTATCAGCAAAATACTAAGCACATTGTTTTACATAACAAATAATTTATTAAACTTACCGGTGTTTTCGTTATAATGCACAATTTACTTCAAAAAGTTCACAGTAATTGGCCCGCAAAAACTCATCCCTTTTTTGACAAGCGCCGACAGGCAACTGTGTCAAGTTAGGAACGCACGCGCTATCCTATGATGTCACAGGTATATTTGATTCTCTACCAATGTTATAAACACTGTAGTAAGTTTGGTACTTTTTATGATATTAGTTGATTTTCTCAGAAAGTGTTTTTTGGGCAAAGTTTACCCTCGTGGCAAAGTTGGCGTATTTGACTGAACCATATCATAAGAGATGACAAACTACATTTGGAATTTCAATACTAGCTTTTAACGGTAGGCAGCGGTTTGGATCTGCCCCTGACATTGCTGTAGTCCATGAGCGACGGTAACCACTCACCAACAGGTGGGCCGTATGCTCGTCTGTCTACAAGGGCAATAAAAAAAAAGCTCCTCAGACAAGAGTTAAAACCTTACAGAGAAAAAACACATACATATCTTAAACAAATCCCTTTTCATTGGACTCTGTAATTTTCCTTTTACTACCAACACAGAGCAAACTGCCCTAACGACCGTCGGGAGACCGCTTATAAAGGTCTTATACACTGGTTATTAGATTCCAAATAGCTGCTCGAATATTTACAGAAAAAAAAAACGTTTAAATCTCCCATACAAATAGACTTAAATGAAATTTATTTTCATCTCACCGCGTCCTTAATTACAAAATATTTTAAATGTTGTTAGCTTGAAAATCGTTAATTAATTTTGGAATTTTTTAAATTTCTCTAGGTAGATGAGAGCGCTAATGAGCCGTCTAATGTTATGTGGTTACAGATGTAACAACAAAAAAGCCTTCGCCCATCCTAAGACTTAAGATCGAGGTTTCGATGGATTTGTATAAGGCCCGTCCCAATCTTCAAGCCGGCACGAATGTATCCTTCGCATTAGAAGTATGATGGAAATAGTTTAAGTACATTCAATATTCCTTAAATTTCAGGGCTCGTAAAATCATTAAAAATGCTCTCCTATTTACATTCACGCGCATCATGACGGTTTCGGATGGTCAGCCATACACGTGATCACGAAAATTGCAAAGTGCTTGAAACTTGAAACGTGCTTGAAGCGGTAGGCAGCGGCTTGGCTCTGCTCTTGGCATTGCTGACGTCCATGAGCGACGATAACCACTTACCATCAGGTGGGCCGTATGCTCGTCTGCCTGCTCGGGCAATAAAAAAAACTTCGTTATAAAATGAAAAAAAAAATAATATCGCGAAATTAAACCTGTAAAGTGGTTCTAGTTAAAATAATTCGACAATATGCAAGGGAAAGTCGGTTATGTTAAACAAAATAAACGCAGAAACATATTTTTCTATATTTATGCAAACAAAGTAGCACTTATAAATCCGTTGCCCATTCGGTTTTGTCTCAAAAAAGGCGTATTTCTTAGTATTCGATTCGCGGAGATCTTTGTCCCGCGGGAAATCATTGCTCGGATAGTTTGCATGATCACATCTGCGGTATATTTTCATAAACGGCTACAGATGTCGATACAGTAACTCAGATTTATTCATATTTAGCACAGAGAACTATGAAGCATGGATTATCAGTATAGGAGCTAGGATTTTTGCTGATTCTTTTTATTAGCGAAAATATAATATTGAATGGAAAAATAATAATGACATAATAACCTCTATAAAGACTTGAATAAACAACATCATATCTTTGATCGTTCGTTTTCGCGATTCAGATCTGTTAGTAAAATCTGAGAAGCACTGCTCTTGTTAGGGCTAGTGTTAGCAAATTCTCTTAGGCTGAGCTCATGAGTTCTCCAAAGCTTCCTCTTAAGCTACCATAAGCGAATAGCTGGGGTAAAGATACAATAGAATTTAATTTCTAAAATCACCCTTTCCGCAGGTCGTTTTATGGCGTTATTCTCTCACACGTGGGCGACAGAGAATTTTTATTTGAGCGCCTTCAACAATCAGATTAGAGAGAAGCTGGGACTGGTTTTAATTTTATTTTCAACATATGCGGACCACCTTAGGTTAATTTGTGTCGGAGCTAGTGATGTTTATTTTTACGATTTCATTATGAAAGCGGTTGATAGTTTATTATTCTTAAGACCTAAATAAATTCACTGTCAACAAAAAAGTGTCGCTTTCGCTTATCGCTTTAATCTTGGTCATCATCTGAACTATGTCATTAAATATTTAAAATTTAATAAGAGACACTTTGAAATGTTTTTTTTTTAATTATAGTCAACACGCCTTTTACCTTTTAACCAAGTTACAAGTTTTACTGATAATGTGCATATTAGTCGATGAAAGTGATGAAACGTAAGAAACCTCTTGACCTATGTTTGAGGTTTATTTTAAAATTTTACGCATACATACATTAAACTGTGACAGACTTATGAATTTAAAACCCTAAACAGTATCTATCTACATCGACACTGTTTATGTATTCAGTTCTCTATTTTTTAAGAAAAATACATTAATTTTCCTATTGATTGTAGCTTGAGAGTTTAATATTTGACGAGAAGGAGAGTTTAATATTTTCAAGGAGCATTTGCCGACTTTAATATGATAGGATAAATGACGTATCGTAGCCCTGAGAAACCAATTATAACTAGAATTGGTAACTGTCAGTTGCTCCGTAATTAGTAGCCTTTTAGCCAAGATTGACCAGACTTTCCCCGAAGTGGATGGTTTAGTCAGTAGCCCAGGCCCGGCCAGACATCTAAGGACCAGTGACTAAACTGAGCCAGTTAGAAGTTTACATTTTTTTTTCCTACATTTTAACTTTTCAAAGAAATCATTATTTGTAAGAATATTTTGTGATTCACAATAAACTTTCTTCGTATAATAAATACGTCTAAACTAATCGTAAAGCTTACGAAATGGCCCATAAAAGCATCGCATTTGAAAATAATTAGTTTCAAAACTATTCGATATCGATTTTAAATTCGGGGTGGGCCAGTGAAACGCTCGATCACTTCACAAAAACTCGATTATTTATTTCGTCTTATTATATCGTCTTAAGTTACGTCTTTCGTCTTCCGGGTTACAATGCGTCTGAGTGTCGTCGCGTCCGGAAACTACTCCCTGTGTTGCTTTCGCAATAAACTAGATGTTCCGCATTCATTCGCCTCCTTTCTTACTTCCTAACACGACATCTATCTTTCTCACTCAGTCATGCTCCATATCTGTCATTCCTCCATATCACTCCGTTCCGTTTCTACTTAAATATGTATAAACACACTTTGCAAGCAAATAGTGCGTTTGATATAAAATAGTGTAATTTACTGCTAGTCATTGTAATTTTAATTATTTAACTTACTTTTTTATGTAAGCAATTTTAAAAACCGTACAAGACATATTCAAAAATAAAATTGTAAATTTCATGTCACCGACTATTAACGTACCTATATTCTCCAGTTAAACAATTTTCATTAAGGAGAGAAAATATCAAATACACGCAATCAGCCGCGAAAAACACATAATTCATCCGAATGTTGGAAATTGGATTCTGTACACTGTTTCGCAAATCGTAAAATACTAATATTGCCGGAACTAAATCATAAAATAGTTCCATGAAAACTTCCTACGATTATTTGTAAAAAAAAAATTATAATGAAATTCTTGTGGAAATCAAAATTCAAATAACAATTTTCTTGTGCTTGAAAAATACTTTTCATTGTTTTTCATAAGTTTTTGGATATTACAATCCATACTACAGATCCATATTACAAACACGTTAATGAGTTTGTTTGTTGAGATTTCACGGCTCGATTGAACGGTTACGGTTTACGGTTAACGGCCGTCTGGTGTAGTGGTAAGTGACATAGTCACTACACAAGGGGGTCGCGGGTTCGAATCCCTCCAAGGGAAGATATTTGTATGATAAATATAAATGTATTTTCCAGGGTTATGGATGTATATTAAATATATATATATATATGTGTATAATAAAAATTTTACATTTATTTCCGTTATCTGGTACCTGTAACACAAGTTCTTTACGAACTTATCACGGGACCAGTTAACGTGGCGTGATTGTTAGTAAATATTTATTATATTGTATTATAATCTTGCTTTTATTATGGTATGATTGACGAAATTTTAAAGTCTTTAAATTGAAAATATATCTATTTGATAGAAACGTAAATGTAAATCAGTAAGGTTATATAAAATTTCAAACGATAGTTATAACGCTTTAGATGCCTATTTCGGCCGCAAAACCATGGAATCGGGTTCATAGAATCTGATAAAATATTGTAAAACTCATTCGCATTCCCTATGACTTATTCCTGTCTGCGATCAACACTTCTGTGGTTGCTTTGCCTTCTAGAAACATGATTGAATGTCTTACAATATTATTTCGATCAAAATATATAACGTTTTAAATTGTAAATACATATTAGATGATTTGAAGCCCTCATAAGAAGAAAAAACATTCCCAACTAAACTGATCTAGCCACGACAACAATGGACTGGCGTTCTTTCATTCATAATTCGAAATCTAAGAAACTTTGAATATCAAAGTTCATCTATGACTTCGCAGTTTTTAAGCATTCGCAGACTCAAAGTAGCTTAAGAAATAATAACAATTTTAATGAGAAACTTTAGTTTTAAACGACCACACAACATTTAGTGATTGTTTGATATTGAAAGACTTTTCTTAACATTTCATCAAGAGCTGTGTTTCAATAATTGTTTCAATTCGCTTTTATTCAATGTATAAAATAATCAAAGAACTATTTCAAGTTTAAAATAGTTTGACCTATTGGGACGCCCGATGTATCTCGTAATAACAAGTGAGACTGTCTCTGATTCCTTATTAAATACCTTATTCCTTATTAAGTAAAAGAAAACTTCATCGTCGAAGTAACAATATCGTGCTAATGGTATAATTGATGAGTTTCATTTCAATATATTGTAGCATAACGTAAAAATCCACAGGAACATGTGGTTCACTGTTTACTCATGACTTCTTAAACAACCTTATCACATTCTTATTATTCTAGGATGCTCTACTCCACGCTATCAAAGAAGAATATGTGGAAGCTGTAGAATTGCTGCTGCAATGGGAAGAGGAACATTACGAGCCTGGAGAACCTTATGTGAGTAGATAAATCATTACATTGCAACATCTGCCGTGAAGCAGTAATGCGTTTCGGTTTGAAGGGTGGGGCAGCCGTTAACTGTACTGAAACCATAGAACTTGTATCTCAAGGTGGGTGGCGCATTTACGTTGTAGATGTCTATGGGCTCCAGTAACCACTTAACAACAGGTGGGCTGTGAGCTCATCCACCCATCTAAGCAATATTTAAAAAAAAAAAAACGTATTCCCTAAATCCGAGAATTTTCTAGAATTAAATGAAAGTCATCCATTAGCTGTTTTATATTTATACCGCTATTAATAAGTCGTCATAATCATAGTTTTATTAAACAATGTTTATCTTAAATTGTAAATGGAAAAATCGTTACTTGACTGGACTAGAATACATTAGTAATATTTTCAAAACAATTCCTCGTGCACTATGATTTTTATACAGACTACTATTGATGATGGTAATAAGTAAATGCCTAATTTGATGAAAATATTACCAATGTATTATTCTATACTTTGGTAATATTTTCAAAACAATACCTCGTGCACTGTGATTTTTATACAGACTTATTTCGGATTTTTTAACTTCTTGATCTATCAACGGCAATGAAAGTATTAATTTTCGTTCTATTGTAATCATTAAACTAATATAGAAAACACATTGATAAAACAATACAAATTCATAGACTTATTTATGTAAGACCTTCTTGGAAACGGTTACAGAGTTTACTTAGGACTTTTACAAGAAACCGGTGCTTTAATCAGATAAAAAAACTGTTTTCGATAACTTACTGGTGGTAGGACCTCTTGTGAGTCCGCGCGGATAGGTACCACCGCCCTGCCTATTTCTGCCGTGAAGCAGTAATGCGTTTCGGTTTGAAAGGTGGATCAGCCGTTGTAACTATACTGAGATCGTAGAACTTATATCTCAAGGTGGGTGGCGCATTTACGTTGTAGATGTCCATGGGCTCTAGTAACCATTTAACACTAGGTGGGCTGTGAGCTCGTCTACCAATCTAAGCAATAAAAAAATAAAAATAAAAACTTAATAACTTCTTATTATAGTACCCTAGGTACCCTAAGTACCTATAACCGTACCCTACCGTACCGTACCCTAAGTACCTATACATATACTTACTGTTATACCCCTTCACAGGAAGGGATAATGCTTCTATGCAAGACTGTCAAGAGAAATCAGCAATCTTGCCGATTAATGTACTCGATTCCAATCTAAGGAAGTTAGTCTGTTTCCCATCCCAGTCGAGAGCGGTTGCCTTCTCTTAATAAAATCTCGTGTCAATTTAAGGTTAAATAAATATGTATATTTTTTAAAAAGGGATTTTTAAGTTCCCCTTTAACAGTACGCTACCAACACACAACAACAAACTACCAAAATAGCCTAGGCAAGATACTATTTACATACTATTTCTTTAAAAAAAACATGTAATGCAAATGTCTATCATTAGTGTTTTACTTAAAGATATCTCAAAACATAGATTCCTCCAACTCGAAGATGTTCAAAATTACCATAATCTATTATATTACGAAAGTAGGTATTTTTTATTATAATATAAGTGAGCTCTAGCTTCTAAGTCTCAGTTCTATAATTACAACCCTTCAAATTATAACGCATTACTGCTTTATTGCTTAAATAAGCCGTTTGGTGGTACATATCCGTGTGTCTCACAAAGTAAACCACTTTGACTGAGTTAGTATAATTGCAGAGATGATATTACTGGTGGTAGGACCTCTTGTGAGTCCGCGCGGGTAGGTACCACCGCCCTGCCTATTTCTGCCGTGAAGCAGTAATGCGTTTCGGTCTGAAGGGTAGGGCAGCCGTTGTAACTATACTGAGATCTTAGAACTTATATCTCAAGGTGGGTGGCGCATTTACGTTGTAGATGTCTATGGGCTCCAGTAACCACTTAACACCAGTTGGGCTGTGTGCTCGTCCATCCATCTAAGCAATAAAAAAAAATACAGCATAAATTTAATAATAAAGAATATAAAAATAATAAAATAAAAATAAGAATAATAACTGAAATTTACTAAAGAGTAAAATATAAATACATACAATAAATAAGCCAGCAATACACACACACACACACATTTTATACATACACATACACGTACACATTTTAGAAATCGGTGATTTACTAAAAGCAAGGTCTACTTACAATGCTTGTTCTAAGATAAACTATTTACAAAAGATTTATGGTTTGTGGGTGGAAACTGTAAATGATGACTTCTATTAATATCTCAATCCATTCAATAAAGATTCATGTATTCTCATGTTTTTTTATTTTAAATAAGACATTTTGCGATTTGTTGCCTAAATAATAAGATATCAGTAATTTCGATCAGTGTACCATAGTATTATTATATCGTGCGAATCATTTTCAATAACAAGTCTAATTCATATTAGGATATTAACGGCAAAGCTTGCCTTGATTCAATCATTATTACTGTACAACTCTATTAATGTATTAATTTTATTAAATAGAGTTGGGAATCAGTGGATTCAGACGGTGCCACCTTCACTCCGGATATCACGCCCCTGATACTGGCAGCGCACAGGAACCACTACGAGATCCTTAAGATCTTATTAGACAGAGGAGCGACGCTGCCGGTACCACACGACGTCAAGTAGGTACAGGTCTTTCTGTCAATAATCACGTCTTCCAACGATAAAAAGTCTAGAAGTTAAACTAGTTTTTAAGTCTCCAGATACACATATACTTGAGCAACCGCGAATGCCCTTCACTATCTACGTACTGTATCACCAAATATGTTTGTAATTTAAAAAAAAAAACAGTTAAATACTTATTTCCTATCACGTAAGGCTGAAGGTAAGAGGGACTAAATCGCCTCTGAGATTCTGCTGTGGAAGGACACGGGAACCCACCACTTGCAATTTTCCCAAGAAAACCTTTACGCATGTATTCCGTAAAGGTAACGATGCTCAGCACTGAGGAACACGACGCACGGAGGAAGTGGCTAATGTTGGTCATAGACATCATTGATACCAGACGCCGCTACTGGACTGCCGCTGTCCACTCAGTCCTTTTCGAACCTCGTCGATTAAGAACATTAAAAAGCGCTCAGAAGCACGTAGATGGGAGAGTACAAACTCCAAAAGATTGCACGTGGTAAAAATGATTTTTTCAAAAGCATTACGAATTAATAGATTCTTGGTAATAGAAATTAACTTTGCTCTAGAGTGATGGGTGGTAATAAGTAAATCCCTAATTTAATAAGACTGTTTGTGAGCTCCCGTGGACTATGAAAAGCTTGAACCATCACCGTCCCGTTATGTATTCGAAAAAAAAAAAAATATAATATATATAAAATATAAAATTAATACATTAATGCAGCTGCTGTTTCAACGCAATCGGTACTTCATTGAACAAACCAAGGATATTTGTGATCTGGATTTTCTAATTAAAGCTTTTAAAAACTATTCAATCAGATGCGGTTGCGACGAATGCGTGAAGTCCTCCCAAGAGGATTCTCTGCGGCATTCTCAAGCTCGGATTAACGCATATCGCGCGCTTTCTTCGCCTTCACTCATAGCGTTATCGTCAGCTGACCCACTGCTGACGGCTTTCCAGCTGTCTTGGGAGTTGGGACGTCTGAGTCGAATGGAAACTGAGTTTAGAGTTGAATATAAGGTAAGCCTATGATAGGTTCTTTGTGATTTTCCCGCCTCGCGATTTTTGCTTAGGTGGGTGGACGAGCTTACGGTTCACCTAATGCTAAGTGGTTACTGAAGCCCATAGACATCAACAAAATCAAATGCCGCCACCCACCTTGAGACATGGGTTCTAAGTCTCAACTTTACAAGATAACGGTAATATATCCTCACACAGTTTTTATTACAATCATATGTGTACTGTTATGCTAGCCATGGAAAGAGCCATGCTCGGAGTTTCTCTGAAGGATAAAATCCGGAATGAGATTATTCGAAAGAGAACTAAAGTCATCGACATAGCTCAAAGAGTCAGCAAGGCTGGCCATATATGCCATAGGACTGACGATCGCTAGAGCAGACGGGTTCTCGAGTGGAGACCGCGTAGCGGAAGACGTAACGTAGGACGCCCCCTGGCTAGGTGGTGCGATGACCTCCGCACGGTGGCCGGCAAGAAGTGGATGAGGAGAGCCGCAGACCGGGCTCAGTGGTGTGGATTGGGAGAGGCCTATGTCCAGCAGTGGACGACTGTGGGCTGTTGATGATGATGATGATGATGATGATGTGTACTGTTTGAAATTATATTTTACTGATTGTTTAAATCTTTAAAATATATTTTTTTATTGCTTAGATGGGCGGACGAGCTTACAGCCCACCTGGCGTTAAGTGGTAATTGGATCCCATAGACATATACAACGTAAATGCGCCACGCATATTCCGTAGGCAGTGGTTTGGCTCTGCCCCTGGGATTACTGAAGTCCATGGGCGACGGTAACCACTCACCATCAGGTAGGCTGTATATGTATACAAGGGCAATAAAAAACCTACCTTGAAATGAGTCGTCTATTATCAAAGGTGGCAATCTGTGCATTTGGACAAAAAAAATTTATTGATATGTCAATACAGATTGATTTGAATATAATCGTCTCCTTCAAAGAATACGGTTCAAAACCTGCATTAAATAAAGGTTAATACTTAACCTGTTATTTATCTAAGATGTCGTTCAGAAGAGTTTTGTGACTGCCAATGGAATACAAAGTCAATAATTCGTTTTTCTGATTTACCAATAATTGTCCAAAAGTCACATTGCCGGCTTTGATAATAGTCGACTCAAATATAAAGTCTAAGGTCTCAAGTATAGTTACAACGGCTGCCCCACCCTTCAAACCGAAACGCATTACTGCTTGACGGCAGAAATAGGCAGAGTGGTGTTACCCGTGCGGACTCACAAGAGGTCCTGTCACCAGTTGTTTTAAAGTTCCACTAGAATTAATGCAATGATATTTTTTGGAACAATTCATTTGTTTCTTTACTTTGCTTTTGGGTTTACGTTCACAATATTTGTGAATCATATTTTGATTTTTAATTCAGGCTTTACGTCAACAATGCCAAGAATTCGCCACCTCCCTATTAGATCACACCAGAACCTCAAAGGAGTTAGAGATTATGCTCAACTACAACCCATGGGATTTGGACTGCTGGGAGCCCGGGGAAAGGCAAACACTTGGACGTCTCAAATTGGCTATCAAATACAAGCAGAAAATGGTAAATCAATTAAAACTGAAACATATCGAATGGTGATTTGTGTAAAGTAAATTTTTTGATAACGCCAATTTCTGCATTAAATTTTTTTGGTGTCCTTGATACTTTTAAACAAATTTAAGTGGAAAACATCATATAAATGATATTTTACTAGATATTTAAATGGCATCAAAATGTACTTATTTAAAGTTGTAAGCTACAAGCCAATAACAAAGCGGATACTTTAACTTTTGCTCGTTATAATTTGTTTTGTGTTGAAAAGAGGGTACCTTGTTTCTCGTTTGATTTTTTTATTGCTTAGATGGATGGACGAGCTCACAGCCCACCTGGTGTTAAGTGGTTACTGGAGCCCATAGACATCTACAACGAAAATGCGCCACCCACCTTGAGATCTAAGGTCTCAGTATAGTTACAACGGCTACCCCACCCTTCGAACCGAAACGCATTACTCCTTCACGGCAGAAATAGGCAGGGTGGTGATACATATCCGTGCGGACTCCCAAGAGGTCCTACCACCAGTGATTACGCAAATTATAATTTTGCGGGTTTGGTTTTTATTACACGATGTTATTCCTTCACCGTGGAAGTCAATCGTGAACATTTGTTGAGTACGTATTTCATTAGAAAAATTGGTACTCGCCTGCGGGATTCGAACATCGGTGCATCGCTACATACGAATGCACCGGACGTCTTATCCTTTAGGCCACGACGACTTGGTTTTACTAGATGTCTCGGTATTACTTTACAAATTAAAAGTATGTATAATTTTTATATTACCATTGAAATCTACACCTGATTTTCATCACGCAGATACTTGAGCGCTTTAACTTGCTCTTGACAAGAAACAACAAATACGAACCTAGCCCGTTGCAATTTGGACATAAAGTAAAAATTTACATCGTGGTCTGAATTTTTAATCAATAGTCAAAAAATATTCATCAACTGTAGTCGATTAGTAGTCGACTAGTACACCAAATTTAATCACAATTGTTTTATGAGCATATACAGCATCAATAGATCATAGCAATAATCATAATAAGCATCAATCAGTGATATTTATTCATTTGATTCCCATTATAGACAGACGAGGGCATGGCCCGCCTAATTAGACTGTCACCTGACAACCAGACACCTAAATTAGGTTAATTAATGAAAAGCAAATTAGCAGTAAACGTTTTTAAAGTCTTCATAAATTCTAACTAAAAGTAGTGTAAGCAAAAATGATTTTATTATTAAAAAAAGTATTTTTTTAGCTATTATTCGTTTTCCATTTTTTAGTTGAATTTCAATATTTTCAATTATACCTAGTCAGGTCATAAATTCTGTCACATCTTTAATGTAAAATAATTGAAACAAGTTTATTCATTATGTAACCATTCATACACCAAAATGAACTTAACAAAACATAGATTCTTATGACACTAAAGTTTATTCAAAATGACCTCCGTGATTTTGAATAAAGGCCTTGAATCTGCGCGGCCAGTCGTCTATCGCAGCACGAACGAGGTCCATGTCAATATCGGCGGCTGCTTTAATCAAGGATGTCCTGAGTGACTCCAAATTGGGATGAGGCTTTGAGCACGCCTTTTCCTCCAAGTGTTGCCATATCTTGTAATCTAACGAATTCAAATCTGGACTGGAAAAGGGCCAGTCTTCGTGCCGGATGAAGTCGATTTCACGCGCCGCCAGCCAGTCTTGTGTGCTCTTCGCTCTATGAGCTGGCGCCGAATCTTGTTGGAATACCCAGTGCCTGTTATTGAACATGGTATGAGAAACAGGTTCAACAAGGTTCGTCAGGACTGTATTTTGATTCACAACTGCATTCGTTTTTACACCTTTCTCACAAAAATGTACCTCTGTTAAGCCCCAATAAGAAACTCCCAACCATACCATGAGCGAGGATGGAAAATGACCTCGTTGGACACGCGGAATACGGTTGCTCGCTTCTTCACTATTGTGTGCGTACACCTTATCATTTTGTTTGTTGTAGCTCTCTTCTACGGTAAAAATTTTTTCATCCGAAAAAAGAATTTCCCGATATTTTTTTCCCGCGTACCGCTTCAACAAAGCGCGGCATCTCTTCAGTCTCAGGTCCATTAGACGAGCATTCAAACGATGTCCTGTTTTTCCACTTCTTGACCTGTCATCTACACTAGAGTCTTCATTGTATCGTTTGATGGTACGATAAACGAATCTTTTGGTTATATTCAAAATGTTCAGTATGTTAAAAATTTGAATTGGCGCGTAACCGCAACGATGCAACGCAATAACTGCAATACGGTCTTCTTTAAGCGTCCACTCCATATTTAAAAAATGAGTACAATTCTAAAAGTATACATTTTTACATTCATGAACAATTCGAAATTCGAATTCAATAAACTTTTTTGTGGCCAGCATTCTAAAAGAAAGGTTTTTACTGTGTGACAATACTTATGACCTGACTAGGTAATATCTTTTTTTCAATTTTTCAAAAATTTCATCTGAATCATCAGTCTGTAACTTATCCGAGAAATAGGTGATCGGCGTGCCTGGTAGTTAGTTTCCCTTCTTGGTCTTGATGCAGATACTCCGGGTCTCAGGAAAACAAAAAATCAGTAACCCTGATTATCCTAGTAAGGATAACGGATCAAACTGCTTAAAATATTGAATTGTCATCGGTCCTTAATGAGTATGCTAAATTTCGAGTTAATCCGACGCTTTGTAGGGGGTCAAAATCATGATCAAAAATTCCTTTACATACGTAACATACGTATGAAGCTAATAAAAGTGTATTAAAAAGACTAACGCTCAGATAATGGTCGGATATTCGCTCGAAGAGGAGGAGGACGAACTGAGGCACCACTTTGTGTGTGTGTGTGTGCCAAAGCCTATATTAATCATCACAATTGGAATGCCGCCACCCAAATTAAGATATGACGTGACATCATAGATACCCTTCCAATATTCAGGAACAAAATTATAAAATTTGTTGTTGAACCTCAGCCTTGGCCTTGGTCTGAGTACTCGGGTATTACTGTCCTTGTTGTCTTTTTTTTTTATTATTCTCTCTCTCTCTATATCTCTGTTGATATTTTAATGTAATGCATGCTGTGATTGCCTCTAATTAGAGTTGCAGCTATCAATCGTTCTATACATGTCAATGTTATTTTATATCTTACTGTAAACCGTGTTGGTAATCCTTAAATAAATAAATAATTGTCTCGGTCAATATACTAAAATAGAGAAATGGGGATTGAAAATGTATATGGTCACTTTTATAGGAAGACGTGTCGAATTCTATATTCAATACTCTTTTATAAAAAAAAAACATAGAGAATCTTATAATTATTATTCAGTCGTTAAAAGTTTTAAGGATCGCTGTTAATAATAGACAAAAATGAACCTTAAAATTGAATAGCTAACAGATAAATCAATTTTATGAAGTCATATAAAAATCGAGAACGCACAAAATCGTTCGTAGATTCCTTTCGATGACCTAAAATCGGCGGAGCGACGTGTTTGTTTATTGAGATTTTTTAATAGTTCGATCTCACTTCTGGATCAATTTAAATCTTCATAAACAAACATTCGAATTAATGGTCTGTTTACGATTGATTTCGTTTAATCCGCCCGGCGTCGACGCGTCGGTCTGTCAGTGAGAATACTCAAACAAATCTGAACTCATTTTATATTTTATTTCGCTCCTTCGATATATTACTACGATACAGATTTGTATTATGTTAATTTTGAAGACAAAGAATCCGTCTTAACAAGTTAAAGTTTTCTCAAGATCATTTTTACATCCAACACGTTTTTTGGTCGTTGCAAGACGTAATATCTAGTTGTTGTAAAGATTATTTTGGTGCGATGGACGGATTAAGGTCCTAAAACAAGTTATACGGTAACTAAAGTGCTTTAGCAAGCTGGCAAGAGCTGGATGAGTTGGAGAGATGAGGAGAGGCGTATGTCCAGCAGTGGACTGCTATAGGCTGGTGATGGTGATGATGAAAGCGCACTAATATGAAATTTGCTTTTTTTATATCAAATTTTACGTAGACGTTACGTTACCGAAGCCTATAGACATCTACAACGTAAATTCGCCACCCGCCTTGAGATATGAATTCGAATAACTCAGTATAGTTACAAAGGCTGCCCTACCCTTAAAACCGAAACGCATTAATGCTTCACGTCAGAAATAGGCAGAGTGGTGGTACTTACCCGTGCGAACTCACACGACGTCCTACCACCAGTAAAGACATTATGGCGAACATTATCTTCGATTATAAACTCCTATATCAAATATGGAAAATAGATGTTGATTGTATGTACTGTTGACCGAAACGCCTGATACAAAGTGAACATATAATTTTAATTTCAGTTTGTAGCACATCCTAATGTGCAGCAGTTATTGGGAGCTATCTGGTATGAAGGGCTGCCGGGCTTTAAAAGGAAAAACATTTTCGGTCAATGCGTTCAGGTACACTATCTCTATATACTAAATTTGATTGGTTTTAAAAATATACTTTTATTTGGTACTAGCGACCCGCCCTCGCTTCGCTTCGGAAACATTAAAACATACATGAAACAAAAAAATAAAAATAAAAAAAAAACAAAAAAAAGTAGCCTATGTTCATCAGGGACAATGTCGGCTTCTAATGGAAAAATAATTTTTCAAATCGGTCCAGTAGTTTCGGAGCCTATTCGAAACAAACAAACAAATCTTTCCTCTTTATAATATTAGTATAGACAAGTACAAGATTCAATTGCTTAATTGCATTTAAATATATTTGGTTTCATTATCAAAACACTTAATAAGTGAACAACTCTCTTAAATATGAGTTTGAATTTACAATCGACGAGTCGTTATTTTAATGCTGAAAAATAATTCAATTACAAGCTATATTTCATTTATTTTATATTGTATTTGTACTTGATTAATTTTTGCTATTTCGAGATTCCTTCTCAGGTAGCAAAATTGGGGGTGATGTTTCCTGTTTACTGCACAATCTACATGTTGGCCCCAAACTCAGAGTACGGCAGATTCATGAAAAAGCCATTCGTCAAGTTTATTTGTCACAGTTCTTCTTACATGCTGTTCTTGAGTGAGTTCTTTGAAATAGTACGAATAACGGGAATCTTGATAAATAATAGCCTAGGATAATTTGAGAAATTAAAAAAAAAACTCCTTAGTAGTACACCGCAACATACCTGCTATATCTTTATCTGTCCAGAATTTCGGGTAATTAAACGGTTATCTGGAAGAGATAGCTTTTAGCGATAAGACCGCCTATTGTAGAAACGTATCTGCTTGTTGACTGTTTTCTGATGTTACTTATGTTTTGGTGTGCAATAAAGTATATTCTTTCTCTCTCTCTCTCCTTAATAAAATCAATCAATCAATTATTCCCATGATAGGATTGGCTATTACATATTATTTTAAAACATGTAGGTAGCTTAATGAATTTCAAGCATATTTCTTTTTATTTTATCAACGATGTAGTTGCATTCAACTCTAAATTGTTTCTGTTCATTGCTACATTAGATGAACATTTATTTTAGAACTGTTTCATTATTTTATATCAATATCTTCGAATGGCTTATATGTTACTTTCTCTTTTTACAATTTTTTTCCCATTATTCACTAAGTAACGTAAAGGATTAATTAACGTTCATCAACAATATTTTCCAGCGTTGCTCTCACTAGCATCCCAAAGAGCGGAATATGTAGTACTAGAGTGGTCAAATGTCAGCTGGCTACAGGAATTAGTGGGATACTGGAAGGACCACGAAAGAGGATCTCTGCCTGGAGTCATTGAGTTCGCCGTCATTATCTACATAGCAAGTAAATTTGAGTTTGTTGGCATGCAATCTTTTTATATCAATGTTATTCGAATAGTAAATCTTGATCTTACGCGTCTGCTTCTTAAATTAAAACTCTGACTTATACAACATCATCAGGTTAATTCCTTAGAGGTTAATATTAACTCGGAATGCATCGGTCTCTGTTGATTTTAGTCATTGTAAAAAAGTCGTTGTGGCCTAAATGATAAGATGCCTGGTGTATTCGTACCGACTGTGCCGGTGTTTCAATCCCTCATACAAGTACCAAGTTTTCTATCGATATACGTTCACAAATTACTTCCACGATGAAGGAATAAAATCGTGTAATAAAAAAATTATATTCGCAATAATTATAATTTTCGTCATTACTATGTGGTAGGATGTCTTATATCATAAGTTATGTTATGTAGTTATTAATTACCTCATAAGTTGTGAGCTCACTTGGTAGGTATTACCACATTGGCTATTTCTGCAGTAAAACAGTAATGCTTTTCGGTTTGAAGAGTGGGCCAGTCGCAGTAATATAAAACCGTGACGTAAGCCTCATGTCTCAAGGTGGGTGTCGGATTTCATCGCTAACCTCTATAGGCTCCGATAACTACTTCACAACAATTTTTTTTTTTAATTGCTTAGATGGTTGGACGAGCGCAAAGCCCACCTGATGCTGGAGCCCATAAACATCTACAAAGTAAATGCGCCACCCACCTTGAGATATAAGTTCTAAGGTCTCAGTATAGTTACAACGGCTGCCCCACCCTTCAAACCGAAACGCATTACTGTTTCACGGCAGAAATAGGTAGGATGGTGGTGCCCACCCATACGGACTCACAAGAGGTCCTACAACCAGTGACCGTAAGCTCTTTCACTTATCCTAAAAAAATGCGGTAAAGCTTATAAAAGTACTTTATTAGTTGTTAAGTCCATGTATCACTCGTTTTTATATTTAAAATTTCTTAGAAAATTAATTAATATATTAATTAAATACTTAATTATTAATTTCTTAGAAAATTTAAATAATTTTAGGTTTGATTTGGGCGGAAATCAGGGCTCTGTGGACAGGAGGTCTAACGGAATACATCAGCGATCTATGGAATATCGTGGATTTCATTACAAACATGTTCTATATCGCGTGGATTTCGTTGAGAATATCATCTTGGTATATTGTTCAAGTAAGCGTCTCTCATATTATTCAAAATTGATAAATATCTTATTTAAAATATTAATTTGAACAGTGTGCTCAGTGCGAGTTTTTTAACGTTCTCGATAGCGTAAAAGTTACCTCAAATTTGAAGGGAGTTGGAACGTTCGCCTACGTTTGCCGCTAGGGGCGCTGTTCCAATTGCATAGAAATTATAGTTAACATTTACGCTGTCGAGAGCGTAAAAAAAAACTCGCACTAAGCACACAGATGTTGTATTGTTTCTATAAAGTAACTTCGAAATATTGTGAGCGTGTAACGGACTGAAGTTTTTTTCTTCAGCGAGATCACCACAGTGGTTTGGATCCTTGGTACCCGCGAGAACGTTGGGACTCCTACGATCCGATGCTGTTATCTGAAGGAGCGTTTGCAGCCGGCATGATATTCTCATTTCTGAAGCTTGTTCACATCTTCTCAATAAATCCTTATCTGGGACCACTCCAAGTATCTCTGGGACGAATGATACTGGATATATTAAAGTTCTTCTTTGTGTACATGCTTGTGTTATTCGCATTTGGATGTGGTGAGTTTAATTAAAATAATAAAGTCTGTATGTAATCGATCAAAGTTTCTAAAAAGAAATTGCTAAAACAAAATAATCAAAAAAAATCAAATAATTATAATTGTGTAAATTAACCTAATTTGTAAACATTTATTTATGAAATTCAGATGATTTCTGTCCATACTAAAGTATATGTACACCTCGCAGGACTCAATCAGCTAATGTGGTATTATGCTGAACTAGAAAAAGACAAATGTTACCACCTTCCAAATGGGTTGCCAGATTTCGATGGGCAAGAAAGAGCCTGTTCAATTTGGAGAAGATATGCTAAGTTAGTACAATATCTCGTGTTCTTTCGATCGTCTCTTCACTATTTTAGAACTTATTTTAGAATTTTTTATTTTTTATTTTATAATTACGGGTTTACTGGTGGCCCGAAGGCCTTTCCAGTTTCACAAGGACACGTGGGCGAGCAAGGGCTCAGCCAGAAGGGGCGGGATTTGCTAATAGCTACCCGAGCGCCTCCAATATAGAAAAGTAACACGGAATGAAATGTATAACAAACAGCAATTACCTCTCTGATTCCCGTACATGTATTTATGTAGGAAAAAAAAACAACCTTATTATTTTAGTATACCTAAATAGTATTTAACCAAAGTCCGTCTTTAATTCACAAAAGTATTAATATCTAATTTATTTTAATAAATCAAACGCTTTGTAGTTAAGATATTACTACGGTCATAGTAATAGCACTACTTCTTACAGTTTGTTCGAGACCTCTCAGTCGCTGTTCTGGGCTTCTTTTGGGCTCGTCGATTTGACGACGTTCGAGTTGACCGGTATCAAAAGTTTTACAAGATTTTGGGCTCTTCTGACTTTTGGATCGTATTCCGTTATTAACATAATAGTCCTGCTCAACATGCTGATTGCCATGATGTCGAACTCATATCAAATAATTTCCGTAAGTATAAGGAAACAGCTAAGATTCTCATTACAGTTTTTTATATATACTGGTGTATTTAAAAGTACTAGTGGTTCCGTAGTAGTCGAAATTCGACTATAATTAATTGAAATTAAAAGTTTCAACATTATTAAGGTTCTATTGTCAAAGACTATTATAATATATTTTTTTATTGACAGATTTCAGCAAGACCACACTATAGACAAATAATATTAAAGATGAACAATATTAACTTATTCTCAATTTGACCACACTTTAAGCAATAACAAAAATTTGACAATACACAAAGTATATGTATATGTGTGTGTGTGAGTCAAATACATGGTAGTGTGTAATTTTTTTTATTGATTTAATATATTATTAGATATTATTAATGCATATAGTAGGCGGCGGCTTGGATCTGCCCCTGGTATTGCTGACGTCCATGAGCGACGGTGACAACTTACCATCACGTGGACCGTATGCTCGTCTGCCTACAAAGGCAATAAAAAAAAATTTAAAAAACTATTAGCGTTCTCCACTCCATCTCTATATTCTCTATAAGTGTGGGAAATTTCATACTACTCCATTCGAGCAATTTTCGTAAAAAGTGCTACAAAGTTTTTGCTTCACATATTAATATACATATTTCATAGCGTAATTACGGACTGCTCTTATTCATTGTGTCCGGTTGATTCCAAAATTTCCAAAATTCACCTCTTCGTTATTTCTGTTTAGGAACGAGCTGATACTGAATGGAAATTCGCCCGCAGTAATCTTTGGATGTCTTACTTCGAAGACGGCGACACCGTCCCGCCGCCCTTCAACATCATACCGACGCCAAAGCATTTCTTTTGCTGGATCAAAAGCTATTTTAACAAACGAGAAAGGCGTTCAATACTCGTAATTACTTTTAATTTTTCGACCTAAAATACACTGTTAACATTTACATACTTTCAAACTTTTTATATTTTTCTTTAGTTTCCCGCCTTTCGATACAGAACGGCGAGAAAACATCACGTGTTTTGATTTTAAGTTTACTTGTTTTGACTTATATAAACTTACTTATATATTAATAAAATAAATAAATAAATATTACCATATTTTTCATATTTATATATGTATTGATAAATATATATATACATATATTGTAGGTGTATGTGTGTGTTTGTTTGTGTTTGTGTGTGTGTGTGTGTGTGTATTTCAATCGTTAGGTACAACGCGTGTAATTTGTTTCCTAAAGTGGTGTCTTGTCCACCTGATGGTTATCTGGAAGAGATCGCTCTTAGCGATAAGACCGTACATAAAATTTTTTTTTTGGTATTATATGTTTTGCATTTTTATTTATTTTGTGTACAATAAAGCATACTATCTCTCTCTCTCTTATTTATTTATTAATGTTTATAATTATCAAGTTTCTAAGCTTCTAGGCCATCTTTAATTATTTGATAAAAAAAAATGGAAAACCTCTTGTAGATAGCTTAAGACGTTTCCATTAGGTATCCAAGTGGAAGCCGTGAAATAATCTATGAAACCTTAAAACAACATTTTCACAGAACAAATCTCGTGAAAAAGCTAGGCAGGAGCACGAAGCGGTAATGAGGATATTAGTCAGAAGATACGTGACAGCAGAACAAAGGGCTAGAGATGAAGTAGGAGTCACGGAGGATGACGTTATGGAGATCCGTCAAGATATATCCACACTCAGATATGAGCTCATTGATATATTGCATAACAATGGAATGAAGACACCAAGAGTCAGCTTACAGGATACCGCCGGTAATCATTATGATTTTAAAATTTCTGAACTATCTACGCTACCCGATGATTTTTTAAGGACTCATAGATTCAATGAAACTATTTTTTATTGTACATTGTATATATACAAGTCCTAATCTTAATTTTACTCAGTTGGATGGTTAAGTTTACAATCCACCTGACAAATGTCACTAGCCACCTTGGGACTTGAATTCTATGTCTCATTTTTTTATAGTACAACGGCAGCCCTACTCTTCATAGTGAAACGCTTTGCTACACGGCAAAAATAAGCAGAGTGGCGCTACCTACTCATGTGGACCCATAAGCCGCCCCACCACCAGTAATTACGTAAATTGTAATTTTTGGGGTTTTTTATTACGTATTGTTACTTTCTTGATCGTGCAAGTCATTCGTGGACGTGCGTCGGGTAGGTATTGCATTACAAAAAAAGGGATTCGAACACCGGCACAGTTGCATCACGCGTCAAGAATGCGCCAGACTTATCCTTTAGGCCACGACGATTTTAGCTATGACCATTGGCATCCTTCTTGCGTCAATAATCCTCAATGCTGAGGGTCGTGGCCTCATGAGGCTTTTTTGGGAAAAAGTACATGGTGGGGTCCCGCGTCCTTCCACGGCAGTGCTTTTGGTAGAGGTTTAGTTCTTCGTAATCGCTGAAGCCTTATTTGGGTCCGGCTAATTAAACGCCACCCAACATTTGGCATTGACTCTTTTACGGTGGAAAGGTCGAACACCAACTCAATCCTCCTCCTTTATCATCCGGGCTTGCGACCGGCATTGGCAGATTAGACCATTAGTATGGAAAGCCTTTATTAACTATGCGCCTACCGCTGATTTTTTAGCTTCAGCTTAATCAAAATTAAGATCAAAAATCAATTATTTTTTCACAGTATCGGGTAAAAAGGGAAAAGTAATGGAAAGAAGAATACTGAAAGACTTCCAAATTGGAATCGTAGAAGGAATAATCAAAGATGTAATATCCAAAGAGAATAAACCTAAGGATGTATTTAGTCAGATAGCGAAAGCTATTGTCAGAAGGTCAAGCACAGATAGGTACAATTATCAAATATTTATTTAATTTATCTATGTAATACAAACACCAGATGTCATTATGATCACGAAAGGTCACACTTGTAAGCTTTCAATTTCAATTCCACTGTATGTAAAACGGACAGTGTGTGTCAGAGTGCTCACGGGTTATTGACTATGGATTTAAATTGACATTGACATGACATGTGGGAAGATGGTTCTCAGTCACATACGACTCTGTCTTCGTGGATTACCTATGGGAAAAACAACACGTTGAATTGCCTATATGGAAAATAAACAAAAAGCTCAAACTTTTCAAATTAAAATTACAGCAAAAAACGTGATTGGAACGCTCTGGTTCGAACTAATACAGTACGCAGGGATCCTATCGGTACCGCCGCTGAAGCTGAAATACGAAGAAGTAGACAATCCCTAAGAGCTCATATCTTAGAAAATGTTCAAAGTCGTACCATTGACCCGCAGAAGCTCCTACGTATGTACCATAATATATCCATTGCTAGATTCAAAACAAAGAGCATAGCTGATTTAAATGAGTCATATCTTTCTAACGATCTTAACTGAAAATCTATTATTTTATTTTAGAAGAAGCTATTTTTACTCGAAAGTGTTTCATAAGAACAAATTAATTATAATAAAACTAAGATAATTACATTTTGATCATTCAAAGGCCTTTGAAAAATGTAAACATTTTAAATAAAAAAAACCTCTTTCAATACTTAAGTAAAAATATCTATAATATAAATATTGGTTTTCAGAATACAATCCCAAACTATCAGAGCTGACACCTACTACGAGAGTGGCATATGCCAAGTTTATGAGGAGCAAGCTTAGGTCCGATTTTAGTGAAAAAGAGCGAAACAAGCGAAAATCTGATGAATCAAGTCTCGACGGGGAAGATTTCAATGACGAAGTCCTCGAAGCTCCACAAAGACATGACCAAAAGCGACCAGGTACACAAAAAAAAAAAAAAATATATATATATATATATATAATATATTATACATCTAAAATAGATTCTCAATACCTACGTATTTGTCGCCAGTTCGATCGTTTCGTAGCCGAACACCCATACCAGAAATGTCAGACGATGAAGGACTGAGAGAAAACGAAATTACAATCGAAGTCGACGTTGAAGACCAAGGTATATTGCCAATCCAATTTTAACATCTTTTATTTTCTAATCATTTTAAGATTGCCGATATAAAAAAAGAATATATATGTGTGTGTGTGTATGTGTGTGTGTGTGTTTGTGTGTGTATCCGTATGTGTATATTGTACTATATCATCTCGCATTTTTTTGTTGTCTTTATATTATTTCCAATGCTTCGAGTACTATACAGTTTTCATAGTCGTGTAAGCAGTTTTAATTGTGTTTCAAATTCTAAGCGAACCATATTTTTGGTATTTTTTGTCTCTTTCTCACTTATTAACACGATACTACAATATAAACCCCTACGATGCATTTCTAAGGATAACCATCTGTTTTTACTTGCTTAAATTAGGCTGGTCGATTATAGAATCTGAAGCCTTGTAAACGATGATGCCCCCCATCAACCTTACAACGTATCCTCGTAATATATTTTTTATTAATATAATGACCATAAAGACTACAGAGCGGTCGAAGTAGACAATCTGTAACCAATTCATTTCTAAACGCACTTTTCCTAGTTTCAGATACCGACTCAATCCAGACAAAGCCCTTGAAAATATCTTCTGGAGATCATACAGAACCGAACACGCCATCGATGGATGGAAACTATCATCATTTCCCATCACCAGAATCCCAAGATCATGTAATACAAATCGAACCCGATACACCCACCAAAAACCTCTTACATATGAAGGAAGAAGAACGTAACTTACAAGACCCAACAGCTAAATCTCCTAATTTCAAACAAAATGAACAAATATTATCAGCTTCTGCTTTAGAATCTCAATATACACAAGCAACTTCTTCACGAACGTCAATTACTAAAGGGGGAACTGAAAAACTCCCATATAAATCATGTTTGAAATACACGAATGACGCTCCAAAACATGTAGAGTCTGCAATACCTAGCACATCAAGGCTGTCAAGAAAAGATTCTAAATTGGTTTCAGCCTCTTTACAGTCACAAATGGCTCCATCTAGATTTTCTCAGAGCAACGAAAGTAAATCTCCCGATAAATCATTAGCTAGTTCTAAAACTTCAAGTCCCAAATCGTTGAGTCCGAGATCACCCAGAGTTGTGCCTTCGTCTCCAACACCTTCTATAATGTCAGCGGGTAAAGGAAAATCCAAAGCTACTGGGCGAATAGTTTCTGGGTGGCTTTGAAGTAAAACAATATGTAGTTTTTTTTTTAAAACATTGTTTTACACAGTTTGTTAACTATTGAACCTCTTTCCTAGCTTTAACCAGTTTCACGATAATCGAATAAAGAGTATTTGAAACATAAGACCTTCTTTTTAACTTTCAAAGGGGTATTTATTTTATTTCTTTAACTACCTTGCCCGGTAAACCTGACACAGGTATTAAAGTTTTAAATTATTGACTTATTAGTGAGATGCTACTGATATGTTGCTCGACACATGTATGTAGCAATAACTAGATATATTATGACAGCGATCATTTTCCTTTAAATGGTTTTAACATGAAATTAAAAAATATTGTTTAATTTTAGTCTTATATAAATCGAACACGAATTGTCCTCCTACCTTATTATTATATTAATTTGGAAGTTTTGTCATAATAGTAGACTTTATAATATGAGAATTATATTAATTGACTCTGCCAATGTTTGTCTATGCAAATGAATCTGTCTCAGCAGAATGTAGAACAGCCTAGTCAATTACTTTTTCAAATATATTTTAAGTGCATTACACCAGTATTTATAAAATATCAAAGAGACATATTGAAAACCTGAAACCCATGTGCCTTAAGAAGCAAATTATCATTGTTACACATAAAATTATATTTATATAATATTTACAGTAAATAAAGTTTGCTTTAGACATACGAAGCGAGTTTTCTTTTACACTGTACTGTAAGTACTTCACAAGAACCTTGAGCAATTTGCCTGGCAATCAGCGATGACATCGGTTCTATCAAACAGGATATTATGTTGATATATAACATACTAGCAGTCCGCTCCGGCTTCGCTCGGGTCTTTAACAAAAATTTCAAAATAAAAACTTATAATACACGCATATCAACCTTTCTATTTGCGTCAGGTTACTAAAAAAAGAAAATTAAAAAGATATGTAGTTTGAATATTATTCTTTTCCTCATTTTCGTAAAAAGGTCATACATGCAAAACAAAAGCCATTGAGTTTATTGAGTCAGAGCTTCCCTATAAACGATATTTGACGTTGTTTTATTTTTTTATATAAAACATCTGTGGCATAACTATAATAGACATATGTTGTCGCGACACTTTTGTAAAAAATGCATTCTACAAAGTCATAGTAAATTATTTTATTCTATCATCAATAGTTTTCGCAGCACACGTGATGTAAAGAATATTTTAGGTATTTTTTTTACACTTTGGTTTACATTATTGGAGTTTTAGTAAGGATCCCTAATTATTGTTAAAAAAGAATATAGCCAAGTCACTTGGGAATAGTGTAGCTTCCAAATAGTAAAAGAATTTTTCAAACTGGTTCAGTAGTTTCGGAGCCTATTCAATACAAACAAACAAATCTTTCTTCTTTACAATATTAATATAGATAATCATTTTGAAAATAATGAGAGTCCTAAACAAAGCGAAGCGATACTCACACCCGAATAAATACTTTTTTTTATTGCCAGGCAAGCAGACGAGCATACGGCTCAGCTGATGGTAAGCGGTTATCGTCGCTCATGGACGTCAATAATGCCAAGGGCAGAGCCCCGCTGCCTACCATTCCAAGCCGCTGCCTAGTAGCTTTACAAAGCACAACTCCGGCCTCGCATGGACCACTGCTTCCACCTCTGGGCCGGGGCTCCCAAATACCAGCTACTTCCATTTGACTTCATACAGAAGGAAGCCGTTCGGATTGTCGAAGATCCCATTCTCACCGATCATTTGGAACCACTGGATCTGCGGAAGGACTTCGGTTCTCTCTGTATTTTGTACCGTAAGTTGTATGGGGAATGCTCTGAGAAATTATCTGAGATGATATCATCATCTCGGTTTTACCATCGCACCGCCCCACTACTGCAGTAGTGCAGTAGAGCAGTCGACATCTGTAGCATAGAGAGACATGATGAGGATAAAAACATATTATGCTTTATTCCAAGTAAAATAATTAATGAAAACAAAAAGAATAGAACAAGAATACTTATATGTATGTGCGCCCACGTGTATGTCTGTGAGTATGTATGTGTGAGAGACACAGAGGGAGAGAGTCAGAGAGAGAAAGAGAGAGAGATAGCCTTTCCTGGATCGTGATGCAGTCTCTCCAACGGTTCCAAGTTGAAGTGTTTGTACATAAGTTGTTGTCGTTGACCGGCCGGCCGGCCATGTCCATGTAGTCTATGTCCGGCCGATTGCAGGACCCTGGTTCTGACCCAGTAGAGTATCCAAGGCCTGATGGGCTGCGATACCGAGACGGCCGACC
This sequence comes from Bombyx mandarina, assembly GCF_030267445.1. Lineage (NCBI taxonomy): Eukaryota > Metazoa > Arthropoda > Insecta > Lepidoptera > Bombycidae > Bombyx > Bombyx mandarina. The sequence continues at coordinate 16,814,411 of NC_143234.1, forward strand.
AGAGCTTTCGATTTGCCTCGAAGGTTCCGTTAGCCGGGTGTCCTTATGGTCCTCCGCACATATGGTTGTACTGTAGACCGCGGTAGCCTCTTTACCTCACCCAAGATCTGACCTCGGGGAAAATCGGCGCCTTAGCGAGAGTGCAGAGTAGTCGTTTAATGGGTAGTGCTCTAAATTCCATTAAGCCCGCGGTCCGCTCCTAACATCTACGGACCGTCCAGTCCCACATACCCCGCGCGCCCCCTAGACACGGCACCTGTAGGAGGTTCGGCCTCGGCAGATCCGGACTTCAGGATCCATTCTTCCACTGCGTGGCGTGAAACAGAGTGATGTTATTTCTCCGATTTTCTTCCGATTTCAATGATCTCAGTATAGCTTCTACCCGAGTGGGCTTAATATGAACACGGAAAAAACTAAATTTGTCTTCACGAGTATATTTAACTAGGGTAAACTGCCCAGATATGTAAGTCAAATTTATCAAAATAGGTCAATCGTCAAATCCAACTCAGATGCGTAGCATTTGTAAACCTACACAGAATCTTCTGATCACCAATAGCACAATTTCTCAAGATACATAGAGCCACTGAGACGTGGTCGCTCAGAATATGCCCTATAAGAAGGTTCAAGGTCACGCCTAGAGCAGTGAAGAGAGTTATGCTTGGAATTTGAATTAAATTGAAGTCGTCGTGACCTAAAGGATAAGACGTCCGGTGCATTCGTGTTGTGCGATACACCGATGTTCGAATCTCAGGCGGCTATCAATTTTTCTAATGAAATACGTACTCAACAAATCTGTTTTTTTAGGAAGGAAGGATTATGACGTCGTCGTGGCTTAACGGTTAAGACGTCCGGTGCATTCGTATGTAGCGATGCAGTGGTGTCCGAATCCCGTAAGCGGGTACCAATTTTTCTAATGAAATACGTACTTAACAAATGCTCACGATTGACTTCCACGGTGAAGGAATAACATCGTGTAATAAAAATCAAACCCGCAAAATTATAATTTGTGTAATTATGCTTGCTGCCTATTCTATATATTCTGCCGTGAAGGTTTCGGTTTGAAGGGTGGGGCAGCCGTTGTAACTATACTTGAGACCTTAGAACTTATATCTCAAGGTGGGTGGCGCATTTACGTTGTAGATGTCTATGGGCTCCAGTAACCACTTAACAACACCAGATGGGCTGTGATCTCGTCCACCCATCTAAGCAATAAAAAATAAAAATAAAACCTTGCGAGATCAAATCAGGAATGAGCAGATTCGCCGGAAGGCCATGGTAACCTAAATATAGCCCAAAGGATTTTGAGACTGAAGTGGTAGTAGACAGGACACATTGCTCGTGAAACAGATGGCCGTTGAGTCGAGAAGTTCTCGAATGACGAACGCTTACCGAAGGACAGCGTGGATAGACCTCCCATACGCTGACGACCTGTTGAAAATCCCAGGAAACCGCTGGATGACGGTAGCGCAGGACGTTGTGGCGAACCTTGGAGAAGGCATATGTCTAGCAATGGACTTTTGTGAACTGAAAGACAGATAGATAGATAGACGTGACAATAGTATTCAAACTTTTGAACTGTGGGATATTTTCAAACAATGCTCCATCATTGTGCATTAGTAATGTTTGACGGGAATATTTTGACCCATTATGTTGATAAGCCATTGATTCGTTTGCAGATCTATCGAAAATACATTAATTACATACCAGTATTTCAAGATTTAAATCAACAATTGAAAACTTGTAACATTTTAATAACTAAACAAGCATACAAGATCATGTTCAACGTAATAATTATATCTGTCTGTCACTACCTAAAAACATTGATTCAAATAATATTATTATAGTTAGTTCACACAATAAATACATGATCAAACAAAAATCCATTTAAAAGAAATACCACAAGTATTTTATCAGCATTTGACTTTGCAACATACAAGCAAACTGCATGAACTGGGTTTGTTTGTGTCGCCTTCTTTAATTGGATCAAACTAGGTATAAAAAGGAGGTGAGGCGGCATCGCGCAGGAGTGGCGTCTCGTCAGCCTTAGCGATTGTTTTTGTGAGTAAAAACTTTTTATTTTCACACGTAACGAACACAAAAAATGGTTTAAATTTCGGAATAGTGTTGGTAATTATAATGAAATAGCTATCATATGTATGCGGAGCATATGCTTACAGACTTAATGATTTAAATTCAATTGCACTACATTCTGTTAAAATTGTCATGGTGTCGGCGTATTTTGAAATAATTATGATGTAGTTTTTTTCTGTTAATCGATTTGTTAAATTTAAATAAAAACAGAAGCATATCGATTACTGTAAAAAGCACTAGAATGATCGTTAAATTCATTAAAACACTTTGCTTTCCGAGGTTGACCACTGAAATTTAATCCAAATTCATGCTTGAGTATAGTAGTAGTAGTAGTAGTAGTAGTAGTAGTAGTAGTAGTAGTAGTAGTAGTAGTAGTAGTAGTAACAAGACAATGCAAGATGGCGGATTGAGCTAGTTAGTAGTTGTTTTTTAATGAATGTAGACTACCAGCTCATCTGATGTTTAGCGATTGGTATTCCGTATACACTACAATAAGAATACAACCGATCACCTTGTGCCAGAAACATTGGTGGTACCTACGGATTCTTATAATATATTCTTGTTGTTTTTCACGTATATTATGTGTTTTATTATTCCTCAATCTGATTTTTTCGGAACGTTCCGCGCTTACCAAATATCTATGCTGAATTTTCTAATAAAATATTAAACCATGCTATAATCAAAACAATTTTTTAAACAAGTTATTATTCTTATTATTTGTTTAATCTCGCGTTTATTATTTTTATTGTATTATATCCGGCTTTTCGACTATTTTAGTTTTTAAATATTACTCGTAGGTATAGCTTATTTTTTCGTCATCATGGACGACTAAGATGTTATTTAATCGTCGACATTTGAATATTCGATAAAAAAATAATTAATCAATTTAATTGAATATCCGGTTGCGGTATTCAACAGAAAATTAGTTTTAATTATGTCTACGACTTGCGGAATCCAAATATTATAACAAGTTGTAAGCCAAGAAGAGACGCAAAAACTTACAAGATGTTGGGTGACATAGAATGAATATTGATTTTAGGTAGTTTTGAATTAAAACTTTAGTGACTTTGTTATGTGGCGTTTATTTAAGAGAATATTAATAATAGATTCTTCTCTTAATGCATCTCTTTCAGTAAAACTCCATATGTCTGGGTGAAAATCTAAACTTTCCTCCTTATTTCTCAAGGAGGACGGCTTCATTTCACTGTCAGTCTTCACTCTCATGTAAAACGTGAACTCAAATAAAACGCGAAAAAAAAGAGAATGTTAAAATACAAAATGGCATTATTTGAATTATTTTCAATTATAAAAGATCAATTTTCTTGACCTTGACCTTGAACTTCAAATATTTCATTTCTTTATGTATATTAACATGGGCATATTATTCGTGATAGCATTTATGTGTTAAGTTGATATTCTCTGCTTTTTTTTTCGGGCCGGGGTCCTAACCTCATATGAGGTCCCCGCGCCTAGGGGGGGCGCGGGGTTTGTGGAACTTGACGATCTGCAAGGTGGCGAGAGCAGACCGCGGGCCCAAAGAATTTTAGGGCCCTACCGCACTAAACGACTCCCCTACACTCTTACAACCGACGTCCGATCTCCGTCCGGGGTCAGAACCCGGTCAGAGTAGGGGGGTTCCCACTGTCAACACTAGAACCAGACTCGCGGCGGCACCCTGAGGACGCCCGACCGACATGTCGTCGAGGCAATAGTCGACGTCCAACGACGCCGGTCTCCGCGGTACGGCGATATTCTCCGCTAACTCAACAACCGAGTTCAATTTAAAATTCATCTTACTTGCTAAAACATGGGAGACATTGAATGTTCCACGCTATTTAAATATTTTAGCGGGAAATCGCTTGTCAATTACTTTTCAACGACGTTAAAATTCCATGTTTGGAGAAAAAATGAAAAATTGGGAAATCGGAGGCTTTCCTTATATTAGCTTTTTATCGTAATCGCGTTTCTCTTCTTCTTGAAGCCTATGAAAGTTGGTTCTCGCCAACGACCACTGAGCAAAAGTTTGCTAGGTAAGTAGGACGACTGGGTATTACTGGGGCAAAGACATCTAGTACTACCAGTTTCGATAACCTAATCAAATTACAAGCTGACGACTGTGAGGTAATCGGCATGTCATAAAGGATTATTGCCTTTGCGAGGCTTCAGTTTACGAACGGCCTCCCTGTGTAGGTTTCTAGCAAAATTGTTTTAAATTCCAAGTCAGAATGACAATTAGGTAATTATCACGATTTTATATGCCTTATCAGGGTTATTCTGTAATTAAATATAAGTAAGTAAGCTTTCTAGGGCTGTTGTATTTGAAGGATAAAAATAATTAGTTGCATCGGGAATACGAAAAATACACTTCAGGTAAAGTAAATGTCAAAATGAGTAGGTACTACAATCATATCTTTTTCTGCCGCGAATTAGTCATTTGGGTTTGAAGGCTGGGACAGCTATTATACAAATCAACCTCATGTCTCGTAATGAGGTGTGAAATTCACGGTGTGGTATTTAACCATTTAACACCGGTCGGCCGTGAGCTGGTTGACCACGAAATAAAAATAAGACATGCCTCTTCCCTCACTTCCCTCTAGAAAACTAATAGACCTTTATCCAACAGTATGGAACTTTAATAGTAATTCATCATCATCATAGTCAGTTGCTCTTGGCAGAGCAGTCGTTGTCATGTGGAATTCTTGTTTATTAAAGTCTTCTCACAGCCGTTCTCCATAGTTCGCGTTTAGGCTTGGCGCACGCACTCGTTAAGTGGAGTTTTGGTAAGGATTTTCACTTGATAAGTCCAGTGCATTGGGTTTAATCACGAGATCTTTTTCCGTTGACCCTACCCTGAACATTTAACATTATATAATAATATATAATAATAATAGCTAGTATTCTAATAATAATATATAGCTATATTCGACACGTAAATCGCGCAACATTCGCACCTCTACAATTTCATGTAAGAATTATACAATGTAATAAATATAAAAAAATATGCAATCAACTCTAACAATGAACTTAAAACTAAAAACCTTACAAAATAACAATAATAATAATAATTTAATATATTACTAAAGGGACTCTCTTTTAGGCAAGATTCCGAAGATACTGACAGCGTTGCCCTTTTGAGTAGCTAAACTAATTCTTTGTCCAAGGTACTTGCTAGTAATATATTATATTAATATAATATAATAATTAATAAAAAAGAAAGGAGATAGTATTTAACAGTACTTAAATACATGACAGATCGCCTGGGGGACGGACGCTGCTTCGGCGACCACTCGAAGTAAACCATCAAGATGGCCGAGAAGAAGGATTTGGAAGCCGTGAGTAATAAAACAAATATCTTTTTAAACCAATACAACACCCGACGTACTCCTATCGAGCGATGCTTGTGTAGATATCGTTTGGAACCTCTGGGTCTGCGGAGGGACTTCGGTTTCCTCTGTATTTTGTACCGTATGTTCCATGGGGAGTGCTCTGAGGAATTGTTCGAGATGATACCGGCATCTCGTTTTTACCATCGCACCGCCCGCCACCGGAGTAGAGTTCATCCGTACTACCTGGAGCCACTGCGGTCATCCACAGTGCGTTTCCAGAGGTCTTTTTTGCCACGTACCATCCGGCTATGGAATGAGCTCCCCTCCACGGTTTTCCCGAGCGCTATGACATGTCCTTCTTCAAACGAGGCTTGTGGAGAGTATTAAGCGGTAGGCAGCGGCTTAGCTCTGCCCCTGGCATTGCTGAAGTCCATAGGCAACGGTAACCACTCACCATCAGGTGGGTCGTATGCTCGTCTACCTACAAGGGCAATAAAAAAAAAAGATACCAATTCTTCTAACAAGATATTCATCTAGAATGTGCTTACGAACAAGTTCCGGCAAACTTTACACAGTTTAATTGATTACAGAAGAGCTAATACTGCCCATTTCTGCCGCGAAGCTATTATGCGTTCCGATTTGAAGCGTTAAGCAAACATTGTACAATACAATTGAGAGTTGGTCGCAATTCAATGCGGTCTTTACATTGTGGTACCCGGGAACCTTTTAATAAGAGGTTGGCTGTGAACTTATTTGTTTATCTAACAATAAAAAGCCTCCATCAACAATACTGCACCATGAAGTTCGATTTCCTTGAATTTCGATGAAAGGCGATTGCATGCAGCAGAGATGCGAATGTTGCGATGAATGTGTGGAGTAACGAGAATGGATAGAATACGGAATGAATATGTTAGAGGAAGTCTGAAAGTGGCACCTGTGACAGAGAAGCTGAGGAGTGCGCGTTTGGGATGATATGGACATGTGATGAGACAAAATGAAAATGAGGTTGGTAAAAGAGTATTAACTATGAATGTGGAAGGATATAGAGGAAGAGGTAGACCTAAGAAGAAATGGATAGATTGTGTGAAAGACGACATGGGTAAGAGGGGAGCGAACGAAGAAATGATATATGATAGAAGAGTATGGAAGGAAAAAACATGTTGCGCCGACCCCAGGTGACTGGGAGAAGGGCAGGATAATGATGATGAATGATGAAGTTCGATTTTCCTTCCTTTTATTGTACCTATTTTGGTTAACAATAGACTTCGGCTTGTAAAAATTATTGTCAACCAAAAACTTCATGAGATCGTAGTTTTATAGAACATTCTACTTCAAATCACTAGGGTTGTGGATTATAATAATCCGTAATAAACTAGACGCGCCTTAATATGCTTTTAATATGAAATATGTGATAGGGCGACCCTGAATTGGAATGCGTCCGGAAACCAATGCCGTTACCGGTGCTCCCTAAACCACTTACTTTGGAAGAAAAGAAGTATTTGCTGGCAGTCGAGAGAGGAGATATGGCAAATGTGAGAAGGTTAGGTCAAAGCAATATTTTTAGTTTTAATTTTATATACATTTCAACGGTGACAGCTCTGAATGTGGTGGTAACTATTTAGTTCAGAAACTATTTATCAGAATCCCAAAGAAACGAATCTCTTGGAAATAGAAAATGAACACTAAAACTACACTAAATAAAACACTAAAATAAATAAACTCCCATCGCTGTTTATCTCTGACAACCCTAAATTCTATATTAACATTGTATAGTCCTGTCTTTTACATTTTCACGCCCAAACCGTTGAAGTGATCTTAATGAAACTCCGTGTGGAAACAGCTATAATTCTGGGAAAGAATATTTAGGCTACCTATGATTCTCTTGTTCAATATGAATCTCACCCGTGCGACATAAATCACAAATCACGGGAGCGTATCTTCGAGAAAGGTAGTTCTTGATAAATACGTACGTGTGGTCATTTTCTTGGCGATCTTTCAAGACCTCAGTCACCTTATTCAGACAATATCCGCATCGCAATATATCACTTGTTTAGTTCATTCAATCAGTAGTAATAGAGAGACATTTATGGTTTTGATTACTTTATGCGACTTAGACCAAATATTTGTTTCAATTAACGAAAAGTACTCGTATTAGAAGTTCTAAAACAAAAGCACTAAAAATTGGTTTTATTTTAACATTAATAATGTAAATTAATGTAACACTAATGTAAATTATTTCTAGAAATAAGCCTATAATAGATTTAACTGATTATTTTAATCCAATTGTTTGAATCAAATGTAATAAAATTAGTCCAAACTAATATGTTAAGGCCAAAGTTCAACAACAACGTGTATCTAGAAACTATATAATTTAACTGGCTGCTACCCGCGGTTTCGTCCGAGTAGTCAAGGGAAATGTTAGTGTAGATTCCCGTAGGAGTTAGATGTTTTTTTTTCGGGATAAAAATAGCCTATGTCACTAACGCGACTTATAACTAACACTTTTAGAAATCATATCAATCTCTTGCTTCTTTCAATGCGAAAGAAGAAAAAATAAACACACTTTCGCTTACCTTTACACTTAAGTAAAACAATTTTAATTTTGTTGGCTTAATCTCGTATTTTTTTTTGTCATTTAATAATTTTCGACCTATCGAATACATAACAAACAGTTAACGTAGTCACGACCAAGCCACAAGTCATCACTATAAGTTGACTTTTGAAAATTGATTTTTTTTTCTTACCTATTCGCTGGTAACTTAAGGGGCTATTCCAGCTTCTCACGAACGAGTAGTTAAACTCACGGGCTCAAACTGAAAGAATTTGTAACACTAGCCCTATCAAGAGCAGTGCTTCGCAGAATATACCAGCGAAACGGAATCGCGACCCATGCCGAAGATCCGGCACGAAACTTAGTGGATTTGAATAGCATAGTAATTAAATTATGATGAGAGAGATATATGAAACTGACATATTTTTGTCACCATTTAAAAAAAATCGATAAACTAATTTAACTACTAACAATTTTAACTAAAGATATTACGAAATGTTCATAAGTTTGATTTCATTCAGCTTCTACAGTATACGTGAAGAGATACCCTACTACCCTATTATTGGCCAGTAAATCCTTGGACAAACAAAAAACAGAAAAGCAAAAGCAATTTTCTAAAAAAAATCTTACGTTGCCGATTGAAACCGTCATTCAATTACTTTCAAAAGACAAAAATAAACAATCGTGTATTACCGTCGATCTCTTTTTAATTAAATCGTCCTTCTACGAAAATATTTCGAGAAAACGTCTTTGGCCTTAAGTTTTAATGGTATTTTCTTTAACGCCTATATTTTTAACTGTGAATCCTAAAATGAACACGTGTTTGCCACCCTCGCCTTCGGCTCGAGTCGCAATTTTACACGCGGTAGGAAATGTCCAACTTTTCTCTCTTGGTGCACATACTATTTTTTCTCCTATCAGGCCGAAAGTTCGTGGAGTACTGAGCCGGGGTCCAGGGGCGAAGCCCTGCCAAGGGTAGGGGGGCGGAGCCCCCCGACTCATAAAAAAACAATTTAACTGTTTTTAAATTTTTAAATAAACTACTAATAATTAAATAAGAACTGTCGATGAACTCATCTTTGTTTAATACTTCACTATTAAATTTTATTGCCTTTTCACTTTTATACTAAACACAATGTTGCAAATTACCCGAGCACAACAATGAAGGAGAATTTTAGATGCGTAGCAGACGTAGACACTTACGCGCATGCGCACTTGTACCCAGGAAGAAAAAGTAACACTTTATTCCCTGTACAGCGGGAGGAAAAAACCGAACTTTCGGCGTAGGTAGGAGAAAAAAAATTATCTGTGTAGCTGGCCTTTTGATTTTATGTTGATATCGTCTAATTTACATATATATTTCTATTGTACATATTATATTATGCATATAAATTTCAAACTATTATATTTTTTATATAATTATGTATTTTGATTGCTTTAAAATGATTTTGTTTTACACAGATTACTCCAAAAAGGCCACCGCAAAAAACACATCGACATCAATTGCGTAGACTCTCTCGGTCGAGGGGCTTTGACCTTGTCAATTGACGGGGAGAACTTAGAGATGGTGGAACTCCTCGTCATCATGGGAGTAGAAACAAGAGACGCTTTGCTGCAAGCAATCAACGCAGAGTTTGTTGAAGCAGTTGAATTGTTACTAGAGCATGAAGAGTTAATTCACAAAGATGGTGAACCATACGTAAGACCGATATATTGTACATATGAATTTTATTATTTCTTAAAAAAAAATTTTTTTTGTCGCTCGTTACCCGCACTGAAAAATAAAATTTAAAATTTCCATAGTTATAATTGCTACAGCTAAATTACATATGTAATCAATCAATCAGTCTGCTTTTAAAATTACAAGTACTGCAAAATAAATTTTAATTATTTTAACAGAAACTACATCTTGCCAATCAAAGTTTCTAATATTGAAATATTTTCTAATAGAGGGACGTGATAAGAACTCCTGATGATCCAACAAAGCTAGAATGTCGGCTAAAAAATTGGGGAAACTGTCATCGCAATATCTTACATATTATGTATCTTAAGTTGGACATTTGCGTTGTTACTGAAATAGAGCTGGCTTACAAAACTCGTGGCTTTAAATAATTTGTGATATTTAGTTTTAAGTGATTCCCGGAATTCAAACACCACATGATTCATGCCTAAATTGAAATAGAAGGTCGAAGTGTCTACACAATAATCAGTATGAAATTACGGTCATCCTCTCGTTCAAACGGTGGTTTTTTTTTTATTGCCCTTGTAGGCAGATGAGCAAACGGCCCACCTGATGGTGAGTGGTTACCGTCGCCCATGGACTTCAGCAAATTCACTGGCTCTAGCCAAGCCGCTGCCTAGAGCCAGTGGTATATGAATGTTCAGTAAAACTAAACAAACAGTCGGTCTATCGAACAAAAACACCCGCTCCGTAAAAGATTTCATGTTTGAAATAATTTACCATTGACTGGTAGAATATTAATTTGCACACTAAGCCGGTACTGCATCATCAACATAATCTACCGCAGCTCTAGCAATCACTACGTCCACTGAAACACTGGTTCTTATTATTACCATTTATTACGTACTCATTATCAATCCATTTATAGAGCTGGCAAAAAGTTGATCCAAACACAGCAATGTTCACTCCGGACATAACACCTCTGATGCTCGCGGCTCATAAGAACAACTATGAAATAATCAAGATACTTCTAGATCGTGGTGCCACTTTGCCTAACCCTCATGACGTCAGGTAAATTTATCGTCATCCCTTTTCTTTTGGCTACCTATTTACCAGTAGCCTCGAGACCTATTCTGATTTAACTGGGTGTGTATCAATTAAGTAAAAAGACTGAAAAATATGTATCAAATCTGTTATTTTGCTCTCTGATAGTGTATATTTATATATTCTTTATATTTTCTATCCTTTCTGTTCTGTAAAGATTGATATACATCTCTGACTACTCTCTATTTAATTTTCTTTATGTTTTGCTGTAAATAGTATCTCGTCTCCCATATTACGAGCTTTTGTGTGTACCGTGTTAACTGTACTTTTATATCAATCCCAAATTTTCAAGATTATGTGTATGAAATAAGTTAGATAAAAATGAATTCTATTTTTATTTTTTTTATAGCTTAGATGGGTGGACGAGCTCCCACCCAGCTGGGACAGCACCCAGCACACAGTGGTTACTGGAGCCCATAGACATCCACAACTTAAATGCGCCACCCACCTTGAGATAAAAGTTCTAAAGGTCTCGAGTATAGTTACAACGGCTGCCCCACCCTTCAAACCGAAACGCATTACTGCTTCACGGCAGATTTATGTGGACAGACAAAAGTAATGAATTTTGATTTAATTAAAAACAGTTTTCGATTAGATGTGGCTGCGAGGACTGTATCCGACAATCTACTGAGGACTCTCTCCGACACTCACTGGCACGCCTCAATGAATACCGAGCTTTGACATCTCCGTCGCTCATTGCTCTGTCTTCGACAGATCCTATATTAACAGCCTTCGAGTTGTCTTGGGAACTAAGGAATTTAGCCTTTGCTGAACAGGTTTGTGTCTTCGCCTTTTCATATCATATTTTCACGCCTTAGTCAGGATATTGGCTATATTTTGACATTGCTGTTTTCATAAGCGACGGTAACCACTCACCATCAGATGGACAGTCAGTTCGCCAGATTTCCATGAAAATATTAAATTACGTACAGCATTTGTTTTACTAAAAACGGTATCTAAGGCAAAATTATTTGTGAAAAATCACATCTATAGCCGAGCTATTCTTGGCTTGGATGTAGACAAATAATAAACTTGTTTTTTAGGAAAGTAAAGCGGAATACCTAGAACTACGTAGACAGGCGCAACTGTTTGCAGTAGATCTGCTCGATCAATCCCGAAGCTCCCAAGAGCTGGCCATCATTCTCAATCATGATCCTGACGAACCAGCCTTTGTTGACGGAGAGCACATGAAATTAGCACGTTTGGAATTGGCCATTGATTTTAAGCAGAAAAAGGTACTTGAAGATTTTTCCCGGCAATTGCATTTAACGTTCTTACAAAATACTTAACACTGAAATACTTTATACTAAAATACCAAAATGAATACTACTAACAAGGATTATCTATTCTAAAAGGACTCAATGACACTTTATTTAATAATTGCAGCCACTGCTGTTTTCTTTCTGAAATCTATCTATACAATACAATTTGTGGGACGGTACTTTCAATTGAATTTTTAACAGTTATATCTTTCCCGTTTTCATTTACTTTTTACTATTCTAATACTCCTCTCGTGGGTCTGCAGGAAGAGTTTTAGTAATATAGACTTTACACGGGAATTTCTTGAACCAATGTGTTGTCGTTTTCTGTGCGTTTATAAATTTATATGTTTCATTATTTTAACAGTTCGTAGCTCACCCTAACATCCAACAATTGCTGGCCTCTATCTGGTACGAAGGTGTCCCTGGATTCCGTCGTAAGACTACAATGGAGAAGATCATGATCATATGCCGCGTTGCTTTATTGTTCCCTTTCTACTGCACTCTGTACATGATAGCTCCAAACTGCGCCACCGGAAAACTAATGAGGAAACCTTTCATGAAGTTCTTAATTCACGCTTCTAGTTACTTATTCTTTTTGTGTAAGTAAACAATAAATATAGCGCGTAAGATAATTGCTCCAATACACTAAATGTATTTCAGATGCAAAATAGGTCAACTAGAAAATAGTTTATTAGCAACAAACGTCAATATTTGATTAGTTCGAATTAAACCCATTGAAAACTCAGGTTTATAGAAAAGCAGAAAATGTCCTATTGTCATAACATAACACTGCAAATCAAAGCAGTAGCTAAAGGCCTCCTATATTTGAGATTTGGCTTGTTCTTTCATGCAGTTTTTAGTATTGCAGTAATTTTAGTACTTGCAGCCTCTGGGCTACCAATCACCAGTTTCATCCAATTGATTATATGGAGAATGCAACTGTTCTAAATATTAAAATGAGACTGTTCATTTTCCTGATTAGATTTCGATTACAGTTAATAGCAACCTAGTATGGCTGATGTCTATAGGCAGTGGTAACTATTTACCATCATTTTGGCGGCATACTAATCTACTACTACTACTAATCTTCAAAATACATAATAAAGCGATGTTTATTTTTCAACACTGCTAATTATTAATTCTTCTGACTTTTGTTATCAAAGGGTTATTATAACGGATCCAACATTTTTTGCAATTTTCTAAAAACTTCGTGAAGTCTATATTTGTAAATACATTAACTAAAAATTTGGCCTGAAAATTATTGGTCTATTCTTGTTTTAAATTAACATGACGCAAAGGAATAAAACTATTAACTTTTTTATCGCACTGTATATAGATGAACTATCTCAAGACCAACCTGGTGTTAAGTGGTTACCTGAGACTTCGCATCATCAATGTATCCCATTTTGAAATATGGGGTTGAATTCTTAATGTTATTATATAAAAGTTGTCTCACTCCTCACACCAGCAGACATGGACGCTCCCTTGCAGAATTAATAACGATGGTGATAGCCGTATGAGCTTACAGTAGAATCTACTACCAATAAATACTAAATTTAAAATTTGCGTGTCTGTATTTTATGACTCAAATATTTCTTTGAATTAAGTGATGGGGCATTACGCAAGTCCGCACGGGTAGGTAACACCACCCTGCCTGTTTCTATCGTGAAGCAGTAATGGTTGGGTCAGCTGTTGTACTATAGTATAAAAACAGAGACTTGAGAACTCATATCTGAAGATGTGTGGTGGTACATTGTTAATGTCTATGGGCTCCGATTAACATTTAACACCAGGTGGGCCGTGAGCTAGTCCACCCAAATAAATCAATAAAAAGAGCATTAATTATATCGCTACCAAAAAAATAACACTATTTTACACTTTCCATAGTAATATTGATCTTGGTGTCACAAAGAGCAGAGGTACAAGCTATACAGCTCTTCGGGCCGGAGTGGATGGTGAAAGAATTAGAAAAAGAACTCCTGAAACAAAGGGGAAACGGACCTACATACTTGGAACTTGTTGTGGTTGTATATGTACTCGGTAAGTTATAATAAGCGGAACATTTTTAAATAGTCCTAATAATAGATGAGATCATACAGGTCTTTGCACTTTTAGGAAACTCATTTACTTTCTGAGATTAGACTTCTATTGTCGTCTATGTTCTTCAATATTCGTTGTACTATCTAAATCGCTGAAGCTGGCATAAATCTTTTAAAATTATAATGAGAAGCAAATACAATAAATATTAGAAAATCAAATGCACACAGCTTTTTAATAAAAACTCCAACTCGTTCATAGGCCAAAGTAACGGGCATCGCATAATTTTTTTATTGCTTAGGTGGGTGGACGAGCTCACAGCCCACCTGGTGTTAAGTGGTTACTGAAGCCTATAGACATCTACAACGTAAATGCGCTACTCACCTTGAGATATAAGTTCTAAGGTCTCCGTATAGTTACAACGGCTGCCCCACCCTTCAAACCGAAACGCATTACTGCTTCCGGCAAAAACAGGCAGGGTGGTGGTACGTACCCGTGCGGACTCACAAGAGGTCCTACCACCAGTAAAATGACCTATATGCCATCACTACATAGTATAAAACAAAGTCGCTTTCTCTGTCCCTATATCTGTCTGTCCTTATGTATGCTTAAATCTTTAAAACTACGCAACGGATTTTGATGCGGTTTTTTTTAGTAGATAGAGTGATTGAAGAGGAAGCTTTATAATAATATGTATAATTACATCCATTAAATAGTGGAGAAACCAATAATAAATTACAGTTTCCGAAGCGAAGCGAGGGCGGGTCGCTAGTTTCTAATAAGTAAGAGAAGGTCGTCTTGAATCTCCCGGTTTCAACAGCCGTTCCTTTCAGGCTTCATCTGGGAGGAAACTCAGGAGATATACATCGAAGGCATCCGTTCATATCTCCGTAATATGTGGAACTTTATTGATTTCACTCGGAACTCGTTATACGTGGCGGTGGCTTTGCTGCGTTTCGCGGCGTACCTCCAGCAGGCCGCTGAGATACGTAGGGATCAGCAAACGAAGTTCATACCGAGAGAAAGTTGGGACGCGTTCGACCCGCAACTTATCGCCGAGGGCTTGTTTGCGGCAGCCAACATCTTCAGGTAAAATTTTACGGGAACACTTTATTTATTTACCTTAAGTCTCCATATAGTACGTTAAAACGATTTAAAATATTAACTATTATAATATAATAAGTCGTCGTGGCCTAAAGGATAAGACGTCCGGTGCATTCGTATCGTGCGATGTACCGGTGTTCGAACACCAGAGGCGAGTACCAATTTTTCTAATGAAATACGTACTTAACAAGTGTTCACGATTGACTTCCACGGTGAAGGAATAACATCGTGTAATAAAAATCAAACCCGCAAAATTATAATTTGCGTAATTACTGGTGGTAGGACCTCTTGTGAGTCCGCGCGGGTGGGTACCACCGCCCTGCTTATTTCTGCCGCGAAGCAGTAATGCGTTTCGGTTTGAAGGGTGTTTTGTATTGTTGATCACTATGCTGGTGCAACTAAATAAATAAATTATGGACAGATTTATGAAAACGCAACACATTGACACAGTGTTGAATTAATAAGTGACATTATCATAGTTAGGACACACATATACGGGAAAGTAATAAGTAACACGATTTTTTCCTTAACCTGGTATATGATTTGTATGAACTTAAAACGTTTGAACAGTTATAATAATACATATTTTTTTTTGCTTAGGTGGGTGGACGAGCTCACACCCCACCTGGTGCTAAGTGGTTACTGGAGCCCATCTACAACGTATATGCGCCGCCCACCTTGTAAGTTTAAGTTCTAAGGTCTCAGTATAGTTACAACGGCTACCCCACCCTTCAAACCGAAACGCATTACTGCTTCACGGCAGAAATAGGCAGGGTGGTGGTACCTACCCGGGCGGACTCACAATGTTGTTGCTTACACTGTGTTATGAATATCACTAATGCATTTTTCCGTTTAACAAGAATGATGTGGGTTAAAAATAGTTTTACCGCGTGATGTCACATGTTAGTTATATTCACAATTGTCAAGCTTGGAGTCAAAGTTAGCAAGTAATTTATTAAAAACATCAATATTAATAAGACGACAAAAGTAGATGTAAGATAATTTAAATATGTCAAAATTTAATCCACAGTGCTCTGAAACTGGTCCACTTATTCTCTATCAACCCTCACCTCGGGCCGCTGCAGATTTCTCTTGGTAGAATGGTCATAGACATCGTAAAATTCTTCTTCATTTACAGCTTAGTGCTGTTCGCTTTTGCTTGCGGTGAGTACAAATTGAACTGAGCATTTAAAACAGACTCGAGGTCCCGCAGTAGTCAAAATTCGACTATAATTAATTGGAATTGTAAGTTTGTACACTATTATGATTGTATTTTATACTTCTATAATCACAAATTTCGCCAAGACTACATTATAAAAAATCTTAACAAAGACAAACAATATTTAATTTATTCTCAATTTGACAACAGACGTCAAGAACAAAAGTTTGACAATATGCATGCGTGTGTGCGTCAAATACATGGTATGTAGTGAATGTAATATTTTCTTTATTGATTTAATGTATCTTTTATGCATTATTTAAAAGAAAAATTAGCATTGTGCACTTCTTCTCTATATTCTCTATAAGTGTGGAAAATTTCATAGTCCGTCTGCGCAATTTTCGTAAAAAGAGATACAAAGTTTTTGCTTCACGTATTAATATATAGATTTGACACATGACACACTGCTTAATGCAGTACTCACACGCGTCACAGTTAGCATTATTGACAAACTAAACGAATATTATTTACGCCCGTCAGCGACTTAATGAACATATTTATTTTTTTAAATTTATAAACTTTTTAAAATAAAGAAGAAGAATGAAATCTTTTATTCCCTAAGCATAGTGAAAATAGGTGAGTTGAAAGCAGCGTGTATGCTTCGTCATTATTTGACATGCGAATTTTAGTGAAGTGCAAGATATTATGATATTATATAATTTACCATTCATTCATCCATAATTCAAGTAATAATTAAGAAATCCATTTATTTTCAATGTCGTGCCTAAGAAAATCATTTATGTGATAATAATTTTCACTAATAGCATTATCTTTTAGTTCTTTCATAAAATGAAAATCGTCTAGGTCTCTTAATTACTTTGGTAATTGAAACTCAGGTTTAAATCAACTGCTCTGGTACTTCGCGGATCTGGAGAAAAAAAAATGCTACGTCCTACCCGGAGGACTTCCTGATTGGGACAATGCCGGAGACTCCTGCATGAAATGGCGAAGTTTCGGAAAGTAGGGACTTTTGGGTGTTTCGAATTAAAAGCCAGAAAAACAGCATTTTAATTTGATTAACCGTCATGCTTATTCGAATTAGTATCAATTTACACACAGCATTTAAATTAGGGTTTTGAATGTTTTCATCTGTATTTTTCTTGTTAAAAAAAAACATTGTAGAAATCGCTTATTTTAGCTATAATGAAATAACTTACGTAGTTGTATTTATGGAACGCATTGGTAAATTAATATCATGTAGAACGCATCAAATCGTTTCCATGGTGATAGTTTAACTGTTGTATCGATTGAAGCCAATTTGATTTTTGACAAACATTCCGTTGAATTGATTCATTAAACAATAACCAATTTCCACAACATAATTACAATTAAAATAGCTATTTAAAATGGGCGAAGCACAATTCGGCATACGTAACGTAATTGGAGCACCAATCGCTACAACCAGACTATCAGAGCAGGCTTTAGTATGTATCCCACCAAGGGCACCAAAATTTACGATACACGAATGGAAAGTGAGCAACGATTTGCGCTGCAGAAATGCAGAAGACCAGCAACAACTAGCCGACAGGATCCTGGGCGAGTGTAAAAGAGTCCGAGAGGAGACTGGCGAAAGATCGGAAATCATGAAGGCCACAAGCGATAGACGAATCGAAGAACGAATCGGAGATATTGAGTTCAACAAAAATGAATTGCAGATTCAAAGGAAAGAAATATGTATCGAATTGGAAGCTCTAGGCGTGTATAAAACTCGTTTGCAAGATTGTCTCGCTTCTTTACAAGCCAACGCTTTGAATATTTGTCGAAAATGTCTCATGCTGAGAGATGGAAGAATTGGTATTGATTTAGTGGTTGACGAGGTTGAACAATGTTTGCAACAAGAGATCACTACAATTGTTGGAGGTCAAAGTCTTTTGAAACGTGTATTAGAACAACTTAACGAACAAATGCGTCGACTCAGAGCTACAAGATATTTGCTGGATCGTGACTTACAATACAAACAGGCCGCTATCGATATCGATAAGGGTTCCTTGTCTCTGAAACCGACTGACTTGTGCCTTTCTGTATATGAAGGGTATACCAATCTTGATCCTGCCAATATATCTGCAGATGAATATAACGCTTATTCAGCTAAAAATATCCAAATGGCCGCTAGAGAGGTAACAAGTGCAAGACCTATTCGCATGTTCGTTGACACGATCTTGAAACAAGTAATTGACGATCTTTGGACAGCTTATAACAAATGTAATCATGCATTTCATGAAAGAATTGAAGATACAAAACGTACTAAGTCAAAGCTAGAGGACATGCACCGCGATACAACACAAAAGATTGTTGAAATGCAAAACAATATACTTCAATTGCAAAAGGCGTTATCTGATAAAGAAGGAAACACGGCTTTAGCTCACACTAGATTAGGGAAAAGGGCTCAAAGAGTAGGAGCTGAGTTAGTGAGGGATCCACCCGGTCAAGCTTTGTACTATGAATGTGAAATGCTGCGTCACAGTGCAGAACAGCTCCAACAAATGCTGCAGGAAGCAACGGCTTCTCTACGCTATTTGCTGCAAACCCAGATACAGCTTGAAGAAGACATAAATGTTAAAATGAACACGTTGAAAATCGACGAAGTGGACTGCATGACTCTGAGAGCAACCATGGATTACCACGCTTATTAAATTAAATTAAGAAACTCGGGAAATTTATCACAAAATCACTTTTTATTCTTTAATGTTTGTAAAGGCTACTTTCACAAGCACTTTCATATCACAAATTATTATGTTTGATATATACTTTTTTTAATGGTAATAAAGTCATATTTCCAAACAAACGTTTAACTAGGTTAGTAAATAATATACGAAGGACAATTAATAATGCTGTATACTAGTAATAATAGAGCTATATTAATTACTGTATTAATAATATTTTAGGAAATTCAATTGAACCTAAAAACTTCTTAGCATCAAATTTTGACACAATTTCCTCTACTGGTTGGGAATATTTAAACAATAAACTGTACGTCTTTGCACCAGCGTCTTCGAAGCGTCACAATCTCTTTTTTGGGCGTCTTTCGGCATGGTCGGGCTTGAGAACTTCGAGCTAGCTGGCATCAAAAGCTACACCCGATTCTGGGGTCTCCTGATGTTTGGTTCATACTCCGTGATCAACGTGATCGTCCTATTGAACCTGCTCATCGCTATGATGTCTAACTCTTATGCTATGATCGATGTGAGTACTACATTTTTATATTTTCTAACTTTAAGTCCGCTCAGAACAAAGTTTGTGTTCCTACCTATTCGTTGGTAGACTAAGGGGGTATTCAAACCATGGCCTGCGACCAGCTATGGCTCAGCCTGGGAGAGTTTGCTAACACTGACCCTAGCAAGAGCAGGGTTCAGTTGATATGGGAATTTAAAAATAATTTACTATCTTCTTAAAGTTCTAACTTGCCCCCTGATATTTATATAACAATAGATACCAATGATAGAAAAAAACGAACGAGATTAAAATTTTAATTGCGAACGTGAATAAAAAATCTTGAAAATGAATGGTATGAACGCCATTCAAAGCAAACTACATTAATATAAAAAAACTGTTTGATTTTCATTGAAAGACCGAGGTATTTAAATATTAACAAATTGCAGATCCCGCCTTGAATGCAAGGTAAATAGAGTCAGAAGCTGCTTTATACTAAAGACATTTCACGGGTCAGAACTTGGAAATAGCGAAATTAATTACGTACAAAAGGCTCCTTTGCTGGCTTGAAATGAACGAGTGATTTTGACACTAAATAACATTTTGTATTCGCTTATTAACATGAACTTGCGAAATGGGATTGTTTTTATCTTTTTCCTTGAAAATTGCTTTTGCGGACCGGCAATGGCAGAATTAATTTATCAGAGAAGCTTTGTTTGTAGTTTCTATTAATTTTGGACGATATAAGCGTGCTTAACAAAACCTAGGACACTCCGCATTATACATGACTATTATCTATATATGTATTCTAAATATAATACAATAAATACAAGGCAACTTTAAATAAAATCTCATTTTTAATCCGCTTTTAACTGATATATAAATTTCAATAATACATTGATAATTAATATAGTAATATTGACCTGTCTTTATAAAGAACCCGGGAGGCGGGTGATGAAACCCTCTCATGATATAGCATTATATATAAGACTAGCGACTCGCCCTCGCTTCGCTTCGGAAACATTAAATTTTATTATTGATAGTTGAGTCCCGCGATGATACCCGCGGTTATTGTCTAAAAAAAAGTAAGCCTAAGTTACTCCTTATATCATCAGCTACCTATCAGTGAAATTCCCGTCAAAATCGGTCCAGCCGTTCCAGAGATTAGCCGGAACAAACAGACAGACAGACAGACAAAAACTGTAAAAAAAATATTTTGGTGTATGTACCGTATATACCTAGTCAGGTCGTAAATTCTGTCACATGTTTAATGTAAAATAATTGAAACAAGTTTATTCATTATGTAACCATTCATATACCAAAATGAACTTAACAAAACATAGATTTTTATGACACTAAAGTTTATTCAAAATGATCTCCGTGATTTTGAATACAGGCCTTCAATCTGCGCGGCCAGTCGTCTATCGCAGCACGAACGAGGTCCATGTCAATATCGGCGGCTGCCTTAATCAAGGATGTCTTGAGTGACTCCAAATTGGGATGAGGCTTTAAGCACGCTTTTTCCTCCAATTGTTGCCATATCTTGTAATCTAACGGATTCAAATCTGGACTGGAGGAGGGCCAGTCTTCGTGCCGGATGAAGTCGATTTCACGCGCCGCCAGCCAGTCTTGTGTGCTCTTCGCTCTATGAGCTGGCGCCGAATCTTGTTGGAATACCCAGTGCCTGTTATTGAACATGGTATGAGAAACAGGTTCCACAAGGTTCGTCAGGACTGTATTTTGATACACAACTGCATTCGTTTTTACACCTTTCTCACAAAAATGTACCTCTGGTAAGCCCCAATAAGAAACTCTCAACCATACCATGAGCGAGGATGGAAAATGACCTTGTTGGACACGCGGAATACGGTTGCTCGCTTCTTCACTACTGTGTGCGTACACCTTATCATTTTGTTTGTTGTAGCTCTCTTCTACGATAAAAATTTTTTCATCCGAAAA
Source organism: Bombyx mandarina (assembly GCF_030267445.1). Classification (NCBI taxonomy): domain Eukaryota; kingdom Metazoa; phylum Arthropoda; class Insecta; order Lepidoptera; family Bombycidae; genus Bombyx; species Bombyx mandarina. The sequence continues at coordinate 16,835,895 of NC_143234.1, forward strand.
AAGAATTTCCCGATATTTTTTTCCCCCGTACCGCTTCAACAAAGCGCGGCATCTCTTCAGTCTCAGGTCCATTAGACGAGCATTCAAACGATGTCCTGTTTTTCTTCGATATGCCCGAAGCCCTAAGTCTTCATTTAACACCCTTTTCACCGTGGTTCTGCTTAACCCCATCTGAAGGGCCAACAGTTTCTGCTTACGTTTGGGATTTCTTTGAATTCGCGCCTTCACAGCTTTTATCACTGCTGGAGTCCTAACAGACCGAGGGAGACCACTTCTTGACCTGTCATCTACACTAGAGTCTTCATAGTATCGTTTGATGGTACGATAAACGAATCTTTTGGTTATATTGAAATTTTTCAGTATGTTAAAAATTTGAATTGGCGCGTAACCGCAACGATGCAATGCAATAACTGCAACACGGTCTTCTTTAAACGTCCACTCCATATTTAAAAATGAGTAAAAATTCTAAAAGTATACATTTTTATTTTCATGAACAATTCGAAATTCGAATTTAATAAACTTTTTTGTGGCCAGCATTCTAAAAGAAAAGTTTTTACTGTGTGACAATACTTATGACCTGACTAGGTATATTCATATGCATGTAGTAAAAAGCGGTTATTTCAATATTACAAACAGACACTCTAATTTTATTTATATGTATAGATATCAGAATATCAATGCCGCCTACCCACCCACCTGAAGACGTGAAGTCGAAATCTCAGTTTAACGTATATTTCATTAAAACTCGAACGCACAAAAATGTTTCGCGATAGAATTAGGCACGACGGTGGTAGTCGTGTGGAATTACGCTTTGCTACCTGGAAATTCTGTACCGATAAGCATAAGCCAATTAGAACTAAGAAATAATTTCAAATGATACTATACATGTAGAAATAAATTCATTTGGAACTTCCTTTTCCTTATTCCTTCCTCAATCCATCATCCACGCCATCTGTTGACGCTCCAAGAAAGAACTACGCGTGTGCAAAAGATACCTAAAACAGGGTGCCACAAATAAATTTAAACTATAGTGAGGGGTAGATCTCAGGGGTATTTAAAGCTATGGGTTAGTCACCAGTATCGAATTTCGAATTCTAATCTTTCTTTAACACAAACAATTTTCAATTTTAAACGATAATTACATTCAGACGCGGGCGCACGCTATTCACACTCAAAACGTAAGCGCCCGGAACATAGATAATACACTGTTAAAAAGATGGGCATAGATACTATGTATAGCGAGCGGGCATACGGAGTGACGTACCGGTTGGTTTGCTATAAAACTCAATATACATTCAATGACTATTTTAGATTAAAGCTATGTATTTAATTTACATTTGCTAACGAATGGAACGTTCATTCTAATATAGGATTTTTTTTCCCTATAATTAACGTTACCAGAAAAAAAACACGCTCCACAAACAGGCACACTTAGATCCTGAATAACAGATATTAAAACTTCATTATGGTCTTCGTTTGTACTCCGACATACATACCTACATGTGTATATAGTTTTCTAGATACGTAGGTCAATACAATAATTTCTATTTATTGTTGTATCTCCTTTTAAAATTGCAACACAGCGTAATGCAACACGTAATAACATTATTTCTGATAATATTAAAACGAAATAAGAAACAACGCAGTTTCCTGGCTTCGTTGTCTGCACCTGTTCTTAGTGAGAGAAAAATTATCTTTGTTATGTGGAGATTTTCCTGAATGTTCTAGATGCGTGAACGACTTTTCATCTGGTATTAACTGATTATCCTGAATACCGCCACTCATTTTGTGAAATGAATGTGGTTTAAATTTCCTTATTTTTTTAATATAACGGCTATTTGACTCTCCAAACTGGTGGTTGTACTTATGCCTGCAAACTTACCCCGTGGCCTAGTACCAGTAAGAATATTGTATTTAATGGGTTTAATTTTGCTAGGCGACATTAAAACTGTATTAAAGCACTAGTGACCCGCCCTCGCTTCGCTTCGGATACATTAAATTTTATTATTGATAGCTGAGTCACGCGATGTTATACCGCGAGGCGAACCTAGTCTAAAAAAAGTAAGCCTAAGTTACTCCTTATATCATCAGCTACCTATTAGTGAAAGTCTCGTCAAAATCGGTTCAGCCGTTCCAGAGCTTAGCCGGAACAAACAGACAGATAGACAGACAAAAAAATAGTAATAAAATGCTATTTTGGTGTATGTACCGTATATATATTCATATGCATGTATTAAAAAGCGGTTATTTCAATATTACAAACAGACACTCTAATTTTATTTATATGTATAGATGACAATCGGCTTTGAACACGTGTTAGGTAGATTTCTCTTCACAAAAATTGGTATGTGCCAGCGTGATTTGGGCACAGCATATTCGTATCGGTCACGATAACTACAATCGTAATGAAAATCTATTATTATTTGCTTCAACTCATGAATAAAATGCAATCACTATTTTAATTGTAAACTTTACTCTCTGAATTGGAATTCTGACGAAGAATTAAAAAAGGTGATTTAACAACCCTATTATCCCTTTTAAAGTTTTTTTTTTTTAATAGATTCAAGTGGTAAAACAGCTTTTGACTCTTGATAGAAAGTGGCCACGGCTATCCCTGGATATCAGGAATGCTAGGTAACAGCTACACCACTTCCGTCAATTACAAATTTGTAATCCATGGTGTTGGATCCGTAGGAGCACTCGGATGTTGAATGGAAATTTGCCAGGACCCGCCTTTGGATGAGCTACTTCGAGGAGAGTGCTACTCTACCACCACCATTTAATATCATGCCAACTCCGAAACTGTTCCTAAAGGTGCTTGGACTCCGAAAGAAGGATAAATTAAGAAAGATGAAATTAAAGGTATTTTCAAAATACATTAAAATTTTGTGATCGTTATTTTTACACTTTAATACCAAAGAAACAAAGTATTTTGAAACAAAACCATAAAGTTGGAACACACACAAATTTAAATAAAACTTTGGAAACTAAGATAACACAGCTAATCCTTCAATTTTTTTTTATACTGGCTGCAGATGTATTTGATTACCCGGGTGTATAGCATATTATATTGTATTTGTCGGCACAGCTCGTTTCTCTATCTCTCTCTCTCTCTCGCGGGCGATGAAGATGGACGTTCTCTTACAATTCCAATAGCTGCTACGGTCTAATGAGAAATGTACATAATATGTAGGGTACATTCCCACTTAGGATCATAATACGCTATCCATCTAACGCGTAAATGACAATGGTCAACAATGATAATACATCGATTACCAAACGGGAGCGTATCGAATCAAATTAAATTATCTTGATCCAGAAAAGCGAAATTTTTTCAACCGTTTTTTTATTTTTATTGCTTAGATGGGTGGACGAGCTCACAGCCCGCCTGGTGTTAAGTGGTTACTGGAGCCCATAGACATCTACAACGTAAATGCGCCGCCCACCTTGAGATATAAGTTCTAAAGTCCCAAGTATAGTTAAAACGGCTGCCCCACTCTTCAAACCGAAACGCATTACTGCTTCACGGTAGAAATAGGCAGGGTGGTGGTACCTACAAGCGTGGACTCACAAGAGGTCCTACCACCAGTAATAATGTTAATTTTAAACCATTTATCATCGCTTCTACCAGGAACAAAAAGAAAAAGAACACGATGTCCGTTACACGGCAGTGATGCGTGCGCTGGTCTGGCGATACGTCTCCGCCATGCACAGGAAGATGGATGATGAGCCAGTGACAGAAGACGATATCAACGAGCTGAAAGGAGACGTGTCAGCGTTGCGATATGAACTCCTCGAAGTGTTCGATAGGAACGGAATGGATGTATCCTTCACTGACAAAAAAGAAAAGAGTAAGTATGTAGTACCTTACAGTTTTAATAACATTGGGCTGGGGTAAATAGTTTAATTATTATCTGATGCCACTATAATAATTGAGGCCGTCCGCGCAAAAGCGGCCTAAGCTTATTATATTTCTACTATGGAGATAATGAGGTTTGAATTTACTTTTACACTGCTTCGGAAGCAATAATAATATGCGCAAAAATAATGTTTACAAAGCCATCTGCTATCTCTGGGTGAAACTATGGATAGGCCGGTTTTCCATCAAAATTTGTTATATTTTAAATAAATTGCAATATATAAGCATGAATATGAAAAATTGTGGGTTAGGCCACTTTTGCGCTGACGGCCTCAATTATAGTAAGGTTCAACGTAGCAAAGATTATCTGAATTTCTGAATATCATTCTTATTACTTCACAGCTGTTCTCGGCAGCAAGCAAAAAGTTTGGGAGCGACGTCTGATGAAAGACTTCCAAATTGCCGTGGCGGGAGTCGAAGAGGAGAAGCCTGCAAATGAAGACGGACTCTCTAGGTTCCGCAGGATTGCCAAGATGGCGATCGCAAATACTACCAACGCTAAATGGGACCAGACCCTGGCGGGAACGGGTATTTCGTAAGTCAACATGCAATACAGAAATGTCTATGTGTATTGCTAAATTTTGTGGCGTTACTCTATAGTATAAGAATAAATTACTAATCTTGACTATTTTTTTAATTGCATAGATGGATGGATGAACTCACGGTCCATCTGGTGCTCCGTGATCACCAGAGTCCCTAGACATCAACAACGTTAAGCTCGCCATCCATCTTAAGACACGAGTTAACGACACACGTTAACCTCGCCATTCATCTTAATACACGAGTTCTGAGTCTCTTCTATGTTTCTTATACATTTTTGTAATTAATCTACAATTAATCATACACAAAATCTATTAATCTGTCTTATATCTCTACTAGTGACCCGCCCTCGCTTCGTTTCGGAAACTGTAATTTATTATTGATTTCTCCACTATTTAATGAATGTTATTATACATATAAACCTTCCTCTTCAATCACTCTAAAAAACCGCATCAAAATCCGTTGCGTAGTTTTAAACATTTAAGCATACATAGGGACAGACAGATATAGGGACAGAGAAAGCGACTTTGTTTTATACTATGTAGTGATTTTTATATTATTGTAAAATATTTCAAATATTTAGTTAATAGTTCAGGATCGACTCGCTTTTGTACTGGTGGTGAAAACCTCTGTATACCTGTCTATTTCCGCCGTGAAGTAGTAATGCGTTTCGGTTTGAAGGTTGGGGCAATCGTTGTAACTATACTGAGACCTTAGAACTCATATCTGAAGGTGGGTGGCGGCATTTAAGTAGATTTCTATAGGCTCCGATAACCAGTAAACAGCCAGTAGGCCGTGAGTTCGTCCACACATCTAAGCAATAAAAACACGAAGAAAACAACTACTATATAGTTAGCACTACAGTCACTTTTAGATCAACCATGGTATTTAAGGAATTTTGTTGTCAACAGATCTCAAATTGGACGTTGTCGGAGTCGGGAATCCTTCAAGAATCAACAGAATCTACAGCGCGCTATGGAAGAGGCCAGAAAACTTGTCTTACGGTCTCCCCTACCAGGTACATGTTTTTTCTTTCTTTCTTATTTGGGGTTGTACATTTTAGATGTAAGCTATATTGGGTAGGGGAGGGATTTCATTTGTTTACATCTGGCGGATCCCCATCATGATGTAAGCCATGCTGGAATCCGCTGGATGCAAACAGCGCAGGACCGATCAATGGGACTTGGGGGAGGCCTATGTCCTGTAGCAGATGTCTGTGGGCTGAAAGATAGACAGAGAGTTAGATTTTAGATGTCTCTGGAACTGAACCAATACAGAAGCTATGATATAATCAATAGCATCAAAGATTACGTGACTATGTCGCGGTTTCGTGTGTATAAATCAAGTGAGGTAAACTATAGAAATTATTCTTATTTGGTCTCGTACGAGAAAGCTTAGGAATTTAACAAACTATATGAAAGTGGACAGAATTTTTAGTGATTCGAAATTGCGACAGATGTGATTACTACACTATAGTATAGGATTTACAATTGTACAAGTTACTCTGCGTGTTATCTATATTTTATTTTGTACAGGTTCTCGCGCCGGTACTCCTATAGAAATGCCAGTGACTCCCGGACACACCCTGCTGGAGCTGATAAAAGATATCTCAACTGAAGTAGGAGAGCCAGTCGACATTAATTCTCCTGCCACTAAATCCCCTATGAAACCTTCAGGTGATATTTTGTTTTATTGTCTTATATAGTATGTGGTGTTTAGTGATGGTGTGGTATTATAAGCCAGATCCACCTCGTTAACGGCCCAAGAAAAGGCAATTTTGATTCAATGTTATCTTTCCAAATTAATAATATAGATAAGATTTAGATGTGGAGCTTTTGACATGGACGATACGTAATCATCAATATTAACCTTAACGGTATACATACCGAAAGGCCAATGTTGATTATTTAAAATTTTCATCTCACATTAGCAATGTATCAGACATTATTTAATTTTCATACATTTATCTAATAACTTTTTAATACAATTTTGCATTGTTCTAAATCAACGCCCCTCTAAATAAACATAAATAAGACTTTTATTTCCGGGAGATGTAACAGACTTCAGAGATTGCCTAGAATTAAGTTGATTGTCAACTTACTCGCCCAGTGTTTACTTTTGTAGAAGTTGCGATACAAACATGACTGAGGTTGAAGATACGATATACTTGATTTAGGAGAAGGTGCAGCTGGACTCCTACTGTCTGCTGGTGGAGCAAGTCGACCTATCACTCCCAAGCCACGTACTCCAAGTCCTGTGCCTCCCAAGGTACGATATTTTTTAAAAAAAAAACAATTACAAGTATTTAAATCAATTGATCACCTTTCTCGATTTTTTTCGTGTGACTCGCGAAATTTGGATGTTTTCAACAATTTTATATCTAGGGGCAAAAGGCGGTTTAATCGACATTTTGCTTAAACCCTGGTGGTTGGTGCGTTTCATTTGGTATTAGCATGAACAGTTCGAATTGAACTTCGATTGAGTTCACTCTATTGCAATAGCTGAAGAAGATTATATTTTTTAAAGTAAATTATCTTTTGTCCAAATTTTAAGCTTTAAATGGCTCTCCTGAAAATTTTGCAAAAATGTCGATAAATGTACATGTAAAAAGAAGTTATTTTATTATAAATAAAGTTGAAAAATAAACCTTTGTAACTGAATATTGTTAACAGCCACTGGCGAAAGCGGCCTCGCCTGATCCATCATCACGGGGACCTAGCCCGGTGCCTAAGGTAGTCAGTCCGGTACCCGAGTCATCAAGTCCGGTGCCAAAACTGAGCAGCCCCACTCCTGAGGGAGCAACTTCTCCACAACCTGGTACATTCATTTTACACTTTAAAACTTACACTTACAAACCAAATAAAAAGGCGATCCCTGATGCTTGATGAACGATTTGCAAAAACAATCACATATGCATATGTACAAGTTCAAATAAAATTAGCTATTTAGTTAAATTGATGTCTTCCACCACAAAAAATACTTATAAATCTTATGATTTCCAAGCGTATTTTATGTCGAGTTCGTTTCTTTCGTAGAACCAAGCCCACTGAAGGCAAAACGTGTTACCGGCGAATCACCTCCGAAGGTTATCAAAAGGAAAACTCCAGGACCCCCGTCACAAGGTGACCACCAGGTATGACATGAAGAAATATGCTTTAATGTAACTTGACATATATGTAATTTTATATTTTTTATTGCTTCGATGTGTGGACGAACTCACGGCAAACCTGGTGTTACGTGGTTACTGGAGCCCATAGACATCTACAACGTAAATACCGCCACCCGCCTTGAGACATGAGCTTTAAGTCCCAGTTTTGACAATGTAACGACTGCTCCGGCCTTCAGATCGAAACGCATTACTGCTTTACAGCAGAAATAGGTAGAGTACCTACCCGTGCGGACTCATAAGACCTCCTACCACCAGTAAAAGTAATTAGGTATTATATATGGGTAATAAAATAAAAGTGTTTTGTAAAAAGTTTATAATCTTAAATATTTGCGGCTAGATCTCATTGGATTTAGGTATACGACATTTTGCGCTGCGATGGTAAAATATGAACAGACAAAGCGGTGATCCGGTTTTCCCTAGTATTTTAACGGTATTCAAATAAAAAAACGTTTCTCAGTTTGTGTTTTATAAAATTACGTAAAAACTATAAGTCAGGTCAGGTCAAGTGAGCGCAAATTCAGATGATGATCGGCTTAATCAAACAGCTTTAAAATATCAAAAACAAATTAGATAGTGGCCTTTACAAAGCAGTTTGCATATCAGCAGGCGTCAGAAACAACTGCAGATGACGGTAAGACGCCAGAGGATATAGCCGTCGCGAGACCAGTAGCCCCGGAGATCAAGCCTACTGAAGGTGCCATACCGCCTCCTCCACCGCCGCCAAGCAAACCAAAGGTAAGGAACAACACCTTTTCTGTTTTAGATTTTTCCAAAACTTAGTCAACATATTTGGGCTCAGAAGATAGAAGTTTTAACTATGAATGTGGAAGGACATAGAGGAAGAGGTAGACCTAAGAAGATATGGATGGATTGCGTGAAAGACAATATGTGTAAGAGGGGCGTGAGCGAAGAAATGGTTTATGATAGAGGAGTATGGAAGGAGAAAACATGTTGCGCCGACGCCAGGTGACTGGGAGAAGAGCAGGAGAATGATCATGATGAGAAGATAGAAGTTTTAATTGTATTATGTTACTATCTGTGTACTATCTTTCTTTCACATTAACGCCCGGCCACCATTACTAGCAATGGTACATTACGGGCAGTGAAGAAATAATTCAGAAAGTAAAAGGCAAATCAGTAAATAACACTGATACTAGAATGAACTAGATGAATGTAGTAGACGCTAAAGGTGAATGAGGTCGTGTTTACATCTACCCTAATGAATAGCCGGACGCTGTATTACCAGGCCCTAAGGTCCAGGTAGCGTCCCACCTGATAAGCAGTAAATCCTTAAAACACGACTTCGAAGTCTTGTTCACAGTGTAAGACGGCCGCACCGCTCTCCAAACCAGAAAACATGATCGCTTCACAGAAAGAAGTTATTTTTGGTTGTTGGTATTTGATTTTTGGTTGGTACATGACCACGCGATGAACCTGCTTCAAACACGATCTATCAACAGCAGTATTTTTAAATAACAACTGTCCTATATTGAATACTGGAAACGACTGATGTGCCGAATCTATAGAAAGACCGGTGATTCGTAATAGTTAGTAAACATAGCGAGTAAACAATTACAAATGTTCACAGGCGCCGTTAGCTCCAAGCATGGAAGTGACACCATGTACTCCTCCAACACACGCCCCAGCTCCAGTGACTGATTCCAAACCTCCTTCTCCACCGAAAGCTGTTACTCCAAAGCGAGCCACTTCCCCACAGCCATCGACTTCCACATCCACGGTATGCCACTAAAATCTGTATTGTATCTGTATTATTATTTTCTAACCAAATTATAACAGTATTAAGTTTCAATTTATTCTTTCAATAATTCGTTATTCATTCAATAATCACAACATACATTAAATTTATTAATAACCCGGCAGATTTCGTATTGCTTCAATCGATAAATAAAAGACCTAAACTTTTGTAGAAAATAAACTTAAAACAAACAATAGTAATCCGTCCGACGGGGGACACATCAAAGGAAAAACAAAATTGTTATTTTTATTTAATTCCGAGCATTTTCATATTTATCTATCTTTTAAACCTGCTCTGGACTTCCACAAATAATTCAGGACCAAAATTAGCCAAATCGGTCCAGCCTTTCTCGAGTTTTAGCGAGACTAACGAACACCAATTCATTTTTATATATATAGGATAATAGATAATTTACAGAATGCTTAGAGTTTTAAAATTTACTGCGTTTAATTGAAAGCTCAACCACACACAGTATCGATTCATTAACTTCAATCAAATTGCTAAATGTCACTACATTAGAAGAAATAAGGCTCAAATTACGCGCGAAAACATTTTAAAAGTCCCTAAATGATATAATAATATTTTCTACGTTTAATTTATTTAATACAGCGACCACCGACCCCGCCTTCACCACCGAATCGCCTAACATCAACATCAAGCACCGAGCAACTCATACCACCGGCATCACCGGAGCCACTCCGTCCAGTCAAGAAGATTGAAGAAGTCAAAACCATTAAACGTCAACCGAAAACTGGATGGCTATAATTATTAAACATACTGCAATTGGTACCACAGTAAAATTGTTACAGAGTCTTTATAAGCAATATTTTTTTTCAATTTTATTGTCCATTGTTATGGACTTCTTGTGTTATTTTTTACCAATTACCAAAATACCAAATTTAAGCCAATACTCGTCCTCTACAACCTATTTTCGAAAAACCCAACATATACCAGGTGGGTAGATAAAAAAACCTTTATTCACGAATAAAAATTGAAATGCATCAATAACATCGGAATGATCGGATTGACAGATGCGAGCCGAGTGGTAGTGTCAGAGCGTCAAATTCGCGACTAGTGTGAATGTCTGATAGACCGCCGATGTCGCTCTATTACACCCGACATTCGATATCCTATTGATCAATGACAATTTTTATGTCGTAAGGTTTCGGATCACGTCTACTTAAAACGTCGTCGCCGGTTTTCAAGCAAGGACAATCTTGATTTGATTTAAATTTGAATCAGACTTTTTCACATTTATTAGATTTCTTTTCGGTCCGAAAAACATTTAAGAAAAAGCGTTTCTTCTGCCATAAAGCCTTTTATTTACTTTGTGATGTACATACTTTGATTTCACTGTGTAGCAATATTTTAAAATACCTAGTCTAATTTCATGTTTATTTAATTTTAAATACACTGTCATGCTTTATGTTAATCCTTAAGCTTAACGCATACTGAACTAATAAAAAAAATCATATTAAAAAAAATCTTTTGCGTTATATTTTTCTTCCCTTCGTAATTGGAAAGCATTTAGCATTTCAATGTTCGACGGAAAATTTTAATGGCTTATCAAAGAACCCGTCACTAGACTTAAGAGCCTTAAAAATTCTCACTTCAAATTTATTTTGCTAAAATTTAAGTTATATTTTTCTTTGACGACCGTCACGGAGTCAAGTACCTATTTTGTGTCTATTTGAGACATTTTTTTCTTTAAAAAAGTTTGTAGCGAGAATCTTAGAAACAAATAAATAATTAATCAGCATCATTTACAATTTTATTTTACGCGTTCACTATAAATATTGTTATGGCTAATTTAATTTGATCATTTAATAATTTACTTACAAATTTACTGTTATGGATTTAAAAAAAGATAACCCCAGTTTTATATTGTATCGTATCATGGAAAAAAATATGAATAAAAGTTTCCCAAAATTGTTGTTTTATTTAATACCTTATAACTTTAAACGACCGATTCTTGTAAATATATATAATAGAATCTGAATCTCGGAAACGGCTCCAACAATTTTCATAAAATTTAGTATACAGGGGATTTCGGGGGCGATAAATCGATCTAGGAACGATTTATTTTCAGAAAATGTTGTTTTATTCGTGTTTTCAATAATCAACTTTATCGATAATCAACATAAACTTTTTTTTTATTGAGAGAAAATAATATAATATAATATCAATATGTAATTCGTATTTAAATATACATTCTAAAAAAAAAATTTATCAAAAAAAAAACCACCAAAGCTCAGTATTTTCAAAGTCATTATCTAGTGTATATTTAATATGAAATTATCTCACAATATGCTCAGTAAGAGTATTTGAGATTTAATTAATATTCAGTGCTATTTTCCAATGTATTAGTAATACTGTCCTTCTCTTATTTACCACTTACCCTAAACGACACAAAGCCCGGTACGAAGGTGTATCGAGCGATAAACTGTGCTGGTGTTCGAATCAAACAGGCAGTTGCAAATTATTCTAATGAAATACATACTTAACTTATTTCACGTGCTAATTAATTTGCTGGTGGACAGGGGGCATCTTACAAGCGCGCACGGATAGATACGGGTTTGAAGGTTTGGGCGGCCGTTGTACAATAGAACAGACTTAGAACTCACCTCTCAAGACGGGCGGTGGTAGTATTTATGTTGTTGATGTATATTAGTTCCAGTCAACACCAGGAGGGCCGTGGGATATATTTTTTTTATTGCTTAGATGGGTGGACGAGCTCACAACCCACCTGATGTTAAGTGGTTACTAGAGCCCATGGACATCTACAACGTAAATGCGCCACCCACCTTGAGAAATAAGTTCTAAGATCTTAGTATAGTTACAACGGCTACCCCACCCTTCAAACCGAAACCGGACCGGTGGTACCTGCGGACTCACAAGAGATCCTACCACCAGATAGTTTGTCCATGCTAAAGAAAAAAAACTTAAGCGCATTAACACATCCCAAATCTACAATTACCAAAGCCGATTGACATCAGAAAGTAGCTTGGTCATAAAACAATGAACATAATAATAATTATATAACTTGCGACTGTACTTACGTAAAATGCGGCCCAAAATTAAAAAGCAATTTAAAATTTTAAGTCTTAGTCTTTTGGTAAAAGTAACTATAATAAAGTGAATAAATTCTCTACATATCTCTCTCTGATCCTTAGTATTTAGATAAGCATACCCTTTTCATTCTTATCTTGGAGAACGCAAAGGATTAACTTCTCCACGATTTTAGTCAAGGTTAATCTAAGTATAAATCAGTCTATACATTGACGTATCGAAGAGAATTCGTTCATTGATTGAGGTAAAAGAATCTTAAATTTCTAACAAATAACAATGAATAATCAACAATGTAATGACAGCCGCATTCGCAGACCTAGCTACAATCTAGAAACACGTAAAACGTGGTAACAAAACTCCAAACGGTTTTATTTCGCAGTTACGAATTTATTAGGCGAAGGGTGATCCATTTCACTTCAGTTTACGTCACATATAAACCGGACGTTATGTGAGGTTGGATATTTATAGATACTGAAACAAAAGACCATGTGGAGTAGTTAATTTTCATTACCATCAGTTAACGTTAGCTTAAATTATATATTGTGCCCTGAGTAGGGTAATAATACAAAGGGTCTCAAAATGAAATGGTTTAGCTCACTGCATCAACGCATCGAATCTGGGAGGCGCGGAGGCATACTTGTATGTAGTCCCACTTATGTAAAGCTCTCCCTCTTTAAGAACGGTTAGCTGGTAGATAACTCAATTGTTGAGTTAAGCTCGCCATTTTTTTTATTGCCCTTGTAGGCAGACGAGCATACGGCCCACCTGATGGTGAGGGGTTACCGTCGCCCATGGACTTCAGCAATGCCAGGGGCAGAACCAAGCCGCTGCCTACTGCAAATTTTATGACCTTTCGCAATTATTGTCTTAGCTGTGTGTACAATAAAGAATACAGAATAGTCTGGCTACTTGAAAATTCTGTCGATATGGAGCTTTTCTCGGGCTGGAGCCTTGATTTTGTAAACAACATACATATTTGGATAAATCTCATTATCACCTTAATGGTAACTGCCGCTATTGGGGTGCTACGAACCTAAAACGCAAGCATGAGAGGCCACTTCTTTCACCAAATGACAGTATGAATTGCAATGTCAGCGCAAAAAATGATTGGCCTTCATTTTTGAGGATGCAAAATGTTCGGTTACAATAAATTCAGAGCGTTATGCGAAAGTATAACCAAAGAACTTGGTTGGAGCAAAATAGAGCAACCTCACATACTCCAATAAATTTAATATCTCCCGTGAAATTTTCGTGCTGTACGTGAAATTTTCCTTGGCAAATTGATCTCCTGGTCGCCATAAACTGACCTCCACGCAGTCTTGATTTAACTCCTTCGCTTTCTGCTGTGGGATTATCTCAAGTCTAAAGTTTAATAATAAACTGCCTTTTCTGCCAAATTTAGTGGAAATTATTCACTACGAAATCCCAACCATCACGCAATCCATCTGCCCAGCCGTCATTGGAAATCTTACCGGTCGACTAAATCAATCCCACGAACGCGAAGACTTACAATTACACGAACTGTTTTTATGAAATAAATTCCCAAATGCTGTACTTTGAAAATTAATAAACATTTTTTTAAAGACTCGTTATTTCATTGACTAACACAATATACTTTTTAGACACCCATTATTGTCTCTGCATCAAGCCTTCGGACTAATAAAAAACCTATTGAATTTGCTGATAAACAATTTTTTTTTTTTATGGCTTAGATGGGTCAACGTGCTCACAGCCCACCTGATGTTAAGTGGTAACCGGAGCCCATAGACATCTACAATGTAAATGCGCCACCCACCTGAGATATAAGTTCTGAAGTCTCAAGCATAGTTACAACGGCTGCCCCTCCCTTCAAATCGAAACGCATTACTGCTTCACGACAGAAATAGGCAGGGTGGTGCGCGGACTCACATGAGGTCCTACGACCAGTAATTACGCAAATTATAATTTTGCGGGTTTGATTTTTATTACACAATATTATTCCTCCACCATGGAAGTCAATCGTGAACATTTGTTGAGTACGTATTTCATTAGAAAAATTGGTACCCGCCTGGGATTCGAACACCGGTACATCGCTCAACACGAATGCATGTTTTATCCTTTAGGCCACGACGACATTCAATAAGCCATGAAGTTGTTTAAATGAACTTTTGACAAACACCCTGAAAGATGAATGAATGTTTTCAAAGCTGAAGTCATGACCCGTGTCTTTTTCATCTTTACATTCACGAAAACAATTTTCTTTTGCCATTTATTACTTCGTGAACGCAAATATATACCGACATGTCGGAAGTCGGTCAACGGAGATACACACGTCAGCTGATCTTTATGAATGTATTAGGGACAGTAGTAGTAATTAGTAATAAGTTTATTGTTCCATTTAACATTGTCTCTGCCTATTCCTTACAAGGAACATTAAAAATTATATATTTGCCCGATAGCTAAACCATACTTATAAATATATAAACACTCTGTTACAAAGAATAATGATATAGCGAAATCTGAAATTATAGTCGATTGGGTTGAAATAAAATGAAATATCCCACTAAAGTGATGCAAGTTTACTGAGACTCCAGTGAACTCAACCAGAGAAGCCATACATGCCCACTTTCAGATGCCAAACACTGTTTATTGTTCGCGGTTTAAACCTCAAGAGAAACTAAAAAAACAAAACTCTCAAAACAACAATTCTCAAAACGCGGCTCCTCGCGTTCCCGCCTAAATGTCGTTATTCGTTTGTTTTTCTTGTTACAATCCTCTTTAGATTATTTGCTTCTGCTCGTTTAAGTGCACAGGTAAAGGAAGCATAGTCCGTACAGCCAAATTTTGTAAATATGTATAAGGATTTCATGTGTATGTATGTTGGTGAAACACGAATTATACATGAACAAGATTGGTTCTGGAGGTTCGTATTGCCTTCTGCAGATATGTAATATGTGTGCCCAGAAGCCTCAGGGCGACACTTTTGCTCGCGTTCACCTCGGTTTTTTATTAGATTAGACTATATACTATATAATTTTTTTTATTGCCTTTGTAGGCAGACGAGCATACGGCCCACCTGATGGTGAGTGGTTACCGTCGCCCATGGACTTCAGCAATGCCAAGGGCAGAGCCAAGCCGCTGCCTACCGCAACTATATGCTTATATAGTGACGTGAATACCGCCATCCGATCTGAGAAATGGGTCAAAGTCGATTATATGATAATATATCGTCCACCCCACCTTTCAAACCGGAACACATGAATGCTGCGTGACAGAAATAAGCAGGATAGTAGCACTTAGCTAAATTGTCTTAGAGTACGTCCTACCTCAAGTAAATTCTTAATTAACAACCTGTTGGGAATCCTAATCTTGAAATGAAATGGTATTAGGCCTCAATAAATTGGGTTAAACGCCATTTAATTTCCCCAGGCGTCATACACAATGGCCCGTACATGTTTGAAGTCTTACTCACAAATTATTATGGATTTTGTTTGTGACTATCAATCCAACTTATAATTTTTAAATTATTTTTTTATTAATTACCATTAATTCAAAGGTTTGATACAAAAAAAAATATTCAAAAAAATATTTTATTAAACACACATTCTCTATTCAATTCATATTTAACAAACCAGACTATTATGTAATATGACTAGTGCAGTTCCAAGATATGTTCGTACATTTTAATAGGACAGTTTTACTCGCGCACTTAAAAGCATAGGTAAACTTATATTTTAGTAAAGTACAGGGTGTAAAGAGAACGTTCCCGAAGTTGGAGCAGGAATCTACTATTGTAAACAAGAAACATCATTGATTCACTATACTAATATTAATACTATTTGTTTTAGTCTTTAAACATTTAGTAAATCTGCAATAAGACATGAAGGTAGTTGGAAAACACCCCCTTCAAGACGGCGTTGACTCCCGCGTCACTTCATTTTTAATTACATTGCTTGCGATACAAAAACCATTAGTAAATACATTATTAAATATTTTAGTGTCATCGTGTTAGAAGTTAAAAGCTCCACCTTCCTCCTTTCCTAGAAGTGTTCTACTGAAATACTAAATACTGAACTGAACAACCTATACTAAGTAATGCATATTATTGTGTTCATTACAATAATTTCACGTCCACAAATTTATTTATTCAGTGACTATATAAGGGCTTTTTCCTCTAAAATCCATCTAAAATTTTCATGGTAAAACTGATAGGTATATTATAAGAGATGATACAATTATTACTTTTTATAAATTTCCAGCCCGATCCTACTTTCGAATGCTGTACAAGAATATAGTAGAGCTGAATAAGAAATGACGGAGTCTAACTCAAAATAGTTTTCATATTTAGTCTTTTTTTTAATTTCCATATCCGAAATTCAATTCAATACATCCTCACTACTATATTTACACATTACATAAACTCTAACAAAGATCATCCCTGCAAAATTTTGAAAATTATTTACACAATTTCATGTTGAACATACAAATTTTGCTCCCTAATAACGTAAGAATATACATATAATTCAAATAACTAGTTGTATGATGTAATTATATAAAAATATTTTTTTTTGAAGATTTTTCTAAATAATTAATAAGCAAAAAAGAATACAATGTTTCAAAATGCAAAATTATAATATGTGTTGCCAAACCTCCAAAATCAATCTACCTATTAAAAGCCAATTACACATAATAATTTGAATAACTAATCCAGTAGAATAAGATACTTATAAATTTTTTTATTTAAATTAATTAAATTAATTAAAAAAATTAATTAAAATATTTAAAAAGCTCTAGTTTTTTTTGCCAATAATAAATACATGGCGTTACTGAAGAAATATATTAATTATGTTTTAAAAACAGACACGTTATTCTGTATTAAAAGATTATTAGTTTTTCATTATTTTCGCAAAGACATCACATTAGAACTGAAGGAAGATTACAAAAATCCGTATTTATTATTTGGAACAAACTACAAGTTTTCGCGGCACTTACAAAAAAACACTAACTTTACAAACTGTCCTACATTAAGTCACCAAACGACTATCACAAAATATTGCACACAGTGAAGGAGAATAGGTACATACTAGGAACTAAAATTACATCTGAGGGTGAAGATGTGCAATCATATTAAAGCTAGAACGTATAAAAAAAATTAATAAACATTTTTACAAAACTGGTTTTCAAATCTTGGCGCAAAAGGCGAAAGGCCAGGTCACACTTTATTAAAAAAAATTAAACTTTACATCACGTACATTCAGCTCAAATAATTTGAAATATCGCGTCCCTTGTCCATAAAACGATTACAGAGAAAAAAAACTTTTTGAAATGAATGATTTAGAATTTCCGATACTATCTCTAATGGAGAGGACATATTTTA
Source organism: Bombyx mandarina (assembly GCF_030267445.1). NCBI lineage: Eukaryota > Metazoa > Arthropoda > Insecta > Lepidoptera > Bombycidae > Bombyx > Bombyx mandarina. Next base: position 16,853,704 of record NC_143234.1, read on the forward strand.
TTATATTTATACCCGAACCACGAAACAAACCAAATAAATTCTTTACATTATTTACACAAATATACATTATTTTACACTATCTCACTTAATATCTTCATCTTCGTCTTCCGCGTACAATAAATCGTCCATTTTCGTCATGAATTTGCTGTTTAATTCTTGTTCAGTGGGCAAAGGAACATCCTGTAAGAATAAATAAAAAAATAATAATAAATCGAAACAGAATTACTCAACCTACGTTAAATAAATAACACAAAATATTTACCACATAGACTTGGTCAAACAGGTTTAATTGTCTTCATTTCATCATTGAAATATAAAAATGCTAGCTGTTGACTTTGACGTAATCAAATATACATATCGACGCTTGAAAGGGAAACATGACTAAGTGACAATAACTGCTTTGTACATATATGATAGGCAATAACCATATTCGATGCGCAAATAATATATTTCTAGGTCTATTAAAATCATTTCAATCCTACAGCTAGATTCGTTAAAATAGATTTTTTTCAGGTATTTCAACTTTACATTAGTCTATTGTAAAGATCACGCATTTTCGCTTAGTCACGTTTGCCTTTCAAGCGTCGATATGTATAATAAATAGTATTACATAGGTAGGTATATTTATGCATTCAAAGTGAGCAGACTTACTAAGATTTGGTCCGACCTTATATTCCTTAAAAGATGGAATTAAATTTGATTGACTTTTCATTCACAAACATTCAAGTGCAACAAGCAGGTATACCCTGTTTTAACTATGAACTAGAGGTCCCGCAGTAGTCGAAATTCGACTATAATTAATTGGAATTGTAAGCTTGTACACTATTATGATTGTATTTTATACTTCTATAATCACAAATTTCGCCAAGACTACACTATAAAAGATATTAACTAAGACAAACAATATTTAATCTATTCTCAATTTGACAACAGACGTCCAGAACAAAAGTTTGACAATAAATAGTATGCATGCGTGTGTGCGTCAAATACATGGTATGTAGTGTGTGTAATGTTTTCTTTATTGATTTAACGTATCTTTTATGCATTACTTTAAAAAAATATTAGCATTGTGCACTTCTTCTCTATATTCTCTATAGGTGTGGAAAATTTCATACTCCTCCGTCCGCGCAATTTTCGTAAAAAGGGATACAAAGTTTTTGCTTCACGTATTAATGGATAAATGAACCTTAAACGAATAAACGCCTTAATATACAAGCGTAAATAAAAACATTAACATGCATTTGAAACCTTTTATTAAGCAAAAAAAACCCTAGTGATGTCACAAATCAAAAGCCGTGCTGTAACTGAAAACATATCATTGTAAAAAAAACCCATCACGAACCATTAAAATATCCTGTCTGGGTTCAACAATCTCATAGACTATGGTAACAAAAATAAAGCTAAACGTAAAACGTCCGATTTCGGTAAATGATTAAAATAAGCATTACACTAAGCCGTAAAGCTTTTTAATCATCTCCTGTCAATAATACTATCATGATACAAATTATCGCATGCTACCAATAGACGTCCATCGAAAAAAAGACAGGATGTCATAGTTCAAGCAATCAACGGACCGGTTTTTAATGCATTTTAACCGGAAATGGCGATTAATTTAAATATTTTGAGCATAATGAAAAAAATAATTCTTCGTATCTCAAAGTCATTTTGTATAGCTTTTCTTTTATGTGTTTTATTTTTTATTAAAAAAAATATATCAAAGATTTTTCTTTTATAACTAAATAGTGATTGATAAATAAAAAATACGTGCGATAAAAATACAAAAAAAGCATGCGATAATACAAAAACCTAAAAAAAAATTTAATCATTCATCATAAGTTGTTTACATTCAAAGTTATTCTGCACATTCAATATATAGATTTAACATAAAACTTAATAAACAGGACATAACAAATTACTCAAAAAAACAAAAGATTTTAAAATTTAGATATAAATACATACATGATTCTTCTAGAAGTAAACTTTATTTTTATAGTTTTATAGTGCATTAAAACAAAAACATGCAAACATTAATCGGTTCACAATTTTTAACTGAATATAACTTTACACAAAATAACTGAAATGTTATTATTAAAGTAATTGAATCACTAAAGTGGTTATTCCATTCATAGAAAAACTTTAATTTTATATTTTAGGTTATATTTATTTTGGCGCGTTTGGGAAAACAAATTATGTAGTGTGTATTTAACATGTGAAGTAGCCATAACTTACATTATATTTTTATTATAAACTTGATGCTATATTTATATAATTGGTGTTGAAGAGTAAATGTTTAAATGAATAAACACATTAATTTTGTCAATGTTGAGTAGGTAGGTGAATAATTCAATTACCGCAAATAAGTATAATTTTTTAAGTGCGTATTTTTAACACGTTGAACGCCACATGAAAAATCGAGTAATTTCATTCAGGCCACGGTGTTCACCGGTGAGCCTTACCTTACTGAATCCTTCGGGCCACGAGGGTCACCCGTGAGCCGCGTGAGGGTTCCAACGTAAACGCTTCCTATTATAGACCACAGATTGTAGCTATCAAACAAATCGCGTATGGAGGTGAGCCTCGTGGCCCTTTAGCCGAACCAAAAGCTTTAGTTTTCAAATCCAACAGAAATTTGTAATTATTATCAAGATTATAGCCTTTTAAAATATTAAAAACTAGACGGTAGAAGTCGCTAATTTTTATCTTCCGTGCAAACTATCGCATTTTTTTAAATTTAAGAAAAGAAAATCTCAAGTTGATAAAAATTACGGATTCCCTAATTTTGGCTTGGCCCGAATGGCATAGTACGCTAGGCCCACCGGTGGGCCGCATGGCGATCAACGTGTAAAGTAAGCCCACGGCCTTGTACCAGCTGACGATCTAGCTTACTTAGCATTGAAATCTCAATACTATTGACACAACTGTTGGATGTCTTAGCCTTCAAACCAAAACACCTGGTTGTTTCGCGGCGAAATCAGGTAGAATGGTTTGGCTTCATAACGTGTGCTCTTGATATAATGTCTGCATGTTTTTGTTATTATATCATTTCAGATTGTACGAGTAATAATTGAAAATAATTTTAAATTGCATTACATTTTAACAAATCAACGAGACACTAGTAATTGTTTCTGAAATTAAACTCAAGAAATTTTGTATACAGTAACATTCACATTAGTATAAAAGAGTTGAGATCACAGCAATATTTAGCTAATGAATTATTTATGGTTCGGCAACAGAAGCAAAGGGTCGAGGTTTTGCTATAGTCGATCTTATAAGAATTAGACTATTTTTTAGTCTGTTTTTAAGTCATTATTAATTCCTAAGAATGTAGACTTTAATTTGGAATACTTAATTTGAAAATTCATGTTGGATTTTTCGCCTTAAATTTCCCCTCTGTTTTCTCATTTGTTGGATGTAGTTTGAGTGTCGGAAAAACAGCAAGTTAAAAGTGTTATACATCATGCAATGGAAATAGTAACATGCACTAGTACCGTTTTGTGAATAGCACAACTTTATTTTTTTATATAATTAATACGACACAATGGAATCATGGTGAGTTCTTATTTTTTTAATATTTCGTAATGGCAACACCGTCATTCCCATGGCACACCTCAGTCTTACAAAGTTTCAAATAAAAATCTTAATGTACTATTAAAAATGTATAAACACCCAAAAATAATATTATGAAATTACGAACCCACTTTCTTTTTATAAATTATTGTTGATTCTAATAATGAATATTGCCATCACCGGCTTAATTTTATTATTCTATAACAGATAATTTTAATAGTTATAAAAATTTGTCTGTATTTTATTTACCTTAAAAAATAGGTCAACGGTACCCAAGAACTATGGATTTGATAAAATTAAGCAAAAACTATTTTATTTTTATTATTTGAATAAAATATTTTAGGAGCTGGGCGGGTTTTTTGTCTATTAAATTTACAATCCATTTTAATAACAATATCATTTGAAGAAAAAGATTCAAAATATAATGTTTGTATCTGTGCGATCAATCTGCAGCATGGACATAGAAAAATATGAAAACAATGCGTCTATACGTTGTGTAGTTATATCGATTAAATTAATTTCAAATTTCACTTTAAGTTTAAAAAAAATTCTTAAAACATGATTTTCATAACGAACTTCCAAGCTCCATAGAGTAAGTAAATCATAAATTTTGCAGATGCGACTTCATTCTTGGGGATCGTCGATATCATTTTCTTATATATATATTCCACAAAGCAACCAAATGACAATAACAAACAATCACAGTACAGAAACAAAAATGTTAAATTAAGCTTGTGCATGCAGGTGGCGACATAAACACAAAAATGTTATTTATACTGTGTACATGTTTTCTTTATTATATATTTTTTTGTATTATTTAATTTTTATTTATTAAATTTCGCCAATTGATTGTGTGCTCTGCGAGTTTTGAAGTAGCAATATATATATTTTTTTGTTTTTCCTTAAATTATTAATTATTTAAAAAAAACTATCACAGTCAAGACATAGGTCTGTACAGTTAAATCTTGGTTTTCATTTAGGAGATTTTTTTTTATATCAAAGTACATAGTACAATCATTTTGTGTTTAGTCTAGATATTTATTTCGTGCAATTGTATCATTAAGAGAATCGCCGGGACGGGGTGAAGCTCCAATAGCTTGCAGGTGTCGCTTGTAGCGACGTGTCCAAGTACTGATACGGACACTGCGAATTTGAAACGTGAGTTGTATTACTCGTGGTAGAAGATTATATCTATACTAATCTATACTAATATTATAAAGAGGAAAGATTTGTTTGTTTGTTTGTATTGAATAGGCTCCGAAACGACTGAACCGATTTGAATAATTCTTTCACTGTTTGGAAGCTACACTATTCCCGAGTGACATAGGCTATAATCTTTTCTGAAAAAAATTAGAGATCCTTACTAAAACTGAAATAATATAACCCAAGGTGTAAAAAATTTACCTAAAATATTATTTACATCGCGTGATTTACGTCAAATATCGTGGAATTTTTTGTTAAAGACCCGAGCGGAGCCGGGGCGAACCGCTTGTATGTTATATAATGGCACAGCCCATGTGTTCCAATTTGAAACGTGAGTTGTATTACTCATGGTAGAAGATTATATCTTATATAATGGCACAGCCCATGTGTTCCAATTTGAAACGTGAGTTGTATTACTCATGGTAGAAGATTATATCTTATATAATGGCACAGCCCATGTGTTCCAATTTGAAGAATTACTGTCGGTTGGATATTATGTAAGGGAATAAATTTGAAAAATAGAACTATCGTTATATAATTGACTGATGTAGTATGGAATTGTTGGGGACTTCGAATTGTGAGGTCTTTACAGTCAGCTATCCACTTATAGACTTAACATATAAGTGTGGATCGGGAACAAAAATGTTTGTCATGATCGAGTTCCATGACTAATTTCGAATAAAATATATGCGGTATTGTAATGATAAAAGTCGATATTTAACAATTAAATCTAATACGACAACATGACTCAGTTATTTTATATCTTTAATTTGTTATACTGTTTTGTTATACTATCTTAAGAGATACGACGTCATTGACACAGGATACAACAATATGTACCTACATATTTTTATTACTTTTTTATTGCATAGATGCGTGGACGAGCTCAAAGCCCACCTGGTGTTAAACGGTTACCGGAGTCCATAGACATCTATAACGTAATGCCACGACCCACCTTGAGATATGAGTTCAAGGTCTCAGTATAGTTACAACGGCTGCCCCACCCTTCAAACCGAAACGCATTACTGCTTCACGGCAGAAATAGGCAGGGTGGTGGTACCTACCCGTGCGGACTCACAAGAGGTCAATATATTCATATATGTTAAATATATATTTATTATACATATATTCATCCACATCGTCAAAACACCTAACCCAATGTAATTATACTGTTCTACTGTCCCCATTGAGTATTAACATTGGCATTTGGGTTTGTATTGGACAAAAAAAAAAATATATATAAAAAAAACATTATTTACTTTATAGTTTTCATAGTTACATATGACTCACCACCAAAAATATTTGGAAATTATGTGATAGAAAATAGTTTAAAGTATTTTTACGACTCACGATAACCAAAAAAATAATACTAAAATAAAACATGCAAGAACATGCAGTATAAAGGGGATGGCCCATTTTCGGCCCAAAGCGGACAATAGATTATAGAAAAAATACTTAGTGCATTAATTTTGTCATAAATAAATATGCATTTACTTTCTTGCAAATAAGCGCCACTATAGTTTACAATAAGTAGTTTAAAAAAAGTAACTCTATTGAAAAAACAAGGATTTTTATTTTTGCGGGAAAAATATTGCCAGCTTCAAATCCTTTTACGTATGAAGTAAATATTTTGAGTATATAAATAAATCATTTTAAGTATTATTATTAATCAAACGATTTTAATGGATTTTATGCACATAAAATAACATCGAAGACATACCCATTGGACTTTAACTTGTAACTATACTTGAGACCTTAGAACTTATATCTCAAGGTGGGTGGCGCATTTACGTTGTAGATGTATGTGGGCTCGAGTAACCACTTAGCAACACCAGGGTGGCTGTGAGCTCGCCCACCCATCTAAGCAATAAAAAAAACTTTACTAGTATTGTTATTTAAATATGTACAACTAAAACAAAAACATAAAAAATAATGTGTACTCGTAAAAAAAAGATTAAGATATAAATCAATTATCGGTATTATTTTTCTTTATACTGACAACACTGAATTTAATCTGACTGACTGACACTTCGCTTGCTGCTTGTGGTGTTGTGCTTGCGTACAAAATGGATGTGTTTTGATTTTTCTTCGATTTATTTTACTTTTATCAATAACGTTTCATACTACGACTAAAAACATTGTGTGAATTGTGGTTTTACCCTGACCGAGATTTAAAACCGTGTATATGCTCTGCTTTGCTATTTTTAGATGATACTAATTGTGTATGAAGATGAAGAAAATATAGATATTTAAAGAATTAAGTGTGTTTTTATACCCTATTGGATAAAAATACATTAGGAACATCTTAAACATTAAGAAAAGAAAAGTTCTTGAAGTATCTCACAATCCCACACTTATTTATATAGAAAATTAACCTCAAAACGAGTTTTTATTTTTATTATATTTTTTATAATAGTGGCGTCAATTTCAATATATTTTTTAGATATCCGTATTGGATTTAAGAATTTGAATCAGTACATTTTTATAGTAATATTTGATGTCCATCTTGGGCCTAGCACACTATGGAGAGTGGGCAATCCCCTTTATGAAGCAACATGCAATATATTTTTACTGGCATTCCCAAACAAGGTACAAACAAGGTCACAGTCATAGGGCATAGCCGATAGCGGCTTTCATAGCCATCGCTGCGTAAAATGTCACGAAATGATAAACAATACAAAATCGAAATATATACACAGTGGTGGTCGTATAATTAGAAACACTACCAATGGTCTTTGACATTATATTATGTAAGATACTTCACCGCAATCGTTATTATTTTGAAGTTAAACAATAAATAGGACAACAATATGTCAAACGTTTTTATTATATACTAGCTGACCCGGCAGACTTCGTAGTGCCTCAATCGATAAATAAAGGACCTAAGCTTTTGTATAAAATAAACATAAAACAAACAAAAGGATTCCGTCCGACGGGGGACTCATCAAAGGAAAAACAAAATTGTTATGTTTATTTAATTCCGAGCATTTTCTTATTTATCTACCTTTTAAACCTTTTCTGGACTTCCACAAATAATTCAAGACCAAAATTAGCCAAATCGGTCCAGCCGTTCTCGAGTTTTAGCGAGACTAACGAACAGCAATTATTTTTTATATTTATGAACATATAAACATATTATGTACGTTATAGTTATACTTTCTTTATTCATAAGAAGTGTTTCTAATTATATGACCATCACTGTATAAATTAAGTTTCAAATGACCAATATTGTGATACGTTGTTGTGTTGGGCAACTGGAGAATTGTATTTTACGAATCAAAACAATTTGAATGAATGATGAATGACGGTACATGGAAATATTTAATGATTTATTTATTTATTCAACTTCATGCACAAAGGTCACAAAGGTACAATGGCGGACTTAATCCCTGAGGCATTCTCTACCAGTCAACCAAGGGTGGTGTAGAGAGTCCTGTGGTAGATGTATTACTTGTTGCAAAAATAACCAAATTGATAATAATACTAATATGTTCAGTTGCTCAGTTTCGAATTTTCTTCCTACCATATTAACATAATAACTATGATTAAAAACACCTACTAACATAATAATATGTTCTTGTCTGTGAAACTTCACAAAATGTTTAGATACTCACATGTGGCGCCCCCCTCGGGAACGGCGACAGACAGACAATGACCACGGTCATGTTGTCGCAGCCGAGGCCGCCCGTCGCGCAGTTCGGCGCTAAACATCGCTGCATTAACGCCTCGCAGACCGCGGCCGGCTCCCAGCCGCTCAGCAATCGAACTCGACAAAACGATATCACCTCCTGAACAAGATACGAAAGTGTTATGTGAATACATACACTTCTATTTTTTAAGAATACCACTATAATTCTGGCGATTTTTTTTTATGGGATTTTATGACCTGGTAACTAAGACCTTTAAGTCATGTCTTATTTTATTTCATATTCTTATTTTTATGAAAAATAATAATATGGAGCGAAATGAAATGAAATGAAGATGATTAATTTGAGACATTAATCAACTGGGATGAAATTAAATGAAATGAGATGAGATGATTCGGGATGAAATATAAGCCCAGTAAAATGGTGGTTATTTATTGAGATTTTTTCAGTGGGCTTTTTGGAGGATCCCGAGAAGTTACGTCCAGCGGCTTTGTTTCATTTTCCCAAATTTGTGCACTTTCACAGATACTAAACAGTTAATAAATCACCGTTATTACACGTTTAAACCTGAAGAAACACTAAATAGACAAAATAACAACTTCACTCCTCGCGTTTCCGCCAAAAAGTCCTATTTCTTGCGATGCAATTATGTATTGCCAGAGGAGAGTTTATAAATCTTCTACTTCTTTGTGTTCCACCTTATGCCACTAGGTGGGGTCGGCAGAGCGATTTTTTCTATTCCATTCTCTTCTATTCTATCTAGCCGTCATATAGCTCATATGATAAGTTTTGAAATATCTTCAATTATTAAAAATGTTATATCTAAATAGAATACATATTCTTCAGTTATATGAAAAATAAATAAGAGCGAAATAAAATAAGTTTTATTTGAAATGAGACTGGAATCAAATGAAATTATATTAACATGTGACGAGTCGAAATAAAGACTTAGCAAAATAAAAGGTAGAGACTTCAGTAGACTTTTTGGAAGAACCCGAAAAACTAATACGGCAAGTGGTTTAGTTTCACGTTACGATTATTATGCACTTTCACAGATGCTAAACATATAATAAACCATCGTTATAAGACTGTTAAAGCTCAAACAATACCAAATTACCAAAAAAAAAACAATTCACACAACTGCGCTCGTCGCGTTCCCGCCAAATTATCCCTACATACCACCATACCAAGGAGTCATCACCGATTTATGTGAGGTGATACTAATATTTTAATCATTATATATCTGCATATGTTTTGGTCGTTATCAAAGCATAAATAAAACCCAATCGAAAAACAACAAATTAATATTTTTTATTTAGCCGCAATGTATGTCAATATTAGAAAATCAATGTACGACAAAATCATCTTAGTCAAATTAAAGAGCTAAATCTAACAAACAACCTAATGTAACAATATCTTTAGTGACTGACCTCATTAGTGAGAACTTCCCAGATACCGTCACAGGCTATGACGATAAACTCCCAGTCTTCGTTTACATGACGCACTTGCACATCGGGATAAGCTGTGAAAGTTTAATCCTATACTATATTTAATACTATAGTAAATTTACTGTAAATTGGAAATTTTGTTTTTAAATATATGGACGATTCAGTTCACAGTCCATCTTATGCTAAGCGATTATCAGGGCCTGTAGGTTTCACAACGGAATGTCGCCACACAGACTCGAAACAAGAGCTTTAAAAAAACAAGTCTCTATTATCTTCAGAACGGAACGCAGAATACTTCGCAGCAGAAATATTGACAATGGCGGTACTTAGCGATGGTATATTATGGATTATAAGAATTGGTACAGTTTGCATAAAGCTGTCCAAATAGGACAGACAGCCAAACTTACCAGTAACAATCTGCTCTTGAGGGGATAATCTATAATTCCTCTTGAACACGTAGTCTCCCAAGGCTCGAGACAATGCGAGATTACCATTCACACGATTCAACTGGACCCAACCACCACCAGCTATGATCCTACGTAGCTCCTCTTCGTTGTTGGGCTTGTGGTCATATGACAGTGTCTCCACCTGGGACCACAAGGGATAAGTTAAATAATATGAAATATTAAATTTAAAGGAATGAAAATCCACAAAACACACCCTGCACTCCAGCTTAAAGAATGATCATTGTAACATTTTAATAGTCTCAGCATTTTTTTGGTTAGTTAAGATAAAGGATTTCATTTCATATTTTTTGTGTTATGACCTGGTAACAAAATATTTAAACCAATTCAGGTCATTTTAAATTGACCATTGCAAAAAATGAAGGGTGCATATTTAAAAATTTTCATTTTTGAAAAAAAAAACTCTTTAAATTAAAGATGACAACAGGTAAAAATTATACTTCTTTATTTTGTTTTACATGTGTAAAAGGTTGCTTGATCTTTTTGTGAACCGATAATGCCAAGCCAAGGGCGAAATGTAAGCAGTTTAACACAAATTTTAAAACTTTTATTATCTCTGGGTGGTCAAATCGAAATTAAAAGCATTAGCATTCCTGTATATAAGTAACACTTATGGCCAAGGGATGATTTAGTTAAATATGTCGCAAATTTAAATGGGGCAGCCAATATAAAAACAAATCTTTTAACATATTCAATAATTAATTCTTAACCTATTTAATGGTATGTTTGAATTTTTGTTTTATTGCTTATTTAGGTGGACGAGCTCACAGCCTACCTGGTGTTAAGTGGTTACTGGTACCCATAGACAACTACGACTTAAATGCGCCATCTTGACATATAAGTTCTAAGGTCTTAAGTATAGTTACAACAGCTACCCCACCCTTCAAACCGAAACGCGTAACTGCTCACGGCAGAAATAGGCAGGGTGGTGGTACCTACCCGCGCGGACTCACAAGTGGTCCTACCACCAGTAAAAAAACATGCATATAACCATAAGAGTTCCTCACCACACCCCTGACACTAGCCACGGCTCTGGAGTCGCCTACATTAGCGCAGTACAATGTGTTGTCCTTGATAAGCACCACCACTGCTGTACTGCCTGCAACCTTTTCTTGCAACATATCTTCTTCTAGCATTGCTCGATCTAGATCTAGAAAACCCTGTAGACAAAACAATTTTCAAATGAACTTCTTCGATTGAAGTCTTCTTGCATTTGGGCCAAGCAATGCAACGGTGTTCAAATCCCACGGGCAGCCACCATTTTTTATAATGAAATACATACTTAACAAATGTTCATGATTGACTTCCACGGTGCAGGAATAAACTCGTGTAATAAAAATCAAACCCGCAACATTATAATTTGCGTAAATACTGGTAGTAGGACGTCTTATGAGTCCGCACAGATAGGTACCACCATTATCCTTATTTTTGCTCTGAACCAGTAATGCGTTTCAGTTTAAAGCGTGGGGCAGCTGTTATACTATGGGCTCACTTAACACCAGGTGGGCTGTGAGCTCTTCCACCTATCTAAGCAATAAAAAAACTGGGTTATCTGATTAAATAAACGTGAGTACAAAAACGACACGCCTTCTTGTTTTCTGATAAAAACTGAACTTTTCTGTGAATCTTAGCTAATACTTGATATTAAATTATGTAATTTTATCAGTTTATACTATATGTTATAACTTTATCATGCAATTTTGCGGTTATAGTTTAAATAAATGAAATACACTCAACTAACATCACAAAAGGTTTTCCAGTACACAAAATTGGCCAACTACTTACTAGACTACAACACATTGATCCATGTAATTGGGCAGTACAAAATAGACATTTGATATCATTTTAATTGTGATATCTATCTAATAGGCTTTGGCAACAACTTATCACCAGTGAGTACATTTTCATTATAAGTGAATAAAAATTACCAACAATTATCAACCACAACTTAATTCATTTGTAATTAATTTGTTTACCTGTTTCAATGCCTCTTCAATGTTACCAAGGTGGTACTCGGGTCGTGCTGTTATATACTTATGTAAATGTTTCCCAGCATGTTCTGCTATGTTTGAACCTTAAACAACAATATTGATAATATTAATTTTTTTGTTCAAATTTTAGTGTACCAGTTTTTAAACGTCTATCTATTGATGAGATCTAATGATCACTTAGGATTTTTTATTTTATTTTGAATAGACAGTTCACCAGGGTTAAGTGGTTACCAAGACCCAAAGACTCACAATGTGACTGTTGCTTGTGTGACGTTGTGACCTTGAGACACAAAGTCTAATTCCCATCTGTATAAGAGTACAAAAGTTGTCTCTCTGTTCAAACTGGAAGGCAATACTATGTTTCATCAAATATTGACAATATTGGTTAGAAATACCTTACTGCTTAGGAGCAAGCGCAAGACAGCTTATGAGGGCCCTGCGTACCAGCAGGGTACCTTAGGACTATAACATACAACAATATACCCATGCAGTAAGGTATTTTTATGCTCATGCTCACAAAACTCCACTACAAAATAATTTATGCAGATCTGATGTTTATTACACATGTTGTTCATTCACCATTAAAGTTATTTGTGAACATATTAAGTACACATTTCAACAGAAAAATTTTCACCTGCCTAAAATACCTCTGGATAATTATTGAAAAATCTATTCCTTTCAAAGCCTTTTAGAAACTATTTTAAATACCTCCATGACCATCGTAGACTGCAAAAAATGCAGTGCCCGGATCATCAGGTAGTGACAGTATATGTGTGTGTGAGTCATCCATGGACACTCGCCAGCCTTGCATGCATGATGATCCGACCAAGAACCTTGAATCTTGACATGTTGCTGACTGCTTCTCTGTCACAGGCTCAGAAAGGGTTTGCCCCATAACTCTGAAAAATAAAGGTTTCTTTTTATTTACTACATTGGAGCAAATCTTATTTAATTTAGATATTCCACTGAGAATAAAAAAAATATACAAGAATACATGAAAAACTTAATAGATTGTTTTTACAATTTAAACTTTATTGGTTCAACAACATTATGTGGAATGTAAAGATCCTTCTGTTATATGGTATTTGCCATTGTATTCTCATATTAATGTTAATTGCACAAATGACAATTAAAACCTTTGTTTGTGCCATATTTAACCCAATATTTATTTATTAATATATCTATATGCTTAGACGTTTTAAATTTGAATTTAAGTAAATAGTCAAAAAAAAATTTCAACATTTCAATTACTTTAACTGCTAAATAAGAAAAGTATTTCAACAGCTCGAAAACATTATCTAGGGTGGACCCGTAATCCATTTTCATTTACCAGATTAAATGATAAGATAGTAGAAAATGTTTGCTACTCTAAAGTATCGAAGTTTAAAATATAAACAGTGTAAAGTTTTGTGTTATAAAAGTGTACGCGGAAAGGTGCTAAATGCTCAGAATCATCAATGATCAAGATCTTTCGTGACTAACACCTGATGTCATGCACTCAAAAAGTAACAAAAAATCTATGTTTTTACTTTTTCTAAATATTAGAGTTTTTGTTGAAATAATGAGGAGAATCTTTAAAAAGCTATTCCTAATGAACTTACAGGTAATAGTTTCTGTGCAAATTAGTGCTATGTATTATTAGTATTGCAACATAAACATGATAATACTACTTCAATTTCGTAAGTTTAGAATGACTTTTTCGTTATTACTTGTTACTCACATTTATTTTCAAATGCACTTTTATGATCACCGGTTCTGATACCTCTGTTGATAACTTATTTTACAGTTTATTTTTAATAATTCCTCCCTAATGCGTAGGTAAATAATGAAATGTACGGTAGGTACCTACCTCTACTCAATGAATCTTTCAAAATGTCAAGTAAAATGTGACATTTGATTTTTTTTAAGGGATTTTATGACCTGGTAACTGAGACCTTTAAGTCATGTCTTATTTTATTGTAGATTCATATTTTTATGAAAAATGATATTATGGAGTGAAATGCAATGAAGATGATTAATTTGAGACATTAATCAACTGGGATGAAATTAAATGAAATGAGATGATATGGGATGGAATTTTTGGAGGATCCCGAGAAGTTACGTCCAGCGGCTTTGTTTCATTTTCCCACATTTGTGCACTTTCACAGATGTTAAGCAGTTAATAAACCACCATTATTACACATTTAAACCCGAAGAAACACCAAATAGACAAAATAAAACAAATCACACAACTTCACTTTCAGTTCAGTTCAAGTGAATATACGTACTTATTACAAGCGTCTACCATTTAGCTTATTTGTGCTTTTTTACAGCTCGAAAAAATGTCTCAGTTTTGCTTTATTTGCAATAAACTTTTAACTGAAGATAAAACAGTAGTGGTTGATCGTGGAATGCCAACTTTAATCGAGGCTAGTATCGCGAGAGGTGATGAGCTTACTGAGTATTTAAGAACTCAAAAATCCGTTACGTGGATTGCAGAAAATCATATACCCGGAAAACTTCAATCACTCCAGTAAAAAGAAAACCTGAAGAGGAACAGGCTAGTACTTCAAAAATAATTCCATGATGAATGTCCAGATGTCCTCATAATTGAAACAGCAATAGAAAAATTTAATGCAACAAACACAACAATTGTAGTTGAAGATGTTGATTTGTTAGTACTACTTACTGCAAGAACTCCAATGGATAAAATTATTTATTTCCTGAAACCTGGAAGGGCTCAACAGCAAACAGTGATATATATTTCAAAAAGTTTATCTGCTTATTCTAAATGCCAAAACTATATTTTATTTTTACATGCGATAATCGACTGCGACACTTTATCTACAATGTACAGAATAGGCAAAGCGGCAGTATTTAAATTATTCGAAAAAAACAATAATTACGGAAAGAATTCGGTTTCTTCTTGCGGCTTAAGGAGCTCCAAAAAAAATTACTTGCATTGATAAATTTCGTTACTTAACTCTGGAACCGATTCAAACTTTACTCCCACCTGCTCCAGAAAAACTCCACACACTATTTTTTGCAACTGCAAAAAAGGTTGTAGTGCCCAATGTGGCTGTAGAAAAGTCGAGTTGCTGTATTTCCCAGCGTGTACCAATTGCCAAGGTCAGTCTTGCTCAAATTTCCACTTGAGTACAATAGAGGAAGAATCCTGTGATTTTAATGAAGAGACCAATGATTCAGCCACATTTGAACAATTTATGAACATCCAGCAAGAGGAAGAGGAAGAATAAGAAATCAAAGAAGACATTACTGTTGAAGTAGACTTTCAAGAGTATGAATCTGATTAAAATATCTAAAGAAATCAAAACAATAGTTAACCCAATAACCAATAGCAATATCAATAATCAATAGCAATAATAAGGTAATATCTAGAACTTGACGAGTATTGTTCCCTCTTAAAATTGTCATGACAGTTAGTGGAGTGGGCCTACAGGAGAAACCACGGTAAAAAAAAAATGCGCCGAGTACACTACATCACAGGTGGCGTGGAAATGTGTGCATATCATGTATAATGTGACTCTTAGAATCGCGATATCTCAGGAATGGTAACTCTTAAGAAAAAAATCATAAAAACTATTTTTGTAGAAAATTTGAAGATCTACAACTTTGCTTTGAAGTTTTATTTTGATAAAACTTACCGTTTTCGAGAAAAATACAAAAAACCTAAAATTTTCACCTTTGACCTCGAATAACTTTTCTAGCACACATGGGATCGATGGGGATTTTTAAACCTTTATTTTTAATGATAAACCCTAGCTCTCCACCAATATTTGGCTCTCCGGCAATTTTTGTTATTTCAAATGTCTTCTATATTGACCGGTCTATAGGGAGTTCAACACTCATATAAATATTAGCTTAAGCCATTAAGTACATGAATTTTCTCCATGGATATCAAGTTTCAAGTCAATCGAATGCATGGTTCAGTAGTTATAACGAAACATCCGTAAAAACTGCTGTAGATTTATACATTAGTAAATAGATTTAGAAAATATGATGAATATGAATAGAGATATATGTATAAATAAGCTTTGTTTTATTACCTAAACATCCTCGATGCTGAATACATAGTCATTCTCGTGATATTTAATACTAAGCTGGAAAATAGTGCTTGATTAAGTTTGATTTCCCCACAGTAATAATTAACTTAGAAAAAATATTTTGGTTGCGAAAAAACACTTGTTACACAATTTTAATATCACAAAAAAACATACAATAACAAATAAATTTTGACACGCTAAATGCGTCAGTCAATCAACTAATAGAGAAAAGGTTATAGATTGAAATCTATTAAAAAGAATGTAAACACTCGGTGACCACATTCTGTATTGAGTTTATGTTTTGTATGAAGTTCAATAAAACCAACAACTTCTATCAATTCATAAGCTTCCGCCTATCCGAGACGCAATAGCTCTTTGAAAATTTGGAACAATCCGGTCATAAGGTTGTTACACCACTACAATCACAAAATGGGCCCGCTTTCTATGCTTTAAGTCCTTCATATAACGTAGTGATTACTTGCTCAGTGGTCCTTCCAAGCTCTTGTCCAATCACCGTTCAAGTCGAACTCGTCGACAAGTTTGATGTGCTAGTTAACCCATAGACAAAATACCTATACCGAGTTTGTCGCCGGATCTTCTCAGTGAGCTACAATTCCGACCCCTTAGGATATCTAACGAAGCACTGCTCCTCTTGCCCACAAACGATAGTGAAGCCAGAATAGCCCCTTTATTCTACTGGCAGACAATTGGGCAAAAAAAGTAAAATGGGTACTCTGGGTTATCTTGTCAACTTTCTTTTCCTACCTATGCTGATAGCCTTGAGAGGCTATATCAGCGTTACCCTAGCGTGTAGGTGAGCTCTCGGGGCTCTAACCTGGGGGCATTGCTAACACTGGCCCTAGCAAGAAGAGTGCTTCGCAGAATCTACAACCAGATCGGAAACGCAACCCACTGAAAAAATCCAGCGACAAAATCAGTGGGCTGTCTGTATTAACCTACACCTAACCTACTGTATTAACCTACCGAGCCCTTCGAGGTTCGGCGAGGACGATGACCGGTGCTTGAGGTACCTAAAAGCACCGGTAATGGGTCGGGACGATCCGTGATGACGTGTGAATGTCACCCTCAATTGAACGAAATTATAAAACTAAACTATATAGTTGAAAGGAAACGAAGTTTAAAAAATATATTCTAATGGCTAATATAAAATATTGAGATTCAGTGATTCAGTGAATCTCAATTAGATGAGTTTTGCGCAGGAAAACTTTTGAAAGAAAAAAAAATCAATGTTCATTTAAAATCATTTGCTAGAATTTCGGCCAGTTAAAAGTGAGAAAACAACTGTGTCATAATTTTCTAATTTATCGAACCAATTTCCATGAAGACCATCCATCCATGAAGATTTAAAGAATGCGGAAGTTAGGATTTATTCACACAGAGACTACGTAATTATAACGGCGCAGATTAATTTAATTTTGTTTCGAATAATATATTACCGATCTAGGTTCAAACTTCCTGCGTGTGTTATCAATACCATTTTTACTTAAAGCTTAGGGCATTACCCAGTTTATTTGGTTCTTTTTATTGACTAACTACGGGAAAAAACTACAGTCGATAAGGGTCGTTTTCTGTTGTCATAATTAAAATCAAGTTTCTCTCGTGGATACATTGCCAGTGGATTTATAATCGAATATAGCCGAAAGCTCAGTAGGGTATAAATGTAACAGTGTAATGATGAGGTTTCACTCATTTTCGTATTTGCCTGAATGAATTACGACTGTATTAATATGATATTTAGATAAACGCATAGCGCAATGTGTAAGTCTACCTAAGTACACCTCTTAAATATTAAGCGTATTATCTATGCTTATTGGCAACATTCTCGCTCGACCTACATTGTTATGGTCTGTGGTAGAGACAGAAAGCCCGCCAGAACTGAAACATGCAAAATTGCACTCATATTACAATTTTAATTTCGTATAATAGAATATTTCATAATGTTAAATATAACTTCCATAATAATTGTTCTGTATATAAAAGTCAACAAGAAAGTGATACGTCGATACTCCGAAACGAGTTTAAGCGCCTCACTTTCCGGCTCACTGGGCATGGTTGCTTCGGTGAGTTCCTGCACCGGATCGGAGCCGAGCCGACGGCAGAGTGCCACGATTGTGGTTGCGACTTGGACACGGTCCACTGAGAAGATCCGGCGAAAAACTCAGTGGGCTGTGGCTGTGTCTGTGGGTTAATTTACTTGCCGAGCCCTTCGTCGCAAGCGATGGGTTCGACGAGAACGATGACCGGTGCTTGAGATACCTAAAAGCACCGTTAGTGGATCGGGAATCGGGAGGATCCGAAATAACGTGTTTTGGGCCTATTTCTCAATAATAGGAATAGAAATGCAAAGTATTGATTTCGAAATAATAGCATATTTATTTATTAAGTTTTAGTTATGGTTAATATTATGTCTAGTGTATTTATTGTATTATTTATTTACTGGTGATGATAGGACCTCTTGTGAGTCCGCACGGGTAGGTACCATCACCCCGCCTATTTCTGCCGTGAAGCAGTAATGCGTTTCGGTTTGAAGGGTGGGGCAGCCGTTGTAACTATACTGAGATATATAGAACTTATATCTCAAGATGGGTGGCACATTTACGTTGTAGATGTCTATGGGTTCCAGTAACCACTTAACATAAGGTGGGCTGTGAGCTCGTCCACCCAACCAACAATAAAAAATAAAAATAAAACACGTGTGGCACTTGGGGACTGCCGCGGTAAAGCTATTGCAAAGCATTTTTTATCAACTTATGCAATTACAATTAGACAATAATAATTTAATATTAAAACAATAATAAAAATAAAACCACGCTATATTTAAAAACATTAACAAAACTTTTACAAAAGCTAACAAATTAACTGTCCCCTTCACACTCATAAGCTAGAACGCGTGAGAGAGAGATGGGCAGACTTTTCATGATGCTCATGCAGTGCGGCGTCACGCGGCGCGCTTATTGACAAACATTAAACCAGCGCAACGTGTAAATGTGTTGAACGCGAGCTACATAGTAGGCGTAGTGGGGGTGTCAGGTTATTTTCGTTACGGAATTTCTTGATTCAGTCGCCGTACTCAAAGTCCGCGATAAAAGCTATGCAATATCTTAAAAATCTTAAAATTTTCATTTACATTCCAGATATTGTTAATTAGTATAGCAATAATGTGTAGACCGAACCTATCTCGGTGAATAAACTCTATTTTTAATGTTCGCGGTTTTCACTTGTCTTAATTTCATTGGTTAGTTGGCGTCGTCAAACACCCACACAGAAGTTTGTAAAAAATATGTCTCCTATCGCACTGTTACTATATACTCGTACTTAAGTATATATCGATCTAAAGTACATGCTCGCACTTTAAGAGCATTTTTAAACCAATCAATTTGAGCTTGTGTTTGCTCTGAGATAGTGGATGGGGAATTTAGCAACTAAAAAGTTTTAAATTTTGGCGTATTCTGTATTTATTCTTAAATATTTTCTAACAGCTTTCACAGAATTTGGAAGTTCAATTATTCGACTTAAGCAAATTACAAGCTTTGTCGTGATTTTCTAATGAGAGCCTTTTTTTTTATAAGAGCATGAGGTTTTTTTTATCACTCGGTACACTTTTAAACTTCTACAAGTCTAGCTTCTCATTCGTTAAAACAAATGTTGTATATGTAGAATGTATTTACGTTCTTATCAGTTAAAATATGACGCAAATAAGAATCAACTTTTTGTTCCATTATTACGAAAGATGACGAAATTGATGTCTACGTATAATCATTAATAAATAAATTTACCATTCTAATTACGCGCGTCTAATTTAATTACTGTTATTCGGTACGTACGGTATTGGACTTCGTTTGACTTTATTTATTCATTCGGTAATATGACAGGTTCGTGAAGTCAGAAAAAAAACAGAATATGATTATTTCCAATTGCGAATACAGATACACTAAAAACTTATATTGAAACTAGCTTTTGCCCGCGACTCCGTCCGCGTGGAATAGTTCACAAATAATGCTTTATTTTAGAACAAATTTGATTAGCATAAATAACGTTATAGTGACCAACCTTAACATATAGACATGCTGTAGCGGACTTTTTTTAGATCTTTTAAAGGAGAACAATTCTGTCATAAATTATTTTAGCGAAACTTTAACCGTTTCTGAAGCGCACGCAGCGGAAGCTCTCAAAAGGTAAAAATAACCCGGATTTCGAAACATTCTTTATTGGTGCTCCGCTTATATTGGTCTTAGCGTGATGTTATATAGCCTATAGCCTTCCTCGATAAATGGGCTATCTAACACTGAAAGAATGTTCAAATCGGACCAGAAGTTTCTGAGTTTAACGCGTTCAAACAAACAAACTCTTCAGCTTTATAATATAGATTACAATTGCTGTCTAAGCTCACGTGCTGTACCACACTTGAAAATACGAAATTACCAGTGACGTTGTTCTGGGTTTTGACGAACTGGACGGGTACGTGCACAGGAACACGCCGTACTTAGGACCACGGTCGACCGCTGTGCCAACGGGATCGGCGGTGCGGACTTCATCATCGACGGCACGACTTATCAACTCGCTAACGACATTAGGAAAGATCATTTACATGGCGGGATTAACGGACTTAATAAGGTGATTTGAAACTGTTATCCCCTGTAATATCATAAAGGCAGCTTTAGAGTTTCTCGTAAAATCTTCTCAATAGGTCGCGATTCCGATGCGGCCGCAGATTCAGCGAAGCACTGCCCTTTTTAAGGCAAATATTAGCAAATACTTTCAGGCTGAGCCCCGTAATGTATGCAAAACAAAACGAGCGATGTAGGTAAGAAGAGAAAAAAAGCAATGCAATATTTGGTACATACTACTTCAAATTTTTTTTTATAATTAACTTACTGGCGAACTTACTCGATGTGTTATCAGGCTCATACCGCAACGTTAATCATGCTGCAGTCCACCTTCAGACATGAGGTTAAGGTACCCTTTACATTGTATAAGAGTCCACTTCCAACAGTCAGCAAATAATACACAGATTGCAGTAGTTTACTTAATTTTGTATTGCTTTATTTGAAACTCCACTTTTACAATCTTTTGACATCTGCTCACTACCGAATACACTGATTTCTGTCCCGTTTTTTCAGACTACCGCCTTTTTTATTATGTCACGTCCCCACTACTGTAATTGCTCCCACCAACAGTGTTGCTATTTGGCAATCCGAAAATTGCCTTAACATTAACAAAATTAATTATTTTACAACAAACCTTACATTCGACCGTCCTGACACCATGTATGTCCCCATACATGACCCAGGTGGTAACCTTACATTAGGCCAATATTTACTCAATTAGTCGTCAGGTGTCCCTTCAAAGAAGCGTGCCTTTGTTGGTGCCAAGGGAAATTTAACAGTAAATTACAGATAATAATCAAAAACATAAAAAAAAAAAAATTGTGGCACTTGAGATCCAATACATTTTCAGTGAAATAAAATACTTCTTAAAAGCTATACATATCAAAATTCCCTTGAAATAAACAATTTTCAATTGTAAAACTTCCTTCAAACGAGTCAATTCTCAGTTGTGAAACTGCCATGACAAGTCAATTCTCAGTCGTGAAACTGCCATGACCAGCCAATTCTCAGCCGTGAAACTGCCATGACCAGTCAATTCTCAGTCGTGAAACTGCCATGACCAGTCAATTCTCAGTTAATGTGTGCCTTGAACCAATCAATTCTCAAGGACTTTATGAAATACACAAACCGAATCAATCAATTCTCAGTTGTAGTATTTCCTGTCTTGCCTTGAACCAATCAATTCTCAAGGACTTTATGAAATACACAAACTGAACTAATCAATTCTCAGCTGTAGTATTTCCTGTCTTGCTTTGAACTAATCAATTCTCAAGGACTTTATGAAATACACAAACTGAACCAATCAATTCTCAGCTGTAGTATTTCCTGTCTTGCCTTGAACCAATCAATTCTCAAGGGCTTTATAAAATACACAAGCTGAACCAATCAATTCTCAGCTGTAGTATTTATTTCCTGCCTTGTCTTGAACCACTCAATTCTCATTCTGGTCGAGGTGCGAACCGATTAATTCTCGCTCCTGACCTGTAAACAAAGAAAGAATAATTCTGTAGCGTAAGTGCTTCATCAATTCAGTTATATATTTGTATCATTTAATCATTCATTTATTACAAAACAACGTTATGTACAGGTTTATAACAACCCTTCATTATTATTTTCTGATAAATAATGATATCTCAACGATAACGATTACTTTAAATTTACAAATGAATGTATATTATTTTTTGAAGATTTAAAGACAAAAGTTCAGATGACGCGATATGTACCCATGGCTGTATTAAATCAAATTAACAGTATTTTTATGCTTATTTCCCAGTCCCTCAAACTCAGGGACTACTTTATAACGATCTAAAGCTTTTACGATCGGAGATGTACTGACTGACTGAACTTGATTTATAACTAGGTATCTCAAAATATTCTTCAGATACTCTACATAAGATCTTAACTATTTCAGCTGCTCAGTGCTTATACAAATCTAAGTGAGACAGTTCAGACTCCATGCTTAAAAACCGTGAAGTAGCGGAATTTCCATAATGATCGATTAACGAAGAATTATCCAACAGCTGGTTATCACCTAACCTACATAACACTAGCACGAAAGTCATCAATCTCGAGATGAAAAGGTATACTCCTCGAGGACTATATTAGCTTATAACCACAGTCTTTCATGATAGTTGGGATATTGTTTTGAATGTTCTCTATTCTATGTGTGACACGACTCAAAGACAATATCGTTTGTGTGACACGACTCAAAGACAATATCGTTAAGATAAACGTTTTCGGTAAATTTTGCACTAGAGCTTTTAGAGACCGCACCGAATTCGGTTGAGGAACCCCCTTCCTGATTAAAACAGGTTTCCATGTCGCTTACCAGGAATACCACATTGTTAGGTTTAACAGAGACAGTTTTTTATAGTAGTACTCATCTATGAGCTCATTAAGCTTGCTTCTTCGTCTCAACATGTCTTCTAAGCACTGGCCATAATTTTTTTCGTGAGGAAACGCGTTTATAATTTATCTTGCCCCTATTGCCACGTAAGATCGTATTTAAACTCTCGAACCACAACTTGGACAGTCCTTGGGTCCTATCGTCCCAACCATAAACCAACGCACATTCATTAACCTTTTTCAGCCACACATCTATTCGCTGATTTTTAACAGAAGAGTCAAAACTTTAAAGAATATTCTTGTGATCTATATTTTCATTAATCATTGTTGTGTTCTGCGGTAACGGTTGAGATTCGGGACCGTGCTTAATAGACTATTATTTTGACAACATCATTGGTAGAAAAGGAAGGACTACGTGACCTGATATGTGTTGCCCGACGTTCATGGTTGACTATTGCATGCTGCCCATCGTCACTCCGGCGCGCCTCGGTAGCTGCACGAAGCGAGGTCGCACGTGGCCTCTCGGTTGAAGAGAGTCGTGTATTTCTCTCGCATCGCCGTACAGTCTCCCGCTCTTGCTGCAGTTCTTGTTCTAGTCGCTGGATACGTTCATGGTATAGTTCCAGCTCCCAGGCCCGGCTGCACGTGCGAGAGCTGCGGCCGCGAGTGCGAGATCGGCTCGGACCTGCTTCGCCTCTGCGTCCTTTACGGCTGCGCGAGTGTGTCATCAAACGACGATCGTCTATTCATGTTCTGGAACTTGCGGACGTTGCAAAATGTTATTTTAAATTGAACGTGAATAATATGAACAACGTTCAACCTATACTAAAATGGTAGAGAGAGAACAATTGTTTTTCTATAAACTCTCAGTTATCGCACCCATATCAAAATTATTTCACCTACCCCAAACGAAAATATCAATGAAAAGCTTATGCAGCGTTTTATCGACGAACCTACCATGCGAGCAAAAATTTGTAGAATGATAACTATGTATATAAATTGTATATAAATTTCGTAACTAGTTATGCTTTATGCATTAAATTCATGGTTGAAGCTCAACAAACATTTGAACGTTGAGTTAAATTGAAACATGTGACATAACCATAACATCAGATACATTTTAGTTCGCAGTTTTTCTGAATTAAAATAGTAGATACGGCAGAAGACGCAGCAATTATTCCGTATAATACTTTATTCCGTGCTAAGCTTTAAAACTACCTTCGTAGTCAGCGCGGTTCTTAATTCATTTTCTCTTTTTTTTTGCGAACTAAATAATCGCGGAAAATTAATAAGAAACTCAAGAATGTACTTACGTGAGTCGACCACACTTCTGAGATATAAGAGTCCACTTCCAACAGTCAGGAAATAATACACAGATTGCAGTAGTTTACTTAATTTTGTATTGCTTTATTTGAAACTCCACTTTTACAATCTTTTGACATCTGCTCACTACCGAATACACTGATTTCTGTCCCGTTTTTTCAGACTACCGCCTTTTTTATTATGTCACGTCCCCACTACTGTAATTGCTCCCACCAACAGTGTTGCTATTTGGCAATCCGAAAATTGCCTTAACATTAACAAAATTAATTATTTTACAACAAACCTTACAATTGTAATAACGACTGTTCTGCCTTTCAAACCGGAATGCGTAATTGTTACACCACGATTACACTTGTGAATGTTAGCTCCAATATTTACCGGCTCACATCACTTCTTACCACAAGAACTGCTATGAAATTCAAGGAGAGTACGTCAGGATGTTTTTTTATGAATATGTTCATGATTTTTCAATTAGTAATAGATTGTAATTAAATTAAGAGAGTTAAAATTTTAATTTTGCTGCAAATGTGTCCCGTTAAGATTAAACATCTTAAGATTGATGGTGGTCACGACCCTCAGACATGAGGAACACGATTCGAGGAGGAGGTGTCCCGTCTGAATGTTATTAGTTACTTTGCCTTTTTTTCTTATCTAGCTATTCCAGCGTAACCGAGCGAGTAGGTGAGCTCTCGGGGCTCTAACCTGGGGGCATTGCTAAGACTAGCCCTAGCAAGAGCAGTGCTTCGCAGAATCTACCACCGGATCGGAATCGCGATCCACTGAGAAGATCCGGCGAGAAACTCAGTGGGTTGTGTCTATGGGTTGGTTTACTCTCCGAACCCTTTGTGGTAAGCGACGGATTTGACGAGAACGCTAACCAAGTCTTTGTCAATGAAGCACAGTCGAAACACTCCCTCCATAATAATAATAATAATAATAATAAGAGATGACCGACATGTGGAGGGTGGTATCTACACAAATAATCCCGGTAGTTTTATCGGTGAATGGTTTGGTCCCTAAAAGCCTCTCAAAACATCTCGAGAGGATTGGTCTCAACAAAAAGTCGGTGGTGGCCCAAATGCAAAAAGCAGTCTTGCTGGACAATGCCCGTATAGTTCGCCGGTTTCTCTCCCAATAGTCCCTAACGCTCCGGTTGATTGTTACCCACCTCGCCGGAGTGTATCCTACCGTCTTCCCAGGCGAGGCAGTGCTTAATACACATATTAATAATAATGAACCCACGTCTTATCTTATTGCAAGCTCGAGAACGATACTTTTCTTTTGCGTGAGAGCTTCTTTCAAAGCGCATAAATAGAAAGAAACTTTTTAAATAAACTCGTTCGATTTTCTCGTTCTAAATTCAACCATATTCCTTCGAGTTAAAGTAGAAGTCATGAATTTAATATGCTCTTCATGTGCTCTCTCACTCCTTTAACTATTGAATCGAGATCCAATGAGTTATTTTCTTTCATTCACTCACTGTCCGACGGCCACGCGGTGCACGTATCTGTGTCAAGTCTTGTCGCTACATTTAATCAATAATTAGTGAACTAAAAATAAAGTCAAAACAAATAGTGCATTGAAATGGCGTGTCCTATGAGGTGAGCGCTTTGTTGCTGATTGTTAAACTTTTTATTAAAATTTATATATTTCTTTTTATTGCTTATATGGGTGGACGAGCTCACAGCCCACCTGGTGTTAAGCGGTTACTGGAGCCCATAGACATCTACAACGTAAATGCACCACCCACCTTGAAATAAGTTCTAAGGTCTCAGTATAGTTCAAAGTAGGATAGTGTTTTCAAAGTAGGAAAACAGTGAGTTTTCTATTTTAAATAAACAAAGGCTTACAGCCCGCCTGATATTAAGCGGTTACTGGTTGATAGAACAATATGAGTGTGCCTAACCCACATTGAGACAAGTAGAAAATGGATCTTGTATTTCAAACCTTCCTGATGAAATCGGAAAGGCCCTCGGGCCACAAGTAAACATTCCGTCTTCAATAATCAAAAAGTCAAAGCAACCATTAATATAATGTTTTAATTAATTAAGATATAAATAAATATATTAATACTTTATGAATCGTAGCATTTACTATGTTATATATTTAAAAATTCTAACTTTATGACTAGTTTATTTAGCACGAAAACGCGATTCAATGTTTATTTTATCTTTACGACTTGGGTTAATTAAATAAAATTACAAATGTAGTCGGTTCATCGTATTGAAATTTGTCGGCCCCAATTTTAATTTTTTTATCTCAGAATTTTACTTAAATGATACACTTCGGAAAATTCTTGCGTGTTGCAGTTTCAACGTAACTTACTTCAAATCTTACATCATCGTCCTGAATGCCATATAAGACGGAAATAGCTATTTTCTAAATAATAAAAAAATACCTTTGAGTTATTTATTGATTACCTACCTATTTACTTCGGTTTTTAAGATGATGTTCTATTTTTTCAAACAAGCGATACAAACATAATTGATTCCGTACAGCCTATGACAATCTCTAAAAATATAAAATTGTTGATAAATTCTTAATAAATTATTTAGATAAGACTAATTTTTTCAGAAAACAATATATTTTGTACCTTTTTATATACCTTACATATTATATACCATTATAGACGCCTTAGATTTACGTAAAGATATTTATTAAGATTTACTAAGATAACAGAAGAAAAAACCTGTAAAAAATAGAATAGAATAAAAGGGAATGAACTGAACCAAATGTATTAATGTGTATTCAGCTTATAAAGAAATTGCTAATTTACTTATTTAAAAACTCCGTCGTCATATTGCCCCAAAATTTCGGTAACAACGTGTTTTATTTACCTAAAAAATATTGAAAGAGGAATTAAATTTAATAAAGATGTTTCCCACGGGCTTACCCTATTTTCATACCGTATTCCGTCAAAATCGGTTCGGTGGTCTCGCCGTGACAATGTAACAATCGCTAATTTTTAATCACTTTTTTTTTGCTACTTTTCATTTTAATAAATTCTATATGTTCCTCCAAATAAACCTCTGTCTAAGTTAGATTACTATTGTATGTGAAAACTCATACAACATTTTCGGAGTTACGCGCGAAAAAACAAACCGGTAGATCAACCATATAAATTAACATACACCGGTCACTGGTTTATGTTCTATTTACCCTTTTTAGCTACCCCCTTTCTGTTTTATAACCTTTCTTTAATATATAAACACGTCAGATTCTGCAGTTTTGTCGTATTAATTGATTGTAAATTTAAATCAATTCAATCAATAATTTATTCAATAAAATATTGAAATTAAATGCTAACTTACTGAATAATGACTAGACCCTGTCCGGAATTGTACCTTTAACTATACGAATACCGCTTGAGTCTTTTTCTTATTCTAATACATATAACAAGGCGTAGCTGCAATATTATTACATTCCGTTTACAATCTGTAAAGGGTTCCGATTTTTAAACATGGAATTCGTAAGTCAATTAATATAATTTTGAAATCATATGACGTAGTGATAAGATGAGGTAAGATTATGGAGGTGAAAGGAAGATAGGGAAGCGGTTAGTAGTAGCTGGATATTGTAGAAGTCGTTGACCTGTGTGTTCCGATTGATTGCAGGATAGACTATCGCTTGACCTCTGAACTTCTATGACTAAATGAAGTATGTTAGCAATAGAATACCTACTAAGTTTTATATTTTTTTACATAAGTATATAATTGTATTCTTTTGTGCCTGTTTATGTGACTGCTCTCCTCCTAAACGGCTGGACCGATTTCCAAGAGATTTCTTGTGTGTTCAAATAGATTCAAAAATGATTTAGATTCATAATTTGGTCAACAACAAAACGTTTTTTTAAAAATAGTATATAAGTGTTTAAAATTTTCGGATTTAAGACGTGTATACAGCACAACGTCTGTCGAGTTCGCTAGTAGTAAAAATTGGTTCAAAAGCTACAAAAATAAGGTTGAAAAACAAGCCAAACTAAATATAAGATTTTTTTTATAATGATATTTTTTCACCTTAGTGATTACGACTCTTTGCATAGGTATACAAATTTTCCAGATAATCAGATGTTAGTAGTGTTAGTGCATATTATAACCCATAGATATGTCTATTTCTGCCGCGAAGTAATTATATCAACTGAGATTTCGATCTCAGATGTCAAGGCGAACGGTGGCATTTACCTTGTGGTATCTTTAGGCTCCGCAACCACTTAGCATCAGATGGGACATGAGCTCGTTCAACCATTAATGTGATAGAAAATTAGATTGAAGGATTCCGCTACACAAACAGATACAGGTCAAACCAATAAAAGTATGTTAAATAGATGTAGTTTTTTAATTTATTCTCTAGAGCTTTAAAGTCGTAAAATAGAGTGTATAGTGTAGGTAGGTAGGTAAGTAGGTACTTACACAGCTTCAGACGCTGTTGACGAACAGGTAATTCAGGTTCATTATGTTTAAAAAAATACAGCCAAAGACATGACAGTTGAACGACCTGTGTGGTAACAAACACTCAATGTAGTTGTGACTTTATATTATTACTACATACTATACCAGGGGTGGCCAACTTGATTAGAACCATGATCTACTGTCTTCTGACGAAACACTCTGCGACCTACCAATGACCATTCATGAAATTTAATGAAACAATGTAGTTCAGTATACAAATAAGTAGCATATTTTCTTCTATTAAAAAGATTAAAATAAACCTGAAATTATATAATAAAAGAGAACTATTGTGTAGAAGAGAGGATGAATGATGTGACGTAACGGTCATTAACAAATGGTACAAGAAGATGATGCGCGTAGTTGTTGGTGATTACGTTGCGCAGTCTATTCTATGTATTTATATTTTTTGTCTTACCACGATCGACCGGTCGATCGTGATCTACCGGTTGGCCAATACACACTATCCTCCTCCTCACGACCTCTCACAGCTGGAGTCCCGCAAGGCTCTGTCCTCTCACCCCTCCTATTTAGCTTATTCGTCAACGATATTCCCCGGTCGCCGCCGACCCATTTAGCTTTATTCGCCGACGACATGACTGTTTACTATTCTAGTAGAAATAAGTCCCTAATCGCGAAGAAGCTTCAGAGCGCAGCCCTAGCCCTAGGACAGTGGTTCCGAAAATGGCGCATAGACATCAACCCAGCGAAAAGTACTGCGGTGCTATTTCAGAGGGGAAGCTCCACACGGATTTCCTCCCGGATTAGGAGGAGGAATCTCACACCCCCGATTACTCTCTTTAGACAACCCATACCCTGGGCCAGGAAGGTCAAGTACCTGGGCGTTACCCTGGATGCATCGATGACATTCCGCCCGCATATAAAATCAGTCCGTGACCGTGCCGCGTTTATTCTCGGTAGACTCTACCCCATGATCTGTAAGCGGAGTAAAATGTCCCTTCGGAACAAGGTGACACTTTACAAAACTTGCATAAGGCCCGTCATGACTTACGCGAGTGTGGTGTTCGCTCACGCGGCCCGCACACACATAGACACCCTCCAATCCCTACAATCCCGCTTTTGCAGGTTAGCTGTCGGCGCTCCGTGGTTCGTGAGGAACGTTGACCTACACGACGACCTGGGCCTCGAATCAATTCGGAAATACATGAAGTCAGCGTCGGAACGATACTTCGATAAGGCTATGCGTCATGATAATCGCCTTATCGTTGCCGCCGCTGACTACTCTCCGAATCCTGATCATGCAGGAGCCAGTCACCGTCGACGCCCTAGACACGTCCTTACTGATCCATCAGATCCAATAACCTTTGCATTAGATGCCTTCAGCTCTAATACTAGGGGCAGGCTTAGGGACCCCGGTAACCGTACTCGTCGAACTCGACAAAGAGGTCGACGTGCAACCTAACCCATGCATCAGCCCGCTGAGTTTCTCGCCGGATCTTCTCAGCGGGTCGCGATTCCGATCCGGTAGTAGATTCATTCGCGAAGCAGCTACTCTTGAGTTGTTAGGTCTCCTTCGGAGGCGCTCGGGTAGCTGTTAGCAAATCCCACCCCTCCTGGCTGAGCCTTTGCTCGCCCACCTGTCCTGGTGAAACTGGAAAGGCCTTCGGGCCACCAGTAAACTTTCAACCATAAAAAAAAAAAAAAAAAAAAAAAAAATACACACTATCCATGTTTACACTTCGACTTTGTCTAGATGTCTCAGGAAACTATTATACTTAGACCGACCGGGGGCTGTCCGCTGGCCTGTCCAAATAAAGCAACAGAAAATTACGGATGAAAATTTAAAACAAAGAAAAATTCTTTGGTTTTCTCTATCTTTGCCAAAACAATTATAATGAAACCAAATGACCGTGCATTTCATATTTTTAAGCAAATATTACAAACACGTCCAATAAATTAAGCAAAAATACACAAAAACGAATAAAAAGTGATATTTTACTATTATTTTAGTGTAAATGTTTATGATAAAAAAAATAGAAACAAAACGGATTGAGTAAAAGAAACACCAAAATTCCCTCCCGATAGCACGTTGCTATGAATGTACTATTGGAGATATAACACAAGGTCGTCACACAGACGGCCTGTCGTAAAACTCCTTATGCAGTATGATATAAGGACTTGCTGCGCCAAACCCATATAATGTGAAATAAGAAGTAGAAGAATATAATATAGCTAAAATACAATGAAGTACGCTCATTTGCGTCCAATGAGCGGTGTCTCTATTAGTCTCCAATCATCAAGGCTCGATGATGAACGATCTCACGTTGTCCATATACAGCAGGTTTCCCCAATCTACATCACGACTTCGGTCCACTTTGTGTGAGGCAATCAAATGCTGGGTTTCCAGTTCGCGGTCGCCTCATTATCTTTTTGCCCTCCGCAGCCTTTACTTTACTTTCGAATAAATGTTTTTAAACTTATCGGCGTAAGGATAGTACCTAAACTTCCCTAAGCTGCCAAAAGTAACTATACCGAGTTTCAAGTTAATCGGTTAGGCGATGTTCGAAAGTATAGATCACGAGTAAGCCTTAAAATTTTTATGAATCACATTTAGAGCTAGACGAACAACCATAATAAAAAAAACCTGAAAATCCCTTGAACTGATTAGGTAAATTGATGTTTTAAATAGTTTTTGACGTTTATTGCTAGTTTACATTTAGTAATGAAAATGTTTATTTTAAGATCTATGATTTTTGTTATATGTTAAAAGTATATCTATTTTAAGACAAAATTTACCATAACCATCCGTACACCATGTTTTGAATAAGGTACGGACCTACATATTTAGGTTCTACAGGAATATGCTGCTCCTAGGAATATGATTACGTCAAGGCTAATCAATTTTATGGCAATTAACATTTGGCCGCCAATTTTATCGTATAGCTGGGACTAGTCAGCGGAAAATGGAAGGAGCAGAGCTCAAATCAAAAGCGAGGAGAATGTCCGGATCTCGATTGAGAAATTGTAGGTCTATTTCTGTACCAGCCATTTTCGGCTTTACTGAGTGTTATTATTAGGTACATACGTTTGGGAAATGTGCTGCCATCTGTCGTCGTTGCGGATTGAACTCAAACTGCAGCATAGGAACCACTTATTTATTCCAAACGCACCTTAAAATCGGATACATTGATAATCAAGTGGTTTTTATATATTTGAATCTTTTGAAACGTAGAACGCAATTTTTATCGGTAGGCAGCGGCTTGGCTCTACCCCTGGCATTGCTGAAGTCCATGGGCGACGGTAACCACTCAACATCACGTGGGCCGTATGCTCGTCTTGACGTTTATCTCTCAATCTGACAGCCTGTCTTTTTTCTTAGGGAAGTCTCCCGTTGCTAGGGCTGTGTGTGAAAAACCATTCAACCAACCATAAATAATCATGGTTTCGAGGGATATCACCATCTGATTCTGTCTTAGAATGCAGCGAACTCTCTCCCTCTAGTTAAAATATGGTGAATCTCTCGCGAATAGGAGGGATTGACTTTGTGATGTCTGTGAGGTTCGATAACCATTTGACAACCAGGTCAAGCCTGAGCTCACCACTCAAACATCTTTTTTTTATATATACTAGCTGACCCGGCAGACTTCGTAGTGCCTCAATCGATAAATAAAAGATCTAAACTTAAAACAAACAAAAGGAATCCGTCCGACGGGGGGCACATTAAAGGAGAAACAAAATTGTTATTTTTATTTAATTCCGAGCATTTTCATATTTATCTACATTTAAAACCTTCTCTGGACTTCCACAAATAATTCAAGACCAAAATTAGCCAAATCGGTCCAGCCGTTCTCGAGTTTTAGCGAGACTAACGAACAGCAATTCATTTTTATATATTTAATAAATAGATAAATTATTTTGTACTCTTTGACACAGATCAGCGATCGACGAAATAAATGGCCAAGAAGGCGCGCATCTTGGTAACGAGGCCGGCATGCTATACGGAGAATATTTGATGTTGGATAAACTGCTGTCTGCGCAGAGGATGCTCAGCGCTGAGTCCTCTAAACCTGTACACGATGAGCATCTCTTCATCATCACACACCAAGGTAACGTCCATATCCATAAAAATAGATTACAGTTGCTATTTTTTACTGATGGTAGGACCTCTTGTGAGTCCACGCGGGTGGGTACCACCACCCTGCCTATTTCTGTCGTGTAGCAGTAATGCGTTTTGGTTTGAAGGGTGGGGTAACCGTTGTAACTGTACTTGAGACCTTAGAACTTATATCTCAATATGGGTGGCGCATTTACGTTGTAGATGTCTATGGGCTCCAGTAACCACTTAACACCAGGTGGGCTGTGAGCTCGTCCATCCAACTAATCAATAAAAAAAAAACTAGCAGTCGTCAACGACGAGTAATTTAAATCTAGTTTCTTTAACCAAGGTCATGACTATGTATAATTACACTTCAATACCCATAATAAAGGCTTTATTAGTCCAAGTACACTATAATTACTGTATCACTACTTTTAAAATAGGTTTGCATGTAAAACTGATTTAAAAACATCATGTAAATTTCAGTGCATATACCATGTTCTTTGAAGAATTTTAAGTATAAGATCTTTCGTCCCGTGAAAAAAATTAAGTACCTAAATGTATTTTTTTGAAGCGATTTATTAATTTAGATTATATTTTTTTACTGTTATCACCATATATATGTAAATATTATGAAATAAAATACAGATATGTAATAAAATTCAGATAATTCTTATTGTTTGTTTATCGATATAGCGTCAAGAAGTTTTTATTTTTTATATATTAAATTAAAATTCACTGCTTAAACGCTATTAAATTTAATTAGACTGGCGTACACACATTGATCTGCGAGACTATACAACAAAACGAGTATTCAAATTTGAAACTATACTTTTACGTCAAAATGCATTTCCGACAACGTTGCGACCGAGTTACCGAATTATGACAACCGTAAGCGTAATTTACGTAATCGACCTAAATCACATACATGCTGCATATCATCAGATAAATATTGCTCACCGAAACTCGTATAGATAATACAAGCGTGCGTATTTATAGTTTAAAACAATATGATGTTAACACTAAACATACCCATAACGAGTCAAATGACCCATCTTGAACTTTTGCATTGATGCTTTATCACATTTGACTTCCCGATTTTTTCTTACCAATTAATCTACAGTCATTATACTATATTTTTTTTTGTTTAGTTTTGTTTATTTTGAGTAATACTTGTCGTATACCGTTATCTACCCGTTATTGTACAAATAGGTACCAGTGAGTGTGAGTATGATTAGTGTTAAATAATTAAGCCCTGCCCATTTGTACCAAAGTAGTGTTGAATTTCGATCGCAAAGAAGGGACAGTCGTGTTTTTTTTTTATTGCTAAGATGGGTGGACGGCTCACTGCCCATATGGTGTTAAGCGAGACAGGGTGATGGTACCTACCCGTGCGGGCTCAAGAGACAATCAGAAAATTTTACTTCGACGGCGATTTGTCAAAGTGAGTGACGATCACTCATGCTATTTAATATAACTTTATATACCTACTTAATAACAACTGAGTTGTCACTAACGATAATAATAAAAAAAAAAAACAAAAAAAAAACGACTTAAAAAAAAAACATCAATGTAGTCGAAGTCAAAAAGAAAAACTCAAAAATTACTAATCGAATTTTGATTAATTTCACATTCAAGCACCGGCTTTCAATTAAAAAAAGGATCATTGAATTCGGTTCACCTACAAAAAAGTTCTGAGGTACACACATAATATTATTATAGAAAAATACAGGCGCACCGAAAACCTCTCCTCCTTTTTTAAGTCAATTAATAAAAATAATTAAAAGTTAGAAGAAATTATATTTCCGAAATGTAAGTGTCAAATTACGAAATATTTGAACCTCAAAAGATAATTAATTAAAAATTAATTCACACTTTCTCCATTGCGTAATAATTTGATGTAATTTCTGTAAGTTTTTTACTGGTGGTAGGACCTCTTGTGAGTCCGCACGGGTAGGTACCACCGCCCCGCCTATTTCTGCCGTGAAGCAGTAATGCGTTTCCGTTTGAAGGGTGGGGAAGCCGTTGTGACTATACTGAGACCTTAGAACTATATCTCAAGGTGTGTGGCGCATTTACGTTATAGATGTCTATGGGCTCCAGTAACCACTTAACATCAGGTGGGCTGTGAGCTCGTCCACACATCTAAGCAATAAAAAATAAATAAATAAAAGTTTGGCAATGCGCTTGTGTACAAAGGCAAAGTGTACGCCACTTCAATGGACAAGTCATAATATATAAATGTAATGTAAAAAAAATGTAAACATTTCCTAACAGTTCCTTCTGGTTTACAACTGGGCAGGATATTTGTTGAATAACACTAAGTTCAGTTCCAACTTACCATCAGTAAATAAACTGGACACATTTTTATATCTAATAGACGAACATTATTTTTGTAAGGGAATTTTTTTCCCATTCTTTATATAGTAATCAAGTTACTCAAATATAACCTGTTTCATAGACAAATTGCTTAATTGTTGCCACAGCCTACGAACTCTGGTTCAAGCAGATAATATTTGAAGTGGATTCTGTGAGGGCATTACTTAACGTGGAAGGTTTGGACGAAAGCCACACCATGGAGATATTGAAGAGACTCAACAGGATTGTGCTCATATTGAAAGTGAGTATCATTTTTTATCACCTAAACTTCCGTTGTCAAATAAGTACAAGATGGTATTGTATTATTTGACGATAATATATCAGTAAGCATTAGAACAAATAAAATCGATTAATAACTAAAAACTTTATGAGGTAGGATCATAAGTTTCAACATGCGGCGACGATCACAGCTCTATACGATGACCAATCGATTATGAGATACCACTAAAAACATGTTGTTAAATTCATTAATGATAACGCATCCGTCAGTATCAAACATAAATATATCGAACAAGCTACGCATAACCGCCAAGATAAGCCGAAACCCTGACAGTTGACCCGAAACAATAAAATATATTTTTTTAAATAATTTTCTAGTTCAAAGTGGTTGCGTTGAACTGTTTGTTTTCTGAAGTGTCTTCTAGATACACGCCCGTTCTATATACTAGTATTAACCGGATGTTGTAGTAAGATTTGCATATGTCCAGCCATTGTTGACATCTGTCACGTGAACAAGAAGACAGAGAAATACTTCAACCAAATAAGATCGGAGATTGTAGTACTATAGGACGCAATTTGATCCAATTTTCATGCAGACAAAGGAAAGTTAGGGAATAATAGAGTACGGGATAGTGATACCCGTCATCTTGCGGCAATAAGAGAGCTACATACATTTAGCCTCATTTTTCGGTCCCACAGAAGCTCCAGTGAAGCTGTTATTGAAATATTTAAAACTACTAGAGGTCCCGCAGTAGTCGAAATTCGACTATAATTAATTGGAATTCTAAGTTTGTACACTATTATGATTGTATTTTATAATCACAAATTTCGCCAAGACTACACTATAAAAATATTAACAAAGACAAACAATATTTAATCTCAATTTGACAACAGACGTCAAGAACAAAAGTTTCACAATAAATAGTATGCATGCGTGTGTGCGTCAAATACATGGTATGTAGTGTGTGTAATGTTTTCTTTATTGATTTAATGTATCTTTCATGCATTATTTAAAAAAAATATTAACATTGTGCACTTCTTCTCTATATTCTCTATAAGTGTGTAAAATTTCATACTCCTCCGTCCGCGCAATTTTCGTAAAAAGGGATACAAAGTTTTTGCTTCACGTATTTAATATATAGATTCTGTCACAAAAACGTCCAAGATGGTTAATCGTTATCAATATTAAATTAATGTCGCCGCACATAATGTGTCAGTATTTACGATGTTGTACGGAAGATAGCACTAGTGAACCTATTAATAAGCAGTTCTGTTTGTACTAATTGAATTGAACGCACTTTTACAAATGTAAAAGCGAATATTTATTTTCTATTTACCGCAAGCTGATATCTTAAATAGATTTACATATTATTATGTAAATATGATATTTAGGGAGCGACGATCTTTATATATTTTTAGACACTAGAGGATGACCGCTTTGCTCGGTATTTTTTTTGATAAATTATGCTTTTTAGAAATAATATTTCTAATACGAATTACATATTGATATTAATTATATTATATTATTTGTTATTTTCTTTCAATAAAAAAAATAAGTTTATGCTTAAGTTGATTATCGATAAAGTTCATTATTGAAAACACGAATAAAACAACATTTTCTGAAAATAAATCGTAGCTAGATCAATTTATCGCCCCCGAAATCTTCTGTATACTAAATTTTATGGAAATCGTTGGAGCCGTTTCCGAGATTCAGATTAGGTATATATATATTTATATTTATTTATACAAGAATTGCTCGTTTAAAGATATAAGATATATCGTATAATTTTTTTTTTCATACGTTTATGGCTTTATCTTGTGAGTTAAATGTATTTATTGGTTTCAAAGAATGGGTGTCGTATATAAGGATGGATATCTATCAATAGAAATGCTGTAAATAGCCATTTTTATGTAAAGCTTTTTACGTAAGGAGTGGACCGTTGATCTTGAAAACCAGTACAAACATAATAAAAATTACTTATACGGTTAAATCCCGCATTTTATAAAAAAAAATTACATGAACACTCATAAGAATTCGAATTGTCGTAAATATTATAATAACGATAAAAAAAAAACATCCTAAAAAGATTTCGATGGCCTGTCTGAACGAGGATATGCGAGAGAAGAGTCTGAATGCAGAGATGACGTATGATAGGTCTGAATGGAAACAGAGGACATGTTGCACCAATCCCATATAGTTCGATAAGAGGAACAAGAATAAGAAACCTGATATTAAGCCGTAATAACTAATTTGATCTGTGTCCACGGCTCGAGAAGACCGAAGAAACTATTAATTATGTAGTATGAAGATCAGTATCTGTTTCTATTTCTCCTTAGAATGTTGGGTCATCGAGACGTTAATCTATATATATATATATATATAAATGAATTGCTGTTCGTTAGTCTCACTAAAACTCGAGAACGGCTGGACCGGTTTGGCTAATTTTGGTCTTGAATTATTTGTGGAAGTCCTGAGAAGGTTTAATAGATAGATAAATATAAAAATGCTCGGAATAAAAATAACAATTTTGTTTTTCCTTTGATGTATCCCCCGTCGGACGGATTCCTTTTGTTTGTTTTAAGTTTATTTTATACAAAAGCTTAGGTATTTTATTTATCGATTGAGGCACTACGAAGTCTGCCGGGTCAGCTAGTAAATAATAATCTTTAGCTCAGAAATCGAGGATAAATTCTGATGATTATGCTCCTTCAGAATGTAACTCGCCGATTTTATCTCAGACTATTCCAAGACCTGTGTCTACAAATTAAATAAGTAGTTTGTTTAAGAACTTTAATTATGTACAATTTTATGTGGCGACTGGATTACCTAAAAGTGTGCGATATATTGCTTTTTTTATTGCTTAGAGGGATGGACGAGCTCAAGGCCCATCTGATGTTAACTGGTTACGGGAGCTCATAGACATCCACAATATAAATGCCGTCACCCACCTTGAGACATGAGTCCTAAGTCACAGTTTTACAGTACAACGACTGCCGAATGGTCAAAGCGGAACGCATTACTGCTTGACGCGCAAAGATAGGTCGGTGGTACCTAGTAAAATGAAACCCGCAAAATTATAATTTGCGTAATTACTGGTGGTAGGACCTTTTGTGAGTCCGCGCGGGTGGGTACCACCACCCTGCCTATTTCTGCCGTCAAGCAGTAATGCGTTTCGGTTTGAAGGGTGGGGCAGCCGTTGTAACTATACTTGAGACCTTAGACCTTATATCTCAAGGTGGGTGGCGCATTTACGTTGTGGATGTCTATGGGCTCCAGTAACCGTTTAACACAAGGTGGGCTGTGAGCTCGTCCACCCATCTAAGCAATAAAAAAAAACAATAAAAAAAACCTACCCGAACTAGCTCACAAGAGACAACCTCCTGACAATAATAACGCAAATTAGAATTTTTGCGGAATTAAATTTTTATTACACACGCTGTAGTTTAAAAATTAAAAAAAACACACTTTCAAAGCGAGCCGAATTAAAAATAATTACGTTTTTATTCTAATGATTTTGGTTTTAGCCAAATTATTGAATCTTTTTCTGTTATCGTGGGACGTGTGCAAATTGAAAAATTCATTTAGATAAATAGATAGACAGATCGACGGAGGTCAAAGTAATAAATATTATAATTTTCGTTCGCGTTCTCATTGGCTTTAAAATATTTTAAAAGACATTGTTTTTGCGTATTTTCACGTCTTTTTCATACTACTGTATATGTTACAGTAAAAGTATGTTTTTTTTTATTGCCCTTGTTGGCAGACGAGCATACGGCCCACATGATGGTGAGTGGTTACCATCGCCCATGGACTTCAGCAATGCCAGGGGCAGAGCCACGCTGCTGCCTACCGCTAAAATGTACACATTTTCCGGTAAATGTGCACATTTGCCTCCTCGTTTGGGTAATGTGCATACAACTAACATTTACAATTTCAAAGAAGGGAAATGTACATTGAATTCACAATGAGCATGTCGTTTTGGTAAATGTGAGCATGGCATACAAAATACTAAATCGCAAGTGCTAATAGTGTGGTGCGCATGCGCTTGCGCACAATGACATCCTAACCTAACCTAACCTACGACATATTATATTATAATATATAAAGAAAAGTATGCTTTGTTGGTCATTTATATTTTTGAATTAAAATAATTTTCGTTATTAAAGCCTTTTGTATTATTATATGTTTATTTAAATAAATATTTTTTTACTGCAACAACATTATTAATTTATTTGTATTCCAACTTTTCTTGAAACATGAAAGTAAGAGTATACATTTATCAAAACGTGAAGGCAAGAGTACATACACATTTGCCGGGAAATGTACATATACATTTGCCGGGAAATGTACATATACATTATATTCAGTTCACATATACCTAACTTTTTGGCAAATGTGCACATTTAGCGGTAAAAGTGTACATTTCCCAAGAGTGTACATTTACCGTAACATATATAACTAGAAGAACTTTGTGACGTGTACTTTGTTTATACATATAAACATACAGTATCAAATGTTAACTTTCCACTTCGACACCAGACACTGTCTCATTTCAAATTCACTTTCTTATAATGTACAACTATCAAATTCTCTAGCAATCTTGCTGCGATACGTGAACATATTCTAACTATATAAAACTATACACGAATAAACTCGTATTCTAAATATAGGGTGCAGTTTTTCTTAAAATATAAAATATAAATATAAAATATAAATATGCAGTCCAATTTACTTTTATTTCAATAAAATCATCGAGGAACTTCCTCAAAAAGCTAATCAAACATTGAATAACATTTGTTTTGTTTCATTTGCTAACAATATACAGGATGTGATATTTTTAACAAAATAATTATTTTTGAAAATTTAAAACGAAAGAAAAAAATTAAAGGGTTTTTTTTTGGATATTTTGGTTTGGCTATTTGTTGGCTTCTGGTATCTTTCGTGGCATTGTCTATCGCAGAGCGCACTCGAGAAACAGCGGTAACGTTAACTAGTGTCATTCGCACTGATGTCTATGGACTCCTATAACCATTTCACACCAAGCAGCTCTTGTGCTATCCAAAGTACAAAAAACCTTGTATAAGTAGTTTAAAATAGTTACACCCCTTTTACAGACAGGCTTTCATTTCTCTCTAGATCTTAAATGAGCTAACCGCCTAATTGATGTAAATAAATTAATATTCATAACATAACATCTCCAAATACATTTCCAGCTGCTGGTGGATCAAGTGATGATTTTGGAGACGATGACACCGCTCGACTTCATGGATTTCAGGCACTATCTCCGCCCAGCATCAGGCTTCCAGAGCTTGCAGTTCAGACTACTAGAAAATAAGGTTAACCAATACACTCTATACATAATTAAGCAAAGACGAAAAAATCAAGTACCGTATATTTCCGACTTTGATCATTGAGCATACACTACTCTTGTGAGGCTAGGGTGGTGGTATACATGTGCGCTATTTCTGCCGTGAAGCAGTAATGCGTTTCGGTGATTGATCCTTAAATACCTTCTAGGGGAGAAGGTAATTTTATTTATAATTATTACATTATATTTATAATTATAATTTGGGTAATTGCTGGTGCTAGGCCCCCTGTGACGCCTAGGCACCCTGTCCGCACGGGTGGGTACCACCACCCTGCCTATTTCTGCCGTGAAGCAGTAATGCGTTTCGGTTTGAAGGATGGGGCAGCCATTGTAACTATACTGAGACCTTAGAACTCATATCTCAAGATGGGTGGTGGCATTTACGTTGTAGATGTTTATGGGTCTCGGTAAACACTTAACACCAGGTGGGCTGTGAGTTCGTCCATCAATATAAGCAATATAAAAAGAAACAAAAAAAAACTAATGTGATATTTGGTAGTTAAAAGTTAGCTAGTTGTAGTGCCAATTGTAAGCCCGCTTTATCCGTATTTCTCATCCCGCTAATTGGATCGAAGCAGTGACGAGTAATTGTGACATTGCCGTTGTACATAATAAACATGAAACATGGACTGCATTTGAAGTTGGGTAGGAACATTCTCGTTGTCCTGTATGCACAATAAGATCAGCCGCCTACCGAGAGCAAATCACCAAATCGACACCAACTTAATCCATAAAATATACGCTTTAATGTTTTTATTTTAGCTTGGCTTGAAACAAGCCCTGCGCGTGAAATACAATCAAAATTATCAAACCGTGTTTGGCGACGACCCTGAAGCTATGGACTCCTTACAAAAGTACGTTTCATTTTATCTATATTGTCATATCAGAGGATGTTATGGCCAAAAGGATAAGTGGACCGGCATACAGATATCAAGTAACTATTTCTCTTCTCTTCTATATCGTTCCCTCACTACTGAGGATCGCGACCACATGTGACGTTCTTCCATTGTGTTCGATCATGGGTGGCATGGACCGCATGGTACAGACTACCACCAAGTGCTTGTCTTACTAGATCTGACCGTCTGGCTGCCCTCTATGCAACTATGCCTGGGTTCTAATTCCGAATGGAAGCAATAGTTCTCTAG
Source organism: Bombyx mandarina (assembly GCF_030267445.1). Lineage (NCBI taxonomy): Eukaryota > Metazoa > Arthropoda > Insecta > Lepidoptera > Bombycidae > Bombyx > Bombyx mandarina. The sequence continues at coordinate 16,895,978 of NC_143234.1, forward strand.
GTGTGAAATATCGAGACCTTTTACAAGAGCAATACTTTTAAATTTTTTTTTTGCACATTTTGTGTGACCTTCTGCGTGACTTCGATATTGAAAGACAACGAAGCTTGTTCACGAATGCTCAAAGTTGCCGCGCCATATAACATAGATGCTAATGCTTTGCGACATTACAAACTAGTTACTTATATCGTCTTTTCACATTAAAAGTGTACAATTTCCAAAAATATTCGAAATTGAATTAATATGCGGAATCATTTGGATACCAGTATTTTTCTCATAAATACTGTCAAGAGAGCGTGTTTTAGTTGTTTTTTTTTTTAATTTACCTATGCTTTGACTTCTATTAACAAAATTAATACATACTTTTATCATTTTTATCTTACTTTAAAAGACAGATAATGTAACTGGTAAAAATAAAAAGAAATGTTACAAAGATGATTAATATTTAAAATATCACATAAAATTTTAAAACACTCTCCTCCTGTAAAATTAGTAAGTTTTGAGATTATCTATATATTAATACGTAAAGCAAAAACTTTGTATACCTTTTTACGAAAATTGCGCGGACGGAGGAGAATGACAATTTCCCACACTTAAAGAGAATATAGAGAAGGAGTGCACAACTTTTTTTAAATAATGCATAAAAGATGCATTAAGTCAATATAGAAAACATTAGGCACACTGCCATGTATGTGACACACACACATATCTATATTATATACTCCACTGAAGTATGATATAATCTTTGTTTATTTTCAAACTTTAGTTTGTCAAAAACTGTGGTCAAATTGAAAAAAGGTTAATATTGTTTAACTTTAATATTATTTGTCTATAGCGTAGTCTTTGCGAAATCAGTGATTAGAGAAGTACCTATATAATAGTCTTTGACAATATAACCATAATAATGTTCAAAATTATAATTTCAATTAATTGTAGTCAAATTTCGAATACTGCGGGACCACTAGTACAGTTTTAATGCGAGAAGGCGATATGTCAATTAAATTTATTCGACAATTATAGATCTGAACAAGAACCTGCACTGCTAGCGCTGATCGAGCGTTGGCTGGAGCGTACTCCCGGACTGAACACGCACGGGTTCAACTTCTGGGGGAAGTTCCAGGCAACAGTCAATAAAATGCTGAAGGAAGATATAGAGACTGCTAATGTAAGTTAATTTTATGAATACTGAGAAACACAAGTTCTATAATTACACAATAGAATAATAGCTTCAGGACTTTGTTGAGACTTGCACCCTATTGTAGTGCATCAGGTATGTGCACCGATGCATATATTGATGATTATTTCGTGATAATACGCAAAAAGGTCGCATCCAGTAGGAGATAGCACCAACAACGTCTTGAAAATATTAACAAAAAGGCTGGCCCGACCCTGGGTAGGTTCATCAAGTTGCAAATTCTGCATGCTGCTTGATGAGGCTGTCAGGGACGGATTTGATATATTTAGATTTACTTAAATACTAACATAGTTCATTAAGTTATTTATTATAATAACACACTGTAAGACTATGATGTCCCGAAATAAAAGATTTTATTTATGTAGTTTATGTGTAATTTGGCTAAGTTGAAACACAATATAAGTCATAACCTAACGTGTAAAATACTCTTATCAAGTTCAACAATTACGCTAGGATTTGAATTAGGCTGTAACCGATTTATTTAGTAAATATGTCGGAACTTCAAAGATTAATGAATAAAATGTAATGATCTAAAAAAACAGTGGTAAATCGTACTGAGACCATATTATTATGTCAATGACAATTTATGGAGTACAGCAGAGGGTGATAAGATATCACTGCAAGCTGTTATATACAGAATGTTTAAAATGTTCTTTATTAAAAAGAAATGACACATTATGCTATATGCATAAGAAATATAGATATAAGAGATAATGACGCGTGTTAAAAGTTATAGAACGTTATATAGATAACTATCTAACGTTCTATATCTTTTAACAGCGGTAACAATATGGCGGACATAATTCGCGCGTTACGCATGTAAATTGTATTAAATTTTACAGCTCGAGTCCATAGACGCCGTTCGCCGCCATCGGCTTCAAGATGTGGAGAATAGAAGGGAGATTTATCGTTCGATATTTGATCCGACTGTGCATGACGCGCTCAGGTCCAGAGGAGAAAGGAGGTATGCAGAGAATTATTGTAATAGCTCTTAGGCCCAACCGTGAGGGGTTTTGTAGTAGGAATAGTCCAGTTGCGCAGGAATCTTGATGTTAATGTGATTTGATTTTTGGTAAAATGTTGAACACATCCGTACCATTTTAGATTGAAAATTGGTGGAAATTAAAAATAGAATTAACACAATGCTATTCCGTAGCTGAACTTATAAAATTTTGAATGGACACAGTTAATTATAATTGTTAAAAAGTGCGTCTTTTACGATTCAAAGCTCAATTTAGTTAATAACGGTATTTATAATGAATTATAAGTACCTACGTTTTAAAGCTAGAACTATAATTAAGAGTTTCTTGCATGAAACTGATCAGTGAAATACAACGAATATCGCTTCTGTCGCCTATGAGAATATGGCTCTGACTATTACGCAAATATAAACGTTGCCAGTTTGAGTGAAGATGAACTTGTCTCTTGACCTAATAACATTAAGTCTGGCAACAATAAAATGAAAACTCTAGCTTGGTAGGTACTCATGGGTATTAGCAACGTCGGGATCGCGACGATGCTAATATCGGAAGGACTGTTAAAACCTCGTTTGAAGATTTGAAACGACCGCGCTTTGGAAACGCCAAATAAATCTAGAAGGAAGACAATAAATTTAGGGCGACACAAATGGTTTTTACTTTTTTTTTTTTTATTGGCGTATAGGCAGACGGGCATACGGCCCACCTGATGGTGAGTGGTTACCGTCGCCCATGGACTTCAGGACTTCAGCAATGCCAGGGGCAGAGCCAAGCCGCTGCGTACCGTTTAATACTCTCCACAAGCCTCGTTTGAAGAAGGACATGTCATAGCGGTCGGGAAACACCGTGACACACCGCGTTCTTGAGAACGTCTCTCTTAATTTCAGGCTGTCACATAGAGCACTCCAAGGTGCAATCATGATCACGTTTTACCGCGACGAGCCTCGGTTCTCGCAGCCGCATCAGCTCCTCACTCTGCTGATGGACATCGACAGTCTCATCACGAAATGGCGTTGTGAGTTATTTATCTATATATTAATACGTGAAGCAAAAACTTTGAACCTCTACGAAAATTGCGCAGACGGAGGAGTATTAAATTTCCCGCACTTACAGAGAATATAGAGAAGGAGTGCAGAATGTTAATTTTTTTTTTAATTATGCATAAAAAATACCATAAATCAATAAAAAAAATATCATACATATATTTTGACAGAACACATAATAATATATTTAAACTCTTTGTTTATTGTTTTAAATCTGTATTAAAATTGAGAATAGATTAATATTGTTTGTCTATAATATTATTTGTCTATAGTGTAGTCTTAGCGAAATCTGTGAATAAAGAAGTATAAAGATATCTTTGACTACCAACCAACCAATAAAAATATTCAAACTTAAAATTTCAAACAATTATAGTCGAATTTCGACCCTGAGGGACCACTAGTATTTGTAATTGTGAGAGCTGTTGCAATATTTACATGGCGTAAAAGCGTATGGATGTCCGTAATCAACCACTACAGATCATCTGAAGTTGCCGAAAAATATATAAATCAGAAATTAAGCCGCATCCCATATATTTTTAAGGCTTTTTATACGATATATCGAACTTCAAACTGAGACATTTTTATGAAGAAAATCCTTAACCGTCCTCATCTCGGCAATACTTGTTTTCGAAAACGATAAGCAATTTAAGCTTTTGCTGTGTAGACCTTCAGAAAAATGGTGGTATATAAATAAATATAAAGATACGAAAGAGGCACTCGCAATAACTCTCTCTAAAAAAAGTAATTGTATTTTCTATTCGCAGAACACGAAATAATTTAACGATTTTAAATATAAAAAAGTAAGTTGAGAGCGGCGAGTTCAATTTCTTCATCAGTATTTTTTCCAGAAAATCGAATAAGTGAAGAGACGAATGAACAACAAAAAGAATTTATATTTAAATTTGTCGTTCGTTTAAGTAGTCGTGACTCTATATTACAGACAACCACGTTATAATGGTGCAAAGGATGATCGGGTCGCAACAGCTCGGGACCGGGGGCTCGTCTGGCTATCAATATCTACGGTCAACATTAAGGTAACTTAAAAACATTCGTTAATTCTCGCTATGACAGTACACTCCCAGGACTTAGTCACGTGAACACGTTTGAAGTCGTCGTGGCCTAAAGGATAAGACGTCCGGTGCATACGTGTTGAGCGATGCACCGGTGTTCGAATGTCAGGCGGCTACCAATTTTTCTAATTGAAATACGTACTCAACAAACGTTCACAATTGACTTCCACGGTAAAGGAATAACATCGTGTAATAAAAATCAAACCCGCAAAATAGCCTTCCTAAATAAATAGCCTTCCTCAATAAGTAGACTTATCTAATACTGAAAGAATTTTACAAATCGGACCAGTAGCTCCTGAGATTAGCGCGTTCAAACAAACAAACTCTTCAGCTTTTTAATATTAATAAAGTATAGATTGAATAGAAATTATATTATAACCTATAACCATTTGTTTGTTTGTTTGTGTACATGATAAATAAAAATGTATTTATTAATTACAGCGATCGTTACAAAGTCTTTCTTGATCTGTTCAATTTGTCCACGTTCCTGTTGCCTCGCGCCCTAATACCGCCACTGGACGAAGACATGAAACGCAGCCTCAATCTCACCTGGGGAGACAACGTCAAGGAAAACGGAGATGAGACGACCCCGCAAAACGGCCTTGAAGCCTCTTTATAACGAAAAATTATAATGTGTCCTGACAATATTTTTAAGACATATTTTATTACATTTTTAATTCAAACGATGTATTTTTTTTATGTACCCTCTTTTTTAACGCTAATGAAAACTTTTTTTTTATTGTCCAGTTGGGTGGATGAGCTCACAGCCCACCTGGTTTTAAGTGGTTACTGGAACCCATAGACATCCACAATGTAAATGCACCAGCCACCTTGAGATATAAGTTCTAAAGTTTCAAGTATAGTTACAACGGCTGCCCCGCCCTTCAAACCGAAACGCATTACTGCTTCACGGCAGAAAAGACAGGGTGGTGGTACCTACCCGTGCGGACTCACAAGAGGTCCTACCACCAGTAATTACGCAAATTATAATTTTGGGGGTTTAATTTTTATTACACGATGTTATTCCTTCACCGTGGAAGTCAATCGTGAACATTTGTTGGATACGTATTACATTAGAAAAATTGATACCCGCCTGAGATTCTAACACCGGTGCATCGCTCCCCACGAACGCACCGTTAGGCCACGACGACAAACCTTTACGAATACCCAGGGTTTTAACAGATCGGTTCATGTTCATGGGCGCCGTTTATATTATTATTTTATATTATATTTCAATCAGAATACGGGATGAATATGTTAGAGGAAGTCTGAAAGTGGCACCTGTGACAGAGAAGCTGAGGAGTGCACGTTTGGGATGGTATGGACATATGATGAGACGGAATGAAAATGAGGTTGTTAAGAGAGTGTTAACTATGAATGTGGAAGGATTTAGAGGAAGAGGTAGACCTAAGAAGAAATGGATGGATTGTGTGAAAGACGATATGGGTAGGAGGGGAGTGAGCGAAGAAATGGTATATGATAGAAGAGTATGGAAGGAGAAAACATGTTGCGCCGACCCCAGGTGACTGGGAGAAGGGCAGGATAATGATGATTATATTGCAATCAATTATAATTATCCACCTAATAATATTGTTGATAGCACTATGTGTCAGTACTCATCATGGCAGCAAAACAGATGAAAGTAAGTATTCTTACTAAAATTTAAATTTTTACTTTAAATACTATCTTTAATTTCCGAATTTATCTGACTAATTTTTAACTGACAAAAATATTGTTATTCTGTTATTACTCTCACATGAAATGTGAAAGGACTGTTATTGAGATAATCTATATCTATACTAATATATAAATCTACAGTGGTATTTACGGATGTTCCATTACAACTACTAAACCATGCATCCGATGGACTTGAAACTTGGTATCCATGTAGAAAATACATGTACTTAATGGATAGGCTAATATTTATCTGAGTGTTGGATTCCCTAATAATAATGACAGACTATCTATCTATACATATAAAAATGAATTGCTGTTCGTTAGTCTCGCTAAAACTCGAGAACGGCTGGACTGATTTGGCTAAATTTGGTCTTGAATTATTTGTAGAAGTCCAGAGAAGGTTTAAAAGGTAGATAAATATGAAAATGCTCGGAATATAAATAAAAATAACAATTTTGTTTTTCCTTTGATGTATCCCCCCGTCGGACGGATTCCTTTTGTTTGTTTTAAGTTTATTTTATACAAAAGCTTAGGTATTTTATTCATCGATTGAGACACTACGAAGTCTGCCGGGTCAGCTAGTCGATACTAAATTAAAACCTAATAAGACCTCTTAGTACCTTAATTTTTTTTTTAACTTTTTAATGCTAAATCATCAAAACTTGACTGCTTTCGTTCATAACATTGCATGTTATTAATGACGAGATTAAAATAAAAAAGTTTCAAGAATGCAGTTTGTTTATTAGGTCATCGAAATCGTGCTCATAGCAAAGTTCACGCAGGCAAAACAATAGGATACTGCAGCTTTTGAGCGGCAAATCTGTACACCACTTTATGTTTATACACTTCGCCAGGATACAGAACTGCTCTCGGGAAATTCGTGTGATGGACAGCGTCCGGGTAATTTTGGGTCTCGAGGCAGAACGCGCCGTGACGTCTGTAGCCAACTCCCTGTTTACCAATCAGAGCAGACTCTTGAGGAGCAGGGAGGGAGTTAGAGGTGTAAAACTGGACTCCGGGCTGATCGCTGTAGACTTCGAGAGTGCGTCCCGATGATGGATGAAGGATCCGAGATACGAAATTTAATGACTGCAATAAATTAATTAAAATTAAAGCCGCATTCATAATGATCATTCGTGTGTATGATATGTTCCATTAGAGCAGGGTTGGCCAATCGGTCGATCGTGGTTATTAGTTCGAACGTGGCAAGACAAAAAATATACTACTACTGCGCGCATCGTCTTCATCTGGTATCATTTGTTAATGACCATTACGTCACAGTATTCATCCTCTCTTCTACACAATAATTATCTTTTATTATATAATTTCAGGTTTATTTTAATCTGTTTAATAAAAGAAAATAAGCTACTTATTTGTATACTGAACTACATTATTTCATTAAATTTCAAGAAAGGCCATTGGTAGATCGCAGAGCGTTTCGTCAGAAGACAGTAGATTTTGGTTCTAATCAAGTTGGCCACCCCTGTATTAGAGCATACTCGAACCGATTGTACTCAGTGTGCTTAGTGCGAGTTTTTTAACGTTCTCGACAGCGTAAAAGTTAACCCAATTATGTGTGCAGTTGAAACAGCGCCCCTTTTTTTTTTTTTTTTTAACGCTGGGGAATCCATTTACGGATACCCGGTCGAGGGGGGTAGACTAAACCCCATCGAGCCCCACCACTCCGACTCCACGAAACCCACGGTACCGCACAGTGCGCGCCGTGTATGCAAACGTGGGCAGACGATCCCATTCCATACAAATATGAGCTAACTTTTACGGTTCTTTTTTTTTTTTTTTTTTATGATTGAAAGTTTACTGGTGGCCCGAAGGCCTTTCCAGTTTCACCAGGACAGGTGGGCGAGCAAAGGCTCAGCCAAGAGGGGTGGGATTTGCTAACAACTGCCCGAGCGCCTCCGAAGGAGACCTAACAACTCAAGAGCAATTGTTTCGCGAATGAATCTACTACCGGATCGGAATCGCGACCCGCTGAGAAGATCCGGCGAGAAACTCAGCGGGCTGATGCATGGGTTAGGTTGCACGTCGACCTCTTTGTCGAGTTCGACGAGTACGGTTACCGGGGTCCCTAAGCCTGCCCCTAGTATTAGAGCTGAAGGCATCTAATGCAAAGGTTATTCGATCTGATGGATCCGTAAGGACGTGTCTAGGGCGTCGACGGTGACTGGCTCCTGCATGATCAGGATTCGGAGAGTAGTCAGCGGCGGCAACGATAAGGCGATTATCATGACGCATAGCCTTATCGAAGTATCGTTCCGACGCTGACTTCATGTATTTCCGAATTGATTCGAGGCCCAGGTCGTCGTGTAGGTCAACGTTCCTCACGAACCACGGAGCGCCGACAGCTAACCTGCAAAAGCGGGATTGTAGGGATTGGAGGGTGTCTATGTGTGTGCGGGCCGCGTGAGCGAACACCACACTCGCGTAAGTCATGACGGGCCTTATGCAAGTTTTGTAAAGTGTCACCTTGTTCCGAAGGGACATTTTACTCCGCTTACAGATCATGGGGTAGAGTCTACCGAGAATAAACGCGGCACGGTCACGAACTGATTTTATATGCGGGCGGAATGTCATCGATGCATCCAGGGTAACGCCCAGGTACTTGACCTTCCTGGCCCAGGGTATGGGTTGTCTAAAGAGAGTAATCGGGGGTGTGAGATTCCTCCTCCTAATCCGGGAGGAAATCCGTGTGGAGCTTCCCCTCTGAAATAGCACCGCAGTACTTTTCGCTGGGTTGATGTCTATGCGCCATTTTCGGAACCACTGTCCTAGGGCTAGGGCTGCGCTCTGAAGCTTCTTCGCGATTAGGGACTTATTTCTACTAGAATAGTAAACAGTCGTGTCGTCGGCGAATAAAGCTAAATGGGTCGGCGGCGACCAGGGAATATCGTTGACGAATAAGCTAAATAGGAGGGGTGAGAGGACAGAGCCTTGCGGGACTCCAGCTGTGAGAGGTCGTGGGGAGGAGCGGGTTCCCTCGACTCGATATCGAAAAGAGCGGTTCGATAAGAAGTCCCGTATGATGAGCACGAGACTATCCGGCACGCCCATGTTGAATAGTTTGAAAATCAAACCATTGTGCCAGACTTTGTCGAACGCTTTTGCGACGTCGAAGAAGAGAGCTTCCGTGTATAACGGTTTTGGTCGATTAAGCCCCACAAGAATGTGCTCCGTGAGGCGGTGCACCTGTTGAACGCATGAGTGATTTGTACGGAATCCGAATTGTTCATCGATGAGAATGCCCTTGGATGAGACGAAATCTCTGAGGCGCTTGTAGAGCAGACGCTCATACAGTTTGCCTAGAGACATGAGGAGGCTAATCGGGCGGTAGCTCGTCGGATGATTTTTTGGTTTACCGGGTTTATGTATGCCGATAACGTCCGCTTCTTTCCACACCGCGGGAAAGATACAGTTCGCCATAGCGGCATTGAAAATAGATGCCAACATCACGATGAGTTGGACGGGTAGAAGTTTAATAATGCGGTTAGATATACCGTCGGAACCGGGAGCCTTGCGAGGACGTAGGTCTTTGATCAAGTCTTTAACTTCCATCGGGGTGACGGGTGGTAACGCATCCGAGGGTGGCAAGGAGGCTCTGCGTTCTACCTCACTGTCTACAAATTCTACATGAACAGGGTCCACGGATTGAGTGCTGGGCGTGCACTGGGTTTGCAATGTATCGGCCAGCAGCTCTGCTTTTTCGTCATCATCAAAGGCCGCGAGTCGGCCTGAGGGGCCTACAAGGGGGGCATAGTTACTACCGTATCCGATTTGAGAGTACGAGCTAAGCGGTAGTAAGACCTTTGGGAGGGCGCGAGTCCTTCTAAGAAATCAGACCATCTGGCATCTCGGACTTCGGCGATGCGAGACTTTACGTCGCGTTGTAGGGCACGCATTCGAATACGATTTTCCGCGGTAGGATACCTGTCGTAGGCGCGTATCGAGGCGTTCTTAGCTCTAAGGAGTTCCCTAATATCGTCGGACAATTTGAAGCGGTGAAGGAAGTCCTCCGCTACAACTTGTTTCGATGACCTATCTAATGTCGAGGTGATGTGTGATGTTAAGATGTCTATGGCTTCAGCGGTATTCTGAGGAGACGGGGTAGAGTCCGGGTTAAACGGGAGCGATGGTGGATCAGATTCAGCCAGGCTGATGCCCAGCGTGTGCCAATCCACCACAGTCCTCGTGACGGGAACGGAATCGGGAGCGCGACCGAGCTTCATGACGACGGGACGGTGGTCTGAATCTAACTCTGAAACTACTTCGATCGAGTGTAAGCGCAGAGTTACGTTTTTTAATAACGCTATGTCGAGTATATCCGGGCGATGCGCGATATTTAGCGGGTAGTGAGTCGGGGTTAACGGAGCGACGATATCGAAAGCGAGATCATCGACTAACGCGTCAAGCCGCCTGCCATTCGGGGTTGTGGTGTGTGAGTTCCACCTGATGTGTTTACAATTTAGGTCGCCCGCCAGAATGACAGAGCTCCCCATACCGAGCAGCGCCTCAATATCACTGCTTAGAACGATCTTATCCGGTGGAAGATAAACGGACGCGATAACGATCGGCGCGTGTCCCGTCAGTGAGATTCGGCACACTGATGCTTCGATATTAGCGAGCGCGGGAGGATCGAGCGGGACGCAATGCAGGGCTCTTCTATAGTAAATAACGGTACCACCACCACGGGCAGAGAGCCTGTCGTTCCTGACCATGTTATAGTTCGCGATTTTAGGGTCACGGCGCGCGGGCTTAAGTAGGGTCTCCTGCACTAAGAAAATGTCAATTTGATGGTCACGCAAAAAATCACAAACCTGATCACGTTGATTTGCGAGACCGTAAGCGTTAAAAAATCCTATTGTTACGGATAAGGGTTTTATTCTACTAATGTACGCCATTGATTACCGGCGGAGTGAGGGGAGGACGTACGTATTTAACGACGCGTATACGTCAGCGTATTCTTGCACAACGGCGATGAAATGTTGTGCAGTGGAGGCGGCGCGAATGGCGTCACCCAAAGCGTTATCACGCTCAAAGTTGATCGACTGGAAAAAGTCGATCGCTAGAGCGAGATTTTCGGACGCGGTCGGAGGGCAGGTCGCGGGGGAGGGACGTATCGCGGGGGTGGGACGAGTCGCGGGGGAGAGAGTTGTAGCCGTGTTCGTGTACGGCAACGGTTTAGCCCAAGCCGAGACGCTGGGCACCGACGCCGGCACGAAAGCAGGCTTAGCCTTCGGCACAGAGGGTACCGTGGCTTTGATGTCTGGGCCGGAAGCTCGGAAGCGGTTTTGACGGGCGACGCGGCGATTTATTTTTGGAGCTCGGGGGCATCCACGGTAGTTCGCGGGGTGACCTTGTGTTCGGCACAGGACACAGCTAGGCGGTTCCGTCGCGGTTTTTTGGTCGCGAGCGCAGAGGGCCGTGGCGTGATCGCCCAAACACTTAACACATCGGGGGCGCGCGTGACAGTTACGGGAAGAGTGCCCGTACAGTTGGCAGTTATGGCACTGACTAGGAGTGCCTTTTTTATGGGGGACTTCGACGGCAATACCGGAGAGCCTACAGACAGTCCGAATGTTAAAAATTTGCTTACCCTCGGGGGTAGGCTGGAGGGCGACTAAAATCATATTGTATGGCTCCCTACCGCGGCCGGTGTGCATGCGGTGCACGGAATTTACTGGTAGGCCTTGTTCTATCAGATCTGCCTTGACGAGATCGGCATCTAGCTCCTTCGGGATTCCACGTATGACAACGCGGAGTTCGCGCTCCTCCTGGAGCGTATAAGTGTGGAAACTTATACGCTCCTTTCGGAGGTAACTTGAGAGGGCCCTATGGTCGTCGGGTGTCGTTACTTTTATTTGAATCCCGTTGGCGAGATTACGGGCGCTGGCAAAATTAATATTTTTGGCCTTAAGGGCCAGGGAAACTCGGTCCCAAGCTGCCTTCTCTTGAAGGATTACCGGGGGAGGGGTCTGAGTTTTAGATTGCGCCACCGGTCGCGGCGACGGAGTGGCACGGGCTGGAGGCGCAACGGGAGTCTGAGGGCGGGGGCGCGACGCGTTCGCGGCTTTGCTAATTTTAGCGGCCGCGAGAGCTCGAGACTCCGCGGCACGCTTCTTACCCTTTTGTACCAGGGTGAATCCATCCGTCGATGAGGCGGGGGCGAGGTCGACCTCCATCTCCGAGTCAGAGTCGGAGGACGAGGAGGCGGGCGCAGGTGACCTACAAGCAGGAGTTTTGGAGGGCGCGACGGAGGCCGCGGATGATCGCGCTGCTGGAACGGTGGCCACGGCGGACGACGCAGTAGTTTTACTCGCCAGTATAGGCGACGCGGGAACGGCAGGCACGACGGAGGCTGCGGTGCTCGATGTAGACGCTTTGCACGCAGGTACAGGCGACGCAGGAGCAGCGAGCACGGCGGAGTCTTCGAGAGAGCTCGCAGTGTGATTGGCCTTGAAAGCCAGAAACTCTGAGGCGAGCTGTGGGTGACGAAGTCGGAGGAATTCCACGAATACAGCGTCCATGATCGCTGAGTACCCAGGTGGGGCGGCCCCGGGTCTTGAAAACACTCGCCTTGCGGCGAGGCCCCAACTTCTCGGACCTGAGCGGTTCTATTGAACACAGGTGGCAATGCGGCGCGATTACTACAGGACAAAGAAAAAGCACAACAAAACAGAAATTACAAAAAGAAGCAAAACAAATAAATACTTGCAGGAAAACACTTTGTCGGCAAATGTTCCACGAACACAAAAATAACTAAAACAAAACAAATAAAAGCTTCCAGGAAACACACTTGGTCGGCAGATGTATCACGAACACAGGCCGCGCGAACAATGGCCGGGCTAACAAAAGCCGGGCGAACAAAGACCGGGCGATCGAGTGGACGATGAGCACGTCCGCACGTGACGGGTGCCTCTATCAGAATGAACTTTTACGGTATCGAGAACGGTAAAAAACGCGCACTAAGCACGCAGATAGTAATAAGTATTCGAGTTCTATTCGTCTTGTAGCAACCAGTTAACGAAGTGAACTCTCAGAGAACATCGCGCGATTTGCATAAAAAATTTATAAATATTATTATTTACATAACAATAAAATCAAATCTTAATTAATTCATTAAAATTAGCTGACATCTGATTATATGAAAAAATATCATCACGGAGCTATGGCCTCTTAATTTCAATGCTTTAACGGGCCATTACTGTTAAGTGTAACAATTGATCATGCTCACTTTATTTGTGTACGTTGAGATGCAGAAGTTGTCATCGAAACCGTTCCCAGTTTTACTTATGACGTCACCGAGTTTAGTTGGGACGCGAAGATCGTAGGGTGTTCCTCCTACGCTTATAAAACCACCCGTCGGAATCGATCCAGAATCCGTCTCCGTGATCCTGAAAAGTTTTGTCTATTTTATCACATCTGTGAAGTTAACCCTGTTCATAATGTGGATTTGGAGATCCGATCCATTTCTGATGGGTAATAATAGGTGTTAGTTCACAGCAAAAGAATTCGGTGTCGTGCCTATAAAGGTAGGGTAGAGATAAGGCGAACTGTCTTATAAGAATATCAATCAGTAAATCACAACTCAAAACTCTTTTCAACTGCCACCGTTTTCATTCACAGAAATTTTGATCCTATATTATGTTTATGTTGCCTCCGTAGTATGTTAGGCCCTAAACACGTCATTACGGATCTTCCCGATCCATTAACGGTGCTTTTAGGTACCTCAAGCACCGGTCACCGTCCTCGCCGAACCTGTCGCTAGCGACGAAGGGCTCGACGAGTAAATTACCCATAGACACAGCTCGCTGAGTTTCTCGCCGGATCTTCTCAGTGGGTCGCGTTTCCGATCCAGTGGTAGATTCTGCGAAGCACTGCTCTTGCTAGGGCCAGTGTTAGCAACATTCCCGGTTTGCGCCCCGTGAGCTCACTTACACGTCAAGGAGAAGCTCAAATAGCCTCTCAAGGCTATCGGCACAGGTAGGAAAAAAGTAAGTTAGATGATTGACATAGGGCTGCCACAAATATCTCGTTAATTTGACATTGTTCGACAATTTGACATTGTAAAAAATGAGCTCGAGGACAGCTTTCATAGAGAGAGATACATACATATATACAGCTTTGAAATGTGTGAAATCTCACTTTTGCTGTTCGTAACACTTAAAGCTTTATCAAATATACGCATTAAGAAAAAAGCAAAGGTACATATGCAATTTAAGATTACAGATACCAGTGATTGCTTTCGCACTATCAATACCTACCCTGAATGTAATACCGAATATTAAAAACTGGCTATACGGACCATCTTGAAGCATGAGACAATATTCCATGGAATTGGCATAATATTTTTATACGATTATGTTAGTAACTGAAAAATTTGGAAGAGGAATGCGATGTCCATGGAATTTACTCTGAACTTTCTTTTAGTACATTTTAGTGATAACAGAAGATAGTTTATATCGATGAAAAATATTAAAGTTCGAATTGGAATAAAATAAGAACATATCATCACCATCATCGTCATTATCCTGCCCTTCTCCCAGTTACCTGGGGTCGGCGCAACATGTTTTCTCCTTCCATACTCTACTATCATATACCATTTCTTCGCTCACTCCCGTATCGTCTTTCACGCAATCCATCCATTTCTTCTTAGGTCTACCTCTTCCTTTATATCCTTCCACATTCATAGTTAACATTTTCTTACCAACCTCATTTTGATTTTATCTCATCACATGTCCATAACATCCCAAAAGCGCACTTCTCAGATTCTCTGTCACAGGTGCCACTATCAGACTTCCTCTAACATATTCGGAATAAAATAAAAACATAATAAACGCGAAATTTAAACATTAAAGTAGTCTTAATTTAGCATTAAATACGAAATGTTTCAACTTACTTGTCAGCGTTTATAACAAAGATATGGTTGTAGATCTCTTGGACACCAGTATCGTGGCCAGCCAAATTAAAATACGAATGGTTCGTCAGATTTACAACGGTCTTTTTAGTTGTCGTCGACATAAAGTCGACATGCAAGGCATTGTCCTCGGTAACTTCATAAGTAATGTTAGTAATAAGATCACCCGGGTATCCTTCTTCGCCGTCCTTTGATAGATAACTAAATATCACTTTCGTACCATCAACGGTGGAATTCCAATTCGCCTGGAATTAATAAAAATAAAGCGTTTCTATTTTATAAATTATTTTTAGTAAAATAGCGCAAACCACACTTGGCCCGTATTGTTATAAAAATATCTATACGCAAATGCACTGCGGCTTTTTGCGTTATCAGAAAAATCGCACTTACAGTCGGTATTTCACGTGTCAACTGTAAAAAACGGGAGCGTCGCAAAGGCGTACTAACTGATGCTGCGAAGCACAAGAAGAGACAAAGAACTCGTTTCCTATTATTATTGTAACTAGAACCTATCAGCATATTTTTGTGCATACTATTTACTCACTATTTACTTGCCTACCTATGCTGGTAAGCTCCAGGGGTTATGCCAGCTTCACCTAACATAGAGACAAGCTCAAGAGGCTCAGTCCGGCGAATTTGCTAACACTAGCCCTAGCAAGAGCAGCACTTCGCAGAATTGCTGGTAGTAGGACGTCTTGTGAATCCGCAGGCACCACCACCCTGCCTATTTCTGCTAAAAAGCAGTAATGCGGTTTTAAGAGTGGGGCAGCCGTTGTAACCATACTGAGTTTTTAGAACTCTTATCTCAAGGTGGGTGGCGGAATTTACGTTGTAACGTTGGGCCGTGAGCTCGGCCACCCATTTAAGCAATAAAAAATAAAAATAAAAATCTACCACCAGATCGGAATCGCGACCCACGACCCACCCGCGAGAAGATCCGGCGAGAAACTCTAAAATTACCTTTATGATATTAGAGGGAATAACAGTTCCAAATCACCTTATTAAATCCGTTAATCCCGCCATGTAAATGATCTTTCCCAATGTTGTTAGCGAGTTGATAAGTCGTGCCGTCGATGCTGAATTTTGCTCCGCCGATCCTGTTGGCACAGCGACCGACCGTGGTCCCTAAGTACGGTGTGTTTCTGTTCACGTACCCGTCGAGTTCGTCAAAGCCCAGAACAACGTCACTGGTGATTCCGTATTTGTCCGGTACCTTGGTGAATCATGTTTGATATTAGAATTCGTTTTTTTTTTTTGGTAACCTTAATAAGCACAATAGTCTTTATAAGTCGTTAAACAAAAACCGGAATAAGGAAAAAATGCCTTTACTTTTACCTTAGTAGGTACATCTGAAATACTTATCTGCTTAAACAAAAACTAAGAGGACCAGGTCAATCAGTTCTGATCCTGACAGATAGAGATTCATAGTTATTAATCTATTATGAACTTCAAATTAAGAAAAAATAGATAAGTCTTGAAATCGCTCGAGTTTCTAAAAGCCACCTAAAGTATACTTTCTTTGTAGCTACCCTTTTCGGTGCTACCAATTTCGGTAGCAGAACCTTTAACGGGCTTAAAAAAGTAATCATCCAAACTCGATAATTTCCGAGGAATCAAGACTGACACCGAATCAATTTATTTTTATTGTAAAAAATAAAACGTATCAGAAAAGGAACCATTCAAAAATGTGCAAAACGTGAACTTAACTCTGAGAGTTCGTTTTGCTAAGCAATGGAATTAATTTTATTTCATCGCATTAGATGATTGAATTAATTAGCGGCAGTTTAGCAGTGCCCATGGCATTTCTACAAAGTCTCTCAAGTCAAATTTCGTCTGTCCAAAAAGGCAATAAAAAACACCCGCTACGTAATGAGGTTAGCGATGATGTAAAAGAGTATTATGTCAATTACCTGAATTGACTGTATGGTAGCCCCATATGAAATGACGGACACTGAGAAGCCATCAGATGCCCTCCATGTGAATTTTGAAACCGTCTCTCCATGATGCTGTCCAAAATCCTCAACATTCAAAGTCACCATGATTATTCAAAACTGAAAACCGAGTAAGTAAAACAGCCACATGAAAAATTGAAAAACAAGTATTCTTGCCAAAATGTCTGTTTTCCTTGTATGTTGATGAACAGTAGACAGCAGCTTGACTGTTATTCTGGTATTTTCGAAGTCAATGAGCGGCAATAACCCCTTACCATCGGCTGTACACCACAAATAAGCTCGTCAGCCTTCGATGATGATAAAATATGTTCCTTCGAGCATAATTCTAAAATGATTAGACTGAATTAAATAACATTTTAGCACCATCTTAGACTGAACTAAATAAAATGTTGTGTTTGAGGAGTTCAGATTTTTCTTTCGCTTCGAACATGACGAGAGCTAGAGACCCTTGTGTAGTAGTAATTGCGGATGCTAAAGAGTAAACAGTGGAAACTATCATAATGTTATTAGCATTAATCTGATTAGTAACCTTAAATTATAAATAAATTTTGTTTCAGTAAGTTTATAAGAACAAATAAGTTTATAATTTTGTTTTAATACCATAAAACTAAATTACAAATAAAACTATAGCATTAAAAGTAACCGGTCACGCTGCTAATAGCGCATTTACCCATAAACATATAATTATATGTATAATATAATAAATAAAAAACAGACTACACAGAGCTTGTGTTATCTGCCTTTAAAATTATAAACACAAAGATACGTTCTACATACATATCGAATAAAAACTTATGACGACACAATATTGCGGATACAGAATAAGAATTAATGAAATAAATAAACTCATGGGATAGAAAGGAACAAGTTTTTTGTTACGAGCAATGTAATGCGTACAAAAGTATTTTACGAGCGATTCTCGTGCTCTACCAAGTAGTGTATCCTGCTGCTTTCTACTAAATTAATTTCGTATGTACAGTGTGCTTAGTGCGAGTTTTTTAACGTTCTCGATAGCGTAAAAGTTAAATCAAATTTGTATGGATTTGAAACGTTTTCCTACGTTTGCCGCTAGGGGCGCTGTTCCAACTGCATACTTTGAGTTACTTTTACGCTATCGAGAACGTCAAAAAACTCACACTAAGCACACAGTTCAAAATACAATCTTCGTCAATGTAATTATACAATCGCAAAGTTTATATTATCTTAAATGTTTGCTATAATAAAAACTTAGAACACGATAACAAGCGTAACGAAATATTCTTTATTCTTTATTGTACACACAGTTAATATTACAGTAATTGCGATAAGATATAAAAATGGCGTGCTTAACTCAACAATTGAGTTTTCTACCAGCTAACCGTTCTTAACGAAGGAAAGCTTTAAATGAGTGGGTAGAAGAATACAATCTAATCAATTTACAATCTAAACAATAACAATAATAAAAATAAAAATAATATATCAGACTACATATATACATACACACATAAATCATGAAGATAAATCATCATCATCATAAATTATGAAGAGCATTTAAAATACCATTACTCAATTATGTTCGACCGTACAACACTATTCAATATCAACGAACAAGCTAAATTACAGCATAAAGACTAAAAATTACATGTGACTGAGTATAGTAATCATTTTATCATTGAAAAGTACTTATTACCGACTCACCCAATGATTCAAGCGGCCATAAAACAATTAAGAAAACAATCCTGTGTGATGTACGCGTTCATCACGCGACTGGTGAATGCGAACTACAATTATCATGATAATGCCGGCACATATATATCAATATACGATACAATCAGACGGTCACAATCGATTGCACCGTGTGGGAAAGAAGTGTACGCTCCATATTGTTCCATTGTTTTGAAAAACCAAAAAAAATGCTAAGAAAAATACCAAAAGAGCCATAAACTGATAAAACTAGTGTAAATATAAAAAAAATGTGTTGAAATGAAGTTGACCGCAATTTGATAGCACTCAGAGTTGAATGGCCAGCTCCTGCTAACAATCTCAAGGTCACATCGAATGTTCGAGTGTAAATGACAACATTGCTTAATGTTTGAAACACTGAGTAATATGCCTGAAGTGCTGCTCTGAAACTAAAACATAAAAAAAAAACACAAAATGGAAATAAAATTTATAATAAAAAATATACTTTTACGATTTAATCTTGATTTTTTTATTGTCATTTGGGGCCATCCATAAAGTACGTCACACGTTAATGGGGAGGGAGGGTATCACCGAAGTGTGACATCGTGTGACAAGGGGCATGGGGGGGTCAATACTTTTGTGACGTCACATGTTAAAATTTAAAATACTAAAACGCAAAGGTTGTATGTGAATTAAAAATTTAAATATTTACAAACTTGATCTATATTTATTAATAATTTAGCATTCTCGCTATGCGATTATTATTTAACAAAAATAAGTAAAAAATGAAAATAGCTGTTTTCTCTCGATTATTTTTAAATACATACATAAATTTAAAAAATGTGTGACGTCACATCAGGAGGGGGGGGGTTATAAAAATGTGACAACCTGTGACAAGGAGGGGGGGAGGGGTTCAAAAGTCCTAAAATTCGTGTGACGTACTTTATGGATGGCCCCTTTTATAATTTGCGGCGTTTCAAAAACTTAATACTTTGAAAAAAAAAATACATTGGTACAATATTGAAATGTCGACGAATAACTCCTGTGACCACTTAACACCAGGTGGGCCGTGAGCTCGTTCACCCACCAAAGCTATATAAAAAAATTACTAACATCTTAGTCGTCCGAGACCACAATAACAGAAAAGTAGTATATTCTAAAAAACCGAAGAAATTACTAAAATGGAAATAATACATTTAAGGAGAAGAAAAATTTTGCGTTCTATATTTTTTCGGTACAACAACATGGAAGTTGATTATCAAACAGCATTTATTGTTCACTTTGATACCCAAAGACTTCTGAATCTATATCTATACTAATATTATAAAGAGGAAAGATTTGTTTGTTTCGAATAGGCTCCGAAACTACTGGACCGATTTGAAAAATTCTTTTTCCATTAGAAGCCGACATTGTCCCTGATGAACATAGGCTACTTTTTTTAATTTTTTTTTTTTTTTTTGATTCATGTGTGTTGTAATGTTTCCGAAGCGAAGCGAGGGCGGGTCGCTAGTGTATTATAATTTATATCGTATTGATACAAATTGAACTTTATTTTGTTTCCACGAGTTCTGCTCATTAAATCTTAAATTTTAATTCTATGTATTTAGTAGGGATGTAATTGTAACATTCTAGAAATTATGACTTTCCTATTTCCTGGTTAGTACGTAGTCAACGAGTTTGCAAGTGACTCCACCTATGCAGGTTTGTATTCATAGTACAAATTTGATTATAGAAATGCATATAAATATTAACTTTTTTTTATTACTATAGACGGTTAGAAGAGTTCTACGCTGCCTAGGATTATGTTGTTACTGAATCCAAGGACGTCCCAAAGTAAGTGATACCATCTTGAAAGATAAGGACGAAGTGTCAATAGCTTTATACATATGTATAATGACTAATCCACCCTTCAATCTGGAAGCTGGCCAGATTGCTTCTATTGCAAGACTGGTTGATTATCAAAACCTAAGAGCAACCTACTTACGCTCAAAAAAGATGGTATCATACAGTGAGAAAACATGGAGGATCTCAGTAAACATACCATATTAAAGTTTCTGTATCTATTTAATAAAATTCGTCCGTACAAAGCTAGAATTCCTGTAAATATGTAGAACAAAAAAAACGTTAAATGTTTATGGTTTTACAATGATTGTAGTTGACCACATTTTATCTTTTGTACTATGTCGTTCAGAAATAAAACAACCCTATCTAATTATAGTGTATGCCTTTATTTACCAATAAATTATTTCAATTATAGTGACGAAAATATACCTACTATAGTTTATTGTTATGGCGATACTGTATTATAAAAGTTAGTTGTTACATTTAAATTTTAATAGTATTAAAAGGGAAATACGAAATCAAAGCATGCATTCAATTACTCTTCGAATATACAGTGACCGACGATAAATATTGCTCATCGACCTTTAGAAAGAAACAATCGGCTAATTTCGGCTTCATAGAGCGCTATCTCTGTCGTACAATGTAACGTTTGCGACAGAGATGCTTTACTACGGAGAGTAGAGGTAAGAAGAACCGTCTCTGTGTGTAAAAAGTGCCCGTTAAAATCTGCTAAATAAGGGTGGCGCTACAGTAGCAACCGGGTAAATATTAAAAAAGGCGCTGAAAGTTTTTAGAATAAAATAGTGAAATAAAAAAGGACGAAAGAACTGTAAGCAAACTACAAAATCACAAAAAGTATTCTATTTAACGCTGATAAGAAAATACAATCGATGTCTCCACGTTTTACCACAGCAATAATTTTAGGTTATATTGACGAAATTAATTTGGACTACGTAAACATGTGAGGTCTTGTATATTACACTGTCACTAACTGCTCTAGTCATTAAATATATTAAATTTCCTAACTCAGCATACTTCAATCAGTTAACAATTGCTCAATTCATATCATGCCCTGTGCCTATGCTAGCGCCATTCTGGAGGATTTTTGAAATGTTATTTAGTGCTGAAAGTGGGACACTTTTTTAAGCTTCTCTCATATGAGACGATTCTCCTTACCTCTACCCTCCATACGCTTTACGAAGCCGAAGTTAGCAGATTTCCCATCAAAAAATTCCAAGATTATAATACTAACTAAATTAAACTAGCTATCTTAATTTCCTGAAGCTAATAATTTTACTTTGACACGTTTTAATAAACTGTCAAAAATGCCACATCATCAGCTAGACCGCAAATGTTGCGGTACATGGCGAGTTTTACGTAGCCCCCGATACCGAAGTCGGCACCGTAAGAATTGCGCACTATATAGTAAGGCACACTGCCCCGCGCGTTGTAGCCGACTATTTGAACGGCGTGATCCAAAGTGGCTCCGTCTTCACTGCGCCTATACACAGAAAACACAATACTGAAATCTATCTTTGTGCTTAATGCGAGTTTTTTAAGTTCTCGTTAGTACCTCTTGTGAGTACGCACGGGTAGGTACCACCACCCCGCCTATTTCTGTCGTGAAGCAGTAATGCGTTTCGGTTTGAAGGATGGGGCAGCCGTTGTAACTATACTGAGACCTTAGAACTTATATCTCAAGGTGGGTGGCGTATTTACGTTGTAGATGTCTATGGGCTCCAGTAACCGCTTAACACCAGGTGGGCTGTGAGCTCGTCCCATCTAAGCAATAAAAAAAAAAGGAGCGCTGCTTCAACTCCATCCAAATTTGAGCTAACTTTTACGCGGACGAGCAGTTAAAAAACTAGCACTTAGTACACTAAAACTAATCAAGCCATAATTTATAAGATGGAATAAAAATTGAAAATGGCAGAATAACGGATACTAAAACAAATCAAATCACACATGGACATCTGTCCCCAAACTAATATACCTGTATTGTGGGAATCAGATAACGAACCTTGCACGGCAATCCTTAATAAGAGACAAAAATCCATAAAATAGTGGAATATTAGCTCTATGGCGAGCTTTCTATCCCTTGAAATAGTCTTAAATATTATGTGTTATCTATGGAAATAGTAAGATTTCAGTCAATTATTGAATGTAAGTGTAATTGATATTTGCGTTTCTTTTCGCACAGGATCTTGTACAGGAGACAAGTTGAAAAAGTGTCCATCTGTAAACAGCATATTTCATTCGAAGACTTCGTGAGTTCGAAGACTCACCGAAATGTCGCTTTTATTTCCTACCTAAGCTGATAGCCTTGAGAGGCTATTTCAGCGTAACCTTGGTTAGTAGGTGAGCTCACAGGGCTCAAACCGGAGTGATGCTAACACTGACCCTAGCAAGAGAAGTGCTTCGCAGAATCTACCACCAGATTGGAAACGCGGCCCACTAAGGAGATCCGGCGAGAAACTCCGTGGGCTGTGTCTATGGGTTCGTTTGCTCGTCGAGCCCTTCGTGCGAATTAACAGTGTAGGAAGTGGAAATGCTTTGAATTTAGCAGTTTTAAACAGAGTGAAGTATGCTGGGTTACAGTGAAGTGTGATAGTACATGGCGCGATTTTTTTAATCTTTCCTCTTGCTACTATGGCGCCACCTTATTTGGCTCCGTTCCGTGTGATGATGCTCCTTACTTCTACCCTCCCTAAAAAACTAGAGTTGCCACGAATAGTGATTTGGCCGAATACCGAATATTCGGCAACGCTATGTCCAGCCATTTGACTATTTCAGTTGCGAGTAAATCACGTCATTTTTCGGTATTCTGTATTCGGGCGAATAGTATCTATTATTCGGCCGAATACCGAATACCAAACATAGTGGCCGAATAGGCCGAATACCGAATAGTAGCCGAATATTCGGTCATGTCTAAATAAAACAATGAAAATTGCGTTTCTTTTCGCACACAAAGAACTAACACTGTCACTGTAACGCGAGCTTCAACTGTAAAGCAGCTTTTAACTTAAGATTTATTAGATACACTTACATACAACCGCGCTGGATGATGCCTCCAAGATAATTTATCCAGGGCTGAGCGTTCACCTTGACTATGACGGGTCCATGGTGGGCTATCACACGACGTAAAATATTTTCATCCATAAAACTGTTTAGCAAGACATCAACGAATTACAATAGAATTGACTAGAAATCGCAAATTTTATAAAGCGTAGTTCACTATTCTGGCTGATACAATTTAAAAATTTACTCTAGTTTTGACGGGTAGCCGTCTTTACATCCCAAGTTTGGCATTACGCCCGCGGGATCCGTGAACTCAAAACCACAACAATCTTATTGACATATTCAGCTGACCCTGCAATCCGTTTCAGGCAGATAATTGTGGTGCACGAGCTCACAGCCCTCCTGGTGTTAAGTGGTTACTGAAGCCCATAGACATCTACAACGTAAATGCGCCACCCTGAGATACCAGTTCTAAGGTCCTAGTATAGTTACAACGGCTGCCCCACCCTTCAAACCGAAACGCATCACTGCTTCACGGCAGAAATAGGCAGGGTGGTGGTACCTAGCCGCGCGGACTCACAAGAGGTCCTACCACCAGTAAAGCATTTTAGAATAAAAACAAAATTTAGCTTCCGGACCACTCCCTTCAATTTTTTTGCGATTTAATGGAAACCTTACCCACTTGGGCTTACGTTTTTTTATTGCTTAGACCAGTGAAGAGTTCACGTCCAACATAACGTCAACTGTCAACAGGAGCCCCGTAGACTTAAGCACCGTAAATGCCGCCATGCGCTTTGAAACATAAACTCTACGAAGTACTACACAGTACAACGATTGCCCGTCCTTAAAATTTGTTGTTGTTTCGCGACAGGAATAGGCAAGACGCTGGTACATTAAGCTCCTTACCTGTAATGCCAGTACTCCTTTATCTTTCTGCCCTTAAATGTACTG
Organism: Bombyx mandarina; assembly: GCF_030267445.1. Classification (NCBI taxonomy): domain Eukaryota; kingdom Metazoa; phylum Arthropoda; class Insecta; order Lepidoptera; family Bombycidae; genus Bombyx; species Bombyx mandarina. Next base: position 16,920,291 of record NC_143234.1, read on the forward strand.
GAGTTGCAATTTCCACGACTTATCCCAAGAGGATAGTTATCTTCTGTGGTAACCACGGTATCATTAATACACATTTCATTCAGAGCCTCCTCGACGTGGCCTTTATTACAGCCCTCACAGACACTAACGCAGTCTAGTAATTCCTAAAACAGATATCATTTTTAAATCAGATTTATTTAAAATCTAAATTTTGTTTGGGGCCAGGTATACTGAAAGACCCTCAAAGACTCCGTCTGACGGGCGTCCTTGGTTGAACCGCGCGTCTGGTTGCAGTTTTGACTGCAGTAAACCCCTTACCCGGCCCGGGTTCTGACCTCGGGGTACATCGGAAGCTTAGGCGAGAGTGCAGGGGAGTCGCTTAATGGGTAGTTCCCAAAATTCCATCCTTAAGCCCGCGATCCTCTCCTAACACCTGCGGGCCGTCCAGTCCCACATAACCAAGGCCCCCTAGGCGGCGACATCGAAGAAAGTTGGACCCCCGGCCCAGAAAAAGAAAAAAAAAGGTTTACTGAAAGACCGGTATTCCATATATCGCGATGCCAAGTATTGTGAACCCGCCCACTAGATGAACTTAATCGCAAAAATAATGAAAACTCAATGAATACGGATTGCTTCAAACCAGTTCCTCTTAAAATTTGTGTACGTACGCTTGTAGCAGTAAACTACGTATTATAAATTTATGAATCAGTAAAACTGACTTATTTCCTGAGTAATATATGTAATTTAAAAACAAAAAACAAAAATCTTACGTTACGGACGTTTTTCCCGGTTAGGGTACCCCTCCGCATCGTCTTATAAGGAACTTCGTTCCAAAACCGAACTAACAATTAATATATTCTTATCCTGTTGATCTCTGTCATGATATTAGAGCAAAGTTATAAATTTATGTATTTTCATCGGTAGGTACTTGGTACATATTTTCAAGTTAATTAACATGTACTTCTTCAAATGAGGTTTGCGGAGAGCACTCGGCGGTACGCAACGACTTGCATACCTGACGTTAATGAGCAACTATAACCACTTAACATGACGCGGTACCTATACTCGTCAGCATACTGAGGAAATAAGAAATTATACTAAAATAAAGGCAACCTGTTTTCCTGTCAGCACAAAATGCTTAAATTAGCCAACCTGTATGCTAAGACGTGTGTAATTCATTTTCTGTTTTACAGCCATAGACTCCATGGTTTCAACTATGCTGTATGCCCAACAGCCATTGCAATTTCCTTGATTCAAAACAGGTCCGATCATTCCCTCTTCTCGCCTTAAATAATCATGTTTTGACAAATAAAACTTGATTCCTTTTTTTAAATTATCTCTCTGAATATGATAACCAAAAGACCGTGCAACAAAATCAATTCCTTTCGGAGTACACGATATCATGGCTTAAAATAACAATAGTGGAAACTTTGCTCCATTTTTAATAGAAAATAACCCTTTACCATACTGTTCGTAATAAACTAATTGACACACAATAATTGAAAACACATTAAATGCCTTAAGGAAATGACGTATTTATTTATTGTGTAGGTGGAAAAAATACAATTATATGCCAGTTAACATATTATAGACAATATTATTTCCAACGCCAGTGGTATCAACATTTAAGAAATTTGCATTTCAATAATTATTCTTGCATTCAAAAACAATTGATTTTAACACATGGTATCTTTAAACCAAGTTCAATTCTGAAATTTGATTGAATACTTATTTACAATAGAGTGTATGTTATAGTTCAATTAGATAAATTTTCTTTATAAAATTCTTAAATTGCTACCGTCATTGATGAGCGATTTCAGGACTCAACACTAGTCACTGCATGTACTTCGAAAACTACGAGCCTGCTTCAGATAAGTATATACTCACCAGTCCTTATAGTCCGGTAGGTCTTCCGAAAATAAATTGTCAGTAGCTAAATTCTGGTAAATTTTACCGCTGCAATTGCTATACGTGTTTTTTAAGCGCGGCGCTATTCGAGATTGGGTAATGAACCGTCGACGTAATTCCGCCTGAGATCGATCCGATAATACAGATAGACCATAAACGGCTCCCGTTTCTCGATTCTTTTTCGCGATGTCCACCAAAGCTGCCTGCCGATAATACGAATTTTATTTTAGCCAACGCAATAAAATAGCGGGAAAACATGTTCGTAACTTGGTTCAAAACAATACTAAACGTGACTCACAAGATTACCATAACAACAAATAATATAGAACACAACATGTGACGAAATCAAATATATACGTTACTAATCGCTAAAGAAGTAAATAAGTAGAAAAAATTATATAAACAGCATTTTTTGGTATAAAGGTATTGGTATTTATGTAAAATGCTATGTACATTTTTTTTTATCAAATATGTTATTCAAACGGTAAGAACATGGGACTCTATGTCTCCCCTATAATTATCTCTTAGCGATGAGTCGCTCGTTGTAGGATTTTTATTCAATAATTAACAATTATGTACTAGTAGTACATTAAAAGATCCACTCACGTAATTCCAACGGTAAACTAGACCACAGAAAAACAAAACAAAAAAAATAAAAAACGCTGTCATACGAAGAATGCAACTGTGCGTTTGTAATATAATTGAGACTCAGTATTCGCTGTGCTTAGTGCGAGCTTTTTAACATTCTCGGTAGCGTGAAAGTTAACTCAAATCTGTATGAACTTGGAACGTTTGCCGCTAGGGGCGCCATTTGCATTACACACATACAGTGTAATATTTGAAATTCACTATATTATACACTACTAATTTTATCTATTTAATACAAAATATAGAATCATGTAAAAAATGTATTTGTACTGAAACAATAGAAAAAAGTAAAAAAAATAAACTTACCCTGAAATATTTCAATCGTATTTTGTATTCTGCTTCCGTGTAACTCTTGTTAAATTTCTTTAAATACGCATCGAATACTTTAGACGTGGGAACGTTTTCAAAGTGTTCATTTTGATCGAGTTCCCTCGTAAAAACAACGTTTAATATTAAAACACCACATAGGATCAAAATTAAAAATGACAGGGGCACTACAAATTTTAATGTATTTCTGTTCATTTTATAGTTGCTTATATTTCAACTATAAGTCACTATAATGAACGTAACAGGATAATTTGCAAAATTAATACGACTATACGTGTACAATCATATACCTATGTACATGAAATACATTAAATGAATAGCATAAATGGGGAGGCTTATGTCTAACAGTGAACGTTTGTGGTCTGAAAGAATATATTAAATATTTAATAAAAATGAACAATCATTTCAGTTTTTTTTTCACTTTACATTATTATTATTACTATTAGCGGGAACGTGAGCGGCGAAGATGTTTTTATTTTTATTTTGTTCATTTGGTGTTTCTCCAGATTAGAAAGTGCTAGAATGTGCGTATTTGCATGTTAAGAAAATGTGAAATAATAAAATAAAGCTGCTGGACCTAGCTTCATGATTTCCTGGTCCACTAAAAAATATGTCAGTAAATAACAATCATTATTAGGACTATATTTTATCTCATTTCATTCCAATTGATTAGTCTCAAATTTATGAACTTCATATATTTTTTCATATTTTAATAGAATATAATAATAGGTATATTTTATACACAATATGTAAAACTTGGCTTAAAGGTCTCGTATCCAAGCCATAAAATTATCAACAACAAAAAAGTAGTTGGTCTGAGTGGAGTCGCATAATTGGTTTTGTGTTTGTCTATTAGAAACTGAACTTATTAATATTGTGTTCGTGGTCTACGTGATTTTTCTTGTCTAACGTGTTGTCAGCATATCATTTTGCAAAGAACCGTTAACCATAAACTCCCCCCAATAGAGCAGCATCAAAAAATATAAATAATAAAACATTTACATAATTTTTTATAAATCCATTTATTGAACATTTCTTCATACGGTTTCAATATATGTATAATATGCAAAATATGAACTTGACCTTATTAAAATAAATGAGTAAATGTATATAAAAATTGCTTTATTACACCGCTTATTTACAATCACAGTATTTGGCAAGGTTTTATGACTTTAAATTCGTATTTATGATATATTCTTTTATAAAAGCACTTCAATAACAAATAACAATACAATTAAAAAATATTAATCTAAAATGGTCCCATCTTTAAATTGCCTAACTTAATCCATCAATAAACAATACAGGACAAATCGCCAACGATCATTTGGCCCTAAGCTAGGATTCCCTTTACAGAACCAGACACATACATACATAAATATACAATTATATTTATACATATATAAATTCATTTACATTTTCACTTCAAAGCATTTATGATTAATAAAAGTCCATGTACTTTAATGATCTCAGGTCGCATGAATTATAAAACATGTCAATTTCATTAAAATCTTGGCAAGAAAACGTTAACTAAAAGAGTTCATAATTATTTAATTATTTCGAAAAGTTAAGAATTATTACTCATTTCAATGTGAAATAAAAATTAGCTGCATTTAATGACACTTTAAAACAAATCTTCGCAACAAATTTTAAATATTAAATATGTGTCATGTTAGATTACAACTTATATTATAATGTATCATTATTCATATTATGGCAACACTATACATGGCATAAACAGTTTAGTAAGGTATGATTTGGAAAAACGACTTAACAAATTTTAAAGTAAATTTTACAAAAATAAGCCTTATCAACATATGTTTTTATGTAATGCATAATAGAAATACACTGTGTAATTGATATTACAAATTTTAAACTACTTGAAACTAATTATTAATAATCGAGTCCCGAAAATTTTGGTGATATTTTTTATCAGTAAAAATGTAACAATACAAAAACATCCAGACACGCGGGTTCACGACCTAGTGGTTTGCGGGGAGCTAGCTGCCTCCGTTTCAGTAAGCTGATTGACAAAATCTGAACTTGTTAGACTGGTATTATAGTATTCTAGACTATTCTAGACTAGTATTCTCAACTTGGCAAACTAATTACAATCGTCATGTTAGTACATTCGTATTGGGCTTTGGAAATGAATTACCCTACGCCCCGTGAACATTTGTAAAATATATGTAAAATCAACAAAAAAATCTTAACATTAAAAATACATACATAGATTAGGACGGAGTATTTATTGTCTTAATTTTTAGACTTTAACATTTTAGCTTTTATACTCTGTAATCGATCTGAACGCGGTCCCTAGATCTAGCGATTACGACAAAGATCTTTAAAACATAACAATCACCCATATTCTTAAAACTAACATGGTATTCGAAAATGGTTAACAAAAATAACTAATTGCCCCATTTATATTTAAATCTGCGGTATCTGTTAATAAATGTCAAATATGTCAACGTCAACATACGTCACAACTTATCATAGATCACAATACAGATATCGGCAAATGGAAACACAATTAGCTGGAAGTAGAGCATTCATTTCTCTCCTACGTTAAAACTATTACATAATTTTACAAGTCATGACAGACTTAATTATAGAAAATGAGTATCCTTATTTGCTATAGAGAGAACGACGTTTACAAATTACACCAAAAACTATTAAATTATTACCTAAAAAAATGGTCCCAATTGTTCGAATTCATTTATGTAATGAAACCTATTTTATAGAACGTCTACGGTCGCGACTTCGTTGGCCAGACCACAAATGTTGGTGCCCACGGCCAACATCAGATAGCCACCGTTTCCGTAGTCGGCTCCCCACGAGTTCTTGGCGATGTAGTAAGGCACTTCGGCCGTCAAATCGTAGCCAACAAGTTGGACCGCGTGATTCAAGTCAGCCGGTGCACCGCTGGAAAAGACAAATACGAGATTTGCATTCAGGATAAAAGGTAGCGTGTCTATGTCACTATGCTGTCAATCGTTTCGAAATGAAAGAAGGACAAACAAACACATTTTCACGTTTATAATATTAGTATGGATTTGTGACTTTGGTAGAGTACACGTACTACCTGAGACAACATCAACCAAATCATATACAAATCTAAAGACGAAATGTGAAGCGCCAAGGTTTTGTTATCAGAATAAATAATAACTGGGTATAGAGTAATATTATGGGTAGGTACCACCGGGCTTCGTATTTCTGCCATAAAGCAGCAATTAATTCCCAATTTAAAGGTGGATACAGTTGTTATTTTGTACTGTTGAGACTTCTACCTCATGTCTCACGGTTAGTGTCGGTATTCATGCTGTCAATTGTGTCACTTGTCAGAATAAAGCAAATTTGCTTTTATTGCGAAATATTTGTCATAGAAGGCCACGTACGGGTTGAAGTGTCTACAGGATTTTATCGTGGAGCTACGAGCTGGTATCTATTTCAGTCAGCAATGAAACAACATTAATGGGGAGTCAATACCAAATATTAAACTTTAAGCGATTTTAAATTACGATCGGCTCTATAGATTCTCTGTTATACGAAGTGCTAACAGTGAGACACCTATAGAGCTGTAAAACATTTTTTATTTATTTCTTATTTGGCTGGACCAGCTCACAGCCCACCTGGTGTTAAGTGATTACTGGAGCCCATAGACATCTACAACGTAAATGCGCCACTCACCTTGAGATATAAGTTCTAAGGTCTCAGTATTGTTACAATGGCTGCCCTACCCTTCAAACCGAAACGCATTACTGCTTCACGGCAGTAATAGGCGGGGTGGTGGTACCTACCCGTGCGAAATCACAAGAGGTCCTACCACCAGTTATGTTACTTTTCAGTATTCGATTTCTTGTCAGTTAAATACTTCTTAGCGCCTATCAAAATAACTTTGATAACATACAGACGAGTCTATATAAAACATGATTGTGAAACAAGCGCATATCTAAGCTTCTATTGTTGTCGAGTATTATACCTACAAAAATAGAACGAATTATAATCTGAACTATTAACCTGCAATGATACTGAATGACTCCGCCGAGATAATTCTGCCAAGTTAGGGCGTTGACAGCGACCGTGACCGGGCCGTGTGTGGCCAACGCTTCCAATATCTTCTCCTCTGCACCGACGAAACTGAAATTTACATATACATAATCACATAACTACCAGTATCGATAGTATATCGCGTAAGGCGAAAATGAATTAACAAATTTAGTTTTTTTAAAGTAGAGATAATTTCTTATGGGAGGGTAAAGCGCTTCGTTACGTAACGCGTTACGGCGCCAGTCTCTCTGGCGTCCCTTTCTCGCACGCAGCAGCGGTACTGCGAACGTATGTAACTCCTAACTATTTATATATATATATTTTTTTTTGCAATTTATGTTACAATTTTCCTTACATTATCATTTTAATATACATAAAACTTAAATAATAACCTAAGGTTTTAAGTTAAACAATTCCAATATTAAACGGTTCAACTTAGTTATCACTTTTGTCGGCCGTCTCGAGACGCAGTTTTTTTTAAAGATTTCTTAGAATGTTTTCGTTGATTGGCAGCACTGTGCAACACGATTGATAACTTGGGGACTTTTTTCTTGTTTTATTTTGTCTATTTAGTGTTTTTTCAGGTTTAAATGTGTAATAATGGTGGTTTATTAACTGTTTAACGTCTGTGAAAGTGCACAAATGTGGGAAAATGAAACAAAGCTGCTGAACGTAACTTCTCGAGATTCTCCAAAAAGTCCACTGAGATAATCTCAGTAAATAACCACAATTTTATTGAGATTATATTTCATCCCATATCATCTCATCTCATTTCATTTAGTTGTCATATCATCCCAGTTGATTAACGTCTCAAATTAATCATCTTCATTTAATTTCATATTATCATCTTTCATAAAAATAAGAATATAAATTAAAATAAGACATGACTTAAAGGTCTTAATTACCAGGTCATAATCTATATATATAAAAATGGATTGCTGTTCGTTAGTCTCGCTAAAACTCGAGAACGGCTGGACCGATTTGGCTAATTTTGGTCTTGAATTATTTGTTGAAGTCCAGAGAAGGTTTAAAAGGTTGATAAATATGAAAATGATCGGAATTAAATAAAAATAACAATTTTGTTTACCCTTTGATGTGTTCCCCGTCGGACGGATTCTTTTTGTTTATTTTATGTTTATTTCATACAAAAGTTTAGGTCTTTTATTTATCGATTGAGGCACTACGAAGTCTGCCAGGTCAGCTAGTATCCCATAAAAAAAAATAACTTGGTGCCCTAAAGGTCTAGGATACCAGACCATAAACTCCTAATAAGAAAAAAATGATACCTTGGGCTTCAGTATTTCTCAAAATTACAATTTTGCATCCGAGAATGTGAAATAATGAAACAAACTCGCTGGACGTGATTTATCGGGTTCTTCCAGCAAAAAAAAAAACACTAGAGTCGCTGGAAACTCCCGCTTTTAATGTAATACTATTAAAAATATTATACAACTCACTCGTCACAAGTAAAAGTGGATATTCGCACGCCGGTCGCGTTCTTAGTGGCCTTGCAAGCGCCGCTCATGAGTCGGAGCGGGTAATCTTTCTCGTGCTGTATAGCCGTGTTGGTTATGGTCAACCAGTCTAGTAAAAGACAAATGTCGCCGCCCGCGCATCCGCTGTTGCCTAGACCGGCGCAGTCAATCACTTCCTGCAATACAATCCGTGAACTCTTTTTTTTACCTAGAGACTATTTTAGCTTCTCCTTGACGTGTAGGTGAGCTCACGGGGATCAAACCGGAGTGTTGCTAACACTGGCCCTACCAAGCGCAGTGCTTCGCAAAATCTATCACCGGATCGGAAACGCGACCCACTGAGAAAATCCGGCGAGAAACTCAGTGGTCTGTGCCTATGGGTTAATTTACTTGTCAAGCCCTTCGTCAGAAGCGACGGGTTCGGCGAGGACGGTGACCGGTGCTTGAGGTATCCGTGAACTTGGAAGTATACGTCCTTATAACAGGTGATCGAGAAAGGGGTTGGGTTTTTAGTCAATAAGGGTATGACTCGATTGAACACACCGGCAATGATCACAGCCGAATGATACCCGATCCTTTCTGAAAAAGTTATTACCTTTTTCTTATTGCTTAGATGGGTGGATGAGCTCACAACCCACATGGTGTTCAGTGGTTACTAGACTATCTTGGAAAAAAAAACAAACAAACAAACATCCAACCTTCAAACCGAAACGCAATACTGCTTCACACACACAAAACGCTCAGAAAACTTCCTATCACCAATAATTACGATAATTCAAATACCTGCACACTGAGTGGCATTAGAGTGCCAGTCTTGATGGCTTGCATAGACTCGATAGTGCCAACTGTACTGAACGCCCAGCACGCCCCACATAAACCCTGGTCTCTTACAGGTCCTATAACTCCTTTCGTTCTCCTAAAATTGTAATTCATAATTGGTTCATTTCGTCAATATTAAAAGCAAGTGTAAAGAAAAATTGAGTCAGCAGCAGTACAGCAGTAGAGAACTTGAGTATGACACCTGGCATAGCTAATGTCCATGAGCAATAGTGATTATGTACTTATAATCAAGCAGGCCGTAGAATCGTCTGCCTAATATGGCAAGAATAGTAAAATAAAATAAATATTTCTAGCAATTTAGTTTACAGATGAAAAGTTTTCAACTAAGACAGAGAACACTTTTTTTTTTTCGAAACATAAAAACTGCCTGCTATCTAAATCTTTAAACCTTAAGTAATGCATTACGAGAACCCTAAAGAAGGGTTAGGATACACGTAACATTGATAGCCTTTACAGTGGGATTACATGATAAGTAGATAACAAAAGGTACCCAGCGGAAATAGGATCCATTTCGCTTCTTAGGTAGGCGTATAGCGCGTGCTTCCCTAAAATGGTTATTGATTCTAATCGTTTCAGAATAACTTATTTTTTTTAGTTGGTTTTGTACAATGACATCAGCAAATGAGGTTCTTTAACACATTATGCGCGAAAAAGACAATCTCCTTGTCGATACGATCAAAATAAAGCCTCTGTTGTACGCTTTTATAAGAGAGGCCTACAAAAAGAATATCATCCACCGGGTGTTTTATTCGATAGATCAATCAGAATGTTATTCGGCACTTACGGCCGTTTTCAATAACGTATCTGAGTTTTCGGATAGATAGCTATCTCCGAATATCAGCAAGAGCGTATCTATCCTTAGTTTGCGTTTCACAATCACGGATAAGTGCTATCTCTCTTTAACCAACAGTAGATAGCTTCTTCCCTCCGATTTATCCGAGCCTCTTGATACGTTTCGTTCTACTACATATACGAAACAACATCAGGATCAAGACTTATTTTATTTTATTCTAAATTATAACTATAATTTAACCAGCATATTGTAGACTATCATAAACACATTTGTTTATAACAAAAAGTAATAAAAACATATGTAGATTTTTTTAAATTGGACGTATTGCTATTTTTATCCTAGTCGAAATTATGAAACGAAACGTTTTGACAGTCCGTTTGCCAATAAGCAGTGATCAGTTTCTTTTGTTTGTTTTTCTATATTAGATGACCTACTATATTAGATGATGACTTACCTCCAAAACGCTTTAAAACTTTCGTTTATAATTCTAAGTGTGTAATTAAAGAGCTACAGTGAAATAAAATGAATTCTGTAAGTATCTATGAACTACATTGATAATAATAATTTTACTTTGAAAACTTTGAGTTCAAGTTTAGAAAATATATCTTTTTCAGTCAAGAAAGGCAGCACCCATGACAAAAGATGAGACGATGATTCTAGCAGAACTTGTGGCGGCGAAAAAACATTTCAATAATAAGGCAACAAATGCCACAAACAATAAATTGAAGGAGCAGGCTTGGCAAACCCTTGTAAATGATTTTAATTCGTCGATTCGTCGTTTCCCACGAACTCCATCGCAGCTTCGACTAAAATGGGAAAACTTAAAGAACGCTACGGCAACATAAGAAACAACCTTAGTAAGGTTAGTATAATTAGTTGATTGTTTGTCTCTAATAACACATTGATAAACATGATTTTTTCTTCAGGTTGCCGTAGTATTTGAAATAATTATGCTCTTTGTTACAGGCTGGAGGTGGTAAGGATTGCAGATGAAATTTTGGATAAAGCATGCACATTGTTGTAGGTCACATATAATATTTTTAACACTTTTACAGCCAAGCGGAAACAAGATGGAAGAAAAGAAATGCAAGGCTAGCATAGGGACAATGCATTAGCAGAATATCTAATAGCAAAAAAGAGACTTGACTTGGAAAATAAAGAAAAGGGTAGCAAAAGTTAAGTTAGATTTAGATAATATAAAAAATTAAAAATTACTTAAAAGGAATATTAAATTTCATAAATTAAGTAGGCAATAATAATTTTATGTTAGATAGTTTTTTAAGTATATGTACAAATTCTAAATTAAATATCTTGCATGTACTAACTACCATGTAATTATCATTTTGGAAAATAAAAAATAGTCAAATTATCTTTGGAGTTTATTTTATAAATTATCTTTGGAAGCAATTATTTATAAGTACATAGTTGTATTTCAGATGTAAGTTTTGAAAAATTGTTATGAACAATTATATTATTTTCCTGTAATGTATCTGCGACTGAAATTTCTGATTCTAATTCTTCTAAATTCATACTTCTGACGATATTATGCAGCATGGCAGCTATAATAACAGCTTGCATATTTTCTAGTTTTAATCTACTTTTCAATGATATACAGGGAGTCTTCTTTTACAAACACCAATGCATCTGAAAATTATACATTATTCGCTTAAATTATTTTACAATACAGTATAACAAGCTCTTAACTAAAAAAAAAGATTACCTCTCTATAGTATTTCTTGTTTTAATATGTGATTCATTTTAAATCGTTCCGATTGAGTATGTGGGTTAATTAATCACGTTAAAAGATAGGGTTGTGGCGATAGCCTCTATCGGCAAGCAAATAGCAATTTCCAAGTCCACCTTGTTATCAATGTTCTCTTGATATGTAGATAATTTATTATAATAGTGTCATATTAAATTCATATAAACACCTAAATATATAATATAAATAAATAAAAATATAATAATAATATAAATAAGGTAATATAAATAAGAAATACCTTTTCAATCGGAATGGTTAATTATAGTTGTATCATGAGTAGACCCAGGCCATCAAGCAACAACATTTTGAAACATCAATGATGCATTGCACACAAATTACACATTCAAAATACTCTTTTTCTATTTCTAAATTCCTCTCCTATATTTGAATCTGTAACACAAATATAAAATGTAGAGGTATTAGTGTGTAATAAGAATGAAGGTAAATAGCCTACCAGGTTATTGTATTAGTATATGAATGTCATTTAGGGCACCATGGGAATCCAGCAGTATTATAGAATTCCTGTTGAGTGTGATTTTGTAACACAACAAAAATTAGGTATAATTTTGCTATTGCTATAAACAAATATAAGTTGTAATAACGAGTACTTTTATGGTTAAAATTTATCTTACCTTTTTGACGTTACACTCAAATATGGTCTCATTAAATTAATCAATTCATTCACAACACCTTTGCTCAGAAATCTATAGTCAAATTCGTAATTATTGATCTTCGCCATGTAATTCAGACGATCTTTATTTTCCTAACCATATGATATCGGCCTCACTATCACTATCTGCATCACAATCCATTATCATTTGAAATAATTCCATATCACTATCATCACTGCTACAATATGCCAATATGAAGAGAAACAATTATTAAATTATAGCGATTTACTTTCGAAAGATAAACATGTAACCGGCCGATTTTGACAGATAAGCGAATGCCCATACTAGAGATAGCGCCGCCTACCGGAGAGTTACTTAAAACTCATATTGAAACGGAAGTAAGCACGATTTGTATGAGCGTTCTATCTTTAGCAGGTTATCCGTCCTCCCGACGATGGATAGATAAATCCGATAGGAACTGCTGCCCGTCGATAGGTTATTGGAACGTAAGTAAGGACAAAAATATAGATTTGTCTATCTTTAGTAACCGAAACTAGCGATAGATAGGCTATTGAAAACGGCCGTTAAACATATGCAAATTTTCTCCAAACTATCGTTAGCGTGATTCGGGTTTTTTGATTGGATACTTTTAGATGGCCGATAGAATAAATACCGCCATACTTCCATCACGGAATTTTATTAGCCGATTCGTATACTTTTTTCTAAATATGTTTTATATTTATTTTAAAATAGCGGTATTTATTTACCTAAATATACGCTTAGCTACGACTTTTCGCTTAAATAAACTCCACATTATTTAATTACACCACATATTTACATAGAATTAAAAATATATATAGTACCTATATCAGATATTTTATTAAACCGCATAACGTAAATTTCAACAGAAAGTAAATTAAAAGTAAAATTATAAAATTTCACAATTAGAATTTGATTTGGTCGTATCTGCTTGTATTCTTTTGTGATAGAAGTGACATTCGAAATTTTAATAATGTGAGGACATCGTGATAGTCCAAAGAAACAAGTCTTTAATCGTAAAATAATCACTTCTAATTTATTTTATAGTTTACTCGTATTCGAGAACAGGTTTGGGCGCAGACCGGTTTTTTTATTACATCGACGCGGAAACTGGAGTTCGTGTTCACACTTATATTAGGTACTGTTATAATTTGGTTGTATGTTGTCTATTTCTAACACAAAGAGTGTATTATCAGCCCGCACGGTTACGTAACACCATCCTGCCTATTTCTGTGACAAAGCAACCGTACGGCCCTATTCGAGGGTAGTAGGACAAAATGTATACGTCACAATTGTGAACTTCATTCTTATGTCTCAAGGTGACTTATTACCAAAAATCCATGACCTCGTTCGACTTATGTAACTGTTATAATTTGGTTGTATGTTGTCTATTTCTAACACAAAGCTTGTATTATCAGCCCGCACGGTTATTAGATAACACCACCCTGCCTATTTCTGCGACAAAGCAATCGTACGGTCCTATTGGAAGGTGGTATACATTACAATTGTGAACTTCATCCTCGTGTCTCAAGGTGACTTATCGCTAAAAAGCCAAGATCTCGTTCGTCCACCTATCTAATGTTTTAAAAAGATCTCAAGACCGAGTCTCACTAGGACAATAAAAAGATATATTAATATTTTTTTTTATTGCCCTTGTAGGCAGACGAGCATACGGCCCACCTGATGGTGAGTGGTTACCGTCGCCCATGGACTTCAGCAATGCCAGGGGCAGAGCCAAGCCGCTGCCTACAGTTTAATACTCTCCACAAGCCTCGTTTGAAGAAGGACATGTCATAGCGCTCGGGAAACACCGTGGAGTTATTTAAATCATTTGCATTAATTTAATCTAAATTCTTAAAAGTAAAGCCCTGAGGTTTGTTTACGAGAATTATACCTGTAACTGTTTTAAGGAGCTAAGAAAAGCAATTAATCGGACAAACTAAGTAGGAAATTAGTATTTTAATAATAATTAAACCAATTATTTGAGTTTTGTTGTGTTATATAAAAGTTTTTGAAAAAATCACCCATTGTCTTTTTAAAGTGGATGAAATTCACGTGATCGTTTAAGTTCGGTTTTAATCAGATACATTATTAAATAAACAAGAAAACAAGTTTCGATATCTCTCAAGACTTGTAATATATTCAAATTTCGACAAACGACACCTTGATAGATAACTAAGATACACTTCTGTAATTGTGATATAAAAGTAATAAGCCTGAAATTCGAACGTAGGATCAATTCTCTTAAACATGTTTAACTCAACTCATTGAAATCGTTACCTAATTGAATGCCTTTTACAATTATTAATTTACAACTAATGGTATACGTAGTTTAACTCTGTTGGTATATTGCCTGAAGCCGCCTGGCCCGATGTTTTTTTATTGCCTGTGTAGGCAGACGAGCATACGGCCCACCTGATGGTAAATGGTTACCGTCGCTCATGGACTTCAAAGCGTCGACGGCAGAGCCAAGCCGTAGCCTACCGGTTTGGCATGAACTACTATGATAACAATTACAGAAGTTAGACAAAGTCTACAGGGACCTATTATTCCTCAATGTACATTGTCATGACTGTATTTCGCAGAAACCTTGCGAAAAAAATGCCATTTTATGCCACGTTCTAATATTAGAACGAAGTTCCTTATGGGACGATGCGGAGGGGTACCCTAACCGGAAAAAACGTCCGTAACGTAAGATTTTTATAATGCACACAGTGTGCAACTTAACTTTGTAATAACGTATAAAAAATAACATTTTTTTTTTCATTCACTGACCACGATCTCAGAGCGTTCGTTTGCGCAAAACACTAACGCTTATGCAAACAACCGTGAATGAAGTGTACCACAATAAGTTCGCACGTTACCGACTGAACGCGGGTGTTGCGAAACCTCCAGTTTTATTTTCTTTATACCTCGAATAAAACTTCAAATTAATATTTTTATAAGGAACTTCGTTCCTATCCAGTGTCCCACGACACCACACATCTTTTTGTTTTTAAATTGCTTTTCGGGTAGTGAAGCATGCGAATCATCTTGCTCGGTAGTTACCGAAACGCTTACACGTCAGTCAGTCTGTAATTAGAAGATAAATCGGATACGCCCTGACAACTACGCTGCTGCGATCTTACCACAAGTCTTGAAACTATAGACACAGATTATTGTATAATATGGATAATCATATGATTACCACTATTATGCCTATTTCTGTTACGAGGCAAGAATGCGATTCAGTTTGATTTATAAGATTTGCCGTCATTCCACTACTAGTTAAAGCGACATGTATTTTTTTTTTTTTTTCTACAAGAGAAAATCGCCGGATCCCCACCCGCGCGGCAGGTGGGGTATGTGGGAGTTGAACCTCACTAAAAACGCCTGCCGCTCACAACCGGCGCCCTACCTCGGACCGGGCCGGAGCCCAGTCGAGGCTATTGAAACGGCGGGACAGGGTTGACGCAGAGCACATTACATCCATCCCACCGTCCCACGGACGCCGGACCGGTGACACGACCACCGGTTCCCTCGTTCAGCGGGCCGAGAGCCCGCTTTGATGGCGCCGCGTTACACCTTCCCCCAGAGCGGTCGGGGGAACGCGGTCTACCATCACCCGGCTTCCTACTGCGGGTGAGCGGGCAAAGCACGCCACCCCACGTCTGGGTCTCTCCCGGCACAAAACGGGTGGGACCCCTAGCTCTTAGGGGGCCAGGTCACGGATACGACCCCGGTCCCGACCCCCTGCTCGGCGACGGCGGGTTTCTGCGTAATGAGGAGAGCTTTGCCTCACTCGCCCCGCCGCCTCCTTCTGCGAGATGGTGCACTCGCAGAAGTCGAGCATAGCCTTCCAGGACTCATCGCCGCCAAGCATCGATGCCACGACGCCAGGCAGCGACAAGTCAGGTCCTATCTTTGCGACCAGGACACGGCGCTGCACCTCCCAAGCGGGGCAGACAGCGAGCGTATGCTCCGCCATGTCCAGGTCGTGTCTACAATGGTGACACCTCGTCGTCGGCTCAGCCCCTATCCGGCGCAGGTACTTCCCGAAGCATCCGTGCCCGGTCAGCACCTGCACCAGACGAAAGGTGAGACGTCCTTCGCCACGATTCACCCAGTCATCAAAGACTGGGTAAGCCGCCTCGACGGTCCGTAGCCCCCACGTGGGGTTGGCCAATCGCCTCGACCACGACTCGAGCACGGACCACCGAGAAAAACGACATGTGTGGGTGTAATTTGACTGTATTTATATAGCTAACTCTTGGTCTGTATCTAATTGTGTTGTATGAATATAATTAATCGTATTAATTTTTTTAAATTTGAATTTAATTCCTTTTCTAAAATAGACCAGTATTTTAAGTAAAATATAAAAATAAACTTTATTACTATGTCTCAAGCACTCTCCGCACGCAACACATGTATTATCCGTATTGCGTCGGAGCAATGGAACTTTTACGCTAACATATAACATTATAAAAAAAAAAAATTTAGATATTGTCCAAAAAATATGTCGCATATTACCATCTTATTACCATGCGGGATTCATTTTAAATGAAAGGACTACTACGTTAAAACTGAAAACTTCATATTTTCTTTCCTGCTATTAATCAAGTTTATATCATTAAAACTAGTAACAAATTCAAAATAGACTAAAATAATCAATATTATTATGCCAAAAATATAATTTCGACAAATGATATAAATATAATCATATATAATATAATCGTATCTATAAGAATAATATATAAATATTTTATCTTTCTACCAAGTGTCACACTGTGTTACACATCCACCTAGACATATATGACAACAAACAAATATAAATCATCCTAGTGTAATCTTGATATGTAATTTAAAACCAAATGAGAACTTAGTAATGCCCCTGACTGCAAGGATAACTGGCTAATGAATCCTAAATTAAACACAACAAAATCTAACATATGAATATTATTAAAATATCTTTAAAAAAACAACTTTTACATCATTAAGTGTTGATATGGAGAATAAAAATCACTATGCAAAAGAAGTAGCTAGCATTTGACACTTAAAGTCCCTATAAAAAAAATTACTTACAATTTCAAATTCATTATACTCAAATTTTTATTAATATCATCATCATCATAGCTGATGACTTTCCTCCTAAGGTTCGCCATATTGGCTAGTTATGTACTTCTCTATGTTCAGCAGATTCTCTTAACCTTCAACAGGTTATCAGTCTTTGTGCCAAGCCTACCCTTGCTACACTTTCATGTTTTGTCACCACCAGAGCACTAATAAGTATAAGTTAATTAATGTTTTCTAGATGACTGTCTGATGTTTTTTTACCCAAAGTCTACTTGTTCTGCAACCACTGACATTAAATTACAATGATTTTTTTTTATTATAAGTTACCACAATTTTATGTGGCTCTTATAGGTAGACTGGCAAAAGTGTTATTCATAATAATTTGTCAAACATGTCAGCACTTTAACACACATAGAGATACTGAATTAATTGTTAAAAGACAACATTAAGTATACTTGACGTTCCAGTAGCTATAGTGCATATCTTTTAAAAACACCAATTTCACACATTTTGTTCTGAATTTACAAAATTTCGACAAATACTAAAAAAATGATAAACAGAATCCAACATTTATTTCCTATCTTGAAATACTGAACCTTGAAGTCATTGACTTAGGGCATTGGCATAAAATATAATTGGATAAAAATATCAACAGAAAAACAGTCTTATAGTAACTTCACTTTATCAAATATTAAAAACAGTTATATTTGACCACTTTTTATTTTTATTAATCAATAAATAGTCTATAATTTTCAAAACAGCTAATATGCATAAAATGATGAAAAACAAAAACTGCGAAATGTTTTTTACTGAAGTCTATGAGTACAACTATCAAAAATGAGATTGTTAATTATCTCAGGAATAAAAAAAATCTCAAACAGAAGATCCTTTTGCCTGCATTGAAAGAAGTTTAGTTGTGTGCATAAAGATGGTGATATTGATCGGCCCATACTAGTTCACCAAAATAGTAGAGATTCAAATATAACATATTTATGTTTAGGGCACAGAGGTTTCCCAACATAGGGATCAGAGGGTATAAGCGTAAAACTGATATATTTATTTATTTATTTATTTATCTACACACACAGAAAACAAGACACAGTACAGAGTAATAGGAAAATTATGTACAAAGGCACTGCTTATTTCTTTGAGAAATCTCTTCCAGCAGACCTGCGAGAGGATAATGAGAATAATAATAAAAAGTGATGAGTGTGTGTAGAACAAATAACACATAACTAAAATAACAAATACAACATGAGAATTATAGCACATACACATAGCAAATATTATAAGTAACACAGTAAGACTCGTATATGCGAAGAGTATAGAACCATGATCATTCGGTTGATGAGAGATAAAATTGTTTGACCTTGTATTTAAAAACAGAAACAGACTTGCAAACTCGGATGTCAGCCGGCAACGAATTCCACAGTCTGACCGCGTGCACAGTAAAGGAGTGAGAATAGAAATTGGTTTTGTGGGAAGGGAATAACAAAACAGAACGTTGGTTGGACCTGCAGGGAGCATCAGGAGAACGAATGAAAGAGAATCGCTCACGTAAATATAAGGGAGAAGTGGGCTTATGTAGGATATTGAATAGGAGACATAATATTCGAGTATTCCTACGAAGGCGTATAGGGAGCCATTTAAGTTCTTTGCGAAAATGAGAAACATGATCGAATTTTCTGAGATTGTATATAAAACGGATACATAGATTTTGCATCCTCTCAAGCTTGTTTGAGAGCTCCTCAGTGGCATCCAAGTAGCAGGCATCGACGTAATCAATTATGGGTAGAATGAGAGCTTGGACGAGAGATATTTTTGTATGCTGAGGTAAGAAGCCCTGCAGACATCTCAACGAGTGCAAGGCAAAGTGCACCTTCCTACTAATCTCAGCAACGTGAGAACTCCACGAAAGATGTCAATCTACAATAACACCCAGGTTTTTAACTGAATCGGTTAGAATTATTTGAGTCCCATCCAAATAAATTGGGGGGAGTATAGGATCGCTGAGTCTACTGCGCAATTGTATACCCCCTATAATGATAGCCTGTGATTTTCCCGGATTAATGTGCAGACCGTAGGCTTTTGCCCATTCACTGATAGACTTCAGATCACTGTTCATCGCAGCAATCGCCGATTCAACTTCAGGCTCCGAGAAGTGGCGATATAGCTGGAGATCGTCTGCGTAGAGGTGGAATTTAGAAGATATAAGCCTAGTGACAGAGTTTATAAACACAGAAAACAGAAGAGGAGAAAGAACACCACCTTGGGGAACGCCCGCACTGACGTTCTATAATATAATATAATATTATATTATACATTAAACACTGAAAACTCATATTCAATTTTGAAAAATCTCTGTGATTTGAATGCTATGATGCCTTAAAAGATATTTAATGACTGTAGTGTTTTTTTTAAAACACTATAAATATCAATTAAAATATAATTTCATTTTTAAACATTTCAGGAATGAAAAAAAAAATTGTGACTTAAGTTCAAAGTTCAAATAATTTTTAGCATAAATGTTTCTTTTATTGCCATTATAGGCATGAGGATATTGCCCACTAGATGGTAAACGGTTACCATCACTCATGGACATGAGCAACACCAGGGGTACATGCCAGTCACGCCGAACTACTGTGTACTCTCAACAAACTTTGTTTAAATAAAGACAATAAAGTTACACAATTTAAACCTGAATGTAGAGCTGCATTACTACCGAAATAAGCAGGCTGAATTTACAAAAGCTGATATTTTTATTTATGCTCATAGCATACTTTTATTTTTCAATATTTATTCAGTAGAATTTTCAAGGTTTTACAAATAAATAAAAACTCACCAATCAACTTTCAATGGAAGAGTAGCACGTTTTTTCCTAATTATGACATAAACATTATTGTGAGGTTCATTTGCACATGGCGTTCTATTTCTCTGGTGGCTGCTGTGGGGTGTATCAATATCATCATTTCCAACAGTATTTTCAGGTTTCTGGTCTCTGAACTTGCTCCAACTCTTGCCATACAAATGAGGTGATTTCTTAAGTCTCTCATCTGATAAGTGAATCTCTTTGTATTCGAGCTTGGACATATCCGAGATTCTGGTTAAACCATATCTGGCTCTGTGCTCCTCAGGGCCACGCGCAGCCGCATTTAGTTCTTCAATTTCGCGCACAGATGCCTAAATTTTTCAACAAAAAGCACAGTTAGTGATTGAAGGTATTTCATGTTTCAAGTGTTTTATTAGTTTTTGGTGTGAACCGGCAAGGTGTTACAGAAGTAAAGTAAAAGGATTTTTTCAAAGATACTCACCACAAAGTGTTCAAATCTCACTGCGTATTCGTCGGGTTTATTTTTGTAACTTTTATTATACTTTTGAATATATTCATCAAACATCGGCTTTAACTCTTCTTTGCCTTTTTGATTGGACAACGTAAGAGGAACAGCTACGAATAATAAACAAATCAAAGCAAAACCGAGTACCCAGTTCCACCATTTTTTCATTTTGTAGAATAATTATAATTAACACACGAAATAATGTAAGTTCATTGGCCGAGCTTAGGATCAAAATCTAATTAGTAAAAAATTTGTGGTAATTATTAGAGATTGATTTAAGTTCAACAGTTGTCACAAGTTTCAATATTTGTTTATTAATAATTACTGCACAATACACAGTTTCGTAATTCGCTGCGGACGGAAGGAACTACTGAACTACTGAGAAGTGTATAATCTATGCTACTGAGTAAAAAAACAACTAACAAATAAACAAACTTGGGAGTAGTTGTGAGTTGGGCGCGAAGGTGAACTTTAATTTTTTTAAGGGATTTTATGACCTGGGAACGAAGACCTTTAAGTCATGTCTTATTTTAATTTATATTCTTATTTTTATAAAAAATTATAAAATGGAGAGAAATAAAATGAAGAAAATTAATTTAAGACATTAATCAACTGGGATGAAGTGAAGTAACATGAGATGATATGGGATGGACTTTTTGGAGGATCCCGAGAAGTTACGTCCACCGGTTTTTTTTCATTTTCCCACATTTGTGCACTTTCACAGATATTAAACAGTTAATAAACCACCATTATTACACATTTGAACCTGAATAAACACTAAATAGACAAAATAAAACAAATCACACAACTTCACTCCTCGCGTTCCCGCCAAAAAGTCCTGAACTTTAATTTTAATCATATGCACCATTAGTTAATACACTTAATAATAATATATAATATGCACCATGTAACCGTACCTACTGCTCAAGTGCTCAAATACTAAGTATATTATCTATGATACTGACCCATAAATTTCAACGGACTTTTCATTTTTATAAAAATAGGAATTTAACATAAAATAAGACGACTTAAAGATCTTAGTTACCAGGTAACAAATCACTTCAAAAAATTTCAACTAAGTTTTGGCGGGAACACGAGGAGTGAAGTTGTGTGATTTGTTTTATTTTGTCTATTTAGTGTTCCTTCAGATTTAAATGTGTAATAGCGGTAGTTTATTAACTGTTCAACATCTGTGAAAGTGCACAAATGTGGGAAAATGTAACAAAGCCACTGGACGTAACTTCCCGGGATGCTCCAAAAAGTCCACTGAAAAAATTTCAGTTAATGACCACCATTTTACTGAGATTATATTTCATCCCATATCATCTCACCTCACTTCATTTAATTTCATCCCAGTTGATTAATGTCTTAAGTTAATCATCTTCATTTCACTCCATGTTATCATTTTTCATAAAAATAAGAATATAAATTAAATTAAGACGTGACCTAAAAGTGTTAGTTGCCAGGCCAAAAAAAAAACTTTAAAAAAAATTTACCGTACAATGGGGTAAATAGGGACAAAATCGACCTTCAGATTGAATTTTAAAATAGTTCCAATTAAATAGTCACTGCTCAACCAAAGAAATAAGTTGAGTCTTGAACGTACCTAGGTGATAAAAACCGTTACATTATTTAAATTATTCATTTTAAAGAAATAATCGGTAAAATAATGGCCGTCCCAATTTACCCAGCGTCCGGGGTAAATTGACACGCTTGAGGGTTAAATTGGGATATTTGTAAGGGTTGTCAACTCGCAGTACTGCGATATATAGGTAGGTGCCATATAATAATTTATATGGACCGAAATGATGAATACAATCCATAATTTAAGCACAATACACAACATAGTGTAAATTAAGCTGGTTTCTATTCCGAAGCGATGTGACGTGAATGATAATCAACAATACAATGATCAAAAAAAGTATGTGCATGTTATATTTTAGAAAATTATTATTTAATTTCCTTAAAAATCACAACTCTGAAACAAAATCATAAAATAGAATAAAAAATAGAAAACAAAAGGACTGAAAATGCAATAATACCATTTTATTTAATCAACATTTTCAAAATAATCTTTGAGCAAGAGTAAGATATCAGGTGAATAAGATAAAAAAACAGCTTTATGTGATTACTGCCAATAATAACAAAAATAAAAGAAATTCTTTCTAAGCGAAATAACTAAACTCAATTAATTCACTCACTCATAATTGGATATCTCGGATTTTTAATTAATGTTACATTTAAAATCTGAGGCCTGTTTTTATTTGTGTGTGTTCGTTGTGAATGTTAACAAAATCATGATTCGATGCGTGAATAGATTCTGAAATAATAAAAGTTTTGATTCGTTTGAGTTCTTTTAACTTTTAATTTTTTTTATTGCTATAAAGAACATACGACCGGGCAGATATTACAAGGTAAATGTCGCGAAAAAAAAGTAATTATATATATACTTTTCTTTTACCTATAATACTTACATAAACTAACTGATAAACACATTAACCTTCTTTACATCACGCAATTAAGTGATAGTATAGGCTAAAAAATCTATTATAAGATATCAGTGACAACCCTAACAAGCCATCCCTATTTTGTCTTTTGCCGTTCCAATTTTGTGTTTTCTCGTCCCTAATTTTTCCAGTCTCGTTCCAAATTACCCTACATACGTCCCAATTTTCCCCAAAAAGAAAGGAAAAAATATACATTTTTTATTTTGTCGAAATATTGTATTTAAAATAAGAATATTGCAACTTACCGTTTGTTGTGGTATTTCCAGGTGTATTAAAAACTTATATAAACTGTGATCTTATTGAAAAAACAACGATAATATCACTTTTTTTAAAAGTTCTTTAAGCTGTTTTAAAACGCACTTTTCAACCACTATTTTAAATTTAATTTGACTAATTTTTGGGACCAACTTAACTCATGTTTAGTACTTCCATAGTTAACTTGGTTTTTATTCCATACATTGATAAATATTACCTTAAAGAAAATTAGGTAGATTCCGTGCTACAAGTACTTTGAGAATCTTCCGCAGGTTTGTCCCAATTTACCCCAGGATCCCAATTTACCCCATGTCATGGTACATAAATTAGACAAATGTTTTCTATAAATATTGCCTACCATTATAATAACAATAGAAATTTACATTATTATTACCTAGTTTTATTTTAAATTAGATCAATTTATAGATGTGGTAAGTGCTGAACTAATTGAGAACGACAATTTTTCGTTTCATCTTGTTATTGCTTATATTCTTTTCTGTATCGCTATTGTGTCTTAATTCCTAGTTCCAATACTCTACCAAAAGAGTTTGAGAAGAAATCTGAGGTATTACCTTTTACTAAATATGGATTGTCTTCTATCGAAGAATTCAGTCGGGCAGAGGAAGAAGTGCGGCATTTAGAGTTACTGAAAAAAGCGGGTTTGACTACTGACGAGATCAAACTATATCAAGAGAATGAATGTGGTAAATTGAATCAGCAAAATAAAGTTGAGACGGGTGTGTTAAAGCAAAAATTGCATTATATTTACACAAGAATACAAAATCTTAAAGAGCAAGTGTGAGTCGTTTTTAATTTAACACTAAATATACAATTTAAGTTATTGGGGTGTCCAATCTGGTAGAATTGGTTTCCTTGTAGGTAGGTACTTGAATATTCATACCATAACATTAATAAAATTTGGCGTTATCATAAAATATTTGGTACCTGAATTGAGTACATATAATATGTTGATAAATTTAATCCTATAACATTGTTTGGAAAAAGCAGGTTACTACCTGCTTTTATTATACAGCTCTGGTATGAGTATCATAATAAGCATTTTTAATAATTAGTATTAATAATTACTTGATTATTATTGGAAGTGCATTCATTATTATAGATAATGTTTTTGATCTTTCACATCTACCTACATTATAACCACTATTATTTAACGGGTTTTTAGAGTAATTTTCACCTTTAAAATATAAAACATAATTGTAACTTGTCAACTATAGTGTTTACAATAAAGGTGATACTAGGGTGCCCGACCAACCACCAATAGTACTTGAATTCTAGGTTGACGAAGCATGTTGTGGATAATAACATGTACTTTTATGTTAGGAATATTGTGTTCTTTTTTTTTATAATAAATAAATTAACTAAGAATTAATAATAAATAAAAAATTCTAGGTTTGAGTTCTGACTCTATTACTTTTAAAACTAGGTAACATGTTTTTATACCTAAATTGGCCAACTTGACGCTGAAATAGTTCAGCCTGTATTACCTTATTTATTAGTTTATCATCAATAAAACTAAACTTCTTCAATTGCAATAAAGAATGGGTGCTGCATTTACTTTAATACAATTTAAATAATTATAATTTTAGAAAACAACAAAATAATCAACCTTCTACATCTAAAACTGATGTATCAATAGAAAATTTAGAGAGAAACATACCTAAAAACACATATAGTGATGGACATCCTATGAATGATATAAAAACTTTAGAGAATTGTCTCTTTGGGCATCTTAAGGACGACATTTTACCTTTGAGCAAAAGAAGAAAACTATTGCGGCGTTTAGAACGTAAAAAAGAAAGAATTTTATATCAGAATAACACAGTTATACTTGATAACTCAAATAGAAAACCAGTAAATCGTCCAGGCAGCCTTTGGGATGTTAAAGAACTGCAACATAAGATAAGAGATCCAGAAAGAAATAAAGATAAACTTATTGGACCAGTAAAAAAGACATTATATACTATTAAAAATAATAGAATCGTAAGATTAGAGCCAATGGATTCTTCAGAAAATAGTGAAGATGAGTACAGAGCAGTCAATATTGTAGTGCCTATAAACAATGCAGAGGCACAATTGCTTGAGGGCACAAAAATGAGTATAGATGATATCAAGAAAATTGATAGATTTAAAGATTATGAACCTGGTACACCTTCAAAGGTATTTGTTTATATTTGTATTTTGTTATACACTATTGTATTTATTATATTTAAAAACTAAATTTCGAATTGTCAATTGTTAAGGATCAGTTTTTTAGTCAGGCACAAAGTTGGGCTTAATGAATGTACAGTCTGAAACCCTTATAATCATACACGAAAAGAATAATAACCATCTTAGCTTATGTTCAAAGTATAATATAATAGATTATTTTATTACATCAGTTAGGAAATTGTATTCAAATCAGATAGAGGGATGTTGTTGACCATTTTCTGCCATGAGACATAGAATTCACCCATTCAATTGGAAATAATTCAGAAAATTAAAAGCAAAAGAATTTGATAGTAATTATTTTAGGAGATTAATTAGTGAATGATACATTTACAGGTTTTATATTTGAAGAATATAGCACCAACGGTGACACAACAACAATTGTCTGTGCTCTTCAATCAGTTTGTATTGGACAACGGTGGGCCTATTGATGTTCGACTTATGACTGGTCGAATGAGAGGGCAAGCTTTTGTGCGATTCCAAAGTAAGCTTATATCTCTTATTTGATGTAAAGATACAAACGAAGTACTTTTGTCTTTATTTAGGTCAGTTAGTACTTTTTATTTTAACTTTATGATTAAATCCATCAATTTATTTTAATTCATAATAATATGAAGCTTGTTGTGAAATTGTCTTTGGCTATACGTCCAAAAAAAAAACCTGTACTACTACCTATTGAGAAGTTCCCTGGTCAGGATTCAAACTTTGCAGCAATCACATCTTGGTAGGGTACCCTGGATCACATTTTCTTCGACTGCCCCAACATTGTATCCCCTCTTTATGATATCCTTCCCAATGACATTCCCCGGCCTATTAATATTAATGTTTATTAACTTGAGTCTATTCTAAACATGTAAATATTCTGTGTAAATTTTTATCTGCTAATAATATTTATCTCGAAAATAGTTAGTCTAACATATATTTGTTTGTGCTGTTCTTAAAACCACAGATTCGCGTATGGAAAAACCGACCAAATTTATTTGTATTTAGATTTAATTTTTTCCCTCTCTAAGCACCTGTCATTTTTGTAAATACTTTGACATTGGCAAAATCAATGCCAAAGGCGTTGGAGCCAAATTATTTAAACCAATAAAAAAAAAAAAAATTAAAACTGCCTATCATGGCAAACTGTACCCAAAATTTCATGTTCAGGCTGTTAACAGTTCAGTTCCTATACCTATCTGGAGTTTATGCTGAAGTCTATTCAAGACATGTTTACCATAACTAGGCAGTATAGGCAGGCAGTATTGTCGAAACTTAACAGGCATGTAAAATTCAACTCCATAAGAAAAGAAAGCAGTTTCAATTTATCTTGTAAGATTTGACCACAAATATTCATCCAAGGTTAATTAAATATAAGATTGCAAGAAATATGCTTCTTCTTCTTAATGTACTCTACCACCTAACACCAGGTAGGATGTGAGTTTCTGTGAGTCTATGTAAATCAAAATATTATTATGTTAACCATTCTTAAGTGCATTTTAGTAACAAAACATTTAGGACTGGTTTACATAGGTATAGTAATCGGCAAACTTCGTGAGCAAATGACCTTGACTGCGCAGAATCGAATTTTAGATCACTTTGGTGGTGAGGGTGAGGCGCGACGGCAGGGGAAATCGTATCGAGCGCGTTATTGGTAGATCAGTCGAACCCTGCGTCCCGCACTGCGCCCTCATTCCGCTTGCTCCCAAAAGTACGCTTGCGTACAGTGGAAAGTCTATCGTTATTAATCGTTAAGTTATTTGTTATAATTGCTTGTGGACTTTGTTGCCATTGCTATTTGTTGAGTGTTTGTTGATTTTTTATAAAACATACACTATGCCGTGACAAACTGGTGTAGTACTTAAAAGAAAGGGTAGAAAATTTGTGTACGACGTATATTGCTTCTTTATAAAACATGGGAAGAATGATATGGAAAAATTAAAACAGACTTCGGAAGCAACAAAAACATCAGTGAGTACTGTTAGGTGCATTATTAACGAAGCTAAAGGCTCTGGCTTGCTCGCCGTGTTTCGGACTCCGGGTAAGAAAAGATCAGGGAAGAAGAAAGTTACCGGAATGGATAGTTTCGTTCAATCTGTAATAAAAAGATGTAATCATAATAACTACATAACAAGCAGCGAAACTCCATACCGTAGAAAGGCTTCGAAAAATTTAAAGAAGATATAAATTTTAATGGCTCGGAATTAAGCTTACGACGGATTATGAAAGAGCTAGGCTTCAGATGGAAAAAAAGAACAGAAAATAATCGGAAGCTGGTAACTGAAAAAAGTAACATTCGATTACTACGAATCGAATATCTTCAAAAAATAATTAATTATAGACAAAAAAGAAGACCGAATCGACCGAGTTGTAAACTACGCCGATGAGCCCTATGTCGACTCATCACGATGATAGCGACTCGGGTGATGAAAACAGTGATGATGATGATGGTCAAGATTATGATAACGAAAAAAAAATTACAAATACCAGCTTCGCTTCAACTGAACCAAGACCTGGCAACAGCTCTAGTTTTGACTTAATAGAAGGAATATCTATTTTACCCCAAGATTAAATTATTACAATTATTAACCTATATGTTTTGTTGATGTTCTAATAAATATATAAATAAATACATATGTTGATTTTAATAATTTAATAGCATTATGACGCAGAGTAAGTAATGTTTTTGCACGTGAGTGTACCATGCGCAAACTTACCCCCACTACGTCGACAAATGCTCAAGAAGTTTGCCGGTTATTATACCACGCTGCTTACTGCCTATAAAATAGAGTTCTTGAACTGGAGTTTGTTGTTAAAAATGAATGAGGAATTAAAGTAGTTCAATGTATTTAATTAACACATATTTTTCACTGTGTTTATTTATTCCAGATGAGAACTTAGCTATACAGGCGCTAACAGAAATAAATGGTACAATTGTATGTGGTCGTCCCATCATAGCACAATTCGGACGAAATACCAACAGGGTACAGCGCCACGAGCGTTAAGAAACATAATCATTATAATTAATTTAAAGTGATATTATTTACTAGTTAAGTTTACTCTATTATATTATGTAACCGTAAATAAATTGTCTATGACGTTCTAATTGTTTTCTATTCTATCTTTTAAATCTAAGAATTTCCTTTATACTAACTTAGGGCTACCAATCTAATGTTTTGCCAAAAAATAAATAACATTTCAGGGCAAAAAAATAATACATACACAGCATGTTTTTGAGAGAAGCAAAATTCCACCTTTTTTTCTAAATTAAAGCACTAATATAATCTACATCCACTTACAACAACCAAGTTATGTAATTTTTATAATAATAAAAATATGGTGAACCTGGAAAGTTAAATTACTGTTAACCTCTTTTATCATATTTTTTGCATATACAAGTACACAGGCTTACAGTCTACCAGGTATTAAGAGATACTCGCAACCCTTGACCATCAAAATATGAATCTAAGCAATAAAAAAAAATTTCAAACTGGAATAGATGAACCGAAACCAATGTTCATGATTGCAAACAGACAGGATAGTAGTACTCAGCTGTGCAGTGTTAGAATACGCCTGACGATCTCTAATTCTATAAATTTTCATTTGTACCTACCTACCTACCTACCTACAGGATTGGAACACTGGCACTGTCGCATCCTTTGATACGAGTACACAAGGCTTCTTAACCTTTAAGCCACGACTTCTATATATTCGACTCATTAGATTCGTCTTAACGAGTACTATACACAAATGGTGCATTTAGGGTCAATTCCCACTGAAAGAGCAGCGGCGCGCAGCGGCCGTAAGAGCAAGTGACTGAGCGCGGCGCCGCGCGGGGCAGTGTGGCGCCGCGCGGGGCAGTGCGGCGCCGCGAGAGGCAGCGCGGCATCCCGAGGCGCCGCAATGAACCTCCGCGTGGTAGCTTTGAAAACTAGTGTGCGATCTACTTCACTCAAGGAAAGTTGTGTGGCAATAAATATGGTGGATTTGGATTTATGTATCATAGCACTGGCTGTAGAAGAAGAACAAGAAGTAACAAACAAAACGGAAAGAAAAAGGAAAAGAAAATTTTGGGTACATTTTTTTCTCACGGAGCGTAGCACGTTCTAACTTGATACCTTCTAATAAAATGACGCGAAATGCGCAAGCGGCAGGGCGGGCGGGTATGAAATGGTCGCTCGCGCGCAGCCGCGAGTCTGTCAGCTGCACCGCGGTCGGCCGCACGTCAGCTAGCTGCGCCGCGATCAGCTGCGCGGCGCCTCTTTTGACTAGTCGGTAGAAGGCTCGTGCAGCCTCGCGACGCCACGCTACCCCTCCTTTGCCTTCAAATGACTATGAACTTTTTAATCACGTAGATAAG
The DNA here is from genome assembly GCF_030267445.1 of Bombyx mandarina. Classification (NCBI taxonomy): domain Eukaryota; kingdom Metazoa; phylum Arthropoda; class Insecta; order Lepidoptera; family Bombycidae; genus Bombyx; species Bombyx mandarina. The sequence continues at coordinate 16,950,437 of NC_143234.1, forward strand.
ATTCAAAATAGTTTGTAATATTTTGCCTCAAAAAGACGCTGCCGGCCGCTGCTCTTTCAGTGGGAATTGACCCTTAAACTACACTTTATTATAAACTTATATGCGTTCTTGCGATTTTAATCAAAACGTTGACATATAAAAATACTGAGAATATTCCCATCATGTATGTTACACTTTAATCCTTATTCAATAATTCTATCCTAATTCGATTTGTAATACAATCATTTTAACTTTTGAATTTGAAGAATAAAAATTTGATTTTGTGTAAAAAGTAATCTAAATGAAATTATGAACTGTTATAAAAGATTGTTAGGTCCCTCTCCTCACTTTTTCAATATAAAGGTACATCAACTTCGATAGTCAAAGTATCGATCACTCAGTATAATTTTTCACTATAGTCTGTTCACTGAGTGTTGTCCTTCGGGGAAGGCTTGCGTCGTCTTTTGACGACGCGTTTAGGCGACGATCATTCATTCTCTTTCTTAGGCTGTGGCTCCTCCTCTGTGAAACAAATCATTTAATTAAATCATTGCTTAACTCAGTAAAGATTAAACACAGACGAAATATCACGACATGAACGCAACCATTTCTGTATTACTGTTACATAACAAAAACAAAATCGTTAGTCACCCATGCAAACGGATATGAATTAAGACCCAACATGTTTATTTTCATGTGAATGATTAAAAAAAATGAGCATGCATATTTACAACCAAATACGTGTGAAAAAGTGCCGCAGTATTATTGATCACTTTTCTATGTTACCTTTTGGTTTAGATGTATATTTATCCGTTTATTGACGTCATGGCAGAAAGTTATCATGGTCTCCTCTAATCATAGTCCGCTCGACGTCACTAGGGCATCTCGTGTATTCGACGCCTACCTGGTACAGTACTCACGTTTGACGTCGTGATGCTGTGGAGGCGCGTGGTGCGGTAGATGCGCGTAGTGTTCGGGCGGGGCGGCGGCGGGGTAGTATGGGTGCGGCGGGTGTGGGGGGTGCGGGGGGTAGGCGCCGGGGAACCCGCCCCCGTACCCGCCGTAGTACCGGCCGCCGTACGGGGCGCCGTACGCCCCCACTGCGCGTACATTTCATACTTATTGTGATAACACGACTCCGATTACACCAGTCTTAGCGAGGCTCACAACGTTCTTTATCTGAGATTTTAACCTAGCATCCGACCGATCCTGTGTGATTTTCGATTAAATGAAATATCCTTCAGTTTTTTAGAAAAAAAAAAAGTGCCCCACTATTAGTCGTCTATAATACTGACATATCTATTTTATTTGTATATTTTTAATAAAACATAGATACGAGGCATATTAATTAGTAAATCACTGAAACTATTATAGATTATTTGGTTCACCGACCAAACCTAAAAATTAAGTTAACGTTTCTATGAACATTACCAAGACTCATGGCATTTGTTGTCTCTTGTATCTACGAAATTTGTATAGCACCGTTGGTTTCTTAAGAACAATTCAGATTAGCTTTTCCATTGCATACCCGTTAAGACAAACGACCATCATCATGAAGCATGTTTTATGAACCACAGCTGTGACTCCAGAGTGCTACCCGCAATATATTTGTGCGCATTAAAACTCCCTTATAAATGTGAATACCATATTTACACCGTGATGATAGAAAGACGTGAGAATGGACAGCGACCAAAGTGCTCGATTGATGTGAGAATATGTTAGTCACAAGTGAGTTTATAGTACAATATGGCACCTGTTGGCGGTGGAGGACCCCCGTGAGCTGGCGGGCCAGGATGCGGAGCAGCTGTAGGATTCGACGCCATCATCATTGCTGTATTAAACATATAGTTATTAATAATATAAAAATGAATTTCTGTCCGCTAGTCTCGCTAAAACTCTAGATCAGCTGGACCGATTTGGCTAATTTTGGTCTTGAATTATTTGTGGAAGTCCAGAGAAGGTTTAAAAGGTGAATAAACATGAAAATGCTCGGAATTATATTAAAACAAACATTTTGTTTTTGCTTTGATGTGTCCCCTGTCTGACAGTTTCCTTTTGTTTTTTTTAAGTTTATTTTATACAAAAGCTTAGGTCTTTTATTTATCAATTGAGGCACTACGAAGTCTGCCGGATCAGCTAGTAGTTAATAACAAAATCAGTGGTTTAACAATAGAACATCAACATTTTCGAGTTTTTCGTGTGAAAATTAGTTACCGTGGTGTGGAGGCGAGGTCATGTGCGGAGGGTGCGCGGGCGGGGGATGCTGCGGGGCGGGAGCGGGTGGAATGCTTTCCTTGTTTTCCATTTTTACCTCTACTGGTTTTTCTTCTTTACGATCTCCTGCACATAAAAAATACTTTACATTTTTTAATCACATAATTTTTAATTAATCACTCCCTACCCCGTCCTTCACCAAATATCTCAATGTTTTTGAAACAAAAAAATATTGGTAGTCTACAGTAGTCAAATGTCGTGGAATATTGGGTGTATGTGTGATTGTGTGTGTGTGAACTCAATATTGAAATAATTTATTACAATTTAAATGTCATCAAAACGTATGATTGCTGAATGTCAAAGATAAAAAAGGTCTTATCACTAGGATAGTCCTGGGAAGATCGGCCAAAAAACACTGCGCGATAATCAGTGGTAAAGTTATGACAATAGAAAGTACTTGTAAAGACCTATCTTGAATATAAACACTTCGAATTTGATTTACAATATGTCATCAATATTATTTTTTAAAGTACCATAACTCATTTGTTTTTGTTTTTCTCTTTTACAAGGACATTTACATTTTATTATAAAAATTACAAATAAAATATTAAACGAAACAGTTTGGGGCAGAGCCCTCCGGCCTACTACCTGTATGATAGATAATTACTGACTTAATAATTTAAAATTTTACACACAATGTTTAGTTAATAACTGAACATCTTGTAGGATCTTGTAGTAAAAAAGCCCCCTAAAAGTTTCAATTATTTTGTGTATTCTTAAACTAATATTACATGTTGTGCGGTGTAGATCCACAGTATTTAGTATAGTTTCTTATTATTATGTTTTCAGTCTCACCCTCGTCATCTGCCTGGCTTGGTCCATTTTCAGGTTCCTTTTCTCTTGGCTCCTCGACTTTTATGTCAGTTGCTATGGAATCAGGCTTCACGTCACTGGTAGACACTTTATCCACTTGAGTGGGAGGATGAGGTCCGTTTGTTTCTGGTTTACTTGGATTTTGATCTTGGTCCATCGGCTGTGTATCAATTTTATTTATTTATTATTCTTTAACAAATAAGACATAGTTTTATATTTATTTACATTGTTGCAAATGTTGTAAAATGATGGGTACCACCTATCTATGGGGATCTATTTTACTTTGTTTTTTGAGTTAACAAAGACAAGTTTTTAATCTTTTTTTATTGCCTTTGCATGCAGCGAGCATACGGCCCACCTGATGGTAAGCGGTTACCATCCCTAATGGACGTCAGCAATGTCAGGGGCAGAGCCAAGCCTTTGCTTAAAAATAAAATAAAAAATACATTAAAATAAAATAAAAAAATGTTGGATAATAATGTAAGTTCTAAAGACCTTTTGGCAAATAATATTATTTGGTAAATCAGTAGACTGCAGGGAAAAATGTTTGTTGTATATTATACTTATTACATATATTTCCGTGAAGCATGTTCAGTCGATAGGTATTTTGAAAGCGATAGTACATTATCTCTTTTTCAAAACACTGATTGTTTTATTGTTTTGTAGTATGTTGTGGTTTATATATAATAATTTATTTTATTTGATATGTATTTCTTATCTATGTATTTATTTATTTATTTTGGAAAAGTAATTATAAATATTTATTTTCACTCATGTCTACTATAGTGCTTTAAATTATCGCCATGTATTAACTTTATCACAGCTATGCACTTCTTGAATCTTTCACTTCATCTTTTTTTTTCCTACCTAAGCTGATAGCCTTGAGAGGCTATATCAGCGGAACCTTAACTAGTGGTGAGCTCACGGGGCTCAAACCTGACGACGTTGCTAACACGAACCCTAGCAAGAGCCGTGCTTCGCAGAATCTACCACCGGATCGGAAACCCGAACCACTAAGAAGATCCGGCGAGAAACTCAATGGGCTGTGTCTGAGGGTTAATTTACTCGTCGAACCCGAACACGTGGCGACGGGTTCGACGAGAACGGTGAGCGGTGCTTGGGGTACCTAAAAGCACCTCACATCATCAACGAGGGTTAACTGGAAGAGAATGCCTGTCTGCCGTTAAGTTCGCCTTTGTATAATGTTTTTGTGCAATAACGATTTTTCAATCGATCAATCAATTTTCGAATTAAGCATACCTCGTCTTTCTTCTCGGCTTGTGCGACGGCGCTGAGCGACTGCGAGGTGGGGTTGATCCCGCGACGCATCTGCTCCAGAGCTCGCTCCACCATGCGCTGGAATGTGTCCTCGTCCACAGCCGGCCTGCAGTGCTGGAAACAATATTAACATTATTTCATTTTCCAAAACTAAAATGAATACCGGAGCATTTAATAAATTCACATTAAATAAGACAAAATTACTAGTTTCCTTTTTTTTTTTATTGCTTTGACGTGTGAACGAGCTCACAGCCCACCTGGTGTTAAGTGGTTACTGGAGCCTATAAACATCTAAAACGTAAATGCGCCACAAGCTTTGAGATATAAGTTCTAAGGTCTCAAGTATAGTTACAACGGCTGCCCCTCCCTTCAAGCCGAAACGCATTACTGCTTCGTGGCAGAAATAAGCAGGGCAGTGGTAACTAACCGTGCGGACTCACAAGAGATCCTACCATCAGTAAAAAACTACTTTTTACTATTTTTTAATAACTAGCTAACATGGGTAAGTGCTTACACGCTGATATTATCAATGGACGTAGACATGGAGGTCAAACTTTCAAACTGTCCCAACCCCACAAACTGGGAAAGATTACAAAATTACGGAGGAGACTGCATAATGGTAACAGTTCATACTTGCTTAGATTTCCATTAGGGACTTTAAGAATGGTATATGGGATAATACTTAAGTACTATAATATCCAAGTGATGCTTGAAAAATTGAAACATACATAATGATAAAATCGATTTCTGAAATAAATTTTAGGTACCTTCTTGAGTTCCTCTTGGAATGCTTCGCTGCTCTCAATAAACTTGCGTTTCTTGGCTTCGAACTTCTCTTCAATCTGTTGCAATTCATCTTCCAGCTTCTTCTGGTGCATTGTTAAGGACTGCACTTGTTTTTTCAATATCTGTGAGTCATAATTTAGTTATTGTGATATGTTTTTTTGATTTATACATAGCTATTTATTTATTTATTGCTTAGATGGATGGACGAGCTCACAGCCCACCTGGTGGTTAAGTGGTTACTGGATTCCATAGTCATCCACAACGTAAATACGCCACCCACCTTGAGATACAAGATCTAAGTATAGTTACAATATATATAGCTATATTTTATTACATTTATACTCATGTTACAATACAATGAAGTATTCCAAGCTACTCTCTAAGTCTCTGACACTACAAGAAGGCACATATCAAAATAAGCTTTTACACTTTGATTGAACTTTAAAATTAATTTAATCTTGCTATAAACAGTATTTGTTGACAAACTTATTGTTGGATTTTGTTTTTAAGAGTTCTTGTAGAGATGTTATACTCCTCCAGTTTCTCTCAGAAGATTACAAATTTTTCGCATGTCGTTTGGTACATGGATGCTGCAGTGTTTTTCCCCTTAGTATTTTGTCAACCAAGTGCATTTTTTCTATATGTATCTTATCTTCCAAGCTTGTTGATAATATAGACGAAGTACTCGTGCACACAAATTAATAAGGGTCAGTTTCCTTAGGAGCAATCGCATATGGTTTGTGAAGTAAACCAGGTAAAGTGAAAGCTTTTATTCTTCTATAACTTACCTGCATCCTAGCGGTGGTGACGACCGACCGCACATCCGGCACCACAGTGTCTGAGAATATTTCGTTGATGAGACGATGATTTCGTAAATAGCGAGCGTATGCCACATGCTTCACAGATAGACCTTCGTCTTGATCTGTAAATAAACATAACATTACAATATATTCTCGGAGCGGTAGCTATCATAGAACATGTTATATACACGCATATTTGATAAAGCCTAAATCGTGCTAACGAAATTTTCAAGATTGCTTAGATAATAATTCCGAACATTGAGACCGTGGCTCTACCGAGCATTTTTAGCCAACTGGTAGAACTCTTCCTTTGTCGGTACCTCCAAACTCTCTTTTGAAGTGGACGAGCTTGTATAATTAGATGAAGTATATTCCCTAGCCAAGAATTGAATCATGCTAATGACGAAAAAACTATACCTTGTATTATCAGAGACAAAAAATAGTGATAAACTTAAAAAGTTATAAAAAGTTAGTCATTTGTATCGAATTCTTTAACAACAATTTTTTTTGGGTTTTATTTATCACATACCTTCTTCATCTTCAGCTGGTTGTATGTCAATTCGTCTGTCTTGCTGTTGTTGCTCTTTCTGTGAACTGCCCTTTTTAGTGGAGGTCTCTTCTTCCAAGTTACCTACTACTAATGCAATATGTGTTAATGATTTACCTTTGATTAAACTTTAGCATAGATATGATTTATTACAGTGCAGTGTTGACAAAGACGCCACATTGAGAAAAACAAAACCATTATATTATGAGACTTTCCCTTACAATGACACTGAATGAATTGAAGCAAACAGTAGACAATATCTTGTTGTGTTCCTGGCATTGTTGATGTCGATGAACGATGGTGACTATTTACTATCAGGTGGGCCAAATGATCATCTGCCTATAATGTCTAAAAAAATATACAAATACAGATCTTGAAAACAATTGTAACTACCAAACCAGATTGTGCAAATTAGTTAATAACAGCTAGCTGAGTGAGTATAATTTATCTTCTACTATTATCATATATTGGAGGAAGATAAACTCATCAATTAATTAAATTCTGCTGATACCAGTATTAATTTAAGATCTGCTATAAACATGCTTTACTTGAACCATTTTTCTTAGATTCTGAATTAACATTATATATATTTTTCACATCAAAGCCGATTAAAAAAAACTATAATCAGTTAAATCATGCATCCCCTTACCTACGGCTTTATTTTTGGCTGCAATGTAAGCGAGGTACGCGGGAGAATTGTGGTACGCCTTCAAGCTTTTCTCATATTCGGACTAGTGTCGTTTCGTGTGACAAGTGCGCCCCGAACGTGCGATTATATGGATGGTGCATGTGAACAAATATACCCTTAAAATGTGGTGTATCGGTGTTAGTCACAATGTGCAGATGGAAATCAAGTGACATTAATATTATCAATAAATATCAGTCTATTAGACGTCTTCTTGGAGTTATAGGCGAAACTGCTTCCCTTTTTTCAAAGCTGTTAATTTTTTTTTTTAAATAAATCATCTATAACAGTAAGCTTTCATTAATTTTTTAAGTCAATTAATTTCCATCATTCAAATATATGCTTATCAACATAATGTATTGTATACAATGACAATGCTGAATTTCTTAATATCTTTTAGTACATGAATTTTTTATACTGACCAAAGTCAACGGCTAAAGAAATTCAGTGTGATATTATTATTTTTAAAATGGGAACAATACATATGAATACAAGCATTCAACTGTTTAAATGTGTTTACTTCTTTTTTTACCATGCAAGAATCAAAATATGAGACTCACATGTACGTAAATAAATCACATTAAACATCATCTCCTACTTTTGTTGAAGCGTTTCCATAAACACATATAACCAGTAATTTCGAGAAAACCCAGCTAAACTTTGGTGTTAAATCAAGCTTTGGTTGTGATGCTGTGTACACAATGCCCTTATATTCAGTTTATGAGGCACAATACCTCGGTTTTTGTGGGCCAGCCACTGTAAGTACGCAGGTGACGATTGGTAAGCTTTCAACAATTCTGTATACTGCGCCTGAATTCAAATGTTTTACTTTATATTATCTGTCTTTACGCACATCTATCATATCTATGGGCTGAGAGTTTTGTTTACATTATAGAAATCCAATACTTTTTCTCAGTATTTAGCAGCAATAGTTTATAAAATTAAAAAAAAAACATTTTTTTTAATGTATACTTGTGCACAGAAATTGTTGCAATTTGTTTCTTTAAGCATTTTTATATGTTACTAGCTGTGCCCATCTGCTTCTCTGGGCATTTAAAATAAACATTATTATTTCTCACCCCCATAAAGATTCTCATCGTCAACACCCCCGCAACTGGTGTAGGGAGTCCAACACTCATATAAATATTAGCCCATCCATTAAGTAGGTACATGTATTTTCTACATGGATACTAAGTTTCAAGTCAATCGGATGCATGGTTCAGTAGTTATAATGGAACATCCGTAAAAACTACTGTAGTGTATATTAAGTATAGAAGTATAGATTTTGCATCAGTAGACAGACTCTCATACCTTTTCAGCTTCATATTCATCGACAAACCCAGCTTTCTCAGATTCAGGCAGGTCCCTCCACATGCCGCCTATTATACGTCCAATTTCCCATAGTTTGAGGTCTGGATGTGCTGCTTTTACACTGTCCCATACACGGCGTGAGTACCTCATGTACGGCATGAGAGGTTTTTCTGGAGGTTTTGGTGGCTTTGGTAGTCCGGCTCCCTGGGGTAGTTATAAATATGGTTTGTTATATAGGAAACAAAAATTTTATAAGTTAAGACAGTTTTTGGTATTTGTGGCTTTTTGTATTAATGTAAAGTGTATTTTGAATACAGTAACAAATAGTGATACAGATTATACTTACAACACCAGCACCTTTCCCGATTTTCTGAGGTTGGAATCCAGGATGTGAATGTACGGTGGATACAAATGGACTTGTCTTATCATCTTTGGCACCTTGTGAGGGCTGTGAGGCGGAGGCCGCGCGGCGGGCGCCCTCTGCAGCGAAACGGCCCTGTTGCTGGGGGGCGTGCCACGGGCCGTAGCCCCCCGGGGGACCCGGGTGAACCATGCCCCCCCCACCTTGGTATTGCGGGTGGTACTGATATTGGTTATGGTGTGGCGACGGTGCATTCATACCGCCTTCAAGCCAAGCAGCGGGCGGCAATACAATGAAAGAAAAAAAAACAAAAAGCGTAAAGGAGCAGGACGGGAGGGGAGCCAACAAAAATTCAAATATGCACTAAAACATCTAGAAAAATTAAAAAATAAACGTTAAGAAAGTTATTTTGCGAGCAATCTAGCTGTAAATTTTTTAGTAGGCTTTAATTAGCGAAAGACTAAAGAGGTGATGGCTTGTGTCGTTGAGAGGAGAGAAAAATTTTGTGCAATTATCTTTTTTAATAACCCCACAGAAATACCTAAGTTTTGAAACGAAAATGGGTGTGTGATACAAAATTTTGAATAGAAAGTCAATTTAGATTGTGGCATTACCTTTCATCATGCCGAAACTCATTGGGGGGCCCGCAATCATGTAGTCTGTATCATTATAACAAAACATGAAACAAAACCAACATAATAGAATGTAAGTCTAAAATGCATTAGGATAAAATTAAAGTAAGAAAAAAATAAGTTTTGTTACTGTAGCTTAAAAGCTAAGATATGGGAGTCATGCTCTAAGAAAAAGTTTAAATGCAGTTAGATACCAGCTATATCAGGTACAGTTCTCAGCACTGCCAAGCTTGCAATGGCGACAACTTCACATGTTAATGAAGTTAGTATCTAACAACATTCTTACTAACAATAAACAATCTATTTGATCAAATACTAACACTATTGCCATTAATATTTTATAAAAAAAATCTAACGTAATTAGTGCTGCTATCATTACATTAGCTTATTACTAACTTATTTCTTACAAGTTTATAATTTAAAATATACAGTGTAATGTGTTGATTGCCATCTTGTCCCTCCATTATTTTGCTGCAAGAAAACTCACAGCATATCAATGTAAATATGAAGAGGTCTCAGGAAACATTTAAATCAGATCAGACTTAAATTAAGAGAAAATCCAACAAAGTTTATATAAAAGGAAATATTTTTAAAAGATTAGTATTATCTAGTTTTTAAATAAAATTAGCTGTTTAGAACATATCATTACAAATTCAATGGCAGTCAACATTCACTACATTAATAATATTTAAAATTTAATAGAATAAATATTTAAATTTTTTGTGATTATAGTTGGTAATACAAACGCGGATTGCTCTGAGGACTGGGCATTGACATCGAAGTGTTTTGTTTGTAATTGTTTTGTGTAGCCATTGGCACACCTGAAACCAAATTTTGAATTTATTCCAAAACAAGCATATTTATTGGCTTATCCTTCTTTCACAAAAACATACAACAGTATGGCATAATTTTTTTGTACTCATAGTTTATGAGCTAATGTCATAGTCATATTATACATTTTATAAAACAAGTCTCACACCATTACAAACTCAATACTGGTGAAACTACTTCACAAGCACTTTTTGTTCAAATTTTTGGGATGTATATAATTACAGAAAGAACACCAGCTGTATATAGGGCATTATTTAAAAAAGGTATTGCAGTTATGGCAATTTAATTTCAATCCCCTCGTTTGCATTTTATTAAGTTTCATTCAATGATTTCTAGTCTACATAAGGTGTTTGGGAAAATAAACAAAAAATAACCTTAATCTGTACATAATACTTTTAATTAAATAAAACAAGAGACGTTGTCGATATTGAAAGTCAGTTCGTTTTTATTCGCTTCATTTTATAACCACTTTGTTGAAGGGACGCTGAATGATTAATATTACAAATGATTAAATTGGAGTCTTATTTGGATAGGCTAATATAAAGAGGCTCTATGATCACGCTGTGTTTGCATTGTTAAACATATTAATGAACATGCCAACAGTACGGCTGTACTTAAATTTAAAGATAACTTAAAATGTTTAATTTTTTTGAATGAAATTGCTTGGAAATAATGCAACAATTATTTTATAAGTCTGTTTACTTTTTTGTTGTAATACGAACAAATCCGCTATCAAGATACATTGTTTATAAAAATAAAGTTTTATGCAACCATATTACTTACTTATTTAGTAAAAACCAAAGAGTAAAGTAGGTTAAAACTTAATAAATGATATATCGTACTACCTTATCGCTTTTATTGAAAGTTCAAGCTTGGTTTAATTTTTAGAAGGCTTGATAATGGCAACGCGTCTTTTTCATTAAAATACTAACGGGCCTATTTCAATCTCCATCTTTCATTCCATTTTTAATTTAATTGAACCAAATGACAATTGACGTTGTCAACGTAGATTAGAGTAGAGCAATTTATGGTATCAAATGTGACACATAGTTTTGTTAGTCGATTATTAAATTGTAAGTTCATTCTAAGGTCGTTTTAAAATGTTGATTTTGTTAATTTAGGATCTCTTCGCGTTTAAATGTGTAAAAATTGTGATTTGTTAACTATTTGGCATTAGTGAAAGTGTATGTACAAATGTGGGAAAATTAAACAAAGCCACTGAACGTGGCTTTTCTGGTTTTTCGAAAGAGTCCACCGAACTTTCAGTAAATAACCACTATTTTGCTGCTCTTGGGTTGTTAGGTCTCTTTCGAGGCGCTCGGGCAGTTGTTAGCAAATTCTGGCTGAGTGTTTGCTCGCCGATCTGTCCTGGCGAAATTGAAAAGGCCTCCGGGCCACCAGTAATCTCTCAATCCTAAAAAAAACTGTATTTTACTGAGATTTTACTTTTTTTTATCCCATTTCATGTCGTCTCTTTTAATTTCATCCCAATTGATTGAAGACTCAAATTAATGAAGTTAATCTCATATCGCACAGCATTTTTCATATAACGGAATAATAGAAGCTTTTATATACTCTGTATGTAGAAATCTTTTAAATTAAGCTAAGATAAAAGAGAATGTAACTATTGGCCATAAATAAACATTAAGAAAACAAATGCCAGATTTTAAAAAAAAGAAGAAGAAGAAAGAAGCTGGTTTGGAAGATAAAATGCCAACACAACGATACACGATAAGGGGGGTAATGGGATCGCGTTGTTGTTATGAAGAAACGTTACATTGTCTTCTTTTTTTTACTTGCAAATAACGCCCTTGATGATATTGTTGCTATCGTCACACATACAATTTACATTAGAGCAATACCTACGCTGATGGTAAATACATAAAGGTAATAACTGCTAGAATGCAGTTAGTTTCTTCAAAGCGCACTGAACAAATTTTTAAATTAATTTATTAAAAAATTACATGTTATTTAAGTCACACCAAAATACATTATAAATACATGCAATGGTCATATAAACTCATTCACAACGAAGGGCTGTTTTGACTATGGGCGGGGTGCAAGTGAGCATTCATGGATTCGATAAAAGCTATCTAGCATATGAAGCTAGGGTACCTTTTAATATTATTCCGATATAGGTGCGATATTGCGAAATTAGTAGATGATATTATGCTAATTGTCATGTTACCAGGTTTCATTGTTTGGGCCTATCTGTAGGGGAAGGCCGGGCAAAGTGAATACCCCGGGCAAAGCGAATACTGCCCACTACTCCTAAATTATTCGTTTTTCATTCAACACGCCAACACTGTTACATTCGGTCATCTTGGTTTAATACGCGGCAAACATCGAAGAGAGGGTTTTTTTCAGTTTATCAAAGTTATTTCTGTGTTTTCAGAGATTGAATATGGGTATTCACTTTGCCCAAGTACTGTATCCGCTTTACCCGGGGTACCGGGCAAAGCGGGTACTTTCGTACTTTTTTAAATTTTAATGGCAGTTCATAATTGTTTAAATATTAATGGTAACTGATGCTCGTTTTTGTAAGAGCAGTAAATAAAGACTGGTTTGTGATAGTTATTTTGTTTTTGTATGGTATACCTTCTCTGATATAACCTTACATACCTTAAGGCTTAAGGTATCCACTTTGCCCGATCTTCCCCTACATGTAGGTATAAACTAAGGCTACTTATTGTGTATGACTTATGTCTGCGGCTTTGGAAACAGAGTATTCAGATTCACTAGTGCGGGACAAACCATGGACAAACATGCTGATCGAGACTGTGTTTTTTTTTTTGCTTAGATGGGTGGACGACCTCACAGCCCAATTATATAATTGTGTACAATTGCTTTAATTCAGATGGTCCAACTCGGCTCTGTCTTCAGTTCTTCTTGGCCAAGGGCGGCGTACGAAGGGAAGCTATTCCGACTCCATACAAATTAGATTTAACTTCAACGCGATCGAGCAGTTAAAACCCTCGCACTAAGCACACACGAGGTAGATCGCTGGCGACGTCCGTCAATGGAAAACTGGTAAACGATTTACATAATCTACATAAATGAATCGCTTTTTAACGTTTCCATTTTCAGACTAAATCTAAATGTATTTTAACTAAAAACTCGTTATTAAGATCCCAGAGGCTCCTAATTATCTAAGAGGCTATTAAAGACATTTTCATCTTAAGTGAATTTAATCATGCAACATTGTTAAAAATAAATACCTCATTCTAAACGCTAAGCCCTAATAGAATGTGCTCCGTGAAGCGTGCACCTATTGTGTCCACGAGTGTTTAGAATGGAATCACAATTTATATTGGGACATGAAGAGGCAAGGCAATAAAACATAATCGGATGGTAGCCTACTGCCTAAGACGCGGTCTTTTGTTTTATCAGACCCATGAATGCTGATAACGTTTTCTTCTTTCCACACCCTGGTGAAGGTACAGTTCATATTCATAGTTTTTTTTTTATTGCCTTTGTAGGCAGACGAGCATACGGCCCACCTGATGGTGAGTGGTTACCGTCGCCCATGGACTTCAGCAATGCCAAGGGCAGAGTCAAGCCGCTGCCTACCGCAAACATATATATAACATATATAGCAGTATATGTTATATATATATATGTTTACATATATAACAGTTACCCCTCTATATGCAGTTCCCGAGATCGAGTGTCATTGTGGCCTTAAGAATAAGACGCCCGATTAACTCATATCGAGCAATACGACTATACTGTTGTTAAATGCTCAGAGGAAGATAACAATTTTTGTAACATACGTACGTATGTATTCATACTTATACGAGTAGGTATAATATCTACGTATGACTTCCACGATGGAAAGAGAACGTTCATGTCCTTACGGATCCATCAGATCCAATAACTCTTGCATTAGACACCTTTAGTTCTAACACTAGGAGTAGAGATTCCGGTAACCGTACTCGTTAAACTCGGCCAAGAGTTCGACGTGCAACCTAACCTAAACATCAGCCCGCTGAGTTTCTCGACGGATCTTCTCAGTGGGTCGCGATTCCGATCCGGTGGTAGATTCATTCGCGAAGCAGCGACTTTTGAGTAGTTAGGTATCCTTTGGAGGCACTGGCGTAGCTGTTAGCAAATCCCACCCCTCCTGGATGAGCCCATGCTCGCCCATCTGCCCTGGTAAAATTGGAAACGCCTCCGAGCCACCAGTAATCTCTCACACATAAAAAAAGGTATAACGTCGTGTATTTAATAAAAATCAAAACCGGAAAAAATATACAATTATTGATGGTAGGGTATCTCGTGAGCTCTCTCTGGTAGGAACCACCACACGGTCAGTTCCTGTCGCGAACCAATTATGTGTTGTTGGTTGAAGTGGGGCACAACCTTTAAATTATAAAATTAAGACTTAGACCTCACGTCTCAAGGTGAGTTATCATCAGCCTGCGACAGTCCGCTGCTAAACATAGGCCTCCCCCAAAGCTCGCCACTGAACCCGATCTTCGGTTCTACGCATCCAGTTACTGCCAGCTGCCTTGCGCAGGTCGTCGCTCCATCTAACAGGAGGGCGAAGGTGATTAGCAACATTCAATTAGTGTTATCTATGGGGCGCGGTAATCATTTAACACTAGATGGGCCGTGGCGAGTTTCACCCATCTGTTAAGTATAAAATAAAATAAATTATCTTGAATGAATGAGTAGTACGTAATAGGATACGTATTGAGATGTTTTATTTAACACGAAACAGCGGCGTGTCAATGATTAGAACTTTGTGATTTTCCCTGACGAATCGGATTGCCTAAGATAATTTTATTAAGATAGCGAAATGATAAAACTACATACATAATATTATTATTATACCTAATACTCTGTATTACGCGACTAGCGATGTCTCTGCACGATATGTATATACGTCGTTTCATAATTATCTATACATAAGTACCTACAGAGTGTAACGGTTGTGTTTAGTGTGCTTAGCTTGTGAGTTTTTTAACATTCTCGATAGCTAAAAATGAACAAAAATTGGCATGCAGTTGGAACAGCGCCCCTAGCATCAAACGTAGGCAAACGTTCCAACTCCATACAGATTTCAGTTAACTTGTACGCTGTCGAGAACGTTAAAAAACTCGCACTAATCACACTAAACGTTTGGAAATTAACTGTTTTAATAATAACGTGTTAACTGTGTGCTTAATGCGAGTTTTTTAACGTTCTTGATAGCGTAAAAGTTAGCCCAATTTTGTATGCAGTTGGAACTGCGCCCCTAGCATCAAACGTAGGCAAACGTTCCAACTCCATACAGATTTCAGTTAACTTGTACGCTGTCGAGAACGTTAAAAAACTCGCACTAATCACACTAAACGTTTGGAAATTAACTGTTTTAATAATAACGTGTTAACTGTGTGCTTAATGCGAGTTTTTTAACGTTCTTGATAGCGTAAAAGTTAGCCCAATTTTGTATGCAGTTGGAACTGCGCCCCTAGCGGCAAACGTAGGCAATTTTTTTTTCCCTACCTATGCTGATAGCCTTGAGAGGCTATTTCAGCTTCGCCCTAACGTTTGTAGGTGAGCTCACGGGGCTCAAATCGGAGAGTTGCTAACACTGACCCTAGCAAGAGCAGTGCTTCGCAGAATGTACCACCGGATCGGAAATGCGACCCACTGAGAAGATCCGGCGAGAAACTCAGTGGGCTGTGTCTATGGGTTAGTTCGCTCGTCGAGCCCTTCGTCGCAAGCGACGGGTTCGACGAGGACGGTGACCGGTGCTTGTGGTGCCTAAAAGCACCGTTAATGGATCAGGAGGTTCCGTAATGACGTGAGGTAGGCAAACGATCCAAACTCCATACAAATAAGAGATAACTTTTACGCTATCGAGAACGTTAAAAAACTCGCACTAAGCACACTGTACGCATTTTAAGAAAAATCAGTTGACGTGTAATGGTCTTGTGTTTCGATCAGCTTATTTTGCTTTGGATTGCGTGGTTCACGAAGTAGGTACTGACTAATTGAAATGTAACGATTGTAACAGAACATGATTTTAACAGAAACAGAAATAATTCCTGTTCCAACCACAGGAACATTTGTTATTCTACTTGCTATTACGTTTTTCTTTGGAGTCCATAGAAATTACAACATACACAACGAAGGGAGGGCGTCTTAAAAAGACTTGGATGGATTGTATGAAAGAGGATATGCGAGAGGAGGGTGTCACTGACCTATTACTATACGGCTCAATGGGAAAAGAGGACATGATGCACCAACCCACATAGTGGGGTATCTAAGGGCAAGAAGAAATCCAGTACAGCACAGTACAGTAGAAATCCAGGTTATACGAGTATTATGTAATGGAATTCCAATACAGTGACTGGGTAATTATAATAAAGCCCTGTCTTTGTTGTAGCAACCTTGACAGTAAATGCCAGTAATCTTGTTAAGCTATTATTTAACTATTGCGGAAAATGTGTATTACATAATGTGTGGTGTATTACATAAATGTTCTGACTAGACTAGATTAAAGGATCAATGCTTAGTGCACTCTCAGCCTCCAGGTGGTCACAGGATCCTACAGAGACCACGGTTGACATCCATTCTCCCAGAGGTTTTTGATAACAACGTTTGACAGTTTTTGGTGCGAAATGACAAAGATGATTGCAGAAAAATCAATGTCTAAACATGACAATGTAAATGCTAACTTTTATGTTAAGGTTTCCTTACATTAGTTGGGTAGGTAGGGACTTGTGTGTTTTTTACTTCTACCACCGCTAGTTGTAATAAATAACTACTAATTTTTGTTATTTTCGTGCTATGATTTTGTTGCTTAATGTTACATACATTTTTTAGTACTTAATAATTAAGATGCCTTGTGATGTCTCAAGATCTTCAAAATTTATCTGCTTTACATTCTATGCAATAATTCATTAAATTAACACATTTAATGTCCGTTTTATTAGCTATTGGTTTTCACTGTCTACAAAACAACTGTCGACATTAATTTATTCAAACGGCTAGTGTGGGCTAGTGTTACGCGGGCGCTTCAAGGAAAAAAAGTAGGTATATACGTAAAGATCTGGAACGTTCAAATTAAAAATGCACCGTTCCTTCCGTGTACACGGCCATAAAATCACGTAACAAACTCAATAAAACTACACGTTGAACTTAATAGAAAAACAATTTGGCACGACATGCCTATTTACATTGCCCTATCGCTTGTTCGTTTGTTTTTGTTGCGCTCTAAATATAATTGGGTCTATCAGCGTGCGGCGTCGGACGTTGAATTGTTGAGCGAATACAAATCCAGTTAGTTGCGTGGCGTCATAGCGTGCGCTCGTGTTAAAAATGTTAGTGAAATTATCGTTCCCATGCTTCTTGTCGGAATATCCCGACGTCGACATGCTCCGGTGCAAAGAAATTAACTACTTCGTAACGGAATGCGTGCTGCCGCGCCGACCGAAGCGTTGTCTTCCACCGCTCCCGGAGGACAAGGAATACAACAGCGGAGACTTGAAGAAACCAAACAAAACCAGGAGGAGACGTAAGAACAGAAAACAGTGTCTGACACTGCCCGCTTTACCTGAATATGACGAGAATTGAAGCTAAATTGTTTATGGAATTCGTCGAGTATTTTATGGCGAATCACCGCTTCATTTTCTTGTGAAAGCAAGGAATTGTGATAAAGTGCAAATAATTAATAGTACCTTCATTTGGGTTTTTTCGTGGTAACCTTCGGATGCGTCTAGTCGATGTGCGTCGTTGGCAGTCAACGATGTGTCAAGTTCCAATGGGTTTTTCCTAATGATATGATGAGAATGCGTCGAATGCAATTGATAATACATCGTGGCCTAGTGGTTATTATTAATTACAAAGATATAAGTCCATAAAATGTGCGTTTGTATGTAAGGTATAATTAAAGATTTAATGTAGGTATGTCAGATTCAATATTTACTATAGTCATGATTATTGTATTTATTAAAATAGAATTATTGTGTTTTATGTTGTTTAAAAATTATATAACAGATTTTAAGGATTTAAATAGTTTAGAATAAATCAATTTTGTAAGGTAACAGAATGATTGCTTGATATCTATCTATTTCGCGCCGCCTTCGCCATTCAAATGTAGTAAATTAGTAATGTTTTTTAATGAAACTAAATGAACTTCATATTATCCAAAAAAAAGTGAAAATTTATCCACACAATAAACATCCATAATATATTATGTATCATTCACTGTTGTTGTAATCCATTATAGGCAAAGAACTTATTTTTAATTTTAAGTATTCGCAATTGATGTCTGATTTTCTTGTTATTTTAATTAAAAATGATGTAGGTATGTAGTTTATATCCTTCTATAAGGTCGCTTTGTACTGTATGCGATTTTGTAAGTGCTATTATTGAAAAGAAAAGGAAAACGAAAACATTGTATGACACCCGTTAGTTTGTTTTAATTTTAGTGTTTTTAACGCTGATAAACAATCTTAATATAATTATTGTGACGTCAAAATGATAATTTGTTATCGTGTTGCGACGTGAAGATAGATAATTTCAACCACTAGATACTTTCATCTTGATTTTTTTACCAAAGATTCACATGAGTCGGTTTGTTATTTCTTGTTGTCATTTCTTTTCGGTTGTTTTTTTTCGGGAAATTTAAACGTTCTTAATAGTGCTGCTTTTTTTTTTTGAAGGCTGTTGTTATATACGAGTATATCGTTAAAACATTGCGCAGCTCTAGATATCTGGATGGTTTTTAAGCATCGTCCATTTTTATAGGTCTGTTTAGCGATGGAATCAAGCTAGTTACTTGTAACGATCTGTGATACACATTTCTGTTTTAAATGTGAATTATGTGTAATTAAACTATGTGAAATAAATTTGAAACGTATTATTTTTCTGAATCATTTCAAAAATACTTTAACAGTTTTTTCCCCCAAAATAGGAACAAAGATGGCCTTTTTTCATGGTACAAGTGATGGGCTTGTAGACCCCGTAGTGTGAATGTCGGTGCCCACCCATAGACAAAAGAATCTGTTACATAATGTGCCTTTCCTACAAATTAAACGAAAACGGATAATTGCTTCGTGGCAGAAAGATAAGAGATTGCTAGTCAAACAGTAAATATTAAAATAAGCGGTTAAGAATTAGGATATTAAGAGAAAATAAAGCTCATGTCTCAAGATGGGTAGCGAAACGTTTATATAATTAATTCTATAAAAAAAACATTTAAATAGCCAACCGAACTAACAATTAATTTCATCCTTTTTTATCCTATTCATACTTGTCAGGATATTAAACCAAAGCTACAAATTTTTTTCGTAACGACTATACAAGCGTGGCAAAAACGAAATGAAGAGAGTCGCAACCAATAATCTTTGCTCGCCGGATCTTCTCCAGTGGGTCGCGATTCCGATCCAGTAGTAGATTCATTCGCGAAGCAATTGCTCTTGAGTTGTTAGATCTCCTTCGGAGGCGCTCGGGCAGTTGTCACTCCTCCTCCTGGTTGAGCCTTTGCTCGCCCACCTGACCTGGTGAAACTGGAAAGGCCTCCGGTAGTGTAATCTAGTAATATTTCAATCATAAAAAAAAACAATTTTCTTAATAGACGCCTGCAGCTTTAAGAATTGGAACAGGCATATCAACCCTGCTAGCTCGTCGAACTCGTTAAGGAGCTCGACGTGAAACCTAACCCATAACATCAACCCGCTTAGCTTCTCACGTCATTTCCTCCCGATCCGCTAACGGTGCTTTTAGGTACCTCAAGCACCGGTCATCGTTCTAGTCGAACCCGTCGCTTGCGACGAAGGGCTCGACGAGTAAACTAACCCTCAGACACGGCCCACTGAGTTTCTCGCCGGATCTTCTTCTCAGTGGGTCGCGTTACCGATCCGGTGGTAGATTCTGCGAAGCACGGCTCTTGCTAGGGTTCGTGTTAGCAACGTCGTCAGGTTTGAGCCCCGTGAGCTCACCTACTAGTTACGGCTACGCTGATATAGCCTCTCAAGGCTCTCAGCTTATGTAGAAAAAAAAACTTAGTTTCTCATCGGATTTCCTCAACGGGTCGCGTTTACGATTTGGTAGATGTTTTCACGAAACAGCTAATCTTGAACTGATAAGTCTCCTTCTGAAAAGCTCGGGCAACTGTTAGCAATTCCCACCCCTCCTGGTTGAGCGCGTGCTCGCCGTGTTGTCCTGGTGAAGTTGGCTGAAGAAAAAAAAAACGGGTTTTATTCAAAACGAACTGATGAACGGATTTCATTATGAAAACAATCAATTTAATTGAATGGACTGTAATAGTGCGATCTAGCTTAATTGTCCTAATAAATAAATTGAATTTTAATTAGTATTACGGTGAAGAGTTTTCATTAATCCTGAGTAAGAGCTCGTAACAATATTGAGTAACTGACAAAAATAGCAATGATGCAACCTTACTAAATAATACTAAATACAATCTGAATTTATCGTGAAACAGTAAAATGATATCAAATTAATTTTAAAACAAGAATGAGTAATTTATTGATTACGAAAATAAGGCGTAGTCGAGAAAGAGCTTTATGTACATGGTCTTTACACTTTTACCATGATAAAAGATACATCATCAACACATATAATTATCATTCCTCTTTGTTGGAGACTGCGTTTTTAAATAAAAAAATAAAACGTAAATATATTTATGTAAGTTATAAATAAACGTAAACACGGTCACACAACTTGAAAAATGAAAAGTAAATCTCAATCATCATCTGTAATCCCTCATAAGCTCATCTCTAAAAAAATATGGTATTGTATAACGATTGAGTTATACAACTAATAGAAAAGCATTACTGCTTCGCGGGTAAAACAGGCGGGATTATTTTAACACGTTTTATTTGCTTGGCATGCATACAGAGTATGTTTATTTGTGTGTCTGCCTATTTGCCACAATGCCCGTTTCTGCTGTGAAGCAGTAATGCGTTTCGTATTGAAGGGTGGGGCAGCCGTTGCAACTATACTTGAGACCTTAGAACTTATATCTCAAGATGGGTGGCGCCTTTGCGTTGTATATGTCTATGAGCTCCAGTAACCACTTAACACCAGGTGGGCTGTAAGCTCGTCCACCCATCTAAGTAATAAAAAAGAAAAAACGTAGAATAAGGATCGCAGCGCATAAAATAAAACATCCACTCTTCCATAAGCTTCTGTTATAATACTAATTAACAATTAATGAACACTTTTATTACGACTTGATCATAATTTTAACCGTCTTCGCCATCTTTCTTTTCTCTGTCGTTCTGTATGTCATTCTCTTTTCCCTTTCTTTCCGTTTTCTCTTACTCACATCTCAACGCTCCGTTCCGCACTCTTTTCATACGTTCCGTTCTTACCCATCCTATACGTATGTAACGAAATCTTTTAACGTTATTTTCACAGACTTCAACATTAAATTAAGGACCGATGATAATAAAATATTTTATGATTTCCCTCTAATATTCTAACTAGTATCAAGAGGATCATTAAAAAGGGGAAATTAATTGTGAGTTCAATTTGTTAAATTAAGAGTGATTTATTTAGCACGTGTAAACTACATTTATTTATTATTTCAGGAAGTTTTTCTCTCATCGTTGAAGTTTTTCGTGAAGTGACGCAGTTTTCTGAGGCAATACGCGTAGTAGGAACGAATAGATAAATTCATAGGCAAAGTTCACATAGGCATACAAGAACGCAAACATCCTTGGACACGCTACATCTTCATTGAGCCGTGAAAATAATTTAATTTATAAAGGTTCAGATCTCATTTTTCCATTTGACTACGTAACCCTAAACCTAACGTTTTACGATCGAATTTTCCAGTTCGTAAAGCTATTACACCAGTTTCATTGTTATCATCATTTAATATCATCCTCGGCGTACCATGACACCGCCCACGCCTTATTTTTCTCGGAATAGACATCATATAGTATCAAAAGGGCAGCTTTCCTGAAAATTAAGTATAGATAATGTTCAATTCGTTTCCACGTGTATACATTTTACTAGGAACTGAACGATAACGAATAGGTTTTTTGGTTTTTTTAGATTGTTGTTTAGAATGACTTGTTTTATTACTGACAGAAACATAAAAGAGACATAGCGGCCTTGGGAACTAACTGTTTACTTGTTATAAATGATGATCGAAGCCTATATACACTTGAACGCTGTTCAGACATGGGGTCGGGGTATCAAATAATGGACCATAAAAACGATTGTGCTACCTTTCAAACCCGAAAACTTAAATACTTGAAAACTCTTTTTTTTATTGCTTAGATGGGTGGACGAGCTCACAGCCCACCTGGTGTTAAGTGGTTACTCGAACCCATAGACATCTACAACGTAGATGCGCCACCCACCTTGAGATATAAGTTCTAAGGTCTCAAGTATAGTTACAACGGCTGCCCCACCCTTCAAACCGAAACGCAAGAGGTCCTACCACCGGTAGTTCTAAGGTCTCAAGTATAGTTACAACGGCTGCCCCACCCTTCAAACCGAGACGCAAGAGGTCCCACATAACCAGTAAACTTAAAACCTGGTGAATTAATCAGATTATTCAAACGAATTCATCGGTAATCTAATAAAATAGGCTATTGACTTGACTATGGAGCAAACAAATAAGTAACGTCTGACGTTTACAAACATTAACTATTAAAAAAAAAAACATTTTTGTATAAAAAAGTTCGAATACATTGCAGATGTAACAAAAGCGGCAAACTATGCTAAAGATCTAATCAAGCCATCAAAATCCATATTTCGAGACTCCGCAATGTAATACGTGAAGGCGGCTGGCGAACGCCACTGTCCCCCTCCGTTCCTTCGAACCCGTTGATACCGCGTATCAGTTGATTTTTAATTGTACGCATTACAATACGCCCAGCAAAAATTTCACTTCTCTTTTTTTTCCTTCCTACCTATGCTGATAGCTTTGAGAGGCTATTTCAGCTTCGTCCAAACATGTAGGTGAGCTCACGGGGCTCAAACCGAAGTGGTGTTAAGGCTGGCCCTAACAAGAGCAGTGCTTCGCAGAATCTACCACCGGATCGGAACGCAACCCACTGAGAAGATCCGGCGAGAAACTCAGTGAGCTTTGTTTATGGGTTAATTCGCTCGTCGAGTCCTTCGTCGCAAGCAACGGGTTCGACGAGGACGGTGACCGGTGCTTGTGGTACCTAAAAGCACTGTTAATGTAATGACGTGTTTTGGCGACGTCGACTATTTACCATTCGGTCTACAGGATCGGGTATGTAATTCCCAGCAGCCACAACAAGAGGCTGCTGGGAAAGTGGCGCAAACTTGGCTTTCAACAGCGGTTGCTACATGCCGCGTGCACTTTTTTGTATGGTTTTGCGTTCACAGTAAAAGTCATAAAATTTAAACTTATATATAATCTGGCGCCACACTTATCTTTGAAAAGGTGATAACAATTATTTATCAGTATTTGATCAATGACTTACTACAGCTATTGTTGTATCTTTCACAAATATCAAGCTTAGTCATTTCCGACGAGAATTAAAAGTTTATTATAATTTCTCGAAAGTGCAATCATTTATAATGTGCTTTATTTAAACTATGATTAAGGATAAGAATTTTTAAGTCATGAGTATTATATTTAATACATAATACATTTGTGGACAAATCTAGAGGATCCCTAAAAAGAAAACATAAAACAAAACATTAAGGATATTTGTGAGAACTTTGAATATCCTTATTATTGGTTAATTTGAAGGAAACATTTTTGTACTTAACAATTCCTTTTCAGGCGTACATCCTTTTATTTTTTTCTTGTGATAGTAATATCATTGTTGCCAGTGTCGAGATTATAAAAATATTTTATATGACATAAATACCTACTTTGAAAAAATGTGAAAAATGGAGGTGCGAAAAATGAAGCTCATTTATTTTAATTTTTTTACAGTAAAAGCAATTTATTCGCAGGGTATAAGTTCCGTCTTCTTCTTCCGTCTTCTCTGGAGGCGCCGGAGTCCAACATAACCCGGTCTCTTACCCCCTCGACCGGGTAACGGTAAATGGATTCTACAGCGTTAAAAAAAAAGGGTATAAGTTCCGTAAATATGCCGCGAATACAGAAACTGTGATTCCTCGTTCTGTGAATCTAGCATAGCCCCTCGAGGTTACTAGAATAGCTAGAATAATGAAATCTATAAATGTGGAAAAGCGCGCTTACACGCGCTTTTTTTCAATGTACAATATGTGTACCGATGTACTGATTAGATCTGCGAATAAAGAAATCTTTAGCTGCAAATATAGGAATCGGGTCGCATTTTTTAAACGCAAATGAAGAAAGCGCGAATAAGGAAATTTTACTGTAATAATCCTTACTTGTACCTAACGATAGGGAGCGTCTTAGCTCTGCTCCTAGAATTGCTGACGTCCATGGGCGACGGTAACTATTAACCATCAGGTGGGCCGTATGCTTTTCTGTCTACAAAGACAATAAAAAAACTATCGGGATGATATTAAACCGAAGCGAATGAAACGAGGTGAGCTGAAATGATACAAAATAATGTTCCAGTAAAATTATGGGAATTTACTGAGAGCCTCTGAAGGCAGGTATAGCGATTTTAGTTTTATTTTCCCACAATTATTAACATTCACAGATGCTAGACGTTAATAAGTCACCATTATCATATGTTTTAATCTGAAGAAGCAAAACTAAATTAACAAAACATCGTTTTACGTTATGTATGTGGCCTAAAGGGTAAGACGTCGGGTGCATTCGTATGTAGCGATGCATCGATGTTCGAATCCCGCCGGCAGATACAATTTTTCGAATGAAATACGTACTAAAGAAATGTTCACGATAGACTTCCACGGGGAACGAATAACATCTATACTAATATTATAAAGAGGAAAGATTTGTTTGTTTGTTTCGAATAGGCTCCGAAACTACTGGACCGATTTGAAAAATTCTTTTTCCATTAGAAGCCGACATTGTCCCTGATGAACATAGGCTACTTTTTTTAATTATTTTTTTTATATTTTTTTTTGGTTTCATGTGTGTTTTAATGTTTCCGAAGCGAAGCGAGGGCGGGTCGCTAGTCGTGTAATAAAAATCAAATCCGCAAAATTATAGTTTGCGTAATTACTGGTGGTAGGACGTCTTGTGAGTCCGCACAGGTAGGTACCACCACCCTGCCTATTACTGCCGTGATGCAGTAATGCGTTTCGGTTTGAAGGGCGGGGCAGCCGTTGTACTGTTAAAAGTGAGACCTTACAACTCATGTCTCAAGGTCTGTGACGGTGGCGGCATTTACGTTGTAGATGTCTATGGGCTCCGGTAACCACTTAACAACAGGTGGGCCGTGAGCCGTCCACACACCTAAATAAAAATGTACAAATAATTAATTGTAGTTTTCTTATCGTCATCTCTTGCAATTTAAACTCAGGGCATCCTACTGCAGAATATAGAAGACGTTGAAAACGAAAATAAAGCCAAACTTCTTATCGCGAAACAAAAAAGTATAAGAGGTAAGAACAATTGATGGTATTATCGCGAAAAAGCATATCAGTTAATCCTAACCGATTATTGATTTTGTTATTTATGAAATGGAATGTTATTCTTACCACGAAACTACGTAGTTGTTTGTAATAATATGCGTCAGTAGCATCGACAGCTGTCATGCTCGTGATGCAAAGAATATTATAATTACTCTCTAGCGCCACTATCTGATATCTTAAGCCTCCGTCAAACAGAACGCGTACTTAGCGCCGCGTACTTAACGTCGCGCTCTTCAAATTGACTAGATGAGTCTAACGCTCCTTGACGCAACGCATTCGCCAAATCATAGTGTAATAACCTTTCGATAGCAGTGTGAAAATTTAAAAGTATTAAGAAACCGAGTGATTCAGATGTGGCATTGTATAAGCATGGGTATTTTCTAACTATTTGTATCATTTTTTCGGGCATTATCTAGTATTTTAATACACATTCACTCGGACGCTAAAATAAAATTTGTAAAAGATTACAACGCTTGACGTCAAAGCGTCCTAACGCCGCGAAAGAGCGCTGCGTACTTATAGTGCTGGGGCTCTGTTTGACGGTATGTTACCATAGTAGTACAACACATCTCGGCGTCATAGCGCGTCAGATTAGCGCTCTAACGCGCGCTAATTACGCGTTCTGTTTGACGAAGGCTTTAAAGTACTCTTAACTTACTACCAATTATTTACATCTATCAGTACGTTCATGTTTTAGATTTTGGTTTAAGTATGTATGTAGTATTTTGCATTTATATTTCGCTTCATGTTTATCTTTATTTTTATTTGGTATTAATAGCATTTGGCATACTTATTAAGGACTGACGACAATAAAATATTTAAAAAAAAATTTGATAAAGTTGAAATTCAGCTAAAAATGAAAAATAAATAATAGTTTAAAAAACTTAACAATACGCTTTTATAGAAAATCCAAACAAAAAATAGCAAATAAATTTTAATAAATTTGATTTAAAAATAGTGTAAGAAAAATGATTTTATTGTAAAAAAAGCGTGAGGTGCATGGTATCAGTAATTATAAATATTTTATGAAAGAAGAGTTATTTTGATAATATCCTGAAAAGCACCCCACGCTTTTTTACAATAAAATTATTTTTGGAACGAAGTTCCTTATGGGACGATGCGGGGGTGGGAGCGGTTAGGGTAACCGGGAAAAAACGTCCGTAACGTAAGATTTTTATTATTAATGCACACAGTATACGGCTTAACTTTGTAATAACGTACAAATTAGTAATGCACACAGTGTACGACTTATCTTTGTAATAACGTACAAAAAATAACATATTTTTATTATACCTAGTCAGGTCATAAATTCTGTCACATGTTTAATGTAAAATAATTGAAACAAGTTTATTCATTATGTAACCATTCATATACCAAAATGAACTTAACAAAGCATAGATTCTTATGACACTAAAGTTTATTCAAAATGACCTCCGTGATTTTGAATACAGGCCTTCAAACTGCGCGGCCAGTCGTCTATCGCAGCACGAACGAGGTCCATGTCAATATCGGCGGCTGCCTTAATCAAGGATGTCTTGAGTGACTCCAAATTGGGATGAGGCTTTAAGCACGCCTTTTCCTCCAAGTGTTGCCATATCTTGTAATCTAACGGATTCAAATCTGGACTGGAGGAGGGCTAGTCTTCGTGCCGGATGAAGTCGATTTCACGTGCCGCCAGCCAGTCTTGTGTGCTCTTCGCTCTATGAGCTGGCGCCGAATCTTGTTGGAATACCCAGTGCCTGTTATTGAACATGGTATGAGAAACAGGTTCCACAAGGTTCGTCAGGACTGTATTTTGATACACAACTGCATTAGTTTTTACACCTTTCTCACAAAAATGTACCTCTGTTAAGCCCCAATAAGAAACTCCCAACCATACCATGAGCAAGGATGGAAAATGACCTCGTTGGACACGCGGAATACGGTTGCTCGCTTCTTCACTAGTGTGTGCGTACACCTTATCATTTTGTTTGTTGTAGCTCTCTTCTACGGTAAAAATTTTTTCATCCGAAAAAAGAATTTCCCGATATTTTTTTCCCGCGTACCGCTTCAACAAAGCGTGGCATCTCTTCAGTCTCAGGTCCATTAGACGAGCATTCAAACGATGTCCTGTTTTTCTTCGATATGCCCGAAGCCCTAAGTCTTCATTTAACACCCTTTTCACCGTGGTTCTGCTTAACCCCATTTGAAGGGCCAACAGTTTCTGCTTACGTTTGGGATTTCTTTGAATTCACTTTTATCACTTTTATCACTGCTGAAGTCCTAACAGACCGAGGGCGACCACTTCTTGACCTGTCATCTACACTAGAGTCTTCATTGTATCGTTTGATGGTACGATAAGCGAATCTTTTGGTTATATTCAAATTTTTCAGTATGTTAAAAATTTTAATTGGCGCGTAACCGCAACGATGCAACGCAATAACTGCAACACGGTCTTCTTTAAGCGTTCACTCCATATTCAAAAATGAGTAAAATTCTAAAAGTATACATTTTTATTTTCATGAACAATTCGCAATTCGAATATAATAAACTTTTTTGTGGCCAGCATTCTAAAAGAAAAGTTTTTACTGTGTGACAATACTTATGACCTGACTAGTTATATTTTTATAAATCATTGTGAATCAAATAAAGTTGATAACTTTGTAAAGTAGTTTTCTTTTTTTTATCAATAAAAAAATCACAATTAAAATGTATAACCGAATAATTATTTTCTTTATACCTCGATTAGAACTTAAAATTAATATTTTTATAATAAGGAACTTCGTTCCTATCCGGTGTACCACGACACCACACGTCTTTTTTCTTACACTATTTTTAAATCAAATGTCTTAAAATTTATTTTCTGTTTTTGTTGTCTGTTGGGTTTTATATAAAAGCGTATTTTTTTTAGTATTATTCTTATAATGAAGGCACGTGCCGACGACTTAGTTGAGTAAATTTAAATTAGAAACTTAAACATGTACGAGATAAAACTGTAATTCTATTCATTAAATAATGTCGATGACCTTTAAAAACCTAATATAAACTTAATATCAAATAAAATAGAAAATGTCTAAAAATTGTGATTAAAAAAGATATATTATGGATCGCAAGAGTCAATTTAAAATATATTAGAATTTCAATAAGTGTAGATGTTTTTATATTCAAAATGCCATTAATATAAGTTGCTGTTGAAATATATAAGTATACGGATACGTTCAAAGTTGTTGATGATATAGCACTTCTTTATTTAAAGTATTTTTTCACCTATAAATATACTAATCGAGATTTTATTATGAACTCTAACGCAAATAAGGACTTAGCTTAAAAGTCTAGAAAAAACCAGCCAGGGCAAGGATAACGATGACGCTATAAATAATGATGAGCCCGTCTTTATGTTTAAATCGCACGCAAGTAATATGGGAAGTATTAAAAATACACACACGAAACCACTTCAGTAAATAAATAAACAAAGTTTCAAATGTTATTGACTCTTCCTTTCTCGGTACGAATTCAACGTAAGCATTGCGTACTTACAAATAAGGTACACGCGACGGAAAGCACGCGTTTAGCCGAAACAATGGAAATACAAGGTCGCCACGTGCACCCGACAGCCTGTTCAGTATTGCTAGATTAATGCCTGTTTATAAAATTTAAAAAGGAAAATTAATTGTTAAAAAAAAACAGTAAAATAGTTGGCAACTTTTTTTTATTGCATAAATGTTTGAACGAGCTCACAGCCCAACTGCTGTTAGGTGGTTACCGGAGCCCATAGACGTCTAAAACGTACATTCCGCCACTTGAGATATGAGTTCTAATTTCTATAGCTACAACGGGTGCTCCACCCTTCAAACTAAAACGCATTACTGCTGCACGGCGAAATAGGACTCACAAGAGGTCCTACCATCAGTGTGTGGTACTGTACCTGAACTGTGTCTTCGGTATTTGTCACTTCTATGTGGCTCACTTTGCAAACTTAATATCGTAAGCCATGAGTCTGCCATAGACGGCGTCTAGTACTTGCATGAAATAGCTAAATTACATTCGAAGTTTTGAATATGGTTTGATAAAGAGAAAATATTTGCAAAAGTAATCTAAAAGGGAGCTTAATGCAAAATAACAAAACCAATGACCAACTTGTTATGTATATTTTGCGGTAGTCAAAAAGGGATAAAACAAATGCATGCTTGGCTCTGCCCCTGCCAATGCTGACGTCAATTGCTAATGCAGTTTTGCGACAGTAACCACTCACCATCAGGTGGGCTGTCTGAACGCCCACCTAAAAGATCAATAAAAAAACTTTATTTAAAATATGTTGTAAATTACGTTATTGCACAAAATGGATTAAGATTTAAAACACACTCGAATAATGAATACAAGATATACGAAGAGGTAAGCATTATTAATGCAAAAAAATCTTATGCAAATTCTCAAATTGACGCCAAATTAAGGAGTTCATGAACCCGATGCTAATGAGTTATTTTGGACGACGTAATTTTCGTGAAACCAAATAATAAGATTGACTGTTCATAATTTAATTATTATTCTTTATAAAACCTGGCAACCTCTTGCTTAAACCAAACAACAATGAACAAGCCAAGCAAATCAACGAGACACGTGTCAAGTCATGCAAAGTAAAGTCGTACAGATGTCTGTGTTTATTATCTTAAGCAAATTAATAATTACTAGAGGTCCCGCAGTAGTCGATATTCGACTATAACTAATTGGAATTGTAAGTTTGTATACTATTGTGATTGGATTTTATACTTCTATAATCACAAATTTCGCCCAGACTACACTATAAAGAATATTAACAAAGACAAACAATATTTAATCTATTCTCAATTTGACAACAGAGGTCAAGAACAAAAGTTTGACAATAAATAGTATGCATGCCTGTGTGCGTCAAATGTAGTGTGTGTAATGTTTTCTTTATTGATTTAATGTATCTTTTATGCATTACTTAAAAAAAATATTAGCATTGTGTACTTCTTCTCTATATTCTCTTTAAGTGTGCAGTGTTTCATACTCCTCCGTCCGCGCAATTTTCGTAAAAAGAGATACAAAGTTTTTACTTCACGTATTAATATATGGATATTTTCACATATATATGAGTAAAGTATTATAATTCAACACGAGTCATCAAACTAAAGCTGTGATTTTAATAATGAAATAATTTAGATGATTGGGACGACGATAACTTGAACTTATTCATCTTTTTGAAGCTACACGGGACTTCATGTAAAAGTTCATTCTGACAGGTGAGATTGGCAATATTTAGTAACGCAGGATAGCATAAGATAGACTGTCTTTTGGTAAGCGCTATTGCTTTGACTTTGAAAACAGTCTTACTCAAATATACCAATATATGTGCTTTATGATTTTTTCTTAAGCTATTAAAGGGCTGTTCCAGCTATGCTCAGAAGGGTAGATGAGCTCACGGGCTGGACCTGAGAGAAACTGCTGACACTAGCCCTAGCAACAGTAGTGCTTCGCTGAATCTACCACAGAATCGGAATCGCGACCCATTGAGAAGATCCGGCGAAAAACTCAGCGGGTCATGTCTATGAGCTTTATCGCACGTCGAACTCTTGCGAGAATGACGACCGGTGCTTGGAGAGCCTAAAGGCACCGAGAATGGATCGGGAAGAGGTTGTCCCGTCGTCTGGGTCGATTATGTCATTAGAGGCGGCTACATTAAGAGGGTAATCATGTCGCGCCGCTTTTTCAAAGAAATATGATTACAGAGAACTAACTTCTTTAACGTCTTTCTGGGCACGACACATTGCTCGCAGAACGGATGGTCGTTGGGGTCAGAAAGTTCTTGAGTGGCGACCGCGTACTGGAAGGCGTAGCGTGGGTAGGCCTCCCACACGATGGGCCGACGATCTATTGAGGTTCGCAGGGATCCGCTGGATGCAAGCAGCGCAGGACCGGTCTTTGTGGCCAGGCTTGGGGGAGGCCTATGTCCAGCAGTGGACGTCCATGGGCTGATAAGAAGAAGAAGAAGAAGAAGAAGAACTTCTTTAAAAGGTCTTCCAAAGATTATCATATATGACATTTTATTGAAGCGAAACGGGGTTGTTTCGTTTGTATGAAAAACGATTTTAGAAACTATGATGATGTCATACTCTTATTATTACACTCTTCAAAAAACAAAAAAACAATGTTAAGATTATTTATGCCAACGCGGGCGAAGTCACGCGGTTCTACGCCCCGCGAAAAATCTAGTAAACAATAAATAAAATAATATATATTGTACTGAAAACGCACATAAAATACTCAAGACTAAAAAGATTCGTCAATTTAAGCACAGGAAAGCCATCAGCATAATTTTAACGAATATACGAAAGTCGATCGTGTGTTTTGTAAATATTTACGTTACCCACCGAGTAATTACGCACGTAGCTTTTTTTGTACTCTTTTGCGTATTCACCGGCATCACGTTGAAGCCCCGTATCCTGCTATAATACTTTCACAGTCGCTCTTCATGAAACGAAATATGTAGTAAACTTCTTGAGATTCTCTTAATTTGCGAACCTGCAACCTAAAGCGAAGGCTTCTGGTTAGTTAGTGACCTATAGTGTGTTAGATTTCGTAGATAAAATAAGCCTACACGGGTAAGTACTATTATTTTGCCTATTTCTGTCAAGGGCTGCACTAAAAGTATCGGGAATGGAATATTTCCACTGTTCCTGTCATATTAAAATATTTTTAATTGAAAACTTCTTAGTTTTAAAAATCGAATACCATTTATTTATTTAAAAAAAGATTCTCGGTCTTGTCACGAGGTTTTGTCAAACTTGTTTAGTCGTTGAGAAAATGGAATTGACTCGAGAAAATTCAAGAGCGATGATTTATTATGACTTTCGAAGTGGTTTAACACAAAAACAGTGTGTTGACCGGATGATTTCTGCATTTGGTGATGAAGCCCCATCCAAAACCACAATTTATCGCTGGTTTGCTGAGTTTCAACGTGGACGTGTCAAGCTCAGTGATAATCCCCGTCAAGGTCGTCCAAAAACTGCAGTCACGCAAAAAAACGTTGATGCTGTGCGTAAGCTGATTGAGGAAGATCGACATGTGACATACCGTGAAATTCAGGCAACTTTAGACATTGGCATGAGTCAAATACAAATAATCTTGTATGAACAATTAGGTGTAAAAAATTTGTTTTCCCGATGGATACCGCATTCGGTCTGTGAAGAGCAAAAAGCGGCTCGCGTTACTTGGTGCGTCAGAACTCTCGAAAGATTCCATGCAGGATCCTCAAATGCTGTATACAACATTATATCAGATGACGAATCCTAGATATACGCGTACGAACCCGAAACAAAAAACCAGTCACGAGTTTGGGTGTTCGAAAATGAGTTAAAGCCAACAAAAATTGTTCGTTCACGGAGTGTTGCAAAAAAAATGGTGGCCACGTTTGTCTCCAAAACCGGCCATGCTACGACTATTCCTCTTGAGGGACAAAGAACGGTTAATGCAGAATGGTATGCTAGCATTTGTTTGCCACAGGTCGTTTCTGAACTCCGTAAAGAGAACTGCAACCGCCGCATCATCCTCCATCACGACAATGCGAGTTCTCACACCGCGCACAGAACAAAAGAGTTTTTAGAGCAAGAAAACATAGAATTATTAGACCATCTGCCGTACAGCCCCGACCTAAGCCCTAATTATTTCTATACTTTCCCTAAAATAAAGAATAAATTGCGTGGACAGAGATTTTCATCACCTGAAGAAGCTGTGGACGCCTACAAAACGGCAATTTTGGAGACCCCAACTTCCGAATGGAATGGTTGCTTCAATGATTGGTTCCATCGTATGGAAAAATGTGTCAAATTTCGCGGAGAATACTTCGAAAAGCAATAAATACATTTTTAAATAGTAATCTTGTGTCACTTCGTTAATTCCCGAAATTTTCAGTGCCGCTTATGTAGTTATTACCGGCTTGATGGGTCGAACAGCCGGTATAATTGAGACTCCGACCTCAGAAATCAAGGTAGGTGGTGGCATTCACGTTGTGTTGGCTATGAGCTCCAATAGCCACTTAACATCAGGTGGGCTGTGGGCTTGTTCAATAATTTGGATATTTAAAAAGGTAACTTGATCAAAGTAATTCTTACTGTGATGAGCGTCATATCAGTCATCGCCGATTTGAAGTGAGTCATTAAGTGAGTAGCCTGCTTTGACAGCAATCGTATAGATAGAATATAAACAGGAGTAATGATTTACTGGTGGTAGGACCTTTACTGGTGGTAGGACCTCTTGTGAGTTCGCGCAGGTAGGTACCACCACCCTGCCTATTTCTGCCGTGAAGCAGTAATGCGTTTCGGTTTGAAAGGTGGGGTAGCCGTTATAACTATACTTGAGACCTTAGAACTTATATCTCAAGATGGGTGGCGCATTTACGTTGTAGATGTCTATGGGCTCCAGTAACCACTTGACACCAGGTTGGCTGTGAGCTCGTCCACCCATCTAAGGAATAAATAAAAAACTACTAGTATTGTTATTTGAATATGTACAACTAAAACAAAAACAAAAAAAAAATGTATACTCGTAAAAAAAAGATAAAGAAAAATAAATCAACTATCAGTTATTTAAAAAAATTATCGATATATCAATTTAATGTAATTATTTTTCCTTATACTGACAACACTGAATTTAATCTGACTGACTGACACTTCGCCTGCTGCTTTCGCTTACGTTCAAAATGGATGTGTTTTGATTTTTCTTCAATTTGTTTTACTGGCTCTGTTTTATGGATCTTATCCTCCCTTCAATGACGACTTTGGCTCAGGAATTAAGAATCACAGCTACATTCGATTATAGATACCATATGTAGATACCGATCAATAACGTTTCATACTACGACTGAAAAACATTGTGTGAATTAATTGTGGTTTTATCCTGACCGAGATTCAAAACCATACATTGGATAAAAATACCTTAGGAACATCTCTCTTATCATAATTAATAAATTAAACATTAAGAAAAGAATTGTTTTTTATGTATCTCACAATCCGACACTTACTTATTATTATAAAAAATTAACCTCAAAACTATTTTATCTAATATATAAAATTCTCGTGTCACAGTTTTCGTTGCCATACTCCTCCGAAACGGCTTGACCGATTTTGATGAAATTTTTTGTGCTTATCCGGTATCTATGAGAATCGGCCAACATCTATTTTTCATCCCCCTAAATGTTAGGGGTAGTCCACCCCTAAATTTTTTATTTTATTTTTTAGACAAAATTTTTAATTTCTATTTTTTTATGATACAACATACAAAAATGCATACAACCCTAAATTTTCACCCCTCTACGATCAACCCTTATTTTTTATTTGTTAATTAAAAACTTTAAAATTTTTTGCGAGAATTTTGTTTTTATTTTGTCATGACGTAGAATAAAAAAATTCATATTACTCTGAAATTTTCACCCCTCTATGATCAACCCCTATTTTTTATTTGTTAATTATAAACTTTATTTTTTTTGGCAAGATTTTCATTTTTATTTTTATTTTGTCATGAATTAAAATAAAAAATCTGATGTTACTCTAAATTTTTCATCCCTCTATGATCAACCCCTATTTTTTATTTGTTAATTATAAACTTTAATTTTTTTTGGCAAGTTTTTTATTTTGTTTTGTCATGACTTAAATAAAAAAAATCATATTACTTTCAATTTTCACTCTTATACGATCAACCCCTATTTTTCCATCCCGATTAATATTTTTTTTATTCTATGCACAGATTTGCAATAAGGTTGCAAGATGGCGATCAAATATTATAATTGTAGAACGATAAATTCTTATTCAGAGTTTATAAATTCAAGTTCCTTTAATTATGTTTTTTTTTTAAATTGAATTTGATCTCCCGCCCTCACCGGTCGACTACTAATCAACTATCAATCGATTAGCTATCCCCGCCAGGATAGCTGATCGATTGATAGTCGGTCACCATTCATCCAGCAAACATCACGTAGTAGGGATGAGGACGAAGCCGGTCTTCTGTCTATTTGAGAGCTATACAATACTTTACATTTTTCAGCCATGTTTTTTTGGTTTTATTTGTGTATCAATAGTATCTTCAGTTGGTCTGAGAATCGGCTACTATTCATTTTTCATACCCCTAAGTGAAAAGGGTTGTCCACCCCAAACATTTATTTTTTATTTTTATTTTTTGGATATATATTTTTTTGTTTATAATGAGGTATTATGTGGTTAAATGAGGTTTTTTTTTCTACAGTAGAATTTCCCTAGAAATCTTATTTAAGGCAACACAACGTTTGCCGGGTCAGCTAGTTTTTATATAATTTTCATAACAGTGGCGTCAATTTCAATATATTTTTTAGATATATTTTTAGTAGTCGTCGTGGCCTAACGGATGAGACGTCCGGTGTATTCGTGTTGAAGCGATGCACCGGTGTTCGAATCCCGCAGGCGGGTACCAATTTTTCTAATGAAATACGTACTCAACAAATGTTCACGATTGACTTCCACGGTGAAGGAATAACATCGTGTAATAAAAATGAAACCCGCAAAATTATAATTTGCGTAATTACTGGTGGTAGGACCTCTTGTGAGTCCGCGCGGGTGGGTACCACCGCCCTGCCTATTTCTGCCGTGAAGCAGTAATGCGTTTCGGTTTGAAGGGTGGGGCAGCCGTTGTAACTATACTTGAGACCTTAGAACTTGTATCTCAAGGTGGGTGGCGCATTTACGTTGTGGATGTCTATGGGCTCCAGTAACCACTTAACACCAGGTGGGCTGTGAGCTCGTCCACCCATCTAAGCAATAAAAAAAAAAAAAAAAAAAAAAAAAAAAAAAAAAAAAAAAAAAAAAAAAAAAATATCCAATACATTTAAAAATTTGAAACGGTCCATTTTTATAGTAATATGCGATGTCCATCTTGGGCCCAGCACACTATGGAGAGTGGGCATTCCCCTTTCTTTGTTTGTTGCAATCATCCGCGATAATGTAGCCTTTTCTAATTAAGTAACATATAGCGATTATGATCATTTTTCATTATCGCCACAATTCGTCATTAGCATTTCTCATCAGCAAAATGTGCTTGTATTTTACTTTTCGCCAAGTTCATGGCTTTTAAGTAATATTATATTATAATGTGTATACCTAGTGCGAGCTCCCTCGGCCGGGAGGCTTTAGGCCGAGGACCACATCGCCAATACCTTACGCCGCCTCTGTGCACTAGTATTGAGGCAAGATCTAAAAGTTCTTTAATTCCAACTAGTTTCTGCGTAAAACTACGAACTTACTTACGCACTGCAGTTGTATAAATATTTAGTGCGCGGATCGCTTCGTTCTAATGTTATGATAATACAAATTGATTGTTATGTTCTGCCGACATTCTATCTGGTCGATCCTTGAGCTCATTTCGTTTAGTAAAAATAAATAGGAAACCAATTATTTATACAGTTTTATTCTACAGTCAGTTAATCCAGTGTATGGTAGGGATAGTGAAATTTTTGTCGAATGTGAGGGTAATAGTCAGGTAAATTTGTTCAATGATGGAATAAGGAAACGATTGAATGACGTGCCTAAATTGTTTTTATTGGCTACTGTGACAGTGTCTGCTCAGTTCCTTTTCCATTTTCAATGTTATCATAGAATATTTTTGTTATTGCTGGATTAATTGGATTAAATGCATTTGAAAATTCGACCTTTTTTTTATTGCTTAGTTGGGTGGACGAGCTCACAGCCCACCTGGTGTTAAGTGGTTACTGGAGCCCATAGACATCTATGACGTAAATACGCCACCCACCTTGAGATATAAGTTCTAAGGTCTCAGTATAGTTACAACGGCTGCCCCACCCTTCTTACCGAAACGCATTACTGCTTCACGGCAGATATGGGCAGGGTGGTGGTACCTACACGTGCGGACTCACAAAAGGTAATTAATGATTATAATTATCAAATTATAATTTAGATATAGAACGAAATTACAACCAAATACATCGGTAACAGATATCTCGCTCTTACCGCTATTTCTCCGAACATAGCTTCTCAATTTCGAAGGATGTTAGGAATTACGATTGATTTGCCCACTGAGTTTCTCGTCGGATCTTCTTTGTGGTTCACCATTCCGATCCGGCGGTAGATTCAGCGAAGCACTGCTTTTGATTGACTAATATTAGCAAATTCTCTCAAGTTGAGCCCGTGGGCTCACCTACCCGTCAGGGCGTAGCTGGAATTGTCCAGGCGAATAGTTATCTAGGCAAAAAAAGATTGAATTAACCTTGATTGAATTAACCTAACCACTGTGTCAGTATAATATATTGTAATATTGTTTAGAATTAGAATTTTTATGTCATATTAATTGAAAAGTTATTTGTATTGTGGAGTAAATAAATGTAATTATTATGTGTATTAAACAACTGCCTCGCCTGAGAAGACGGCAGGACACACTCCTAATTATTATTATTAATTATTCTTGATGATAAAACATTTTTTCCTATCTATGAAAAAAATGTACTGATTTCATATCAGTACATTTTACACACCCAACATATTGTAAAATTTTGTTTTATTGCCACAATAATTTCATAATCAAAAGGTATTCTATGTGAAAGCCAAATAATTAAAAATAATTATTAAACGATTCTCGCCACGTGTCAAAACCACTTGCACATATTCAGTTGATTGGCGGTTTCGGAAGGAGGACATAAACACTAGTCTAACGGGTTTCTGAAGTATTATGTATTCTCAACGGCTGTTAATTCATTAAAGTTACGTATGAGACACATTTTACGCACACAAGTGAGACGTCACCTAGTCGCTGTGCTTCTGAGTACTCAACTTGTAACACTATTAACTATGTACCTAACAGATAACCAGTTCCGCAGTCTGCCGCTAGATGGGTCTATTGAAAAGATCGAGCCTAGAATTGATTTTAAGATAGTATATATTTTGTTTTACATTTTTGTGTAATATTTTTTGGAGGGCTTCCATCATTTTTCCATTTAAAACTGTAGACGACATCATAATTGTTGTCGCCGCAACGAATAGTAATTTTCTATTGTGACGTACTTCTAGTAATTTTAATTATCAAATTCCATTTTACTATGAAATTAAAATTTGAACTGAACAAAAATTTTGAACACTATTGTGTGATCTCAAGTTGGATGGCGGCATTCACATTGCTATGTTTATAAAGTCCGGTACCTACACATTTAACACCAGATGGGATGTGTACTCGCTCACTCATCTTGCCAAAAAAAAACTCACAAGATAAAGCCGGGCCCTGTGCTGATGCACCAGAGGTATCGCCAAGCCTACGAGTTCAGTAGTATCCAGAGTCCCCTCTCTATTCCCCGTACGGACGAGTAACAAGATAGCCACCACGAGTAACAAGATAGCCTCCATAGGGCATCGCACCATCGTCGATATTACCCTTTTTTTTCCATAGGTGAAAATCGCCGGATCCCTACCCGCGCGGTAGGTAGCGTATGTGGAAGTTGAACCTCACTAAAAACTCACGCTCACACCTCAGGACTCAGCATATTACATCCATCCCGCCTTTGATCTTACCCATAGCGAGCCTTTTAGATCACGAACGGTAAACGAGTTCTAATTTCACCAGAAAATTCACCACTTTTCTACAGAATTCCGGTAGCATGAAAAGCTTTTTCAATCCCACGTTTCCGACTTTTCAAATAAACAACTGTCTCGCTGGTGACACGTGACTCACACTAAAGTGTATTTTGATGGTCGCTTCGACTAGCGTAAATATACGATATATTACGTGCTCACCGTGCGGAGTTTAATTATCTACTTATACGAGTATCGTTGCATGCATCAAATCGTGAAAAGCTCATAAATGACAATACTTTGTACGGCTATCAAACAAAACCCTTTCGGTTTGAGCCCCGTGAGTTCACCTACACGTTAGGGTGAAGCTGAAGTAACCTCTCAAGGCTATCAGCATAGGTAGGGAAAAAAAACATAATATTAAGATTAGGTGTGCGCCTCGGCGTTTTTTTTATGTCTTTAAGACAGACATGTTTAAGACACACCAAAGAAGCAGTCTACAGCTACA
Source organism: Bombyx mandarina (assembly GCF_030267445.1). Classification (NCBI taxonomy): domain Eukaryota; kingdom Metazoa; phylum Arthropoda; class Insecta; order Lepidoptera; family Bombycidae; genus Bombyx; species Bombyx mandarina. Next base: position 16,990,269 of record NC_143234.1, read on the forward strand.
TTAACTTTTAAGGTTATCTTATGTAAGAGATCTTGTAATGGCATTCAAAGGGAACTACTGCCACCATCAGCTGTCCGTGGCAGCCATTTATCTTGGTTACTGGTAATAGGCAATCCTGTGGGTCGCGCCGGGTACGTAACATCATCGTGTCTCGGTCTATCGCAAAGCACTGATGTGCTCCAGGCTTTAAGGACCGAATAGCCGTTTTATTGCAATATCGGAACTTTGATCTCGTATCAAATATATCGTTGATTTAATTTCTCATCGCAACAGATGGGTGATTAACTTTATAGATATTTCAAAGGAATTGAACAAAGTATTCATAATGGTTAAAACATTCTTAAGGTTTGTTTTGTAGGACAGCAGTTCTACGTTAAAGCATTTTCAAATGAATGCGTGACCAAGCGCAAAATTATATGCAACAATGATTTTAATATACTTGTAATTTTAACAGAAAATAATTATTAAATTCGTTCTGAGATAATTATTCATGACAAAACCTATACTCCCGTTCTGCGTACATATAATATCGCAATAGCCCAGCCGTTGGTATCTAGTTGCTAAGCTAATTGCAACGAATCGCTAAGTAAACCAAATAATCATACTAAATAAGCACATACATTATGCAAATATGTATACGTACGTCACGAAAAAAGTTATATTAAACAGTTAGCGAATATTATAAAAATAAATCTTTGATCTATCGCCGGGATCGTGATGGAGAGACGTAGATCGACGTGAGCGATTTATTAAAGTGAGCTTTTCAATTTAATAATATTATTTATAGACATGAATATGACAGGGCGGACACACTTCGCTTACTAGACTATTCTGGATCGATATTAATAAGAAATAAATCCACAGGTTGGCTGTTGGTGTGGGCTGAGATTAGCACGACCTATTGTTTGGCCGTGTATGACGTAAAAGAATCAAGATTATACCAGAAAATAGGTAGCAGAATTATATGCATATTATATCAGCGCATTGCACTCGTCAATCGATTTACTAAGGCATATCGTCAGTCAGCACGAGTGGATACCACAGCTACGCCTGATTCGACTCGTCTGGTATCTAGTAGTCACTGGAGCTCATATACATAACAACATGAACTGCTCACAATGGCGCATGAGGTCGGAGTTCCAATTGAATTGCATTAAGACTATTCTCTCCTCCATTTTTACGACCTTAGACTTTATTTAGAAAGGAATAAGTATACGGAGATTCTGATACATGGTCTAAGTACACATATCTATGCTATTAATGTACCAATTATTTATGACGCATTATTATAGTATGCTAAATAAAAAAACCTTTATATTATCATCCTCATAACATTATACGATACGATATTTTGTCTTTGTAAAACTTGTCATTTAAGGCCAGTGTGCTTAGTGCGAGTTTTTTAACTTTTACGCTATCGAGAACGTTAAGAAACTCGCACTGAGCACACTGGTAACACTACGTTTCCTTCAAGGAATGTGGATTCACCTTTAAAATACGGTTTGGTAACTGAAAAAATTACAAAAGTACACTGCGACAATAAGTAACGGACATTCTCTGCCAGCTGTTAAGAAGCGGTCTTATTTTTTGCATTGCACGAGGGTCGACAAGCAAGCTCGGCCGTTAGCGAACAATTAATCCACAGCTGCAACTATTTCCGTCTGATATGAATTATTTATCTGTTTCTTTGTGAATGAAGAATGTGTGAATGCGTTTAAATAGCTTTAAATATTTGTTTTTTTTTATTGCTGATTCACGGTTGAACTTATGAGCAACGTTCAGACATGAGGTCAGAGTCTCAGTTGATTTGTGTCGCAACTTGATTCCCGAATTGTAACAGTACACAGGCTTACAGTTTTCCTACCACCAATGTCGTTTGATATTATATGACTTTATTAACGACTAGCGGCCCGCTCCGGCTCCGCTCGGATCTTTAAACAAAAATTTCAACAATATTTGACGTTGTTTAATTTTTTTATATAAAAGAACACTTATTGTGGCATAACTATAATAGTTAGACATATGCTGTCGCGACACTTTTTGTAAGTAATAATGTGTTCTACAAAGTCGTTGTACATTATTTTATTCTATCATCAAGAGTTTTCGCAGGGCACGTGACGTAAAGAATATTTTAGGTAATTTTTTTACACCTTGGGTTATATTATTGAAGTTTTAGTAAGGATCCCTATTTTTTTTTTACAAAAAAGAATATAGCCTATGTCACTCGGGAATAGTGTAGCTTCCAAACAGTGAAAGAATTTTTCAAATCGGTTCAGTAGTTTCGGAGCCTATTCAATGCAAACAAATAAACAAATCTATCCTCTTTATATTATTAGTGTAGATTTTATCCTTTTACAGTATAAAAATTTTACGTAATTTTAGTATACGAATGTAAAGTATTTGAAGTGAATTTTAATTTATTAGTAAAATTAGTAGTTTTTTTGTAACCTATTAATAAAGTTGATGTTTATTAATTAATCATTAAAATTGACTTAGAGGAAGAGGAAGAGGTAGACCTAAAAAATTTGATGGATTGCGTGAATGACGATATGTGTAAGACGGGAGTGAGCGAAAAAATCGTATATGATAGAGGAGTGGAAAGAGAAAAAATGTTGCGCCGATTCCAGGTGAGTGGGAGAAAGGCAGGAGAATGATAATGATGATTTAAATTGACTTATAAAGAACTGTTCTATCCTAGGACTTCATTCTCGGCTTCACCGCACTACTTTATATGTAACTAAGAGATGATAAATAGAGAAATGGACGTAAGCAGTTCCACTGTAAGTTGATTATGGTTTTCGGTGTTCGGAAGCATCGTGTAAGTCCAATCTGTCAATATTACGTAGAGATGGCGTTAATGAGATATAGGTATATGTATGTAAAAAGGATGGTTATTTTCGTTGGTCATGATATCTTTCGGCTACGTGCGTTGCCTCACGGTATTGTTGCTAAGATCGCCGAAAGAATAAGCACTTTGTGACGTTTTATTTTCGATCTGTCTACGCTCGTTCGCGTAATGGAATATTTATCTTTCTTGATCCGATGAACAGATGTGCGAATGCGAGATTGACGGCTCGTTAACGTTTCTATTATTTTTACGGCACATAAAGTTTCGCAATAACTTTATTTATCTTTCACGAGAGCTTTAATCGATGCTCGGCGTTTTAGCGGTGTGCGTATTGTTCCGTTTGTTTCCAAAGACTTATTTTGTTATTTATTTATCACCTAAACTTCCAGTTTATGATTACACATTTTTAGCAATGGATTTTTTTACATGGTAATCATCCAGTTTTTAATCGAAATATTTTTTGCAATATAACACCTTCTTGAATTGACTTCTTTCTTCTATGCCGAACTAACTAGATTCCGAACTCCTAATTTAAATAGGCATGATTGGATTTACGGAGTTGTTTGTATAGCCACGGATGGACACTCTCTCTGCAACCTATAACCTTCTACAAAAACTTTATTAGAGTGAAATCATTCATGAAGTTTATTTATCTAAAGGAAAGGGTTGTCATTTACTGCTGCCGGGACTGCTTTGGTAAGCAGACGAGCATGCAGTCCACCTGATGATAAGTGGTTACCGTCGCTCATGGACGTCAGCAATGCCAGGGGCAGAGCCAAGCCGCTGCCTACCGCTTAATACTCTCCACAAGCCTCGTTTGAAGAAGGACATGTCAGAGCGCTCAGGGAACACCATGGAGGGGAGCTCATTCCAAAGCCGGATGGTACGTGGCAAAAATGATCTCTGGAAACACACTGGATGAACACGATGGCTCCAGGTAGTATCGATCAACTCTACTCCGGTGGCGGGCGGTCCGATGGTAAAAACGAGATAATGGTATCATCTCAAACAATTCCTCAGAGCCCTCCCCATGGAACATACGGTACAAAATACAGAGGGAACCGAAGTCCCTCCGCAGGCCCAGAGCTTCCAAACGATCCGTGAGAATGAAAGGCCGTATACTCGTCTGCGTGCTCGGGGAATAAAAATAAATAAAAGATACAATGAATTAAAATTAAAACTTTTAGATACCTAAAGCCTTGAGGTCAAAGTCTGAAACATTTTAAATTAGGCTCGTAATTTTTCTGATCGTTTCAATTTAACAAAACTCATTACTAAGAAAAACGATTCTTTCGAGAACAATCATTCGATTCTCGAAAAAAAAAACTGAAAAGCTATTCGCAACGTGATGTCATCTTGTACGCTAATTCCGATGACAAAGCATTAGCGGAAACATTATTCTTTTTTCAATGGTTACCAGTTTCATCTAAGATTAATTAATTGGAAGTGATGATTTCTGGTCGCGTCTGGTTCGCGTGAGTAACACAAGAACACTGAAGATCGAATAACTTAGGCTCATCAAAACATTGCATGCATACTAAATAAAAAAATAGTTGTTAAAAACGAAGAATTTTTTTCGGAGTTTTTTTTTAGTGTATCGATTATTACTCCGATACAAAATATAAATTTGCCTATTGATGTTAGGGAGTATAAAAAAAAACTGTTGGTCATACTACCATACATATTTCTATAGTGAACCCAACCCTATGCTCACGAGTTTGATGCTTTTGTTTATGGGCTGAGGAAATCACTAAGGTGCACTAAGAATTTGTTTTTACAGTGAATTTATCTAATGCTATGTTGCGTCTCAATAAATTATGGAAAATTAAATATTGTCTGACTGTTCTGAAAAGTATTTAAAATTCACAAATGTTTTCAAAAGTATAATCTACAGGCTTACTTAATAGGTAACCCGTGACAGCTTGTTTATTCATCTAGACTAATCTAGAGCAAGGCTGCCTAAAATATGCCTATAATATTCCTAAAATATGCCAAAAATATTCTCGTGTTTTGCGTAGAAAATACTTGTAATAAAGAAAAAGATGATTTATAACAATGATTTTAAAGAAAATTCTCAGTTCAAAAATTTGTTTTAATGAAAATATATGAAAATATCCAGTAGATTTTTTTTAAATGATTTGAAGATCGATTATATTCACTTTCGCACCCGTTCATGTCTTATTTTTTTGGTCCCTAATCAATTCTAACTTGGACTACCTTGATCTAGATCTAGAGTGATGAAAAGCAAAAAAGAAACGTTTGAAATAGTATCACCCTGTATTTTGACCTGTTATTTTACAAAAGAGGTCGATAGAATACGAAATCCTTGAAAGTATCGATCCTTTTCAGAAAACATTAAATTGCTTTGCCCTCTTTATATTGTAGGAAACTCATTGTTTATCCAGGTCACAATTTTACATGGTTATGTAACAAATAGTACATTTGTTGTACACTTCTTATTATTATCATTTTTAATATTGCATTTTGTATGTTGGAAGCGCAATAAGGTGCAACTATTCTCTCCTTTTTTTAAGTGAAGTTGTCATATATTGCAGTTTGAAGGGTAATACACTCGTTTTTTTCCTACCTGTTCTAGTAACCTCAAGGGGTTATTCTAGATTCACCGAATTAGTAAATGAGCTCACGGGGCTTAAACCAAAAGTGTTGCTACGACTGGCCCCAGCAAGAGCAGTGCTTCGCAGAATCTACCACCGGATCGAAAACGCGACTCATTGAGAAGATCCGGCGAGAAACTCAGTGGGCTGACACTCGTGAAATGCGTCACAAAATTTCGAAATCTTGCCTCCAGGTCGGCGACGACGTTCACATTGTAATAAGTTCTATAGCAGCCCCTTAATAGCGGATGGATGGTTCTAGGTAGATAGATGATTCGTAAGGGTCATTCTACCCATCCTTAACATTTAAAGTTAGTAACATGCTCTGATTTTGCTTAAGTTAGACGACTTGGAGCCATAATGTTGTTAAATTACGCTCATTTTATTTTACAAAAAATTTAAGATATATAAAATGAATCTGAATTCAGAAATATCAATGATTTCAGTAACTAAACGAACTCTACTAATGGTAGAACGATATTATTAATCGGCCATTTTATTGTTACAATTTCCGACGTTTCAAATATTTCATATTGTCACAAACGCACAACTTTCATAAAAATCTATGCAAATACTTTATTCGTAGTCGTAAAAAAAATTAATTGTAAACAAGTCGTGACGCGACTTTGCCAGGATTACCAATTATTCAATTTAATTGTTAACCATCGACAAATAGAATTTGATTACACAGACACCTGGACAATTTCCGTGAGTGGCTTGATTTCCGTATTTTGTTTTATTGAACACAATGATTTTGACAGTTTACGATAAAAACAATATTAGATTAGCTTTTTGTCAATCTCTTAAAATAACCACAATTTTCAAATATGTAGAATAGGGATCGCAGCGCATAAAATAAAACTTCCACTATTCCAAAATCTTCTGGTAAAATAATAATGTCTTGCTCATTTTTAAACCGTCCTCGCCATTTTCCTTTTTTCTGTCATTCTGTCTGTCATTCTCTTCTCCCTTTCTTTCCGTTTTCTCTCACTCACATCTTAATGCCCCGTTCCACACTCTTTTTTCATACGTCCGTTCTTACCAATCCTACAAATACTTACATTTTTATTTCTCTATATGGTTGCAGTAGTTAACAGGCCCGTTGGTTTTAATTTGAACATCACAACCAATTGAGTGCAGAGCGCCGCGATGGGAGGTTGAAAACTATTGTTTTTAAATGTAGCGGTTTTGCTTTTTATGGCTTAAATGAGCCGACGAGTTCACAGCCCATCTTAAGTTACCTGGTTACCGGAGCCCATAGACATCAACAACGAAAATGGCGCCATTCACCTTGAGACATGAGTTCTAAGTTTCAGTTTTAAAGTACACTAGTTCGTTTTCTTGAGATATATTCTCGATGTATAGAGCTTAACAAGCATGTGTCACCGGTCGCCGCCGACCCAGTTAGCCTTATTCGCCGATGATACGACCATTTACTACTTGAGTAGAAACAAGTCCTTAATCACGGGGAGACTCCAGAGCGCAGCTGTAACCTTAAGACAGTAGTTCCGAAAATGGCGCACAGCGGTGCTATTTCAAAGGGGAAGCTCCACATGGATTTTCTCCCGGATTAGGAGGAGGAATCTCACATCCCCGATTGCCTTTTTTAGACAACCTAACCCAAGCCGTGAGCCAATCGCGGATATCGCACCGTCTCCTTCGAGGCGGCGTGTGTTTTGGCGGGGACGCCGCCATGGGAGCTGGAGGCGGAGTCGCTCGCTGCCGACTATCGGTGGCGCAGCGAGCTTCGTGCTCGGGGCGTGGCGCGTCTCCCCGAAAGTGAGCTGCGGGCGCGGAAGGCCCATTCTCGGCGGTCCGTGCTCGAGTCGTGGTCGAGGCGATTGGCCAACCCCACGTGGGGGCTACGGACCGTCGAGGCGGTTTACCCGGTCTTTGATGACTGGGTGAATCGTGGCGAAGGACGTCTCACCTTTCGTCTGGTGCAGGTGCTGACCGGGCACGGATGCTTCGGGAAGTACCTGCGCCGGATAGGGGCTGAGCCGACGACGAGGTGTCACCATTGTGGACACGACCTGGACACGGCGGAGCATACGCTCGCTGTCTGCCCCGCTTGGGAGGTGCAGCGCCGTGTCCTGGTCGCAAAGATAGGACCTGACTTGTCGCTGCCTGGCGTCGTGGCGTCGATGCTTGGCGGCGATGAGTCATGGAAGGCTATGCTCGACTTCTGCGAGTGCACCATCTCGCAGAAGGAGGCGGCGGGGCGAGTGAGGGAAAGCTCTCCTCACTACGCAGAAACCCGCCGCCGCCGAGCAGGGGGTCGGGACCGGGGTCGTATCCGTGACCTGGCCCCCTAAGAGCTAGGGGTCCCACCCGTTTTGTGCGGGGAGGGACCCAGACGTGGGGTGGCGTGCTCTGCACGCTCACCCGCAATAGGAAGCCGGGTGATGGTAGACCGCGTTCCCCCGACCGCTCTGGGGGAAGGTGTAACGCGGCGCCATCAAAGCGGGCTCTCGGCCCGCTGAACGAGGGAACCGGTGGTCGTGTCGCTGGCGGCCACCGGTCCGGCGTCCGTGGGACGGTGGGATGGATGTAATGTGCTCTGCGTCAACCCTGTCCCGCCGTTTCAATAGCCCCGACTGGGCTCCGGCCCGGTCCGAGGTAGGGCGCCGGTTGTGAGCGGCAGGAGTTTTTAGTGAGGTTCAACTCCCACATACCCCACCTGCCGCGCGGGTGGGGATCCGGCGATTTTCTCCTGTGGAAAAAAAAAAAAAATAAAAAGCCGTGAGCCAAAAAGGTGAAGTACCTGGAAGTCACCCTGGGTGCATCCATGACATTCCGCCCGCATATAAAATCACTCCGTGACCGTGCCGCCTTTATTCTCGGTAGACTCTACCTCATAATCTGTAAGCGAAGTAAAATGTCCCTTCGGAACAAGGTGACACTGTACAAAACTTGCATTAGGTCCGTCATGACTTACGCGAGTGTGATGTTCGCTCACGCGGCCCGTACATACATAGACCCTACAATACCGCTTTGGCAGGTTAGCCGGTGGAGCTCCATGGTTCGTAAGGAACGTTGACCTACACGACGACCTGGGTCTCGAATAAATCCGGAAATACACGAAGTCAGCGTTGGAACGGTACTTCGATGAGTCTATGCGTCATGATAATCGCCTTATCGTTGCCGCCGCTGTCTATTCCCCGAATCCTGATCACGCCGACGTCGACGCCCGAGACATGTCCTTACGGATCCATCAAATCTAATAGCCTTTGCATTAGACACCTTCAGCTCTAACACTAGGGGCAGGCTTAGAGACCCCGGCAACCGTACTCGTCGAACTCGACAAAGAATTCGACGTGCAACCGCACCCATGCATCAGCCCACTGAGTTTCTCGGCGGATCTTCTCAGTGGGTCGTGATTTCGATCCGGTAGTTTCATTCGCTAAGCACCTGCTCTTGAGTTGTTACGTCTCCTTCGGAGGCGCTCCGGCAGCTGCTTGCAAAACCCACCCCTCCTGGCTGAGCCTTTGCTGGCCCACCTGTCCTGGTGAAACTGGAAAGGCCTCCGGGCCACCAGTAATCCTTCAAACCTATAAAACAACCATGTGCACTTCTCACATGTGACAGCCCTGTGTCAGTTTTTATAAGTACCATTTAATTAATCCTTATGAAGGAAATTCTATTGTGTAATGAAAGGAAACTTGACCCATGTTCTAAGCTGCGCGGGTCTATATTTTGAAAACATTTTCATACACATTATGTTCCAAGGTGTCCTTTTTCATTGTATTTAGGCCACATAATGACATTTTAAAATCTAATACGGCTGACGTCAAAGTATCCTACGATGCTGACATATTTTATCGATCTGTTTATAAATCTAGAATATTCCAGACGATAGTCTACGTTGATTGTTATTATAGTACGTATGGTGACTTTCATCAGATGAACCGTTTATCCAATTAATAAGTTTTTGGTTTCAAATTCAAAATTGTCGTGGCCTAAAAGATAAGACGTCCCGTGCATTCGTATCTACCGATGCAACGGTGTTCGAATCCTGCAAGGGGGTACCAATTTTTCTACTGAAATACGTACTTAACAAATGTTCTCGATTGACTTCCACGATGAAGGAATAACATTGAGAGTACACACGGGTAGATATCACCACCCTGCCTATTTCTGCCGTGAAGCAGTAATGCGTTTCGGTTGAAAGGGTGGGGCAGCCGTTACAACTATACTGATACCTTAGACCTCATATCTCAAGGCGGGTGGCGGCATTTACGTTGCAGATGTCTATGGATTCCGCTAACCACTTAACACCAGGTGGGCCGTGAGTTCGTCCATCCATCAAAGAAATAAATAAATAAAAAGCACAACCCAGAGGCTTTTAAAATGCATAAATATTTATTTTATTTAAATCAGTTAGTCATTAATTGTAAACTTGAAGGGTCAAAAATCATATTTTATTTGATAGCGTCGTTGGTATAGTTGTAAGCGACTGTAACTGTAGGTACACTATAATTATACAACTTGCACACTACAAAGGGATTAAATGACGATTCCCGACTACAGTTATTTTTTCTGTTAAAGAGATTTCGCATTTGGCATTTGTTATATAGTCTGTGATGTTTCCGGCACCCGAAACACTGAAAACGAACGTGCAATGATTATCTTTCACTTTATTAACTGTTTAATAAACTATTACGGACATTACATTATAACGGAGAATTGTAAATCTGCAAAACAGCAAAGAATGTTTTAAAGCATTTTAAATGAAATGCTACATAATTTAAAATTAATTTAATTCATTTATATTTAAAAAGCATTTTAAAGCATTAAACGAAAACCGCATTTCGCAATTCAACATTTGAAACTTAACAAAACTTGAAATCAGGTAAACACGAATCCACAAAAAAAGAACGCTTGTTTTCTTCCTATAGACGATATTTAAATCCTTCATCAGAAGATGGGTTGGTGCGCTGTCTTGTGGATTAAATGGATTGCGTCATCGAACGTTCCAGATTTTGCAAATAGCTGGGACGAGGGGAACGACCCCTCAATCGCCCAAGGATAATGTGATGAAACTGTAGATTTCGTAGTTCATTTTTTCTGAGAAAAGAAGACTGTTCAAACAATCTCATTAGGCTATAATGTTGTGCCTACCACAGATAATGCTACAAAGTGATACTTATTTTCCATGCAAGTTTATCTGCCATGGCAAATGTATCAAAAATAATATTTTGAAATGCAAACACATACCTACCACCTGATGTGTAAATATTTGTAGGTTTTTGTTCGTCGCCGGTAAAATATTAAATATTGGATAGGTGACAAAAGTGACAGTTCAGTCTTGGACGCCAAAAATCTTTCTTAAGGCACTGATTTTTCCTGTATCATTCAATTTCGTTAGTTCGAAAGATTGCCACTTTCAAAGGTTATAAAACTATACATTTATCCGATTAACGATTTTGGACTGGTGGTAGGACCTCTTGTGAGTCGGCGCGGGTAGGTACCACCGCCCTGCCTTTTTCTGCCGTGAAGCAGTAATGCGTTTCGGTCTGAAGGGTAGGGCAGCCGTTGTAACTATACTGAGATCTTAGAACTTATATCTCGAGGTGGGTGGCGCATTTACGTTGTGGATGTCTATAGACTCCAGTAACCACTTAACACCAGGTGGGCTGTGCGCTCGTTCACCCATCTAAGCAATAAATAAAAACTCTCAAAGATTATAATGCATACGACGAAAGATTTACTTAGTATTATTGTAATTTTCTAATTTAAAATCGCCATAGTGTAAAGTATAACAGCCTGGCCACGGGACATTCGCCGATACGAATATTCGCGCGGTGCGAACGGCGAAGCGTCTAGCGACTAGAATAAGCGCATAGAAATGTACCTAACAAGCCACGCGCACCGGCGACCGGCGAAGCGAACGGCGAAATGTACCGAGCGAATCGCGCGGGCGACTTACGATGCGGCGGGCGAGCAAAACAAATGCACGAATAAGGACGGCGCAAGCCACGGAGTCGAGCGGTAGTCGCGGCGACTAGTACAGTGATTAAATGAGTTTAGTTGTTTTCGCCGCGAAAAATGAACGCCGAAATTTTTATATTTTTTATTTTATATTTTTCAAGTCGTCGTGGTCTAACGGATAAGACGTGCATCGCTCAACACGATTGCACCGGTGCAATCGTGTTGAGCGGTGTTCGAATGTTCGAATATCAGGCGGGTACCAATTTTTGTAATGAAATACGTATAATCAACAAATGTTCACGATTGATTTCCACGGTGAAGGAATAACATCGTGTAATAAAAATGAAACCCGCAAAATTATAATTTGCGTAATTACTGGTGGTAGGACCTCTTGTGAAAACGCGCGGGTGGGTACCACCACCCTGCCTATTTCTGCCGTAATGCGCTTCGGTTTGAAGGGTGGGGCAGCCGTTGTTACTATACTTGAGACCTTAGAACTTATATCTCAAGGTGGGTGGCGCATTTACGTTGTGGATGTCTATGGGCTCCAGTAACCACTTAACACAAGGTGGACTGTGAGCTCGTCCACCCATCTAAGCAATAAAAAAATATATATAGGGAAATACTAGCTAGCCCAGCTATTTGGAAGTCTAGCCACCCAAAGTATTTCTCGTACTTCTTGTGGAATTCTCCATCTATAGGTATACTCTGATTCTTATTCAAATTATGTACATCACAATCTTTTCCAAATAATAGGTCCTGAACCAAAAAACCATTAATTTGTAAGCAATATCGAGATAATTTCGATATAGACATTTCGCTGTCGGACTTCCTTACTAATCGCGGCGGCGAACGTGACTCCCCGTGGCCTGCAAACGGTGCTGCGCGAATGGTCGCCTGATCCACCGCTTCGTCGTTCGCACCGCCGATCCCCGTGGCCAGGCCGTAAGACCTTCGGTGCACTTGTAAATAGCAATGCGGTTATATAGATGTTCAAATCCCGCAGGCAGGTGCTAATTCTTAATAAGCATATGACAACACAAATACTTTGAGACACTTCACAAATGTTTTTTTTTTGCCTATATCTCTGTTAGTAGTCTGGAGAGGCTGTTTTGGCTTCACCACGACTGGTGGGTCAGCTCACAGGGCTCGGCCTAAAAGAACTTAAGATCTGCCCTAGTAAGAGCAGTGCTTCGCTGAATCTACCATTGGATCGGAATCACGACAAACTGAGAAGATCTTATGAAAAATTCTGTAGGTTAACGCAGATCGCAGGCACTTTAATCGACCCACTAAGCGACTTCCCTGCATTATTGCCCAATTTCTTGCCACAAGTAGGCTCATGAGGCTGTTTATCTTATTTATTTACTAATCTTTCCAGCAGTCATATTAATGATTATTTTTAATCGTCTTAGAACACACACACACAAACACAGAATTAAAAAATTGCATTCAAGACAACATCTAATAACAATTTGGAAGTAATCGTTGCTTCAACTTGGTTCTGCGAATTGCAATCACTTAAAAACCGCACGTTCGTTTTCGATAAATTCAAACCGAATTATGTCTGTACTTACGTCAATCGCATTTATTTCTGTGCCCGTTAAACAAATAACCCAGTTACGGGACTATCAACTCATCGAAATCAGGTTATGGCTGTGTTTCCACCTAATTCCAATGAAAATGGTTTGTCTAAGTTGTAAATCTGTTTTCAATGGATCGTTACGACATTCTTACTGACATTGTAAATTTTAAAAAGTCTATTCCTGCGAACTAATTTTTATCTCTAAGTATGAAAAGAACGATGGTTGCTTTTTTCAGTTTTTTTTTCCTACCTAATCGCAGGTACTCTAACGGGCTATTCCAGGTAAGCTCACGGAGCTCAACCTTGGAGAAGACTTGCTAACACTAGCAAGCAAGCAAGCACTAGCTCGCTAACAGCAATGTTTCGCCGATATATTTTTTTTTATTGCTTAGATGAGTAGACGAGCTCACAGTCTACCTGGTGTTAAGTAGTTACTGGAGCCCATAGACATCTACAACGTAAATGCGCCACCGACCTTGAGATATAAGTTCTAAGGTCTCAGTATAGTTACAACGACTGCCCCACCCTTCAAACCGAAACGCATTACGGCTTTACGGCAGAAATAGGCGGGGTGATGGTACCTACTCGTGCGGGCTCACAAGAGGTCCTACCACCAGGTGGGCTGTGAGCTCGTCCACCCATCTAAGCAATAAAAAAATGTATATTTTCCATTGACCCAAACAATGGCGCCTGGATGTCGGGGACGCAGAAAAATAAGCGAAACTAGGTCTCGTGGTTAATTAGTTAGTGTTTGTGTTTACACTTTCGGGCTCGTTTGTCGAACAATGGATTTTATCGGAGGAAACGAACCTAGTTTTGCGTTTCATGTCCGCAATCGATTTATCAGAACGTTGACTTCCTTTCTTTACTCCACTGACGATAATAAAACGATATACAGGGAATTTTCTATATCGGTTCGGTGTTGTGTGATTACCATCAGTGATTGCGACGAAGCAATAGATAATCAAGGATATGACCGTATTTAATTAAGTTCTTCAGTTGTTTTCTTTGGTTTGTTTTCACTTAATCTATATATTAATACGTGAAGCAAAAACTTTGTATCCCTTTTTACGAAAATTGCGCGGACGGAGGAGTATAAAACTTTCTACACCTATAGAGAATATAGAGAAGGAGTGCACAATGCTAATATTTTTTTAAAATAATGCATAAGAGATACATGAAATCAATAAAGAAAACATTACACACACTACGTACCATGTATTTGACGCACACACGCATGCATACCTACTATTTAGTGTCAAACTTTTGTTCTTGACGTCTGTGGTCAAATTGAGAATAGATTAAATAATCAATATTGTTTGTCTTTATTAATATTTTTTATTGTGTAGCCTTGGCGAAATTTATGATTATAGAAGTATTAAATGCAATCATAATAGTGTACAAACTTACAATCCTAATTAATTATAGTCGAATTTCGACTACTACGGGACCTCTAATCATTTTAAATTGGTGTACCTACGCATTATGAATATTAACTAGTACTATAACATAAATTAAGATTCGAAGCTTCGGTTAATATTTGTCCAGCCCATAGCGCATAAGCCTGTGGCAGTATATTAATTGTTAAGCTGTAATACTAATTAGTAAATCGTACTGTTTATCTTTTAGATTTAAATTTTAAGGTGCTAAAATAACTGGTACATTTTTTTATTAGTAAAAAACTGATTATCGATTCATTTTTTCTTGGTGGTAGGACCTCTTGTGAGTTTACTGGTGGTAGGACCTCTTGTGAGTCCGCGCGGCTAGGTACCACCACATTGCCTATTTCTGCCGTGAAACAGTGATGCGTTTCGGTTTGAAGGGTGGGGCAGCCGTTGTAACTATACTTGAGACCTTAAAACTTATATCTCAGGGTGGGTGGCGCATTTACGTTGTAGATGTCTATGGGCTCCAGTAACCACTTAACACCAGGTGGGCTGCGAGCTTGTCCACCCATCTTAGCAATAAATAAATAAATAAATTCTAACCAAGATCACTTTTAATGACTAGATAAAAAACTACGAATTAGATTAACGATAGTAGTAAAAAAATAACATAAATATTAGTATTCATTTACACGTGTTTATATTTCAGGTATAATGTTTGATCGAAAGAGAATTAATACTATCTATTTTGACAAAAAAAAATATGACGTTAAATGTAGTTTTATCAACACATGATAGTGGTCGTTTAGAAGATAATGCTCCTAGTAGTAATAACGCAAATGTAGTTATCAAACAGACTCGTATCAGTATCATACAAGTAGATACTGGCAGATACTAGATACAAGTATCTCGAACTAATAGATTGGGTCTGATTGATACCGCCGTAATCCTGATATAAGTGGCCATTGTGAATTGTTTTCTGTTTTTTTATTTATTATTCTTTATTTTTATTTGTAGGTGTTTTTATATTGTTTTTCTATTTTTGACTTAGTGTGCTGAAATCATAGGGCACGTTTTAGATAAAGTATAAAATAAATCGTGCTCCCGAAACCTAGTAATAAGTTCTAGCAGTATAGAAGAACATCATACATAGAAAAACGTAAACCCAAAACAATATTATTTTGATTCAAACTCGCTTTAGCCATTGCACAAGGCCACTGTGTTTCATAGCGCGCAATGAAAAACTGTAATAGTAAATTAAATTTTTCTCGAAACTCAATTTCCAGGACATCTGATATCAATAGCTTTTCAAATAGAACACTTTGAACAAATCTTATTAAGGTTATCTTACTTATATACAACTAACAAATGTAGCACGAATGAAATCGCAAGACACGTCTAGTAGGTTTAAGAAAATCGAATCAAGAAACAGAGAACGCGACCCGCGTTTCTGATCCGGTGATTGATTCTGCGAAGCACTACTCTTGCTAGGACTATATAGTGTAACACACAACACAAATTCACTAGGTTGAGCCCCGTGAGCTCGCCTACATGTTAGTTGAAGCCGGCATAACATCTCGAGGCTACCAGCACACGTAGGCAAAAAATAAGTTTAAAAAAACTAACAAAATACGCTTTTATAGAAAATCCAACTAAAAAATAGAAAATAAATTTTAATGAATTAAAAATAGTGTAAGAAAAAATGATTTTATTGTAAGAAAGCGTGGGATGTTTTTCAGGATATTATCAAAATAACCCTTCTACTCATAATAATAAAATATTAATAGCTACTGATACTATGCATCCCACGCTTTTTTTACAATAAAATCATTTTTTCTTACACTATTTTTAATTCAAATTTATTTTCTATTTTTTAGTTGGATTTTCTATAAAAGCGTATTTTGTTATTTTTTTTAGACTATTATTTATTTTTCATTTTTTAATTGAATTTCAATTCTTTCAATATTTTTTTTAATATTGAATTGTCATCGGTCCTTAATAAGTATACCAAATTTCGAGTTAATTCGACGTTTTGAAGGGGGTCAAAATCGTGTTCAAAGATTCCGTTACAAACATACATGCGTCTGAAGCTAATAAAAGCGTATTAAAAACAACATTGCATTAAGCAGTATCGCGTCTACAAGCGCATGCTGTGATCGCGCGGCGTCCGTTGATATCATGACAACGAATATGGCAATTTGTCAAAATTCACTATTTACAAACTCCGTAACATTCAATGCCAATGTCACGTTACATACGTTTTTTAACAATTTATAATATTTTTAGTAATAAGTTAGTTTGCGTGTTAGGACGCATTGGAGGCACAACCATCCTTCTAATTTGTGCCGCGAAGTTAGCTACAATAATAAAACGATTAAATTGATATTTGTACCAGGTAGGGCTCGTTCACACTCCAGCAACACAAAAAATAAAAATAAGATTTCTTTACAACTATCAGTAGGTTTTTTTTTCCTACCTATGCTGATAGCCTTGAGAGGCTATTTCAGCTTCACCCTAACGTGTGTAGGTGAGCTCACGGGGCTCAAACCGGAGTGTTGCTAACACTGACCCTAGCAAGAGCAGTGCTTCGCAGAATCTACCACCGGATCGGAAACGCGACCCACTGAGAAGATCCGGCAAGAAACTCAGTGGGCTGTGTCTATGGGTTAATTCGCTCGTCGAGCCCTTCGTCGCAAGCGACGGGTTCGACGAGGACGGTAACCGGTGCTTGTGGTGCCTAAAAGCACCGTTAATGGATCGACAGGTTCTTGAGGCATTACAGATGACTAGCTCATCCCAATAATCTATATAAAATAATAAATAAAACAATGTTGTACAGTTTTGGACGAGCTAAGCAGTAATAAAGAAATCAGGGTCATTGACCACACGGCTAACGATTGAAAATTAATATCGAAATGACACGCGCATTTTACGTCTGATTCGGAAAACATTTCACAACTGCGAATATCTAATCGTAAGGAAATAGGAAAATATGTGATTTTTTTACTAATTAAATTATCTTTAAAATATATTTTCTTTACTATTTAAATTATAATAATTATACATTTCAACCCAGTATGCATTTTTTACTAGCGGTTACATACTATATGACTACGTACGACAATGCAGGAAGTAATTTCCGGACGGATTATCATGTAGGGTCCGCTGTGCCAATCTTAGAACGTTGGGCCACGACCAAGCGAGACTGTACTTTATTTCCACTATTATAAATAATAAATTTCATGTTATTTTTCTCTCGTGTTCGGAATATGTTGTACTTTATTGGTTGCAGAGCGTATTCTAAGGCCGCACCACCATTACGCCCACTCCTGCGACGACGCAGTCGGGTGTTCCAGTTTGGAAGGTGGAGCAGCTGCTTTATTACCATGCGTTGTAATAAAATTAAGATTACGGTCGCACATCTCAAGGTGAAACATTTTGATATCCATGGGTTCCTGTAACAACTGTGTACCGTGTCGACTGCGAGCTTTATCATCCACTAGAGAAATAAAATGAATGAATAATAAAACAAATAAGTCTTATTTGGATTCGGAAGTATGTTCCGTATTTAAATTAAGCGGTGTCTTCGTTGTTAACACCGTTAATTGAATAAACATAACATTGTTTACGAGCTACGGAAGCAAAGTAATGTACATTTAAACACTGACAATTCTGTCATACAAATTAGACGAAATATTTGGACGTGCAATAAGTTAAGACAAGGAAACGCTCTGTAAAGGAGACACAATGGAAAATTTGTACTGAGCACGAATTAAGAGTTAGTATAGTGATTGACGAAGCGCGTTATTTGTACTGACACCTCGACTGTATGCCCATTTCCTTCCACCCTCGAGGCATAAAATTAACACAAGCTACGTAATAAATAAAAATACGGGATGTAGTATTTTTTTGTGATAAGTTTCATTCTTCCAATTGAATGTTATATGTATTTTTTTATTGCTACATATTAATAATAGAAGGTATTCCTTTCAAAATGTTAGTCGCTTTGTAAGACCTGTCAAAGTAAACGATAGAAACAGTTAATAACAATTTTAAGAGCGAGGTTATATTGTAAAAGTTGCCAAACCAAACAAACATAATTCAGATATTTCAGATATTCAGGACGCATAGGCGGGCAATTCTATCTATTGCTACAGCAATGTAATGGTGCACTCCCGTTTCGATGAGGGTGGGGTCAATTTAATTTCAATCAATTTATTCTTGTGCATCGTCTTGCTTCATTTGTGTCTGCCATTTCAATCAGTCGCTCAATCGAAGAGTAAGGTCTAGGGTTTTATAAACTTGCAGTTAATTTTAAATGTACAAAGCGTAAATATTTCTTCAACACTGAAATAACTCATGCTTTGCTAAGATACATATATTTTTTGGAACACAAAACATTTTCTGTCCGGATTAATTTTGGGTAAAAATATACTTAAGAGAAATAGAGGTACAGCATAGTTGCTAATAAGAAACTATCAGTTATATCAGCAGAAACTAATGAACGAATTTTCTTAATTTTTCGTCAAACGAGAGTCGAAACAACCCTGGTATAAAAAAGCCAATGATTCTGATATATCAGAGCAAAAACGGAAATTTAATACCGCTTCTAGGGTCTATAAGAAGGCTATTGTCACGGCGAAATCGGAGCACGTTGTGCAATCGAATGAAGAATTCTAAAGGAATTTATTAAATTATTGACATTTTAGATGTTAGCAAACAAAACAACACTAGGTAACGTGAACAAAAAAAAAAAAATCGTATCTTCGAGTGTCACAAACATCTTGCTCTACATTACCCAACGCACACTTGGCACAGACAAAAATAGGTATCCTCGTGGCGAAACATAAACAGCAATGACCTCTCTATTAATATTCTGTTTATAGTGAACATGTTAAAAATAGATTTGAATTATATTATTATCAGAATAAAGAATCGAGTTCCGGATGTCTTTGTTTAAACAAATGACGCATATCTTGTATGTAATAAGCCTTGCGTAGACATGTTTACAATAAAAAAAAATCATTACAATATATTACTGGTGGTAGAACCTCTCGTGAGTCCGCGCGAGTAGGTACCACCCCCTGCCTATTTCTGCCGTGAAGCAGTAATGTGTTTCGGCTTGAAGGGTAGGGCAGCCGTTGTGACTATACTTGAGACCTTAGAACTTATATCTCAAGATGGGTGGCACATTTACGTTGTAGATGTCTATGGGCTCCAGTAACCACTTAACACCAGGTGGGCTGTGAGCTCGTCCACACTACTAAGCAATAAAAAAAAATGTTTAAACATTAATCAATTTGGATACCTAATTCAATATATAATAATGAGTATACTTAATAATCGGTTAACTCTTCACCACCCATCCTGTCTCACCCGTCAAACTATTACGGCTTCGCGAGCCTACAATAAGCCCTATACACCAGTAATTATGTAAATATTTTAGGTACTAAACAACTTTTTTATTACGACCATTGTATTTATTTATTTATTTATTCCTTTCAGTTTGGCTGTATTTGTAAACAAAATCTGGTACCTGCCTGTTTTTTTTTATCCTACCTAAGCTGGTAGCCTTAGAGGGCTATGCCAGCGTAACCGAGCGTAATCTTGCTAACACTGGCCCTAACGAAGAGCAATGCTTCGCAGAATCTACCACCGGGTCGGAAACGCGACCCACTGAGAACTGGTGGTAGGACCTCTTGTGAGTCCGCGCGGGTAGGTACCACCACCCTGCCTATTTCTGCCGTGAAGCAGTAATGCGTTTCGGTTTGAAGGGTGGGGCAGCCGTTGTAACTGTACTGAGACCTTAGAACTTATGTCTCGAGGTGGGTGGCGCATTTACGTTGTAAATGTCTATGGGCTCCAGTAACCGCTTAACACCAGGTGGGCTGTGAGCTCGTGCACCCATCCAAGCAATAAAAAAAAAAAGATCCGGCGAGAAACTTAGTGGGCTTTGTCTGTGGGTTAATTTCCTCACCGAGCCCTTCGTCGCAAGCGCGGGGTCCGACGAGAACGATGACCAGTGCTTGGGGTACTTAAAAGCACCGTTATTGGATCGGAAAGATCCGAAATGACTTGTTAAGCTGCCTGTACGTTAAACAGATTTTTAATATAACTTATTTTATGTCTGTGTTACTTATGAACGTGATGTACAGAGAGCACTATAATTTTTAGCTGTAGTTATTAACTGGCAGTGGCATTGGATTGGTCACATTTTGAGAAAGCCCGATACCCACCTATCGAAGAGAGCACTGACCTGAAAAGTGTCTGGCAAGAGAAAGAGAGGCCGCCCCAGAACAACTTGGCGTCGCTCGGTGGAGCAGGAGCTAGGGTTCTTGGGTCATGACGCGGGAGGAGCTAGAACAGACTGCCCAAGACCGATGTAAATGGAAAAATTTGATTCGAGCCCTACACCCCAGCAGAGGGTAATAGGAAGGAATGATGATGATGAGTTATTAACTACCAGTATACATATAACCGGTAAATAATACTCTTGAGATCCGACTACATAATACATAAATATGTTCTATTTATACGTACATAAATTTCTACAAGGAGTTTGATGGAAGAAAACTTATGAATGGGTAAAGTTCGTCTTATTACATATAATGTATATATGTATGTGTGGTTTATATCTGTTTTATTTTATTTGTAATTGTTCTTTGTTTGCACTAATGTATAAATAAATGGAATCTGCAATAGTTTCTTTACGTTCTACCGAGACATACCTTTCATCTTGTTTTAAGTAGTAATGGTAGGCATTCGTGCTTTGTGTACTTATTCTTCTATCGGCTCGGGTAGCCGCTTAATATCAGGTGACCCGTGAGTCCGTCTGTGATAACAGTTTTTTTTTTATTGCTTAGATGGGTGGACGACCTCACAGCCCACCTGGTGTTAAGTGGTTAGACATCTAGAACGTAAATGCGCCACCCACCTTGAGATATGAGTTCTAAGGTCTCAGTATAGTTACAACGGCTGCCCCACCCTTCAAACCGAAACGCATTACTGCTTCACGGCAGAAATAGGCAGGGTGGTGGTACCTACCCGCGCGGACTCACAAGAGGTCCCGCCACCAGTAATTACGCAAATTATAATTTTGCGGGTTTGAGTTTTGTTACACGATAAATTGTAATAATACATATTGAAAAAACATGAGTGTTGGCTTCAAATTATCGAGTGAATGTAAAAAACAATGCGTTCTCAAAACGTCATGAATACACTATCGATGTCACTGTACACTGAGTCGAGTGAGTAAGTATATATCGAGTCTAGTGTGGTCCACTGGGAACACCCAAAAACTAACTGGGAAGAGTATGCACATATTTGTCTGCTCCTAGCATCCTACTTACAATTTTCGGTCTATCCGTGATCATGAGACAGACCCTTGGAAAAAAAACGAATTCTTCAAATTCGTTCAAATTAATTCCTGTTTCATAAAAAGTCAAAGGAAATAAACAATAAAATGTTGACGATAAGAAAATAAAGATCACCGCTTTAAGTACAGTCGCGTGCCACAGATATATTTAGTCCTTAGGGATCCATCAGATCCAATAACCTTTGCATTAGACACCTTCAGCTCTAACACTAGGAGCAGGCTTAGGGACCCCGGTAACCGTACTCGTCTAACTTGACAAAGAGGTCGACGTGCCACTTAACCTATGCATCAGCCCACTGAGTTTCTCGCCGGATCTTCTCAGCGGGTCGCGATTCCGATCCGGTAAGAGATTCATTCGCGAAGCAGCTGCTCTTGAGCTGTTAGGTGTCCTTCGGATGCGCTCGGGCAGCTGTTAGCAAATCCCACTCCTCTTGGCTGAGCCCTTGCTCGCCCACCTGTCCTGGTGAAACTGGAAAGGCCTCCGGGCCAGCAGTAATCCTTCAATCATAAAAAAAAACTTTTTAATAGTTAGAAAAAAGTTTGCACCAAGGTTTCACAGATCACTCTGTAGAGGCAGTACCATCGAGAATTCGCGATCTCGATAATAGTTGTAAGCCTGTATATAATATAAAATTGACAATTGACAGCAATATTTGCACAAAATTAGTCTTCTCTTAATTTTTTGTATTGCCCTTGTAGGCAGACGAGCATACGGCCCACCTGATGGTGAGTGGTTACCGTCGCCCATGGACTTCAGCAATGCCAGGGGCAGAGCCAAGCCGCCGCCTACCGCTTAATACTCTCCACAAGCCTCTTTTAAAGAAGGACATGTCATAGCGCCTAGAAAACACCGTGGAGGGGAGTTCATTCCATAGCTGGATGGTACGTGGCAAAAAAGACCTCAAAATTGACCGCTTAACACGTAATACCTTATTGACCGCTAAACACGTAATACCTTAGCGGATTAATCGCGATCGTCTGTAGCAATAATTAGGTTAAAATATTTTTACGTGTTATCGTATTAAAAGACCGTCGCGACGTTACTTATCTATGAAATCATTCGTTTTATTAAATTAGACGATGATGTCAATTAAATTATACTTTTAAAAATACGTTGGATGAAACATGAAGTAGCTATCTCTCGTTTACCAATAGATGTAATATAGGTGCAATTAAAGGTTATGTTCTATTTGATATCTATTTGATTTGATTCTATTTGATATATATTTGATTATTTGTATAACTGATACATTAAGCGAAGAAAATGCACACTGACTGATTTACCACCTTACTTACCGTCTGCCTTCGTAGGGTTCTCTTTCGTTCGAGATTCAGACTTGGGTTTTCGCAGACATGCGTTTCTGTCCAAAAGATTTTCAAAATCTGACGCAGGCACCTATTCACAAACACTTGAAGTTTTTTGATCAAGTCCTTGCGAACAAACCAAGTTTCGCTCCCGTACAGTAATACAGACTTTACATTTGAGTTGAAGATCCTCACCTTTGTTCGTCTTGTTAAGGTTGAGGAACTCCACACTGGCCTCAGTTGACTAAACGCGGCTCTGGCTTTATTTATACGAGCCGCAATGTCTGCCTCGGTGCCTCCCCTATCGTCCACAATGCTGCCCAGGTAACAGAAGCTTCCCATCTGCTCGAAGTGCCTCCCTTTGATCGACATAGGAGCCGAATCGGTGGTATTTATGCGCATTTCTTTTGTTTTTGAGAAATTAATACGCAGCCCTACTTTTTCAGCTTCATCTACTAGATCATCTGCTTTGTTTTGTAGCTGCTGCCGATTGGTTGCTAGGAGGCAAATGTCATCAGCAAAGTCGATGTCCTCAAGGTCTTCATCCGCGGTCCAAGGCCGTCCTTGTCGGCATTTACAGGTGACTCTGCGCATCACATCATCGAGCACCATTATAAACAGCAGGGGAGACAGCAGGCAACCTTGCTTGACGCCTGCGGTGACCACGATATTATCCGTAAGTTTTCCTCTGTGGAGCACTCTACACGACGATCCATAGTAAAGCGCTTTTATGACATTTATGAGCTTGTCGGGCACGCCTTTTTTCTTCAAAACAGTCCAAATGCTGGACCAACTGACACTGTCAAAGGCCTTTTCGAAGTCGATAAACAATGTGAAAGCTTCACACTGCATCTCCTGACATTGTTCTAGGATCATTCGTAAAAGGTTTATTTGGTCCGAGCATGAACGTCCTGGTCTAAGCCCTGCTTGCTCTTCTCTGAGCTCACTGTCAACCACTTTGGCCATCCTCAGCAAAATTTTCGCGAGAACTTTTGAATATATTGGTAGCAGGCTTATACCCCTCCAGTTGGCACACGAGGAAAGGTCACCCTTTTTTGGTAGTTTCACGATAACGCTTTCCTTCCACGATGCTGGTATGTATTCCTGCTCCCAAATACGTGATAGCAGCGGGTGTAGAATCTGGGTAGTGAGATTAACATCCGCCTTCAGTACTTCAGCCGTAATGCCATCGCCACCGGGAGCCTTGCCAGATTTTAGAGATGTGATTGCCTTTTTAATCTCGGTTACGACTGGAGGGCCCACTTCAATATCGAGTAGTTTCTGAGAAGGCTCGTGCCCAACGATAGTTACCGTGGGCCGAGCTTCGAAGACCTTAGCAAAGTGCTCACGCCATCCAACCAGTTGTTGCTCTAAGGTAACTAGTAGATTTCCGGCGTCATCCCTCAGTGGCTTATCAGCGATTGGTTTATTGCAGAGAATTTTTGCTGATTTATGTAACTCTGACATGTTTCCAGAATATGCCGCCAGCTCTGCTTTCTGTGCTATAGCTTCGGTCCAAGCTCGTTTGTCTTTCTTTAGGTTGAGTTTGATCTTTGACTCACAAATGTAGTACTCATAAGCTAGTTCTTCTTTGGCTTCCAGAGTTTGTGCAGAGTTGATCTGCTCTTTCTTTTGCTGACTTGCCTCGATCATGTCCCAAGTGGTTCCTGAGATCCATTTCTTTTTAGGCGTGCATTTGTAACCAAGCACAGACTGGCAGCTTTCACGGAATGCGCCTCTAACAGACTCCCAACGATCTTCGATAGTCCCTTCTTCATAGCTAATGTTAACAGTACGATTACGGAGGTCGTCTTGGAAATTTTGTTTTGTGGTTGGATTCTGAAGCTTCTCTGTATCAAAGTTCCTACTTGCTGTTTTGGCAGTCCGCTGGATTTTCGCTACTTTTAGTTTTATCTTTGCCACAACCAGGTGGTGGTCGCTTTTTATGTCCGCACCCCTTTTATTGCGAACGTCTAGAAGGGATCTTCTCCACTTGCGACTTATCAACACATGGTCGATATGGTTTTCTGTAATACGGTCAGGTGAAACCCATGTAACTTTGTGACAACTCTTATGAGGGAAAATAGATCCCCCCACTATGAGGTCATTTTGACAGCAGAGATCTATGAGCATATCACCGTTTTCAGATCTCCGTCCCATCGCGTGTCTGCCTAGCCAGGGCTCAATGTTCGTGTTGTCTGATCCCAGTTGGGCGTTGAAGTCTCCCATGCAAATAATAATATCTTGGCGCTTTATCTTCTGCAGAGTCGATTGCAAGTGACTGTAGAACTTTGCTTTTGTGGCTGTACTCGCTGCATTTGTAGGCGCATAACATTGTATGACTGAGATGTTCCGCACTCTTGAGTAAAAACGTGCCATTATTATTCGGTCCGAAACAGGATGCCAGTCGGGCAGACTGCTCTTAGCTTTGGTGGTCATTAAAATACCTACGCCTGATTCATGATTATCAGTGATATCTTTGCCTGAATAAATGAAATTCATATCATCTTCTTGGTGTTCTCCAAAACCCTTCCATCTATTTTCTGAAATGCCAAGAATCTCAAGTTTGTAGCTGCGCATAACTTTTGTTAACTGCTGTAGGCGGCTTTCTTCTTTCAAGGTTCTCACATTCCAGCTACCAATCGTTGTCCGTTGTTTCATGCCAAAAGATGTTGGTGTTTTATCATAGGTGTTTAGAATATATACCTCCAACTTATTTATTAATTACCTAATTCTACTAACTAATTAATAATACTAATAATTAATTACTACTAACTAAATAATAATCAAATTAGTACATCGTTTTCCGTGAATCACACAATAACTTTATACATACGACGATAAAATTTAATTCGCGCAAACCGAATTAATCAGTATTATGTCATTTTCGCACCCATTTTCTGAGAATGACCGCCACAAAACTATTCACTTCAGTATTAGCATTAAAATTTCCTAGTATTGAATGAAGTTAATGAATGGACACACCTGTAGTAATTACTAGTTTGGAACATTATACACGGTAGGTACCTACTCAAAGGGCCGTCCCTTGACCTATTTAGATAAAGAATGAAATTGTTAATAGTTGCTGCGCAGTAGTGTTAAAGTGTATGAGTAGGTGAAGCTTGTATGTCGAGGTTATTCGAAATTAATTTAAATTTTAAATTTAACCACATTAGTGAGATGTGTTGGTAACTAGATCAACAAAACTTACCTTGAGTAAGTGTTTTATCGTGTTTTTGGAATGTTAATAAATTTATATCGTTTGCTTTTTCGTCTAATTGTAAGTTAGAGTTGACTTGACAAAACATGTGCATACTTAAGCTGTAATTTGATGTGATATCAAGTCTAATGTTATCCACGGTCTAATCATAATCACAAACTGAATAAAACTGTCTAGACAGAGAACAAAATGAATAATATGAATCGAACTGTATTCTGATATTGTTTAACTTGTAAATGCCAATCGTTTTTAGTTAATCAATTATTTTCATATAGATCGATTCAATAAAAATCCCCTTAATGAAAACTATCGATCGAACAATATCGATTATTCACAAAACATATTTATTTCTTTATTTATAACTTCATATACTAGAAAGTATAAAGTATAATGCCATAGGCATTCTCTAACAGTCTATATACCTTAGGGGAGTGCAGAGATGAACCTTGGTAGGTGTAGTGTGAAGGTGATATTACTTAAACATATGTGTGTATATATAACATACATAATATTTATAGATACAAATACTCGTACTTAAATAAATACATATACATATCATAAATATATACACATAAAAACATATCTAAGCAAATATTATCAATTACATATTATAGTTTGTGAATTTCAACATTTCATTTTTCGGACAATTAGCAGTATTATGGCACTTTCTTTACTTATGCAAGCAACTGTGACCGTTCATTGTCAGATTGTCGAATCTGGTGCAAAACTCGACATGAACCGTAAACGACGCTTTAATGGTATGCCTCTGACTGACATTGACAAATTAAGATAGGAATGAAATAAAATAAGAAGGAGGGAATTAACTAAGTAAATAAATTTACTCCACATTGAGTGATGTGACCAAGCCGCAGGAAAAAACAAATTTTCTAATGAAATACGTACTTGGGTTCACAAATGGCTTCCACGATGAAAAAAATTTGTAATAAAAACAATCTCACGTAATTTGTGTAATTACTGCTGAGGGTTTTTTGTTGTGTATCTATCCGCTAGTAGTCTCGAGGGGCTATTCTGGCTTCGTCTTGGCTGGTGGGTGAGCTTCCGAGCTCAGCCCTAGAGAACTCGCTAACATCTGCCCTAGCGAGAGCAGCAATGCTTCGTTGAATCTATCACTGGAAGTCAATGGCTTGTTTCTGTGAGTATTGTGATTTAGAATGCAAGTATTAAGATTAGTCAAATTCAAAATCATTTTATTTCAACTCAGATGTCAGTATAACACACTTGTTGAATGTCAAAATATAAATAACAATGTTAACTCTACCACCGGTTCCAAAAAAAAGCCACAGTCCTGAGAAGAACCGGCGAAACAAACTCAGCGGGCTTTTTTTTTAAATAAGTAAAAATATTTACAATAAACGAAAAAATAAGTCAAAAAATACAATTAAAAAATAATAATAATAATAATTAAAAATGAAAAGGCAAAGTGACGAAAGGAAAAGTGACGTCACTCTCGCTTTTATAACTATAAGCCACCATTTAACACCAAGCAGACCGTGTGTTCGTTCACCCATCAATGCAATAAAAAATTGTTGGTATGTAGCCATCCATAGATTTCCTACTAACTGTCTTAGCCGGCATGTTGCTTGCGCGCCAATTAAAATAAAAAACATAACTATTAAATAACTATAATATATTATTAAATATACGCTATAAATTAAAATAAAACAAACTTTCGACCAAAAATATTAAGTTTGTGATATAACATAACAAAACCTAATGAACGTATATTATATATTATGGTTTATGTTTACTACTAATACAATTTATTGCGTTTGTTATTATTTTTATTGGTTTTTTATTATAATTTCATACAAAAGTTATAGCAAAGTTTCTTTTTTTTTTCTCGATCAGAAAGTGGAGATAAAGTTAGCAAATGCATTAATATTTATAACAGTCTTACAAAGTTTGAATTGTGTACAATCCTTAAGCATATACTGTATTAGAATCAAAATAAGACTTATTTTGTATTTTTTTTATTCCCCTTATAGGCAGACGAGCATACGGCCCGCCTGATGGTGAGTGGTTACCGTCGCCCATGGACGCCAGCAAAACCAAGGACAGAGCCAATCTCCGCTGTCTACAGTTGTATTTCTTACAGCAATGGTGGTTTATAGAAATGCTTACTATATAGCCCATGTAGACACAACGAGAATGCTACCGTTCTCCTTGAGACTTGTGGTCGCAATTTCAATAACATTGTTGATCCATCAACCATGAACCATCAGATGGACGGTGAGCTCGTTCAGTCATGTAAGTAAGAAAAAAAAATGTTTGTATGTTACGGAATTTTGGAAAATCTTTTCATTGGCACAAGACGTCCGATTAACTTTAATTAAAATTTACACACCATCCAGGACTCAACTCACCTAGGATTGATGAAAATCCAATATTTTTTAACTTCGCTACCGGCATTAACAGGAACAAAAACATGAAATTAACTTATTAGTTTGGGTTGCTATTTTAGGGCGTTTTTTTAAGTTTTTTAAATAAACATATTATTATACATTTTTTAAGCTCAGAGAGCGAAATTTTACAGTACTTCATTTTAGAAGTTCAATTTTACTAACGCAGAACCGTTCCGGTCTGTGAAGACGTAAAATTAAGATTGAAACTCATTTGTCTATCATGGTTTTTAATTAATGACTATAGTAGTGGTCCAGACTCAATCAGTTAGTGGTTAATGACCTTGACTGCAGAGTACGGCTCAGTTCGAGTCGTGGACTTTGTTATTTTTTTTGGCGTTCGGATGTCTAATTGTACCTACTGGTTTTTTATTATATTTGTCTAAGTGGCGAGCATATATCGTGCTCGTGGTCACTTATTGGGAATTCATGCATTGAGAAAGTAATGCTCTTGATATTTTGATATTTAGACTTTTACAATTAATGATCACGACACACAACACAGTTGTTAGGTTGACTACTAATCCTTTAGCCATTTCTATTTCATTCTACTCAACTTAGGCCCTCGTTTACAATCTCTCATTCAAAATTTACTAATTACCCGAATGCGACATATTATTTATGTTTTTCTCAGTCACGCAAAAAGTTCACACTTGGATTTCTGTAGACAGGTACACTGACCAGACAGGCCGTAATTTATATTTAGGTACACCACCGGAAAAAATGCCAAGAAAAATGGCGTCACTATTGATCGCTATATCGATTCTTATTTATCCAGTCAACATTGAAGTTCGTGATGAAATATTTGCACGGTTCGTTTATATTTTGTCAACAAATTATGTACGTTACTTAGAACTGATTTGGCATAACTCCAGATAAATATTGACCGCCCGAAAACAGTACTGCTGTCTGTTGAACCCGACTTATCCGAATACTACTAAATCGTTTGAATAATAGTATCATGTTTAAAAATATAGGATTAACGTCATCGTGTTTCAGTGGTAGCTTATGTGTCACTTGCTTCAGAGACAACGGTTTCGGGAGTGGTTATGTGACCATTATTTCGGTTTTTACGGTGTGGACGGAATCTGATGCTTACGAGTGCTTTTGAGCGGTTCGGCAATAATAGGCAAGAGACTATGTATTCCCAAAAATCTTAGAGTGCGTTTTCAGAGATTTTTCGTCACGTATCATTAAGCTTTGAAATGAAGCGTCTTCAGGGTGTTTCCTGATTGCTATGACGTGCCTTTGTTCAAACGAGGCTTGCGGAAAGTACTCAGTGGTAGGGAGCGACTTGGCTGTACTTCTTTCTGATGTCCAATGAGCAACCGTAACCACAATTACAATGCATAGGAAATAAATAAAAAAACAGACGCGTAACATGCTGTACCAGATGTAAGAGTCACTTTTTACTATAATACTTTAGGCAAATTAGTAGGAAAGACAGCGATGACTTTGAAATTGAATCGCCGGTGAGATCGATGGCGAAAGCTCACGAGGTCTCAGTCCGATAATTTGCCCCAGTCAGGTTCGCATCACACCCGGCGCATCAATACGCGATGCGTTGCATGTCACCAAGGATAGTGATCGGTGGCGCAAGATTATTTTTTACTAGATGAGTCATATTCATATTTTGTTTACAGTTGAACAGAGTTGATGAGACCATGAGGAAGGCGTGCCGCTTGTCACTCATCTGTACTACGATTTTGGCAAGCTTGGTTTCCGCCAGTCTAGACTTTATTTACAACATGCGTTGCGAAGACCGCACGCACGGCTTTATTTGATTGTAGTAATAGTTTTTATTACAATTTACAAAGTTCTTTTTTTTTATTGCTTGGATAGTTGGGCTCACAGCCCACCTGATGTTAAGTGGTTACCGGAGCCCATAGACATCTACAACCGCCGCCACCCGCCTTGAGATATAAGTTCTTTGGTCTTAGTATAGTTACAACGGCTGCCCTTCAAATGGAAACGCATTACTGCTCCACGGCAGAGATAGACGGCGTGGTGGTACCTACCCGTGCGGACTCACAAGAGGTCCTACCACCGGTGCTCACAAAAGGTCCTACCACCAGGTCCAACTCTACAAAATCGTATCCAAATTATCATCAAACGCGCTGATAAGACTAATTTTAATGGCGATCATCATATCGAGGTCACTAAATATTGTGTACGATTTTTTAAATCAGAAATGTTCAGTGAACAATGATATTAACGTTAACTTTGAATCAATTTAAAAGTTATGACCACAGATTACATTTTAATGATATGTATATGATTTGGTTGAAATAGACGAGGGGGCAAATTATGATCTAGCAGTCTATTTAAGTCTCACCTTAATGCGGTCAACTAACTAGTTTTAAAGTGTAGTGCAATGCCAAATCTAAGTTGCATCTGGAATTTAAACACGAACCACAAGGATAATGGCTTCTGTTACCTCATTATTTACCTATTTGTATATACGAATGTTATTCTCGAGTTTAACATTTGCTTTGGTAATTAAATCCTTGACGTAATTGTTGACAAAACTATTTCAATAGCGGCGCTTTTTTAGTATTTAGCATAAGAAATGTTGAAAACGAGTTGGCCAAACAAACACTGCACCTTTTCACCGTAACATCAATCATAGTAGCCGCGTCAATGCTTATTTGCTTATTTAAATGCGAATATCTTTTTTTCCTATCTATTGGCTGATAGACTTGTTGGCTGGTAGGTTGGTTGAGTCCAATGTTCAAGCAATGGCTATTCCAGCTACACTCGGATGGGAGTTCGGCTCAACGGGTTCAACCTGAGAGAATTTGCCAACACTAGCCCTACCAAGAGCAGTGCTTCGTAGAATCTAGTACTGGATCGAAATCTCGACCCACTGAGTAGATCCGGCGAGAAACTCAGTGGCACGAATATCCATATCACAATTCTGATATTCCTGTATCGTTGTATTCCATGATTGAGGTCATCAAAGGATGTTTCCTTCCGTCACGTCGTTTGAATTATAATTGATGTATGTTTAATTGACAGAGCCGCCCAATACCTGGTGATAATGAAAGACAGGTTACTTAGCTCATACCTGTGTCGACGTATACAGAATTTTTAACGACACTTCTATGACATTCTACTTTTAATACCTTTTTTATTGATGCTCCTATCCTACCTTTGCTTCCTTGAATTCTGGTCAGATATTTTGTTAGAGTGTGTTTCATTAAAAAAATTTATTTTGTAATTCTAATGACATAGCGGGAAACCTACCTCGGGAAAGCTTGAGGAAGGGTCTTCAAAGTTCTCTAGAGGTTAATAGAAAATCTCGATGTCACTAAACGCCTCATTGATAATAATAATATGATTCCACTGATTTTAGCCATAGCACTAATTGATTAAAACGTGCATGTTTCAGTATTATCAACTTTGTAGTATAGGCTTTACCACGGCTTTACGAATCATCCTATTAAAGCATATTTTGTGGTTTACCATTTCCTTGGACAGTTCGCCTGCGCGTCGGACGGGTATTGATTGTACTGTCTTCCTCTAGTCACCAATAAAATTTAGAAAATTACTCTATGACACTGATTGTTAGACTTTATAAATAACATTCAACTTTGAATGTTAATTCATCATACTAATTAAACCATAAAGTCAACATTCTTTTTTCCTACCTATGCTAATAGCCTTGAGAGGCTATTTCAGCTTCACCCTAACATTTAGAGCCTGTTGTGTCATGTGAGCTCACGGGGCTCAAACCGGAAGTGTTGCTAACACTGGCCCTAGCAAGAGGAGTGCTTCGCAGAATCTAGCACCGGATCGGAAACGCGAATCACTGAGAAGATCCAGCAAGAAACTCAGTAGACTGTGTCTATTGGTTAAGACGCTCGTCGAGCCCTTCATCGCAAGCGACGGGTTCGACGAGAACGATGACCGGTCCTTGTGGTACCTAAAAGCACCGTTAATGGATCGAGAGGATCCGTAATGACGTGTTTTGGGCGACGTCGACTATTTACCATTCGGTCTACAGGATTGGGTATGTAAAGTCAATATTAGGTACTTCGTGCAACCTAAATTTGTGTGAAGGTTATTCATGCTATTTTCAAGAAGAAAACGGTCTATGAAAATAGCTTTGATTAGTAAATAATGAAAACAATAGCGCCGGTCGGGGGCGTGTCCGAGCCTCCGAGGTCGTAGATTACGAATCACATTAACGATTTTGGCAGCAATCCTCTCCCGCAAGTTTGGACGTATGAAAGATTTTATTACACGTTTTATTGATATTTGTGTATTAGCGGTGTGCTCAAACTGCGAGTATTAGATAACATGAATATGACTGTGACATTTAACGTCACTCTTAACATATTTTTTTTATTGCATAAATGGGTAGACGAACTCACAGCCCACCTGGTGTTCAGTGGTTACCGGAACTAATAGATATCTATGAAGTAAATCCGCCACCCACCTTGAGATATGAGTTCTAAGGTCTCAAGTATAGTTACAACGGCTGTCCCATCCTTCAAACCGAACCGCATTTCTGCTTCACGGCTGAATTAGGCAGGTTGGTCAGTGATGGTACCTATCCGTGCGAACTTACAAGAGTAATTACCCACCAGTAATTACGCAAATTATAATTTTGCGGTTTTAATTTTTATTACAAGTGCTAGAAGGTCTCGTTATGCACCGTATTACCAACAATACTTTATGTAATCGTCGTAACTTCTCTGATTAATTACTTCTTACTGTTATTTATTATTAAGGCTATTTTAAGCTGTCAAAAACAAATTCGTAAAATCAAAATTTTCCTACATAATTTGCTCCATTCATTTAATATTAATATTTTTTGTAGGTTCAAACATCATTTGAATGGATAAAAATTGTATTCAATTATAAAGCTGAATAATTTTATAAATGCCGAAAACATGAATGTTGATCGAAGAATCACCGATAGTTTGTGCCACAGAAATATATTCCTATACGTACTGCACATAAATACTAATTTCGTGCTACTCACAATTTTCAATGTTTACATTTGAACCAAAGATTGACCACGTACAGGCAGGCGTTCAAGGAAAAAGTCTTCAAATAATTTTCCTTGTTTACTAAAGTCGACCTTATTGCCCACGTGATAGCGATGGTCAATCTTATTGACATACTTATGCGTGTATGACTTGCACAATAGACGCTGACAATGTTTTGATTTTTCGTAACGTTTGAAAATAATAAAACAATTGGCACCTTTTTTGGCTTTACAAACTGACGGCCCACCAGGTGTTAAGTGGTCCCCTGTGCCCATAGAACTCAACAACGTAAATACCGCCACCCACCTTGGTACCTGGTGGTAAGCACAAGATATATAGGTATATAGGATAAATAATATTAAAACGAACTGGGTATAAATGTAGATGGCAATGTATAAATGGCAGGCTCTGTTGATCCCACATACAAGCTAGAAGAAGAATATTGAAATGAAGTTATACTTACTTAAATTATAACATTAACATAATCTATATAATCTCACTTGTCTGATTATTCATCAGAGAATACAGATGGGTATACCTTTAAGAAATTTATTGACATATTACTGGCAAAGAAAAAAATATAATAAGCAATATCTCGTTAGGCTTCTGACAGACGTGTATGATAAAAATATACACACATAATACCACCGCATTTTTAGGTCACCGTTAAGCACGTACTGATAATAAATAATATCACAAGAATGCAAATTACGATAGTCAGTAGTTGCGGCATGCAATCAGTACTTAAAATAATATTGCTTCCTGTAAACATCGGAATTTTTACTGTTTCTTAATGTGTTCTTAGAACTTGACGGTGTGATTACTTAGAAATTATATCCAAAATAGAAATAAAACTATAGCTATTATATAGAGACTAACTATACAAATTACTTTTACGATTTAAATTCCGTCCTTCTTCTGTGATTACAAAAATTATAAAGTATTCGGAACGACCAAACTAGTATAATGACAATATCGAACACGAGATGTAGTTTTAATTAATAATGATTATTATACTCCAAGTCACTACAAGTTAAATTAATGTTTAATTAATTAATTATTCATGTCTGCGGCTCGTGAAAACTTAAGAAAAACGGGCTTTGTTTTGTGGAGACAGACGTAATATAGTCCTAGAGACTCCAAACGTTACGTACCGACAGTCCAAACGGATTCCTTCTGTAAGAACTCAAATGGAGGTAAGTGGTATTTTGGTGCTTTGAGAGAGATAAAAACAGTATTCCGCGTAATATCTTCTTCCTGTTTTTTTTATGATTGAAAGATTACTGGAGGCCTTTCCAGTTTCACCAGAACAGGTGGGCGAGCAAAGGCTCAGCCAGGAGGCAAATCTTCTTCTATTATTCATGGACAACGGTGGCCATAAAATCGCTCGCTCCTCGCTTAGAAACATACACGCACTCCTCACGCGTTGTTTGTCGAATCTAGAAACAGATTCGATACGCTGTACACCGGAAGTTTCGATAGTAAACGTGTACAATGTAATCTTTTTGTTTGTAAAACGATTATTGTTTTGAAAATAAATCTTAGTACATTTACCGACCAACACATCGCGTTCAAAACATTACAACATCAGCACGTACTTCATGAAACATTATTGAGAAATCGAATACTAATTTAATGCACGTTGGATTTAAAATAACAAAATTTCAAAGTAACGTCTGACTTTATTTTTATTTTTATTGCCTTTGTAGGCAGACGAGCATACGGCCCACCTGATGGTAAGTGGTCACCGTCGCTCATGGACGTCAGCAGTGCCAGGGGCCGAGCCAAGCCGCTGCCTACCATATGACTATCTATATATTAATACGAGAAGCAAAAACTTTGTACCCCTTTTTACGAAAATTGCGCGAACGGAGGAGTATGAAATTTTCCACATTTATAGAGAATATAGAGAAGAAGTGTAGAATGCTAATATTTTTTTAAAATTATGCATAAAAGATAGATTAAATCAATAAAAAATCATTACACACACTACCATGTATTTGACACAGCACACATATATAAATACCTAACCCTTCGTTTATTGTCAAACTTTTGTTATTGTTTAAAGTCTCTGGTCAAATTGAGAATAGAGGAATATTGTTTGTCTATTAATATTTTTCTATAGTGTATAAGTCTTGACGAAATCTGTGATTATAGAAGTATAATAATAGTATTTGAAAATAGAACCATAATAATTTTCAAACTTATAATTTCAATTAATTATAGTCGAATTTCGACTACTGCGGGACCACTAGTATTAATTTAATGCACGTTGGATTTAAAATAACAAAATTTCAAAGTAACGTCTGACTTTTTTTTATTTTTATTGCCTTTGTAGGCAGACGAGCATACGGCCCACCTGATGGTAAGTGGTCACCGTCGCTCATGGACGTCAGCAACGCCAGGGGCCGGGCCAAGCCGCTGCCTACCATATGACTATAAGTATAATTGTTCTTGTAGGTACAATAAATATTTTATTATCACGAATACATTATACGACTTACAGTAATAATTTATAATCAATTCGCATATACTAGAATGTGTATGGTTATTATTCGTAATATAGATAGTAAGTGAGCTTGGTATTTATTATATTATAGATAAAACAATTTTGATCTGCTACGTAATTTATTTTATCATTCTATTTTAGCTTCACTTTAGTATGACCAGACGAAGACGACGTAGAAACAGCGGAAAAATGATTGACTACGCATTTTTGTTTTTATTAAAAAAAAAGATAAAAAAAGATTGTGTAATTGTTTTTATTTTATGTAATTAATTGTCATTGTCATTGTCACCATCTTAGCTATTTCGGCCACGAAGCAGTTATGCGTCAGAGTCGGAAGAATGGGATAGCCATTAGGTATACTGTACGTAGAATTATTAATTATTCGCATTAAATAAATACAATATAATTAACTTCAACTTAATTTTACAAGCTGGATGATGGCATTCGTCACTATGTCTATGGTCCGTAGTAGCTACTTAGCACCAGATGGGCTGTCAATTTCAACATCAACGTTCCCTGTATGGTCAGATACCTTTACCTTAGTTTTGGGATTAAAAAGTAAAATTAATAAACTTGAAATGCCTATAATTATGATTAGAAAATAAAATTCATTATTATTTTCGGCTCGTTTTAAATTAGTATAATTATTTTCGTCGGCTGACTTCGAGCTTAAGCCATGTATCCTGTCATTTGGAACAATTTAAACACAATATATGTGTAAATGAAGCTCTCTTGGCCCTTCATTAATTACATTTAAATTTCCCGCGCATTAGCTTCGACTATCTTAATAGTATTATCTATGGTAGAAGCTATGTTCATTCTATAATTGGATTTGTTCTCTGGCTTCGGACATTCAAAAATATAACGTGCTTTCTTAATAGATTAAAAAAACTTGCAGATTTAAAAAAGGGTCTACATATTGAAGCAATATCTTTCAATGTATCTTTCAATTTCATATGTATAATCTATGCATAATCGCAACGTAACGCCTAAAATATAATCGTGATAACATTAATCAAGGACTATATTATAGATCAACACCCAACGTAAGACTGTGTGTTAGTGACAGATTTCAGAATATTCACAGTAATATTTTTGGTCCCTATGAATTTCCAAGGACTCTCTCCCTGCAAGATCTGATGATGAAACAGCAAATGAATAGTAAACCGAATCCAGTTTTCTATAAAACAACAAGACCTAAGCTATTTACCTATATTACTTGTACCTACAGTAACCAAGACACATATTTAATAATAGTAATTCAATTTAGATTAACGTGGGAAAACTAATAGATATGACATACCACGCATTTTTAGTTTTTACATATTACGTATTCCAACAAAAATCCCCAATTAATTTTCCGAATCACGATCAGGAAAAAACTTGCACGCAGTTAAATATGATTTATTTGGCGATTAGTCCTTTCAAGAAATTCACGTGTATTTTTTTCTAAATAATATTTATCAACGTCTGGAACGAGATCAAAGGTACCCTTGACTGCCGTTTAATGAACCCGTTGATTGCAAAACTGTTTCTACACGAGTCGAAGTAGACGGTGCGTGAAAACCTGGGTGTAGACATCGCGTCTCGCATTCAGATTGTTATTATTAACTTCTCGATTTTTGCTCCTATCAAGCATCTACCAAGCGCGCTCTCGACTTGCGAGATCGTAAGCCACGAATCATTTGTACTCTAAGCAACGCGTCGGTACTTTCTGTTGAAGCGATGTGCTGTTCTTATTTACTCTAATTTTAAAGGAATTTTTATTCGCTAAGAAGGGGTTGTTAAGCATATAATCTGTCCAAATGACTACTCACAGTTATCCTACCCTTGAAATCAGAACGCATGTTAGCTTTGCGGTAAATATGATGGTACCAGCTTGCAGC
This sequence comes from Bombyx mandarina, assembly GCF_030267445.1. Lineage (NCBI taxonomy): Eukaryota > Metazoa > Arthropoda > Insecta > Lepidoptera > Bombycidae > Bombyx > Bombyx mandarina. The sequence continues at coordinate 17,028,345 of NC_143234.1, forward strand.
ATTCACAATCAACAGATAGAATCTGCCGTGTCACTTCCAGCTATTCCATATGGCACTATGATTCGGAATACTCAACACCTTCGGCCTCTGCCAATTAACAGGAAGTAAGTACTTTAATCCTTGCAGATGTAATTGATTTTAGTCATGTGCGAAGTCGGTAGGCTTGCGTGCAATGTCCAACCAATGCACTTAAAGGATTAAGTGTTAAACAAAATCATAATACAATTAAAATACCAGCATAAAAAAAACGACGCTTAGTCCTTAATAAATTAGAAAACGCAAAATCGTCTATCCTGACTGACTGAGAAACCATTTAGACCACATGAGCTATAGAAGGAATTTAATATATTGTGATTTATTTATACTCTCAAACTTTACACAATGTTTAAATGTCGAAGTGACCACGAAAACTGTGGAATATACAAAACCTCGAAAATAATTGAATAAGAGTAAAAACGCGACAACTCGCGAAATTTTATGAACATACTATTAGTACTACCACCTGTACTACTTTATTAACCTATAGACACAGTATAGCCCACTGAGTTTCTTGTCGGATCTTCTCAGTGGGTCGCGTTTCCGATGCGGTGGTAGATTCTGCGAAGCACTGCTCTTGCTAGGGCCAGTGCTAGCAACATCCCCGGCTTGAGCCCCGTGAGCTCACCTACACATCAAGGAGAAGCTGAAATAACCTCTCAAGGCTATCAGCATAGGTAGGAAAAAACTACTGCTTCTATTACTATTAGGTAGCCTTTTTCGCCTCGAAGGCTCCGTCGGTTGGGCGTCCTTGGGGTAACCCCCCTACCTCATCTGGGTTCTGTCCTCGGAGGGGATCGGACGTCGGGTGTAAGAGTGTAGGGGAGTCGTTTAGTGGGTGGGCCCTAAAATTCCTTAGGCCCGCGGTCTGATTCCTACACCTTGCAGACCGTTGAGTCCCACATACCCCGTGTGCCCCTTAGGCGCGGGGACCTCGTAGGAGGTTCGGCCCCCGGCCCGAAACAAAAAAAAGATAGCCTATTTCCACCGCGATTCCTATTTTAACGAAAATTGGAATTGGAATAGTTTTAACCCTGAAAGAGATGCATACAGGCTAGCAAGCGTTTCTATCCACGAGATATTAATGTATAGTCCACACAGGCAAAGCAGCGGACGGATCGTAGTATATACTTACATTTGTAACGCGCGTTCGCTGAGACTGCGCGGCGCCGATTGACCTTAGCGTTTATTTTAGTTTTATTCCGATATAATGACGCAAAAGCATCAATGTTAAAGCATTTTAGGTGAGGTGGTCTGATATTTATTTCTGGATAATATGTGGGTTAATTCGTTTCGTCTTAAATAAATAAAAAACAGAGACGGAACATAAAACGATCTAAAAACTTTGGTAGAGATTATAAATTATTGAAAAACAAATCAGAAAGTACAAAAATGAATAAGCAAATTTTGCATAACTAATTATGACATTGATCAAACCCTTTTTTTTGTTATACAATATTATTTTGTATTCATAAATAAAGCAAGGTCTAAACGAATAATAAATTCAGATCAATCTTCTTTCTCTAGCTTTTATTCAAAATAATCTAATTGTAAATACAACACAGTTTTTTTTTAATTCAACTAACACATTAATGTTGCAATTATTATAGAGTTGGTAGAGTTAACATTTTCTTTTACATTTTGAGATTCAACAAATGTGTTTTTGATGACATCCAAGTTGAAATAAATGATTTTGAATTTGAATTGAATTTGAATTTGAAGTCATATTAATAAAATGACTTTTTTCCAACAATTAATTTTCTATGCCCCAAATGAGAACATTACAGGACAAATTATTTCACTTAACGAAATTCTCGTGAAAGGAGGTCGCTGTGAATAATAAAATTCCTGAATTAGCCCAGAGCTCGATTCAGGGAAATTTTTCGGACACGTAAAATTGAATTTCCTCGGGGATTTTGATAAATTAGTTTCGGGAAACCGATGATCGTCACGCTGACGTGTCCGAAACTAATTTCTTTAACATGACATTCGTTAACATTGAAAACATTAACAGCATTTGCATAATGTATTTTTTTGCTTTGAAATTTTCAGTATTATAAATATGTAATATTTAACTCACAGGATTTTAAATTAAATAAAAACAATTTAAATTAAAACAAAAACAGTCCATTCGATTATTGATGAGATGGTGTGGGAAAGCAGATATCATTCCACGGTTCATGCTGTCCTGTGTTATATGTGTGTTATATGGAAGTTGATAGGTAATTTTCGTCCTTGTCCAAAGCAGCTGCTTGGTTGAGCATAGCATTACCGATGTCCACGGACGACGGTGGTCACCAACCAAGAAATGGGCCGTACACTCAACTGTCTACAACGGCCATAAAAATAAAGCTCAAATCACATATATCAGTAAAATTATACGTGAAAACTTACCGTTACATGTTTCTAATTCATTTTATCTCAGCACGCGTAACATTTCAAGAAAGTTCAAGATTTAGAATCCGAAATTATATGGTTTAAACATTATGTTAACGAACAGCGTTACATAACGGGTCCCTGCGTACAGTCCGAACACAATAAATAATGCAACGTTTCTATTTCAGTGTAGGTAATTGTAACGGTAAATAACTGTTATTCGTATCTATAACGTGTTTACATAACGAACGGGATATTACAATTGATACTAACAGGATAGCTGATTTCAATTTAGATCTAGGTCATCGGACTCTTTTCGCGCACACGTAAAATAACGTGTTAGTTTCATTCAGAGCTTTGAAACTCACTAGGTTTAATAAGTTTCGTTTTGAGAAGGCTGACTTCTGACCCAGGTTACCCAGAAGGGTGAATTCAATAATGTAGAATTTTTTTAAAATTTAATGTTAATGTGTGTAGACTATCCAGTTGTCTGAACCTAATTTGCCCAGTACGTTTTTGTGAATGTGGGCGATTCATGAATATCGTCTCTGTAGTTTGTGACTTTCTTTTTTTATTGCTTAGGTGGATGGGCGAGCTCACAGCCCACCTGGTGTTAAGCGATTACTGGAGCCCATAGACGTCTACAACGTAAATGCGCCAACTACCTTGAGATATAAGTTCTAAGGTCTCAAGTATAGTTACAACGGTTGCCCCATCCTTCAAACCGAAACGCATTACTGCTTCACGGCAGAAATAAGCAGGGTGGTGGTATCTACCCGCGCGGACTCACAAGAGGTCCTACCACCAGTATACTGTCGCGAGCCTCCCTCGACTGTTATCGTGACTCGGCATTTCTCATCAAAACAAGATTTTGTATTGACTCCTCAATCCGTCACTGTCCTTAGGACTCTAAGGTCGACATGACCTTTATGAATAACGTGATCATGTAATATCATTAAGGATGTATGTGTTTGTCTCTTATTACTGTCTCTTTTTCGTTTTATCGAATTTCATAATACAATCGTGCTAAAGAAGTTTTCACTCTAAGATGCTCGGATTTCAACACATGTGCTAGCAATGACAACTTCAGAGGTTTTCTATCTTATTTTCTCGCGGGCTAAATCTTGTATATAGATATATATGTTAGTCTCTTTTTCAAAGTTACTTTTTCATTTCATCAACTTTGAAAATCACAACGGTGCTCAAAAAGATCTCACGTCAAGATTAAACTTAATGTAAATTTTTACATGTTACAAGCTCCACTGTGAATGTCTCATAAGTATCTAGACTAGTTTATCTAACATCAGACACGAACGTGATTCAGTTTTGTTATCAATCATGACACTTCTATCAAAAAACTGAATGATTGCTTAAAGATAATTGGGAGATAAGAAAACCCTCGCTCAATTAAGCGTTCTCACCACAGATCATAGAAACACAGTTGTTAGGTCTCCTTCGGAGGCGCTCGGGTAGCTGTTAGCAAATCCCACCCCTTCTGGCTGAGCCTTTGCTCGCCCACCCATCCTGGTGAAACTGGAAAGGCGTCTGAGTGACCAGTAATCCTTCAATTATAAAAAAAAACACAGTGTTTCTATGATCTGTGGCTCTCACGACCTTTATAAGACGTAGGTAAATAAATAGATTTCGGAATTTACAGTTACGCTATTGAATACGTTACAATTTTAAACAAATGTGTTAATTTCTTAAAAAACAATTTCAAAAATAGGTTGAATGTAAGTTCGTGAACTGTTCCCAAAATTATTTTACTTGAACGAAAATAATTCACTGTTATTTATGAAATGTTTTAAGACCCTTAACAAAAAAACCACAACAGCAGAAGCAATGGCTATTGATAAAATGATTTAGAGAATAGAATTTAAAACACAACAGAACAAATCACGAACCGTTATTATTATTATTTATTTTTCTCAATCCTATCACTAAATTCTTCCGCCTGTAATCTTGCCATACTTACACGAGATGAACTGGTTAACACAAGTGTGCGTATCGGATATCGGATATCCGGCACGGGATGATCGTTTCCATTGACGTGTCGAGTACCGTAACAGTTTTACGTACACGAAAAACAAGGACGCTCAGCTGAAATATATATTTTTTTATTGTTTATATGGTTGGATAAGCTCACAGCCCTGGTGTTAAGCGGTTCAAATCAAATCAAATCAAATAAAAAAAAATTGATTTGATTTGGTTACTGGAGCCCGTAGACATCTACAACGTAAATGCGCCACCCACCTTGAGATATAAGTTCTAAGGTCTCAATATAGTTATAACGGCTGCCCCACCCTTCAAACCGAAACGCATTACTGCTTCACGGCAGAAATAGGCAGGGTGGTGTGGTACCCACCCGTGCGGACTCACAAGAGGTCCTACCACTAGATCTGAAATCTGATTTCATCGTTCGTAGCTTATGTGAACGAAGGAGTTTTTTAGTAGCTAATATCACCAATTCACAGCTAGTTATCAGATAGATAGTAGGTATAACAAGTTTTATCTTTGTATTTTCGTACAAATCTTACATTTTTTTTCTATTTTTTACATGTAAAATAATGAATTCATAGTTAAACATGTGTTTTCATTTTTTTTCTTGTTTCATTTATTTTTATTTTTAATTGCCATTTTTTTATGTTTTCATTTTTTTTTTGTGATTGAAATAAGCGGATTGGTAGTTATCTATCCGCGCGAGCCCACAAGACTCCTCAGTAAGGAAGTAGTGTGGAAAAGAATTCATGAACTAATATCACAAAATAAACATCAATTTTAACATTAAAAGTGACAATAAAAACAGTATTTATTTATTTAAAGTTTCAAAGTGAAACTTATCGATTTCGTTCAGTGCAACGTTAAAGCAAAGCAACCAAATAAAAAAATGTAATTCGAAGGCCGTCTCCATTGTTCGAGGCAGCTGTGCAACTGAAAAGTACTACATTATTTCGATTTAAACAAAAAAAAAACGCAATATTGATCATTAAAATACCTTAGTTTTTAGGTGTCGAGATTTTACTGACTTTTAAGGGAGTGACCGTTTGTAAGATAATTAGGCTACTCAAGGTTTTTAATCGATTTAAAAAAATCACAATTCGATAAAACTTTTTTATGTAACTACTCCTTACTATTTCATTACGTTGAAGTCAGTTTTGTGTTTTGGATTTTTTTCTTTGTATTATTGAAATCAGCATTTTGCTGTTAAATTAAAATAGCTATTGTACTTGCATACGGACCATACTATATTTTCCGAGAAATTCAATCTAGGAATCTCATTAAGCGTTTTGGTACATACATACATTCGAGTGGATATGTTTATTCTAATGGTTACCATATAAAATTGTATCTTGTAGCGGTTGAATTAGCAACTATTGTGCAATAGAACCTTAATCTGTTTTGTAGTTTGTAGGGATAGTCTTCCTATTTAATTGAGTTTTCCATTTCGTGTGACGACAATAAGGGACGGTCGTTAAAACCAACAAAATGTTGTGTTTTGACATTATTATATGCTTTTCTGTACCTAATTTGTACATAATAAGAGTTCAGAATCAGATTTTTAAGATTTTTTTAAGCTATTGCATAGCTTTTATCGCGGGCTTTGCTCGCGGTGACCGAATCAAGAAATTCCATAACAAAAATAAAACCTAACACCCCCTACTCCGCCTACTATGTAGCTCGCGTTCAACACATTCACACGTTACGCTTGTATAGTGTTTGTATTTAAGCGCGCGGCGTGACGTCACACTGCATCCGCATCATGAAAAGTCTGCCCATCTCTCTCGCGCGGTCTAGCTTATGAGTGTGAAGGGGACAGTTAATGTTTTGCTTTTGTTAATGTTTATAAATATAGCGTGATCTTATTTTATTATTGTTTTAATATTAAATTATTATTATCTAATTACAATTGCATAAGTTGATAAAAAATGCTGTGCCACACGTGTTTTTTTATTTCATTAAATAATGGTAGGCAGCGTATTGGCTGTGCACCTGGCTTTACGGATGTCCATGAGCGATGGTAACGACTGACCATCAGGTGGACCATGTACTCATCTCCTACAGGCGATAAAAAGAGTTATCATAATATCTACACTAATATTATAAAGCTGAAGAGTTTGTTTGTTTGAACGCGCTAATCTCAGAAACTACTGGTCCGATTTTAAAAATTCTTTCAGTGTTAGATAGCCCATTTATTGAGGAAGGATATAGCCTACCTATTAAGGTAGGCTATATAACATTACGGTAAGACCAATACAAGTGGAGCACCAATAAAGACTATTTCAAAATAAGGGTTTAAATAGCTCCTTAACATTTTACAATTCAAAAATATTTTCACTTTCTACGTAAATAAAGTGGGGAGCAAAATTCAGCGTTATGACAAAGTAACTATCCCACGCAGACGGAGTCGCGGGCAAAAGCTATATATGATATAGGAATAGTGTTTTTTTTTTTTTCATTGAATAAGTATGTTCAGTATCGTTTTGATAACACACCCTTGATATGACGTGGGTCGATGTTTATGCTCTTCCCGAAATAGCCATAACACAGGACGCTTCAATGATAACGCAGTGCTGCACCCGTATCGCGACGCAATTGTTCTCTTAAATTCACTCATCCCGAACGCCTTAGGATAAATACGTGCATATTTTGTAGGTAAATTTAAACGTATTTTGCGTTTTTAAATTAAAGTATATTACGAACAAAAACATTATATTTCTTGCATTGCAAAGCTTCTGGTTATTTATTTTTAAAAACACAGTATTCATTATCATATCCAAGTTGGTAAGTCGTAAAAAAAGCTCCAAACAGTCCCGTCAACGAGTTCACAAGAGAGGACACGGCACGCAAGGAATGGCGAGATCTTGTGAAGCGCACCACCACCCGTACTGATGACCACGACCACTCTGCCATGAGTGCAAATGACTAAGAAAAAGTCGAATAAATAATACTTTAAAAAAAGTAACAAAATACGCTTTTATAGAAAATCCAACTAAAAAATAGAAAATAAATTTTAATAAATTTGAATTAAAAATAGTGTAAGAAAAATATGATTTTATTGTAAAAAAACGTGGGGTGCTTTTCAGGATATTATCAAAATAACCCTTCTACTCATATTTGTTCATAAAATATTTATAACTACTTATACCATGCAATTTGTAATTAAATATTGAATTGTCATCGGTCCTTAATAAGTATACCAAATTTCGAGTTAATCCGATGTTTTGAAGGGTTCAAAATCATGTTCAAAGATTACGTTACAAACATACATACATACGTCTGAAGCTAATAAAAGCGTATTAAAAAATGAGACCATTATATTTTCATTTTCCATATAAGTATGTGCACGTTCCGATATGAAGGACTGAGTCAGCTACTAGCTAGTTGGGTCGGCGGTGTATCGCGTTCCGACCCGGCAGGCTGGTTCTGGCCCAGCGGGGTATCCCGGAACACCAGCGGCACCGCCCGGGCGGCCTGGTAGGGCCGCCGTACCGCGGAGACCGACGTCGTTGGTCGTCGACTATCGCCTCGACGACTAGTCGGTCGGACGTCCTCGGGGTGGCGCCGCGTGTCTGGTTGTAGTGTTGACCGCGGGAACCCCCCTACTCTGAACGGGTTCTGACCCCGGACGGAGATCGGACGTCGGGTGTAAGAGTGCAGGGGAGTCGTTTAGTGGGTGGGCCCTAAAATCCTTGGGCCCGCGATCTGCTCTCAACACCTGCAGATCGTTGAGTCTCACATACCCCGCGCGCCCCTTTATTAGGCGCGGGGACCTCGTAGGAGGTTCGGCACCCGGCCCGAAAAAAAAAAAAAAAAGAAGCTACTAGCTAGTCACTAAGCAATTCCGACTTAACTCTCATGAGGTATAAGGGTTTTTTTTTTAATGGTCATAGTAGGCAGACTTACCGAGGCCAAAGCCGATGTGTGAATCTGAGGGCAATAACACGTCTGCCAATAAATTCAGTTTGCATAATTCGCTTAATTGAATAGCAAAAAATATTTTTGTTTTTTTCCCTACCTAAGTTTTGTTAGCTTAAAGGACTATTCGAACTATACGTGGGTAGGCGGATGGGCTCACGGGGCTCAACCTAGGAGGACTTGTTAACACTAGCCTTAGCGAGAGCAGTGCTTCGCTGAACCTACCACCGGATCGGATTCGCGACCGTCTGAAAAGACCCGACGAGAAACTCAGTGGGTTAATTAATTGGACGTAACGCAGAAACCTCTGCTTACTGTGAAGCGGAATAGAATTATTCAATCAAAGTTGGAGTAATTGATTACAATAGAAATAATATTATAACTTAATTATAAAATATTGAATTTAAATCCAATCCTCCAATTTAATGGAAGGTAATGCTGCTATATATATTCATTTTTTTTGTTCATAGAAACAATCTGTTAACGATAAACTGGAAATTTAATGTCAACAAGAAGTGGTCTGATCGCATTCGAAGGTTTTTTTTTTTTTAAACTGAAGGTCTTAGTAATATTCCTTAAAGTTGATATCCGATAATACATTTTTAATCGACCGCTAACTGTTTATTGCCAAATTAAAATAGAAACGATAAATCTCGAACCACTTTGCCAATTATTTTCTACCAAACTACGAAAGCAAATAATTATAAATCAAGAGATTTATTAAAATAAATATTTCAAACATATTTTAGTAAGGAACCGATGTTTTAAATTTACTATCGGCTATGACGGAATATGAAAACAAACAAAATGGTGTAAGCAGATAAATTGTGGTTTTGTTTTAGCTATCGACTTTCGTGCATTTTATTTAGACACCTACTCATTTGTTGGATCAATAACGGCTATAAAAATTTGCTTAATACCCAAAATAAAACTCTTATTGTATAAGTAATCATTCAACCAACGCTGGCAGCCAGCGGTGTCTTGGTCAATGGTCAATGTCTTGGTGAATCTTGTGTCAATGACATTGCAGATGTCCATGAACGAGAGTGACTACGTACTTACCTTACTACCTTTCAAACCTACCGTCAACCACATATATGTACTTACATCTGCTTACAATGACAACAAATTATATACCTACAAATAAATAATTTTAGTTTAAAAAAACTAACAGAATACGCTTTTATAGAAAATCCAACTAAAAAATAGAAAATAAATTTGAATAAAAAAAAGCGTGGGTTGCTTTTCAGGATATTATCAAAATAACCCTTCTACTCATATCTGTTCATAAAATATTTATAACCACTGATACCATACACCCCACGCTTTTTTTACAATAAAATCATTTTTTCTTACACTATTTTTTATTCAAATTTATTTTCAATTTTTTAGTTGGATTTTCTATAAAAGCGTATTTTGTTAGTTTTTTTAAACTATTATATTTTATTTTTCAGTTTTTAGTTGAATTTCAATATTTTTTTTAATATTGAATTGTCATCGGTCGTTAATAAATATACCAAATTTCGAGTTAATCCGACGTTTTAAAGAGGGTCAAAATCATGCTTAAAGATTCCGTTACAAACATTTATACATACGTCTGAAGCTAATAAAAGCGTATTAAAAAAGCCAAATACAATAAAGCCCGATTTAAATTTATTCACTATAGAGTCAAGTAGTCTTTCAATGGTTTAGTTACTCACGTTCATAATTCTGCGTTACCATTTTTTTTCCAATAGAAATACGAGACGTATTATCAGCAGAAAAACACCCCCGCAATAGTCTGCCCATTTATTTTCTGTGGGAGGCAAAAGAATATTCCGGTGCGCAGTTTCGATCAAGAACTTTTCAACAGCTATCTTTTTTTTTCTTATTGCTTAGATGGGTGGACGAGCTCACAGCCCACCTGGTGTTAAGTGGTTACTGGGGCCCATAGACATCTACAACGTAAATACGCCACCCACCTTGAGATATAAGTTCTAAGGTGTCAGTATAGTTACAACGGCTGCCCCTTCAAGCCGAAACGCATTGCTGCTTCACGGCAGAAATAGGCGCGGTGGTGGTACCTACCCGTGCGGACTCACAAGAGGTCCTACCACCAGTAAAATATCTGCGTTACGAGCAATGTGTTTAGCGGTTAACGGACTCTAATCACGTGATTTCTTTTTAATTGCCTTATTAGATAGATGAGCATTCGGCCTGATGCTAAGTGGTCACTGACGCTCATGATCATCAACACGGTGCACGGATGAAAACACTGCCACCATTAACATTAATTGGTTACCGAAGCCTATGAACATCACAACGATTCGAATCAGAGTGACGTGAAATCGAGTCTAAATTTTACTGTTAATAGCGTGTTGTCGTACCAACAAGTGAGAGCTCATAATACTTTTACCACTCATAATACGCCCATTTCATTTTTATTGCACAATATTTCCCTTCATCGTGCAAGCCGTTAGTAGTACAGTTAAGGTACCCATTAACCTAATAAAAATAAGGTCCCTGCGATTGTGTTACATACTAGTAATAGGTATATACTAGGTATATACTAGGTATATATTAGTGTTGTCTAAGTGACACCGATTATATATATTATATAACGTATTATAGTATTAGGATACATATATTATAGTATCATCACTTCATACGAGCGCACGGTGTGTTTTACATTGTAGCTCATCGATTTATATCATATTATCAATACTATTTTATTCAACGAGAATATAATGAATCTGACGAATTTATCAGGAGCTGGTAACATTCGGTTTATTAATAAATGCGAATTTCTAGATTGGCAACACGCCAAGGACCAATGTACGATGCACTTCTCGGGTTGGTGTCACCGTTGCCAATAACGTTCTCGATTTCAGGAAAGGATGTGTAATTTTCATTTTTAGGTCAAATATGTTAATGTGATGGTACTTGTATATTTCAAACAAGATATTATGTTAGAGGTTGCTATAACGAACACTTGCGCGAGTAAGAAATAACATTCGCTTGTTTAATTTTAAAATAACGGACAACGATGCGATATAGCAGAAATGTGGAAAAGCAATACACGTCAAAACATATTGGATTATACAATTTCGACAGGTGAATGAAGTTAGCCCCTCAAAAAATTTTTTTTTCCTATTTTATACTTATTTTCTATTAATTCGTTTGTTCATCATTTGTTCATGATTGTTCACTGTTAATAATTGTTTGTTCTGCATTTATTTATTTAAAAAAAATATTTAAAAATAAACCTACAAGTTAGCCCCTCTAATGCAATTTTTAATATTTTTTCATCCTTAATGACTCGTAAATATTCATTTTCGATTGTTCTTATACAAAACACGTTTGTTCTCTTTCGAAATTACTCGTTTTTTGTTTAATTTACTATTTTTATTAGTTGAATAAATGTATGCAAAATATGTGTACTGCGCATGCGTCAACTATAATGCCTAAACTTTATACGCGGTTTTAATCGTGAAAAAAAAAAACAAATATAAATCCTGAAGGAGCAATTAATTGGTACACAGTTTAATTAAAAAAATTAAAAAATAAATAAATGAAATAATGTGCATTGGCGTTAAGTTAGACCAAATACATTTTTTCCATCCTCTTACCTATCGTATTAAAATGTTATTTTACTAATGTTAGGAATATAATTTCGACTGTGTAAAAAAGTTATTATAATGTATACCTATATTATCTCTTGAAAGATAAATAATGAATATATTTACTTATTTGTTTATATTACCTATGTGAACTCCCTATCTTTTTTATACCTTCATAACGATAAGTAGGAGGATGGAAAAAATGTATTTGGTCTAACTTAACGCCAATGCACATTATTTCATTTATTTATTTTTTAATTTTTTTAATTAAACAGTATACCAATTAAATGCTCCTACAGGATTTATATTTGTTTTTTTTTTCACGATTAAAACCGCGTAGAAAGTTTAGGCATTATAGTTGACGCATGCGCAGTACACATATTTTGCATACATTTATTCAAATAATAAAAATAGTAAATTAAACAAAAAACGAGTAATTTCGAAAGAGAACAAACGTGTTTTATATAAGAACAATCGAAAATGAACATTTACGAGTCATTAAGGATGAAAAAATATTAAAAATTGCATTAGAGGGGCTAACTTGTAGGTATATTTTTAAATTTTTTTTTAAATAAATAAATGCAGAACAAACAATTATTAACAGTGAACAATCATGAACAAATGATGAACAAACGAATTAATAGAAAATAAGTATAAAAAAGGGAAAATAAAATTTTTTGAGGGGCTAACTTCATTCACCTAATTTCGACGATAATAAATTGAACATAGATAATAATAACTAATAAAAAATGTATAGTCAAGAACCTGTTTTGTTGTAATATATTTTTGACAGCTGTCACCTGAATTGGTTTTGGACACTGAAGTAGGAAACCTATGGAAATGAAACGTCAACAAAAAATTCGTGCCACTGTGACGTCATCTGGCCACAAAACATGGCGGTTTTAGTGCTGACCAGAATATTTTAATGTTAGTAGGTTTTATCGATAAACGTTCTTGGCTTATTTTATTTTAAATATTGTTGAGTATGAATGTATTTGTAGAATTTATACTTTAATAGGAATTAAGTATATTGTTATGTGCAAAGATGATGTGATTTAGATATTATGTGAAATCTAAGACGAGTTCGTGCTTCAAATTTTCCAAGTAAACGATATGACGATTTTTAAAATTTGCTACACTGATTTTATAGAGTTGTCGTTTGCCGCAAAACATAAAGATATGGCATAGTACAGTGCAATCAGCCCATTTCTAGCATGCTGAATGTTATCGTATTTTGAGTACGTGTTTTTCTTAGACTATTACAATCTATTTTAATTGTTTTGCTGACTCTAAAGTCCGTACCAGACTACCGCAGTGCACCTCAAGGAAGGTGCACCGCACCATTTGAATCACTCTCACTTGAGAGTGATTCAAATTTTAAACTTATCAAGGGACCGCCTGATAAAAAAAACACCTACAGAACATTTATTCGTTAATGAAATTACAAACGTCATTCCTTGTGACTTCCTCTCTAAAATCACTTAATTAATAAATATTTAACGAATATACAATAGTTTTTTACTCACTGCGGAATAAAACTATTTTATTTAAATAGTTCCGAAGAGATTTTGTCGGTAGCCTTTTTCCCGAAATATCTAAACAGAATGTCTAAATATGTTTTGATGACATATTTTAAAGAGGTATTTATGATTAGTGTCATGATGAATAGATTCCGACCGAAAAATGGTGTTCGATATTTCGGATTCAAATATATTATTAAGTGTACAATCTATGTTTCGGATGAGGGCTCCATAATGAATTTAAATATAATAGTTTTGGGGCATCGACCTTCTTGAGATCCCATAAAATATGTTTTAATTATTATTTTTGTATGTTTTAAGCATGATCAAATTAGAAATTTTATATAAGCAATCATATTAAATCGATATCAAAGTCAATAAATAATGTACAACCCAAAACAGACGGCCGAACTGACGTGACAATGACATTTGGCGCGCTAAACATGGCGGATTTTCGGCCTCATTAGACGGAGACGGAGACATTTACGTATATTCATGTTTCATTTTATGTACGCACTGAAATACTGTTATATTGTTTTCCTGCGAGTTAAAGTGCTGAGTAAGAAAGAGATAGATATATGTTTATGTGTGTGCCTTCAAAATGGGTGCTATTTATATAAGCAATTGTACGTATAGAACAATATGTCGTGTCCCTACTATATAGGTCTATGGTTTTGGAACATCATCAATTTACATGAAGTCTTTGGTTTTTTGTTTATTGCATTAATCAAATAGCATAATATTTCAATTTTATTTTAATTATTTTCATCTGTAAGGCATCGTTTGATTAAACTCTAGTTTATTTATAAGCAACAGGGTCACTGTAGCCAATTCATTCAGCAAATAGCGTCTCGGTATCAATGACAATTTACTATAATAAATATACTTTTTAGACCATATAGTATGAAAGGTTATTTGGTTTAAACGACGTTTCGCTTAATACGCGACATTTATCTTTGTAATTAAAGGTCCGGTTTATTCGGTATTAGTATGAATGATACGACGTTTTTAATTGAACTTCAATTAAGTTTACCCCATTCAAATAGCTGAAGAAATTTCTTTGTTATAAAATTTGTTCAAAAATTTAATCTTTAAATGGTTCTCTGGTAAAGTTGCAAAAATGTCGTTTAAACCAAATACCTAGCTTTGCATCCCTCGATATGTATCTTTATATTTTCATATTTATACAGGCGGCCGATCGTAAAACTCATGCGAAATCATGAAGCATGATAACAGGACACGTTGCACTGACCCCACATAATAGTGGAGAGGTGTGGGCAGGCCACATAGCTCGAAGATCGGACGGCCGATGGGACAGAAAGTTCCTAGAGTGGAGACCACGTACTGTCAAGCGCAGTGTGGGATGGCCACCTATCAGATGGACCGACGACCTAGTGAGAATCGCTGGGTCACGTTGAATGCAGGTGACAACGGACCGGCCGCACTGGACATCATTTGGAGAGGGCTACGTTCAGCAGTAGACTATTGGAACACTAGGGTTCTTTTGTCCACCGAAACATTTCTGCCGTGAAGTATTCAACAAATCCTTTTAATTCAATCTGAATATGTAAACTTTGGCCCCGTTTCTAAAAACTTCTGAGAACAATCGGCGAATTCTAAGGGTTTTGTCATAAGGTCATTATTAAGAAAAGCCGCTCCTTAGATCTGCTCCATTACAAAATTGATTAGTTATTTATCTTTCCGGTAATTTGTTCGGGAATTCACTACAAAATCAAATTTCCATAGTTCCATATATAGGTTTTCCTTAAATAATTTGACAATGATTCATATCAAAAAGAAGTTCTTCAAGTCTCAAACAAATTAATTCATACATTAGTGGCACGTGTATGTATATACATAAACCATTAAAATTCATCGAGCCAAGCAACAGTAGACTTCTGTATTTATGTATGACTAATACATCCCATATGGTGTACTCGAGTGGTGCCTTGTATGTAATATGGTGTTCCGATGCTATTAAACTTAACAACTATAACTAATACGTAACAAATTACGTAACAAATCGTGTTAGGCTTAGTTGGAGCAGACTTGACTTAAAAAAAATTTTTTTTTTAAAGGATTTTATGACCTGGTAACTGAGTCCTTTAAGTCATGTCTTATTTTAATGTATATTCATATTTTTATGAAAAATGATATTATGGAGTGAAATGAAATGAAGATGATTAATTTGAGACATTAATCAACTGGGATGAAATAAATGAGATGATATGAGACGAAATATAATCTCAGTAAAATGGTGGTCATTTACTAAGATTGTTTCAGTGGAGTTTTTGGTGGATCCCGAGAAGTTACGTCCAGCGGCTTTGTTTCATTTTCCCACATTTGTGCACTTTCACAGATATTAAACAGTTAATAAACCACCATTATTACACATTTAAACCCGAAGAAACACTAAATAGACAAAATAAAACAAATCACACAACTTCACTCCTCGCGTTCCCGCCAAAAAGTCCCTGACTCAAAGGTCCGCTAGATGACCATAGATTAACCACTGAAATAATAGTTGGTTTTCATAGGCTAGTTTTGTTGAACAGAAGCTGAACAACTGATCCAAAATCACAACAGTTCTATCCTATTTCTAAAATCAAACTAAAACAGTACTCATAGATGATATTACTTTTAATGTACAGGGCGATCTACAAATAATTAAGATACATATACCCGGATATACTATTAACACTTAAGACCTTCAAATTGACGTTATAACTATTAGTATACGTAGTATTCCAGTCGACCCTATTGATTGTACGCCGCGCCTTTTCTAATTTTAACATCCTATTCTGAGACAATTGAATGATGGTTTCAATCTTGCCATTGTATTTGCGCGTACTTCCTTCCTAACAATGAAAATGCTCGTTTAAATGACGGCCCCAAGAAACTAATCGAACTTCAATGAATTATTTCTAAAAAAGAAGAGACATTATACAATAAGCGCAATTGAGAGATCAACTTAATGTCACAGGTATTTTTACGTCTGATAAAAATAAATAAAATTCCCAGTTCAGTACAAAAACAGAACATTAAAAAAAAACCACTGTAATATTACCAGTAGGCAGGCAGTAATTAGTAGCTCTGCTAAGGTCACACTTATCGCATTTACACAACAATTATTGCGCAGTATTTTTACGAAAATAGATTTTAAATTATTTTAACTAAAGTTCTCTGCGTCTTATTTTACATTCAGTGGACTATTCTCATAGGCATTTCTGATTTCGTCAGAATTATAAGATGAAGACTATTTATTGTATGTAAGTGGTTTGAGTACCATGCAAGCAAAATATGTAAAACAAATGTAAGTACTAAATTCATTAATAGCATATAAACATTGATAGGACTAAATAATAACATTTTTTTTGTGCGAGAGAAAGACAAATCATTGAGATTAAGTGCCTATTTGAGCTCATAGAGATTGTTACATGTATACAATCTACCTGGAGACTCCGAAGAGACTCAAATATCTTTATAAAAATATTTTAATAGCAACTGGTTCACCGTTCAAACAGAAATCCATGATACTTTCGAAGTAGATAAAGCTGGGATAGTATCTACATATCAGTGCCACCTCAATATACGCACGCTACTAATGAATTAGTTAAACTGTCATGATTTTGTACTAAAACAAGCACGTGACGAATTTAAAACTAAACCATAATTTAGGAAAATTGATCTCGATCTATAATTGTCTGTCAGTACAGGCGAGACATTTTATTAATAGATCTCGTATAACAGTGACGTGTGTATTAGCTTTTTTATACGTAATTGTATTCACAGATCAAGGTAACGTTATTAATATAGAAAAGTATTTTTTGTCGTCCGTGCGCGTTGATTGTGTGTTTGCGTTAGAGATAAATACATGTAATGGTTTAATCATTAAAACTGCTTTTACGATTATAGTCGCGTTTTTTATTGTCATTATTCGTTGGTCGACCCGTGACCATAAAAACTGTAAATGATTCGAAACGTCGCAATTAATACGATGACAATCTTCTTCCTATTCGTACACTCTTGACAGAGTGGTCGTGGTCATGCGTCAGTCGGATACGACCTGCGTATGACTCTCGTGGGAAATTAGTGAAGTGGTTTCCCGTTGCCTTCTGCACCAGCATTTTAGGGGGTATTTGATCCCCAAGGTTTTCCAGGCCATTCAAGGCCATTGTTCGGTCGCCATTGCCCTGTTGGTTTTCCAGCAGGGAGTACCACGGCAACCTGTTGGTCGCCGCCGCCATCCGGCGCGTGCAGGTGGGGATGACGATTGGGTCGGTGAAGGTCGCATTTCGATCTCCCCCTACTCCCCACGATGACAATAAAATTTACAAAAACCGAAGAAAATCCTACTTTTTATTTATTGCTTAGATGGATGGACGAGCTCACGGCCCGTCTGGTATTAAGTAGTTACCGAAGCCCCTTAGAAGGATGACAGGGACATAGGTGGTAAATACCCGTGCGGACTCACAACACGCCCTACCATCAGTATGTTGGTTGATAAACGAAATAGCAGACTGCATACCGTACCGATCCTCCTAGAAATTGAAATATACTACGTAGGACGATAATTGTCTTATATTTTAGTATTGCGACTGATTTACAGCCTTAATTAAATTTAGAATTTTACATGCTTTGTATTCTAATTATCCATAGGCTCCTTTTTTTCTAGCAACCACACAGAGAAAATCCCCAAATCCGCTCGGTAGCTCCCGCCAAATAAGCAATCGAAATGTGACGAGAATACGTAGAAAAAAGATCTGGTGTAAGCCTGGAAGCAAAATCAGAGGAAAAAGCCCTCTGTCATTTCCTTCTCACCATATACCCTCTATTACATTAGAGACGGCCCGATGTCACTGACGGTGACGATGTTACAGAATTTTTCAGTTCAGTTAGATTTCCACTCACTTTTTGTTTCACGATGACCCTCGGAATGCAATTTTCAAACGCATTTTCGTTGAACATTTAAATTTTCGTTGGTATCACATTATTTTCGTCCTCGACGGGAAAATTCTCAAAAGCACACTCGTTTCCAAATTTTCTAGCAACAACTTCGCCAACTGCAGATTATTTAAGAAACAAAAGATGTTTTAAGTCCTGCGTATCGAAAGTTAAATGCGGTAAAACAGTTTTTTCCTACGAATACATAGCTTCTTTTTCTGAATTAATAATAATGTTATGTGGGAAATTAGTGACAGAAAGACTAACCATTTTAGTGGTTCTGCTATCTTACCGCACAACCATAGTACCTACTCTGAAAGATACCAACCGCGGTCTATGTATGATGTAATAATGAGATTAAATATACAAAAGTATCATAAAATAAAATTATAATAATAAACAAGACTTAAAATTATTTTTTGTTTCTTTCAAACAAAATTATTTTAAATACCTACCGTGTTTCATTGTTTTCGAAAACCGGGTTGTTTTGTTTTTATCAAAACGATGACACACAACATGTCGCCGTGTTAAGAGAATAAGACTACGATAAAATCTGTCTAAATTTAGACTGCGATAACATAATATGTAACTGCAGAATTTAACAATAAATCATTATGATTAAACATATTTTTTTCTCTGAGTTAGTTATTTTCTTAAACAGAGATTTAACAGTAGAAACGGAAGGCCGTGTTTCAACAAACCCATGATTTCAAAATTTCGAATTCTACATTTCTAACTGCTAGTAATTATTTTAAATATATTTTAAAATGTCTATGTTTAGAATTTTTTTTTTAAGTACATAGTGTGCGAAACTTAAAAGTAGGGTACTCCTAGATGGATCGCAGTCCTTTTGTCTATAGGTAAGTGGACCGTGATCTCCACTGCCCAGCTTTGGGTATGAGATGAAAGTTTCAATGCCTTTGTAATACAACTACCCCACTCATATAACCGCATTACTGCTACGCGGTATAAATAGGTGCCTAACTTGAAACATACCTAGTGCGAAAGGTTGTTATGTGAATCTATGAAGTCATATTTACTACTGGTCCCGCAGTAGTCGAAATTCGACTATAATTATTTGAAATTATAAGTTTAAATCATGTTTAAACATTATTATGGTTCTATTGTCAAACACTATTATTATACTTCTTATAATCAAAGATTTCGCCAAAACTACATTACATATAGATAAATAATATTAAAGACAAACAATATTAATCTATTCTCTATTTGACCACAGACTATAATAATCAATAACTAAAGTTTGACAATTGACAATAAACAAAGAGTATATTTATATGTGTGTTGTTTCAACTACATGGTAGTGTGTGTAATGTTTTTTTTTATATATATTTTATGCATAATTTAAAAAAAAAATTGCATTCTGCACTCCTTCTCAATATTCTCTATAAGTATGGGAAATTTCATACTTCTCCGTCCGCGCAATTTTCGTAAAAAGGGCTACAAAGTTTTTGCTTCACGTATTAATATATCGATAACACTTGATGGTTCGTAACAGTCGTGCACGATTCATCGAACTTACAGATGACCGTCACAGAACCAGTTTCACTGATCAACACATTCGTATAGCCGAAAATGGATATCAATTTCAACTATTGTATTAAACTTATACAGTAGATACTATTAAACCATACACAACACATAATAATATATGTATATATACTGTTTATCAATATAAAATATGTTTTGTCCGTCTGATACTTTGTAAATAGGATGGTAATAGCTTTTTTTTATTGCTTAGGTGGGTGGACGAGCTAACCGCCCACCTGGTGTTAAGCGGTTACCAGAGCCCATAGACATTTACAACGTAAATGCCGCCACCTACCCTGAGATATAAATTCTAGGGTCTCAGTATAGTTACAACGGCTGATCCACCCTTCAAACCGAAACTCATTACTGCTTCACGGCAGAAATAGGCAGGGTGGTGGTAACAACCCGAGTGGACTCACAAGACGTCCCACCACCAGTAATTACGCAAATTATAATTGTGGATTTTATTTTTATTACACGATGTTATTCCTTCACCTTGGAAGTCAACCGTGAACTAATTTAGTGGCATAACACAAAATAACCTCAAGGATTGAGGTGCTCAGCTGTAATCGACATAGCTCCTTAAATAATTAAAATAATCTCTGCTCATAACAAAAATACGTAAAGGAGGTTCGTTTTCAAATTCAGTAACAATTCGAGATGAATTCATAATAAATATAAAAATAGTTTTCTTAAACAAATACAACTTTAACATTATAATTAAAATGAAAAAATGATTTATAAATGACATTTAATGATATATAAATTTAATTAAAATAAGAGTAGCCTTAATTTATTATATATAATCACGTCAAAGATGCGTGCTGTTGTGTGTATGACGTGTTAGGTCTGCTCGTAAATAAGTTATTATTAAATGATAAACCAGTGCGCCATTATTAAAGCACACAAAATTTTAATGAACGTGCATTTTTAATTTTCTTCAACAAAATCAATAGTTACCTTGACTTAAGCTATTTGTTGCACGTGCAAATCAATTTTCGTCACGATCAATAAAATGTCATTGTGATTATGAGATTTCATCTTATCGTTGCGACGTATGTGAGTGAAGTTTGTGTCATTACACTTTGATAACGAAAAACATTCTGTCTCTCTCGATCGTGTTTGAAAATGAATATTAATACAAAAGACCAGCTGCGAATGTTTACAAACAGGTTTTATTAAAAAAGGCTGTTTAAGTGATATGTATTATAATCTTAATCTATGGCGTGGACGCGTGCGCGATTGCGTCAGGTGAACGTAAAAACACGTACATAATATGTTAGCCTACTTAACATTGATGACGTAAAATGGGTATTGATATGGAAATTTTAGTTTTCGTATACTATACTTTTAAATATTAGCACAAGTAATTCAAACAGAGAACCACAAGATTTTCTATTCATAATAATGTACCTATTATACTTTCAATAGAAATGTAAGGAATAATGTATTTTGAACACACACGTACGCTTATTGTTTCATTCATAAATCGTGTTCACGTCTCACTTGATCGGAAGCGGAGTTCATATCAATGTGTACTCTGCAAAGGATTAAGACTATCCTTTCTTCTGACTGGGACAAATAATTAGTTCTCGGCAGAAACAAATAGGAGCTCTTGTACCAATCCCTACTACAGACTAAATAACGTGCTTTATCACTATCCGACTGCAAATTACGATCTTAAATAAAAGTTCATTGACTCTTATTAACTGGATTATATAAACTTTCTTTAAGTATCTATAGAAATGACGACTTTATTAATGCTCGGCTCCTACGAAATTACTTTAGAGCTTCTTGAATATGATAAGTCTAAATTACAATACATTAAGCAATAATGCTTCACAACAAAACACTTAGAAGAAAAAATCTTCACTAAAAAAAATCTTAAAATAAACAAAACATTTGGATCTACTGTTTACCTGAGTGAAGGTTGTTCAACAGAGAACGCTTTGTAATTATTTAAACATTACTTTTCAAACACAGCGAGATATTTCTCTCTTCCACGAAATTCGGTTTTCATAATTCCAAACACTAAACATAATACTCAAAGCCCGTAGCCTAAAAGATAAGACGGCCGGTGTGTGTTCGGATCAAGAGACGTTACTATGTCGAGTATCATATAGGTAGAATTTTTTTTATTGCCTTTAGCAGACGAGCACACGGCCACCTGATGGTGAGTGGTTACTGTCGCCCATGGACTTCAGCAATGCCAGTGGCAGAGCCAAGCCGCTGCCTACCGCTTAATACTCTTAATACTTATACTTAATACTTATGTTCATGATCGACTTCCAGGATGAACGAGTGACTTCACCGGATTTTGTCAGTGGGTCGCGGTACCGATCCGGTGGTAGATTCTGCGAAGCACTGCTCTCGCTAAGGCCAGTATTAGTAACAATTCCGGTTTGAGTCCCGAGAGCTCACTCACATGCTAGAGTAAACCTGAAATAGCCTTTCAAGGCTATCAGCATGCGTAGGGAAAAGAAACAAGTGACGTTGTTCAGTGTAATTTAACGTTGTCATTGGTAAAAATATTATAAACTTGCGTGTATTTATTAGTGGCAGGATGTCTGTCTTGAGCAGGGAGGGTGAGTGCAGGTGAGTCGTTTAATAGGTTAGGCCACATATCCAAGTAATTCCCACATTTCCAGCGCGCCTGTTTAGGAGTTGAAACAAGAGCTTCGGACGGCCCTGGCCCGAAAAGAAAAGAGTACAATTACATAGCAGCCATGCGTACAGTTAGGGCCTGTGCACACCACGTTTTTTAAACGCGCTGTCGACGCGCGTTTGTAGCGATACAGACGCGATACGCACGCAAGTCAGACGCAGCTTGTAGACCTTTGCACACCTGTATACATTCAAATACGCGTTTGAATCGATACAGACGACAACAAACCACTCTGTACGATAAAAGCGCGTTTAAAAAACGTGGTGTGCACAGGCCCTTAGAGGGGGGCAGCTGTTACATAGTAGAATGGAGACTTAACCTCATGTCTCAATGTAGATCGCGGTATTCACGTCTTCGATTATTTTTTTCCTACCTATTCGCTGGTAGCCTAAGGGGCTAACCCAGCTACGCGCGGACGGGTGGTAAGCTCACGGACTGAACCTGAGAGAATTTTCTAACACTGGCCATAGCAAGAGCAAAGCTTCGTAGTATCTACCACGGGATTGGAATCGCAACCCACTGAGAAGATCCGGCGAAAGTCACTCGTTTATCCTGGAAGTCGCTCATGAACATAAGTAGTAAGTATAAGTATTAAGAGTATTAAGCGGTAGGCAGCGGCTTGGCTCTGCCCCTGGCATTGCTGACGTCCATGATGAGCGACGGTAACCACTCACCATCAGATCAGCCGTTGAAGTCATCGTGGCCTAAACGATAAGACGTCCGGTGCATTCGTGTTGAAGCGATGCACCTGTGTTCGAATCTCAGGCGGGTACCAATTTCTCTAATGAAATGCGTACTCAACAAATGTTCACGATTAACTTCCACGGTGAAGGATTAACATCGTGGAATAAAAAACAAACTTGCAAAATTATAATTTGCGTAATTACTGGTGGTAGGACCTCTTGCGAGTCCACGCATGTAGGTACAACACCATATCTATTTCTGCCGTGAAACAGTAATGCGTTTCGAATTGAAGGGTGGAGCAGCCGTTGTAACTATACTGAGACCTTAGAACTTATATCTCAAGGTGGGTGGTGCATTTACTTTGTAGATGTCTATGGGCTCCAGTAACCACATAACACCAGGTGGGCTGTGAGCTCGTCCACCCATCTAAGCAATAAATAAATAAAACTCAATGAGTTTTATCTATGGGTTAGTTCGCTCGTCAAACTCTTCATTGTAATCAATGAGTTCGAAGCACTGCTCCTGCTATTGTTGGCAACACTTCCGGTTTGAGCCCCGTGAGCTCAACTACACGTCAAGGAGAAGCTGAAATAGCCTCTCAAGGCTATCAGCATAGGTAGGAAAAGAACGTCTATAGGCACCTAATGTTATTAGATAAACATTAACTTACAGAAAACCAGGTGACCTTCAAAATCATTACCGTTCAGTTATTTTTGGGAGTTTTACGGAGACAAACAAACGGTCGGGGCGAAAATGACAAAATATTATGTTTTGTGGAGTTTTTTATAACTACGTGGAATTACCGATGCTTTAAAATCTAACAAAAAAATGTTTGTTACCTGCTGTTATTATCAGAAACATACAAGGTCTCAGTACAAAGTACAATTATATACAATAAGGTTTACTTTTTAAGGCTACGTGGAAGATTCCTGTCTGGTAAACTTACTCAGTATTCAATTATGCAAGCAAGCAGTTTTGATTTCAAGTACAAAATTAAATGTTTACAGTGCAAATAGTTTAGTATTTGCTTCGGTTTTCGCTAATCATTTATTCGTAACTATCTGACCCGGCAGACTTCGTAGTGCCTCAATCGAAAAATAAAAAACCTAAACTCTTGTATAAAAAAAAACTTAAAACAAACAAAAGGAATCCGTCCGACGGGAGACACATCAAAGGGAAAACAAAATTGTTATCATTTTCATATTTATCTTACCTTTTAAACCTTCTCTGGACTTCCACAAATAATTCAAGACCAAAATTAGCCAAATCGGTCCAGCCGTTCTCGTGTTTTAGAGAGACTAACGAACAGCAATTCGTTTTTATATACCTATATACAGATTAGAACTACTTTTACTGTTTAATTTGAATTCGAGCGTTGACATTTAATTTTGTTTAATGTACTCGTTTAAGACAAAATTCAAATATTGACGAATAACAAACACCTCAGAAAAACGTAAAGTATTTGATTTCTCAGTGACCCCGAAAACCCTAAAGTATTCAAAAGGTCAGAAATAATTTATTGACAGTAAAAAAAAGACCAAACCGTGAAAATAGTTTCGCAAATAGCATTTTGATCTTAGCTTCTAATCTCGTGATGTGCGGATGAGATTAGGCTGTTAGTTTTATTTTATTTTATTGATAGCATTTCATGTTGTACACCGAAAATAGGACGCAAAATTTTTCTTCAATTCAATTTATAATTTCCATTTTAGTAATTTCTTCAGTTTTTTAGAATATTAGTGTATTCTTCTCTGTTTCTTCTTTTCTGTTTTTGTGGTCACGGACGATTAAAATGTTAATAACACCATGTAACACATAAGCAAACCCGCAAAATTATAATTTGCGTAATTACTGGTGGTAGGACCTCTCGTGAGTCCGCACGGGTAGGTACCACCACCGCGCCTATTTCTGCCGTGAAGCAGTAATGCGTTCCGGTTTAAAGGGTGGCGCAGCCGTTGTAACTATACTGAGACTTTAGAACTTATATCTCCAGGTGGGTGGCGCATTTACGTCGTATATGTCTATGGGCTCCAGTAACCACTTAACACCAGGTAGGCTGTGAGCTCGTCCAACCATCTAAGCAATAAAAAAAGGATATATATTATACAATACCTTTGAGAAGTCTTATGTCTTAAGACGTACTCACGTTGTGATGTCTACGGGCTTCGAAAACCACTTAACATCAGCTGGGTCTTGAGACCGTTCACTGGTATATGCAACCAAAACGTAAATTAGATAAATGCGTTTACAACCCATCTAAATATATGCGAGTATCGAAGTCAAAGTATGTATATGTCGCGATATTCCTTGACACTTGTAATTTAATGATTTAATGCGTTGGGATTGAACTTAATTTTTCTTCTTACCTTGGGATCCAGAATATTATATAATATACAAAAAGACCGAACTGAGAAATTAATACTTTAATTTGTTTATAAACGACAAATTGAACACAACAATACAATACATTAAGTATATAATACGGTTATTACATATTATCTGTCCTACAAGTAATGTGTCAATATTTGTTAATCTAATTATCGCACAGCAACTAATTAGAGAACGCAGTAACATCATGCTATTATGTAATTATCAGATGTCAGGGTGACATTTACACAATGCGTGACTTTTAACCTTATTTAATTCAAAGGTTAGTGCATATACACTTTTTGGAGTATGGTAAATAACAATTATATTTGAGTTGGTTTCTATTCGTTTATTAAAATCATCGGTATATTCGTAGCCTAACAATTAACCTATGTTAAGGTGTATCACAAATAATCGTATCATATTATAGAATTGCTTCGGAGATCTGGACGCCTCTTTCAAGCACTGGAAAAACAAAAAAATCCAGACACTGCAACATTGTTTGCTACAGTACGTGCAGCTAGTGCTCAATATACTTTTTATCTATTTTTTCCAACCTATACTGATAGCCTTGAGAGGCTATATCACGTTACTTTAGCGTGTAGGTGAGCTCCCGGGGCTTGCTTGCTAGCACTGGCCCTGTCAAAGGGCAGTGCTTCGCAGAATTTACCACCGGTTCGGAAACGCGATCCACTGAGAAGATCCGGCGAGAAACTCAGTAGCCTGAGTCTGTGGGGCACAATATACGGTCCAGGCTTTAATTACATCGTATTCCTCTAATTAAAACATAACCTATTAAAAGCATATACTCATAAAAATGCAAATTTTGTTAGTCTCAACGCCGTCGAGCGAGGAAGGTCCTGACATAACAAAACTACGTTCAATTCTGCAGTCCTTGTGTGTACGATAGAGCGGACTAATAGTTTTATGCAATCACTTTCCCTTTCAAGTAACAACGTGCCTCTTCATCACATTGGGCTCGCGGCTCCCCTGTGCTAGCGGCTACCGTATCCCCAGCGAAGAAGTCTCTATTGTATAGTGTAACAGCTACCCCATTCTTCAGGCCGGAACGCATGACTGCTTCCTACCTAAAAATAGTCAAATAATCAAGATGGTACCCACCATCTACCCGGCGTTACCATACGTGCGACGAGAAAACCCTTTTTTTTCTTCGGGTTTTGATTTTTACTAAAAGTTATTCCTTCATCGTGGAAATCATACGTGGAAATTTTCTTAAAAATATGTATATACCTGCCTGCGAGATTTGAACATGGATATAGTCGTACGTAGGCAGTTAAACATAGCGTTTTAACTTTTATACCACGACGACTTTAAGGTATAGATTTGTGTAGTGTCGGTCTAGCATACGAGAGTGTCGCTCACATGCTGCTCGGTCGTATACGGATTACCGTGATCCACCCCTAAGATATCAACAAACTAAGGCAGGTGGTTTACTGGTTTACTGGTGGTAGGACCTCTTGTGAGTCCACACGGGTAGGTACCACCGCCCTGCCTATTTCTGCCGCGAAGCAGTAATGCGTTTCGGTTTGAAGGGTCAGGCAGCCGTTGTAATTGAGACCTTAGAACTTATATCTCAAAGTGGGTTGCGCATTTACATTGTAGATGTCTTTGGGCTCCAGTAACCACTTAACACCAGATGGGCTGTGAGCACGTTCACCCAACTAAGCCTTTAAAAATAAATAAAAAAAAAGCTGCAAAATTTGTTAGATAATCCAGATTCGTGCACATAGGATCATTACCACCAATATGGAGAATAGACGCATTTTTGGATCTCCGTATTATTTGAGAGTATCACGTTTAACATTACCGGTTTATTTCCTCTGTAAGTTAATTCTACGAAGGGCAATTAATTGGTGATAAGGCCACCTATTGTTCTCATTTTCATAGTTAAGTCACCTTTTGTTGTGTACACCGCGGTGTCTCAATATAAAGGTGCATAATTTGTTTTCTATTTCTTGCCAAATTTAGCGGTTATTTTTTTTTAAATTGAGGGCAATTTTGAAATTTAAATGTGTTTTTATTTAGTTTCGAGCTGGAATTTTGAAATAATATACGGAAAGTAAAATTTCACAAACAATGATAGGCATACAGATTACATATAGCAATCAACCTTTTTGTAAAATATGCATAGATAATACGGTAATTTTTTTATACTACATATAACTAGTCAGGTCATAAGTATTGTCACACAGTAAAAACTTTTCTTTTAGAATGCTGGCCACAAAAATGTTTATTGAATTCGAATTTCGAATTGTTCATGAAAATAAAAATGTACATATACATTTAGAATTTTACTCATTTTTAAATATGGAGTGGACGCTTAAAGAAGACCGTGTTGCAGTTATTGCGTTGCATCGTTGCGGTTACGCGCCAATTCAAATTTTTAACATACTGAAAAATTTGAATATAACCAAAAGATTCGTTTATCGTACCATCAAACGATACAATGAAGACTCTAGTGTAGATGACAGGTCAAGAAGTGGTCGCCCTCGGTCTGTTAGGACTCCAGCAGTGATAAAAGCTGTGAAGGCACGAATTCAAAGAAATCCCAAACGTAAGCAGAAACTGTTGGCCCTTCAGATGGGGTTAAGCAGAACCACGGTGAAAAGGGTGTTAAATGAAGACTTAGGGCTTCGGGCATATCAAAGAAAAACAGGACATCGTTTGAATGCTCGTCTAATGGACCTGAGACTGAAGAGATGCCGCGCTTTGTTGAAGCGGTACGCGGGAAAAAAATATCGGGAAATTCTTTTTTCGGATGAAAAAATTTTTACCGTAGAAGAGAGCTACAACAAACAAAATGATAAGGTGTACGCACACAGTAGTGAAGAAGCGAGCAACCGTATTTCGCGTGTCCAACGAGTTCATTTTCCATCCTCGCTCATGGTATGGTTGGGAGTTTCTTATTGTGGCTTAACAGAGGTACATTTTTGTGAGAAAGGTGTAAAAACGAATGCAGTTGTGTATAAAAATACAGTCCTGACGAACCTTGTGGAACCTGTTTCTCATACCATGTTCAATAACAGGCACTGGGTATTCCAACAAGATTCGGCGCCAGCTCATAGAGCGAAGAGCACACAAGACTGGCTGGCGGCGCGTGAAATCGACTTCATCCGGCACGAAGACTGGCCCTCCTCCAGTCCAGATTTGAATCCGTTAGATTACAAGATATGGCAACACTTGGAGGAAAAGGCGTGCTCAAAGCCTCATCCCAATTTGGAGTCACTCAAGACATCCTTGATTAAGGCAGCCGCCGATATTGACATGGACCTCGTTCGTGCTGCGATAGACGACTGGCCGCGCAGATTGAAGGCCTGTATTCAAAATCACGGAGGTCATTTTGAATAAACTTTAGTGTCATAAGAATCTATGTTTTGTTAAGTTCATTTTGGTATATGAATAGTTACATAATGAATAAACTTGTTTCAATTATTTTACATTAGACATGTGACAGAATTTATGACCTGACTAGGTATTTTTGTCGACCGATGTTTTTTTATTTTCTGCATGTTATCTACATATCTACTGATATGCTTTAATATTATCAGTAAAAAAATTTAAACAGCTTTCATTTCCACTTGACTTGTCGGATTCTCTGGCACAGCTCTCGCTGCGTTTAGGCTCTCCATACATCAGTCACCGTTCTCGTCGAATACAACGGAGGGTTCGACGAGCGAAACTATCCCATAGATACAACCCACTGAGTTTCTCGCCGGATCTTTTTCAGTGTGTCGCGATTCTGATGCAGTTGTAGATTCGAGGAAGAACTGCCCTTGCTAGAGCTAGCGTTAGAAAATTCTCTCAGGTTGAGCCCTTGAGCTCACCCACCAGTCGGAGGGTAATTGGAATTACCCTTACCAACGATTAGGTAAGCAAAAAAGTGCCTATCTTATTATGGTTTTTACAGTTTACTGGTGGTAGGATCTCTTGTGAGTCTGTACGGGTATGTACCACCACCCCGCTTGTTTCTGCCGTGAAGCAGAAATACGTTTCGGTTTGAAGAGTGGGGCAGCCGTTGTAACTATACTGAGACCTTAGAACTCATATCTCAAGGCGGGTGGCGCATTTACATTGTAGATGTCTATGGCCTGCAGTAACCGTTTAACACCATGTGGGCTGCGAGCTCGTCCACCCATCTAAGCAGTAAAAAAATATGTATTTAAAGTTTTACCAAAAATCTTTTTGACAGCCGCCGCCATTACATCAAAAAACAGAGTTTCACCGAAAACTTGAAATACAAAAGTCTACAGATAACCACAAATTTTAAAAAAACTCTCCCAGTATTACAAACAGTCAATAATATTTTCAAGGACGAACGAGTCATCGCCGCCGCCGTTTAATGATCCTCAATCAACATTGTTGTACCGGTGCATTATCTTTGTTACAACGCGAATTTATTTAATTCGAATATCACGATCTGAACATCTGTAACCTTCATGACGGATTCGTGTTTATGGAATGATGTTAATTGTGACGTCGCTTTTGTCGTGTAGGTACTTCATTAATCACAGTGATAAGCAATAAAGCTGGATTAACGTGATCGCACGCGCCAGACCGATTATTCGGGCGACGTGTGAGATAGTGCATTGAAATGCTACATTTTTTCGGCCTTAGCGTGCGTTTTTTAGAGCAATGTAATTTTCTTGATGTGTAAGAGATTTAGTATAAGCTTATTTGAGTCACCACCCTTCTACCCCGGCCTTGGATCTTGGAAAAAGACGTGCAAAGGGTTTTCAAGCGGTATCTCGTACATCACGATCAAAAAAAAAATTAAATTGTGTCCTGTGAAAAACGCTACCGTAAATGTAGCTTTTCTATGGACTAAAACTATGCTCAACGATCGTTCTTACACCCGAGCGGACCGTGGTCCAACACTCGACATTCAAATGAAATGTAAAATTCCAACCTTGACTTATATTATGTGGTAGTTAAGTACAAAGACTCAATGACAATGAGACTGTGCATAATTATTTGGTTCGGTAAAGGTAATAAATTAACAGTGATTTCACAGAACAGCGACCTGGTGAAGAACAGACTGACTACTGTATATGTTATAGTACTATAAGACATATGTATTTTCGTATGGTAATTACACCTCGACTATAGTAGGGTAAAAGGGGTAAATTCGGTACAAATCAAAATTAGTGCACATATACGTTTCAGGACTTTAGTGTCCTAGGAGACTACGCCTTGAGAAAGGCGCGAGATTACACACGACGTGAGCCACGGAAGACCGCAGAACCGACTTAGCCCCATCGATCTCCACTACTCCGGTGTGCGCTTGGTGGTTGTGGATCGATGGGGTACAGTGCGCGACAAAGTCCTTTTTCACCGGTACCCGTCGTGATTATAGGATGGGAGACACACCGGGAGCAGCGCACAGGAGTCTAATTGCGTCGTCTCACTACCAGATCGACAGCCGAGCACCGAGTGCCCTCACGCCAGACGGTCCCTACAGGTGCTGAGCGAGGGCTTCGCGTCTGCGCCGCTCACCTTGCCTTCTGCGCTGAAGACTCGAAAAGGGATCTCACTCTCGTTCACGCTATTCAGCCTCACGGAATGCTATAACCAGGTCGAAAAATCTGGCCATGGCCTCCCACGAGCTCTAGTCATCTAGTGTGCGGGCAACGACAGCCCATAAGGAGAGGTCTCGCACAAGTACTGCAACGAGATCTCGCCACTGATGCTTACAACGCGAGCACGTTTTGAGCGCATGCTGAGCGTTATCGTCTGGGTGCTCGCACCGATGGCCACACGGACATGGCTGCTTCCTGCAGGTATCTCCCGAAGCAGCCATAACTAGAAAGGACCTGAGTGAGGCGGAAGAAGAGCGTGCCTTGTCCCGGCTACCCATAGGCTCACTGAGTTTCTCGCCGAATCTTCTCAGTGGATCGCGATTCCGATCCGGTGGTTGATTCAGTGAAGACCTGCTCTTGCTATGGCCAGTGTTAGCAAATTCTCTCAGGTTGATCTCGTGAGCTCACCTACCGGCATAGTTGGAATAACCTCTTAGGCTAACCAGCGAATAGGTAGGAAAAAAAGTCGCGATTACGATCTTTCCTCCAGTACGTATCCCAGCTCGTCGAGCGTGCGCCGATGGGTACAACCTACTGCATGAGGTTAATGCCTCAAATGCATTGTATAAATGGCTGCCCTATTCTTCAAATAGGTAAGGCGTGATACCTGCCCACGCGAGTTCAAAGTAAGCACTATAAATGCTTGTGTTTTCATTTATAATCAACTAAAAAAATACATAAAAATAAATAAAATTAAACGGTAAAACAAGACTTATTAAGTTGAATAGCTTCGTACGATTCAAATGTTTTATTTTTTAAACTCGATAACAACTTACAAGACAGTCATTTAAATTATTCGAGAACGTTCCATATTGTCATGTTTTGTAGCTATCAACGGGTTCTCAGAGCTCGTTGTCAGAAACAAAACAAAAAGCATCTCGCGTTGTTGCTAAGTTAACAAAATCAGCGTTTAAAAATAGAATACATGCAAACAAACACTTAATTTTTATCATTTCAAAAGCATAATTAAATACCTAATATATATTGTTCATATCTGTTTGTTGTACAGGAGAACGCACAAAAAACATTAAGAAATGTGTATCAGCTCTTCGAAACATTAAAGGCAATTTAGAAAATAATTTAGTATTCTTCTACTGCTACACGTTTGCCGATTTCATGTCACGTTTCACGGGCTATGATTGACACCAATAAAGTGCAATGATTTGATAGAAGAGTATGGAAGGAGAAAACATGTTGCGCCGACCCCAGGTAACTGGGAGAAGGGCGGGATAATGATGATGAATGATAAAAGTGCACGGCCGATTTATCAATACAATTATTAATTCGACCTCATGTCTCAACATTGATGTTGCGATGCATCCGAGAACCAGTAGGCCAGTAACTTGACTGTAAATGAGCCTCTCATCTCCAGTACTAAAGAAGATAAATTTATACCGTCATGAGACACAAAATCGTCACACATTCGTCACGTGCACTGAAATAGAGCGAAACTAACTTAGCTAAATTTAAATGAGTGCACTCCGTTTTCACAGAATTATCGGTCGTGTTCCAACTCAGCATAGCCCATATTTCCGCAGCACGATTACTTATTTGTCATAATGTTACATCAGTAATGTTGATCCTATTTAATCGTTTCAAATGACTAGTGTTTTTGATCAAAATATACGTGAGCGAAAATTTTTTCACGTACCAAATCGTTTCATATTTTCTTTTATGTACACTTATTACATCAAATTACGTCATCGTCAGCTGTTATTTTCATGGAGGATAAGATTTGTTTACATTAAAGCTATGATTAATTATATTTTGCGTAGCTACAGAATTCTTATTGTATTGGAACCTTGTAATTGGCGGTTACATACTATATGTCAACTGGATATGTATATACATCCTAAAATCATACACTTTTAGGTTCCATAGCCGAATATTATACCATAAAATGTAACATTTGTCATTTCAATTCGTCCCTTAAATGTGTACTTAAATATAAGTACACGTTTAAGGGACTATACTTAATAAAGTATAAACTTTGAACATACCATTTTATTGGTTTGGTTGGATTGGTCTTAATGTTTTTATTGCCATATTCAAAATCTACGGTAGAGTTTAAATTTTGATTAATAATAATATTAACAAATGTGTGTGTATCAGTCT
Organism: Bombyx mandarina; assembly: GCF_030267445.1. NCBI lineage: Eukaryota > Metazoa > Arthropoda > Insecta > Lepidoptera > Bombycidae > Bombyx > Bombyx mandarina. Next base: position 17,061,715 of record NC_143234.1, read on the forward strand.
TTCTTAAACAAAGAACATTCAGCTTTCAATTTCCGTTCGGTACATCTATACAAATAAATAAAATTGGAGGGTCTGTTTGTAATAATAAAATAACCACTTTTTACTAAATGCGTATGTGTACACAGTACATATGCCAAAATATTTTTTTATTAATCTTTGTCTGTTTGTTCGGTCTAATCTCTAGAACGGCTGGACGAGACTTTCACTGATAGATAGCTGATGGTGATGATGATGAGTAACTTAGGCTTTTTAGACTAGCTTCGCCCCGCGGCATCACCCGCGGTACGACAATAAATGCGGGTAGCATCGCGGGACTCAGCTATTAATAATAAAATGTAATGTTTCCGAAGCAAAGCGAGGGCGGGTCGCTAGTCTATTATAATAGTATAATAAACGCGAAAGTGAGTTTATTTGTTACGCAGGTCATCAAGATTTTTTCCAGGCACGTTTTCAAGGATACATAAAAATACACTGGCTACCTTTCATGTCGAAAATATATCTCGCCTAGATATTACATTTTTTACATTCATGCGAGTAACGCCACTGGTAAAAGCTAGTAATGCACATTTGCAGTATTTTTACGTTTATGGAGTAATTTAGTTGATCAAACTATATGGAAATACAATATGTTGCTCATTTTATGGTAGAGCACATTTAATCAACAATTTGTGATCCAAGTTTGACAGCTATCAACTTTGAGCGCTCGTGACCATGTTCATGATTGATTTTACGTTGACAAATGTTCCAACTAAAAACATAGTGGTATGCCTTCAGCTTTGAGTCTACGACCTCTTTCGTTGCAGAGAGGTCGTCGAAGAGGTCACAGCTCTTTAGTGATAAGAGCAATTGCTATCGCTGCCGGGCCGTATTCAAGAGTGCGTAACTGTGCAAATAAACACATGACTGGTGCACTACAAATCTACACTAAAAACACGTGTGGCACTCTGGAACTGCCGCGATAAAGCTGTTGCATAGCATTTTTATATCAACTTATGCAATTATAATTTAATATTAAAACAATAATAAAATAAGACCACGCTATATTTATAAACATTAACAAAAGCAAAACATTAACTGTCCCCTTTACACTCATAAGCTAGACCGCGTGAGAGAGAGATGGGCAGACTTTTCATGATGCGCATGCAGTGCGACGTCACGCCGCGCGCTTATTCACAAACACTACACAAGTAAAGCGCAACGTGTGAATATGTTGAACGCGAGCTACATGGTAGGCGGAGTGGGGGGTATTAGGTTTTATTTTTCGTTACGAAAATTCTTGATTCGGTCGCCGCGCTCAAAGCCCGTGATAAAAGCTTAAAAATAAAATTATTCATTAACAAAAAATGAACAGGAGATGTTATGGTTTTGTTAAATATCGTTTCATTAATTTATATTTTAAAGTTTTAACACTCTTCCTAAAGATCGATTGATTTACGTGTAACAAACAACTGAATAAAGGTTTAAATAAAACAATAACAGTCCACAGATTAACGTCTATGAATCAAATGAATCATTGTTTGTCTGTTGTTTACATTGAAAACGTGTGATATTCGAACAAACGAACCATATTATTCAATTAATGTTTTGATTTTATTCATTTAAACATTATTATGTTTTATTTGGGGGTAAAAAGCGAAATAGAGGAAGACAGCAACGTAGATGGGAAGATGACATCAAAAAAGTGGCAGGAACGACTTGGATGAGAAAAACGCAGGATAGAATATTATGGAGAACCCTTGGGGAGGCCTATGCTGTACAGCAAGACGATCAAGAAACCGGTGTCGAATAATAAAACTAGATAATAAGTGTATTAAAAATGTAACTTAAATCAGATTGTTAATAAAGGCTTATATTATTATTATTTTTTATTTGAATGAATCACTTCGAAACTGTATTCAAACGAGGTTAGAAGAGTCAGTATCTTCAAGATAAATCGGCTAGAACGTCAACAACTATTAAGTTTGTTTTATGTTTTTTTTTTTTTTTAATCTAAATTGTGACCGTATCAAAACGATCGTACGTATTATATCATTCTCTAAATAAGAAGTGATAGCTTCACGAAAATATCGTAAAAAAAAACACCGACTAACACACTGACATAATAACATCATTACAGCGAAAAGATCATCAAATGATAAACTGTAATGCTACTATTTCCTACTGTTTTTTTTTTGTCGTAGGCTTTGTAATCACTAATAAACTTTCCATTAATATCAATTACAACAAGAAAAATATGCTATTTAACAACATAATTTGATAGTAGGATATCAAAAAAAAAAATTAATCACTACGTACTACTACTCCTCATCGAATCTAATTGAAATCCAATGTAAATTAAAACCACCTTTATTTTTAACTTAACCGTATTGAAAATAAATTAATTTAATGATTAAGCGATGATTGAACATATTAAATTGGTGTTTGTAACAATATGAAAAACGAATTACAGAAAACAAATACGTATGGAGATAGTACACAATTTTAAACAACTAAATAAAATTAGAATATCATCAATATAGCCGTAGTCAATTATAATATATACATAATAATAAATAACCCCACATGAAAATCACCAGCTTTGAAATAGAAAATAATCATCAATTCACTCGATGTAACGATCACTCGATTCAATCGATTAATTCACTTGTTAAAGAGAAAATTTCCGAGTACAAAAACTCATATAAAAAAATACAGTCGAATTGGGAAACTCATCCTTTTTGTTATAGCATAAATGGGTGGACGAGCTCACGGCCTACCTGGTGTTAATTGGTAACTGGAGCCCATACACATCTATAACGTAAATGCCGCCTCCCACCTCGAGACATGACTTGTAAGGTCTTAAAATTTAACATTCCTATATTATCCTTTAAAAAGCATTCCTATCATAAGACCCAACGTACCGTAGAAAAATAAGGTGAATGACATTTTTAACTATATTCCTATGATTCTGAGCTCAATCGGACAGAATTAATTTTGATTTAAAATGTTATAATTGAAAGTGACATGTCCGTCTTCAAACGTGGCTTGTGGAAAGTATTAAGCGGTAGGCAGCGGCTTGACCCTGCCCCTGGCATTGCTGACGACCATGAGCGACGGTAACCACTCACCATCATGTGGGTCGTATGCTAGTTTTCTTATAAGGCAATAAAAAAAATATTAATTTTAATATTGCAAGAAAAATTATAATTTTATTATGTTAGAAAATACGTTATTATAACAAAATTTAAAAATGAACAAGCAATCGGCCTATGGATCTGAGAGTCACGGCCGAGAAGGACTCTCTTACATCTAGGTTTTAGGGTCGCGGCTTACCTGACGTTAAGTCGATAGCAGAGCCGTGAACGTGACTCTCACTCAAGCCTATGTCCACTCAATACTGAGTCTAGGTATCTCCATACGCACTCCATTCTTTACGGTCTCTTGCCTTTCGCACGTAAACGTGAATAAGTCCAAATTGTATTGAATAGCGACCGTTACATCCTTCAGACCGGAACAAATGGCTGCTTGTAGTACCAATACGCGCTTATGTTACCATTCCATGGTGGAAAGCACCAATGTACGGATATAAAGTATATTAAATAGACTAGACCACAACAAACCTCAGTTTCAAAAAAAAATCCCATCCCTTGATTAACCATTTCTTAAAAAGAAGCAAAACATAATTGAAATGAAGAAGTTCTACGAAGCAAGTTCACCCCCAATACAAAAGCGACCCCATCTTTACCCGTGGGAATGCTATATGCAACAAAGAAATACCAGCTGTCCTTACAAATTTGTCTTTATTGAAGACATAAAAGGGAATAAGATAATTCGATTTTCGTAATAAATTTTGAAAATATCAAATACTTATTTAAATCATCTATAAGTGCACTTAATGACTTAAATTTGGGAGCATATAGCTATATACCCACATAATATGTTTGAAATTTATTAAGAGACCAAATCAATTGTGAAATGTTTTAAATCTAGAACCAAGGAGGCATTGATGTTTGGCAATAAATCTTTATAATACCGAGAAAAATAATACCATACAAATCACAGGACATAAAATTTATTCAATTTGTTTCCATTACATTTTCTTCAAAATTGTTTCCTTCGATTAAATCATAATAAGAAACGTTTTTTAAATTTCGAAATTTCTGGATAATATTATGGTTACAATTTAATATATATATGGGTAATTTATTATTATTCTGTTGCTTAGTCGAGTGAACGTGCCAACCTGTTATTAAGTGGTTCCCGAAACTCATTGACATCAACAACATAAATCCCGCTAACAACCTTGCGACATGAGTTCTAAATCTTAGTTCTATAGTGCAACGGCTTTTCCATACGGATAAAACCGGAGCGCATTGCTGCTTTATGGCTGAAATAGGCAGATCAATGGTACCCACCCGTCCAGGCCCGCAAGACCCTAAGCAGGACGCCTTTACCTCCTCTTATGAAGAACGATTTAAAATTAATTAATTTAATCTTGTTGCTTTGTGCACGTTGTACACAAAAACCGGTAAAAACATAAACAATGTACCTAACAGCTTGTAAATACTATTTCGAATTGTACTAGTCAGTTTTAGTGAAGATTAATCTCAGTCAATCAGCTGTGCCGATAATTATTATTATAAAACAGTGATCGTGTTTATGCAATATTTGATTGTGAAATGCGCGTTGTATAACCCGTTATGTGTTTACTAATATTGATTGAGATTTTGTTATGTATGAATGTTTCTTTTATATTATTACTATTAAAATGTTGGTAAAACTGATGATTGATTTCAATGATAGCAAGAAATTTTGTAAAATCTTTCAAACTTTAGTTATTTTTTGTCGTTAACATCGATTGAAAAACTTGAATATGCAATCTGTTGCAGAGATTTGAAACAGAAGTTTTCATCTACAAAACTCACCAATCGTAAGTGTAGTAAAGAAGTAAAGAAGATATATTAAGAAAAACGCATTTATTAAATTTTATACAAACAATACAAATTACAGAATTAGCCGTAAAAATACTTTGATTTAATTTCTTTTTGATTTCACTTCACAAATTGTCTGTAGAACACAACACCTTGTCCATCACAGCAAACTGAGGTCAGAGCTTCGAACTCAGAAGCTTTAAGGGGCTTCTACCTACAGAGAAGCAACCATACATCTCGTCGTGAGCTTCAAAACTTCATTCCTGCTCGGTTGCATGAACCGTTCAAGGCTCTTCGTCTTCAGAAAGCGAGGGCAAGGCCAGCTGACGGCGTAGTCTCTCACGACGCTGCGGCGACACGGACTTCTGTCTCAACAACCTCTCTGAGTGCAGCACAAACGAACGCTGCTCTTCCTGGTAGACCTCTTCGGTTTCATCTTCGACCAGCGCAGGTAGAGCAGAGCACCGAAGCTTCTGTCTTCTCGGGCAGTCGGTAACGATCGTGTCCATGTCACGGCGCGATTTCGTCGGGCACATGTTTGTGTACAGTGAAGAAACGTTTTCTAGTTTCACGACCATTTTACTTATTTGTCAAAGCGCGAATAATGCGAAGTACTCTGAATGAATGCTCAAAACAGAATGCGGGGAGGGCGCGCGATTTGCTTATTTATAGTCTCGCCGGCACCGCGATAAATCGGCCTGTATGTATGCTCAGCATTGGCGTCACAATCTGCGTTTGTGTGCGTTCGTACTGAAAACGACTACTCTCTACTGAATAGTGACTACTGCGACGATTCGTGCATCCTGTAATAGTGTATCCATGTCGTGGATTTAAGAGATATAACTGGTTTATATTAAGAAATGATTGTAATCGTGGATTTCGTCGGGAAACGACTCAGACTCTCATTCATTAATAGGTTTTCCTTGCGGTTTTCCCCGACTTGCGAAGGCGTACGCTGAATTATCAGGTTTTTTACATTCATTGTTTAGTTTGATCCGGTTGTAAGATACGCTAAATCAAAGTTAAACTGACAATAAACTTAAATTTAGAGTTTATTGAATACATGTAAATATAAAATTAAATATATGTAAATAAAAAAATATGTTAAGTTTTATTTCGAGGTTGGTTTCATATATTGTATCGGTAGAATCGAGCATACGTACAACAGATTGTATATATGTATTATACATTTATTATGGATTATGCTGGATATTTATAGTACATTCGAAGGGTGCTATCCTAATTTATTACATGAATTTATTGTATGCGTGTAAGTCGCCTCTACCTGTCTGTAACCTTTAGAATATAGAGCGATAAACAGAGTTATTATGTTTATGGTTATTAACCTACTGTCGACATCTTGCTACAGTCAGCCATTAATTAATTATTTCATTCATAACAGCATAAACATTATTACGTAAAATTGATTGTAACATCATCATAGTCGGTTACTATTGGCAGAGCAGTCTGTCAGAATTCTTGTAAGCGAGTAAAGCGATTGCAACACTTGCTTGTAAATCTTGTAATACATATCTCTTGTAAAAAATTGTAACAACATTGTTTTTGTGTACGGAATAAACAGAGAGAATAATTTTACTGGTGGTAGGACCCGCGTGAGTCCGCACGGGTAAGTATCCGCCTATTTCTGCCGTGAAGCAGTTATGCGTTTCGGTTTGAAGGGTCGGGCAGCCGTTGTAACTATACTGAGATCTTAGAACTCTTGTCTAGGGTGGCTGGCGGCATTTGCGTTGTAGATGTCTATGGGCTCTAGTAACCACTTAACACCAGGTGGGCTGTGAGCTCGTCCACCCACCCACCTAAACAATAAAGAAAAATAGGAATACCTACGGAAGACTTAGACAATGGTAGTAGTAGATCTTGATTATTTTAAAGAATCGTATTCCTTGATTATACCTATTATCATCGTGACATAGATAGAGATAGAAGAGGGATATATTTATGGGATTGTGATATATAAGTATAATAGGTTCATTAACTAATAACAAGTAAATATAAGGACAGATAAAAATGTGTCAGCAATCCAATGATCTGGGATTTCCGTAATGACAGAGAGTTCTCCAACGACAAGGATGATATTAATAGTAATAAAATGTCAAAAGCTATCCTCGACGAGCTCAAACTTACATGTATAAGTATCGTAAAGATTCTCGTGTGTTGGTGGGATTTTAAATTCGCAAAATAAGTCTCTAGAACGACCACTGTTCTGGGAAATGGAATTCGTTTGTATCGGGGAAAAAAAGCGTCATTCATTAGCATGTTATGAAGCACACGTCAGCTCAAACCTCTATATGGAAATAAAACAATAAGTGCGGACAGGCGAATGAGAATGTGGGTCACAGTAATTTGAAGGTCAGAGGAATTGACCTCAATTCGGGATGTCAGATAGACACACGATTTATAAGATCTATATGCCTATGCTTCATGATATTCATTCGAGTAAGTCGTGGGTCTCAAGAATCATAAGATTTAATTATATCTTTTTTTTTCTGAGATGGGTGAACGGTGGTTATCGGAGACCATAGACATCCACAACGTAAATGCCATACAGACATGAGATTTGGGACATGAGGCATGACACCAGGTAGGCATGAGTTCCACCGAAACGCATTACTGCTTCACGGCACAAATCGGCAGGGTACAAATTATAATTTTTCTGGGTTTGAATTTTATTACAACTTTATTCCATCATCGTGTTAGTTAATCTTGAACGTTTGTTTAGTAAGTAATTCATTAAAAAAATTGGCACTTGCTTGCTGGATTCGAACATCGGCACTGTCGCATCGCTCGATATAGATGCGCCGGGCGTCTTATCCTTTAGGCCACGATGAATATCTATACGATAAATTGTGTGACCTGTTCCTCTATTAATAAGCGCAACACTGACTTGCAAAACTGGGATTTTAACATCAAACCTGCTTTATTAAATTAAGTATATTTGTGAAAATATTTGTAAGAAAATAATGTATTTTTTGTTTAATATAATATTATAACATATGTATATGCCTTTCTTCAAATGAGGCTTACGGAAAGTAGTTAGCGGTAGGCAACGGCTTAGCTGTGCTCCTGGCTGCATCTTAACCCACAGACACAGCCCACTGAGTTTCTCGCGGGATCTTCTCAGTGGGTCGCGTTTCCCATCCGGTGGTAGATTCTGCGAAGCACGGCTCTTGCTAGGGTTCATGTTAGTAACGTCGTCAGGTTTGAGGCTCGTGAGCTCACCTACACGTCAAGGAGAAGCTGAAATAGTCTCGGAGTGGTGGTACCTACCCGTGCGGACTCACAAGAGATCCTACCACCAGTAATTACGCAAATTATAATTTTGTGGGTTTGATTTTTATTACACGATATTATTCCTTCACCGTGGAAGTCAATTGTGAACATTTGTTAAGTACGTATTTCATTAGAAAAATAGGTACCCGCCTGCGGGATTCGAACACCGGTGCATCGCCGAATACGAATGCACCGGACGTCTTCTCCTTTAGGCCACGACATCTTCAAAATATTGGTCTATTGTCTATATTGGTCTAAAACATTTGGTCTAATTTTAAGATATGCTGTCCTATTAATAAATTTGTTATGTTTGATGAAAAATTTTATGCTTTTATTCATGATGCTAAAATAGCAAACATGTTATAGATAAACGAATGCCCTTGTAAGCAAGATATAATTAGTAATATCTAAAAATAGTCCAATTTTCTATACAATGTTTTTATCATTATTATAAATAGTTTGCAGAGATCAGCAACAACCAAACTTGAGGCCCTCGAATGCGAATAATTAATCTGTGTAATCGCAATTTTCATCGACCATTGTTAATTTTCCACTTGCTTGATGTTACCTTGTATCGTTTTCTGTGACAAAAATATTAAATAAGTCCCAATATTGAATTAATTACCAATTTATTGCCTTATTAGTATTTGATAAATGATTTACAACTCAACTCGCAGTTTCGCCCGCATTGAATAGTTTGGCTTTACATTTATCATTTCTTGTAAAATTAGTAAATTTTTTTTTTACATAGCTCTGTTGTGGTTTCTTCCAAAATATTTACAAATTGCCCATTTACCTTCCTCGTTTTTATTGTTATTTTTATTTTTTATTTTTTATTGCTTGGATGGGTGGACGAGCTCACAGCCCACCTGGTGTTAAGTGGTTACTGAAGCCCATAGACATCTACAACGTAAATGCGCCACCCACCTTGAGATATAAGTTCTAAGGTCTCAGTATAGTTACAACGGCTGCCCCACCCTTCAAGCCGAAACGCATTACTCCTTCACGGCAGAAATAGGCAGGGTGGTGGTACCTACCCGTGCGGACTCACAAGAGGTCCTACCACCAGTACTTTGGAAAACCGTATCAAAATCAGATCAATGATTTAGATACAAGTAGAAACAGATAAAGATAATAAACGACTTTGTTTTATTTAAATATTTATGGGAAATTTCATAATCTAGGATAGTCCGTATAGAACATAACTTAATTTTTTTTAAGTATTTTAATTTCCTTTTAATGGCGTTACAGAAGAGCTTAACTTCATAGGTAATGTACGTAATGTATGTATTTACTATGCGGGCAATGTATGGTATCAGAGTCTACGTTGCTTTATCTATATATATAAAAATGAAACCCGTTTTCCGTTGTCATGACATAACATGAAAACGGCTTGACCGATTTGGCTAATTTTGGTCTTGAATTATTTGTGGAAGTCCAGAGAAGGTTTAAAAGGTATAAAAATATGAAAATTCTCGGAATTAAATAAAAATAACAATTTTGTTTTCCCTTTGACGTGTCCCCCGTCGGACGGATTCCTTTTGTTTGTTTTAAGTTTATTCTATATAAAAGTTTAGGTCTTTTATTTATCGATTGAGGCACTACGAAGTCTGCCGGGTCAGCTAGTAAATTTATAATAATATTTTCGTCTGTGATCCTGTTAAATCAGCTCTGCAATTTAAAAGTGTCCCTGAAATCAATTTGATAAAACGTGTAATCACGTGAATGTATTTAAATATCGTGTTACAAATGTCTTCCACACTGAACGAGTTATATCAAGTCACGAAATTCAGTGGATAAATTTTTTATCTGTACTGAGTGGGACCATGACGGGGCCCCAAACGGTCCGGATTTCCTCAGTGGGACGTGATTCCGGATGGTACTGGATACAGCGAAGCACTGCTTGCTCTTACATTTTTTTTTTTTTTATTTTTTATTTTTTTATTGCTTTTTTATATATGTTAGTAAAGTCTTTCACTTTGAGCCCCGTGAGCTTGCCTATTAGCTATAGCCCCTCGAGCCTACTGGCAGTCGGTAGGATTAAACTAAAACGGGTCGGCACCACCTTCTTCCCTAACTCTGACATAAAGTAATAACGCGTTCGAATCTGCTGAGGTAACAGCTCAAATCCGTGTAATTTCATTGTATTTTCTGCGCCAATAGTCATGTGATATTAAGCGTAGACGTTACCATGAACATAATGTAAATAAATATCAGTTAATATCGGACGAGAGTATGATTTTTATGTTACAAATGAACATTACTTAAATTTTCTAGAAACACCTAGATTTTTTTTGTTTAATATGGATGGATTATTAGTACAGCTCTGTGTGCTTAGTGCGAGTTTTTTAACGTTCTCGATCGCGTAAAAGTTAATTCAAATTTGTAAGTAGTTCGAACAACGCCCCTAGCTACAAACGTAGGCAAACGTTCCAACTCCATACAAATTTAAGTTAACTTTTACGCTATTGAGAGCGTTAAAAAACTCGGACTAAGCACACTGGACCAATCAATTGTTATTGAACGTCAATACAAAGCTATTGACCTTGACTTGAACTTTAATTTTTAATAATCTAGAACGAGTATTAGTACTAAATCTTACGTGACCAAATAATTTATAATTGATAAAGATACAAAATACACAACAACAAAATGAATTTGTTCCAATAAACATAACAAAATAAGAGGTTAACTGAAATATGATCTCATGTTTTATTTGTGAACATATATAATAATAATTCGTGCAAAACGTAATAATTCAATTAATATCGAAACATAGCTTCGATAAGCAAATTCTCGTTAGCAACTAAATATTCCGACTGGGCGCAATTAATCAGCACAGCTCAGCTTTATTCCATTGTTATTCTTTCTTGTTCAGTCGATAAGAGACCGATGAAGTTTAATTTGGTCTGTATTCTTGTTATAATACTCTAACTTTAATTTCAGTAGTTTTTTTTTATTGCCCTTGTAGGCAGACAAGTATACGGCCCACCTGATGGTGAGTGGTTACCGTCGCCCATGGACTTCAGCAATGCCAGGGGCAGAGCCAAGCCGCTACCTACAAAGACTAAGACTCCTAAGACCGTAAATTTACTTAAGGTAGCGAGCGCGTATTGTTGGTAAACCCGGACGAATAGATACCACCACTACTCCCCGAATCCTGATCACGCAGGAGCCAGTCACCGTCGACGCCCTATACACGTCCTTACGGATCCATCAGATCCAATAACCCTTTCATTAGACACCTTTAGCTCTAACACTAGGAGTAGGGACCCCGGTAACCGTACTCGTCGAACTCGGCAAAGAGTTCGACGTGCAACCTAACCTAAGCATCAGCCCGCTGAGTTTCTCGCCGAATCTTCTCAGCGGGTCGCTATTCCGATCCAGTAATAGATTCATTCGCGAAATAGCTCTTGAGTTGTTATGTCTCCTTTGGAGGCGCTCGAGTTAGCAAATCCCACCCCTCCTGGCTGAGCCTTTGCTCTTTCACTTGCCCTGGTAAAACTAGACAGGCCTCCGGGCCACCAGTAAATTAACACCAATTAATTACCACCAATCAGCTTAATTTTGACGTGAAATAGTAATGCGTTCCGGTCTGAAGACTGGGGTAGTTCGATCTAATTAAAATTCTAGTCTCACAGCTGTACTACTGTATCTGCTTTAACTGTCAACCCAAAGCTGTATTATAGCTAAACAAATTTTCCTCGCTAGTTTTCCTAATAAAATCACCAGTCAACATCACTTGTGAACGAACGAATATGTGTAATTTCATAAACAAACTATAGTTAGGATCCAATTATTTTATGTTTCAATACGTTTTGTAGGTATTTTAGAATATAGCATGTTTGTCATATTGTTGTTTTGAAAATTAGCACAATAAACGTAGTAATGTAATTATCTCCACGATTATCATATTTTGTAATGAAAATAAGTCAACAAAATAATAAAAACAACAACAAAACAACAAACAAATATACGGTTTAAACTTTAAACTTATATAAATTATATTCGTTTGCGTAAGGCAAAGTTGGCATGGTTTGTTCACAGAATCAATAAGCTGATTGGCAGATTATTAGCTGAGCCCATTTTTTTTATTGCCCTTGTAGGCAGACGAGCACACGGCCCACCTGATGGTGAGTGGTTACCGTCGCCCATGGACTACAGCAATGCCAGGGGCACGGCTAAGCTGCTGCCTACCGCTAATTTAATACTGTGTTTTAATTAAGCGATGTGATGTGTACAAACTACTGTAGAAGCTGGATTTGGTTATGTAAGTGATAACATGTTTTTTTTGTAATTCCTGCACCTGTCTCATCTTTGCATAATATTTGCCTACTTCACACGCCGCCGGAAATCCCATTGTGAATCAGCGCTCTCGCAGTTCTATCTTGGTCAAACGTCTCATTTAAGAGCTGTGTACATTAATTATTCATTAACGAAGAAAGTAAATGTTAAACGACTTAAATTACGATTCTAGAACGCGTTTAGTTCTCTTTTTATCAGTTTGTTCTTTTAAAATTGTCTTCGAATTCATTATAGTTCTCGTGACCCCAGAGACAAAGGCAGAGTGTAATCCTCTCTCCTCTTTCTTTTCCTATATCTTTTTAATTAATGTGTTGGAAAAAAAAACCTTACGTTTGGAAATCTGGTTTGGTACGGTTCGAAAGTACGGTGATTCGTACCTTGTCGTCTCTATGGTTTCTTGTCTATGGAATCCTAGAGACTAGGCAAGTATTTCGTAACCTGTAGGTATCAAAGTATTAAAAATTATTATGTCTCGCTTTACAGCATCGGCATATCATCAATACGTGATAATTTTTTTGTGTGGTATCAGTATTGTTATTTGTTAAATGTAGGCGACTACATTGAATTCAGCGCAATAAACTTTTGCTTTTAAATCATGTTTGCAAACCAACAATATTTATTATTAACCTGCGCTATCGTTATCGGAGAATGATTAAACAGTTAACAAAATGGCGTGTGCCGTGGAAAATCACTAGACGTATCGTTGTAGAATTACATTTTATTACTTTCCACAGTTGAAATAATAAAAATAAAAACATGGCTATCCGCAAAACGATAACGATTGATAAATGTAGTCCGAATTGTTTGCAATTTGACGTCAGACATTGTATAATACGTAGTTTCCATGTTTTGTTTTTATGAAAATAATAGGTTGTTAAAATTAGCAAATAATTAGTGAAATAAAAACAATTGATCTTAAATAATTTATTTTCCAAATATTTGATTGTAGCTGAATTCTTACTAATTTAGGAATCTGACAACCACACAATGCTATAGTCTTACATAGAAATTACTGAGATATACTCCTCTGTTATCTATGCCTTTCTCATTCAAGAAGAGTATGTTTTTAAATAATAATTTATAAAAAATATGTCTGCTATTAAAAAATACTGAAATATATACACTTAAAATATAGTTTTAGAAATATAAATAACAACTATTTAAGCAGATAAACTCTTTCTTTCTAATCTAAAAATATAATTAACAATGACTATGTAGCGCCTAAACGCAATATTTATCCAATAATCCTAGTAATGCTTCGACACTAGGTACCTACTATAATGATTAATGCTAAATTATTGGTCTTGCGATAACTACTGTTTTACATGACTACAATTAGTTTACTTACAAAAGATAATAATCTTTATATTTTAAAGTCGTCGTAGCCCACTGAATAAGACGTCCGGTATATCTACCTATATCTAGATCGATGCGACTGTCTGAATTGCGTAGGCATTTTATTTTTGGTAACATAATAATTACTTTACAGGTGTTGACGAAAGCATCCACGATGAAGGAATAACATCGTGTAATACAAATCAAACCAACAAAAGCTTTATTTTCTTATAATAATAGGGGGTTAAAGTTTGATATTGCCGTTTTATTGTAATAGGTGCTTCGAATTGACATAGAACCTTCATGGTTTGAAATTTTTGAGTGAAACTTTTTTCAAATAGTACCTATGACTATGAGGCTCTTCTTTTAAAAAATGTGCAACATTCGATTATTGACTTTCAGTTGTTTTTTATCCAGCTTAGATAAGAAGGATACTTTGAAAATTCGAGTGATTTTTTAATACAAGTTCCAACGCGGAACTAACGCTGCAGAAACAGCTCGCAATATCAATGTTGCGTTTGGAGAGGGGCTGCTAATGAAATTTCATACCTTAACCCTTAATAATATAATAAGTAATGTAATCTATATATTAATACGTGAAGGAAAAACTTTGTATCCTTTTTACGAAAATTGCGCGGACGGAGGAGTAGGAAATTTCCCACCCACACTTATAGAGAATATAGAGAAGGAGTGCAGAATGTCAATATTTTTTTAAATTATGCCTATAAAAAACATTAAATCAATAAAAAAAACATTACACACACTACCTTGTATGTGACGCACACATGCATGCATACTATTTATTTATTGTTAAGCTTTTGTTCTTGACGTCTGTGGTCAAATTGAGAATGGATTAAATATTGTTTGTCTTTATTTTAATAACATTTTTTTATAGTGTAGTCTTGGTGAAAGTGATTATAGAAGTATAATAAATAGTCTTTGTAAATAGAATCTAATAGTGTACAAACTTACAATTTCAATTGATTATAGTCGAATTACGACTACTCCGGGACCACTAGTAATAATAATAAGTTGTTATTATATCTATGAGCTCCGGAATTCATTTAACAGCAGGTGGGACGGTGATACGATAAATAACAATATTTAATAATAAGGTAATCTTATCAATTAGCGGCCATTATGAACAAATAGTGCATTTCTCTTGAAATCAGGTGAGCGCCTACTTGGCCACTCGCCAATGAATTTCCTCAAAAACAATATTTTCCGAGTAAATCTTTTACGGTCGATTGACGCCGCAGCTTCACGGTAACGTTGACGGGAATAAGACGAACATTTATCTTTTTTAATGATATTTTTATGACAAAAATACAATTTACATTTTAGCTCGGCGAAATTTCCCGTTAGTTCTTTCGAAGAACTTGACTAATGAACATTCGATCTTTTTAGTTGCCATCAAAATCAATTTGGATCTGTTCTTATTATAACTGAAATATTAAATGAAATAAAATTAATTTGATACGATTTTAATAGACTGCTATTGTTGTAGACTACTTGATTCAAAAGACATTATTGAAATCAACAAAAAAAAAACCGCTTTTACAAGAGAAATTTTAATTTCGCCAATCAACTACGTTCCTATTTTTATCAATGAAAATAAAGTATACAAAATAGTTTTAAACATGCTTACGACTTTCCAGAATATCGTCAAATATTGTTGTTATAAAACACCTAAAAAGCTCAATCTCTCTCCCTCTCGTAGCAAAGCCCGCTGCCAAGCAGTTTTCTGGTGAGAGACACTTATCATTATTATCATTATATTAATCATTATGCTCTCAAAGGTTACCTGAAGAAAGGCACCATTCTCCCATGAAACATTGATTTGGATTCATACGTGAAGCCTCATAATTCGAGAAATCTAGGAAGATGCTCGAATTAGATAATAACAATTCCGATGAAAACAAGACAATTTGACGGTTAATTTAACTGTATTATACTAGTGGAAAATATCATGGAATTAGTTATGTTCCCACTATATGGTAATATGAGAGAGCTCACGTACAACAATGAACGATATCGCGATAGTATAGTAAGTGACAGATAGAAATTGTCTCTTAATTACGAACTCCATTAGTAGATATCATTTTTAACCAGACGACGATGAAAAATTAGGGTTACCGTATAAGTCAAGCTTCGGTTGTAATAACAAAACGTGTTGTGTCGGGACTTTGACACGTTTTTGTGATCGATCCGCTGTGTAAGACTTTCGTGATTGCGCCAGACGTAGAGAGGGGATAATTAGACTCACGTGGATGTGTCTAAGGTCCACGCCAACTGGGGACAACTAAAAACTAGGTCTTATTTTACATTAACTGCCAACCCTAACTATGGAGTTCAATGTGACCGGCCATTGTTGCCACTTCACACACTCTGTTAACAATTGGAATATGTTTTTATGTTAAACGATGGACTTTAAAAAAAATAGAACGCACGTAGACCAACTAATTGTTTAGTGACAGTTTAAGGATTATATCAATTTCTCTCTTCTTCTTCAAAATCAACTAGAGCTCACCTACTAGTTAAGGTTACGCCGAAATAGCCTCTCAAGGCTCTCAGCTTAGGTAAGAAAAAAAGAAGAAAAAGCTGTAAAAATGGAGACATTAGAACTCAGATGTCAAGGTGGCATTTACTTTGTTGATGTCTATGAGCTCCGGCAATTAGGTAGGCCATGAGTTCGTCTACTCATCTAAGCAATAAAGAAATATGTAATCAATTATTTTAGTTATAACTAGCCGTACTCTCCCGCTTCGCTGGAAATTTGAAATTAACATTATTATTTATTGTCATTATTATTAGGGAGTCCAACACTCATATAAATATTAGCCTATCCATTAAGTACATGTATTCTCTACATGGATACCAAGTTTCAAGTCAATCGGTTGCATGGTTCAGTTATAAGTTATAACGGAACATCCGTAAAAACCACTGTAGATTTATATATAGGTATTAGTACCTATACATAGGGAATATTTTAATATTCATATCAAGAATACAATTTGCTTGTACTCTTATATGAGACTACTTACTTCATTACATTGAAGTGCTTAAGTATGTCGTGTAATGATTTTAATCTTTTCTTGTTTACCGATAGCTAAAGATTATTTCATATTACCTACATAATTAATTTATGTTTAGGATTCCAAAGAAGTTTAATTATGTCATCGGACAGTTTAATTCAACATTACAATTCTTTCTATGTCGTATCACTTTTGTCGGAGCCAAACGGCCTCCGCAACGCAGCGGAGGCTTGCGAAGAGTACTTAACGGTAGGCGGCTTGGCTCTGCCCGTGGCATAGCTGAACCCGTAGGCGACAGTAACCACCACCATCAGGTGGGCCGTATGCTCGTCCGCCTACAAGAGCAAAAAATAAAAAAAATAGCAACGCTCATTTAAATTAATTAATTTAAGATTAACATATGCATCTATCGTTTAAGGAAGTTTATATTCCGCAACCAAAATCACTACTTCTTAGGCTGGTAATCACCTCGTTGATATAATGGTTACTGTACCACGGGGTTCGGTTTAGATTCCTTGTCAGTCATCTTTAGTCAGTCATCTTTATTTTGAATTTATTTTTTTCTCCATGGCTTGTTGATAAAGTTTGGCATTTAGTGTATAAGTGTGCTTGTTCTTGTGTAGCGTCTGCTTTGACATCATACAGGAGAAAGACTGAGATCTAGGACAGACTGTTGTTAAAAATCTAACGAACGCACTGGGACGGATCTATCCTGCACATTATAAATACTAAAATGTCACTTAGGTGACTATTGTTTGTAAATTAGAACTGTTTTCTACAGGGGTTACTAAACTATTCATGCGGCGATATATGGTTTGCTTGGTCACCAAGGAATGGTAAGCTGCGTTCTGCTCTTTATATGACGGCCAGTTATATAAGAATATTAGGAAGTTCGTAGGAAGATGTTTTAATAACGATTAGAAATTTAATGAAGATAATAAAGCTTTTACAGAATAACGAAAAGATTGAAACTAATTAAACAAACAAATTTCAAGTATAAGTGATAACAACTTGAAGAGCCTAAAGTACCACAACTGTATCTTCCGATTAGCCAGACACTTCTATCACTAAGATCCAAAGTCCTATCAAGTTCAGTAATATTATACATTTACTGTTTATTTTAGGTAGGTTGATTGGATTCTTAGATAAAGTGTGTAACTGCTATACTTCTTTTCAATCGTACCTATTTCTATAAAGAAGCAAGCGATCAGATTTAAGAGTAGGAGAGTAGACCTATTTTTTTTCTCGAAGGTGGGCGCGAGATTTTCTATTGATATTTTCCAATAACTACTAAATACACCAACAGCGCTGTTATCTTGCTGCCAAACTATAGCAATAAGAATGAAGTTGAGAAGATTTCTATTTTCTATTACGTTTAAAATACCGCACATTTGGGTTTTGTGTAGGTACGTAAACTCAATCTATCATTTCTGTATTGTAATTAGAAAAACCTGATGACAACATTTCTTGAACAGCACGTGCGTCAATTGAATCGAATGTGATTACTAAGCGAATGTGAATACTAAAATAATGCGAACCACGAAATGGACTTATATGGACGTGCCAATTGAACAAAATTTCAACTGTTTTCTAGAACCGTAATTTGTCACAGTGTTCGCTATGAGTACCTAAACGGAGTATTCATTGTCCGTTTATGATTCATTCAGTCATAATTTAACTTGAGTTGAGTTTTTTTTGAGTAAATATGTGATTACATTCACGCCCTGTCCTGTGGAAATTGGTTAACGAAGGCCATATACCATACAGACCATCGCTGTCGAGTATTGTTTCCACGACAATCGGCAACGACAAGTTTAAGCGACACTGCCCTAGTCAAGCGGGGCAGGTTGCGAGCATATACACCGCCGTGTTTTTATCTCAACCACACTGATGGTACTGCCGATTCCGATCCATTAGTCGATTCCGATCCGGTAGACAATTCCGATCCGGTAGTAGATTCAATCGCGAAGCAGCTACTCTTGAGTTGTTAAGCCTCCTTCGGAGACGCTCGGGTAGCTGTAAGCAAATCCCGCCCGCTGGCTGAGCCCTTACTCGTCCTGTCCTTGTGAAACTGGAAAAGCCTCCGGGATAATCACTCAATCATAAAAAAAAGATGGTACTGCATTGTCGGTTCCTCCCGAGGACTCCGAGTAGGTATGTAACGGCTGAAACATATACAATATATAAATATGTATATATATTACATACTGAGTGACTCGGTGGTGCAGTAGGTAGCACCTCTGACTTTTGCGCCGAGGGTCGTGGGTTCGATTCCCAGATCGAGTAAGCATTTGTGCGATGAACTGGTTTTTTTTTCGGTACTTATTATCTTTGTATGTATACGAGTATATTTAAACGTTATTTCAACATGTATTTTAAGTATGTATGTCAGTCTCTGGTACCCATTACACAGAGAATCCTAATTAAGGCCGGATGATCGTGCGTTATTTGTTCCCAGTTATATAAAACTAGATGTTGACCGAGCTTTGCTCGGTTTTTTTTTGATAACGCCATCTTGTTGTCTTAAAAGCGGTTAGTTGCCCTCAATTAAGAAAAATAGTATTATTATTCGCCAATAGATGTCGGGAAGAGTTGATTATTGAAAACACGAATAAAACAACATTTTCTGAAAATAAATCGTAGCTAGATCGATTTATCGCCCCCGAAATCCCATGTATACTAAATTTTATGAAAATCGTTGGAGCCGTTTTCGAGATTCAGATTATATACATACATATTAATATACAAGAATTGCTCGTTTAAAGGTATAAGATAAAGAAGAAATGGCGATAAACTGTCTGTAATAATACTGAAATCATGAATGCATATGATGTGTGTCAAGTAGTTATTTTATTAAACTAGACACTAGACCAGAGTCAATTGAACACAACACATTTTTGCATTTCAGTGTTTTATCATAAACCATTGAAATGGCAATTATTTTACTGACAATGAAATCGTACAAAAGATGAAACGAAAAATACATTGCTTATAAATAAAATCTATCTTTTACTTAAGTATCATAGGCAAATATTGTTTCTGAATAAGAATGCTAATTTCCATGATGACTAAGCCAAAATCCAAATTAAAAGCGCCAACAAAATCACGAGCACATTCTTGTTTGAAATAATGCTGTAATGAAATCTATATCCAACTGTCTCACGGAAATATACCCAATCTAATTTTTACCGTAAAACAACATTAAATGACAAGACAGAGAATAAAAAATAAATACAGAAAAAGAATTGAGCGCACCCCGTTGATTCATAAAAATCAATTTTACTTATTTACTGATTTCACTGAATTAGCGAAACTGAAATAAGGTTTTCCAGTTTTACAATAAATCTTATTATTTTTAATCACAGAACATATAAAGCTGATTGTTCCAAATCACAATATCTTAATCATAATGTGTTGATATGAATGAAAAAATAACGTAAGAAATAGGAAATTAAAATTTATTCATTTAGCTATTAACAAATAACATTTTGCAATCTGTATGTCGTCTAATTGGACAACAGTAGCAATTGCAGTTGAATTATTTTACGTCAATAGTCCTGATTAAATAATTATGTTAAATAACCTATTTGTTTATAAGAAACTTATTAACATTGGCCACGTGTCGTTTGTATTTAGAAAACGACAAATCATTGAGCTTACTTATTTGTCTGGATAAAAATAGTAAAATTAAAACTTGAAATATAGTTATTTATCAGAAAGCCTTTCCTGAGGTAGGCATCTTCGTTCTAGAATAGTCGACCCACGATTTTAAGCACGAATTCCAAGTCCGTGACCCCACCGGAATTGTAATCCATCTACTCGATTAAATTTTTACAAGGTTAAATTCATTTATACATACATACCTACGTGCATATAACATCTTCGATTTTTCGCACATCAGAATGTTTGCGTAAATAAAAACACGTGAACAGAAACCGTGACGTCAGAGTGCGGAGGACGAGGAAACGTCACAGTCGTAAATCTTACATCGTACAGGGCCATTAATTTCTTCGCCGATGTCACGTTATAGCTATAAAATTACTGCACAATCGCGTACCTACGTCAACTTTCTTATGAGGCTTCCGCATTCGAAACTTTGTTTTGAAAAGTCTTGAAGCACGTTGCATCTATGAAACCTACTACCACTATGAGAACCGTGAGGAAAATTCCAGGCTGAATGCTGCCATTCGAGAGCCCAACAAGGCTTTGCTGTAGCGCAATATAAAAAAGTTGTATCTAATGATATTAAAGAGATACCATAGTCTTTGCATACAATCTGTCATCTTTACATACAATGTTTTCTATGACATACGCCTGCGGGAAATAAACTATTGAAATTTTCATCCTCATGACCTTCCTTCCATGATAATTTTAAAATTCTATTATTTAATATATTGTTAGAGAATTTGTCACTACCCGGCCCCTCTACTCAGTGACGTCAGGCGGTGGGGCGAGAGTCACGTCATCGCGCCAGGCTAGCCGGCCGGTTTAGATCGTCGGTCACTTGGCTGCGGGCGCTCGGATGCAACGGACGTGTAATCCAGTGCTAATTATTGTGGTGTCGTGATTAATTAATTCCTAGTTGTCGTAATTGTTTTTCGTTCTGATAAATCATCCTTAGAGTATCATTTTCTTATTTTTAAAAAACCTCTTTCACTTCTGATTTCTAATATCAGAAGTGGGATCGGTACGCGCGCTTTTCTTTTTATCGTTCGCCATCGTTTATAATCGAAAATAGTTTTCGTGTGATTTTAAGTTGCAACTACCCGTTAAATTAATTATTTTCCGTTGAGTGTTTGTTTTCGGGTGTGATCATCATGTCGGATCGCGAGTTTAGATCTATGAGTCGCCGTGCTCCTCCCAGGCGACAAGATAATCGACGGAATTCACGTGAACGTCGTGGTGAATCGCGTAGTAATGATAATGGTTCGAGTAGACGCAACCGTTCGCGCCATGCGCGCAGTAGATCTCCTTACTTAGAAACTCGGCGCAGGCGCCGTGATAGTTCATTTGGCCGTCGTGATAGTGTGCGGTGCGATCCGTTAAATCAAACAAAATCAAATACTCGAGAGGTTAAATGCACTAGAGGGCCGGTTGCCGGTTACGACACCATTAACGTCGACTCCGTTACTGCATCCGAGCGCTGGAGGGCGCACTCCGACGTCGGCTTCGGGGGCCAACGAGGTGTCCGTGGCTGATGCGGAGACGCACGGAACGGGCCAAGCTTCCGAGGCGCTGCGTGATGAGAGCGTTGGCACGGCGGGCAGGATTGTTGCGAGTCGGCGCCGTGCTCCAGCAGGAGAGCGCAGAGCCGTGCAGACTGCGCGCACTGCTGGCGTGCCGCTACCTGCGCGCGCTCTCTCACTTCTGGCGTGCATACTGCGCGCACTGCTCGCGTGCCGTAACTGCACACGCTCTCTCACTTCTGGCGTGCATACTGCGCGTACTGCTCGCGTGCTGCTGCCTGCGCGCGCTCGCGTGCTTCAGACGTGCATACTGCACGTGTTGCTCGCGTGCCGCTGCCTGCGCGCGCTCGCGTGCTTCAGACGTGCATACTGCACGTGTTGCTCGCGTGCCGCTGGCTGCGCGCGCTCGAGTGCTCCAGACGTGCATACTGCGCGTACTGCTCCCGTGCCGCAACCTGCGCGCGCTCGAGTGCTCCAGACGTGCATACTGCTCGCGTGCCGCTGGCTGCGTGCGCTCTCTTACTTCTGGCGTGCAGACTGCGCGCACTGCTCGCGTGCCGTAACTGTGCGCACTCGCCTGTTTCTGGCGCGCATACTGCACGTGGTGCTCGCGTGCCGCTGCCTGCGCGCGCTCGCCTGTTTCTGGCGTGCATACCGCACGTGCTGCTCGTGTGCACACGGCACGTGATGCTCGCGAGCCGCCGACTGCACGGTGCCGTACGACTGGCAGTGACGCAGAGGGCGATGTCGCTTAGTCTGCGGCCTGCTGCTGCGGACTACCCAACGGATTATCTATCAGGACGGTCGAGCGGGACGCCCGCCACACGTGGTGCAGCCTCGCATCGTGTGAGCAGATTGGAGCTGGGACGGCTGCCCTGCTTCCACATCATCCTTACGAGTGGACCCTGGTGACATGCAGCCTTTTCTTCGAAATTAATATGTGAAGGTCGAGGTGGGCACTTCGGTGCTTTACTTCCCATTTTTGAGGTTGAGAGGGTGACCTTGTTGATGCAAGCTCTGACGTAGCTGGAGGAGATATGCTTCTGTTGAGGGATGAAGCGGTCGGGGACGCCTCGCCGTCGGGAGCGGCCGTGTTACAGAGTCCTGGCAACCCCCGACATTGTGGCTGTTGTTTTGCCCCGACATTGTGGCAATGCCCCGACATTGTGGCTGTTGTTTTGCCCCGACATTTTGGCAATGCCCCGACATTGTGGCTGTTGTTTGCCCCGACATTGTGGCAATGCCCCGACATTGTGGCTGTTGTTTTGCCCCGACATTGTGGCAATGCCCCGACATTGTGGCTGTTGTTTTGCCCCAACATTGTGGCAATGCCCCGACATTGTGGCTGTTGTTCTGCCCGACATTGTGGCAGTGCCCCGACATTGTGGCAACGCTTCGTAGTTGATATTGCCCTCTAAAAACCCCGATAGTGGTTATTGGATGGTAATGCTAACGGTTATGTTTCAATGTTTGTTGGCATTTGGCATTTGACAATGACGCAAGTGATTGTTTACTCAGTGTCTGAGAATCCGGACTCATTCATTGGCGAAACAATTAACTTTAAGCGTTTGTCTATACCGTATGTGCCTAACGTATACGGATATTGGTGGCCGCCTATTCTGATATGATCACTTGAAGTGCACACTTGTGGTCTGGTTGGAGTGGGTGACTACTAATAATAGCAAGAACAAACATTGAGCAGCTTACTAAGAGTTTTCTGTTTTAGATGACGATGAATACGATGGGCACTTATCCAATGAGAATGAGTCCCATGGTGATCTTGTTAAAGAGGAGCAGGAAGACCAGGTTGGTGTGGTCGAGGGAGACCAGCCTGAGGGGAACCAAGCTGACGAGGCCGTTCAGCTGTCAGGAGAGGCCGTGTTAGAGAATTGTCACTACCCGGCCCCTCTACTCAGTGACGTCAGGCGGTGGGGCGAGAGTCACGTCATCGCGCCAGGCTAGCCGGCCGGTTTAGATCGTCGGTCACTTGGCTGCGGGCGCTCGGATGCAACGGACGTGTAATCCAGTGCTAATTATTGTGGTGTCGTGATTAATTAATTCCTAGTTGTCGTAATTGTTTTTCGTTCTGATAAATCATCCTTAGAGTATCATTTTCTTATTTTTAAAAAACCTCTTTCACTTCTGATTTCTAATAATATTTATTTAAAATTTCATTCATAAATGTTTATTATTAATTGATTAACTGTACAAATTAAAGTAAGGTTTGTTTGAACGCTTCAATTATTTATTATCTAGGTTGGAATTGAGTTTCTAGGCGGGCTTCAGATAGCCTGCCGACCGAGAGGGCTGGTGGTCGTGGCGCCGACGACCGCCGGTCCGGCGTCTCGAGGGGGAGGGTGATGGGAGAGATGTGCTCCGCACTAAACGCTTCACTTTCCCCTCTTTGCCTCTTCATGAGTTCTGTCTCATGCGAGGTTTGGACGTTGGTTGTTGAGCGACAGGAGGTTTTAGTCAGTTCGACTCTGACATGCTCCGCCCTCTATCCCCAGTGGAGGGCGGAAGTCCGGCGATTTCCTCCTGACCAAAAAAAAAAAAGGTTGGAATTGAGTTGAAGCATCATAATTGAATTTAAATCGGAAAACTATACTAAATATTAGAAAAAAGCAGACACGAAAAAGGTTAATGTATTCACCTTGAATTACTTTCATGACGCAAGTACAAATGCTGGAAACAATCTATTTGTATTCAAATCAGCTATTACCTAAACACGGCGGTGTTTTCGTGTTTTTCAACGATTTACAATGACGTACTTACCTGATCATTACCTACTTGCCTGGTAGTATAGTTGGATCCACAATTAATCTGATGTGATCGTAATCGAATTAGGTACCCATGGGTATTTACCACCACCCTGGCCTGTCTCTGCCGTGAAGCAGTAACGTGGCTTAGAAGTTAGCCGTTAACCAATAAAATTGAGACTATAAGTTTATCTAAGTAGGTGATGGTTGAAATGGAGAAGTTTGTGACAGCTCTAGTAACCGCTTAATATCATGTGGGGCGTGAGCTCATTCACACATGAAAGCAACAAGAATGGCATACTCGTACATTCATTTTATTTCTGCAGTTTGCTTAAATTTTCGACAGCTTGCTTGGATAATTAATATCGGTTTCATGAAACATAATAAATATTTGTTGAATATTTTTTTTGTAAAATAATCCTCGATGTGTTAGGAACTCAAAGGAATTCCTTCTCTTCGGTACCCAATCTAGATCAGTAACACAGTGAAACAGAAAACATTCTTGCAAAAGTTCTTTTTATTAATGAAAGAGTTCAATCAACTCTGTGTACAAGTTATCATTAGTACCAAAATATAATCCACTAGAAATAAATAAAATAAAGGTAAGATTTTGAAAAAAAATCGTTAAAAATAGCAGTAATAAATAACTATAATATATTTGTATAGCTTCAAAGACAATTTCTTGGCCTCGCATTGTTTTCACCTATTGCAATATTAAATCCCCAATTAAATTAAAATGGTGCAAAGGTCATCAAATAGTCGTCCGAAGAATCAAAGGCGTGTATGCAGTTTAAGTTAATTAAATAATATTTGTTATAGAATGTGAAACTAAAACAGAAATGGCACAACAAAAATATATTATTTAACTTTAAATAGCACTCAACTTTTTTTATTCTCAACGAAAATCCTGTTTGTTTTCATCTAAATCTCTTTTTTACTTCAGGGTTTTAAGTTGCGTCACACACGTCGCAATCACCGGCCGAATGTAATGGCATTTGCAGATGTATTTCAGCAACTGAACAAAGAAAACGCGAAACTACGTATGTTGCTTCAGAACTTTGTAATGAATATGGATTTAAATATATTTGATTAGACGTGTTCACTGTTTTAAATTTATTATACCTAAGTATATGTAAAAAAAAACATTGTTTCACCCTTCAACAAGTTAATCCAAAATGTACACGAAAAACAATAATAAGATATTTTGTTCGGCTTCTTAAATAGCGCATAGACAACGGTTAAAGTTTATATTATTATAAAAGGAATAAATATCTAAAAAGATAAGCTCAAAAAAATAATGCTATATATTTAAATTCGCCCGATCTGTGTGACATCTATATATTAATACGTGAAGCAAAAACTTTGTATCCCTTTTTAAGAAAATTGTGCGGACGGAGGAGTATGAAATTTTCCACACTTATAGAGAATATAGAGAAGAAGTGCACAATGCTAATATTTTTTTTAAATAATGCATAAAAGATACATTAAATCAATAAAGAAAACATTACACACACTACATACCATGTATTTGACGCACACACGCATTTACTATTTATTGTCAAACTTTTGTTCTTGACGTCTGTTGTCAAATTGAAATTAAATATTGTTTTTGTCTTTGTTAATATTTTTTATAGTTGTAGTCTTTGCGAAATTTGTGATTATAGAAGTATAAAATACAATCATAATAGTGTAAAAACTTACAATTCCAATTAACTATAGTCGAATTTCGACTACTGCGGGACCACTAGTATTATTAATTGTATGTACTTAATTTTCTTGTTCGACGACGTATTCAGAAATGACTCCCGCGACAATAAAATAATATCGTATAATTAAAAAAAAACTAGAGATGTCTAGGTATAGATTATACTACTACTATACTAGGATAGATTTGCGTAATCACTGTTGATAATTTCAGTTGTCTTCTACAAAGAAATGATCATGTTTACTGCTTTTGATATAGTAGTACAGACGTTCTACATTACATTTGAAATCTCATTCCAAAGTCTCAAAATGCGTGGCGCAATTTTCATTGTGATTAATGTCCATGTGCCCCGGTCACGACTTAACACCAAGATAATCATGAATTTTCCACCCGTCTAAATATCGCAAAAAAAAATTTATTAGAAAAGAATGTAATAAAGGCAATAGAAGGTCACCCATTGAGTGTATTATTGTAACGTCTTATAGCGTTTTATTTTTTTTACTTTCACAATAGATATCGATAAAACCTGTCTAGTAATATTTTATATTAAATGAATTGTGTTTACGTAGCTGCATATCGTAGACACATTATAACGAACTAAAGTCATGCCGTATGGAATCGGAAACAAACAGAATTGTTCATGCAAAAATAAATGTTTTATGGAAATTGTTTCTATGGAATAAAGCTCTATTACGTCAAGACATAGCCTTGGGGTTCTGGTGTTCGCCAGAAGTCCCCTTGACGCGGTATCTCATTTACGCGACTTCTCGAAATACAAAAAGTAACATTCAAAAAGTTTTAACATATACATAATAACAGTCTTTAGTTCCAATTTATTTAATCACAATTTACAACTTTTTTCATTTGACCATTAATAATTTTTAAAACTATTTTCGGATATTTATAGCAACACCGTTTGTAAAAGAACCGTTCCGAAAATGAAGGCAGCTGTTAATACTTAAGATTTGAACGACGAAAATAAAAATCCAAATACTTCTCAGTATCAATTTGGAACACAAAATGAATTAGATCTGTAGTTTTTTAGTAATCGACGAATGAATATGAGTTTAGATTCTATTTTTTTTTCACCTCCGGCAATGTTAAGGTTGCCGGCCACACTTTACATTGGCATACCAGACTTTATTTAAAAAAAGAACATATCTTAGAAATTGCATAATAACAAATAATGCGAAACCACTTGGTTTTAAAATATTTTCGTAATGTAAAACATATGTGCAGTAATTTTCGTACGATTTTACGATGCCTAAAATAGTGCCAAAACTAAGTACATACGCGCGATTAGTAATATAATATTTTTTTAATACCCGTCAGCTCAGTTGACATGGAAATTAATTTCGGATTCGCGAAATATGGCTGAGAAATATTTATGCTTTAATTAGGATATTTGCTTTGCTTTTGATTATGGTGCTCCGTTTTGATTCTATTTTTTCCTTTAAAATAGTATGTACAGCTTAGTCAATGGTAGGAAGTCAACGTCACTCATAGACAAAATCAACGTTGAAATTACTACATTGCTGATCTTTTTCACGGATGGGCCTTAGGTTTTTGGAACAGAGTTCTATTTCGCATGCTTTGCTTACAGCCTGAGAGGCCGGACTAAAAAAAATAATAAGAAGTAAGTAAGTGTAGTAGGAATGAAAAACGACACCAAAAATCGAATTTTCCCGACCGTCTAGGAAACTGAAACTTTTTTCACTAACGTTCCTATAATTTATCTGCAACACCAACATTATTCGCATTTATTTACGTTTTATGATTCGTTTCATTTTTTTTATACAGACCTTTTTTCTTCTAAATACAAAAAAAAGATTAAGCAAAAGGGAGTTCCTTCTAATCGAGTGTCCATAAGACACTTCCTTTTAATTTAAAATCGATTTCGTTTTTTTTTAAACATAATTAAATTCTTTAGAAACATATTTGATCACGAATGTTTATCGTTTGATCCCCGTTTAATAACATTCCGATACTTTGATGAGCATTTACATGGCCGACTGAAGCACTTAAGATTAGATAGACCGGTTCCTCGTCTCCAGGGTGATCTAGTAAATATTCCACTTGCGAGTAGGAAGGTGGAAATTTTCTTGGTGCATGTTGCACAAACAAAGCATAACCTCGATTTTTACGATTACGACATAAACATCCCGTTTTACGACAACACTAAAGTGTTTACGAACGTTACAGTTACAACAGAAAACAATTAAAACAACTATATTATGAATAGTATACGTTGATTTATGATATAGTATTATTTCAATAATCTTTTTTTTTACAATGCTATTGAATTATCGAGAAATAGTAATCTTCTTAGAATTATTAATAATACAAGCGTTAAGTTAAAAAAAAATAGAATAGAAATATTATTACAACGTTCTATAATTATTTTTTCTATAATAGAATTAGCTAGTGTTCCATATATATACTTAATAAGTACTCTATTCTTCACTTTTCTATTTTTTTTAGATAAATTATTTATAAATAATTAAAAAACCCGTAAATAATGTGAACGCTTAAAAAGTGAGTTCCAATTGTACAGTATTACGGCTGCCCTTCCTTCCGTCCGTAACGCATGACTACTTTGCGGCAATAAAGGCAGGAATGTATATAGTTTTTTTTAGGAAGAAAAGACTACTGGATGTATTTCCAGTTTCACTGGGATATATATGGCGAGCACAAGCTCAGCCAGAGGACGTTAGTCCTATCCTTGCGATCTCATATCTACTCGTGGCATTACAACAGTAATTACGCAAAATTTTTTTTTTTCTATGATTATTTCTACGATACGAAGTTATTCATTCATCATTTGTGAACATATCCAGTACATATTTCATTAGAAACATTCGTACCTTCCTCCAGATATTTAAGCACCGGTAATTAACAGTTTTCATTTCAAAGTTAAATTTCGTCCGCGGCGGTACGATGGTTTTTAATCATTAATAATATATAAAATGTACACATTCAATAGTTATTCGTGCTAATAACAGGTATTACAATATTTTGCTTATCTGGAGTATAACAATTTGAAGGGAACAAACAACATAGTATGCCGGGTTGTTATCAGAGAATAATAATACCTAATTCTACTTCGGCGCGAAAATTACAATAACAACTGTGTTGCTATGATGAAGCTCGTCATTATCGTCTTTTACTGACGCAATTATGAGGTGGCAATATTTGAGGTGGCAAATTATGAGGTGGCAATATTTCTGTGCCCAAACCTGTAACATGAATGAAACATTACTGAATGCAATCGTTCAAAAACGAAACTCAAATACTTGTCATTTTTCCTGAGATCTTAGTTCCGCACATTTGAATTTGAATTTCAGTACATAGTGTGTGTGTTTGTGTAACCTTGTGTTTTTATTCAATTCGCTATTAAGAGGTACTGCAGCCCATCTACCGCTTCCTGCGTTGAGATATGAGGTCTCTGAATTGTAGAACGACTGCCTCATCTTTCATACTGGAACGCATTATTGATCGCGGCATACATAGGAAGGGTAATAATACCTATTCGTGCAAGCTCACAAAACGCCTTACTGCCAGTAATTACTTAAATTATAAATTTTGATAATGTGATTTTAATAACACGAGTTCCTTCACTGCACAATTCATTCGTGTATTTTTTGGTGGAAGTGTCACAAGCATGTATTAAGTACGTAAGCAAATGCTAAAATATTTATATGTAATAATTATTTATATATTTCACTAGAAACAGAAAAGGCAGGTAACCTACGAATTCGAAAATGGCACAGTCCTAACCCCCAATACGAATTACAAATGCTTTGAGCGTCGTATTCTTTAGGCAACGACGGCTTTAAATTAACATATTTTTGTGTTAGTTTGTGTATATTTTTCCTTTTTTCAAGTCGGACCGCAGCAACGGATTCGGATTGACATGATCTGTTTAAAGTGACAGTTTTAGGTCAGAAGAGTGATATTTTCTTCTTCTTCTTAGTCGAATACTTCATTGCTGAAGGTCGTGTCCTTGAAAGCCCTTCGTGGCTCTTTGTACCCTCAGCTTTCATTTGCTTCGGTTTTCGGCTTCTCTCACGGCGTTCGTAACAGGGAGTCCAGTGAGCGCAGTTATCTGATCCGACCAACGGTTTGGTGGCCGGCCGGCGGGTCTTTTCCCTTCTACCTTGCCCATCACAATCAATCTTTCAAGGTTGTCTGGTGGCCGCCGAGCAATATGACCAAAGTAACCAAGAACCTTCTGGTAGCAAATCGTCGACATTCTCGTTACTATACGAAGTTGCTCGAGGACAGATTTGTTTGTACTCTTGGTGGTCCACGGTATGTATGAGAGTGATATAGGCTACTTTTTATCCCAACAAAACATCTCAGTCCCGCCGGAAACTACACTAGCACTTTTTCTTGAACGCGCGGATGAAGCCTCAAGTAAGTAATAGTTAGTCTTATATGTGTATATATAAAATCCAGTATATGTATGTATGCTTGTCCTCTACGCGCTCCTACGTCATTCTTGCGATTGTAATGAAAACTAGGTATTTCAGGGAAGATTTTCTGTTATGGTCCATCAACATGCAGTATCACAACGTAACCAGTTTTCACTAGTTAGTTATAGAATATCATTTACCGACAAAACGCTATCGTTGAGGATAACCCCAGTATATTTCATTAATCGTTAATGTAATGGCTGTATAAAACAGATAGAAGGAAATCCCCTAACTTATTGTAGCTATTATGCTAATTTTCATCAATGTGACGCTGTCCTAGAACGTGAATACGATAGTTATTTTATTTTTGATGGTTCTAGAAAAGTATTTCTCGTGGCTATGTCTCACACTCAAATAGCCCATCGGGTGTTAAGAATTCCACAGAGATTATCAAGACTCCCGGTGCCTCCTACTTTTCGAAGCTTCAATTGTATTGTGTAGCAGTTGTCGCGAAGCAGTAATGCGCTTCGGTTTGAAGTCGTCGTGGCCTAACGGATAAGACGTCCGGTGCATTCGTGTTGAGCGATGCACCGGTGTTCGAATCTCAGGCGGATACCAATTTTTCTAATGAAATACATACTCAACAAATGTTCACTATTGATTTCCACGGTGAAGGAATAACATCGTGTAATAAAAATGAAACCCGCAAAATTATAATTTGCGTAATTACTGGTGGTAGGACCTCTTGTGAGTCCGCGCGGGTGGACCACCACCCTGCCTATTTCTGCCGTGAAGCAGTAATGAGTTTCGGTTTGAAGGGTGGGGGAGCCGTTGTAACTATACTTGATACTTTAGAACTTATATCTCAAGGAGGGTGGCGCATTTACATTGTGGATGTCTATGGGCTCCAGTAACTACTTAACACCAGGTGGGGTGTGAGCTCGTCCACCCATCTAAGAAATAAAAAAAATAAAAAATAAAAGAGTGGGACTGTCGTTGTACTGTAAAACTGACTTAAAACTCATGCTAAGCGTGATTGGCGTTTACGCTGTATGTCTTTGGGCTCCGATGACCACTTAACTAGATGAAGCGTGAGCTCGTTCCCTAATCTATGGATTAAAAGGTTCTAAGGTTTATTATTCTAAAGGAGTTAAAAGTTCGAACGAAAGTAGGTTGTTGGGCTTGTTAGCTCGGGAAAATATAATTAGTTGTCAAAGTTATTTTTGGTCACTATCCGTATACTTATATTCCGTTATCAATGGTTATCTTTTCCATGAAATATGGTTGCCCACACGTTGTAATTACGTGTTTGTTTTGTGCTTGTTATTCGGTAAAAATAATTATTGTTATGAACAATTGTTGATCCATAATAGCTTCCTCGGTTTAGCGGTAGCATTTGATATTTAGTATGTTTTTTACTTTTAATGACGGTAATCGATCATTGAGGAAGTCGATTAGAGAAAACATTCGATACGAAAAGTACGTAATAATCACAAAAGCAACAGATATTTATAGTTATTGCTATTTCCCAGAAATTGTAAAAAAATATGAGACCTACGTAGCCAGAAGAACGTTCGACGCTCTACGCCTATATCTACAAAATCTCTATATTTAAAAATGAATTGCTGTTCGTTATTCTCGCTAAAACTCGAGAACGGCTGGACCGATTTGGCTAATTTTGGTCTTGAATTATTTATGGAAGTCCAGAGAAGGTTTAAAAGGTAGATAAATATGAGAATGCTCGGAATTAAATAAAAATAACAATTTTTTTTTCCTTTTATGTGTCCCCCGTCGGACGGATTTCTTTTGTTTGTTTTAAATTTATTTTAAACAAAAGTTTAGGTATTTTATTTATCGATTAAGGCACTACGAAGTCTGCCGGGTCAGCTAGTTATATAATAAAATAATGATATTATAATAAACGACTATGTTTACGACAAACTCTGTGCGATTAAAACAAACTTTATCTTCTTTAACCCTATAGATAAGACATATTTATACGGGAATAGATGCGCCACTGACGAAATAGTGCGCATTTTTAGCGATTCAATGTTCTTCAGTGCCATACCCGTCTTTGAGTTCGACTACCCATCTAACGCAATAAATTAATAAAGAATCCTTTATAATTACTAGTAGGTATGTTAACATCAAAGAGAAATACGATAGGAATGTGAGAGATACAATGTCAAAGATCGCATTGTACCACCAGTGATTCTTCTGATAAAGCGGACGTGTTTACAATAAAGTAATTATTTAAAATGGAATTTATGTATTCATAAATCAAAGAAGCTGTCTTTTCAATCAGGGCAAAAAGTCATCACTACATTTATAGCTCTGGAAAATAAGTTAATAAGTAAAGAAAACTCTGGCATAATATTATAATGAGTGATTACCACTTAATGATACGACAGAATTCTAATACTGGCTGTGAGTACCAAAATTTGTAAAATGACTAACCCACCTTCGTAAACCACAAAAACTGTAAGCTAAGAAAGGAGCGTAATTTTATACATCTCTCAAACTTAGCACGTTGTTTTCAAATGTCGACTAATGATATCTTAATCGTCCGTGACCACAAAAACTGTGGAGTATTTGAAACGTCCGCTATAAAAGAATGTCAATAAAAACCCGAGATTGAACCGTAATAGTTTAAATTTTATCCACGAATCGCGAAAACCGAACAAAAAGACGTATCATACGATTTTCACTTTTAAAAAATGTGCAAACATTCAAAACATCTTTACATTTTATTACTATATCAATAAAAACTACTATAACATTTCTTCATTCGGCTTAAAAAACTGACTCATTCGTAAACAAGTTTAAAGATACTTTAATGTGTAATAAAAACAGCGGTAGGTGGAAAACTTCATATGACTGTAGTTATAAATTTAATTCCGGAATTTCCAACCAACTTTTTTCGATTTGAAGGCACTTTTTGTCGTTCCACCACTTATGAAAATCATGGCCATATATATATCATTTATCTCCATTGCTTCAATAGATAGATCTAGTTTGTCCTGTTATCTCCAGAGATGAAGAAACAACATCGTGTAAAAATCAAACCCGCAATGTATATAGCATTTACGTGTATTTTGGAAGTCGACGCCCGGTACTTGGATTATATATTAAACAATACAATCAACATTACTAGACTCCAATAGTTTACGTCTTTCCGGATCCATCAGATTCAATAACCTTTGCATTAGACGCCTTCAGCTTTAACACTAGAAGCAGGCTTAGGAACGCCGGTAACCGTACTCGTCGAGCTTGACAAAGAGGTCGACGTGCAACCTAACCTAAGCATCAGCCCGCTGAGTTTCTTGCCGGATCTTCTCGGCGGGTCGCGATTCCGATCCGGTAGTAGATTCGTTCGCGAAGCAGAACAGATGCTCTTGAGTTGTTAGGTCTCCTTCGGAGGCGCTCGGGCAGCTGTTAGCAAATCCCACCCCTCCTGGCTGAGCCTTTGTTCGCCCACCTTTCCTAGTGAAACTGGAAAGGCCACCAGGCCACCAGTAATCCTTCAGACCTAAAAAAAAAACTCCAATAATTGACTTGACTAGCGAATCCATTTTGTGTGCAGTTAAATGATAAGAAAATCGTAGAGACTAGTCTGAGGTTAAAGACAACAATAGAAGAACTCACCCAGCACAATGTTATTATGGGAAAAATTAAAGAACAATGAATGAAAAGTCATATAGTAAATTTATTAACAATATCACACGTTTCGTTTTTAATAAAAGTAAATTAATAATAAATGCGCCCACACATCGGACGCTTTCTGAATATCAACGACGGATGCTGCAGGCAGACGATTTGGCGCGCTGAATTTTTTTCAAAAGGATCTGTGACAACACAACGCAAATGAGTTTTTGTTACTAAAAGCTTTAGTTAACATGGTTCGCATTAAGTCGAAGAGGGACAAATTTTTAGAAAAATTTATGAATTTCCCAAGGCTTTCAATTTGATTTCTTTATAAAGTAACCCCTCCTGAGTTAGAATTTAAATTACTTTAAGGTATTTGACCATTCAGGACGCTAATACACTACTTCTATGAATCGATCATTTCAAATACGCATTAGGTAGTTACAATCGGCCATTCTTCATTATCTAATTTTCTGTCTTATTTTATCTACCTTAAATGAGTTTGTGTCACTAAAAACTTCAATTAGGTAACATGGTTCGCATTAAAAAGAAGACAGACCAATTTAAAAAAAAGAAAAAGATTGAAATTATGAATGAAAAACTTATGAATTTCCGTTAAATGGTTACTGGAGCCCATAGACATCTACAACGTAAATGCGCCACCCACCTTGAGATACAAGTTCTAAAGTCTCAGTATAGTTACAACGGCTGCCATACCCTTCAAACTGAAACGCATTACTGCTTCACGGCAGAAATAGGCAGGGCGGTAGTACCTATCCGCACGGACTCACAAGTGGTCCTACCACCAGTAATTACGCAAATTATAATTTTGCGGGTTTGATTTTTATTACACGATGTTATTCCTTCACCGTGGAAGTCAATCGTGAACATTTGTTGAGTACGTATTTCATTAGAAAAATTGGTACCCGCCTGCGGGATTCGAACACCGGTGCATCGCTTCAACACGAATGCACCAGACGTCTTTAGGCCACGACGACTTCATCTTATCCTTTAGACCACGACGACTTCCGCTTGAGCTAAAAATCTAACTGTGCGCACTATTACATTCCTTTAAATAATTTTCGTTCCTTTTACAAAACTCACCAGGTTGTCATGATCGATCTTTCTTTGTTGGTTTTTCCTTAAAACCGCAGCAGGAGGAACCGGCCTCCTTGTCGGCGGATCTCTTGCTGGAACTGAAGACTTCTTCGAATTCCTAGCGCTTAGTATTTTAGTTAGCAAAATGTGATTGTGCCTCTCAATCTCTCGTAGTCTCTCGTTAGAGAAAGACATGTTAATACGCCGCGTTTGAGGCACTGAAATAGAGCTGTAAAAAAACATTGAACCGATTATGGCCTAAAAAACTGCGTCGTAGGGTTGCTACAAGTTGAATATAATTCTGTATCCGAAAATTGAAGTACCCGTAATAAAGTTTCAAGTTATAAAAAAGGTTCTCATAACTGCCACTATCAAGAAAAAAAGAGACGTGTAGCACTCGGGGACTGCCGCGGTAAAGCTATTGCAAAGTATTTTTTATCAACTTATGCAATTACAATTAGACAATAATAATTTAATATTAAAACAATAATAAAAATAAGACCACGCTATATTTATAAACATTAACAAAAGCAAAACATTAACTGTCCCCTTCACACTCTTAAGCTAGACCGCGTGAGAGAGAGATGGGCAGACTTTTCATGATGCTCATGCAGTGCGACGTCACGCCGCGCGCTTATTCACAAACACTACACCAGCGCAACGTGTGAATGTGTTGAACGCGAGCTATATAGTAGGCGTAGTGGGGGTGTCAGGTTATTTTCGTTACGGAATTTCTTGAATCAGTCGCCGCGCTCAAAGCCCGCGATAGAAGCTATGCAATAGCTTAATTAAGTCACAAAGTATGAAAATATTATTTTAG
The DNA here is from genome assembly GCF_030267445.1 of Bombyx mandarina. Taxonomy (NCBI): domain Eukaryota; kingdom Metazoa; phylum Arthropoda; class Insecta; order Lepidoptera; family Bombycidae; genus Bombyx; species Bombyx mandarina. The sequence goes on from NC_143234.1 coordinate 17,098,219, forward strand.
CCTCGCGTCATCTTAACTTATCCGAGAATGTAATCTACATTTTAAATTACATATACTGATATTTGCCGACGACCTGATTAGGATCCGAGCAGGATCGGAGCATCTTGGGACAAACTTTGCCGGGACTTATGTTCAGCAGTGGACGTCTGTAGGCTTAGTGTATATTGAGGTGTGAAAAAATACATACGAATTGAAAACTAGCCTATTGATATAAAATCTAAATATCGTTTCTAATTTTTTTTGCTATTTTCTAATTTTGTCCTTACCCATAGTTAGATCTTCCAGAAATCGAATTGGGTTTATTAGTGGACATTAAAGACTGGCTTTTTGTCAAGTTCACACATGTCTGACTGGGTCCACGGCTCGTTTCGCTTTTAGTCACTCTCTCTACTGTTTCAATAGACACTTCCTCTTCACTCTTATCATCTTCGAACTCATCTGAATAAGCGTCTTCGTCATCCGTGTAATATCTTTCGGTTTTCTCATCATCTTTTGATTCGTACACACAAGTCTCAACGCAAACGTTCGGAGGTCGTTTCACGGCGTCGACTATGCATCCCATTTCCGTGAATTCTTTCGACAGTTCATCTATTTCGTTATTGTTCTCTTCCTGTATTTTAGTTTTTACAGCTTTAGAATCGCCCGATGAATTTTTTGTGTCGATATAATCTCTGACTTCTATAGTACTCTCTCGGCGTGACATTGTGGGAAGCGTGCTATCTAACGGCTGCTAAAAAATTACAAATTCGTGAATACATATTTGTTTAAGTCGATGGGTGAAAGACTATTTGGTTTAAGCGACATTTCTCTTAATAAGTGACAATTATCTTTTTAATTAAAGGTCCATTTTATTTGGTATTAGTATCAACAATTCAATGTTTTAATTGAACTTCAATGAAGCTTACTCCATTTAAGTAAATAGCTAAAGAAGTTTTTTTGTTATGATATTTTTTCCAAATTTTAAATATTAAACGGCTCTCTTGTAAATTTGCAAAAATGTCGCTTAAACCAAATAGTATTTCACCCGTCGATATAATTAATTAAAATAATATATTTAAAGCGTGAACATAGCATTTGATAATAGATACGGTGACGGCGAAAATTACAACCGTTCTGCGGAACTCCAAATGTGGATAAAATATTTTAAGATAGACGCAAAAATAAATTAAGTTACGAGCAAATAATCATCGGGTCAAATTTTGAAGTACATATATGCGGTAATCTTTGTTATGAAACAAAATTCAAATTGTTAACAATAACCATACTTTTAAATCTACTAAATTTTATAATGACAATTTATCTAAACTGTATCTATCACTCACTTCTAAAATGTATCACAACGTAAAGTAGAAATAAACTTACCTAAAAACGGAAGCTCCTGTCAGTTTACTTGTAGCAATTATATATTTAAATATTTGCTCAAATTAAGCCAGTTCCTCACTAATCTATTCACTTCGCAAAAAATCTCACAAAATTTACAATTTACAAATACTTATAAAAATTGAATTGTTTCATTGATGGACATAAAAGTTTTGACACATTGCTAATATTTAAATTTCGACTGTCACTGATAATTTTCCTTATCATACAGCCAGTCATTAATGAAAAACATTGTGATTTTTATATTATTAGCGTAAAAGTAACATATCTTCAGTGTCCTTTGTTTTTAAAATCGATAAAGTCCCTAGCAACCAAACCTAAATAACACAATAACGATGTTGTTCATAATGAGTCACTACCGAGAGCTTTAGCAGTGTTAATTTTGTGAAGAATAACAGGATTAATAAGATGTTGTTCCAAAAAAATGGTTATGGTATATTTAGGCAAATTTAATGGCTTTCAATCGACTTTATCATAGAAATCGACTTTTCTGTTTCGTAGTCTCACTGTTTAGCTCATCTCTTGATATTTGAGTTTGACATTTTCAAATCACAATTTGATTAGTTACCGTAACTCATTCAGTACAATTTCACTTTTAATCATTCATTCAATCTCAGGTTCTTATCATTGAATAGGACCTTATTATTCTTTTGGAAAATAATGTTTCTATGAATTTCATTTATTATTACTTTCTGCTTAAAAAAAATGGTGACTATAATAAAAAACCAGTTATTAAAACATCTATCCAGGTATGTGTCAGAAACTAAACCAGAAAAATATGCAATTAACTAAATAGGCACACATTAAACAAATTTTCTAATTAAACTATGATTTTAATCTCATTACATGATAATAATTTAACTTAACTATATACTCACTTAATATGAGTAGTTTTAAAATTCAACTGACATATTTTTATTTCCTTTGTTTCTTCAGATTCTCTTGTCAGAAACCATACAAAATTTAAAATCCATAGTTATGAACCAGGTTGCAATATTCTGCAAACCTGAAAGTAAACAAAACTAGCTTACTTTTATACCTTATACGAATTTCGATAAAAATGATAATATGAAGAATTCAATGTGATTAGGTTCACAAAAAACTTATCACCGGAGCAAATCTCACTATCGGCACTTCGAGGTTCCGGTGAACTCCAAGACTTGACCCTCGATGAAGATTTACTTACTGATCTCCTAGAACTACCAGGATGGCTGCGGCTCACATCTGCTAAATGCAATCGAGCATCTTTCAGAATACAATGGACCAAACTGAAGACTGTGCCCATTGTACTGGTAAAAGTCATTTCAATGAGTAATAATTAAGGGCATCTTTACCCTCTAGACTTGATTTGGTAGTGCGTTAATAAAACGGATCACTCCCAGTGAAATCTTTAGTACCCAAATATTAGAATTTGTTTATGAATAACTACATTTTATAATTTGTATTTAGCATTAAAATTATTTAGAAACTAACAAAAACACATAACAACTATTTGCAACATATTCTTTAGTTATTCCCAATAAATAATATTTTAAGTATAATGTAATATATATGATCATCGTCAGCCCACAGTCGCTCACTACTGGACATAGAACACTCCCAATTCACACCACTGAGCCCAGTCTTCAACTCTCTTACACCTCTCGCTGGCCACTCTTCAGAAGTCATCACCTAGCCAATATGATATATATATTTATTCATTGTTCATATTGTTGTTATTTTAATAAATATGGAAGGTATGCTATGATTCTATATGTACTGATGTGTCAAATATTGTAGTTCTGTGTTATTATTATCTAACTAAAACTCTAATACACAGACAGACGGCATTCTTAAATTATAACAAAAACAAACTATCAAGGACATAACACAACAAGACTAATTCATTAAAAACATGCAGGTAGATTCATGCATAAATACTGACAAGTAATGAATAATGCATATCAGAGTTACAGTCTACTGAATTAGTTAGCAACATAGTGTTAGCCTTCAACTCTTCAAATTTAGTGTTTGTTAGTATGCAATATTCTCTATTATGAAAATGAAAAGTTTTTGATTTATAATCATAGTTGGTCAAAGTACACACCAACACAGCACAGCAACAATAAAAAGTATAGATGTACTCTTTTTTTAAAATCACTGTCTTTTAACATATGTGTCATGATATGTGCTCTGAAGAATTGCTTGCGATGATCAGGTCATCTCGTTTTTACTATTACACTGCATACGACAATAAAAAAATACATTACAAATCATGATTCATTACAAAATAAGTATTAAGTTAGCGAAATCAATATTACAAAAAAAAATTGTTACATGTTAAGTGCTTTTTTTATGTGCTCAACCTTAGTATTACAGAGTTTTTGTGTACAACAAATTGCCAGAACACGTAAAATGTTTTGTTAGTAAACTTCAAGGTCAAATAGACAAGTGTTTGTTGTTTTTCAGAATCTAGACGAAGTCCATATAGCTTTGGAGGTATGTTCAGAACCTCGGGTTATGAATCCGAGTGCGGCCGGTGCTTTACCTGTTCCAGGAAAATATAGTTATATACACAAGGTAACATATGAATTATTTTAGATAAATATTGGAACAAATATAAAAATTAGATAATGTAGAGCTTAAATATTTGAACGATAAACTATTTAGATAAAATATTATCTACACAAATATTACAAAGAAATTTGAATGTGTTCATGGATTCTCTACATTATTACTTTGTATTGAGAAATACCTTTTGCATTATTTATCTCGTTCATTGAAGTAAAACTATCTCAGTCTTAATTTTAAATTTAAGACAAGTGAAACGATGGGGTATAATAGTTTATCAAAACGGGTATCAATATATTGCACTAATCAGGGCCATGTTATCTCAAGTCTCAGTTTTTATTGTAAAATAACAATCCCGATGGAACTCAAATAGGCTGAATGGTGGTAATTACCTTTCACCTACCTACAGAGTTTGCAGGTTTCCTTTTTTATTACGCAATGTTATTCCTTCAATGTGGAAGGTGAAATTCTCATTAACTTGAAAATGGCTATTTTTTTATTTAGACCTGAAATTTATTTCTAGACAAGTATTGGGTTTATATTAAATATTTGTATATTGAAATACTGAAAAGATAAAATAAAGCATAGATAAATATGTCATATCCTTATGTTTTGGTTCATTTCAGGTGATAGACGGAATCTCAGTGGCTGTGAATCATGTACAAATAGACTTCAACTGTGATGCGTTCACCAGTAGTGTTCAAGTACGTTAATACAATAATTACATTAAATAATTTATTTAACTTCAGTGATATCTAGCAGGATGACAGTTCCAAATAGAAAACCCTTTTTTTTCGGGCCGGGGGCCGAAACTCCTACCACGTCACTGCGCCTAGGGGGCGTGTGGGGTATGTGGGATTGACGATCTGTTGATGTTGGGAGCAGCTCGTGGACCCAAGGAGTTTTAGGGCCCTACCGCACTAAACGACTCCCCTGCACTCTTATAACCGACATCCAATCTCCGTCCGGGGTCAGAACCCGGTCAAAGTAGGGGGGTTCCTGCGGTCAACACTAGAACCAGACACGCGGCGCCACCCCGAGGACGCCCGACCGACGGGTCGTCGAGGCGATAGTCGACGGCCAACGACGCCGATCTCCGCAGTACGGCAGCCCTACCAGGCCGCCTGGGCGATGCCGCTGGTGGTCCGGGATACCCCGCTGGGCCAGAGCCAGCCTGCCGGGTCGGAACGCGATACACAGCTGACCGGGAAGTAAAGAAAACCCTATCTAAACTACATCAGTGAATAAAGGGAATTAAAGAAAGACATTGCTGCAGTTCGATATTCTGGTCGTTGAATCATATCTTCTGAATTAGGTGTTCCTTTATCCGTGGGTAGAATATTAAACAGCCTTCGCTATTACAGATTTCAAGGGTGACCGTTGAGTCACGCACTCCAGACGGTCGGAAAGGGGATCTAAGACTGACTAGAATCAAATGTACTGATACGGGACAACTACTTATTTTTAAGGTATTTATAGATCATGTTTTAAGCTATTGCATCGCTTTTATCGCGGGCTTTGAGCGCGGCGACCGAATCAAGAAATTCCGTAACGAAAATAAAACGTAACACCCCCACTCCGCCTACCATGTAGCTCGCGTTCAACACATTCACATGTTGCGCTTGTGTGTGTTTGTGAATAACTGCGCGGCGTGACGTCGCACTGCATGCGCATTATGAAAATTCTGCCAATCTCTCTCTCTCTCGCGCGGTCTAGCTTATGAGCGTGAATGAGACAGTTGATGTTTTGCTTTTATTAATGTTTATAAATATAGCGTGGTCTTATTTTATTATTGTTTTAATATTAAATTATTACTGTCTAATTATAATTGCATAAGTTGATAAAAAATGCTATGCAATAGCTTTACCGCGGCAGTCCCCGAGTGCTACACGTGTTTTTTAAATGTGTAACACAGGACTCTTCATTATAACCCATTTGCAGCTAAGTACCATCACAATGCAGCGCGAGTAGTCAAGAAATCGCTGCATAATTATTTATTTTGGGGTGTTTTAAAAATATTAAGAAGTTGTGAATGTTCTTTCAGGAGCTGGAATGGCAGAGCGCTCGCATAGAAGCCAAAGCCCACGGCGCGGCTTCGGCTAATTTACCTCCCTTGCGACTCTTGTTAGGGAATACACACTGTCGTATTGTTATAAAGAAGAGGCTATCAGGTAAAAAGTACTAACCTATTGTAAAATTAGTATAATAACAAAGAGTATAGTATAATTTTTTAAGGGATTTTATGACCTGGTAACTAAGACATTTAGGTCGTCTTATTTTAATTTTAATGATAACTTTTTTATATGAAAAATGATATTATGAAATGAAATGAAGTTGATTATTATGAAACATGGCATGAAATGAAATGAAAATGAAATGAAATGAGATGATATGGGATGAAGTATAATCTCAGTAAAATGGTGGTAATTTACTGAGACTTTTTCAGTGGACTTTTTGGAAGATCCCGAGAAGTTACGTCCAGCGGCTTTATTTCATTTTCCCACATTTGTGCACTTTCACAGATACTAAATAGTTAATAAACCACCGTTATTAAACATTTAAACCTGAAGAAACACTAATTAAACAAAATAAAATAAATCACAGAACATCACTCCTCGCGTTCACGCAAAAAAGTCCGTATAGTATAATTTTGTACCAACTAAACTAAAGCTGTTATTAGACGCGTGAATATTGAAACACTATTCGAAGACCACAGATAATATATTAACGTAATGATTGAATGAATGGTATTTATTGTTTAGTTCTGAATAAATGTGTACTATAGTTATTAGTGTTGATAATAGTCTTGCTGTATTTAATGTTATTAATTCCTGTAACTACCTAATTGATACAATAAGATTTTTCTTCGATGCGAAAAATAATACCTCCCTTAACCGCAAATAAATAATAACATGCCATTCACCTTAAAGCAAAAAATCGAACCTTAGACATAGACTGAGAGAGCGACCTTCGACTGTTCAGATTGTGCGGTGATAGCATCCCGACTGGCCATCTGCCCGGAGCCCGTGGCGTGGGCGCTCACAGACGGGCAGCTCCGCGCCGCGCTGGCCTGCGCCGCCGCCCTCGCGCAGCCCGTGCGCCGGGCCACCGCCGCCGCCACCAGGGCCAAGGCGCTCAGGAAGGCAAGTTCACATCTACTAATATAAAGCTCACGGCCCACCTGGTGTTAAGTGGTTACCGGAGCAAATAGACATCTACGGTTTAAATGTCACCATCTACCTTGAGATATAAGTTGTAAGATCTCAATATAGTTACAACAGCTGCCGAATTCTCAGAACCGAAACGCATTACTGCTTCATAACAGAAATAGACAAGGTGGTTGCACCTACCCGTGCGGACTCACAAGAGGTCCTACCACGCAAATTATAATTTTGAGGGTTTGATTTTTACTACAGAATGTTATTCCTTCACTGCGGAAGTCAATTGTAAACATTTGTTAAGTATGTATTTTATTAGAAAAATTGGTACCCGCCTGCGGGATTCGAACACCGTTGCATCGCTAGATACGAATGCACCGAACGTCTTATCTTTTAGGCCACGACGAGTTCAGACTGTCCATTAAAGTTATAAAATAAAATGTTTCAGATAGAAGAGCCCCGGGAGCAGATACAGAGCCGGCCGAGCGGCGCGGCGGGCGAGCGCGACATCCTGGCGCGCGTGTTCGCTAAGCACGACGTGCGGGAGACCTCGTACCATCTACTCGCGCCCAGGATCGACTTGCATCTATGCGACGACCCGGGATGTTAGTACCACTACACTGTACTCTTTTTTTTTATTATTACTTAGATGGGTGGACGAGCTCACAGCCCACCTGGTGTTAAGTGGTTACTGGAGCCCATACATCTACTTTGAGATATAAATTCTAAGGTCTCAGTATGGTTACAACGGCTGCCCTACCGTTAAAACCGAAAAGCATTACTGCTTCACTGCAGAAATAGGCAGGGTGATTGTACCTACCCGTGCGGACACACAATTGTGCACAGTTACAACGAGCGTCTTTAGGCTCCAATGACTTCGGTTACATTACAATGAAATGTATTTATAATGTTTTGCAGTGGGTCGTTCAGAAAAGCCGTCTCTATCGAAAGGTGGCGCTCTACAAGTTACGCTGATCAGCATGCAAGCTGACTTATTTCCATACCACAAGGCGTCTAACGACAGGAGACACTGGAAAGGCTACAGGTATACTCCATAGAATAAAATTCAATCTGAATCTTAACTTGACTCATTATAGTGATAAAAGTCAGACGACAGTCCGACAGACAGTTAGAATGAACTCTCCTCCACGGTGTTTCCCGAGCGCTATAACATGTCCTTCTTCAAACGAGGCTTGTGGAGAGTACTTAATGGTAGGCAGCGGCTTGGCTCTAACCCTGCCATTGCTGACATCCATGTGCGACGGTGACCACTTACCATCAGCTGTATGCTCGTCTGCCTACAAAGACAATAAAAAAATATTTAAAAAAACGAAAGACAGTCTATGCAATTGAATGGGGTGAGTGTGAACTCACATGAAGTGTACTAATCCAAATGCTCTCGGTTATTATTGTGACCATCTGCACCAACTAAAACACGACAAACTGAATGTTACCCGTCGTCTTAATACAGACATTCTACACTTCGCAATACGACACACTAGACCCACAATACTCTCTACCACCAGTAAAATTAGGAGTGGGGGGAATACTACTACAGACGAATTGTTACGTAATGTCACCCACCAAATCTGTCCGCGGTCGCGTACCCTTGTCCCCTGATAAGCAGCGGACGTATTTACTGACTTGAAAAGTAATTGTATATATATTTTTTAGAGAATCCGCAACACCACACAGTCAGTGGCTGTCTCAGGCGCTATCGTCATTCTGCACGAACCTGCTGGAAACTCTCGATCCGAGGCCACTCTCTACTAACAATAAGGTCACAATGATTTATGTTTTCAATTGTATACCCGTACTAGTGTGTCTGCGGTCTGTTTAGGCAGCGGCTTGGCTCTGCCCCTGGCATTGCTGACGTCCATGGGCGACGGTAACCACTCACCATCAGGTGGGCCGTATACTCGTATGCCAATACGACAATAAAAAATTAAAACTATGCCAGAAATCTTGACTAAAGTGTCTATGTCAGCTACTACGGTAAATTGATTAAGTGGTAGGCAGCGGCTTGGCTCTGCCCCTGGCATTGCTGAAGTCCATGGGCGACGGAAACCACTCACCATCAGGTGGGCCGTGTGCTCGCCTGCCTACAAGGGCAATAAAGAAAGGCCTTATCGAATAGAAACAAAAACAAAAAAATATTTTGCAACCTTGTACCAGCAGTAGTAAACTTATGAAGCATCCGTTATCTGATGATCGACTCCAAATACGCAAAAGATATGCGGATTCGATCTTTGTTGTACATGCAATTCTTGTAAAAATCAATATACACCGGTCGTCGTATTCATCAGGCGGCGGACGCTTCACATTCGACACTGAACTTGTTGTTGTCAATCAACGTATACTAACAACAAGGCAATTTGTGTTCTAGAACCAGGTCGCGAGAGGTGAAGAGACCGCGTCGAACGGTACAAGTCAGAAGCCGGCAGCGGAGGCCCCGCAGCGCGGCGCCTCTAGTATCCCGCCCACTACGACTACGTCACAACGTAATTACTCATACATTACTTACTCACACGCGTCCTGTGTAGTTTAAGAAGACGAGGACCGCTCGTACTGGACATTCCTAACGTCTGTACATCAAAAGAATCGCAATCGAACCATTTTAGATTAGAGATATATCGATATCGATTAGAGATATATATTATATATCGCACATACGGTGCTATCGCGTCACTTATGCTAATAATAATAATTAATTTAAATAATTATTTTTTTCAGGAGAAGCGTTTGGAAACTCAACATCTTATTACAATTATTATATAGTTCTTCTCGACTAAAGAAATAAAATGATAATATTTAAACTACAACTTTAAACTTCGTCAGTAAAAGCAAACATTCTCACTAATAACTATTAAAAAAGTGGATTTTCTCATACTCAGTTCAGTTTTATCAAAAATTGCATATAAGTGATGTTATAGCACCATACGTGCGTTATGTCGGGACGACCGCATTATCGATACCATCGTCAGACATCATAGGGGCGAATTGCTAGGGCTATCGAGTTAAGAGAGATAGTGAGTGCGTAAAACACGTTTGTTGTCTTAGAGCAATTTTGCTCTAATTTTGACGTATGAAAACGTACTAAGCTTAAATTCACGAATAAGTTCGTGTAATCGAAATCATACCTGCAAAAATTATAATTTGCGTAATCGTTTGCCCCGAAGCAGTAATGCATTCTCACTGGTGGTAGGACCTCTTGGGAGTTCGCACGGATAGGTGCCGCCGCCCCGCCTGTTTCCGCCGTGAAGCAGTAATGCGTTTCGGTTCGAAGGGTGGGGTAGCCGTTGTAACTATACTGAGATCTTAGAACTTATATCTCGAGGTGGGTGGCGCGTTTACGTTGTAGATGTCTATGGGCTCCAGTAACCACTTAACACCAGGTGGGCTGTGAGCTCGTCCATCCATCTAAGCAATAAATAAAAAAATATATATTGAAAAACGACGCAAACGCTATACTGTAGAACTAAGACTTAGAACTCATGTCTCAATGTGGGTGACGCATTCACGTTGCTGATGCCTATAGACTCCGGTAACCATTTAACACCAAAAGAAACGTGAGATCGTTCACCTGTTTAAACATTGAAAAAAATTACAACTGAAGAACAGGTTTAATGACCACAATGTCGCGGGGATTGCATAACAACTTATTTAAATGACAAATATGCTGTCTTGATCTATACTTACTTTTTCGGATGGGACAACCATAGGCCTTGTATAGTAGCTATAGTGCGCGCGGAACTGGTTGGCCGCGTCTTAGGTGGCGACAGGGGTGAGGGGGCGGGTTGCCTACTGCTCGCACACGAGATTTGACAGTGATGACTAAATAATAAAAACAAAATAATATAATATAATCATTTACACAACAAAAATACCAAAAAAAAAGCTAGTGGAGTTCACCTAGTAATCGTAATTCGACCATAATGACAGGCACCATAAGGTTCAACTTAATTTTTTTAAACAGTTTCTGTTTTGTTCTGTTGTGTACAATTGAAAAAAAAAATGAGTAATGTTTTGGTTTTCACTTTTTTTAAAAAGATATTGTAAAAATAATTTTGTAAGGTTCATAAAGTAAATTTGCTTATTTGGATGAGGTTTTCAGATTGAGATCCAGAGGGAGCTCAGTCAGCCTAAGTTCTTCTATGTTTTTTGCACTGGATTACCTAGTTCTTAGTAAATTTTGAGTCTTAGATTGCGATCACTCATGGAAATGCAATTTTCTAGCGTCACCAACAAGAACTCGTATACTTCAACAACTAGGAAAACTGATGACGACATGTCTGGTGCTGAGGATAGATAATTTCACGGTTTATAAGGTAATATACAAAAAAACATTGTGTACATAAAATTTCTAGACATAAAAAAATGTTAAGTTAAAATTTCAAAATAATTGTTTTTAATATTAAAAGAAGACGTGTCATTGCGTTACAATTTGGTACAATAAGGTATACTCTTTTGAGTTGCGAAGTAGACTTGTTCAGGTTTGACGCGTGGGACATCCGCTATATACCTTAGGAACTTCGGCCTCATATCTCAAAATGGTTTGGGATTTTCACGTTGAGATGTTTATGGGCTCCGGTAATCGCTTGACACCGGATGATGATATATCCGTCTATCTGACTCGTCTATGCAATAAAAATAAAATGTTATCGTCATTATAGTTGCAGTCTGTTCACTGTGACAAACAATTCCAACTGAAATAACGTATGTGTAATTTTAAGTCACACAACCAAATTGATATTATTGCTAAACCAGTAATTCATAACCTACATTTATTTGATTATTGCTTTTATGGGCAAACGATTATACGACCCCCCGGGTGGACCCACCGATGCACGGTCCCCGCCGCTCACAAGTGTAACCGTCAAAACAAACTTACTATTAAATTAATTGTTTGTTATTAATTGAAGTCGTTGCGGCCTAAAAGATAAGACATCCCGAGCATTCGTACCTAGCGATGCACCGGTGTTCGAATCTCGTTCTAATTACTGGTGGTAGGACCTCTTGTGAGTCCGCCCTGCCTATCTCTGCCGTAAAGCAGTAATGCGTTTCGGTTTGAAGAGCGGGGCAGCCGTTGTAACTATACTGATACCTTAAAACTCATATCTCAAGGTGGGTGGCGCATTTACGTTGTAGATGTCTATGGGCTCCAGTAACCACTTAACACCAGGTGGGCTGTCAGCTCGTCCACCCATCTAATCAATAAAAAATATATTTTTAATCAAGAACCCATCACTACAGCAAATCGTAGCGGAGAGTTGTTTCCCGATTGCAGAGTGGTAATTATTAAACTGTTGTCACAGGTATCAACTGGTTCGAAAACTTACGAAGCCTTGCGGCCTCTGGTCAACGCAGAGAAGGCGACTCTACCCGGAGACGCCGGCCTCCTGCACGCTGAACTCACGTTCTTCTACTATCCCGGAGACGACTGCTTACCAGGTACCTGTCAACTGTCACTGTCAACTGAGTACACACGGAGACGTCAGACGCATCCTCAGTCATGTCTAAAGGGATAATAGGGTCGTCGAAAAATCACGAAGTACCTTATAAACCCAAAAACTAATTTCTTCGTGCAGCTTGTTTTGTTGCATCAAAAGGATGCAATTGTTCTCTTTACCACTATTGTGAGGCGGTAGCCATCATACAACACAAGATATTTGACAGATGCCTGAATCTCGCTTACGACATTTTCAAGATAAACTTGCATATATACAAGTTCCAAACAACAATATTCGGACCGTCGGTCTACCGAGCAATATCACCCGCTCGATGGAAGATCTTCCCTTCGTCGCTTAAATCCCCCAAAATGGTTAGCTTTATCTTTGTGCTTAGTGCGAGTTTTTTAATTGCCTGCGTTTGCCGCTAGGGGCGCTGCTTCAACTGCATACAAATTGGAGTTAACTTTTACGCGATCGAGAACGTTATAAACTCGCATTAGCCACACTAGTTATTCTTTTTTTACTTACCTACTCGCTGGTAGGAGTGGGTAATATCGGTTTTGCCGCGTATCGAATCGTATATATATATCGAGGATCAATATCGGATATTGAATCTATATATTTTCTGAATCTATATATTGATGGATGCTAGTAGATTTTCTCAATTCATGATATTTGAGATTTGAAACGATACGCTGATATAATATCGTAGTAGATTTAGATTTAAGTCAACGTTATACGGTTGGTTTTCTGATATCAATTTATAATATGATCTTAAAGTAATAAAAAGAACATGAAAATAAAAATATCAAAAAAACTTTCCTTCATGCTTTTACCAGGCTTAGGACTGGCTACATTATTTTCAGTTTTTAGTATTTTGTGTCTTAATTTAAAATTACAAAATATACCAAAAGAGTGTAGATTTCAAAAGTTTAATACAAACACAAGAAATAAACTCAATTATTTGGATTCAACTAAAAATAGAAAAATGTGTACTTTAAAAATCAAACACAAAAAACTTTTAAGTATTTATAAACACTTGTCCAAAAATTCTAGTTCAAGGTCAAAGCGCGTGAAATTAAATTCAACGATGCAAATAGGCTATACTGCATTCAAGTTAGGGTCGAAAGTTGAAACTTCTTTCCTTAATTGTATCCTGCTGATACGCTAAGAATAATCTACAGACATATGGACTTAAATATAAGGTTTACAATTGTATGGATAATGCCTGTTTCTGTTTCATTCATCACATGATATCCCTATCGTGCGCTCACTCACTCTGGCCGATTCGATACGAACCAAACGAATATTGCTGATATTAACGAATCGGTACGATATGCCGATGCGCATCACATCGAGCAATATCGTGTATCGGCTAATATCGAAATATAGATTTCGATTCACGAATCGGTGCGATATGGCGATACGCATCACATCGAACAATATCGTGTATCGGCTGATATCGATATATAGATTTCGTGCGGGGCGATATCGGATTCAACGATATTACTGCGATATATAGATATTGAATCTATATACGATTTATATCACCCACTCCTACTCGCTGGTAGCCTAAGACTATTCCAGCTACGCGCGGACATGTAGGCGAACTCACGGCCTCAATCTGAGAAAATTTCTTACTGGTGGTTGGACCTATTGTGCGTCCGCACTGGTAGGTACCACCACCCTGCTTATTTCTGCCGTAAAGCAGTAATGCGTTTCGGTTTGAAGGGCGGGGCAGCCGTTGTAACTATACTTGAGACCTTAGAACTTATATCTCAAGCTGGGTGGCGCATTTACGTTGTAGATGTCTATGGGCTCCAGTAACCACTTAACACCAGGTGCGCTGTGAGCTCGTTCACCCATCTAAGCAATAAAAAAAAAATTGTTACCGTTCCAGTCCCGGCTCCGAAGCTGTACGTCCAGCTGAGTCCGGTGCGCGTGTCGCTGGACGTGAACAGCGCGGTGTGGCTGGGCGCGTTCCTGCCGCACGTGGCGGGCGCGCTCGCCCCGCCGCGCCGGGGGGCCGCGGACCCCGACACGCCCCCGCCGGCCCCCTACATGGACGTCAGGATGGAAGCCATTATGCCAAAGGTGAGCAGGATTCATAACGCAATCCCTTGCTATGGATGAATAATAAAAGAGATCACCCACCGCCTGGGTGAATAAGAGAATAAGAACAAATGAGTTTTTGTAACTTTTTATGATTATTCTTTAATAAACTATATCTAAATGCATTATAAATGAAAATTAAACTACCGAAACCATTATGCGGAGATCATCATTTTATCCCTATAACTACAAAAAAAAACGATAAAAATCTATGTCGAACTTAAAAAAGGGTCCTGATTCCCCCCCATTTTACGGTTCGAATATTATAGTAGCCTTATTAGTAAATATATATTAGAAAATCAAGTTTTTGTTTATGTGATCTTTTTAGGGAAGAAGGAGGAATGTGTGAGTTGGTTGTCCGTTGCGCGTTGTCCTCCGGAAAGTTCATCGGAGCGGTCAATAAAACACTACGTATAATGACACGTTTATTCGCGTCAGCGACCGCAGTGGATCGCTGCACGTTAACCACGGACTGACTAACCTCTATTGCTCATTACTATAACTGCATAGAAAGCTGAGCGGGGCGGATAGGGTATCATTCTCCTACATTTATAATGAAATTCATGTAACAGATAGTGCTGGAGGCGGGCTCCGAGCACGTGTCCCAGCAGCGGGACCGGCCCAAGGAGCTGCACGTGTGCACCGCGCGCGCCATGCTCACGAACGTGCGAGAATCGCCCAGAGCCAGTAAGTCCAGGAAAATCAATCGAACGAAAACACGTAGGCGTATCCTAAACGGGTATCCATTTGCTAAATCTATACTAATATATAAATCTACAGTGGTTTTTACGGATGTTCCGTTATAACTACTGAACCACGCATCCGATAGACTTGAAAATTGGTATCCATGTAAAAAAAGCCAATCTACTTAATGGATAGGCCTATAATTATATGAGTGTTGGACTCCCTACACCAGCTGCGGGGGCGTTAATGATGAGAATCTTTGCGAGGGTGAGAAATAATAATGTTAATTTTAAATGCTCAGAGAAGCGGACGGCGACAGCTAGTACATTTGTAAATCTAAAAAATAAACTGCGCCTTACGTTATTGTTATTGATTTAATAAAATTATAAAATATAGATCAATTTAAGAAAGTAATTTAAACATTCACTGTAGTGATATTTTTTTGTAATTACCTAATTGAAAAAATCATCGTTTTTTAAGGTGAAAAATACCTGTGAAATTTAAACTACAAGTCACAAAACTTTGTTGTAGTAAAATGAAACATATAAAAAAATAGTATCTGGTTCACATCTGACGTTAAAACGTGGATAGACTACATCAGTATTCAATGGTATACACGTGAGAATTCCAAAAAGCTTACCATACACCACCTTCCAGAAACATATTGACACTTAAAGAACAATGGCAGCTTTCTATACAACATTTTACCTGACATCTATTTGAGGCGTCTTGAAACAAAAAAATACTAAAACGATAGGAATAACATAGCTTAAGCTTAATCAGAAATATTTTTGGTATTAGAAAGTCACAAAAAAAAGATATCAACGTGTTTACTTTATAATTTGAGGTTATCTATCAATAAATATATGTCTCTGATTTTTGTAGGCACGGACTATAACAAATTGAAAAAATGGGT
Source organism: Bombyx mandarina (assembly GCF_030267445.1). Taxonomy (NCBI): domain Eukaryota; kingdom Metazoa; phylum Arthropoda; class Insecta; order Lepidoptera; family Bombycidae; genus Bombyx; species Bombyx mandarina. Next base: position 17,114,469 of record NC_143234.1, read on the forward strand.
AAATGATATGTTTAAATAACATTTTTAGTTTCCTTATCATAGATGAACCAAGGATACACTTATAATAGTACTCGAGTAGGTACCCTTAGCAATTGCAGAGCTACCTAGGTACATATACATACCTATTATATCGTTTGTTCTTTCTTCTTTGTAAATGTGTAAAAATGTGTGTCAGAGATAGGTACTTTTAACCTTTTGAACGAATTAGTCACATATTTGCGACAAACGAAGGCTTGCAAAGCTAATTTACTATAGTAGAATTATTTTGTCCGTGCAGTTTGGGTCATAAAAAATCGGAGCGGTGAAGCGAGTATTTCGCTCTCTCTTCCACTCACGAGCCTTATGGACGGGCATAGTCATGCGCATTATGTCAGTTGTTATACTGTTCAAATCATTGTCATCTGCACTGCTGGCATTACTATTACATATTTAGTTATTTAAGTACTAATTGTAACAAAGGATAATTAATATTATTATTTTCATTTTAAATACTTTATGAATATTATTCATTATCAAAAAATATTGCTTTTTTGTCCCAATAGTATAAATGCCATACTTTACAAATGTATTATACCGGAAGTACACAAAAATCGAATTAAAAGCTTATTAAATTAACATTTTTTCGTGGCTTTGCCACGTAAATCTAACATCGTATAAAAAACGAGCAAATAAAATGATGAAGTTTCGTTTATGTCTTAATCTAAGACGCCTTTTAAAACATTCAGGTAAAAAATTGCCATTGTTCTTTAGGGTCTTAAGATTGTAGTTTCAGTGGTATAAATTATACGTTATTACGTTCAGACACGGCCGGTACGAGAGCTGATTTAGCTGCCATACTGTCAGCCCTGAGGAGGGCGACACCGCCCAGAGGAGAATTCCCAGCTTCGACTGAAGATCTGGATCCTATACACGAACAATTTGTTTTGCATGCGGACAGTAAGTACAAAATTTGTTTCGTGAACAGAGTAAATTTGGATCGGGGCCCATAGACAGACAATAGCAACTTGTAGACGTCCGCTCACTTTGATGGTGGTAGGTCGTCTTTGGAGACCGCACGGGTAGGTACCACCCCTTGCGTCCTGTTTGAAGGGTGGGACACCCGTTGTACTATAGAACTGAGACTTAGACTCCCATCTCGTGAGCCGTGAGCACTTTTACGCTTTTAAGCAGTAAAAAAATTTAAATGCGAAACCCAAATGTTAATGGTTTCAAACTCTCACCTTTGCCCCGTATTGCCCCGTAACAAAAATAGAGAAGATAGCGGTGCTACCTGTGCGGGCTCCCGATACGTTGTACCACATAAGTTGGCTGCTATGCATGTTGCCAACTTAACCCATTGCATCAGCCCGCTAAGTTTCTCGCCGGATCTTCTCAGCGGGTCGCGATTCCGATCCGTAAGTAGATTCATTCGCGAGGCAGCTGCTCATGAGTTGTTAGGTCTCCTTCGGAGGCGCTCGGGCAGTTGTTGGCTAATCCCACCCCTCTTGTTTGAGACTTTGCTCGCCCACTTGTCCTGGTGAAACTGGATAGGCCTCCGGGCCACCAGAAATGGTTCAATCATAAATCAATGGTAGGCAGCGGCTTGGCTCTGCCCCTGGACTTTCTGACGTCCGTGAGCGACGGTGACCACTTACCATCAGGTGGGCCGTATACTCGTCTGCCTACAAAGGCAATAAAAAAAATCATGTTGCTGCATGCTGTTAACCCGTGTTTGACTTGAATCCAGACCTGGACGACGTGGATCGTGGCACAGCCATAAGTCCGGAGCTGCTGTGGCGCGAGAACCGCTCGGTGTGGTGCGCGCGCGTGGAGCCCCTGTGGGCGGACTTCTGCGGCGCCCGGGCCACCAACTACAAGCCCGCGCCCCTGCTCGACGCCACGCCACTCACCGCCTGGGTCAGTACTAATGGCGACTAATCAGATCACTTACTTCTGTATTACAATTACTATTATCAACATAAAGACATTCACTGCTGATCAGAGTATTAAATAAATTGAGAAAAATAACTTTGAAGTAACCTTTATTAATGGAAAGAATTACCCGCGACATTGATATGTTTCCGGTTACCGTCCTCGCCGAACCCGTCACCTGCGACGAGTAAATTAACCCATGGACACAGTCCACTGAGTTTCTCGCCGTATCTTCTCAGTGGGTCGCGTTTCCAATCCCGTGGTAGATTCTGCGTAGCACTGCTCTTCCTAGGCCCAGTGTTAGCAACGCCTCCGGTTTGAGCCCCGTGAGCTCACCTGCGCGCTAGGGTAATGCTAACATAACCTCTCAAGGCTATCAGCTTAGGTAGGAAAAAAAAGATGTGCTTATTTAGGACGGTCACCTGAAAAGTATACTAAATATATTTCTATGCTTACCACAGTTTCTTAGACAACCCAACATTAACAATATGACCTTAATTTTCAGTTATGCTTCAATGATGACCTTTCTCGCATATGGGTGGTGGGTCGGACGTGCGGTCTGGCCGGACTACAAGTGAACCACTACCAGCTGCTGTTCCTGCTGCGGCAGCTGGAACGCGTCTCCGAGATGATGGCGTGGCTGGCGCACGACGCGAGCAGACAGCCTGACGCAGAAGAAGGGTGAGCTACTTAATAAGGCTTCGATATTAAACTGTGATATTAAACGGCTTACTGGTGGTAGTACCTCTTGTGAGTCCGCGCGGGTAGATACCACCACTCTGCCTATTTCTGCCGTCAAGCAGTAATGCGTTTCCGTTTGGAGGATGGGGTAGCGGTTGTAACTATACGTGAGACCTTAGAACTTATATCTTAAGGTGGGTGGCGCATTTACGTTGTAGATGTCTATGGGATCCAGTAACCACTTAACACCAGGTGGGCTGTGAGCTCGTCCACCCATCTAAGCAATAAAAAAAGAACTTGCCAAGTGGATCCATACAAAGTTCTACGAGATGTGAGGTTTCTGTAATGTTGAAAAGGAGTTAAAGAACAAAGGTGAACTGTACACCGTAATTGAAAATACAGGTATAGAAGCCTATTTATTACATTATATCGATCATAACCAAATCGCACAATAAGAAAACAATAAATGTAACTAGAACTAGAACGAGAACATAAGAATTTGTAAAAGTACAATATTCATGTTTTTTTTATTGCTTATATGGGTGGACGAGCTCACGGCCCACCTGGTGTGTATCAAGTATAGTTAGCTACAACGGCTGCCCCGTCCTTCAAACCGAAACGCATTACTGCTTCACGGCAGAAATAGGCGGGGTGGTGGAACCCACCCGCGCGGACTCACAAGTGGTTCTACCACCAGTAATTATGTAAATTATAATTTTGCGGGTTTGATTTTTACTATACGATGTTATTCCTTCACCGTGGAAGTCAATCTTGAAATAATGTATTTAAGTATATGTATTATGTCTCAAGGTGGGTTCTGGCATTCACTTAAAGATAATAGACTTAAATGAAAAGTTAACAATGTACAATGTAATCTATAGGATCCGGGATTACTAAATAAGCTAAGCAAAAGCGATATTAAAAATACCAAAATTATTTTTTTCTTTCAGGTCAATCGTTGTAGGACTTGTGGTTCCAGCAGTGGAGCTAACATTCGTGCTTCCATCGAACTGTCCCGGTCAGGAGTCTTCTCGAGATTTGGACAGTGTTCCTTTGGATTCGTCCAGCTTGCAAGATTTGAAAATGGGTAAATACAAAACTATTGATTGCTAAACTCGCGCAAATAGAGCGTTTAGTTTATTGTTAGGGTTTAATTTATTGGATCTCCATATATTATACTACCAGGAGCCACTGCGTTCATCCATAGTGCATTTTCGGAGATCTTTTTTGCTTCATACTATCCGGCTTTGGAATGAGCTCCCCTCTATGATGTTTCCCGAGCGCTATGACACGTCCTTGTTCAAACGAGGCCTTTGAAGAGTACTTAACGGTAGGCAGTGGATTGGCTCTGCCCATGGCATTGCTGAAGTCCACGGGTGACGGCAACCATTCACCATTGGTGGGTCGTATGCTCGTCTGCCTACAAGGGCTAAAAAAAACACACTTTGTTCTTCTATTAACGTGGATACATATCGTATAATTCAATAAATATAGATTCAACGTTGCACAGGATCCGAAGCGACCATGGCGCCCTCTATTCAAGACCGAGACAGCGGCGTGCCCCCGGCGAGCAGTGTGGACGTGCTGTTAGCGCAGTCCCTGCCCGCAGAGGAGGTCCCTCCTCCCGCGAGTCCAGGACTTAACTTCGGAGGTAACCAATACACCGGCGGACTCCGAAATAAACATAAGAAGGGTCCCAAAGATAATAATAATTATTTTATTTTATTTCATGTCATTTCAGGTCATTATGCGTGTGAGTTTGTGTGTGCGCGCGTATATGTGTGTGTATGTGAGTGTGTGGGCGCATGCATGTTGCATTTTGTATATGTGTTTATTACTCTTACATAGATATGACTAATTAATTGTTTGGTGAGCTAAAGTTACTCGGCTTCAAACCCCATTGAAGTTCAATTCAAGTTCTTGAGCTATGACGAGTGCCAATAAACATCATCTTGATATCTTCCTTCTACACTTACTATAGGTATATTCTACACTTAGTGTAGGTGATACTTGCATACACAAACGTAGCTGTCAAATGCAGCTAGAAAGAAGTCCTGAGAAGTAAGCCTTGTCTCGCTCTTCCTAAAAATGTATTAGTCACCTGTGAATTTATAATTGTATACATTGTGATTTTAAGTTGAATTCTATTGAAGAATTTCGGATAGTTCTTTACCATAGACATGATAATTTCTGTTCACCTTACTCAATAGTTCGGTACATACTTACTGATGAAAGTGGCCAAGTAGTATTGCAAATGTTCCAGATGTATGTATAAACAGGTACTTGATTTGAATTGAAACCTTAAAAGAAGTACTGAACTTTTTAAACTTATTTTTGTATACGCCAATCAGTATTTATACTTTAAGGCGTAGTGTAAACTCGCACGGATACGTAGCGCCATCTATGTCTGTCGCGATGCAACTATGGGTTCCGATTGTCGGCGATATTGTGTCTATAATAATTCAAATTTCGATCACTCGTCGCGGAATGGGTGGCGTTCATATCGCGATGTGATGTCCATAGGCTCCGCCGAGTAAGCTCGTCTGCCTACTCACACTAAATAGAATTTTTTCGCACAGGTTTCTCAACGATGCGACGCGGTTTCAATTCGCTAGTGACTTCAATAGACAGCGCCCTCACACGAGACGACACGCGCAGCGACGCCGCCTCCACCGCCAGCTCGGACAGCGACCGCTACGTGGTCGTGGGGCTGGCCGCGGAGTCGCCCGACGACGCAGACCTCGCCTTCAGGTAACCGAGCACACAAATTTGGTACACATTTTACTGGTGGTAGGACCTCTTATGAGTCCGCGTGGGTAGGTACCACCGCCCTGCCTATTCCTGCCGTGAAGCAGTAATGCGTTCCGGTTTGAAGAGTGGGGCAGTCGTTGTAACTATACTGAAATCTTAGAACTTATATCTCAAGGCGGGTGGCGACATTTACGTTGTAGATGTGAATGGGCTCCGGTAACTACTACTTAACACCAGGTGGGCCGTGAGCTCGTTCAAACGCCGAAGCAATTATCTTATTCTATTGCTTGTATCATTTCATATTAGTAGCCTTCAGCAGTACAACTGCTGAACATAGACCTCTCTGATTGGCTCGCTTCTCTTTCCCCTCTCTTCTCTCTTCTTTGTATAGATCATCACTCTGCCGACTCTGAGCATGACCTGCACTACGTTTGCCAATACCCTATTGCTTTTCCTAAGCTCTAATTGTTTTTTTTAAATATTTATAATCCTTAATTTCATTAATGTTTTCCAAATTTACCTCTCAATCAGAGAATTCGAACACGGTCGTGCGTCCAGCGCCGTGGAGGTGGCCGCCGAGGTGGTGGAACGGTCCTCGTCGCCGAGCGACCACTCTGTCACCAGCTCGTGTCGGAGACGTGACGTTGTAAGTCGAACGTTTAGAAAAGCTTTCAACTGTCGTTCTTTTAAAACAACTGTACAGTCACCATAAAAACCACATTATTTTTAATTAATAAATAAAATTAAAAAAAAAATTGTTATAGAATTTTGTAGAAGAACGTCTTAATGATAACATTATTTTGCAACTGTTAATAAGGTGTAAAGTTCAGGTCTACTCAAGCAGCTGTTACTGCTTCTCTATCGCCTGTAATTGTAACAGCAATAGTAGTACAAAAGCTATTGGGACTTCAGTTTTATATCTTCACGTTGTGACCACTCTCTCAGAGTTCCGATTGTTAGAAGGGCCAATCTGAATGAATTAAACAAAATGCCTTCCCGAATTTCTATTATAAATAAATCCATGAATTTTGATCTACCTATCGATTGAATGTAAGAATATCGACAATGCAAGAGAAAACTATGTTAGACTCTATACAAAGTTCTATTTAAATACACCCATATCGTTTTGTGATGACGATTTGGTATATCGATAACGAACCTCTATAAAGTAAAATGAGTTTGTTGATGACTAAGGGACTTTATAGCGGGAAAGCGAGGAGTGAAGTTGTGTGATTTGTTTTATTTTGTCTATTTAGTGTTTCTTCAGGTTTAAATGTGTAATAACGGTGGTTTAGTAACAGTTTAGTATCTGTGGAAGTGCACAAATGTGGGAAAATGAAACAAAGCCGCTGAACGTAACTTCTTAGGATCCTCCAAAAAGTCCACTGAAAAAGTCTCAGTAAATGACCACTATTTTATTGAGATTATACTTCATTCCATATCATTTCATGCCATGTTTCATATTAATCAACTTCATTTCATTTTATAATATCATTTTTCATAATATAAAAAAGTTTTTATTAAAATTAACATAAGTCTTGACCTAAAGGTCTTAGTTACCAGTATCTAAAATCTTATTAAAAAAAATTGATGACTAAAGGCTTATGAAACAGATATCAACGTCGACGTGGCGCCTAAACAACATACACGTCGTCCACCAGAGCGCTAACGGCAGCTCTAGACTGCGGCTCGCCGCCGACGACCTGGTCTCTGACGAGTGCACCGCCATACCTTGGGACGAGTTCCAGGTGAGCGTGCAGCTGCTCTTATTAACGTTTACTCTATACTCAGATTCGTCTCCACTTTATCGACTACTCAAAAACTGAATTCCTATTCTGTTGTTGATTGTTAATACTATTTGATGAGAGTTGTTGCGTTTTCCAGTTATATTATAATTAGTGTGAATCAATAATCATACTCTACAGTAGTTTTTACGGATGTTCCGTTATAACTACTGAACCATGCATCAGATAGACTTGAAACTTGGTATCCATTAGAAAATACATGTACTTAATGGATAGGCTAATATTTATATGAGTGTTGGACTCCCTAATAATAATGACAATAAATAATAATGTTAATATTAAATGCCCAGCGAAGCGGGCGAGTACGGCAAGTCGTATTATGTGATTGTATTTTGCTAACGTCCAACAAAATGAGTTTTTTTAAATATATGCAATCTAACAGTCTATGTCTACAGCAAATGTAGATTAACATAAAAAATATTTAATAATACATTTGTTGGTTTGTCCTTTCATTCGACAACCGAATGTCTGATCGGTGATAATTTTTTTCAAAGTAATGCTTCATAGTTAGTAGACTGATACAACGTTGTAAACTATTATGCCTAAAGAATGACAGTGTTATAAGATGTAATTTTTTTTAAAATATTTAACAAACATTATAATGTTCATTTTCAAACGCAAAAACTCCCATCATACGATCTTTTACAAAATAATCATTAACACGTTACATATCAGCACGACAGAACATAACCTAACTTACAAAACTCAAGCATTATACCTCACAAGTTTAATTTCAATTTTATTATTGGTAAATCTTGAAATTATATTTATTCAATATCTATACAAAAATAAAACTGTTAACTTTGTTTAATACTTTTCCTTCATGACTTACAGTAGGTATATAAAAATATATTTTGCTTATGTGAGATCTCCCAGGAACGCATTGTAAGATCAAGACCCCCATAATACGCATGCATCCATCATCACGTCACACCATTGATCATCGTATCTCGTTCCCCGTAAAGTTTAAATGCTGTTTCAATAATTTCTAATTTAATATTTTTGTATGATTATTATAGAGGTTAAGCTGATGTAACCCGTTAAAATTGTTATCGATTTAAAAAACTCAAAATATTTATTTAATCTGTGAATAGAAAGTAATTATAAAAATGTTATTTTTAACTGGAGCTAACAATTTTATTTACGAAAAACATTGTTGATTTAATTTTTTGTCTATGCCAAGTTGTGTCAGCTTGACCCTACAAAAAAAGATTGCATCCTTTACTCTAATAATTACGTGTCTATGTGTGTTTTTTCTCTATGGCAATATCCGCCCGCTCGGCTATCTCGACGAAAGACCCGAATCAAGGTATTTGGCGGTCGATCGCCTTAAATTTTGTAATAAACACGATGTAGTGATATCATTATGTTGAGTGCCGATTTAGTTTGTAGAGGTTTTGTGTCGTAGCCAAGGGGGTCTGTTTGAGTACGAGTGAATGAGACAGAAAATGTTGCCATCATGCTAATTGAAACAAATGTATCTTCTTTATAATGTTAAATTGTATTTTTTCATGTTCTCCCTAATCAATTTACAAAACAAAATGGAAATGCCATCAATTAAATATTATGTTATTTATTTTTTTATTGACGGAAACATTTTCAAAATAAGCTTCTTTGCTATTTTCTAATCGCCATTTTGAACTTTTAACATAGCAATACTATCTCGTTCTGAGGTCATTACTTGTAATATACATTTCATTGGTTAATGAGACTAAATTCAGTCAAAAACATGTCTCAACACTCAATGCAAAGTGGTTATAGAAGTCTATAGACATAAGTAGAATCTTTGAGGATGAGATATGAGGTCGAAATGTAATGAAATTGTAATAACGTCTGCCCTAGTTGCCGTAACGGTCGATTGCTTTACGTCAATATGAGCGGGTCATCGTTGCGTACCAGCAGGACAATGACAATATACACACGAGTAATACAATCAGAGATCTTTCGTCAAAAAACATTTAGTTTACTTTGAACGATCAGGCCATTGCTCTCGCTACTACTCCACCTTGAGTAGGTCAAACATGGGGCACGTGACCCTTAGAAATTCATTATTGCCTAAAAGATCGCCTCTGACGATAATATTGAATTAATGGTAAAATTTTGATTTATTATAAGCTTTATCGCATGAGAGCTTGACCCCACCTTTCCCCTGGAATGACATCCCTAATGCCCTAATGTAAAACAAAAACAGAATCAAATACATGCATCCAAACATAAGAATAATTTTGACTTTACATGCATCTCTTCATTTCAGCCATTGCCATTGTATGACTATAATAAAAATCCTACTTAACGCACTTAGATTCCTGCATGCCACAATTTAGTAGTGATGGAAATAATTTTATTTTAGGATTTATTAAGCATTTACGTTTTAGCTTTTAACGAAATAAATAACGCTTGCGTCTGTTACATGTATTAGTGCTATTTGATTTTAAATTCCACGAGGCACTCAAAAAGTTTTACTAAAAGTAAAAAGGAACTACAGGTTCTAAACTACAGTGTTACTACCTACTTTTTTATTTATAACTATGCATGCATCGACCTCTATATATTTCTCTATAGTCTTCACAATCTGCTCATTTTCCAGCGATGAATATTTTCCTTAATTTTTGGGGAACACGGCCTTTCGTTCAAGTTTCCTTCAAGTTTGACCGTTCTGCGCTCTGATATTTCTTATTGCGTATTCATTGCGTGCTTTGAACGCAAAATATGCTTTCTCTATAAATGTAATTTCTATTAATAAAATGTTCACACGCAGAATGCATTTATTTGTGACATACGTCAGAGTCATTACTGCGCAATTTCGCTTACATTGATTAAAGCATCTATTTATACAGATTTAATATTTAAGACATTATCTTGAACTTTTCTTGAAGTCTTCAGAACCACCTAAGTTACTGCTTTTATTAGTTTAAATTTGAAATGGTATAAAATTATTATTACTTGTAAACGTTTTGTCCAAATTCATTTTTCAGTAAGACAGACATAATTTTAAATTTGCTCAAAAATATGTGAATTCACTTCTTGTATCTCTCGAATTTCATGATCTTCTCTATTAAATTCTAGATGAATTCATACAAATGGTAAGCGTTTTTTGCCGTTAAAAAACTTTTCGTGTGCCTTTGTACTATGTACGTTAGAAGATCTCATTGAAGTTGCACACTGATGCAGTTTTTTTTGTTAACTCTAGAACAAATTTTCAATGCGTGCCCGTGCTTGGACCGAACCTGCTATAGACGAGGACAGCGAACTCAAACCTCGAGAAACACCGAACGTAGCAGCTAGATTGACCAGGACAGAACTATCGAGAACTTTAAACGAAAACGTAAACTATTTTTATTTAAACATTCATGTAAATAATTTATTTCAGTTTTTATTAATATTAAATTTGGAAACAAAATTAAGCTCGCCTCTGGTATACACTTATCTTTATAACCTGTACCTTTATAACCAGTGGTCGGAGTAGGTAGATTGATTTTATATACTTGCGTCAAGATATTATAATAAGGACGGACGGACGGAATGTCATTTTATTCATAATGATTATTTTTTTAAATTGAAAAAGATTTTTTTTAATACAATTTCTATATTTATGACATAAAGTAACAAAAATTCCTGTCTAAGTTTTGTCTCATGTTGACAAGCGTCATTTCTAATTCAACGAAAGGGACAAAATACGGTGTAACTATTCCAAGGTGTTTTTATATGTAATAAAATACTGATTTCTTTCACCATTAGGTAGCACTGGTAGCGTAGATTAATATTATTAATACGTTTTTCACCTTAAACACAGATTCATGCTAATTTCAAAATTCCGGAACAAGTATCACAATAAATATAAAGTTGCGGTATTTTGGAGGCATATCCATATTATCCTCTACGTTTGACGTCAACGACCTTAAATCAATCCACCTACTCCGACCTCTACTTATAACGAATTTGGATATTTGTGTAAAAGAACGAAAATAAAGACACTCCTTTTTCAAAAATATTTGTAAATAGAAAGAAACTATTTAAAGTTTATTTTAATATTTGAACAGGGCGAAGCAACCGGTCTGGCTCCATACGAAGAGCTACTGGAGGCTCGCGTGCGGGACCTCAGCCTCGCGCTGAACATGAGCACGGCGCTCGCCCTCTCGGAGTTCATAGAAGACGAGGTCATCGCACCGCCCATGCCTCTAGAAGTTTGTATCGGCCTTGAATGAATATACAAATGGTTACGCTAAAGAATATGGTGAAAGAAGTGAAACTTCTTTTGCGGTATTGTGGTTTTTTTCTTTATTTTTCATTCTTAAATCAAATATCTCTTGTAATAGGGAATGCTGTGTATAAGAGAAACTATCTGACTCGCTTTTTCCCTTTCCCTCTCTCCACGGTCGAGTCGTTCGCGAGACGCTCTGCCTGTTTTCTCACTCTCACTCCTCCTAATATATATCTTTTCTCTCTAGCCATAACGAATTTGTCGAGAATTTAATTTTACTCTCAACGCGCCTAAAGAAGTTTCACTTCAAAAAAACTGTAACACTAATATAGCGATGCCATGTTCGCTGACATGAAAGAAAGAAAGATAGGATTGAAATGACGAGTATTCCGAGCTGTTAACAAAACATACGTCAACAGTAGTTCGACAAATTATTAATAAAACACTATTTATAATATTCCAGGTTTTAATAGAAAACGTGAAGGTACATCTCGTGGAAGACCGCCCGGTCCGTTCGATCCTGTCGCCGCCGCCGCAGCCCCTGGACATCGACCTGACCACCCTCCGCGTCACGAGGGCCTCGGACGGCGTGCTGAGGCTGGGGCCGCCGCTCTCCACGCCCTCCACAGTGGCCTCGCCCAGCACTCCACAACCGAACCCCGAACTGGACGAAGCCAGGGCCGCAATAGACAGCTTGAACAAAGAAAACGAGGAGTTGAGGAAAAGACTGCTCACTCTGTCGAGGATCGCTGATGACAATCGGGAACTGCGAGCGTGAGTACAATGTCACTGTAAACTGATGCAGCCGATGACATTTACTTTATATTAGTCTCCAAGTAGTAAGTTAAAGTCGATTCCTTCTATTTTCTTATATGGGCGATCTAGCTCACTTATCATTTAGTGTTAAGTGGATAACGGAATCACAAATTTAATGCCGTCACGTACCTTGAACACATCAGAGTTTCGTTTGTATCAGATCGCCCCCCACCATTGAAACATTCACGACAGAAACAGACGGGACCGGTGGTACTTACCACCCATATTGGCCCACGATACCACAAATAATAACACTAATAAGTTTTGTGTTTTTTTTTTTTTATTACACGATAATAAGGCTCATAGAACTATGCATATTGTTATGCGCTGGGGTTCGGGATAAATAAAATTATACTGAATTACAAGCTAACACTGTATTCAACACTTAGAACCCTTAAACACTTCACAAACACTTTAAAACACTCAACAAACAGTTTAAAACTTTCAACTCGCTTGTTCCGCTTCGCTTCAGGTGATCTGTTCGCTGTTTCGCTTCTAGTAGTTTCGATTACTGACTGACTGCGTGCCATATCTACGAGAATATTCCACACATCTCTAGTCGTAGTTTCCGCTATCTGACAATAGAGGGCGTCGTACTTCTCGAGCGTACTAGGTGCTTCTAGGTCCTTCGATTTTCGTTCGTCTGACTATTCGGCGACAGATCGCGTTACTCTTACCGGCGTAACAATATAAAAACAGGTTGTTGTCAACTCTGCAGGAAAGTAGAAGAGGCCGCCGCGCTGCGTCAGTGCGTCCACAAGGCGCAGCAGGAGGCCGTCAGCTTGCTGGCCGACAAGCAGGAGCTGCTTGAGACCGTCCGCGCCCTGCAGGTGAACAGGCCGTACTCTAGTATCGACATCGCGAATACATACGTTTGCAGTTCCTTAATCAATTAGACTAAACTGCGAGCTTAGTTGAAAGAAACTGCATAGTTGATGATGCAATTCGAAAATGTGCTTATCTATATATATATATTGAAATGAAACTTCTTTAGAATCGTTGTGATGTGATTTCGGACTCGATGAAACGAAATGAAACGAAACGAGGCTGCTCGATTGCACTGCGGAGTGGTTGACCCTTACGATTATTTGTATTTTATATAAGTTTCATCACTTCTACCGTCTACACACAATTTTTTTTTAATTTTTTTTTATTTAGGTGGGTTGTCCAACGATTATAATCACTGACACTAAAAAATTTACATTCATTTTATGCTTAAACTATAGTTAGTTTATGCTTTGTTAATATAAGTATGCTTTGTTAATGCCAATATAAAAAAAAACTTGAGTAATTGTAAAAAAAGGGCAATTTGGTGTTAAGTGCTTACCTGTAGGTAGACATCAGCACCAAATTCTGTCACCCACTTTGTGACACGAATTCTGAGTCACAGCTCTATAGTATAACGGCTTCCCTACCTTACAAACTAGAACATAATGCTATTGTTAGGCAGTAATAGGCCTTATGTGTTAGTTATGTGTTAGTTAGTTAGTGTTAGTGATACCTACCCGTGCGGGCTTACAAGCCCTACCGCGCATATGGGTAAGGCCGTTAAATTGGACTCATGTAACATAAAAGCTTAAGTTACCGGATAACTTAAAAGTTGTTGATGTGTTTGAATTTATAATTTTATCATTTTATCATTTTATTAAAGCTTTGTTCTACAATCCCAAATATGTTCTAAGCTTTACATCACTTTATTGCTATGTAACTAAAAATTAACAACAATAGTAACATAAAAGTAACTTAAACCTACCCTCTTTTCAAAAGATGCTCGAACCTAGGGCACTATGATGAATAATTAACAACGTTTATAGCTTAGAGCTCTTATTTAAACATTAAACTTACTAAATTATCCTTCGATTTAAGCAAAACGATACAAACTTACCTTAAAATCAGTAAAAACTTTTTTCTGTCGGACAAAAACGCGATGCGGACCAAACTAACTCACGTATCATCTCACTAATGGCCGATAAGTACGTGACATACCATAAGTAAGTTAGATATTGGCGTGGCCAATTATAAAACATATTCTTACTGCTCTATTCTTAAATTATTGTAAAAATTTTGGTAACTTAAAATCAGTAACATAAAACCTTAAAATACTAGGACGTGATGTTAAAATTCGAAAATAATTGATATTTCAATAGCTAGATTTTTGTGAAGGAATTAAATATTGCCTTACATAAATGATTCTTTAAAGAAAATGTTTTTATTGCCGGTGGAATAAACTGAGACTTATATAATTCATTCCAACTATGATGGGGGATCATTTGGGACACTTGAATTTGTTCTAGCAATTCGTATTATCGTAGTAAAAACTACATAATTAAATACAAAGAAGTAGTTTTACAGACGTTTGCGTATTTGTAACAGTTGTAGAAAAGATGCCTTTTGCCAGGAAAACAATAAAACATGATAGTATTATTGTATTTATTCTAAAAAAGATGCCGGACGCGGAGTCATCCATCAAAATGGTTACTTTTTGGCGGCCTTACCCATATGAGTATTTTTTTTCCTCTTATAGCCTTAAGAGGCTATGTCAGCTATACCCTAGCGCGTAGGTGAGCTCTTGGGGCTCAAACCAAGAGGCGTTGCCAACACTGGCCCTAGCAAGAGAATTCGCAGAATCTACCACCGGATCGAAAACGCGACCCACTGAGAAAATCCGGCGAGAAACTCGTTGGGCCATATGAGTCAGGATTATTCAGTCTGTTCGTATTCCAGGAGCAGGCGGGTTGTCGCGGCAAGAGGTAGCGGTCCCCCGGCGGGGCGCCGCACGGCTGCCTCGACTGCACCGCGTGCTGCGGACACGACCCCTAGCAGCGCGCCGACACACACCAACATACATTACCGTGCTATCTATATACATATTAATACGTGAAGAAAAAACTTTGTAGCCCCTTTTTACGAAAATTGCGTGGACGTAGGAAATTGCCTACACTTACAGAGAATACAGAGAAGGAATACAGAATGCTAATAATTGTTGAAAATTACACATAAAAAATACTTTAAATCAAATTAAAAAGCATAATTATATACTCTTTTGTTTAGTCTTTATAATATATGGTCAAATTCAGAATAGATTGATACCTATTGTTTGTCTTCGATGTTATTTATCTATAGTGAAGCCTTGGTGAAATTTGTTATTATAGAGGGCTATGATAGTCTTTGACAATAGACTCCTTAATAATGTTCAAACTTATAGTCCACTAATTTCTATTATTACGTGGAGTTTATTTCAGACTCCTTTAATGGGCTTTTATTAGCATATTTCCATTCCAGACAACATGAGCGGCAAGGTCCCTTCCTCATAATGCAGCTCCACACCTAGAGATTGATACACTGAACCCTGTTGTAATGAACGAATGGATTTACTAACGATGACGTCATCGAATGAGTCTTTAAAATACATCCGCAAAAGTTTGATTAGCAGCAACATCTCCGAATAAATTACTAAATTGTCATTGTCTCTATTGAAAATTACCTGAACTATTTTCTGGATAATGCGTAGGAAATCGTAGAAAAATTTGCTGTGTTTGTGGCTGATACGTCAATGATAAATATTTACGTTTGCTATAAACAATAATGCATATTGATTTTATTTATATAAAAAAAAAACGGAAAAGAGTACGTAATTCTAATTATGTTGCTATTAAAATATCATAAACAGAGACGATACAAAAGCATCTAATAACGTCCGTCTTAATATCGACAATACGTAATGTGATGGTTGGTGGAATGTTATAAGTGATTTAACTGAATCTCTCAGTTGAAACTCAATCCATCCATTTAACTGTGAACAAATTAACATAATGCACGTTTGTTCATCGAAGCCGATGTTAAAGTTATGACCTTAGTAGATAAACGTGAGTTTATTTTTAATATGTTTATCGACTAACACGAGATACGGACGTGACTTGTGAAGTCGTGGCCTAGAGGATAAGGCGCCTGTGTGCTTAGTGCGAGTTTTTAAACGTTCTCGATATCGTAAAAGTTAACCCAAATTTGTATGCAGTTGGAACAGCGCCCCTAGCGGCAAACGTAGGCAACTGTTTGAAAAAAAAGTGTAATAAAAAATTAATCTGCAAAGTAACTTTATTAATGGACGTAACATAGGTTCACAGAGGATCGCTCCCTATATCTACTATAAGCGCCCCATACGTTCCGATGGAGAGTCGGACGTCTGTTATATGTACAGCTGAGACTTCGGCCGTACGTTTCAAGGTGGGCTACGACATCCACGCTGCGATGCTCATGGGCCGCGGTAACCACTTCGCGTCAGATGGGCCGTGAGCTAATTCGCACATTGTGAAACAAAAATTCTACAAAAAAATGTTTTATTATAAAATGACAAAGCAATAATTAAACGCATTTATGTGTAATATTATAATGCGGTTGTCTGTAAGTAGGTCCCAAGTGATTTTAACATTATCAAAGTACTTACTGAGTGCATGTGTAGAACTAAGTTAATGTTTGATTTTTTTAATCGTAATACATTCAGCTATAATGAGTTCTTTTTTATGTTTTATATATGATGTTTTAAGATACAATTTTTTTTTTTGGGGACATGAAATTTTAGTGTAAACATAGCTTTATTGGTTGTTTTCGCTATTTTTATTATTAATTTTTTAAAGTTTATCCACATTGTTTATCAATTTAATATGTATTATATAATTTAATCAGATATGATATTGTAGGTAGATGTTTAAAAGTCTTCTACGAATATATTAAAACAATATGTTCAACTGGCATAGTATATATACCAACTAAGGTTTTTACTCTATATGTTTATCTCGCTTATTGTTGTCGTGATAGCTGAATAATATACTATATTATAAATTAATGAATTGAAACAGGACCTAGACTGTATTGGAAAAAAGACAGTCCAAAATGAACCTTAAAGCGAATTGAACAGTGCTCGAGGAAGTTTACGTCTATAAAGATTGGAAATAAAGATTAGCACAAAACAATTTTAATTCTGAATCAGAGGAAGTATCATAAATAAAAATAGCTTTTACGGTTTAATTTCGCTTTTTTTTTATTGTTTATATATTATATTGTGTTCGAATTTGAATAAAACGTAAAAGTCTAGAAATACTTTCAGATACAAAAATAGAGGGTAGTTAGCATAAAATGACAGTTTAATCGTTTGTGACCACGAAAATTGTAATTCAAATATGGACTTTTTGGCAGGAACGCGAGGAGTGAAGTTGTGTGATTTGTTTTATTTTGTCTATTTAGTGTTTCTTCAGGTTTAAATGTATTATTAACTGTTTAATATCTGTGAAAGTGCACAAATGTGGGAAAATGAAAAAAAAGCCGCTGGACGTAACTTCTTGGGATCCTCCAAAAAGTCCTTCACTTTTCATAAAAATAAGAATATAAATTAAAATAAGACATGACCTAAAGGTCGTAGTTACCAGGTCATAAAATCACTTATAAAAAAATTATGCAATATTCGACGTCGGAAACAATATCGAGGGGTGAAAGGCTATTTGGGTTAAGCGACATTTCGCTTAACACACGACATTTATCTTTGTAAATAAAGATGCGTTTTATTTGGTATTAGCGTCAACAATACGATGTTTTTAATTGAACTTCAATTATGTTTACCGCATTCAAATAACTGAGGAAGATTTTTTGTTATGATATAATAACGACGGACGAGTTTTATGAGTGCGTTGCCTCAAATTTAACTTCTTACACAGCAACAACAAACAATAGCGTTCACTATTTGACTTTCACTGATTCGCATTATACAATTATTATATTTTTTTCCAAATTTTAAACTTTAAATAACTCTCGTGCAAGGTTGCAAAAATGACGCCTTTACTAAATAGCATTTGACTTTTCGATAAAATAACGATAAAAAAGCTGATATTTAAACCTTAACAGTATTTTTAGTTATGTCTGTAGCTTGCGAAAACCGAACGTAATATTCTACATTGGCGAATACGACTTGGAAGTAACAAATGATATCAGAGAAATTCTTTAAAATTAAAACGTCTTTTTCTATATAGCATATGTATGTATGGCGGATATTATACATTGATGTCATGTTTCAGTATAGTGTGCTATGTCTAGAATGAAATGAAAATGATTTTAACTCTTTTTTTAAAATCGGTTTTTAATTTTGTACTCTTTGATTTTATGAGACAAAAAAGATATCAGTTAATGCAGCTATCGATGTAGTTATGTTAATCGGGTTTTCGTGAAATATTTTTATAATATATTTACATATTAAGCATTAATGTCGAAAGACGGATAAATCCTGTATTTTTGGCATTTAAATGAATTATGTATGAATGGAAAGATAGATAATGTAAATAAAAAATTCATTGTATGTAAAAATTTGCTTCGTCATGTCCGTATTCAAAGTCGACTATAAGCTCAGTTTGATGAGCCTCTGAACAAAAAAAGAAAATTAACCAGAATCTTTAAAACAATCTGTAAACTATTTTCTTAAATTCACTAATCTTTAAATATCCATTTTTATTTTAAGTTTAACAAAAGTTGTTTTGGTGCCAAATGATTGAAAGTGATTTTTAATTAAATTAAGAAATTGTTTTCGACGAGGCTGTAAATAATTCATAACAAATATTCGTTGTATTTTTCTGGAAAATGTACAAAAACTAGTTTTTACGGTTTATTTTTGTATTAACATAAAAGTTTTTAAATTGTAAATGTAAGTTTTCATATGAATACGTCATTATGTTCGCGAACGTCTTCCACGATGAACGGATAGCGTCGTGGAATAATATAATAATATAATGTTTAATACGGAACATTTGTAAACTGTTTATATTATCGGTAGTTTTATTTGTCTCTACCTAACCGCATAGTGCAGGCAGTTACAAAATAATAAACTAACACACTTATATAAATTAGAATTAATTACGCGGATGTTTTGAATTTTTTTTATCGAATTCAAAGTTTTGTTTTACTTCACAAACCGACAGACATTTTTTCAGTTTTTTTTAAGACCCCTATTGTCACTGCTGTCTATGTATATGCTTTTTTTTTATAACTAGTTTCTATATCTATCAACTCCAATAGTCTAAAGGGCTATTCCAGCTACGCCCGGACCGGTAGGTGAACTCACGGGCTCAACCTGAGAGAATTTGTTAACACTACCACCGGAACGGAATCGGAAAATCCGACGAGAAACTCCGTGGGCTTACCGGTAGTCTTTGTCCGTACCGGCGCAGCGTCCGAACTGTGTGCTTAGTGCAGCGGTCGGGGAACCGGAGTAAATTACCCCAAATCGGGTAAAATGAAATTTTGGGGGGTAAAAATGAAACTTTTGTCAGTAAAAAAGTATATATTGAAGTGAAACTTGTTTAGAATAGTTGTGATTTCAAACTCGATGAAACGAAATGAAATTAAACGAAAAAATAATATTTATTTTTTCTAATTTATCATGAGGGCTATTATATGAAAGATGCTGAAAAGAAGCGATTTCGTTTTTTTTTTTGTTCTTCGCCATTGGGTAATACAAAAATATTTTGGGGTAATAATTAAAAAAAAAAAAAGGCCCCGACCGCTGGCTTAGTGCGAGTTTTTTAACGTTCTCAATAGCGTAAAACTTACCTGGAATTTGTATGCAGCTGGAACAGTGCCCCTAACGGCAAACGTAGACAAACGTTCCAACTCCCTACAAATTTGACTTAACTTTTACGCTATCGAGAACGTTAAAAAACTCGCACCAAGCACACAGTACTGCCGCAAACGGGATAATAAATTTTACGGTAGCTATATTTGAATACACTTAACACACCAGGCGGCCTGTATTCCAAATACTGTATATATTTTTCCAAGCCAAAAATATAATTTACCAATATACATCCAAGTAAAAGGATAATCCATTCGAAAATGAATATGCGTTGGTCGACGTTTTGTTTAGTGCTCAGACGAAACAATAACTTAACTGTCGCCACCCACCCTGAGACAGTAAAATATCCTCGGAACTCAAAACGCATTACTGTTTCGCGGCAAAAAAGTGCGGTAGATACCGCCGGACTCGCAAAACGCCCTTCCACCTATAAGTATCTATATAAAAATATGTCCCTGATTCATCAAATTTAATAAATAAAAATCATTTATATACGTGTAATCTACATACATAATATTGTTATTATCCTATTGTATATTAGTTAGGATTAAAAAGAAATTGTGCCTGTATTTTATTAAGATGCATATCTGCTTAAATACGTTTCACTGTGTAATGTTAGTGTTGAAAAGTGAACCTAAATATGATAATTATCGCTGTTGTTGTCCCCTTTTATACTAATCGCATTGTTTCATTTCATTGTGCCTAAAATAACTAGAAATGTAAAAGTAATCCATTTTGTGTTAATCTTTCTTACTGATATCATTTTGAAGGTTGTAATTTACATTACACACTTCTGTGACTTTTATACTTAAAATTAAATAAAACATATTTCTTCATCGAATACGTTTATTATTTGGAATGTTATTAATTGTATAAGAATATATTTATTTATTTATTTTCATCTTGAAGTTTATTCTACAGCAGATAGCATAGACAATACATATTGTTACAATTTGTTTATCAAAGTTGTGATTTTTTTTTATATTAAATACAAAATAGAATGTAGTTTTTAATTAACCAACGATAATGTCATTATTTTTATTTATTTCAACATTTACACGACGGTGATATTATTATATTAACACCATCGTTTTTCCTTATGTGTTATGTGATCCCCAAAGTTTATTGTTAAATTGAATGCACAGTAACATTCAAAATGACGACTTTGACGCCAACTGCTGTACCCGGAATTCGGTGAATACACTGTCCGAAAAAACCGAGATCCAGATCCAAAAAACTGATTTTCTCTACATCTAACATGAAGTTTGTGTGCGAGAGAGAAGGCCCATTCATTAGGTACAGTTTTTAAATGTGTTAGAAAGAATAAAACATAATAGTAGAATATATGTTATGAGTCCAAACTCCGGACTATTCACACCCGGAATTCGGCGATTGAACTGTTGACGCATATCTTGTTGAACCCGGAATTCGGCGATTGCACTGTCCAAAGGATAGACATGAGATGGAGAAGTCTCAGTGGTATTTAAACGGCTATCCTTTCAGACCGGAGCGCCCAAGTTCTTTGCTGTAAAAAATCTAGAAGGCTGTGCTAGTTGTGCGCCCTACCATCTACCAGAATCGCGGCCTAAAGGATAAGACTCCCAGTGCACTCGTATCTTATCCAGCGACGCAACTATGCCAATGTTCGAATCCCGCAGGCAGGTATCAATTTTTATAATGAAATGCGTACGTAACAAATGTTCACGAATGACTTTCACGATAAATTAATAAAATCGTTCAATGAAAATAAAACCCAAAAAAATATAATTAGAGCAATTACTGAAGGCAGGACGTCTTGAGATCCCGCACTGGTAGCTACCACTATCCTGCCTATTTCTGCCGTGAAGAAGTAATCCGTTTTGATTTAAAGGGTCGGGCAGTCTTGGTACATTAAAATTGAGATTTAAAACTTATATGTGAAGGTGCGTGATGGCATTGACGTTTTGGATATTTAAGAGCTTCGATAACCACTCAACACCAGGTGAGTTTTGAACTCGTTCATCCATCTAAGCAGTAAAACCCATCAGATCAAGGGTGAGAAAAAAACAAGAGATTTTGAGAAGTAACAAGGATGCGACTGGATTAATTATCTTATTTGTTAGTGGATAATCTCTGATAGAACGTGTAATTGCTGTTGATGGTACTGCTATGTATGACGGCGAAGTAACAGTAGATAGCCTAACAGTTTCATAAAGTTCAACATATTAATCAAGTATTACGCTGCATTCAATGCTTTTGTAACTTTGTTAAAACTATTCAATCATTGGGATCACTAAAATTTGATCAGCTATAAAAAAATCAACAATTTGACATTCATTGGATAATATTATAGATAACAGTAGACATTAAAGGCATTAAAACATGATTAAAACAAAATAAATAATCTTAAAAAGAGATTTCATTAAAAACTGGCTCTTTCATAAATTCTATGCGAAACGGAAAGTACATTGAGAGCCATGAACAAGTGTTGCCTAAAATTTAAATTCCCCCGCTTCTTACGATAAACTTTGGAAAATTACAGCTGAAATTTAAATCTAGTTTGAACTGTCCTATTCAAAGTGGAGTAAGAATTGTTGATCTCTTTGAGGCAAACCTTCCACGGACCAAGTCTAGTTAATTAACTCACGAGCTTTGACGCTTAGCATCACTCAGCAAAAACTAGTTACACTTACATAGCCCTAAAACTATTCCTTTTATATACACAATGACCATAACTTCTTTCTTGTCCGCTAAGTAATGATGAATCATTTGAACTATAGTAATAATATCTATGAACACCAGCAACTAGCCAATACCAGTCATCTTATGTGTCCACCTACACACAGGTTCAGAAAATTAAATTTCATGAAAATGAATTGTTTGTATGAACCAAAACACAAAATAATATTCCACAAAAACGGAGATAGCTGATAGAATACTTGACTCATATTAAAATATCATTGAGAAAAATGCGTTCGTAAAATAATAATCGGTTTGAATTGTACAAAATGTACTCTGAATGAAAATCAGCGCACGTAAGAACATAATAGTCTCGAGAGGGGCAACTGTCGCTTTCATCTATAAATTTCTGGGTTTTATAAATTTAAATTTACTTTAAAATCACATTTATTTAAATTTATGCTTGATTTAATAACTGAATTGTTTTTTGTTTAAGATAGAAAAATAGTTTAAACAACTTCAGTTTCAAAAATAATTTCGTTACACACTATATTATGTGACACAAAAGTGACAAAAAATTGTAATCATTCAAGACTATCATCATACCACTAAGACCTAAGATACATTAAGACAATTTTTACTTTTTTATTGGCAAGAAAATCTACATACGTCAGAAAAGTGTGACTTTCCGACTATAGCAATCTGGCAACATTTTATTCAGTGATGGCCGATGTTTCAAGTTGTGCGGAGTGAATAAAACTTTGCCAAATTTGTGTTAATTCACAAATTTAGTTAAATTCGTTACCTTTGAAGTGTTGAATAATTGTCATTGAAACATTATATTCAAATTTGTGAATTTATTGGTGACTAAATTGTAAGTGTTGTTCGATGTAGAATGTTTGTTGTGTCGCTGTAATAGGATCGGTGTAAAATAAAATATTGGATTACTGATCAGGGTTTAATTGATCGTTGTGAATTATCGGTAAGTGCATAAACTACTTTTTCATAGTCACATTAGTTTTATCGGACGAAAATCACCGGTATTTGATGCCACGAAAGCTGAACGTTACTGCAAAACTACCTGTACAGAGATAACGGCAAATACTGTAGATTGCGATGAATTTTGATAACGTTTAGCGCCTCACGAACAAAATTATGTTATCATAGTTTCCTAATAAAATTCATTTTACACTATTGACATTAACACTGGAGCTACTTATCTCAATGTCTAAGAATGTTCCATGCTCTATTTCCCACTGAAAAGTTTGATATAAATTGAGAAACCGTAGTGAGAGGTATTTACGTACTCGCTACCTCACATTCCATTACAGTTCTGATGAATAAAAATTCCATAGTGGAATATTCTAACAGTTATACAACAAAAGTACTTAATTTTCTTTTTTTTTATATTCAAAAAAGCATTTAGTTACTTTTAAACAGAAATAACTTTAGGTTTAATACTAAAACTATAATAGTGTCTGTCTAGAGTTCTTATTGGAAAATATGAGACATATCAATGTTAATGGGCTTTATTAATTTCCACCAGGAAAGACAATTGTACTCATTGAATTTCTAAATAATCAATCTGGGTCTTTATTCAAAATTATATGAATATGAATAGTGCTAACCATATTGAAATATAACATTACAGTCTCATTTGTATTGCACACAGGAACTCTCTCCTGAGTAAACTGAAATGCATTATTTCTTCCCAGAACAAATAGGTAGTATGATGTTATCCATCTGCAGGCTACCAACACAACAACACATAATTCAGTTGAATAAAAAAAGTTGAGAATACTGATCCTAAGGATTAAAGAAAATGTACTGGTACTAGTACTGCAGGTGGCTAGTGTCACTTACCTGTGTTCTTTGAGTAGTAATTATAAGATCTTAAGAAATCTTAAGTTAATTGCTTACTTAAAAATGATTGCGCTTGGCTGTGAAAAACTATAGATTTTTTGTTATCTGAAGATTCCCAGATAAAGTCGATAAATAAACTTTAATAGTTAAAAATATGAAATCAAACCAGGTAGTTTTTGCATCAAAAATGCAAAAATATAATACATCGAAGTACTGAATTAATAAAATTAAAAATATTATAATAAAAAAAGACTAAATATCGTTTTTGTGATTGTTTCGAATAAATATACAATTTTGGTTTACAGATTAATTGTTTTGTAAATAAAACCATAGTTTTTATTTATTAAGTGTTAGTTGCAGTTAGTTGCAGTTGAAGTAATACAACTTGTGCATTATCATAACTGCATATACCATCTCTATTTGTAAAATAAATGTGAAATTATTCAAGTGCGATAAAAATGATCCCTGGTGAGCATACTGTTATGTCCATTTCTAAATGAATGTGCATAATAATTTAAATATACTGCTATTTGTTACCAGTAGGAGATCAACCCTATGGAAAGTAAAATTAGTACTTTGTAAGCAGTGGCAGGAAAAAATAACTGTTAATAACATTTAACCAACAGCCTTATTTTAGAAGAAGGCAACAGATTAGCTGTGCTCCCGGTATTGCTGACGGCCATTAGCGATGGTGACTATTTATCATCAGGTGGGCCATATGCCCATCTGCCAACAGATTAGCTGTGCTCCCAGTATTGCTGACGGTCATTAGCGACGGCGACTATTTATCATCAGGTGGGCCATATGCCCATCTGCCAACATAGAAAATAAATAAAAAAAGCATAAAATTGTTAAGAAATTGTAAAAAGATATTTAAGTGTAATTTTAGTAATTTTAGCTAATAAAAGTATTGAATATGTGCATTATTCAACCCAACACAAACAGGACATAAGAATATGTAACCTACTTAACAAAAGTTTTAAATTCCAGAAATATGTGGGAATCCTATTGATAATGGATATACAAAGGGAAATTAAAAAAAAATCTTATCACATGTTGCAAAGAGCTCAACGCAACATTACTTAAGTAGCAACCTTGTAACCATCTGGATGTTAATTCTCTGTAATGTTTGCATATTAATTTGTGTGTTTAGCCAAGCATTAGTTACGGTTTGGAAAAGTTTAAGGAAACATGACTGAGTAGAGTATATCGATAACATTAATTGCAACTAAAATTTAAGATAAACGTGTAACTTAAAATGTCTTAATTCGTCGATATTGTTTTTACTGTTTTATTAATTTTGTCATTATTCATAAGATCGCCGATAATACAGTAACGTAAATTTACTAGAGATATCGCTCTATAAAACATTTTGAAATATATCGAAGACTATGCTGCTAATATAAAAAAAAAATATGTATACACAGCCTATATATAAATACGCAAATAAACCCCTACTAAAATAATAAACCTGTTTATTTTTCAACTTCCTAAAAAGTAAGTGAAATTGTGAGATAATCATAGAAGTTTCAATAATTATCATTTCAAAAAAATCTGCTCTGTACTATTCATTAAAGTATGATTAATAAAATTATGCCCCTCATACTAGTGAGGTTTAAATGCACTAGCACAAAACCTAATTCATAAAATGTACTGGTACTGCAGGTGGCCAGTGTCACTTACCTGTGTTCTTTGAGTAGTAATTATAAGATCTTAAGAACCAAGTTATTTGCTTACTTAAAAATGATTGCCCTTGGCTGTGAATAACTGTAGATCTTTTGTTATCTCAGGATTCTCAAATAAATTCGATAAATAAACTTTAATAAAATAGTTAAAAAAATGAAATCAAACCAGATAGTTTTTATAACGAGCAAAATTAAATTGACATAATGTTCAGTTCTCGAAAAACTCGAATCCCTGTTATAAGTTGGGTCATTTATGCGAACAGCGTACCGTAGGCGATAGCTTCGCCATTAATCCATCTGAGATTAAGGTATTACAGGAATTTTGGAATCGGAAATTGGACCGATTCGCGTGGAACGGACTTTGCAAGGTCGCTGGCCGCCTGTCACTTGTTCACTTACTTGTATGCTTAGTATGCGTAATGTACACTTTAATATTAGGTACATAATAACAAAATACCACACTACGAATATACTTATTACTTAAAGACAAGTAAAAAACAAATTATAAAAATGATATCGTATATTTTCGGTGCAAAACAAAAAGAAAACACGCTTTAATAAAAATAAAAAAAATACGATCGTCGTTAAAATTTTAAGCCAAAGTTGTACAATTATTTCATTGTCATCGTTCCTTAATATGTATGCATATTTACAAATTAATTGACCCGTGTTAAAACATTTGAATATTATTTTGAAATATTCCATTACTTAAGATAAATAACTGCCTAAATAACTATGTAAATTTGCAATGTAGTGTATCTATTGGAATACAAGTAACCGCATAAAAAAATATATAAAAATCGGAGATCCTTCGTGCTTTTTTTGAACAAGTTAATTTTGCAGGAATGTAGGTTGATTTGAAATTACTACGTTCACCCAGTTGTCTCATGTTCACCCTACTCGGGATAGTCGAGCTTAAGGATGACAAATTATAAAATGAGAAAAGAATTAGTAGGATTAAGGATCGTGTGATCTTAAAACTTATTTGTTTGCTGTGGGTCAATACAATAATCAAACAGCGACACAAAAATAAATAACATACATAAGGGTAGGCAAAGCTCGTTTGCGATGGTTTCCCGGATAAAAAATGGTAATCTCCCTTTCTCATAATTTTCTAAGATATAATTAAATAAACCTTTGTGTAATAAATTAAATGTTTCCCGTTTATTATTTCAGAGTTGAAAATATAATCGTAAGAGGAGAGAAATGGTTTTAATATTTCATGTTTAATTAATTGAACGCTTACGAAAAGTAAAGTAATTCGACGAACATCAAAAAGATTCTATAATTGTTTTTTTAATTGAATTAATTAAATGAATAACGCCTACGACACTTTGGGGAGTACCGAGCTATTATACGTGACAAAATCAAATCATTGACATCACATTGCTTACAACATGAACTTAAAAAGTTATCTCGTTCCAAAGTTATTTAATACATAGACACGTAGCCGATTGAGCAACTGTTAGAGAAACGTAAACCTGTCGTGAACATAGCGATTTTATTGACCGTTCGTTGTTTTCGAGCAAGGACGTCGAAGATACAGGTTGACATAGTTTTTGTAAACCTGATAGGCTACTTTGTTATTTAGTTCGTTTTTATATATATTTTTAATGCGCAGTAATTTTTCACGACAAAACAAATGTTTTTTTTTTAAGGCTTTATTCAGGTGGCGATTTTTTTTTTCTTTTTTACGAAGCGATCACTAAGACATTTTCTTTTAAACACAAACCCAACTTTTTTTTAAAACAAACTGCTAAAACGCAATAAATATATGAGTCGACTATTATCAAAGGCGGCTATCTGACTTTTGGACAATGATTGGTAAATCAGAAAAACGAATTATTGACTTTGTATTCCATTGGCAGTCACAAAACTCTTCAGAACGACATCTTAGATAAATAACGGGTTAACTATTAACCTTTATTTAATGCAGGTTTTGAACCGTATTCTTTGAAGGAGACGATTATATTCAAATAAATCTGTATTGACATATCAATAATTTTTTTTTGTCCAAATGCACAGATTGCCACCTTTGATAATAGACGACTCATATCACTGACAGAAAAAAAGAATTAAATAAAAGTAACATTATGTAACTAAATTCCTCTTTTGAAGTGTCGTTTTTGACTGATGGAATTCTAATGACGTCTTGTTTCAAGCTTCAACGTCATTGATTCATTGTGTTCGTTCATTTTATACGCCCGTTTTATGTCGATGACTCGGCTCGAGGCGAAGCTAACTATAAGCTTCCTAATTATCGACACGTCAAGTGATAGTCGTGCGAGAGCAAGACATCATTTTAAACTTGCGAATTTAAGACGTTGACTGTGTTGTGTGGTTTAAAAAGCCCCATACGAGGAATCATACCCGCGCTATTTCGCTAGAATCAGGAGGGACTATGTCCAGATTTCTATGAGTCATATTAAAAACGGTCTTTTGTGAGGCTTATCATGCCTCATACGCACTGAAAAGAAGTCCGATCTTGCTACAAAAAGACCTCAAACGCAATTTGGAGAAATTTTCATCGGTTTTATCAAATAAGCAATTTTCCGTAATAAAGTTTAAAAAAAAAATTAATTGTCGGTTTATGATTCTGAAATTCATCATGGTTGATTTACTAACATAATAATGTACATGAACCTTGTCGATATAATATATTTTCGCAACGCAGCTACAACAACGAATTCCGGCGAATACGAACTGAAGGTAATGACAGTGGAAGCACGCTCGACCGCCCGCGTTACCCCACCCCGGTTATATCCGGAAACGTTTAGAAATTGGACCGTACGCTCGTCCGTCCGGCGTCCGGTCTTATTTAGGCAATAGTCCTTGCCGTTTACGATTTCAGTTTCGATAGGATTTTTTTTTTCTACCTAAGCTATCCTAAGGCTGTCTTAGGAGGCTATATCAGCGTCGCCTTAACTAGTAAGTGAGCTCACGGGGCTCAAGCCTGATGACGTTGCTAACACGAACCCTAGCAAGAGCCGTGCTTCGCAGAATCTACCACCGGATCGGAAACGCGACCCACTGAGAAGATCCGGCGAGAAACTCAGTGGGCTGGATAGGGATTATTGTAACCAGCTTAACAATTTTTTTGTTAACTTATCACCATGAAGATCACCAACACTAGTCACTGTTCTTGGTCTCACTGGTGGAACCTCTGGGTCTGCGGAGGGACTTCGGTTCCCTCTGTATTTTGTATCGTATGTTCCATGGGGAGTGCTCTGAGGAATTATTCGAGATGATACCGGCATCTCGTTTTTACCACCGCACCGCCCACCACCGGAGTAGAGTTCATCCATACTACCTGGAGCCACTGCGGCCATCCACAGTGCGCTTCCAGAGATCTTTTTTTGTCACGCACCATCCGGCTATGGAATGAGCTCCCCTCCACGGTGTTTCCCGAACGCTATGACATGTCCTTCTTCAAACGAGGCTTATGGAGAGTATTAAGCGGTAGGCAGCGGCTTGGCTCTGCCCCTGGCATTGCTGATGTCCATGAGCGACGGTAACCACTCACCATCAGGTGGGCCGTATGCTCGTCTGCCTACAAGGGCAATAAAAAAAAAATGTTATGAGTTCTATATACAATCTAACCCATAGACACAAAGGCCGTGCTTAGGGTCCGTTTATACCATTGTTTAAATTTTACGATAAACATCAAGAGTTCCCAGATGAAGGAAAACTCCGCAGTAATTAGATTAGCGTAATCATTGATCATAATTGTAAACCCTCAGGGGTAAGGTAAGTTTAGCTACATAGGAAATAACATCTAGGAAGGACACATTTCGCTAGACATATATTTGTAAACAAACTGCACATTTTGCAAGTACTCTCTCACCTCCTGATATCATAATTATCCGATTTTTAGCAGTTTCTTTTTTCTATAAATTTAATAGTTGAAACCTCATACAAAAATCTCTTCATACAAAATATTCCAGTCTAGATCAGCTTTAGTAATGATAAAAGATTGTATTGGTTATGTATTGTGTTAGTAACGTTTTCTAAATTTCCTATTACATAGGCGTAGTCCGCCAGCACTGTCACTTTTAATTATGATGATTAGTTATCGATCCTATGGTCATCTAATACTATTTACAAGATTACGGGACGTTCGAACGTTGACCACTCTTTACTGTTTTATAAAGAAATGGATATAATCATTAGTATGTACTTTAAATTTTGTAAAAGACGCCTACAAAGTACAATAATTTTGGCATACTAGAAATGCTTTGTATACAGCACATATGTATCTATTTTGATAGTATATACATATTTTCATTTATTTATTCATTAGCCCATATGAAGAAACGTGTTTTTATCAAATATCACGGATTCTATTCAAATTTTTAGATTATATTATTATAAACATCATTAAGTACTGGTTTGAAAACGACTTGACTTTCATTAAGGATGTAATCCAAAGCCTTGCATACTATAAAAACAACTCTCCGCGAATCGCTTTTAACAGTATCTGCACAAACTTGTTTCGTTTGTAATCTGTGTTCGACGATCCGAGATAATTCCAAACAATAATAATCTTTTTGACCATCAAAATAATTTCCATTTCAGATTGTGCTATGAAAAACAATCGTGGGCCTCCGGTATTTTAATTGGATTATGGCCGGTTTCAATAATATTATTTTAAAATAAAACCGTTTCTTGTGACACAAATCCTAAGAACAAGAAACTTTAATAATTCAATATCCTTAATTTACTATCTACTTAAGTGTAAGATTTAAAAAAATGTTTTGGTAACGGTAAAGTATTGAAAACTTGAGCATTTGCTAAATGATTATAATAAACACAAAATTTAACAGTATAAGTAGTTTTAAACATGTCCAATACTCAACATAAAAATCAATGTCAAACATGGTCATAAAAACATGTAAATTATATATTGGAATGTTACATCATAGATAATAAATTAATTATATTATGGTACTTTACTGAAATTCTTATTTAAAAATATATAATATATTTTGTAACCAAACTTGTACCGTTGTATTTTTTTCGTAATAATGTCCTGCCTAATGGGTTTAAAGTCATAACGTAAAAAGTCATAACGTTAAAGTCGTAACGTAGAGGCTGAATAAAAACCGTTTTTGTTTGCCTACTGACAACCATACAGCTTTCCTTGTTATTGTATATGGATGTTTAGAAAGCTAGAGGTGCAGCCAAGCCGATGTCTAGCAATAGAGAATTTTCTATACTTCTTTTTAGGAAGGTCATATGTTCAAAAAATACTCCAGAAGGGTAAAAATTCAGAGTCTGATAAAACAGAGCGAGGTTGCAAACTGCAATAGTGGATAAACACGGCTGTTCCAAATTCTATACTCCGATGGTGGTTGAATCGATTATCTTGTACAATTTCTTAGAGAACAGGTCCCGAGTAATCGAAACACCTTTACGTTCACTAAACAAGAAGTATTGAATATGAATGAATTAGAAAATCATGACGCCTTCACTCACGGTCACATACCTTTACAAATGCGAATTTCTCTATCGTGAACAAACATCAGGCGCCTTTTACCAACATTCCACCGATTAGATGGCTGTCTGCTGAGTGGGCTTACCCTTCTCATGGAACACAGATATCCAGCTGCGTTAAATCCGCTTGTGAACCGTTTTAGTTTGACTGTTACTGCAAGGTCGTTTAGTTTTATTGAATGTGTCCTTCCTATCTACACAAGTGCTTAAGACACAAACTGCCTTACAACTAATGTTTTAATACTAGTAAGCACATCCCAGGAAAGGATCACTTTATTGATAAGTCGTCACGAAAACTAGTTAACTGATATGTAAGGCTTCTGTTTATATGTAAGGTATGAAATTTTAATAAAATCATTTTGTATGGTTACATCTTTCTTTATTAGATACAAACCGAGAATAGATATTTTTACCTAGTAATTTTGTTATACCTTTTCAATATTATTATCTTGACTTACATAGAAAATGACAAATTACGAAATATAAGTACAATGTGAATCAGTGAAAGTCAAATAGTGAACGCTATTGTTTGTTGTTGCTGTGTAAGAAGTTAAAACTGAAGCAACGCACTCATAAAACTCGTCCGTCGTTATATTAAAGACCAGACGACCCGTCCACTTAAATCCACTACACTATGTAATCAACACGCTTGATAATAATTTACAATGCTGTTTGTAAGTCTTCCTATTCCTATTTATTTTTAGTGGCACTGAGACAGCAAATATTGCTATGCTATACTATTGCATATATCGAGCATTTCTAATGCACTCAACTCTCTCCCCATGTCTTCGGTCCGTTGTGGTAAAGTGATCACTATTTGGAAGCGTATTTTTTTTATTTTTTTTTATTGCTTAGATGGGTGGACGAGCTCACAGCCCACCTGATGTTAAGTGGTTACTGGAGCCCATAGACATCTACAACGTAAGTGCGCCACCCACCTTGAGATATAAGTTGTAAGGTCTCAGTATAGTTACAACGGCTGCCCCATCCTTCAAACCGAAACGCATTACTGCTTCACGGCAGAAATAGGCAGAGCGGTAGTACCTACCCGCGCGGACTCACAAGAGGACCTACCACCAGTAAAAAGTATTTTTGAACATTATATTCTTTCTATTCACATTAGTCTACAATCAACTTAATTTGTTGATAAATTTAATGACACGTATTTTATTCCATTCGTTATTATTATTATTTTTGTTATTCAATAGATTTTTTATTAATAAATAACAAATCAAAATAATTTAACATAAATCAGTTCATACAGTAGGCACAGTTTCCAAGGTACTGGCTGCGTTGCCTCGTTGGACCAGCCAGACTCACTCCACCAGTAATTACGCAAATTATTATTTTGCGGGTTTCACTTTTATTACACGATGTTATTCCTTCACCGTGGAAGTTAATCGTGAACATTTGTACGGGATTCGAACACCGGTGCAACGCTTCAACACGAATCCACCGAACGTCTTATCTTTTAGGCCACGACGACTTCAATAGAATCTATGAAGATTCACGTGAATAAATGCTTTGATTTCGCTATTTAATAACGGTATTTATATTGCAGCGTTCACTTGCTAAAGTTATTATTTACCACAAGTCAAACTATAGCTGTTGTTTTAAAACAAGTCAGATTAGTTTTATTTCATATCCGATATTGCTTTAGAATGAATGATGACTGATGTGTGAAGTGAACAGGTTTGTCCTGAATTCGGTTCGTAATCGTTGTGACCCGCATGCGATGGACATCGCGCCAGACACGCGAAGACACGGTTTAAACTACATAAAGAAATTACTTTGCTCCGAATTGCCTTAGGAAGTTGTAGTAACATTTCAGTTAGATAACCGGTATGTTTTTATTTTAGTTTCATTCGGAACAATTACGATACGATTTCTTGGATATCGTTATTATAATTGTTATTATATCTCACACATTATAGATGACTACCATGCTCTATTTAAAGATTTAATTACATCATAACAATACTATGAATATTAGTTCTTTAAATCATCTTTATGCATAAACTATAGTTAAGTAATCAATAGTATTATTATAATAACAATGTTATAGACATGAATGTTATTGGTTTATTTTTCTTTAAGGCACTTATAAAGTGTTTATATATTTCTCGCATAATATTATGCACCGTAAAGTTTTCACTTTATTCTATAATTCTATAATCTCTATAATTTATTCTATAATCTCAGAGAAAACTTTTTCTTTATAGACAGCCATTGTCTCCAATAACATAGTCCAAAAATTAGTTTTAAGGATTATAATTAATTTCAAACGATCACTCAATCATGATTTTTGTGATATATTAATGATCGGTGTTCCAAATCATTAAAATAAATCTATTTAAACCTAAAAATCTATCCATCATTTTTAACGTCAAGTTCAACACCAATTACAACGCTTGGTGTCAAATATGACTAATCGTGTATTAATGTATTTTTTGATAAGGTTGTCATTTATTTTTGGCCCTTGTGACGTCACACGTAACCAAGCTTAGCCTAGAATTTGCAGCAATTTCGAAAACCGTTAGTGGCCCGATTTCCTATTAAATATTAAACGCGATTGTAAACACGAGTTATTTCTACTACAAGAATTAATAGCACTCAGCAATTTGCATGATGCTACTGGTATGCTAAGAACTACGTGCTTAATTTGTAACGGTATTTCGCACGAAAAATTATGTATAATTGTTTCTCTTCGATTGGACAAGCCAAAAGCTATCATAGGGATATTTTTGTTTTTCAAATCCTACAATCAAATATAAAAGTGATACTCATCTGAATATTACTATCGCTGGCTGGCTTTGATGTTGGGGTTCGATTTATTATAGTAATGTGAAGTGACGTTTTTTCTATACCTATTCTATTTATTTAGATAAAGAGGTCGTGAGAACATTGTAATGATTATTTAAATTTTAACGCAGTATAACCGCGCGTACAACTAATTATATGAGATACCACTCTTATAAAAAATATTTGGAAAAAAAATTTAGCACCTTAAATTTTTACTGACACCATTTATACTTTTTTTTTGCTTAGAGGGTGGACGAGCTCACAGCCCACCTGGTGTTAAGTGGTTACTGGAGCCCATAGACATCCACAACGTTAATGCACCACCCACCTTGAGATATAAGTTCTAAGGTCTCAAGTATAGATACGCCTAAAAATTGCCTTATACTTCAAAATTTACGCAGAATGAATGAACAGAATAAAGAATATTCACGTAATCATCCACATAGTACCTCTTGAAGCAGCCAGTAGCTCATCGGAGCCGGATCTTCACAATAAACGTCCTTGGCCAACCCTCGACTGTGCATCCACTTATGACGACGCTTTACCTTCTCGTAAAATTGCAATGAAAACTGTACTTTAACACATTGCTTTAGAATTGCTGTTGCCGAGTGTCAGTGTGGACTTACGACTATTTCAAATTAGACCGTAGCTAGATTAATGATTAGGGGAGATATGAGGGAATAGATCTATTTTGAGGAATTCTCTAGAAATGTTTATTTCAAATTACGAATACAAGTTTGTGGCTTACTTTCATCTAATAAGACAATCCGATTAAATGAAATTACTGATGTGTCGCTCACGACTTAGAGAAATCGTTTTGAATGCTATGCCAGTATCCGTACATGTAATAGTGTAATAGAAAAAGGGTTAGAATAAAATATTAAACAACAAGACAAGCAAAAGATTAAAGGTTTATGAGAAACAATGCGAGTCATATCCATCATACCAACAGCGCAAATTCTGCAACAAAACCACTTGAAACGTTATTAAAAAGCAGACGCTAATTGTAAGGTGATCTAAGAATAGACGTAATCCGCAACCGGCCGCATTTCACTTAATTGTATTAGAGGCCAGTGTCCGAGTATTACTGAGCCAAGGCGATGTCGAGGACCGAATGAGCTGATCGCGGTTTACGGGTGAGGATGCAACGTTGCAAATATTAATAATATACATAATTATGATATACATTATTTTTTAGTTGATGCGATATTTATTGAGAAATGAGCTTTTGAAACGCAGTCAAAACCGCCATTAGTTTATAATACTGAATAAATAATAGTTAAAAAAAACTAACAAACACGCTTTTATAGAAAATCCAACTAAAAAATAGAAAATAAATTTCATGGTATCAGTAGTTATAAATATTTTATGAACAGATATGAGTAGGAGGGTTATTTTAATAATATCCTGAAAAGCAGCCCACGCTTTTTTTTTACAATAAAATCATTTTTTTCTCACAATATTTTTTATTCAAATTTACTAAAATTTATTGTCTATTTTTTAGTTGGATTTTCTATAAAAGCAAATTTTTTTGTTTTTTTAAACTATTACATTTATTTTTCATTTTCTAGTTGAATTTCAATTTTTTCAATATTTTTTTAAATATCGAAATGTCATCGCTCCTTAATAAGTATACCAAATTTCGAGTTAATCTGACGTTTTGAAGGGGATCAAAATCATGTTCAAAGATTCCGTTACAAACACACATACGTCTGAAGCAAATAAAAGCGTATTAAAAAACAGGGCATTCATTAAAAAAAACTGTCTTTTCTGTTTGAGTCGGAGACTAGTAAGACCGTCGTTTCGAGATGCACTACCTCATTCACATCGTAACTATGTGTAATTTGATATCATAACCACTTATAACCAGATTAGCCATTAGCAGAAGTAATGCTGTATCTTCAGTCAATTATTAATTGTGAACCATGTAATGAGTTCGTTTTTTTTAACTACCTATTCGCTGATAGCCTAAGGGACTATTCCAGTTTCTCGCGAACGGGAGAGTTCGTATTGTCAGCATGATGATTTTAAATAAGAAGGAATATTAATTTTTTTTTAAATCTAGAACGTAATCAAATGTCAATCTTTACTTAATACAAATAAAATTGTATTTGCTGTGTATGTTGGTATTTTAGACATGCCTAAACCATTTACCCCAGGTATATTCACAGTTCAGGAAAGGTGTTTTGGTCACAGTACAATCCACAGTTCGTGCGTATGCTATTTCAAAGAATTGTACTTACATCTGGTGATAGTCACAGCGGAGCATGGCCGGGTCTCACTAGTATGAAATAATACTCGTATATATCGCAACGGTAATTCATAATGCTTACGACAGAGGCCAACTTCCCAACCAATATTAGTATGTTGCACACTTTATTGAGGATCCAAAGAAAGATTTAACACGTAACCAAAGTAATTTCATAATAAACGCTCGAATAAGATTAAATTATTAAAATAAGTAGGAGATAAAACTATTTTGATACACTTCTACCATTGCTAAATAATTAAAACTTCCTTTACTTTTCAATGCTGCGTTTATTATTTTCATTTTATTATTTCTGAGGTACTATATTTACTTTACAATTATTCTGTTTAATGGACTAACGTGTCTATTTGTAGTCTATTTTTTCAGAAAGTTTAAATTTAAATTAATACAGGATTGCACCGTAAAAACTTACTGCTATAGTCCGTAGATGAGCCTTCTACCCATCTGATGGGTATTTATTATTCATTCATTCCATTGACTACGATTCTTGGAATCCCTAAGAAAACGATATGGTTCATTATTTCTAATTATCAAGGGGTGTGATTGTAAATACATAACAAAACGTTTGCTTTTGTCCACAGATCGTGAGAAACTGGAAAGTGCGTCAATGAGACGTTGATTCTCGAACGAGTAAGGGCATCGCCACACTGTTCGGTTCGCTTAGTTGTAAGTATTGGTATTAAATGTTGTTCATACCATTCCTACGAATCGCCTGTTGCCTAAAAAGTTTGATGCTTTATTTATAACAAGTAATGTGACTATACCCTATCCTATGGTAACAAATACACATCTGTCCAAAATTTATATATTTTCATAAATACTGGTAGGGCTTTTGTGAAGATCAGGGAAATGCGAAATAATCATGCGTTATAGCTTTAACGGTAGCCTCTTATCACAATAAAAGTGGGACTTCTTCCGAATTTGATAACGATATTGTAATGTCCACCGATAATCATTTACTACCGGACCGACTCATATGCCAGGAATAAAATGTAGCTTTTGAATGTTGTACTTTTAGTGTAGTTTACCTTGTTTTTATTCATGATTTCATCACTAGGTAGACACATAGACGCAGGAAGCGTGTTTCGTCTATCATAAAAGAAAACTAATTGTAATTGCAAATTATGCACAGTATAAAAACCTTAATGATTAACAGCGGGTTAATGAAGAAACTGGTCTGTGAGTTGCTGTTGGAACGCTTGCAACGTTAATGTACAACTTTGCAACATTTACCAAGGTTGAATAATCGATAACCTCTTTCGGCTTATGTAATATATTTTGGCACTTATAACTTTATCATAGAGACACTTGTGAATGACACATTCAAAAGTGTTTCAAAAGATATGTCGATCAAAATGGTCCATAAGAAATTGTTTTTTAACGTTACAGGGGGGCAGTCGTACTCACAGTTTTCCTAGAGTTAAATGCATGTAAAATTAAAATCGAAGTGTCATAAAACCCCAGTTTGATCTTTAAAGTCGGAATACATAACTTCTTAGCGACAGAAAATAGGCAAGGCAGCAAGCAATACCCGTGCCCAATACCCCAATACGAAACGCGACACATCATTTTTTATAGAAGTCGTTTGTGCTCACAATGTTTTAATAGACCACGTTCTTATGGATCCATCAGATCTAATAACCCTTGCATTAGACGCCTTTTTTTAATTTTTTTTTTATTGCCTTTGTAGGCAGACGAGCATACGGCCCACCTGATGGTAAGTGGTCACCGTCGCTCATGGACGTCAGCAATGCCAGGGGCAGAGCCAAGCCGCTGCCTACCATAAAGTACTCTCCGCAAGTTCAGCTCGACAAAGAGTTCGACGTGCAACCTAACCCATGCATCAGCCCGCTGAGTTTCCCGCCGGATCTTCTCAGCAGGTCGCGATTCCGATCCGATAGTAGATTCATCCGCGAAGCAGCTGCTCTCGGAGTTATTAGGTCTCCTACGGAGGCGCTCGGGCAGTTGTTAACTAATCCCACCCCTCCTGGCTAAGCGTTTGCTCGCCCACCTGTCCTGGTGAAACTGGAGAGGCCCCCGAGCCATTAGTAAACGTTTAATCACAAAAAAAACATTCGGAAATTTCAAAGGACTTTAATTACCGCACAATTAAAAATTCTTCCGCTGAACGAAACTTCATTACGTGGCACGTCACTTTGGGGCAAAGAATATGACGAGGTAACCAAAGATTAAAATACAGTAATAATATAAAATGAATTGGTATACGCATTTTTTTTTATTGCTTAGATGGATGGACGAGCTCAGAGCCCACCTGGTGTTAAGTGGTTACTGGAGCCCATAGAACTCTACAACGTTAATGCGCCACCCACCTTGAGATATAAATTCTAAGATCTCAGTATAGTTACAACGGCTGCCCTACCCTTCAAACCGAAACGCATTACTGCTTCACAGCAGAAATAGGTAGGGGTGGTGGTATCTACCCGCGCGGACTCACAAAAGATCCTACCACCAGTCGCTACATAACATAATATCATATTATATTGGGATTGCTGGTCAACTTTAATAAATGACGTTTACTTAACAACCATTATTTTTACTTTTTAAATATTTTTGTAATTGGTGTCCTGTGGTCTACTGCATATTTAAAGGAAAAATGTAACTTGTTCGAGGTTCAAGCCACGGCACAATCGCATGACCACCGAAAATACACTGGACGTCTTATCAACTATTAGAATACGGATACAGAATTTTACTATACAGATTTGAAATCCATGACAAATTTCAAACACCGGCACTAAAATGTCAATGTGTAACAACTAAATTGAATATTAAGCTTGGCCGATACGATAAGAGCAATCATTCAATTAACAGGGTCATTGCACCTGAAGTCGCGTACGTCGCAAAGCCATCTCGAGCACGGCATTGTGTCCGTCTTGGATGGACACGCTTGCCAAGTGTGCCGGATATTGTCAACCTCGTGTCAGTGGCTTAGGGATGAGGATCATGCTACCATAGTCTGAATCGAATGAATTGAGCTCGAAGCTATTAGAATTACGGTGGTCAGGAAATTAAACGTCAGTAAAATATGTTAATATAAAACTTTAAATATTTCTCAAATGTGACCGAGTATACTTCACACACAGCCCACCTGGTGTTAAGTGGTTACTAGAGCCCATAGACATCCACAACGTAAATGCGCCACCCACCTTGAGATATAAGTTCTAAGGTCTCAAGTATAGTTACAACGGCTGCCCCACCCTTCAAACCGAAACGCATTACTGCTTCACGGCAGAAATAGGCAAGGTGGTGGTACCCACCCGCGCGGACTCACAAGAGGTCCTACCACCAGTAAAAAAAGTTATATGAAATCAAAATAAAAAGTTTCACCTTTAGTCTTTTCTCTTGGCTTGAAGTTAGAAACGCATTCGGAAACAAGCAATAGAGATTTCTCGTTACCGACGCTAATGTATTTTTCTCAACAATAAACCATTATTTTAGCAGTTTAGGAATCATTAACGTTTTGTATGGAATTTCGGTTGCGGGCTTCTAAATGCTTTTGCAGTCCAACTACCTATAAGTAAACGTGTATAAATCGCCTGTATTGCCTACTTAGGAGGCGTTAAAACCGTTTTGGCTTACGAGGCCTAATTCTGTATTTAGATTGAGGACGGATTAACCTGAAACTTGTGTAGTCATTAGTCGGTCTTCTTTAAACTGTGATCGGTACGAGGAGGTAAAATAAAGTTATTGTAATTTTTTTATTAGTAGACAATAATAGAACACTGTTTGTCTTAAATAGTCACGAATGACCTGCGCAATCGTGAGCCTCGTTAGTATGATTCTGCCGTTTTTCTAGAGCGAGGACACGCAGCCGATATTATGAGTATAAAACGCATTCCTGTCTGTTCGTAATTTTTGTGACAACACTACAAAAGTGTCGTCAAGACTGTGTTATGATTCATCAACAGTTCGAAAGAGATTATGCTGTATGGTATTTTGCCTTTCAATTCGTTTACTCTAATCAGTGATCACGATTCTGCAGAAATCGTAGTATTATGTTTGCCAAACTACAATCGTTTTTTTTTTGTTTTTCTTACTTGCTAATAACGTACGACAACGTTGTCAATGTGATTGTTTAGAAATAGTTTTTTTTAAATATGTATTTTTTATCTTGAGGCTTTAGCGATCATGGTCCGAATTATTTGACGAAAACATATTCATCATATATCTGTGTACTTTTAATACTTAATCTTAATGATTTAAGCTTAAATCATTTACAGTTTTTGCAATTAAATTTCTACATTATTAAAAAGTATTGTATAATTTAAATTAACGCAAAAATAAGAACATCAAATATGTATGTTGCCAACTAAGCGTGTAATTTATCACGGTTTGTACCTTCCAAACTTACGTGTACTTTTTATGGTGTGTAATTTTATTATTACCACTAAAATTTACTAGTTAGCTGCGAGCATTTTTGCAAAATAGATTGCTCTGATTAGAAACTTCTGAGAAGAAACTTCTACCATCTGGGTTGCTTGTATCCAAGCAAACAGGGCCAAAGCTTTACGTCCGCTCGCTTTCAGATGTCAACTGCTTGCAACTTATGCATCATTTAATTAAAGTATGTATGCATCATTTAATTAAAGTATATTCTCATCAGTCCATAGCCTGATTTATAAAACCCACCAGATCAAACCAACTGACAATATAATACTAAAATAACTGAAAAAAAAAACCAACCGAAAAAGAAGAATATTTATTACCTTAACTCGACCTGCTAGTGCTCGATAAAAAAAGGTGCCGTGAGACACTATCACGACTACGTATGAATACTGAGTACTAATGTAATTAGTCATCGATGAGTTTATCCTGGTCACTTATGCCAGTGAAACATATTAATTATAAACCTTACTATGGTATTTTATTTTTATTTTATAAACCTTGAAGGTTTGTAAAATGGAGGTTATTAATTATCGCGTAGACTTTTGAATTCGGTATATTGTTAGAATCAATCAAAGGACTGTTGTTTCATAATATAATTAAGTATTATTTTATTAAATATTAATACTTGTACGTTAAACATTCGGAATTTGTTGAAAAATTAAACCTAATTTGTTTGTTTTCGGTGATTGTTAATTACGACCCGAATTAATTAGTTACGCTTTATTTAATCTTATCGTGTATTATAAACTTCATCGAAACATGCAAAATTTGTTGATTAGCTTTATTGTTAAACAACAAGCGTCAATTGGCAATGGCACAACTCAATTGCAGATTGCGGTCCGTGTAGCGTTTAATAAGTGTTTTACGCGATTCTATTATCACACTAGATAAATTGAAACATTAGGGTTGGCAACATAATTTAATGACTACGTTTGTGCATTCTTTTACTTTGTATTAAAATTGAACGCAAAATTTTATTGTACTGATTCCACGACTAACTTGGGAACTTTTTACATATATATTCGCTGTCTTATTGTCAGGCACATGACTTATTTGTTGTTGGGGCGGTCACTAGAATCCTCAAATATTGACGTGAACCCTATTGTTTTTAGATTTGAGGTCGAAGACGAATACAGTGCTCTTGTTCTTCGTTGCTAGACTCGCGGCAGAGTGGTCGTGGTCGTCGTGTGCTTGGTGACGAGTTTTTCACCCCCACTCCTGGCTTTCCGCCACATGCCCGGTGATTACGAGCAAATTGCAATTCGTTGCAGTCTTAACTTGGTCAGACCACATTACGGGGGGTCTGCTGCTCGGTCTGTATATACGATTAGGCTTTATTAAAATACTTACTGGTAGTAGGACCTCTTGTGAGTCCGCACAGGTAGGTACCACCGCCCTTCCTATTTCTGCCGTGAAGCAGTAATTCGTTTCGGTCTTTTAAAGGGTAGGGTAGCCGTTGTAACTATACTGAGATCTTAGAATCTTATATCTAAAGGCGGGTGGCGCATTTACGTTGTAGATGTCTATGGACTCCAGTAACCACTTAACAACAGGTGGGCTGTGAGCTCGTCCACCCACCTAAGCAATAAAAAAAACATAATACGGCTACCCCTACGTACAATTCGTAAAGTTAGTTATTTTATAAGAGTGTGCGTCCACTTTGAACAGGACCGGTCAATCGCGGTTCCAAAATTATTCTTAAGGTCCACTCATAGCGTCTCACGTTGAAACATTTATAATCCGATTCCCTTCCCATTCGATGTTCCCGTTCTTACTATTCTACAGTTTGACTATCTCGTTTAAGCGTTCTGGTTACTTTATCAGCCCTAATGTGACGTGTTAAGCGTGCGTTTCGGTTACGTGACCACGTCGTATACACACGCTCACGTATTTAATGCTTGTGCACACACCTCGTGTGCATCGTTTGTCACGTATCGTGCTCATTCGACTTTCCTACATAATTCATTTTGTATTCAAACAGTGTGTTCGCGTCTTTATAAATGAGTAACGTTCTAATTAAAGAGATATTTTCGTTAAAATGTGGCCTTAATTAATCAAAAACTATCCACTATTTGCTTTAGTGTATTTAGTGATTGCTAGAGCATTAAGTGGACCGGATACCTGGTTAAGTGAAACCGTTACCTATTCTATAAATAATTTTAATAGACTTAAATTGCTTAAATTTATACATTTTCGATGTTAAATTCAGTAACTTCTAACAGTTTTTTTTTTATTGCTTAGATGTGTGTACGAGCTTACAGCCCACCTGGTGTTAAGTGGTTACTGGAGCCCATAGACATCTACAACGTAAATGCGTCACACACCTTGAGATATAAATTGTAAGGTCTCAGTATAGTCACAACGGCTGCCCCACCCTTCAAACCGAAACGCATTACTGCTTCACGGCAGAAATAGGCGGGGCGGTGGTACCTACCCGTGCGGACTCACAAGAGGTCCTACCACCAATAACCAGTACCAACAGTTCAAACCCGTAACTTTACGACACTGAGCAAGAAGCTCAATAATATTAAAGTTTAATATGTCAACACCAATTCATTATGTTAGCTCAAATGTCGGCTGAGCAATTCGTAATGTCGATGTTCAAGAGTGAATTAAACTATTGGCCAGTGCGTTGTGAAAGCTGCAATTGCGCCACTGCCTTAAACGAGAATTATTTCATAAACCAACCGGTATAAATTACATTCTATCATTATTTTAATCTAAGAAGAACATTAATACGTTTAAATAGTTAAGTTGTTGTTTCAAACAGAATATTGAAATCGATTAGTGTAGTTGCCACCTAGAAATGTAGTTAGTTAATCTCCAGAGGGTTAAAGGACCTAATGATAGTTTTATGTTCGACTGTGATCAGAATCAGATCAATAGATACGATTTCGGCTTCCTCAAACTATGATTTATAGGCTTTATCTAGTCACCTGATTCTTAATCTCCTACTTTACACGTTAGCGGTAGGTCCTTACATAACTGTAGAATGAGTATGAGTATGACGAGCTGTCGTCAGTATGTAAAGTGGCAGCTCAGCCCAGCTCTCTGAAACGTTCCGTACTGCTCGCTTGCTACAGGTAAATTGTTTGACACCTTTTCGCCCACGTAATACATTCTAATTCAAGTATTCGGACCCATTTTCCCTACGCTGAACCCTACAAAACAAATTGATAATTGTATGAAAAAGTAAGTCCCTAAAAAAACTAACCGCTTTCCACCATGAACATTCTAATTAAATAACACGAAAAAACGAAACAAAGTATCTAAGGTTGAAGTTCGTGAGCTTGCCTGAACATTCTGTGAAGCCAGACTAGCCGCCAGCGACAACCGACAGTAAAAATAACAATCGCGAAACTTCATCATCACCTTATACAAAAAAAAACATGAACAATTAAACAATCGTCTTGATTAAAGAAATTATTTTCAAAATCATACTCGTTTAACTAATCCGCATATTGCTTTTTACTAATCGTTATAACGATAACTAGTTACAATTACGGACTGTAAACATAAATAACTTGTATGCTATGGT
Source organism: Bombyx mandarina (assembly GCF_030267445.1). Taxonomy (NCBI): domain Eukaryota; kingdom Metazoa; phylum Arthropoda; class Insecta; order Lepidoptera; family Bombycidae; genus Bombyx; species Bombyx mandarina. The sequence goes on from NC_143234.1 coordinate 17,158,961, forward strand.
TGATTAATAACGTTTTTTAATGCAATGAATCGATCTTCGGCCGTGACCTTTGAACGTTATGTAAGATAACATAACATTCAAAAGATACGTATCTAGAGATTACGCAAGCATACAATAACATTTGAATAAAATCAGCTTTGTTATTAGAGGAATAGAACGATGTAACTTTTGTGCTTTTTTGTTTGAAAGCATTTACGGTATGTTATTTTTCTTAAAAAACAATGAAAATTTCTAATATCAATAAGTTTGCTACTCAATATTTGATTTAAATTTCGACCACTTTGTGCCTTCATTGAACTTAAAAACCAAATTAGTCTATTAAAATTTTTCACATATTAAACTATTATTTAATTGTGGACAGAAGTCACGCGCCATTGTATTATTTAACATGCAAAGATACATTACGTATGCGTTGAAAGATAAATGTCATAACGAAATAAAATTTCGTTAAACCAATAACACCTTAGTCGTGTGTGAGACAACGAAAACTGTAAAGTTTTAGAAACTTCAAAAATAATACGAGGGCTGCACTAAAAGTATCGGGAATGGAATATTTCCACTGTTCCTGTCATATTAAAATATTTTTAATTGAAAACTCCTTGGTTTTAAAAATCGAATACCATTTATTTATTTAAAAAAAGATTCTCGGTCTTGTCACGAGGTTTTGTCAAACTTGTTTAGTCGTTGAGAAAATGGAATTGACTCGAGAAAATTCAAGAGCGATGATTTATTATGACTTTCGAAGTGGTTTAACACAAAAACAGTGTGTTGACCGGATGATTTCTGCATTTGGTGATGAAGCCCCATCCAAAACCACAATTTATCGCTGGTTTGCTGAGTTTCAACGTGGACGTGTCAAGCTCAGTGATGATCCCCGTCAAGGTCGTCCAAAAACTGCAGTCACGCAAGAAAACGTTGATGCTGTGCGTAAGCTGATTGAGGAAGATCGACATGTGACATACCGCGAAATTCAGGCAACTTTAGACATTGGCATGAGTCAAATACAAATAATCTTGCATGAACAATTAGGTGTAAAAAATTTGTTTTCCCGATGGATACCGCATTCGGTCTGTGAAGAGCAAAAAGTGGCTCGCGTTACTTGGTGCGTCAGAACTCTCGAAAGATTCCACGCAGGATCCTCAAATGCTGTATACAACATTGTATCAGGTGACGAATCCTGGATATACGCGTACGAACCCGAAACAAAAATTCAGTCACGAGTTTGGGTGTTCGAAAATGAGTTAAAGCCAACAAAAATTGTTCGTTCACGGAGTGTTGCAAAAAAAATGGTGGCCACGTTTGTCTCCAAAACCGGCCATGTTACGACTATTCCTCTTGAGTGACAAAGAACGGTTAATGCAGAATGGTATGCTAGCATTTGTTTGCCACAGGTCGTTTCTGAACTCCGTAAAGAGAACTGCAACCGCCGCATCATCCTCCATCACGACAATGCGAGTTCTCACACCGCGCACAGAACAAAAGAGTTTTTAGAGCAAGAAAACATAGAATTATTAGACCATCCGCCGTACAGCCCCGACCTAAGCCCTAATGATTTCTATACTTTCCCTAAAATAAAGAATAAATTGCGTGGACAGAGATTTTCATCACCTGAAGAAGCTGTGGACGCCTACAAAACGGCCATTTTGGAGACCCCAACTTCCGAATGGAATGGTTGCTTCAATGATTGGTTCCATCGTATGGAAAAATGTGTCAAATTTCGCGGAGAATACTTCGAAAAGCAATAAATACATTTTTAAATAGTAATGTTGTGTCATTTCGTTAATTCCCGAAATTTTCAGTGCCGCCTATGTATAATATAATGACAATAAAAATGGGAAATTGAGATGTAAAAGTACTTTCAGTTATGACTACGACTCGCTAAAACCGAAGAGTAAACCATATTGTATTCGAATAAAGTTATTTGATATGATTATTTGAGCATTTATTTATGAATTCGATTTTCCCTACTGTGCACGTGAAATGCCCTAAGATTATGTGTGGATTATTACTTAGATTTCTTTCTGCCAGCAAAAACTATCGCATACTATCAAATTGACACTTAGAGGGTACACACATGCAACAAAATTTTATTTTTCAAATATGTTACGGCGAAATAAAGCCGTTGTATTTTATATTGCTTGTCTTAAACCCCCGAAAACCTCTATGTGTATTGAATCTCTGATCAAATTCAAAGTAATAAAATATTAATTGTATAACTCTTCAACGTGAATGTATTCTATAGGTTTCACATGAATATAAAACAATTCTAAAACAGAATTCGCTTTATGATCCGTGTAACACAGTACATATTTCTGTTGGAATTCACTTTTACCGTGATCGAATATTGATATGGATATGAATCATGCTTTTATTATTCAGAAGAAATTTAAGTTAAGCGATTGTTGTTACGATTGTTTTAACGGTTATTTCTCAAAATAGAACGAAAAAGTTTTTTTTTTTTGCATCTACTCCCAGGATTCTATACGCTTTTCAGTTCAAGCCGAAATTTGATTTAATCTCTACTACATACAATTTATTTTAAATTTAAATAGTTAAAAAAAAATTGACAAAAAAATTATATCGGCCAGTCACGTAATGTGAGTTCGAGAATTGTTGTTTATAGTACAAACGAGAAAATGAGCTCAAAAAAATAGCCTTAACAATCAAAGCTGTAAATTGAGTCGTACAGAAAATTTCTATCTCCTTAGAAGCCTACAACTATTTTCCCGTCCGCAAGTAGCCGGAATAGCGCCTTAGGCTAACAGCGAGCAGGTACATGGGAATAAAAAAAACACGATTCTTTTAACATTTGTTGACATGGGTCCTCATTACGTTGGCTGTGTTCTGATAAAACAAATGGTGTTATACTAAAATAGACTTTTTGTACCTATCATTAATCAGTAAGTACTAAATGAATTTGCCAAGTATATATATTTTTTTGGTTCCCTCAACAAATTCATGGATACTTTTTTTTTATTGCTTAGGTGGATGGACGAGCTGATGTTCAGTGGTTACCGGATCCCATAAACATCTACAACGTAAATGCCGCCACCCACATAGAGATATGAATTCTAAGGTCTCAGTTTTTACAGTAAGTACAACGGCTGCCCTACCCTTCAAACCGAAACGCATTACTGCTTCACGGTAAAAAAATAGGCAGGGTGATGGTACCTATTCGTGCGGGAGTACAAGACCAAGACCCACAAGACCACCAGTAACTACGCAAATTATAATTGTCCGGGTTTAATTTTTATTACACGATGTTATTCCTTCACCGTGGAAGTCAATCGTGAACATTTGTTAAGTAATGTGTAATCTTTTCCCCTGATAAATCCTGTCGCAAATCTATACTAATATATAAATCTACAGTGGCTTTTACGGATGTTCTGTTATAACTACTGAACCATCCATCCGATTGACTTGAAACTTGGTATCCATGTAGAAAATACATGTACTTAATGGATGGGGTAATATTTATATAATTGTTGGACTCCCTACACCAGTTGCAGGGGCGTTAATTATGAGAAGCTCTATGGGGGTGAGATATAATAATTTTAATTTTAAATGCCCAGCGAAGCGGACGGGTACAGCTAGTTAGCAGATAATAAGCGTGGCAGTATAGTGCGCACGCGTCTAACCCAACAATGCCTATTCTATTCACGAACAAAAGTGTCTCGCCGACACAAAAGTAATTTCATTATATACACTACACACTTGCTCCTCGAGTAGCACTTGAAGAACGATTATCGAGTGTGCAACCGTTGTGTAATCGTTTACTTTTGTTTATTTTTTACTTATGCTGTTTGTAGCCTACTCTAAAAGATGAGCAGAGATCTTAAGTCTGCCACCTCTACTAATAAAAATGCAAAAATACATACACTTTGGCCGCATTTCATGTTCTGAAAACATGCACGCTTCGTACTAAGATCCGATCCTGCCGCTTTGTGAGAGACGTCATGATACCTCTAAGCCCGCGAAGGCATTTTTTTTTATTGCTTAGATAAGTAGACGATCTCACAGGCACCTGGTGTTAAGTGGTTACTGGAGCCCATAGACATCTACAACGTAAATGCGCCACCCACCTTGAGATTTCAGTTCTAAGGTCTCAGTATAGTTACAAAGGCTGCCCCACTCTTCAAACCGAAACGCATTACTGCTTCACGGCAGAAATAGGCAGGATGGTTGTACCTACCCGTGCGGACTCACAAGAGGTCCTACCACCAGTAAAAAGTATTTTTGAACATTATATTCTTTCTATTCACATTAGTCTACAATCAACTTAATTTGTTGATAAATTTAATGACACGTATTTTATTCCATTCATTATTATTATTATTTTTGTTATTTAATAGATTTTTTATTAATAAATAACAAATCAAAATAATTTAACATAAATCAGTTCATACAGTAGGCACAGTTTCCAAGGTACTGGCTGCGTTGCCTCGTTGGACCAGCCAGACTCACTCTCTGTACAAAGTTGCAGTCAGCCTTAGCATCACGTGTAGTCTCCTTCAAGCGTTTGGAGATTTATGATAAATTCATCGATTCATTATTAAGATTATTTTATTTTGTAGACATTTTTTTTATTGTTTAGTTGGGTGGAACAGCCCACAGCCCACCTGATGTTAAGTGGTTACTGGAGCCCATAGACATCTACAATGTAAATGCGCCACCCACCTTGAGATATAAGTTCTAAGGTCTCAAGTACCGTTACAACGGCTGCCCTACACTTCAAACCGAAACGCATTACTGCTTCACGGCAGAAATAGGCAGGGTGGTGGTACCTATCCGTGCGGACTTGCAAGAAGTCCTACCACCAGTAACATTTAAGGAACCGGTAATCTTTATAATAGAAAATTTCATATAATAGTACATTTCTTGTTGTTTATTTCGGTCTCGAGAACCGGTCGGATTCCGTGGCTGAGACCAGGGAACCGCACAACCGGACCAATAAACCTCACTTTTTATTGAAACTCGTTTCATATAATTTGTTATGTTTTTATGGAATTAATTTACATTATATTTAAATGTATGCGACGCGTCTTGCTTATAAGCCTAACGCTACGTATCGGAATGGAACAGTCGGAATAAATTACAAGTGAAAAAGCCTTCAAGGAAACATAGAAGTAAACATAAATCTACTAGAACCAGTACCGCCGCCGAGTGAGTACACATTAACTTAGTTATACATTGAAGCTTTTATTGCGTTGATCGAACCCCCCTGCAGCTTCTAACAAACACGAGCGGATACCATAAGAAGGTATTGTACGATAAATTAAGGTGAACTTAGCGGGAGGCCATGAGACACGGTAGGAGTTGAGCGATCGTCTCGCACTCCTTGAGGCAGGTCGGAACTACATTCCACGTCATAGACTAAAACTTAATGCAGACGGTTCTACGAATTAATAATATTTTAAATTAAAATGTTTGGATCAACAGAACGTACTTAATATTGTTTGACATGGCTAAGTTTTGAATTTTTCTACAAAATGCCATTATTGGCAATAACCAAATGATCTAATATTAAAAAAAATTATCTAATATTTAAAAAAAAAAAGGCATGCCCGCTGCGTTTCTTGCCAATTCTTCTCAGGACGGAGGCTAGTTTTTGTGAATTGGCGGTAGTTCTTTTGACGTTCAACAAGTATGTACTTTCATTTATGTTGAATAATTTTTTTTTTATTTGATTTGATTTGATCAAGTTGTCTAAAAGCCTAAGAGTAGTATTCAAACTTTAAATTACTTAATTATAAAATTCAATAAGATATTTACGAATCGACTTTTGAAATCAGTAATTAATATTTAAGTTCAAATATACTAGCTGTGTATCAAATTTCTGGAGCCCTCCAGATTCATGGAACATTTGATAGGATTGTCGACAGCGATCTAATTAGCGGATCATCCTGATGTATAATGACAATACCTTCCAATTAGTCGGGATGCTAATTAAAAGCGTTTGACCTGACCTGTCTTAATTAATTGTACGAATTGCGAGTGCCACCGGAAAAAAAACGACCGTCAGACTTTCTTTTCATAACTTTACCTCTGTTTGGTATAAATTTACCTATATTATTTTTGATAGAGACCTATGAGACTATGTAAACCTCGCATAAGTGCCACCGGAAAAAAAAACGACCTTCAGACTTTCTTTTCATAACTTTACATCTGTTTGGTATAAATTTATATTATTTTTGATAGAGACCTATGAGACTATGTAAACCACGCATAAAGTAAACAATGAGATTAATATAATTAGCTTTGTTAACAATGGCTTACCTTAGAACTCGTTAATACGTACCACAATAGTTGCAAAACTATTTAAATATACAATAATTTAGTCGACTATTATCAAAGCCGGCAATCTGACTTTTGGACAATTATTGGTAAATCAGAAAAACGAATTATTGACTTTGTATTCCATTGGCAGTTACAAAACTCTTCGGAACGACATCTTAGATAAATAACAGGTTAAGTATTAACCTTTATTTAATGCAGGTTTTGAACCGTATTCTTTGAAGGAGACGATTATATTCAAATCAATCTGTATTGACATATCAATAACATTTTTTTGTCCAAATGCACAGATTGCCACTTTTGATAATAGACGACTCAATTGTAATAATGGCGTGAATATTCTTCAAACATTTCCACAAGAAGAATGCTATTTTAAAATAAGAACAAAGTCACAACCTTTTTTTAGCCTTGGCGGTAATCTATAATATACAAACGATTACAAATACTTTGATTTAACCGGCTTTTACCGCGATTTTAAATTTGATTAAGTTACTTACTTATCAGTAACTTAATCAGATTCAAAACCGTTTTAAACGAAAGAAGTTTAGAAAACGTCTTAATAAACCATAAAAATAGATCAAAGTTCTCTTAAAAATACATCACTATTAACTGTAGGTTATTAACTGCATTACTCACTAGTTTTAATAACCAGACATTTAGGACCAAAAATAATGACTTATTTGGAACAAAATCATAAAACAATACCATTTAAAATAAACCTTGTTATAAAAATGTAAAACTATGGTAAATGACAATATGTACAGTTAGTTAGTTTGAACATGGAAATATCTGGATGAGTGGATGTGTAGCGGATACTCCTCGCTATATCTCTCGCACGCCCGCGCTGCAATGACGATGACGTCATCAAAGATAATTTGCATCCTTTTTTTATTATTGGAAAATTTTCACAATCATCTTATATAGTTTTTTTTTCGGACCAGTGGCCGAGCTTCCTACGAGGTCCCCGCGCCTAGGGGCGGTATACCACGATCTGCTGATGTTGGGAGCAGACCGCGGGCCCAAGGAATTTTAGGGCCCTACCACACTAAACGACTCCCCTGCACTCTTACACCCGACGTCCGATCTCCCCGTGACCATCACCGGGAGGAGACAGCTTTCTCATAGGGGCCGGAGCTCGACGAACGCCCTCCTCCGACCCTCCATCTTATAAAGCTAACGCAACCTCATACGATATAATTCAATATCAAGCAACTTCATTCGAACACTAGCCAAAAATTAAATTATTTATTTCATTGTCGTTTATCAATCAATGAAGTCGAATGTATTTTTTTTGTAGTTCCCAACTTTACTTCCGATGCGTATCCGCGCGGCGGTTTCAGCGTGACCACATAGGCGTAACCGTTCCGATCTCTAATTTCACTATCGAATCTCGGAGTTTCAATTACTTTAAGCCGCGTACTTTGTTTGGCTTCCACCGTGACATAATTACGTTTTATTGAATGAAAACTTATTATTATTCAACTTAAACATATTAACATGACTCATTATGATATACCTATTATATATTAAACAGTAAAATCAATAAAGTCTATTGACGAGTGTTGCAATATTCTGTAACCACTATTATCCCAGTTGTTTTTGAAATGGAAAGGATTACTGTAAAAACTGTTGGCGGTTTTTGTCAATAAATAATTTCAAACGTTGTAATGAAATCTTTAGATTTCGGCTCGACTATTTTGATAGCATAGTTGACCTTGCTGCGATGGTGACAATCACAAGGATGACATCAGATCAGTTAAGATGATATCTAGATATAATTTAAACATAGGCAGCGTGATTATCAATAAATATATGCGGCGCCCGAAAATTCAGATAAAATGAGAGAGATATAGTCGGAGGTCAAGAACAATGCGTGGAAGTTAGCCGTTTGTAGTTCCTAACGAAACCTTGGCCCGTAGCTTCCTAAGCGCCTCATACCCAGCCAGCATGACCGCTTGAGATATACCTCTCTGATAACCATATATCTTCAAAGCCAAATTAGCTTAATACCTAAACAGTAGTCTCTTTGTTTAGTGGCCAAGCATTTGTTTTATCGTTTTACCAAATCCGGCTTCTCTTGTTCATTAATCAATACTGTGAAATTATCATCATCATCATCATCAGCCTCTATCTGCCCACTGCTGGACATAGGCCTTCCCCAATGCCTTCCACATAATGCGATCCTCCGCCTTCCGCGTCCAACGATTTCCCGCCGTGCGCACTAAGTCGTCAGTCCGCCTGGTTGGAGGAGGCCCCACGCTCCTGGTACCCATCCATGAAATTATCAGTACTACTACTAAATTAATTTCAGTGTCATTTCTAAAGTTAAATCATTTAATTTCGTTCAACACGCTTGGTATACAGACGATCGATTTGTGATTGAATTGTATAAGTGACGTATCTAAATGTTAGTTTGTGTGGACAGCCGGGCAGCAGGCTCGCGTCCCACATGTTTTATGTCATATCCACAGACAGCTGTTTCGGACACACCACCCGGCAACCCACGGAGCTGATATGTGAGAATTTGAGAGCGTGTCCATTTTAATAACGTGGAAAAAAATTGAATTGAATCGCGTAACATCGGATGCTGGTTGCATGTTTTTATTTATTTTATTGCATGGATGGATGGACAAGCTCGCGGCCCACCTGCTGTTAAGTGGTCATTTCGGCCAAAACGCACCGCTTCATGGTAGAAATAGGCAGGTTCCGTCAGTAAATGCATATGTTACACGTAAGCAGTCTTATTGCATGTTTCGTCTAACTAAAGCAAGCACTCTTTATGAAAAATAAAATTCTAATAAATAATTTAAGTACATAAATGTTACACACGATAAACGTGTTTATGTATATTATGCACATATCACGAACTGATACTGTTCGTCAAATCTATGAAATACATTTTGACGTTTCGTCTTTTTCATTACGCAATAACCTTGTTAGATCATGTACTCATGACTAAAAACTGTAGATTCTAAAATTTCAAAGAATTATAAAGTTATTTACACATTTATCATTACGTGTAAATATTCCGTACGTGTACAATACAGTCAAATTTCAGAGTTGAATTTAGTAAAACTAATTTATTACAAAAAAATATGTTATTTAAGCAGAAGGTGTTACTATGTTATTGTGTTTTGTTTACAGTAGTGTTGTTGTTAATCGTTAAAAATCGGTAAAAATTAGAATAATCTAATTTAACCTTTAGACACATCTTGTAAGACTCATGAAGTGATTTAATTATGACTATTTTCTTTCTGACTAATCGGTTAATAGTCGATGAGATTTGCGTGTTTCAAGATTTTATATTATTTCTGAATAATTTTGTATGTAACAGTAAAAACAATAAAAGTTTTTTTATTTTTCTTACAAAAAATTAATTTTTTTTTTTTTGCTTAGGTGTGTGGACGAGCTCACAGTCCACCTGGTGTTAAGTGGTTACTGGAGCCCATAGACATCTACAACGTAAATGCGCCACCCACCTTGAAATATAAGTTCTAAGATCTCAGTAAGTTACAACGGCTGCCCCACCCTTCAAACCGAAACGCATTACTGCTTCACGGCAGAAATAGGCAGGGTGATGGTAAATACCCGCGCGGACTCACAAGAGGTCCTACCACCAGTAAAATTTACTGAATAATGCGGACTTTTTGGCGGGAAAGCGAGGAATGAAGTTGTATGATTTGTTTTATTTTGTCTATTTAGTGTTTCTTCGGGTTTAAATGTATAATAACATTACTACAATTATAAATTGGTTGGTATAAGAAATATTCATTATATTCTCACAACACGACGGAATAATAGTTCAACTGATACCAAACAGCTTTCATTACATAAATCTAATGCTCACTCTAGACAATCCATAACAGCTCAGACCATAGCACTATCCCTTTCATACACAGTACAAAACTGAAGATGGAAGAGAATAAGGTATATCTAAACACTGTTCATCGGAAAGTTAGGCCCATGAGAATATGTTTTATGACTTTAACACATGGATGTTTATGTGTTTTCGTCACGAGCGCTGAGTGAAGTTAAATAAATTTTGTTAAAGCATTGCACAACATCATTGCTCAAGTAACCAATAAATATCCAAATATACTAAATTTAAAACCGGCTCTACTCGATTTTTTTGTATTTTGTAGACGTTTCTCAAACGGAAAAGCTAATGTGCAACGTACTTGACTTGACATCTATAGCAAATTGTAAATGTGATCGCCTACCCTCAGAGGTTTTGAAATTCCATTGAATTAAATTAGCGGATATACTATAAATGCTACCAGTGTTGACGGGAAGATTTTAATAGGATAGTGAGGTGAGGATTCAGAAAGGACTTTAGTGAGGACTTTAGAAAATATTGAAAGACAGCAATAGTATTAAAATATTTATAGAAGCGGAGGTCGTGTCCGTTCCTTCTAATTCAGAATCAGATAGACTTTTTTATATGCTTACGATAGCAGAGGAACATGACTGAAACACAATTGCCAACTTAAACGATGTCACTGACCACCTATCGTGAAAATTCGTGAATATATGTAACCTCTATACGATTAATCTTAAAAGAGGTTAATATGATATAAAGATGACATAAATAGAATTTCGAATATTGAAACATAAAAAGCATTAGAAAGAACATTAGACATATAAAAACCATTTTTGCAATATTAAAATATAAAAAGACTAGCGACCCGCCCTCGCTTCGCTTCGGAAACATTAAAACACATATGAAACCAAAAAAAAAATAAAAAAAATTTAAAAAAAGTAGCCTATGTTCATCAGGGACAATGTCGTCTTCTAATGGAAAAAGAATTTTTCAAATCGGTCCAGTAGTTTCGGAGCCTATTCGAAACAAACAAACAAACAAATCTTTCCTCTTTATAATATTAGTATAGATATAAAAATAGTGGTGAAGCAATAGCTTTAAATGTTGTTTCCCTTTATAAGAGCAACTCAATTTGTGCTATAGTTTTACGAAGCTAAACTGTATTTTTATATAAATAAATAAATACATTATATATATATACATCACTTGCTTGTGGTTAGTTTAGTTTAAAGAAGTTTTAATAAGAGGCCTGAGCGGTAGGTAACTTGTCCATGATTATCAGCAACCAGGTAATTTAATATGATTCTCATAAATATTTATAATTAGATCTTTCAATTTTTGTCAACTCGTGCATTTCTTTAATTCATTCATTTCATTATTCTCTCGTATAAACGTTATACAACTTTAGTATTTGATAATTCCGTAACAGAAGAATCTCAGTAATAATAGTAATCATTTACTGTGTAGAACAATAATAAAATAATAAAAACAAAACACAACCATTCACCACTTAATAAAATATGCATTTGTCCAAAATGAAATCCCCTACTAGACTGTTAATTGCTAGTGTCTACAATAATTTCATCTCATAATTTTGGCAAAACGTTTCACATAACTTAGTTCGTTTTTTTTTCATTTGATATTCCGCAATTGCTGACACAATACAGTCTGTGTGAAACACACGGTACCAACGCCTTTGACTCGGCTCACACTACAAGGTCGCCTGTGACAATCGAAAACATTGGGTTTTCCACCAATTCTCATGTCATTAAAGTCTAAAATTCAATCGGATCGTTCTCAACGTCAGCATTTTATTTGCCTGTATCATTCTAGACTAATTTCTGACATTTTTGGTGTTCGCGTTCAGTCGTGTTTTGTTTCTCGTAGACAATCGTTTTCACAGTGAAATCTCAGGTAGTTTTATCGAAACAATAACGTCGCTTTGTCCTCTATTTGTTCTCTTGGCACGTCATTTAATATTTAACGTTTTATTCTTACAAGTTGTGTAAATAAAAAAATGTAGGCTATCATTGGAATTGCGCTTCGAGTTGTGTTTTTTTTTTAATATGTCAGCAAAGCCTAGTAGTGTCTTGTGATGTGTTTGTTTTTAATTAATTCGTCCGTGTCATGCTTAATTCTGTAGTTGAAGGGCTGAAGGAGTCTTAGCAAGATTAATTTTCGACTAAATTTTCAGTTTGTTGAGGTTTTACGTCGTAAAGATTACGACAGATGATAAACTGTGATGTATTATTCATTGACCTTGTAGTGCAGAAGTATGGTAGCATCATACGAACCTCTCATCTCATATCATAGGTTCATATATTCAATTTACGCTTTTTCAAAGTTGTCGTCAAGTGATGACGTACTGTTTTATTCGTGTGCCCCTCAAATTGACAGCCCAAGAAGCTTATAAACTAATTTACATGTAACACAATATATTAATCGTTGCAGACGTTTCTGTTGTTAAAATAGAAACCACAAAATTGCGAATATTTTGGAAGTCTGCATATATTTCCTCAGATACGAATTATAATAATACATCGCTAATGGGCCTTACGTGTTCAATTGCAACACAGAAAAGATGCTAATCGACACAATGTGACACAGCGTTAGTGGAATTCGTAATGCCAAATTATTTTTAACATCATAAGTAGCGAAATTTGCTTATCCTGTCACAATTCAACCTTGGCTGATTGGAAATTAACCGTTGTGACATTATGACATTTAAGCCCACTGAATTTCTCGCCGGATCTTCTCAGTGGGTCGCGTTTCCGATCCGGTGGTAGATTCTGCGAAGCACTGCTCTTGCTAGGGCCAGTGTTAGCAACACTCCCGGTTTGAGGCCCGTGAGCTCACCTACACATCAAGAAGAAGCTGAAATAGCCTCTCAAGGATATCAGCATAGGTAGGAAAATAAATAAAAAATTACATTTGAATATCAGTATTCAGATAATGCATCATAATCACGATTATGAACAATATCTGAATTAATATTCTGCTAAGAAATCAAGGAACGAACACGGCTTTGAGCAAGCCGGATGGTCAATAAAAAATCTCAGTCAATAAAATTACAACCACGCGATACATGTCTATGAATAGAAGTGCGTTGTTTGTTTACCACTTGTTATCGCGTTTACTTGAGACGACGGCCGTGGGAGGAATCCGACGGTTTCTGAACATATGTGATTCATGTGCCACCGGGCGCGCTCATAGGAACATCGATTAACGATCCGCGCGAATATGACCAAAGTGAAGTACAGACCAACGAAGTGCAAAGGAAAATTTCATCATTTTTGTCAAAGTTTAAGGTAATATATTCTATATCTTTTTATATTTACTCACGATCACGCCACGTTAACTGGTCCTGTGCTAAGTTCCTAAAGAACTTGTGTTACAGGTACCAGATAACGGAAATAAATGTAAGATTTTTATTATACACATATATATATATCCATAACCCTGGAAAAGACATTTTATATTTATCATACAAATATCTTCCCTTGGCGGTATTCGAACCCGCGACCCCCTTGTGTAGTGACCGTGAAACTTACCACTACACCAGACGGCCGTTTCAGGGTTTTATTTTCATTCATTTCCTTTCACGTAAATTATTATTTGAACCTCATCCGTTTCTCATCAATTTTTTTATAAACATTTAATCCTACAAATTAATATTTCATCTTTTGCATTGACTTCATTATTAATTTAAACATAACAGAAATCAAATTGTTTTAGAAAATGGAAAAAAAAAACCAGATTTATTGTTTGACATACCTAAGTCTCGACTAAAAACGTGATAAAATGATTTAGTATAAATAGCTTAGATTCGTAACATTGTTGAAGTCGCTACGTGTATGAACATGTAATTAAGATGATCACACTAGACGGTAATTTTGCTAGACCTCGTGATGAGAATGTTAAGTTAATGTCGAGATCAAGGCTACGGATGTAAGTACGCGTGCGATTCAAAACGAATATTTATAAATCTTTGTTATTATTATTTGCGCTAAGAATACAAGTGACAATCCGTTAACGTAATTTCTAAGTTTTGAGTTGTGCTTCGATTTTAGCGATAATCATAAAACCACCTAATTCTAAACCAATCTATACATCTATACATATAAATAAAATTGGAGTGTATGTTTGTAATATTGAAATAACCGCTTTTTTCAGTCATCGTGGCCTAAAGGATAAGACGTCCGGTGCATTCGTATGTAGCGATGCACCGGTGTTCGAATCCCGCAAGCGGGTACCAATTTTTCTAATGAAATACGTACTCAACAAATGTTCACGATTGACTTCCACGGTGAAGGAATAACATCGTGTAATAAAAATCAAACCCGCAAAATTATAATTTGCGTAATCACTGGTGGTAGGACCTCTTGGGATTCCGCACGGGTACGTACCACCACCCCACCTATTTCCGCCGTGAAGCAGTAATGCGTTTCGGTTCGAAGGGTGGGGTAGCCGTTGTAACTATACTGAGACCGTAGAACTTATATCTCGAGGTGGGTGGCGCATTTACGTTGTAGATGTCTATGGGCTCCAGTAACCACTTAACAGCAGGTGGGCTGTGAGCTCGTCCACCTATCAAAGCAATAAAAAAAAAATAAAAAAAAAAATTACTACATGCATATGAATATATATACGGTACATACACCAGAATAACATTTTTACAATTTTTGTCTGTCTGTCTGTCTGTTTGTTCCAGCTAATCTCTGGAACGGCTGGACCGATTTTGAAAAGACTCACTGATAGGTAGCTGATGATATAAGAAGTAACTTAGGGTACTTTTTTTTAGACTAGCTTTGCCCCGCGGCGTCACTCGCGGTACGACAATAACCGCGGGTAACATCGCGAGACTCAGCTATTCAATAATAAAATTTAATGTTTCCGAAGCGAAGCAAGGGAGGGTCGCTAGTTGGAAATAAGGGCTGATTGCGGGAAAAAGGTCACAAGCGACAGCTATCATTGTTTCGCACTCAAATTGTTGAATCATTATGTACGAACAAGGTCACAATGGAGGAGTAAGTAAATTATTACACTATGGCACTTGTCATTAGTTGTCGCTTCGAGAACGATTCCGAAGAAAAATAAAAACGGTGCATCACTGTAAGATAAAAAATGTATCAACAAAACGATCGTTTCTTGCAACGCCCACCCTCAATAAACCCTGGGTGGGTTTATTCATACAATAAATTATGATTTAATCGAGTATTGAATCCAGATACCAAATAATCTAACGTAGCTCTGTTACGTTATGACGTCCAAATCTCTGAACAGATTTTGACGAAATTCGGTACGGAAGTAGTTTGAACCCTAGGAAAGAAAATATGCCATTCATCCCACCCCTGAGGACGGGTCTCCGACTACGCAATATTAAGTGTGATTCACGCAGGCGAAACTCCGAACGGGAAGCTAGCTATTGATATTTGATAATGTTTTCTAGAATAATAAATTAAAATTTCTGAAATAATAATTTTTTTATTTTATTTTATTGTTTAGATGGATGGACGAGCTCACAGCCCACCTGGTGTTAAGTGGTTACTGAAGCCCATAGACATCTACAACGTAAACGCGCCACCCACCTTGAGATATAAGTTCTAAGGTCTCAGTATAGTAACAACGGTTGCCTCACCCTTCAAACCGAAACGCATTACTGCTTCAAGGGGGAAATAGGCTGGGCGGTGGTACCTACCAGTGCGGACTCATAAGAGGTCCTACCACCAGTAAAAATATTATAATAAATAAAAACCTTGAAAAATATAGCGTAGACCCGACGATGACCATAGAATTAGTATCTCTGCAGTAACACCGACGAAGAGAGCCAATTAAAATTGTGAGTTTTGAGAAAACGAAGGAAACGTACTGTGTACATAATATAGTATCAAGTTGAACAGGGTGCTAGCAAATATAAAACACACAAAAGACTCGTCCATCTGCCAGTCAAATCTAGTAAAAAGCGTTTTTGTGTTGAAAACGGAAATACCTTGAGTATTTACAAGTAGCTAATTTGGTTAAAGCAATTATGTGATTCATGACGCATGCATACCTACAGCATAAACACCAATGGTATCGTCGTAAATACGACATAAAACATAATATAATAGAATATAAAATCAATGACGATGTCGCTTTTTCGCTTCTACAGAATAATAGAATTTCTATCAATTGGAAATCCGTTATTACAATTAATTAGGTAGCGGCTTGGCGCTGCCCCTGGTATTGCTGAAGTCCATGGGCGACGGTAACCACTCACCATCAGGTGGGCCGTATGCTCGTCTGCCTACAAGGGCAATAAAAAAAAACTAAGATCAGAAGCGTCTATAAGAAAAAGGGATTATGTATTTTACTCATTACCTAATCAAAAAATCAGTATTCGTTTGCAAATCTATGTATTAACTCATATTTATAATCTCGTAAACCTATTTCGAATCTGGTCTGGGGGAAGGTCTACAACAGCAGGGGCGTGTCACAACATGTCGTTCCAAACAAAATCCAAACAAAAAATTAAACTTGTCGCAAATTAAAATTGTAAATACCTCGCCTCAACCAGCCAGCTGATAAGCTGTGCTTACAGCAATTGTCAGAGTTCGGTAAAAGAGCGTGTATGATGTGTTCTCAAATTCCTTTCAATCGGTTCTCATGAATCGATTGTGAAATCATTCATAAAAAGCGTTAGCCTCGTAAAATATATTTTTAACATGGTCCTAAAAATTCATTTGTTTACTACGATACAAGTCGACGATCCAACGTCATAAACATCCCGTATGCTACTATATAGTATTGACTAGCGGCCCGCTCCGGCTCCGCTCGGGTCTTTAACAAAAATTTCAACGATATTTGACGTTGTTTTATTTTTTTAAATAAAAGAACACTTGTTGCGGCATAACTATAATAGTTAGACATTTGCTGTCGCGACACTTTTTGTAAATAATAATGTATTCTACAAAGTCGTAGTACATTATTTTATCCTATCTATACAGTTTTCGCAGTTTTCGCACGCGATGTAAAGAATGTTTTAGGTAATTTTTTACACCTTGGGTTACATTATTGGAGTTTTAGTAAGGATCCCTAATTTTATTCTAAAAAGATAGCCTATGTCACTCGAGAATAGTGTAGCTTCCAAACAGTGAAAGAATTTTTCAAATCGGTTCAGTGGCTTCGGATACAAACAAACAAACAAATCTTTCCTCTTTATAATATTAATATAGAAGTATAGATGACTCGCATTCATAATAAACGTGATATTTTGAAGTAGAAAAACTTTAACAGCCGCTTCACTATTAAAATTACTATTATAAACGTTTGGATGTTAGACCATAATGCCTCAAGTTAGTGTTGGCTACTTTTTTTATCATAATCCTCATCTTGTTTATAGGGATTGGTTGAAATAAATCTCAGATTTTTATTGAAACGGAATAAGAGTGCAAGTTTCTGAGAAAAATATCGTAAAATTTCAAAGTTCAAATCGCTTAAATTATTATTTAAAAAAAAAAGAATACAATTCCTTTTACAAACCATTAACGTCGTGATTATATCATAATAACTTACTTTTAAATCATTAACCTTTCGAACCGCGGTTTCACTGTGTATTTATTATACACTAGCTTTTGCCCACGACTTCGTCCGCGTGGAATAGTTCACAAATAAATATGCAAAATTAAATGTATATTTTTCAATATTTCTGAGAGATTTTCTTAATATTTGTTTCCGTAAGAACCTTGTACAGAGTATTAGAAAACTACAAAAAAAAAAATAAGCCAAATCGGTCAAGCCGTTTTCATGTTATGTCGTGACAACGGAAAACGAGTTTCATTTTTATATATATAGATAATATCGCTTGGACCCGATGTCCGAGAAATACCGATGACGTCAAATACTATAGACCTAAGTTTTAATCTCACCTTGAATGAACTGGATCAACACGGGATTATCTGCGTGTAGACGATAATGTCATTATTTAAATTTGTACAGCGCGTCGGTTTCGTCACCTTTGTTTTAATTACATTTGAATCATGCTTAAGAATTTTTATTACAAATATTAATTCTTATTCGTAACATAGCTGGTAGAATTATAATTTTAAATCAATATTAATAAATGCGATGAAGCAAAAATGTAAATATATGTTTGTATATCTGCGTTATAGAAATAATTTTGTAAGTTCTGTATGTATTTGTTTTACTCTTATAATTGTGAAGGACTAATTCTATTTAAAGAGGTCTTAATATTATTTTCAATTTCAAACATATTCAACTTCCATAAGACAGGATTTTAGTTTTGTATTATGCACCGAATTACAAAATTAAATACGTTTACCAAAAATACTGATTTTGATTGGGAAACCAGAACCGAACTGCATCATAATGCAATAAATCAAAAATTTTATACGTGATTTAAGAATAAAATAGGTGATTTTAGAGTAACATAAAAAGAGGGAGGCGTTATTACTATAATAGCGAATGAAATGATCCAATTTACTAACTAACTATGTACTTAGTTTTTTTTTATTGCTTAGATAGGTGGATGAGCTCTTAGCCCACCTGGTGTTAAGTGGTTACTGGAGCCCATAGACATCTACGACGTAAATGCGCCACCCACTTTGAGATATAAAAGTTCTAAGGTTTCAAGTATAGTTATCCTATGGAATGAGCACCCTCCACGGTGTTTCCCGAGCGCTATGACATGTCCTTCTTCAAACGAGGCTTGTGGAGAGTATTAAGCGGTAGGCAGCGGCTTGGCTCTGCCCCTGGCATTGCTGAAGTCCATGGGCGACGGTAACCACTCACCGTCAGGTGGGCCGTATGCTCGTCTGCCTACAGGGGCAATAAAAAAAGTTACATCGGCTGCCCCACCCTTCAAACCGAAACGCATTACTGCTTCACGGCAGAAATAGGCAGGGCGGTGGTACCTACCTGCGCAGATTCACAAGAGGTCCTACCACCAGTAATTACGCAAACTAAAATTTGCGGGTTTGATTTTTATTACACGATGTTATTCCTTCACCGTGGAAGTCAATCGTGAACATTTTTTGAGTACGTATTCGTGGAAGAAATAGTCTACGTATTTTTTCAATTATCACACATGATATAATAAACATATATTCGGAAAATTTTGTGACATGTACAGCACTCTCTCAACTTTATTCTAAACACCAGCGTGCTTCACTTCACCATTCGTATGAGATAACAAAAAAATATATTAATTATAATACCTATCAAATTAATCATCGACCGTGAAATAAAAGGAAAATTAAAGGAAATAATAGGTACCTATGTAGTTATGTATATAGATATATAGGTAATAATAGGTACTTATTAAAATAAGTAAATATAAAATATTACTATTACTGGTAGTATCTGGGTAAACCCAGTTAACGTTTATAACATATAAGTATACATTGCATACACATTGGTAGTTGGTAGATAATATTTTAGTTTTAAAATTGAATTAATGTTTGTCTCGTGTCACCCGGCTGATTCATTGTCCTGTCTAACGGACTTTTTTTTTTTTTTTTGTCCTACCTATGCTGATAGCCTTGAGAGGCTATTTCAGCTTCACCCTAACGTTTGTAGGTGAGCTCGCGGGGCTCAACCGGAGAGTTGCTAACACTGACCCTAGCAAGAGCAGTGCTTCGCAGAATCTACCACCGGATCGGAAACGCGACCCACTGAGAAGATCCGGCGAGAAACTCTGTGGGCTGTGTCTATGGGTTAGTTCGCTCGTCGAGCCCTTCGTCGCAAGCGACGGGTTCGACGAGGACGGTGACCGGTGCTTGTGGTGCCTAAGAGCACCGTTAATGGATCAGGAGGATCCGTAATGACGTGCTTTGGGCGACGTCGACGGTTTACCATTCGGTCTACTGGGTCGGGTATGTAATTTCCAGCGGCTACGATGAGAGGGTTCTCATGTCGTGCCGCCTTCTCAAAATGGCGCAGCGATGCCGACTGTAGATACTTACTAAATGAGTCGAGCTCCAGGTCATCGTGGAGATCCACATTCCTAAGGAACCATGGCGCTCCGACGGCTATCCTGCAGAATTTTGATTGAATAACCTGAAGGGATTTCAAGTGGGTGCGGGCTGCGTGAGCGAACACTACGCTTGCATACGTCATGACGGGGCGTATACAAGTTTTGTAGAGAGTTACCTTATTGCGGAGGGACAGTTTGCTTCGACTACAAAGCATTGGATAGAGTCGTCCTAGAATAAACGCGGCGCGGTCGCGTACCGTTTTTATATGGGGACGGAATGTCATCCCTCTGTCGAGGGTGACGCCTAGATATTTGACCTTCGAGACCCACGGTATGGGCTGGCCAAAGAGAGTGATGGGACTAACGGCGGAGGTGTTTGCGCGCCTACTACGGAGTGGGATGCTCGAAGTGATGTTCGGAGGGCGACCCCTTTTGAAGAGCACCGCTGCGCTTTTCGTGGGGTTGATGTCAATTCGCCACTTCCGGAACCACTGTCCCATGGTGGCTACTGCGATCTGGAGTCGCCGATGAAGCAGCGACATCTTCCTACACGAGTAGTAGATAGCCGTGTCATCGGCGAAGAGCGCTAGATGGGTCTCCGGAGACCGGGGTATATCATTGATATACAAACTAAATAATAACGGGGAGAGCGCGGAGCCTTGCGGGACTCCGGCAGTCAGTTGACGGGGACGAGAACGAGTTCCCTCTACTCGATATCGAAACGAACGGTTCGACAAGAAGTCTCGTATGATGAGCACGAGTCTGTCTGGCACTCCCATGTTGTACAGTTTGTAAATTAAACCGTTGTGCCAGACTTTGTCGAACGCCTTCGCGATGTCGAAGAAGAGGGCGCCGGTCGGGATTTGTTTACGCCTATTTAGTCCTATCAGGATGTGCTCCGTGAGGCGGTGCACTTGTTGTGCGCACGAGTGTTTAGAGCGGAATCCGAACTGTTCGTCTATGAGAATTTTGTTCGCGGTAACAAAATCCCAGAGGCGTTTCCTAAGGAGCCGTTCGTAAATTTTTCCTATCGTCGGGAGGAGACTAATCGGACGGTAACTAGATGTTTCGTTTGTCGGTTTGCCCGGCTTATGTATACCGATAACGTCCGCTTCTTTCCACACCGCGGGAAAGATGCAGTGCGTCATAGCGGCATTTAAAATTGTAACCAACATTGCTATCAGTTGGACTGGCAAGAGTTTTAGCGCGCGGTTGCGGATGCCGTCGGAGCCGGATGCCTTCCTAGGTTGGAGATTGTGGATCGCGTCTCTAACTTCGTCAGTGGTAATGGGGGGTAACGCGTCAGAGGGCGGCAGGGAAGCTCTGCGCTCGACCTCCCTGTCGACTAACTCGGTGTGTTCGGGGTCCGCGTGTTGAGTGCTGGTGGTGCACTGCTCTTGCAGTGCATCGGCCAGCAGCTCAGCCTTGTCATCGTCATCGAATGCCGGTGGTTGGCCTGAAGGGCGTACGAGGGGAGGCATAGTAGCGGTAGTTTCGGATTTGAGAGTCCTAGCTAGTCGCCAGTATGCTTGGTGGGAGGGCGCGAGTTGTTCTAAATAACTATGCCAATTATCGTTACGCGCGTCGCTTAGGCGGGAGTGGACTTCGCGTTGTAGACGACGCATCCGAATCCGGTTTGAATGCGTGGGAAGCCGATCGTAGGCCCGGATTGCCGCGTTCCTAACTCTTAAGAGATTCCTAAGTTCGGAGGATAGTCTGATGCGGTGGAAGCTGTCCTCCACATCGACTTCTTTTGAAGATCTAATGATCGCGGAAGAGATGTGATCGGTAATGATGTTTATGGATTCGACGGTGTCCTCGGGGGATAGATTCGAATCCGGGCCGTAAGGGAGGATTGGCGGAGCGGCTTCGGCTAGGCACGTGCCCAGCTTATTCCAATCCACCATGGTCCTCGTAACAGTGACTGGGTTGTGAGGGCGACCGAGCTGCATAAGAACAGGTCGGTGGTCTGAGTCGAGCTCTGACAGTGCTTCGATGGAACGTAAGCGCAGAGTTACGTTCCTAAGCAATGCCAGGTCTATAGTGCTCGGACGGAGCGCGATGTTATACGGATAACATGTTGGAGTTGGGGGACCGACTACTTCAAAAGTGAGGTCGTCTATAAACGCGTCGAGACGCCTACCGTTAACGTTCGTACGATGGCAGTTCCACCTAGTGTGGTGGCAATTTAAATCGCCTGCCAGGATGACGGAGTCTCCCATGCCGAACAGTGACTCGATGTCACTGCTCAGGAGGGGCTTGTCCGGGGGGAGATAAACGGATGCGATGACGATCGGCTGGTGTCCCGTCAGCGAGATACGGCACACTGACGCCTCGATATGTAAGAGCGAGGGAGTATCGAGAGGGACAACGTGCAGGGCCCGCCTATAGTAAATGGCAGTCCCGCCTTTGGAGGCGGTGAGTCTGTCATTCCTAACCATGACGTAATTCGCGACTTTCGGGTCACGACGCGAGGGCTTCAGACAGGTCTCCTGCACTAACAAAATATCTACAAGATTGTCGCGGAGGAATTCGAAAATTTGATCGCGTTGCCGCGCGAGTCCGTTAGCATTGTAGAATGCTAACGTAAGGGAATACGGTTTTTCTCTACCTTTTTGCGCCATTGAATAAAGGTAAAGAATCTTTATAACGTGCGAGACACGGACTCGTAGACGTCCATGTGATCGAAAGCGGCCGCGAGCCGCTGTTCGGGGGTTACCGACCTACGGATAGCATCTGCGAACGATCGCAGACGGTCAAAGTTTACCGCGGTGACGAAGTCGCGCACGAGCGCGAAGTCGTTGACGACTGAGGGTTGCGGGGGGCGGTACGCGGGCGCGGGGCGAGGTGCGAGCAGGGGCTGAGGCGCGTGACGTGTCGCAGGCGGGAGCTGGGGTACGTTTTGTGTTCCCTCCTTCGTATACGGCAGCGGTTTTTTCCACGCCGAGACGGTGGGAACCGCAGCCGGTACGAAGGCTGGTTTCGGCACTGAAGGCGCCGAAGTCTTTGGGTCGACGGTTCGGGGGGCTGGGTGGTTCGGGCGTTTACGCGGAGCCCTAGGACATCCGCGGTAGTTTGCCGGGTGCCCTTGCTTAAGGCATAGGACACAGCTTGGGGGTTCCGTCGCGGTTTCCCTAACACGCGAACATTCTGTGGTTGCGTGATCGCCGAGGCATTTCACGCAGCGGGGGCGCGCGTGGCAATTACGCGCTGAGTGGCCATAGAGCTGGCACCTGTGGCACTGCCCGGGAGTACCACGTTTATGGGGGGCTTCGATGGTGACCCCGGAGAGGCTGCATATCGTTTTGAGACATGAGATTCTTTTCTTTGCCTCCGGGGTTGATTCTAGCGCGACGAGAATCATATTGTACGGCTGTCTGCCGCGTCCGCTGTGCATCCGGTGCACACTAATTATTGGGAGGGACTGACCGATCAGATCCTCCTTTACGTAGTCTATGTCGAGTTCCTTGGGGACTCCGCGTATCACTACGCGGAGTTCGCGGTCCTCCTGAAGAGCATAGGTGTGATAACCTATGTTCTCCTTTCGGAGGTAAGCAGAGAGGGCCCTATGGTCGCCCGGCGTTGCGACCTTAATCTGAATCCCATGCGCGACGTTACGCGCATGGGTATAATTAATTTTGTTGGCCTGAAGGGCCTGGGATACGCGATTCCACGCTGACTTCTCCTGGAGTATCAGCGGGGGCGGGACAACTGTTTTAGGCGCGGGCGCGGTTTTTGGGCGCGGCGGTGGGGTTACGCGGCGGGCGGAGTCCGACTCCGGCGTCACGACTACCTGCGGTCGGGAGGCGGTCGCGGACTTGGTTTGCTTCGTCATGGAGCTCCGGGACTCCACGACGCGAGTACGCTTTTTACCGCGCGTTACAGTTTGGAACCCATCCGAGGTTCCGGGTTGAGGGCTAGTCGCGGACTCGAAGTCCATCTCCGATTCGGTATCGGAGCCTGAACTAGACGCTATTGAGGTCGCGACGGACGAAACTGACGTGATTGACGCGGGCGCGGGGGTAGCGGGGGCGGGGGCGTTAGACGCTACGGCGGCGGCGTGCGTACGTGCGCTTGAACACGGACCGGCGGCGGGGCACGCGAGGCATGCCTGCGAGGCATGTTTGGCGACGGCGGCGAGAGATGCGGGGGGAGAATAGTTACCAAATGAGGCCCTATAGGCTTCGAATTCGGGCGCGATTGACGGGTATTTTTCCCGAATGAAGTCGATGAAAAGTTTTTCCTCCATCTTTACGTGATTTTCGCCTGGGGGGGGCGGCCCCGGGACTTAAACACGCGCTCGCCTTGCGGCGAGGCCCCTGCGTCGGTAACACTAAATTGGCCGAAGCGATTCTAGGAGTTTTAGAAATTTTAGTGAATAGAATAAATAGAATAGAATTAGAGTGAATAGAACCACTGCACAGTTCCCGGGCGGCAATGCCTTGCAATTAGGCGCAGGTACAAATTCCGAGAAACACTTGGGCCACAGATGTGCCACGAACAATGATCTATTATCACCGGTAGTCACTTCCGACAAAACAATGAGCACGTCCACGCGCGTCGGTTGCTCAAATCGGAATGTCTAACGGACAATAACAGAAGGTTGCAATGTCACCTTAAATACATTTCAATCATTATAATTTGTGTTATACCCGAATAAAGAAAAATTCTTAATTTAAATCTAAACATGTATCCGTTTATTTGTGCATTAATAAACTATTTCCAATGATAATCGATTATTACGAATTGACGAATTTATAATTGATTCTGTGAATTGCCTAAAATAGAATTTTCGAATTTTTGTAATTAAGATTTCAATTCTACTTTTCCTCATTTAAATGATAATAATATAATGTGTCTTATATACTTTCAACAAGTTTTAAATGTACTTTTTTCGTATTTGAAAAAACAGATGTTTTATTTGCGTTTTGAAAGAGTTTTCCCCCTGCTCATTTGCTTGAAGCCTCGGGAATTTGTTCAAATATTTTTTTTAAATGTACATGAATGAGTCTGGGTAGTCAGATGTTTTTAAATTCAAATTTTGAATTAAAGGAAACTAACAATATTAATAGTTGAAAAAGGACGTAAATTGATTAGGTGATAAAATTTAATGAAAAACATATCTCTATGGTAGCAGTCGAAATCTTTGGACTAGGTGGACTATTTTATTTCCGTTTATTTTTTGTCACAAACAGTCATTTGAAGGGGTTAGCATAGCCGTTATACAATACAATTTAGGTTCAATCCTCATTTCTCAAAGTTCATAGATTCCGATAACCACTTATTTGGAAAATAAAACAAGAATATTTTATAAAACAACAGTTTCGTTTAATAATATTTAGTAAAAAAAAGTAAAAGAAAAAGTAAAAGAAGATGGTCATACGTACCATTTATATACATAACTACATCTCTATAGACAAAACATTTATTAAAAAATCTTCTCCATTGTTACAGAGGGGCGGTGTGTGAGTGTCGCACCGCCATGTCGCACCACAGCGACGAGCATGCGTTGCTCACAACCACTTCCGACTCGTTCTGGGAGCCTGGTAACTACAAGAGGACCACCAAGAGAGTAGACGACGGACATCGACTGTGCAGCGAACTTCAAACCCTGGTCCAAGAGCGTGCCGATATCGAGAAGGCGTACGCGAAAAGCCTCAGAGGATGGGCTAAGAAATGGAATGATTTGATCGAAAAGGGTACGTATTCGTTGGTGGCTAATACAATTCTTAAACAGGTTGAT
Source organism: Bombyx mandarina (assembly GCF_030267445.1). Lineage (NCBI taxonomy): Eukaryota > Metazoa > Arthropoda > Insecta > Lepidoptera > Bombycidae > Bombyx > Bombyx mandarina. The sequence continues at coordinate 17,184,791 of NC_143234.1, forward strand.
TTCAATAAAAAATTCTAGTCCTAAAAGACACTTAAATTTAATTGAATATGCAATTTCGAAAAGGCCACATTTCTGAAAATGTAAAATGTTCAGGAAATGAAAAAAAAACTGATTATTTTCTAAAGCAGTGTAAAATTTAAAATATTAACTTTTGAGATATATTTTAGTGTTAATTAGCAATTGTAAATTACTGGAATTATTTTAAAATGAGTGTAGGTAAGCCTCAAAACTACATGTACATTTATGAAAAAACGTATTTGACAAAATATGCGACATGTGCCATTTTTGAAATTGCATATTCAATTTAAACGAATACAAGAACAAAAGCCGACCAGGTGGTAAACAGTAAAATCGCTTTGCACAACCAAAAATGTGAACAAAAATATTAAACAAAAACCAAAAATAGAATGTTATGAAATTCTTATACTTGTAATAGACAGAATACTCTGTGCTTTATTGATAAATGGATCTCTGAGTACGCCAGAATCGATTGAAGATGAATGCGTTAAGAAACGAATCAAAGGAAACTTGTTATATAAGTATTCACGCTCCACATTTCGATTTTCTCCTCTTTGGTGTTCTCTTTATCGTTATACGTTTTCTATAAAAAACGAAGACTATACAACGTGTCTCAAAATTGAACGATAAGCCGGTACCGGTGTATGGTCGGATCAATAACTACACATGGAAAAAAAAACCAGGTCTTTTTTTTTTTTTTCAAAGTTGCATAAATTTTTTTTTTTATGTTGTAATGTGATACCCTATGATTACGTACTGTGGCTACATTTTTTTTTTATTGCCCTTGTAGGCAGACGAGCATACGGCCCACCTGATGGTGAATGGTTACCGTCGCCCATGGACTTCAGCAATGCCAGGGGCAGAGCCAAGCCGCTGCCTACCGCTACAAATGTGAACATATGTCCACATTTTTTTGTATTAGCTACCTATTATAAGTAACATAACTATTAATTGCAGTTCCAAATAGGACCGAAACATTCGTAGTTTTTAATATAAAAATAAAATAAACAATCTATTTCTTGAAATTTTAGAATATTTTAACTTTTAATCAACTTCAATATGATGTGTATAAAAATTGTATGAAATGTACTATGGCATGGCATTACATACCCTCTTACACATATCGTCTTTTACACAATCCATCATTTTTTCTTATATCTACCTCTTCCTCTACGTTACAGTTATAATGGAAGATTTAATTTTGCTCTACAAATCCAAGTTTTTATTAATTTATTACACGTTAAATAATAATATGTCATTATAAAAAAACGCGTCTTAGTATTTACTTACAGCACTTTCCCATCGCATCCCAAACCAATACCAGTTCAATACTAGGAAGCGTATGTTTATTCCCAACAAGAAGTGGCACGACCAACCAGCCTGACCGCATACCTCGACGTCTCAAATACCGTCTCCATTTCCCGAACCGTTACGATTATAATGTAAAGCTATCGGTGGTCATAGCGAAGAAGTAAAAAACTACGTTAGAGTTGCGAAAAACTGGAAAAGTTAACCAATTTGTTTTTAATATTACAAAACACAATAAAAATACTAATATTTTTTTTACTCATTCCTATTAGACCAGTAAAGTTAATAATTTTTTTCAAAATTAATATTAATCTTTTTATGCAAAAATCATTCAGTTAGGTTCCCATTTAAAATTTTATTTATCCGACAAATTCCAATTGGACTATCACTGCTCCAAAAATATTTAATACATCCATTTAAATGAGTAAGATATCGTTACTTTAGCGTTTGTGGACACATTCTCTATACGATTTACGACCGTCCTGTTGGATATATGTGATGTAAACGCCTCGCCTTGTCTGACTGCACAACCATAGTTGTAATGCGGTGAGAGCAAGTGTCAAATTACTTATTTAAAATTAACTACAATAATATTTGCCGTGAAACGATTACAATACATTAGGCCGTAAATAATTGCGTGAACACGCGACAAATTGTAAAACAACAATTATCACCTGTATTTTACCACAAACTTAAATCGATGCCAAAGGCGATAAACGTGCAACCTTGCTTTAACTGGGTTACCCAATTCACGGGCTGATTTTAGAATCGATTGTGATCGAATATAACGATAAAAATTATAATCAATTCGTGTGATTATGCATGCCATTGATAAACTATTTCGAAGGAACATAAACAGTTAATCAAAACGCAGAAGCACCAAGCGTTGCTGCAACAATTTCGTAATGAAATTATAGATATAACAATTTTGTCTAACCATCAATTGCTTAATTTTGGAAGATTCATAATAGGAATTAGTTACATTCACTTTTTAAATTACCATTTTTCATTGTTGCATAACAAAACGAATCCTGAATAAAAAGTCACAATGAAATGGAAAGTCAATTAAGAATTCCAAGGATCGTAACGTTTCTATAATCGATCGTCTCGTATTCGATACACGGAATCGAATTCGTCTTACGAATCGTTACATCGGCAACCGGGCAATGAGTACGTGTCTGAAAGCAAGTTTTGCGCTTTAGCATTGGTAGTTAAAAAACTGAAAGTGTCGCGATTGGTGCTTACGGAATTTAAAATGGGCGGTATGGTAATTGGTCATCCTTTTTCAACCGGATTAAGTAACAGTATACGAATACGAGTCGTATAAGTGTAATTGGTTATGAAATGATCACTTGCGAAAATGGCCCGGCCTTCAGGCTTCTTGATGAGACCGGTTTGTTTTGTATTTGAAATACGTTACGGAACTATCTTTTTTTTTTCTCGTTTAAACTTTAAAATTTTCGATAATAGATAGAAGAAACGTAAAAGGCCACATAAAGTGAGTTTTTCACCAGTTTTCCGGCTTTAGAACTGACAGAAACAAATATCAAACAGGCCCCGAGATGATATACTTATAATGTTAGTGGTTACTTAATGAATAAGAGAACTGAAAATGTAGTAAAGCAAATAAAGAAGGGTGATAAAATGTCAATTGAAAATGTGAGGTTTAAAAGTGTGTCAGATTGCGTAAAATTAAGTTGACAGAACGTGTGATCATGTGAAATTGTGCATAAAATTATGAACACGTTAGGGTGTTTTAGTCCGAAACACCGGTAGCATGTGGAGATTCAAAAATTTTTAATTGTCTAAGTAAACAAGCTGGTGCGTCACCAGATGATGAGCAATCACTATACCCCATGGCCACCACATTGTGAATCGCCACGCAAAGCACCTTCACAAATAAGGTCAAAATTTAATTACAATAGAATAAAGTATCTTGTCATGCCTTGAAACTAGTACTTGGATTTGTTTTTTGTTTGCGAGTGAAATAGACTTCTTACCCGTGCGGGTCTTAAAAATATATCTTCTGAGGCTTTATAAAAGTTTGCAATTTTGTGGCAATTAAAAGCAATTGTTATATGTTTAACTTATCTTAAGCAAGTTTATTTTGTCTGGTTATGCAATTCATTTTAAAAGTTATTTAACAAATAGTTTAATTACTAATTCAGATGGAAACAAGGTTATGTTTAAATATATGTATTTTTATTTTAAATAATAATATGTTTTGGAATATGCAGTTTAATAGTCTCTAAATGAGCTGCAATAAAGTCATCAAAATGTTACAATATATATATTTTACTGATGGTAGGACCTCTTGTGAGTCCGCGCGAGTGGGTACCACCGCCCTGCCTATTTCTGCCGTGAAGCAGTAATGCGTTTCGGTTTGAAGGGTGGGGTAGCCGTTGTAACTAAAACATGAGACCTTAGAACTTATATCTCAAGGTGGGTGGCGCATTTACGTTGTAGATGTCTATGGGCTCCAGTAACCACTTAACACCAGGTGGGCTGTGAGCTCGTCCACTCATCTAAGCAATAAAAAATAAATACATTTTTCTTCGATTCGCTATCCGTCTCCTCTCCGTAATATTTACGAACATTGAAGAAAATTACTTGCGGAGTCCCCAGTGCGGCCGTTCAGCATTTAATTACTCCAGCAGAAATTAATTTTCAGTAAAGTTTTATATTTTAGACTGAACGCGCCTGAATTTAAGAATCGATTTTGAATACACCTGATTCAATTTACATATCTCGACCACTTCCCGTGATACAATAACCACAGTGGCTAGTTTGGCTAGCCCCTTAGGTTACTAAATGTAGTAGTAGTAAAAATAATAATGAAATAGTAAAATTTATGTCTTGATATTTTCCAACTGGTAATTTAAGGCGTAGTTATTTATAGTGACGTGAAGTAGTATAGGTAGCACCATCCAGTCACGAAGTATTCAGGTTTAAAAGGTGGGACAGTCGCTACACTTCAATGGATATTTGTACCTTAACGTCTCAAGTTGGGCGACATCGTTCACTTTCCGTTAACTTAGACTGTGAAGATTTGACTGGTTACTAGTGATAGGACGTAAGATGAATCCAATCATACATGATGTACGCGATCCTGTCTGTTTTATAGTTAATAGTAGTTTTCCCGAACAACGTTATGGAGATTTAAATTCTGCTACAATTACCAGAACTCATCATGTGTGTAAATTTTCTTCATGCGTTCACACACAAGCTGTCCCAACTCATTATTAGTTCGTAGTGTAGTTAATAGTATTGTGATAAAAGATTTTAGTTTGTAAAATACTAATAATAATAATAATAATAATAATGATGAGTCAATCGTTAAAATGTAATTCTTCTGCAGGACCAGAATACGGCACAATGGAAGCTGCTTGGAAGGGCAGCATGGTGGAAGCGGAACGACTTTCAGACCTACACCTCAGCGTCAGGGATAGGCTGGTGAACGACGTTATGGCACAGATAAAGAACTGGCAGAAGGAAACTTATCATAAGGTGAGTTATAGTGTACATAGAATGAAGACATTAAGAATTTCATTATCGAATCATCGACCTTTTGAATCAGTGAAACGTATGGATGCCACTGCGCCACAAGCGCATATAAAACTGCGTAAATTAAAAACCGTCGTTCGGTGAATATAACCTGACCCTTCGAGGTCACTAGAATAAGTAGGAAAAAAATATATATGCGAGTATTAAAAAGATACTTGGTTAATTTATGACTACAACTTGTTTACTTTTCACTGTATGTTAGTAGAGTCTGATTAGATTACATTTCGCAATGCAGATGAATTTTAGCTCAAATTTACAGCGAGGTATTCGTTTACATGAACGCTGTTCTTTAATAAAAATCTTGGCAATAATCGAATGTCTTTTGCATCGACAGTCAGCTCTAAATGTCATAGAGGGGAAAAAAACAGTACAAATTAGGGTTGATTAGTGTAGGTGTGGAGCTCATTGTCCACCGGAAGCTAAATGGTATATCATCAATAGGAGATCAATTATCCTGCGGACAGAATGGAAAGCAGTCGACGTCGCCCAAAACACGTCATTTCTGATCCTCCCGGCCCACTAACGGTGCTTTTAGGTACCTCAAGCACCGGAGGGTTCGACGAGTAAATTAACCCACAGACAGAGCCCTCAGTGGGCAGACAGAGCCCTCAGTTTCTCGACAGATCTTCTCAGTGAGTCGCGTTTCGAATCCGATGATAGATTCTGCGAAGCACGGGTCTTCCTAGGGTTCGTGTTGGCAACGTCATCAGGTTTGAGTCCCGTGAGCTCACCTACTAGTTAAGATTACGCTGAAATAGCCTCTCAAGGCTATCAGCTTAGGTAGGAAAAAAAAGCCCCCAAATGCATTGTAACGCCTTCTGGCAGAATGTGGCAGGCAATCACACCACCACCATCCACGTGACGGAGACAAGAAAAGAGATTCTCAGTACATCTGTAAATATCTGAATTGCAAAAGTCTATCTTATAGTGCTGTTTAGCTGTCACAGGAGACGAGCTTTGCTACAAAGCTACCACTTACCCACTTTACATCTAAACAACTGTCGATTCGCTCAATGGGCTACACACGTGTCTAAACATATCAGCAGCTGTCACCAAAAATACGTAAAATGTACTTATCCGGGAGTGTGTGTACCAGGGCCGGTAATGTAACGAATATCACAATATACGGTTACAGCTCTGTCGCTTGGATCGTTGCCAAATGTTTACTGCGATAATTACTGTTAATATAATGTTCTGTCAAATATTGAGAGACTGATAGATGTGGTAGATGATAAAAAACTTGAATTGCGAAAGTATATTTTCAGGTTTTTTTTATGGTATGTATTTAAACTTCTCTGGCTTGCTATGAGCACACATGGATTGATATAAATGATATTTCTTCAACGGTCAGAGATAATGTAATCTTTTTTATTGTAAACGCTTCCTTTAACAATTCAACTATTTCTACATCAACAATTCGTATTTTTATTTACTAATGGTCACCTATTGTTCGCTTAAAGAGCAAACAAATTGTTATTCAAATTTAAACCAGACGTTCATTCATTGTGCAAACTTTTGGCATACACAGAAAATATAAACTCTCTTCTAATACATTATGTAAACATTTTAACTTTACATGCATACGATACACAAAGAGAAAATACCTTTCTAAGACAACTATTTAAAATTATAATCACTACGATAATAAAATTACGCTGGACAGAATAAATACGTATTATATAAACTAAAGAGTTCACTGCAACATTTCTAATTAACAATGTGACGTGAAAAAATAGTTTTATTATTTTATATAAAATTTTAATATCTTGAATATTTTCTCAAAGAAATTATTTCTTTGTTTTGTATGACAGACCTTCTCGTGATGTAACTTGTTTTTCTTCTTTCGCTGTAAACAAGAAGTAAAGATTGCTTAATAGACGAAACTTGATAGAAACAAGATAACATGAAAACAGATTGGGACAGTGTAAAGAAAAAAATGTCATAGTGATAATTCGCTTACTACAGATATCAAATAAATGGAACTAGTTTATGTTGTGTAGTAGTTAGTTAGTAGTGACTTTTCTACGGCATTATTCGATCGCACGTCATGCCTGACCGATTATCCTAAGTATCCAAAACTGTATAGAAAATTAAACAAAATCGGAGAACATAATTGGGGAAGTATTCAAATTAAATTGCCCTCTACCCAGAAGCGTCTTCTCTATACAGAATATCGTTTTCGTAGTCCAATTTGGAGTTTAAATTTGATTGTCGTCATTACGATAAAAAATTAATCAAAGTTAATTTACACAGAATAATTCAGAAATATTTCTTTCTATTTACGTTTATCTATCTTCTTCTATATATATAAAAATGAATTGCTGTTCGTTAGTCTCGCTAAAACTCGAGAACAGCTGGACCGATTTGGCTAATTTTGGTCTTGAATTAGTTGTGGAAGTCCAGAGAAGGTTTAAAAGGTAGATAAATCAATGAAAATGTTCGGAATTAAATAAAAATAACACTTGTTTTTCCTTTGATGTGTTTTAAGTTTATTTTATACAAAAGTTTAGGTCTTTTATTTATTGATTGAGGCACTACGAAGTCTGCCGGGTCAGCTAGTTCATCTGATAAAAAGCAGTTTAAAATCTGTCTAACACAGTGATTACGGTGCCGTTAATAGTATTTTATGAGAGGCTACCTTTATAGAATTTGTCGTAATTATTTTTCTGTTTTACGTTTTCGCTGTGTTTCTTCTACTGTTGGCTCCGTTCTATGTAAGTTTTCTTGAAACATGCTCTTTATAATATAAGGGTCCGTAAATAGCTTTTTCGCTGTTTGCCGAAATAATACCCTTTTTTGCGGCCCAAAGACCTGTCCAACTTCACCAGAACAGGGATTATGTTGTCCATCCCATGAAAATTAATAGATATTCGACACGTATCCATCACACACTACTCGTCCTGCTATGTAGAATATTAAATTTTATACTTGCTATAGATTTTACAGTATCGTAATTTTAACTCAAACTTAAATCGCATTTCATCCGCAATGCTTTTATAATAATTTTTTGTAGTGCCATGATAGATTCTGCTAAAAGGCCTTGAAGACAAAAATGTAAGATGTCGTATGTACCCTCTATAGTTTATGTATACACAGAAGCAGTATAGAATTGAAACACGTGCGATACATTCAGCACAAACATGGTATCTCATGAATAATACACGTCTCGAACTACGGTCCATCGCAGGTAGACAGGCGGAAACGTGACCTAAGTCCCAACTTCGTCGCTGTAAGACGTACTCTAATAATAAATTTTATTTGCATTCAACCTATCTCGACTTTGGAACTAGATGAATAAATAGTTTTGATTATGATGATTCTGCCATCCTTATTTTTTTAATTAGGGTTGCGCACTATTAAAATACTAATCGTTATGTTTTGCTAAGTTGAGCTGATTACGTGAGAAGAGATATTGTAACACATAAAAATAAATTACCAAATCCCCACATAATGAGAATGCCGCCACCCACCTACCTTGAGACAAACGGTTAAGTTTCTATTTAATTTAATAGCCATTTTCCTCATCCTTCTACAACTACTTAATAATATGATTGTTTTACGACAAAAGTACGGTAGATCTAAAAAATGAACGCATAGTAAAAAAAAATGTGCTTTTAATATGTCAATATCTGCTAATGTAAGCCGGTGTTTTTTTTCTTACATCGAATTGATTACTTAACCACAATAAAAAAGCAATTAATTAAATTATAAGGTAGGTAAAACGCATTTACGAGTGTACGATGTTATTGAAAATTTTCTTCCAATAGAATTGACTCAGTGTTAATACGCAATACTCTAATCGAATGCAAATATTAACGGCGTCGCTCCTTTATGGATCACATAAAATTAATATTGAATGTGCCAAGGGTGAGTGATGACATCGATTATTTACATTATTCATGTTTTTAGAGTGTCAAGACGTAGGTACATTATTCATGTTTTAAGATTGCCAAGACGCGTCTACGTTAAATGATTGATAAATTTTTCATTTAGTACGTACTTCTGGTTAATGAGCAAAGCTCATCGAAGTAGTATAAAAATCATCATACCCACGAATTTTTTTAGAGACACTGTAATCCACCACCCTCCATTCCACTTTTTTCTCTACATTTTTTTCATAATGCATTCCTCTATGGTATTTACATAATAATAGTTACCTATACCCAAATAGTTTTTCAATGTCGTCGATAGAACACAAACGACCGATTTTAATTACAAGTGATGACCACTGCCTAAGGATGCTGTCATTACCGTGGCGTGGTAGGAAATATGAGTGCCAAAGAAAGAAAAATATCAGAAGACCCACGATATTTCTTAAATCGGAAGCCTTAAAATTGAGAGCCGTGAGTGTGAACATCGCTTTCAAGTATTCTCTCTTATGACGATAAAAGACGCTCTATTTTCACTGACCTGCGACAAGATAATATAAATTTGCAATTTTCATAAATAATGTACAGTGTAAATTATTTACTCGTAATATTTAATGTTAAATAATCTTCCAAAAGTGTGAACTGAGGTTTATCCATTGTACAATAATTTTTGATCAATACATTGCTATTGTTTGCAAAACAAACACTACTCGTTGCCTTCAAAAATGGTTAGTTAGGTTGGCAACCATGACTACGGGCAACGCAGTATGGTCTAGAGTCGTTTCCCGGTCCGTGTCAGCATCTTTACTAATAGTCATGAAAGCTGAGTACTAAGCTGAGTTCTTTGTCTTCCTTATTCCTTGTAGTCTGTATCTTTCGGCACTCTACATAACACATGAGAAATTTTCAACTATTAATACGAATATATTGTAAAAAACGGTGTGCTGGAAAAAAATATATTATTTCTTGATGAGGTAATTTTGAAAAAATTAAGTATGTAATTTTTTGTCTAACTTCTTTTTAAGTAGTGACCACAATCGAGATTTTTTTACGACGGTTTCGCATTGTTTTAAATTCAACAACGGTTTTCAAACCAATATCCGCTGCTGTGTGCACCTTTAGAATTTTCTATAATACATTTTAACTCTCATTATATAAAAGAAAGAATAGTTATGTTTTTGTACACTGAAAACGAAGATATGTCAAGTTCAGAATAAACTACATTTTTCCGTATAGTTTTCATTGAAACATATCAATGCCAAAGCAATAAATGAATGTAACAATGGGCCGCTTTATCGCTGAAAACGATCTCCTCTAGACATTCTTGTATGGAATGTAATTTGTGTGCACTAAAACCGGTTTGAAAATAATGAAATTGAAACTACTGTTCACCTATTCTTATTGCAATTCTGTAGTCATCCGTGACCACGAAGACTGTATATTATTCAAAATTTCGATATCTGTAAAATTGTATGAATATACGCTATTTATATAAATTTTAAAATTAGTAAGGAAGTAGACTAAGAACTAAGTTAACATATCCTTAACAGCCAATCCTTAATCGTAGTTCTCGTCATATGGATATAACTGTATTAAGAGAATAGTGTTGTGTACCAAGTCCCGAGAATCTGACCTCCTCAACAAGAAGCAATAAGCAATAAAGCTTTAGTTAGAACTTGGTCTCTTTTCTCGTATTTTACTTCTGTTCTCCCCATAATTCATTTTTTCCCCTACCTAGTTACTAATAGCCTAAGGGGTTATTCCAGCTACGCTCGAACGGCTTAGGTGGACTCACGGGCTCAACCTGAGAGAATTGTTAACAATGACACTAGCAAGAGCAGCGCTTCGCTGAATCTACAACCCCATCAGGATCGGACTCACTGAGAAGATCCAGTGAGAAGCTCAATGGGTTGTTTCTATTGGCTACAATTTAAGAGCCTAATGCTTCGAGAACAGATAGGTTTTGGGTGACGGCGGTTTTGCTTGCCCCATATCGTCTGGATCGTATATGTAATTAGCGGCGGCCACAATAAGACTATTATCGTGTCGCGTCGCTTTTTCGAAGAAGCGTTCTGACGTTGACTTCAGATAGTCACGTATCGATTCTCACTGGAGGTCGTTGTGAAGATCTACATTCCTTACATGCCGCCGTGTTCCAACGGCTATCCTGCAGAAACGGGATTGGATGACTTGGAGTTGGAGTTTATGTGGGTGGGGCCGCCTGAATGAATTTTTTACACTCGCATAGGCTATGACGAAACATATACAATTTTTCTAGTGTGTCATTATGTTACGAAGGGACAATTTACTTCGCTTGCAGGCCATGGGATAGAGACGACCGTGTACTAATACCGCTTGGTCACGGATTGTTTTAATGCGCGTGCGGAATGTCATCCTTCTGTCGAGGTACTTGACCTTCGCGGCCCAATGTATGGGCTGGCTGGCAGGAATGTAGCTACCAAACCTAATACGGAAGGAGATACTTGCAGCGTTGTCGGTAGAGCGACCCCTTTTTGAAGAGCACGGCTGTGCTTTTCGTGAGTAATTCAAAAATAGAGATTGTATCTTCTAATTAAAACAAAATCTAAATTTGTATCTGCTAATAATCGCCGCCTACGCCTCGCGCAAATAGTAAAAAAGCTACGAATGAAAATGGTAAAAAACAGTAAAACACGTCCATTTACGAATTGTTTTTAGAAAATAATAATTGAAACCGTTATGTGGTAACGTGATTTTTTTTCATAATGAATAAAACCATTGATTTTTTTTTGTTGGTTAAAAGAATAAGACTGAACGGAATATAATAACCTATATGTATATGTATATAGCGGCTGAACCGATTTGGCTAATTTTTGTCTTGAATTATTTGTGGAAGTCCAGAGAAGGTTGAAAAGGTAGATAAATATGAAAATGCTCGGAATTAAATAAAAATAACAATTTTGTTTTCCCTATGATGTTTCCCCCATCGGACGGATTCCTTTTGTTTGTTTTAAGTTTATTTTATACAAAAGTTTTTTATTTATCGATTGAGGCACTATGAAGTCTGCCGGGTCAGCTAGTATTAAATAAATAATAAAGCAAGCCAAGCTACAAATTTTAATTTTCTATGTTTATTAGACATGCTGAAATTTTATCAACTACGTCGTAAACACTAGATGTGATAAGTAGGATGTGATAAATTATTATCACGGAGACTTTTCTTTTAGGTAACGTTTATTTTAGATTAGATAGATATGTACCGTGCTAGTATATATTATGAGTATGGTGCGTAGATATATATCGTACTTTTTATACACTTCCTATAATGTGATTTTTTTTACTAATAAATAGCTGTTCAAATTTCAACAAGATTTTTTGTATATTATATTCAGTATTATATAATATTAAATCTGTCGCGATAAGCAATATGTTCAAGCGAACCCATTGTCCATAATGTCAATACATCAATAACACTCTTTTTTAATACGAACGAATATACATAGTATTTCCCGATTAGAAGTCCATATTACATAAATTATTAACTAATATAGGGTCATAAGAGAGACTATACACTTTTGCCTTTTAAACATATTCTACTCTGGATTAAATAAATATTTTCAAACGATTTAATCGACATAATCCTTGGATGGAATGTTGTACGTTACTGGGAAGGGAACAATTTGGCATTCATTCCACACTAAGCCGAGCGACCACTGTACCCATAGAAACAACAACCACAACGTAATGATTATTCAACCCTTCGAATTAGTACGCGTGATTGCTTTACCGCAGAGGCGGAGCGGCTGTACCAACACTTACGGACATACATTTGTATGTATATCTAAATCTGTAATCGTCGTTCTGTTTGTGAAAAGTTTTTGAAGCTTTCGTTTTTAACATAGACGGTGACTCTATAATAAGTTTTAAAACTTTTAAAGTTTAAATCTAAAATAGTTGTTCGATCCGAACCCAGCGCCTTCGTGGCAGCCTAGGGCTCCGGAAACCAGCACGAGGTGCCCGTCGAACACGTGCCGCGATCCGCGGCTCCGTATGTCCTTTTTTAACAAAATATTGTCGAATCACTCACCGGAACCGATGACCTTGTTGAATCACGCCGTGTCACTTAGGGAGAAGGCTTTAGGTCGAGGATGGATAAGGAAAAGTGAAAATGAAAAACCGTAGCGAAAACCGTCGCACATGAGGGTACCGTCTCATTCTAAAAGCAAGCAGAAGTGGTAGATCTCAAGTCGCGAATGTACCGACAAACCCGACCCGTGTTGTAAAAACTCAAAAACCCACAGATTGGTTTCGAACACTAGTGATTAAAGAGATCGGGGAATTCCGCTAGATGCGGCAGTGCAGCTGCGGATATTATGACGAACCTTGGGCGAGGCATTCAATTTATCTAGCAGTGTATTCAATAAATTCGCGCCTCCACAATAAAACACCTATTGAAACCTTTGGTTATCTGGAAATAAATCAAATTTGAATGTTAGTTCATCGAGTAATAACAATAAATAAACAACAAATTAAAAACATCACAACTTTCCATTGAATCTATATGTAATATTGAATAAATTCATTTTGATGTATAGCTATAATTAATATGTCATAAGCTTAGTAGGCCATCTGACCCGCTGGATTAGTGCCTCGATTTACAGTAAAACCTGATTTGACCATTTGAAATTATTAACATAATTTTATTTGATTCTAATAAAAAAATATTTGAATTCATAATAATATGATAAGCTTAAAGATCATTAGCAATTAAAATTAACGTTTCTTTAACGCATTTCGAAGACTAAAATCGACCTTGAAATAAAGCGAATAAGGGGATAATTTACCTTGGATCAATTAGTTTAATGAGTAATAGAAATATTGGTTATCATTTAAATTGCGGTGATAAATATGTTTATTTTTGCTAACTATATATAAACTTTGATGCGCAACAGTATCTATATATTAATACGTGAAGCAAAAACCATGGATCCCTTTTTACGAAAATTGCGCAGACGGAGGAGTATGAAATTTTCCACACTTATAGAGAATACAGAGAAGAAGTGCACAATGCTAATATTTTTTTAAAATTATGCATAAAAGATACATTAAATCAATAAAGAAAACATTACACACACTACCATGTATTTGACACACACACTTATACTCTTTGTTTATTGCACTGAAGTATTGTCAAACTTTTGTTATTGCTTAAAGTCTGTAGTCAAACTGAAAATAGGATAGTATTGTTTATCTTTAATATTGCGAATATTTGCCTATAGTGTAGTCTTGGCAAAATCTGTTACAATAGGACCATAATAATGTTCAAACTTATAATTTCAATTATTTATAGTCGAATTTCGACTACTGCGGGACCACTAGTATATTATAATAGTTTCTGTATTCGATACACAAATTTGAAATTACCGTAAGATACTGAGATCACACATTCCACGACACTTAAGCCACTTCACATATTTTTTGCTATGTAAAGAAAAACATCCTGCGCTATTTTATTACTGGAACGAACGTAAAAACAGGGCATCGACCGTTTCAACAACTAAATCCTATAAAACTACCGATTCACGGCGAGTTGTATACTAAATAATTACGTATATACGTGTGTACTGGTTACTTTTTTTTATACATTATTTATCAAGACTTCTTGCCGGAGTAGTAGCTGGCACGGGTCCAAGTGTTTCCGAGGGAAAGAGTGAAAATAACCCGGCTGACCTTTACCGAGCCGGCTTTACTTTTACGCCACAATGGAACGTGGTCTCGATCGTAACGATTCGAATATGTGAATTTACTCATAAAGTGACTTCATAAAAGGATTTATTAGAAAACTATATTTACAGCAAAGTTAGTTGTTTTTTTTTCCTACCTAAGCTGATAGCCTTGAGAGGCTATTTCAGCGTAACCTTAACTTGTAGGTGAGCTCACGGGGCTCAAACCGAGGTGATGCTAACGCTGGCCCTAGCAAGAGCAGTGCTTCGCAGAATCTACCACCGGATCGGAAACGCGGCCCACTGAGGAGATCCGGCGAGAAACTCAGTGGGCTGTTCTATGGGTTAATTCGCCCTTCGCCGCAAGCGACGGGTTCGACGAGGACAGTGATCGGAGTGGAATACAAAAAAAAGCTTATAAAACGTTAAACAAGACTAATTTTCAAATATAATTAACCGGAGTACCTATATTTACCGAGTGCGTAATCACGTAGATAATTCTGGCAATCTAGTTTTGGCATTATTAACAGAATTCCAGCATTCGCGCGTAATATTCGATAACGTAACATCAGATATGCGGAAACGCTGTCGTGTGTACAGAGCGTATTTTTACGTCGAAATGCAAACAATGGTAAACGCGCGTTCAAATAAAAAAATATATGGTATGGATTTAGCATCATAATTAGCAAAACTTTTTAAATTTGTTACTATGCTGTCCAAATGTAGTTTTTTTTGACGAATTGCAGAAGCTTTGCGTTTGACTATTAATAATTTAATATTTGAAAGTATTTAATTTGATATATTTATTGAACAGAAAATTTCATTAACATTTCATCTATGATAATAGAAAATGAAGAAGACTTAAATATATATGTATAATAAACATTCCTTTGCGCAATCAGAGAAAATCCAAATTTAAAATATAATAGCATTCCAGTATGTGTGTCCAGATGAGCGTGTTTGGCATATTGCTCGTTATTACTTGGCATGTCTTATCATAAAATGTTTAATCCAGATATCAATGACACTGATACCAATTTCGTGTAGATAATCTGGAATATCTAATCGAAGTTTAAACGTAACATGTAGCGATATACATATATGTCGCTACATAAGTAAGTGCTAATTATTCAGTGATTTAACCGTCACAGACATCGATAACTAAACCCAATTTATATACATAAAAATGAATTGCTGTTGGTTAGTCTCGCTAAAACTCGAGAACGGCTGGACTGATTTGGCTAATTTTGGTCTTGAATTATTTGTGGAAGTCCAGAGAAAGTTTAAAAGGTAGATAAATATGAAAATGCTCGGAATTAAATAAAAATAAAATTTTTGTTTTTCCTTCGATGTGTCCCCCGTCGCGTCGGACGGATTCGGATTCCTTTTGTTTGTGTTAAAGTTTATTTTATACAAAAGTTTACTTCTTTTATTTATCGATTGAGGCACTACGAAGTTTGCCGGGTCAGCTAGTATTTAATAATAACGAGTACAACTCTAAAAGACGATCACGCATTGAGCAGCGCTATTCCGACGTTTTTGAATATTTCAATATCACGTTTCAAATTCATAAGCATGACAACTTTATCAGATTAACCTCGATTGTAATATCTAAGATATATCGAAATTATCAATTGACAGCAGCATACAAAGTTACAAGACGCAGAAAAAAAACCGATAGAAAATTTGGACACGATTATGTTGCAAGAATAGAAGAAGAATGATGATAGAGGAAGTAAGTACTTTGCAGGAGTGACTGCAAGCATTAATTCATGCGGAGACAATACAATGACATCAATAATGAAGAAGAGAAAAAAATCATTCAATATAAGATGTGCAAACGATCTTGCCTTATTTTTAACAACCTGTAGAGTTTGTTTCAACGCGAACCTAATTCTAAGTCAAGGAAAATCAGCTGATCTAGTTATAAGAAGCTATGTTGTCCAAAGATTACTTGGGAATAAGCACCCCGGCTACAAGCTAAACGCCTAGACTCTAGAATGACAACATTGTGGTAAATAAGTGACACGTGTCGCTTTCGCGAATCTGCAAGCGATCGGTCAAAAACTGCCTTGAATGCCAAAGAGCACTGAGTCTTAAGTGCCGTACATAAAATGGTAGAGGGTTTGATCATCAAATAATACGAACTGTTTCAGCTAATAATTCAAGAGAAGTAGCAAATTCCAAGAACAGAGAAGAAATAAGAAGATCCTTGTGTATCGAAAGCTCTCAGAACCATAAAATACCTGGTTTGCACAATAATAAAAGCGGCCCATTTAACATGAAGCGTGGCTACAATTTTAATACCAGCTTTAGGTACTGGCTTGACTCTTCCCCTGGCATTGCTGACTTCGATGAGCGATTGTAACCACTTGTATGTTGTACGCTCGCCTGTCTACAAGGGCATTTAAAAATTGCCAACGGCATCGAATAGCTTAAAGTCGCTTGTAAGGGGGGCCTCAGCATATAATTCTAAAGAAGCGTCCTTATAAATAATGCGCTCGTCTGTCTACGAGGGCATTAAAAATATGCCAACGGCAACGACTAGCTCCAAGTCGCTTGTAAGGGGAGCCTCCGCATATAATTCCAAAGAAGCGTCCTTATAAATAATGCGCTCGTCTGTCTACAAGGACATTAAAAACATGCCAACGGCAACGACTAGCTCCAAGTCGCTTGTAAGGGGAGCCTCAGCTTATAATTCTAAAGAAGCGTCCTTCTTAATAATGCACTCGTCTGTCTACAAGGACATTAAAAACATGCCAACGGCAACGACTAGCTCCAAGTCGCTTGTAAGGGGAGCCTCGGCATATAATTCTAAAGAATCGTCCTTATAAATAATGCGCTCGTCTGTCTACAAAGGTAATAAAAACAATGCCAACGGCAACGACTAGCTCCAAGTCGCTTGTAAAGGGAGCCTCAGCATATAATTCTAAAGAAGCGTCCTTTTAAATAATGCGCTCGTCTGTCTACAAGGGTACTAAGAAAATGCCAACGGCAACGACTAGCTCCGAGTCACTTGTAAGGGGAACCTCAGCATATAATTCTGAAGAAGCGTCCTTTTTGGTACCTACATAAACAATGCTTCATGATTTTATACTGTTAAAATATTTTGTGAACCAACCACCTTTTAGTCTCATTACCTACGTATCGTTGTATAAATATAATCGTGATGTAACGTCGGTCCTCTGTTATCGTAACTCTTTAACGTAGATCACCGTACTCATATTATTATTTAGGTACTAAAACAACGCGTGAGCGTTTTTTCCTGATAATATCATTATCATTTTATAACAATGTACTTCATTGTTGTAATTCGACGTCTGTATCTATTAGAAAACATTTTTTAATTATTATGAGATGAGATTATTCGTAAATACGGCTTAAAATTAGACTTCTTTTTTTTCTGAAAACTCCCATCGAAATGAGCTGTAAAATATTGGCGAATATACCTTACCGTTCAATAAACATTAGTCCGTGATAATGAAAACTGAAATATGCAAAACGTCAGAAATAATAAAAAATTGATGTAAATCTGCGATTACACCGTAAAAAGTAGTTTTAATTATGTCAAATTAGTTTTCGTTTTTTTTATAAATGAAGGATTACTGGTGGCCTCAAGGCCTTTCGCTAGGACAAGTGGGAGAGCAAAGGCTTAGCCAGGAGGGAGGGTATTTGCTAACAGCTGCCTGAGCGCCTCCGGAGGTGACAACAACTCTAGGGCAGCTGCTTCACGAACGAATCTACTACCGGATTGGAATCGCGACTCGCTGAGAAGATTCGGCGAGAAATTCAGCGGGCTAACGTATGGGTTAGGTTTCACGTCGAACTCAGCAAAGAGTACGGTTACCAGAGGCCCTAAGCCTGCTCCTGATGCTAAGACGTCTAATCCCGATGCAGTTAGATTTAGTATTATCCATAGGGCAGTGATTATAATATTACTTAGTGTTCGTTGTAGTTTTTCCAATAAAATATTATATGTATAATCATCAGCTATGCTCGAGTTGAGGGACGCCGGATGTAGATATAACTCTTCTTGTTTATTTGTGTTACCATTGTGATGGTTTGAATTATAATTTTAATAACGATCAATCTTAATTGTTCTTAATCAATTGTAAAGGATTTAAAATTATTCGAAAACATTCAAAACATTAGTGCCCTGTATAATAATATATCTTGAATTCCTGTACGATGCCGTAATACGGTATCTACAGTATTTGTTATAATGATTTTATTTTGTGGATAATCATTGATAATGTTCGTGTACGTGCTTAATTAAACGTAAACTGTTTATATAAACGCATTGTAAGTTGAATTTAAATATTATTATTCATTTAAAACTTAAATTTAGAAACGAATTTTATGTTCTATTGTTTTTTTTTTTAATATAGCGGTTTTGTGCTAATACAAAAATAAAAAACAAGCGGAAATATCCACTGGTTGGAAAATATATTAATAAAATCATTTTTATTAAGTATCTAATTTTTTATTCTTTAGACGGAGACAACTACACGATGATGTATTAAGTTTTATTTTTAAACGAACAAAATATTAGGATAATTTGAGTTACTGAGCATCTCGTTCTCGGATTACAAAGTTTCTGATCTGAAATAACATACGTACCGATTTAATTTTAATTATACAGGATTAATATTACATCTCTGGTTGTGTATTTTTCCATAAAAAAAAAACTACTTACACACTACGACTTTGGACCGTTCATTAAAAACGACCTAGAAGTTTATGCAACTTCATTTACTTACACACACACATATCATAAATTCAAATGTACGTAGACAAATTTATTAATTCTGTATCGCATTTAAAATATATAATTTTTTTTTCTTCTTAAAGTTGACGATTTCACTACTACTTATATTTATACTGTGGACTGTAGATCAAGAATAAAAACTTGCACATTATAAAAGATAAACTGCTAATGAATAGTACTATGCAGTATTGCACAAGTCAACATGCATGACTTGGGAAGCAAGCGGGCGTGACATAGCATGTATTATAGATATTACGTCAATGCAAACGACATCATTCAATCGGAATCTAGTTATAAGTTAAACACTGTTTGAACGTGTTATTTCTAAGACGACTGATACTTTTGATATGGTAACTACGAGTATATAAAATACTACATATTACTTAATTAGATATATTATTATGAACATACATGTATGTGTACACCTTTACATTATTTGGTTCATTTTATATGCCATATACATTTACTTTCACATACCTTTATTTAATTACCTACATAAATGAATGGTATTATGTTATAGGTAATTTTATTTATGTTATTCGTCTTTCTTCAGTTATATTTATTTAATGATGTCATCATCATTATCATCATTTGAAGCTTGTCAGCCGCGGATGTACCTTGGCCTGGTCGAGTATATCTCCACATTAGATTCCATTCCTTTCCCTCCAGTACTGGTAAAATCATAGTCCTCTTTTGGGATTTGCATAGTATTCTAATGATCATTCGATAACCAAGGAATGTCGGAATAATGAATTTTGAATATGGAATGTCGTGTAAGTTCTTAGCCGTTGAAGTATAGTCAAACAAGATTATTCGTGTCTTATCTTATTTAGAAATTCGCGAAATGTGCTAAGTATATACTGCCGTTCCACGGTTAACGTGATCGGTTCGTGTTCACGAATTTTATAAAATGAATGTATTTTTGCATTTCAATGCTATTACAATTTTAAATTTAAATTATTTACGTTATGAACGTTTATTACCGTGATATAATCCGAAGCTACTTCTAGCTTCTCTGTCATCCGTCCGTAGTGCAAGTGTTCTCGTGTACTACGTGCACCACCCTTACTATTCTTAACACTTAAATCTCAAAGTATCCATTAGTTCGTAGCATAATCCTTTCATTTCTGTCTCAAAGCAATCATACGTCGCGGTCAAGGGGTAACTCAGCGGTTTTGCCAAAATAATTGCGACTTCGGCGCAATCACGTTGCTTTATCTATGGGCTTCGTTAATAACTTCTTAAAACCAGGTGGTCCATGTGTTATCTGTACATTACATAACATAGTAATTTTTTTTTCATTTGTCCACAGTCAATGATTCAACTAAAAGAACGCAAGGAAATGGATGAAGCATTCAAGAAGGCCCAGAAACCATGGTCGAAATTACTTCAGAAGGTGGAACGCGCCAGGCTAGAATACCACACGGCTTGCAAACAAGAAAGGACAGCACAGAACCAGGAAAGAAACGCCAGCGGAGACAGCTCTTTTAGTCCAGATCAGGTGGGTGCCTATTTTTAATACGCTTTTATTAGCTTCAGACGTATGTGTGTTAGTATGTAACGGAATCTTTGAACATGATTTTGACCCCCTTCAAAACGTCGGATTAACTCGAAATTTGGTATACCTGTTAAGGACCGATGGCAATTCAATATTTAAAAAACAATTGAAATTCAACTAAAAAATTAAAAATAAATAATAGTTTAAAAAAACTAACAAAATATGCTTTTATAGAAAATTCAACTAAAAAATAGAAAATAAATTTTAATAAATTTGATAAATAATAAAAAGCGTGGGGTGCATGGTATCAGTAGTTATAAATATTTTATGAACCGATATGAGTAGAAGGGTTAATTTGATAATATCCTGAAAGCACCCCACGCTTTTTTACAATAAAGTCATTTTTTCTTAACTCTTTTTCAGCTATTATTTATTTTTATACTATTTTGGCCCAATGCTTATTGAATTCAATAATAATGGTCCCTATCAATTTTTTCTATGAATGTATATGATGTTTGGATGTGAAGTATGTATTTGCTTATCGATTTTTGTATCACTTGACTGAGTTATCGGTGCTTCGATTTGAGCGATAAAGTTGCATGTGTAACATGCGCGAGGAAACAAATATCGATGAAAAACTCCTTGGATAAAATGAATACCTACTTCGGATTGAATAACATAAAATATCTATCCACTTTCTTTTTCATTAATGTAATTAAAACGTTTAAAACCAGACAATTGGTCTCGGTCATTCGTGTCATTATAATAATTATTGTTTGTGTTTTTATCATTTACTTGAGCTATGAAAATTTTCCAGCAATAATAAAAAAATAGCTTATTTTCATCTCATAATTAATGATCGCATAAATATTTATAATGACATTTAGAACAATTACGATTTGAAGAAGTTTCGTTTTGTAATCAATCTTCTTCTACTTCTAAAGAGAATTGTCTTACGTAAATAAAACTAACAGAGATATTACTTAGAATTCCACAGACAGTAAGTACTGATGTTGAAAACGAAAGTTACGGTTTTGATGACTTATCGATGTTTCAAAGAAACGCGTTCATGACTCGATCGTCTGTTTAGGTCAGTTCCGTGTCATGATTTAAAAAAAAAACGCAGAGAAGTTCCAGAATTCGCGTACTTATGAAATTTACACAACACCCAGCTTATACATACATGAATAAATAAATACATATACACAGGTAAATGAGTATGTTTCAACGTCTACTTTCCATGATGTAGGGAATCTTGAGTTGGGGCCCTAAGACCCGACCCTATCGATTATTTGCTGAATAAAATTAAAAAAAATTGATCTTTTTTAAACACACAATAATTTGTGAAATATATATTGTAAGAAATTGTACCGTCTCGTCTGCTATCGATCCTTTGGCCCTACAGAGTTCTTTGACTTCTACAGTTTCCAGTTGGAGGCTAAATCGATGGCACTAATTATTTACAAGTACTGAAACTTCTACTGTTTTGTTTGCAATTAGATGTTCATAAAATAGTACAGTACAATTTTAACTGAATTTATCAGGCACATTTGTTCTTAAATTAATGTCTTTAAAGAACAGCTTTTTAAATTTATGCATTTTCTTTAAAATAAAGTACGCTAATGACTTTGTCACATCTTGTTGAACCATGTAAACATAAAATCTGAGCATATCATTAAATTATTTACGTTTTGAAATACTGACTCACATTCCGGTTCTTTAAATATTCGATGTTCAAATTTGTATGACTAACCGTATCTGATCTTTCTATCTCTTCTTAGAAGAAATTCCATTAAATTCCCGAATCGCTATTGAACTCTTGAAACTATTTCACGAAGAGCGAAATCAGTTTATTTCTTTCCTCTCGTGTAAAAATTGTTTTCGCCAAAACCGTGCCACATAAATAAATAGATCCGAGCATCTGTTTAACTTACGCTCTTAATAGCTACACTCATTTAAGCAGGTACGATTTTTTTTTAAATAATAATAAATAAGCCTGTAATTTAATATACGAATAATGTATTTATTCGTCGATCTAATTCGATGGAACAAAGACTAAATGTTTACCCAATCTCATCTAAATACATCTGAAAAACATGTGGAATTTTGTTTAGCCGGTGTAAAGAAACTACACAAACGAGCAGACAAACATCTGCTTAAAAGCACATTATTATACTACTAGAGGTCCCGCAGTAGTCGAAATTCGACTATAATTAATTGGAATTGTAAGTTTGTACACCATTATGATTGTATTTTATACTTCTATAATCACAAATTTCGCCAAGACTACACTATAAAAAATATTAACAAAGACAAATAATATTTAATCTATTCTCAATTTGACAACAGACGCCAAAAACAAAAGCTTGACAATAAATAGTATGCATGCGTGTGTGCGTCAAATACATGGTACGTAGTGTGTGTAATGTTTTCTTTATTGATTTAATGTATCTTTTATGCATTATTTAAAAAAATATTAGCGTTGTGCACTTCTTCTCTATATTCTCTATAAGTGCGTAAAATTTCATATTCCTCCGTCCGCGCAATTTTCATAAAAAGGGATACAAAGTTTTTGCTTCACGTTATTATACTATAATATCGCTTTAGGAATTAAATATAAGTGTAAAAATACAATTAGTTTTATGTTTCTCGTTAGCATTGCAGTTTTTTGGATTGATATTTATGTCATTGTCAAATTTGATTTTTTTTGTACTGTTATCCCCACGTATATAATCTTAATACCGACCTGCCCTCCCCTTTTGTAGAGCATTGACGTCATAGCATTCAAAGATATTTTCGGAATCTTATCCAAAACGATTTTCTCAATGGGACACAGTCGACCCACGCTATTTCCGTTTTATATTCTAAATGTGTTTCACATTTTCATAGCTCTGTGACCTCTCTTAAAACAAAAAGATCTTTTACTGGAAGATAAGTATTTTCAGTGTTCGATAAATTAATTTCTTTAACTTTTCTTTAATGTCACAAGGATTAAAGTCACTCTCTAAATCATGTTCAAAACAATTTTCTCCATAGCCGAATAAAGGTCTATGCGTCTTGATTTTTACGTCTTTCAGTGACTTATTAAACATCAATTATTTAAAACATTAAATAAAACGAAACATAACAATTACCTGTGTATCGTTATCTTTAGCAATCTCTTCCAGACAACCGGTTATAAAAGACAAATATAATGATTTATGATTATGATTATTTCAAATTTATTATATCACGATAACATACATTGTCATATTAAATTATGATTTTAAAATTCAAACTATTGATTACGTCTCGAGTTTGGGACATTTCACAATTGGAGACGTCTATGATACCGCTAGTGCTCATGCACGTGTTTACATTGTGACCATTTCAAACAATATTATCTTAAACAAAGATCACAGAGAACACATTCTCAAGAAAGTTCAAGGTCAACATTAAAATTCTCCTAACTGGAATTCACAACACTAGATAATTATACAGTACATTTTTTTCTTTTACGCCGTAAACTTGACGTCGAGAAATGCATAGTTACAAGCTACTTTTGTAATACCGCGTAATGTAATTTAAATATAATTTAGTTTAAATTAATATATTGAAAGGACACCGTAGGTCACCATGGCAACACAACTGTTAAATTCATTGTTCTATTGTTGTGTCAAGAACAGGCGAGGTGTTAGTCAGTATATAGCAGCGTGGTTTTTCCTCTGATATTGCAGATGTCCATGATCACTCAGCAACAAATGCGTCGTGTGCACGTCTACAATGTCAATTAGAAAAACAGCTAGCCAACAAATAACGATAATTGCAGTAGTTCAAATGTTGAATTAGTCAACACCTCTACAGTCTCACATGATATAAATAAATGGACAATATTCGATTACATCAATCCCTAGAATGTTTTTTTTTCCTACCTAAGCTGATAACCTTGAGAGGCTATTTCAGCGTAACCTTAACTAGTAGGTGAGCTCACGGGGCTCAAACCGGAGTGATGCTAACACTGACCCTAGCAAGAGCAGTGCTTCACAGAATCTACCACCGGATCGGAAACGCGACCCACTGAGAAGATCCGGCGTGAAACTCAGTGGGCTCTCTCTATGGGTTAATTCGCTCGTTGAGCCCTTCGTAGCAAGCAACGGGTTCGACGAGGACGGTGACCGGAATCAATCGTGTTAACGCAACGATATATGAGGATGCTAAACATTAACGTCTAGTGTAATGTAAGAACTTCTGTTCGATAAAAATCGCCCTTTACAATTAATTACACAGTCCAGGTGTTTAACGCCGGACGAATCAGGAAAGAAACACACTACGTCCTCATTAGAGACAGGGTAAAACGATAATGAAGTCTAGTGAGTTGAAAATGTTGAAATACGCTTCCAATCTCACTGGCCGAATCGAAAGAAAACTTCTGATAATCGACAGATAATTTATACGGTTTTTCGATCACGCTTGCGGCATTTCGGCTACATAACTTATAGGTTAAAAGCGTTCGAATTAACGTAATATAATACTCGATCTTCGAAACGGCAAATGAATTGTTCACAAACATTTCCCAGACTATGTTATTTACATTCCAATTGAATGGCTAACGTTCGTATTGATCTGAGCGTTGCCTTCGCGTGCTCTGTCAGTACAGCCGTGACACAAACTGTGACCGCAACTCAAAAGGCCATTCATAAACAGATACATCTGTATGAGCTTCTCTATGTATCCACAACCGTAACTAATTGCTGTCCAAGACATGTCAAAACAAAACAGAACAAGTCATTGTCATGAAATTATTGAAAAATGTAAATGATTGAATTAAATTGTTAAATTGCTGTTCGTTCAATAACAATGGGAGTTTGCGGAATTTGATGCATTGTTCTATTATAACTTTAAGTATTCTTGAGAATAACAATTGCCATAATAAATGAAGCTTCTTTTACTAAACAGTAGTCTAAACAGTACTAAGTCGTCGTGGCCTAAGGGATAATACGTCCAGTGCACTCGTGTTGAGTGATGCACCGGTGTTCGAGCCCCAGGCGGGTAGCAATTTTTCTAATGAAATACGTACTCAACAAATGTTCACGATTGACTTCCACGGTGAAGGAACAACATCGTGTAATAAAAATCAAACCCGCAAAATTATAATTTGCATAATTACTGGTGGTAGGACCTCTTGTGAGTCTGCGCGGGTAGGTACCACCTCCCTGCCTATTTCTGCCGTGAAGTAGTAATGCGTTTCGGTTTGAAGGGTGGGGCAGCCGTTATAACTATACTTGAGACCTTAGAACTATATCTCAAGGTGGGTGGCGCATTTACGTCGTAGATGTCTATGGGCTCCAGTAACCACCTAACACCAGGTGGGCTGTGAGCTCGTCCACCCATCTAAGCAATAAAAAAAAACAGGATTTTAAAGAGATCGGGTACTTTGCCAGTCGTTAAGTATAGATCATAAAGTGATTGTCGTTCCTACAAAGAGAACGCCCCATTGGTACTTTAAACGTACTCACTCCTCTGGAGTGCGACCAACCGTATGCCCTCAACTCTTTGTAGAACATCGGTTCGTGCTGAATTTGATAATTGCTCGAGGCGGTTTGTTACACTCTAAAGACTTCACTGTGACTGAAACCCAACAAAAATAAGGACAAAGAATAATTAATAATTGAATAATAATAATAATAAATTGAATTGCGCCTTGCGTTACTCTCGTGATCTTTATAAGATGGAACGCGTCTACTATACTGGCTGTAATGGAATTCATGAAATGGAATGAAAAATTGGTAATTATTATGTATGAGTCGTAAATTCATTTAAAATATCTCTCAAATGATGAGCAATCTTGTCTCTTAAAAAATCCTTTATATTTATAAGTTGGCGGGAGAGAAAATTTTCTTAGTTTATTCGTGCATTGTTTCCACTAAGTACACGGGATACCTTATAAAAGTTTATGTTAATGTATTTCAAACAACGTTGAAACAAAAGCCAACACTATGTTAACATTTTAAATTCAAAAAAAATTTCCTACACTTTTTTTATCTTAACATCTTTAAGATCTTTCTAAAAATAACCAATACACAAAGAAACCGTGTTTATTCAGCAAGAGTTTTGCATTAAATATACAGAGCCAAAAATAAATATACGAAGATCAAAAAAAAAGTGTACTCCGAAGATATTTCTGTAATTTGTTGAGTGCGTCAAAAATGTTTTCTTCGCAACACGACTGCGACATGATAAAGATGTCACGTTTGACACAATCGTAAAGTGTGATTATGTTTTATCGGTTCTTATCGTCAATTTTGCTCCGCATCACGTCTCCTTTTACATTCTATATAATAAAGTACTTTTATAAATTATTTGTGACCTTACTAGTACCTATGTGTGTCTAAGCCATTTAGAGTTAGCTATGCTTTGGGAAACCGTAGCTAGTCGGTTCTGAATTCTTCAAGCGTTGGACTCCTGTTTGACCCGGTCACCGTCGTCGTCCAACCCGTTGCTTGCGACGAAGGACTCGACAAGCGAATCAACCCATAGACACAGCCCACTGAGTTTCTCGCCGGATCTTCTCAGTGGGTCGCGTTTCCGATCCGGTTGTAGAGTCGGGGAAGCACTGCTCTTGTTAGGGTCAGTGTGAGCATCACTCCGGTTTGAGCCTCGTGAGCTCACCTACTGGTTAAGGTTACACTGAAATACCTCTCAAGGCTATCAGCTTAGGTAGGAGAAAAAAAAACTTGTTTGAAATTTTTGGAATTACTGGGAATTTTAGTAGGTCGTTTATTACGAATGCGAACTTAATAGTTAATCGACTCTCTTGAGATTATACTATGTATTTGTAAATAAGAGTTTCTTATGAGTGTTTGATTAATAATGAGAGTCGGAGGGTAGATTTAGTGTCAATATAAAATTATTTGAACGCTCAAAAGAAACTACGCATTGCACTACTATTTGGTTTGATTCGATTTACAAATGAGATAAAATATTTCTTTATCTACCAAAAACGAAACACTCTTGGTCCCTGATCTCATTTTGACTATAAATCAATAGAAAAGACAAAATGTGATACTATACACTTTTAATAGAAGTAAAAGGTTTCGAATTTTCTAATATGTTCAAATATTTAAAGGTGAATTAAACTCAAAAACAATTCACATTAGATAATGTTATCATAGACAGATAATAATTAACGCATCTATATATTAATACGTGAAGCAAAAACTTTGTATCCCTTTTTACGAAAATTGCGTGGACGGAGGAGTATGAAATTTTCCACACTTATACAGAATATAGAGAAGAAGTGCACAATACTAATATTTTTTTAAAATAATGCATAAAAGATACATTAAATCAATAAAGAAAACATTACACACACAACATACCATTTATTTGACGCACACACGCATGCATACTATTTATTGTCAAACTTTTGTTCTTGACGTCTGTTGTCAAATTGAGATTAAATATTGTTTGTCTTTGTTAATATTTTTTATAGTGTAGTCTTGGCGAAATTTGTGATTATAGAAGTATACAATACAATAATAATAATGCACAAATTTACAATTCCAATTAATTATAGTCGAATTTCGACTACTGCGGGACCTCTAGTATACATAATATTATTATCTAGAAATTTATTATAATAACTAAAATGTATGAAACATTCCTGTCAAGTTAAGCAATAACTTTCACGTAGTCGAATTAAAATACCAAATCTCCAATTGTGAATGGTCAGCGGTAATCTTATACTTTCGTATACAGTCACTATAACGTGTCACGTTCGACTCCGCTCGTAAAAACAACTGCCGTTACATAGAATTTGAGGTTTCAATGTTTGTAATTCAAATATAATGTGTATTAAAGCGATTAAGAGTTATTTTACCGTTTTTTTGCGCGCTTGTTTTAAATGAAAGTAAATAATAATTATGTCGAAACATAAGCCGTTGTGAGATTATATATTGTATGTTTATTGCTTTTCGACGCTCGAAAGGCAAACGTGACTAAGCGACAATGCGTGAACTTTACAGTAGACTAATTTAAAGTTGAAACACCTGAAAACAAAATTTATTTTAACGAATCTAGCTGTAGTAGAATCTAGCTAGTATCTGTAGGATTGAAATTATTTTAATAGACCTAGAAATATATATTTTTTGCGCATCGAATATGGTTATTGCCTATCATTTATGTACAAAGCAGTTATTGTCGCTTAGTCACGTTTGCCTTTCAAGCGTCGTCTTGAAGTTTACTGTCTAATTGACGTAAGGCGGCTACAGAAGAATGTATTTGAAAAAACTTGAAAAGTTAGGCCGGAGTTGCAAGCTGCTATACTTTCGTACTTTTTTTTATTTTTTTTATTGCTTAGATGGATGGACGAGCTCACAGTCCACCTGGTGTTAAGTTGTTACTGGAGCTCATAGACCACGTAAATGCGCCACCCACGTTGAGATATAAGTTTTAAGGTCTCAAGTATAGTTACAACGGCTGCCCCTCCCTTCAAACCGAAACGCATTACTGCTTCACGACAGAAATAGGCAGGGCGGTGGTACCCACCCGCGCGGACTCACAAGAGGTCCTACCACCAGTAGAAAACAGTACGGGCTCGCAATATGCACTACCACCATTTTATTTTTATTTAAAATCAGTTTCACGAAACACGCGTTTGGCGTTTAATGGAAAAAACTCATCGATATAATAGTATGTCCACGCGGCACGCTATCGGAACCGTGTCGCGTTACACCGGAGCATTATGTAACCTCCACACATCTGGGACAACCTACATCGGCACCTGCGATATCTCATGCCTGCATTCACATACGTTCGTAATTATGTGAAACTGTTTTTTTTATATTATTATTGTTTTTCTCGTGTTATTTTGATACGACCGCACGCGGAGAAACTCGACGGGTAATTGCAGCAATTCGACACATTATAGTTGTTGTTGGACCGTCGTTCTGAATGCAATTTTTCATTTCGATTTCTTTAATCTTTTTATTATACGGTAATCTGAATGTAAAATTACAGTAATAAATATTGTATACTCAGTATACTCAAAACTGTTACAGTATTAAATATTGTATTTTGTAATAAATTAGTAAAGTTAACTATTACGGTTAGTTTCAAATTCATAATTAGACTATAATTTTCGTGTTCGTGGATTTAAAATAATGTTTCGCGTTGGAAAATGTCAATTAAATTGAAAAATATTTCAGCATGAAGTAAATTTGATCTAAATAAATAGTGACAATTTTTTTGTGTTTATATATATATTTTTATTGCTTAGATGGGTGGTCGAGCTCACAGTCCACCTGGTGCTAAGTGGTTACTGGAGCCCATAGAAATCTACAACGTAAATGCGCCCTCCTTGAGATATAAGTTCTTAGGTCTCAAGTATAGTTACAACGGCTGCCCGTTGTTTTATTTATAAAGGTCAATAAACTGTCAAGCTCAGAGGTCGAACATGGAGTTCATTTTGTCCCTCGTCAAGATGTCCAACGCAAGACTGGATTTTGTCGTTCGTCTAATTGAAAGATATGCGTCGAGATCATAATCCGACACACTATCTACGGTACAATTCGATACTACGTGAATTTTGAGAGTTAATTCATACATAACATAGATCGACTTATATAGTGTTAGATAAGCAGCCCGCATTACGCCACGAATGCATTTGCTTAATTTAGTCCACTCCGATTTGTGGAAGATAATTGATTATAATTTAAAATATAATTGAAATTAGCAGTTTATTAGTAATTAATAGTAAAATCCTAAAAATAGACAACAAGAAGACACCTAAATTAAAAAAACCGTATATTTTCGCCTTCAAAAATATCAAGAACATTATTTTAACCAATCAAAATTGTTTGTTAACAAACCTGTCTTGGTAATTGGAAGAGATTCTATTTTATCAATGGAGCATCTTTTATATTTTAATTGATCATAAAATTTTATAAAATATAATTAAAACAGTCGATCTAGTATCTCGGTAGATTGTTTCATGAATTTATAACTGTGATAACCAAATAGGGACGCTTCCTATGTTTGGTTCTGTAGAGTAAAGTATACTATAGTATTTTATTTGGTTTCCGCAAATGGTAAACATAATTAAAACTACTTTTACGTTTTTAATATCGCCACTATATTATTAACGACGTTTCGAATACTTTACAGTTTTCATGGTCCGACTGATTTGGTCACGGGCTCGATAACCGTAAAAACAGTTTTAATTAAAGTAAACAAACACTAATATTATAAAACAAAAATTTTACTTTTGTAAAATGAGATCCGAAATTGGTTTTCAAATTACTTACCAAATAATAAATATACCTATACCGCAACCGGGTGTGGAACCGCAACATACTAACCGTAACTTTTTTCAGAAAATTTCTAGATGAAAACGGTTGTCTTAGATCGCGTTTAGCGATAAGACCTCTTATTGTACACAGTATATCAACCTGTTGACTGATCTCCAATGTTAATTTGATTTTAGAGTGCAATAAAGTATACTCTCTCTCTCTTTCTGGTTTTGATTAGAACGTCTCTATATCTCTCTCACACGCAGTACACTATAATGGCGTAACTGACATCAAACCAGAATTTACTTTCTACGATTTATTTACATTTATCACAATGCCACTTCCATGTGATAATATTTTTTTCTGTTTTAACTTGAATTTCTAAATATATTTGGTAAAGAACGTGTAATCAACATCCCTACTCCGAATGAAACAAATGTCGATTAGAAAGTTGTTCCTTCTTTCGCAGGATAACCAATTTATTAAGCCTTTGTTCGTGTTTAACGTATTTTCGTTTCTCTCAGTCAAAATAACAGTTTTTAACCTATTCAGAAATAAAACAATGCATAGCAAATAAGGCAATGGTGAATCTGATAAAAAAAACCCGCCATAATTCGACTAAAAGCACGAGAAATTGCAATACCACAATTTTTAGCGGTACATCAAATTACCGTACTTCAGTATCCAGACGCCGGTTCCAAGGAATGTTATTTACACAGAAAAAATATTTTATGTACCGTTGAAAATTTTCCATTTATCTTGAACGTTGACTACCGGAAAACCGTTCGGTCGGGGAAAGACCGTTTTTTTTCCCGAAACTGTAACCGGTTTTCATATAACATTAAAATGTAAATGTTTGAACTAGTGCAACATAAAATGTCCCTGGGCTGGGTGTTATTAGTTTTCTTTTCAGAATGTTAAACATTACAACGGAGATATTTACGTCTAAACAACTGTTTTAATTTCTAACTCTTCACTTATTTTTACACGCTTTATATTAGCTTCACTTGTATGTATGTTTGTAACTGACTCCTTTAGATGCGATTTTGACACCCACTTTAAACGGCCAGATTTCATTCAAACTTTGTAGATTTATCGAGGACCGATGACAATTCAATATTAAAAAAAAAATTAAAATTCAACTAACAAATGAAAAATAAATAATAGTTTAAAAAAACAAAAAAACACGCTTTTTTTATATATTGTTTTACACTATTTTCAATTTAAATTTATTAAAATTTATTTTCTATTTTTTTGTAGAATTTTATATAAAGCGCGTTTTTTAGTTTTTGTAAACTATTATTTATTTGTTGTCTATTCCTTCTGATATCGGTCAAGAATCTTTAAATTTCCATTATTTTTTGACGCTTACTTATAATTTGAGGTCCAGCTTTGTTTACAACAATCAGCTGTGTTTGCAGTATCGCCATTGCCAAACATCGCCACTGCTTGTTCCAATATTTGACCCATTCGTCTATTACCTGTCATCTTCTTCCACCTTGTATCGATTTCATTTATTCCACCCTTATTTCTGAAAGAAGAAATGTCTAAAATAGAACATAAAATGTTCCATGGAAAAATCCAGAAAATTTTGATTAAAAGGAAATTAAATACTATTATTCTTCTTTTGGGATGAAGGCGTTGTTGGCACAAGCCGTGCGGGAGCGATTTTGACCACAAATTACTCGGGGGATCCGTTACGACGACGACGAGTTTTAGAGGTCATTAGATATATTTTATTGATAGAGATTGCTTTGTTTGCTCGCGAATTTCCAAGTATTTTAGTTTGCCAATAAACTAATTATGAAGGCGGTGAGTTTGAAAATTGAGATATTTGTTAGAAGGATGTTTATGTTCAATGCGTGTTCAAATTATACAAGGCGATAAGTTTCTCGTGTTACTTTTGCTAAGACTTATAATTGATGTCGATCGAAATCAAATTTAAACGAAGATTTGTTAATTATATAATAGTTTTATTAAACGAATAAAGACATCAAACTGACACGATATCGTTTCGAACGTCACTGTCATTATGTTGAGTCAACCGTTAACGTAACGACTGATGTTCCATTATAAACGTAGCTATGTGGGTATTTCCTTATATACGGCACGCCGGGACTCAAATCATGTTAAGGCAGCAGGTAATGAAGTGGTAGGCAGAGGCACTTTTGTCGGATGATTGAATCCGCCCCTATCACGCCGAGTGGCTCGGGTAGAATTATAGCAGGGTTGACAAACAACTTACGCGTTTCGTCATTACGAAATTACATAAAACATGCGACATTAACATTAGTTTTAATTATAGCGACGACTGACGAAAACCGAAGAAGATGCTATAAATATAACATACACGAAGTGGCTATTTCTATGGTGTTTCTAAAGTGATGACGTCAGTATTGCTGATGATTAACCAACAATATCGACATTAAGGACAAGGTTAACTTTATCTAGTCTTAGTTAACTAGCCTGCCGACCGAGAGGACTGGTGGTCGTGGCGCCGACGACCGCCAGTCCGGCGTCCCGAGGGGGAGGGTGATGGGAGAGATGTGCTCCGCACTAAACGCTTCACTTTCCCCCCTTTGCCTTTTCATGAGTTCTGTCTCATGCGAGGTTTGGATGCTGGTTGTTGAGCGACAGGAGGTTTTAGTCGGTTCAACTCCGACATGCCCCGCCCTCCATCCCCAGTGGAGGGCGGAAGTCCGGTGATTTCCTCCTGACAAAAAATAAAGTTAACTAAATTCATAAATACATATTTCTTTTTTTATTAAAACATGAGAATGGTATGCAGCGGCTTGGCTCTGTCCCTGGCATTGCTGAAGTCTATGGGCGACGGTAACCACTCACCATCAGGTGGGCCGTATGCTCGTCTGCTTACAAGGGCAATAAAAAAAAAGAATGAAGTAATGAATACAATTACACATATTAGCTTACTTCTGATACATACCTGAAAAGGTACAACAAGCTTCTCTCACACATGCTTATAATCAATTTGTTTAGTACAAGTTCTGGATACATTTCATCAAACGGTTACCAGTTTGAAGTTTGATGAAAATCCACGTTTCATGTTATTTCATATGGCAAACATCGGTTGATGAGTTGATTGAGTACAAACAGGAAAGAAGTTGAAAAGGTAACTTGATTATTCGATTATTCACTCTTTCGAAATTAGACAATTATGATTAATGTTGAATACAGTTTTTATGCAAAATGTTATTTCCCTTGGAGCCTCTGGGTCTGCGGAGGGACTTCGGTTCCCTCTGTATTTTGTACCGCATGTTCCATGAGGAGTGCTCTGAGGAGTTGTTCGAGATGATACCAACGTCTCGTTTTTACCATCGCACCGCCCGCCACCGGAGTAGAGTTCATCCATACTACCTGGAGCCACTGCGGTCATCCACAGTGCGTTTCCAGAGGTCTTTTTGTCACGTACCATCCGGCTATGGAATGAGCTCCCCTCCACGGTGTTTCCCGAGCGTTATGACATGTCCTTCTTCAAACGAGGCTTGTGGAGAGTATTAAACAGTAGGCAGCGGCTTGGCTCTGCTCCTGGCATTGCTGAAGTCCATGGGCGACGGTAACCACTTACCATCAGGTGGGCCGTACGCTCGTCTGCCTACAAAAGCAATAAAAAAATAAAAAAACCTAAAAAAAACATCCTTGGAAAATAGAGCTGACTGGCGCTGTTATTGATGACACTTGTGCGCTGTTCAGGGTTCACAGACAAGTTGCTGTCGCTTTTCATACTGATAAATGACGCACTTTATCACGGATTACAAAGAGGTTTATATTGTTATTATTATAAGAGCTCATACAAACATAACACTCTAACACTATTTCATCTATTTTAAAAAGAATATGATAATATGTGATGATAAATTGCGATATAACCCTTCTTAATTATACAATCTCTGACGTCTCTCTTACCAAATTTTAATATTGTATCTTGAAACCTTCATAAATAAACAACTATAGATTTATAGGCTTTAATGAAGTCTAAGGAATAGAGAAACCTACATTAGCGTGATTGTATTGATAGCTCATCTCTTAGTCTAAATTTGAGTTATAATCTAATAGTATATTAAGTGAATACATAAATTATATTATAGCCTTTTTGGAGGTTAGAAATTCTACAACTGATGCTGCAAAATGACACTTGGAAAATAAATATAAAAATACAAAAGGTGTCTCGGTAGCAAAATATTATGATATTCAGTTGGTTTCATATTTCAAATTACCGAGGATTTTGAAAAGTTCAAAGCAGTCTAACTATTGAAGACCGAAGGCTACGTCAAAAGTCGTCAGAGAGCACCTAAACCAAACTATCACCAATTTTGTAGTA
This sequence comes from Bombyx mandarina, assembly GCF_030267445.1. Classification (NCBI taxonomy): domain Eukaryota; kingdom Metazoa; phylum Arthropoda; class Insecta; order Lepidoptera; family Bombycidae; genus Bombyx; species Bombyx mandarina. Next base: position 17,220,125 of record NC_143234.1, read on the forward strand.
GGTTTTTTTTTTAAAATATCATTATGTTTTTTACTATTATCGATCACATACTATCGGACAGCCAATCTGGCGATGAATTTCGATAAGTGTTCTTGGATGTTCGTAATGCCAACCTGGAAGGGATTCTTCTAAAGCCTAGTCCGAAAAATGACAAAGCAAAAATGACAGCTGGAAAATCATTCAATATCGGATAGTGTATGGCAAAATTGATATCTTGAGATAACTTCATTACATAGAATGTTGTAATTTTTTAATATAGCGATTAATTCTGTTCCCGGTTATAATAACGACTATCTGAAGCTAATTCTTAGATCTATCCTATCGTTCTACTACTTACCCTACCCCCCAACCTCACTACCCATTGAACGTATGGCTCAAAATGCAACGTGAACCAACGTAACGAAATTAATACTTTGTTTTTAATTTTTATTATTTATTATATTCGACACGGATACTCATGCTTTTGTTATTTTTGTTTTTGCTAACAGAAAGCCATGACGGTAAGTTAACTCAACATTAAATAATTGAACGTGTTACCTCTTTGTGTTATGGTCAACTTTTCGATTTTGCTTTAGTCACGTATTTCAATACAAAATATGTAATTAAGATAATGTAAATTAAACAATATTCGAAATAAAATTAAAATACAATATTCGATCGATATTTCATGTTTTATTTAAATTTTAAATTCACAAAACGAATTCAATATGCATTTAAAAAACTCTTCAAAAATATAAATCCTAAAACCAATATCCATTCGATATATGCATCTGATACCAGTGCCTATAAAACATACAGTACAGATAAAAATATAATTTAATTTTACTGTCTGACATTTCTATACTGAGAGAAATGTATATTATATACATACATACGTGCACGATTCAATGTCTAACCCTGTTAGAAATGTGGTGCGTAATTTTATGCATATATATGTATGCAGGGCTGTCCCGTGCCTAGTCAATAGCAAAAAAAAAAACTTCAATTTTTTTAATCGAACGAGAATAGCTACGTAATATTTATGTCATTCAAAATACTGAAATTTAGTTGTAATAATAAATATAAGAAAGAACAGGTTTATGATTTTAAAATGGATGAAAATTAGCTATGTAAGAATATTCACTCGTTTAAGTTTTATTTTGTTTCTATTGTCGATTTTTGTATGTGCCATTTATAAAACCTCATGGTAATTTCTTGCAAATTCTGTTATATTTTTTTTATTGTTTACCAAGGCCAACTAGTTGTTATTATTATAAAATTTCAGATCGATGTTTTTGTTATAAAATATGTATATACGAGCGCTTAGATTCGTGTACCGGATTTAAAAATTATTCTTAAACGATATAATATAATTTTTAGTTGGCATATTTTCATCTTAAGATGTAGAATAAGGACAATTTAAAGATAAAACTTTATTATTGCTGTGACAAATATTAATCACGTGCACAGCCCTGTCAGTCTATAGCAGTGGCGCGGCGTGTAGACTGTGCGACGCCGGCGGACGCGACAATTTGCGTCGCCCCCTACACCTGCTAACTAGTTTACTTCGTTATAGTTATGTCTCGTTATGCCGTTAGATGTTGAGAAAACATATCTTCAGCGTTCCCTCTCTAATTTATATTACATGTTATTTATAATAAAGTAAATAATTCTCGACAATATTAATAAGCTGTAATTGTTCCTAATTGAGACTACATATGAAATCTGTTTCATATTTCTTGAAACCGTTGATCGTAGAATTAACGTGTTTTACAGCAAGCATTAATGTAATATTTCTTACTGATAAAGTTCAGGGTTTACAAAAATAATTTTTTTTTTTTTCGTAGGTCAAGAAAATGGCAGATCGTGTATCGAAATGTCGCGACGAAGTGTCAAAGAACCGAGAAAAATACCAGACAGCTCTAGCCGAGATCACGGCGTACAACCCTCGATACATAGAGGACATGACTTCAGTATTCGATAGGTAAGAAAGACTACGTCTATGAAATCGTCTTTAAAATCTATACTAATATATAAATGTACAGTGGTTTTTACGGATGTTCCGTTATAACTACTGAACCATGCATCCGATTGACTTGAAACTTGGTATCCATGTGGAAAATACACGTACTTAATGGATAGGCTATTATTAATATGAGTGTTGGACTCCCTACACCAGTTGCGGGGGCGTTAATGATGAGAATCTTTGTGGGGGTGAGAAATAATAATGTTAATTTCAAATGCCCAGTGAAGCGGTCGGATACAGCTAAATCTACTGTCATGTGGTTTTTTCGCGCATACTTTTTTTTCTAGCATCCATACGTATGTATATAATTTCTAAATTTACCGCCAAAACTAAACATCAATCGTGTAATCTTCAATAGCTTCAAAGGATTTTCGGTTATACAAATTTCAATTCCGATTAGTTTGCATCACGTAGTACACTGATTGCTCGTAACCGATCATAACTTTGACGTCGCGATGTGGTCGTGATTGTAATTGTGTAATTACATGTTTACCTTGAGGCAATCGGGACGGGGTTTGATGTCATCATCGTTATCAGGTATCGTCGCTAAACGTCTACAATGCTTAGACAAATGTATCGCGATTATCGCCTTAAAATTAATACGTTTGTACGAGATCCTACTTATTCGCAATATCGCACATTGCGGCAACGGGACTCAAGCTGCTTTTAGACCACACTATACTATAGTGCCATATAGTATAGCAGCGTGTACTTAGCCAATAATATATAGTACAGTACAGTGTGAACGTATCCATAATAACGTATGATGTGCTATGAGCTATATACTATATGCTATTATATTATAGCGTAGTCTGAAAGCGCTTTATGGTATATTGCGTACATATGTGGCTGACCCAACTCACAACTCACCGAGTGTAAGATTGGTACCAGAACTTATAGAAAACGCGGATGCCACCGCAAACCTTGAGACATGAGGTTGTAGAATCAATAGTATAATGGTAATCCCATCCTTTAAATCGCATTATAGCTTACGGCAGAAATTTAAAGGATGGAGACCAGACGATAAACCTACTCTTGCGTGCTTAAAATACGCGCGCAATAATAAATGACTAATAGCAATTGCTGTGCTATAGGATAATACAGACAGAACGCTGCCGCCATTTTGCGAGCGCCATTCGAAATATGCAAATTGTTCCCCCCTCGCATAGCTGGAATAGCCACTTATGTTACCAGGGTATAGGTAAAATAAGTTGTAAAGTCCGCACGAGTAGGCACCAACATTCTGCGAAAAGCATCTCTGCGTTCTGGTTTTTGAAGAGTAGGACACTCTTTCTACAATTTAATTGAGACATCGACGGCATGTTTCAGTGTGAGTGACGAACCAACTGATTTTCTCACCAGATCTTCTCAGTGGATCGCGTTTTCGATCCGGTGGTAGATTCTGCGAAGCACTGCTCTTGCTAGGGCTAGTGTTAGCAACGCCCCGAGGTTAGAGCCTCGAGAGGTCACCTACACTTAGGTTACGCCGGCATAGCCTCTCAATGCTACCAGCTTAGGTAAAACAAATTATTAAAATTAATTGAGTGACGACAATGACGTTGTGACGTCTTTTGGTTCCGTTAACCCCTTAACACGAAGGGTGCGGTAGGCTCAATCAAAATTTTACTAAAGGTATCATCGCCTTTATAAATCTTGGTAAAACGCTAATCTCTCAGTTTGTAAACTTTATTTGTATGCTCGCTAAGCAGCAGACTTGGGTCTGCCCCTGCTGACGTCCATGAACAACGCTAACCCTTCACCATCGGGCGGGCCGTATGCTCGTGTAACTACAAGGATAAATAAAAAAAAATTGGTTGTCATTTCTTTTATCCTTTTACAGGTGCCAACAGATGGAAGCGCAGCGATTGAAATTCTTCAAAGATGTGCTGTTTAGCTTCCACAAATGCCTCAACATAAGTCAAGAACCGAGGTCAGAATATTTCTTTATACAGTAAAGACTAATATCTACTATATCTATCGACTATAATCTACAGTGGTTTTTACGGATGTTCCGTTATAACTACTGAACCATGCGTTCGATTGACTTGAAACTTCGTATCCATGTAGAAAATACATGTACTTAATGGATAAGCTAATATTTATAAGAGTGTTGGACTCCTTAATAATAATGACAATAAATACGGCGAGTACAGCTATTTATACAATAAATATGTGATGTATATCAAAAATGTACACCGAGATAACAGGCAATATAATTGAAGTGTCAAAACTTAAATGTATTAAACTATAGAGAGAAATGATAATGCGTTTTCAGCTTACCGCAAATCTACGAAGAGTTTCACCACACGATCAACAACGCAGACAGCCAGAAGGACCTCAAGTGGTGGGCCAACAACCACGGGGTCAATATGGCGATGGCCTGGCCTCAATTCGAGGTACGGACGTCATCTGCTACTATCCTCAGCCTGCATCAGTTATCTCTAACCGCACTGAGACACAGTCATCAGCAGAAAGATTTCTCTAATAAAATGATCATGTTCTTTTTTAAAGTATTTCGAAACAATTAAAGCCATTTAAGAATAAATAAATAATAGAGGAGAATTTGAATATTATGGAGGGAAAAAAACGTTATACATTATATATACAGAAGCCACTCCTTTTTGATCCTCGAAGTTGGTTCATAAATAGCCTGTTTATTAGTATTAAAAAAATTTTTGTCTACCCTCATTGGATAACTGTGTCTCTCTGATCTGATCTGATTTGCTCTAGTTTCTTCCGTGTCGAGCGCATTTTACTAAATTGTTAATGCTTATAGTTAGGTAGTGCATTTGAGATACTATTATTAATACACTATCATTGAATACAGAACATGGTATATTAAAGGTAGTGATAGTTCTCGTTGTGTAGATTAGCGTATTTCTAGTCTCATAAATTTCCTCTGAACAATAAGGTAATCAAATTATAATTGGCTTCTCAAACATATAAATTGAAAATATTTTTCAACAATCACAATCGTGGAGATAATAAAGAAAATCGATATACGCCATTTCTCAAACAGAAAAACGTAATAAATGGTTCCAATGCATCAAGTTACACGTCAGTTAACGGAAGGTAGTTCGTAATTTTTGTATGAAATCACTACGATTGTCTAGGTTTCGTTTTCAGATTTCGCTTTTTCCTCTAGCTATAAATTGAACCCCCTTTATAACTGTCGAAGCGCAGTGATAAATCACTGTTCAAAGGAGAGTTCGAGAATAATTCGGAATGTAACCACTTAGTAGTGAAAAATCCCATGGCACCACTTCCTATCGCGTGTACTATTAATCTATTATTAGTGAGTAAAAAAATGTGAAACAATCGTACGATATACTTACTACAAATACTCTATTTAAAACATTTATTACAAATATTTATTTTACAAATCAACAACTCAAACCGATTATACGAGTATAATTATATTAACTTAATTATTATTAATTAATAATTAAATTAATATATAATATATTATAATAATATAACTACAGTCTACAAGAATTCATTTTACAAAATCGCGCCTTTCAAATCTAGGTGAATTGTTCAAATTCGTGCATTGATTTTGATCGAATTGGTTTCCTGTCACCTCGCTTAGGAAAACCCGTTAATAATTTAATTAAAAACACGATTAATGAAGCATTAAGAATATATAATCAATTTAGTGGATAATATATAAATTAAGATACCTACGGTTTTAATAATCGTGAGAAATTCAAATTTCGTGCAGGCGTATTTCGATTTTAATAAACACATTTAATCGAATTAAATTTTATCGAAAGTCTTGAGTGCTAATTTAGATAAAGGATTATAAATGAAAACGAAACTATACGACAAAACTTCACAAATAACATTTATAAATACGACTCGAAGATTATAATAATATGTATTAATAAAGAGAAAATCACTGTGAATGTCACGAAGATAAGAACCATCGTACATACATATGGCACTTATTCGTATGAGGCCAAAGGTACAGTTTCATGAACGTAATTCCGCAATAAGGACGAACCGGATGCGCCAGGCTCGTTTTACGAAGTGTACTCGTTGCGGGCGTCAGCGGCGATAGGACGCGTGCTGTCGTCCGGCTTGTGGACGCGTTGTCTGCGCGCCGTCCGCGTGGCTCCATCCCTAGTCGGCTCGTATCGCCCCACGGCGTTCTTCTATACCAACCCGCTAATGGTACGAAACGACACCGCCGACCGCACGCACACACCAGCTTAAATCAAACGTACGGGATCATTGTTGTTAATGTGTGCGTTGATGTGAACAATGTAGACGCTAGGTAAGTACAGCGGTGGTCAGAGGCAATAGCACAAAACTCGCAAACGAACGTTAAGAATTGGAAACGCACGAAATGGTTTTGTGGAGGCACAAGAGTATACACCGTGGATGGATGGCGCGTTATATACAATAGTTGCAACACATAGCGAAATCACAGCACCCCTCCTCCGAGGTGTTCCACGGCAGTAAGGCGGTTGTGTGTAGTACTTACGGTGAATAGCGAGAGGAATCATTGAAAATACGCCATAGTTCAAAAAACAGTTGGAACTTTGATAAAATTTGTTGAATGTATTTTAGAATAATACTTTACGTAACACGCGGATTCACTCGCGTTAAATTCAGAAAAAATGAAGTCACATTTTTTTTCGGAATAAGAAGTTGCTTGTATTATTCTCGCCGGATCTTCTCAGTGGGTCACAATATCGATGGAGTGGTAGATTCTGCGAAGCACTACTAGGGCTAGTGTTTGCAGATTTTCTCAGGTTTGAGCCGGTGAGATCATTTACACATCCGCGCGTAGCTGGAATAGCTTCTTAGGTTACCAGCGAATAAGTAAAGAAAAAAAACTCAGACTTATTAAGTACCGGTCCAAGCACGTGCATTGCCTGTATGCGATGGCAGATGAAAATCAGTTCTGGATAGGATTTACCTGAAATCAGCTAGCAACGAGAGCAAAAAATTTATATTATTTTTTTCATTCGGTATTCGCGCATTCGGCATTCGCGACGCGAAGATACAATTGAGGCTACTGTTACGGTTTCTTTTCGCGTTTTTATAGTCATATCGACGTTACGTTTTCAATTTTCGTTTTTCATTTAAATTAGTGTCGTTAAATCTATCGGACGGATAGTTTAGGACATCCCGTGATGAATGATTCCCGTGATAAAATTACTAAATAGAAAATTATTCTAAATTGCAATATTTACTTTGATCAAAACAAATTTAATATTTAATGATTTTAAATACAACCCTTTTAGTTAGGTATGTTAGTTTCTACGCATGATTACTAGTCACAGATCCCTATTAGAATTCTGTCTTCTCTTCATTTAGCTTACACTATTAACGTTCACTAGCTTTGGATGGACGTGTTGTGGATTGTTTCTAATTTATTATTATTTTTATTTGTTTTTTTTTTATTTCCATTTTATTGAGTTCGCATAAAACGAATCGAAAGTTTGGACGAACTAATGAGAATCGTATTGCAAGAAACTAAACTTTGAATAAATTGAATGAGCCGTCCAAAGTTTCGTTTCGTTAATACCTGTGACCGCTTGTGATCGGGTGTGTCGGTGACTCAGGAGTACACCGAGGAGTTCCGGGACATCGCCAAGGGCAAGTCCAAGGAGAGCCTGCCCACCGGACCGATCACGTTGCTCAATCAGCGGCCAGTCAGCGAGGATGTACGTTTCACACACGCTACGTCGCTAACACGTCGCATAAGCATGTTGACGAAATCGCGACTAACTAACTGCCATCGAATGTACTGACTGACTGATAAACAGTGAACACCTCTTGTGTAAACCTCTTGTGATTACTGGTGGTAGGACCTCTTGTGAGTCCGCACGGGTAGGTACCACCACCCCGCCTATTTCTGAAGCAGTAAATGCGTTTCGGTTTGAAGGGCGGGGCAGCCGTTGTAACTGAGAACTTGGAACTTATATCTCAAGGTGGGTGGCGCATTTACTTAACATCAGCTGGGCTTGAGCCCGTCCACCCATCTAAGCAATAAAAAAATAATTACACTATACTGTGTCAATAAAGAGGGATCTATCAAAAATGGCAACACCAGATTTTAATATTCTATTCGCTGAACTGGCAACACTAGATATAGTGTCAACACAAAATCCCACAAATACACGTGCTTATGCGTCGTCGTCGGTGCACAGTCCTAATCCTAAAACGTTTGAGCGCAGTTTGTATTTAATAAAAAAATAATGTTAAAAAATAAAATTTTAATATTAAATATAAACTGCGCTCAAACATAATATCTAGGATTTAAATGAGAATGAATATATGAGTTAACTAATATCGGTTGATAGTTCTCCTTAATATAATTTTCTAAAGCATGTTGTTGAAAGAATCGGGTCTAGTTTCCTGTAGTCGTAGTCTATTGGTGTTGAGGTCATTCTCATTTCGATCTTCTTTAGAAATAAGCTTTTTTTATCTATTTATTTTCATAATAAAATATATTTTGTCTTAATAGATGTTGCATGATGGATGTTGCTTTAAATAGAAAGCATTTGGCATGTCATCCCCTGACAGCAGATATGTGTATTAGTTATTTATTTTTTATAATATTTATGTAATTATTTTATTAAATCTCTCTTAATACAAACTAAAAGAAATGAATTAAAAAACGCTCAAATTTTTCTTTTGAATTATTATTTTTATTTAAATCAGGAATATTTATTAAAAATACCTTAAATGATGAGTATAATAATTTATTACAATTTAACAATCACTAATTAAATTTTATAAAATTGAATTTAGTTACTAATCTTAATTCATTTAGTAAAGTAAATACTCATCATTTACCTTGACCATATAGGTAGATTTATCACACATGAGTATTAAAAAAATACGTTTGTGATGGGAACAGGAGTTACCGCCAATAACGAATAACAAGACGAACAAAAGTAACAACCACTCGGAGCCCCCCGCGCCCGCGCCCGCCGCCCCGCCCCTCTCCAACAACACCACCGCCAACAACACCATAGACAAGAAGACCATCAGCGCTCCCATCGCCGTCACGTGAGTACAACACACAAGTCGAGTTTTTGAGTTTTTGCTAAATATTATAACAAAAAAAAAAGTCATTTCGGATCCTCACAACTAGCACTAACGGTGCTTTTATTTACCCCAAGCACGGGTCATCGTTCTCGTCGAAACCGTCGCTTGCGACGAAGGGCTCGACGAGTAAATTAACCCACAGACACAGCCCACTGAGTTTCTCGCCGGATCTTCTCAGTGGGTCGCGTTTCCAATCCGGTGGTAGATTCTGCGAAGCACGGCTCTTGCTAGGGCTCGTGTTAGCAACTTCGTCAGGTTTGAGCCTCTACAAACTCGGCGAATCTAGAATAACCCCTAGAGGTTACTAGAAAAGGCAGGAAAAAAAACATTAAAAAAATAAGAATCCTTTTATCAATTTTAATTTTATAAGTGTAAAAATCAAAGATAGAAATTATTATCAGTTTTATCCCTCCTATACAATAAATACGTAAAGAATAAAAAATAAGTACTAATTATTTCAGAATAAAAAAATCATAATGGAACGGTTGTGAGACTGATCATTATAAAATAAAGTGAATTTCTAATTAAATATTACCAATAAATAAACTCGTAATGTGTATTAGCCGGTTCACTTATAATACCTTAAAATCCCTCAACAATCGGGAACCTATCCATCGCAATCACACCTAATCCCTATGTTCCTTCCTTAACACCTTCCCTGCGCTTCCTTCCCTAGTATTGAACGTCTGGAAATATACGCGTGTGGGTCTCTCGTGTCCCACGCCTGGCACTCGCTCGGCGGGGACCCGGTGCGCCTGGCACTACCCCCGGGGGACCACGGGAACTCATGCCGCGACTACGTGTTAGTTGTGTTCAAATGTGTTGGGAATCATCAATGAAGACATTATTTATTAATGTACAACATTGTCTCATTTCCATCTTTTTTTTATTGCTCAGATGGGTGGACCAGCTTACAGCCCATCCGGTGTTAAGTGGTTACTGGAGCCCATAGACATCTAGAACGTAAATGCGCCATCCACCTTGAGATATAAATTCTAAGGTCTTAAGTATAGTTACAGCGACTGCCCCACCCTTCAAACCGAAACGCATTACTGCTTCACGGCAGAAATAGTAGTCGTGGTGGCCTAAAGGATAAGAGGTCCAGTGCATACGTGTTGAGCGATGCACCGGTGTTCGAATCTCAGACGGGTACCAATTTTTTTAATGAAATATGTACTCAACAAATGTTCACGATTGACTTTCATGGTGAAGGAATAACATCGTGTAATAAAAATCAAACCCGCTAGAATCAAGCTAGAATTTAAAAACAAGTTTAACAAATTATTGTTAAACTCCACATATTAATTTAGTACATATTTTGTTTACATGCTAATCTCATATAAATTAAATTAACGATTTCTGTATATTAATTTACTTATATATATTAAATTAATTAGTATTAGAACGTTTACAAGTCACGATATTATCTCTTCGTTAAAGTATAATCATTTGTCATTGACATTGACAGTAACGGCACGGCGGGCGGCCCGAAGTCGAACAAGTCGTCGCCCGCGCGGGAGGGCGCCGACAACCCGTTCGAGGAGGAGGAGTGGGACGGGGACGGGGAGGGGGGCGCGCTCACGGACTCCGGCGAGCCCGGCCTGCCCGTGCGCGCGCTCTACGACTACACCGGCGCAGAGAGCGACGAGCTCTCCTTCCGGCAGGGTAAGTGCTGATACTCCAAGATCCCAGGGCCACCAGACGTCACGTATTTCAGAATTTAGAAATCAGCTTTCAGAATTTACGTAAAGTTCGTAATGATTCTGTTTTATTTTTATTGCTTAGATGGGTCGACGAACTCACAGCCCACCTGGTTTTAAGCGGTTACTGGAGCCCATAGACATCTACAACGTAAATGTGTCACCCACCCTGAGATATAAGTTCTAAGGTCTCAGTATAGTTACAACGGCTGCCCCACCCTTCAAACCGAAACGCATTACTGCTTCACGGCAGAAATAGGCAGAGTGGTGGTACCCACCCGCGCGGACTCACAAGAGGTCCTACCACCAGTAATAGTACCTCGATTACCTGATACCTGAAAATTGGCCGTCTAAGCAATCTAGCAGGTAGGCATGCGTTCTTAGTACATACTAACACTACGCAATCGGCCACATTTCGTTCGTCAGGAAATACGTAACGTCTGGTGGCCCTGGGATCTTACTCTATGAGCAGAAGCCCCTCACCTGTGTGCTTAGTGCGAGTTTCTTAACGTTCTCGATAGCGTAAAAGTTAACTCATCTATATATTAATACGTGAAGCAAAAACTTTGTATCCCTTTTTACGAAAATTGCGTGGACGGAGGAGGATGAAATTTCCCACGCTTATAGAGAATATAGAGAAGAAGTGCACAATGCCAATATTTTTTTTAAATAATGAATAAAGGTTACATTATATCAATAAAGAAAACATTACACACACTACATACCATGTATTTGACGCACACACGCATGCATACTATTTATTGTCACACTTTTGTTCTTGACGTCCGTTGTCAAATTGAGAATAGATTAAATATTGTTTGTCTTTATTAATATTTTTTTATAGTGTAGCCTTGGCGAAATGTGTGATTATAGAAGTATAAAATAAAATCATATTAGTGTACAAACTTATTATACAATTCCAATTAATTATAGTCGAATTTCGACTACTGCGGGACCTCTAGTATTTGTATGGAATGGGATCGTTTGCCTACGTTTGCCGCTAGGGGCGCTGTTCCAACTCTATACAAAATTGGGATAACTTTTACGCTATCGAGAACGTTAAAAAAACTCTCACTAACCACACCGATAATTTGCATGTATCGCAACCTAACCATCGACACGAACGTGCTATTCAGTCTGTCAATTTCTATCGAGCTATGTAGTCTTGTAATGGTTTCAATGTACTATTTATATTTACATGGACAATGTTTCAATCGATTATAAGTTAAATTGTAACAAAAGGTTAAAAATAACTATAGTAATATTTAATTATGTAAGGGATATAAAATTGTAGATCGAATGGGAATGGAAACGTTGACTACAAACACGCTACTTGTTAAAAGTAAAAGTGATGAGAGGGAAAGAGAGCACCTATGGACATGCACCTATTAAATTTGTTCAACTATATAAATAGACATGTCAAATGTTACAGTACTAATTGTAAAACACGATACAATACAATCGCTAGAACAGCAAATATACTTGAAAAAATAATAGTGATTAAAATAGTTAATTGAAGATTAAAACCCTAAATTTAAAATGCATTTAATTTTTATTAATACACAAAATATTATTTTAATAACCTAAAAGTACATGTTATTATCCGCAACACGCTTCGTCAGATTACAGAAATAAAGTTATCAGCAACATGCTTCGTCAAAAAGTACAACACTTACTTTTAGCTACACGCGTTGTCAACCCTAAGTTCTACCAAAACACTCTCAACATCGTTTTTTTTGTTCGATTCCAGGAGACCTGTTTGAGAAGTTGGAGGATGAAGACGAGCAGGGCTGGTGCAAGGGACGCAAGGACGGGCGCGTGGGGCTCTACCCGGCCAACTACGTGGAGCCCGTGGGCCACTAGCGCCGCCGCCCACACGAGAGTCCCAGCACGACTGAATATATTATCTAAATATTATAAATATATCAGAACTTTCATCAACGTCGTAAACTGAATTACTTGTAGATTTTTTTTAAGAGAAAATCTTCAATTGGAATCGTTTACATTAAATTTTATTTATATTTATCGAGAACAGCGCGTCGTATTGTCTATTATTATTCATAGCAACATTTGGATTCACGAATACATACATACACGAGTACATAATTAATTTATTAGCGAGTCGCGAATTAGTCATTAGAGTACAGGAGGACATTTGTATGAGCAGTCTAGTACGAGCGACTCTACGCTTCGCTTCGTCGAATCATATATCATCCATTTGTGATATATTTTAAATGTAAATGTGCAGCGAAATATTTCTATAAAATTTACCGATCGATAAAAAAAAACAAAAATGTTTCTATACACGATATTCCTCGCTATTGTAGGATATTTATACAATTTTCAATAATTTTTAGTGACGTGCCGTATTCTTGTAGTGTGTTATATCGATGTGGTTTGAGTAGATTCAAATCGATGATGCGTATAAAATGAAATATGTGAAATAATTTTTTAAGATAGCGAAGCGGTTTAATTGGCTTCGTTTTCGATTTATGAATAATTAATTGACTTAGAACGTATATTTTTGGATAAAAATTGTTAGCTACAATTTGCACGTAAACCAAAAAAATGTTTATTTGTGTTAGTGACATCGTATTATTGTTTCTATGAACTTTGTTAACTGAATAACATCGTCGAACAAAGCTTGAGAATAACTAGTTGGACACCACTGCCTTTATCGGGCGCATTCAATTTAGCTAAGCCAAAAATTGTAGGCCAATATATAAATATATCGTAATAGGCAAACCAAACGTTTAGATGGCAATGGGACATATATATATTTTGTGATATAAGCTCCTGTCGGTGGGTGTCGTTGTCTGTAGGTGTGGTTGTGTACATACACGCTTTTAATGATGTAATACTTGTCGTGAATGTATAGAGTATTTATTTCCCATTGTATATAATGTGTAATTTATGTGAGAATTTAAATTTGGTTAATATCGATAGTGTTGATTGGAATATATTGTAGTTTTTTTTTTTTTTTAGTTAAAGCTTTTTATGGACGCAACGTTATAAGGATGCGTTGTTTTAACAAAGGAAAATGTTTTAAAGCAATTTTTATTCGTGGCTCGATAGCTATCGATATAAATCAACTCTAGTATTAATATTACGATAGGGCGCATAAAACATTAATGACTGATTATTGGCCTAGTGGTTTTTGACGGCTCGATTTAAGCTTCCATTTTGGCTGCCGGTTCTCATTCTAAGGTGCTACTCCCACGTCTCCCGCACCAGCGCAGACATGTGCACTGTATCCCAACTAAATATGCCACTACCGCATTTTACGCTACATTTGACGCAAATATGAAATTGCCAAATAGAGCATTTACGAAAAGAAGTTTTGCACGACGCAAGCGCCCTCTCGTCATTAGTTTTAAAAAATATCATTAATATATTACGAAGATGTTTACCTTTATTTTTCTTTTTCCTTTTGTACCTCGTTATATTGTTGTAATGTGATTATGACGGGGAGTCATACATAGTCACGAGGCTGAATCCGAACACCTCCTAGACTACTTGTATCGCGTTAGTAGCGACTTGTTTATATTAAATAACATTGTTATAGGTTCAGCAACCTTTTGTGAAAATTATTTGTATTATATTATTATTATCAGAGAGGTGGTTCTGGACCACTTATGTTAATATATTAATAATATTGGTAATTAAATTGTTACATATGTGATACGAGGAGTTTTATTTTCATTTTTTTATTGTCGAAATTAACTACCCGCCTCTACTCCCACACATTGCATCGTCATTTAATATTTAATAACTTGAATAATATTTAAGAAAATAAATATGATGTTCGTTAAGTTAAACTATTGCTTGAAAATTAACAATTGACTGCATTGGTTGCCACTGTCAAATTAAATGCCGATTAAAAAACGAATCTAGGAATATCATTAAAAGTATTCCACTGTTATTAGATATCAATTTTATATTTTGAAGGCGTATTTTCTGCAGTCGTAGGCGCGTTATTATTAAAACTAACCCGCAGATGTCCGTGAACACAAAAACAGTAAAATGTTCCAAACGTAAGATAATAAATATAAGGACTTTATAAACCTCGACATTAAACCATAATGAAGTTTTAAATATCATTATTATGTAATATAAAATTTACCAAACACTGACTGAAATGAAAAAGATAAGTATTTTAAACTGATTTATTAAAATATTCGCCTCGGCACGTTGTGCCGTACACTCGTCACAATACAGATTTAGCTTATACTTTCCGATATTTTGGAAAATTTCAATAAAAATCAACATAAGATTCCAAATTTCATACTAATCTCAATGTACCTATTTGAATTGCATATAATAACATAAAAATCATAAAACTTTTAAAATATGTACTGATGATGGTTACGAGCTCTGCGCTGTAAATCGGTATTATGAAATGAAAGGAAAACTTTTCATTATTTTCGAAATCATTGTGACACTTAATACTTCAATTTTACTGAAAATCTGTTTATGTCTTACCAAACAACTTAACAAAATTACATTTACAGAGAGCATTTTTGTCCAATGTACAACAAACACTGGATCTATAAAATAAAAGATTTAATTAACATAGTAATATTTAGAAATCCAAACCCAAAATATTTTATAAATGCAGAATTACAAATACAATATTTCAATTATGCATTGCATCACACTGTATTATTTTGTTTTGTGAAAAACACAAATAATAGTATATTTTTAGAAAAGTCAGGATATAAAATAACTTGTATTTACATAACAGACTGAACAACTAAAGAATTTAATTATCGTACAATTTAAAAAGCATTCACAAAGTAATTTCCGTTAGTTTAATTCTGAATTAAACGAAACATATTGGTGTTAACTACAGAACAAAAAAAATATATTTACAGAACAAATGAGTATATAACTCCAGCGGCGGCTCGGGGTGCTTCTTGTGATCTGCCAAGTTCTTATTTATTAAATCAATATTAAAGTTCAGTTAGTTCGTAACTTGACGAGTTAGCACTCGCGCGTCGCACGCTCATTCTAATAATCTAAAATGGTTTCACTAATGAGATTCACAATGTCATCTTAATATAAAACGTTAATAATAAATTTAACACAATAACGTCATAACAGAACAAGAAGAACACATTTTAGAGGACATTTTAATTGTTTATTCATTAAAGTGGTCAGGCAGTTCTATCTGCTGATGAGAACCAATCTTCAAATCGTACTAACTCAACTATGAAACATATTATATTAAATGAGAATCATAAAACAAAGTGGAAAATCTTTACATAACAATAATTAAATTATTTACAATACATTAAACGTAACAGAACTTTAACTATATATATATAATGTAGTTGAAGCGTCACTACAGCCTACGGCGTACAGGTACAGGACACACAAACAGACATACGGATGTGAACAGAAATATCGATAACGAAGCGCATTGTCAACTTAACCAATCACATTACAACACAATCTGTAACAAACGAATGTCCCATCTCAACTGGGTCTAGTTCAAGTTAGAACATGTTGTTTTATGTCAAAATATAATTGTGACAAATTCCTTAACAATTCCTTTAGTGTGTTATTGGCTGGTACATGCGCTGTACACTCGCAAAACGTTCAAGCAGTCATAAACACTACAGTCAGTCGCGGCACACGATACACGAAGCATTCACAACATCCATTAATATATTATGTTCAAGCCTATATATAATTTCACTAGTTTTATTTATTGCGTTGTAAGGTGCTAGACGTGCAGTCGACTGAGCGAGCAGTGTGCTTAGTGCGAGTTTTTTAACGTTCTCGATAGCGTAAAAGTTAGTTCATATTTGTATGGACTGGGGTCGTTTGCGTACGTTTGCCGCTAGGGGCGCTGTTCCAACTGCATACAAATTTGGCTTAACTTTTACGCTATCGAGAACGTTAAGAAACTCTCACTAAGCAGACTGTGCTTAGTTCGAAACGCGAGACCAAAGTTTTATCTATTTACCATTAACGACTGTCCTCACCTTCAAAGCGAACCGCATTATGGTCACGAGGTAGAAACGGACAGGTCTCGCAATACGCTCTAACGACAACTTATAATTTTATAAACATCTATCGTCTCTACAGTAAAGGATTTTTTTTTTCGTTACAATAGGATATGTCTTCAAATTTAGTTAGTTTGCACTTCAAACCTTTTCGGCCAAATTTATTTACGGGATTGACCGCAGCGCAGGAATGGTATCGCGAGAAATTGTATATTTAATTTATTTTTAAACTGAAAAATCGTAGACGCCATTTTGGACACATTTAATTGCACGAAATGGCCGTCGAACGTTAAACATTTATAGTTGTTATTTTAAATGTATATGTACTTTGTAAAATATTGAATTATTTTGATTAAACATCAATATAAAAAGATGAATTAAACTAGTTGGAAGCGTTATGTCGATAATTATGTGTTCGTCGCCCACATGTCGCGTCATCATACATCAACTATAAGAATCACCTTCATAAGATATTGTAATATAAATAAATTGTTTTAATAACTTTTCGGAACGGTCGACTTTAGACGAACGCGGGAAACTAAATTATTGAAAATTGGAGAGGTCGGAAATAATATAATGACAACAAATAAACGCGACATTATACCATAGCAGTAGTTTTAATAACGTCAACTATACGTACGACCGTTGTATGACCGCCATCACACCTTATTACATTCCATTAAACATATTAGGACGGTTGCGCATCGATATAAATAATTCAGAATTAAGTTTTGTTGTTCTTTTAGTTGTTTTTATTTTAATTTAGCTTATGATTGAGCCCAGTCCGTATCGATCGAGTTAAAATATATTAAATATTAATAAATATAATCTATCGTCACGTGTTCACTGCAGACAAGCTTGTAGCTTCTCGATCCACTCCTGCGCGGCGTTGGCGTCGCTCGCGCAGAAATTGTACGTTCGTCGACTTGTGCGTAACTGGAACACAATAGTAACATTAAATTAATATTGTTATCACACCAATATTTGTAGAACTAAATTGAATTGATTGTTTTGTCTAAATGAACAGGCAATGAGAACGTAACCCATACAGCCAAAACTTTTTTAATTGATACCGAAATAATGTTTTTACTCGAAAAGTGAAAATTAAAGTATTAAGAAAGTTGAAGTATTAAACATTACATGTAGTGAAATAAATTCTCAACAAAATCGTGGTAGTAATTCAAATGGCTTTTTGTAAGAACCGCGAAGCCCTCATTAGGCAATTTCCCCTACGTTATTAAATATCAAGAAAGATTTTAGAAATAAATTGACAAAATAATAAATTTTCTAGTTCACACTCACGTCAAAGAATGATCTGTCATCACATTTCTTGGGCGGTCCGGGAGCCGGAGTGGCCTGCGTCACTGCTATCACTTCCGCTAAATCTGCAATGTTGTGTTTTTGATAAGTATTTTCAATAATGCTGCTTTACGGCCGGTCCCAATATCGGATCCTCGATCGGGAGATCGGTTCAATCGGAGATCGAAAACGATTTCCCGATCGATCTCCAATCTGCGTCCCAATAACAACGGATAGCAACAATCGATCGATTTTCAAAATGGAACGCCGATCGATCTATTTTGTGAAGTTCCCTCCCGTGCGTTCCATTTCAAGCAGATATAATTATGACTATGTTGTAAACCTATTAATGGATTTAAGAAAATATGCATACTTTTGGGTTTTGACGTACTAATGAATTATTTATTTGTTACGTATTATATGAATAAAACACGTGTTTCAACATTTTCCAAGCAAATTGTCATAAACCTACTCAAGTTTTGGTAGCGGAGCATAATAATAATCTGAGAAACGAATCGTCTCTCAGTGTCATTTGACATCAGATTCAGTCAGTTTAAAATTGAAGCTTTTGTTCGTGGTTTGTTGCTACAAGTAAATAATTATCAAAATATTGAATTATTAAGTTAGTGAAGTGAAGTGAAATACCATGGAAAGTGTAAGTGCAATGGTATGTATACTATTATTAAGTATTTAGCGTGTTCTTACTTTCTATATTTTTATTCAACAAACCCCCGCTGTGAAGACGCTTCGTTTCGCGCCTAATTTGTGTAAACACTTTACATAGGTAGTAATTTCTTATTATTTCCAGGCATCAAGCAAGCCTCTCACAAAGGACGAGTCAAAAATACTGCTTTCGTTTATTGAAAGTAGTAAAATTATTTATAATAAAAGAACAAATGCGACTAATAACAAACTAAAAAATGAGGAGTGGAAACGCATAAGCGACCATTTCAATGCTGTGGTGACCACATCCTACCGGACACCACAGCAGTTGCGTTTAAAATGGGAAAATCTTAAAAAGAATTCCCGTAAACGCAATACACAAATACGTATGAATAACATAAAGGTTAGTATATTTATTTATTTTAACTACAAGGGATACACAGTGAACTTAACATTTGACAAGCTTAACATGATTCTCTGGTTTGCCATCATCAAACCCTTATTTCCTTTTCACAGGACCACCTTTGACATATCTTCTTTCCAATAAAAAAAGAATCATCATAATATAATTGGTTCATAAACAAACACAGTTATTGTACACTATACACAACTATTTACCATACTAATCAATATGTGTGATTAACTATATTGTGTGTATATGATGTAACTATGATTAACTATATTTATATATATATATATATATATATATTTATATATCATTGCAGTACAATATAATAGAATAGAATAGGATAACTCTTTATGGCATATTAAATATGTTCTCTGTAGAACATATTTAATTAATATCCAATCCTGTAATTAAAATTTTATCTTTCTCTTTTTTAGACTGGTGGTGGTGGTCCTTCCTACATCCCCCCTGATGATGTGTTGGACAGGGTGGCTGCATTATTAGGAAGTACTGTAGATGGGTTCACAGTAGCATATGGTGGTGATGCTGAACTAATACCATGTGCCGGCAGTAGTAATGGTGGTGGTGATGAACATGGTTTGGAGGGTGTTATAGATAATGTAATTGATAATGGTGCTGAGGTGTTGGAGTGTAACAGTGGTGTTGAGGTGTTGAAAGAGTGTGTGGTCGAAGACACAGGGCCTTGTTCAGTCACACCACCTAACCCCAAATTTTTACACACTCCCAAAGCCAGCGGTAAATTATTTTGTTAAGTTATTTATATTTTCACTTTGCATAATATTATTGTTGCCAAAGTGGGGTAGTTTATTAAGTACAAAAGTTATTACTTAAAATAAGAATTTCTCTTTCTTTACAATTACAAGTTGTAAATTTTCTACTTTTCATAAAATTGAATAAATTTCCAGAAGCTGGTGGCCTAGTTTATTTGCTAGCAATTATAGGTAGTAGAAAGATTTTAGAGTTTATTGTGGACTGATAGACAGAAAATGCATGCGGAGAGTTTATTCTGAAGGTTAAGTCTCAGCGATAATTACTAATTTTATTTACTTTAATTCTTACAGGTTTCAAAAGAAAATCAAAATTTGATGAGCACCGGGCATCCAGAAACCAGGCAATAGCAAATTACTATAATGCAAAAACAAAACTTTTAGAAGTAAAATTTGAAAATATTGTGTTAGAAAATAAAAAATTAAAATTAGAAATTGATAAACTTAAGAATGTAAATTAACCTTATTTTATTTTATAAGTTGATATTTTTGTTTGTATTTTTATGCAGGTCTTATATTTTTTATTTTTTTTTTGTGTTATAAGTAAATACCTAATTAAGTTAGCAGTTAAAGTGATGATAAGTTTGTTCCAGTGTTTGTGCTAAGTATAAATAATAGATAAGTATTTTCATTTATAATAAAACAAAATAACAGTTACATACAAAAAGGTTTTATTTTACTATCTTAATACTTCCAAGTTAAGACCGGAAGGAGCTAATTCTCAACTATATAAGTTACTTTTGCACTCTACATAGTTGAGAAGTAGGCTTCTATTAATTCTGTTCTATCCCTGCTATCTTGTACTCCCACAGTTTGAAGATCATCATCATCCATTGCTTGGAATGGTATTTGTACCTCTGCTGGGGTTTCTTGCAAATTATGAATTCTACAGATGTTGTGTAGAACTGCTGTAGCTATTATAACTTTCTGAATGTTTTCTAGTGATAAGCGCATAGATAATGCGATCACTGGAAAACGTCGCTTCCATACACCGAAGGTTCTGTAAAAGATAATTATTGTTTAGTGTATTACTTGTATAATACTCATACAAGTAAAAATCACTAGCTATACCCATAATGTCTACTGTGATAGGTACATCCATAGTGAATATTATCATACTGTAGATTTTCAATTCTTCTGGTTATGTAACACTTACCTTTCAATAAGGTTTCTTGTTGCAATATGTGCATCATTATATTTTTGTTCATTTCTAGCACTAGGATTTAAAATTGGTGTCAACATATAGCATCTGTTTGGATAGGCACTGTCAGCCAGCAACCAGCGATTCCCAAAAGTCCCAGCTTCACACTGAGCTGTAAATAGATTAGTTTATTTAACTGCACTTACTATATCCATACATAATCACAAAGTAATTACACAATTTAATGTATATAATACCTCTTAAAACAGAATTATTAAATATAGTAGCATCATGTGCAGAACCAGGCCACCGGGCTACAACATTCATAAACTTCAAATCAGCATCACAAACTGCTTGAACATTTAATGAAAAGTAGCCTTTTCGGTTTCTGAACTCTTCGCCTATTGTGTGATCTGGAACAATATGGTTTAATGTAGACAAGTTTATCTTTTACATAATTATTAATGACTACATTATTAAGCTTTTACTTACTTGGAGATTGTATCCGTATGTGAGTGCAGTCAACTGCACCCAGGACACGTGGGAACTGACCATATTGAAAAAACTTGTCCACGTGATTAGGGTGCATTACAATGTATTTATTGTACAGTATGGCTATAGCTCCAGATATATCGTGAACTATTCTGCTGGCGGTCGATTTTGACACGCCCACGAAATCCGCTACAGAAATTAGCATTGTACCCAATGCATAAAATCGGAGGGTTAGGAGTAGCTGGTGAAGTGGTGCAACTCCATGATTTCTGTAAATAATTAGGGCGTGTTAATAATAAGTGATCCTATAATTAAGTAGGTAAACATATTGTTTTTTATTGTGATAGAGGTACATACCGATTGCAGGTTACTTTTACATGTGGCATTATTTCCGATAAAAGTAACTGTACCGCAGCTTTGTTAAGACGAAATCTAAATGTAAATTCAGCATCAGTTAGGCACTGAGTATAATCAATACGGCAATAGCTTCTTCGTGATCCTGATGGACCTTCGTCTCCATCAGTATCCTCATTATCCCAATCTGAAAGCTGCTCCAGCACTTCAAGATCACTGTCACTATCACTAGACATTAAAGTTCCGGCCATTATGTTCTTTATTTTAATTCTATCAGTAATTGATAAGCTAAATAAATATTTTGTAAACAGTAAATAATCCGAAAGATTGCTTGCAATCGACCAAAATTTTAGGATCGTAAAAATAGATTGCAGATAGCCGTAAATAGATTTGTCAAAGACGAAAGATCGAATATTGAAACCCAACTACAGACTTTTTCCAACAGAGGGCGATCCAAAAAGTGGCAGAAATGGATTGACGCCCTCTAGCAGATTGATTGCATTTTCGGATTGCCAAAGCAATCTGTGGTTTGGTTATTGAAACAGTTTTGTAATTTTTGGATTGAAATTTCGATCCGAGATCGCTGAAAAAAGATCGAGGATCCGATATTGGGACCGGCCGTTAATGAAGTAATTCTTGGGCAAATTAAAACGAACATTCAATTACTATTTTTATGAAAACGTACTGATTTTTATTTAATATGACTCTATGGAATTCTATAATTATAATTTTTTTAAATATATAGCTATATATCAAGCACGACGCATGAGGTCATACGTTGCTAAGCATTGTCTGTTCTATGCTTAGCTCATCGTTCACTTTAGCCCCAAATGACGTCACACGTGATGAAGTTCCATAGAAGCCAATTTTGTAAAGCTTGTGCTTTTATAACCGTCTCTCTATTCAGTTAGAATTAAAAATATAAAGATTACCAATGAATCCTTTGCAGTGCGAGTCTTCCATCGCATCGTAGTATCGTAGCTGATGTTTTATCGAGTCCAATACGAACCATCTGTTCATTTAAAATACAATGTGTCATACTGTTCCAATTATAAAGCATATAATATAAAAGTTTTATTTTAAGTACTCTATCATAACTTAACTGAGCTTTCATGAAAGTTTAATGAAACTAAAATTCTTTTAATGCTTTTTAGGAAATCTATTGTAACAGTTGGCTTAATTATCGTGATAGAATAAAGACTCTAGGTTATGAAATCAAATAATGGCCACAATCAACCTCTTCAAAAATGGAATTCGAATGGACTATTGTAAAGAAAAAAATGAAATTCAAAAATGGAATTCGAATGGACTATTGTAAAGAAAAAAATTAAATTCAAAAATGGAATTCGAATGGACTATTGTAAAGGGGACTACAGTCAAACCTGGATAAGCGAGAGTTCAAGGGAGCACAATCTCATTTTCGCTTATAGAGGTTTCTCACTAACCCGAGTATCTCGCTAATGCTCCCTCTGAATTTCATTTCGCGAGTTTCCGGATTCAAACGCATTTACTATTCACTTAATGACAGTACTTGAATTTTCCGTTTTGATATGATGCAGAACAGAACTTTCCTTTGCAATTGATTAACGATAAACTGAGTAAGTCCGACAAACAGGACGGTACACAGGGACACGTGTCCATTCGAAAAGAATGCGATAAAATAACAACGTTATTTAGTTCCACGAAATAGAATAGGTTCAATAATGAGGAGAAAAAAATTCAAAAACAATAGAAGGAAGTTCCACAAAAGTTAAGAATGAGTCATAAAATAGCAGATGTTAAATTTGTAATTTGTTTTTTCATTTGTTCCTCCTAAATAATATAAATAAATAAAGCTCGACTGTCGCTTATAGAGGTAGATAAGTAGCAGTCTCACTTACGGAGGTCCATGAGGGAAAAACGACTCTCTCTTACAGAGGTTTCTGTTTCTCTCTAATAGAGGTTTTGGGAGCTTAAAATGACGGGTCCTGGCTATTACTCTCACTTATAGAGTTTTCTCACTTATCCAGTTCTCGCTTACCCAGGTTTGATTGTATATTGTATTAAATATACTAGTTGACTCTGTCGAAGAACAACTTTACTTACCTTTGTTTCCATCCCTTGAGTAGAGCGCCTCGTTTGTAGAGATGCCCTTCGTGCGTCCTGTTCTCGGCGACGTTCGACGAGAACTGTTCGTAGTATTGCTGAGAGGAAGACTGTAGCGTGCCGACACCTGAACGAGATAAACGTATTATTATAGTCAGCATTAATAAAAAAAATATAAACTCTATATTTAGTTCTTTCCAAGTTCTTGCTGGAGTTGATGAGTGATTTGAGTTTGAGTTTCTTGTCGGATCTGATGTGGGTCGCCATTACGATCCGGTGGTAGATTCAGCGAAACACATCTATTGCTGGAGCTAGTGGTAGCAAGTTCTCTCAGATTGAGCACGTGAGCTCACCTACCCGTCCGGACGTAGCTGGAATAGCCCTTAGTACCAACTCATGGGTAGAGAAAAAAACCATAATACCAATCTTGAGACATGTGGTAATCTGTCTTGCCGCATTTGTATTACGTAAACAAAGATATACCAGCTTCACGATTCACGCCTCGGGCGCTTTAATACTGTTCAATACCGTTCATTTTGGTAAATCAACAAATACATTCAATATGTCATAATTATTGTGACAAATTTGAGAGATAAAAGCATTTGAAGTTTTTAGTAGGGATTGGGAAGGGATGCTCTGTCTCTTTCTCGCGGTGATGCGTCTCTTTTTTTTTCTTTTTTTTTTCCTACCTATGGGAGGTTTGGGAGACTATTTTAGCTTCGCCCTAACATGTAGATGAGCTCACGGGGCTCTAGCAAGAGCCGTGCTTCGCAGATCGGTAACGCGACCCAATGAGAAGATCCGGCGAAAAACTCAGTGGGCTGTGTCGGTGGGTACGCGGCTTTGTTTAGCACTGAATGTATACAGAGTACAGGGTATGAGCGAGCGTCGTACTGTCGTGCAGGGCGGGGCGCAGGTCGCGGTCGGGGGGCGCGGGCGCCTTGTACTTGGTGCAGGGCGGCGCGAACGTCTCCGCGCATCGCTCGTGACACGCGGCGCCGCAGTCCACGCAACGAACGCCCGTCTGGAAACAATAAATAATTTGAATAATATTAAATGCCGAACTAAATATACTTTCGGTAATTGAACACCCATAGGGTATTTTTGTTATTTTTATTTTTTATTGTATTTTTTGTTATTTTTATTTTTTATTATATTGGTGGTCGAGCTCACGGGGCTGTGAGCCCCTGTGAGCAGGTGGGCACCTGTGTTAAGTGGTTACTGGAGCCCATAGACATCTACAACGTAAATGCGCCATCCACCTTGAGATATAAGTTTCAAGGTCTCAGTACAGTTACAAAACCGAAACGCGTTACTGCTTCACGACAGAAATAGGCGGGGTGGTGGTACCTACCCGTGCTGATTCACAAGAAGTCTTACCACCAGTAAAATAAAATTTTCAGCAATAAGTAATGTTCGTTAGTACGTTGTGGTCGGATGCGCACCTTGAGCGGTCCCCAGAGCAGGTGGTGGCAGTGGTCGCAGCGCGCGGGCGCGGCGGCGGCGGCGGGCAGGAAGCGGTGCGCGGGGTCGGGGGGCGGCGCGGCGGCGAGGCGGCCCCGCACCAGCACCTCCAGCGTGTCCCGCCGGTGCGCACACGCGGCCGCCGCGCGCGCCGCCGACCCGCACACGGAGCCCGCGCGCTGTACATACGTTTCATATATTTATTACATGTAAACACCAAATATATGTACATACTGCCAAATAATACTTCCAGTCTGGTAAGTGGCATATCGTTCGTGAACTTCTGACACCTCCTATCTGACTACACAAATTTTACAAGAGGAACAATAAACTGGTTTATTTAGCCGCCAAATATAGGCCTACCAAATTTAGGAGATATTGCTACGAAAGAATATCGTCGATGCTATTGACTATTTCGATTAGGACTTTAATGCATTCGATTGGTTCTAAGCATCGTCAAAAGATAATGTATAATAAATTATTTTTTGGCTAAAATGTTAGTTAGAAGGTGTCAGAAGTTCACAGACGATATGTTGAATTCTCATATTTTATTGAAAGCATTTCTCATAATATACATATAAGCATTTTTATAAAACCATTTTTTTTTTAAATACTTATCACTCACAAATTAACAAGATGATGAATTAACATCCAATAAATAATTTTCATGTTTCAAAATTGATGACAGCATCAACATTATGATGCTTATGGGCTTCGGTAACCCCGCTTCACATCTGGCTGTAAGTACGTTTATTTACAATTCAAATACCTGTAGCTCCACAGTGTTGGGTAGCTCGAGCTGATCCCATCTGACCTTCCACTTCTGCGGCAGGTGACCTAACTCCAGCTCCAACTGCCGGATCCTCTCCAGCAGACCGGTGAACGAGTCCGGCATGCAACGACTTATACTGTCGTACCTGAGCGAATGACATTCTTAAAGACGAGATCCATTCACTGTTTAGACAAGTAACAAGTGACGCAGAATAGGTACAAGTCCGGTCACCGTCCTCGTCGAACCCGTCGCTTGCGACGAAGGGCTCGACGAGCGAACTAACCCATAGACACAGCCCACTGAGTTTCTCGACGGATCTTCTCAGTGGGTCGCGTTTCCGATCCGGTGGTAGATTCTGCGAAGCACTGCTCTTGCTAGGGCCAGTGTTAGTAACACACCCGGTTTGAGCCCCGTGACCTCACCTACATGTTAGGGCGAAGCTGAAATAGCCTCTCAAATCTATCAGCATAGATAGGGAACAAAATGGTACAAGTACACACGGCACTTTATATACTTCAACGAGGAAGTCGTTTAATGGACAGTTCTAATCGGTTGCGGCTGACCACACTCCGCAGTGTGTGTATGACTAACTAATCAATTTTTTTAAGTTGATGCTTGCATTAGAAATTATTATTTTCTCGGAAACCGAAAAAGCTGAAAATAATATTCTTAAGCCAAAACCAACTACAGCAAAAATACTTGAGATAACATTTTCGTGAATAATTTACCCAGCAGTGACGACCCTCCTCTGTGGCTGTTTTACGTCCTGTTCACAGGACGACAACACTTCCAAGTCGTAGGGAGCTCCGTGGGACAGTTCCTCGCTGGTGTAGTAGCCCCACACTTCAAATGCGCATATAGACGACACAGGACGAAGGACCTGACAAAATATTTTTCAATTCACTCCAGAGACTCATAAATGAGATAATATGTTTCTCCAAATTTACTGATGTGTTCACTGTGAAGAGACGAGCTCATTATCAGGCAAGTGATTATCCAAGTCATAGGTACCATGGTTTTACTGGCCATCTTAAATCGTATGTAAATTGAAGCCTTTATTAGATTGGTATAATAATTGTTCTATCATTGTGACTGAAATGAGCGATTTTACTCAATATACAAATATTCAACTAGTAACTTAGCGTTTATGAATTTCAATATGAGTATTACATCATCTTTACGCAGAACCGCAATGTACTCATAGATTCCGACAATACATTTTCCTTTAGGTTTCCTGGTAATAATTATCTTCGCAACTCATAGTAAAGGCACGTGTCTATTGGCCCGCGCCGGACGCACCGTGCGCAACGGTTTTTATTTTGCTTTTTTTAAGGGTTTTATGACCTGGTAACTAAGACCTTTAAGTCATGTCCTAGTTTAATTTATATTCTTATTTTTTTATGAAAAATGATAATATGAAGTGAAATGAAATGAAATGAAAATGATTAATTTGAGACATTAAATCAATTGGGATGAAATTAAATG
Organism: Bombyx mandarina; assembly: GCF_030267445.1. NCBI lineage: Eukaryota > Metazoa > Arthropoda > Insecta > Lepidoptera > Bombycidae > Bombyx > Bombyx mandarina. The sequence continues at coordinate 17,247,855 of NC_143234.1, forward strand.
AAATGAGATAAGATGATATGGGATGAAATATAATCTCAGTAAAATGGTGGTCATTTACTGAATTTTTTTCAGTGAATTTTTTGGAGGATCCCGAGAAGTTACGGCCAGCGGCTTTGTTTCATTTTCCCACATTTGTGCACTTTCACAGATATTAAACAATTAATGAACCACCGTTATTACACATTTAAACCTGAAGAAACACTAAATAGCCAAAATAGACTAAATAGGCAAATCACACAACTTCACACCCTCGCGTTCCCGCCAAAAAGTCTCATTTTATTTTGCTTTGTATGATTTCACATAGTGCTGCGTCTACTATACGCGTCGCCAGCACCGAACGCACCGGTATTTATGAGCAAAAAATACAAAGCAAAATAAAATACGTTGCATTTTTTTTTATTGCCGTAGCCAGGCGTGCATACGGCCCACCTGGTGGTAAGTGGTTATCGTCGCCCATGGACTTCAGCAATGCTAGGAGCAGAGCCAAGCCGCTGCCTACCGTTACCGTGCCGTGCGTCCGACGCGGGCCAATGGACGCGTGTCTTTGGCAACAGTCTTTTGAAAATCATTCGAGCAAGATCGAGGGACTGCTGATTAATAGACTTTGCAGCAGGCACTTGGAAGGAGAAAAAAAATGTAATGTTATAAAATGTACATAGTTATGTGTGTTTTTTTTTTTTAAGTTACTAATATAGATTATAAGTAATTGTTACTAACAAAATGTTATGGTTTAAAAAAAAAGAAAACTGAAATAAAGTATAAAAAAATAAGAGAGTAAGCAGATAGTTACGGGATTGTCGAGGTCGGGCGTGTAGAGGAAGTTGTAGAAGACGGGCGACTTCTGGTGCTGCTTGTCGATGTAGTCGAACAGCGAGTGGCCGAGCGGCGGCCCGCGCCCCCCGCCCGCCTCCTCCTCCACCCCCGCGCCCGTCTCCACGCCCTGCCGCAATCAGTACATACCACAATTATAACTATAAAACAGCCCTGACATAAAACACAATCCGCACAACTGACTAGATATTGCCGGATGTAATTTAATATAGAAAGAAATGCAATAACAACCAAATGTTACAATGTTAATACCACCACTAAATGTCGGTTGGTGATCGCAGCACGCTGCCATGATAGTTCAATTACCTTGTTGTTAAATATGTGGTGCGTGTGCCTACTTTTTTTTAATCCTACCTAAGCTGAGAGCCTTGAGAGGCTGTTTCAGCGTAATCTTAACTAGTAAGTGAGCTCACGGGGCTCAAACCTGACGACGATGCTAACACGAACCCTAGCAAGAGCCGTGCTTCGCAGAATCTATCGCCGGATCGGAAACGCGACCCATTGAGAAGAACGATAACCGGTGCTTGAAGTACTTAAAAGCACCTTTAGTAGATCGGGAGGATCCGAAATGACGTGTTTTAGGCGACGTCGACTGCTTTCCATTCTGTTCGCAGGTTTAGGAATGTAGTTACCGGCGACGCGATGAGAGGGTTCTCGTGTCGTGCCGCTTTGTCGAAGTGGCGTGTGTCTACACATACGGGGCTTTATACAGCAAGTATAGTGTAATGTTGTACTTGGGAGGTGTTAAAGGACAACGTCTTCTTGCGTGTATTCCATGTTTAATAATCATCTTAATCCTAGTTTCCAATTATGAAGAAGCCTATGTTTCTGGGTGGTCCGCCTTATTAGAGGACATACGAAATTACACCTATTAATTATGTTATATACTAAATGCTATGCTGATACTATGCTATTCTATAATATATAAGTATACACACTTCGATAGGACAGTGTGTTAATAGCGAGCAAGCGTTTCACTCGCGTGTCCCTCGTATCTAATACCAGATAAACCTTGAACTATCAAAAGACAACTAAAAACCTTGAGTTACCCAAATTAAATTTAGTTTCTGTTTATTTTGCCTATACACGAAGAAGGCAAGGAGAAGGTAATATTGGTGCATGCGCGGCACTCACGAGTCGGTTGGTGTCGGCGCGCTTGTCGTCGGCCGCGGTGATGCCGAGCTCCGCGCGCTGCGCCTCGCTGTCCAGCAGGAAGGTCCGGAAGCGGCAGGACACGCTGTGGTACGCGACGAACCGCAGGTAGTACTCATTGAACTCGAACGCCAGCGGGAACTGTTTCTGTAGCTGCGGACGAGTTACTGCACGTTACCTTTCGAGGTCGTAGTGGCCTAAAGGATAAGACGTCCGGTGCATTCGTATGTAGCGATGCACCGGTGTTCGAATCCCGCAGGCGGGTACAAATTCTAATAAAATACGTAATTAAAAAATATTCACGATTGACTTCCACGGTGAAGGAATAACATTGTGGAATAAAAATCAAAACTCGCAAAATTATAATATGCCTGAAGCAGTAATGTTTTTCGGTTTGTAAGGCGGGACAGTCGTTGTAACTATACTGAGACCTTAGAACTGATATCTCAAGTCGGGTGGCGGCATTTACGCTGTAGATGTCTATGGGCTCCAGTAACCACATACCACCAGATGGACTGTAAGTTCTTCCACCAGCTATTCGTGTTACAAAAGGCAAAAGAGTCTAAATAAACAGGGTCAGTCTGTCCACCTGATGTACAGCATCCAAGAACATGAGGAATGTGGGTGTGAAGCCTTGTTGCGGTGTGGCTCCGATGTTACACCGCTGCTGGAACTTGTGCCCGAGGGCCAGCCACTCCTTCTCGACGATGATCCGGAACCCTTCCAGCGTCCTGTAGTAGGGCTCCAGGCAGATCTGAGCTAACGATGATATCTGAAACGAAAAAGTGTTGATAAAAAATAATAATGAAACGGTTCATCGCTTCCACGGACCGCTTTCGACCGCAGACAACTATATAAAAGCAGTAAACGTTCACGGACCGCGATGTTTTCGAAATATTAAAAATGACGGTATTAAGTCATCCAATTCTTTGGTGGTAGGACCTCTTGGGAGTCCGCACGGGTAGGTACCACCACCCCGCCTATTTCCGCCGTGAAGCAGTAATGCGTTTCGGTTCGAAGGGTGGGGTAGCCGTTGTAACTATACTGAGACCTTAGAACTTATATCTCATGGTGGGTGGCGCATTTACGTTGTAGATGTCTATGGGCTCCAGTAACCACTTAACACCAGGTGGGCTGTGAGCTCGTCCACCCATCTAAGCAATAAAAAAAAAAAAAAAAACTGATAATTATCAAAACAAACTTGGTATTACATAATAAATAATAAAAGTCATGTACCATGTGACTATATAAGAGAATACAGATATATAACCTTTTTGTTTAAGCTCATCGATAAGTTTACGCCAGCAAAACGTAAATTGTATTTGTAGCTGTGTGCTTAGGGCGAGTTTTTTAACGTTCTCGATAGCGTAAAAGTTAACTGTTGGAACAGCGCCCCTAGCGGCAAACGTAGGCATACGTTTCAACTCCATACAAATATGAGTTAACTTTTACGCTATTGAGAACGTTAAAAAACTCGCACTAAGCACACTGAATGCCAAAACGGTAAGATTATTATATACTACCTGTGCAGTGACATCCCATCCGTCTTCCAGGGATAGCAGCACAGATGAACCTTGCACATCTAACAAGTCCACCACAGCACCAGACAGTTGGAACAATTGTCGGAGCTGCCACAGCCAGCCAGACTCTTCCACTTGTCTATAATGAAAAAAACAAAATGTGTGCAATTCACACGTGGTAGAAGTGAAACCTTCCAAAATTTAAATACAATTATCCTAAACGTCTTAAGTATATGTAAAATTTTGTCATTAGTAAATAATTGTAAGGTAGCGCCCTCTGTGAATTGATATTTTAATTTCACGTATAATCCTAAATTAAAATTCACTACAAGAGCTTTCATACACACGTTAGTATTAAAAAATCTCACAGATGGCGCTGTATTAAATAGTATGTATATTTCTGTCTCATTCTTTGCTGGCTTCATCCTACACATTTTTGTATTTGTGTCTCTTACCTGTCGTTTTTTCCGTTGCATCCGGTTTGAAATCACAACGATTCTAAAGAAGTTTTCATTTCAAAAAATATATTAACGTTTCATTGTTCAAAAAAATTTAGAAGCATTATCAATTTTTTTTACTCAGCTTACTGCCAATCCTTTTACGCAAGCAGTCTTTGGGCTACTCATACCCAAAAAGCAGAGAATGCCCTGCGTATATAATATAATAATATCTTCAGGGCGTTGTTGAGACTTCCACCGTATTGTAGTGCATCAGGCATGTTTGCCGATGCACACACTGATGACTATTTCGCGATAATGCGTAAAAAGCTGGCATTCATTATTCGTAGAGTAGGAGAAAGCACCAACAACGTCTTGGGGGTATTAGCAGAAAGACTGGATGGCCCGACCCTGGGACGCAGTTGATAGATTTATTTAAATACTAACATAGTTCTTAAGTTTTTTGTAATACTAACACACTATGGTGTCTTCAAATAAGAGTTCTATTTATTTTATTGTGGTGCTTCGAAATATACACGTAATGTGAATTGTATTTAATGCTACCACCGCGATTTTAAAGATTTGGATTAAAAGACTAGAATCCAGGCCATTTATTTAAATATAAAAAAAAAAAAACAATACCTGAGGAAGGTGGTGGAGTCGAGTGCGGGCGCGGAGGGCACGGCGCACCGCATGAGCTTCTTGAAGGCGTGTCGCGTGTGTCGCGTCTCCGGGTAGTCGGCCGGCACCGCCTCCGCGCCCGCCGCGCACCCCGCGCCCGCCCCCTTCTCGCCCACCACGTACAGCGCCGCGCGCCGCGTCACGCCGCCCTCGGCCGACACTACGCACGCAAACACTTTTTTTATTGCTTAGATAGTTGGACGAACTCATATCTACAACGGAAATCCGCCACCCACTTTGAGACTTAATTTCCAAGGTCTCAGTATAGTTACAACGGCTGCCCCACCCTTCAAACCGAAACGCATTACTGTTTCACGGCAGAAATAGGCGGGGTGGTGGTATTTACCCGTGCGGACTCAAAAGAGGTCCGACCACCAGTGATTACGCAAATTATAATTTTGCGGGTTTGATTTTTATTACACGATGTTATTCCTTCACCGTGGAAGTCAATCGTGAACATTTGTTAAGTACGTATTTCATTAGAAAAATTGGTACCCGCCTGCGAGATTCGAATACCGTTGCATCGCTAGATACTAATGCACCAGACGTCTTATCCTTTAAGCCACGACGTCTTCAATACAATAACGCACTACACAAGCACGCTTGACGTTCCCAGAGCACGGTATACTCACTGGAGTCGAGGTCCGCCGTGGAGAGTCTCTGTCTGGGCGCGTACAGCTCGAGGTGCGAGGGTTGTCTCCGGTCCTTCAGCGAGCCCCAGCGACCGAAGGCTCGGCCTCCGCTGGTGCCGCCGCCCTTCCCTCCGCTGTTACGTAGCACGCTACAAACATGCACACACCGCTCTATGAGTTCATTGCTTGTAAAGCCACCAAGTCTGTTTCAAATACCATTTTACTGTGTTTTCGTTTTTCTGGGATTTATGAGGTGTTTCTTTTCAATTTTAAGCATTCAAAAAGAAACTACAAGCAACGGCGGGCTGGCATTAGCCGATCACCATACGAATAATAAATATTTCAAACCAAAACAAATTAGGCACAACCAAGTTGGGAATTTCTTTAACTTATACAAAAGTAATACGTTCTTTTCTGTGCCCTTTCATATAAGGTTAAAACATTCAATACGATAAAAAAAAAAATAGAGGAAATATTGTATGACCCTCGGCTCACAGTTACAGTTACAGTGCGCTACCTACTGTGCCACCGAGTCAATTATAAATAAGGAGCCTGTGTCATATTTGTTAAGTCCAAGTACCTCAGCGTCCCGGCGGCCTTGGTCAACAAAGGCGTGTGGGTAGGCTGCTGTTCATCGCAGCACAACAGGAGCGAGTCCAAGCTCAGGCTGGAGTCCTCGAGGTCGCCTCGCGACGCCGGAGTGCACGCCACTAGGGTTGCTATGTACCGCTCCTGTCAAACACAAAACGTTAATAGAATATACCTTAGTTAAATTACTTATATGAGGGTAGATTACGTTTTGTATACAATATATAAGGACGGACTTTTTGGCGGGAACGCGAGGAGTGAAGTTGTGTGATTTGTTTTATTTTGTCTATTTAGTGTTTCTTCAGGTTTAAATGTGTAATAATGGTGGTTTATTAACCGTTTAATATCTGTGAAAGTGCACAAATGTGGGAAAATGAAACAAAGGCGCTGGACGTAACTTCTCGGGATCCTCCAAAAAGTCCACTGAAAAAATCTTAGTATAGTAATCGGCAAACTTCTTGAGCAAATGACCTTGACTGCGCAGAACCGAATTTTAGATCACTTTGGTGGTGAGGGTGAGGCGCGACGGCAGGGGAAATCGTAACGAGCGCGTTATTGGTAGATCAGTCGAACCTTGCGTCCCGCACCGCGCCCTCATTCCGCTTGCTCCCAAAAGTACGCTTGCGTACAGTGGAAAGTCTATCGTTATTAATCGTTAAGTTATTTGTTATAATTGCTTGTGGACTTTGTTGCCATTGCTATTTGTTGAGTGTTTGTTGATTTTTTATAAAACATACACTATGCCGTGACAAACTGGTGTAGTACTTAAAAGAAAGGGTAGAAAATTTGTGTACGACGTATATTGCTTCTTTATAAAACAGGGGAAGAATGATATGGAAAAATTAAAACAGACTTCGGAAGCAACAAAAACATCAGTGAGTACTGTTAGGTGCATTATTATCGAAGCTAAAGGCTCTGGCTTGCTCGCCGTGTTTCGGACTCCGGGTAAGAAAAGATCAGGGAAGAAGAAAGTTACCGGAATGGATAGTTTCGTTCAATCTGTAATAAAAAGATGTAATCATAATAACTACATAACAAGCAGCGAAACTCCGTACCGAAGAAAGGCTTCGAAAAATTTAAAGAAGATATAAATTTTAATGGCTCGGAATGAAGCTTACGACGGATTATGAAAGAGCTAGGCTTCATATGGAAAAAAAGAACAGAAAATAATCGGAAGCTGGTAAATGAAAAAGTAACATTCGATTACTACGAATCGAATATCTTCAAAAAATAATTAATTATAGACAAAAAAGAAGACCGAATCGACCGAGTTGTAAACTACGCCGATGAGCCCTATGTCGACTCATCACGATGATAGCGACTCGGGTGATGAAAACAGTGATGATGATGATGGTCAAGATTATGATAACGAAAAAAAAATTACAAATACCAGCTTCGCTTCAACTGAACCATAACCTGGCAACAGCTCTAGTTTTGACTTAATAGAAGGAATATCTATTTTACCCCAAGATTAAATTATTACAATTATTAACCTATATGTTTTGTTGATGTTCTAATAAATATATAAATAAATACATATGTTGATTTTAATAATTTAATAGCATTATGACGCAGAGTAAGTAATGTTTTTGCACGTGAGTGTACCATGCGCAAACTTACCCCCACTACGTCAACAAATGCTCAAGAAGTTTGCCGGTTATTATAAATGACCACCATTTTACTGAGATTAGATTTCATCTCATATCATCTCATTTAATTTCATCCCAGTTGATTAATGTCTCAAATTAATCATTTTCATTTCATTTCACTCCATAACATCATTTTTCATAAAATTAAGAATATACATTAAAATAAGACATGACTTAAAGGTCTCAGTTACCAGGTCATAAAATCTCTTAAAAAAAAAAAGTATATAAGGACGAAAACTGTAAAGTATTCGAAACATTGAAAATAGTATAATGAAAATAAAAAACGCTAGATTAAATCGTAAATATGGATTTCATTATATATATAAGATTAGATCTAGACCTGTTCTAAGCTGGATGTAGTCTCCGTTCCACTTTGGGTGGTACCCTGGGTTTGATGGGTAGCCTTTAGCATACCCATCACTCCTTTGTGATGTGACGCCGAAGACCTGACAATCAATTACACAATTAGACCATAGTTTTATAATCGAATTGAAGTCACGAAAAGTCAATTATTATTCAATAAAAAAATTACTATTGCATTAAAAAGTCTAGGATTTTAAGTGATTACTGTATTTATATGTAGTTTAATTCTTTCTTCTATACTAATATATAAATCTACAGTGGTTTTTACGGATGTTTCGTTATACTACTGAACCATGCATCCGATTCACTTGAAACTTGGTATCCATGTAGAAAATACTTGTACTTAATGGATACGCTAATATTTATATGAGTGTTGGACTCCCTACACTAGTTGCGGGTGCGTTAATGATGAGAATCTTTGTGGGGGTGAGAAATAATAATGTTAATTTTAAATGCCCATTGAAGCGGACGGGTAAGGCTAGTTATAACATAAATCTGATTGTCAAATCAACAATCCCGACAGCAACGAGCAGCGAATTACGGATGCGCCCGCACCTGGCGAGCAGCGCGTGCGTGCGCGGGTGTCTCCACGTGACGAGTGGCAGGCGGCCCTGCCGGTAGCAGCGCGCCACGCGCCGCAGCGACTCGTCGCCGATGCTCTCTGGGACCGGGATCACTGCCGGGTAACTGCACAATCATTCACGATTATTATACATCTTCTATGAAAAAAAAAATGAATTGCTGTTCGTTAGTCTCGCTAAAACTCGAAAACGGCTGGACCGATTTGGCTAATTTTGGTCTTGAATTATTCGTGGTCCAGAGAAGGTTTAAAAGGTAGATAAATATGGAAATGTTCGGAATTAAATGAAACTAACAATTTTGTTTTTCCTTTGATGTGTCGTCCCCCATCGGACGGATTCCTTTTGTTTGTTTCAAGTTTATTTTATACAAAAGTTTAGGTATTTTATTTATCGATTGAGGCGCTACGAAGTCTGCCGGGTCAGTTGGTCTTCTATGAAAAAAATGTATGCGTTCCTAAATCATTCATCGGATCTAAAGACATTTAGTTTAGTTAGGGTTGGTATATAGGTCATAGTACCGTCAACGGACGACAGATGGCGCAGGAATAGTTCCAAGAAATCCATGTTTTTTATATACAATTATAAACGACAATGTATTTGTGCTTATGTAAAGATTATTCTTCTAGTCTATTGTTGAAGGCTGAAGGCTGCAACCTCCAACTCGTGGAGAGCTGTACGCCTTTGTAAGACCGACTAGTGTCGTTAAAACAGTAAGACTGTTTCTTCAGTGCTTTTGCCGTTTGTATTTATATTATAATAATATCGTAACCTTAAACTTTTCAAGGTCGCTCTGTTCCTTTACAAAGTATTGAAGCATAGGTGACAAACTATAGCTTATACGAAAACTCAGAGATTGTTAAAGTAAAGCACTCTAAGATTCCCACTAACCTTCTACAAAGAGTGTACACGGCGTTAGCATGCGCGAGTCTGAAGGGCGGTGAGGCCAATCCCAGTCTGGCCCAATCTTTAGCGTAGATACGTTCCCGAACCCTCTCCAGCGTCCGGGCTGCGGGAGCTTCCGTCGGTTCACTGCTACCAAGATCTAACTCTTCCACTGTAGACAATGGCAAGATAATTATTATCCATCCATCTACTGGTAGTAGGACCTCTTTTGAGTCCGCACGGGTAGGTACCACCACCCTGCCTATTTCTGCCGTGAAGCAGCAATGTCTAGAACTTATATCTCAAGGTGGGTGGCGCATTTACGTTGTAGATGTGTTAAGATGGCTCCAGTAGCCACTTAACACCAGGTGGGCTGTGAGCTCGTCCAACCATCTAAGAAGAAAAAACACAAACATCCAGTTATTTTTACAATTAGCTTTTGGAGTTGAATACACTTACACGATAGAGTGTCAGCGGATAACGAAGACATGAGTGGGGGGGAGGTGAGTGACCTCGCGTCCGCAGAGGGCAGCACGTACTTCTGCCGTTTCGAAGGTTTGGGTTTCAAGCCGGCCTTCCTTGCTGTCTTCAATAAGGTCTTCTTCGCGAAACCTCTGCATTTTAAAGCTTTAACTTAAACTTTTCGATTACATTTTTTATTTTTAATCTGCCAACTATACAGTGAGTATTCGACGGTGTGTACTTATCTTCAAATTTCAACTTATTTCAAACAATTATACTCCTTTGGCGGGATTTAATTATTTACAAAGTCAACATTCACGGTTTTTGGGGTTTTGTTAAATGTATACATATATATATATTAATACGTGATGCGTGATGAACTTTGTACCCCTTTTTACGGAAATTGCGCGGACGGAGGAGTATGAAATTTCTCAGTTATAGAGAATATAGAGAAGTGCAGAATGTTAACATTCTTTTTAATTATGCACAAAAGTCATTAAATCGATAAAGAAAACATTGCACAATCTACCATTTATATACATACACATATACTCTCTGTCTATTGTCAAACTTTTCTTATTTTTGAAAGTCTGTGGTCCAATGAGAATGAAAAAAAAATGAGAATGGATTAATATTGTTCGTCTTTAATATTATTAGTCTATGGTGTAGTCTTGGCGAAATCTGTGTTTGACAATTTCAGCCATAATAATGATCAAACTTATAATTTCAATAAATTATAGTCGAATTTCGACTACAGAGGGACCACTAGTATTGATAATGTAACGTTTGCAAAACAAGCATGTAATCAATTGATAATAATATGATCTTAGTCATAAGACAAATATTTAAAAAAGCAATTGAATAATGTTTGAATTGTGTTAGACCGTCGCTTATATATATTCAGGCTTGTAACGAGGAAGGTTTCGTAACAACTAACTTTAAAGTATTGTTTGGCTTGGCGGTGAGATTAGTGTTGATAATGTAACGTTTGCAAAACAAGCATGTATATAATAATGATGTAGATATGTATAGACCGTCGGTTATATATATTCAGGCTTGTAACGAGGGAGGTTTCGAGAAACAACTAACTTTAAAGTGTTGTGCTTGGCTTGGTGGTGCGCGGGCGGCGGCACGGGGCGCGGCGTCAGCGCGAAGTGCAGCAGCGGGTGCTCCGGGTGCCGCAGCCGCGCCAGCTGCTTGCGGAAGCTCTCCGTCAGCTCGCTGCTCACCTCCTCGTCTAGAGCTACCTGATAGATGGGGCACAACAGATTTTTGTTTGCATGTACGGTTGGGTGTATTTACGGCGCAACCATTAACATGTTTGAAATTGTCGTGGCCTAAATGATAAAACTTCAGGTGCATTCTTATCTAGTGATGCACCGGTGTTCGAATCTCGCAGGCGAGTACAAATTTTTCTAATGAAATACGTACTTAACAAATGTTCACGATCGACTTCCACGGTGAAGGAATAACATCGTGTAATAAAAATCAAACCCGCAAAATTATAATTTGCGTAATTACTGGTGGTAGGACATCTTGTGAGTCCGCACGGGTCGGCACCACCACCCCGCCTATTTCTGCCGTGAAGCAGTAATGCGTTTCGGTTTGAAGGGTGGGGCAGCCGTTGTAACTATACTGAGAACTTAGAACTTATACCTCAAGGTGTGTGGTGCATTTACGTTGTAGATATCTATGGGCTCCAGTAACTACTTAACACCAGGTGGGCTGTGAGCTCATCCACCCATATAAGCAATAAAAAAAAAATGCTCTTCATTAATATCTTCTACACGACAATTACCTTAATGAGTTGGAATGTTGCGGATCTGAGCTGCAGGCCGTCTTGCAGCGATTGTTCTAGATGCGGTATGTAGTGCGTCCGTATCGCCTTCTCCCTCGTCAGCGAGCACAAAGGGAACGAACGAACTACTGTTTGCTCGCAAGCTGAAAATCAATTTTATCTACACTGATGGAATGACCCTCCTGTCTGTGGAGCAGTATGTTGACATAATACTTAAAAATTTTATATGTTTAAGTCAAGAAACGATGGAAATATTGGTAATTTGTTGCTACATTATTTGCTTCATGCGATAATCTTCAAAATAGTACATTTTCGCTTTATTGAATCTGAAATATGTATGTATCTAAATAGCATTAAAAGGTTTAAATTCCTTTTTTGACCTGACATTCTATGCTACCAAATAAATTTGACGCAAGATAAATGTAGCCCATAACTTTTTTATTTTATTGCCCTTGTGGGTAGACGAGCATACGGCCCACCGTCGCCCATGGACCTCAGCAATGCCAGGGTCTGAGCTAAGCTGCTATCTACTGTTAAGTACTCTCCATAATCCTCGTTTACATACACGTCATGTCATGACGCTCGGGAAACACCGTAAAGGGCAGCTCATTCCAAAGCCGGATGGTAAGTGGCAAAAAAGATCACTGGAGAACGCAGGGGGCTCCAGGTAGTATGGATGAACTCCACTCCGGTGTCGGGCGGTGCGATGGTAAAAACGAGATGATGAGATCGTCTCAAGTAATTTCAGAGCACTCCCCATGGACCATACGGTACACAATATAAAGAGAACCGAAGTTTGCCACGTACCATCCGGCTATGTAATGAGCTCCCCTCCACGGTGTTTTCCGAGCGCTGTGACATGTCCTTCTTCAAACGAGGCTTGTGGAGAGTATTAAGCGGTAGGCAGCGGCTTCGTTCTGCCCCTGGCATTGCTGAAGTCCATGGGCGACGGTAACCACTCACCATCAGGTGGGCCGTATGCTAGTCTGCCTACAAGGGCAATAAAAAAAAAAGTTCCAGGTGCCATCTAGACCAAGTTACCGAAAGGGTCGGTGGGCGTTCCCTTGAAAATGAGTCTGTAATTGGTGAGGAAGAGCGCCCCCTCCGCCGGCAGCAGCGAGGAGGGCCGGCCGTCGCACACCAGGTAGGCGCGCAGGGCCGGGCCCGACACCGCCTCGCCGCCCACCAGCACCGGGGACACGATGCGCGGCTGCAACATCATCATCATTCTCCCGGTCATCATTCTCGTCGAACCCGTCGCTTGCGACCAAGGGCTCGGCGAGTAAATTAACTCACAGACACAGCCTACTTCCTACCCCAGTTCCCCGACCGCTGGTGTAGTGGGTCGCGCGTTACCTTCTGCACGGGGGGCAGGCGGCGGCTCTCGCGCGCCACGGCGTCCAGCGTCTCCAGGTGCATGTGCACCACGCCCGGGATCATCTGGTGCAGGCAGCGCACGTGCTCCGCCGTCACGCCGCCCTCGGTGCACACCTGAAGCGAACACACTAATTTTACAGTCGGCTTTTTTGTTTGCGTAGTCCAGTGATCTCACTTTAGATCAATATTAAGGCAGTTAATAATTTGATTTTTGCAACTCCACTGACGTTTCTTAATTCCTCTCTCTGTACAATATGAGTAGTATTGCGATTAAAACACCGCTACAAAAGATACAGTCCACTCTTATTATTATTTATTTATTAATGTGAAGTTTGAAACTTTTAAGAAACCGCCAAACAATTTTAAATTTATTTCTGCTTCTAAGTGAACCTTACAACAATCTTAGTGTTGTTACGCCGGTAGAGTAACGCCGTCTATCGCCGAATTGCCGAAAGAATATCGAAAGTACTGGTAAAATCGAGAGGTACAGCGCCATCTATTGTCAGATAGTAGAAAACACATCGAAGCTACTCGACTTGCCCAGAATGGACTCGATAAATCTAGGGATGTCGTATCGACTATAAAAGGATCACAGAGATGGCACGCAGGCAGTTAGTAATCGGAGCTATTCGAAGCGAAACAGCGAACTGATCACCTGAAGCGAAGCGGAAGAAGTGAATTAAGAATTTTAAGGTGTCTTGTGAGTGTTCTAAGTGATAAATACAGTTTTAAGTTGTACTTTGGTGAAACTTTTATTTATCACGAACCCCAGCGCGTGGTAGTGTTAAATAAATAATACGAATTACTTTTAATATTAACCTTATCAACGAATCTCGAGACCATTTTGATAACGTTATTGCCTGCCTCCCCCGGGTCGGCCTCCTCGAAACCTGATTCGGCGTCCACGCTGTCTGATTCTGCGACACTAGAAAATACGAAATATGACGTCACGCAATTGATTTTTACTACTACATTTTTAATCATAGTTGTGTCCCCTTAATTGTCCCCCCGAAATTGCAATAGATTGTTTTCATACATATTAACACTGTAAATTAGATATCTGGAGGTATTTTCTACCTGTTGGTGATACTATTGCTGGCTCTGTCGACATCGTCGCCTCGGACATCGGCTCTCCTCCCGGCGCCCTCTAGCGGCAGTAACAAGTAAACCATTCTGTTCGCGTAGTGTATCGCTTGACTGTATAAAGTAGATTCCTCGCTTGCTATTAGTTCTTTTTGTTTCTCTGAAAAAAAATGAAAAACATATTATTACCAGAATACGATTATATTGTCTTGGAAATACTTCTAATTACGTCCTCGCGTTTTTACAATCACATCAGCCGCCAACAAAACAGAGTTCATCCACACAAACTGGAATCACTGTGTTCATTGTCAATGCGTTCTAAAGATATTCAGGTTTGGATATGAGGAATCACGGTGTTCCTCAAGCGCTATGACATTTCCATCTTCCAAATATATTTTAAAAGGAGTCCTCAGAGGCTGGCAACATTTTGACTATGTCATTGAGATTCCTACTGTGCTTGAGCGACGCTAATCGCTTACCTCAAAAACAAAAACATAGTATACTTACAATAAAACGTAAATTTTGCATTACGATATTTTAGGGGTATAAATGAATTTACCTGGTGACAAACTCGGCCATAATCTCATCTGTTCGGCTGCTATCTCTAAAGCGCTCGGCTCTTGAGCTTTCAGTAAAGATATGTAATCTTCGTCGTCCCTAAAATGACAGTAAGCTACGTTAAAATAATCTATGTAATATTATTTTTATTGATTAGATGGGTGGACGACCCGCCCGGTGTTAAGTGGTTACCAGAGCCCATAGACATCTACAACATAAATGCTGCCACCCACCTTGAGATATGAGTTCTAAGGCCTCAGTATTTACAGTACAACGGCTGCCCCAGCCTTCAAACTTATTTCTTACTTACACTTATTTTACTATTTTATACTTCGATCAATAAATTTTATATCGTACTACTGTGGCGGTAGCCATCATACAACACAAGATATTTGACAGGTGCCTGAATCTCGCTTACGACATTTTCAACATAAGCTTGCATATATACAAGTTCGGAAAAACAATATTGGGACCGTCAGTCAACCGAGCAATATCACCCGCTCGGTGGAAGATCTTCTCTCCGTCGTATACCTACACTACTACTATATTATACTACTCAAATTTACACTTATTTTCTTGAAAATATTTTGTAGACTAACAAACTCACCTTGGAGTAGGGACTCTTGGGTGATGTGTAGGACTGGGTAAGTACAACGCTTTTATGTCCTTCTGCACGTCTTGATAGAAAGCCGCCTCCCAAAACTGTTGACTCGTCCATACCGGATGTTCCTTGTAAATAAAAATTAACAATTTAGCTAAAATGTATTAATATCAGAGAAACGAATTTAATCTGATATTATGAAATGTTGACCCTATAATTATTAGTACGTTTTTCTTAAGTTGACCTGTATCTATTTATGTAACGGAATCTTTGAGTGTAATTTTTACCAACTCCAAGACGTCTGATTAACTTAAAAAATTATCAAGTATTTCCGATAACGATAAAATAATCTTATGACTTTGACCAAATATTCTCTCCAGGATAGCAAGGAATGTTTTTGATTTAAGTATTTTTACTGGTGGCGTGTTGTAAGCCCACACGGGTAGGCGCGCTGCGTCCTCTTATATAGTGATCGTTGACGTCGTAGTGTGCTGATGATGCGTACTCATGGTTATCGTTGTGTGTGTGAGCGCATCACAATGCAGCGTTGTAAGTAAAATGTAGCATTGCTATAAAAATAATAATAATCAAAATTATTTTTACCTGTATGCACATGTACGCGTACTGAATGACTCCGGTGCAGAGTTTCCTGCAGTAGGCGGTCGCGAGCGGCAACATGGCCGCCGCTATCGAGTGCTCGTCTATGGCCGTTGTCGATTGCAAAGCGCAGTTCATTAATCTGTAATATTTATCAACTGGTCATTTGACTGACTCGGTGGTGCGGTAGTTAGCGGCCCTGACTCTTGCGCCGAGGGTCACGGGTTCGATACCCGCATCGGGCAAACATTCGTGTGATGAACAGGTTTGTTTGGTTTCGTCTGGGTGTCAATTATCTATACATATATGTATATATTTAAACGTATATAAGTATGTATGTCAGCCTCTGGTACCCATAACACAGGGAACCCTAAATTGGGGTCGGATGAACGTGCGTGATTCGTTCCCAGTTATTAAAAACTAGCGACCCGCCCTCGCTTCGCTTCGGAAACATTAAAACACACATAAAACCAAAAAAAAAAATAAAAAAAAAAAAAAAAAGTAGCCTATGTTCATCAGGGACAATGTCGGCTTCTAATGGAAAAAGAATTTTTCAAATCGGTCCAGTAGTTTCGGAGCCTATTCGAAACAAACAAACAAACAAATCTTTCCTCTTTATAATATTAGTATAGAAGTATAGATTTATCATTCATGTTACTTGCATCTTAGATTTTTTTTTTTTTTTTTCCTACCTAAGCTGAGAGCCTTGAGAGGCTATATCAGCGTAACCCTAACTTTAGTAGGTGAGCTCACGGGGCTCAAACCTGACGATGTTGCTAACGCGAACCCTAGCAAGAGTCGTGCTTCGCAGAATCTACCACCGGATCGGAAACGCGACCCACTGAGAAGATCCGGCGAGAAACTCAGTGGGCTGTGTCTGAGAGTTAATTTACTCGTCGAGCCCTTCGTCGCAAGCGACGGGTTCGACGAGAACGGTGACCGGTGCTTGAAGTACCTAAAAGCACCGTTAGTGGATCGGGAGGATCCGAGATAACGTGTTTTGGGCGACGTCGACTGCTTTCCATTCTGTCCGCAGGATCGGGAATGGCATCTTAGATTTATGATTGAAACGATTTATACCAAAGGAGGGTTATAATTTCAGCTTTTTATTTACGTATGGATTTTTTGTTTGTTTTTATATGTGTTGTTGAATCTGTTGCTTCGTAATTTCTGATGTAGAGTAATCCCGCTTAAAAACGGTACTCCTACGCATTTTCATATTACGCGATTTCAGTCCCTCGTATAACACGGGTATTCCCCATACAAAGCTTGTATTTCGCGTAACTTTGACCATTTTTTCAATAGGGTTGTTATAAAATTAAGTTAAATCAATTTATCAAGTTTAAGTTCCTGGTTTTATTATTATAAAAACATTGGGTATATTGTATTATATTTGTACAAGCGTTTTATGCGAGAATAATCCTACAACGCGTTTCCAATCTACCGTGTTCTAGAGAGGATTACTGTATTTATTTAAGTAACTTTTGCAAACCAGGTGTCATTGGTATATTGTAGCTAAAAACTATTTGACGATATAACTTTGACCCCCTGAATTATAATATTAACTAAATTTTCAAGAGATATTCAAATAAATTCAATATTATTCTTCAGTTAGGTACATATGTTATAAAACATATGTGACAATATAATGTAATTCAAACTACATAATATATGGTTGTTTGCTTTAGTTTAGCTCAAATTTATAAATGCTTACTTATTGTAAAATTATATTATTATAAAGAGCCCGGAAGCTTAAAATAATTACGACAGATTTTTCTATATATGTACGTTTTCAAACGATAATTAACATTTACAATAATACCATTATTGTGTAGATACAATCATTACGACCTTTTAACACGCCACGTTTTATTATAATAATAATAAAATATTTTATTTTCGAATACAACGTCCATCATTCAATATTACATTTGAACAGTTCAAATGACAACAAAATGTGTATGTACACTGATTTGTATTTACTTATTTTGTTATTTATTTGTTCATACGAATGCAATGATAATATGATTGGTATGATAAATGCTTTCAATGGTATTAAAGTTTATATCGATCATGTATTGAGATGAGACAGATGGGGAGAACAGCGGGCGATCGAGCATTGTGGCTAGAGATGGGTCGTACTAGGTAAATCTAATAGGTCCACCTGTTCCTAATCTCAAGAAATACCTTATCCAAATACTTATCCTATCCTTCTAATCTAATCTCCCTAATCTCATTCACAATCAATACTTTACTTAGCAAGCAATCTCAATCTGCCTATTCCTAATCTCACGTTCTGAGTTCGTTATTAGGATTTGATTAAAATGATCGTTGGATCGTTATTTGAATGATTAGGATTAGACATTTAGAGATTGTGAGATACGTTGCAACGTAAGTGAGTGAGATAGCGCAGGAACAGGTGGGAGAGTATGCTGAACATTCGATTTTATGTTTTAAGAATATGAAGATTAGGTGGAACAGGTGGATTATACACATTGACAAAATGGGATTAGGTGCAGCCTAATTTCGTAAAATACCTAATACTCGCGTCTGTTCTAATAAAGCCGTTTCATCTCTAATTATGGCATAAAAAAAAGGAGCGGCCTATGCACGGGAAAGGGCTGACGATATGTACATGATATCGTTTTTCTTTTTTAATTAAAGTAGTTTATTTAGAAGACGAAACTACTTTTTGGAAGACAAAAAACTGATTTAGTTTATGAATAAACTTTAGAATCCGAAAAATCTATATTTGAAATTATAAATAACTCTATTTAAAGATGCGTGCAGAAACGATTAGGAAACCTGATCTTAGCAGCTTGCCTTAGTAGTAATTTTCAGCATCAACTAATGAATAAACAAACGACTGAATTTCAAAATAGAAACTCATATTTTTTTATAAAATTCATTTCAATTTATTACTACTACTAGAATTTATATAATATTACAAATTTATGTTCCAAATCGTCAATATTGTAAAATGGAAACTTCATAGGTAAAGGCCTCTCTAGTTAAGAATTATGATTACGAACATCGCACGTACCATAAAATTTTAACTATATCAAATCACACAGTCTTCAAGATACTTCAAGTGCTCGCAAGATATCTAAAAAATAAATGGATTTTTTTGTTTTTCTTTTTCTATCTGTATTTCTCCTTTAAAATTTTGAATTTATAAATCAAGGATTAATTTAACCAAATATTATTAAACTATAAATTTTCTTATGGAACAATTGTTCAAAAGCTGTTCGTATAAAATTTTGATCTACTTACGTAACGGCGAAAATTCTTTATTATGAGCATAATGAACGAATAAACTTATCCCTATAAGCAAACTATAAGCAAGCACGTTAAACTTTTTATACTAAGAACTCAATTATAGTTTATACCTTCTGCAAGTATCTAATACATGAAGCAAAAACTTTGTATCCCTTTTTACGAAAATTGCGCGGACGGAGGAGTATGAAATTTTCCACACTTATAGAGAATATAGAGAAGAAGTGCACAATGCTAATATTTTTTTTTTAAATAATGCATAAAAGATACATTAAATCAATAAAGAAAACATTACTTACACACTACATACCATGTATTTGACGCACACACGCATGCGTATTATTTATTGTCAAACTGTTGTTCTTGACGTCTGTGGTCAAATTGAGAATAGATTAAATATTGTTTGTCTTTGTTAAAATTTTTATAGTGTAGTCTTGGCGAAATTTGTGATTATAGAAGTATAAAATACAATCATAATAGTGTACAAACTTACAATTCCAATTAATTATAGTTGAATTTCCACTACTGCGGGACCTCTAGTACATATAAATGTGTACATGTAATGAAGACATAAATCAAAACGGACATAAAATTACATTAAATGTTGGAATATGAAAATTATAATTGTTCATTACAATGCAATCTTTTCATCTAAACTATTTAATAAATACGTTTTAATAACTTTACGAATAATTAAAATTTAACTAACAAATACATTATTTGCCAATTGATTAAATCATTATTACCGTTTGACACGGTATCAGAAATTGGTTATAAAATAACAGAATATTTCTAAACATTTTAATTTGTTCGTTGGGCAAAGGCTATTTAGTTCGTATATCAATATGATTTGGTTTTGGATTTTGACCGGGATTTTGGCTTTAAGTGCTGCCGATGAATATATCGTAAGAAAAATAATTTTTGTACAGTTTCCCCTTACAGGACGGACACACATTGGTGCAAAAGCTAAAAACAATCTAGCTAAGATTATTCAGATTTACCCCTGCTTATTTAATTCGATTTTATAGGGTCCCGGAAGATGGCTTATCATAAGCGTAGAGAAATGTCCCGAGGACGAAACTTATCCAATAAATTTCGAGATAGCAAAGAAAAAGGTAAATCGAACTCATGATGGATTCCATGGCAGCATGATCCTTAATCAAGCTCTGGACGATGAGTTTGGGGTAAGTCGTAGCTGTAAGTGTTAACGGATTAAAGGATCACGTGTCAAATCTAGATTTTTTATAGATATAAATAAATAGCTTATATCTATAAAATATTTTTTACTGGTGGTAGGACCTCTTGTAAGTCCACGCGGGTAGGTACCACCACCCTGCCTATTTCTGCCGTGAAGCAGTAATGCGTTTCGGTTTGAAGGGTGGGGCAGCGGTTGTAACTATACTTGAGATCTTAGAACTTATATCTCAAGGTGGGTGGCGCATTTAAGTTGTAGATCTCTATGGGCTCCAGTAACCACTTAACACCAGGCGGGCTGTCAGGTCGTCAACCCATCCAAGCAATAAAAATAAAAGTTACAAGAAACGAGCCTTTTCTTATAGATCAACATAGATATCTGCAAATACGTGGACGGGGGCTGCAAGCAGATACAGGTTTTGCAGGATGACTGCCTATGTTGCTTCGCAAGGAAATACGCCAAGGATAACTTAGAGAGAGGACTCACATTGGCCGGCATCGACCCGCCTGACTGTCCTATAAAACAGGTATTGTATAATAAATATTATAAATATAAAAAAGTAAATAGAAGAAATTTTTAACAGATTTTTCTGACATCCTTACTGCCTATATCTATAAAATCCTATATAATAAAAAATCATGTTTGTATGTATGATTCCCCTATGAGCGCTCCTAAATTATTAAACCAAATTATGACTGTGTGAAATTTGGTATTGTTGTAATTGGCACTCTGTGGAAATGACGAGGCAAGAGGGTTATGCGACTAATTATAAATTGATGGTTTTTTTACAATTAGCGACATACGTCAAAACATAACCGAAATTATTTGGTGGGGTATATAATAATTGATCCGGTGCTACGGAAATGAAACCGAGGGATAGACAGAATCCTGTATGACCTTTTAAATGAAAACATATTGAATGATAAAGACGCGTTACATGGTGATACCCACCCGTGTTAGCTAACAATTAGCAATACCGCCCTTTCCACTAAGTAAATAATTCATTAAAATACTAATTTTACAGCTTCGATGCTACTTCACGTCCTTAATATTTTGTTATTGTTATATCTATACGATTATCCGAGTCTTGCCTCGTCCTTGAGATGGTTCGACAACGCGTATCATGCACTTATTAATTAACAAAAATTTGGTACAGTATAAGAATTTGAATAAAATCATAATCGCATCATTCGAGACGAGTACGTACGCTCGTACCTTTTTACAAAACAATTCTAAAATCTTAAAACAAATTTTGATGAAGCGCCTTCAATTAACAAGTTAGGTCGAATCTATTTCTGCTCTCAAATCTATCTTTAGAACGTAATCTTGAAGACAAATACAACCGATAGTGAGATTATTTACTGGTGGTAGGACCTCTTGCGAGTCCGCACAGGTAGGTATCACCACCCCGCCTATTTCTGCCGTGAAGCATTAATGAGTTTCGGTTTGAAGGGTGAAGCAGCCGTTGTAACTATTCTGAGACCTTAGAACTTATATCTCAAGATGGGTGGCGCATTTACGTTGTAGATGTCTATTGGCTCCAGTAACCACTTAACACTAGGTGGGCTGTGAGCTCGTCCACCCACCTAAGCAATAAAAAAAAAGATGATGCATCCTCAAAAGTCAAAGCTGATTTTCCTTCATTATCACGAAGAAAAGTATATTTAGTATTTTAATTATTTTTTTTCATATAGGGTAGTTACGAAATAAAAGACTTCGTCATAGACTACGATGAGCTTCCAAATAACTCGATTTACGGGAGATTCATGGCCCGAGTCGAGTTAGTCGGCAAGGCCTTAAACAAACCCGACACCGAAGTCCTTGGCTGTATAATCCTCAATTCAGAATTCAACAAATGCGAAGACGACGAAGACGAATAACTAAAGCATAAAACTAAAGAATAATTGAAGTTCTACATTTATTTCTAGGGCACAGTTTTTATAACTGTTTTTGTTATATTTATGTGAATTTACTTTTGTAACATAAGAATTAGTTATTAATGATCTATTTTTTCACAATGGTGTTCGGAAGTCAATGGAATTCTCATCTGCTATTGTTGAATTTAGAGAATTAATTTTCAATAAAGACATTTTATTTAGATAGCATATTTTACTACAATTTATTTGTTTACCATTTACCTCCATTTGTGTATATAATATAAATTTCTTTTTCTATTGATTACCCACGTCATTTAGGGCTGCAGTAGATATTTTACTCAACAGCCACAAAACAAAAGGTCTGGACCTATACGTAAAGAGATTCTAAAAATTGGCATACAAAAACAACACGAGTAAAAATAAAAATGGCTAGACTGTTCCATTTATTAATTCTATAAATATTTTTTCTCCTACCTACGCCGAAAGTTCGATTTTCGTCCCGCTGTACAGGGAAGAAAGTCTAACTTTTCCTCCCTGGGTACTGACAAGTGTGCATGTGCGTTAGTGTCTACGTCTGCTCTCACGCACCTAAAATTCTCCGCCATTGTTGTGCTCGGGTAATTTGCAATATTGTGTTTAGTGTAAAAGTGAAATAAACAAAAGGCAATAAAATTTAATAGTGAAGTATTAAACAAAGATGAGTTCATCAGACAGTTCTTATTCAATTAGTAGTAGAT
This sequence comes from Bombyx mandarina, assembly GCF_030267445.1. Lineage (NCBI taxonomy): Eukaryota > Metazoa > Arthropoda > Insecta > Lepidoptera > Bombycidae > Bombyx > Bombyx mandarina. The sequence goes on from NC_143234.1 coordinate 17,270,732, forward strand.
TATTATAAAAAAACAGTTAGGTAAATTGTTTTTTTTATGAGTGGGGGAGCTCTATGTAGGCAGTTTGGTGGTGCCAAAATTTCTAATGAACGAGTACGAGTGTTAGTGGAAACTAAGTTAGGTATAAATCGCAAGTGTACATTTCTTTGTCCTTTGGTTTTGCATTTGTTATTATTTGAACTACAGTGATTTTTAACCACAGAGAAAGCCATAACCTTTACGTGGAAATTCCAACCGGTTAAGAGAATAAGTAGTACATGAATTAAAAAAAAAACTTGGATTCCCTATAAAATAAGAAACATCAATTTTCTTCTGCATAATTTGAGTGTAACGTAATACCGTTTTTATAAACGTTCTTATTCTGTGCTCAATAATTGTATCGTAAATTTAATTTAATGCTCCTTTTATTTATGATAATTAATATAATTAGCCTCTTGTGAGTCCGCGCGGGTAGGTACCACCGTCGTGCCTATTTCTGCCGTGAAGTCGTTAATGCGTTTCGGTTTGAAGGGTAGGCCAGCCGTTGTAACTATACTGAGATCTTAGAACTTATATCTCAAGGTGGGTGGCGCTTTTACGTCGTAGATGTCTATGGGCTCCAGTAATCACTTAACACCAGGTGGTCTGTAAGCTCGTCCACCCATATAAGCAAATAAAAAATAAATTAACCAAGCCAAAATTACTTGTCGAGTGGTCAAGGATGTAGAAGCTGCATTCAATAAGATGTTATTAAACTTCACAGCCAGCGACAATTTTCTGTAAATCGGCGCTATAGGGCTCAGTAATTCAGTACTCTTGTCTATCACTTTTGTCGTGGTATTATGATAATCATACCCAAACGTTTTCTAAACTCAGAGAATGTGAGATTGTCTTTGGGCACAGATGCCTTACCGTGATAAACTTCCACGCGATACATTTTTGTTTACATTTGTGTATGTATAATTTTTACTTATAAAATAATTTTTAAAAACGGTATCACGAAATTAAAATGAAAAGTGATGATAAGGTTTGACTTCTTGAACCATACTTTCAATTATTATGTGCAGTGGCAAAGAAAAACTATGACCATCGCGGACAATAGTAAAGACGGCTGATTAGTATCGGAAAACAGCTACACTATTGTTTTCAATATTTCTTTTTTGGATTCTCTATAAAAACCTTGTAAATAACAACGGCTTTTATAAAAAAAAAATAACACTTATCATCTACAGCAAGATTAAAAACCAAATTATTTATATATAATATTTGGTTATTACGAAAAGAAGGATTTGAATCTTTAAAAAAAATACCTATAAAAATCTTACTGTTGCAACAGTACGAAGGAATGTCACGTCATGACACGGAACATGGAAACGAAATTCAGACAAGTCATTTAACTAAAATGAAAATGTTCGATGCAAGCACGTTTCCATTGTCCAAAAATGAGAGCGAACCAAACTCGTTTCACCAATTTGACGAGGATTTCTAGACGGTATTTGAAAATCTTTATAGAGCTCGTAATGAAAACAATACCGTCTTTACCAATAAGGGCACACGGGGCCCGTGCCCAGGGCCCCTATTCTCGGGGGGGCCCGAAAGACCGACAATTTCTCTCACACGTTTATTCTCAAAACATTTTTGTCGGGCAAATTACACTTTTTTCACAAATCAGTAATCACAAGGCATATACTATGCCTATAATAGAAGATTTTGCTCAACAGAAATCCCGAAAGAAACCGTTATCGAAATCGTAACCAAAAAACCAGCAGTATTCTAATATCATTAATGACTAATTATATCATACTGTATTTGATTACTTACAATAAATGGTCATACTCAGTAAAAAAATGTTATTATAATTCGCTTTTTTTACTATCCAAAAGGGCCTCAAATTCTTGTGTGCCCAAGGGCCCCATCCTAGTTTAAGACGTCCTTGAATGAAAACTAATAATAAAAGACCCTTCAGCTATGCTGGTTAGTTAAGTTAAACCTATTTGAAATCCACGCTTCGTTGGTTTACCGTGTTCGATTACGTTGATAACAGAAATAGATCGGTATCGTGTTGTAGTTAACACGATATTCCAGTCACATTTGCGATATAAACGAGAAACGTGTGTCAGTGGAAATATATTCCACGTTGAAAGTCGCGAGTACACTGTTTTATTGTATTAAACATGATATTATTTTTATACGCTTCAATTTTAGCCGCCAGTTTTGCATTAGTGACTTGCTTCGGCGAAGCTATTGTAAGTCAATTTCTATAAACACGAAAAAAAAACTTATACTTTTCAAAATTAGAATCAAAGTCTCATTAAAGCGGTTATAATATCACATGGCCTTCGGACACGTTTCGTGATGAGATGACAGGTTGTCCATAGAAAGCTTCCTTGTATAGGGAAGGGTGGATGGTACAAGACCTCGCGGGAGGTCATCAATGCGGTGGACCGACCAAATTAAAACTACAGTGGGAGGTCTCCTAAATGAGTGCATCAGAATGGCCTTGAGCAAGCAGAAATGGGGACATCCTGAGACGGATCAAGTCTGCCCCTCCAACACTACATGACGATCACAACCACTCTGTCAAGAATGACACGATTGAGAAACATCACACGGCTCCAACAACAACCACTAAAGACGGAGCTACTTTAGACTTACTAAATACACTACCGATAACATTCAGAAATATAGGTACATTTCTATTGTGACATCATAACTAGTATACATCTTATGGATGGCAACCCTACATTGTGTTAACCATTTTATCTCCCATTTGATTTCACGTGTCTCCTCGTTACAGAATCGAATATTTAGGAATGAAACATAAAATTTACTGAAATTGTGTTTTCATTATTGTTGTTTCAATAGACTTAGGATCTCATGATCCACTAATGAACATTGACAATAATAAGCCTTAATACGTACAGGGTACCGGAAAATGGATGGTGCACAACATTGAGGATCTTCCTGATAACGAACAATACATGTTCAGACCTAAATGCCGCAGAAACAAGCTAAATAGAACCCACGATTGCTTTCGTTGCGAACTGGATCTAGAATTTGACATCGACAACAGTTACGGGGTAGGCATGAAATATTTATTGAAAACAAAATGTTTATGTTGTTAATGTGAGATCCTTCTCAAATTTGGCATGTGGTTAACGAACTTCGAGATTTTAATTAATTTATATTACTCACTAACTAATGCGCGCGACTCTGTCCGCGTGGAATAGTTACTTGGCATAACGCTAAATTTTACCTACCACTTCATTTACATAGAAAGTGAAAATATTTTAAAATTATAGAAGAGCTATTTATAACCCTATTTTGAAACATTCTTTATTGGCGCTCCACTTGTATTCGTCTTACCGTAATGTTATATAACTTATAGCCTTCCTCAATAAATAGGCTATTTAACACTGAAAGAATTTTACAAATCGGACCAGTAGTTCCTGAGATTAGCGCGTTCAAACAAACAAACTCTTCAGCTTTATAATATTAAGTATAGGTTAATATTTGCTCTTCAAATATGACCGGAACTTCTTCCGGATCTTATTTTGAGAATCGTTTAATTTCAGCTTTACATAGATGTAGAAAAAAAAGTTGACGGCGGTTATAAGCCGTACATGAAGATGGAATACGAATGTTTATGTTGTTTACTCAAAGAGAAGATGAAGGATAACTTTGAAAAAGCGTTGACGTTGGCCGAAATCGACCCACCGGACTGTCCCATACCGAAGGTACCTTCATGATATCATTTTTTATTTCATTGCCTTTGTAGGCAGACGAGCATACGGCCCACCTTGGTAAGTGGTCACCGTCGCTCATGGACGTCAGCAATGCCAGGGGCAGAGCCAAGCCGCTGCCTACCATTAAGTACTCTCCGCGAGCCTCGTTTGAAGAAGGACATGTCATAGCGCTCGGAAAAACACGCGGAGGGGAGTTCATTCCAAAACCGGAAAGTATCATTTTTCATTATTCAAATTTCATTTCGTAATTATTGTAATTAGTTATCGATTTAAATTGTACCTTATTCGCTACTCGAAGCTCTTATAGTGTGTTATATCATTTAGTAAAGTGTAAAGTTAATTTAAGTAAGCACTATTACTTTTTTTATTTGTTTCTTATTACATATGTGCATTATTAAAAACTTTCATGACTGGCATCATCGTGGATAGAGGGAGATATAAATAATAACTGAAAACAAATAACGCACTGTCAACCGGCCCTAAATTAGGATACCCTGTTTTGTAATGGGTACTAGAAACTGACATACGTACATACGTTTAAATATATACATATATAGATAATACACACCCAGAGAAAGAGCAAATAAACCGAACTGGTAAGAACAAATAAACAAACCAATAAGAACAAATAAATAGAGAATTAATTACACACAATCGTAAAACTAGGATTCTCTGTACTATGGGGACCAAAGACTGATATATATGTACATACTTACATAAATGTGTTTAAATAAACGCATGTACAGACATTAAACACAAATACAAAGAGCCAACAAAAAAATTCATCAAACAAATGTTTTCCCGATGCGGAAATCGAACCCACGACCCTCGCCGCGACAGTCAGAGGGCGCTAACTATTGCGTCACCAAATCAATAGATAGCTCGACTGTTCCTTTTTCAATATTAAAATATCGTTGTGTCCACGTTGAATAGTTTCTCACTTGTCCTAATACCATCCGTGTTATATCGGTACCAGAAAAAAAAGACAAGAAATAATAAGAAGAATAATTAAGGCCTGAAGTTAATCAGGTCACCGTTTATTTTCAGGGTTCGTACATAATCAAGGACTTCGTGTTCGACTATAGCGAGTTAGAGAAGACGGGCGTGTACGGTACGTTTTTAGCTATGGCGTACGTCACGAACCGGACGACCGAAAGCAGATTAGGCGGTCTCAAAGTGAACCTGGAGTTCGATAGATTCGGCTCTGACGATGATTAATATAATTTTTTAAAGAGGCATAATTTTTATTTTTCGTTGTTTCTTTTGGTGTATTTTACGTGAAAATTAAAATTATATGTAAAAAAAAAGCTGTAATTACAGAGATCTGATAATAATTAAAACTACTTTAACAGTTGAATCTCGGTTTTTTTATTATTATAATCACTATATTATTTCCGTATTTTAGTAAATTTTACCCTCATATCACTAAAAAAAATTAACCGAAATTAGCGGATTATTACCGCGATGCCCTTGGGATCCGGTTGGATCACCAAGTTTGGAAACCCGTGCTTTATACGTTCCAAAACCATTCGTGCGATATCGGTGAAACTGGAGCGCCAATAACAATGGCACAACAAGTTAAGATTTCTGTCACAGTACCACAGTCAAAGTATTGTAGACATGGAGCCAGTAATCTCAATAAATCTATATATATGTGTATATTATATAAATTATAATTAGCGATAGTCACAACGGAGAATGACCGTATTCAACTAGTTACTTCAACTCGTTAAAAAATCTCAGGAAATGACCACCATTTTACTAAGATTATATTTCATCCCATATCATCTCATTTCATTTAATTTCATCTGTCTCAAATTAATCATCTTCATTTCATATTACTATTTTTCATAAAAATAAGAATATAAATTAAAATAAGCGTGACTTAAAGGTCTTAGTTACCAGGTCATAAAATCCCTTAAAAAAAATATCTGTGATCCCTAATATTAGCTAGTGGTTGTGGTGTGTGTGCGCGTACCTGACGACGAGCTCGAACTGGTGGTGGTGCAGCAGATGCTTGTTGGTGGGCAGGCGCGCGGCGAGATCCCGCACGAGAGCGGCGCGCGCGGCCGGCGCCCGCAGCGCGCGCACCACGCCCGCCACAGACTTGCGCCCGTCCGCGTACCGACACTCGAATATGGCCGCCACGCACGCGCTCAGCACCTGCCCCCAACCACAACTATCAGCTCGTTGCAATCCAAGTTTTCTGTACTTAGAAATTTCCTAAAGTTATCGACAGATAAACACACACAAAACGCAAGTCATTTGGCGTTTATTTAAAGAATATAGGCAATACAAAAAAAAACGGTGCACGTGATTGAAGTAAAACTTCTTTTTCGATGTAGTAGTAGTATTGTGGTTTTCTTCATTTTTAATCCTTCTATCAAATTTCTCTTGTAATACGGAATGCTGTGTATAAGAAATGCGACACCTTCAACATTTACATTATGTATATATATTTTAAATTATAAATAGAAATAGAAATAGAAATATATATATATATATATATATATTAATACATACTTCATTAAAATAAGGGACGCTACTCGTTGCTAACGCTCGCGCTGGCCTGTAACAGGTATACTACGCGCATGCGTTCGAGTGCCACGCATTCCTCTCAGTCTGTCTCTTTCTAGTATAGTAACGTCAAACGCAACCTTGTTGAAAGAAGTTTCACTTCAATATACGTCGTCATCAATCCTCCAAATCGCATCGCAACAACAATTGGATCTACATGGTCTCCATCGTATTCATCGACATTCAACAGGTTATGTGTTCGGCTTTTGGAAAGACTTCTCGTGCTGCATCTTCTACAGATGTTATTTAAAAACAAGTGCAAACGATTGGATAAACTATGCACCTCGAGTCTCCTGGCAGAATTAGTTGGCGGCAGCTGGTTGTGCTCCACGGCTCCCGACGGAGGGGCTGACAGCGAAACTATTCTGGGCTGAGGCGGCCGGAGTGCTGTTAACCTGGTATCAAAAGGGCGCACACATTTAAAATTAATATAGAAGTTATAATAATTAAACTATTGATTACGAATTTATTTGGGAACTAGCTGACCCGGCAGACTTCGTAGTGCCTGAATCGATAAACAAAAGACCTAAACTTTTGTATAAAATAAACTTAAAACAAACAAAAGGAATCCGTCCCACGGGGAACACATCAAAGGGAAAAAAAATAGGTATTTTTTTTAATTGCGAGTATTTTCATATTTATCTACCTTTTAAACCTTCTCTGGACTTCCACAAATAATTCAAGACCAAAATTGGCCAAATCGGTCCAGCCGTTCTCGAGTTTTAGCGAGACTAACGAACAGCAATTCATTTATATATATATAGATAGATAGATGACAGGGTTTACTAGTATGAATATAATGGACTACATTTGTTCGTTCGGTATCAATCCGTTTGGGTGTTCGAATGAGATGGGACATTACAGCAATTGTTGGCATTTCTGAGAATGTTTTAGGCCCCATCCTATAGCGCACGAGTAACTTCAACAGACTTCAAGAGACATTGATGCAGTGAGGGAGTCACGACTCTCAATAATGAGGAGAACGACTCAAGGAGGAGGAGGAACTTCAACAAAATCATTTTAAATGTAGTCACCACAACAAATCATAATTCACTTGTTAATAAATATAAAGCAGTACTCTTTTTTTTTACTTGAATAGGGATTCGTATGCGTGCCCAATTCTTGATTGGTTACCTTTTAATTTGTCGACGCAATTATTTTATTCGTCCTCGAACCAATATCTGCTACGCACGCTTTTTGGAGATTTCAAGGTTTGGACTAGATATCTGTTATTAGTTTACTAACCAAACATTCATATAAAAACAAAATAATAGTAACAGTTACAAAAAAGTAGTCGCATTTTTTTTTAATGTTTATGCCTTTTGTATTTACAAAATAAATCTCACTTGGGATTATTGGCACTTCTGGCCGAGACCTCGTCCATGACGTCGCGCACCTTCCGCGCGTCGATGGCGGGGAGGGGCGGCTGGTGGATGCGGGACGACGCGCCCTCTGGCGGCCGGAGTATTCTTTGCTGAAACGGCTGCACAACAACACACTATATTTACTGTCGCGTCTGCTAATACACAGGTTAGTAGTTCCGCATGATTGTGCATGCGAATTCATTATTCGTTTAATTATCCGCATCAGTTTCACTTTTTACACGTGTTCACGCACACGCTGTTTTGTTTGAAGCGTCATATTATTATGCTTAATTATTTTATGATATTAATAACGCTCAGTATCGTTCAAGCAAATATGTTCTTAATTACCTTTACTTTGTTACGAGATTTATGAAAAAATTCAGATTTGATTGTTTAAACAATATGACGTATGGTACCTGCGGATTAGGATTTTCGTTGAGATGTAACTGCATCGCGAGATCCTGTATATGTTGTAGTTCCAATTCGGGATTCAGAGATTCTAGTCTTAGTTGTTCCGGGAGATTTCTAAAAACGAGGAAAAGTGGGCCCATTGAAAATTTGTGTTGGATTTGGATAGGGTCGCCGTTTCCGCCCAGTCTACGGTATCGTGCACGACTTACTGTAGCAAGTCGTCGAAGAGGTCGACCGGTCTCCATGGAGGGCCTCGTTCAGCCACGAGCCCGGAGAAGAACATGGAGTCGAGCAGTCGCGCCGTGAACTCGCACTGCGCCAGCCCGCGCGCCCCCACGAACCCCAGCTTGTGGAACGTCAGCACCGGGGCCGGGTGGATGCGGACCAGCGTCAGACAGTGTCTGCAACCGACACACGCCGACCGATAACAACAACAAGATACTCTTAGAATTATTTGAATATGCAATTTCGAAAAGCGCACATCTCTGAAAATGTAAAATTTTCAGGAAATGAAAAAAATTGATTATGTTCTAAAGCAGTGTAAAATTTAAAATATTAACTTTTGAGATATATTTTAGTGTTAATTAGCAATTGAAAATTACTGGAATTATTATAAAATGGGTGTTACATTGCATGTCAAGCATGGACACCATCAATGCCAGGGGCACAGCGATATTTTATTAAGTAGTTCCATTTGATATGACAATAAGGCTGTCTTAATGATAGGTTCAATTTTCAATTGTATGTTTCAGCTATCACATCCTTCAGACCTGAACGCATGACCACCTTCCGTTCACATTGAGCCCCACCATCGGTAATCTAAACACGAAATGAATAGTGTTGTGCCAACGAAAACTAGTCGGATTAGGGATAGATTATGTACCTGTAGCCTTGTAACAGTTTCGCCAAGGTCCTCATGAACACAGCCCTGATCTCCTTGTCCAGCATGTGCGGCGGCGAGGCGGAGGGCGGCGGCGGGGCGAAGGCTGAATCCGCCGAACGCAGTTCCGGCTGCAACACCAGAGCTAACGCGTTCTGCAGCGACGACAACAGCTTGCCTTCCGGCCGTGGAATGTTCACTCCCGCTGGAATGTGGAGAGAGCCGACGTCTAAGTCCGCTACTATGACGTCTAGCTGAAATAGAATAGTTACGAAATTAATAATTTCCTAAAGACAATAGTGCTTTCCAACAGAGCTTTAAAGTTCTTTGTTCGCATCTCCAGAAAAGGACTCGATGGAGAGACAGGTAGTCCAAAGCCGGGTTGAAGGCAAGAGATCACGGGATCGATCACCAACCCGTTGAACTGACCTAATAAAGAAGGCAACTGAGTCCACCATGGTCCAATATACTCGAAACACTTAAAACCGCCAGATCTGGATCGCCAGAAGGGCAATCCTCGGGAACTTGGCGAACGCAGCCACGACCACTCTGACAAGAGTGTCCGGCCAAGGAGGACAGTGCTTTCCAAGTTATGTATTATAAATTATTTCGAAAAAATAAAAATTATAAATGTAGGTACTTGATATGAAAATTTACCCATTTCAATAAATGACGTTTTTTTATGCGAATTTTAAACATTAACTTGATAATAAAAATTCTGATCAAAAAATTCCTAACACATACAAGCTTAACATACAGATAAACATGTATATAATAGTTAAGGAACACCTAAATACAATTCTTCGATAGTGAATTCTTGCGTTTCGGTCTGAAGGGTAGGGCAGCTGTTGTAACTTAGAACCGTTGTAACTCTTAGAACATATATCTCAAGGTGGGTGGCGCATTTACGTTGTAGATGTCTATGAGCTTCAGTAACCACTGAACACCAGGTGGGCTGTTAGTTCGTCCACCCATCTAGGCAACATTTGTTTTTTTATATTTCCGATCTGTTAAAGTTTTTAGACAGACTGATAATTTATACAAGAACTTACCAATTCGGAAACGTCCTCTTTTAAATTAGAATGTACGCCAATGAGGAAGGGCGTCGGCGTCGCCAGGACCTCGGCCAGGCCGGCGGGCAGCAGCGGTATGTACACGTGCGCGTATCGGAACGGGAACATGAGGGCCGCCAGCGCCCGACACACGCCGGCGAGCCGGGCCGCCGCCAGGGACACGAGCAACACCTTGTGCTCGCTCATTACTGCACACCACAGCGTCACTGCGTTGTGTATACCTGAAATAGGACAGTACTGCTAAATTATAACTAAAATACTGGATTACATGTTTCTTTATCGCTTAGATGAGTGGACGAACTCATGGCCCACCAAGTGTTGGGTGGGTACTGAAGGTCATAGACATCAACAAAGTGAATGCCACCTTGACATCTGAGTTCTAATGTCTCCATTTTTACAGTTTTTTTCTTTCTACCTAAGCTGAGAGCCTTGAGAGGCTATTTCACCGTAACCTTAACTAGTAGGTGAGCTCACGGGGCTTAGACCTGACGACGTTACTAACACGAATCCTAGCAAGAGCCATGCTTCGCAGAATCTACCACCGGAGCAGAAACGCGACCCACTGAGAAGATCCGGCGAGAAACTCAGTGGGCTGTGTCTGAGAGTTAATTTACTCGTCGAGCCTTCAAGCCGAAACGTATTATTACTTCACATCAGAAATAGGCAAGGCGGTGGTACCTACCCGTGTGAGCACACAATAAGCCTTACCATCAATTAAAACAGTAAAATGAACTCGCCTAACAGCCGAAGCAGCATGTAAACGGAGGTGTGTGTAACTGGCATGGGCGGTGCTGCGGGCGGCTGTAGAGCCTGTCGGTCCCCGGCACCGATACTGAAGCGCACCTGCGGTCCCCCTGGTTCAGGTACTAACACGCCACCCACCAGATTACCGACAAGCGTCTCGAGAGGCACGCCCAGATTCTCTACCCAGACAGTGTATATTATGCCTAAGCAGTTCTGAAAATAAATAAAAATATATGTAATTCTAAATAGGAACTTGTTGCTCAGGGTAGGGTCAACGGTAAAATACCTCGTGGACGAAGCCCCATGCGCTGGACTGATCAAGTGAAAAACCTTACCGAATACCCACTTAACGAGTGCGTGTGGAAAGCCTCAGTTCGCGAATTATGGAGAACAGCTGTCAAGGCTATATTAAACAAGGATTCCACTTGACACATTTATTGTATTAGTGAGTGGGCCGTTGTCATTAGCTAAATCTGCATCAGTGATTTCATCTTGAAATCCTTTTAAAATTAAACATAATATATTATGTCAGAATAGTATTAGTATAATTCGTTGATCACACTTACAAATTGAGCGAATAATAAATAGTGTCAAAATGCGAGCGCAACTTATAGTAATCTATGTCACTTACCCTGAAGGTATCTATGTAGTCCTGACGTGAAACTATAACAAGACATTTCGGCGCGTACATAATGCTGTGATGTGTGATATTTGCTACGGGTCTTGAGGAATCTAGGGACTCTTCGTCCTGGAACAAAACATAATATATTCATTAATTGATTAATAAATTATCAACTAGACACAGAAAGAAAAATGTTGAGAATATAGGATGATATACCTAAGCTTTAAACTAAGCTCACTGCTGCTGTTTGCGGCAGGATACTGAGAAACATATGCGTATCAGATCAACACTCTCTACTTATAAATAACCAGTATATTTTTGTCGTTTAAATATTTTACTATCATAGATTAGAATTACTAACTATGCATACATATATAACAAGTAATTGAATGATAGTTTTAATTAAATAAAAAAGCCCTATTACCTTAATAATGTTTACATTATTTTTCTTTTACTGCCCAATCACTACATAGTATAAAACAAAGTCGTTTTCTTTATCCCTATATCCCTGTATGTATGCTTAATCTTTAAAACTACGCAACGGATTTTGATGAAGTTTTTTTAATAGATAGAGTGATTGAAGACGAAGGTTTATATGTAAAATAGCATCCACTAAATAGTGGAAAAATCAATAATAAATTACAGTTTCAGAAGCGAAGGGAGGGCGGGTCGCTAGTTTACTATAAATAAGTACATACATGTACACTTTTTTCAGATTACCATTTTGAAGACAAGTTTCAAAACAACATATTAGAGAAAATGTTTTTAGATGAAATCTGACCGACGAACGTTTACGTTACGTATTATAATATCTTCCTAGCTATAAAATCCGACTTATAGAAATACCGAGGCAAGGTAGCTTCCGGCGGCGTCTTAGCAAATGACATCGTTATTAGGTTTACGTTGAGTCTACCTCTAAAGCGGCAACAAATTTCAAATTTATTTATTTTTCCATACTAAAATACGCAGCGGGAAAAACGTTTTACATTACCGACGTAAAATTGTGGTACTCGCGGTTGAACGCTTCTAAGCAATGTATTAATTAAAACAATTGCTGCTGATGACTCGGGAAACGATTACATCAAAAACGAATATTCCATTTCAAAACGTAGACTAATACGAGATATTTTAATTCAATCAATTGTTGACGCCTGTTAATATTGCTGTTAATATCTATATATTAATACGTGAAGCAAAAACTTTGTATACCTTTTTACGAAAATTGCGCGGACGGAAGAGTATGAAATTTTCCACACTTATAGAGAATATAGAGAAGAAGTGCACAATGCTAATATTTTTTTTAAATAATGCATAAAAGATACATTAAATCAATAAAGAAAACATTACACACTACATACCATTTGACGCACACACGCATGGATACTAAGTATTTATTGTCAAACTTTTGTTCTTGACGTCTGTGGTCAAACTGAGAATAGATTAGATATTGTTTGTCTTTATTAATATTTTTTTATAGTGTAGCTTTGGCGAAATTTGTGATTATAAAAGTATAAAATACAATCATAATAGTGTACAAACTTACAATTCCAATTAATTATAGTCGAATTTCGACTACTGCGGAACCTCTAGTTAAGTATATTAAATTTATAATTTTATATTAAACGCCATATTTCACGATAATCTTCGAATTCTGTTTGATTATCGTTAATGAATAGTAATGAAATATGTCCGCACGTTTTAGTAGTTTCTGTACTTACAATATTGTAAATTGTTTGAACACGTGCGCCTGCATGTAAACGTTGACATAATAACCGAATATTAAATTATATAAACACCGTTAATCCTTTTGAATTTTAATTAATAATAAAGAACGTTCTTCGTTTTGCAAGTGTTCATTAACCGAAAAATTGTGTAGTGTAATTTTGTAATGCTTATTCGAAATTTGAACATCATACGCGTTGGATCGGTTCGGGTTATCGACGAAGAATAATAATTATGTCAGGGAAATCTTTAACTTTCGCATTTAGAAAACCCACCTCATAGTCACATAAATAACAAAGTAAATTTTAGTAAGACTTTTGTGTGTTTAGCTTGTACGAAAGATAGTAATATATTGTATTACTAGCTGACCCGGCAGACTTCGTAGTGCCTCAATCGATAGATAAAAGACCTAAGCTTTTGTATAAAATAAACATAAAACAAACAAAAAGAATCCGCCCGACGAAAATTGTTTTTTTATTTAATTACGAGCATTTTCATATTTAACTACCTTTTAAACCTTCTCTGGACTTCCTCAAATAATTTAAGACCAAAATTAGCCAAATCGGTCCAGCCGTTCTCGAGTTTTAGCGAAACTAACGAACAGCAATTAATTTATATATATATATAGATTTTACAATGTAGATTTATTTATTTTCTACTTAACCATACAATACAATAATTATTAGTAAGGCTACGTTTTTATTGACATCATTAAAATCCTCCAGATTTTTTAATAACGTATCAAAAAAAACCTATGTAAACAAATACCAATAATGAAGCAAATAGTACATATTGTTAACATTACAGTAAACTTGAAAAAAAACCTTTGAAAATTTTAGAATAACAGCAACGCAGACGTTTCCTTGCTAATCTTTCGTTTTGCCTATTTAAGTATTATTGTGGAAACGTAAAGAACGAAATGGTGGAAAGAAACGAACAGAGCTTGAACACCGAAAGGTTTATGGACATACTACCTGACCCGGCAGACTTCGTAGTGCCTCAATCGATAAATAAAAGACCTAAACTTTTGTATAAAATAAACTTGAAATAAACAAAAGGAATCCGTCCGACGGGGGGGACATCAAAGGGAAAACAAAATTGTTATTTTTATTTAATTCCGAGCATTTTCATATTTATCTTCGTTTTCATATATTCATATATTCATATTTACCTTTTAAACCTTCTCTGGACTTCCACAAATAATTTAAGACCAAAATTAGCCAAATCGGTCCAGCCGTTCTCGAGTTTTAACGAGACTAACGAACAGCAATTCATTTTTATACATATAGATTTGGGGGATTATTCCTTTTTTCTTTTAAAGATTTGGGACTAAACAGAAATAATTGTCCTTTATTCTTTATACACACATATAATGTAGGTAATTCTTATACACGAGTTGCGTTATTATCTCGTAATGGTTTATTTTCACTTTTGCGTGAAATTTAATTGGACTTTGGAAAGTTTCTTCTTTCGTCACGAGGCCTTGAAATAAACATTTAAAATATCAGGGTAGAGAAAAACATAGATAGCACCAACGTCATAAAATATACACGATTATTTTGTAACAAAGGTAATCGATCTGTAATATGTATACATGTATTGACGTCTTTCACGGACATCCCTTTCCTCGTCAAATTAAACATTTCCGTAGATCTAGATGCGTTCCGGTTTTTAGTTAGAGCAGCCGTTATTCTATACTACTAATATATCATAATGGTGGTAGAGCGTTTTATGAGTATATACAGGTATATACCATCAACTTGTTTATTTCAGCCGTGAAATAGTAGTTTGGAGAATGAGACAGCAGTTAAACTCCACAATTAAAACTTATACTTTATGTCTCTCTGTGTAGGTCGGTGACTACATTCGCCTTACAATGTCAATGGATTTACGGTAACCACTTAACACCGGGTGAGCCGTGAGCTCGTTCACCGATCTACGCGAAAAGATGATATGTTAAAATAACGTCATCCACTGTTTTGTTTTATAAAAACGAAACTCCGACTTGTACATTTTGTTTGATATTATCGTCCATAATTTGATGAATAATACATTAAGCTGGTACGTGCAATTCGGCGCTAATTACCAATCGCTTGCCACACAGCTCGAGAAATAACATTATTATAGAGTGAAACTCATAATTTTACACACGTTTTGTTGCAAAATAATTTTTGGTAGACTTTTTTTTGTGTCTTCCTTAACAACGCGACAGCTATTAGCATAACAACACATTATGCTAGAGCTACGTCCGAAACCAAATTTTGTTTGTTTTTTTTCTTGTAAAATTTGAAGTGATATTTAGCAAAATTTTGTTAATGTCAATGGGTAGACGAGACGACCAATCAGGTACCTGCAGACACCATAACGTGAATTCCGCTGCCCATTTTGACACATAAAGTTGAAGGCTGAATCGCATTTTTATTTTTTATTTATTGCTTAGACGGGTGGACGAGCTCACAGCCCACCTGATGTTAAGTGGTTACTGGAGCCCATAGACATTTACAACGTAAATGCGCCACCCACCTTGAGATATAAGTTCTAAGGTCTCAAGTATAGTTACAACGGCTGCCCCACCCTTCAAACCGAAACGCATTACTGCTTCACGGTAGAAATAGGCAGGGTGGTGGTACCCACCCGCGCGGACTTACAAGAGGTCCTACCACCAGTAATTACGCAAATTATAATTTTGCGGGTTTCATTTTTATTACACGACTAGCGACCCGCCCTCGCTTCGCTTCGGAAACATTAAAACACACATGAATCAAAAAAAAAAATTTTTTTTTTTTTTTTTAAAAAGTAGCCTATGTTCATCAGGGACAATGTCGGCTTCTAATGGAAAAAGAATTTTTCAAATCGGTCCAGTAGTTTCGGAGCCTATTCGAAACAAACAAACAAACAAATCTTTCCTCTTTATAATATTATTATAGTATAGATGTTATTCCTTCACCGTGGAAATCAATCGTGAACATTTGTCGAGTACGTATTTCATTAGAAAAATTCGCGAAAATTTCGCATTGCAACAATGCACTATTCAACCCTTCAAACCGGAACGCATCATGGCGTAACCATCACCATGCACCATCAACAAGCCCCAGTTATCGCCAAACATCTGAACTGAATCGTAATATGCTAAATGATGAAAACTTAAACAAACATAAGGAAATCTTATTGTTAGTACTACATCACGAAATTTTGAATGGGTTACAAAAACAAACTGCAAACTGTCTGCTACAACAAAAATGACGCTCAAATCATATGTCATCTATTTGTGTCTTGTCAACCTGTGACCTTGTCAACTGTAGCAACGATTCATTCATTATGCACTACCTGCATAGTTATTTCTGCACAAGAGTGTTCCTCATCATCATTTCGGCTACATAATTTACAAGTAGTAGAATAGAGAACATTGCAAATAATACAGTTTTGGGAAAAGAGATTTCAACAATGAGATACTGGCTAATTGTTTTTATTATAAGAAATATTAATTTTTTAGCGCACCTAATATAGACATTCCGAAGCAAATATATATTTCCCTCCGTAAAATTAAATTAAGATCTCACTGGTGAAATCGATCTACATATAGGACATTTTCGAGCTTAATGTTAATGTTTTTGTTTTTTAATAAAACCAGAGGAATCATTTCACACTTCTAATGGCGCTCAATTCTACTAAGCTTCATTGCTCAGCTAGATATAGCTACACCTACAAAGAGATTAAAAAAGAACAGTTGCTGAACAAAAAAATGTAATAGACGTAAACGATATTAAATATTCGTCTGAAGGAATTAAGTATTTAATTCAGATAATATTGACAAATGATCCTACCACGTATCTTCGCAAGAGGAAGATATTTCCACAATCTCGCGGTATTTTAGCAGGTTCGGGTAAAACGGTGCCGTAATACGAAAACAAAGTTTATAGAATACCTTCTCGTCTCAGAGCCTTTACAATTCGTTACGGACGATTATTTTGAGATTTATCAATTTGACCGTTGGGCGGATTCAAAATTACCCGAAACTGACATGAGATAGGTGTATGTATGATATCGTTATAAAGGTTATCTTTACTTTTACAGGATTATATTATTATGTTATCGATACCTTTAATACCGAGAATCAACAACATATTGTATAGGTATTACATACTTTAATTTTATCAGTAGTTTTTGGTGCTGCGAACTAAAAGCAACTCTACATTGAGTTTCATGGTTTGCTATTTCACCAGACATCCAATACTACCTATATAGTCCATCCTTATACTCCCAATTAGGCGATGTCTCAAATGTTACAAAAGAATACAATGCGTCACCACAGCAATTTTTTCAAAACATTTCGCTGATTTACTAAGTTAGAAAATTCATAGAGATGGTAAGTTTATGAACTTTAGCATTTATTCATTTTACTTTCGGAATACACTACTGTGACACGCAATATACATACTGTGGCACAAAAAATAGCATTTTTTCTGCAGTGTCTGTAGATCAAGAAAAAATATCTTATAGACTTAGTCTATGAATAAAACAATTTTTTAATGAAAAGAATGTGTTAGTTACTGGTTTATAGTCTCACCAATTAGGCCGACAGACGACCTAGTCTATTTTTAGTTCCCTTCGTTAAGGAACGCGGGACAATCCCAAAGTTTAATTAGGTTTAATCAGCATTAGCTTTTAAGGCCATTTTCAGTTTATGTCAATGGAAGTGATGAGACCTTTTGAAGTAATTTAAATAATTAAATATGTAAGTACAATATAATAACAGTATCATAGTCAAGTAAAAAGATTAACTTGATAAAAATGACAATATGAGGCGTACTTTTGTTGTATATTTCTGGTCATAATTCATCCAATTATCTTAGGTGTTTGTCCGGTAGGGTTTATAAGCCAATTTATGATACATATTGATATGATATGATACATCTCTCCCCCCTACTGACTAAAACGTACATGTAGGTGGAAGGCACACATTCAAATTTTATGACTTACTAATCAAATTCGGCTAGATTTGCTGGTCGTATCTTTGACTTAATTTTTATCCGATCGCTACTAAACTAAAAGCACGCGCTAGGCCACTTTTGAGTATTTCCTGAACATTTATTTCATCGTAATCGGTCGAATCGTTTTAACTCTCTACAAAACTTGCATACGCCCCTCATGACGTATACAAGCGTAGTGTTCGCTCACGCGGCCCGCACTACCTTGAAGCCCCTTCAGGTTATTCAATCCCGATTCTGCAGGATAGCCGTCGGAGCACTATGGTTCCTGAGGAACGTAGATCTCCACGATGACCTGAATCTCGACTCTGTCAGTAAGTATCTACAGTCGGCATCGCTGCGCCGCAATGAGAAGGCGGCACGACATGAGAACCCTCTTGTCGTGGCCGCTGGAAACTACATATCCGATCCTGTAGACCGAATGGTAAGCCGTCGACGTCGCCCAAAGGACGTCATTACGGATCCTCCTGATCCATTAACGGTGCTTTTAGGCACCACAAGCACCGGTCACCGTCCTCGCCGAAACCGTAGCTTGCGACATAGGAATCGACGAGCGAATTAACCCACAGACACAGCCCACTGAGTTTCTCGCCGGATCTTCTCAGTGGATCACGTTTACGATCCGGTGGTAGATTCTGCGAAGCACTGCTCTTGCTAGAGTCAGTGTTAGCAACACTCCGGTTTGAGCCCCGTGAGCTCACCTACACACGTTAGGGCGAAGCTGAAATAGCATCTCAAGGGTATCAAGTACGAAAAAAAACCAATCGTTTCAGTCTATAAAGAACATCCATACACATACTTACATACATATCAAATTTTATACATTTACATAGTATGTGTAAATAAGAATTTCAAATAAGACAACAGAAGCAACCCAATACATTCAAGAACATAAATACCTACCGACAATAATGATATAATATTTTCAATAATTACTGAATGTGAACATTGAAGACTTACAATGACAACAGATAATCCGACTTACAAGATATTTAAAGTTGCGGAAGTGTCCATACGTAGCGGGTAGCTATGCTAGGACATAAAAAATTTGACAGATACTTGCATCTCGCTAACGACAATTTCAAATTAAGTTTGGATATATAGAAGAAGGTCCGAACAATAAGATTCGCAAAGTCAACCGAGCAATTTCTCCCGCTCGGTTGAGATCTTCCATTTGTAGCAGCTTTTATTATTACATCATCAGTTAACTGGTCGAGTTAATGCGACACACTTGGGCTTTTATCATAGCTTTTGTTTATAATAATAATTAAAATATATAAAGTATTTTTTATTTTATTTATTGTCGCTTTATATCATCGAAATATATCTTCACTCTCTTCGCCCTCTTTGTGGCTGTGCTTCTTGTGCAGCGTAAATATGCTAATTGAAACTTTTCGGGTTGTTTAATTTTACAACGCTTCACATACACTGTCTACCACGTCTGTCATGCCATCTGAGGGTACAATATCACTACATAGTATAAAACAAAGTCGTTTTCTCTGTCCCTATATCCCTATGTATGCTTAAATCTTTAAAACTACGCAACGGATTTTGATGCGTTTTTTTTTAATAGATAGAGTGATTTAAGAAGAAGGTTCATATGTATAATACCATCCATTAAATAGTGAAGAAATCAATAATAAATTACAGTTTCCGAAGCGAAGCGACGGCGGGTCGCTAGTAAATTATATAATGTTATTTCGCAAATTGAATTATAAAATGAAAATAGTCGGAAAAAATATTTTTATTTATTTTAGTTGTGTCTCGCCTCTGCAGCATATCCGGCTAACATCTGGACTGGTGTTCTTGTAAATGTTTAATAGTTCGATGTTCGGTTGTGTGCATAACGATAAATGTGTCGACGCATCTGTTACAGAGAAACACGTAGTGTGGTTAGTTTCGTCGAGATGAGGTCGTCGGCCTTGTGGGTCCGAGACGGAATTGTCAGTGAAAATTTCAAAACAACGATCTCCTGTTTATATACATAGATGGAGATAGTATGGACTTTTCTGCAACGGTTTTAATATCGCGGCGGTAAATATACTTTTATATCCGTTTTGAATGAGTGAGTGTTTTAAATTACTTTTAGTAGGTGTTCGAACTTTTTAATTATTGCATATATTTTCCACCAGTGGTTACTGTAATATGTGATTCACATCTGACATATCAACGGACGGATAACGGATATCCTATCTTTCAAATTCGAACGCATTCGTGGTAGGGTACAGTACAAGATCAACCGGGTAGACTACACTTTCCTTCCTGCGTTTGCCGAAAGTGAATTTTGCCTCAAGTTTGAAGGGAAGGACATCCGTTTTGGTATTACAGTTGGATCTTCACTATTTTGTCTATGTAAACACGATATAGAATCTATGAGCACCATTAACTGTTTAACATGTGTAATCTATCCATCGTTTCCAACAATCAACAAAGTTTCACGGGAATTTATGTATACAAATAATTACAGATCTATTCAGCCCACAGACGTCCACTCTTACACATAGAGGACTCCCCAAGCCACAAAGATCAGATCAGACGAATTAATTTCTTATTTTACACATTCTTATATTCCATTTTGAATTCCAACCTTTTTAGATCCATTTAGTACATTCGACGACATACGACTTTGTTTCAGAAATTAAATGGTGTTTATAGAACTTTTTTTTACTAACTACATATTAGTTACAAATATTTTTTAACTCGGCAAACTTAAAAACGAAAATAAATTTAAAAAACCTATGTAGATGGCAAAAATTCTTGAGAAATTAGAAGTGATGCGATGAACTACCTACTATGGGTTTTACTTTAATAATAATATATATTTTTCTCTAGGTTTTACTTTAATTATATATTTTTTTAAGAACTTATAAATAACTCAACGATATGTGATAGATTCTGAAGTTCAAGGACCTCCCCAAAAAACTACTTCAACCAATATGATAAAATACTAAAGCGAACATAATTATAACGCAATTGCCACGTGTAAAATAGACTTAGCTTACAACGTAAACAGATTTGAAAATAAACCAAACAAAAAAATTCCCAGTACGAAGATACTAAGTTCACTTCGTCCATAAACGAACGGGTAATGAACTTAATGTTTTTGCTCATAGATTTAATTGGACTGTTCTATTGAGGCCCTGTTCATTTGATGGTTGAGATCGACATATCCTCGAGGCGTAACGTTAAATGTTCGTACAAAATGTACAGTTACTGATACAAATATCCCGCTGGAACCGAATATTTCTCAAACAGAATTACATATACCTAATTAAGCTCTATACGCGGTTTTGTATTGTGAAAATATACGATTTTTAAATCTATAATTCCTTGCGAATCATTCCTGTTTCCAGTCCTTCAATAATGTCATCTGCGTGTGTCTCCTCAAACACTGTTCCATGATCACTTGTGTCATTGAAAGCAGTTTTTCTTTTTCTCATTTTGATCACTTTCCTTGTCGTAACATGTTAAGTAATCAGAGTTTGGGTATAGTTTGTGTTTCGTGTATTTTCCGGTACCAACAATGCAGGAGGATAATCCGAAAATGCCATTTATTATGAAAAAAGTCATATATAACTAACATATTATACAGTAACATGGGTCAATCGTCAATCTTAGCTGATGTAATTCTTAACATAAACTAACCACAAGTGGCAATTAGAAGACACTGATGACGTCATTCAAATGCTATCGATCAAGTCGTATTTCCTCAGCGAATGAGGATCGGCGACACGCTCCGCTCACTCGAAATTAATGAAGTCTATTTGCCTGCATAATCGCCTAGCGAGTAGCGACTAAGCTTGTTTACAAACAAGGATTGAAGTCTAGGTTATACAAACTTACTGTACAAACGCAAGACTAACTAGCTCAACGAGATGGCCAGTCACGTATTTTTATTAAAGCAATGGGGCCTCAGGGATCGTTCCGTATCAGTCTTGTTTATTTCTGCTCCGTAGCAGCATTCGATGCAAACGGGAAGCTGAGCTCATATCTCCCATCCCATATCAACAGGGAATACCAGTACCAATCTTAAATAATGACGTCGCAGGTTCCCTATTGGGCAAAACATTCTTCGGGTACCTCCTTATATCAAAGGATAGAATAAAGCCCATTATTTAAACTCAAATTCAATACTAACGCCAAATCATTTCCAAATTTACATAGCCAAAATTTAGGCAGCCTTTCTTAAAATTAAAAATGACATTAGTTCATATTCTATTGTACATCATGATTGGCAAACTCATATACACCATTTGGCAGACCTTCTACTTATTTCTTCTGTATAAGGCCATATCCTTATATCCGTCCTTGATATAAATGAAATCACAAATACCAAATCACAATTCGCAGTCACGTTGACTTTCTATAAATGTGAACATTTAAGTATAGGGTCGTACCGTGTTTCTTATTCGCTCACGAATTCACCTCCACCATATTACATTTAACACTATATATTACGGGGACATCGATTTTCGGAAACTCAACTACGTAACGCTAAAACGAAAAAAGGTTTTATGACATTTCTGTGAACGAAAGCTTTTGTGTGTAACATTATCATTCCATATTATGTTGTATTTTTAAAGGACCCATTGATCTTAACGAGAATTCTTGTTCGTGTAAAAATTATTGGGTATTTTTGTGAAAGTTAACAGAGATAAAATGTGTATGTGGATGTCCAATCGAAATTCACATACACTCGTCCCACAATAACGACCGGACAAAAACAGTTTCCCTTCTATCCCCAAGTGCACCTGCTTGATTTGATTAGTAGTTTCCGCCCCAATCCCAGGCAGTATTGTAAATGCACATGTAACGACGTTCCCTGCATACACATGCATTAAGCGTGACCGAAAGCTATCAAGATATTCTGTTGCTTCCCTCTCACCTGTTTGTAGGACGAATTTCGACGCAACGTCAGATTTTTTAGCTGATAACAAAACTTTGTAACAACAGACATGCTTCTATTGCCTTTTGTGAATATTATAACTTTTCATCATACTTGGGTTGATGTGTCAAAATGCTTGGTCTTCTACAGAATAACCATGAAAATTATTAAAATTTTATTTTCCCATTTGTTTTACTAAATTTACTTAGCCGTGGTTT
This sequence comes from Bombyx mandarina, assembly GCF_030267445.1. Lineage (NCBI taxonomy): Eukaryota > Metazoa > Arthropoda > Insecta > Lepidoptera > Bombycidae > Bombyx > Bombyx mandarina. The sequence goes on from NC_143234.1 coordinate 17,293,941, forward strand.
GTCTCTTAAGTAGATATAGTATTCATATTAAACAACAAGGGAAAATAAACGTAGGTTACGTTTTCCCGAACTATTTTCCTGTAAAGTATGTATATGGTATATACAACAGGTAATAAATTTATATTATTTATGGTAAAATATCTTATGAGTCCTCATGGATAGGAACCAACACACTGCCTGCTGCGAAGCAGTAATGCCTTCCGGTTTGAAAAGAGAAACAGTCGTTAAACTGGAACCATTGGGACTTACACGACGGGTATAGACACGCTAACTACATTCACAAATATTACGAAATGTGAATTAATGAAGAGTGCTAATTTTAATTATGCCTCGCGTAGTGCTACCGCGAAACGACGTCCCTCCTATCGGATTTGCAAAATGGATATTCGCTTCATTGAAAATTGTGCCGGGAATTCGGCTTTATATTTGAAGAGATTTGCTGTGTGCCGTCAATTGTTTACATTTGTCGCAAGGTGGATAGCTAGTGAATGTGTCAATTTATACCAGATATTTCAAAGAATGAAAAACCAGTTTATTAATAATGTTTTTTTTTATGATTGAAGGATTACTGGTGGCCCGAAGGCCTTTCCAGTTTCACCAGGACAGGTGAGCGACATTAATAATGTAAATAATAATCCACGACATATCAATAAAAGTCTCTGGGCACGAAATTGACAATCAAGCGTTAGATTTTTTTTATTTTTTTTTTATTGCTTAGGTGTGTGGACGAGCTCACAGCCCACCTGATGTTAAGTGGTTACTGGAGCCCATAGACATCTACAACGTAAATGCGCCACACATCTTGAGATATAGTTCTAAGGTCTCAGTATAGTCACAACGGCTGCCCCACCCTTCAAACCGAAACGCATTACTGCTTCACGGCAGAAATAGGCGGGGCAGTGGTACCTAACCGTGCGGACTCACAAGAGGTCCTACCACCAGTAATTACGCAAATTATAATTTTCCGGGTTTCATTTTTATTACACGATGTTATTCCTTCACCGTGGAAGTCAATCGTGAACATTTGTCGAGTACGTATTTCATTAGAAAAATTGGTACCCGCCTGTGGGATTCGAACACCGGTGCATCGCTTCAACACGAATGCACCGGACGTCTTATCCGTTAGGCCACGACGACCACATTAATACCACCACATATACATGGCAGCCCTAATCAGGGATTTTTCCTACTGGCTACTGGAAATACATAACATACTGGACATGAACGATTAAGTCCAAACCGTAAATTCCTAAAATCTTTAACAAAAATTCTGACTCCAACTTGGAATAGAAACCGGATTATGGTAAAATTGTCAGTCGCTAAATACTATTTCAGCAAGGCCAACAAGAATGGGGAATTTCTACAATGGTTCAATTTCAAATAAATTGTAATACTGAAAGTAGTGACGGAATGAAAATTTACGTAATATAATGTAAAATACATTACATAAATACATACATTAGGATTTTTTTCAAAATTAGTACAGCTTTTTGGGATGAACCTATAGGGATGGCACCCAAGTAATACGTAAAATGGTCTTCTCATGATAAAACCTTTGGAATAATAAGCTTCCCTTCGTACGTTAAACCTACACATAATTTTAAATTATGAAGCGGCAATACCGAGATTATTTTCATATGAATAGCAAGAAAGTCTAAATATAAGACATTTTTACGACTAACCGTCCGTAAGCAAAACTATTTAGAGTAGCCGATGAAAGGGCTATAAACGGTTATAATCCCTGAACCGACTTAACCTATATTTGTATTTCTATTTTGATAAGATCCACTATTAGTTCTATCACTTCCTCGATTCTTCGAATGGAATTCAGACTCTTATTTCTGTTTAATTTGTTTTTTCTTTTTAATTTAAATCTTTTGAATTTGATATTGTGCTTAGAACTATGTACGTATTTAAACAAGTTTTTATTATCATGACCTATATCTATTTATCTATGCTAGGGAATCTTTCGACGTAATTTCCACCAACTTCAAGATGTCTAATTAACTTGAACTAGTGGTCCCGCAGTAGTCGAAATTCGACTATAATGAAATGAAATTATAAGCTCTAAAATTATTATTGTTCTATTGCCAACGAGACAAAGACTATTTACTATATTTCTATAATCACAGATTTCACCAAGACTACATATACAAATAAAATTAAAGATAAACAATATTAAGTAACCTCTTCTCAATTTGACCAGACTCTAAGCAATAACAAAAGTTTGACAGTAAACAAATAGTATGTGTGTATGTAAGAGTATATACGTGTGTGTCAAATACATGGTAGAGTGTGTGATGTTTTTTTTATTAATTTAATGTATTAATAATGCATAATTAAAAAAAAAATTAGCATTGTGCACTTCTTCTCTATATTCTCTATAAGTGTGGAAAATTTCATTCTCTTCCGTCCTCGCAATTTTCGTAAAAAGGAATACAAAGTTTTTGCTTCAGGTATTAATATATAGATATATCATACGTGTCAAGGACTGAAGTTTTTTGTTTATAATTGCTTTATTTCAAAACTGTTTTGCAGAACTGTCATCGCGGGGCCTTAAATCTATAGGTATTACTTGGACAGATTTTTCATGTGTGTACCACTAGTGTTTTTCTCTTAGAATCATTTACTGAATCTGTAATGACATAGCTAGGTTAACCACAGAGCGTGGTCGGTGAAACGAAACCGTTGTCACTCGTATTACTTAATGTCATTGAATGTTACGGTTTGTGATAAATTAAAATCGTTTGACTCTTGAGAGGCACGCGAATTTTACTCTCGAACAAAACACGGAGATCTTGTTAGTTGTTTTGTAACTGGTGAGTGCTTTAGTGAATCGTGATTTAGAGGTTGTATTTAAATTAATATGTATCGATTTTTTTATAACTAGTTGACGACTCACGTGATTTTCATACCAAAGTATACCATATATTGTGAACCTGCAAGGATGCGCATCACCGATGTGCCTATTTATGCCGGGTACCACATGTATCGATAGCTATCAAAAAACAAGATATTTGACAGATACCTAAATCGCTCTAACAAAATGTTCCAATTTAGTCTGCACAATAATATATACATACAAGTTCCGAACATTGAGACTGGCGGCCTACCGAGAAATATTAGTTGACATTGTTTTCCATTTTTATTGAAATCCGTTCCTCTTCACAATTAATTCAATGATTTCATTTAGAAATACTTGTTCTTTATCTAATATATAAAATTCTCGTGTCACAATGTTCGTTCCCATACTCCTCCGAAACCGCTTGAGCGATTCTCATGAAATTTTTTATGCATATTCAGTAAGCCTGAGAATCGGCTACTATCTATTTTTCATACCCCTAAATGATTAGGGTTGTCCACCCCTGTCTGCTTTACACAGTGTGCAGTCAGGCGGGAACTCCGACTCCTGGACGTCCATAAGTCAAGCGGGCCAGACGGCATCCCTGCAGTGGTTCTGAAAACGTGCGCCCCTGAGCTGACGCCTGCGCTAACGCGTTTGTATCGCCTCTCTTATTGCACTAACAGGGTTCCGTCTTCATGGAAGACTGCCCACGTCCACCCTATCCCCAAGAAGGGTGACCGGTCGGACCCATCGAGCTATAGGCCTATCGCGATAACTTCCTTGCTTTCCAAGGTGATGGAGCGAATAATTAATATACAACTCCTGAAGTATCTGGAGGATCGCCAGCTGATCAGTGACCGACAGTACGGTTTCCGTCACGGTCGCTCAGCTGGCGATCTTCTTGTATACCTTACTCACAGGTGGGCTGAAGCCTTGGAGAGCAAGGGCGAGGCTCTTGCTGTGAGCCTTGATATCGCGAAGGCCTTCGACAGGGTCTGGCATAGGGCACTTCTATCGAAGTTACCATCTTACGGAATCCCCGAGGGTCTCTGCAAGTGGATCGCTAGCTTTTTGGATGGGCGGAGCATCACGCTCGTAGTAGACGGTGACTGTTCTGATACCATGACCATTAACGCTGGCGTTCCACAAGGTTCGGTGCTCTCCCCCACGCTTTTCATCCTGTATATCAATGACATGCTGTCTATTGATGGCATGCATTGCTATGCGGATGACAGCACGGGGGATGCGCGATATATCGGCCATCAGAGTCTCTCTCGGAGCGTGGTGCAAGAGAGACGATCAAAACTTGTGTCTGAAGTGGAGAACTCTCTGGGGCGAGTCTCCGAATGGGGTGAATTGAACTTGGTTCAATTCAACCCGATAAAGACACAAGTTTGCGCGTTCACTGCGAAGAAGGACCCCTTTGTCATGGCGCCGCAATTCCAAGGAGTATCCCTGCAACCTTCCGAGAGTATCGGGATACTTGGGGTCGACATTTCGAGCGATGTCCAGTTTCGGAGTCATTTGGAAGGCAAAGCCAAGTTGGCGTCCAAAATGCTGGGAGTCCTCAACAGAGCGAGGCGGTACTTCACGCCTGAACAAAGACTTTTGCTTTATAAAGCACCTGCTCCCATCTCTGGGCTGGGGCTCCCAAATACCAGCTTCTTCCATTTGACTCCATACAGAGGAAGGCCGTTCGGATTGTCGATAATCCCATTCTCTCGGATCGTTTGGAGCCTCTGGGTCTGCGGAGGGACTTCGGTTCCCTCTGTATTTTGTACCGTATGTTCCATGGGGAGTGCTCTGAGGAATTGTTCGAGATGATACCAGCATCTCGTTTTTACCATCGCACCGCCCGCCACCGGAGTAGAGTTCATCCATACTACCTGGAGCCACTGCGATCATCCACAGTGCGTTTCCAGAGATCTTTTTTGCCACGTACCATCCGGCTATGGAATGAGCTCCCCTCCACGGTGTTTCCCGAGCGCTATGACATGTCCTTCTTCAAACGAGGCTTGTGGAGAGTATTAAGCGGTAGGCAGCGGCTTGGCTCTGCCCCTGGCATTGCTGAAGTCCATGGGCGACGGTAACCACTCACCATCAGGTGGGCCGTATGCCCGTCTGCCTACAAAGGCAATAAAAAAAAAAAAAAAAAAACATTTTTTTTTATTTGGACATTTTTTTTGTTATAATGAGGTATTATGTGGTTGAATGAGGTTTTGTTATTTTTATTATATATTCCCTCATCTTTCACAGCACTACATACCTCTTTCACTCATTTACCACATCCTTACACACTTACAATAAGTTAGTTTTTTTTTCTACACTAGAAATTCCCTAGAAATCTTATATATGGCAAAACAATGTTTGCCGGGTCAGCTAGTAATTATATAAAAATGAAACCTCTTACTTGAACACCATAACATCAATATGTACAGACCTATAACGTCCTAACGCCACGCCAGTACCTTTACCTTTCTTACCTTCTTCTAGTTACCTTTCTTTTTATTTATCTTCTGTTTTATCTTGATTTTTTTACCTTTAAAAAACAAAACCGACTCTAATATCCACTTATTCTCCTAAATCGAAACTTGACAACTTAATTAAACATTGTGCTTTACAATACTGAGGCCGATTAAAGATAGCTCTGTTTATATTTCTCTCTCATGTCTTTATTCAAATTCCAAAACAATTTAATAGGTTTTATCGATAACGCTGAGTGATGGTAAATAATTATGAACCTCTTTGCTACCATGTTGTAAATTTTTTTTAAGAATGCGCGCTTTCTTTGTATCCGCCTAAGTTTATTTTATGGTGTGTTTCCTGTCTTTGTTTGATTCAATCTGCCTTCATACGAATATATCTTAATGTTAAACAGTTTCAAATACTGACACGCTAACGATCTTCCGGACTTAAATTTAAAATAAAACGCAATTATCGTATTTTGTACCTGCCTATATCGTTATTTTTGGTTGATTACTGTAACTTATCTTTCTTAAAGTTATTGGGCATCGAGGTCTGGTGATTCCTTGTCCCTGTCCCGTGTGTATTTCTGCATCCATAACAAAAGGAGAATATCTCAGCTAAGGGCAGTGAAATGCACCACGTTATGTTATGTATCTACTCTTTATATACCTACGTAAATTCTTACGTCTTAAAACAGAAACTTTTTTGAAAAGCTTGTACCAATCCGGACCGTTTTAATGTTTTTTTTTTCCATAAAAAGAATGAAGTAAAATTGAAAAGAAGTGAATTTAGAATATTCTAGAATCGTTGAAATGCTGTTTATGTCATTCCAAAGGAATCTTTCTGTCATAAATAATAGTACTAGCAACGTACGATACGCGGCTTACCGAGTACTTTTATTATATGAAAATAGTATTTTTTATATAAGCACCCGTCCGGGAGTAGCTGGAATAGCCCTATAGGCTACCAGTGGTTAGGTAGAAATAAAAAAAAAACATACAGCAATCAATAGTAACAGCGGAGAGTAATCGGATTTCCCGAGTTTCAAAAAAAAACTTTATATTGATGCTGTTTATTGTAGGACAGGAGGTAGGTACTTCACACATGAGATGTATCCTTGACATCACAAAGGACTTCCACGCGTTCAGATACAACAACGGAAGCAAAAAGCGTTGGCGATAATGTCACTGTGACATTGTATGACTGTAATCATGACATCCACGCAGTTAGGTCAACGTTCAAGGATCCTTAATTATGACATAGGACTTCGTTAATCTTAATTTTTTCTGTAACACCGCTATGCAGGTATCATTTTAGTATGAAAATTTTAGATTTTTTATTATGCTTCTTTGATTATGCCAATCTTTGTGGCGAAGCTTGGGGGAGGTCTGTGTCTAGCAGCGACTATGGGCTGATAGAATATTACGCTGAATCTTACTTAATACGCTTTTATTAGCTTGGATTGTATGTACGCTTTTTTGTATTATATGTAACGGAATATTTGAACGTTATTTTTATCGACTTCAAGACGTGAGATTAATTTTAAATTGGCACACACATCAAGGACCGATGATAATACAACATTTTTTTCTGTTTCGTTTTAATTACGCACAAATATCCACTGGATAAATCAGAAATCATGAATTGTTAGTTTGGTTCTATATTTAAGAGTGTTTTTTAGTTTTAAAATTATCTATATTATTATTTTTCTTATTGCTTAGATGAGTGGACGAGCTCACAGCCCTCCTGGTGTTAAGTGATTACTGGAGCCCATAGACATCTACAACGGCTGCACCACCCTTCAAAGCGAAACGCATTACTTCTTCACGGCAGAAATAGGCGGGGTGGTGGTACCTACCCGTGCGGACTCACAAGATCTCCTACCACCGGTAAAAAAAACGTAGCAACGTAACGTTAGTAGTGAAACGTTCCTCTTTGATTTTCATTGAACGTATAGAAAGAGACTATTTGTTAAAGCTTCTCTACCACAAAAGGACTCTACGTCACTTACCTCGTCTGCGGGTTTCGTTGGCGTGATGGCAACAGTTTCGTTGAAGCACAAACAAGCGCAGTAATGACGGTTCGCGTCCACGTCCGTCAGCACGGACACGTAGAACCGCGGCTCCGTTCTTTCCGTCGATAGAGCCCATCCTTGCGGCTGACAAAACTAGTCGAAAGAAAACGAATTTAAAATTTAAAAAACGAACTTAAATAAAAAGAATATTTTGTTCAAGAGCAAGAGCAATTGCAATTTTTTTTATTTTTTATATGGGTGGATGAGCTTACAGCCTACCTGATATTAAGTGGTTACTGGAGCCCATAGACATCTACGGCGTAAATGCGCCACCCACCTTGAGATATAAGTTCTAAGGTCTCAGTATAGTTGCAACGACTGCCCCACCCTTCGAACCGAAACGCATTACTGCTTCATGGCAGAAATAGGCAGGGCGGTGGTACCCACCCGCGCGGACTCACAAGATATCCTACCACCACCAGTAAATACCGAATTATTTGCATCTTAAGCTTAATTATTTAGGAGATGGCGATAGGCAATCGCGTCAACGCTCGCAAGTGTTAGCGACTCCTAGACACTGCTCTGCTGCGTTTGGAGGTAGCTTCCGTTACTTGGCCTCTAAATGTTCGAACAATCCTCCACCTATCCGGCACCAGAGAACACTAAGTTCTTTTAAAGCAAATTTTAAAGAATATCTTCTGAATGTGCAAACTAAATTCGAAAATATCAATTTTAACTATTCCGCGCTGTAACTGTGCATTGCAATTGTAATTTATTATAATTTAATATATGTATTTCATTGTTGTTGTTGCAGTTATTGTTGTTATTCTAAGCTCAGATAATGATTGGTCGGTCTGATGCTGGTGTGCACGTAGGGCCGCAGGATCTGGCGGAAGATCAGCGCCCCAGTACCGATTTTCTCGGTAGTGTTAGGCATTGCTGAGCCGGTACCCTTTCCAAGCCTCGTTATTTTTCTTTTAATTTTTGTTTCGTTTTTGGTAAATTTGTGTTTGGAATAAATGTTTATTATTATTAAAAGCTTATCATTAACCGCTGTATTGCTGCGGCTTATGGAAAATGTAACATGAAATACAAACCTATTTGTTGATACGCATTGCACGCTACCTGTACACTAAGCTGCGAACAACTGTGCATAGTTTTAACAGCTATTGCCTGTGGCTAGGGGCCCCATTCATATCCCGTTTGATGGTTGAATTAACAATTTTTTTTTTATTTCATTTAATATTTACCCATCCTATGCCGTCGTGAAATGGTACGTCGTCCCAGTTTGTTTCGGGAAATCGCTGGAGGACAACGCCGCTGTTCAGGCCGCCTCCTGGAACAATATACGGAAAATAAACTTTATTTACTGTTCCTATTTTTTTTGTTAACGGTGGGTGAAATAGCTCATGGCTAACCTGGTGTTAATTGATCACCGGAGTACATAGACATCAACTACGTAAATGCCTCCACCCACCTTGAGACATGAGTTCAAAATCTCAGCTTTTTGCGCAATACTGCTTGCTTCATGGCAGAAATAGGCAGGGTTGTGATACCACCCGTGCCATCTCATAATACGCCCTACCATTCTAATAAGGCGCCCTGCCACCGGTATTAATTTAACATTTAATTTTAATGTGATCAAAAGCATACTAATATGTATATACCTAGTCAGGTCATAAATTCTGTCACATGTTTAATGTAAAATAATTGAAACAAGTTTATTCATTATGTAACCATTCATATACCAAAATGAACTTAACAAAACATAGATTCTTATGACACTAAAGTTTATTCAAAATGACCTCCGTCATTTTGAATACAGGCCTTCAATCTGCGCGGCCAGTCGTCTATCGCAGCACGAACGAGGTCCATGTCAATATCGGCGGCTGCCTTAATCAAGGATGTCTTGACTGACTCCAAATTGGGATGAGGCTTTGAGCACGCCTTTTCCTCCAAGTGTTGCCATATCTTGTAATCTAACGGATTCAAATCTGGACTGGAGGAGGGCCAGTCTTCGTGCCGGATGAAGTCGATTTCACGCGCCGCCAGCCAGTCTTGTGTGCTCTTCGCTCTATGAGCTGGCGCCGAATCTTGTTGGAATGCCCAGTGCCTGTTATTGAACATGGTATGAGAAACAGGTTCCACAAGGTTCGTCAAGACTGTATTTTGATACACAACTGCATTCGTTTTTACACCTTTCTCACAAAAATGTACCTCTGTTAAGCCCCGATAAGAAACTCCCAACCATACCATGAGCGAGGATGGAAAATGACCTCGTTGGACACGCGGAATACGGTTGCTTGCTTCTTCACTACTGTGTGCGTACACCTTATCATTTTGTTTGTTGTAGCTCTCTTCTACGGTAAAAATTTTTTCATCCGAAAAAAGAATTTCCCGATATTTTTTTCCCGCGTATCGCTTCAACAAAGCGCTGCGTCTCTTCAGTCTCAGGTCCATTAGACGAGCATTCAAACGATGTCCTGTTTTTCTTCGATATGCCCGAAGCCCTAAGTCTTCATTTAACACCCTTTTCACCGTGGTTCTACTTAACCCCATCTGAAGGGCCAACAGTTTCTGCTTACGTTTGGGATTTCAATGAATTCGCGCCTTTTGAATAGCTTTTGTCACTGTTGGAGTCCTAACAGACCGAAGGCGACCACTTCTTGACCTGTCATCTACACTAGAGTCTTCATTGTATCGTTTGATGGTACGATAAACGAATCTTTTGGTTATATTAAAATTTTTCAGTATGTTAAAAATTTTAATTGGCGCGTAACCGCAACGATGCAACGCAATAACTGCAACACGGTCTTCTTTAAGCGTCCACTCCATGTTTAAAAATGAGTAAAATTCTAAAAAGTATACATTTTTATTTTCATGAACAATTCGAAATTCGAATTCAATAAACATTTTTGTGGCCAGCATTCTAAATGAAAAGTTTTTACTGTGTGACAATACTTATGACCTGACTAGTTACATATAATCCAAAGAGATTCTCGCCCTTGGACATATGTAGTGCCATGTCACTGTATTACCGAGCATTATTTTATTAACTTGGCTAGATGAAGGATAAATCAGAGCACTGAATAAGCACAAAAGAGAGGAATTAATTCTAGAGACTAGGAATGCAACTAAAGTGGCATTTGGTGACATTTGTGTTCAAAACAAAAGTTGAAGGAACTTGGTGAAAATCAACCGCGCACCGATGGCGAATGGTTTTGCTATGAAAATGAAGACGACAAGTATGTTACTGGTGGTAGGACCTCATGTGAGTCCGCACGGGTAGGTACCACCACCGCGGCTATTTCTGCCGTGAAGCAGTAATGCGTTTCGGCTTGAAGGGTGGGGTAGCCGTTGTAACTATACTGAGACCTTACAACTTATATCTCAAGGTGGGTGGCGCATTTACGTTGTAAATGTCTATGGGCTCCAGTAACCACTTAACACCAGGTGAGCTGTGAGCTCGTCCACCCATCTAAGCAATAAAAAAAAATACAAAATTAATATAGGATATCTTATCGGCGAAAAATAACTGAGTTTACCATTATTAACAGTATTTTTTTTTCTTTTCATAATTAAAAAGGTAAAGTTAAAAACAAAACATCCTCTCATTGCGTATTCAGTAGAGACGGCCTGATTCGAGGACACTACCATGCATATTCCCGGTCACGTTCCGACCCGTGCTGGAATTCCGATTATTTTAAACATTAACGGTTTAGTTAAAAAACGACACATACTACAAAATCATGAACTTAATTTTTACAAGTGCAAAATTCGTAATCGGTAGACAGCATTTTGACATTGCTGATGCCCATTAGCGACGGTCACCCCTAGCCATCAGAGGGGCCTTGTGCTCTTACTGGCTTAAAAGGCAATCCAAGTAACCCTCTATCGTAATATCTACTATATTAATACGTGAAGCAAAAACTTTGTATCCCTTTTTACGAAAATTGCGCAGACGGAGGAGTATGAAAATTTCCACAGTTATAGAGAATATAGAGAAGAAGTGCACAATGCTAATATTTTTTTAAAATAATGCATAAAGGATACATTAAATCAATAAAGAAAACATTACACACACTATATACCCTGTATTTGACGCACACACGCATGCATACTATTTATTGTCAAACTTTTGTTCTTGACGTCTGTTGTCAAAATGAGATTAAATGTTGTTTGTCTTTGTTAATATTTTTTATAGTGTAGTCTTGGCGAAATTTGTGATTATAGAAGTATAAAATACAATCATAATAGTGTACAAACTTAAAATTCCAATTAACTATAGTAGAATTTCGACTACTGCGGGACCTCTAGGATCTATAAATCGCTTATATAATACTACCGAAGAGTGACATAACACGGACGTAGCATATTAAATCTTACAACAAGAAGTTTTAGCATTTTTGTATTTAGTTCTATTAAATTTAGTTTTATTACAAATCACTTTCTTTATTTATTGCTTCTGATTGTTCGTTTGGACAACAAACAAAATAGTACCGATAAAACGTCGGTTAAAAGTTTGATTAGGCCAACCTTGTCTATCGTACTATGGCCAATGCATTAAGAATTCCATTCTCTGTAGGAGACTAGACTAGCAACATTTACCTTTTGCCGCCATGGAGAGCAACCAACTATCGTGACTCTCTATAGGGGTCAATTTTTAATCTCTCGCCAACCTTGATGCTCCTATTTGGCTATTTGACGACAGTCTCTTATCAAACCTGCAAACGTAACTGAAATTTCCTCCTTCTTTAGAGAAGATAGGATCTCGACTTGAGACGTACAGCACTGACTTCCTTACATATACCAGAATTTGCTGCAACACCCAACGTTACTTCAAAAGGATCGAGCAAGACCATCTCCTGAACTGCTACGTTTTAAAAAAGTGTTAAAGTTTAAAAGTGTTAAAAAGCTTAGTGTGAAACACAAGCATGTGTGTGTGTCTTTAAACGCAATCTTTGACCAACTAAAAACACAGTAGCTGCTAAATATCGAACACGAAATAGGTCCACATGGCATTTGGCCACGAGCGCGTATAGTTCTTAACTTAGCGTAATATCAGGATTCAAGAGACATGGTCAAAGATGCTTGAGCGATGAATCGTTTGTATTTAAATCATTAATATGTACCTTTGTAATCGTCGATGCATTGACCAGTCACGAAGATTGAGACCACATAAAATAAATAATGTATCTTGTTTCTTTTAATGTTATTTACGACTGGCATTTAGAGTACTCCGTAACCCATTGGCATTAAAAGGATAATGAAAGCGCAAACCAAAACAAACATGTTTGGTATGAGCCCATGTCAACTTGGCGCAATGTCCACCATCTTTTTTTTTTTTTTCTTAGATTGGTGGACGAGCTCACAGCCCACCTGGTGTTAAGTGGTTACTGGAGCCCATAGACATCTACGACGTAAATGCGCCACTCACCTTGAGATATAAGTTCTTAGATTTCAAGTATAGTTACAACGGCTGTCCCACCCTTCAAACCGAAACGCATTACTGCTTCACGGCAGAAAAAGGCGAGTTGGTGGCACCTACCCGTGCGGACTCACAAGAGGTCCTACCACCATCTATCGTGATTCGAATGCTAATTTTGACAATGATATAAGAGTATTCCATGAAAAAAGCGTCTCACAAATTACACTAATCACTCAATTGCATACATGACGTAATATTGAATGATGTCAGTAATGCGGTCGATTCGAAACCTATACAAAAAAAACACAACATTGAATGAAACGTGGGATTTGGATTGCATCAAGCAAAAATAAGGAAATGAACAATGCTTTATTGTTGAAGGTTAGTTACAACGACTTATAGGATCTATTGTCAAGTTCGAAGATCCAATGGCAGATTGATAAACAAGACTAATCGTAAAGAACTATTACGACTTTTATTGACAAACTTAGCGATCGTATGTATGTATGGTATTTTTATACTTTTATTTTTTCATACAAACATTTGAGGTTAGCAACCAGGGTCAAGAGAGAGCTGGTAGGATGCTGTGTTAGGATCTTCAAACTATTGTCCATTGAAATTATAATAACAATTTTATTATTTCATGTTATAACTGCTAAAAATACGTGATTCTAATGACAATCATGTATTTTTAGTAGCTCTAATCAGAGCTCGTTTGTGATTGCACTAGTTGGGTGGAGTAACTGAGAGATCTCTATATTTATGTTAAGTGGCTACCAGGACCTATAGACAACTCAGCTTTCTCACCTTGAGACGTGAAAGTCGAAGTTTCAGTTACATTGGAAAATGGCTGTGTTCAAACCATTTTTTTTATTGCTTAGATAGGTGGACGAGCTCACAGCCCACCTGGTGTTAAGTGGTTACTGGAGCCCATAGACATCTACAACGTAAATGCGCCACCCACCTTGAGTTCTAAAGATCTCAGTATAGTTACAACGGCCCTTCAGGCCGAAACCCATTACTGCTTCACGGCAGAAATAGGTAAGGCGGTGGTACCTACCCGCGCGGACTCACAAGAGGTCCTATCACCAGTAAAACCTTCAAACTGGAATGCATAATTGCTTTGGACAGAAATAGGTTTCATAGTGATAAAAACAATAAGCCCGCCCGTGCGGGTTCACAATACTCGATAATACTACACTTATTTATAGCCATGATCTAGCTTCATAAGGCCGTTTATGATAGGCGATTTTCGAAATATTTATTCATGAAAACTTCACCGATGTGTAGATACAAGCCCGTTGTTTACGAAGGGCGGTCCCTATTTTAATCGTGGATAACGCAGAGGGACGAAATAGGTCAATCACATCAATTACCGACCAGTTCGTTACCAAGACTAATTTTGGACGAAATCTATTCAAATTAATCTCTCTGTGGTTTTAATGCGAAGATTGTCGATACATGAGAGAAATTTAAGTTCTATAACGAAATGGAAAACTCTTCTTCCTTTTTTTAATAAGTTAAACTCCTTTTATTGAAGCAAAACTTGTAATGAACAAAAAATTCGGCTCAACTCCAATTGAATGACATGAACATGAAACATGAAAATGAACTACAGGAAATATAATAAAAAGATAGAGTACCACGAATTATATGTTTAGATATTTTCATTTAAGGTCCGAAAACAACTATTTTTGTTTTATTTAGAAGAGACTTGATTCATATATAAATAATTATAATAGCAGATAGTAACTAGGAATAACAGAATATTTGCTACTGTTTAAAATTTGTAAAACTTTGGATACCAAAGGCACAAAGCTACCGCACCAATTTCAAATAGACAATCCAAAAAAGGAAATGTTATGTATTTGAGAGAATCATTTTCTTTCAAGCAAGATTTTCACAAGTAATTTCTATGATCACCAGTAAAATTTTATAATCAGGTAGACAGGATGATGTCTTCAGTGACAGTAAACCCTTTTAGTTGAATTCTCTCCTCCTTACACTTGTCAACAAGCCACAAAAGTGAGATGCCTATCAAAAAAACAGAAATCAAATAGCTAGATCATTATTTTCTGGATTGTAAACCCAATAATAAATGCCCCAAAATAACAGTAGCAAAAAACTTGCTTAATGATGTTAATGGTATTTAATCTGACCAGGAATCAAAAGTGGACATAATACTATAGTAGCAAGAGTTACTTACTCCATTCCACTCCATAACTAATTCTACATTACAAATAATTTTTGCAGCAATAAAATCTTGTTTATTAAACAAGACATATTGTATTGTTCAAGGCTAAATGAATTGGAACTAATTCATAGAAGCTAAGTTCTTACAACAGATTCAACATATTAAATAGCAGTGATGTTAATTCCTTTTGTAGCATTTTCCTTTTTTTATCTTTTTTTTTATGAGTATTAAACACGCATGAATTACATTCCATTTAGCTGATAAAAACATATTGTTATATTTTACTCACAGAATGACATACAACAGACAATATCCTGCAATGCATGCAAGACACATGTGGAATGCGTTGGATTTCCACATAATGATACGACTGAGATGCTCTGGCCAGTTAAAGATCAGATTTACACCAATTACACGTTAAGCCATCATACAATAACGTTTTTTAAAAAGCACTGCAGTAACAATTGAATGTGTACGAACAGCAAAACCGTCTACATGCATTATAAAGGAGTTACGCTAGAACAGCCTTTCCTAAAATAACAAAAGAAGGTCATAACTATCTACAATCTAAAAAAGTGTTCGGCCATCTTCTACAAATTATTTATTTGTAGATTAGTGTCCAAGGTAGTAAAAACATTATATATTGATCATTTGATAGCTTTTAGAGGAAATTTATATCTCTTCTATGTTACCTCTCCATACTATATGAGGTTATCATAATTACTGAATCAGCAGGCAAGTAACGGAGGCAACTTTGCATAGTGTATAAATAAAATAGAACTTTTTAACAAACTATTAAAGGAAAGACAATGAACCACCACCATTAAGATAGATCAATGGACTGTATGACTCAATGCCCTACTACTAATATCACTTTTTAGTTTGTATGAAAGTTGTGTGGGTGACTATGACCAATTGCTCAACCACTAGCATTTCAATTTTAGAACTGTATACTTCTAAATTTAGTATATGCATTTGTTTTTGATTTAACATACATTTGTAGCTATAAACTAAAAACATTTTTATTTGAAAATTAAATTTAAACATATATCTGTTGCTTAGGAACTTAGTTGAGATTAGTTATGAATCAGTTTAGTCGTTTAAAAAAACTCATAATGACGAAAATATTGGTTTATTAATGTGTTAAAAAAAATCCTCTCAGAATTTCTGTTGACATTACGATCCTGTAAGTAATCCTACTAAATAAATATAAATATATTATTTATTAAAATTTTATAAAAATTCATAACTGACGTAAGACTGGCTAAGAAAATGTTGTCAAATTTGTTACAAAAAATAGGTAGGTAAGTTTCACGCGTTCATATGTAAATTACATTAGCCTGATTGTGAATCGAATAATACTTAAGGCAGTAGTACACTCACTTTCTTTTTCGTGGTCGAATCCCACTATAACAAAGTAGTCGACGAGCCTGGACATGGCAATCCTACGACAACATTCGCGCACAAACACCACAAATTCACTTTTTAATCAAATTACAACAGTTTATCTACATTTTAAACAAAAATCCGTTTCATTACACATTTTCTTCAGGTACATTCTAAACATAAACACTATTTCCGCGCTTAATTTAATTCAGGACAAATCACGTAAACACCTGCTTTGTTTATCACTGTAGCAAGAAATTCGAAAACTAAAATAAAGATAAGAACGCGGAGGTTAGTTGTCCGATGACATCAACTCAAACCGGTTTTCACAATTATAACATTTAAAAAAGAAAACAGAATAATCGATATCTTTGCTATTAAAGTACTCTTGATTTTGATCAGGAGTTATTGCGGGTTTCGCAATAAATCATGACATTCAATGAAGACCATCACTCATACGAGCGAACGACCGACGGACATTTCTGATTGATAGTAATAACAACATTTGTCATTTTAGCGTAGTCAGTGCTGCTGCTTTAAAAAATGTTATACTTGTGAAAAAAAAACTCTAAAAAATAGTTTTTATTACATGCGTGAATACACAAGCTTTTATCGTCGTTCAAAAGCAGCAATGCTAATACAATTGAAAAGTTACTTTAAGCTTGAAGCAAAAGACTCAATTTAAAAGTTACGAATTAGTGAGTTCATAATTTTTTAGTATGGCAATTTTTACGTAATTTTCTTTTTTGTATGGCAGTTGGCTTCTTGTGATATCATTGTTGCCAAAGTAGTACTTACAAAATCTTTGAAGAAAATGTCATATACCGTACAATGGGGTAAATAGGGACAAAATCGACCTTCAGATTGAATTTTAAAATAGTTCCAATTAAATAGTCACTGCTCAACCAAAGAAATAAGTTGAGTCTTGAACGTACCTAGGTGATAAAAACCGTTACATTATTTTAATTATTCATTTTAAAAAAATAATCGGTAAAATAATGGCCGTCCCAATTTACCCAGCGTCCGGGGTAAATTGACACGGTTAAGGGTTAAATTGGGATATTTGTAAGGGTTGTCAACTCGCAGTACTGCGATATATAGGTAGGTGCCATATAATTATTTATATGGACCGAAATGATGAATACAATCCATAATTTAAGCACAATACACAACATAGTGTAAATTAAGCTGGTTTCTATTCCGAAGCGATGTGACGTGAATGATAATCAACAATACAATGATCAAAAAAAGTACGTGCATGTTATATTTTAGAAAATTATTATTTAATTTCCTTAAAAATCACAACTCTGAACCAAAATCATAAAATAGAATAAAAAATAGAAAACAAAAGGACTGGAAATGCATTAATACAATTTTATTTAATCAACATTTTCAAAATGATCTTTGAGCAAGAGTAAGATATCAGGTGAATAAGATAAAAAAAACAGCTTTATCTGATTACTGCCAATAATAACAAAAATAAAAGAAATTCTTTCTAAGCTAAATAACTAAACTCAATTAATTCACTCACTCATAATTGGATATCTCGGATTTTTAATTAATGTTACACATAAAATCTGAGGCCTGTTTTTATTTGTGTGTGTTCGTTGTGAATGTTAACAAAATCATGATTCGACGCGTGAATAGATTCTGAAATAACAAAAGTTTTGATTCGATTGAGTTCTTTTAACTTTTAATTTTTTTTATTGCTATAAAGAACATACGACCGTGCAGATATTACAAGGTAAATGTCGCGAAAAAAAGTAATTATATATATACTTTTCTTTTACCTATAATACTTACATAAACTAACTGATAAACACATTAACCTTCTTTACATCACGCAATTAAGTGATAGTATAGGCTAAAAAATCTATTATAAGATATCAGTGACAACCCTAACAAGCCATCCCTATTTTGTCTTTTGGCGTTCCAATTTTGTGTTTTCTCGTCCCTAATTTTTCCATTCTCGTTTCAAATTACCCTACATACGTCCCAATTTTCCCCAAAAAGAAAGGAAAAAATATACATTTTTTATTTTGTCGAAATATTGTATTTAGAATAAGAATATTGCAACTTACCGTTTGTTGTGGTATTTCCAGGTGTATTAAAAACTTATATAAACTGTGATCTTATTGAAAAAACAACGATAATATTACTTTTTTTAAAAGTTCTTTAAGCTGTTTTAAAACGCACTTTTCAACCACTATTTTAAATTTAATTTGACGAATTTTTGGGACCAACTTAACTCATATTTAGTACTTCCATAGTTAACTTGGTTTTTCTTCTATACATTGATAAATATTAACATAAACAAAATTAGGTAGATTCCGTGTTACAGGTACTTTGAGAATCTTCCGCAGGTTTGTCCCAATTTACACCAGGATCCCAATTTACCCCATGTCATGGTACTGAGATAAATCAAATGAAAATATGAAAAGGGATAAGTTGAAATGAAGTAAATGTTCCAGCAAAATGTTGGGAATTTATTGCAACGTTAGCAGACTTTTTGCAAGAAGCCACCACTAGCTACTTTAATACATGTACCCCTACATACATATGAAATTTCCCGGATATCAAACTATTACTAAGAGAACATTATTAAGGGAATCCCTGAGGGAAAAATTTAAAGAAATTAAAGTTCTCACCATGCCATCCCAGTACATCTTTGAAAATTTGATGTATGTTCTTAAACATATTGAGGAGTTTCCTAAAATGTCGGACATACATAATAGAAATACTAGGAACAAACACAAGCTTGTTGTGCCGATGAGTAGGTTACATAAGATACGAAATTCATTCGGGTGTTTGTCTGTGCGCCTGTACAACAAAATCCTACAAGATGTTCAAAACCTACATATACATAGGCTTAAGAAAACTATTAAAGAACATCTGTGCAATAAATCTTACTATAAAGTCAATGATTATCTACAAGATTGCACAAAGTGGGAATAAGTTGCTCGCTCCGCGCATATCAGTATTGTAATAATTGTTATGTTATAATACTCATTATAAAAATGAATATTTAACAAAAACCTTATATTAAAAAAAAAAGAAGCTAATATTAAAAAAAAAAGACATGCCCGCTGAGTTTCTTGCCAATTCTTCTCAGGACGGAGGCTAGTTCTTGTGAATTGGCGGTAGTTCTTTTGACGTTCAACAAGTATGTACTTTCATTTATGTTGAATAAAAATTTTTTGATTTGATTTGATTTGATTGAGCTATGATGATGATGATCTTACATGCATCTTGGTATAGACTGAACTCTGTATCTCACTCGCATCCTTATCGGCCCCAGTAACCATAATCCAATTACAATAGTCGCTGATCGTTCACACCTATGTTGGGTACATGCACAAAACAACTTTCGACTTTTATAAAAAAAACAAGAGGCTGATCGTCGTAGGCTCTTAGGCTATTACAGTTTTACGACGAAATACTAAACTTTAAATACCCACCAAAAAGTAATTGATTAGTTCCAAGATTGGTGTCCTCAGTCCTTGCATTCTCAAATATATTAAGTGTATAATCTATGCCTTGCATCGTTATCACCTTACCCTCTAAAATGCGTTCCTAAGTATGGTTTAATAGAAGATATTATATATTTTACAAATAACTTACAAACTACTTATATATTTTTGTCAAAATTAGACTGGTATCTGGGTTTTAAATTTTAAAATTTCAGAATGACAAGTTCTAGGCAATCAACGGAAAAATTCTATACTAATTTTTAATTGCTTTCAAAAAAAAATTTGCGTTTTTAAAATGGTAATTATTTTCAGGAAAAATCTCAGACTCAAAAAACCTTTATCTAACCTATTTTCTAGTTTCATTCATATAACATGTGTGGATTTTTAAAATGTACGCATATATACGCATATAATTATATTCTCGCCCTTGGACATAGCCAATGCCATGTCACTGTATTACCGAGCACTATTTTATAAACTTGCCTAAATGAAGGATAAGTCCGAGGAAGATATATAAAGAAAAGTGTGTGTGTCCGCTCCGACGCACGACTGGAGTTTACTGGATATAAAAAATTAAACGAAACAATACGAGAAATAGTTCTATATTACGACAACACGATACACTACAGATTATTAACAAATTAACGAGACACAAAACAAACGACTAACAAATATATGAAAATACAATAATGAGAGAAACGCGCGATCAGTACGAGGCTTTGTGGCGGACTGCCGGCGCAGCAGCCCGGCGTCACCTGCGATAACGCGGCCGCGCGTTGGCTCCTGATTGGCGCGCGCACGCATCACGCAATCAGGAGCCAATCAGGCGCATAACGCATTTCGTGTGACATGCTAGTACGATTTTGATTGGCGCGCGCACGCATCACGCAATCAGGAGCCAATCAGGCGCATAACGCATTTCGTGTGACATGCTAGTACGATTTTGATTGGCGCGCGCACGCATCACGCAATCAGGAGCCAATCAGGCGCATAACGCATTTCGTGTGACATGCTAGTACGATTTTGGTCCCCATAATTTTCATACCCCGGGCCTATATATGTAAATCGATTCTAAAGGAGTAAACTCCAATAATATATTTAAATACGTATTTTGGAGTTTACTCCTTTAGAATCGATTTACATATATAGGCCCGGGGTATGAAAATTATGGGGACCAAAATCGTACTAGCATGTCACACGAAATGCGTTATGCGCCTAGCATGTCACACGAAATGCTTTATGCGCCTGATTGGCTCCTGATTGCGTGATGCGTGCGCGCGCCAATCAGGAGCCAACGCGCGGCCGCCTTATCGCAGGTGACGCCGGGCTGCTGCGCCGGCAGTCCGCCACAAAGCCTCGTACTGATCGCGCGTTTCTCTCATTATTGTATTTTCATATATTTGTTAGTCGTTTGTTTTGTGTCTCGTTAATTTGTTAATAATCTGTTGTGTATCGTGTTGTCGTAATATAGAACTATTTCTCGTATTGTTTCGTTTAATTTTTTATATCCAGTAAACTCCAGTCGTGCGTCGGAGCGGACACACACACTTTTTATCTAGTTTTTAAATGAAGAGTGACTGTTGACAAGTAATGCGGCGTTGTCACTCCATTTATTTAGATTTATTTTATCGTAATTATATTTAAGGCTACCGGTACATGTTCAGGAAGCTTATTAACAATTAAAAACTTTAAAAGCACAAACTTTATCTGTACATGGCGGAATAGCTTTTTCAGACAGATAGCTAAATACACTAACTTAATGTAGATAGTGTAGAACATACTTATCATACATAGCTGTTTAGAATGCCGTATATTTGTAAATACACAGTAAGGAAAATCACGTAGGTATAGTCGGATTTTTAATTAGACGAAGCCAGCTGACAGTAGCTAATGTCACTTTGTGAAATAATGTTACTGTATTTAAAGTAATAGTGATGCTTTCAGTTCTTGTTCAATCACATGAATGAACAATGAGTGTGAAGAGTCATTAATTTCAAATTATAAAAGAATATTATTTATATATTACAATAAAATTGTATTAAAGTGCTCCAATATATGCTACTAGTAGTATGTAACTACAAACAGTTTTTTTTAATTTTCATTACCTACCTATAATTATTCTATTTTATACATCTATAGTTTCAACTATATGATGTATTGGAAATAGGACAGTCTTACAAGCTTCCTCGCAATGTTTTTCTTAATGTTTAAAACACTCGATATTCGGTACAGGTAGATACTATAGGAACATAATATTTCGTCGAAAAGTCGTTGGTATGTACAAAGCACGCCTAAAATTCGAACCCCGTACCCGATATCGGCAATTCGGCACAGCGACTATTCACTAGACAATCGAGGCAATTTCATTAATTCAGGAGTTTTTTCAATCGTTCGCTTTGTCACAACACTATTTTTATTTCATCAAAAACTGACAACACAGTAAACGTCAGTTGACTTCGTCTAATAAAAAATCCGACTATATATCCTACAGTAATAGTATCTCTATGTAATCTGTATTATAACCTTCCTCCTCATTTCATCCTACACTACACAAAACAGAATTTGACAACGCACAACAAACACAAACATTGATGCTTACCCACCGAAACGATAAACATGTAAAACTTGAAATATAAAAAAAAATGTCAGTTAACGCCAGCCAGGATATACCTGGATTGAAGCAAAAAAAAGTATTTAAAATTATAGTTCTCGGTGATTCAGGTGTTGGGAAAACTTGTCTAACTTATCGTTTTTGTGAGGGCCAGTTTTTAAATAAATCTGAAGCTACAATCGGTGTTGATTTCAGAGAGAGAAACATTAAAATTCGTAATGAGGATATCAAGGTAAAGTTGTTACAAGAAAACAAGTACAAATTAAACTATTTCTAAATCATAAATACTAAAAGCTAATCGTGAAACTAGTTGCCATCTGTGAAAGCGATCCTACACAATTTAATGTATAGAGATTTTCTGTAAAGCTGTATATAAAATCGTTTGATAGGTAATAATACTGGCATTTAACGCCCACTTTTGTTGTCTATATGAAACTACAGGGCTATCAATGCTTTTTGCCCCATAGCTTTTTAAAACTCTAAGCAAGATGTTAATTAACAATAACATTTCAAGAAAAAAACAATAACATTGAACAACAAGACAAGAAAATCCAAGACTTGATGACCCTGAGCAGTGCAATGGTTTAAAAAGTAGGATTCAAATATAATAATTAGTCTTAAAACAATTTTTAGCTCCAGTTATGGGACACTGCTGGACAAGAAAGATTTCGAAAATCAATGGTGCAGCACTACTATAGAAATGTTCATGCAGTTGTCATTGTTTATGATGTTACAAAGCCAGAAACGTTTCATGTATGTTTTTATTGAATTTTATTGATATCTAAACTATTTGAATGAATTATTAAAAATCATTGTCATAACAACATCAATAACATATCAAAAAATGTAAAAATATTGTACAATTATAAGTTTGTCAAAAAACAATGACCACACGTAGTCATAATTTTGTGTCTGCCTTTTTAAAACTTTTCCCTAAAATTGTTTAGTTTAAAAAACAGCTAAATAATAATGAACTGTTATTTCAGTCTATATCAGCTTGGATGCAAGAGATCGAATCCCATGGTTTAATGAATGCTCCTAGAGTCCTTGTGGGCAATAAATGTGACTGTGGTACTCCTGAATCCAGACTAGCCACCACTTATGCTCAGAGATTAGCTGATAAATATGGCATGCCTGTAAGTACGAAAATAAAAATAATGAAAATTAAGTAAACTTCTGTTTGTTGTATACAATATAGATAGGCAAATTTTAATGACTAAACACCTGTGTTGCCAAAAAGAAAAATTGGCTAATCTTTTAAATAAATAAAATGAGTATGTATCAGTTGCCTAATATGATACCTTATGATATGATATGATACCTTAAATGACTTAAACCTTAAAAAAAAATTACCTAATTTTTTATATGTACAATGAGATTGATAAAAGTTAATTTTTTCAGCTATTTGAAACATCTGCACTGTTGGATTCAGAATGTGATAATGTGGAGTCAATATTCTTGACCTTGGCACATAAATTGTACTCTAAACAGCCATTGAGAGTTATTAGTGTGGCGGTAAGTAAATTATAATAGAGATAATTATAGTAAAAATACCTACACTGGGTCTTAGGAGACCGCTTCCAAAAACGAAGACAGACAATAGTACTTATGACACCTTTGATGATGGTATAGAAAAAAAATCGATACTAATTTAAAAAAAAAACATATTTTTAAAATGTTTTATTAGTATTAATTAAGCACCATTATGTTAGTACATCTAAATGAAACGATAATTTCATAAAAAATACATTTCACTAAAAAAAACAGAAATGAAACACAAAATTAAAAACAGCTGTGCTTGGATCAACGAACGCCCGAGCGCGGCGTCTCACGGCGCGGCGCTGATACCGCGCTCCCCAAAATTTACAACTTTTTAGGTAAACTAAGCATGTGTCTATGAATATTTTGGTCCATATCATACTGATACCAAAATTGATCAAAATGTATCAGCAACTTGAGTCCGTGTGTCGAAATGATAGTAAGTATATTATAGTAACAAGAAATGAAGAAAGATAATCAATCTAACTAAAAAAGAAATCATTCCATCTTTAGATGACAAAAATAACCTGAAACCATCTTTAATGAATTCTGGATCTAATAAAATACGATCAGTGGGATAGCAACTTACAATATAACAACGACTTTACTAATTAATTTTGTAACCTGTATGAAGTGAAACAAAATTATAAGTAGAACTTACTGGGATGATTGATCTCCACGGTGGAGGAATAACATCGTGTAATAAAAATCAAACCCACAAAATTATAAATTGCGTAATTACTGGTGGTATTACTTCTTGTAAGTCTACACGGGTAGGTACCACCACCCTGCCTATTTCTGCTGTGAAGTAGTAATGTGTTTCGGTTTGATGGGTAAGACAGCCAGTGTAACTATACTGAGAACCTTAGAAGCCATATCCCAAGATGGGTGGCAGCATTTACATTGTAGATGTCTTTTGGCTCTAGTAACCACTTAACACCAGGTGGGCCGTGAGCTCGTCCACCCATCTAAGCAATAAAAAAAAGAAGTATGTAAAATTTCATGACTATCGATAATTATTGATTATACTAATTATATAAAATATAAATATAATTATACATATAAGAATAATTTCATATGAGAAATATTCTTCACATAGCTTTACAATGATTTCAGGGAGAAGTCAGTAAGGGTGTGGTCACATTGTCAAGACAGAGGAAAGTTGGTTGCAGTTCCGATCAGAATAGTTGTCTATGCAACTGAAAATAACATTGAAACATGAAAGTATTGTCGGTCAGTTATGATCCAAACATAAATACAGGAAGGGATCAAATGAAACATTTTCCGTTAAATTATACATGAATTAATTTTGAATTGCCTTAGCAATTTTATTTTTTAGGACTAAAACTAATAGCTGATTCGTAATGTCAACATCATGCTGTCTCTCTCGTGCGCCCACAGCGGCGGCATGCTGTCAACATGCGCATATATTTATTCGTTGTTTGAAAGGATTTGACGGTAGGCAGCTGCTCGGCTCTGTCCCTGGTATTGCCGACGTCCATGAGCGACGTTGACCACCCTCTATCAGGTGAGCCGTATGCTCTTCTGCCTATAAGGGCAATAAAAAGATTTAAAAAACTATACCTACAACCCATAGGATTGAAAACGTTTCAAACTTTTTTTGAGCGGTTTTGTATAGCCCTTGGCGTTTTTGGTAGTAAAAAAGTTTATATCCTTATGAGCCAGTGTGATGGCAACATGTAACCTAACTTACTGTTCTTTAAATATTATTGTTGGCATAAATGGAATTTCTCAAATAAGGCCAATAACGGAAAATACCTTTCCTATATACGTGTCGACTTTTAGTCACACACCAAGGTTCAAAGCTAATTGGGGGGAATAATAGAGTTAGAATAGGGACAAATCTGGGATGTCAATACTTTTGTTGAGTTGTTAGATTTAACTTTGTTGAACTGAAAATGAGTTTTATATTAGATGTTTAAGAATTTTAAATGGTTTCATTTAGTCATCAAAGTTTTGTAACTCATTAAAGATTTTAAGAAGTTAATTACCTAAAGTTAGGTAAACTTACCTAACAACTAAATAGTGCCAGCCTCTTCGAAAAAGTCTTGTCCCCATATGTAACCTGATTCACCCCAAAGCCAAGATGAATCGGGTCAAGCTAGTTTTTTAAGTTTTTGTGTATTGTAATGACCTATGTATAATAATGCATCGTACATAAAAAAATAATTTAACCTCCGGAACCATTTTAGTCTCAATTTTATTGGTGTTGCCCTAAAAAAAAATCATTGAAACATTTGTGTTGGATTTGGAAAGGGTCCCGATTCCCCCCAATGTACGGTAATTACGTTTATTATGTTTAAAATTTTATTTAAATTGTACAGAAAAAAATTCAAAATAAATGTAACATAAAAAATAAATCAATTTCGAACCATGAATCCATGAATAGATAGTCTAAATCAGGACTATCTAGTAGGAAATATATAAAACTCGTACTATTTTCAATCCCCCAAAGATGTAATAATCTTTACCTGGTTAATAATAATACTGATCTCACTGTAAAAAGATAAATATGAGGCCAAATGAATTTATATGAATTAACATAGCAATCTACATAATATGCAAATCAATGTCTCTATGATGTATTTTGTTACTTTCATTTAAATGTTAAGATTCTACAACTTTAAATTATTATATTATTGAAGATTCAATTTTTATTAAAATAATGTTATATTTATGTATTTGTAGTTTTATTGATGTTTTCTAGTGTTCTAAACGAATTCTAGAAATCTATAAATAAGCCCAAGCATGCATGCATTGTTCTTGTAAAACTATTTAAAGAATATACTGTACATTTTGTCTTAAAGGGACTGTAAATACTTTTCAAATAGAATTGTTACCTTCGGATAATACTGTTTATCTTTTAAGTTTTTTCACTCATACATTCCCACTTTTGATATCATCTGTCAGCGACTCCGTGGCGCAACGGTAGCGCGTCTGACTCCAGATCAGAAGGTTGCGTGTTCAAATCACGTCGGGGTCAAGTTTAATTTTTTGTTCTACAATTTAGCATTGCAATAAATTTCATCTTATTTTCTAATCTTTTAAAATACTACAATATCACGATCGGACATAACTTGCGGCTTAAGTTCATGAGGATGAATTGAGTAGGTACTTTTTATTTTTAGATATCTCTGTATCTCAGAATATAATATTTTGGGTTAAGGAATTATTAAATAAAACAATATTGTTATGTAATGCAATCAATGCTTATTTAATTATTGATAAACGTTTTAAAGGACACCGGACACTAGTACACAGACATCAAAATATTCATATAATTTTATTATTAGATGACTATGAAACGATCCATTTTCATAATGACATTTAATAAAAAAAAAGTAATATTTTTTGTAAATGTTACATATGATGGTAAAAGTGGTAAATATTTACATTTACTCAAAACGCATAAGACTAATATTCCTATATGTGCTAATAGTATTTGGCAAAGCATTTTAAATTATAGTACGAGAAAAGTTTGATCAATCAAGAAGCAAACCTAAGCGCTATGTACACTAATGCTTTGTTTTGGTAAGTTTTGTAAGTGAATTAATCGTCATCTTCAAAAATTGTTTGTGAGATATACATATTTTATAAGTTTTCTTTTCTACATATTATTATGTTTTCTATTAACTTGGATGTTTATTTAACATCACGTAAAGGACGAAAATTAAAATTGTACAACCTAACTAAATTAAGCCTTCATAGGCTATTAGAACGCAAGAGGCAGAATTATTAGATTATTTATATTTAGGTTATTATTCTTCATAATATTGGTTTTCAAAGTCTATATAAAGTTTTCTATTACTTATGAAAAGTTATTACTTTTGATTTAGATATACGTATATGATGTAGTTATAATCATTATTATTTATATTCTATTACAGCAGATCCATCAACAATAAACCCTCTTTATTTAGCTTCTATTTTACATTCTATATTAAATGTTAGATAAAACAACACACACTAAAATTAAGAACATTGTTAATCAATTGCACTAACACAAACTACAACCTAATTTAAGCTCGTTTGATAACGAATCTAATGCTATCGCGTAAGACCGGGTGTTTATCGATCAACAGATTACATATTAAATTATTTTTTTAATTTCATGGTCAAGTACAACCACTTATTTTAGATTGAGCTAGACTAAGCTATGTCTAATAGTAATACTTTTGAGAATCCAATGTCAAAAGCTACAAGTTCAGTAAAGGGCTTCCTCTCAACCAGCTCGAACATCAATTTAACCAAATAACTTTATTTCCGATACAGTGTCTGTCTGTTGTGTGCTCAGTCTTACGCCCTACACGAGAAATAATATTGAGTATAACACAGCCATTTCTCGCAACATTTAGAATGTCAATTATTTAATCTAGATTGTTATTTCGAATAGCCACTAGTGAACTTTTCTGAATGCAAATTTCTATATGGAATCTCACACAACAATGTGGTGTATATAGGTTTTAGGTTTTTTAGCTTGTTTATAAATCAAAATTTATATTATTATAAATAAATATAACGATTATTAGAATATTGTACAAATATGTTAGTTGAAGAAAACACGATTACACCAATTTTACATTACAATATAATTGAAACAATTTTCAAGACATTAATTTATCAACTTTATTAACAACAAAAAAATTACGCAGATAAGAAACGACGCAAAACACTTTTTGCCAAGAATATCAACACTGTATTTTAATACAAAATTCTGAAACCACATGTTTCTTTAATTGCCAAGATAATGACAAAAATGAGCCACATTCCGTGGCACACAAACAGGATACGATGATATTTTTGTAACACCGTTAAAACGCTTAATCTTCAGAAAGGAGATATTATTCTAATTCATTATTCCACGACGGAATTATACTAGACTTCGAGCAATCTTCGTTAAAATATTAAATGTTTTTTGGAAAATATATTGAAATAGCGTCGGGTTACAGTGTCGAATGAGTTCTTCCCGTCACGTAGATCAGTCGGCATCACGCGACGCCGATGTCCCTGACGGCCTGCTGCAGCTGCTCCAAAGTGAATCAGAAGTTCTGCCAGGTGGTGATGACGAGCATGTTGGTGTCGAGGGCGCGGGCGATGCGCTCGTGCACCCCGTGGCTGAGCCACAGGATCCTCAGCGCCTCGTACCGCTCGTGGCACAGGTGCAGCGGGTTGCCGCGGGACAGACCCTGACAACCATTCAAAGTATAAGTGTGGCTGCTCGCAGATACGGCTAAGTTACAATTTTTTTTATTGCTCATTGTGTGGACGAGCTCACAGCCCACCTAGTGTTAAGTGGTAGCTCGAGCCCATAGACATTACAACGTAAATGCGCCATCCAACTTGAGATATAAGTTCTAAGGTCTCAGTATAGTCACTAAGGCTGCCCCACCCTTCAAACCGAAACGCATTACTGCTTCACAGCAGAAACAGGCGGGGTGGTGGTACCTACCCGTGCGGACTCACAAGAGGTTCTACCACCAGTAATTTATTTTTATTTTTGAAGTGAAAACTTCTTTAGAATCGTTGTGATTTCAAACCGGATGCAACGGAAAAAACGACAGGTAAGAGACACAAATACAAAAATGTGTAGGATGAAGCCAGCAAAGAATGAGACAGAAATATACATACTATTTAATACAGCGCCATCTGTGAGATTTTTTAATACTAACGTGTGTATGAAAGCTCTTGTAGTGAATTTTAATTTAGGATTATACGTGAAATTAAAATATCAATTCACAGAGGGCGCTACCTTACCATTATTACTAATGACAAAATTTTACATATACTTAAGACGTTTAATTAGGATAATTGTATTTTAATTTTGGAAGGTTTCACTTCTACCACGTGTGAATTGCACACATTTTGTATTATTTATTTATTTATTTAATTTATTCTTTCTTTGCTCAAAGAATTACATAGATTTTTCGGGGGAATGGTTTCTTGGTGATAAATCGGCGTTTATACGAAAAATTTATGATAAGCAAGTTCAGTTAATGAATATGAATCAGTGAGATGAATATATGTATTTTTCTTTCTTTATCATATCACTCTTGTTAGAGCGGTCGTGGTCGTCATTCAGTATCATTGATGTGGACAGATGTTATGTGCCTCACGAGCAATCGTCACCTCTCGGTTTGTGTAGAGCCTGATGTACTCATGTAATAACCGCCAAATGCCGACATGACTTGGTCGCTATCGACTTGTATACTAAATTTTTTATTTTTTTATTTTAGAGTAGTATTTTGGTTTATAGCTTCAGGAATCATTTCTCTATACCCTTAATTGGTGGTAGGACCTCTTGTGAGTCCGCACGGGTAGGTACCAGCTCCTTGCCTATTTCTGCCGTGAAGCAGTAATGCGTTTCGGGCTGAAGGGTAGGGCAGCCGTTGTAACTATACTGAGATCTTAGAACTTATATCATAAGGTGGGTGGCGCATTTACGTTGTAGATGTCTATGGGCTCCAGTGACCATTTAACACCAGGTGGGCTGTGAGCTCGTCCACCCATCTAAGCAATAAAAAAAATAAAAAAAAAACCTCCGAAGGTACGTACCTGATCGGTCTCCCCGTACGTGTCCAGATAGGGTGCGGGCATCTTGGCGCCGCGCGAGGGTGCGGCCACCAGCAGCAGCTCGCAGGAGCGCACGCGCAGGAACACGCCGGCGCCGCGCCCGCAGCGCAGCGCGTGCCACACCACCGCGCCCACGCGCTCCGTGCCCCCGCCGCGGCTCTGCGCAACCACACACACCGTCACTTGTGCTACTCATCTATTGCGCTATCCGTGTGTTTTAACGTTCTCGATAGCAATTTTTTTTTTTCCTACCTAAGCTGAGGAGAGCCTTGAGAGGCTATTTGTTTTTATTGTTTTATTGCCCTTGTAGGCAGACGAGCGCACGGCCCACCTGATGGTGAGTGTTTACCGTCGCCCATGGACTTCAGCAATGCCAGAGGCAGAGCCAAGCCGCTGCCTACCGCTTAATACTTTCCACAAGCCTCGTTTGAAGAAGGACATGTCATAGCGCTCGGGAAACACCGTGGATGGGAGCTCATTCCATAGCCGGATGGTACGTGGCAAAAAAGACCGTAATCATATATATCAGCGTAACCTTAACTAGTAGGTGAGCTCACGGGGCCCAAACCTGACGACGTTGCTAACACGAACCCGAAGAGCCGTGCTTCGCAGAATCTACCACCAGATCGGAAATGCGACTCACTGAGAAGAAACTCAGTGGGCTGTGTCTGTGGGTTAATTTACTAGTCGAGCCCTTCGTCGCAAGCGACGGGTTCGACGAGGACGATGACCGGCTCAATAGCATAAAAGTTTGTTTATATTTGTATGGAATGGGATCGTTTGCCTACGTTTGCCGGTAGGGGCGCTGTTTCAACTGCATACAAATTTTGACTTAACTTTTACGCTATCGAGAACGTGAAAAAACTCGCACTAAGCACACCGATATACATTGTCTATATATTAATACGTTGTACCCCTTTTTACGAAAATTGCGCGGACGGAGGAGTATGAAACTTTTCCACACTTATAGTTTATATAGAGAAGGCGTTTAGAATGCTAATATTATTTTAAAATTATCCATAAAAAATACATTAACTCAATGAAAAAACATGACACTACCGCATATTTGATACACACACGCATGTTTTTTCGTTTATTGTTAAAGTCTGTGGTCAAATTGACAATAGAACCATAACAATGTTCAAACTTATAGGTAATTTAAATGAATTATGGTCGAATTTCAATCAATGGGCGCTCCCTAGTTATACAAAATGTGACTTTACGTATCCTCACCCCATAAAGCAATAAACCTAGGCTACCAAGTTTTACAAACAGGAATTTAGTTTGTAGTCGTGTTTAGAAAGAACCATTACAGTTTGAAGACGGGTACAACTGTTATACTCTGCAATTGAAACTTATACTTCAGGTCTCAGGTTGGTAGGGGCTTTTACGTGATGTCTATGAATAATTTAGCACCAGGTGGGCCGTGAGCTCGTTCACAGGTGGATTTAATAAATAAATAATATTTCACCTTTGGAATTTCTGCTTGACAGCAGTAACTCTGCGAACATAAGATCTGTCCGCAGACGAGACACATCGTTGGATTTTTACTGTCCTCGCGGTCCGAGTTAGGGCAGGGGAAGTCCGAAGCGATGTTCATCAGTTCAGAGAAGTCTTCGGGCAGCGGGACCAGCCGCGGGGGCTCGCTGGGCTCCAGCACCACGCTCGCCTGGATCTCGCCCTTGAACCAGTCCCCGGACAGCGCGGCCCACGCGAAGGCCTTCTTTCTACCGTTCGGATTGTCGATTAAATCCTTGAAAGTGAGCGGCAGATCTAGATACCCGCACATGATATCCCACTTGTCCCCGTCGACGGTTGTGAGTTCCGTGGGCGGGTTTATATCGCTGAGGAAGTAGTAGAATATGCAGCAACACCTTAGGAACGAGTGGCACTGTTTCTGTATTTGATCCCAGACTTTATTCGGATCGAGGTTATCAGGTAAATCCCCGCGTCGGAGCTCCTTAACGAGTGACAGCAAGTTTTCTAAATCGGGCTTGACTTTATATTCCTCGTGTTCTTCCATCGCCTCGGTGGTGCACGACGTGAGGTCGGCCACAATTAGGGCTTTGACCATACTGGCTCTGAACGCCTGCAGGGTTATCTGTCGAGCGAGGTGAGTGGGTCGGGCCGGACCGGCCACTTTGCAGAAGAGCGAGGGGGCGGAGAGCACCAAGGCCACTAGAGTACCGAAAGGATCGTAAGTGAGGGGCGAGGTGCACTCCAGGGTGTTGAGCGAGCTGAGCGCGTGGTGCGCCAGGTGCTTGGGCGTGGGCCACAGCGCGGGCAGCGCGGCCGCCATGCGGAGCAGCGCCTGCAGCGCGTCGCGCAGGCGGGACGGGATCTCCACCAGCAGCGGGCGGCGCTCGGCCCGCAGCAGCGCGTCGGTGCTCAGCACGGTGTACGACGTGGCGCGGTACAGCGCCGCCGTGGACGCCATCCCGCCGTACTCGGACGCGGGTAAAACCTGTAGCATTTTTTGGAACTATTAATATATTTAATTTCTTGAAACTAGAATTGTAATGTCGTAATATCAGAAACAAATTGGTTAGTTTTTTTTTCTACCTAAGCCGAGAGCCTTGAAATGCTATATCAGCGTCGCCTTAACTAGTAAGTGAGCTCACAGGGCTCAAACCTGACGACGTTGCTAATACGAACCCTAGCAAGAGCCGTGCTTCGCAGAATTTACCACCGGATCGGAAACCCAACCCACTGAGAAAATCCGGCGTGAAACTCAGTGGGCCGTGTCTGTAGGTTAATTTACTCGTCGAGCCCTTCGTCGCAAGCGACGGGTTTGACGAGAACGATGAGCGATGGTTGTTTGAAATTTGAATCTAATTATTATTACCATATTAAATAATGAAAGCGAAACTGTTTAATTTAGTATTACATTATACTAACGAGTCCACACTTAAGTTATTTCTAACTACTTAATTTTAAGACGAAACTCACACTAGCAAATTCTTCGATTAACGTCTTCGTAAGCTCATTGTACTGTGGCACCTCACTCTCAAAGTGCACCAAGAATTCAGGCGACAGCAAGTTCTCCGAGTGAGTCGAGACGTAGACCTCGGCTTCGTCAGCGGACTCCTCCTCCATGTCGGAGGACATGGCGCCCACGCTCCTGGCCCGCGCCTGGCAGTGCATCTCCTCGCAGAACTCGGTGCACACGTGGACTGACTCGGAGCACACTTGGTGTTTCAGCTTAAGGATGAGGTTGACGGCCTCGCTGTACATTTCCTCGGTGAGAGGGGGTGGGGTGCCTCCGGGGAGGGCGGGGCTGGGCAGTAGCGGGAGGGCGGTGTTACAGAGCCTTTCGCACAGCGGACACAGATATTCTTTCTTTTCCACGTCGAAGGCAGCAGGCTGGCGGCCGCGATACGGTCTGCAAATAAATAATTTCTTAGTTAAATTTGATTTGATTTGATTTGATTTAATAGATTTTAGGTTTTGCAACATGTAACCTTAACTGGATAATAACTTTTAAAAAATCGTTCCTTCAAGCATCACATAAGTTATCTTGGCGATATTGTTGGTGATTATATCATCACACACTACTACATTAATTGGTTTTATCTTACGCAAACCAAAAATAGGACACATTTGGAGAAATATATTATTAAATATTTGCTGTACCTGCGATTTTCCTTTTCAAGTACAGCATCAACATAGTTCCTACAGCAGCGAGCGTGGAGCGCATGACCACAGCTTGAGACGTGAGGCTGGGGCCTGATGCCCGCAGGCAACCACGCGTCCCGACTCCTCTCGTTGTCCGCAGCATCCCTGATCCGGCTCAGCACACCAGATTGTTGTACGAAGGCCACCAATACAAGTGGTTCTCCCGTTCCGTCGACGCGTGCCTTAAATATAATTGTCAATTACTCTTCTCTGTTATACGATCGATACATCTTACATTGTACCAATAACACTACTTTACAAAAAAAAAGTTTTTCTTTTACCCAAAGATAATTCATATTGGGCGTATTTTCTACCTGCCCCCTTACTACAAAAATATATGTCTCATAATTTTATCACGTCAAGTTTTTGATATAACCACATTTACCAGAATTCACCTAAGTAAGCTACCTTGTTAGCCGTGTCTGAGTTTGTAGTTTGTTTTTATTGCGTTTATGTGTTATTCAAACATTTTTATTTGTTTTAAAATATCATCAAGGCAGTGTAAATTAAACCCAAATAACTTTTGCTATGTTTGTGGTCAAATTATTTTGCCAAAAAAGAAGAGACCAATCACTGAATCACGTAAAAGGAGCCTAGTTCCATTACTTTCAAATCGGTAACAAACCTTGATAAAAAATGGGTTCCTGGTGTAGTGTGCGAAAATTGCAGAAGTATATTATTGGACTAGGCTGCAGGAAAAAGAAAACATTTACGATTCGGCATCCCAATGATAGAGGAGAGATAGAGATGGAGAGAACCAACAAATCATACTATTGACTGTTACTTCTGCCTCACTGAAACTACAGGTTTTAACAACAAAAACCGAAAGCACATACAATATCCTGATGTTGCATCAGTCACAAAACCTGTGCTACATTCTGAAAAAGGTCCTAATCCATCATTACCCAACTTACAGCTATTGCATCAAACTGGGATTAATGAAAAACTTTGTCAAAGCACTTGACAAAGATGGACAAGCTTTAAAGTATTTAAAAACCATTTTACCTAGTTTATCTGATGCAAAACTCAAAGAAATCTTTGTGGGTCCCCAAATAAGTAAAATATTAAATACCCCAAATAAGTAATGAAAGTTTTGAAGGTAACTTATCCAATGTCGAAAAAGATGCTTGGTATTCATTTAGACCATTAGTGAAAAATTTCTTAGGAAACAATAAATCTGAATAGGAAACAATTAAGCAGAAATTATTTCCAATTTACTGAGAAATTACCAAAGAATGGGAGTAAATATGTTGTTAAACATTCATTTTTTACATTCTCATCTGGACTTTTTTCCTGAGAACCTGGGAAGCGTGAGTGATGAGCATGGCGAACGTTTTCACCAAGATTTGAAGTTTTTCGAGGGAAGATACCAAGGATTTTGGGATAAAAATATGTTAGCGAATTATTGTTGGTCTATAAATAAGGGAAACTGATATGAATCAGTACAAAAGAAGAAGTAACACGACCCATTTTTTATTTGTTTTTAAGATAACTGTATAAAAATGATAATAAATAAATATAATCAATATTTACAAAATTGGACGTTCTAATTTTTTTCCAGCTTCAGTTTTTAAGTAAGGATTTATAACTCTACCAATATATATCAGTTTCATCTCTGGGTAAAAAACCTTGTAAAGTAGTGTAATTGATCTCATTTAAAATCAGTGCAAGGTTGCAATCGCGGCATAGGAATAATTTTCTTATTTCACTTTCTCACTTATTCCTAGTGACCGATCCAGTAGGTATTTTTAACAGTCAAAGATCCATAAGCATATGTCCTATCCCACGTCATATTTAGTTAACATCAGCATCGCTCGTCGACATCAGTAATGCCAGGGGCACACCGGAGCAGCTGGCCATAGCATATTAAGTTTTTTTTTAAAGGATTTTATGACCTGGTAACTAAGTCCTTTAGGTCAAGTCTTTCGTTTACTAAGACTTTTTTAGTAGACTTTTTGAGGGATCCCGAGAAGTTACGTCGAGCGGTTTTGTTTCATTTTCACACATTTGTGTACTTTCATAGATACTAAATAGCGTTATTACACATTTAAACCTGAAGAAACACTAAATAGACAAAATAAAACAAATCACACAACTTCACCCCTCGTGTTCCCGCCAAAAAGTCTCGCATATTAAATAGGTACATGAACTTGAACACAGACAATCGCATCACTCGATACGCTTAACGTTCACTCTATACGTCTCTTTAACACGAAATTCGTCAATTACAA
The DNA here is from genome assembly GCF_030267445.1 of Bombyx mandarina. Lineage (NCBI taxonomy): Eukaryota > Metazoa > Arthropoda > Insecta > Lepidoptera > Bombycidae > Bombyx > Bombyx mandarina. The sequence continues at coordinate 17,330,391 of NC_143234.1, forward strand.
TATTACCACTTCGGGAAAAGCGTGATTTTACCACAAACAGTGACACCTAAAGAGTTAAGATTTATTTTGTGTTTATTTTCCATTTTTGTACTTGACATATTGAAAAAAAAACCGACCAAATAGCGATATTTTCCCGAGAACACTAAACGTCATTAATCAAAAAGACATCGGTGAACAAACAGGGAAGCAACTGGTGTTTAACTGTTGTGTCTTTGCTTATTTATATTAAGTTATATGTCATTAATCTAATACGTACCTCTTCTTGGCACATGATGCAAACCCGCGGAGGTTCCGGGACTCCGCCCCCCCACACTCCGAGAGCAGCTCCGCAGTACAAAGGCCGAAGGTCCTGTTCTTCAGCTGTTACCTAAAAAGTTGTTTAATCTTAGTAAGAATTTTGAACATATTTGTTAATACTAGTGGGCATATTTTAACAATCGGTTGGCGTACTTGAATCTTCACGTTGGATTACTTTTAAATTCGTATGCTCTTTAGTTCCCGTTTAAATACTGGCGCATTTATTCCAGCCAGAGGCACTTTCAATGAACCTGTTACAATTATTTTTTTTATTGCTTAGATGTGTGGACGAGCTCACAGCCCACCTGGTGTTTGGTTACTGGAGCCCATAGACATCTACAACGTAAATGCGCCACACACCTTGAGATATACTTCTAAGGTTTCAGTATAGTCACAACGGCTGCCCCACCCTTCAAACCGAAACGCATTACTGCTTCACGGCAGAAATAGACGGGGCGGTGGTACCTACCCGCGCGGACTCACAAGAGGTCCTACCACCAGTAATTACGCAAATTATAATTGTTAATTTCTCAGTCGTTCTATATAGTTTGTCTGCTCCCTACTAGATGGCGTTACTTTTTATTGTCACTCTTCGACCGGATTATTTTACAACAGATGACTTACGCTGTCATAATGTAACACCATTATATGGAGGGTAGAGGTAAGGAGAACCGTCTCATATGGGAGAAGCTTGAAAAAGTGTCCCACTTTCAGCACTAAATAACAGTTAAAAAATCTCCAGAATGGCGCTAGCATAGGCACAGTGTATGATATGAATTGAGCAGTTGTTAACTGATTGAAGTATGCTGAGTTAGGAAATTTAATATATTTAATGACTAGAGTAGCTAGTGGCAGTGTAATATACAAGACCTCACTCACATGTTTACGTAATCCAAACTAATTTCGTAAAATGTGGAGACATCGATTGCATTTTCTTATCAGCTTTAAATAATTTACTTCTTGTGATTTTGTAGTGCTTACAGTTCTTTCGTCCTTTTTTATTTATTTCTCTATCTTATTCTAAGAACTTTCAGCGTCTTTTTAAAAATTTACCCGGTGGCTACTGTAACGCCACCCTTATTTAGCGAATTTTAACGGACATTTTTTACACACAGAGACGGTTCTCCTTACCTCTATCCTCCATACAGTAAGTTTAGTAAGTATATCATACCTCGGTATTGGTTTCCTCGAACAACGTAGCATTGTTGGATATGAAATTTTTCATTTGAGTTTTCATCTGCGCCATGACCTTAGCTCTACGTTCCGCCGCTAGCTTCGCGCGACGTTCCTTCTCCGCTTCTGTTTTTCGGATAATTATGAATTGGAACTAATGATAATAATCATAATAATATTAAGGATATTTCAATTATTTAAAAATTTTCCATTACATTTTTATTTTTCAAGTTAATAGAGAAAAATATGGACATTTCATACGTAAAAGCCACGGACCTCAGAGGAACCGGCAAAACAAAATACGCTGAGCTCAAATTACTTTATTTTTCGTTTGAGCCTATTGAGACAATTTTACAAATACGTTATATGAAATCAAACAAACACATACCAAGGAGTTTTGTAATGTATTAAATTGGTAAACAATCTCTGGGCAGTGCCGGGTGTTAACTGATTACAGGAACTAATAGATATCGCAACATCAATGTTATCGTCTATCTTAAAACACCAGTTGGAAATCTTGATAGTATTGTAATAGGCCTATCCTACAGGAGGATGCAACTGATGCAACAAACTGCGGCAGAAATAGGCAGGACAGTGGTACCCATGCGACGGTTGCAGACATGCCCGACGCCAGTGATGCGACGTATAGTTTACGAGATACCTGCTTCGGCTGCGTTCGGTTTCTCTTCCTGATCAGTTTCCATTTTCTGTTCGTCTTGGTCGTCCGTTTCTCCTAACAGAGCTCTGCAAGTCAAATATCATCAAATTTCAGTATAGCCCAACAACAATATGACTAAATTCGTGAAGTTTATTTTAACGTACGAAACAAACAAAAAATGTAATAGACTTCTTTATGTTTGTTGGATGCTAAAATATTTATTAATTATGTTAACACTAAACATACCATAACAGGTCAAACGACCCATTTTGAACTTGCATTGAAATAGCACGCATCATTTTATTGCTTTTGCACATTTGACTTCATGACTTTTTCTTACCAATTAATCTACAGTTTTTATACTTTTTTTTGTTTTGATTGTTTATTTGTAGTAATACTTGTCGTATACCCGTTATCTGCCCGCTATGGTAGAAACTGGTACCAGTAAGTGTTGGTACGATTACTGTTAAATATTTGTTATAATTGCAAATCACAGTACACGGCAACCCTCACATTCAATTTCGCCTGTGGTAACTTTCCCATTAGACATTATGTATCGTCATCACGACAAAAAAGCTTCTATCTCACTGGGAAATCGAATACTCATTTACATTACAGTCAAACCTGGGTAAGTGAGAAAACTCTATAAGTGAGAGTAATAGCCAGGACCCGTCATTTTAAGCTCCCAAAACCTCTATTAGCGAGAAACAGAAACCTCTGTAAGAGAGAGTCGTTTTTCCCTCATGGACCTCCGTAAGTGAGACTGCTACTTATCTATACCTCTATAAACGACAGTCGAGCTTTATTTATTAATATTATTTAGGAGGAACAAATGACAAAACAAATTACAAATTTAGCATCTGCTATTTTATGACTCATTATTAACTTTTGTGGAACTTCTTACATTGTTTTTGTATTGTTTTCTCGTCAATATTGAAACTATTCTATTTCGTAGAACTAAGTAACGTTGTTATTTTATCGCATTCTTTTCGAATGGACACGTGTTCCTGTGTACCGTCCTGTTTGTGGGACTTACTCAGTTTATCGTTAATCAATTGTGAAGAAAAATTCTGTTCTGCATCATGTCAAAACGAAAAATTAAAGTACTTTCATTAAGTGATAAACTTAAAATAGTGAATGCGTTTGAATCCGGAAAATCGCGAAATGATATTCAGAGGGAGCATTAGCGAGAAACTCGGGTTAGTGAGAAACCTCTTTAAGCGAGAATGAGATTGTGCTCCCTTGAGCTCTCGCTTATCCAGGTTTGATTGTATATACAACTGAAGCGAGGTCAGAAAACGCAGGAAGATGACAGCATATAGTGGTGAGGATATTATCGATGCTCCGTGAGTGCGTAAATTTGCTATTGAAGTTATAATTCTTTAAGCGCGTTATGAAAAATTTATGAGAGTAAAATTTTACGATGCGCGCGCACCGTGACACAAAATTAACAGAATGAAGTTGCCCACTAAATCGCTCATTACAATACGACCGACGTAACTTGGCGAGTCTGAATATAGCCGCAGGTGAACTTTCCGAACCGTACCGAGAATTACCGAATTTATACGATGTCAAGAAAAAGGTATGTCCAATATGCGTGTTTGAGGATGTTGTTTAATCGATTTTTTTTCAAATTGATTAAAATTTAAATAAAAAAAAGAAATAAATTTAATAAAAATAAAGTATTACTTGTTACGCGCGTACATAAGTACACGCACCTTTTTTTCCACACAATCCACACTCCTTCATCATGCACACGTGTTCACATACAGGATAACATTTTTTTTTTAAATGGGGTACTTTAAACAAGGCAATAGTTTTATCCTTTGGGCCACGAGTCTCGAAGAAGAAATCTGATACAAGCACTTACTTTATCCTAGTGAGCACCCATTTGGCGAGATGTCTGTGCGCGTCCACTCTGGGACTGGCCACCAGCTTCTGTAGCAGCGCCACGAGACCGCAGCGATTCGCACTTTCGGCGAACGCTAAGAATTCGTAGTGGCCGCTCTCTTCGTCTCGAATTGCGTAGCCCATTAAGTGGAGCGCCTGTGAGAAACAGTATATTGGTTGAAAGTACAAAATCTTACGCAAATAATAACATAAAAAAAAATGCGAGAAAATAAAATCGTACAAATCTTTTCAATTATGTATACGATTCGCGAAAACCAGGAACTACTCAATTAATTAAGGTCTAAAACTTCTGAGTTTGTGGAAAATGTCGTGTTTACTGCTGAGAAAGACCAAAAGGATTTTATGCCTATGTAGAAGCTAAATTTTAAATAAGGAATTTTAATTAAAATCTTTATTTCAGTGACTAACAAATATGTTAAGATCTAAGTATAGATGAAAGATTTCAAATAGTTAATATCATTTGTGGATTCATAATTATTGGTAGAGTGGGTACTCTTAATATTATAAAACGTATTTAGCTTCCTTCCGTTCCAATGGCTGTGTTTTGCGTCACCGGGCAAGTAGGTGAGCTCACGGGGCTCAAACCTGACGTCGCTGATAACACGGACCCTCTAGAGCCGTACTTCGTAGAATCTACCACCGGATCGGAAACGCGACTTACTGAGAAGATCCGGCGAGAAACTCAGTGGGCTGTGTCTATGGGTTAATTTACTCGTCGAGCCCTTGCTTGAGGTACCTAAAAGCACCGTTAGTGGATCGGGAGGATCCGAAATGACGTGTTTGGGGCGACGTCGACTGCTTTCCATTCTGTCCGCAGGATCGGGAATGTAGTTACCGGCGGCCACGATGAGAGGGTTCTCGTGTCGTACCGCTTTACGAAATGGCAGGTTGAATGAGGGTTGTGACTCGCACCTTGTGCACTTGCGTCTCGGAGAAGGCGCGCGCCCGCAGGTCGAGGGCCCGCAGCAGCACGGTCCGCAGCACGAGCAGCGCCGCGTCGCTCTGCAGCAGGTGCGCCAGCATCGAGAACGGGGGCGACAGCTTCGGCAGCACCGGCGGCGGGCAGCACTCCGACAGACCTGAAGCAGGGCAGTACTATCATTTATTATTTTTGTCTACCATTCAAACCTGATTTAATGAACTTTGAAATCAGAATTAGTCTTATATAAATCATCCAAATAAATAATAGTTTAAAAAAACTAACAAAATACGCTTTTATAGAAAATCCAACTAAAAAATAGAAAACAAATTTTAGTAAATTTTAATTAAAAATAGTGTATAAAAAAATTATTTTACTGTAAAAAAAGGGTGGGGTGTTTTTCAAGATATTATGAAAATAACCCTTCTACTCATATCTGTTCATAAAATATTAACTACTGATACCATGCACCGTAATAATAAAACCGTGTTTTGTTAGTTCTTTTAAACTATTATTTATTTTTAATTTTTTAGTTGAATTTCAATTTTTTAAATATATTATGTGTTCCGTTTGACGTCCGAAGTCCATTATGAGAGTACATCGTATGATTTCCACTGCAGGTCGCTAAATTTGACTACTTCCGTTTCCTTAAGTCCCATCTACAGCGCCCTCTATAACGTCTGGAACCGAACCAACAAGCAAAGACAAGCCGCCATATTTGTCATTGTTGCGTCGTTTTTTCCCACGTGCAGTCGTTAATATTTTAAGAAGTTAGTAATTTAAAATGTTATAAGCAACTTTCGAGATTTGAAGTAGAAAGTTTGTTTCAAACAAGAGTTATGATTATCTTCCGTTTCGTGAAACCTCCAAGGCTCTACAATGAGTGACGAGGTTATCGCGCCTTTCAAAGTAAAATTTAAGTGAGGATAGTTCTTCGATTTCTTCGGATATTTCTTCGGGTTCGTCGGAAAATAAAGACTAGGGACCAGCAAGAAAACTTCGAAAAAGTGACTGGTCGCGAGATCTGAATAAAAGGTTTGACTTACTGTCGCAATAATCGGTGAGTCATGTGAATAATATTTTAACTTCGAATCATGCTATTGCTGGTCGTGCACCAGTGGTCCCGCCTTTACACTTACAAATACCAACATCTTATAATAATAATGTCTTATCTGGTTTCAACTTCCAATCGAAATTAGACAACGACGAATAGTTTTTACGTCTGCCACCAGACCGTCCGTTACCAGAAGCGGGTAGGTTTTGAAATTTGAGCATTTCTATAAAAGAACCAGATATGCAAAGATTTGACTAGCCGACTTAGAACGCGGTGCAGTATTCGGAGGTTCAAAAAAAAAAAAAAATTTTTTTTCCTGCGTTATCTAATGCTCTTTTGGCACAGAACGAATGCGTTATGCTGCCATACAAAACCTTGCCGACGGGTCAAATTCAGAGAATGTTCAGCTTAATACTTCCGCCTTTTACGAAAAGTGTAAACCGCTATTCGGTAACGATTTCGCCTATAAAAGTTTCTAACGATATCCTTCAAATAATTTTCGGTAAGCGAGCCGAGGTTATACGATAGCGTCGTAGATACCTCATAAAGAGATTAAAGGATAGATATATCAGGGAAGATATAGAGAAAATATCTTCTTCTTGTGATTATATGTTTAACCCCAACTTATTATTGGCATATATACAGAAAATTGGTGGTATTGATAAATTACAAAAGCGGCACCGTCTGCTACTCGCATCCGGCCCGCATCGCCGGAACCCTCAGCCTGTACTGCCAATGCAAAGCCATGTCGAGGTAGGCCACATTCCAATACATCTAAAGAGGCCGAAAACAGATATTCTGAGCGATGCTATCCAAATAATTCCTCAGCAAGAAAAACGGGGAGGGGGGAACAAGTACAAAGTGGAACGAAAATCAGGAAATAAAAATAAATTACTCAACAGCATTTTCAGGCGGATGTCTAAGACTATATCGAAACACCTGGACTCGATCCACCAAACGTAATATTGAAATTAATAATAACTTTATGTCAATCAAAATCCAAAATTTAATTCAATAGAGCTTTAGAACCCGCACCCCCGACACCATCTTTCAGATTTCCTCTTTTCATACTTCCCAAGACCAATAAAAAATCGAACAATTTTCAACCTCAAGGCATTGAACAAGTACATGAAACAGTCTTTTTCACCTTTTCCACCATCGAGTTCCTAAGTTTTATAACAGATTGGAATGTCAAATTGGATATGAGCCAGGCCTATTATCATCTATCAATGACGTTTCTCGGGATCAGTTATCAGGGTCGTCTACTTCAGATGATATGTCTGCCATTCGGCTTAGCTGCACCACCGCGGATTTTTGCTTCAGTGACAAACTAAATAGCCGAAATACTTCGCCAGAAGGGTCTGCGACTAGTGGTTATGTGCTTGTACACCAGGGCAGAACATCTCCCGCCATCGGAGCAAAGCTTATCCATATTATCTGGAACCGCTGCGTTCATTGACAGTGCGTTTCCAGAGGTCTTTTTTGCCACGTACCAGCTGGCTATGGAATGAGCTCCCTCCACGGTGTTTCCCGAGCGCTATGACATGTCCTTCTTCAAACGAGGCTTGTGGAGAGAATTAAGCAGTAGGCAGCGGCTTGGCTCTACCCCTGGCGTTGCTGAAGTCCATCGGCGACTGTAACTATTCACCTTCAGGTGGGCCGTATGCTCGTCTGCCTGCAAGGGCAAAAGACTTGTTGAAATCTCAAGTAACTATACTGAAACCTTAGAACTCATATCTCAAGGTGGGTGGCGGCATTTACGCTGTAGATGTCTATGGCCTCCAGTAACCACTTAACACCAGGTAAGCTGTAAACTCGTCCACCCATCTAAGCAACCGGTTATGACACTGACGAGCTTGATAGACTTTCTGGGAATCCTATGGGACACCAAATCCAAGACGAAGTCCCTACCCAAGAATTTGCTCGTGCGACTTACTGCCGGCGGTTGGAACCTAAAGCAGGCGCAAAGCCTCTTAGGATATCTCAACTTTGCGACTTTCATCACCCACCGGGGAAAGTTGCTTTGCCGAGTCCTTGCAGTACCACAGCAACAAGCTCAGGAGGTATCCTCATTTACCAAAGCAGTATTCGGACGAGGTACGTACAGAGCTGGATTGGTGGTTAGAGAAAGTCAGTCAGAGCACACCAATTCATCCACAGAGAATGGCCACGAACCACGTCATCACCGACGCGTCGGACATTCAGTGGGGAGCCCTTGTAAACAACAGAACAGAATTTTCCTACATAAAGAACGAGGGAGGAACCCGGTCACGATAATTGCTAGATCTGACTGGAAAATTGCTTAACTTAATAGACCACCTCAAAGTTGTACTTCTCCTTCACCACCTACCGGGACTGTACAACACTGAAGCCGATCACCTCTTACGCAATCGCGGCGGCTTGGAGTGGTATCTCACAGAAAAAGCAACTACTAGGCTATTCAGCCTGTGGGGAACTTGTTCGCGTCTCGGACCGCTCATGGATAAAAACTGTTTACCTCTTGTGAGTCCGCGCGAGTAGGTATTTTGCCCTGAAGCAGTGGTGCGTCTCGGTTCGAAGGGTGGGGCAGCCGTTGTAACTATACTTGAGACCTTAGATCTTATATCTCAAGGTGGGTGGCGCATTTACGTTCTAGACGTCTATGGGCTCCAGTGACCACTTAATACCAGGTGAGCTGTGAGCTCGTCCACCCATCAAAGCAAAACTCGAACGCCTGCCTCTACAACGCGTTCAGCAGATCTTGGCATTACTGACTAGCATGGCCGTTTCCGCCGCTCAGTATGATATCCAGAGTGCTGGACCACCTCAACTCAACCTCAGGTCGGTACATACTAGTGGTACCCAAGTGCAAGAAGCCCCTGTGGAGGCCAGACCTGAAAACACCTGCCCTCAAGCGACTCAAGAAGCTCAGAGATCTGAACATCAGTCTGGTGGACACTGACAATGCTACCGCCAGGCTGTCAGCAATCTACACCTGGAAGCTTGGTTCATTTTGGGTGGGACACGCTGACAGGGACATGGACATCGGCAGGAGAGAGTCTACGATAAGAACATACGCCCCTATTTGGAATAAGGGGTAAGGTTTTGTCAAGAAAATGTATTAATTCTCGTGTACCCGAATTAGAAAATGTAGCTAGATTTCTCTGTTATCTGTATTTATCTCATGGTCTCTCCTACCGGACCATTCTAGTTTATAAGTCTGTTATATAACGTCCGTTTGTGAAACTCTATCGGATATAAAAAATAGCTTCGAGCCCGACAGTGAAACATACTGAAATCTATTTCCTTGACAAAGCCTGCACCTTCTAAATTACTGATATTTGGGTCGAAAACTAATCGATCTTCACACCAACAGTCCAGTTGGACATTCGTGGCTGCTCCTGACCAATTGATCATCGATGCAGTATACTGGCTACGCAATCTAGTGAATATGACACAGCAAACCAGTGGGAATATTTAATCTATTCTTAGCAACTAAAGGCTCCACTAAGCCAGCTACTGCAGCGAGGATTAGTAGTTGGGTAAAAAGTCTTTTAGGAGACTCAGGTATTCAGGCCTCAGTTGGAAGCTGTAGAGCGGTGGTGAAAACTTTAAACTGGGTAGGAAATTACCAAATTAATGATATTTCAGCTAAAGATAACTGACGACATGAGCATACTTTTAGAAAGTTCTATCAAAAACTTATTATTAATGCATCAAACACTGATATAAATTCTGAGAAATCTTTCTCAGTATTTTCGTCCTAAATCTTATTAGGTTGATTTGAATTCAGTGGGTAATATTATACGGTTACCTTCAATTAATTTAAATTACGTGCTTAATTTAAGCTTTGCTTAATTAAACACAATAAGTCACATTGTTGCTTTTTAAATAAATCTTATTTTATTTCAAATACAAGCCACCAGGAGATAACAAACAGTCTCTCATAATGGACTTCGGACGTCAAACGGAACACATAATATAGAAATTTTACCTTCCAATAAAATTTGTATTATGTTTCCTAAGACGTCCGAAGTCCAGATAATGTCTTCCTGGGGCTACATCCATCATTATGAGCCGAACAATGACAAATATGGCGGCTTGTCTTTGCTTGTTGGTTCGGTTCCAGACGTTATAGAGGGCGCTGTAGATGGGACTTAAGGAAACGGAAGTAGTCAAATTTAGCGACCTGCAGTGGAAATCATACGATGTACTCTCATAATGGACTTCGGACGTCTTAGGAAACATAATACAAATTTTATTGGAAGGTAAAATTTCTATATTTTTTTCAATTTTTTGTTTAGTATTGAATTATTATTTAGTATTGAATTATCATCGGTCCTTAATAAGTATACCAAATTTCGAATGAATCCAACGTTTTGAAGGGGGTCAAAATCATGTTCAAAGGTTCCGTTACATACTAACATAATAACATACATATGTCTGAATCTAATAAAAGCGTATTAAAAAAAAACACTTTTATTCATAAGTCTCTACTCTAGACTATAATTTTTTTAATCATTTTATTTATTTGGTACTGAAACGTGGAATTTTTGGACATCCGAACTTGTCATTAAAGAAAAACAATCTTCCGTTTATATTATTGTTTTTTAAATACAAAATCGTTTGATAATTGCTATTTTCGAACAGAAGCTAAGCATAAAAAGATAACATGCCAACTGTCTCGCGTATCAAGCCACATTTTCCAAACTATAGCGACAGCCAGTGCACGTGTACAGTACAAACAACATATAGAACTGACCGGCAGCCTTCCTCCGGTTCCTTTGTTCCTCTTCGCTCCTGGACAGTTCTTCTCTTGTGTAGTGATAGAAGAAAGTGTCGTATTCATCGTACAAGTGCGATTTGAGTTTGTAGAGACCGCGGTTCGTGCCGCTCGTTGGCTTCACGAAATCCGCCACCTCGTTGATGACAGACTCAAGACCAGTTTCGTGCAGTTGATCCTCTGGTAGACACCTGTTGAGTAATAATATCCATCTTAGGATTCGCTTTCATTAAAGTTTAAATGTAAAAGCCACGAAGGAAAAAACGGGACAACCCACTAGCATAATACTTACTACAAAAAAAAAATCCAAATCCAAAAACCCTACGCTAACCTAAGCTTTACCCGTAGCCAAATTAGGTCCTAATTACTTCGAGTAATCAATAACAAAAAAATATATTAATAATTAAAGCTTTTTATTTAAGAATTATTTTAAGCATGCATTATTTGGAAATACATTTAGTCTGTGGACTTTTTGGCGGGAACGCGAGGAGTGAAGTTGTGTGATTTGTTTTATTTTGTCTATTTAGTGTTTCTTCTGGTTTAAATGTGTAATAACGGTGGTTTATTAACTATTAAATATCTGTGAAAATGCACAAATGTGGGAAAATAATACAAAGCCGCTGGACGTAACTTCTCGGGATCCTCCCAAAGTCCACTGAAAAAATCTCAGTAAATGACCACCATTTAACTGAGATTATATTTCATCCCATATCATCATCTCATCTCATTTCATTTAATTTCATCCCAGTTGATTAATATCTCAAATTAATCATCTTCATTTCATTACGTTTCACTCCATATTATTATTTTTCATAAAAATAAGAATATAAATTAAAATAAGACATAACCTAAAGGTCTTAGTTACCAGGTCATAAAATCCCTTAAAAAAAACACTTAGTCTGTGGCTTGTGAGTGTGGAGTGAGACGGTTTATCGGCCGAACGTAAGAGCGTCTCTATCCTATGGTTCAGCAAACAGATCAGTCGCTTCTATTCATTTCATGTACACTTCATGACCGTATATTTAAAGATGATCGATATACTAAACAATTAGACATTTGTAAAGCAACAGAGCAATAATGAGACAATAAATCTACATTTGCAGTTGTTTTCTACTGATTCTAATCCACTATTTATTTTTATTTAAAATCCGCGCATTACCTGTTGAGTTCCGAGTGTGGCATCGGTTTAACACAGAGCATTTGTATAATCTCTTTTTTTGTTCTGTCTTCGTTGGTCACTTCCCCGACGCCGGGCACGTGGCGAGAACCGACAACTAAAACAATATAATGTCAATATTTTTCAAATTGCAGCACTGCATTTCATCAGCATTTATCATGTGATTAAATTGTCGATGAGTGGCCGAGCTCATGATTACCTGATTATTCAAAGTACCTGTAACCACTTAACAATAGATATGCCGTTATCTCAGTTAACCAATGCAATAAAAAAATCCTCACGATGGTAATCGTGAAATATATAACTGAAAATTTACCCTAAGAACTGTTTATTCTTTAGTTATTTTTAAATTTAATTTAGTGAAGTAAGTCTAAGATAGAGTTCAGAGTCATCACTACAAATTTGTTGTTTTCTACTACAGACCACACACAACCCTATGCTCTATAAATATTGTTGTCCAGACAACCTTGAATGTTGTCAGTCAATTTAATTTAAGGTTGGATTCTCAGTTATGAGGATGAGCGATCACATCATTCAAGTTGGATCCTACAACCAATCTAATTTCTGGACAGTACTATCAAAGCTACGAATAGTGTATTATTGTACGAAATTTTACTAACTAGTAATTAGTAATCCTAGGAACTCTTCCACCATGCTAATTGTGTGTCTCAGCGTGTCGTCCTCGATGCTTTGCTTCTCGAAGTCAGGTGACGCCCAGTCCAGTAGATTGTACTTGTTCAGCACGTGGATCATGAATTCGTTGCTTTCGATTAGAGATGCGCCAATCTAATAAACAAGTGTCGATATTTTAGAGTGATAAGTTTGTCGGAGACGGTCATTAGTTTGGTAGCAAAACGAAGTGCGGCACGATTCCCGAGAGGTGACAACACGATCGTGACGTCACTTACCAACCAGCATTCTTGAAGAGAGGTACCTCCGTCCTAAGAACTGTCATTCGTTTTCATTAGATAACGTCAAAAGAAGATTGCTAAATTGTTCTAAGACAACAAACGCGTTTTGTGCACTCACTATTTCTCTTAACTCGATCACCTATTATAGCTATTCGCCCCTATGATGTCAGACGATGGTCTTAACAGTGCGGTCGCTCTGACAAGTAATAATTCCTTACAAAGTTGTTTAAGTTTAAGCAATAGAGCAGGTTTTTTTTTATTGCTTAGATGTGTGGACGAGCTCACAGCCCACCTGGTGTTATTAAGTGGTTACTGGAGCCCATAGACATCTAAATGCGCCACCCACCTTGAGATATAAGTTCTAAGGTCTCAGTATAGTTTTTCGGCGAGCACCGCGGTACCGTAAGTTTCGTGTAGTCGGTGTGGTGGAGCTCGATGGGGTTTAGTCGGTATTCGTTCTGCGGGGCAAGTGCTTCGCGAACCTTTTCCAAGGCGTAGCCTCCTGTGAGAAATTGGGGGAGGTGAAGGACCTCGGCCCTTCTCTTCTCCCCTTCTTCCTCTCAGGAGGCGCCGGGTTCCGACATAACCCGGTCCGTTACCCCCCTCGACCGGGTATCTGGTAAATGGATTCCCCAAAGTAACAAAAAAAAAAAGGTCTCAGTATAGTTACAACAGTCGCCCCACCCTTCGAACCGAAACACGTTACTGCTTGTTATTATATCGCGGTATTACTAATGTTAATGGTGAATAGCGACCGATTCGATAAACCATTTGCTTGTTATTTTTTTATGTATCACTGAATTTTATGAATAGGTAATATCTAGATGATGTATAATATACGTACTTGCAGCATGACGACGTCCCGATCTAACATCTCGGTCCGACACTTCACGTTGTGGTAGAAATACAGTTGATTGAGTAAGGCGAAGCCGTTCCTGCGCCACATGCCGGCGTGGACCTGGGCTATCATCGCCATTGTCTGCAGCACTGGCTCTGCGAACAAATCATTCATAAATTAGAAGAAGCATTTGGGATCGTGCGTTGTGAATATGAGACAGCCCAAGGAATAGTTCGGTCCGCAAATTGACTCATCACTCATGTCTGTGTTTTTTTTTTTGATGATGGTAAATAAGTATTTTTACCACAGGTATAGTATTTTGAAAAAATAACAAAACAATTTATCTAGAAACATCATATTATGTAGTGTATTGGTTTAACGATTTTGATTGGGATCGGTTTGAATTTATAATATCACTAGTCGTACTCGCCCGCTTCGCTGCGCATTAAAAATTAACATTATTATTTATTGTCATTATTATTAGGGAGTCCAACATTCATACATGAATACATGTACTTAATGATGTACATGTATTTTCTACACGGAAACCAGGTTTCAAGTCAATCGGATGCGTGGTTCAGTAGTTATAACGGAACGTCCGTAAAAACCACTGTAGATTTATCTATTAGTATCGATCAGGGGCTCTCAAACTTATTTTGTCTACTGTCCACTTTTAGAATAAATTATTTTTTAACGCCCCCATTTTTTCACCTACTTAAAAACCACTATAGCGAGAGCTCAGTCGGTGTCTAAGAGTCCTTCAAGATGAAATTACAAATCACCTCCCAAGCCTTTAAGCAACGCCCCCATTTTTTTCCGGGTCTCTTACCGCCCCCCTTTAGGCCTGCAGCGCCCACAAGGGGGCGTTATCGCCCACTTTGGAAAATAAATAAATAAATAATAAATATTTACTAACAATCACGCCACGTTAACCGGCCCCGTGATAAGTTCGTAAAGAACTTGTGTTACAGGTACCAGATAACGGATATAAATGTAAGATTTTTATTATACACATACATATATTTAATATACATCCATAACCCTGGAAAAGACATTTATATTTATGATACAAATATCTTCCCATGGCGGGATTCGAACCCGCGACCCCCTTGTGTAGTGACCATGTCACTTACCACTACACCAGACGGCCAGACGGCAAAATACTGGTATATATATAAAGTAACTGACCGATGAGTTCCTCCGGCGACGACTTTTGTTTGTCCTGTCGATCGAACTCCGGGCTGTGGTAGGACAGGCCGTGGCGGTGCAGCAGCAGGTGCAGGCCCGCAATGTACCGCGACAGGGGACGATGGATCGACACCGGGTCCACGGAGACGTCGTACGGGATCACGGACGCGCTCTGGTTACCCAGTTCTGCATAAATCAAGTAGCTTTATTTATACGTATTTTTTATCCATATAATTAGTTTATATTATATAAGCCGCAATGTATAACGATTTCAACCGGCGTACCATTACCGCATTAAAATAAGACTACCCTCTCATGCATCTGTTGATTTCACTTTTGATATACATGGATTTGTTACCTTTTCTCATTCATTATCATATGTTATTTTGTATAGTTTAACCGTTAAAATTAGTGTACGGGGAAGAAAACTTATACTTGGGTTATACTCGCCTTTGTACATAGGTTTTTCTTCCGCATATTTTAATAAAGTTTTTTTTAATGCTTAGTTAGATGCGACGAGCTCAAGGCCCACCTGGTGTTAAGTGGTTAGGAGCCCATAGACATTTACAACGTAAATGCCACCACCCAACTTGAGACATCAGTTCTAAGGTCTCTCTTTTTTTACAGTACAACGGCTGCCCCGCCCTTCAAACCGAAACGCATTACTGCTTCACGGCAGAAATAGGCGGGGTGGTGGTACTTATCCGTGTGGACTCACAAGAGGTCCTACCACCAGCAATTACGCAATTTATAATTTTCCGGGTTTGATTTTTATTACACAATGTTAATCCTTCATCGTGGAAGTCAATCGTGAACATTTGTTGAGTACGTATTTCATTGAAAAATTTGTACAGCTGCCGGCGGAATTCGAACGCCGGTGCATCGCTACATACGAATGTACCGGACGTCTTATCCTTTAGGCCACGACGACTTGCAATTCAATGTAACAAAAACATTAGGAATGTGTGCTTTTTATTTCCTACCTAAGCTGAGAGCCTTGAGAGGCTATTTCAGCGTAACCTTAACTAGTAGATGAGCTCACGGGGCTCAAACCTGACGACGTTGCTAGCACGAACCCTAGCAAGAGCCGTGCTTGGCAGAATTTACCACCGGATCGGAAACGCGACCCACTGAGAGGATCCGGCGAGAGACTCAGTGGGCTGTGTCTGTGGAGTTCCGCCACAGGGGGGCAGCGATACCTTTGAGCTGTCGCGGCGCGGGCGCGGTGGCGGCGGCGTGGCGGCGCAGCGCCATGCGGTAGGCGGAGGCGGTGAGGGGCCGCTCGGCCGCGCACCACTCCAGCGACATGGTGATGGACTGCGCCAGCTTCACGTGCAAGTTGAACGCGGACTCCCACTCCGGCTCGTATTCCATGTGCTGACCCACCTGAGGCCATATACACACACTTTTATCACTTTCTTTTCATTTTCAGAACAAACAGTTACTGTGAAAATTATTTCTTTTATTATTAATCACATAATATACAATTCGATCGTTTCCTACTCACAATAGTTTATTGAATGTTGTTAATGTAAGATTTTTGTAATTTCCAGAATTTCTAGTTCTCTAATCTCGAAACTTCGATCCTCCTAAAGCTTTTAATAATAAGGTCGATTATCATAAAAACTGTAACAAATTTCCTAAACATATGACCAAACTAACCATTCACTTTACTTTTTTTTATTGCCCTTGTAGGCAGACGAGCATACGGCCCACCTGATGGTGAGTGGTTACCATCGCCCATGGACACACACTTTCCACAAACCTAGTTAGAAGAAGGACATGTCATAAAGCTCGGGAAACACCGTGGAGGGAGGCTCGTTTCAAAGCCGGATGGTACATGACAAAAAGATCTCTGGACACGCACTGTGGATGAACGCAGTGGCTTCAGGTAGTATGGATAAATTCTATTCCGGTAGCGGGCCGTGCGACGGTAAAAACAAGATGATGGAATTATCTCAAACAAGTGCTTAGAGCACTCCCCATGGAACATACGGTACAAAATACAGAAAGAAGCAAAGTCCCTCCGCAGACCCTGGGGTTCTAAACAATCCGTGAGAATGGTTATATATCGGTTAGGCTAATATATAATAACAAGCGGCCTGCTCCGGCTCCGCTCGGGTCTTTAACAAAAATTGAAACGATATTTGACGTTGTTTTATTTTTTTAAATAAAAGAACACTTATTGCGGCATAACTATAATAGTTAGACATATGCTGTCGCGATACTTTTTGTAAATAATAATGCGTTCTACAAAGTCATAATACATTATTTTATTGTATCATCAACAGTTTTCGCAGGGCACGCGATGTAAAGAATATTTTAGGTAATTTGTTTACACCTTGGGTTACATTATTGGAGTTTTAGTGAGGATCCCTAATTTAAAAAAAAAAATATTGTATGTCACTCGGGAATAATGTAGCTTCCAAACAGTGAAAGAATTTTTCAAATCGGTTCAATAGTTTCGGAACCTATTCAAGACAAACAAATCTTTTCTCTTTATAATATTATTAAGTATTAAGTATAAGTATAGATTATACTTTGACAATCACTGGCCTAAAAGCGTTACATATGTGGTACCGCCCACCTGTCTAACAACCGAGTCCATCCCTTGCATCATGACAAACAGGTTGAGCAGCAACGAGAGCCCGTGGAGGAATCCCTTCCGCAGGTCGTCGTCGAAGCTCGCCGGCACGGAGCCCAGCAGGTACTTGACGTCGAACAACACGAACTGGGCGCGCTTGTACGCCACCGACACGTGGTTGCGATCGAACTCTAGACGACCCTGTTAACAAAATATTTCCTTCTATAGGACCGTATTCGAACCGTTTAAATGGTGGAAACCATGACCGCGTGAAGGTCTTGGTAAACTTTGAGTACCGTCATCATAATTTCATGTATATAAAATCGTGCGTCAATCGAATTTTAGAGAAATGCTAACGAAATATCGTATATACGTTGATATACCCTTGTATGTGTACATTGACTGATTTAGTCCGATTTAGACCGATTTCCACTTCAAGCGAAGTCTTGTGACGAACACGTTTGTTTCCGTATACATAAATGTTTATTAAATTTATTTTTTATTGCTTAGATGGTTACTGGAGCCCATAGACATCTACAACGTAAATGCGCCTTGAGATATAAGCTCTAAGGTCTCAAGTATAGTTACATTTTTCCTTCTGTAGACCGTTTTCAAGACATTTCTTCATTGCTAGCAGTGTGACTAGTGTTCCATAGGGTTTGATTCCAAGTCAGAGTAAGTATATTCAAGATATTTTGTACGGTGAAGGTCTGGGTAAGCTTTGAATACCATCATCATAGTTTCATGCATGATAGAATCGTGCGTCAATTGATTTTTAGGGATATGCCAACGAAATATCGTATATACGTTGATATACCCTTGTATGTGTACATTGAGTGATTACGTGGTATATTAGTTAGCGCCGCTGACTGCTGAGTCCAGGGTCGTGGGTCCGATTTCCAATTCAAGCGAACAGTCTTGTGACGAACATGTTTGCTTCCGTATACTTACATGTATAAAGTACATATTAAATATGTGTATCAGCATCTTGCTGCCATAGTACAGGAAATGCTAATTTGGGTCCGAATGTGATTTTTCGCTGTTATGTATTTATTATTAATTTGTATATATCAATATCGTAGTATAGCTTTTCCGGTTCATCGAGATTCAAATGATTAAAGATTAACCCTTTGATTGCCATAGTTCACCCGTGCCCTACATGGCGCATTAAAGTAATCTTGTATGTTGATTTCTGTTACTAAACTCCTGGATTGACTAACTTCGCCTTCTTTTATTTGTTAATGTATGTTTTAGTCTTTCAGTACTTTTGCAGGAGATTCATTCTCAGTACCCCCGGATCCGTCTTTCCCAGAGTCTACTAGATTCTTTTTTTTTTCCTACTTAAGCTGAGAGCCTTGAGAGCCTTGCCGCTATATCAGCGTAACCTTAACTAGTAGATGAGCTCACGGGGCTCAAACCTGATGACGTTGCTAACACGAGCCGTGCTTCACAGAATCTGCCACCGGATCGGAAACGCGACCCAGTGAGAAGATCCGGCGAGAAACTCAGTGGCTGTGGCTGAGGGTTCATTTACTCGCGTACTTACTACGTCGCTTGTGACGAAGGGCTCGACGAGAACGATGACCGGTGCTTGAGGTACCTAAAAACACCGTTAGTGGATCGGGAGGATCCGAAATGACGTGTTTGGGGCGACGTCGACTGCTTTCCATTATATCCGCAGGTTTAGGAATGTAGTTACCGGCGGCCACGATGAGAGGGTTCTCGTGTCGTGCCGCTTTATCGAAGTGGACTAGATTCTATTCCGGCGCCTTAGTAACAGAAATCGACATAAATATTTCAGTGCGCCGCGTAGGGCACAGGTCACCTAAATGGCAATCGAAGGGTTTAATAAAGATTAAATATTCCGAATTCGAATTTAAAAAAAAAAAAACTGATTTAATAAGAAATGACTTTTGTCGCTCACATTATTGCAGCGTCGGTTACACTCGCTCACAAAAGTGTTGAGCACGACAAAGAGGGCGTCGTGCTTCGCGATGAGCAGGTGCGCCAGCGTCGGCGTCGTGTACAGCTGCACCGACAGCGACGATATCGAGAACGAGTGGTCGTGGTCGTCTCGTATGAAGTCCTTCAGTATTGAGCCTGGAATTATTATTGGCGATAATGTTTTATACAACATTTATTCATTATTACTTTACGTTTAAATACAAAATAATGGATTTATTAAAAAACACTATTTTGACGCTTTTTAACCCTTTCGCTACAGCAGGACTGGCTGGAAAATGTTTCGCTAGAAACGAAGCTCAGTGCTCAAAGTCTTAACCCGCAGACACAGCCCACTGAGTTTCTCGCCGGATCTTCTCAGTGGGTCGCGTTTCTGATCCGGTGGCAGATTCTGCGAAGCACTGCTCTTCCTAGGGCCAGTGTTAGCACCACTCCGGCTAGAACCCCATGAGCTCACCTACATGTGAGGGCGAAGCTGATATAGCCTCTCAAGCATAGGTAGGGGAAAAAAAGCTGAAAGTGCGAACAACACTCATCGCATATAGACTGCGTTTTGTGGCCTGCGATAGTAGCTAAGGTGTAAATTCTTATGAACGACAAATTATTACTTAAATAACTGACCATAATTCTTGGTGAATAATATAGCCATGGTTCTCTTGGTGGAATAGTCCATGAGCGTGGTGGCGATGAGCAGTCGATGCCAGGCGGTCCTGGCGGCCTTCCACATGCGGAAGTCGTTCTGCATGACGCCGACGGCCACCCCGCCGCCCCCCACCGCCGTGCTCGAGCCCCACATGTCCTCGCCCAGCGCCACGTGGGACACGGCCATGCGCAGACTCTGCTCTTGGCTTACGAAGTTCTGAAGCCTTCAATTTATATTATTGATGTAAAAAAGTAGGAGACATAATATTAGAACTATGGGGTTTTTATGGAGTTAAAAATTTTTTTTTAAACGTATTGTATAGCGAATAGTTTCTGGGAAAACAGCGTTAGCTTTATGAACACATGTTCTGAAACCTTTAAATTTATATTATTGACTAGCGACCCGCCCTCGCTTCGCTTCGGAAACTGTAATTTATTATTGATTTCTTCACTATTTAATGGATCTTATTATACATAATATAAACCTTGCTCTTCAATCACTCTCTATCTATTAAAAAAACCGCATCAAAATCTGTTGCGTAGTTTTAAAGATTTAAGCATACATAGGGACAGAGAAAGCGACTTTGTTTTATACTATGTAGTGATGTAAAAAAGTGGGAGACATATTAGAACTACGGGGTATTTGTGGAGATGAGTATTTTTTTTTTTAAAACGTATTTTATAGTGAATAGTTTCTGGGGAAAAAGCATTAGCATTACCTTGTGGTAAACAAGAGACAATAAAATCATTTTAATAAGGCATTATAATCAGTGCCATTAGGTTGGAGGCGCGAGAGTGAACTATAGCAAAATAGCGATCATTCTTTCAATCCTGAATAAAAGATTGCTTCGAGGTAAAAATAGGCATTATGGTCTCATCTATACACTTATATCCAGAGAAGCGAGGGTTGTCTCGAAGCTGCAGATATGTCGTCTTCTCGCATTAAAACTGTATAATCTCAAAATTTACCAATTTTACATGAAAGCGTTTTAAAGATTTACAGATAATATTTTTAATATTAATCATCTTTTTAACATTATTTTTTTTATTTTTTACCAGGTACATTATCTGTCTTTTAAAGTTAAATTATGTATTAATAAAATTAATACATAATTTTGTTACTTTAAAAGTTACTTTAAAGTTTACTTTTTACTTCAAAACATATGTAAACTAAAAAAAAAAACTAAACGAAACTACGCTCTTTTTACAATATTTATGAGAAAAATATACTGGCGATACCAAATGTTTACGCATATTTTTTTTATTGCCCTTGTAGGCAGACGAGCATACGGCCCACCTGATGGTGAGTGGTCGCCCATGGACTACAACAATGCCAGGGGCAGAGCCAAACCGCTGCCTACCGCAAATTTACCGAAAATTACAAAACTACCGCATATTAAGTCAATTTCGAATATTTTTGGAAATTGTACACTTTTAAGGCGAAAAGGCGATGTCTGTCAACGTGCACTAACTAGAGATATAAAGAGTGATGTGCTGTGTACTGACCAGGTGAGCAGCTTCATGGCGAAGGTCTGGTGCGCGATGACGTGCGCGTGCATGACCAGCACCTTCAGCGTGGAGCTCTGGCGCGCCGTGAACCTTTCGAACATCGCCGTGCAGCTGAGTGCAACATCCACACGTCACCCCACCACCCACGCGCACTACCCTAACCGCCCACCGGCTTCGAGGCTCACCACTAATCTATCACTCATGAATACTCATGAGCACTTCTTAAAAGATTTTTAAATATGGTGGTGGGGATGATTGTCAAATAACAAAAAAATGTGGGAGGAAAAGGAACGAGCTAGGGGTAATAGATAGCTCAAATGCTTTATTTGAGATTGAGAGCTTAATTGAGATTTGACTTTATGACTTCAAAGTGTATAGTGGCTTTCACGTCTATGGGATCCGGGATCCGGCTCAACTGCCACTAAGTTGTGAGCTTATTATCCAATTATATTGAAGCAAAAAAGTTTGTTTCTTTTTATGAAACTTTTTAAAATTCAAAAATGAGTTTCACTATAGCGTCTCATTTCTACTCAACTATACAGACAACAACGACGCATTATTTTGTCAGTTTGTGATTCTGTTAATTGTTTCCTTGATAGCTCTGAAACTACTCTGAAATCTGGTTTTGGTACTTAAGACGTCACACAATACTACGTCACAGCGCTCTAACTTCTATCTGCTGACTTAATAGTTGTATGTAAAGTGGCGCTTTTTGTTATATATAATATATTGTTATAATATTTTTTTTTTATAAGGAACGCAACATTTACGAAAAAGATAAAAACAATAATTAAAAAATGATAATACGAGACTGCTCAACTAGGGATGTCTAAAATAGATATTTAAACCCGATTTTCGCCCCTCCGATTTCGGACTGGGATCCAGAAATCCCGATCGTACGTACATACGGTTGTACGCAATTTTTTTTTTGTTTAGAAACCCACATACTGCTCTTTATTATTTATTATTGGCAAACAATAATTCGAAAAAAAATACTTATATAAAATTTATGTTTATGTTTTTGCTGACCTTACATTAAAAATATATATTACTTTATGAACTCGTCATGTGGTTATCGATTAACTTACGAACGATTAGCTAGTACTTACATCTCGATGTCAGTTTTGAGTTTGTCGCAGACCTGGAACGAGTTGCACTTGATGAGCGCCCGGCCCTCGCGGTCGATGAGGCTCACCAGCTCCACGGAGTCGCGGTGGTTGCACTTCGTCACGCGTATCAATGTTGTTATCACCTATTTTATTGTTAAAAATGAATGGAAGTCGAATGTACGATATTCGCTCGGTTTCTAGTGGGCTAAACCATGTTTTGTTGACGTTGGGATATATGTTATGTACTCTACATGTTATTTAAATGTGTAGTATATACCGGTAACAAAATGTTGGCCATAAGTGAAGTGGCCTTTGGTATTTAAAAACACATTTAACGCTGCAATTGTTTGAAACCGTAGTGTCTCATGCTGTATAAAACCGGTTATCTACTTTAAAAAAAACTGTCACTTGTCAAAAGCTCCCTTTAACACAGAGCAACAGTTCAGTTCATAGTTATTAATTTTCAAACGGTACCTGCTCGAAGGTGTGAGTTTCGTCGTTGTAGAGCACCGTGCAGTAGCAATCCGGCTGGTCCAGTATCTGCAGGATGTCGCGCTCTGTGTCTTTCAATCTGTAAAATGTACACGAGACAACACGTGAGTGAGAGAGAACTTAACCAAACTAATAATAATAATAACGGGGAACAAATCACGCACGATCGTTCGGCCCCAAGTTACATAATTACATGCGTTTAAATAAATAATAAACATCCAAACAGTAAATAAAGCTGTTCATCACACAAATGTTTAACCGATGTGGGAATCGAACCCACGACCCTCGGTCGGACAGTCAGGCGCGCTGACTACTGCACCACCGAATCAGTCGAAAATGGAAGATAACTCTTGCGGATCGCGACCCGCGACTACTGTTTGTAGTTTACATGTTTAATACGCAAATAATTGCGTTTTCAGGTTCAATTTTTATTACACGATATATTTTTTTTCTTTTGCTTTAGATGGGTGGACGAGCTCACAGCCCAACTGGTGTTAAGTGGTTACTGGAGCCCATAGACAACGTAAATGCGCCACCCATCTTGAGATATAAGTTCTAAGATCTCAGTATAGTTACAACAGCTGCCCTACCCTTCAGACCGAAACGCATTACTGCTTCACGGCCAGGGCGGTGTACCTACCCGCGCGGACTCACAAAAAACCCTACCACTAGTACTACATTGCTTCAACATCAGCTAATTGCGTATTTCATTGAAAAAATTTGCTACGCGCTCGAAGGATTTGAACTCTTGTCAGTCGCATCCCTCGATACAAGTACACCGGACGTCTTATCCTTTAGGCCACGACTACTTATAAAGTATACCACACACACAAACACACACATGCAGTTGAAGTGGATCGGAACGTACCTGAGATCGTTCGGCAAGCATGGAGCGTGATCGTGTGTAAGCAGCCTTAGACAATAAGTCAAACAAGCTGATGCTACGATCTTCATTCTTCTTATAACATCCTCGCTTATGCCTGCCTCGGGCGGTTGATCGCTTGGAGCCTTAAAAACAAAATCAAATAACTTAGTATGATCATTAAGTGTGGAAGAAATAGTGCTAATGTAAGTTAGTGTGTCGAGTCTCTATGGGCTGTTTCCCGTTGAGCGGTACTGAATGCGCATCAGAGACAGTTAGGGATCATCTACCCATCATCAGGGATTGGGGGTGGGGGGG
This sequence comes from Bombyx mandarina, assembly GCF_030267445.1. Taxonomy (NCBI): domain Eukaryota; kingdom Metazoa; phylum Arthropoda; class Insecta; order Lepidoptera; family Bombycidae; genus Bombyx; species Bombyx mandarina. The sequence goes on from NC_143234.1 coordinate 17,354,757, forward strand.
GGTTTAACTCTTGGCTTATTCTATCAACCAATACAACATATACACTGTAGGGGAAAGCATTGTCACTTTATCATCACTCCACATACCCAAAATTAAGGTATCCTGAATGCGTTGCCTTGTAGTCCCAAGGCAAGGGCTGAATTCTCTTAAAGAAATTATGCCCACTATAAACAATAAGATAGCATTCTCCGTTGCTTGGAAAAACAACTGTTTTTTTACAAAATTTAATATTGTGCCTTCGCTGTAACATTAAAATTCTGAAGCCCGTACAAAACCTATATTTTTACTTTTCATCTTAATTCCCAAATAATATTGACACTGCTCTCCATTATTTATTGCTCTTGTACAATAAAGACGATAACATACATATATGTATACTATAAGCCCCAATCTTTTTTTCTGTTTGACCACCAATTAAGCAAGCTATACCGAACAGGCAAACTGCATGCGATTGATAAAATATAATCGTGACACGAAATTCAGTAATCAAGGCCATAGTAAAAGCTTGCGTTATCTGCACATTTTTATTACTGTTCGGTTTTCGTTTTAGATTTCTTGTTCAATTGAAGGCCATCACAAAACAATGCACATAACTTTAACCCAAATACAATTGACATTTTATTATTATTATGCACATAGTTCAGCAGCATCAGACAAGGTGTGAATACGCACGAGACACAACCATCTAGCCTATTGCTCTAATGCCAATAATTTCTCTAGTTTTCTAGTATCTCGATTTACTAAAAGACATTCGGAACGTCAGAAATGCTTTAATGTATTTTTATTTTTTATTGCTTAGATGGTTGGACAAGCTCACAGCCCACCTGGTGTTATATGGTTACTGGAACCCATAGATCTCTACAACGTATATGCGCCACCCACCTTGAGATATAAGTTCTAAGGTATCAGTATAGTTACAACGGCTTCCCCACCCTTCAAGCTGAAACGCATTACTGCTTCACGGCAGAAATAGGCGAGGTGGTGGCACCTACCCGTGCGGACTCACTAGAGGTCCTACCACCAATAATTACGGGTTTGAAACAGGTCTAAATCTATCTTCACTCAACTCACAGCATGCAAATCACAGAATGGATCCCGTTTCCAGGCCTCAGCGTCACCGCAGTCACAGCAGCCGCCGCCACCGGACTGCCCCATCTTGTACTTGTGGTGTCTATGAGCTGATACCTTGAAGCACTCCACGCAGAGTACGCAAGTGTTGTCCATGCCTGAAATCGAAGTTCATGATGATAGACAGAGAAACTCAAGATCCATCATATACTAAGCCGTTACTAGAAGCTTTGGACACCAAACATAAGGTGAATGACTGGTCCATAGATAAAAATGTTTGACCCTCCTAATCTAAATTACAATAATAACGCATTAATGGTTCTCAAACTCTTTTTTATGACTAAATCTGATTACATTGCGCAAAAATAGACAAAATAACAGACGCTGGAATTGTTGTCGAGTGATGAAAAATCCAATAAAAATATGACATTATTTAATAAACTACTAAAAATATGATTACAATGTTTGTGTAAAACTAGTTTTATGAGGAAAATATCTTTTTTTTACCTTTGTTGATAGACTTGAGAGGCTATTTCAGCTGCGCCCTAACGCGTAGATGAGCTCACCGGGCGCAAACCGGGAGTGTTGCTGACACTGACCCTAGCAAGAGCAGTGCTTCGCAGAATCTACCACCGGATCGGAAACGCGACCTACTGAGATGATCCTGCGAGAAACTCAGTGGGCTGTGTCTATGGGTTAATTTACTCGTACGGTCAGCGGTGCTTGAGGTACCTAAAAAAGCGTTAATGGATCGGGAGGATCCGTAATGACGTACTTAAGGCGACGTCGACTGTTTACCATTCGGTCCACAGGATCGGGTAAGAAAATATCATACTATATCGTATATCGTGTAGTACGTAATAATAACTCACCACATTCTCTGCAACTATATGCAGGTTCGCCTTGTTTGAACACCCGCCCGCAGAGTGTAGAGCGACGAGGGGGACCCGGTTGAGATCCTTCTGTTGTACCCCATATGAACTGTTCTAGGGGTTGGATGAGCAATTTGGCAGCTAGTTCCTCGTCGAAAGACCAGTCTGTATCGAAAATTTCCGATTGAAGCAGATTAAAAATTAATAATTATAATACATTTTTCGAATTTTTTTCTTAGAGCCCCCTCAAAAGTTAAGGGGTCATGATATTAAAAGGAACATGAGATCGCCTATATAGATAGTGCTAAAATGATATGTGAAGGGGTGACATGGGTCCCTCACGGTTTAAAAACAAAAAACACCGTCAGGACGATATCTGGTGCAAAAAACACTTCGGGTCGATGTGCTAATGGTATTAATAAGTTTATTCTTGGAGACAAAGCGAAAAGTATAATAATGTACTTTACCCAAACATGTTCTGTTGGGTTGTGGCGAATATATTCTCGGAACGGTGACGCGCCAATGATCTTGAAAGTGCGAGGGCGCCAGTACACCCTCCTGCAGATTTTTCCGCCATAGTTCCACTACAGCATCAGCACGAGCCGGCAACGTGTACCTGTTAGAGACCGGTTCGTCACTCATTTTCACTCCGCAACATTAAACATTTAGAGTAAACACTTCATAGTAGGATATAAATTTGATATTGGTTCGATTATTCGTCTCACATGGCCCAAAAACACGACAACGAAAATAAATAATGATTACAGTAGAAAAAAACTACATTTTCTCAATACGTATCGAGTGCTTGAACACCCCCCTTCCACTCAATGTCTAGTTTACTAACTAGACTGATAATAATATTTTAAATGCATCTGACCCTGGTTGATGTGATAATGATCCGCGCTTTGATTTGGCCGAGCGTCTAATTGGCAAGTAGATACCGGATGATTGAAACGTCAACATTTCAATACTTTGAGAATTGACTCACACCACTTTTGGTCCCAAGACACGGGCTTGCTTCCTGTTTATTCGTTCTGATATATTCATTTATATTTGCTTCTCTGTACGATCAAATAAAGCACAATATACCTAACGAGAATGAGGTTCGAAATGAGATCATCTAAGCACTGATAGAGAATCGTTGGCTAAAAACAAGAATTTGTATTCGCGAATACAGTAACCAAAAACTCTTAATGAACGCTGGACAACTGTTTGAAGCGCAGGTAAACAATGTACTGTACGTATTTTGGCAGAGAGCCACTGAGGATGAGCTGTCTATTTATAATAGAAAAAAAAACAAGACATTACGATCTTGGATATTCGTTATTAAGATATTTTTAAAGGTTGTCAGATAAGTTAAAAATCTTAAGGTGACCAATGTTAATATGAATTAAATTTAAATTTATGAACGCCGCTATCCGCCTCTGTTATTTACATAGTTAGAAAGCGAATTGCAACATATTTCGTAATGCGTACGCTGGTTTTCAATGTATCATACTGTATTTGAAGTATAGGCTTTTTGACCAAGTTAAGATGACACTTGGTTAAAACCGTTTTAAAGTGCCATATACTTTCATTTTTGTTGTAATTATTTATTTAATTTGACGTTGGTCAGCCCACGAGAGATCAAGTGTTAAATGTTAAAATACTACTGCTTAAATGTAGTAACCTACTCGAAGCATGGGGTCAAAGTCATTAGGGCGTCGTAAATAAAATTATTTACTATTAAGTTAAGAAAATAAATAAAACTATGAATCAGACAATTTGTTCTAACGTATTCTATTATTATTAGTTTGTGTGTGTGTGTGTGTGGATAAAAATACTGTCAGTTTTATTTAATAAGGTCACACAGGCTCGTCACACGCACACTAGAAATATCTAGCCTAGCACTAAATTATAACACAAGCAAAACCATTACCCCAGTTCGAAAAACGAAATTAAACACATCGTGTGCAAACGTCCGCACACAACCTGAATACCGCAATGTGCGAAAATAATTCGCATTACATCAAATAATAAAAGAATATATACACAGCCTAGTTATCGATTGAGAACAACGTTTCGCGCTAAAGCCAGTTTAGGAGCAAAAGGTGCGTGCAAAACATTACTTTATACGACTTCCCAAACAATCGTGAACACTTGAAAAAGTTACAGAAAGTTAAAGCAAAGGGAAATTAAAAACAGCGATGCTTGACTTAGACGAATAGTCATCGGTCAATGTGAGCTAAAACAAATTAGTTTTAATAACTACTTAATAAGTAAAATTGAATTACTCAACAAATTAACACACCACTTGACAAAAAAACACGGGCTCTCGTATTATCGATTGATCTATGATTATATGATGTGACTTGGTAACTTGTGGGTCGCCTTAACAAGTGACATTTACAAAAATTAAGTTATTCTTGTAGTCTTCCATAACGTTACATAAATATTACAAATTAGAATCAAGGCTACTGTGTAACCTCCATGGAGCTTTCATGAAAGTTCACCTAGAAACTAAGCAAATAACTTTCGGGTCATCGACAAGTCAACTATCTTAGATTGTAGTATTGTTATTGCTTAAACGCATGTTGTTTATATGAAATGTTTTTAGGGTTCCGTACCCAAGCCGTAAGAAAAATGTTTAAATATATTGTGGTTTTAATGGTTCTAAATGTATTATGAATACCTTGAAGTAATTTATGAATCCCTTCACAATTATTCGAATCATTATCTGCACAGATATTCACCAAACTAACCACTAGCTTCTGACTGACGTTAAAATGAGAATACATTTTACGATAAAAATAGCTTCTAATTATTTATACACGTATAATTTTTATTATTCAAACAAACGATCAGCGTCGACACAAAAGAAAAAATGTGTTTGTTGAGTGTGCTTTTGTTTTTGTAACAAAAACAGGTACATACGCATTTATAATATATATTTACAATTTTAGATTAAAAATATCGATTAACAATAAAAATGTGTAGAATAAATAGCAATACCTATTAAACACAAACAAATAAATCCTTAAACTAAATTGCATATAATAAAATTGATAAAATCGATTGAAAAAAATAACAACCTCTACACAGAGACCATTTTATTTACTGCTGATAATGTTTTTGATCGTTAAACTATTTTGATCTAGCGACAGCAACAAATACAGTTTTACACAGTACTACTACCTAAATGACCTCAATCTTTATACAACTTCGTCAATGTCGTATTCAAAAATTGTATACCAGTGCAGGATTACAAGAAAAATTTGATAGACACTCACAGACTTTCTCACTGGTGGTAGGAGCTCTTGTGAGTCCGCACGGGTAGGTACCACCACCCCGCCTATTTCCGCCGTGAAGCAGTAATGCGTTTCGGTTCGAAGGGCGGGGCAGCCGTTGTAACTATACTGAGACCGTAGAACTTATATCTCGAGGTGGGTGGCGCATTTACGTTGTAGATGTCTATGGGCTCCAGTAACCACTTAACATCAGGTGGGCTGTGAGCTCGGCCATCCACCTAAGCAATAAAAAAAAAAGACAAATTCAGATTGGTTTTCGTCAACGATCCCGACTCGCATGATATATCTACTATGGTACCAGGGACGACACTAAATGTGTACAAATATGTATATTTTTTAAATCGGACCATACCATCAGACCAGTGTGCTTAGTGCGAGTTTTTTAACGTTCTCGATAGCGTAAAAGTTAATTCAAATTTGTATGCAGTTGGAACGTTTGCCTACGTTTACCGCTGGGGGCGCTGTTCCAATTGCATACAATTTTTGAATTAACTTTTACGCTATCGAGAACGTTAAAAAACTCGCACTAAGCACACAGACCATTCAAATGGTCTATGAAACTCGATTCATTTATTTATTGCTAATGATACCAGATCAGCTGATATTGAGATGCATAAATAACATTAATGGTTACAGTGGTGGTCCGTACCGTACCGCGGACATATTTTTTTAGCTCAGGCCACAGATACGTATCTTGAACTGGTATTTAACAATAGAGACTGAAATTTTATTTGTTATTACTTATGCTGTCAGATAAGCTAGAGGTTTAATGGGCGGTGGCATTGTAGAATCATTAAGGGACTACGAACCAAGAGCATTCGATAAAACATTTCATATAATGCTGAATATATAATGATAAATGCCTTGAACCTAAGGTACAGGTTCGAGGCATTTACTTATCGAACGATCACTAATACAAATACCAAAGGAAAAAAAAACTACCACATTTTCACGGCGGTTAGTAATTTTCGACATTAGAGATAAATATTGCTAATTGTATTTGGCTCTAATGTATTCGATTTATGAGACCTTTTTAGAACAACATTTCAATAAATATTAGGTCTTAATTATAGTCGAAACTCCAAGAAAAATACAAAAAACTACACCTTATTTGGTGTTGTGTAAATGATAAAATCAGTTTAATTAATCTAGACGATAAAATCACAAATTCATGGTCTTAATGATGATCTCAAAAGCTGTATAATGTCATAATTAAAATCAATTATATGTTATCAATAAAATTATAATTTATTTAGCACTAATTAAAAAATCTTGTTTTCTTACTTTAGGATCTCTTGTCCAAATCGCAATTCATCTGCATCCCATTTTTTCTCTTTACAGCATATAGCTTTTAATAACTCTTTAAGCAACATATTTCACGGAAGAAAAAAAAAGACTTTAATAAAATAACATTGTGTTTTTTTAGAAAGCATATATTGTAAGCAAAAGAAATATTGGGGTAATAAGTCTTGTTTACACACAAGAATTGTCTGCAGTAAACTGTAACCGTTTGGATAGTCTTGAAAAATACGATAAGACGGAAGCATAAAAATCAATATGACTGATAAAACTTAGGTATGGGTCGTGAGCATAGTTTTCTGAGTAATCTTCACAAACAATGTTGGTAAGCTTTAAACTGCATAATCTGTGATCTAAAACATAGATAAATTAGTACCAAGCGCTTGGTTCGTATAATGAAGATGGCAATAAACCTACGATTTGAAACTGATAAGAGTTATTATCGGTTCGTTAATTATTTATTTGAAAAACAAAGCATCAACAACTTAAAAGCATCGAAATAACGAGATAGTGTTAGCTGAAACGTCCAATTTGACTTTTTTATGGATGACAAAATGCTAATATTGTTAAATAGCATGTAAAATTTCAGTATATATTAAAAAAGTACAAAAATGTATAAAAACGCTGCAATTCATCCTTTTAAGAATTTCAAATCAACACGCTGTGCCTTAGCGTAAAATTTATACACAGGGGTGAAGAGTGACAGTATCATTTTAAATAGAACCATGTATGTATCTATGTGTTTGGTGTAATATTTCAAGGCCACGCAGAAATCATTCGAATATAGTCAATATAGTTTAAAATATCATCATCATTCTCCTGCCCTTCTCCCAGTCACCTGGAGTCGGCGCAACATGTTTTCGCCTGCCCTCCTCGCTCGCGCTACATCATATATCATTTCTTCGCTCACTCCCCTCTTACACATATCGTCTTTCACGCAATCCATCCATTTCTTCTTAGGTCTACCTCTTCCTCTAAAGCTTTGCACATTCATAGTTAAAACCCGCTGAACAACCTCATTGTCATTTCGTCTCATCACATGGTCACACCATCCCAAACGCGCACGCGCACTTCTTTCAATACTCAATAGTTTATAGACATAGGATATTTTCGATTTCATACTTTTACGCGTAGTTGTCGACGAGGTCAGTAACCAAATGGTAAGATAATGACAATAAAAGTCGTGATTCCCTATAGTTTGTTTAAAAATAAGATAATGTTTGTTATTCACGAAATGGTATTCAACTTTGATTATATTTGTTTTTTTTTGTTCATTTAATTGCACGAATTTAATGGGTGAACAGGTTTTTTTAAGGGCCTTGCCGTATGATAATAACTCGTTACAGACGAGTTATATTGTAGGTTCGTATATTCATTATTGTAATGTTCGCTGTCCTACCCTCCAAACTGAGCGCACGGCAGATTAGACGACGGAAATTTAAAAAGAAAAACACAATACCTACTAAGTAATTAAATTATCTTCTCGCTTATCATATCTTAAATTATGAACATTTGATTTTAAACAGGTGTTAGATGTATCACTTTGTAATCAGGTCATTGAACTTTACGTGAAATTATCATTACGCGTACTAGTTGATAGCCTGCCAGAGACGGTCGATATTGCAAAAAATCTACTATTGGTTTAATTCATAGTTTAGAAAATTTAAGCGGTTAGCGGATCGAGAGATGAATATAGACCTATCAAGTGTCCTATGAGTTCCGGTCATCGTTTTTGTCGAACCCGTCGCTTGCGACGAAGGGCTCGGCGAGTAAATTAACCCACAGACACAGCCCACTGAGTTTCTCGCTGGATCTTCTCAGTGGGTCGCGTTTCCGTTCCGGCGGTAGATTCTGCGAAGCACTGCTCTTGCTAAGGTTAGTGTTAGCAACGACGTCAGGTTTGAGCCCGGTGAACTCACCTACTAGTTAAGGCTACGCTGAAATGGTCTCTCATGACCATCAGCATATGTGGGACAAGAAAAATCGTGCTATGAACTGAACTGTCCTCTCTTTCTATGAATTAAACCTTTGTTAAATAGAGCCGTTTGTGTCATTGAAGAGATTACCGTGCACAAAACTATGGTTGCGGTTTAATTAGAATGATGTATGTTTTGTATGTTGGGATCTTCTACAAGAAAATTAACGTTTTCAAAAAATAATGCTTCTATGACCAGATAATTTTTTCTTTTTAATTGACCAGTATTTTCTTAGGTATTTGGGAGTCTTAATCGTCCATAGTTAAAAATGCGTTCCTTCATTATTTGTATATCTATTAAAAATTACTGTTACGGGTTAACCTCGCGGTTTGGAAAGCATCCGAAACTTCAAAAAGAATACAAAGACAATAAAAAACCAGTTATTTTAAAAACCGTAGTCAAAGAGGTCGAGACCTCAAGAAAACAGGGAAATAACTATGCAGAAAATCAATATTGTTTGGAAAATTTATATTCGAACTCTTATTATCAATATTGAAAATTATACTTGCTGAGTTTATGGATTGGATGGATTGGATATTTTGAATTGTGCATAAAACAAAAACGCTCTTTTATTAATATCTATTATACCTAGTCAGGTCATAAATTCTGTCACATGTTTAATGTAAAATAATTGAAACAAGTTTATTCATTATGTAACCATTCATATACCAAAATGAACTTAACAAACATAGATTCTTATGACACTAAAGTTTATTCAAAATGACCTCCGTGATTTTGAATACAGGCCTTCAATCTGCGCGGCCAGTCGTCTATCGCAGCACGAACGAGGTCCATGTCAATATCGGCGGCTGCCTTAATCAAGGATGTCTTGAGTGACTCCAAATTGGGATGAGGCTTTGAGCACGCCTTTTCCTCCAAGTGTTGCCATATCTTGTAATCTAACGGATTCAAATCTGGACTGGAGGAGGGCCAGTCTTCGTGCCAGATGAAGTCGAATTCACGCGCCGCCAGCCAGTCTTGTGTGCTCTTCGCTCTGTGAGCTGGCGCCGAATCTTGTTGGAATACCCAGTGCCTGTTATTGAACATGGTATGAGAAACAGGTTCCACAAGGTTCGTCAGGACTGTATTTTGATACACAACTGCATTCGTTTTTACACCTTTCTCACAAAAATGTACCTCTTTTAAGCCCCAATAAGAAACTCCCAACCATACCATGAGCGAGGATGGAAAATGACCTCGTTGGACACGCGGAATACGGTTGCTCGCTTCTTCACTACTGTGTGCGTGCACCTTATCATTTTGTTTGTTGTAGCTCTCTTCTACGGTAAAAATTTTTTCATCCGAAAAAAGAATTTCCCGATATTTTTTTCCCGCGTACCGCTTCAACAAAGCGCGGCATCTCTTCAGTCTCAGGTCCATTAGACGAGCATTCAAACGATGTCCTATTTTTCTTCGATATGCCCGAAGCCCTAAGTCTTCATTTAACACCCTTTTCACCGTGGTTCTGCTTAACCCCATCTGAAGGGCCAATAGTTTCTGCTTACGTTTGGGATTTCTTTGAATTCGCGCCTTCACAGCTTTTATCACTGCTGGAATCCTAACAGACCGAGGGCGACCACTTCTTGACCTGTCATCTACACTAGAGTCTTCATTGTATCGTTTGATGGTACGATAAACGAATCTTTTGGTTATATTCAAATTTTTGAGTATGTTAAAAATTTGAATTGGCGCGTAACCGCAACGATGCAACGCAATAACTGCAACACGGTCTTCTTTAAGCGTCCACTCCATATTTAAAAATGAGTAAAATTCTAAAAGTATACATTTTTATTTTCATGAACAATTCGAAATTCGAATTCAATAAACTTTTTTGTGGCCAGCATTCTAAAAGAAAAGTTTTTACTGTGTGACAATACTTATGACCTGACTAGTTATATTATTATATCGAGGGGTGAAAGGCTATTTGGTTTAAGCGACATTTCGCTTAATACGCGATATACATTTTTTTTGTGATTAAAAGTCCATATTATTTGGTAGCATCAACAGTTCGATATTTTTAATTGAACTTCAATTATGTTTTCTCTATTCGAATGAAGAAGTTTTTTTGTTAATATTTTTCCAAATTTTAAACTTTAGTTGGGTCTTCTGTAATTTTTCCAAAACGTCGCTTAAACCAAATAGTCTTTCACCTGTCGATATAATAAAAATGAATTGCTGTTCGTTAGTCTCACTAAAACTCGAGAAAGGCTGGACCGATTTGGCTAATTTTGGTCTTGAATTATTTGTGGAAGTCCAGAGAAGGTTTAAAAGGTAGATAAATATGAAAATGCTCGGAATTAAATAAAAATAACAATTTTGTTTTTTCTTTGATGCTTCGATCAACAATACTAACTAGTGTGCTTAGTGCGAGTTTTGTAACGTTCTCACTAGCGAGCCAGTTTGCTCAAATTTGTATGCAATTGGAACAGCGCCCCTAGCGGCAAACGTACTCGGTGTTATTTTGTGAGTGCGAGTTCATATTAACGTTGTGATCTCGTAACCGAGTAATTTTACCGAAATGAGTACTACGAATGACATTTGTGCGAGTGCGTGTTACAAATTAGTGGGTTTTAACGTTTCGATCGAGTATTTCTTTAGTAGTTCTATTTTTCCAACTAGAGAGGCAAAAGTATCATGCCATAAAGCCTAATCTTTTTTTATGAAAAATGATAATATGGAGTGAAATGGATTTGATTAATTTGAAGCATTAATCAATTGGCATGGAATGAAATGAAATGAGATCAGATAATATGGGATAAAATATAATCTCTGCAAAATGCTGATTATATACTGAGATTTTTTTCAGTGGACCTTTTCGAAGACTTCGAGAAGCTACGTCCAGCGGTTTTGTTTAATTTTTTAAATTTTCGCACTTTCACAGATACTAAACAGTTAATAAACCCACGTTACTTTGTTATTGTATAGATGGGTGGACGAGCTCCCGGCCCACCTAATCTTAAGTGGTTACCGGAGCCCATAGACATCTACAACGCAAATGCCGCCTCCCACCTTGAAATATTAGTTCTAAGGTCTCAGTATAGTTACAACGGTTGTCCCACCCTTCAAACCGAAACGCATTACTGCTTCACGGCAAAAATAGGCAGGGTGGTGATACCTACCCGTGCGGACTCACAAGACGTCCTACCACCAGTAATTACGCAAATTAATTTTGCGGGTTTGATTTTTTTTACATGATGCTATTCCTTTACAGTGAAAGTCAATCGTAAACATTTGATAAGTACGTATTTCATTAGAAAAATTGATACCCGCTGGCGGGATTAGAACACCGGTGCATTGCAAGATACGAATACACCGGACGCCTTAACCTTTAGGCCAGGACGGTCTCAAAATTACACTTATACACGAAGAAATATTAAATACGCATTAACTAAGAAACATTAAATAGACAAAATAAAACAATTCACACAATTTAGCTCCTCGCGGTCCCTCCAAAATGTCTTTTCATCTTTTTTTCCTAGTTGTTCAATTGTAAATGAATAAATCAAAATCAAATCGAGTTTACGTTCTATACGGTGAAAAATGAAGAATTGTGAGTGTGAGTTGAGATATGCTACTCGCTTCGCAGGGCGTTTATTCACCGAGAGCAGCAATAATATCATTTCTCGTATATTGGTAGCACGTGATGTTTTGGCATTGGACCGTCTAAATGAAATACAACGCATTTTAACAGCATTTTAATGGGAACCAACTACTTTCAAAATTATTCGGGTAATGTCACGTGTTCAATACTATTTTGTACCTTTAGAATTAAAGTGGCTCAACCTAAAATTCGTAGTTTCTGGTAAACTTCAATATTGTAATACAATAATTGTATTTTTTTAGTTTTTCGGTTTAAACACTTTAAGGCATGCCATTTTATTTGAAAAAGACAGAAAGAGTATTTTGTCCTTTTCTAGACTAAAAGAGACTGTTTAATTTTATAAGCTGATAGAATAATATAGAAAAGAATAATAGGATACCCTCTAATCGTCACATTGGAAAAAGGTATGGCTTTATCATTTTATCATTTAAATTATTTTTTATTGCACTTATAAAACTAATTTAATTTACAATATGTAACTACATATATCTATAACTAATCCGTACTAGTCAAATTCCTCATAAATTGTCAATATTCTTAATAAAATTCCTATTAATAATATACAAGTGCAAATGTTGAGCTGCTTGCCAGAAATGAATAGTGATAATGAATAATAGTGTTTTGTTTTTTTGTTGTTTCCTTGTAGGCTGCCTGTAATAATCTAAATATGTGTGAAAGGCAATAAATGATTTTATTATTATCTACTAATGGTAGTCCAGTGGTCGAAATTTGACCATAATTTATTTAAATTTTAAGTATGAACATTATTATAGTTCTATTGTCACCTTTCTATTATCATCATTTCTATAATAATCATTGCTCTATGTCGCCAAGGCTACATTATAGAAAAATAATATTAAAGACAAAAAATATTAATCTATTCTCAATTTGACCACAAATTGATAAATCAATAAACAAAAAAAGTATAAATGCATGTGTGTGTGTGTGTGTCAAATACATGGTAATGTGTGTAAGGTTTTTTTATTGATTTAGTTTATATTTTTATTGTTTAAGCACAATTAAAAAAAAATATTAGCAATCTGCACTACTTCTCTATATTCTCTATAAGTGTGGGAAATTTCATACTTCTCCGTCCGCGCAATTTTCGTAAAAAGAAGTACAACATTTTTGCTTCACGTATTACTTAAAATGTAGGTTCTTAATAATAATACATAAGTGTTTTGAAATATAAAACTAATCTTAAATTTTTTAGTTATACCACTTCCATTCTAAGGGTGCAATTTCGTAAAAAAAACTTTGCCGTAATGGCGTAACCTTTAAAATACACGAAAACTGCCCAGCATAAACATATTTTTTTAGTAACTTTAATAGAAGTATTAGAATTAGAAGTTTATTATAGAATTTATTTAATTGTAATTACATATTTAGACATACTTAACATAATTAATCTTGGAATAGGTAATTATTTCTGCTTTTTTTAATTAAAGAAATTATGTTTTATATAGGTTTAATCATTTACCCGTTGAACGTTTATAAAATGATTGTATTTACGGTAATAGTGTTGATGATCTTCATTAGGTGGCCCAAATATACTAAAATTATTACGAGCATCCATCCTTATTTATAAATGTGTAAAGAAGCAAAATTATTATTACATTGTTCAAATTTCTATATAATTTATAAATATAAATCTGTACGTATGTACCTGTAAATATGTATATTGAGCGCGCGTGTGTGTGTGTGTGCGCGCGTGTGTATGCGCGCGTGTGCATGTGCGTGTGTGTATATATTTCTATAATAGATAGGTACACAGTGTGCAATTAATTTCGAAGTTATTCTTGCCCATCTAATGGTTGTCTGGAAGAGATCACTTAGCGATAAAACTAAGAAAGAATGTTTCACAATATTTATTCATTTTGTGTACAATAAAGAATACTCTTTCACTGGTGGTAGGACCTCTTGGGATTCCACACGGGTAGGTACCACTACCCCGCCTATTTCCGCCGTGAAGCAGTAATGCGTTTCGGTTCGAAGGGTGGGGTAGCCGTTGTAACTATACTGAGACTTTAGAACTTATATCTCGAGGTGGGTGGCGCATTTACGTTGTAGATGTCTATGGGCTCCAGTAACCACATAACATCAGGTGGGCTGTGAGCTCGTCCATCCATCTAAGTAATAAAAAAAAAAAAAACTATCTCACTCTCTCTCTCTCATCAAACAACTCTTTAAAAAAAAGCAATGATTTAATAAGAATTAAATGAAAAAGCAAAGAATTAATATATATTTACAACTACCTAGACGTCTATAAAATTTTCTAACCGAAAAAATATATATGTATAAACCATTAGAATAGATAAAACCTTAAAAAACAATATTATTATGAAAAACGAAAGAAAAAAATCTTGATATTGTATTGGTTTCACGGCAAAATTTTTAGTGACTACTTAACTTGCTTGAAAGTGAAGAAATACTCTCAAAATCCATTAATTTGTAACTCGCACTCGCACATACAATAATCGAGAGGCTCACTTTGGTAAAGCTATTCGATACATGAGACAGCAACATAAACAAACTTTCTCTCTCCCACAAAATGGGATTCATAAGTTTACCACTAGGTGGCACTGATACAACCTCACACAAATTAAACATAACATTAACATCGATTGAGTAATTAAAAAAACTCTCACTAAGTACAGGTACATTACCCATTACCCGACTAATTATAAATATCGTTAGAAAGCTTGGAATTTCAATTAAACGCCTTAAAAACAAACCTTGCGTGCTACCAATATAAAAGAAAAAAATATCGCTTTTCAAGATGAATAAACGTCCTGCAAATCGACTAACTCGCACTCAGAGCTCCGCACGTTTCACCGTGAAGAGCGTACACTCGATGCGAGTCATTCGATTCGATTTTTGAAACTCGCACTAAGCCTATAGATTTCGGGTCGGTGCAAAAATCCGTCTCGTTAAATAACAGCGCACTTGAAATGTGAGCTCTTATTTTGTTTAGTTCACTTCAGACAGCCAATGTCAACCCGTCTCACAATGCCGCAGTGTGTATTCAAAAGTTGCAAAAAATGCCCGAAAAAGCAATTTAACGGCCGGAGTATCTTACTTTCGGTAAGTACATGAAGTATAAACTATATTTTAAGCTTTAAACTTATAAATAATATTAAATTTTTAACAAAATTACCGATTTTTAACCACCGCTACAAATGTTGGCCAAGGCTCGGCCAGCACATGGACAAACTTTTGCTTAACAGAACAGTAAATGCATGGAGTTGATTTGTGTTGTAATAATTTTTTTAAATTTGTTAGCAGTACTTAAAAATTGCTTAGTTAAAATTGGTTAATTCTGCTTTTGTGTCTGTTTGTTGGATTCTCATTGGATACTTAGCTTTCCTTTTTATTTTAGCTTTCCTAGCAATCACGTGTGCAGAATGGATCTCGATTGTCGCCAGAGAAAGAAGAGATTACTTTTATAAGCCAGCTAAGAACTCCACTCATTGACACTGGACATCTTTACCTTCCGTGTTCACGGCTACTGAAACGTGGCCGAAGCGTTGTAATAAAAATATCGCGCTTAAAACCGTTTAAACGTTGTTTTATTATATGTACTAGTCGCGAAAACATAAAAATATACTATAAAAATATCTATTACACAAAACGCAACCCTAATAAAATAATAAGTAATGTATAGATACTAACAAACATAAATCTTCAAAACATAAAAAGTAAACAACTAAACTTTTACTTTTATTCATATAATAAATTATTTTAGTGTTGAACGCGACTCCCTTACCTCCTGTAGTAAATAGAAATTGAAATTTCAAGAATCAAAAATAAATAAAACAAAACGATGTTAGTTCTCAAAGCTATAACGGGAAAAATTTCTTTATTTGTTGGCGCATAAGGTTAATTTAACATTAAAGGTTGTTTAACGTATGCCTTTTCATTTGTAAGTGGCAGGAGTAATTTATTGCTTTGTGACGAATGATCGTAAGTATTAGATAATGTTTTGGAGATTTAGAACTTTATTACTAGGTGGCATAGTTGTAATTAGTTTGAACTTAAGTGTTTCAAAACTTTTTTCTCCGTTTGTTGTAAACCAACATAGCTATGTATGTGTATATTCACGCGGACAGTTTTTGCTTCGATTTCGTACGTGTCCCTTTATCTCTTCGATCAACAATAGTAACTAGATAAAGGGACACGTACAAAATTAAAGCAAAAGCTGTCCGCGTGAATATACACTTAAATAGCTACATTCATTTACTAACAAACAGAGAAAAAAGTTTTGAAACACTTTTACGTTCAAACTAATTACAACTATGGCACCTAGTAATAAAGTCACAAATCTCCAAAACATTATCTAATACTTACGATCATTCGTCACATAAAATTAGCAAAGCAATAAATTACTCCTGTCACTTACCAATAAAAAGACATATGTTAAAGAACTTTTAATGTTAAATCAATCTTAAATTGCAACAAATAAAGTATTTTTGCTTCTTGAAATGCCGATTTCTATTTAATACAGGAGGTCAGGGAGTCGCGTTGAACACTAATTTAATTTATTAATGAATTAAAGTAAAAGTTTAGTTGTTTACTTTTTTTTTTTTTTTTTTTTTATTGCTTAGGTGGGTGGACGAGCTCACAGCCCACCTGGTGTTAAGTGGTTACTGGAGCCCATAGACATCCACAACGTAAATGCGCCACCCACCTTGAGATACAAGTTCTAAGGTCTCAAGTATAGTTACAACGGCTGCCCCACCCTTCAAACCGAAACGCATTACTGCTTCACGGCAGAAATAGGCAGGGTGGTGGTACCCACCCGCGCGGACTCACAAAAGGTCCTACCACCAGTAAAAATGTTTTGGAAATGTATGTTTGTTAGTATCTATACATTACTTATTATTTTATTAGCGTTACGTTTTTGTGTAATATATATTTTTATAGTATATTTTTAAGTTTTCGCGACCAGTGCACTTAATAAAACAACGTTTAAACGGTTTCAAGCGCGGTATTTTTATTACAATGTTTCGGCCACGTTTCAGTAGCCGTGAGCACGGAAGGCAAAGATGTCCAGTGTCAATAAGTGGAGATCTTAGCTGGCTTATAAAAGTCATCTCTTGTTTCTCTGGCGACAATCGAGATCCAATCTGCACACGTGATTGCTAGGAAAGCTAAAATAAAAATGGAAAGCTAAGTATCTAATGAGAGTCCAACAAACAGACACAAAAGCAGCATTAACCAATTTTAACCAACTAATTTTGAAGTACTGCTAACAAATTTAAAAAAATTATTACAACACAAATCAACTCCATGCATTTACTGTTCTGTTAAGCAAAAGTTTGTCCATGTGTTGGCCGAGCCTTGGCCAACATTTGTAGCGGTGGTTAAAAATCGGTAATTTTGTTCAAAATTTAATATTATTTATAAGTTTAAAGCTTAAAATATAGTTTATACTTCATGTACTTACCGAAAGTAAGATACTCCGGCCGTTAAATTGCTTTTTCGGGCATTATTTTTACAACTTTTGAATACACACTGCGGTATTGTGAGACGGGTTGACATTGGCTGTGTTTGAAGTGAACTAAACAAAATAAGAGCTCACATTTCAAGTGAGCTGTTATTTGACGAGACGGATTTTCTGCACCGTCCCGAAATCTAGTTACTATTGTTGATCGAAGCTTTATCTAGTTACAATTGTTGATCGAAGCTTTGATGTGTCTTTTGTTTGTTTTAAGTATATTTTATACAATAGTTTAGGTCTTTTATTTATCGATTCGAGGCACTACGAATTCTGCCGGGTCAGCTAGGAATATAAAATTGAATAGTGAACAAATTAAATCTAAACAAAATTCTATACAATACCAGTTACAACACGATTAGGCTACATTGTAATCAACGCCAAATGTATGAAACATACCCATTCGTTAATCTGGGATAGAGCATGGCTTTGTTTCATTAAAATCGAATCTTGAAAAATGCTATGTCAACATTTAATGAGTAATTTACCTTTACTTATACTGTCAGACGTTCAATAGCAAATAAGATAATTTAATATTATTAATACGAATGTAACTTTGTCTGTCTGTTACGCTTTAACACAAGTTTTCATGAACCTCAAAATGGAAATGGTATGAGCCTTAGGAAAGAATATAGAACTATATTTCATCCCACTGCTGTGTAAGGATCTCCCTCCAAGCGAAATAGGATGTAGTTTATGTGGCCGAATCTGCTGAGAAGCCTTTTTTAACAAATCCCTTTAGAAGTTTAGAGACCATTTCATAACCAAAAACATATTTTTTTATATTTTTAACTGGTGAACGTAAATTAAACATTATTTTGTATCAACTGACCTGTCGGCGGGTATCATGTCGGGGGTCTCGTCATCCATTGAGCCATCACCAACCTCGACCTCCAGCTGCACTGGCGGTGGAGTACTCATCTCCACTTCTCACCAGTCGTTATGGACCCTGAGCAAAAATGTAATTTTATTCATAAAAACCATTATGACACTAATTTCGCCCACATTATTTTCGACACAATTGAAGGTTAATGTGTGATTAAAGATAAGAATTATTTTTGGTTACACACTGATTATTATTTTTGTTTTTTTTTTATTGCTTAGATGAGTGGACGAGCTCACAGTCCACCTGGTGTTAAGTGGTTACTGGAGCCCATAGACATCTACAACGTAAATGCGCCGCCCACCTTGAGATATAAGTTCTAAGGTTTCAGTATAGTTACAACAGCTGCCCCACCCTTCAAACCGAAACGAATTACTGCTTCACGGCAGAAATAGGGCGGTGGTACCTACCCGTGCGGACTCACAAGTGGTCCTACCACCAGTAACTACGCAAATTATAATATTGCGGGTTTGATTTTTATTACACGATGTTATTCCTTCACCGTGGAAGTCAATCGTGAACATTTGTTAAGTATTTCATTAGAAAAATTGGTACCCGCCTGCGGGATTCGAACACTAGTGCATCGCTACATATGAATGCACCGGACGTCTTATTCCTTGGGCCACGATGGCATTTGTTTAATTGAGCAGATCCGTGTTCGAGGGTTTTACTGATAACTGTGTCTGGCTAATTTCCAAAAAATACACGTGAGAGACCCTAGTTTCATTTGGCTTTATCACTACTTCAGTACCATCCGGCCATCCTCATTTCTTTTTTTGGCCACAGCCATTAATTCAATAATTCCTAACTCAATTTACTTACTTCACATTTATGTACTGGTGAAAGTTACTCTGGCATAATTGTAACACTTGATAAGAGTACATTAAGGATCTTATCTATAAGGCTTCTTCTATTATTAAAACATTTTCCAATTACATCAAAAAAATTTTTTGTATGAGGAAGTATCCTTAATATATTTGGTAACATACTTGACGGAATCAGTACTCTTAATATAATCAATGTCCATGTTACACACTTCCATATGTGTTTTTTTTTTATTGCCCTTGTATGCAGACGAGCTTACGGCCCACCTGATGGTGAGTGGTTACCGTCGCCCATGGACTTCAGCAATGCCAGGGGCAGAGCCAAGCCGCTGCCTACCGCTTAATACTATCCACAAGCCTCGTTTGAAGAAAGACATGTCATAGCACTCGGGAAACACCATGGAGGGTGTAAATAGTGTCAGTGGATTAAAGATCAGTGATTATGTAGACATAATAATTAAAATTGTTTTCTAGTTTTCTAAAACTCATCTAAATCAGTTTGGATGATTTCTAGTTAGAATTTAACAGTCTGTTAATAATGTTATTATCATGATGCTCAGACTGTACTTATCCAGCATTAGCCTATTTTTTGCTTATTGCATGGATCAGTGAATAAGCTTTTTTTATTTGGTTTTGAAGTCAGAGTTATTGCTTTTCTGTGTCAGTATGACTGATGAATGTCAGTTTTGCTAAGGGCACAGCCAAGTCGCTAACTACTCGCCCCTAGCCTCATTTGAAGAACATGTCATAACAGTCAGAGTACACAATCAAGGGAAATTAATTCCAAAGCCAAGTGGTACAAAGCAAGAAAGGCCCTGGGAATACAAGCTGTGTTCCACCACTGTTTAACCACTGTTCAAAATAGTATGGATGAACTCTACTTCAGTGGCAGACAGGACCATGGTAAAAAGGAGATGACTGAATCATCTCAAACAACAATTCCTCAATGCAATCACAGCTTACCTCATGTTAAGTGGTTAAAAATATGAATGCTATCCACACCTTGATATATAAAGTTATAGTATTCAATTGTATTTTATAGTTATCTACTACTTATGGCACCAGAATCCATTGCTTCAAGAAAAAAAGTCATAGGATAGGTTAACTATTAGGCCTTACCCACAGTATTTATGTAAATTTGGAATTTTCTATTTGATTTTTATTGGATAATGTTATTCCTGCATTGTGGAAGTTATTTTTTAATATTTCCATTCATAAAATTGACCCATGCCTGTGGGATTTTAATACTGAGTGTATCCTTTAATAATTATTATTTAAAGGCCTACGAAATAAATTATAAGGTTAATTTCTGTTGATATTTAAGAGAGAAATAAGTAAATTATTATTATTATTATTATTACATAAATAAGTACTATAATACATCTGGATACTAAATCGAAATTAATCATTAAAGGTATACAAGTTTGTAATTCCAAACTAGTCTTTAAATGCTAAGGGCAAATTCCCGAAAAATTGTATATAATAATATAATAAAAATGACAACATATGTTTACATATGTTTTTGTCTTAATTTCTTATTATTAATGGCGGTTTGGATAGGGATGTGGTCACACAAAATGATTTATATAAGAAGTATCAAAATTACCCAAAATATCAATAGAGTGACCTGTGCTAGAAGATCAAATTAAGAATGAGGGGACTCAGAGGAGAACCACAGTAACAGATACGGTCTGAGGATTGCGAGTTTATTATATTAGAGAGAAGAATACATTACTAACAAGCAATGTGGTACAGTTCAACATGAACAGAGAACCACGTTTTCAAGCAACCACATATGTGAATCCTCAGTGTGGCTAGGTCTCCCAATTTGGACCCACCTATTGAAGGTCACGGAAGTGTGTTAGATGGAAGTAACACAGGACCAGTCATTACAGTGAACCTTGGTGAAAAACTATGTCCAGCAATGGGCTGGCAACAAAGTCAGTAAGAAAGACAAATTCTAATGAATCAAGCTCCAGATCTTTATATATGTTTATTGAATGACTGGCTAATATTAAACAGTAATTGACATTTTAATTTAATATACAAAAAAAACGGATTGTCAGTATTATACTGAGGTATTCAATTAAAATGCAAAATGAATATAGTAAACTAACTCCATATGTCTAGTTTAATCCGCTGGATTAGAAACTGCTAGAATATTATTACCGCATCAATCAAAAACACTGCAAAATGCTTGTGTTTAGGATATTCGATTAGTATGTGATCTCTTTTATTTAAATACGTATACAAATGTAAATACAAACAATATTTTATAAAACTGATCGTCAAATTTGAAAATAGCTTTACAAGACCCACTGCTTCCACAACTTTTATTAACAATAGCACACAACAAAAGAAATTAAATTACCTTCAGTGTGAAATGTGCACAATCATCAAACATAAATGTTGCACTGTTAGGTAAATAGAATTAAAACACTAGAAAAAAAATAGTAATTTGTCGTAATCCGTGATTATGTCTAATTCACAATTTTTCATGAAATCGAATTTTCTCTGGCACTAATCCACGAAAATTTTGACATTTCATCACAGCACATCGAACTGCAATGATCTCTATAAAAACATTCTTGTTCACAGATTAATGATAAATACAACAAACTATTGAATATTTAATACGAAATCACAAAATCTATATTAAAATGAGCGAATACCATTTTTCTTTTTCACGAGAAATAAAAACAAAAAACGTCCAACACTCAAAGAAACAGAGTAGTAGTTTTATTTTTCTAAATGGAAAGGCAAAGGTGTCGTACCATACAGCCTAATCTTTTATATTATTTTTTTATTTTATGAAATATGATACTATGAAATGAAATGAAGTTGATTAATAATATGAAAAATGACATGATATGAATTGAAATGAGATGAGATGATATAATATGGGATACTTTTATGCAAAATGATAATATGAAGTGAAATGAAATGAAGATGATTAATTTGAGACATCAATCAACTGGGATGAAATTAAATGAAATGAGATGAGATGATATGGGATAAAATATAATCTCAGTAAAATGGTGGTCATTTACTGAGATTTTTTCGGTGGACTTTTTGGAGGATCCCGAGAAGTTACGTCCAGCGGCTTTGTTTCATTTTCCCACATTTGTGCACTTTCACAGATATTAAACAGTTAATAAACCACCATTATTGCACATTTAAACCCGAAGAAATACTAAATAGACAAAACAAAACAAATCACACAACTTCACTCCTCGCGTTCCCGCCAAAAAGTCTCAAAGAAACAGATATACCGTAAAATGGGGCGATTAGGGACAAATTCCAACTTTATGAGCAATTTTAAGGTAGTTGTTGATGTATATAATGCTATATCAGGATCAAAATGATTGAGTCTTGGGGGCATCTTTGTTGTCTAATTTAAAATTAAGCAACTAGCATTCCAGTTTAAGCAAAAAATGCAAAAATAGGTGTAATCCCTATTTACCCGAAAATTGCGGTTAATTGGGACGAAATGAGAAATTTGCTAGGGTTGGCACTACTTTTATTTTTATATATAGTTTTAATTAATTAATTTATTTAGTTGCACCAACAAAGTGATCATCAATAAAAAAAATTGAAAAACTGACAAAAGTACATGGCAGACATCACCTCAATTATAGGTGCAATCGACAGTGCATTAACAACAAAATATATATATATATATATATATATATATTTATTTATTTATACATAATAATATATAGTAGGCTTTATTAGAAACGGTTTATATTTCTCCGTTCTTGGTAAGTACTTAGGGGCTGATATTTCTATCTGGGTTAAGAGATTAGGTGTGTCGGTTATTCCATGGATTAACCAGATGAATACCCCCCACTCTGAACGAATATTAAATATTTTATTATGTATTACTTAGACATTTTTGTCCACCTTGAGATTTCATTGATCTTGTTACATGTCTCTGCAAAATTGACTTACTTATATTAAATTGCTTATCTATTTCAACTAAAGACTTATTCCCAATTTCGCTTCGAATAAACCAGATTTTTACCAACAAATTTAAAAAATATTGTTATAACTACATAGACAACCCTACAAACCTGTACCTATTTATATTTAGGTCGTTTCCATTTCACGTATTCTCATCCCAATTGACCCCTTTTTCGTTGTTATTTATACCTATGACGTCCCCAATATCCCCAAAAACAACAGATTTTTACATGTATTTTTATTTAATGAAATACATTAAAACCAATAACAACTGAGACTTACCTTTAATATATATGCTGATTCAAACACTAAATAACATTTATAAATCATAGTCGTCTTCTATTATTATCAAATAAATAAAAGAGAGCAAAGTTTCTAGCACTAAAATAATTACCACCACAGGAAGTTAGTTTGCAACGCGATTTTTTATAAGTCAGCAGCTATTATCATGCATATTCAGAGTTGTTTCGTGAACTTTCAACATTCTACTATTAAACTACAAAAAATGGAAGATTTTGCAACGAATATAAAACTTAAATTGAGCGTCGAAAGATTTTCCCGGTTTTTTCCCGATTCGCCTCTCAATCTCTAATCGCCCCATTTTACCGGTACTTAAGCAATAGGGGTGCACTGTGCAGTCATAGGAAGTTAAAGATGATATCAACTTGGTCTTTAAAACTCCTTTGAATGTAAATATATGAAATCTTGCATAATATTCATATTATTTTTAATATTCTATAGGAGAAATTAATTTTCTTAAAACTTATATCAAAACATGAAATAGATAAATTTTACGAAACGAAAAATCGATACAACTTCGTAAAAACTGACAGATTCTTTAAGTCACTGCAAAAATTGCTGTAATCGCCGATTTTAAGTATTTGGTGCACCAATCTAAATTTGAGGGGCAATCAAACAAGCTTCAACAAAACTGTACATAGTTTAAGCTACTTTGTTAAAAGTAAAAATAAAAAAATCCCCTAAATATCATAAAGTAGCATTGAGTCGGTAGATATTGAAAAATTTGATCGAGGTCCAAACTAGGCCTTCTTGAAGTGCATAAAATAAGGTACTGTGTAATCAAAAGAGAAGCTCATTTGTTTGAGTAGTTTATTTAAATTTCTCATAGGTCTCTTCCCCAAGAACAGGTTTTTGGCAGAAGACCTAGATCTATCTAGTTTTCTTTAAATTTGTAACATACATTTTAAAGAACTTACGAACAAATATGAAGATATTAAATTTGAATAATATTTTGTCAAAAAACGAAATGTACTTTAGGATTTTATTCTTTGTAGAGTTGTTTGAGGAATCTATTTGAAATATTCTGTAGAAAACACAGTGATCCAAATATCCTGCGCACATATGAAATCTTCCGAGTAGATTCATAACTTAAAAATTTTAAAAATCTAATTTAAAAAAATGCTTATAATATTTGACAAATACTTTCAAAATTAGGAATTTTGCTACAGTAGCGCCGTATAACATCACTCGATTCTCCAGAAACTCGTGCTCCTGTCCTCTATTGTAAATTATCCATAAATTCAGAAACGCTTAATGTTGCTACATTTTCAATTTTAGCTTATTTTACGGTAATTCGTTAATATATACTTTTCGTGTCATTAATGTAGTAAGCTCAAGCTCATCTTTCTTTTTTAATAATTTGTGCACAAAATCTACAACTTTTATGATGTTTTTACTGGTGGTAGGACCTCTTATGAGTCCGCACGGGTTGGTACCACCACCCTGCCTATTTCTGCCCATAGATTATACACTTAATATATTTTCTGCCCTTAAGCAGTAATGCATTTCGGTTGGAAGAGTGTGCAGCCGTTGTAACTATACTTGAGATCTTAGAACTTATATCTCAAGGTGGGTGGCGCATTTACGCTGTAGATGTCTATGGGCTCCAGTAACCACTTAACACCAGGTGGGCTGTGAGCTCGTCCACTCATCTAAGCAACAAAAAAAAAAGTTTCTCACTAACTCATCTAAGCAACAAAAAGAATAGATGAACGGATATTTGTTAAAATAAAGCTGACAGTGGAAAGATAACGTAAGTGGTCAAGGTAGGAGGCGGCATTTACGTTGCATATGTCTATGGGTTCCAGTTACCTCTTAACACCAGGTGAGCCGTGAGTTTTGAAGTCATCGTTGCCTAAAGGATGAGGCGTCCGGTGCATTCGTACGTAGCGATGCTACGGTGTTCGAATCCCGCAGGCGGGTACCAATTTTTCTGATGAAATACGTACTTAACAAACGTTCTTGATTGGCTTCCACGATGAAGGTAAAACATCAAAAATCAAACCCACAAAATTATAATTTGCATAATTACTGGTGGTAGGACATCTTGCGAGTCCGCACGGGTAGGTACCACACCACTCTGCTTATTTCTGCCATGAAGCAGTAATGCGGGGCAACCGTTGTACTGTAAAAACCGAGACTTTAGAACTATTATCTCAAGGGTGGCAGCATTTACGTTGATGTCTATGGGCTTCTGTAACCATTTAACATCGGGTGGGCCGTGAGGTCGTCGACACACCTACGCATGGTGCATTCAACTGGTATCAAATATGTGGAATATTGGTAATAATATGTAGAATATTTGATACCAGGTGGATTAAATGTACGTCTAACCAGTTAGGAGTAATTTCTTTGCAAAGGTGATAAATTCTTGGTTCATGGCATGAATGTGCTCTGTTAGATTTTGTGCTGACAATATGGACTGCGCGAGTGAAAGCCAAGAGTTGAAAAAAAAACAACACTTATTTGTTATTTCATTAATTTTATTTTAAATGGCTATGGTTTTAGATTTGAAAAACCTAGGGGTGGGTACTTTGCGAGAATTGACGCCATAGTCGAAGGATAGAATGCCATAAATTTAAATCTTTCTCCCATTTTGTTTGGATCGACTAGCATTTCGTAAGCGCTTTTTATCTTTTCTTTGTCTTCATCTTTTTTTGCTGCGTCAATAAGAACCTGGAACCGAACAACTGATATACTAAGCTTTATTGTACAACAAAACAAACACAAATGCAAAACATTAAATACAAAAGTGCCATAGGCGGTCTTATCGCTAAAAACGATCTCTTCCAAACAACCATCAGATGGAGAATTATAATTAAGAATACATATACAATATAATTAAGAATACATACACAAGAATTAAGAATACATTTATAAATATATGAAAATGAACAACATAATGATAATATTGCCAAATAGTGTAGAAAACAAATAAAATCATGAGTATAAACTATAGACGACTTCTAGTTATAAAGAATAAGTTTAAATTTTGCATAGCCGGGCATTAACTCGTTAATCCGTTAATTGTTAATTAACGAACTTAACATTTTGATTAACCAATTAACTTTTAAGTTAACTTTTAAAAATGTTAACGGACACGTTAACTTCCGTTATTAAGCAGAGGTTCGTTAATCGTTAATAAAATGCCGAATAGTTACCGCACGGCATCGACAAGTGCCGGGCGGCGCGTGTCAACGAGTGAAAAAAAAAAACGAAACTAGATATATTTTGCCGATCAACGATGCTGCATTCCGCGGGGAACAGATATTCAATCTGCGGATTAAATCTATTCATTAAATACAATACTACTATGCCCTCAAGCGCTGAAGTTGGACGTCTTTTTTCCACGGGTAGACATTTTAACACCAAAACGAGCCTCGTTTGCAGACGAGAACTTCAACATGTTAATATTCATGAAGGGGAATTATGCCTTATGCCCGACGATTAAATTGATTCATTTGAATTATACAAGTTTTTGTTTTGTTCCTAATCTGTTATCTTCCTGAACATAAACCAACAAGTTATACCTAGTCAAGTCATAAGTATTGTCACACAGTAAAAACTTTTCTTTTAGAATGCTGGCCACAAAAAAGTTTATTGAATTCGAATTTCGAATTGTTCATGAAAATAAAAATAGTGTACATTTAGAATTTTACTCATTTTTAAATATGGAGTGGACGCTTAAAGAAGACCGTGTTGCAGTTATTGCGTTGCATCGTTGCGGTTACGCGCCAATTCAAATTTTTAACATACTGAAAAATTTGAATATAACCAAAAGATTCGTTTATCGTACCATCAAACGATACAATGAAGACTCTAGTGTAGATGACAGGTCAAGAAGTGGTCGCTCTCGGTCTGTTAGGACTCCAGCAGTGATAAAAGCTGTGAAGGCGCGAATTCAAAGAA
Source organism: Bombyx mandarina (assembly GCF_030267445.1). NCBI lineage: Eukaryota > Metazoa > Arthropoda > Insecta > Lepidoptera > Bombycidae > Bombyx > Bombyx mandarina. The sequence continues at coordinate 17,382,236 of NC_143234.1, forward strand.
ATCCCAAACGTAAGCAGAAACTGTTGGCCCTTCAGATGGGGTTAAGCAGAACCACGGTGAAAAGGGTGTTAAATGAAGACTTAGGGCTTCGGGCATATCGAAGAAAAACAGGAAATCGTTTGAATGCTCGTCTAATGGACCTGAGACTGAAGAGATGCCGCGCTTTGTTGAAGCGGTACGCGGGAAAAAAATATCGGGAAATTCTTTTTTCGGATGAAAAAATTTTTACCGTAGAAGAGAGCTACAACAAAAAAAAATATAAGGTGAACGCACACAGTAATGAAGAAGCGAGCAACCGTATTCCGCGTGTCCAACGAGGTCATTTTCCATCCTCGCTCATGGTATGGTTGGGAGTTTCTTATTGGGGCTTAACAGAGGTACATTTTTGTGAGAAAGGTGTAAAAACGAATGCAGTTGTGTATCAAAATACAGTCCTGACGAACCTTGTGGTACCTGTTTCTCATACCATGTTCAATAACAGGCACTGGGTATTCCAACAAGATTCGGCGCCAGTTCATAGAGCGAAGAGCACACAAGACTGGCTGGCGGCTCGTTAAATCGACTTCATCCGGCACGAAGACTGGCCCTCCTCCAGTCCAGATTTGAATCCGTTAGATTACAAGATATGGCAACACTTGGAGGAAAAGGCGTGCTCAAAGCCTCATCCCAATTTGGAGTCACTCAAGACATCCTTGATTAAGGCAGCCGCCGATATTGACATGGACCTCGTTCGTGCTGCGATAGACGACTGGCCGCGCAGATTGAAGGCCTGTATTCAAAATCACGAAGGTCATTTTGAATAAACTTTAGTGTCATAAGAATCTATGTTTTGTTAAGTTCATTTTGGTATATGAATGGTTACATAATGAATAAACTTGTTTCAATTATTTTACATTAAACATGTGACAGAATTTATGACCTGACTATGTATAAGTTCACCGACGCAACAATATAAAGATGCAATTTCACACATGTTAATGGATTAAAGATTAACGTTAACTTGCGTTAATTCTTCCGAAATGCAACACTAACGTTTAACGAAGGTAACTTTTTTTGTATCGGATTGACAATTAACGAAGTTAAGTATTTGATTAACGGTGCCCGGCTATGATATTTTGTTTATTTGAACCGACCTGCAGCCTTAATTCCCCTTGGCATTGTTCTAAAAAATCTTTTTGCTTTACTGGTCCAACAACTAGTGCATAGTTCTCTTCACCAGGAGTCTTTGAAGCGGCTATACGAAGTTGTGAGAAGTCAACGTCTGCAGTCAAGTCACTCTTGCCTGGGGTTTCAAGAGGATCTACAACTTGATGCTTTTGAAAAGCCTGTAATATGACGTTTAGGAATTAAATGCCTTTAGCGAGTTTGTAATAAAACTGTACATTGAACGAACTTTGGGCTTGTTGTGAACGAGATCTGGAATTCAAATAGCCATGTCTCACCAGGTCGATTCCCAATTGATTTGAATTTAGAATTAATGAATTTTTTACCAAAAAATAAATGTGTAAAATAATTTAGGAAAAGAAAAAAAATATTGTAAATGTCACCTCCTGACATTAACAGATGTATTTTTTTTCATATAGTAATATTGGAGACATGACTTTTAGATGAAAAGTTAAATGCATTAAATAAAATGAACAGATTGTCATATTTAAAGGGTGGGATTGCAATTATGAAATGTTATTGTGAATTCCACCACAGAAATCAAGGTGGGTGGTGACATTCATTAAGTGATGTCTGTGAGTTGTACAAAGGCAGAGATAAATCCTACTGTTGCTTATCAACTTCAGCCAATGATAGGGACACAGCCAAGTAGCTACCTATCACTGACCAATATTTTCAAACCTAGTTTGAAACTGGGTATGCTGTAAGGTCAAGATACAACTGAATGAAGTTAATTTTACAGCTGAAATTTATTTGGAAAAAATTAACTCTGAATGTACTTTGAATGAGTGCAGTTGTTCTAGGTTGAATAGAAATTGGCGGGGGTGGGTCCCGATCTGTCAACGGAGCAGTTCGGATTCAGAGGGGGCCGCTCGACCATCGACGCGGTGATGCGCGTGCGCGCCCTCTCTGATGAGGCTGTCGGCCGGGGCGGGGTTGCACTGGCGGTGTCCCTGGACATCGCCAATGCGTTCAACACCCTGCCCTGGTCGGTGATCGCAGGGGCGCTGGAGTATCACGGCGTCCCTGCGTATCTCCGTCGGCTGATCGGGTCCTACCTCGAGGACAGGTCGGCCATGTGCACCGGGTACGGTGGGGCGGTGCTCCGCTTCCCCGTCGAGCGCGGTGTCCCACAGGAGTCGGTCCTTGGCCCTCTCTTGTGGAACATCGGCTACGACTGGGTCCTGCGGGGTGCCCTTAGCGCTCCTCTCCCGGGTCTGAGCGTAGTTTGTTACGCGGACGACACCTTGGTCGTGGCCCGGGGTAGGGACTTGCGCGAGTCTGCCCGTCTTTCCTGCGCGGGGGTGGCCTTCGTCGTCGGTAGGATCCGAAGGCTGGGTCTGGAGGTGGCGTTCGATAAATCCCAGGCCCTGTTGTTCCACGGGGCCCGGAGAGCGCCGCCTCAGGGGGCCCACCTCGTGATCGGAGGCGTCCGCGTCGAGATCGAGGCGACCGGGTTGCGGTACCTCGGCTTCGTACTGGACGGTCGTTGGAGCTTCCGTGCTCACTTCGAAAGATTGGGTCCCCGACTGATGGCAGCCGCCGGCTCGCTGAGTCGGCTGTTGCCGAACGTCGGGGGTCCCGACATGGTGGTGCGCCGCCTCTACACGGGGGTGGTGCGGTCAATGGCACTGTACGGGGCGCCCGTATGGTGCCACGCCCTGACCCGTGACAACGTCGCAGCGTTGCGACGTCCGCAGCGCGCGATTGCGGTCAGGGCGGTTCGTGGGTAGAGTACGCGTCACTTAAAAAGAACGCTGGCGGTCAAGCTGCGCAGTAGGCTATTTATCGATGTATTTGGTGGTATGAGGTGCGGCGCGGGGCGGGCGGGTCACCTGCCGCATGCTTGCCGGTGTGCTATTGGTTCGTCAGTCGACCTTTGCTTTCCGCGCTAGATTCACGTTACGTTCGTTCTCAAAATACTATCGGGCACATAAGTTTTAATTACAAAATGGTTTTACATAGAAAAGTGAGAAAAATGATTTATGACGTATATTGTTTTATGAAGAAAGAGGCTGATAATAATGCAGTTGATAATTTGAAATAATGCATGAAACGGACCGCAGTGGCAACAAAATCATCCGAGTCTAATTTAATTTTTAGGGTTCCGTACCTCAATAGGAAAAAAACGGAACCCTTTGATCACTTTGTTGTCCGTCTATCTGTCTATCTGTTCGTATTCAGATTAAACATTAAACGCAGAAATTAAACATGTTTTTAATTTTATTTCATAAAAATCTATCTAATATATTATTTTTAATGTACATACCTACCATGTACGATCTTCCCACCGTACAATTTTATTACAGTTAAGGATTGCCGACCACCAACAGTACCAGAACGTCATGCTTACTCGCGATGCGATCCGCTTTTTGCCGCGTGACAACAAATAATGTAATATGAAATTTAATTACAGTCAAGAGAGTGCATCACTAACTATCGTACAATTCACATCAAGAGAAATTATCATTTTTATAACTTTACCTAAACTTTAACTTTCATAAACTACTTTAACTTCAAACTTATGATATCTTTCTACGCTCTCCTGTAACATGTAACTACATACAGCTACAAGAGTACAGAACTACTAAACTGTACATACCTATAACCAATATACGAAGTCGCGAGCGAAAGATTACTTCAAAAATAAAACAAAAGTACTTAGTATTTTCGTGCGCGAGTGTATCCATGCGCAAACACACCCCCTCCACTTTCTTCCAGCGTTCTTTTTACGTGACGCGCGCTCTACCGCACAGTCTCGTTCGAGGCGGCGTGCGTGCTCGCCGGGACGCCTCCTTGGGACCTGGAAGCGGAGGCGCTTGCTGCGGATTACGCGTGGCGATGTGATCTCCGCTCCAGGGGGGAGCCGCGTCCCGGCGCGGCGGAAGTTCGAGCGCGGAAGCTTCAATCTCGGCGTGCCGTGCTCGAGGCGTGGTCTCGCCGCCTGGCGGACCCCGCCTACGGGCGACGGACTGTCGAGGCGATCCGCCCGGTCCTCTCGGACTGGGTGAATTGCGACCGAGGACGTCTCACCTTCCGAGCGACGCAGGTGCTCACGGGACACGGCTGTTTCGGTCGCTACCTGCACCTCGTCGCCCGGAGGGAGCCGACGCCGAAGTGCCACCACTGCAGTGGCTGCAACGAGGACACGGCGGAGCACACACTCGCGTGCTGCCCCGCTTTCACGGAGCAGCGCCGCGTCCTCGTTGCAAAAATAGGACCGGACTTGTCGCTTCCGACCGTCGTGGCTGCGATGCTCGGCAGCGATGAGTCCTGGCAGGCGATGCTCGACTTCTGCGAGTCCACCATCTCGCAGAAGGAGGCGGCGGAACGGGAGAGGGAGAACTCTTCCTCCCTCTCGGCGCCGTGCCGCCGCCGTCGAGCCGGGGGTCGGAGGAGGGCGTTTGTCCAGCTTCGGCCCCTATGAGGAGGCAGTCTCCTCCCGGTGATGGTCACGGGGCGACCTAAGGGGGCTGAGACTGCGCCGCACGCTACCGTCACTCTAGCGCGCTGGCACCAGGAGGACGGGACGACGCGTCGGCGGCTGCGGACTGCGATGCGGTCCGCATTTTCGTCGTCGCTGTCGTCGCCGAACATACTGTGGAAGAGCAACCCGGTCGGCGGTGTATCGCGTTCCGACCCGGCAGGCTGGTTCTGGCCCAGCGGGGTATCCCGGAACACCAGCGGCATCGCCCGGGCGGCCTGAAGGGCCGCCGTACCGCGGAGACTGACGTCGTTGGTCGTCGACTATCGCCTCGACGACCCGTCGGTCGGGCGTCCTCGGGGTGGCGCCGCGTGTCTGGTTGTAGTGTTGACCGCGGGAACCCCCCTACTCTGACCGGGTTTTGACCCCGGACGGAGATCGGACGCCGGGTGTAAGAGTGCAGGGGAGTCATTTAGTGGGTGGGCCCTAAATTCCTTGGGCCCGCGGTCTGCTCTCAACACCTGCAGATCGTTGTCTCACATACCCCGCGCGCCCCCTAGGCGCGGGGACCTCGTAGGAGGTTCGGCCTTCGGCCCGGAAAAAAAAAAAAAAAAAAAGCTTGCATAGAAATAACATGATCACTTCAAATAACTTCATAAAGAAGTTTGAGAATTATTAAAATTAGCTTAATTTACTTTAAAAAACATACAAACCCTAAAGGTATCCCCCTTTTCACCCTCATGTCCATAATCAGCAATGAGCGCTAAACCACCATACTCATCCACCCTTTTAGCCAGTTGTCGTGCTACACCCAAGCTTCTTGCACTGATTTCTAACTCAGTTCTGTCCCCAGAGTCCAAGGGCGGCCGAATAAGCATCTTCACGGCCTGAGTCTCATTACCTGACAACCTGTATAGCAGCTTTCCAGTGTCGTCAATGTCAATGAGAAGCTCTCTCCAACCTTTTTCTGTTTTCTGAGAATGGAAATGATGTACAATTGATGATTGTATATATGTCATGTTATTACAGTATGTTATAGTCATGTTATTTGGCTTAATAATGCAATATGCATCAATCCCTGGTAGTCTAAGGGGCTATTCCAGCTACGCAAGGGCTGGGAGTGTGCAAATGAGACTAAAGCTGATAAGAAATATGTAGGTACGAACATATACAGATGGGCTTAGTAGGTCGGCCTGTTTGATCCTTAGTGGGTACTAGAGTTTATATACACTGAACAAATAACCTTAAGGCTTAAAACCTTGTCTTCTGTTGAGTTGATTATACTCTCTAAATTACAGAAATAACATACATTGACATTGAACTTATTAATGATAATGTAACTGAAATAAATAAGATTTTTGATATTTTATAAGGTGGCAATTTATAACTTGGATTGAAATCAAAAACATTCTAAGTTACTTACTTCAAACTTGTGTATGGGGAGGACATCAAAAAATTCATGTGCGACATACCATGAGAAGTTTTGTGGTACTTTCTTTAAATCATTATACCAATATACTTTGATACCACTGAGTGTTTCACCCTGAAAATACAAAGAAGACATTTTATAATACAGCCATATTTCAGGTTATAAAATCATATAATTCTAATAGTCTTTTTTATCAGAGTGTACAAGTATAAAGCTCAGACTTGCAGTGCTATGTTAAGGGCACCCAACCAACAGGTTGTCAGGGCAGAGTAGAAAGCCCCAACCAACTCAAGCTACTGCTACTATATTCTCATCACTTATATATGGTACCAGTGCCCACTCTTAAATCATCTTCACTTTCCAAATTTCTACCTGTTGCTGCCTGCTCTGATTTACCTAAATCATGGTATGCTCGTTTGGGTAAAATACAAATCAAAATACATTTTTGCATTTTATAGTAAGGAGTAGTATAGTAGACTGCAGTACACACTGTCTTATGTGAAATTAGCTAAACTAAAATATCTAGCTGTCACCCAAAAAATTTGTGAATTTAATTTTTTTATTACCTCATGATTATGTGGCATATCAATTTCTACAGGTCTATGTGATACACAGAGTCTGTTAGCTTGAATAGATTGCATTGTGGATGATATTTCTACTAGGTGAATACTTAAATCGTGTGATGTATAGCCAATTTTATTGAGAACCTGGAAATGTAATCAATTTATCAATTATTCAGCAATGAGTGTGTACAATTCTTGATTATAAAAATGAAGAACAATTTACCCTCAACATATCAATTAGTAATGTTGCTTTTCCTGGACCAAGTTCAACTATCTGTAGTGGTTTCGCTTCACACATTTTCTGTGTTTCAGCATAAAACCAAATACCTAAAATTTCACCAAATAGCTGACTGATTTCCGGTGAAGTTATGAAATCACCAGCTTCCCCAATTACTTCCTTTTTCATATAATACCCTTCGGTAGGATTAGTAGTTACTATATGCATATATTCAGCAACGGTTATAGGTCCATTTAATCTTATTTTTTCTTTTATTATTTCTATTAAATTCGGAGCAGATTCCGGCGTCGGCATCTTCAGAGTTCTTGGATCTGGTCTTTTAATTGTTTTGTAAGAATATTCTCTAGTTAAAAATCTAGGAGAATCGTATTTACACATATTTAGTAATATTCTAGAATTCATTTGCGTACATTTTATTAGACTCATTTTGACTGATTTTTTAATATATTTCTATTTTATCCTTTTTTCTATTACTTTCTCGTTTTTTTTGCTTTGCAGTAAAGTTTCAGGTTTTACATTTTTTTAAATAACTTCTTCCTGTGTTAGTTACTAGTTTAAGGAAAATTTTTAGGTATGTCCATAATTGTTTAATTTCTCAAATATTTTATTTTATTATTATAATTATTTTTAAATTTGTTGGTTAAAACCATAGATAGAGTATAGACCTTTTTATTTGTACAATTTATCCTTATTAGGAAAGGTAAGGGAATCTAAGCCCATACAGCCTTGTCTGTTCTATATAATTTCTAAAATAATATAGGTTTCATACCTACTTCAGTGGCTAAAACTATGTAAGGTACTACTGTGACGGTATCTACCTACTTCAATCTGGCACATAATGGTAGTTTTCTAATTACAGAGCATAATGCGACTCAGTGACGCACAATGCCGAATTATGCTGAAGCTTAATTAGAACGTGAATTAGTTTTCAAATGCATCAGCAGAGTGCGCTAAGCTAGCACAGTTTTAATTAACATTTATTATTTCTAAGAAACTACGACGAAACGAAAGCCTTACAATTTTTTTCAACATTAAATAATATTACTAACGATAATATAAACAAAATTTCGATCAATGCCAACTTAAAGAAAAAACACTTGTCAATTTTCTGTCACTGAGTCGGTATCGATTGCGAGTATCACGTGAGAGCAGTACTTTTGAGAGTGCTCGATTGTGCGAAGCGTTGCTGTAGTTGGAACATTCAACGTTGAACATTATGCCGCATAATGCGCTCTTGTGCTATAATTGGAAAACTACCAATGTCATTATGTCTTATCTATGCTTTGGCAATTTAGAGAATACTTTGACCTAAAGGCTCACTGAATTTGGCCCTTCTTTTTTTGATTTTCGGATTTTTTTATTTTTAATTATTTGTTCGTTGTTTGTTCGTTAATGTTCGAATGTAAAAATTGTTTGTTTGTCTTTTATTTATTTATAATTAATTAAACAAATGATCACTCTTAAGTTGGCTCCCTTTCTTCATTTTTATTGTTTATATTAATCAATTTTGATCAATTATCGTTTGTTCGATGACTATTGGTGATAGTTCGATCATAAAAACAATTAAATTCCCAATTATTAATTATTTTATATCTAAAAGCAAACCATCACCTCACGCCTACATTGCGAATGCGCTGGTTTTGTTAGTCAGCTGGCAATGGCCGTATTTACTAGCGTTTTGTTAACAAGTGCGTTTATGCTGTCTAATTATTTCTTATGTAGATCAAAAAAATATTGAAAACTTCAACAAACTTCAACAATATTTCAACAAAAAAATGTCGGTGAAGACGGCCAATTAGTCGTTAAAGTACGATTAGCCCGGTTTTAATAAATTCAGTTATTTTTAATGATATTGAATATTAACAAGCATACAGAAGTTTCAGTAATATCTAATTATTCTAAGAGTATTTTAGGAATACAGCTTTCGTGTTAAAATGATACTATTCATTACCATGCAATAGGAGAGGGTTATGATACTTTTATTTTATAATACAATTAATAATTCCAAATTCATTACGTAGTTCAAAAAATGTAAATTTAATGCACACAAAATCTGTTTTTGTTGAAATGATAATTATTTATAAGTTCAAGAAACATATTGCAGGGACATTTAGTAGAAATTAATTTAATATGGAAGAATAAACTTAGTCTGAATATACCCTTCAACAGGATTTTATTTAAAAAAAAATATTTACGTCTATATTAACTTAATTATTATTATCGAGAAGTATCTAGAAAAAGACGAACAAACAATTTTTAATATTTTTTTGATCTACATAAGAAATAATTAGACAGCATAAACGCACTTGTTAACAAAACGCTAGTAAATACGGCCATTGCCAGCTGACTAACAAAACCAGCGCATTCGCAATGTAGGCGTGAGGTGATGGTTTGCTTAATAGATATAAAATAATTAATAATTAGGAACTTCATTGTTTTTATGATCGAACAATCACCAATAGTCATCGAACAAACGATAATTGATCAAAATTGATTAATATGAACGATAAAAATAAAGTAAGGGAGCCAACTTAAGAGTGATCATTTGTTTAATTAATTATAAATAAATTAAAGACGAACAAACTATTTTTACATTCGAACATTAACGAACAAATAATGAAAAAATATATATCCGAAAATAAAAAAAAAGAGGGCCAAATTAAGTTGGTAAATACCAGGTCATAAAAACCCAAAAAATTAATAAATTAAAGAATATTCTGCTTCCGTGTGTTATCTATAATATTTCCTGGGCAAAGCATATGGTTTTTGTTGGTGTGTCAATTGGTTTATTGCTAATTAAAGTGCCTTATTCACGTTCCATCTTGCTGTACGTCCCGCCAAGGCCATGCACGATGCACTATGTATTTAGCGCTTTATTCACGATCCATCACGGCTGTACGATAGCTCAAGGCCACGGTGCTGGATCTATCAAGCGCGAACAGAATAAATCGAACGAATTAAATGAGAGGGTTTTAATTTATTTAAAATGCCAGATGTTTTATCAAAACGCCAAAAATGGGAGTCCTTATGATGTTGTCAGCAGCAGCAGAAGAGAGGCAAAAAATAGCAAGAGGTTTTGGATGATTTTTTTAAACGTGCAGAGTATACTCAAATAATAATCAATCAATACACACATTCATTTGCCCTGTTGCGCCGACGATTGCGAAGGTAACGGACGTATCGCCATTTTCAAAGTTCGTCATCATCAATTCATTCAATCATCAAAAGAAATCCCATAAAAACAGCATGGCTGTTAATGATGTCTGGGAAAGAATTCAAAACTCTTTTTCTCTTCAATGTTCTATTGACGAATTAAAAAGGAGGAGAAATTCGTGAGACATTCGTAAACAAGTGTGGGAGGAAGCGCAAACGGGTTCGCAAATTGAGTACCGAACCCATTTGCACAGCTGCTAGGTTTGCGAATGAATGTTTGGCGGCCCTTCACATGCGCGCAAACATTCGTACAATGTACGAATATTTGCGCGCATGTCAGTGGCCGGCATTAACCGTGGTATGTTGGCTCATAGGTTATACACTTGTTAACTCTTGTGCAATTTCACTAAGTGTATAATCTATGTTATAAGTCTGTATACTCTTAGATCCCCTTGCCTTTCCTAATAAGGAAAAATCGTACCAAAAAAATCTATGTTATACATCTAATGTAGTGTAGAGCAATTAAGTGTATAATCTATGGTGTAGAGTAGAGGTTATGTTTTGAATCGCACGTGAACCTTGTATTAATATTTGGAGTCAAAAAACGGCTTCTTCTAAAACTGGAAAATGGGAAATGATTACAACGATACTAATGATTCTACAGACGAAAATTCAAAATACAAAGATGGGGTGAACAGAAATGCTAGACTCATAGTAAGAAATTTATCTTTCAAAGCCACTGAAAAAGAATTAAAAGAACATTTTTCACATTATGGTACCGTGGAAGAAGTAAAGCTATTGAGGAGACCAGATGGTAAATTGGTTGGATGTGGCTTTGTGCATTTCACTCAAGTTCCCATGGCAAATAAAGCTTTGTCAGCTACAAATAAAAAACTGTTTCTCGGTATGAATTTCTAAATAATTTCACGCAATAATATTTATTTCTTTAGTTTTATATTACTCCCCAAAATAACAGCTGTCGTCAGATATGCTTAAATCAAATAAACGAAGAGATCGTGCATGCGTTAATAGTGGTTGCCATTCTTCCTACATATTATATCAATGGCGAGGCAATGGTTCCAATTTGACAGCCATAGTGCAATAAAATCGAGATTCCAACCTCATGTCTCATGTCCATCAGTGCTGGTAACCACTTAACACTGGGCTGTGAGCTTGTTCACCTATATACGCAAATAAAAAAATCAACCTAATTCACTTTTGTTTATATCATATATGTAATTACGTGGCCTAGCTAATTCATCAACACAGAGTTTAAGCTACTCTGGTTACAAAATATCTGTTGGTTAGGATGTTTCATGTTGTAAGCATCCACTAGCTTTTTTCACTTTTACTTAAGTAGGTAAAATAAGGGGTTTAACATGGCAATAAAGAAAATTGGCTAATAAACAATTATATAATTTCCAATACAACATTTCAACAGACCCCGCAAGTAAATTCTGTGCATGCATAAAATCAATAAAAAACTTAGCTCTTGATTTTTTCATTCCTCAAGATATGAGAACAAGCTTATGGCCCATCCAGTGCAATGCCCATAGACATCACAATGTGAATGCCGTCCTGAGACTTTTTGCACCAATTTATATTTATATAATTTTATAAGGCTTACAATATTCAGCATCAGATTCTGAAACTTGACAGTTGCAGTAAGCTGGAATAATACTCAAAGTATTCTGCTGCCCATTCTCTAGTAAATTCCTTAGTCGCCTTTTACAACAACCATAGGAAAATTATAGGCTGACACCACACATCCAGCCAGATAATGACCTGAAATTTCCATAATACTAAAGTAGAAACAAGAAGAATTATTTATTCCAAAATATTACTCCATCTTCACATTTGATATGAAAATAAAGAACATATGTTTGATAATTCTAAAAATATCCAGATAGACCGATACAAGTGGGGTGGGCTATTCCTAGATACAAATACAGTGAGCAGAGACAGGACAATGAAGCTACAGATGATAGAAAGAGTAAACCTGAAAAAAGTGAAATTAAATGTAAGTATAATATTTTTAGTTCATACCATCAAATATCAACATAAAATAACAGTATTCTTGTTACCTGTTGTTTTATGTGAATTTCATAAATTGCATATAAAAAACTAATATATATCTGTATATTTAAATAAAATAATGCATGTAAAACATACTGGTAGAAATACTAGTTACTATCACATGCAGACAAGGTCTTGTCAAATGAAATATTTGGAGAGATATACGACAAAGGGAAGATCTTCCACCGAGCGGGTGATATTTGCTCGGTAGACCGACGGTCTGAATGTTGTTTAGATTTAGGCATCTGTCAAATATCTTGCGTTGTATGATGGCTACCCGCAACAAAATATAACCAAGTTACAGCGTATTAAGCTAGAGGATTCCATAATGATCATAGGAATGGTGTTTTAAAATTTATTTCCTATTTTGAAGGCCGGAATATTTAGTTTAATGAAAAAAAAAAGCGAATGGCATAATACTGGATGGATCCTCTGATGTTTATCTCAAAACCTGAAAAAAAAAAACAAAAAACTAAACTGCATAATAATCTCTTCTTACTTTTATCTATTTTAACAGGTAAAAGAGAAATCAAAACTGAACCTGAAAAACAAAAACCAAGAGTTAATAGAAATGCTCGATTAGTTATTAGAAATGTATCATTTAAAGCCACAGAAGAATCCTTAAAAGAATATTTTGCACCTTATGGTGATATACTGGAGGTGAAATTACTAAAAAAGCCGGATGGAAAATTGGTTGGATGTGCTTTTGTTCATTACAAGAATGTACCAATGGCTAAGAAAGCATTATTGAATACAAATATGAAACCTTTTTTAGGTGAGTACACACAGCAGTGTGCACAAGTGCTCTTCTGCTACTATCTGTTGGCAGTGCTGTAGGAATACCTCATTGTCTTCTTCAATTACTGCAGTTTAATTGAGTGATACCTTAAACTGTAATGTGCATTTATTTTGATAACAGCTATCTCCATTATCAATTTTTTTAAAGGTTTCTTACTTGTTCAATTATGATAGCAATTTTGAAGTTTCTGTCTATTTCAGATTGTAAAGTATATAAATCTACAATGAAAAAAGACTACACGTTTATTTGTTTATTATTTGTATCATTTGCCAAATTGAGCTGAGAATACACTGAATAATAAAAGATGTAAAATACTGGGAATATGTATCTTTAACTACTGAACAAATTAAATTCTAGATATTTGGTATTACTTATATTAGGTGTTGTGTTATAGGCAGACCAATATCAGTGGACTGGGCTGTACCGAAAGACAAGTATATGCAACACATCGTGCACCAACAACTTGAGCTTCAGGACCAAGTCAAGAAGGAGGAGTCAGATAGTGATGATGATGGAGCACAATTGAATTTGTCAAGTGATGATATTAAACCAGAAGTTAAGAGTAAGTTTAATTCACTTTTATTGCAGAGTGCTAGCTTAGACACCTCAATATTATGTAAATTAATTTGATTAAATACCTAATTAGATAAAAACCTTGTAATAAATATCATTATTCTTGGCCTGCTAGCTTAAATACCAACAAGTAAATCATTAACTGAACATATATTGCCAGGTGAATCTGATGATGACACTGATGATAATGTAAAGTCAGAAAGTGATTCAGAAAAAGAAGACAATAGTGATGATGAGAAAGAAGAAGACGAAGAGTCAGCTGATGAAGATCAGGAAGAAATGGATGATAACATAAGTCAGACTAGCACACAGGCTGAAACAAAAAGGTATGGTAAATTTCATTGACAGTATAAAAACAATAGAAGCAATCATAACATAAATTTTAATGTCTATCAGAAATTACCAGTGTTACCAGTCTTCTTTTCTAGAACTCCTACCTTTTGGTTGGTATTGCCTATTATTCATAACATATTTTTATAATATTGATGTTAAAATAAAATAAAATGTCAATTGTTTATTTTATATTATCAGCTGTAGATCATAGTAAAAGCAAAGCCGTAAGTGACCATATCAAATGTTTTTCGACATCCGCCCTTATTCCTTATAATATTGCCTAAAAAAAATTTTGCGTAAATTTAAAGGCTGGTTTTAGTTCACTAACTATGAACTATACTAATTATTTGAACCAATCGTCTACTCGCATTAAAACTCTATAATCTCAAAACTTGTTAATTTTACAGGAGAGTGTTTTAAAGGTTTAACATGTCATATTTTTGATATTAATTATTTTTGCAACATTTATTTTTTATTTTTTACCTGTTACATTATCTGTCTATTAAAGTAACATAAAATTATGAATTAATTTTGTTAATAGTAGTCAAATCATAGGCAAACTAAAAAAAAAAATCTAAAATGAAACTACCTCTTTTGACAGTATTTATGAGAAAAATACTGGTGATATTGAATGATTCCGCATATTAACCCAATTTCGAATATTTTAGGAAATTGTACACTTTTAATGAGAAAAGACGAAATGTGTATATTATACATTTAGATATAGTGCAATAGAGCTTAGTTTTAAGGAAAAATAAGCCAAAAAGACACAAAAATAAAAAAGTAAAAGGGCGTGTCTACACTATTCATTAAAACGTAAGAAATTCTGTACCAATCCACTTCTACTTACTGTCAAGCAATAATGTGATAGAAGTTTTTTTTTTTTGCTTAGATGGGTGGACGAGCTCACAGCCCACCTGATGTTAAGTGGTTACTGGAGCCCATAGACATCTACAACGTAAATGCGCCACCCACCTTGAGATATAAGTTGTAAGGTCTCAGTATAGTTACAACGGCTGCCCCACCCTTCAAACCGAAACGCATTACTGCTTCACGGCAGAAATAGGCAAGGGCGGTGGTACGATGTTATTCCTTCGCCGTGGAAGTCAATCGTCAACATTTGTTGAGTACGTATTGCATTAGAAAAATTGGTACCCGCCTGCGGGATTCGAACACCGGTGCATCGCTTCAACACGAATGCACCGAACGTCTTATCTTTTAGGCCACGACGACTTCTGAAGACTGAAGCAGAAGTAAAATCTATTATTCATGCTGTATCACTAATGGATTTAACAATAATATTACACCACATGGGCATTTTATTGCAAAAAAAGTTTATATTACACTTCATTAACTTATTATTACACTTTAATTACAGGATAAGATTAAACGATGCTGAAGACGGATGCACAGTCTTTGTAACAAATATACCTTTTAGTATAGATAATGATCAGCTAAGAGATTTCGCCGAGAAAATCGGGCCCGTGAAATATGCACTTATATGTATGGATAAGCTCACTGAACATTCAAAAGGAACTGGCTTTATTAAATTTGTGGTGAGTTGTTTTGAATTTAACGAGTTGTCAATTTCAAGTTTTTATTTCATTCCGAACATTTTCATATTTATCTACCTTTTAAACCTTCTCAGGACTTCCACAAATAATTTTAGACCAAACTTAGCTAAATAGGTCCAGCCGTTCTCGAGTTTTAGCGAGACGAACGAACAGCAATTCATTTTTATATATATAGATAATATTAATTTAATGTAATATTGTTTTGCTGTATTTGAGACTGTATGTAGTCTCGTGATTCCCAAGCCTAAAATGACACTAGAAAAATTTAAGGAGTATGCAACAAAGAGTCTGGAGTAAGAACCTGGATAGGATGGCATTTCAAAAACTTAGTCAAGAAATTACTAAAAAATGCTAATGTTTAATATTGGTGATGTAAACTGATTATTTGAAAAGTTATTTATTTTTATTGGTTTAGAAAGTTTAGATGGAAAAATAATTTCATAGTCCACTTGATGTTCAGCAGTAACTGTGTGACTTTAAAGTTTGAATGCTTTAATTAAATTTCAGAACAAGGAGGATGCAGATAAAATCCTGTCAGCATCGGCAGGTCATTTGAAGCTGGAGGGTCAAGTTTTACAGGTGAAGCCCGCATTAAAGAAAGAAAATTTACAGAATGGCAAGAAGAAAGAACCTAAAGATAACAGGAATTTATATCTCGTCAAAGAAGGAGGTATATTTTGGTCCACAATGTAGTTCTTTTGGTCAAGTGTTTTTTTTATTGCTTAGATGGGTGGACGAGCTCACAGATCACGATGTTAAGTAGTTACCGGAGCCCATAGATATCTACAACATAAATGCCGTCACCTACCTGGAGATATAAGTTGTAAGGTCTCAGTTCTTACAGTATAACGGCTGCCTTTACTACTATTATTACTTACTACCTTTGGAACTGGAATGGAATAATTATTCCAGTTAATATACAAATGCTAGTGTATTATATCAGAGTTTCTTGGAGTTTTTTACCTTGCGTCTTGAGGTCATATTATGTAGAGACAAGATGGGGTGCCTATGGATTTGGAAACAAGGCTATGGGGGTAAACCTGAGTAAATACTTGTGTAGATATTTTGTAAACCTTTATTGGAGAGGAGCTTGTTTGTAATTTGCTAGCTGTTACCCCCGGATTCGAATGCATGTTAAAGAAAAGGGTTAATGATTTTATTTTAAATGTCACGAAATGTGTAACGGTAGGCAGCGGCTTGGCTCTGCCACTGGCGTTGCTGACGTACGACGGTAACCACTTACCATCAGGTGGGCCGTATGCTAGTCTGCCTACAAAGGCAATTTTTTTTCTTCTTCAAAATGTTCCCTTTGTCAAATACCGGACTTAAAATTATCTCTTTAAAAAAATCATGTCAATCTGATGCTTCGTTAAGGACAAATAAACAAAGACACTTTCCTATATTTTATAATATTAGTATCGATTTGTGTAGTTTAGTAAATTTGCTTTTTGTCAATACAGTTATAGTGGCCGGTACAAAAGCAGCTGTGGGCGTATCCGCTTCCGATATGTCTAAGAGATTGGCCTTAGAGCGAAGTAAGACACAGATGTTAAAGAACTTGAATAGGTCAGTGAATTATTAAGCATTGAGAAAGATAATTCTTCTCATTACTACACTTGAATACTGCGAGTGCCAACTCACATGCACTGGTGGTAAGGCGTATTCTGAGTCCGCACAGATGAGAAGCACTATTCTACCTATTTCTGCCCCGAAACACTCATCTGTTCCATTTCACAAATACAATTAAGAGTTCAATTCCGTATCTCCGGTAGATCACATCAAGCTGGGCATCTCAATAGTAATCACCCCTGCCAAACTTTTTGTATTTTTTTGTAATTTCCTAATAATATAACACACTTTTATGAATGAATATGTTAGAGACAGTCTGAAAGTGGCACGTGTGACAGAGAAGTTGAGAAGTGCGCATTTGGGATGGTATGGACATGTGATGTGACGAAATGATAATGAGGTTGGTAAGAGAGTGTTAACTATGAATGTGGAAGGCTATAGAGGAAGAGGTAGACCTAAGAAGAAATGCATGGATTGCGTGAAAGACAGAGGGGACTGAGCGAAGAAATGGTATATGTTATGAGCTCCTTCGGACACATAATGCGATCTCCCAGACATGAATTAGAGAAGCTCATAATTGCGGGTCGCATAGAGGGCAAGCGCGCCGTGGGCAGAACATCAGCCAGATGGTCAGATCTAGTAAGAGATGTACTTGGTGGTAGTCTGTACCATGCGGTCCGTGCCACCCAAACACAGTGGAAGAACGTCACATGTGGTCGCGATCCTCAGTAGTGAGCGAACGATATAGAAGAAGAAGAGTATGAAAGGAGAAAACATGTTGTTTCGACGTCTGGTGACTGGGAGAAGGGCAGGATAATGATGATGATGAAAAGATAATTTTAACATATACTATCAAAAAAGATCTATAACTGTAATTTTTTCTTCTAGATTCGTATCACGGTACCGCCTAGTAGTATCGAACCTGCCGCCGAACTGTGACGACTCCACGCTGCGCCGCGTGTGCAGCCGCGCGGCGGGGATGGACGAGGGCGGGGGGCGGGGCGCGGCGAGGAGGGGCGGCTTGCTGACGGAGGCGCGCGTCATGCGGGACCTCCGGGCGCCGGTCGGGAGGGACGGGAAACATCCGTCAGTATTATTCTTATTATTATTAGTATTCTCGGGAAACATCCGTCAGTATTATTATTACTATTATTAGTATTCTCGGTCGTTGAAATTTGGATCAGTAAATTTTACCAAAAATATCAAGTTGTTATTTTGTGATACGCACATCTTAAATACCTATTCTGAACTCATCGATGACACAATACTTTCTGTTTTCTAATTAGGTATGGCAATTTTTGAGTGGTTTTATTATAACAAAAATATAAAACTAGTTGAGGATTGGACACCTCAAGACGGACAATACAATGTTCACATTGTAGTGATGACTAGCACCATCACACACAGTAGCTGTTGAGGCCTTGGTGGACAGTGAAACCGCCCTTGACTCATATAAATTCATCTTCTTGAAACCAGTTTAAAAAAAAATCTCATAAAATAGCTCTACAAATATATTACTAATTTCTCTTTTACAGATCTAAAGGTTACGGTTTCGTGATGTTCACAAGACACGAAGACGCCTTGGCCTGTCTCAGGAAATTGAACAATAATCCGGATATATTTGATAAAAATAACGTGGGTATACCCGATTTTCATTCCAATTTTCATAAAATGTATAACAACAAAAAACAATTGTAGAAATTTTTATTTATTTTGTGACTTATTTTATAAAAATGATTATTTGTTCTATGTCTGTTTTTCAAAATCAATTCAATATCTCCTTAAGATTAACTAAATCACATCTCATTTATAAATGGTTAATACTGGTGGTAGGACCGACCTCTTGTGAGTCCGCACGGGTAGGTACCACCACCGCGCCTATTTCTGCCGTAAAGCAGTAATGCGTTTCGGTTTGAAGGGCGGGGCAGCCGTTGTAAGTATACTTGAGACTTTAGAACTTATATCTCAAGTCGGGTGGCGGCATTTACGCTGTAGATGTCTATGGGCTCCAGTAACCACTTAACACTAGGTGGGCTGTGATCTCGTCCACCCATCTAAGCAATAAAAAAAAAAGTCGTGACTGAAGTTTCATTCGTTATTGTTCTTCTACAGAGACCAATCGTATCGTTCTCAATAGAAGATCGGACAGCTCTGAACGCAAGAAAGAAGAGACTAGAAAAGTCAGTCGCCAACAATCCGCTCGCTAAAAAACAAGAAAATAACGGAGCCATAGACTACGGGAAAAACAGAAAGAGAAAAGCTAACAAAGCACCCGAAGAAGGTTACGCAAAGAAAGGGAGATACGATAAGAAGAATAAACAGAACAACACTGAATACGGTAGCGGTAGGTTCGTTAGAAATCCTAAAGTAGAAAATGTCAACGAATTTACCGGATTAACAGCGAAGGAAGGAACCCAACATAAAATGAGAAGTAATTTTAAGTTAAAGGAACAGGCTGAGGTCCATAAAAAGGCCATGAAGATTGAGAAAAAGAAAGGCAAGCACGCACTGAAACTGAAGAGGTTGGCGAGGGAGAGGATCAAGCAGCCCAAACAGCCGATCAACAAGACTAATGAGTCGCGGAGAAAAAAGAATAAACGTCGAACACAATGAGTTCTGTACATTACACATTAAGTATGTTAAGTAAAATATGTTACAGATTATGTTTTATTATTTCAAAAACCTTAATACTAATCCTATCACTTAAGACGATGGGCCTAGGTTTTCTCTTGTGTTAGGGAAGCGGTAATCAAAACATACATTACAGATAACAAAACACAGGTAATAAATACAGCCAGAGCTGGCCGGCGCGTGTATTCGACGTTGGAAATTTGAATACAATAGTTACGTTTTACGTAATTTTCAATGACGCATAAATCGTTATCTGCCTACCCGTCTCTCTAAAACGCAGAAGGAGTCTGATATTTTTCGAATCAATGTATTAATAGTCCGCACGGGTAGGTACCACCACCCTGCCTGTTTCTGCCGTAAAGCAGTAATGCGTTTCGGTTTGAAGGGCGGGGCGGGCAGCCGTTGTACTGTTTAAAGTGAGACTTTACAACTCATGTCTCAAGGTGAGTGGCGGCATTTTCGTTGTAGATGTTTATAGGCTCCGGTAACCATTTAACAACAGGTGGGCCGTGAGCTCGTCTACCCACATAAGTAATAAATAAAAAAATTAAATCCCTAATGAGTGCGGACAAAACTATGAGGCCCAGATTAAGAAAAGCTTTTCACAGCTCATTAGGTGCAATGCATCAGGTATAATCCTGCTTATTTCTTTCGTCTTGAATTTAAGAGTGTTAAAATTACGCTAAAATTTTCTATCTACCTACATGACGAAACCTTTCATCCTTAGGGTATACATATTTTATGTATACTCTAAGCTTTCAACGCTATTTTCATCAAATTCAAGACAAGACAAGATTCATTTGACAAAAAGACTGTCCTTACTACTTGCAGTTTTGTCCTAGCAAAAATTACGAATCCAGCATATCAAGAGTTGGGTTTGAGTGGTGTCGTCAGATATTACAGAATTGATTCAATTAATTATAATGCTTATAGTTTGCATCAATACAGAGTGGAATAAAATAAAATACAATCTGTAAAGTGTTCATTTAATATGATCTTATAGTAAACAATGTCACGCACCATTATGAGTAAAAACAAAATAAAAAAATATATTATGTGGTATTCGGTTTCTTTTTTGTCGACCTGTTATTCTTTTTTATTATTATCTATTTATAGTTTACCTAAGACTTTTACCTTTGTGCTATTGGCTTAATTACCCCTGATTGTCCTAAATGTGAATAGAGTGCTGCAAGATATTCTTCTGTATGGTAAATGAAATGTTGTATGTGAGGAGATTTGTCCCAGCACTTCCAGTTAACCTGTATTAAAAACGCAATTAAGTCAGTTTGGTATACTCCTAGATTTGGCTTATATGCATTATGTGCGTATGACGATTAGGAAATCGATTTGTATTTTTAGAAAAAGTATAGCTTATTTATTATAAGCTGATGGTGGATTTTTTATGTCACAAGTACTTTATTAAGTCTTTTGAGAAAATAATTCTTCTTCAAAATGTAGGTATATCTTTATGATTAACCAGCGGCCCGCCCCGGCTTCGCTTGCTTTCCAACATTGAATTATTTTTTTAAATCAGTTCAGTAGTTTCGGAGCCTATTCAATACAGACAAACAAACAAATCTTTCCTCTTTATAATATTAAGTATAAGTATAGATATCATATTAATTAATATATTGTAACTCGTCTTTAGAATACGATATGAATAACAATCAGATGATTCTAGAACAAAGATAACAAGATTGATAATAGATAACATTCCTTTGACTTTAATTGATATAATAAAAATATCAATTTCAGTATGAAAACATGCTTTCATTATTATTAGAATTATTATTCTTTTTATTAATATTATTCCATTATTTATTTATTTATTGCCCAGTGCCGAGTTTTGCTAAGAGTACTAAGAATGAGTTACAAACTTAACCACCTTTTTATTGACCATAGCCGATGGTTTTAATTGCCTTTTATACAAAAATATGGCTCGGCACATCTTGATAGCTGATACACAAAATCATCACTGAAGTCGTGTAATGTGACCTTGGACCTTACTGAATAATTGAGAAGCTTCTGTAGATGTAATTTCCGAGGTCAGAGGTGAGGAGATGAGGTCAGTGTTTGATTTACCTTAACTCCCAGAGATTTCCACGTGTCATGAGCGTGTCTACTTCGTTTGGCTGCGCCGATGGGATCCGTCAACGAACATAGAAACAGTCCCGGCGCTCGACAAGGTGTGTTGTGGTAAACTTGTGTTGCACGCATGTAGTGTTTAGTCGCCACATTATTTAACAATTTCATATGAAAGCTGGAATTAATTATCGTTTTAATTTTATTTCCAGTCACGTGCTTGCAAAAAACATGGTGCTTGACACGCTCATTGTCCATTAAAATTATCTTTAAAAATTTTTGCTTTTTGTTCACATAATTAGTTATTAAAGCACATTTGAAATTGTAATTTAAAGTTATTCTATGTATTTATGAAGTTCATTATATGTTCATGCTAGATTTTTTGTTTACATTATATAAAAATTGTTAATTGTGAAAGAGAGTAATATATAATGCTGGAGGCCAAGACCAGAAGAGAAAAAGGAAATATTAATTAGTGGGTATAAAAAAATCTTTGTTTTTTTTTGTGTAGATTGGCAGTCAGTCTCTTGGACCTTCTGATGTTAAGAGCCAACGTCGGCATCTTAATGAGAACGTCACCACCCAATTTCATATATGAGGTCGCATAATTCTCCATTGCATTGAAATAAACGATTGTGATAAGACTACCAAGCCTACCACCGCAGCAGAACCTACCACGTGCAACAGAACCGCATGCGACCCTACACCTCAAAATAAAATATTAATTAATTCCATTTCACCTCTGAACTGATGTAACAATTAATTTATAGATCACTGTATTCACATAGCTCACTTACATTGTGTAAGCTCTGAGAGCTTTCTGGAGGATCTTATTCTTAGGGAACACAGCATTTGGAAGTCCAATGGGAATTTCATATACATCGGCTGGTGAGTCCCAAATTTGTGCGTTTACACGGTCGAGAACGGGTTGGTACCTGCACATATAAACATATATAAAACATAATATATAATTTGTTTTCACAATTATGTATATACTAGCTGACCCGGCAGACTTCGTAGTGCCTCAATCGATAAATAAAAGACCTAAGCTTTTGTATAAAATAAACTTAAAACAAACAAAAGGAATGCGTCCGATGGGGGACACATAAAAGGGAAAACAAAATTGTTAATTTTATTTAATTTCGAGCACTTTCATATTTATCTACATTTTAAACCTTCTCTGGACTTCCACAAATAATTCAAGACCAAAATTAGCCAAATCGGTCAAGCCGTTTTCATGTTATGTCGTGACAACGGAAAACGGGTTTCATTTTTATATATATAGATGGAAGGGGAATGTACACAATCAAATTAAGATAATTAGCAAAGAATTTGCATAGTAGCAAAAACAGAGTGGTCAGGGTTGACAGACTTAAAAAACTGAATTATTCATAAAATATTGATTATTAATAATAACCTTTCCTTGTTTTCTAAAGAATGAACCAGTAGTTCAGCCCATACATATGCTCCCACTGAGAATCCATGTACGACGAGAGGACCGTAGGACGGATTGTTTTCTAAAAATTTCATCAAGTCTGCCGCAATTATCTGAAATAAGGTGTTTTAATAGAAATTAAACTGCCAAAACTAAACGGCTCTTTACATCTATATACTAATATGCTAAGCTGAAGAGTTTGTTTGTTTGAACGCGCTAATCACAGGAGCTACTGGTCCGATTTGCAAAATTCTTTCAGTGTTAGATAGCCCATTTATTATAATTATATATATATAATATATTATAACATCACGCTAAGACTAATACAAGCGGAGCACTAATAAATAATGTTTCAAAATCGGGGTATTTTTACTTTTTGGGAGCTTCCGCTGCGTGCGCTGCAGAAACGATTAAAATTTCGCTAAAATAATGTATGACAGGATTGTTCCCCTTTAAAATATCTAAAAAAAAGTCCGCAGCAGCATATGTCTATATGTTAGGTTGGCTCACTATAACGTTTTTTATGCCAACCAAATTTGTTCTAAAATAAAGCATTATTTGTGAACCACGCGGACGAAGTCGTGGGCAAAACCTAGTATTACATACAATGATACAACATTATTATACCTTTGAGCCTTTGACTGGCCACATGAGTTGCATCGGCGAGCACGATACGGCCACAACGTCAAAGTCCTGCTCTAGGTAAACATTAGCGTACTTTAGTACGTGCTTGGGCTTCGCTAGCATCCAGTTCATCATTACGCATAGAGGTCTTTGAATCGGATTGTTTGTTCTGTAATAGTACAATCGGAATTTTATCTTTAGTGTATTTTATTTTACTGATATATGAAAATTAAATCGATGTTGACCAATATAATAATATATAAGCGCATTTTGTACAGATGGCCCCTATGCGTATCGTGGTTGGTTGAATGGTATAGTCTTGACACTGTGGTGTTGGGATAATTTTAGCAAATTTTTTGTGCGTAAATTTGATCAGTTTTTACCTCCCCGTTATATTTGAGAATTTGGTACCAAGTTCCAAGGTGGGTGTTGGTATTCATTGCTATCCCTGCTCCTCCAACTCGAAATTTAGAGCCTATATAGGACCCTCTAGCTCGAAATAGATCCGACTGAGAGCCCTGTAGTTCTTTAGTTCCAACTTTGAGTTCCAGAGGTCCGAACTTTCAACGAGAGGTCCGATTTTGAACCACTAAGTCCGTCAATATTAAACCCTTAATAAATTTATATTCATTACAATCTAATTATTTATATGATCTAAAAAATGAAAGTGAAATATGTACTACTACTACTACTGCGCTGGTGCTATGACCCCGAAATGGGTCTTGGCCTCCGACAATAAACGTTGCCATTCATCCCGGCGCTGCGCAACGCCTTGCCAGTCCGACACTTGAAGCTCAGGAAATTTCTTTCCACAGCGTCAGACCAGCGGTACTTAGCCGTCCCTACGGGGTGACGTCTCTCCGGTACACCCGTGTATACCTGTTTCACAGGCCGTCCTGCTCCACACGCACTACATGTCCGAGACATTCGAGCCTCCGCGCCTTCATCACCCTAGAATTTTTGGCTCACCAAAAAGCCTTTCAACATCCTTGTTTTTCCGGACGTGCCGACCTTTCGCTCAGTCATAAGAAGTTTCGTCTCTTCTTTCTGTATAAGCGTCCATGCTTCACATCCATACAGTAAGATTGGTCTGATCTTAACTGGTGGTAGGACCTCTTGTGAGTCCGCGTGGATAGGTACCACCAACCTGCCTATTTCTGCCGTGAAGCAGTAATACGTTTCGGTTTGAAGGGTGGGGCAGCCGTTGTAACTATACTTGAGACCTTAGAACTTATATCTCAAGGTAGGTGGCGCATTTACGTTGTAGATGTCTATGCGCTCCAGTAATCACTTTACACCAGGTGGGCTGTGAGCTCGTCCACCCATCTAAGCAATAAAAAAAATACTATACTCATAGTCTTGTATATCCGAATCTTGGTACTGTTTAGTAACTTTGAAGAGAAAACCGGATGTATAATATAAATTTTAATATAATCGAAGTTATATTTAATATAAATTAAATAAAACATAACAATAGGATGCGCAGGTGGTTAATTAAATTGTGAATCGTTTTAATGAGAAATATTTTAGTTTAGTTTATTTAGCTGATAAAAGTAACATTGGATTTATTATCCATACTCCGCATACATATTAATGTTCTTTACTAATGATTGGAACTGCTACAATTTTGTAGCAGCTGATTATCAATTTTTTAAAAGCATGGTGTAATAAGTGTTTCAACTGAGATAGCTCTTACATTATCGGTTTCAGTGTATCAGTTGTAAGAGATCTACTGTAAGATAAGAAACGGCGGCCACCAAAAGCTATAAGGTGTGCCCAAAGCTTCTCTGCTTATTGCCACCAAAAAGGAATTGAAATAAATTTCAAACATAGTGAAAGAAAGACGAAAGTGTCTAAAAAATAGGTATAAACATGTAACAATTAATTTTTATTAGTAGATGTCGTGGCTTAAAGAATAAGACGGCTTGTGTATTGCATCGAATGATGCAGCTATGCCGGTGTTCAAATTCCGCAGGCAGTACGTACTTCTATTCAAAAATGGCTTCTACCATGAAAGCTTAAAATGTTGACACATAAAACCCGCAAAAACTTTAATTAGTCTAATTTGGGACTTATACTTCAAATATTAAGGTGGTGGCATACACGTTGTGTTTCCTATAGGTTCTGGCAACCACTTAAAATCAGGTGGGCTCGTTCACTCATCTAAACTTTAAAAATACATTTATTTTAATGAGCGACATTGAATTGGGTGAAACCAAAATCATTTGAGTACATAACATAAATAACAAATGTTTTCTTTCGACAATTGTATTCAAAATTCCATGGTCGAATTCGTGGAAATATAAAAAATTACAGACATTAAGTCAAATATTTAACGTTTCTATGATAATAAACTTTAATAAAGGTTATTTTAGTAGATATTATAATGTTGGTACTTAGTAAAAACGTTTCGTAATAAGTATATTACAGTATTTGAAAGATTGAAAATGTATAGAAACAAAAAAAAACGGTTCAAATGTAGCTTCTGACTTCTGATTTTCGTGGTCGTAATTTTTGTTGTAAATATTAACTTACATTAACTCTCTTATCGATAAACGATGATCCTAAATTCAGACTACACCTTAATAGCTTCTTCCATGCTACCTGTTAATTGATTTTCTCTAATAAAAATCAAGTGTTGTAAATAGGGAGTAAGACCGTAATGTACTTCGTGGCAGAAATGAAATTCGATTTGCTATTAAAGCATGTTTTTATAAATTTCAAACTATTTAGATATGTTTATTAATATAAGTATTGAAGAATTCATGAAACATACTTACTTCATTGTATACGGGTCTAAAGTAATTTTTCTATCTTCTTTGCTTATGTACTGCATGTTTTTACTGATGTTTTGCATGTGAACTGATCTGCACGAGAGCAGCGTTGCATCAAAAAAATCTGCGCGAACTGCTCCATTGTTAAAAACCTGAAATATGACGTCGGTGAGAGTGACAACAGATACAGTTTGAACAAATTAAAACAGTTTGTATTACGAAAAAGTGTTAACAATTAGATCTATCTCATTTTAATAGCTTCCTAAAACATCTGAAGCGAAAATTCAAAATATGTATATCAATATAATATTCCAACTACTCGAGGATCAGATATTTCACTTATTCATAAATAAAATATAGCTCTGTATATAGGAAAATGATAAAGGGAAGAAGCAAAGATGGCGCTTGGTAGACAGACGTTTCGAATAATGTTATTCGGAATTTATTATACAGTCTATATATCTACAATTACAATTAAAAAAAAAACGCGTGCGTCCGGAGAAGTCCCGTTAAGTTAGGTTAACTTAATTCGATGTATATCTGGCTAATCGTGTGAAAGAGAAGGCTGATTTGTGGTGAAACTTAATTTCGAACTAACTTTCGATGACGGAGGAGCTACACCGAACATCCACCTGTGTGATGTGATAGCTTTCTGTCTGAGATAAGCAACAGATATTGTATAGTCAAGCGGTGGCAGAAACTTCTCGACTTCATAGGTCGAATGTGCCGAATTGCATTCCCGCAGTTGGTCCTAAAATATGGGTCCCCGAATTGATATGTGCGCTAACCGGTTTGAATCATCTTTTGTATAGCACCAACAGGATGTTCCATCTTCCTCAAAGACTACCCATGTTCCCCTTATACCCGTAAAGGGTGACTGGTTGGAACCCTTGAGCTACAGTCCTGTCGCGACTCCTTCCTTGGTTTTCAAGGTGATGGATCGAATTATAAGACCACGCATTTTATAATAATTTTTCGGTTTAATTTCTTGAATTTGTTCGACTACTTCAGTTGAAGTTATCGCGGAGCTCGCGGAGTCCTTGAGGGACTCTACAAGTCGATCGCTATCTTTTTGGATAGACAGAGCATCGCAATCATCGTTGACGGCTGCTGCTCTGACAATTTGATCCTTACCACTGGCGTTCCATAAGGCTTGTTGCTCTCTCCCAAGTATTTCATCTTGCATATCAATGACACGCTATCCATGATAGCATGCATTCCTAAATTGACGACAGCCCGAGGATGTGCGATATATCGGCGGTCAAAATGACTATTTTATTATAGAGCCGCAATTCCAAGGATTACCCTTGCAAATATCCGTGTTAAATAAATTAAAAAAATGTATTTGAACCAAGTGTATCAAGATAAGATTTATGAGATGGTAGTTAAACCTTGATTAGTAATGAAAATGTATTACGTCCTGGGAAGATGGCTCTGAATGTACTTTGCTTTTTAAAAATACTATTATCATATAATATTTAATCTTTAAAATAACGCCAATGCAATAATAAATTTACGTGTACGGGAAAAAAAACTTTTAAAAAAAATATAAGTATGTTGCCAGACCTTATAGCAAGATTATCATGAATATTTGTCATTAGCGCGATTTGGATGTTTGCCGGCATATGTTGTTCCATGAACGCTACGCTAGATATCCTGGATAAGAATATGTGGCGGTGGCCATCATAGAACACAAGATATTTGGATAGATGCCTGAATCTCTCTTTCGAAAATTTCAAGATAAGTTTGAATATACACAAGTTCCGAACAATAACAATTGGGCCGTCAGTATACCGAACAATATGAATCGCTCGATGGAAGATCTTTATACCCTTTGCCATAACCTCCTAAAAATATATAGATATGTATTGCTGGCTCTGTATTTCTCACTTTAATATATACCAGTGTCTTGTATATTCTAGTCAAGTGCAATTCTAGTAAGTAGCCATGACCTTAGAGGTGTGAAAATTCTGACAGCCGCTTTTGCGATATTATTGTGACCTTAGTCTAGACAGAGTCAAAAGGCTTCAGCCTCATGTCCACCAGCACCTCTTTTGATTTCGCATATTATAGCGAATAAAATAATTATAAAACTACTTTTTTTTATCCTTGTCAGATTTGCAAATGGCGTAAATGATATTAGGATACATAAAAACTTACATTTGTCTGTCGTTTTCCGAAACTGATGAATAGTTGGATGGTGTTAAATTGACAACGTCTCATATTGTCCAATGTTTAAGTTCCACTAGCACTCTGTGAGAAGGAAATGAAAATATGTTAAAGACATTCAAAATTACAGCCCGACAAAAAGTGTAATACTCAGATGATGGTTTTATCGTAAAACAAGCGTCTGCTCAAATCTTCACCGACGATTCGCTTGGCTCGCTGTATCGACTAGACGAATGTTCAGAACGTTTCATGTTTGTTCAAATAATAATTGTCAGGCTATAAGTATTTCTTTAAGTATTCGGTTATTTAACATTGATTAATTCACATTTAATTCATTTACTGCGGAATACCAAAAGATACACAACGAAGCATAAAAACGGCCAATATAATTATAATATGTATATAAGAGAAATTCAGTTAAATTATTAACTATTATGAATAATAATAATTCTCTTTCACTCCTCTATCATGCATATTGTTCGTAAAACGGAAATGTCGGTCAAAATTCGTAGATGCAACTATAGTGCCAATTTTCTAGTGAGAAACTGTTATGTGTTCTTGTTTGTTTCAAGACTATGATTCCGTTATTCAGCACAAACAATTCTTCGTTTTTTTCATTGACTCCAGATATCTCCAGATGGGCCACGCTATTCCACGTTATGATAAATATTATGATAGCTGGGGATGTGACTTCGATATCAAAATTACAAAATTAATGCCAATTAATACTTTGTTTCGTGGACAGAGCTTATGAATCTGCTGTTAATTTGTATGAGTTTTTTTTTATTGTGGCACACAATTTTTTATTAGAATATTATGTGAACGATAAATTGCTTTTATGAAATAATACTATTGAAAATTTAAAGATATTAAATATTTGAACTTACCTTGAATCTGTTCGTAGTATGCGTGTACTAAGAAGCAAATTCAACACGAACTGTGTCGGTGTCTGCGTACAGTTTCTTCTTCAGTAAGCATTCTTATGTTTTCATTGTTCTAGACGAAACTAGATATTTACTATTATAACTATAGTATTTAAGTACTGGATTACACTGACACAGCACAAAGCATGAAAATTTATTCAAACAAAAAGAGACGCATCGCTAGTTTCGAAGAAATAAAATACTCAAAATAAAATTCAAACTTTGAAAATGACGAGCGTACTGTTGTTATTTGAATCGCTACAATTTTGGAATGATTCATTCAGAAGTACCTAAATTGTTTTAATTTCACATTAAGTCAATGGTATTATGTCTACGATATAATACACTCGTATGTGTCGTGCAAACCGCGTGATGTGAACATGATACGTTTGAATATAAAATACATGTTAGCATATGAATTGCGTATATGCATATTATTGCGAATACGAAGTTAATTGGCATTTTTACAATTTTAGTTTTCAAAATAGACATAATTATAATAAAAACTTTTTGATACTGAACTCAAACATTTAAATTTTGTGTTAATTTTATCGGCATTGTGGTTTGTATACACACGTATACAATACAAATCAATCCGTGGATCTATGTATAACGGTTCTAACTAGTTTATTCAAAAAAACAAGAAAAGGATTTTTTTTGAAGATAAGTAGACAAAATTGATGTAGGTACACTCTTACCACTGATATCTAGTGTGCTCTTACAACTTTAAGCTATAGTACAACACGATTTTTACGCACGTCTGTTTTCAATCATTATTAAAAGATAAAAGTTTTATATCAATATTCGTCTGTTGCACATATAATCGGAAATTGTTATCTAAAACACAGCTCTACGTAATAATTTTGAATGAACTCCATACACAACTATTAAAAATTATTTGTAAACAAGTTAGACACACAAGTGCTTTATCGATTTTGATGCGAAACGCAAGCAATGAACTTAGCAACATAACGAATGTATGTGAGATCTTTGACTTTCATCGCTCGCACAGTCAGTCAACCTACCTACATGACTAAATAAGGTGTCTGTCTGGCTTACATTCAAGACTTGGACGTTTTTAATACGCTTTTATTAGCTTCAGACGTATGTATGTATGTTTGTAACGGAATCTTTGAACATGATTTTGACCCCCTTAAAACGTCGGATTAACTTGAAATTTGGTAGGTATACTTAATAAGGACGGACGACAATTCAACATTTAAAAAAAAATGGAAAAAGATATTGAAAAAATTTAAATTCAACTAATAAATGAAAAATAAATAATAGTTTAAAAAACTAACAAAATACCTACGCTTTTATAGAAAATAAATTTTAATAAATTTGAATTGAAAATTGTGTAAGAAAAAATGATTTTATTGTAAAAAAGGCGTGGGGTGCTTTTCAGGATATTATAAAAATAACCCTTCTACCTCCTTCTACTGATATCTGTTCATAAAATATTTATAACTACTTATACCATGCACCCGTTTTTTTAAGCTATTATTTATTTTTATTGAAATTACGTTCGAATTTATGTAATGCATCGTTAATTATTGGTTACAATTTTTTTGTCGCTTAGATGGGTAGACGAGCTCACGGTCGACCTGGTGTTCCGTGGTTACCATAACTCATAGACATCCACAACATAAATAACGCTAATGATCTTGAGACATGAGTTCTAAGTTTTACAGTATAACGACTACCACACCCTTCAGACCGCATTATTACGGCAGAAATATTTGGGTAGGGCGGTCGGTAATTACACAAATTATAATTTTTGCGGATTTCATTTTTGTTATAAGACTTTATTAGTTTTGTAGTAGTTTTAATATTTTATTGAATAGTTTTGAAGTTGTCGTGATCTAAAAATAAGGTACTCAATTTGCTCGTATCAAGTACTTCGACTATGCCGGTGTTCAAACCTCGCCGTTAGATACTAATTTTTGTAATGAAATACGTATTTAAAGTATTCTATTCTAAAGTTTCACAATATTCAACTGAAACAATCGTCCGCAATATGAAAACAACAAAATGCAAGTTTTTATTTTGATATACCGATATATCAATTATACAATGCTTTGATCAGAGTCTAATTATCAACGGTCTAATTAGGAGACCTTAAACTTACATTTCAACATGTGCATTTCCCTAAATATTTTTCAAGGCCGTTGATAAGATTGCATTACTGTGAGTTACATCATAATTTAAATAATTTTTTATATTAAAGCATCAGATTTTGATGGGTTTTTTTCACTAACTAATGGGGACGAGACGACCTAGCAATTTTAAGGGCAATCGACTAAAATGGTTTTTTAATTGAGCTCATTATCCACTCCTTTTACTACCCATTATAATATTCAATTAAGCAGTGACCGAAGCTCATAGTTATAACATCGTGAGTGCCATTTTCCACCTTTATACCTGAGGTCGAAGCTCCAAATTGCTTCGACAAAATAACGCCTATCTTACATACTAAGTGCCGGCACCGCTCGTGACATTCGGCGTGTCGGCGACTACGAGGATTCTCGGTATTATTCTCGCTTGTTATTGTTATGCTCTTTAACGCATCAACACTCCCCACTGGAAACTAATCCTTGATCCTGTAAGCCGAATGGTAAACAGTCGACGTCGCCCAAAACACGTCATTACTGATCCTCCCGATCCATTAACGGTGCTTTTAGGTACCACAAGCACCGGTCACCGTCCTCGTCGAACCCGTCGCTTGCGAAGGGCTCGACGAGCGAATTAACCCATAGACACAGCCTCTCAAGGCTATTTCAGCTTTTACTGGTGGTAGGACCTCTTGTGAGTCCGCGCGGGTAGGTACCACCACCCCGCCTATTTCTGCCGTGAAGCAGTAATACGTTTCGGTTTGAGGAGCGGGGCAGCCGGTGTAACTACACAGAGACATTAGAACTGATATCCCAAGGTGGGTGGCGCATTTACGTCGTATAGGTACGTCTATGGGCTCCAGTAACCCCTTAACACCAGGTGGGCTGTGAGCTAGTCCACCCATCTAAGCAATAAAAAAAAAGCTTAGGTAGGTTAAAAAAAAATCAATACACGCTCCAATTTGGTTCGAACAAACCACGAATTTGGTTTGCTACTAAACCAAATCTGACCGTCTGAAGCGTGGTCTTGCGAACACGTAGTGCCACAATCGATAAATAAAAGCGGCTCTAAATAAAATAATAAAATGTTTATTTTTATGCAAAAATATTATGTACAATTTGTTTTCTTATGGCGGCTCATGGCCTCCTAGATTTTTTTAGCTGCGCATGCGCGTGACGGAACCAAAGGTTTCGCCACACCCTAAACTTTTGTATAAAATAAACTTAAAACAAACAAAAGGAATCCGTCCGACGTGGGACATATCAAGGGGAAAACAAAATTGTTATTTTTATTTAATTCCGAGCATTTTCATATTTATCTACCTTTTAAACCTTCTCTGGACTTCCACAAATAATTCAAGACCAAAATTAGCCAAATCCGTCCAGTCGTTCTAGAGTTTTAGCGAGACTAACGAACAGCAATTCGTTTTTATATAATCGACGCTTGAAAGGCAAACGTGACTAAGCGACAATGCGTGAACTTTACAGTAGACTAATTTAAAGTTGAAATACCTGAAAAAAATTATATTTTAACGAATCTAGCTGTAGGATTGAAATGATTTTAATAGACCTAGAAATAGATTTTTTTTGCTCATCGAATTTGGTTATTGCCTATCATTTATGTACAAAGCAGTTATTGTCGCTTAGTCACGTTTGCCTTTCAAGTGTCGAATTTTATAGATTGAGTCTGCCTTAGTTTGCTAGTTTGCAGATCGGATATGGTTTGCTCTATACCGAATCTGCTCGTGTGGACAGTTAGGCCGAAAAAACTACGACTCGTTGTGCTTAGGATATTAAGTGCATTATCTATCATAGATAATATATTTATTTTGTAAGATCTGGAACGCCAAGAAAGACGGCCGCGCGGGCGCTCATTTTACAGCAGGCGCTACCACCATATATTTTTGTTCAACGACATAATGACAGCCGTGTGCACTTGAAGACGTCCGTGAAACGACGCTAGAAGTAATAGTGTTCTGTGGAAACGACTGTCCGATCAGTCCCATCTGGTCGTCTGTAGCGAGTACTGATTGGGTAGGCAAATTTGGTCTGCCAGACCAATTAGAGCGTGTGTTAATATTATACTTTTAGTGTTCCCGGTAACACTGAGCGTCCTTGTTACAGCAGACCATAGACCTATATAGTAGGGACACGACATATTGTTTTATACGTACAATTGCTTATATAAATAGCACCCATTTTGAAGGCACATACATAAACATATATCTATCTCGTTTTTACTCAGCACTTTAACTCGCAGGAAAACAATATAACAGTATTTCAGTGCGTACATAAAATGAAACATGAATATACGTAAATATCTCCGTCTCCGTCTAATGAGGCCGAAAATCCGCCATGTTTAGCGCGCCAAATGTCATTGTCACGTCAGTTCGGCCGTCTGTTTTGGGTTGTACATTATTTATTGACTATGATATCGATTTAATATGATTGATTATACAAAATTTCATAATTTATCATGCTTAAAACATACAAAAATAATAATTAAAACCTATTTTATAGGATCTCAAGAAAGTCGATGTCCTAAAACTATTATTTATATATATTTAAATTCATTTTGGAGCCCTCATCCGAAAAATCCATTTTTCGGTCGGAATCTATTGATCATGACACTAATCATAAATACCACTTTAAAATATGTCATCAAAACATATTTAGACATTCTGTTTAGATATTTCGGGAAAAAGGCTACCGACAAAATCTCTTCGGAACTATTTAAATAAAATAGTTTTATTCCGCAGTGAGTAAAACACTATTGTAAATTTGTTAAATATTTAATAATTAAGTGATTTTAGAGAGGAAGTCCCAAGGAATGACGTTTGTAATTAATGAATAAATGTTCTGTAGGTGTTTTTTTTTTCACGCGGTCCCTTGATAAGTTTAAAATTTGAATCACTCTCAAGCGAAAGTGATTCAAATGGTGCGGCGCACCTTCCTTGGGGTGCGCTGCGGTAGTATGTTACGGACTTTAGAGTCAGCAAAACAATTAAAATAGATTGTAATAGTCTAAGAAAAACACGTACTCAAAATACGATAACATTTAGCATGCTAGAAATGGGCTGATGGCTTTGAACTACGCCATATCTTTATGTTTTGCGACAAACGACAACTTTATAAAATCAGTGTAGCAACTTTTAAAAATCATCATATCGTTTACTTGGCAAATTCGAAGGACGAACTTGTCTTAGATTTCACCCATCTAAATCATATCATATTTGCACATAACAATATACCTACTTACTTCCCATTAAAGTATAAATTCTACAAATAAATAATACTCAACAATATTTAAAATAAAATGAGCCAAGAACGTTTATCGATAAAACCTGATAACATTGAAATCTTTTGTACAGCACTAAAGCCGCCATGTTTTGTGGCCAGATGACGTCACAGCGGCACGAAATTTTGGTTGACGTTTCATTTCCATAGGTTTCCTACTTCATTGCAGCAGACAGACCAACATGATGGGACAACGTGGGTAGGATGTTAAGAGCAGAAAAAATTGTCTACCCTGCTTCTAGTCCATTTTTGGGTTTTATCACAGGAACACGATCATTCGCCACAATAATTTACAACTACGGGTACTTCTTCAAGACCCTTTTAAAATGCATCGTTTTGTATCAAACCTAATAATAAATATGACTCGTTTGATAACCCATCAGGTAATTTCAGGGCTTCAGTTATTTCGCAAAATCTTCGCAAGATCATGCAAAGCTTGTGGAATAATCACTGAACAGTGATTATTCCACAAGCCGCCAGGTCTGCGTTAAACCTGAATATATCGAGATGTGGAGATTTCATGTTTGGAAGAAAAATAAATAATTCGATACGAAATTTTGTATTAAGAACAAAATAAATTGTGGTCATGAGTTTTCTATTTATCTAACAGAAGTCATTATCCCGGATTGCTGCAGATGTGAATAGATCGCTGCAAGATACTCTTCTCGATTGTAAATCAAATGCTTTACATGCGGTGACTCGTCCCAACATTTCCAGTTAACCTAAAATTTGAAATATACACTTGTAAAATTAGAAATTACGAATGTTGCGTAATAATTAATTCTATTTTTTAGTCACCATGTAGGTCGTAGAAACAACGTATCATCACAGTAATATTAATTTAACAAAAAATTGTAATTAACTTAAAGTAAACATTTTCATTTGTTGAGCCAAGCGTAAATACCTACCTACTTTCATCTGATCGATGCCTCCAATGAACACTACGCTAACTCCAAATTCGTAGGTTTACAGGAGGAGCGATTAAACGAAAAAAGTTGATAAAATCTTTATTATTGCAGATATATTTATGGTTTTTTTTTTGTGTAACTAGCTGATTTACTCTTGCTTCGAACCCTATCAATAATGATTTGTAATACTTTTAAAATAGTGAAGCGATTTGCGTGAAAAACGAAAATTTCAAAATTTTGAGTTAGAGTAGTGTTCATTGGAAGCATCATTCTTATTGTTAAACTACGAATTTGCATGCATACTTATGTTATTTGGAGTGCATCTCCATCGCAAATATCTAAGTACATAATTTCATTTAAAAACAAATACAATTTTTGAAGTCGTCCTGGCTATGCGAATATGCTGGTGTTCAGATTCCGCAGGTAAGTAACATTTTTTTTAGTCGATTAACTACATACTTAGCACATATTCACGAATGACGGAATAAAATTGTATAATGTTACAAAACAAACCCGCAAAATTATAATTTGCGTAATTACTGGTGGTAGGACCTCTTGTGAGTTCACACGGGTAAGTACCACCACCCCACCTATTTCTGCCGTGAAGCAATAATGCGTTTCGGTTTGAAGGGTGGGGCAGCCGTTGTAACTATACTGAGACTATATATAATATTATAACTATACTTATATTTCAAGGTGGGTGGCGCATTTACGTTGTAGATGTCTATGGGCTCCAGTAACCACTTAACAGCAGGTGGGCTGTGAGCAGGTCCAACCATCTAAGCAATAAAAAAATAAAAATAAAAGACCATCCACTAACTGGATGACATTAGTCGGTTGACTGCCGTAATGTAATCTTGAAATTATCTGAAATTCTTTGATAGCTACCGCTGTTTATTTGGCTCCTCATTTCCCATTGTTTTCAAATAGTGATTTTAAATATTATGTGTACAGGCCGTCACGACGCGCAAGGTCTATTAGCATTGTCGTTTTTACTTTGTGAGATCCATAAAAGACCAAAATGACCAAAACCATAAATAAAACCAAACAAACAGTCTAAGGTCTCAAAAGGGTATGATTTTATTAATAACTTAATTAGGTACCTCGATACCCAGAGATTTCCAAGTGTCGTGGGTTTGTTTAATTCGTTTGGCAGCTGCGATGGGATCCGTTATAGAACAGAGAAACAGGCCGGGAGCTCGACAAGGTGTGTTGCGGTAAACGTCCGTCGCCCGTAAGTAATGTTTCGTCCCAGTGTTATGGAATAATTTCAAATGAAAACTGAAATTATTTGTACTTTCTCTTGAATTAATACGATAGGATAAATTATTATGCGTGAATAAATTAAAGAGATTCAACCATTATAGACAGATTTAGTAGTTTATCTGACCGACATGAGTGATTATCGCTGGAAAACAGTGCTATTTACATCTCTTTGAGCTCACCCACAGAACTATGCAAAAAAAAAACTTGGGAAATCAAACGCTGGAATATATCGGCCTTATCTCTCATATACATGTACAGAGAGAGAACTAAAAGAATGTAAAAACATAAGCATGCTGTCTCAGTTTTCGGTTCACCTTAGAACTATCATTTTAGGAATAGTTAGTTATAGGCTATATCAACTAACATTTTAGGAGTGTGTAGTTATAATTAAAACTAGTTTTACGGGTTAGTCTTGCGTTTGTTTATTATTTCCGACATTTAGAGACATTTTTCGTGGTTAAATTAGGCTTGTAAAAGATAGCAAAATTCACTGTGTACAAGCACATAGCAAGCAACAATCGTAAAAGAGAAATAATAATCACCTAATCGATCTGATGTATAAAGAAGAATCACCTGCTTAATTATCAATTCTAGTATAACTATTTGTTGATTCTTACGTTCATATTAATTTTTATGTTGACTTACACACAATATGCTGTCAATGCTTTCCGGAGAATTTTATTATTAGGGAACACAGCGTAAGGAAGTCCGAGATGTAATTCATATACGTAGGTCGTTGAATCCCAAATTTGAGAAGTGACATGATCAAGTACTGGCTTATATCTGAAAATTGTTAGTGAAAAAAAATGAAATGTGGAAAAACCTATACTTTTTTGCGGTCAATAAATAAAATATGTACAGAAAAGGTAATATAGTGACTTGATGAACTTTTAAATGCGACTATGCTTACGTTCTTTTCTGTAGCCATGACAAAGGGTATGCGAATTTCATGGTAACTGTTTCAATAGTTAAGTCGTGAAAGTATGAAGAACAAATTCAATTTTAATATTTAATATGAAGTAGTATGTAGTCGAAGCGAGCTTATAATAAAAATATATTATGTATATTTTATATATAGGTGAGCTAACGGCCCCATAGGCGGTTCTTATTCTTCTTTTTTAAGTATGGCAATTGGCTTATTGCGGTGCCCTTATTGCCAGTGTCGAGCTTATAAAAATCTTCTGCTGAATGTTCAGCTACAGGTGAATGTAACAAATTATTAATTTATCAAACCTTTTTATATTTTCCAAAGATTTAACTAGTAACTCAGCCCAGACGTAAGTGCCTACAGAGAATCCATGTATGACAAGCGGGCCGTAGGATTGGTTGTTTTCTAAAAAGTTCATTAGGTCTGCGGCTATTAACTGGAACGAGAACATTGAAATGAGCAAATTATAACATTGAAAAATACATCTCCCGTATATTTGTATGTACTGTATTGCAATTATACTTGAGACCTTTAGAACTTATATCTCAAGCTGAGTGGCATATTTACATTGTAGATGTTTATGGGCTGCAGTAACCACTTAACACCAGGTGGGCTGTGAGCTCGTGCACCCATCTATGCAAATAAAAAAAATAAAAAAAATATGGATTCAAACGATTACCTTTGCACCTTTGACTGGCAACATGAACTGCATCGGCGAGCATGACACAGACAATACGTCGAAGTCTTGCTGTAAGTAAATATTTGCGTACTGTAGTACGTGTTTGGGCTTTGCCAGCATCCAACTCAGGATTATACAGAGGGGCCTATTAGTCAAATTGTTTGCTCTGCAATGATATTAAATTGTTATTTATCGAAAACTTATCCAAGTCAGCACAGATATAGTTAAGCAAAATCGCTAAAGTTGTAGTGAAACTGCGAACGAGAAGGATTTCCAACGAGTAAATTAAAGTAAATAATATATAATAAATAAATAATAAATATTTACTAACAGTCACGCCACGTTAACTGGTCCCGTGATAAGTTCGTAAAGAACTTGTGTTACAGGTACCAGATAACGGAAATAAATATAAGATTATTAACGGAAATAGATTATACACATACACATATTTAATATACATCCATAACCCTGGAAAATACATTTATATTTATCATAAAAATATCTTCCCTTGGCGGGGATTCGAACCCGCGACCCCCTTGTGTAGTGACCATGTCACTTACCACTACACCAGACGGCCGTTTGTGTCTGGGTAAAGCGACCGAATGTTGTCTGTTCGAAACTTGTATATTTGCAAATTTATCTTGTAAATGTCGTTAGTGTGATTCAGGTTCTAAACTAGTGTAATTTTGCATCTATAAAGAAAATTTGTATGTTGGCTTTTTATTGGAGGATTGCTTGTCTACACAGGGATTACATAAAATGTACATGCGAACGGTTAAGTTTTCGTTGTATGTGGTTGTCCGAAGAAGTTCAAGTTACACTAAATTATTTATACTTTCTAATCCTAAGAGATATTAATTAAGAGCGCTTATTAGATATTACAGCACTTGCCGAAACAATAATATCTATTATTGTTATTATATCTAATATATAATAATCGTGTCACGGTGTGCGTGATTGAACTCCTCCGAAACGGCTCGACCGATTTTCGTGAATCTTAGCGTGCACATCGGTCAGGGCTGAGAACCGAACATCTATTTTTCATCCACCATAATTTTAAGGGTGGTCCACCCCTAATTTTATTTATTTATTTTTTAGACAAAATTTTTTGTTTTTATTTTTTTATGATACAGTGTACAAAAATACATACAACCCTAATTTTCACTCCTCTACGATCAACCCTTTATTTTTTATTTGCTAATGAAAAACTTTAACTTTTTGCAAGAATTTTGTTTTTATTTTTTCATGACTTGGAATAAAAAATTTCATATTACTCTGAAATTTTCACCCCTCTACGATCAACCCCTATTTTTTATTTGTTAATTATAAGCTTTAATTTTTTGGCAAAATTTTCATTTTTATTTTTATTTTGTCATGACTTAAAATAATAAAAATCATATTACTCTCAATTTTCACTCTTATACGATCAACCCTTATTTTTATTTTTTTATTTTCTTTAGCACGTAAAATGGGTGAACGGATTTGGAAAAAATTTCGCACAAAGATTGTTTTTATTAAACTTATATATAACCTATATTAGTATTGTTAGATAGGATATTCTGTAAAATGACATGACCCGGTCAATTTCAAGTACATGATAAATACATGATAAATTTGCGTAATTACTGGTGGTAGGACCTCTTCTTAGTCCGCGCGGGTAGGTACCACCGCCCTGCCTATTTCTGCCGTGAAGCAGTAATGCGTTTCGGTTTGAAGGGTGGGGCAGCCGTTGTAACTATACTTGAGACCTTAGAACTTATATCTCAAGGTGTGTGGCGCATTTACGTTGTGGATGTCTATGGGCTCCAGTAACCACTTAACACCAGGTGGGCTGTAAGCTCGTCCACCCATCTAAGCAACAAAAAAAAAAAACCATATCGTATGATAAATATGAGAATTATCGGCCAATATTTAGTGTACTCAATGTAGTTTCTTGCACGACTAATACGATGAAATAATACCTAGTCAGGTCATAAGTATTGTCACACAGTAAAAACTTTTCTTTTAGAATGCTGGCCACAAAAAAGTTTATTGAATTCGAATTTCGAATTGTTCATGAAAATAAAAATGTATACTTTTAGAATTTTACTCATTCTTAAATATGGAGTGGATGCTTAAAGAAGACCGTGTTGCAGTTATTGCGTTGCATCGTTGCGGTTACGCGCCAATTCAAATTTTTAACATACTGAAAAATTTGAATATAACCAAAAGATTCGTTTATCGTACCATCAAACGATACAATGAAGACTCTAGTGTAGATGACAGGTCAAGAAGTGGTCGCCCTCGGTCTGTTAGGACTCCAGCAGTGATAAAAGCTGTGAAGGCGCGAATTCAAAGAAATCCCAAACGTAAGCAGAAACTGTTGGCCCTTCAGATGGGGTTAAGCAGAACCACGGTGAAAACCGTGAGCAACCGTATTCCGCGTGTCCAACGAGGTCATTTTCCATCCTCGCTCATGGTATGGTTGGGAGTTTCTTATTGGGGCTTAACAGAGGTACATTTTTGTGAGAAAGGTGTAAAAACGAATGCGGTTGTGTATCAAAATACAGTCCTGACGAACCTTGTGGAACCTGTTTCTCATACCATGTTCAATAACAGGCACTGGGTATTCCAACAAGATTCGGCGCCAGCTCATAGAGCGAAGAGCACACAAGACTGGCTGGCGGCGCGTGAAATCGACTTCATCCGGCACGAAGACTGGCCCTCCTCCAGTCCAGATTTGAATCCGTTAGATTACAAGATATGGCAACACTTGGAGGAAAAGGCGTGCTCAAAAGCTCATCCCAATTTGGAGTCACTCAAGACATCCTTGATTAAGGCAGCCGCCAATATTGACATGGACCTCGTTCGTGCTGCGATAGACGACTGGCCGCGCAGATTGAAGGCCTGTATTCAAAATCACGGAGGTCATTTTGAATAAACTTTAGTGTCATAAGAATCTATGTTTTGTTAAGTTCATTTTGGTATATGAATGGTTACATAATGAATAAACTTGTTTCAATTATTTTACATTAAACATGTGACAGAATTTATGACCTGACTAGGTATACTTATAAATATAAAAAATAAAAATGCGTTAATAGTGGCGCATTAAAAGGCAAAAACCTGCCACTTATTTCTGCCGCGAAATTTTTGTCGTTCTCGTGTCTCAAGGCTATGAGATATTCTGCAAATCAACACAATAATACACAAAATAAAAACAAACATTAGAAAAATAAAACACCTACTCACTTCATGGTTTTAGAATC
Source organism: Bombyx mandarina (assembly GCF_030267445.1). Lineage (NCBI taxonomy): Eukaryota > Metazoa > Arthropoda > Insecta > Lepidoptera > Bombycidae > Bombyx > Bombyx mandarina. The sequence goes on from NC_143234.1 coordinate 17,424,206, forward strand.
TACTTTAATGTTTCTGTCATCATTGCTTATGTATTGCATGTTTTTATTTATTGTTTGTATATGAACACGTCGGCTTAATGGTTGTATTAACGCAAAGTTTCCCAACTGAACTGAAGTGATTTTGGACATCTGTGAAATCAAAATATATATATTAAAATAAAATAAATTAAATTATAATTGGATTGGACTACATCCCTTAGTGTTATAAAAGACGAAATTGATACCCGAGATAATGCGCTTGTACCGCCTCTCAAATATCATCAATAGGGTTCTGTCTTCCTGTACCTAAGGTCGCCTACATTTGCACTAGTTCCAAGTTTTGGAATTGTATAGATCGGTGAACGAACTAACGGCTTTTTTTTATTGCTTAGGGCCTATAGACATCTACAACGTAAATGCGCCACCAACCTTGAGATATAAGTATAGTTATAATATTATATATACTTAGTCTGGCCATAAATACTGTTACAATTAAAAATAAACAAAATATTACATTTGAATTTGGAATCTGTCATTTTTATATGATTGCTCATTGAGTTCTCATTTTGGAGCCAATACATTGTACAATATTTTGCGATATTAAAATGGAGTGGGGTGATAAAGAGTACCGAATCGCTGTGATTGGATTACACAAAGTAGGTATGGAGTCAAATGCAATTTTTAAAACTCTCCATACGCTTGGTATTAGTAAAATGTTTGTGTACCGGGCTATTAATAGGTGCAATGAGACCTCCTCTGTTTGTGACAGAAAAAGATCTGGCTGTCTACGTAGTGTTCGTACGAAAAAGGTGGTCAAAGCAGTAAGGGAAAGAATTCGAAAAAATCCTGTCCGAAAGCAAAAGATTTTATCTCGGGAGATGAAGATAGCACCTAGAACCATGTCGCGTATTTTAAAAGATGACTTAGGACTTGCAGCCTATAAGAGACGTACTGGTAATTTCTTAACTGATAATTTAAAAGAGAATAGGGTGATAAAATCGAAACAACTACTGAAGCGATACGGAAAGGGAGGTCATAGAAAAATTTTGTTTACAGATGAGAATTTTTTTACAGTTGAGCAACATTTTAACAAACAAAATTACCGTATTTATGCTCAAAGCTCTAAGGAAGCTTCCCAATTAGTCGACAGATTGCAACGTGGTCACTATCCGACTTCAGTGAAGGTTTGGTGGGGTATTAGCTATGAAGGAGTAACTGGGCCATACTTTTGTGAAAAAGGTATCAAAACATCAACAATGGTATCTTGATAGAAGTGTATCAAGATACCATTCTTGAGAAGGTAGTGAAGCCCCTTAACAACACCATGTTCAATAATCAAGAATGGTCCTTCCAGCAAGACTCGGCGCCAGGTCATAAAGCTCGGTCTACGCAGTCTTGGTTGGAAACGAACGTTTCGGACTTCATCAGAGCTGAAGACTGGCTGTCGTCTAGCCCTGATCTTAATCCGCTGGATTATGATTTATGGTCAGTTTTAGAGAGTACGGCTTGCTCTAAACGCCATGATAATTTGGAGTCCCTAAAACAATCCGTACGATTGGCAGTGAAAATTTTTCCCATGGAAAGAGTGCGTGTTTTTATTGATAACTGGCCTCAATGTTTAAAGGACTGTATTGCAGCCAATGGAGACCACTTCGAATAAGATTTTTATACTTTAAATTGTTTTATATTTATGTATTAAACTAACACACTGTAAAAGTAATAAATGTTATTTGCAATAGATTTTTTATTTATTTTTAATTGTAACAGTATTTATGGCCAGACTAAGTAGTCTCAGTATAGTTACAACGGCTGCCCCGCCCTTCAAACCGAAACGTATTACTGCTTCACGGCAGAAATCGGCAGGGTGGGGTCTGGTGGTGGTATCTGGTGTTTAGTGATTACCGGAGCCCATAGATACCACAACTTGCGAGCCTCGAGACCTTAATCGAATTTTATTTAACAGCTCGTGAACATGTGTGGAGTACGTATTTCTTTAGAAAATTTTAAATTTAGCCACAGTTATAGTCACAACGTAAACAAAAGAAAAAAAAATACTTATAAGAAAGCTTAACTGCAAAATCCAACAACAAGCTTCATACAATCCTAAACACTGCACCAGATTGGACTCTCAATCTCAATTCTCTAAATTCCTCTCTCAGCAACGCTATGATTGCTGTTGATCTATAGATTGCTAATATATTCGTCTCACATCCGCCACTGGACCCTTTTTTTCCTACCTAAGCTGATAGCCTTGAGAAGCTATTTTACTCACAGATAAACTCAGTAAGCTGTGTCTGTGGGTTAATTTACTCGTCGAGCCCTTCGTTGCAAGCGACGGGTTCGAGGAGAACGATGACCGATGCTTGAGGTACCTAAAAGCACCGCTAGTGGATCAGGAGGATCCGAAATGACGTGTTTTGGGCGACGTCGACTGCTTACCATTCTGTCCGCAGGATTGGGAATGTAGTTACAGGCGGCCACGATGAGGGTTCTCGTGTCGTGCCGTTTTATCGAAGTGGGCACTGGACCAGTTCATTCATACTACATATTATATGGAATCACTTTGCTCATCGATAATGAATGGTGTTTTTTGAGAACTTTGACGTGTCCTTCATTTTGAAAGGAGTCCTAAGTGTCATTCAGCTATCCAGCTGGGATTGCTGATGTTAATTTGCATCTTTGACCGCTCACTTGATGGTGATAGGTCGTATGCTCGTCAACCTTCAAAAACAGTATAAAACTTGGTAGTCTGTTTAAAATACGAATTGCGGTTTGGAAATTTTCTGTACAAATGGTCTATAAGGTTACTTACATTTTTCAAATAAAGTTGGAGCTTTCCTAAACGTGTGATGAATAAGTTTGTTCGGCCTTGAAAACAGCTCATTTTGGTGAAAAAGCGAAAAGAGTACTACTGGCTTCAAGGAGAATGTATGTCATCTTATATTCATCGTGCAAGTTGATTTTTCTAGGTGAATTTAAATACTAACTAAGCGAAAACAAATTCAAATAAAATATATCAACCGATTTTGTAAAAAATAATAAATATGTATAAATAGTTTGGTAATGTTATAGGTACGGAACTTTAAGCCTTTAATTTTAGTTTATACATACATACATACATACATTAAACGAATAAAATAATTTAATTATAATGATTCTCTTCATTATTATTTTTGTCTTCTATAGTAATGAAGACTTACTTTTCCAAAGAATTCCTTCTATTTAATTCAATCCTTCCATCCAATCTAATTAAATACAATTTAATGCCAATTAAATACTTTTCTGACATGAAAATGTACGCGCTTACAACAGAAAATGTATTGTGGATTGGCCGGAACGGCACCTTTTCATACAAACTTAAGGTGCAGATACAGTATTGGACGACACTTCGATAAGATGTATTTTTATGTAGCATGTTTTGATAATCTGTCCAACCGTACCTTTTGAAATTATACTTAGTAAATAAGTACGATATCAAAAGTTATAGGATGGTTATAGGCATGGTTAAAGGCATTTTAAAAGGGTAAGGTAAAGGTATTAGCCGCTTTATCCAAGTCGAACAACTTTTCGTTAGTTTTCTTTTCGAAGTCGAACCAAATTACAAAATAGAGAAAGTAACCGCGGGGCATGCTTGTATATGTCATACCTCCGCTTTGTTTTTATAGATGTTTCTTGTTTGTTTAATTAATATTTAAATTTAAGAATAATGATTAATTTTGCTTGTTTTTCTGACACATTACTGCTTCGATCAACAATATTAACATAACAACAATAGTTATTATTGTCGATCGAAGCATTTTTTTTCCTCTACCTGTGCTGATAGCCTTGAGAGTAATTTCAGCTTCTCCTTGACGTGTAGGTGAGCTCACGGGGCTCTAACCCGGAGTGTTGCTAATACTGGCCCTAGCAAGAGCAGTGCTTCGTAGAATCTACCACCGGATCGGAATCGCGACCCACTGAGAAGATCCGGCGAGAATCTCAATGGGCTGTGTCTATGAGTTAATTCACTCGTCGAGCCCTTCGTCGCAAGCGACGGGTTCGATGAGGACGGTGACCGGTGCTTGTGCCACATAAAAGCACCGTTAATGGATCGGGAGGATCCGTAATGACGTGTTTAGGGTGACGTCGACGTTTACTGTCTTACATATTCATAGTAAAACGCGCTTATCTAAGAAACAAACGGACGATAGCGAAACAGTTTGTTACTTACCAAGAATTTATATTAAAAGAGAAATACGTAAAAAAATATATTATAAATTACGCATTATAATTAATATTACTTAGTCTGGCCATAAATACTGTTACAAAGGAAAAAATAAAATTTCTATTGCAAATAACATTTATTACTTTTACAGTGTGTTAGTTTAATACATAAATATAAAACAATTTAAAGTATAAAAAGCTTATTCGAAGTGGTATCCATTGGCTGCAATACAGTCCTTTAAACGTTGAGGCCAGTTCTCAATAGAAGCACGCACTCTTTCCATGGGAAAATTGTTCACTGCCAATCGTACCGATTGTTTTAGGGACTCTAAATTATCATGGCCTTTAGAACAAGCCGTACTCTCTAAAACTGACCATAAATCATAATCCAGCGGATTAAGATCGGGACTAGACGACGGCCAGGCTTCAGCTCTGATGAAGTCCGAAACGTTCGTTTCCAACCAAGACTGCGTAGACCGAGCTTTATGACCTGGCGCCGAGTCTTGCTGGAAGGACCATTCTTGATTATTGAACATGGTGCTTCACTACCTTCTCAAGAATGGTATTTTGATACACTTGTGCCGATGTGTTGATACCTTTTTCACAAAAGTATGGCTCAGTCACTTCTTCATAGCTAATACCCCACCAAACCATCACTGAAGTCGGATAGTGCCCACGTTGCACTCTGTCGACTAATTGTGAAGCTTCCTTAGAGCTTTGAGCATAAATACGGTCAATTTGTTTGTTAAAATGTTGCTCAATTGTAAATTTTTTCTCATCCGTACAAAAATTTTCTATGACCTCCCTTTGCGTACCGCTTCAGTAGTTGTTTCGATTTTACCACCCTATTCTCTTTTAAATTATCAGTTAAGAAATGACCAGTACGTCTCTTATAAGCTGCAAGTCCTAAGTCATCTTTTAAAATACGTGACATGGTTCTAGGTGCTATCTTCATCTCCCGAGATAAAATCTTTTGCTTTCGGACAGGATTTCTTCGAATTCTTTCCCTTACTGCTTTGACCACCTTTTTCGTACGAACACTACGTAGACGGCCAGAACTTTTTCTGTCACAAACAGAGGTCTCATTGCACCTATTAATAGCCCGGTACACAAACATTTTACTAATACCAAGCGTATGGAGAGTTTTAAAAATTGCATTTGGCTCCATACCTACTTTGTGTAATGCAATCACAGCGATTCGGTACTCTTTATCACCCCACTCCATTTTAATCTCGCAAAATATTGTACAATGTATTGGCGCCAAAATGAGAAAACTCAATGAGCAATCATATAAAATGACAGATTCCAAATTCAAATGTAATATTTTGTTTATTTTTAATTGTAACAGTATTTATGGCCAGAATAAGTATTTTAAAATTCGTTTGTAGTGCTACTTACTCGCCGAAGTCACATTACCATTTACAGTTATCTTTACAACACCATACCCGCACAGGTCGCCCCTATAACACGGTAGATACGTTCCAACAAAGTCCCGTGTTGTGCGAAATCGTGTTATGACTAGTAGCCAGTACTAAGGGGAGAGTAATATTTTTTAATGAAACATCTCAACTATCCCTGTATGTATTTTTTACCTATTATACATAAAAGATAAGTAAAATTTCGGTTATTCCCGTTTATTGTGTTCACAGTTCTAAATGTACTTACATCATCATCATCAGCCTTTATCTGCCCACTGCTGGACATAGACCTTCCCCGATGCCTTCCACATAATGCAGTCCTCCGCCTTCCGCATCCAACGACTTCCCGCCGTGCGCACTAAATCGTCGGTCCACCTGGTTGGAGGACGCCCCACGCTCCTGGTACCTAAATTATTACATATCTAAATAATTTTAAAGAAAAATATTTTTATGGTGTTGTAGAAGTACCGTGTTATAAGAGGGTTTTGATCTTCTCAGTGGATCTCGTTTCCGATCCGGTGGTAGATTCTGCGAAACACTGCTCGTACTAGGGCCAGTGTTGGCAAAACCTCCAGTTTGATCCCCGAGAGTTCACCTACACGCTAGGGTAAAGCTAATATAGCCTCTCGAGGCTATCAGGATAGGTAGGAAAAAAAGAAAAATGATAACGTCTGTGTATGCAGTGTACTATGACGAATAAATGTGTATGCTAAATAAATCATGAATTTATTTACATAATTCGAGGTTGTCTACCGACGAATGCAAATATTATAGTTACTATGGACTTAAGATTTTCAGCGTTGTTTTTTGTTTAGTCATCACTTTTCACTGTAGGTACATTTATTTCTCTTACTCGGAAGCTCTTACACACCGGTACACATAGATAGAGGATCCGCGCGAAGTTGGATTAGCCTCTTATGCTACCAAAGATTTGAAAGGGGAAAAAATACACAAACTCTAAATCAAATCGACTTGTATTTATCTATTTATTTATTGTATGTATGTATTTTCTTTAATAATGTATTGTTAATAGTACACCGCAACATACTTGCTGTATCTTTATGTGTCCAGAATTTCGGGTAATTAAACAGTTGTCTGGAAGAGATCGCTTTTAGCGATAAGACCGCCTATTGTACAAACGTATCTGCTTGTTGACTGTTTTCTGATGTTATGTGTTTTGGTATGCAATAAAGTATGTTCTCTCTCGCCCTTGTGTTTCTCGCCGGATATTCTCAGTGGGTCCCGATTCCGATCTGGTGATACATGATAAAAAAATCTTTCTGAATAAGCCAGGTGTGTCCACCGGCCATCATAATCATCATCATGTTAGACCTTACAGGCCAGGGTGTCCCTTAGCCTATTCAAGTATGTCTCTCCAGACTCCTCTATTCATGGCTTTCTTCTACCAGCTCAAGCAGTCGTAGTGAAGCCGAAACAGTCCCTCGAAGCTACTGGCAGATGGGTGGGCGAAAAAAGTGCATAATCATTTAATTCTCCAAGAGTGATTCATGTCAATCATGAAGAAATTTACAAGTATGTTGGGTATTACAAGTAAGGAGTACCATGTCAGTGTATTAAAAAGTGTCTGATGCAAGGAAGCCAATAAAAGTGGCGCCATAGTAACTACCACACTTCACTACAATCCAGCAGACTTCCCTCTGTTTAAAACTGCCTGCTATACTCATGTCATTTCTTCCTACACTAGCGCTATTTGTAGGCAGACGAGCATACGGCCCACCTAGCTGATGGTTTTTTTTTTTTATTGCTTAGATGGATGGACGAGCTCACAGCCCACTTGGTGTTAAGTAGTTACTGGAGCCCATAGACATCTACAACGTAAATGCGCCACCCACCTCGAGATATAAGTTCTAAGGTCTCAGTATAGTTACAACGGCTACCCCACCCTTGGAACCGAAACGCATTACTGCTTCACGGCGGAAATAGGCGGGGTGGTGGTACCTACCCGTGAGGACTCCCAAGTGGTCCTACCACCAGTGATTACGCAAATTATAATTTTGCGGGTTTGGTTTTTATTACACGATGTTATTCCTTCACCGTGGAAGTCAATCGTGAACATTTGTTGAGTACGTATTTCATTAGAAAAATTGGTACCCGCCTGCGGGATTCGAACACCGGTGCATCCCTACATACGAATACACCGGACGTCTTATCCTTTAGGCCACGACGACTTCAAAGTGAGTGGTTACCGTCGCCCATGGACTTCAGCAATGCCAGGGTCAGAGCAATGCCGCTGCCTACCGTTAAATACTCTCTACAAGCCTCGTCTGAAGAAGGTTAAGATGATGGTATCATCTCAAACAATTCCTCAGAGCATTCCCCATGAAACATACGGTACCTTGTCCTCTATAAAAGATTGTGGTCCTTACCTGTACTCTCCATAAGTACAAGGTACAATATTCACACAGCACAGCCCTCAATAATCACAAAATAATTACTCGGCCTAATAATAATTTCATTGGTGGTGGCAAGCCGCATTGTGATTATTTACGTTGCGTAGACGCCTGAAAGAGTTCACGACCCACTTTGTGATAGTTGGTCAAAGGTCATAATCATAGCCATCACAAATTTCGTACACATCAAAGATCGTGCGTGCGAAGGTGATACAAAAGTGGTGGTCACGACCCTCAGCAGTGAGGAATACGACGCAAGGAGGAGACATCACAACTTGACTATGGCAAGTCGAGCCTCAATTGCACCGTGGGCTCCCTTGATCTTAAGAAGCGAGTGAATTTATGTATGCAATAAATACATGAGATCGAAATCTAGATGGTATTACGTAACTATCAAGAATAGGGATGTTTGACTGCTGAGCGGTAGAATGGTTTCAAAACTTTCAAACCTTTCTATCGTTCATCAGTTTCTCAAAGTTTTGCAAAATAGTGATGTGATTACATTTGATACATTTAGATGAGAGGTTCAGTTTAGTGTTGCAAAAGTGAGAAATTATTTTTAATAAGAAATAAAAACAATTTAAAACATTTTATTAAATTTTATAAAATTTTCTTAACAATAGTTTCTTATAACATTACACAAAACTAACTAAACTAATATAAGCAATATTCTGTGATACGTATTAACAAGTAAGTAAACATTTAAAAACGATTACATTTAATAGAAAAAAAGGTTTTTGGTACAAAATGTATTTTTATTTCACAAATTTTTGTTTTGTTTTAAATGAGAGTCGTAATATTAAATAAAATCACAGATTTGCAGATATTTTCGGACTAATACAAGAATTTTAACCGAATCTCTGCTTAATAGAAATAGGAAAAAAAATGTGCAACCCACACCCATAAAAACAGTTCCAATCAACCGTAAGCATTCGTGAACACAACAATTACAGTTTATTGAGGAATTGTTCGAGATGATACCGGCATCTCGTTTTTACCATCGCACCGCCCGCCACCGGAGTAGAGTTCATCCATACTACCTGGAGCCACTGCGATCATCCACAGTGCGTTTCCAGAGGTCTTTTTTGCCACGTACCATCCGGCTGTGGAATGAGCTCCCCTCCACGGTGTTTCCCGAGCGCTATGACATGTCCTTCTTCAAACGAGGCTTGTGGAGAGTATTAAGCGGTAGACAGCGGCTTGGCTCTGCCCCTGGCATTGCTGAAGTCCATGGGCGACGGTAACCACTCACCATCAGGTGGGCCGTATGCTCGTCTGCCTACAAGGGCAATAAAAAAAAAAAAAAATATGGTTCGCTTGGTCTGACATCTTATAATAAACCATAAAAACCTAGTAGGTACTTGTGGAGTTATAACTGAATATTAGAATCGATTGAGAGTTAGAATCGAAATAGTAACGATTATAATTCAATACCTTATGGTATTGACTACTCATATAATTATTTTTCTAGTCGTCCATCGACCTTAACATTGTTGTTGCAACAAAGCACATTATCATATTTTTACATTCACTTTGATGCAGTCATGTTTTTTTTTATCATATTCCATGACGCGTTTTTAACATCAGTAAATAGAAAAACAATGGTATCATTGGAATTTGGAAAATGAGTCGATCCTAGAGCCGAGCTCATCCATACTACCCGAGCTGCGAATGAACTCCTAAGCGTGTCGTTAGTGCCCGACAACAAGGTTCAAAATTCCTAAGCCGTAGGGAGCCACGGAATTTTCCTTAGTGGATCTCCAATCGGACCTACTCGCTTTCCATTCATTCAATACAAATTGATTTCATATATCTATATCTATATTCTATCTAGGTATATAAAAATGAATTGCTGTTCGTTAGTCTCGCTAAAACTCGAGAACAGCTGGACCGATTTGGCTAATTTTGGTCTTGAATTATTTATAGAATTCCAGAGAAGGTTTATAAGGTAGATAAATATGAAAATGCTCGGAATTAAATAAAAATAACAATTTCGTTTTTCCTTTGATGTGTCCCCCGTCGTTGTTTTAAGTTTATTTTGTACAAAAGTTTAGCTCTTTTATTTATCGATTGAGGCACTACGAAGTCTGCCGGTTCAGCTAGTTCAATATAAAATTGATATTGTTTCATAGGTATTTTTCATTTCTACATTCCAGGCCCTTGTCAAATACGTCAGACACAAAAGCGTACGTGATAACGGCTATTGCATAACTAAAGGTAGTAAATAGTAAAAAGATTAAATATCACTAAAATCACCTAAAGCTAACATCATGGCTGCTATTTAACCCTTAGAGCGCGAACCGTCGATATATCGACTCTCTATTAATGCGCATAAAGTGCGGACCGTCGGAATACCGACTATTGTGCAGATTGATTATAGGTATTAAGTATCGTACTATACGAACGTGACGTAACGCGCGCGTGTATAACGTTTATTAATAAGTTACTAAGTTTTATAAATAACTACACATTTGAAATTATTTTTATTAGCATTGATTTTCGTATTATTTTTAAGTTAAAGTTTTTTATAAGGTACGTTTTTTCAAAAATATTTTAACAATTTCTGCAAAACAAGTTCAGCACTACAAGGGTTAAAAAAGACACGATCGAATATTTTGACACTTAAATTAAAGAGTACAGTACTTCGCGAATCATTAATCTTAATAGGATACGTTTCTGAGTATGTATAAATTTTATTTTTTTAGTAACGACATACTAGATTTTTTCGAATTTTAAATTTTCCCGCCAAATCACACAGAAATGTCATTCATTCGCTCATTCAAATTTCATTCATTCGCCACCGTTCGCCATAGGAATTACGAATTCCTAAATTCGTTACGAAATAAAAAACGTTACAAAGAACATCGGAAAACGTGTAAGAACTAATAATTAACATGTAGAGGGCTAGAGAGCAATCCTTCGTTGAATTTTTTCAGGTTGTGAGATAAGTCCACTGGCGTCGAGATGCGCGTATAGTGCGGTGAGGTACTCCTTCGGATGGTGGGTGTAATGCTGGACGTGGGGAGACTTATCCCAGCACTTCCACGTGCACTGGAAATCGTATTGTAGTTAGGGTCTGTTGTACTGCACATTTATGTAGGTAGGGTTTACTGGTGGTAGGACGTCTTGTGAGTCCGCACTGGTAGGTACCACCACCCTGCCTATTTCTGCCGAGAAGCAGGAATGCGTTTCGGTTCGAAGGGTGGGACAGCCGTTGTAACTATACTGAGACCTTAGAACTCATATCTCAGTCTCACTTAACACTAGGTCGGCTGTGAGTTCCTACCTATCTGTGCGGACTCAATAGATCTTACCACCAGTAATAACGCAAATTATAATTTTGCGGGTTTGATTTTTATCACACGATGTTATTCCTTCGCCGTGGAAGTCAATCGTGAACATTTGTTAAGTACGTATTACATTAGAAAAATTGGTACCCGCCTGCAGGATTCGAACACCCGACTTCATTCGTTGACTGGACCGTTTAGAGCTGCCTTTATTTGGTCGGTGCATCGTAACTGTAATCAGTATCGATCAGGCCTGGGCAAATGGCAGAATTTTGTCTGGCCCGTGAAGCATTGTATATATTATTATTAAAAACACAAATATTAGTTTTTGTCTAACATAAATTGGTGCATAATTTTTTTTAGATAAAATATTAAGCAATACTGATATATTTATCGGGGCCGGTGGGAGCCAAAATTTTCTCCCGGACAACCGCTCTTTTCAGCGCCTCCTATTCGAAAATATAATTATGATAATTGAACTAACTAATTATGATAAAAGAACTTGAAAAAATTATTAACCTTAAGATGTTATTGTTATTATACAGTTAACGATTTTTTAAATGATAAAACATTATGTTAATTTTAAATTAGCTTCTTTCTGTTCTTTGTTTTCGTTTTATGATACAAATAACTAATTCTTATTCAATTAATTTATTTTTTTGTTTGATATTTTAATTAATTAACATATTTACTGACTGCATTTAATATAAATAATTATGTACAATATTCGCACGCCGACCTGGTAGAAACACGCTGTTCTATAAAATAACTATGAACAATTTTGTAAACCGTGTTTTAGCTTATAAAGTTTGATTTGATTTGATTTGAACAATTACAGTATGCATAATAGTCGCACAATATAAAATTGGAAAAAAAAACTGTTTGGCCCAAGGTCAAATTTTCATCTGCAACATGGGGCCATATTCCCGACTATCAAAATATTTGCCCATCCCTAGTATCGATAGTATAGAGACGCGCGTTACCTTAATCCCCATGCTGCACCAGGAGTCGTGCACGCTGCGGTTGCTGGGCTCGGCGCCGACGGGGTCGCTGCGGGAGAGCAGGAACAGCGCGGGCGCGGCGCACGGCGGCGAGTGGAACAGCTGGGACGAGCGGATGTAGTGCGACGTCGCGCTCGTATAGAACGTCTTCATGTGGTATCTGGGCCGGCACAACACATCCGTAGCTATCATCTCATCTCATTTTATTTCATCCCAGTTGATTAATGCCTCAAATTAATCATCTTCATTTCATTTCACTCCATATTATCATTTTTACGTATTTAAAATCCGTAGCTTCGTAACTTTTTTTTAAGAAATTTTATGACCTGGTAACTAAGACCTTTAGGTCAAGTCTTATTTTAATTTATATTCTTATTTTTATGAAAAATTATGATAGGAGTGAAATGAAATGAAATGAAGATGATTAATTTGAGACATTAATTAACTGAGATGAAATTAAATGAAATGAGATGAGGTAATAATAATATGGGATGAAATATAATCTCAGTAAAATGGTGGTTATTTACTGAGACTTTTTCAGTGGCTTTTTGCAGGATCCCGAGAAGCTACGTCCAGCGGCTTTGTTTTATTTTCCCACATTTGTGCACTTTCAGATATTAAACAGTTAATAAACCACCGTAATTACATATTTAAACCCGAAGAAACACTAAATAGACAAAATAAAACAAATCACACAACTTCACTCCTCGCGTTCCCGCCAAAAAGTCTTCGCTTCATAACTACATAACTTCATACCCTACACTTTCATTAGCCTAGAATAGACCCATCTACTTCATATATCGCACCATTCGAATTGAAGTGGCTTAACTAAAAAGTTTAAGAAAATTGTGGCGGGTAGCCATCATACAACGCAAGATATTTAACAGATGCCTGAATCTCGCTTACGATATTTTCAAGATAAGCTTGCATATATACAAGTTCCGAACAACAACATTTGGACCGTTGGCCTACCGAGCAATAATACCCACTCGACTTTACACTAACAAATCGACTTTTATCCGATCCACTAACGATGCTTTTAGGTACTTCAAGCACCGGTCACCGTTCTCGTCGAACCCGTCACTTGCGACAAAGGGCTCGACGAGTAAATTAACCCTCAGACACAGCCCGCTGAGTTGCTCGCCGGATTTTCTCAGTGGGTCGCGTTTCCGGTCCGGTGGTAGATTCTTCGAAGCACGGCTTTTGCTAGGGTTCGTGTTAGCAACTTCATCAGGTTTGAGCCCCGTGACCTCACCTACTAGTTAAGGTTCCGCCGAAATAGCCTCTCAAGGCTATCAGCTTAGGTAGGAAAAATAAAACCAAAATCAACAGAAGCCAGTGATGGCTCGGAAAAGTGGAAGCAAGCCGGCCACATATGTCGTCGCACCGACAATCGGTGGGGCACAACAGTACTGGAGTGGAGACCTTGTGGACACCTCGACGTCGTAACGTGGGCAGACAACCAATGAGGTGGACCGATGACCTGATCAAAGTGGTTGGTAAGAACTGGATGCGAAAGGCAAGAGACCGAAGAGAATGGGGTGCATTCGAAAAGACCTTCACTCAGCATTGGGTGGACACGGGTTGAAGAAGAGAGTTCAATTATAAAAGATGCGATATGACGTACAGAGATCAGGGAATGGACCGTAGTATTGGATTATCTATCAGCATTTACTAGTGACAGAGCGTATTGGAAACGGAGATTGATGCCACTACTAAGCCACCATGCGTTCCGTTTTAAAGGTCATAACATCCAATTCAAATAGTAATGACTCAACCATACGAATTCTTAAAAAGATAATCCCGTAATGAACAAACAATATTTTCTTTTTCCATTCATTAGGTTCCGATATCAGATGCAATAACTACTCTAAGCAATAAATACATAGAAAAAAAAAACTAAACATAAAAATCGATTGTTATGTAGACAATTTGAAATACTCGAAGTAAACATGGACATCAGACTTCTGCGCTTCTAAGTTCCAGTCGACAAGTTTCATATCGAAATTATTAGATCGTTACGCTGTGAGTGATATTTAATTGGCAGGGCCGAGGTCGGTCGTGTGTACATTGACAATGGCCATAGTTTGCCACTGATTGTCGATGGAAGATAATAAAGAAACGGAAATTTTTTTGCTACAGGGACGAATAAACATCGTATCTTTTTACAAGTATACATTTATTTCGGACTTGAAGCAAGTAGATGCACTTTTTGCTTTCAAACTTAGTGGATTCTTATAATATAAAGTCCCGGCGGCTTTGGCTCTGCGTTATTAGCCAGTCAGAACAAGCAATTAACATAACAACAAATATAACATACTTTTATAAATATTATACATGCGAGTGTGTTTGTTTGTCCTTGTTTCACGTTGAAACGAAGCAATGAAATGACAATATTTAATAATGACTAAAAATTATTAATATTAGGTTAGGAGTGCGACATAGCCACTTCTACGTGAAACTACACAGAAACTTATCCTTGATCAGTTGGTCGAAGCCGCAGTTAACACTTAGTATATATCATACATAAGCAACAGTGAATTGCAAAGATTTTTCTGATTGCATAGACGCGTGAATGAGCTCACGGCCCATCTGATGTTAAGTTGGTTACCGGAGCCAATAAACAACACTACTCGAATGCCGCCCCCCACTTTGAGTTATGAGGTCTAAGTATCAATCCTCTAAGAATGTGTTAGCTACCAAGCAAACCATGGGCGTCCATTAATTACGTGGGGTGTTCTGGGGGGAGGGGATCAAGCTAAATCTCACTAATGGGGGAGGGGGAGTCGAAAAACTTTCAATAATGCCTCAAGTAATTAATGGACGTCCCCTAATATCAAATATTTTTTTTATTGCTTAGATGGGTAGACGAGCTCACAGCCCACCTGGTGTTAAGTGGTTACTGGAGTCCATATGGCGCATGGTGGCGCATTTACAACGTAAACCACGTACGTTTACAACGTA
The DNA here is from genome assembly GCF_030267445.1 of Bombyx mandarina. Lineage (NCBI taxonomy): Eukaryota > Metazoa > Arthropoda > Insecta > Lepidoptera > Bombycidae > Bombyx > Bombyx mandarina. The sequence continues at coordinate 17,439,469 of NC_143234.1, forward strand.
AATGCGCCACCCACCTTGAGATATAAGTTCTAAGATCTCAGTATAGTTACAACGGCTGCCCCACCCTTCAAACCGAAACGCATTACTGCTTCACGGCAGAAATAGGTGGGGTGGTGATACCTACTCGTGCGGACTCACAAGAGGACCTACCACCAGTAAAAATAAACACAACTCACTCCATATACGCCCGCAGAGTATTCTGCATGATCTGGTTCTTCGGGAAGACGGCGGCCGGCACGCCGATCGTGATCTCGCTGATGTCCGCGGCAGAGTCCCACACCTGCGCCACGATGCGGTCCATTACCGGTTGGTACCTGCGGAATTTTTAATCAACTTCTTTAATGCTGTGAGCTGACGGTCCTCTTCATGTTAAGCAGTTACCGAATCCCACGGTTAACATTAAGTTACTACTGCCCTTGAGGCCTTGAGAAATGGAGTCAGTGTTAATAATTTTATATCCTACGACCGTTGTTCCACCATAGAGTAGCAATAGATAAGATGGTGGCACCCATCCGTTTTGGTTCATCCTCTGTCAACATCAAAGCTATAGGCAGCGACTTGGCTGTGCTCCTGGAATTGCTCACTTCCATGAGCGATGTCCACTAACCATCAGCAAGATATGCTAATATGCCCTTAGAGGCAATATAGAGGCGGATTAACGACTGCAGACAATTGAAGATATACTCTGAGAAATCTGTTTTTATTTTATTTATAATAGGTTTACTCTAGGCCACCACATGACCAAGAAATAACCAATCGATGACCGACCATAGCATATGCTATTAACACAGTTAAAAATATTACGATTTGCATTATAACCTGGGTTATATTGCATTCTCTATGTACATTTTATAAAGACTAGCTATAAGTCATCATTGAAGGTTGAGACTTAGCGCGTCTCCTTGCGTAAACAGAAAAACGAATTCAATAACAAAATGACGCTTAGCACAAGAAGACCATTCTAAATTCAACCTTAATCGAATGCAATAAGAGCTAAAAATACTAACGCATTGTAAAGAGATTAAACTCATACTCACATCTTCCTATTATTCATGACGTGCACGTAAACTTCTCCCCACATGTATCCAGCAATCGAGAACCCGTGCACCACGAGGGGCTGCTCATTCTCGTTCGAAGCCATGAATTTGAGAACATCACCGGCAACTAGCTGCCGACATGACAAACAGATTTTTTGTCATCTGTGGTTTGATGTATTAGTTATGGTGAGACTTTTTGGCGGGAACGCGAGGAGTGAAGTTGTGTCATTTGTTTTATTTTGTCTATTTAGTGTTTCTTCAGGTTTAAATTTGTAATAACGTGGGTTTATTAACTGTTTAATATCTGTGAAAGTGCACAAATGTGGGAAAATGAAACAAAGCCGCTGGACGTAACTTCTCGGGATCCTCCAAAAAGTCCACTGAAAAAATCTCAGTAAATGGCCACAATTTTACTGACATTATAAATATTTCATCCCATATCATCTCATCTCATTTCATTTCAATTCACTCCAAATTATCATTTTTCATAAAAATAAGTATATAAATTAAGATAAGACATTACCTAACGGTCTTAGTTACCGGGTCATAAAATCCCTTAAAAAAATTATAGTAATTAGTTATGGTGACGTCTCAAGTGGCGCAATTCCGAAGCAGATACTAATTTCCCTATGACTTTCTCGCCGGATCTTCTCAGTGGGTCGCGATTCCGATTCTGTGGCAAAGCACTGCTCTTGCAAGGGCTAGTGTTAGCAGTCTCTCAAGTTGAGCCCGTGAGTTGACCTACCCGTCCGGACGTAGCTGGAATACTCACTTAAGCTACATATCAGCGAATAGGTAGGGAAAAAATATATACTAATTTTAATTTATTCGTCTTCCGAGTCAATATAATCATTTCTAAAGGCCTTGGGGATCTTGAGGATGTTAGGACTGCTGCGATAATTTAAACTTAGGGAATATTTAATTACTAAATTATACGCAACTCTGAATAGAATATCTCGATATTAAAGATATCCAAACAGAAACAAAAAAAAAATTAATGTAATATATATCGTTATTTGGAAGAAAAAAAATCCTTTTTACCTAGGTTACCTGGAATGACGGGTAAGATAATTTTAATTATTATAATAATAATAAAACGAATCTAATATACAAATCGACTGGTAGTTCATGAATGAGAGAGTATCCAAAGAATTTTTTTATCCCAGAAATTCCAACATGCTTCAATCTTTCTAAATTACAAATTTAACATGTTGGGAGAGCGGTATACCTGTATTTAAAAACATAGATATACCTTAAGGTGATTTTCACTTTGTACTATTTTGTTATTACATATTATGTTCATATATATTCTTAGAAGTGAAAAATCCGACTTTTTTTTTTATCCTATCTTTTCTGGTAACATCGAGCGAGGGGTTATGCTAGATTCGCAGAACGAAATCCGACTACGAATCATAGAACATGGTGAAAACAGAAAAGCAGAAAACATATTTATTATGGTAGGCAGCGACTTGGATCTGCTCTTGGCATTGCTGAAGTCCATGGGCGACAGTAACCACTGACCATCAGGTGGGCCGTGAGCTCGTCTGCCTACAAAGGCAATAAAAAAAATATTGATAAGGAAATACTGGTAGTAGGACTTCTTGTGAGTCCGCACGGGTAGGTACCACCGCCCTGCCTATTTCTGCCGTGAAGCAGTAATGCGTTTCGGTTTGAAGGGTAGGGCAGCCGTTGTAACTATACTGAGATCTTAGAACTTATATCTCAAGGGGGGGTGGCGCATTTACGTTGTAGATGTCTATGGGCTCCAGTAACCACATAACACCAGGTGGGCTGTGAGCTCGTCCACCCATCTAAGCAATAAAAAAAAAGGAATAAATTTACCTGCGATCCCTTCATGGGCCACATTAGCTGCCACGGAGTGCACGACACCGAGAGCACGTCCAACCCCTGCTCCAAGTACAACGTCGCGTATTTCATAACGTGCTTCTGTCGGGCCAGCAGCCAGTTGATCATTATGCAGAGAGGCCTGTCTCTTTGCTGGTCCAGTCTGATGGAGAAAAATATAATAAATAAAAAATGTGTGTGTGTGTGTGTGCAAGTCACACACGGTAGAAGTGAAACTTATTAAATATAAAAATAATCGCAAGGGTCAACCACTCCGCAGTGCAATGGAGCAGCCGCACCCCGAGGGAATCGCCTGCATGATCACGGTATCCCGACGCCAAGTAGGTATGATTTAGCAAGAGAAATACAAGAACGTCTATCAACTGTGTAACGTCTCGTCACCGCGATTCAGGAAATGTTGAATTTACGAGCAGCAGCGACATCTGTTGTTAACAAACTAAACAGAAATAAAATAAACATGGCGCGTAACAGAAGAAATTATGATGGCGCGTAACCGAAAAACGTTACATACGTTTTTTCCTCCCTACGTCGATAAACAAGTTTCACTTCAATAAACAAGTATGTATTATTAAGTAGGCTCTCTCTCTCTCTCTTAAATCGGTCCCTCATTGCTGAGGATCGTGACTCCGTCCGATTCCGTCAACCAGTTGTCTCCATCGAACCCGTTCTGTAGCCTGGTGGAGTGCGTCGCTGACAGGTATTTTTTAGTTCCTCCCCTATTTGGTGCGACCATCGTTTGGGACCTCTACCCCTAGGCCTTTTTCCCTCGATTTTACCAGTCACCACAAGGCGTTCCAAATTGCTGGTATCCCTGCGTGCAACATGACCAAAATACCGCAACATACTTTGTAGGCAAGTTGTGGATAGACGTTGAGTATTTTCTGTTTTTAACTGCTTAAGAATAGAGATGTTAAGTAGACTAAAACATTAAAATGTTCATAAAATTAATATACAGCTAATTATTAACTAATATAATGGAGAAACTTTAAATAAATACACAGATTTAGAAAAGGATTTAGATAAATTAATTTAGACAATTCATGAACTTTGATACGATATAGTTAGTATTGTTTGTAAATATTACACTTTTATTTAATATCATTTTCTTTTTATATTAATAAAAAATAGTGCAATATAAGGTTAAGAAGAGCACTATACATTGACCTCAATTTACATTAAAGTAAAATAGATATCCAATTTTAGTTAGAAATAAGGCATACTCTACGCATTGCATCAGATAATACAAATACCACTGGTGATAGTCAATTGACCAGATCAATTGTTATACAACGCGAGTCGCGAATTTATTAAGATCATTATTGATTGGCCGTGGTCAGGTCAAAGTATCTTACATTAAATAGGTTGACGCGGTTTCCATCGAAGAATACTTTTTACTCCAATTCTCTGTCTGTAATAGGAATAATCCACCGCTCCAATTAACCTTTCCCCCTATTGTTGCGTAAAATCTACGGTTTAAACATGCGATCAAAGTCCACTGGAATAACGATCGTCTTGCCAATTAAAACAGAACACATTCTTGCCTGGCGTCACTTACTTCATTGTTTTCGGATCCGTTGTTAGTTTGACTTTCTCGTTGCTGATGTATTGAATGTTCTTCGTGATGTCCTGGGAATGAGCGCTACGCTCGAAGCCTACCATCGCTACCGGAGCGCATGATAGCAGAGAACGAAACGGCGACTGTAAATTAAATAATAATTTTGAATAATATATTTAAGTATAATTTTTATTAACACATTCTATGAATCGTTTTACTGGTGGTAGGACCTCTTGTCAGTCCGCGCGGGTAGGTACCACCGCCCTGCCTATTTCTGCCGTGAAGCAGTAATGCGTTTCGGTTTGAAGGGCGGGGCAGCCGTTATAACTATACTTGAGACTTTAGAGCTTTTATCTCAAGGTGGGTGGCGCATTTACGTCGTAGACGTCTATAGGCTCCAGTAACCACTTAAAACCAGGTGGGCTGTAAGGTCGTCCATCCATATAATCAATAAAAAATAAAAAAACGAATCTTTGTTTCACTCGGTGACGGTCTAAGCTTAGGTGGAAAAAAAAGTTTAATTACTATTATTTTCTTTAATTTTATTATAATAGGGGACCCGACAGAAGTCATGTCCTAAATCCGAAAATTTAACATTTTTTTTTTTACAAAAATAATATTTAAAAAAGCATTTTTAGTGGACCGAATTGTAAAGCTAAACCATTCTCGAATACACTAGAAAACCAAAATTTCATGAAAATTGGCCCAAACCCTTATTTATATATACTAGAGGCCCCGCAGTAGTCGAAATTCGACTATAATTAATTGGAATTGTAAGTTTGTACACTATATTGATTGTATTTTATACTTCTATAATCACAAATTTCGCCAAAACTACACTATAAAAAATATTAACAAAGACGAACAATATTTAATCTATTCTCAATTTGACAACAGACGTCAAGTACCAAAGTTTGACAATAAATAGTATGCATGCGTGTGTGCGTCAAATACATGGTATGTAGTGTGTGTAATGTTTTCTTTATTGATTTAATGTATCGCTTATGCATTATTTAAAAAAAATATTAGCATTGTGCACTTCTTCTCTATATTCTCTATAAGTGTGGAAAATTTCATACTCCTCCGTCCGCGCAATTTTCGTAAAAAGGGATACAAAGTTTTTGCTTCACGTATTAATATATAGATTAAGATTACATTTCCATTCGTTTTCGATTGCGGGTTAACGAAATACAATGAAACTACTTGGACGATATGTAATTATACTTAGTGCAGCAAACGGATACCATCTTGTGGGTATTTTATTACTGTTTTGGCTTCACGAACAGTTACCCTAGCCCTTCTACTATGTTTGTAAAAAGTACAATTTAAAAATACGTTATCAGATACAATTTTATGAAAATATAACAACTATTTAACCTATTTACTTTTTTTTTTCCTACCTAAGCTGCTAGCCTGGAGCGGCTATTCCAACGTAACCGTAACTAGTAGGTGAGCTCACGGGGCTCAAACCTGACGACGATGCTAACATGAACCCTAGCAAGAGTCGTGTTTCGCAGAATCTACCACCGGATCGGAAACGCGACCCACTGAGAAGATCCGGCGAGAAACTCAGTGGGCTGTGTCTGAGAGTACCTATTTACCTTGATGGGCTAGACACTTACCCAGATAAATATATTCACATAAGGAAAAACGACCAAGACACGAAACGACCAGCGAATACACCGATGTTTTTTTTATATTGGTAATCAGCAGAATTTGTTCATTATATTGTTAACTACTTTCAATTTTGTTTAATTTTAAATATCCAACATAACTTCGTGTTTTATCCTTATTTAGTATAAACGAGAATAAATTTGACTTTTACAGCTACTATACACTTCTGAATAGGTTTAAAATAATTATTTCTAATGAAAAATCCTAATAAAAATAATATTGGTGAATTAATTTACAATCGTGGTTTGATCACGTTGATTTCTGTAATAAATTATTTTTAATTTTTGAACTCAAATGTTACTTGAAAATGAAATAGATTATCTTTAATAATTTAACGAAACGAATTGCAATATGCTTTGATATCGTTCAAAAAATCGTATGAATAGCAATTACGTGACAACATCCTGTTTACGTTTATTTATTTGACAATCATAAAACAATTAGACCACGGGAATTACAATAGTTTATTCACACGGAAACAAGGAAAGTGCTCATTTATTGTGTGTCTTTTGTGATTCATAAACAGTCAAACGATTTGATGCTCGTTAACATGAAAATCGTCACAATTGTCTTTTGGCTGGACCACCCCGCCTATTTCCGCCGTGAAGCAGTAATGCGTTTCGGTTCGAAGGGTGGGGTAGCCGTTGTAACTATGCTGAGACCTTGGAACTTATATCTCGAGGTGGGTGGCGCATTTAGGTTGTAGATGTCTATGGGCTCCAGTGGCCACTTAACACCAGGTGGGCTGTGAGCTCGTCCATCCATCTAAGCAATAAATAAATAAAGTAATCATATTCGAATCATGTGCAGGCCAATGTGTGCTTGATATTCCTGTTTATGCAGAAAGAAATATGTGAATTAAAATAAGTAAGATACTTAAGCCGTGTGTTGTGTTTTTTGAGATCAATTCGTCTAACAAAACGTAATAATTCGATGTAGACTGATTTTGTCATTCGCAGTTCTTTTTTTCTCTTCAACATCAATTCTAGTTTGAAATAAAATAAAATAAAAACGCATTTTAGATAATAAAATATATCCGACTGCGGCTGCACTGGTGTGTCTTATGTTAAGTTTACCAGATTTTCTCAAGGTCACTCTAACTGTTGCTTCAGCCAAGAGGAATATTATAATGAATACTTCTGTTGCCGCATTGAAGGTCACGATTACTTACACTCCAAAAACTTTGAAGCGGACCCACAATAACATAAATCTTAATTTAGTATATAGGATATCTACTCGAGCAAAAGCTATTTTTGTATATAGCTTTTAAATTATCGTGACTTCATAAAAACTACAAAAGGTTTGCTTTGATTTTTTTTTCTTAGGTGGTTCGTCTCGCTCACTGCCCACCTGATGTTAACTGATTACCGTGGCCCATATACATCTACGATCATAAATGCCGCCACCCACACTGAGACATGAATCCTAAGGTCTCAGTTTTTACAGTACCACAGCCGGTTCACAGAACCAGGGTGGCAATAAACTCATTCAAGGCTGTTTCTTTAATTATCTCTCAATAAAAAAACGGAACAAAACATTCGAATGGGTGTGTACCGCGTGATTTAAAAGCCGTCGAACGTTCAAGTTCATTGCCGCAGCTTGAGTCGTCAGCAATCGCAATTCCTTTAAGCAATGTTATTTTATGATTTATCTACGGTGCAAAGTCTGTTCTGATAAACTTAATTCTGTGTCGTAAGCGTTTTTTAAACGTCCAGACTATCGATCAGTCTGTCTGTTGATAAACGTAATCAAAAAGAACATTGTTTATTATACATTATTATACACCTTTAGGTCGAAATGTCAAATTAATTTGGCTTAGTTATTCGAATTAAAACAGCATGTGGCATGAAGCAGTTATTCGTTAAGGTTTGGAAGGTGGGACAGCCCTTATACAATACGATTGGTACTTCAATCTTATGTCTCAAGCTGTTTAATGGACCGTGTGATCTTTCATCCGCCAAAGCTATTAAAGATAATTTCAAAAAATAACTACGCCATCAACTCAAATCAGAAGTCATCGTAGCCTAACTAAAGGATAAGACGTCCGGTGCATTCGTGTTGACCGATGCACCGGTGTTCGAATCCCAGGCGGGTACCAATTTTTTAATGAAATACGTACTCAACAAATATTCACGATTGACTTCCACGGTGAAGGAATAACATCGTGTAATAAAAATCAAACCCGCAATATTGTAATTTGCGTAATTACTGGTGGTAGGACCTCTTGTGAGTCCGCGCTGGTACGTACCTCCACCCTGCCTATTTCTGCCGTGAAGCAGTAATGCTCTCGGGTTGAAGGGTGAGGCAGCCGTTTAAACTATACTCGAGACCTTAAAACTTATATATCAAGGTGGGTGGCACATTTACGATGTAGATGTCTAATGGGCTTCAGCAACCACTTAACACTAGGTGAGCTGTGAGCTCATCCACCACTCTAAGGAATAAAAAGAAGGGAACAAATTTTAAATAGATGACCATACATAAAAATATGATATGACAAGACCTAAGATTATGTATGTATTTTACTTTTCATTAAGTAATTTTAATTTCATAAAGGCGAGACCGCGAAAATAGTGGGAAAAAAACTGTCGAGCCGTATTTGGGTAGTTTTAATACAGGGTGGCCCATAAGTCCTTTGAAAAGTAAAATTTGAATAAAACGAACAGGGCGCGCGTGAGCGGTGCAGGGGAAGCGGGGGGAGTAACTTCGGTTTCTGGGAATTTAGTCGCGATGGAGCGTTTTACCGGAGCGGACCGTGCGTTTTGTGTGCGCGAGTTTTATAAAAACGACAATTCGGCAACCGTTGCGCGACGTAAATTTCGAGAACACATAGGTTTAAACAACTTTGACGACACTCCCACTCTTCAAACGATTAAGAACTGGGTTGCTAAGTTCGAGGAGACCGGTTCGACGTTAGATAAACCGCGGTTGGGTCGCCCAAGGACGTCACGTACGGAACAAAACATAGACACAGTGACACAGTCTATTCGCGAAAATCCGACACAGTCAACTCGTAAGCGCGCTAGAGCATTAAACGTATCCAGGACCACGTTACAACGGATTTTGAAGAAAGATTTACATATGCACCCTTACAAAATTCAGTTGGTTCAAGAATTAAAGGAAACTGACGGTATTCAAAGACAAAATTATGCGAATTAAATGTTGAATCGGTTTACTTCCTTCAATAACATAATGTTCTCTGACGAGGCTCATTTCCATCTTAACGGGCATGTTAGTAAACAAAATTGCCGCTATTGGAGCCCCATCAATCCAAAACTTAAGCATCAGAAGCCCTTACATAGTCCGAAACTGACTGTTTGGGCCGCTATGTCAGCCCATGGTATCCTAGGGCCTTACTTCTTTGAGGATGGCAGAGGGCGCGCAGTTACTGTTACGTCGGAGCGATATGTGGCTATGATCGAAGAGTTTTTCATACCAGAATTGCAAAACTTTTCAGGCTTTAATGCCAGGACGTGGTTTCAACAGGATGGGGCCACTTCTCACACCTCTAACACTGCTATGCCCGTTATCCGTCAACTTTTTCCTGGCAAAGTTATCTCTAAGAGAGGAGACATTTCCTGGCCTCCACGTAGTCCAGATCTGACCCCGATGGATTTTTTTTTGTGGGGCTACCTTAAGGCTAAAGTATACGACACAAACCCGCGGTCAATTGAGGCCCTAAAAGAAAACATCCACAGAGAAATGACAAGCATTTCAGCAGTGACGTGCCGCGCAGTCATCGACAATTTTAGACGTCGTTTGCAAGAGTGCCGTGATCGCAACGGATTACATTTAGGAGATGTTATTTTCAAAAAATAATTCCCGTTTTTTAAGCTTTTTATGTAAATAAAAATTTAATTCATAATGTAATTAGTTTTATTTTAATAATTTTTTTTTCATATCAAAGGACTTATGGGCCACCCTGTATAATAAAAAATCTATATTTTTCCATAAGACTCGATGTTTCCTGTAGTTTTATATCTAAATCGATCCAGCTATGTACGTACGTATGTTATCTAGGACTAGACTTTGAACAGTATAGCGGACCTATTTAGTTTCCTTATTAACAAACGCCCCACTAACGTGACTGATCATTCTTACTGTTAACGAAGCCGGGGTACGCGCTGGTATTATAAATTAAACTGTATTTTTATTTGCTAAATAGTGCAGACGAACTAACTACGCATGCAGGTACTGGAGCCATCACGTGAATGCCGTAATCAATCTTATGTCATAGGATACCGGTGGCCGCTAATGGACTTTAGCAATGCCAGGGGCAGTGTCAAGCCGCTGCCTACCGTTAAGTACTTTCCACAAGCCTCGTTTGGATAAAGACATTTGATAGTGCCCGGGAAATGTTGAGGGGAGTTATTCCAAAGCCAGACAGAAAAGTTCTCTGTAAACGCACTGGCGGGCGGTAGGATAATAAAAACGGGATGGCTGGATCATTTCGAACAATTCCTCAAAGCCCTCCCCACAGAACACACAATATTATTATTGCTTGATTGTAAAAGTAGTTTGTGGAAAAATACTGATTTTTTTTCCTACCTATGCTGATAGCCTTGAGAGGGTATTTCAGCTTCTCTTTGACCTGTAGATGAGCTCACGGGGCTCAAGCCGGAGTGTTGCTAGCACTGGCCCTAGCAAGAGCAGTGCTTCTCAGAATCTACCACCGGATCGGAAACGCGACCCACTGAGAAGATCCGGCGAGAAACTTAGTGGGCTGTGTCTATGGGTTAATTTACTCGTCGAGCCCTTCGTCGCAAGCGACGGGTTCGGCGAGGACGGTGACCGGTGCTTGAGGTACCTAAAAGTTCCGTTAATGGATCGGGACGATCCGTAATTACGTGTTTAGGGCGACGTCGTCGTGTTTACCGTTCAGTTCACAGGATCGGGTATGAAATTTTACACGATTTTGACTTGAATACAAGACTAGAGAGGATTGATATGAATATGAAATTGGATTTCGAATTTCAACGGCATATAGCATTTTTTTTAAATGTATCAATGTTAGTAATAGCAATAATAATATTAGCCGTCACACTACCATACGTAATTTATTCTGCAATGAACTCTGCAATTGCAACACACGTGATCAGTATGCTGATAACGAATGAAGCAGAAACGTGACCATAATTCTAGATTAGGTATTATTATCATTATCATTAGTTGGCTTTTTATTTTGATACTGTCTAGGAGAATCATTAATTATGCCTTAGATAATAAAGGTTATGTACTACTACTGTTATGAAACGCATTTATATTTTATTATTAATCTAGATATGGATATTTACTGAACGAACAACGAATAAATATTTAAAAGAGGAGAGTACTTGTGGAGGGTACTTAACAGTAGGTAGGGGCTTGGCTGTGCCCCTAGCACTGCTGACGTTCATGGGTGACGGTAACAACTTACCATCAGGTGGGTCATATGCTCGTCTGCCTACAAGGTCAATATACATACATTAGAAGATACATAGACAAGATAATTAGGAGTAGTATATTCCTTGGTTTTCGAGAGTCTAATAAAATCGTAATTATAAAGGTACATACATATAGACTTTTGTAGAAGACAATTTAAATGGTGTGTAGTTATTTTTTAAATTACCGTGCTTTTAATTAATCTGCTAAGAAGCAAATTTTTTCATATTATTCAGATGTCTGAATATATTGACAGAGAATGTGGTAATTTTAAGGCTACAGAGAATAAAATCTAGTTAGATAGTTGACAGGACCATATATCAACTTACAGATTTTCCGCTGCTCTTCATACCAATTTTTCCATTGTTAAATGCATGCGAAACAAATTTTCTAAACACACCCATTTTCTTTTCAATAATCTGTAACAAATAAAGTTTATAAAACACTTTAACAATTAATGTAGACTTAATTTGATTACCAGGGCAACTAAGTTCTCACGGTTTGATAGTAGATGATTTAGATATAGATAGATAGAGATAAGACGTAGCCGGTGCATCACTAGATACAAACACATACTTAAAAAATGTTCACGATTGACTTCCATGGTGAAGGAATAACATCAGGCAGACGAACATACGGCCCACCTGATGGTGAGTGGTTACCGTCGCCCATGGACTTCAGCAATGCCAGGGGCAGAGCCAAGCCGCTGCCTACCTATTTGCATAACTACTGGTGATAGGACCTCCTGTGAGTCCGCATGGGTAAGTAGCACCATCCCGCCTATTTGTGCTGTGGAGCAGTAATGCTTTTCGGTTTGAATGGTGGGGCAGCCGTTGTAACTATACTGAGACCATAGAATTCCTATCTCAAGGTGGGTGGCACATTTACGTTGTAGATGGCTAATGGGCTTCAGTAACCACTTAACACCAGGTGAGTTGTGAGCTCATCCAACAATCAATGCTATAAATAAATAAAATGTAAGATATGTGTATAAATCAATACAATTTTTATAATGAATAAAGGCAGTATCTTTTTCTTGTACTCCATTCTCCTATTTTTAAGTACTATATAAGTAGTAAATTATAGTAGTTGACACTAAACACCTCTTTCTTGAAGTGGCCCCTAATTTGTAATGTTGTGGTCCATTAAATTATACCGATTTTAACTATGGCAATTAAATTGCTATTTCTCTGGCTCTCTATTTCTCTATAGCTAATACTATTAAACTATTAAATAAATATAACTCACATGTGCACTTTACCATATTATTAAATAATTAATAGTTAAGTAAATAGAGAGAACTGTAAGATATTCTATGCAAGCTAAAACGCAATCTCAATCTTCAGAGATACTAGATAATGACAGACATAAGATGCGTCTTATGTCAATTCTGCTATTGCAATCCTAACAGCGTTTTATTAAGCACTATAGGATTGAGATGAGAAAAATCAGAAAATTTTGAAATATTAAGGTTTTTTGATTAGCTTTGTCAATTTCTAATATTTCCTGGATACGTTACCATTTCTTTACAGTGTTAAAAATCCTATCAGAGTATAGCTGGAATGGCTTCTTAAGCAATTTAGTTGCAAAAAAAACTCCTGTTTACACCAGGTATTGACATTTTTGTGTGGATGCGTTATTACACGGCACAAAACAATTTTAAATAAAATATGTAACAGAACGTCTAGTAAGCAAAACTATCACCTTACATTTAATTCAGGCTAAAGGGCAATGACAATGTATTCTTACCACATTTGAAAAATCATGTCTTAATGGAAATTATAATAATGCCGCAGTTGTACATTAAATAGGCATTATTCCCAATTATCTGTACAGTAAATAAACTTCTTGATGAATAACTAAGTAACGTTTTCCAAAGTTTAGTCAAATTGAATTGAATTTTTCATACCGTTTTAATGTATTTTTTATAGTTACATATTTAAATCAATAATAGTAAAGCTTACCTTATGAAATTGGTATTGAAGGTATATTCAATTGTTCAATCACTAATTTAAATAGTTTATAAATAACCTTTTGTATTTTTTTTACGGAATGATATATTTTTAATGAAACTAGCAAGTATTAATCAATTTAAATGCAGATACGGATTTCGTATATTAAGCAGTTTAAGCACTATTAGTCTCATAGATAAGACATATTTATGATTAAACACACTTAAACACACTACTGCCGGCTCCCAATATCTAAGCAGTGTCTAAATAATATAAGACAATTGACATATTATGCACTTTTTAATTTTTTTTGACCTGGTAACATAGACCTTTAGGTCATATCTTATTTGTTTTTTTTGAGGGATTTTATAACTTGGTAACTAAGACCTTTTATCATATGGACTGAAATGAAATGAAATAGGTAGTTTTCCAATTACAGCACAAGAGCGCATTATGCGACATAATGCTCAACTAAGCTTCAGCATAATTCGGCATTGTGCGTCACTGAGTCGCATTATGCTCTGTAATTGGAAAACTACCATGAAGATTATTAATTTGAGACATTAATCACCTAGGATGAAATTAAGTGAAATGAGATGATATAGGATGAAATATAATCTCAGTAAAATGGTGGTCATTTACTGACATTTTTTCAGTGGACTTTTTAGAGAATCCCGAGAAGTTACGACCAGCGGTACCAGCTATGAGTAAACATAATAAATTATACCACACATTATTAAGAAACGTTTATGAATACACTAGGTACTTTGTACGATGTTTCAATTTTGTTTGGAAGTTCCTATACTTTTCTGGCGATGTTTGATGTTTCCATTTATAAAATATCGAGTTTCAAAAATGTTTGATATTTTTAAAGCAACAGAGGAACATTTTTAAATACTTTGTTACATTTTAAGAAAGTTTTATCGTCTTTCGATTAACCTATAAAGGAAGAAAATATAAGACTTGGATTAAAGGTCTCGCTTACACGCTATAAAATTTCATCTTTTTGACAAATGTATTAATTACCTATATTGTCTATATGTATACATACAATAGAATAGAATACAATAGAGTAGAAATACAATAGAATGCAGGATCTGACAGCATTATCTCTGTTCTGCTACAACACTAGTGTGTGAAAGGGGAAACCCCCTCATTTATGACATGATACAGTATGTAAAGTTAATTAAAAAAAATTTCTAATCACATTCAGTTATTCTTTAAATTTATAACTCTGTAATTTTGCCACTGTTTTTTCATACGAACCGTACAATGTACCTACCTAAAATCTACTGAAACACTGTAATGCCGGCCACTGACATGCGCGCAAATATTCGTACATTGTACGAATGTTTAAGCGCATGTGAAGGGCCGTCAAACATTCATTCGCAAACCTAGCGGCTGTGCAAATGGGTTCGCATACTCAATTTGCGAACCCGTTTGCGCTTCCTCCTACACTTGTTTACGAATGTCTCACGAATTTCTCCTCCTTTTGAATTCGTCAATAGAACATTGAAGAGAAAAAGAGTCTTGAATTCTTTCCCAGACATCATTAACAGCGATGCTGTTTTTGTGGGATTTCTTTTGATGAAGATACGCTATACAGTAGACGTCACGAACTATGAAAATGGCGATACGTCCGTTACCTTCGCAATCGTCGGCGCAACTGGGCAAACGAATGTGTGGGAGACTACGCGAAGGTTCGCGGTTCGCGCGCTTTGATGTCTGTTAAAAAACCGACACAGCTTGGAAAACCACGAATGCAGCGAAAACTTTGGATAATCATTTGCAAATGTCGTCCCACACTTGCGGGTTTGCGTATTCGTGCGCATGTGAGTGACCAGTGTAACAACATTTTTAAAGTTGAGTTTTTTTTAAGGGATTTTATGACCTGGTAACTAAGACCTTTAAATCATGTTATTTTAATGTATATTCTTATTTTTATGAAAAATGATAATATGGAGTGAAATGAAATGAAGATGATTAATTTGAGACATTAATCAACTGGAACGAAGTTGAATGAAATGAGATGATATGGGATAAAATATAATCTTAGTAAAATGGTGGTCATTTACTGAGATTTTTTCAGTGGACTTTTTGGAGGATCCCGAGAAGTTACGTCCAGCGGCTTTGTTTCATTTTTCCACATTTGTGCACTTTCACAGATATTAAACAGTTAATAAACTACCGTTATTACAAATTTAAACCTGAAGAAACACTAAATAGACAAAATAAAACAAATCACACAACTTCACTCCTCGCGTTCCCGCCAAAAAGTCCTTTTAAAGTTGAGAGCACTGACAAGCATAGATTATACAGTTTATTTATACTTATTTATTTGACCTGACGAGAACCAACATGTGATTTAATTTTCTGGCATTTATTTGTTGGTATTTGTTATTTTCAGGTTATTTTTTCTATCCTTGTTCCATAATATTGTTGTTATATGCTGATTCAAATAATCATTCTGTTAAGCTGATTCAAATAATCATGCTGTTAAGCTGATTCAAATAATCATTCTGTTAAGCTGATTGATAATTATATTATTAGATTGAATGATTGATTATATTGTAACATTAAGTAAAGATGACCGAGAATGATGGAAAGGAATTTGCTGTGTTAGGAGTAAAACCATGGCTTATTAAACAACTGCTTACGTTGGGTAAGTACCATTAATTTTGAAAAAAATTATCTTCAGTAATAGCATCTGTACGTTACTCATAATGGTATAGGAACACAAAAATAACTTCAAGCTCACAAAATTTGATGCACTTTTTCTTTGTATTTTGGCTTTCTTCGAAACCGTTGTCAGGGTTACCCTTTAACATTTGACTTATAATTTTGTCCCCTATTTTAACTCTAAATTACATTCATTTAACTACGTAAAAAAAAACAATATGTAATATGCTAGGTATTAGAACACCAACTCCAATCCAAAAAGGCTGTATATCGCGATTATTGGCTGGTGATGACTGCATTGGAGCTGCCAAAACTGGGTCAGGAAAGACATTTGCATTTGCCCTACCCATTATCCAGCACTTGGCCGAGGATCCATATGGGATTTTTGCATTGGTTCTTACTCCAACACATGAGCTGGCTTATCAGGTATCTTATCGGCTATCTTGTAAATAATATTATTTTTAATGTTACAACAAATATCTATCTATCTCTAAATTCAAATATTCCACATATCTTTAAAGAAAATGTTTCAAAATGAATGGATTTCTTTGACAAATACTTGCCCGCTCCCTTAAAAATAAGCATTAAATGGCTTTCAACTATTAAATTTCTCAAGACAGGTTTGTTTGGCTGTGAAAGTCAAGAATTTGCATGTGTATTCTTCATAAATACTTTGATTTTTCTTGGTTTTTCAAATACTACACATTAGTTCATTTTGAAATCTTCTTAATTAGTTCAGTTTAAAACTTACCAATAATGTTTTTTTTGTGCCTTTTTAAGACAGACTTGGTGGCTATTTATTAGTCAACCCAGACTAAATAAACTACCAATGTAAAGAGTAAACTAATCTAATAAGTAATTTCTAAGTTTAAGAAAGTTTTTTGCTACTTAAAGTGTGCTTGATAATAATTAAATTGTATACTTAGTTATCAGTTTGTAGATTGCAGATCAATTCACGATTTTAGGACAACCCCTAAAACTCAGAGTTTGCATAGTGACAGGAGGATCGGATCAAATAGAAGAGTCACTGAAATTAGCTAAAAGACCACATATAGTGGTAGCGATGCCAGGTCGTTTAGCAGATCACATATCAGGTTGTGATACATTCTCATTAAAGAAAATTCAATATTTGGTTCTGGATGAGGCTGATAGGTAATTTCCCATTTATTGATTGCTTTAAAGTTTCTAACCCATTTTGTTATAAGTATTTTCATGAGCTTGTAGATGCTGCAAGATCAGACCATTCAGACCTTTCATGTGAAAATAAGAAGCCCAATAATACCAAAGCGTGGAAGCATACATATTATTTATATAAACCCTACTACTAAGTGAGATATCCTGGCACAATGGATATTTGGATATTTTCTATTTCCTTAAAGTTAATGTAAGCCAACTTAACCTAATAGGTGTATGGCTCTAATAAAGAATTTAAAAAAAGTCACGAGTAAAAATTAGTTGAGTGAAGTAAATACATATATGTATAAATAAATCAACAAATATGCAAAGAAACATTAAATTGATATTAAGATCAGTATTTATAATGTTTTTACTATATATAGTTAAAACTAAAAAAATGTAATATTATTATTGTGTTAGTTACTAATATACATTGAACACGTAACACATTAAATGGAAAAAGAACATACTAAAAAATCTTATAAGACATATTTCATTTTCAGGTTATTCAGTGAATCTTTTCAAGAAGATTTAGAAACAATATTCAGTGCTTTACCATCTAAGAGGCAGAATCTTCTTTTCTCAGCTACCATTACACCTGATGTGCGTGAATCGAAATTATTACCCTTAAATAATGATGTAAGTTATTTAAAATCATATAAGAATATCATAGTGTTTGCCTTCGCTTTTTGTGTTATACAGGTACTATGTGAAATTGTATGATATTTTGTATTGAGGTTACTGGAGTCCCTAGGCATCACAATCTGGATGCTGCATACCACTGTAAGACATGAGTTCAAGGTCCAATTGTATAGCATAACGCCAGTCCTAACTCTTCAAACTGGAATGCATGACTGCTTGAAGTCCCTCACTCAGTAAGTTGTTGGTCCCTAATTGTGTGGACTTACACAACACCCTACAAGTAGTAATTACAGACTTATTTTCTTAGAAAACGTATTATTTATTATATTTTAATATTATGTTTTTGCTTTCTATATTTCAAATATGAAACCCAAAAGATAGCTGTGATAAGGTATGCAAGCACATCTACAGCCACCACCTGATTCTGTTTTTGCTGTAAAATGACCGTAATACTAAATTTTTAACAGTAAAATATCCTCTTTAACACGATTAAGATTTCAGACAAAAATTCATTGTCTATCAAAACCGCTTAATACAATAGTTAGTTTTTTACTATTGATTTGGCACAGAAACTCCTTGTATGGAAAGAAACTGATGAACAACTAACAGTTTCGACATTGGACCAGCGTTACGTCGTTTGTCCTGCGTACGCCCGTGATGTGTATCTTGTGCAAACTCTGAGGAAATATCGAGAAACAAAACCAAGTTCTCACATCATTGTCTTTACTGATACAAAGAAGTGAGTACGAAGATAATTTTTTTTGTGATGGGTTGTGGAAGCGCTAAGATAATCTACTGAATATCATTCACACAGTTGAATCCATTGGTATTAACTTACGATTATGATCACTGGACCATCAAATTAATTACTAATACTATGTACTGTTTGTCTGAACCAATAGAAACTAGTTTTTTTATTATATTATTAAAATGGAATTGGAATTATCGTAGTTGTGGGTCCCAGCTATATCTGTAGAATGTTTATGCTATCAAGTTTGATAAAAGTAAAGTATTTTAATTTTATTTGTTTAAAATAAATTATTTCTGTACTTACAAAATATGAAGATTGAAATTATGTAACAGTTTTTTTTTTCAATGCCGCATTAACCCATGCTATTGTGAGTCCGTGCGGGTAGGTACCACCACCCTGCCTATTTCTGCCGTAAAGCAGTAATGCGTTTCGGTTTGAAGGGTGGGGCAGCCATTGTAACTATACTGCGACCTTAGAACTTATATCTCAAAGAGGGTGGCGCATTTACGTTGTAGATGTCTACGGGCTCCAGTAACCACCAGTTAACACCAGATGGACTGTGAACTCTTCCACACATCTAAGCAATAAAAAAAAACTTGAAGATGTTAGTTAGGTGTCTACCATGGGTCCCTACCAAGACATCTCCACGTAATGCATTATGAGTTTAGGCACGTGCCTAGATTTGAGTAGGATCCCACAGGCGACAGATGTCGAATTGATTAGTTAAAAAAAAAGTTTAAAGTTGATTTTTACATTTTCTAGAGAATGTCAAGTCCTTTCGATGATGTTAAACGCGATATCGATGGACAATATTTGTCTTCACGGGTTTATGCGCCAGAAGGAACGCGTGGCAGCTTTAGCGCAGTTCCGGAGCAACCTCAAATGCACCTTGGTGGCCACGAACGTGGCCGCTAGGGGCTTGGACATACCAACCGTGGACCTCGTCGTCAACCACAAACTACCGCTCGAGCCTAAGGAATATATACATAGGTTAGTGAATATACACATATATGAGCATAGAAGTTGGCACCACATTTTACTGGTGGTAGGACCTTTTGTGAGTCCGCACGGGTAGTACCACCACCCTGCCTATTTGTACCGTGAAGCAGTAAAGCGTTTCGGTTTGAAGGGTGGGGCAGCCGTTGTAACTATACTGAGTGAATCCTTAGAATTTATATCTCTAGGTGGGTGGCGGCATTTACGTTGTAGATATCTATGGGCTCCAGTAACCACTTAACACCAGGTGGGCTGTGAGCTCGTCCACCCATCTAAGCAATAAAAAAAAACATATTTCGCCATCCATCTCGACACATGTTTTCGAAATTTTAATTGCTCAAAAATGTGTCCTATATAATCATTCGAAATTAAGCACATTTTTTATTAATAAATTTTTTGGTGCCTAAATGTGCATTCCGAAACATTCGTCGCATTATTTTTAGTAAAAAATGCATTTATTTTTAATTCTCTACAATATTGTTTTTAAATGAAACGTTAATACATACTTGATACAAAAATAGGGTTTTTCTAACAATGTACTAAATAAATAAGAATTGAGGTAAAAAGTTTAGAAATATTTTTTTTTAATAATTACTCTAAATATATCTTGTGTTCATTTTGTAGGGTCGGCAGAACCGCCAGAGCAGGTAGAAGCGGAATGGCGATATCTTTGATAACACCCTACGACATTCTGCGCCTCGGAGAAATCGAAGATCAGATCAAGACTAAACTGACTGAATACAAAATCGACGGTGAGTTATTGCTAACGTCGGTCTAACTAAAGCTATATTATATAATATTATTATATTATATATATAATATTTCAATGCGTACTAACAATCAATGACAATATTATAATTTACCCCTAACTAGTATAATTACAGAAAAGTTATGTTTAGATTTGCTTGCGACTGTGCGGTTTTTTTTTTTTTTAAAACTGCATTTATTTGTTGCATTATATTATATGGTATGCGGAGTTTACATTACGAAATTAGTGTCATGCATGTTGAACTCAGTTGCACGAAAGTAGTTTCGATATATGCGAAAGTAATTTCGTTAAAAAATTAGTGTCGCGAAATCCACAGTATGGCAGTAGCCATGGCGCCGTCAGCATCAAAGCTATATTTTGCTATATTCAATGTAGCTAAAGAAATGCTTATATATATATGCTTCTTTTACATATTGCATCTCCATGGCTTCCATAATTATTTTGTAGGCCGCATCTCGGGCATCCCTATTTTTATATTGTAGGTGTTTCGGGTCCCAGAGACACTCTTGTGATATTCGCTGATATTCATTAATGAATTGTATTTTTTTTTTTTTTCTGTACTCCATCGTTGGTTTGACATTTTCAAGGCTTGAAGCGCGTCCGAACTAACAATACACACGTCCGCACAGCGCAGGCCCTTTCGCGACATTAGTTTCACGTCGCGTTTACACTATGAAATTAGTTTCATGCCACTAATTTCGTAATGTAAATTCACCTGTAAGTATCGATGCGATCTGACACATAATTGGACTCAGTTCGCCCGGTCCCCTTACCATGTGGAATATAAACGTAGAAATAGCGTCCATGGACAGTAGCTAGCAACAGCCATTTTTTTTTTTTTTTTTCCGGGTAGAGGTCTGAACCTCCTACGAGGTCCCCGCGCAAAAGGGGCGCGCGGGGTATGTGAGACTCAACGGTCTGCATGGTGTTGTGAGCAGACCGCGGGCCCAAGGATTTTAGGACCCACCCACTAAACGACTCCTCTGCACTCTTACACCCGACGTCCGATCCCCTCCGAGGTCAGAACCCGGATGAGGTAGGGGGGCTACCGCGGTCAACACTACAACCAGACGGCGCGGCTCACCCCAAGGACGCCCAGCCGACGGAGCCTTCGAGGCGAATCGAAGGCTCTGAAACGTCGGCCGTCTCGGTACGGCAGCCCGTCAGGCCGCCCAGACGGTGCCGCTGGTGTCCCGGAATACCCCGCTGGACCAGAACCAGCCTGCCGGGTCGGGACGCGATACACCGTCGACCGGTCGCTCTAATCACTCCACGGCAGCGCGCTGGAGTGCTGGTAGCGCGCCGCGCGGCCTCACCCCCTCAGGTCGCCCCTTGACCTTCACCGGGGGGAGGCCGCTACCTACAGGGGCCGGGACGTACGGGCGTATTCCCGCCTCCGGCCCCCGGCTCGACGGCGACGGATCGGTGCGGAGAGGGAAGAGCTCTCCCTCTCTCGCTCCGCCGCCTCCTTCTGCGAGATGGTGGACTCGCAAAAGTCGAGCATCGCCTTCCAGGACGCGTCGCTGCCGAGCATCGTTGTCACGACGCGCGGCAGCGAGAGGTCCTCTCCTATGACCGCGACGAGGGCGGCGCGTTGCTCGTCAAATCCAAAGCAACGCGCCAGCGTGTGTTCCGCTGTGTCTTCCTCGTCGCGGTCCGCGCAGTGGTGGCACTGCGCCGTCGGTTCCCTTCCGGCTATTTTGAAAAGGTACCGGCCGAAACATCCGTGGCCGGTAAGCATTTGCGTCAGCCGGAAGGTGAGGCATCCGCGGTCGCGGCCCACCCAGTCCGCGAGGACCGGACGGACCGCCTCGACGGTACGGAGGCCGGCCGACGGGTCCGCCAAGCAGCTAGCAACAGCCATCGTATAACCTTTTTTTATGTGTCCTGATAATTATGCCAGTTGTATCTCTTGCTGACCAATTATTTATGTGACGTACTTTAAAAGGAAATGATGTTAAAAAAATGAAGACTTTTTTATTGTCACGAATGTTTCGGATCTTAAAAAAAAAACAAATCGAAATAAACCACGTCACTGGCAATTATAATCACTCGAATTCAACCATTTTAGATTAAGAACGTTTTCAGTTCACAATTCGAACTATGCTGTTACGATACATAATGTTGCCAACCTTAAAAAATAAAATAATGTTTCAGATGACGAAGCCGTGAAGGTGTTCACGACGGTGAGCGTGACGCGCCGCGAACAAGAGGCGCAGCTCGACAACGAACAGTTTGAACAGCGGAAACGCAGCTACAGGGTCAAGAGGTGGATCCAAGCTGGCGTCAATCCGGAGTTTATGGAGCAGGGGTGAATATCACAACTTTTTTTATTGCTTAGATGGGTGGACGAGCTGACAGCCCACCTTGTGTTAAGTAGTTACTGGAGCCTATAGACATCCACAACGTAAATGCGCTACCCACCTTGAGATATAAGTTCTAAGGTCTCAAGTATAGTTACAACGGCTGCCCCACCCTTCAAACCGAAACGCATTACTGCTTCACGGCAGAAATAGGCAGGGTGGTGGTACCGACCCGCGCGGACTCACAAGAGATCCTACCACCAGTAATCTGTAACACTTATCATCAACCATTGACTTAACAAAAGCAAGGGTCCGTGCTCTCCGTATAGCTGGCGTGAACCCGGATCGTTGCTCGGCCTACCTTCCTTTTATGGCCCGTGTAGGTAGACGAGCATACAATTCACGTGGTTGTGAGTGGTGGCTCATGAGTGTCAGCAATGCCAGGGAAAAAGCCAAGCCGCTGCCCACTAGAATTAGACACTGTAATTTTCTTTTTAAGAGACAACCTAGTAAACCAATGTTACCAGATTAATAAATAAAATTAAAAATATTTCAAAGAACACCTTGAGAATATCGGCAATGTTAATACAGGTGTCAATTTCTTCTTGAATGTCTTAGCAATAAAATGTAACTTAACAACGTCGTTAGAGGTGTGTCTCCAAACATACTTTCGAAAATATTGAATGGAATTATAACTTAGGTGCATTTAGCAATTGCGGCCTGTTGCTCCAAACAACAAGTGCAAAATTGCGACCCTCCGCACACCAAAAGAAAAAATTGACATCTCGTATTTTGTGAACAAATTTATCCAGCTAGGCGTCGAAATCGAAAAAAGGGGCGGGAGGGGTGAGGGGGTGATGGAGAGTTATATTCTACTACCGTCAACGTTTCTAGAAAAGTACCTAAATGTACATAAGATTTATATAACCTAATAAAAAGTTGTGTTAGACAATGTTCAGTAGGGGCACAGATGATCCTTCTGCGCCTTGGGTAAATATTAAATTAAGCCCGATAAAAAAACATTTACAATACACAATTACAAATTTAAATTAGAGTTAAGCAATTCGATTGATTTTTAGATTATGAAAGATGAAAACTTAATTTTTTTTAAGGGATTTTATGACCTGGTAACTAAGACCTTTAGGTCAAGTCTTATTTTAATTTTAATGAAAACTTTTTTAATGAAGTTTTTTTAATTTTTTTTAATGGAATGAAATGAATTGGGATGAAATATAATCTCAGTAAAATAGTGGTGATTTACTGAGATTTTTTCAGTTGACTTTTTGGAGGATCCCGAGAAGTTATGTACAGCGGCTTTGTTTCATTTTCCCACATTTGTGCACTTTCACAGATATTAAACACTTAATTTACCACCGTTATTACACATTTAAACCTGAAGAAACACAAAATAGACAAAATAAAACCAATTACATAACTTCACTCCTCGCGTTCCCGCCAAAGTCTCTTTGAAAACTTTACATTATAACGGGTAACCTTCTGCATCCGGAGGCTTAAACACTAAATGAAATGAACTAATAGGCATTACAAGTGATTAATGTAAAATTTTTTTTTTTACAGGTTAGAAGAAGCCCGGAGACAACGTATTAAAGCCGCGAAGAAAGCGAAACTCGCTAAAATTAAGAATATACAGTCACAAATGAACGAAGACAAATCAGATGCGAACACCGAGGAACGCCTGCGACCCTGCGAAGACAAGGACATCGATAGCACTATCAAAGAAGGCCTAAAGAAAGTCAACAAAAGGCTAATGAAACAAGATGTACGCTTTAAAAATGTTATAGGAAAGATTACTAAAATAAAACACAGAGCCAACAAATTGCAGGCCAAGCAGGAGGCAGAAGACATGGCTCCGAAGAAAAAGAAAAAGAAAAATGTCAAATAAAATTATATCTTGCAGATTGTGTTTCATTCTGGGCAGACAATAAGCAACCGCATGTCGTCACATCTAATTATTATTTAAATGGGAACATAAACAAAGATTCTCACCATTTACGGTTAATGATTATTTAATTAAATCACTGTAAAATGTTTTTTTTTTTCCTACCTAAGCTAGATAGACTTGAGAGCCTATTCCAGGGGAACCTTAACTAGTAGGTGAGCTCACGGGACTCAAACCTGACGAAGTTGCTAACACGAACCCTAGCAAGAGCCGTGCTTCGCAGAATCTACCACCGGATGGGAAACACGACCCACTGAGAAGATCCGGCGAGAAACTCAGTGGGCTGTGTCTGAGGGTTAATTTACTCGTCGAGCCCTTCGTCGCAAGCGACGGGTTCGACGAGAACGGTGACCGGTGCTTGAGGTACCTAAAAGCACCGTTAGTGGATCGGGAGGATCCGAGATGACGTGTTTTGGGCGACGTCGTCTGCTTTCCATTCTTTCCGCAGGATCGGGAATGTAGTTACCGGCGGCCACGATGAGAAGGTTCTCGTGTCGTGCCGCTTTATCGAAGTGTCTAAAATGTAACTGTTTTCGTATAAAAGTATATAATATTTGTACACGGGTCTCTTTCTGTATTTAAATCCTCCAGTAGATTCATACAAGGCGGTCTGTAGAAACGTCGATACTTAAAATACCTAACGAACCAGTGAATGCATCGTCATGTCCAGTATAGCCGATACACCACGCGTTGCCTGCTTCATAATATTTATTGTTATGATATAATGATATGATGATTATGATTCCATAAATCAAAGAAATCATGTTTTTAACTTAGTCGCACTTAGGGCGCGTACACATAAAACGTCCGATTGACAGGTCCGTTTAAACCATTGATATATTATAAAAACCCAAGATGCACAGTCTCATACAAAAGTAGCACTCGAAACCGTCCCCAAACACTCACCAATTATATCTACGTAATTATAGTTATACTATAAACATATCTTTTGCAAATTCAACCTTACGCGCATTAGTTAAAGTTGTTATTACAAAGCAGTGTACAATAACAAATCAAATTTTACGACCGAAGTTAGCCGGCAGGACAGGACATGGAGTGAAGACGAATATTTGACAATGAGTTAGGAATTTTAAGAGTTAGTTAAATGTGTTCTATACCCATAATTATACGTTTATCTGAGCGTAAATATTTTATGTTTTTGGGTAGGACATGTGTACATCAATCTTTAAAATCATGTTATGGGGACGGTTTTGAGACGCTGAGTGTGTATCTTGGGTTTTTTAATAGATCAATAGTTTAAACCTATATTATTAGCGTATGTAGTTGTATGACCCTGTTTCACACACATGACAGTATTCTGGATCCAGTAAAAAATCCCACACGCTTTGTTTACAATAAAATCATTTTTTCTTACACTATTTTTAATTCATATTTATTAAAATTTATTTTCTATTTATTACTTGAATTCCAATTTTTTAAATTTTTTTAAATATTGAATTGTCATCGGTCCTTATTAAGTATACCAAATTTCGAGTTAATCCGACATTTTGAGGGGGTCAAAATCTGTTCAAAGATTCCATTACATACTAACATACATACGTCTGAAGCTAATAAAAGCGTATTAAAAATGGATGTATTCAATAACGCCGGGGCTTCCTCCGACGCAGACGACGATCGTACCAATACAACACAAAACGTCCATCTTCATAGAAAGTAGGCGGTACACTCAAGGATGAAAATCGAGTAGCGTCGGATCTGTTAAAATAGGTGCGACGGATCCGTTAAAAAGGAACCTGTAAAATCGGATAAGCTATGTATACGCGCCCTTATTGATTAGAATTTATACCTGTTTCGTTCAGTAAGAAATTGTCTTCTAAACGATATGTAAATAAAAAAAAAAAAAAAAAAAAAAAAAAAAAAAAAAAAAAAAAAAAAAAAACCATTACTTATATAATGTTGTATTTGTAATAAAATGTAAAAATTGAAAATAAATACAACAACAATAATAATAATACAGTAAGCATAACGTCGCGTCGATGGCAAATCATTTCGCACAAGATGTAGCTGAAAGCTTTCTGCACACGAACAAGTCTACATTGCAATAAACATGATCATGTATTGGTGTTGTAATTATTGTTATTTTTTCACTAGCTCATTGGTAAGTGAATACCGGAATTTAGACAAAAATATAAGGCAATATCTTCAACTAACAACATAGCAAATGATAGATTTCATTTCATATAGATAGACCTTAGTGCCAAAATTGTAATATATTGTATAAAACAAAACAATCAATGTATGCACTTATGCTGTACATAATAAATAAAAGTTGAGCAAACTAATAAATAGGGGGACATTAATATAAATCAAAAGCGAGATCAGTTCATTTTACGCAATAAAATCCAATATTTATTTTGATCTATTGAAATATATTGGTGTGATTTTCAACCACTAAAACTACATACGAGTGCAGTCTTATTTTTACTTATTTAAATTTTAAAACTGATCCAGCTTTGTTTGCTTGAATTTTCTGTTTCAAACATATATGTATATTTTAATTTAATTGTGAGATCGATGCAATATTGAAATACTGCATTCCCCCTCACCGACGCACCACAGATATAATATAAAGTTTAGGGTTACCAGTGTAATTAAAATATAATTGCAGCAATGTTATCATTGTACTATGTTAACAATATCACAAACTATTTTGTTTGTTGACTACTACTTTAAAGCAGGGTGAATTGTTGCATCAGAATACTACGGTTAATCAATTTACTTATATTTTGTACAATTTGTTTCTTTTTATTCACAAAAAAAATTTACATCTATTACATTAGCGCAGTAATTTTTTTTTTTTATACCAAGTTAACTATTTAAGTCTTACTAGGAATGAAGTCTGTGATACAAATTGTCTTATAATTTTAAATAAATGAATTTCGTAAAAATGGATTTTTTAACTACAATTATATAGTTTTTCTTCTACATATTTGGACTTACAATATTGTTGAGTGTTGACATAATCTAAGCCCGTTGTCAGATGATATTGTAGACACCAGTATTCTCGCTTTAAGTAATTAAATTATTAAAAACATAATTAATCAAATTCCGGAACTTCGAATCTTTAGTTTTTGCGGTCCTGACGACCGTCATGTTCATGAAATAAAGGCGAGATTTAATTATCGCTTAGCTCTTAATTATTTTCATTCTGTAAAATATTATCTATTATTTTTATTGGTGTAAATTACAATAAATTGTATTATAAAACGTAGCAACAACGAGAGCACTTGTGTAATGTGACATCTGCCTAGAGGTCATCAATAAAGCGTATTCTAATATAATTTCTTAGTAATTATAAACATTTTTCTTCCATTATATAAAATAAAGCATGTTTTTATGTGTCATGTGAAAATACGCGCGTTAACTTTTATATCCATAGATAGCGTTACGTTACGAATCATAGTAAAAGAATTTAAAAAAAAATTAAAATTTACTTGAGAAATTGTTCTATAAATGTTTATATGGTCAAATTATAACTGGTGTAGTGAATGTTTAAAAACTTTACAATTTATTATTACGAAAAATATTATTTCACTATGATTCGTGAATTTTAGATACCATTAAATATATACGGAATATAATTTAAGTTTATTCCGACATTTGAAGTAGCGAATTGATGGTGGCGTCTTTGTTACCACCGTTTGCTTCCAGAACCGACTTGATGACCTCCTTGTCCATGCTCGGGAACATTTCTTCAATCTAAAATAAAAAGTGGATTAGAATAGAACATATTCATTATTGGAACCACCACAAACCGACAGACCTTACCGACTTTATTGGTGGTAGGACCTCTTATGAATCCGCACAGGTAGGTACCACCACCCTGCCTATTTCTACCGTGAAGCAGTAATGCGTTTCGGTTTGAAGGGCGGAGCGGCCGTTGTAACTATACTGAGACGTTAGCACTTATATCGGCGCCATCGCATACGCAATCGGGGGCGCATTTACGTCGTAAATGTCTATGGGCTCCAGTAACCACTTAAGACCAGATGGGCTATGAGGTCATCCACCCACCTAAGCAATAAATAAAAAAAAGAGGGAAAACGGCAAGAAGAATAGTGGTTGTCCTAAACTTCGACTGATGCGGCAGAAATAGGTAGAATGGTGGTGCCCGTGCATTACAATACGCCCTACTACCAGTAGCAATGTGGGTTATGCAGAAGGTTTTATTATTATTATACCTATCAAACCTTCATACATTTCGGTCATTAATTTCCCCTGTACGTAGTTAGGTTTTTGACATAGACAAAGGCATTGTTGGATACGTCACCTGCTGCAACTGCTCGGCGGTGACGGGCGGCTGTGCGGGCTGAGCGGGGGGTGGGTGCGGCGCCTGAGGGGCGGGGTACACGGGCATGGCGGCGTACCCCATGCCGGTGCTCGGCACCACCAACACCGGCGGGAACGAGGCTACCGCCGCCGGACCGACCTGTGCAATGCGCACTTCTAAGCGAACTCTTACAAAACTACCGGTCATCTTTCTCGTCGAAGCCGTCGTTTGCGACAAAGGGCTCGGCGAGTAAATGACAACAGATAATCCGACTTACAAGATATTTAAAGTTACGGAAGTGTCGATACGTAGCGGGTAGCTATGCTAGGACGTAAGATATTTGACAGATCCTTGCATCTCGCTAATGACAATTTCAACTTAAGTTTATATATATATAAAAGGTCCGAATAATAAGATTCGGCTTCAGTTGGTCGTGTTTTTGATCCGGTGGTAGATGCTGAGAAGCACGGCTCGTTCAGCGGAGTTCGTGTCAGGTTAGGTTTGAACCCCGTGAGCTCAACTACTAGCCCGGTGACGATGATATGGTCTCTCTAGACCATCAGCTTAGGTAGGAAAAAATATATTCAAAATTCTATGTGATTAATTGTTTCAACGATGTTTGAAAATATATTAAATAAAGCCAAGATAAAAACCTTAATGTTATAATGACATAAATAAAGAAAACATCTAATCAGGATATTTTTGATTGGTTGTAATATTGCCATGTGTGAACAGTTGAAGGCGTTAACCGTATGATAGGTTCCCGCATTTTTTTGCCCATGCAGGCAGACGAACAATACGGCCCACCTGATGGTGAGTGGTTATCGTCGCCCATGGACGTCAGCAATGACGGGGGTAGAGCCAATCCGTTGCCTACCAAAAGTTTCGCACTCAATTTTTACTCATTCATTTTATTTTAAGGTTCAAATTTCCTTTAAAAAATTGTACCTGGTTGCGTCGCTCGATACGAACACACGTGTCGTCTTATCTTTAGCCATTAAGCAAATATACCTACTTGATTGATTTTGATCAAACTATTCATGTTTTATCATGTTACTGTAATGGCTGCATGAGATGTTAATATAAACCTCAAGTACTTACTTTATCTAGTCAAAGTGCAAGCAAAAGTGAAATATAAAAATCTATACTAATATATAAATCTAGTGTTTTTTACGGATGTTCCGTTTTAACTTCTGAACCATGCATCCAATAGACTTGAAACTTGGTATCCATATAGAAAATACATGTACCTTAATGGATAGGCCTAATATTTATATGAGTGTTGGAATCCCTACACCAGTTGTGTGGGCGTTAATGTTGAGAATCTTTGTGGGGGTGAGAAATAATAATGTTAATTTCAAATACCCAGCGAAGCGGACGGGTACAGCTAGTTATTAATAAAAATAAAAGCCTTATAAGGTTTATAAGGGAAATCAGGTTCATATTGTCTCTCAATAAAACATTTGTCGAAGACCGGAAAATCAAATTCATCGATTTTATGATAACTCAAATCTATTGATAAACGTATTGAGAATATATTTATCTTTGTTTTGACTTGCAACGAAGCCAGCGAAACGAACGAACTAGAATTAAATGTAGCAAAAAATGAGTTGCACTTACTGAATAGCTCATTACAAGATTGATCATCCCTTCCAAGCCGTCCCCTTGTTTTCCATTCAGGGGGTACCAGTCTTCGTGAGTTTCACCCTAAAACATATGTGTTTGATATTGGAATACCACGAAATTACACTTAAAACGTATATGTTAGGAGTGATAATGAAAGTTGTCGGACTTACAAACTGTCTAACAAATTGTCTATTTGTTTATTGTATTATCTTTTTTATAAATGAAAATGTTTTTTTTCTATTACCCTGTAGGCAGACGAGCATACGACCCACCTGATGGTGAGTGGTTACCGTCGCCCATGGACTTCAGCAATGTCAGGGGCAGAGCCAAGCCGCTGCCTACCGCAAAATAATGAATATAATGAATTATATAAATGAATGAAAATGAATTATAAATGAAATTTTAAATTATTTTGAACTTACATTCAAAACGGCCTGCGGTATAGTGATGTGGGTCCAAGCAATCAGCTCGTCCATTGTAAATGAGCACTCGTCAAAGATCTCCAAATATATTGTATTCACACCGGGTGGTAGGAGACTGAGACGAAAAAAAGTTCATTTTTTATTTATTTATTAAGTTGCACCAACATGGTGATCATCAAAATTAGTTCAGCGCAATCGGACAACTCCGAATGAACATTGACGGAGACCGCACTACCGTGGACATTATTGTAGTCCCAAAGAATTCTGTTTAAGGGAGAGTAAGCACTTAAATTCGAACGAGCGGGCTTCTTATAAACGGTTTATATTTCTTCGTTCTTGGTAGGTACTTAGGGGCTGATATTTTTAGCTGGGTTAAGATATTACGTAAGTCGGTTCATGTAGTAGTCTCTGACACACAGTAGTCTCTTAATTTACACCACTGAGCCAATTCCTAATGAAAGTCAAAGTCTCAGTTGTATGGTATAACTTCTGTTCACGTTCAGATATGAATGCATAACTTCTTCGCGGCAGATTTTTTTTTTTATTGCTTAGATGTGTGGACGAGCTCACAGCCCACCTTATGTTAACTGGTTACTGGAGCCCATAGACATCTACAACGTAAATGCGCCACACACCTTGAGATATAGTTCTAAGGTCTCAGTATAGTAACAACGGTTGCCCCACCCTTCAAACCGAAACGCATTACTGCTTCACGGCCGAAATAGGCGGGGCGGTGGTACCTACCCGTGCGGACTCACAAGAGGTCCTACCACCAGTACTCAACCACCAGTTTACTAGTTCACTGTCGGTATAGGACGTATAGTATAAGAAGTGTACTGATGTCAGTTTAACTAGCAAATATCCATGGTAACTTGCCTCTTTGGCTTTGCCATCAAAGTACTAGCTTTAAAATTCATAAAGCCCATTCTTCCAATATTGCAAACAAGCACATAATGATGTAAGTTATAATTTTTAGTAACTTAACGAGTTGTGATGTGAAAAATTAATACTTGGTCCCCAACATGTTAAAAGAAATATAATAATGTATGTACCTGTCGTTTCAAGAAATATACAGCGCAGCGTAATATATGTCACACGAGAACATTGACCCCACGCGTCATTTAATTTGTTATTGTGTTAAGGGCGTCACACACGGCGAAGATACTATAATATTTTATCTTAACATACAATATCGCTCGCTATACATTTCGTATGAACTATCAAATGAATATTATCTTAACCATGTGTTCATACAAAATGTTGATTATATTACAGTATCTTCGCCGTGTGTGACGCCCTTTAGGTACACTGCGTGCCATACATAAAACCTGCGAATCTCTATGCTATCTAGTCAGCTATCACCTAATATTGTCACCTCTCATAGTTTTTTTTTTTAATTGCCAAGAATTTTGGCCTTGATTGAATTTAAATCCTTTTGTTAGACTGCCAACGAAAGCAATTAAAAAAAAAAAAAACATACCAGTGAATGACCTTGTTCCATCTCGGAGTCTTCCCGCCGCTCGGATCAGTGTGAGTCTCGTATATACAATGTCCAACACGCACACGAACATACGGGTCCATACGAGTTAGTCCTATGTTCATATTTCAAGGAGGATCATTCAATATTTATATATGATCGCTTTTGGTACTAATAGCTTACTGTATTCTGCACTCCAAATGGTCTTTTTACAAGGCAAACAGTTACTTTAGAATAACAGTTAAGGTCGCCTTTAAGACGGAACGCAAGATTGTTTTGCAGTAGAAAGAAAATCAAATCAGTAAAACGGAGGAATTAGGTAAGAGATAAAAAATTAGGGCATGAATGACCTCTCAAACAGAATACAAGGTTAAAATAAAAATGTTGCTTGTTTCTTAAGTAAATACTGAGATAGTTTAGAGAATCCATGTTGATTTATAAAAATGGATGTAGTACGCTTAACCTATCGACTCTGCGTCTTTTTAAAAAAAAAAAAAGGTTGATTAGTTTATTTTGTGAATTTTAAGTCTAATTCAATTTGATAATAATCAAACTTTATGCAAGCAACAAAGCACTTTACACATCTCTAATATGAGTCAAAAGTAGTCACAGCTTATCTTAGATATCACAAACAAAAGAAAAAAATTCATTGAGGTATCCTATTTTGATAAGAAGATTAGCAGAACCATATTCAATTTAAAAAAAAAACGTATGTAGAATATGTGCTTTCTGATCTTGATTATTGGTGTCAGATTTAAATAAATCATGCATACATATGTGCATATGCTATTGTGGTAAATGTAATAAACATTGGCCAAATTTGGACCTATAAATTTTTATCACTTCAAAAAATACTTACCATAATTTTTAACAAGCTTAGCTTGAGCTATAGTGACACTTAGTCTCGCTGTCATTGGAGGGCCACTTTGTGGTACCTGAGAAACATTTCATCTATTGTAATTAGCTTTACATATTGAAGGAACATTTTATTACTACATAGTTGAACAAAGGGCTCATAGCCTAACAGGTGATAGATAAGTTACAGGAGCCTACGTACATGACAAAATTAATATAGTCATCCACCATCTTGAGAAAAAGGTTTGAAGACTTAACTTTTTTCAATTATATTGTATTTATTGCCTGTCCTCACTAACTCACCAATAACACTAAATTCACCTAAACACTAATAAAATTCTGCAATTAAATTAAATCAAATGAGTACAGTTTATCACCATTATATTTACAGCTCCAAGTAGACAGATGATCAATCTGAACATGATTGCCACTACCTTGAGACAAAAAGAGCTAAAGTGGTTGAATAGCACTCAAAGCTGACATAGCTTCACAAGGCTTTCAGCTTAAACAGGAAAAAAAGCACGCTAAAAAGTCACCTGAAACTATAACCAACAGCATCTGTTTTCTATAGTATAGGTACAGTTGTGATCATACTATATATTGTTTTGAAACTTTTCAATATTAGTAAAAATCAGATTAAGTATTTATTTCATAAATTAGTAACTTTTTTTACAAATATCATCAATTATAGATTCTATAATTTCAAAAACATGTTTTATAGAAGGGTATGAACTCAACACTCCTGAGTTATTACTTAAAAAAACCTCTCCCTTAGGCCATTGTGACATCTTAAAACTATAAATATATAAATTAAGTTATGTTTCTATCAAAAAACTATGTAGTTCATTCTAAATTAGAAATAAAGAATCTACATACTGCAGCACCATATAGCTGTTGTTGTAAAGCAAGTGCAGCTTCATAATCAGAGTCCACACCGTCGGAAGTAGCATCAGCACGAAGAAAACCTGCTGGAAGAGGACCTAGCAGTACCTATAGTGATTGAAATTCATGGTTTTGAAAACAATATTAAAGTACTTGCTAAAGTAGATTATAAATATTGTTAGTTTTTATATGTCAAGTTAAGTAATCCATTTAAGCCATAGCTGCTTTTCTTTCTTTTTATGAGTTTTTATTAATCATATCTTTAGGATATTTTTTTAATTACCATAATTTTAACTAATTTGCAATTTCTAGTCAAACTGTACTTTTAGACGGTCGTTATACTTTCTTTGTTGTCAGAAAAAATACTTGCTAGCTCGAGAAATTTCGATGGAAATTAGATCATATTCAGTTTAAATGAAATCATTGAAAACATTAAATATTAGAACCGGTTACAAAACTTGTTTATTAACGTCCAACAGACTATAAAATTCTTTAAATAATCTTATAGGCATCATAATTGTATATTTATTCATATTATGTAGTTGGGTACTTACTCTACGACGACGTTCTTCATTTGTATCATTAGGCATTGTTGAAGTCATGGTGACTGGTGCGTAATGTTGATATATTAACGCCTTATTCAGTATTAAGTATTTGAATTATATTGTTACTAATTTAATGATCAGCGTATGCGAAAAACAGAGTAATAGTCATTAACCAACAAAATGAAAACAATATGTCAGTGTCAGTAAAAGTTGGCAAGCAGCTGTCACTGTCACAACTTTTTCCAATTGGAAAAAGCAAAGGTGTACAACCTACCTAATATTTTATATTTATAAATATTATTTTTAAATGAATTAAGTTAATATGAAGAGAAATGAAATGAAGTTGATTAATGTGAAACATGGTATTAAAATGAAATGAAATGAGATAAGACGATATGAGTTGGGATATGAAAATGGTTGTCATTTACTGACACTTTTTCAGTGTACTTTTTGGAGGACGGCGAGAAGTTACGTCCAGCGGTAGTAGTTTAATATCAGCAAAAGTGCACAAGTGTACATAAAATGTATTTTTCCAAATAGTCCACTTAAGCGTTCACGAAACATTTCATCGTAATAATGATTTAAAGGTAGTTTAGTTAAGATAAGATAGATTGAAACTGTAGGGTTAACTTAGTAAAATCTATAATATTCACATTTCCGAAACGCTAAAGTAACCTGTTCTTTCTGCGTGAGCATGGATATCATACAAAATAAATAAGATGTATGAGGGCAACAAAAGCAGTGAGCAAGAATAATAGGTTTCAAGCCGTAACTTTTGTAAATTAAGGCCTTCTGTTCTATGAAAAGTTGAATGAAACTAAATGCAAATCAAATAAAGCTTTATTAGTTATAAGTTATATTAGTTATAAGACTATTAGTCTCAGTAAAAAGGTGTGAATATATGTACTGAGAGTTTCAATGGATTTTTTGGAAGAGAGGTGACTAAAAAGGCCACTACCACATCTAGATAGAAAAATTTCAAGCAATTTGGAGGAAGTCTAAAAATAAAAGGAAGAAAGAAATATGACAGAGAAAAAAATTGGAAAGAAGAAAAAAATAAAAAACATTTCTATAAAAACTGATTGAGACAATCATTTAAATAATATATATTTAGATAAGCGTCTGACTAGCCAAATCAAGTGTTCTGCTTCTTTTCCCACATTCGTGTACTTTCAGAGATGGAAAACGGCTCTTAAATCATAATTATTGTACGATTACGCCCAACAAACACAAACTCAAGAAATAAAACAATTTCAACAACGTTACGCCTTTCCCGCCAAGTCCAAACAAATACAAATACAAATTACAAATCTAGGTCGCTCATAAGTCCTATACCTACAATCTATGGAGCCCCGAACTAGCTTCCTTTTCTTCCTATTAACCCTACTCTTTGAAACTGAATGGCAGTAAACAACGGACAAGTATTAAGGTCTATGACAAGTAAACACTAAACCACCACTAAAGTAAGCACAATAATTTGCTCTTTGAAGTAAACGGAAATCTGTCACTATTTGTGCCAATTTATGGAGTGGACTAACGAGTCTTTGGTTTATATTTTCTAACAAAATGCATCGTTTGATTATTAAATTAGTTGAGTGTAAAATTAACAGTTAAGATTTTTTGTAATTAGAGTGCCTTGTGTTTACGTCACAAAGTGAACTGATAAAGGTTGATTAAGTATCGATTTTGGTCAACAGCTGCAATGGATATCAACATCACCCCAAAGGTTAGTAAATTACAAGGTATCTAAATAAATACTTTCTGTGTGTTTTTCAGCGTAAGAACTATTTGCATTCGCCTACCATATCATTTATATTATTTTATTATCTTTGTCACAACTGTTAAAATGAAACAAGATAGTAGAAAAACAATGAAAACTAAAATTATGTGTTTAACTTACAAGAACATATTATTAGCATATTTTAACCTTATGTTTTAATTAGTTTACACTTCTAAATAAACAGACGCCTTAAAACTAGTGACTAGGTACACATCTAACAATATCAAAACATTGCTTACTGGCAAGTCAAATCAATCAAATTGACAAAGCAAATTTTTGTAAAGGATATATATGCTTTGCATGTAATTTAAATACTTGTAAATCTTTAATCTTCAAAAAGATTTTAATATTGTTAATATTGTTATTTTTTTTGTGAGTTGTTATTGTGGTCTAGTTTCAACACTAAGCAAGGTGTAAGTACTTCTCGATCCATCTAAGCCGATGAATTTTACTTCATGCCAGCACAACTGATGAAAACAAATAAAATTGGACTCATATTAAAAATATAATACAATCTGAAAATAAATGTATAATGGTTGGTACTTCAGGGACTGAGTTCTTTTAGGCATGTTTTTACTTATTACATGAGGGATTTTCACATATCGACGCTTGAAAGGCAAATGTGACTAAGCGAGAATAACTGCTTTGTACATAAATGATAGGAAATAACCATATTCGATGCGCAAAAAAATATTTCTAGGTCTATTAAGTAAAATCATTTCAATCCTGCAGCTAGATTCGTTAAAATAGATTTTTTTTCAGGTATTTCAACTTTAAATTAGTCTACTGTAAAGTTCACGCATTGTCGCTTAGTTACGTTTGCCTTTCAAGAGTCGATATACATATTTAATATAGACTACAGGGGTCTTTAAAGTGAAAGGATTCTGCATTATAATAGTCTGGTGTCAAGTAATAGGTTGTTAATCAGAAGATAAGGACATGGCATTCGGCCCTGCAAGCACTAAATAGTTCTATTATCTTAAGTGAAAGATCAGAAAGGTCAAAGTGTCAAAAAACCATTTGCTTAGTGCCAAAATCCAATATTCTAAGTTTCATGTTAATGTCATACATTTTAAATGTAAATAAATAAATAATATACCCTTATAATAATAATAATCTCCATTTATAAATGGCTTCCATGATGATAAAATGACATTGAATACTTAAAAATAAAACCTTTAAAATTATATTAGGACCCTGAATAAGTTCTTGCTGTTTCTTTTTCTAAATAAAAGCTTTATTTAAAACATTTTGTTCAAAGTATTTCCCATCTCTAGTGACTACTTTCTTCCATCATTCTGGCTATGCAGGAATCGATCCATTTTTTAGCTTCTTCATATGAACAAAAACGCTAGACAGCTAGGCGATGTGCCATTGAATGGAATAGGTGAAAATCAGAAAGGGCTATGTGAGGTGAATACGGTGGGTGGGTAGAACTTCTCTTTGAAGCATTTCCAGGTAGATTTTCAATGATTTGCAACATGAGCCCAAGCATTGTCATGTAGCAAAATCACGTTGTCATGTCTCTGCTCATATAGTGGCCGTATTTTTTTAAAGTTCAACTTAAACACATCAATTGAAGTCCATAGCAATACCCCGTGATAGTCTCATTTGGTTTGAGTAGCACATAATAAATTACACCCTGCTGATACCATAAAATACAGAAAAGAAGCTTCGAACCATGGATATTTGGTGTTGCAACCGATGTTGATGCATGGCCTGGCTTATCCCATGATTTTCTATGCGTTAGATTATTGTAGTGCATCCACTTTTCATCGCCAGTCACAATTTGGTGCAAAAATTCTATTCTTTTCTGCTATTGAAGCAGTAGTTTACACATGAAAAAACGCCGTTCGATGTCTCTCGGTCTTCAATTCATACAGTATCCAATGTCCTTGCTTCTTGATCGTTCCTAAAACTTTTAAACGTTTTGAAACAGTTGACTCATCTACTTGTAATGTTTTTCCAAGTTCTGCTAGCCTCTGACATTGGTCTTGATTGAGTAATTCCTCCAACTTTACGTCTTCGAATTTTTTTTGGTGCGCCAGAACGTTCTTTATCCTCAAGTTCAACATCATTCTTTTTGAATCGTCGAAACTAGTCAGTTTGAATAAAGTGTATAGTTGAGTGTTAAAACTTATAAACTGTAGTGTGGGAAAATCTGAAATGGTTGAGATTATGTATACGAGTACTTAAATAAAGACTTATAATGATTTCACTGGTTTGAACCAGTTGAATGTTATACTTTGAGTATTTTTAGGCAAATTAATAATTTTCGATTGCATTTTGGTTTAGGGTTCAATTATTGAATTGAGTATTAATTTATATCACAAGTTGGTAGATATTATTTCACTGTATTGATTAACGATTACTTTTGTTGATCTAGTCTGGTTGATAAGTTCATAGACCACCCGTCTTAGAAATGGTTACCGATGTCTGGAAGCCAGCGCCTCTACTCCCCTGCCCCGATGAGACACGAGTTCATAGTCTCCCTTCAATTGGACAGGATAAAACTTCAAACAGGAATAACCCTTTGTGTTAAAAATAGGCAGAACAATGCCAAATCGTAAACACCGTTGCCATCAACTTCAAGCTTTTTTCAGTAAATTCTGGAACACGTCTTCTCGGATCCTCCCGATCCACTAACGGTGCTTCTAGGTACTTCAAGCACCGGTCACCGTTCTCGTCGAACCCGTCGCTTGCGACGAAGGGCTAGACGAGTAAATTAACTCCCAGACACAGCCCACTGAGTTTCTCGCCGGATCTTCTCAGTGGGTCGCGTTACCGATCCGGTGGTAGATTCTGCGAAGCACGACTCTTGCTAGGGTTCGTGTTAGCGTCGTCGTCAGGTTTGAGCCCCGTGAGCTCACCTACTAGTTAAGGCTAGGAAATTCTGGGTTTAGGACCTTATTTCAACGCTAAATGTAGTCACGTATTGTTATTTGAATTTCAAAAGCAATGGCTACATGACAAACTTCACGCTACGAAAATGCAATGCTAATAAAAACTCCTCAGTTTAAATCAAAATAGAATATTGGTCGGGCAAAAAACAGTAACGGGTCCGGTCTCATTTTCATTGCATAAAGACTGCCCCTCTACCATACTGGAAAGAACGAGCGCTTCGCGGCAGAAATCGGCAGGATGGAATTACTTACCCCTGCGGCCTAGCATATAAATTTTACTTTAGTTCGATAAAATCGTATTAATAAACGGAGATGTAGTAAAATCATATGTTTGATTAGAAAATGGAGACAAACAGATGCTCTTGGAATCTTAATCGTAACTAAAGTTCTGAATAAAACATACAGTTGATGCTCCAACAATGTTCACTCCCACCGTAATGTTTTCATTTTACGTCATGAGCCATTGCCTGTACGATTGGTGCAAAGGACGCAAGGAAGTGTTAGAAATGGTTTCATCTTTGTCTTTCCTTTGCGCATGCTCTTTAGTCGCGGCCTTTGACATCTGAAAATGAGCTTTACAGGTTGAAGATACGGCATAATCGAATTTGGAGGAACGACTTTCAATTTTAGCGAGTAATTCGAATAACATCAGTGCTGTGATTCTACCGTAACAGTCTTTGAGCGCCACCGTAAGGGAAGCACGCGTTTTCTTGCGAACACCGAAAATATATTGCTACTAAAAATTACCTTTTCTTAAAAAGTTTTTTTTTTTTCCTGACAATGATATTTCATAATATCTATTTTAGTATTCATTTCGACTCCTAGGTAAAGTTAGGTTTCGAATTTAAAGTATTATCGAATTCAAGTTTAATAGAATTACAAGTTTTGACGTGATTGGGAAATGCACTAAAATTTTGATTAGAATCCTTTTTAATCCGAAATAATGGCGCTTAGTTCTTTGAATCCTTCGAACGTGCTAGGAGAACTTGGTCGCTTAGCGAATTGGTTTAAAGGCGACTGTCTTACTTCGGAGGAGTTTGCAGGCTTACCCGTAACAGAGAAGGTAAGAATGTAATCATAGATGCTAAGAAAGTACAAAGTAATTTATGTTTTTTTATGTTATTAGGTACAGCATAATTGAGAATATTGAAAAACAAAGCTCTTTGAGTAGTTTTCACTTGTAAAGAGTCTTTGAGTAGATTTAAAACAGTGGTTTTTTACATAACTAACGCGAAATGTGCAACATCTTCAAACATGAAGATATGAAGCCCCATCCCCTCAGGCTGAGCTTAGAGCTAAGTCAGCCAGAAAATCTCGGATCTTATATATTAGCAGTCATTTCGGTTAATAATCAAAAGGTCTTTTGAAGCGTCGTTATTAATTCCCTAGTTTTTCCTTTATTAAATTCTGACGATCTGTATAATTACTATTGATATAATTACCATAGTACGGTTGGCACCACTGTTCTGCCTATTTCTGCCGTGAAATAATTATTTGTTCCGGTTCAAAGGATAGCCGTTATTTCTAAATATATCACAGGGTGCGCGCTGGTTTTAATTTTTTTTGCGGGATTAATTGGCTCCGGCGTCGGATTAACACCAGGTAGAGCGATAGATCGATCATTCATCTACCCTATAAAAAGTTGTCTTTGAAGAGCCTCAGATAAATTAATAATTAATGTTATGTTGATGACGATAGTAAGTGCCATGTTGTTTCGCTTTTATACAGTTATTATCTCATCATGATTTCACGCAGGCTGAAACATTAATGAGCATAACAATCAAGGAACTGAATTTCGAGCTAAGCTTATTGACATTAATACATCACTTACATTATTATTATTAACAATAGACGCCTACAAGCCTGTTGAAAGAGATCTATTGTGCAAATTGGATAATGAATAATTAATTTATCCATAATTGTTTTTGCATCGTTTATAGATGCTTTTCTTTGGCTCGGACTTCAACTCTTGAGATTTCAGAAAAAAATTACTTCATTTTGTAGATGCATTTTTGGAATGTGTATTATTTGGAAAAGTAAATAAGTAATAATGTGATTGAAATAAATATGGTAATTCATGTGAAGATAATCATATAAGAGTCAATTCAACATATTATTATAAACTCAAACATTAGTTTTTTTTTTTATAAATAGTGAACCTATTTGAAAATTATTTTTATGATTTAAATCATATTTGATAACTGCGGTACCTTTTCCTACCTGATAGCCTTGAGAGGCTATGTCAGCGTAACTCTAACGCGTAGGTGAGCTCTCGGGGCTCAAAACTGGAGGCGCTGATAACGCTAGCCGTAACAAGAGCAGTGCTTCGCAGAATCTTCCACCGGATCGGAAACGCGACCCACTGAGAAGATCCGGCGAGAAACTCAGTGGGCTGTGTATGGGCTGCGGTACCACAAACCCACCTATTACTACGAATCCAGAGATACATTAACAATAATCTTAACTAACTTTTAATGGGCAAAGGGTTACATTGGTTGGATACAATAAAATCACTCATGCTTGCAATAAAATACATTCGGCATTCTGTAGCAATTTCCTATTTATAAATAAAATCGATATCATGGAAGCAGAGCTAAACAGACATGTTTATTTTACATTGTGTATTACATTTATAAGATTTAACAGTTTCTGTTTTTAAGTCTTCGACTATCATCTATCCGTTTCTATAGAAAATTTCACAGACAGAAGACTGCGTTTATTGCAAAAACCGTAAATTGTACTAAAACATGAATTCCGATTTATATTTATAATCGTCATAATTATAAAAATGAATTAAAATTGTTTAAGTATTAGATTACGATGCGCATTGATAAATTCCGAAATGCCCTTATAAAGTCAGTAATGTTAATTTATCTGAGAATTTGCTGGTTCGTGTCAGTCGACTGGCAAAAGCGATTAACATAATACGATGTTTCGATGTATCTAGGGCTCACTTAATTTTCCGGAGTCGAGTTGCCGTGAACTGACAACGATTAGAGATTGGTACCACAGACGAATTTATTAGCGTAGGCGGTCTTAAGTCAAACTGAGATTGAATAATGCTTAAAAGTCGTTCTAAATTATATGGACACAAAACGATGCGTCGACGTCATTGGGGCCCTTAAACTAGGCTTTTGGTTTGGCGTGATGCCAGAAACATAGTAGGTTATTATTTGCATCGCCCTAATTGGCTTATGTCGCGTGCACTTTACAAATGATTTACTGGTGGTAGGACCTCTTGTGAGTCCGTAAGTACCACCACCCTGCCTATTTTTGCCGTGAAGCAGTAATGTGTTCCGGTTTGAAGGGTGGGGCAGCCGTTGTTACTATACTTGAGACTTTAGAACTTATATTACAAGGTGGGTGGGGCATTTACGTTGTAGATGTCTACGGGCTCCAGTAACCACTTAACACCAGGTGGGCTGTGAGCTCATTCACCCATCTAAGCAATAAAAAAACCTATTTATTCCTTCTATAATTTATTTTTGTACAAAATTAATAACATACTATTACTGTGTAAAATAACACTTACTCTTATATTTTAATGAAGTACTAGTTTTCTTTTGTATGTTGCGGATAGTGTCGGAAACTTTGCGACCGACTCGAAAAAACATTCTATTTAGAAAGCTCTAAATTATTACCATTACCATAGGTACCAAAGATTGTTTTAATGTTGTTAATTTTTTTACGGTAATTAATTAAAAAAATGCGTTATGTTATCTAAAAAGAAGTTTTTTTTTTTTAAATGAAGTTACAGTTCAAAACGTTAATAATTGTATTACGAATTGTTAGTTCGATAACGAAATAAATACAGTTAAGTTAATTTTAGTTTATCAGCGTATTTACTCCTCATATCACTTCTCTTCAAATATTTGCTACATGACGATTGACAAATTCCAAAAATATATTACATTGTGTCCAAGTTGGTGGTATAATTAAATGTTTCTTTTTAAATGAGAAAAATGGAGATCTAAAACCGTCTTGAATCAATATTATTATTTTTCCATCATCCATCCTTACCTCGGCAATCTTAGGTAAGTTTTGTCAGAACAGTCTCCCACCACTGTGCAAGTCTGATTATAGTCTGTCTAACATATCGACAACTTCGAAAAAAAAATCAATTTTCTTAGTAATGGATTCCCTCTAAATTGCCTATTAAACAGAATACAATCATGTATGTATATACTTATAGGGTTAATATCACAGAAGAAAAATAAACACAAGGTTAGAACTCAAAACGCAACGTAGCCCACGTTATTTGCTTTACCAATATATATATATATATTTTTTTTTTTCCTACTTAGGCGTTGGTAGCCTAAGAGGCAATTTTAACTACGCGCGGACGGGTAGGCCAGCTGCTAGTAACAGCAGTGCTTCGCTGAATCTACCTCTGAATCGGAATTACGACCCGCTGATAAGATCCCGCAAGAAACTCAGTGGGTTGTTTCCATGGGCTAGGTTGTCCGTCGAACTCTTCGTATTTGACGAGTTGGATGAGGATGATGACCGGTTTTTGAAGAGCCTAAATGCACCGAGAAGGGATCAGAAGGATATGTTTAGGGCGACAGCGACTTTGCGTTGTCACGTCGCCTAGTTCGGATATGTAGTTAGAGGCGGCCAAGATAATAGGGGTTGTCCTGTTCATTAGTAATATTAATGAAAATGTATTTTGTGTACCTACCTATTATAATTAGTGGAAATTTGGAAACCAAAATATTTTATTGCAATTTGATGTTTAGTCCCGAAAAGTATTTAATTTTATACTACATGAATATTAGAACATTGCTTGTAGTGCGGTCTATTAGTGCTTTAAAAATGAAATCGAAACATCCAGTACACCTAGACACAAAAACACTAAAATGTGTTTGTTGGTCCTATAACTTAATTAGAAATATCTAACTAAGATTTAATCCAAGAATCGTTGCCGCGGGAAACCGGCAAATGTAAAAAAAA
This sequence comes from Bombyx mandarina, assembly GCF_030267445.1. NCBI lineage: Eukaryota > Metazoa > Arthropoda > Insecta > Lepidoptera > Bombycidae > Bombyx > Bombyx mandarina. The sequence goes on from NC_143234.1 coordinate 17,483,984, forward strand.
ATATTTAAGTATGTGATAAATATTTTTTAGTTTTAACGAAGCTGTTTTAATAATCCATTAAAATGAAGTCCATTTCGACGGGTGTCAAAATACGTAGGAAGCTTTTTCTTAATTTTCTTTTGTAAAAAAAATTAATGACTGTCAACAACGCTTAGCTGGAGTTGATTCGTTCAAAAAAAAAAAAACTTTAAGGAAGCTGTTTCGACTTGATCGTATCTTTGAAATTGATTTCTGAAATTCACCACATTTTTTCATTTAAATATTATTATTGATACTAAATTATAATGGTTTGATCAAGATAATGCAATGTGGGGTAATTTTAAAGAATTTTATTTATCGCTTGCATAGTTCTGTTTTTACGCTCAGTATCAACGCCAGTAAAAAACCAATGAGACACGAGTGATTACAAAATGTGTTGTAATTGTTTGACGGTGTCAATTTTTTTTTTTTTTTTAAAGATTTTGTAGGCAGATGAGCATACGGCATACATTTAATTGAAACACAAATAAACATATTTTGCAAAAAATCTTCGCCGCTCAATATTGTTTTGTTCCAAACTTTTAGATTTAACAAATAGCATCAAAGTATCCACTCAAGTTTTGACACAATTAGAAACGAAATTCGCGGACTAAATTTTGAATAATTTGTTTTCTTTATAACAAAAGCGTTTGTTTTATCAAAAACAGACTTGTTTCATTATACAAAAGTTGGCTGAAAACATAATAAGTCGATTTATTGTTCAACTTAAATATTCCGTTGTTCCTTGTGGTTGGGAATTTCATTTAAATCCTATTTAGAAAGTGAGGAATTAAATTAAATTTCAAGGATAAGGAATGAAACTAAACAAGAACAAGGAATTAAATTTCATTAATTTTATGTCAGTTTTAGGACTAGCATTTAAAGGAGAAACCCCATTTTGGGCCTAAGCGTTACACGAATGGGATATGTACCAAAAAATTCGTCTATTTTGCTTGATTAACCTATTAAAATCTTAGCTTCATTGACAATGGCCAAGTGTAGAAAATAAGTTGAATTCAATTTTTTGTTTTAAACAATCTTTGTAAACATCTGCAACACTTATTTCAATATCCGTAACTAGCTCCACAAACGTGCGGATTAGAATTAGAGCATCCATAAAATAGGATCGATTTAGTGGAAATCAAGTGTAAAAAATAATTAATACTCTTTTGCTTTAGGATATATGACTGTTTTTATAGGTATTTTAATCAATGTAAATAGAGTATGGCCATCGAATCGTGACACAACTACTTACAATGGCGGCAATTCAAAATATCTACAACTGACAACATTAAATATAGCATGAAAGGGTAGTTTTGCATTTTTATATTAATGTGACTATCCCATAGAAAAACACAAATGTATCAAATCGTGTTATGTTATCTTTAATGTTGCCAACTGAAGATATTTTGGATTTTGCCGTAAAGCAGTAATGCGTTTCACTTTGAAGGGCGGGGCAGCCGTTGTAACTATACTGAGACCTTAGAACTTATATCTCAAGGTGGGTGGCGCATTTACGTCGTAGATGTCTATGAGCTCCAGTAACCACTTAACATCAGGTGGGCTGTGAGCTCGTCGAAGGGTATCTAAGCAATAAAAAATTAAAATAAAAAAGGCATGAAATAAAATGAAATGAAATGTGATGAGATAATATGGGAGCACGTAATGATTTATATTTTATATAAAAAAGTTATCATATAAATATAGTTTTTCATATTAAAAAGTTTTCATTAAAATTAAAATAAGACTGATCTAAAGGTCTAAGTTACCAGGTCATAAAATCCCTTAAAAAAATCATTTCGTGCGCAGCGCGTTTCGCATTACGTTGTTTTTAATTTTTGGCTTTCGTTCGTTTTCGTAAACAACCTAACGCGCGATTTCTCGTAACAGGTTCCATTTTTATTTTAAAGCAACCTGTTGCTGCAACAGGTTTCGTAAAAAAATACTTATCTTTAGTAGGAAATAGCCCCAAAAATATCGTTTTTATTAAAATATCTCGAACAATAAACATAACCTAAAATGTAAACATTGTCTGATTTTACCAATTTGGCCATTGCTGGGAGACCTGAAAATTGGGCTCATGAAACCTTCTTAGGTATTGTAACTTATGCCCAAATTCTAGCACTGTAACGCCAGGCCCAAGTTTGTATGGATTTCGGGTTTGTCCTTTAATGTTTAATTAAATTTAATAGAATATACCTTCGCCGTGATTGGCGATAATTTTTCATGAATAATTTAAGTTTTTTGATCATGTTGAAAAACAGGGAACTGTTTTTGTCGTTATAAACTTCACTTCTTTTCCTGCGATTCCAATGCAATAACATAATATTTTTTTCTCACGGTACCTCTCTAGAATTTATGAAATCAGGGTGCATCCAGTTTTAACTGGTTATTGAAGCCTTATATTAACGTGAACTATGCCACCCTTTTTGGGATATATACCTAGTTGAAGCCTCAATTGTATTAAAATGTCATATCCTTCAAACCAGAACACATCATTGCTTTGTGGTAGACAAAATGACAGTATCCTCGGTAGTTCAGAATGCACCCCACCACTGGTAATCGATAAAGTCGATTCATATTACCCAATATTGTTCCTTCATCGTGGATAACATTTTTGTGCATAACACATTTGAAATCCGTGAACGCCTCTATAGTTGCGTTAATCAGGATCACTAACGATGTCACTTTCAAGTTCTATGAATAGTCATAAATATAATGATATATTTTTATTCTTATAATATACTCCCGCGGTTACGCCCGCGTGAAAATGCTGTTTTTATTAAAACATAAAAGTCATTAGACGATTCAGAAAGCTAACTACGTAAGATCATTTCACGTGAACATACACACACACATACATTTTTTTTTGCTATATAAATAATATGATTTTTAACGTTTATGAATTATTGTTCATTTGATGGGATTGTAACGAAGAACATGATGTTAAGCCAATACGAAAGCTAGTCCCTTAAGAAATCTGGATAGCACAGTAATTTAGCGTGAAATCAGATTACTGAAGGCGGTTAACGAAAATAGATCAATACTCCAGAGAACTGGGATAGGGTTAAAAATTTTGCCTTTTTACATGTTAATATTGATTTTTGTTAACCAGAGTAAATTGACCTAGGGACGATGGGCGGCTTTAACTACTGTCAACCGAACATCGAGAAATCTGTAATACATTTTGTAATAGAGATTTCCATCTCTCGTCTGAAAGTTTTGAAATTTAAAAATTTCGTTAGTATAAAAAACATGTCTCGTGAGCTCCTCTGTTTAATTAAAATATAAAAGGTAAATTCATTTTACAACTTGCCAAAAGATATAAAATTTTGACTGAAAAACTTTAAAAGAGTTTGAGTTCGGGTAAAATAAACGAAAAATGTTTTTAATGAGACGTGTTTTTTTTATTGCGTGGTTGGGTGGACGAGCTCACAGCCCACCTGGTATTAAGTAATTACTGGAGCCCATAGACATCTAAGACGTAAATGCGCAACCTACCTTGAGATATAAGTTCTAAGGTCCCAAGTATAGTAACAACTGCTGCCCCACCCTTCAAACCGAAACGCATAATGGATAGTGGTAGTTTCATAGTGGTAGTCAGTGGTAGTGATAGATAGTAAAACGTATAGTGGTAGTTTCACAGTTTTCTCTCGATCCCAAAAAGCAGGATTTAAAAATATGTAATTATATGATACTGGTTTCATTGTTTTGTAACTCTTAGCTTTTTTGGTGTGCAAAATTATCTAAATAGAAACTTAATGGAATTCCGGTCTATCCGGTATATATATGTCAATTGTCAACCTTGTATTCTGTGGGTGATCGCATCCGTCCGTTCGAAATGTCAGCACAATTGGAAAAATACAACGATTTTTATTATAAGAAATTGATTTGTACCTACTTAATACCTCTTGTTTTACCTCGATGTACCTACCTCTTGTGTTCGCAAATGGTTTCTGAAATAATGCAATATGCAAACTTTGATATTTTTCTTCTGTTGTATGGTGGTACTTAACAGGTTTTTTTGCCTATTATAGCGAACGAGGTTCTGACCAACATAGCGGTTTGTTTACTGTCGTTCTTAGACAAAACAATACCAGGGGAAGGAAGTCGTTCTTTACCGCTGAAATCTCTTCTGACTTAGGGTAAAAAAGAACATTATTTTGTTCGTTAAATACCATGCAGTTTTTCCAGAGCCATATGATATTTGCCTAAAATGATGCCTATAAATACAGTGTTTCAAATGGCAACCAATCAAGGTATTCGGAGGGAACTTACTCAGGTGGCAGGTAGTTTCAAAGAAAATGATGGGATCATCTTAAAGAACCCATGAAATAATCCAAAATTGTTTTTAAACTTGAAGATCGCGGCCAATTGCGAAGGGTGACTGAGTAAGGGACATGCATTAAGACCTCTCCAGTTTCTCACTCCTGTTAGATAAGAAAATTTCAAACAAACATAGTATTACGAACGGGTGATCAAAAACTAGCAATAGCAGTCCCTCAATCAGATAGAAAACGGACATTCGTCTTGACTACTTAATAGCCGAAGTGATGCTTATCTTATAAGAAACTAGCTGTACCCGTCCACTTTGCTGGGCATTTAAAATTAACATTATTATTTCTCACCCCCACAAAGATTCTCATCGTTAACGCCCCCGCAACAGGTGTAGGGAGTCCAACACTCATATAAATATTAGCCTATTCATTAAACACATGTATTTTCTACATGGATACCAAGTTTCATGTTTATCGGATGCATGGTTATAATGGAACATCCGTAAAAATCACTGTAGATTTATATATTAGTATAGATTTGTAATAACAGCTGCGTCGTTCAAATAAAGGTTATTTAAACTGTTGATTATTTTTGAACAGTCGTTTATCGTTGTGAGCACGGGACAGCTTTAATTATATCAAATTAAATTCAGTTTCGATTGCCAGTAAGGCTAAGATAAATCTTGATACTGAGTTTAAATAAATGCGTTTTAAATGTTAGTAGTCAACGCGTATAGTGTTCTACTGTATTTGATGTTATGTCGTCTTGATCGGTTTTAGCGACTGTTTTACTGGATAGGCATTTTAATTCAAATGTCAAATAGTCGGTGTGTAGGTGTTCTGCACTTTGATATGTTCTCTGGTCGCTTGCGTACCCGATCTTGTTGGTGAAGGATTTACGTGCACTTTAGGCATTTTAAAATCCTATTGATATAGTTGTAAGTGATGGCCGCTTTTGATGAGTTTTGAGCTTATCTTGTTTTTGGTTGAGCACTTTTTTCGAAAGCATTAACCCACTGACATAATACTGCTTTCAGTTCCCACTGGAAATATTCCATTTTGCATCGTTTAATTGGTATTTTCAGAATGTTCCTATATCTTAAGTACTGACAATCGCGTTTTCGCTTCGTCCTGAAGGGAAAACAGGCTTCGCCATTTTAATCTCGGAAATTCGAGACACATGGCCGCACCACCAGAGCTGTTTTCCGACACCAGATACATCTCATCATTATTCATCATCATTCTCGCAACGTCGGCGCAACATGTTTTCTGCTTCCGTACTCCTCTTATCATATACCGTTTCTTCGCTCACTCGTCTCTGTCTTTCACGCAATCCATCCATTTCTTCTTAGGTCTACCTCTTTCTCTATATCCTTCCACATTCATCGTTAACACTCTCTTATCAACCCCATTTTCATTTTGTCTCATCACATGTCTATATTATCCATATACCATCCCAAACGCGCGGTTCTCAACTTCTCTGTCACAGATGCCACTTTCAGATTTCTTCTAAAGCCAGTACAACCTAGACCTAAGGTCAACAAAAGCATTCCCAAGGAGGGTTGACGTCAGGCAGGCGGCCGGTCATAAAAAAATTGATCTAACTTAATAGCCAGATACATCTCAATGTCCCCGATATTATCTCTCGTCAGTGCACTTGCGTTCCTCATGCGGTCAGATCTTCTGATTTTTATCATATCGGGCAGTCATTTAAGATAAAATCTGTAAAGTGTGTGTATATGCTTACGGTATAAGAGTCAGGTCTCAAAAGACCACAGAAGATTCGGCAGGTTATATTTTAAAGTCAGAAATGTTAGGGGAAGGTACATTAAATGTGGTTGATTTTAATTTTCTACATTCTCGACAAAATATGTATACCCGACCTCAGCAAGGTATCTGACGTCACGAATGTTAGCTGAAGGTATACTCGTAAATTCCAAATACGCGTACTTCCAGCCTTGGTATTTAGCTAAGTATTCGCTCAACTCCGCATCACAGATTATTAGAATATCGAGTCAGAGGACGGAGAAATGAGGCTTGTTCAAATTTAAATACGTTGAAAATTTATGACATTCTTTTTTGATGTTTATTTATTTGACTTTTATAAATGCCATTTGAAAATTTTTTAACACAAGATCACAAAGCGAGCGAAGTATTTAATTTAACAAAGAATAAACAATGAAGTGTTGTGAAAAAATGAATTCGAAATTTCTGATTGCTTCCGCCGGTTGTTCAGAAGATAATGCTGCAGTTGCTTCTTTACCTCAGTTGGTAGGTCCAAAAAATAGTGGTCCTATTTTAGGAACCTGTTTGGAGGCACTAGAAAAAAAACACCAAAAAGTTCTTGACATGATCGCTTCTGAAGCAGAGAAAATAAACGAAAGTGTAGATGTTGAAATTCGAATTATTTCCGAAAATTTAGTAGACCATATTAAACAAAATCAAAATGATATTAACTCAGTAATCTCTAATTGTGATACCGAGGAAGGTGAGTTATCCAAAGACGATCACGACAAAGCATTGTATCTTGTTAATAATTTAATAAACGTGCGTATTGGTGAGATTGAACGATTTAAGGACGAAGCTTTAAAGTTAGAAAGAAAACGAGCTAACGCACTTCAAGTAATATTACGAGATAAATTTGAACAATTAATTAGTATCGGGCATTGTGTACCGAAAACATTGCTACACGATTTCGATGGCAGAATATACGAAATTAATCAGCAGCTACTTAGCAATAATAGAGCTTACACAGAATTAGAGGCATCACTACGTGTTCAGGCGGATGAAAGTAAATTACGTGGGCGATCTTCCCTAAAGCTGTTAAAACTTGACGTATCGATACTTTCGAGAAAGCAAAGAAGCACGCTCTTTCACAGCGGAAAAACAGTTTTACAAGGCAGGTCTAGCAATGCTATTGATCGAAAAAGTACTGCCTCGGTGCAGTCAACCGGTCGGATATTTGACAGTATTGATATTTTTGAAAAGTGCGTATCTCGTATGGTACAAGCCTATAAAACTGCACTCATAAACGTTTTTGTTGGTTTTTCTCGTAAGTTGGAAGATCTCGGAAACGATATCTACCGACATGAAATAATTCTGGATAAAGACTACGGACGTGAAATTTTAGATATTCAGCCATTAATTGAACGAACTTTACGTCATTTATCCAACAGCGTGTACGAAAAATCTGAACATCATAGTGAATTCAAGGAATCTACAGAAAAGGACGTTGTTATGATGCAGAAAAGCCTCATATCATTAGGAAACAGTCTCCGTCACACATACGCTATATTGCATGATGCTGGACATCTTTACGATACTCATATATTAAGATCGGCAATTGCGCAAAAACTCACAATAGTAGCAGTAGAAGATCTTTTAACTAGTAATGATATTTTGCAGTTATCAAGTGAAGTAACTTTTAACATTAATTTAGAACAGATGCGCTGCGCTCCAGATCTAGACAAACTTCAAGTACTCTATAATACACAGGTTGCAGCACTTGAACGTATTGGAGAATCGTATCGACATCATAGTGAATCTGAAATCTGTCGACTCGAGGAATTTATGAATCTTCAGCCGTATTTGTCAAAGTGTTTAATTCTAGAGTACAATTACTTTTTGCATAAATACACGGGATCTAATCATAAAACTATACATACTCCAGAGCAAATATCAAATCCTGTGAGCTATCGCGGTAATGCAGAAATACCACGTGCCATTTTACAAAGTGCACTACACGATGTAAGTCTTCTAAATTGGAAGAATGGTTTTCTCGAAACCTTTAGAACTAGTGTTGACTTGATTCCAAAAGAACTAAACCTTCAGGCTCTGTTGTGGGTTCGTGAGCGTGTAGCGGTATTACAAACGAGATATTCAGTAAAAAACAGATTACACAATATTCGTTTAGAAAGAATAACAGCTGTTCGTGACGCGCGCTCTGCTGAATTATGCTTCCATCAGGAACGTCTCAATTCACATTTAGATGCAATCAATAAATTAATTGAAACTCTACCTGTCATAGCCGCTGAATGCTGTAAACTAGACTCTCCTGAATTATACCCTTTACAAAAAAATGTAACGAAAATGCAAGCAGATTTAGATCATTTGATGACAAAATATACAATTGATCATGAAGTAAAAAAACTTAAAACCAAGAGCTATGCAGCTCGTTTGACTAATTATTTAGAATGTTTTCAAAAATCTCTTGACGAGGTCATAGAAATGAATAGAATGTCACTTGAACGGAAGGTTCAGGAGGTTCGCATATCTAATGTTAGATTCATGTCAGGAATAAAGCTCTTCCATGAAGGTGGCCGATTTGCTGTGGCAGAAGCCACTCGGACCAGTAATTTTTTAGTCAAGGCCTCAGACGCACTGGAGTTATGTTTAAATCGATCAAAAGAAATTATCAACCAGCGTCGTACACAGCTACTTTCTTGGGCTGAACAAAACATTTTACAACTTAAAAAAGTATTCGATGAAGTCTTAAAGACTAATGGCAAATCAGGAATGGACCGAAAAAAAACACCTTACACAAAGAAAATGTAGAAAGAAAGTCTTTTTGAAGAAATAAAACGACGAAAAAATAAAAACTAAGACATTGAGAGAGACATTTAAGACAATAAGACACATTAGGAGTTAAAGTTTGTTTTTTTATGGGTGTGGGTCAGATGAGCTGACGGCCCTTTTTGAATTACGTGGTCAGATTTGTGGTCAATATTATCTGATTACATTATATATCGAATGTTCCATACTTTAAACGGAAACGTATGGAGTTGCGGTAGAAATAGGCATGGTAATGTTACCTACCTATTAGGACGGGCTCATAAGACGCCCTACCACCAATAAATATATGTTTAAAGAAACCTGTATTTTATGTTTCGTTTATCAACATTTTGACCAACAAGTTGCATTTGCAACGAAAACTTTACAATTAGCTAGTAATATGATAGTGTAGGGCTTTGAAAGGAATTACTTATTGGTGAAATTCAATCGTAGACTCAAGAAATAATTTTCTTTAACCTTAATATGTAAAACAAACGATTTTCATTTTCTCTTTGTTCAAATGTGTATCCACGGACCCGATTTGTTGTTATTTCCACAACCTGAATGAATTAGATTACGGGACGAGACAGGTTTCGAAATTAATGAATTTAAAGCTCCCATGCTGAGTTTTATTTATTACCAATGAGGGGTAAAACTGTGGTCTTGAAAAATATATATTCATTCCTTTTCTTTAAAGGTTTTTTTATTAAACTATGTACACTTTTTATTCCCGAAGGCGTGCAGAGGAGCCTAGATGCTCTCATTTATTGAAATGTAATATTTTCTATTGATTATGAATAGTTCTAAATATTTTATAAATTTCTAACACGGATATATCGTGTAGTTGTCTGCAAGTCACTCCCACTATTACCTCTTGTATCTAGGTCCCACAGTGGCATCCAGAAGAAAAGACTTACGATAGCGTTCAGGTAACCAGAGATAATGTTTCTAGTTGCTAGAGGTTAGGTATAGTAAACAAAACCAAATTTGCCACTTAAAGAAATTTGAATATTTCGCATAATACTCATCCTGCTAACAATTGCGTTCTCCTACGTAAACTAATATGGAAATATCAGGTCTACGATAGACGAACCGAAAGATAGACTCAACCAAAAATCTGTATAAAGTAAATTTCAGGTCACGTAAGTAAGGCAACCCAGGTAACTTAACTGAGAATTCGTAATGTAAAAGACACTGTATCCAAAACCACAGTAAAATAAAATGGATTTAGTTCACAGAACAGCTACGAGTCTGAAATGGATACAGAACGTTGTATAATCAAGTCAGATTGTATTTCGCTAGCAATCGAATTTTAACTTGTTATAATTTGACCAATTATTCGCACGGAAAATAAATATATTTGAATTTTAACAATGACATTATAATATTCCTGCTGTTATGTGATTGTTGTTTGTGGGACTACCGAAGTCACCCACGAAACGATTTCCTGGCACTCACGCCTGTATGTTTCGAGACCCTAGGAGAAGTAGAAGGCGCAACAGAGGTCAACACTGCAATTAGAAACGGGGCCAACTTTCAGCTTTAAGATATTTCATTAAAATTTCCGAATATACATATTTTCAGTTCAAAATTTCCTTTACTAATTTTTATTTCCATTAGTTTTAGTTTAGTATTCGGTACTTCACTTTAATTTTGTGAATAGAAGTCTTAGTTATCGATATCACATCGATGATAGAACCATTCATGAAATAAATCGTGACTTAAACAAACAAACCGAAATTGTTAACCGGTATTTGTAGTAGACTGTATTGTGCGTCTGCGTCTGTGTGGTAGGAAGTCTTGTACTGGCGGTAGGTCGTCTTGTGAGTCCGCACATACCACCACCCGACCTATTTCTAAAGCGAAGCAGTAATGCATTTTGGCTTGAAGGGTGGGGCAGCCGTTATACGGTAAAAACTGAGACCTTAGATCTTATGTCTCGAGGTTGGTAGCGGCATTTACGCGGTTTAGGTGTCTATGTGCTTCGGTAACCACTTTACACCAGGTGGGCCGTGTGCTCGTCCACAGACCTAAGCAATAAAAAAAACATTCCATACATACATATGACTAAAATGAATCCAGGATGACAAATTAAGGTACAGGCCACATATCCTTATGAAATATGCAAGAAGAAGAATATTCATGTTCCATGAACACACGCAACGTTTTCCCTTGTTTATTAACTCCTGTTTAATTCCCTGTTCTATTAGTTACTCCGAAACATACAAAATTCATAAAGACCCTTAGTAGAGAGGATCTCATCCATAAGTGATCAAATACAGAGGCTGCTTCAAACTCAGAAGGTATATAAAATAATAAGGCTTTGAATTTGAGGAAAGCGGATAGTTTAGATTATTTACATAGGGTATATATACTTTTTTTAAATTATACGAATAATGAGTAAGTACATATGCTATGCACATTAATAATAAACTAGAGGTCCCGCAGTAGTTGAAATTCGACTATAATTAATTGGAATTGTAAGTTTGTACACTATTATGATTGTATTTTATACTTCTATGATCATAAATTTCGCCAGGACTACACTATAAAAAATATTAACAAAGACAAACAATATTTAATCTATTCTCAATTTGACAACGGACGTCAAGAACAAAAGTTTGACAATAAATAGTATGCATGCGTGTGTGCGTCAAATACATGGTATGTAGTGTGTGTAATGTTTTCTTTATTGATTTAATGTATCTTTTATGCATTATTTAAAAAAAATATTAGCATTGTGCACTCCTCTATATTCTCTATAAGTGTGGAAATTTTCATACTCCTCCGTCCGCGCAATTTTCGTAAAAAGGGATACAAAGTTTTTGCTTCACGTATTAATATATAGATTACTAATCAGGGGATAAATATTCATACCTTTAAGGCGGAATTAATATATAGCTTGTCTTGTTCGTGCGTCAGTGCCTATCGACATTTACTCCGATTTACTGACCTATTTCATTTATGTGGCCTTCGGAATGTTCGTTCGACCGACCGATACTGCGATCATTAATTATGTTAGACCTCGATTCTCCAAATTCACTTCGCGAAATCACTTGGGGATGGTGTTACAGACTTTTGTTTATTGCTTACAAGTTGAAGTCTGGGTATGTTTTACGTATGGTTCGATATAGAACTGAAAAATTACTCATAGTCAAATAAAAAAATACATATTCGTTACGTTTTAATAGTGGAATATTTTTGGAACCATGTTACGATGCTTAACGATTACTGGATTATATAGTACAAAAATTTACATTCCAACATTGAAAAGGGTAATGTAATTAAATTTGTAGGAGATATGTACATTGTAGGGCTTTTGTGAAAGCTCATGAAACATTCTGAATTTGGGAGTAACAGAGTGTTCATTATTAATATTTCTACATGCCAGCGATTTTTGTACGTGACATTATTCCAAGTTCGTTGAATATCACTGGATGTTGCTAAGTTACGGGCAACGAGGTTTCTATATGTACATATATCTATCAGTTTTAGATAATGCGGCTTGATTAATGTTATATTCTCGTCTTCTAAATGTAATAGGACGTGTTGTGAGTCTGCAGGTGTGTATCATTTTCCTGATTATTCCTTTCATCAAGTAAGTGTTATTGGATTTGATAGAATATTTGCTTAATTTATTTTTTTATTTATCGTCGCTAGTCTCTTAATAAAGTAATCGTGGTCGTCATATGTAAATGTAAACGACATCGTAGTCTGCGAGATCTGTGACTTATGCCAAATTTATTACCTTAATAAAAAACGAGTCCTCGTTCGTTTTATTTTAGAAGAATTCAAATCTATATCCCAATTTCATCATATATATTTTTGAATACATATATGAATATACACTTTTGGTATATTTCGATCATGATCTATATATACATATGTTGTATATGGTGGGTGGTCATCGTGTATATGAGTAAAAAAATTCGTGTATCAATGCTGTTACCATTACTTTTTTATTTTTTATTTATTGCCAAGATAAGTAGACCAGCTAACGGCCCACCTGGTGTTAAGTGGTCTTCAGAGCCCCTAGAGATGAACTACGTCAATGCCGACGTCTATTTTGAGATATGAGTTTTAAGTCTCAGTTTTACAGTATAATGGCTGCCCCAGCCTTTCAATCGAGATTTTCAATCGCATTTGTTCACGTCAGAAGCAGGTAGGGTGGTGTTACCCACCCGTACAGACTCACAAGATGACCTACTACCAGATAAATCAATGTGACCCGAGCTCATTAGTCTTCGGTGGCAATATGAAGCCCAAACTAGTAGGTAAATATGCTAATATAGTATCGCTATAATATAACAAATATACAACCAGCACACCAACATAAAGTTATTTCGGAAACCTTTCGTAACTTGTGATCTCGTTTGAACATTACGCGCTCTCAAAACTTCAACATTTGCGAGAATTACGAACTGGTACAGTGTAGGATTGTTTCTAACTGAAACAATTTCAATTATGAAGGCAAACCACTTCGCATTACTCAGTATCTAGCTTCTAAAATCATAATTAATTATGTTATTGTTAGATAGTTTTAATTAATTTAATCGTTGATAGCCTAACAGGCTATTCCAGCTACGCGTGGACTGGTAGGTGAGCTCACGGGGCTCAACCTGGGAAGACTTGCTAACACTAGCCCTAGCAAGAGCACAGTGCTTGACGAATCTACCACAACATGGTAGGCAGCGGCTTGGCTCTGCCCCTGGCATTGCTGACGTCCATGAGCGACGATGACCATCGGGTGGGCCGTATGCTCGGCTGCCTACAGAGGCAATAAAAAAAAAACAGCATCGGGATGGCGATCCATTAAGAAGATCCGGCAAGAAACTCAGTGGCGTTCATGAGCTAGGTTGCACGTCTAAGTCTTCGTAGTTTGCGTTTTCATCAATGAGTCTTTTAATTTATTGCCTACATTAAAATATCACTAGATTGATTGAATTACATCTTATGGTTATTACGCTCAACGCATTAATTTTCATGTACATTTTATGTCATCTTCAATTAATTCTCTCAAATAGCAGCTTCTTATGAATTTAACATTTAACATTTAATACCACAAGTACATAACATTGAACGGCCGTCTGGTGTAGTGGTAAGTGACAGGGTTACTACACAAGGGGGTCGCGGGTTCGAATCCCGCCAAGGGAAGATATTTGTATGATAAATATAAATGTCTTTTCCAGAGTTATAGATGTATATTAAATATATGTATGTGTATAATAAAAATCTTACATTTATATCCGTTATCTGGTACCTGTAACACAAGTTCTTTACGAACTTATCACGGGACCAGTTAACGTGGCGTGATTGTTAGTAAATATTTATTTATTTATAATATATATTATTTCAAACTTTTTAGTAAAAGTATATATATAGTAGAATGATGTGTAGAATAGCTTATCGGTGCTTTTTTAATATTTTCATACGAGTAGTCCTCTTTGTTATCTAGTCGCTCAATATGTGTACTTTTCAAACATAACATAAACACAAGCATGTTTCGTTTGTTCCTTCAAACCCTTTTGTATAACTAACAATGCGGGAATCTACAGGCTTTTACGTAGAACGATCCTTTTGTTATGTCTTAAGTTCAGAGAGTTTATAATATACCCGGGCCTAAGTAAGCCGGGAGCGAGCCTCCGTATAAATCTTTTCGTTCTTTGAAGTAGCTTTTGAACTTGGGCGGTTTTATTAGTAAAAGTTTGCAGATCGTAAATGGAGATATACGCACCCTACCATAGTATGTATTTAAAATGATGAGTAAACGAGTAAAATAGCTTGGAGTCTGTTAATCGTTACAAAATTCAAAATTAATTTGAACTATTAGATAAAAAAGTCTATACATATAATCCAGGTCTAAGATGAATTGAAGTCCATATAACTTTTATCTCTTATCAGTGACTCGTAGCTTTGAGGCACGTTACGTGAAAATATATAGGTTTCCAGTTATTCTAAAAGTCATATTTGTGCTTATTTACTTTGAAGTTTTTCAAATTCTTCGTAAATCCAATTTTTTTATTTTTTTTTATTGCTTAGATGGGTGGACGAGCTCACAGCTCACCTGGTGTTAAGTGGTTAGTGGAGCCCATAGACATCTACAACCGTAAATGCGCCACCCACCTTGAGATATAAGTTCTAAGGTCCTCAGTATGGTTACAACGGTTGCCCCACCCTTCAAACCGAAACGCATTGCTGCTTCACGGCAGAAATAGGCAGGGTGGTGGTACCTACCCGCGCGGACTCACAAGAGGTCCTACCACCTAAAATAGAATATACAAAAAGGAACGCGAAGGGTTTCGAAGTTTTAAATAATAGTGATATTGCGTCTTATCTTGATGTCGTATTTCGTCAGATATCAAATAATTAGTACTGTATAAAAGAAACAGTCAAAAAAACATAGCACAGCCATCCATGCGAAAAGTAAATTCAGCTTCCATACGTATAGTATTCGTCGTTCTATTTAATCCTTTTCACATACAAAGTTTTTTGTTTGTCGTTTTGTTCTGAACCGGGCGCATGGTCCGGAATAACTAAATTGAATTTCCCTTTTTCCAGAATGACTCGTTTTTGTTTTTGAATAAGTAACGTACGAATTCATTTTTGTGAATTTAATTTCGTGAGGATAAACAACCTTGTCATTATTGCTTGCATGTAAACAATGTTATTTGTGGTAAGTCGTTTGAGCTCGTACGTACCAGGGCCGAGTAGTAGTAGAAGTGTCTAACAATAATGTAGGGGGGGGGGGTATAATGAATTTCGCTTAGTCTTTATCACTATGCGAATAAGACTTCGAGTAAGATTCCGTTCATTCAGAATATTTACTGGTGGTAGTGGTATAGGTGATATCTGACGAAATACGACATCAAGATAAGACGCAATATCACTATTATTTAAAACTTCGAAACCCTTCGCGTTCCTTTTTGTATATTCTATTTTAGGTGGTAGGACCTCTTGTGAGTCCACGGGGTTGGGTACCACCACCCTGCCTATTTCTGCCGTGAAGCAGTAATGCGTTTCGGTTTGAAGGGTGGGGCAGCCGTTGTAACTATACTTGACACCTTAAAACTTGTATCTCAAGGTGGGTGGCGCATTTACGTTGTGGATGTCGATGGGCTCCAGTAACCACTTAACACCAGATGGGCTGTGAGCTCGCCCACGCATTTAAGCAAAAAAAAAAAAAATAAAAAAAATACATACATAAAGAAAACTCACCTGTCAGTTGATAATCCGTTATTATGTATACTTTAATATTATAAATGTGAAAGTTTGTTTGTTTGCTAGATTCAGTTTTTTTCTTTGTTTCTTTGTGTGCTTGTTTTTACTTCTGTCACGTCAAAACAAGGCAACGGACTCGGACGATTTTTTTAAAGTGATAGTCTTAAATCAGGACATTGATATAGTAGAGTAGGTTACCTTTTATCCCAAAAAAAAATCTCATGCCCACGGAAAACTACACTGGTATAATTTTCCTTGACACGCGGGCGAAGACACGGGTAACGGATAGATATGTTATAATTTTGATTATAAGTTATAATTTCGATTAATAGTAATTTTGATTATAATAATTTATAACGCATTTCCTTTTTATATTTTATGAAGTCATCTATACCGGTTTTAGCAAAATCGTCACGTTTCTACCCTTAGATATTTGAGTTCTGACGATATTTTATCACCGCAGGAGATGATGAGGATTTTATTGGAACCTTATTTCTGGGGTCGCGGGTGTGACATGAATGACTATTTGCCCTAAAGCGGATAATGTCACAGTTTTCGCGTGCAGAGAATTCACTGTATTAAATCCCTTATCTTCGAATTGTAAAATAACCAAATATTTCTAAAAAAATATATCATAAAAGTTTTCATGCAACATATGCTATACTTTTTATTTATTGCGTAGATGGATGGTCGAGCTCACAGCCCACTTGGTGTTAAGAGGTTACTGGAGCCCATAGACATCTACAACGTAAACGCGCCACCCACTTTGAGATAAGTTCTAAGGTCTCAAGTATAGTTACAACGGCTGCCCCACCCTTCAAACCGAAATGCATTACTGCTTCACGCCAGAAATAGGCAGGGCGGTGGCATCTACCCGTGCCGACTCACGAGAGGTCCTACCACCAGTAATTACGCAAATTATAATTTTGCGGGTTTGATTTTTATTACACGATGTTATTCCTTCACCGTGGAAGTCAAACGTGAACATTTGTTGAGTACGCATTTCATTAGAAAAATTGGTACCCGCCTGAGATTCGAACACCGGTGCATCGCTCAACACGAATGCACCGGACGTCTTATCCTTTAGGCCACGACGACGATTCATCATCATGGTCCTGGTCATGTGGAGTCCTTGTTTAGTAAAGCCTTGACAACTGTTCTCGATCGTGCGCGAACTGAGGATTTCCGCACGCACTCGTTAAGTGGGGTGTGGTAAAGATTTTCACTTGATCAGTCCAGCGGCTTCGTTCACGAGGTTTTTTTCCGTTGACCCTACTCTGAATAACAAGTTTCTTGACAGACTCTGCTGGCCGTCGCGATACGTGTCCAAAATATCGGAGAATCCTGGATTGCACTTTGAGAGATGTTAAGTGCCTTTAGGGTCGAGGCGTTGGTGTAATGCTCAGTTCAAGATATACGGAGCATGCTTCTCCAGCACCACATTTCTAGGGCATCGATCCTTCTGCTTTCTCTTTATTTGACTATACTTAAACTTGATATTATCCAACCATGGCAATCTTATTAAAGTTCTACTTATAACAATATAGTACAATAGCGTATCAAAAATATCAATATCTATTATTTACTTTACTTAGGCCACACATTGATATATACCTCAGTATCTCGAATCCTAAATAAAAGTAAACATTAGGTATCTTCAATTGAATTCTAAAAGCGAATTTTCGAGGCGGAAAAAATATCAAATTTACTGTAAGCAAAATTCGCTTCAGAAACAAACAAAAAAAAAAAAAACTTCAGAATACATACTTACAAAATGAAAGAACATTATTTATTGATAAGATATTTTTAATTCTCATTGGGAACAATGTAGCAGATCAAAGAACTTGAAATATTAATGTTCTTTCGAAACGATACGACGTTTGTGAATGATTTCACCTTAGAAATTGTTCGTAACTCTTAGTTTTATTACTAGGATTGTTGAAATATATTGAAAATTCAATATTTTATTAAAAATTAAATAATGGTGGTAGAACCTCTTGTGAGTCCGAACGGGTAGGTACCACCAACCGGCCTATTTCTGCCGTGAAGTAGTAATGCGTTTCAGTTTGAAGGGTAGGGCAGCTGTTGTAACTATACTGAGATCTTATATAACTTATATCTCAAGGTGGGTGGCGCATTTACGTTGTAGATGTCTATGGGCTCCAGTAACTACTTAACACCAGGTGGGCTGTGAGCTCGTACACAGATTAAAAAAAAAAAAAAAGAATGCCTTTTTAGTGCTAAGGCAAACAAATCTTAACCTAGTCGAATGGGGATAATGTCGGTCAGTGATTTTAATAATGACAGAGGCTTAATTGCTGCTTAAAGAAAATGACACACAATCATAAAAGAAACTACTACAGTCGAGTAACGTTAAATTTATTAAGCTATAATAAATTGTTCACCTGAGATCTGATCTCAAGAGCAAAAGGTCGAAAGAGTACGTCTCTAAAATAATAAGATTATCTTTCGTTGTATAATAGAAAGCTGTTTTGTGATTCTTTCTTCAGACAATGATTGAAACGGAACAAAGATTTACTTTTCATTTAAAAAGAAAACTTAAAATAAACTTGTTCATGAGTAATTCGAATTTCGTTTTCTCGGGGCAGTATTAATAATATGAAATAATAACAAAATTAATTTACATCTACAAACTCAATCTAGTTATGGTAACTAGAGATCCCGCAGTAGTTGAAATTCGACTATAATTAATTGTAAGTTTGTACACTATTATGATTGTATTTTATACTTCTCTATAATCACAAATTTCACCAAGGCTACACTATAAAAAAAATATTAATAAAGACAAACAATATTTAATCTATTCTCAATTTGACCACAGTCAAAAGAACAAAAGAAGAACAAAAGTTTGACAGTAAATAGTATTCATGCGTGTGTGCGTCAAATACATGGTATGCAGTGTGTGTAATGTTTTCTTTATTGATTTAATGTATCTTTTATGCATTCTTTTAAAAAAATATTAGCATTGTGCATATGGGCGGTAACGCCACTATTGGCCACTATTAACATAATAATATATAGTTTAGTTTATTCTATGTTAATATTTATTTATTGTTAACAACAAAATTTATTCTACCATATTTAATAATTAGCAGACACTGTTTTGATGTGAAAATGTTCAGAATATGTTTAATGGTTATATTATTGTTTAAAAACACAAATGACTGTATAAATGATTAAATATGAATAAAGCATAAATATTAATAATAATTTATATTATAATTAATAGTACTATTAATTTAATTAAGTATTGTAATTGCTATGCAATGATGTTGTTGGCGCCATCTATTATTAGGCTGGATAATAACAATGTTAGTTAATATTACTTAAAAGTAATTCATGTAAATTAAATTAAATGTCAGTCATGTAAAAATCACTAAAATATGTATTGTGAATATTAAGCTATATTTTGTGAATTGTTTCGCAGTAATTACATTTGTTGTATAAAAGAAGTTGTAGTTGCTATAACCATCACAAAATGGCTGATTGTGTAAGAAACAAGACATGGCTTTATGTTGTAAACAAGTAATGTTAAAGTTTTATAGAATTGTATTTTATTTTTATTGTAAAAGAACTTATGTGTGAAAACCCTGGCTTAACGCCGACATGCACTTCTTCTCTATATTCTCTATAAGTGTGTAAAATTTCATATTCCTGCGTCCGCGCAATTTACGTAAAAAGGGATACAAAGTTTTTGCTTCACGTATTATAATTATGGTAATAAGACATTATGCGACTTTTGGCGTCACTTTCAAACAACATTATGCAATTAAAAGATCTACATGTTTTTTTTTAATTTTCAACTTAACCTAACAATTGAAATATTTTGCTAATGGATTGCCTATTGGGCCGTGTATGTTGTTATAGTCTCTCATATAAGTAGAAAATAATTGTGACCGTTTTTTGTCTTAAGCCGCTTTCAGACTACGCTATAATATAATAGCTTATGGTATATAGCTCATAGCACAACAATATCGCACACCATACATTGTTATGGACACGTTCGCACTGTACTGTATTATATATTATTGGCTAAGTATAATCTACTATACTATATGGCACTATAGTATAGCTTAGTCTGAAAGGAGCTTTATGTCTGTACCGTTTTATTTGGTGATTGAAACTTCAATCTGGATCGTAGGTACATTACATACTTCTCTTGGTGGACAACTGGGTGTTACTTTGAGGTGTTTCTAGGCAGTGGTAATAGCTTAAACCCGTTGGCTATGTACTCATTGATCCATTTTAGGTAAAAAAAAACAACCGAATGAAACAAAATGGAGTATCGTACCTATTTATATATGTAATCCCCAATGCACGGAACGTATTCAACAGTATAATGGTTTATTAAGAAAATGTGCCATCGCACCTAATGAAATTATTGGAGGCAGTGTCGTGGCTATAGTGAATTACCCAAGAAATCCAATAACCCCAAATTATAACATTCTTTACCGAGATATTTACGTAGAAAATTGAGTAAATTTAGGTTGTTTATTTTATAAATTTTGTTATAGCTGGAGAATGTACAGTTATTGGACAAGTACAATTTGCGTAATCCTTCAAAAGGAACATTGTACTTTGCTACTACCCACCTTATATTCGTCGACCACGAGATGAGGAAGGAGACATGGGTGAGTTGCGTGGAATTATTTTGACGCTTTTTTTTATTGCCCTTGTAAGCAGACGAGCACACGGCCCACTTGATGGTGAGTGGTTACCGTCGCCCATGGACTTCAGCAATGCCAGGAGCAGAGCCAAGCCGCTGCCTACCTGCTTCAGTATTATTTACCTTAATTTAGTTCTAAAGTAGTGTTACGCCGGTAAGAGTAACGCCATTTATCGCCGAATAGTCGAACAAATATCGAAGGATCTAGTAGTATCTAGAAAGCTCGAGAAGTACAACGCCATCTCTTGTCAGATAACGGAAACACACAATACTAGACTTTTGTGGAATCTTCTCAACGATCTCGATTCGTCTCGACTATAAAAACGTTCTAGAGATGGCACGCAGTCAGTAAGTAATCGGAACTACTCGAAGCGAAACAGGGAACGGATCACCTGAAGCGAAGCGGAAGAAGCGAATTGATAATTTTAAAGTGTTTGTGAAGTGCTTTAAGTGTTCTAAGTGCAAAAAAAGTTTTAAGTTGTACTTTGGTGGAACATTTATTTATCCCGAACCCCAGCGCGTAACAGTAGATTCAGTTATATTAACTCGTGTCGCATTAGCCAAAATATTTGTGACATAAGTATTAATTCCAAGTAAACACTTTCGGTTCATGATTTTATGTGAAGATGATATTAGATGGTTAATATATTCATCAAGTCTGCAATGAAGGAAATGAGTATGCAGATTGTTTGGCAAAAAAGGCTACATTGCACGGTGATAACATTTTTTTTTATAATACAATGACTGATATATTAAGTATTGCTAAGAAAACTTTATTCCGTGACTGGAGCATAGAATGGGAATCTTTTAAGTATAAGTATTCTATGATCCAACCAACAATACCCCATTCCCCATGGTTTTTTAAGTACAGAAATCTTAACAAAAGTACCACTAGCATTCTTATCAGAATGCGACTGGGTCACGTTTGCTCTCCTGTCCAGCTGTTCAAATTCAAAGTAAGAAATACAGCAATATGCGACTGTGGATCCGAGGAAGGTACTGTGGATCATATATTCTTCAACTGCATTCTTAACAATAATTGTGATTCCCTATATACTTTATTAAAAAACATAATCCCCTTCCCAATCAACATGAACTTCCTATTAACTCTCCCCAGTAAAAAGGTAGTCTACTCGCTTGCATCTTTCATAGACACTAATAATATAAAATTGTAGTTCCTACTAACAGTTAAATACAAAAATTGTAAAACTAAATAGGTAACTCTATTTTCAGTTCATGCCTGTAAATGTTATGTAAATGTCCTAGCATAATTATGTTGATACCTCCACTACCCGACGTTGGCAAAATTGTACTTTAATCTAAGTAACAAAAGCCAGAAAGAAAGGAAAAAAAAAAAAAAAAAGTGCAATGAGTTAACGACGCGTGAAATTTTTGTTGATGTTATTGATCTTCTCCTCCTTGCGTTGATAATCTTCAATGCTGAAGGCCGTGGCCTCTTTTAATTACTTTCTTCTGGATTATCCTGTGTCGGCTCTGCCTATCCTCGGCATTATTGATTATTGATCTAAACATGTCTTTATATTACTCATAAATGTCACTTTTAATCAATCCAAAGCTTATTGACCTCAGAGCATTTCAAGGTATTCACGTTAAGCATATCAGTGAGTTAGAAAAACAATTCTAGATTCTCCTGATGCACATTTCGACAGTGGAACGTTTACCGATCACGACGGCTGGCTCTCCGCTCCTAGTTCGCACTAAGACATTTCAGTCGGTATTCTTTGTAATACCGCGGGAGAGAGATTGCCACGAGATGCACCAGACCTTGCTTAGGCTAAGTCAACCTGGTGAGTACACAACAAAACTATTTTTGTAGCTCCTCGACTTGCAAAGATGTTTTTTTATTGCCCTTGTAGGCAGACGAGCATACGGCCCACCTGATGGTGAGTGCTTCCTGTCGCCCATGGACTTCAGCAATGCTAGGGGCAGAGCCAAGCCGCTGCCTACCGTTGAGTACGCTCCACAAGCCTCGTTTGAAGAAGGACATGTCATAGCGGTAGGGTTACACCGTGGAGTGAAGCTCATTCCAAAGCCGGATGCTATGTAGCAAAAAAGATATCTGGAAACGCACTGTGAATGTGAACCCAGTGGCTCCAGGTAGTATAGATGCACTCTACTCCGGTGGTGGGCGGTGCGATGCAGACATTCTTAAGATTATTTTAATTCTTTAAAAACAAGCATTTTTCATCTCCGAAAATTTATAGTTCTATAGTGGACCAAGAAATAGAAATTGCTTCTAAAGATTTCATATGGAACGTCTGTTCCAGTAATTGGTTGCTGTTAATAATATTGATATAAATTTTTCACCATATCCTCTTTATATTGACGTAAATAAGTTGCTTGTCGCGATCCCTGCGGATGGATGGCCGTGATTAGCTATCGAGTAACCCATTTAACGCAATCCATTAAGGTTGATGTTTCCGTCAACTGTGCCAATCGACACCCCTTTGTCGACGCTTTGGAATTATGTCACGTAGACCTCAAGGCTTTGTAATATCACTGTAATTGTTAGAGGCTTTACGTAATACGAAATCTACCAATAGTAATGACAACTGATTACTGAATAGACAGTCGAAAAAATTATAATAATTAAATGAGTTATGTACTTTTGATGATGTTGAAATAGGTTTTTTCTTTAGGACCTATATATTCTATAGGACCTTTTTTAAAATTTCGTTTGAAAAAAGGATATGTCGTACCGATTAGGATCACCGTTCGGTGGAGTTTATTACATAGTTGGATAGTACGGATAAATTGTGCCTTAAAAACGCACCACCATATTATGTTTTGGTTCCAAGTAGGTACATATAAGTCAACGGGATCATCTCAAACAATTCCTTATCTATAATTCAAATCTGTTAATATATGAAAACAGTTTTAATAGAGATATAAAACTAATACTTTTTTTGCTAACCATACAATATGAAATAATTCTCACTATAGGTTATAGGTGCTTTTAACGGACTGTTAGCGTGGTATGGACATGTGATGCGTAGAGAGAAGATGCATGTGACTAGGAGATGTATGGAAATGGTAGTGCAAGGTAGAGGGGGAAGAGGTCGACCGAAGAAGACATGGATGGAGTGTGTGAATGAGGATATGAGAGAGAGAGAGGAGTGAGTGTTGAGATGACGGCTGATAGAAGAGAATGGAAAAGAAAAATTAGCTGTGTCGACCCCACCTAGTGGGATAAGGTGGAGAAAAAGAAGAAGAAGAAGAGGTTATAGGTACTTTTTAACGCCATATTGGAGCTTACAATATATCTCAATGCAATACGGCAATCGTATTTATAGTATAGCTGTTCTTCTGTTTAAACTGTACCTATTTACTTCCAATTTTTCAGATGCAATTAATGTAATTATTATTTTTAGTGCACATAGATGAATTATATTGTTTCCATTATAAATCAACACCGGACGACCTACCAAAATCCGCCGGTTGGAATTTCTTCGACATACAAACCGAATACCAAAGAATGAACGTTCCTAATGATCAATGGGTTTTGTGCACGGCGAATAAAGATTATGAGGTGAGATTTTAAATTTAAATTTTATATTTATTAATTTATCTACGATTTAGTTTCGGGTAAACAAATGGGCGGATTTTCTTTTACTAGATACGAGTATTATAATCAAAGGCGTTTCGAAATGGTTTACGCTTAAACGATTTACAGCTTACTGGTAGCAGTATGCTGTTATAATAGTCAGATAACGCTGCCAATTATACTCCGGTGAATCCCTTAGTCGCTTTTACGACACCCACGGATGTGGTGCTTGCTATTCAATGATACCCATACAATAGGCTACGAGAGCTCTATTGTCGAAACGTCTAATATGCTAAGATTATTTAAAGGAATCTTATGCCCACTGAGGTTCTCGCCAGATCTTCTTGGGTCGCGATGCCAATCCGGTGGTAGATACTGCGCAGCACTGCTCTGGTTAGGGCTGGTGTTAATTTGCTCAGCTTGAGCCCGTGAGCTCACCTACCTATCCAGGCTTAGCTGGAATAGCCCCTTAGGTTACCAGCGGATAGGTAGGCGAAAAAAAAGGAATCTTATACCAAAGATGGTTCAGTTAGATATGTATATTTCCGTAATACATAACATTTTTGTTTTGTTTGTTTTAAACTACTTTTTTAATAAATAACTAATCAAAATAATTATAACCATTTTATAAATCGAAATACTAGACATGCGGTATTATGCTTCTAATTGTAATGTATATTTGTAGTTATGCGACACATATCCAAGTGAAGTGTATGTGCCCGCACGTGCGTCCACGGCGGTGCTCCTCGGCAGCGCAAGCTTCAGGTCCCGAGGTCGGCTACCAGTACTCGCCTACTTACATCATAATAAAGCAGCCATTGCTCGTTGCAGTCAACCGTTAAGCGGTTTTTCTGCCAGGTAAATGTCTTGCCGTCACCGAGAAGTTTTTTAGTGTACACTTACTTCCATGCTATTCGCTGGCTTAGTTTCAGGGATGTCGACACGATATTCCGCGTCCACAACTAAAATTGTAGATTGGCTTTTAAAAACACAGAAAAAACAGCATTTGTTGTTTAATGTCAGTATCGAAGCTAAGAGAATTATTAGATATAAATATGGCATTAATTTTTTTAAAGCTCAATTTAAGTGTTTCCGGTCTAATGTGGCAAACACCGAATTATCTTGAAATGAATTTAATAAAAGATTTACATCACTATTTAATTTTGCGAGGGAGTAGATACGATGAACGCCGAAAACGCGCACTGGCTTATTGCCTGTGAACACATGTATATTACTTATATAAGTATATAGTGAGGGGTAGATCTCAGGGGTATTTAAAACTATGGGTTAGTCACCAGTATCGAATTTCGAATTCTAATCTTTCTTTAACACAAACAATTTTCAATTTTAAACGATAATTACATTCAGACGCGGGCGCACGCTATTCACACTCAAAACGGAAGCGCCCGGAACATAGATTATACACTGTTAAAAAGATGGACATAGATACTATATAACTATGTATAGCGAGCGGGCATACGGCCGCGAGAGTGACGTACCGGCCGGTTTGCTATAAGTACTTTTATTTACATACAAAAAGTACTTACATACTTCTGTAAGTACTTTTTATACAGCCAATAGCTAATTTTGTACGTTTAGTCGTAAACTAACACCCGTATCTTTAGTCGTTCACACGAGCTTAACTCGACTCGACTCAACCTCCAACGCGCGTTTTGGTATGATTAGTCGTAAAAATAAACTCCACTCAAACGTCCTTGGAAAATTTTCCTAACCGGAGTGAAGTAGGCGAACTGTCAAGTCAAGGTACGTCGCGACGTACCTTGAACGTTCCTCAAGGCTGGTTTTCTATCAATGTCCAAATAGTATGTGGACCGCAAATGGAAATATATGATATTGTTGTGCAATGGCCTGGATCTGTGCATGATTCCCACATATTTTGATAATTTAAGTTTGATAATATTTATTAATAAAGTAAATAGTTCGAGGTTAGACCATTTGAAACTCTTTATTTTATTTACCTACTATAAGAGACATATTTTGCTTACTACCTGATAAACAAAGTCAATGCGATTATAAGTTTTATTTATATAATAATAAACTGGTGGTTGTGGAAAAGCGCTTCAACAACACGATGCAACCAAAATCACACAAAAGCTGTGAATAAAAATACAAAGCCGGATCCGAAATCTAAAATAATAATAGGTTAGAAAATAAATAATACACTTTCAGATTTACCGCACG
Organism: Bombyx mandarina; assembly: GCF_030267445.1. NCBI lineage: Eukaryota > Metazoa > Arthropoda > Insecta > Lepidoptera > Bombycidae > Bombyx > Bombyx mandarina. Next base: position 17,510,502 of record NC_143234.1, read on the forward strand.
CACACATATTTACGAATAACTCAGTAACCAAAACATCAAACAAGTTCATCTAGTGTCAAACAGATAGCGGCAGCTTGACTTTGACAATTTTGACATTAAACAATGACCATAGACTACAGAACTCTATGGGTTTGATGCTAGCTTGATCAAATTTTCATCATTATTACCTCACTCGAGGACAGTTGAGGAATATTGTAATGGTCGACTAAAAATACCAAACTCGAGTAAGTTTGGAGGGAATTCTCGAGCATCATCGGATGAGTTAAGAGTGGAGGACTATTTTACGAAACGTCTAAAGATACGGGCATAAGACTCATTTCTGCTACTCGTGAAATAAATAAAAACAGTAATTTATGTTCATCCTCGAATAACGTGAAACTAGTCAAACTTTTCCCCACAGAGTGTGTTTAAGCCCTTAAAAGCGTAATACGATCTCTAATATAGATTTTTGACTGGAGATTCGAAGATGTACTCCCAGCCCCTCCGGGCTTAACGAGAAACGCGGCTGTGGAGAATATGTTTCTTGAGTAGTGCTCAAAAGAGACGAAAAAAAAAAAATCGAATTTGACGTTTTTATTTTGAAATTACTCTTTTTATTTTATAATTCTAGTATGATTTTGGTTATGCAGGCATGTTTATTTTGAAAATAATGATTATGATCGATGATTGATAACAGTGAGAAAAGGTAAATTTCTTAATTTTAACAGATCCCTAATAAAATGCAAACATCCAACAGATATGGTCGCATCGGTTACATAGTGTATGAATACTTCCTTTAGTTACGTAATCCAGGGTAGCGTTCAGAGCGTATTGTCCGCACAAGCTTAGTATCTTACTATGTTTGTGCGGACAATGCGCTCGCTAATAGTATCTTACTAAGTTTGCGCGGACAATGCGATCTTCGGAATCCGTTGTGAACGGTTGGCCAACTTGTTTGTACTTTGTTACGTGACGTCACAATCCATACCGTTTCCAAGACACAGTACTATTCGTTTCAGATGTATGGAAGACGAACAGATGCTAGATTTAATTAGGAGAGCTAATCCAAATTGCGGGTACATGTACGTCGTGGACACGCGACCGCGGGTGAGTTTTTCTTATTAGATGGTACCACTCTACAGGTAGAGGAGGAGATGATTGTCCAATGTTAATACGTGAATTCGGCTACCTTAATACATGAGAACGAAGTCTTAGCTGTGTGTAACCTGTGTTCCGTTCTTTGAATTGGTAACTCCTTTGCTACTGAAATAGGCAGGAACCTCATAAGGACTTACAACATGGGTCTACAACAAACACTATGGGTCTGTGTGTCGGCGTCATTATTTCGTTAGCTTAAGACCAGGCATGAGTTTTCTCTCCTCGATCTTTTTATTAAGGCGCCGGAATATCTAGTAGACTCTGGGAAACACGAAACCGATGCAATAACAAAAAAAAGAAGGGAAAGCTAGGCAATTCAGGTGCTTAGTAACAGAGATCGACATAAGTACTTCAATGCGCCGCGTAGGGCATCGGTGACCTACACGGTGGTCAACGTGTTAAGAGTTTTTGTGCCCGCCACTTACATAGACCCAACTCTTAGAACAGACGCCTAACCAATTTGGCCTAAGACGTATTTAGGCTTTGCTTTACGAACATACTATGAAGTGCAGTGTTGGGGTCGTGTGATTTGAAGTGATTTTTACTGGTGTTAGGACCTCTTGTGGGTCCGCACGCTTAGGTACCATGTGATGTGTGGGCTATCTAAATGAAACGAGTGCTTTGGTCGACGATCGTTTATTGACTGTCTTACTAATTACTTAATACAAAATACAATGGTTATACCTATACTACAACTAAAGTAACGTGTTGTTGCACACTACACCTTCGGGGGTGAGAAAAAAAAAATAAAAAATATGTAAAAACATTTTTTTTTTGTCTGAAAAAAAAATACTAACTGCTAAGTTTAATGCTAAGTTTAATACATGTAAATTAAATTTAAATGTCATGACACGTAAATTCTATTATTCTATAATTAAACATTAAGCTTGATAAAATGGTTTTATCCTATTCTTATGTACTATTTCTATTTTGTTATCTTTTAATAATTTTACATTAGGTCCGCAATCTTCTACAATACTATATGGTCCGTGAAACACTCTGTCCATTTTTGTTCCGGTCTCATTTTTTAATAAAATTAAATCGTCTTTTTCGTACACAGTTGATTTACTGTTCTTATCATACGCACATTTTCGTTTTATCTTATCTGCAATTAACTTTTCTCTTGCATCCTTATTTGCTAATTGTAATCTATACCTTAACTCTAATGCATAATTATCGATATTATATATTGGCTCTACAACATTACTTGTTAACCTAGTAGGAATATTACATTTCTTCCCAAAAACAAGCTCATAAGGTGCATATGTGGTTGACGTATGCACGGTATTATTATATGCAAAAGTCCAAAACGGTAACCAATATCCCCAAGATCCCATGTTTTCATCGCATTGTATACGTAAAAAGTTACGTAGGCTTTTGTGTGAATTTTCCAATGCGCCTAACGACTGATGGTGATAGGCCGTGGACATTTGTTTATCTATGTTCAGAAGTTTACATACCTCATTCATGGTGGATGACACGAACTCGGTTCCTCGATCGGTTACAATCGCTTTAGGAATTCCATATCTCAACACAAAATTACTTACAAATGCTTTTGCGACTGTTATCGTATCCTTTGAGGGTATTGGGTATGCTTCCACGTATTTGCTCAATTCACATTGGATAGTCAGGATGTAAATATTACCTGAGTCGTCCTTGTCTATTGGACCTATAAGATCTAAATAAATCTTATCGAACGCTGACTCAGCTGTTGAAGTGATAATCATCGGTTCCTTCGCGCTAGGTGTATGTTTCATTATCTGACATTTAGAACATTTTTTTACGAATCCCCTAACATCATATTCAAGTTTTGGCCAAAAATACTTTCTTTTAATATTGTTTACCATCCTTCGAACTCCCGCGTGTCCGCTAGTTGGTAGCAAATGATAGTCTTGTAATATAAACGTTTTTTCATCTTTGTCAACAACTTTCTTTACGCCTTCAATTATTAGAACACGTGGTCCGGACCATTTGTTTCTACTATATATTTCGCTTATTAATTCTTTTATAAATAATACATTGCTATCTTCTTTTACTATGCATAGTTCTTTTATTTTAATATTTTCACAAAAATATCTTAGTTCATTTACAAATACGTCTCGCGTGAAATGTAATTTAAACCTAAGATTAATATATAACGTTTGTTCACTCGGTGCAAACGCAAAACATTTTTCTTCGCATGTTATTTTATCATTCTTTCGTAGTTTGTCTAATTCTTTATCGCTTTTGAAAACTAAATCTATGGTATTGTTCGGTTTCCGTAATATTTCTGCGACTCGAGGGTGATCAATCCTTTTGTCTGCGGATATATTAGGGTCACTTTGTATACCATGGTCTACATTTTCCAATCTTTTTTTCTGTGCTCTAGTCATTACATTAATACTTTGATTACTCATATCTTTCAATTCATCTGATGTTAAAGTAATTCTGGACAAAGCATCTGCCACAACATTTTCTTTTCCTTTTACGTAAATAATATTGAAATCGTATTCTTCTAGTGTTAAACGAAATTTTAAAAGTCTACTAGATGGGTCTTTCATCCCAAATAAATAAATTAAAGGCTTATGATCAGTTTTGATCGTAAATTTTCTGCCATATAAGTATGGTCTGAAGTACTTAACACTCCACACTATTGCTAATAACTCTTTCTGTATGGTTGGGTAGTTTAGTTCAGCTTTATTTAATGGCCTGCTTGTATACGCTACTGGTTTCATATCTCTATTACACAATACTGAACCTATTGCTTTCTTTGAAGCGTCTGTTTGTAAGATAAATTCATTGTCCTTGTCAAAGTTTGGATACTGTAAAATAGGTGGTGTAATTAATTTATTTTTCAATTCATTAAACGCTATATCGCATTCTTTGGACCAAACAAACGGTTGATGTTTCCTACATAAGTTATTTAAGGGTATGGTTATCTCTGCGAATGATGGAATAAACTTCCGGTAGTAATTGCAAAATGCAACGAATCTTCTAACCTCATCAGCGTTTTTCGGAACTGGATAATTTTGCAAAGTTCTAGTTTTTTCTGGGTCTGGCAAAACTCCTTCAGCTGATACTACGTGTCCAAGATAGAGAATGTCTTTCTTTAAAAAGTCACACTTTGTTGGGTTAAGTTTTAAATTAATTTTTCGGAATCGCTCAAAAACTGAAATTAAATTCTTATTATGCGTCTCTAAGTTCCTTCCAAAGACGATGACGTCATCGCAATACACAAAGCATTTTTCGTATGTTAGTCCTGAAAGTGCTACTGACATTATTCTAGAGAAAGCACTTTGGCTTATTTTAAGTCCCATAGGTAATCTCTTCATTTGATATTGGCCGGTGTTAGTAGTAAATGCTGTAACTTTTCTGCTTTCAGGATCTAAAGTAACTTCATAGAAACCTTGGTTCAAATCTAAATGAGTAAAATAAATGCTTCCTGATAGAGCGTCTAGTATGTCTGTCATGTTTGGTAACGGGAATTTATCATCCTGTATATTTTCATTAACCTTTCTAAAATCTATTACTAATCTCCATTTTTTATTACCATTTGCATCTACTTTCTTTGGTACTAGCAATATCGGACTTGACCACTCGCTATTCGATTCTTCGATAATATCCTCACGTATCATTTTATCAATTTGTTTTTTAATCTCTGGTTTTAAAGATTGTGGTAACCTGTAAGGTTGCGTATAAATTGGCTTGACATTTGGTTTCAAAGTAATTGATTGATTCATAATATTTGTTGTTGTTAATGTATCTCCTTCTAAATAAAAAACATCAGAATATTTAGCACAAATTATCTCTATTGATTTTTGTTCTTCCAACCCTAAATGATTTAAATTTAATTGAGGTAGTAATTTTTTCACTCTGTCTACATCCGATTTTAATTTTCCGATTTTACACTGCTCGAAATTGCTTAATACGTCTACACATAGTTCAAATACTGGTAACTTAATATCTTGCTCACTGGTGTTCAGAATTTGTACTGGAATTTTATTATTTTTCGATCTGACTATGCCTCCTGCCAAAAATAAATTTTCTGTTAGCTGCTTAGAGCTTACCACAAAATCTGTTTGTTCATTATAATTGCAATTCAAAAAATGTATTGACTCACTACGTGCTGGAATATTTAAATAAGCCTCAAAATCGCTACTCTTATGAATTTGTACCACGCTCTCTCTACCATTTCTCAGTAATGTTAATATGTTATTTGATAAATCAATGTTCGCGAAGTTCGTTCTCAGGAAATCTAACCCGATAATTCCGTCGACTCGACATGGTAATGAATCGAATAAGTAGAACCTGTGACAAAATAAGTCTCCGTTTTCTAACGATAATGTTATGTCAGCAAAGTGATTCACGCTAACTTGACCACCAACGCCGTTTATAACAACATTCCTTTTGTTTATAGTTACGTTCTCGGGTATCGCCCTTCTATGTAATACAGATAATGTTGCTCCGGTGTCTAATAAAAGATTATATGTATGATTGTTAATATAAACTGTTATAAATTCTGTGTCATGATTACAAGTTAGAATTTTATGGCCGAAAAAACTGCATTTGCCTGGAATCTACATTTTCTTGAGTACTACTTGTAGGAGGCGGATTATTCGTATGTGACATAGGTTGTTGCATTGTATATGCTTGGTGAGAGTTGTGACGTCCTCCCCTATATGTCTTATAGGTATTTACGCGTCCGCGATAAGATTGATAATGGGGACGTGACGGCCGTATGTACCTATTTGCCTGTTGATGGAACATTGGTGCTCCAGGGTGTCTGTAAAAATTACCATGACCACGATGACCTGCAGGGCGCTGAGATCTGTAGCCGTAACCTTGGGAGTAGTTCTGTCTGTATATATTTGATGGAAAATAATTTCGCTTACCCCGATAGTTTAACACGGTGCCTTGCGGTGGCTGCGCTGATTCCTCATCCTCAGCTGCTCTTACCGCGTCCTTGAAGTCGCTGTAGTCCCGCGCTGATATGATTGTACTCAATCTCCTATTGCGGAGACCATCCGCAAATTTTTTCACGGCCAACTTCTCATTAATTGGCCTCAAAATTTCGTATGCTTCTGGTTTTGAATTAGCTTGAGAAATTGTGAGGTCAACGAACATTGTTTCTAATTTATTTGCATAATCTTTTATGGTCATTTCTTTTTGACTTATATTATTAATTTGCGTTAAAAGAGAACTTGCCGATTGTTTAGTTAGCAAATATTTTTGTATGTCAGTTATCAATTCCGTAACAGTTGCATAATTTTGTTTTAATTTGAGTTTAGCAGCTTTACTGATACGCGTTTTTAAAACAAAACAAATTAACAAACTTTGCAAGTTTGCTCTTTTAAGCATGAATCATACATTTGTATAGCATCTATCATTTTTTCAGTAATTTCCTCCTTTTCCTGTTTCGTATTTTGTCCTCCCATATTCTTAGTATAAATAGGTTCTCTTCTTTTTTCAGAAACTCTTTATAAACAGGTACAGACGATGCGTAGGTAATGTCAAAAATATGTTTGTGCGGAACAAATAAATTTATAATTTTTGCAAGTTAGTCCAAAAAATTATTATGCACTTATTTAAAACGGCGTAAGGCGTAGATATCACTTTACAAGCGGCGCGCCCGCGACGCACCACTGGCAGGGTCGCCATGTGATGTGTGGGCTATCTAAATGAAACGAGTGCTTTGGTCGACGATCGTTTATTGACTGTCTTACTAATTACTTAATACAAAATACAATGGTTATACCTATACTACAACTAAAGTAACGTGTTGTTGCACACTACACTTAGGCTTTGCTTTACGAACATACTATGAAGGGCAGTGTCGGTGTCGTGTGATTTGAAGTGATTTTTACTGGTGTTAGGACCTCTTGTGGGTCCGCACGCTTAGGTACCACCACCCCACCTATTTCTGCCGTGAAGCAGTAATGTGTTTCGGTTTGAAAGGTAACGAAGCCGTTGTACTGTTAAAACTGGCGGCATTTACATTGTAGATGTCTATGGGCTCCGGTTACCACTTAACACCAGGTGGACCATGAACTCGTCCACCCATCTAAGCTATAAAAAGATTGGATAGTTTCGCCTTTCCGCCCGGGGTTGGAACTCTAAAGATATTTTATATTCAATATATGATGTCTTTGTTGTTGTCTCACGTCTGGTAGCTCAGTGGCGATAGCGCGGGAGAAAAATAGGTTCCGGAACAAACTTTTTGCGTAAAATCCCACAGATAAATGCAATGGTGAATCGCGCCGCAGGCAAGGGCTACGAGAACGAAGCCTTCTACGAGAACATAAAGTTTCAGTTCAGCGGCATCGGAAACATTCACGTCATGAGGAAAAGCTTGCAGAAATTAGTCGAGAGTGAGTTTAAAATCGTACGAATGCCCGACGTTTTTTTTTTTTCCTACCTAAGCTGATAGCCTTGAGAGGCTATTTCAGCGTAACCTTAACTAGTAGGTGAGCTCACGGGGCTCAAACCTGATGACGTTGCTAAACCGAACCCTAGCAAGAGCCGTGTGGGCCGTGTCTATGGGACGCCCGACAGTAGATTCGCACTGCGTACATTGTTCGTAGGAGTCTGGGGTGATACACAGTCGGTATTAAATATCTATACTAGTGTTTTATATATAAACTATTATGATTGTATTTATTTGTTTATACTAGTGATTATATTATAATAGGTACGTGCGATAGTTGGCGCACGAGTACTTTTAGCGACAGTCACAGCGGAGCGCTATCGTGTTTTACTAGTAACAATAAAACTGTAAGAGATGTCTATCTGTACATTATTAAATGTTCATGTACATACGAAAAATATGCGAAGTGTTGTTTACCCCTAAATTACCCAGGACCCGAAATAACCTATTTAGATTTTTTCGTTAATGTCTTCGCACAAAAATAGTACCTACTTTTTGTGTTTCATAATATAATTAATGATTGATCTTAAAAGTACACGTGTTTTACTACAATACGTAAAATCGAATTTACATTCAATTTATTTATTCCGGGAATAAAATTGCTAGGAAATTATAGTTTATTCCAATGAAATTGAGATTTCTATTCTGTTTCTCGCGAAATTAGCAGATATTATTTGCTAAGCAGTAAACGGTAGGCTGTTGTGAGCTCACTTGTTTAGCTAAAAAAACACATTCCACTAATAAATGAAAAACCTTCTATATGGTGGATAAACAGTTACAAGATTCCATCCCAAAGACTAGGACTTGGATCAGACCTCACCATCTATCCGGGTCAGAAATAGACAGGACGGTACTTAACTACATACCCGTACGGGCTTGACGAATACTGGTGACAGTGCAATTTTCAATGATACTCCTAAATTGACATTTGCTTGTGTTGTTTACAGCTTGCGAACAGAATACACCCACGATGTCATCGTTTTTAAGTGGCTTAGAATCGTCGGGGTGGCTGAAACATATCAAGTAAGTGGCACACTCACTGACTTTGTTCTTTTTTTTCCTACCTATGCTGATAGCCTTGAGAGGCTATTTCAGCTTCACCCTAACGTGTGTAGATGAGCTCACGGGGCTCAAACCGGAGTGTTGCTAACACTGACTCTAGCAAGAGCAGTGCTTCGCAGAATCTATCACCGGATCGGAAACGCGACCCACTGAGAAGATCCGGCGAGAAACTCGGTGGGCTGTGTCTATGGGTTAATTCGCTCGACGAGCCCTTCGTCGCAAGCGACGGGTTCGACGAGGATGGTGACCGGTGCTTGTATTGCCTAAAATCACCGTTAATGGATCAGGAGGATCCGTAATGACATGGGCTTTGTTGATAATAGCCGCTAAGGTGTATAATATGGTCAGTTTAATGGAACACGGAAACGACTTCGACATGCGTTGCGTTCCATTTGCCAATTTTCTTTTCAGGTATAAAATAATATTTATGTTTTTATTTAATTTCGTCTTTAGTGCTACTGTTAAATCGTCATGACGTCACCACCGATTAGAAATGCAGATTCAGTAATGAGAATAGTCGGCATTTAGGTCAAGGCTTGTTCTTTGCCAAAATAATACGCAACGTCATATCGTCTTCTCGCATTAAAACTGTTTAATTAATCTCAGAACTTACTAATTTTACAAGAGAGTGTTTTAAAGGCTTAATATGTGATATTTTAATATTAGTCATCTTTGCAACATTTACATTTTATTTTTTACCAGTTACATTATCTGTCTATTAAAGTAAGATAAAATTATGTATTAATTTTGTTAATAGAAAACATAGGTAAACTAAAAAAAAAACTAAACTACGCTCTTTTAACAGTATTTATGAGAAAAATACTGGTGATTCCAAATGATTTCGCATATTAACTCAATTTAGAATATTTTAGGAAATTATACACTTTTAATGCGAAAAGACGATATATAGCTCATAATTGTTGTTTTTTAATACGCTTTTATTAGTTCCAGGCGTATGTATGTTAGTATGTAACGGAATTTTTGAAAATGATTTTGACCCCCTTCAAAACTTCGGATTAACTCGAAATTTTGTATACTTATTAAAGACCAATGATAATTCAATATTTTAAAAAAATATTGAAAAAATTGAAATTCAACTAAGAAATGAAAAATAAATAATAGTTTAAAAAAACAAACAAAAAAACGTTTTTATAGAAAATCCAACTAAAAAATAGAAAATAAATTTTAATAAATTTGAATTAAAAATAGTATAAGATGAAGAAAAATGATTTTTGTAGGGACACAGTTTGTTATGTAAACAAAATTGTTCGTAGTCATAACATGCGGCTGCGCCCGCAAGCTCCGTTGCTTTTTACTTTTTAAGTTCAGTCGCGAATAAACGCTCCGATTAACCAGTTGTGTTATTTAATTATCTCACTTCCGACAACGCCCTGAATCATTATTGACCAATACTAAAATAACCCCTAAAGATTTTATTGTAAAAAAAGCGTTGTAGTATTTTTTTAGTGTTTTTTAAACTGTTATTTATTTTTTAACCTTAAATGACGTCACACAATGAAGGACTGCTTACCTGAGTTTTTGTTACATGTGTAGGTACTGCTTTTTTTTTTTTTAAATAATTAGCTATGTGATTCCCTATTAATGTCTTTTTCTAGATCGATACTGGACACGTCGTGGTGGATAGCCTGTGCGATTGAGAGCGGGGTCAGTGTGTGTGTGCACTGCAGTGATGGTTGGGATAGAACCGCCCAGGTCTGTTCCCTGGCCGCCCTCGTCTTGGAACCACACTATCGCACCATTAACGGATATCAGGTGACGAGAAATGCTGCTTTTAATACGCTTTTATTAGCTTCAGACGTCTGTATGTTGACCCCCTTCAAAACGTCGGATTAACTCGAAATTTGGTATACTTATTAAGGACCGATGACATAACATAGGTTTTTTTTTTACATTCACGATGCACTGTTCTTTACGCTGTCTACCATCGAATGCTATCTGCGTCACTGAAAGTGGAGTGGAGTGAATTAAATTAATGTTGTGTTTTAATTGTGATATAAATATTACAGGCCCTGATCGAGAAGGACTGGTTGTCGTTCGGGCACAAGTTCACGGCTCGATGCGGGCACATCGCGTGCGATGGCCGCGAGAGGTCGCCCGTGTTCACGCAGCTGCTCGACTGCACGTGGCAACTGCTGCGACAGCGCCCCGAGGTACGGGAGCGCCGCGCTCGCATCGCTTAAGCCCTCATTCGCACGGGCGTTTTAAAAACGTTGCGTTAAAACTCGGCGTTGGCGTTTTTAGAACGTTCTCGATCTGACTCGTTCTATTAGCGCTCAAAATGCAACACTGCGCAATAAAAAAAACGTCGTGTTTTAAAAGCGCTGACGTATGAATATATACTAGGAAATGCATATGTTCTATTTGAACGCTTTTTTAACGCGCGCTAAATAAAACTCCCGTGCGAATGAGGTCTAAGGCTTCGTCAAACAGAACGCGTCTTTGCGCGCGTCAGAATGCTAAACTGTCGGCGCGCTATGACGCCGAGGTGTGTTGTACTACTTCGGTAGTAAACTGTCAAACAGAACGCCAGGGCTAAAACGCATTACGCAACGCTCTGTCGCGGCGTTAGGATGCCTTCACGTCAGGCGTTGTCATTTTTTACAAATTTTATTTTAGCGTCCAAGTGAATGTGTATTAAAATACTGGATGATGCCCGAAAAATTAATAGAATTAGTTATAAAATACCCATGCTTATACAATGCCACATCTGAATCACTCGACATCATAATACTTTTAAAATTTCACACTGCTATCGAAAGGCAAGGCACAATGATTTGGTGAATGTTACGTTGCGTCAAGGAGCGTTGGGCTCATTTAGTCAATTTTTGTGACATGAAAAGAGCGCGTCATTAAAACGTAACGCTTAGTGCGCGTTCTGTTTGACGAAGCCTTTAAGCCCTCATTCGCATGGGCGTTTTAAAAACGTTGCCTTAAAACTCGGCGTTGGCGCTTTTATAACGTTCTCGATGTGACGTAATCTGTAACGCCCAACGTTTAGCGCTCAAAATGCAACACTGCGCGATAAAAAAGTGTCGCGTTTTAAAAGCGCTGACGTATGAACATATACTAGGAAATGCATCTATTCTATTTGAACGCTTTTTTAACGCGGCTAAAAAAACTCCACCTGGTGGGCACCTTAAGTGGTTGGTTACCTTAGCCCATAGACATTTATAACGTAAATGCCGCCACCTGCGCTGAGACAAGAGTAACAGTTGTAACAGTACGACGGCTGGCCCATCCTTCAAATTGACTTTTATTTTGTATCCGTATTATAAAGTTATGGCAACGCATCATTTTTCTATTGTGTTAAATACTAGCTGTACCCGTCCGCTTCGCTAGACTTTTAAAATTAACATTATTGTTTCTCACCCCCACAAAGATTCTCATCATTAAGGCCCCCGCAACTGGTGTAGGGAGTCCAACACTCATATAAATATTAGCCTATCCATTAAGTGCATGTATTTTCTGCATGGAGTTTCAAGTCAATCGGATGCACGATTCAGTAGTTATAACGGAACATCCGTAAAAACCACTGTTCTTCTTCTTCTTCTTCTCAGTCGTATGCACTCTTGGCAGAGTGGTCGTGGTCATCACTTGGGTTGGTGGTGCGCTTCACCAGACGTCGCCATTCCTCGCGTACCGCGGCCCTTCTTGTGCACTCGTTAACGGGACCGTTTAGAGCTGCCTTTATTTGGTCGGTCCATCGTAACGGTGATCTGCCGCGCGGTCTTGTACCCTCTATCATGCCCTGCACCACAAGGCGCTCAACTGAGTTGTCACCTCGCCGCGTAGATTTATATATTAGTATAGACTAGCGACCCGCCCTAGCTTCGCTTCGGAAACATGAAATTTTATTATTGATTATTTACGACATCACATTAGAAACCTCAAAAATAACAGAATTTCTCCACTATTTAATGGATGTTATTATACATATAACGCTTCCTCTTCAATCACTCTATCTATTAAAAAAACCGTATCAAAATCCGTTGCTTAGTTTTAAAGATTTAAGCATACATAGGGACAGATATAGGGACAGAGAAAGCGACTTTGTTTTATACTATGTATAGATATCGGGCATGTATACCTACAGGCGTTCCAGTTCAACGAGAGGTTCCTGCTGACGCTGCACGACCACGTCCACGCCTGTCAGTACGGCACCTTCATCGGGAACTGCGAGAAGGACAGGAGGGATCTCAGGTGAAATATTCTGTTGTGACGTCACGACCAGACGGGTTCGCAACGCCATGTTGATATATGATATATGTGAGCGACTGTGATCAATTACCGTCAGACGGCTGTGTATCTATCTGCCCGTGAAGGCAGTAAGTAAAAAATTGAATTCGATCAAAAAAAAAATTATTTTTTTAATTAGATTAATTCGTAAAAATTGAACGCTCCTTCATAATTATTGTGTTCGATGATTAGCTAAGCCACTAAGCGGCGGGTCGCTAGTATAAGTATATATTAAGTCGATCATATATGCAACCGGTGCACGCAATATTGCATACCCTTTTTTTTTTTTTAAAGCTGGTGAATCCATTTACGGATACCCGGTCGAGGTGGGTAATGGACCGGGTTATGTCGGACTCTATTATTTACTATAATATTGCATATCCTGCGATCATTTTACCCCTGCCTGCCCTAAGTGACAGGGAGCTTCTGCCCTCGCAGAGCGGTTCGCCCCGATGCCCGTTTCGCGCCTCCGTAAGGGAGTACGACGACTCCGTTCGCTACAGTGGTTTTAATTAAACATAAATTATGTTAGCATTCATGAATGGTACGTAAACAATTTCGTTTTCAGGCTATCAGAACGCACGTTTTCACTTTGGGGGTACATGGCGAGTCATCTGAACGAATATAAGAATCCACTGTACAACCCTAAAGCGCATCCCGACACACTGAGACCAGATCTCACGGCTCAAAGTATAAGGTGATTGTAGTCTTGATTGTAGTACGGTAGGCAGCGGCTTGGCTCTGTCTTGGCATTGCTGAAGTCCATGGGCGACGGTAACGACCCACCATCAGGTGGGCCGTATGCTCGTTTGCCTACAAGAGCAAAAAAAAAGGCTTTATGTTGATCAACTAGCTCATCTCGGATTTTTGTGAACTAGTGTTACGTAGGTCGTTCACTACGTTCATTCAATTGTATCTGAGCAAAGACAAAATAGTTCAATATGTATATTATGTATGTATTTTCTGTCTACAGTTTTATTTATTTAAATTGCTACTGATTAGCTTTAAGGTTATTAATTTATTTATTATTATGTATTTTGCTTAAAATTAATATGTAAACAAAAGAAAACGTAATACATAAAATTAATTTAAATCTGAAACTGCGTAAAACTAGTAATAATTGAAGTACTATAATTAGTTTTGCTTGTTGACTTACCAGATTTTTGTAAGCCTGCTATTACTAAGGTGAAGTCTTAGATGCGTTGTGCGATTACATTATGTGTGGTGTAGGTTCTGGCGCGGCATGTACTGCCGCCACGAAAGTGGAGTGCATCCACGTGAGCCTCTCGGCGACCTCCTGCCGGCCTCCGTGGAACACTGTTCGGCCCTTGATCACCACATCAACTATCTTGCTAAGGTATTGTCTAAATAGCACTACATTGGTGCACGTCCTCATTAAATGGTTAACTGTGACTTAAAATCAAAGTCTTAAGTATATTGCCTTAGTGTTAATATTCATTAAAAGGAAAATATACTGCTTCATGGCAAATTATGGTACTCATATCTGAGACTTAAAATTAAAGTCTTAAGTATATTGTGTTAAGTTTTAATATTCATTAAAAGGAAAATATGCTGCTTCATTGCAGATTATGGTACTCATACCTGAGACTTAAAATTAAAGTCTTAAGTATATTGTGTTAAGTTTTAATATTCATTAAAAGGAAAATATGCTGCTTCATTGCAGATGATGGTACTCATACCTGAGACTTAAAATTAAAGTCTTAAGTATATCGTGTTAAGTCTTAATATTCATTAAAAGGAAAATATACTGCTTCATGGCAAATGATGGTACTCAGCCGCGCAGGTCTCGCAGTAGGTTCCGCTACAACAAGAGCCTCGAGCTGTGTTCCACTCTCGTTCTAGGTTCAAGGTTGAAGTTTGTTGTTGTTGAACAACGAAACTCATGCTTGTTTGGCGGCAGAAGTAGGAAGATACGGGTAGGTACCACCACCCTGCTTATTTCTGCCGAGAAGCAGTAATGCGTTTCGGTTTGAAGGGCGGGGCAGCCGTTGTAACTATACTTGAGACCTTAGAACTTATATCTCAAGATGGGTGGCCCATTAACGTTGTAGATGTCTATGGGCTCCAGTAACCACTTAACACCAGGTGGGCTGTGATCTCGTCCAACCGTCTAAGCAGTAAAAAAATAAAAAAATATACATACATATGAGTTTGTGTGATAAAATAAACATGATTTATAAATTAGTGTTATTTATAGTGCTTTGCTGTATATCAATTGTTGGACAGTTTATCACAAGCTTTTTTTTTTTTTCCAGAGAATTAATACATTCAAAAATCTCCTGTCAAGACGTAAAGACGACAATAGCAAAGATAACGCGATCGTGAACTATCGAAACGGGAACGTGAACTCCGTCGATATAGAAGCGAAAACAGAAGAATTGCAGATCGATAATAAGTTTGTACAACATTTTGATATATAATTATATATATACTATATATATTTTATTGCTTAGATGTGTGGACGAGCTCACAGCCCACCTGGTGTTAAGTGGTTACTGGAGCCTATAGACATCTACAACGTAAATGCGCCACACACCTTGAGATATAGTTCTAAGGTCTCAGTATAGTAACAACGGCTGCCCCGCCCTTCAAACCGAAACGCATTACTGCTTCACGGCAGAAATAGGCGGGGCGGTGGTACCTACCCGTGCGGACTCACAAGAGGTCCTACCATCAGTAAAAATTATATACTAAGCTAGTACAATAATTAAAGTCCTTAGTTTGAAAATAAACCGTAAAGTATCCGAAACGTTGAAAATAATACAATGACAATAAAAAACGCGAGATTAAACCTTCAATTAAAGAAACTTTATTACATATATTATTTAGTATTTTACCAGTTCAGTAGTATTTTTAGTCGAAAACAAAGTTGACTGTTTTTTTTTTTATATTTCTCAGTTTATGTAGACCGTTGAAGAAACATAGATCTAATTTAATTTCCGCATTATAATAATTTCCAGGTTCATTTACGAGTCCGGTGGCTCGTTATCCGAAATGGAGTCTGCGAATCACGACCATCCGCTGAAGGAGACCAGCGCGAATTCGCAGTCAACGAAGCCCAAAAAAATACCATTAATAACTGAGGTATGTACGAAGGAATCTTCGAATTATCTTTTTTGTGAATTTAGTCACACGTTCGTCAGTCGTCATTCAGAATGACGATGATGTATTTTCATATTATGCGGCAACATATGGATCGTTTATTTTGAAAGTGGTGTAAGTCCATTTTCTTTTGTTTCGAGAAAATTAAAGGTTACTATATTTGTTGATTTAAAAATACAGGCAAGTCATATGAGGTCTGGCTATGCCACCTACCTCTGTCAATTGGACTTACACCACTTTCATAATCGATGATTATGCAATTTCATTTACCGACCGATTTTAAGTTGTACAAAACATGGGATTTTTTCGAGAAATTAAACACGGACTAGTTATATATAAAAAATTACATTAAATGAAGCATGAATTACATTATAGCTCATTTTTCTCAAAAATGGACTTACACCACTTTCAAAATAAACGGTCCATATGTATATTACGTATGTATGTGGCGTCTAGTCCTTTAGACAAGTTTCAAGAGCGCGTGAGCTAGATTGTCAAAGTTAATAAAAAACAAGCACCGACGTGTTTTAAAAATTTATGTTGGAACGGAATATATACATGAATGGCAGATATGAAGCTTGACGGAGTGAGAGAGATAAGAGATGTCGTGTTAGAAGGTAAGAGAGATGGCGAATGGATGATATAGTTTTCTTTTAAGTGAGAGGATGAATGAGGGTAGTTACCCGACACAACGGTAGACAGATGTAGAGTAATTCGGAAGACGGAAGACTTCTATGCTTATTTACTTTGCTATAATAAATAGATAGAACAATTGAGGCCTATAAAATCAAAAGCAGCTAAACGCCTTAATGTCGTAAAAAGGATTAACAATGGCGCTATCTTGTTTAGTTAGTTGAATACGCTTTAGTGTTTTTTTTATGTTATAACAAATGCAGCTAAATCTCTAACAAATTCAGTTCAAAAATTTTATTTTTATTCTGTACTAAGTACTAATAAACGAAGTTTTATCATTTAACATTCAGATTATTAGTAATATTCTCATTATTTATAAATCTGCTTTAAAATAAAGAATATCGTACCTATCCGAACAAAGTTATTTCAGCTTCTCAAGCGGGGAGTGTTTCTAACACTTGCCCTAGCAAGAGCAGTACTTCGATGGATCGGGAGGATCCGTAATGACGTGTTTAGGGCCGATTTTTGTAGTTTACCTGAATATTTGACAGACTTGGATTTAGCTGCCTTTGATTTTATAGGCCTCAATTAGACTATTTAAAATCAAGTTTGCATGAAGTAATCAACTTTTTTATTAGTCCAAATAAAATAGAAGATCTCATCATATTTATTTATCGCAATAATCTTGTTCCGCCACATAGTATATATAGAGGGCAAAAATTTCGCACTTACAACATGATTTGAAATGAAACAGAACAGAAAAATAGTTGTTCCAATAAAATTGAGACGGTAACCGTATCTTTCTTTTTTACTATCCATTGCGTCATTCGCTTCGTGATTGTTCATGGTCTCTGATTACAACCTAACGTTCGTTAATTGAGGTCTCAACTCTTTGATTTTATTTTTTATTGCTTTGGTGGGCGAACGAATTGACAGCCCACCTGGAGTTAAGTAGTTACCTGAGCCCAAGACACCTTAAGATATAAGTTCCAAGGTCTCAAGTATAAATACAACGGCTGCCCCACCCTTCAAACCGAAACGCATTACTGCTTCACGGCAGAAATAAGCAGGGCGGTGGTACCTACCCGCGCGGACGCACAAGAGGTCCTACCACCAGTAATTACGCAAATCATAATTTTGCGGGTTTGATTTTTATTACACGACGTTATTCTTTCATCGTGGAAGTCAATCGTGAACATTTGTCAAGTATGTATTTCATTAGAAAAATTGGTACCTGCCTGTTCGAACACCGGTGCATCGCTAGATACGAATGCACCGGACGTCTTATCCTTTAGACCACGACGACGACTTCGAAGTTTGAACTAGTCAACGTGTTCTAGAAACTAGACGCCTCGCTGCCGACGAGTCTGGCGCTGCTCGAGAAGGAAGTGAACACCGTCGCGCTGGACTGGAAGAGCGTGAAGAACGTCACCGAGTGCAGCTGCTCCACGCCCCTGGACCACTACAGTAGGAAGGTGCGTTTTGTGACGTCATTTGTAAGTTACTTTGCCTTTCTATTCGTTTGTCTTGGCACACACGGTAGGCAGCGGCTTGGCTCTGCCCCTGGCATTGCTGAAGTCCATGGGCGACGGTAACCACTCACCATCAGGTGGGCCGTGTGCTCGTCTGCCTACAAGGGCAATAAAAAAAATACACACGGGCGTTCATTCCAATAACAATGTAAGTACAGGATATCAATAAAGTTCGTCGTCCGTGAACATTTTTGAATTACGCGGTAAAAGTTTTTCACGGACGACCTGATATTATTGGTGACTTAATATATACAGTTATAGTGTACACGTCTCGTCTGTGCCTCTGGAATTGCTGACGTTCATGAGCGACGGTGACCACTTACTATCAGGTCGGCCGTAGGTTCGTCTATCTACACAGGCAATAAAAACAGATTTTTAGTATCGGAATAGTAATTATAGTTTCGAAACCAATAACTTCTAACTATAATTATTTGACTATTTCATCAATAAAACAACTAGACGCTAATGCTTCTGCCACGATACATTCTGTGCATACCTAGATTTTATGTTTCTGTATCACGACGAAGTTGACTGCCCCAGCGCGACCACCGTAGGTATAAAATATGAAGCACACCCGAGCCTTAGTTGACTGCCCATTGAGTTTCTCGCCGGATCTTCTCATTGGGTCGCGTTTCCGATCCGGTGGTAGATTACGCGAAGCACTGCTCTTACTTGGGTCAGTGTTAGCAACACTCCCCGTGTTGAGCCCCGTGAGCTCATCTACATGTCAACGAGAAGCTGAAATAGCCTCTCAAGGCTATGCTGATAGTTTTTTTTTATTGCTTAAATTTGTGGACGAACTCACAGCCCACCTGGTGTGGTGGTTACTGGAGCCCATATACATCTACAACGTAAATGCGCCATCCACCTTGAAATATAAGTTGTAAGGTCCCAGTATAGTTACAACGGCTGCCCCGACCTTCAATGATAGCGGTCAAAAAAAGCCTTAGTTGTGCACGTGTCGTGATGGAGCACATAACAATGAGAGCGCGGGCGGTGTGTGTGCAGCACCACTGCTGGGGCTGCGGGCGCTGCGTGTGCACGCGGTGCGTGCGCGGCCGCTCCCCCCTCCCCGCGCTGGCGAGCGCGCGCCCCGCCCCGCTGTGCGCCGCCTGCTCGCCCACCTCGCCGCCACCCGCGCCGCTCCCGCACACAAGTAACTATACAACTTAATATTAATACGTGAAGCCAAAACTTTGTACCCCTTTTCACGAAAATTGCGCGGACGAAGGAGTATGAAATTTCCCACACTTATAGAAAATATGGAGAAGGAGTGCAGAATGCTAATATTTTTTTAAATTACGCATAAAAAATTACCTTAAATCAATAAAAAAATACATTACACACACTACCATATATTTGACATACAACACGCATGCATACTATTGGTTTATTGTCAAACTTTCGTTATTGCAAATAATGTGTGGTCAAATCACAGACCTTAGGTTTCATACTTCAGTGAGTCAAATTGAGAATAGATTAAATATTGTTTGTCTTTTATTAATATTTGTCTAAAGTGTAGTCTTAGCTAAATCTGTGTTCATAAAAGTATAATAGTCTTTGACAATATAATCATAATAATGTTCTAACTTTTAATTCTAATTAATTATAGTAGAATTTCGACTACTGCGGGACCACTAGTAATAATTAATTAACGTGATAATAACTAAATAATTAATTAACGTGAAGCCAAAACCTTGTAACCCTTTGT
Organism: Bombyx mandarina; assembly: GCF_030267445.1. Lineage (NCBI taxonomy): Eukaryota > Metazoa > Arthropoda > Insecta > Lepidoptera > Bombycidae > Bombyx > Bombyx mandarina. The sequence continues at coordinate 17,530,360 of NC_143234.1, forward strand.
ACGAAAATTGCGCTGACGGAGGAATATGAAACTTCCCACACTTATAGAGAATATAGAGAGGGAGTGTGGAATGCTTTTTTTTTAAATTATGCCTAAAAATAGATTAAATTAATGAAAGAAACATGACACACACTACCATGTATTTGACACACGCATTATACTCTTCGTTTATTGTCAAACTTTTGTTATTGCTAGTCTATGGTCAAATTGAGAATAGATTAATATTGTTTGTCTTTAATATTATTTGTCTATAATCTAGTCTTGGCGAAATCTGCGATTATAGAAAAGTAAAATAATAGTCTTTGTCAATAGCACCATAATAATGTTAGAACTTATAATTTCCATTAATTATAGTCGAATTTTGACTACCGAGCGACCACTAGTACAATTTGTTTGTCTTCCCACAAGCTTTCCACTGAATCGATCTGTGATCCAATTATCACCAAAATATATAACAACAATTTTATTTTGTCATCTTTGATAATTTTTTAATTACCATGTTCTAGTGTAACTGCTTAGAGGACCGAACGAGCTCTTAACACCTGTTGCTGAGTGGTTACTAGAACCCATAGAAATCACAACGTGAATGACGCCTGCTACCTTGAGATTTGAGGTCTATGTCTCAAAAATTTAGTAATTACGATAATTTTTTTTGCTGATTTGATATTTGAGTCGTCTATTATCAAAGGTGGCAATCTGTGCATTTGGACAAAAAAAAATTATTGATATTTCAATACAGATTGATTTTAATATAATCGTCTCCTTCAAAGAATACGGTTCAAAACCTGCATTAAATAAAGGTTAATACTTAACTTGTTGTTTATCTAAGATGTCGTTCAGAAGAGTTTTGTGACTGCCAATGGAATACAAAGTCAATAATTCGTTTTTCTGATTTACCAATAATTATCCAAAAGTTACATTGCCGGCTTTGATAATAATCGACTCATTTATTACCCGATGTTATTTCTTCATCGTGGCAGTCATTCGTGAACACGTGTTAAATAAGTGTCTCATTGCAAAAATTGGTACTTGCCTGCGGAATTTGAACACCCGGCGTCTTTTTTTCTAAGACAGGACGACGACTACTGATGACAACACCAATTCAATGATATGGCAATATTGAATTAGTCTCATGGTGGGTCTGGCTCACTCACCCATCAAGTATAAACGCGTCAACGATTCCCTTGCCTCTCTAGGGGATATAAGTTTGAGATCTCAACTACTTTGAAATGACTGTCTGTTTATGTACAGGCAGACTAACATTTGAAAGCGTGATTGCTGAAAAATGAATTCATTTTGATGACGTCAAACTTTTTATTTTGTTCCAGATATAAATTGAAGGTCTCTTTCTGACCGTACAGTAGAATGGAATACATTGAAGATATTATTATTTGCATTTAATACACGTTTTATATTTATTAGTATGAAATAATTTCTATCACAAAATATAATTGATGTTGCAAATTAAAATAGACAGTATGATGAGTAGTTTACAGATGTCGTGTTTGTTAATGAAGAAAGTTTTGTAATATGTGTTTGAGACATATTTAATATTGTTTAATTAATCAATGTCGGCGGATATTGTGCACTCGTCCCACTCTTAATGTTAGCGCAAGAAGAAGATGTCCGGTCCGTCAAGTTTCTGTTTAACACAAAATGTACGTGCAGATGTTAACGATGTGCTTCTAAAATTTAAAGAATAGACCTATCATATAATATCCGTCTGAGCAAAGCAAAAGCGTCCCAAAAGTTTTGCTAGATTCAAAAGAGTATATAACTAAATAACTTCTGGTATTTATGACACACTTGAACATTGACGTCATTATTCAATTAATTACGCTCTCTGTTTAGACTGAAATTATAATATAACGCATAAGAACTTATCAAAACAGCTTTTAATTTAACTTCCCTTGATTGTCTGCATTTAAATATATATTTTTTTCGCTCCAGAGAAGTTAGTCAATTAGCAGCTAAATAAGAAAGTAAATAATTAATAATATGATGTGTCACGTAAAGCTAATAGCTAATTCAGATTTCTATTCCGCTCCTATCTATATATTCTTGTGTAAATTATGTACAAATTACAGTAAGTTTATTTTGTGTATATCAGATAAAATGTTTGAATATTGGCTAAGAAATATAGTATGTTAATCCGTAGGCGATTCTTTAGTGTTGCACACCATTTTATTTTATTTTATTACGAAACGAATGCATTATGAATTGTCATAACTTGAAACGACGGATTTGGTAAGTTTTACCACCACTCAAGCCGGACGGACCATACACTGACTGTCCGGATATTCATAAGGATATCATATTATATACACGAGCTTACGATAGGCAGCGGCTTTGCTCTGCCCCTGGTATTGCTGAAGTCCATGGGCGACGGTTACCACTCAACATCAGGTGGGCCGTATGCTCGTCTGCCTACAAGGGCAATAAAAAAACCTGTGGCTGTTGTTACCCTATTCCTTAGCTTTTCCATAGTACTACACTGTTGCTGCTCCTATTCATGGCAGTTGAAGCATTTATACATTTCTGTCTGAAGATTTTGTTATTGTATTGATGAGTGAACTCACGACCGACTGACTATCCTAACATTGAATGCCGCAACTCACTTTGAAACACGAGATCGAAGTTAAGGACTCCGGCTTAATCGCTTAACGCCAGGTGGCTCTTGAGCTCGATCTTTGAGCAATAAGAAAACACAAAAAAGCAGCTGCGTAGTAGGTAAGACTCATGGCTTAACTGGTCCATGATCGTTGGCAACCCATCAGGTGAGTCCGTTTATTATTGTAATCCGAGCATTATTATCGGTATTATTACCGGCGTTCGCACCGTGGTACGTGAGGAATGTCGAATGTCACATACTACTGATGTAGGTATCAGAGCTGGCTGCCTCCTTTAAGAGTGATTTAAATCATCCAGCGAAGCCGGGCATGGTTGATCTCGGTATGTTATAGATAAGCTAGATGTGTTAAAACACTGACTCTTCTTCAGAATATCTATAATTTTCCCATTTCCCATTTTTGCTAAGGTCATTTCTGTGCAATACGGAGTTAAATGCCATACCGGAGGTCGCTTGTGTCTGGATAAAATCACATTCCCTTTTTGAAAAATGTCTATTTTTCCGTTTAAGTTAGCGAGTACCGCTTCGGGTGTTAAAGACCATGCTACCCGTATTGGCTTTCCAAATCTATTTGTGTTATATCTTAGTTAATTAATTATCCTACTTAAGTTGGCTTTAAAACAGGTACAACAGGAGTACCCCACTCTGAGTATTCCATTGGTTCAATCCGTTTACTTTTGACGAATCTTTCAATTTCTTGTTTAACTTTGTCCTTTAATGCAAATGGAATAGTTCTTACTGGCATGAATATCGGTTTTGTACTTGGGATCAATAGACAAATGGATTGGCTCACTCTTATAGTTTCCCATACCCGGTTTAAATAATATACCATATTCCTTTTTTGTAGTCTTTATTAATTAATTTTTTTTAAGTTTTTCACATTTTTTTTGTTCAAATCTGGGGTTCTATAATTGTCGGTAGTAGATTCATTCGCGAAGCAGTTGCTCTTGAGTTGGTAGGTCTCGCTTGGGCAGCTATTAGCAAATCCCATCCCTCTTGGCTGAGTTTTTGCTCGCCCACCTGTCTTAGTGAAACTGAAAAGGCCTCCGGGCCACCAGTAATCCTTCAACCCAAAAAAAAAACCACACTCACTAGAGAACTTCTCCCGGAGTGAACATTGTGCTTTTAAATGGCCCTTCTTTCCGCAGGAAAAACATGAGCCACCTTGTATGTTCATAGGTATATGTAATTGTAAATCTTGTTAAACTTCATGAAAAAAATGCCGGCGTTTTAGGGATCGAGGGATCTTTCAACTTAGATTCGATATCAAAAAGTAATTTTGTACGACTCGCGAATGATCAGAAATAGTTATCGGTGACGCCTGCGATATTCATTATACCATATTCATTATAAAGATCATTGTCCACATCTCAACTAATGACGGACATAGAGGTTCAATTATCGGAATAATTACGGATGATTTTATAAGCACGTACGGTTTTTTGTAACTCTTCTACAGATTTCGATAATTTCTATAATAGTTGTCGATTTCGCCTTTTTTGTTTCTTCCACCGATGGCGTCGACGGCGCTGTGATATTTTTTTCTTCAAACCCTGTCCGGAGGTGCTTGATTAAGACGTCAAGCTACTACTCCTACTCGATGATGATCGAGTTCGCTGCTCCCATGAATGCGATTCACGGTTGTGCAATTTTGTATTCGTCCCGCCACTGATTGCCCTTGGGTCAGTTTCATCATCGGACATCATAATTAATTATTATACATATCTTAAAAGAATAAAAGGCCTAAAGAACAGCACTATGAGAGTAGAAAAATAATAAAATTAAACTATTGATAAACATGTAAAATATTATTGATTAAAGAAATGAGAATAAATTAGGGTAGAAAGAAAAAATGTCGAATCGAATTCGATCAACAAATAATATTTTTAGAAACAAACGAACGATATTACCGTTATGTATATATGGGCGCAAACGCCACTGTTGGCAATAATTAACATAATAATATATAGTTTAGTTTATTATATGTTAATATTTGTTTATTGTTAGCAACAAAACTGTTATTCTACCATATTTAATAATTAGCAGACACTGTTTTGATGTGAAAATGTTCAGAATATGTTTAATGTTTATATTATTGTTTAAAAACACAAATGACTGTATAAATGATTAAATATGAATAAAGCATAAATATTAATAATAATTTATATTATAATTAACAGTACTAATAATTTAATTAAGTATTGTTATAGTTATGCAATGATGTTGTTGGCGCCATCTATTATTAGGCTGGATAATAACAATGTTAGTTAATATTACTTAAAAGTAATTCATGTAAATTAAATTAAATGTGAGTCATGTAAAATCACTAAAATATGTATTTTGAATATTAAGCTATGTTTTGTGAATTGTTTCGCAGTAATTACATTTGTTTGTATAAAAGAAGTTGTAGTTGCTATAACCAACACAAAATGGCTAATTGTGTAAAAACCACTGAATAACTCAGGCGTGGCTTTTTGTTGTAAACAAGTAATGTTAAAGTTTTATAGAATTGTATTGTATTTTCATTGTAAAAGAAGTTATGTGTGTAAATCCTGGCTTAACGCCGACATCAGAAGTGGGATCACAGCCCCAAAATTAATCGTAAGCCTCCGAATGAAGTAGCCCACTGTTGAACTAGTGATGGGTCTCCCAACCTGTATTAAAAAGGCGAAAAGTGATGATAGCTGCAAATGCTGTACCCTTGTAGTGGCATTATAACTTTTATTTGCCGCCGTTCAGCTCCGATGAGGGCGTGACATCAAGACCGATGCGGAAATGTGGACGAAACTATCATGAAGCTAATTGTTTCATCGCATGAACATCGAGTTCAAAAGAGCAAGCAAGACATAAGCCGATATCTGGTCTTTGTATTGAACCGCATTGGAGCAAGTGAGGGACGAACTGATCCATGCATTCAGTAAAGTTGTGGATATTTAAAATGAGTTCTAGACCGTGGATGTTTTGGAAAAGCTACTGACGCTGAGATGGTAAAAATACTGATTTCAGGTATTTATCTTAAATTTATTCGATCCAAGTTACTGAGAAATACGCTGTGGTATGTATTTCGCTTCCTAAATAATATCGATTCTAAAAACGTTCCGAAAGCGTCAAATTGAAAATATTCTGTAAATATAATGTTAATAATCTAAACATAACTCAGTTTTATCACAATCACATAATGATTCCTTCAGTTTTCGTGGCACTTTTAGTAACACTAAGGTTTTAAATGTGGTTACTGCGTCACTTGCGTCATTTCGAGGAAAGTTGTTACCGCCGTCAAGATGACAAACGTATCACCACAAATAAGACTTCAATCATTGCAGATCTAGTTTAGTAAGCTAAACAACTTCATGTAAAGTTTTTGAGCATAAGGGGTCAACTGATTTCAAAACAAAGCATTGTGACTTTTAATGGAGAAAAATACTAGAACTGTTATAGAATTTCATATGGTAATCATAATCATATGGTAATACTGACAGTCTTGCTGACATCCTAATAGGTTTTAATCTTTTAAAAATAACTGTTCTCAGTGTTGCACTCTTTGAAGAGAACTTATCTATTTTTATAAGTTTCTATCTAGTGAATGCTCAAGTTTGGAGTCATTATTCAATCATCATGTAACTTTGGCAAATCAGTTCTCATAGATGGTAATCAGGCAGATAAAAGTTGGATTTGAAATAATTAATTTGGATAGGACAGTACAACGCTGTACTTACTGTATGTCTCCTGTTTATTGCGAGGAGGTCAAGCATATTACAATAAAAATAAACATAAACTTGTAATAAAATGCCATAATAAGAGACAGCTCATCCCTGTTCAGCAGCTCCATATTATTACTTTTCCTTTCATAATTATTTATTTTTGGATGAGTGGGTGATTAACTCTCTGCACCCTAGGTTTCTAGTGGGGATGCCACTTTATTATTAGTCAAGAAAAAGGATTGCACAGATCTCTGTATTGATTTCTGATTTCAAAATCTTAGTTACATTTTTGGAACCCTGTCACTTTTAAAAAATTCACCAAGATAAAAGATAATTCAGGAGTTTTAAAAACTTGTGAACAGTATGAAATTCAGTACCACATTATTGCAAAGAGAGCGAGCATGGTCAACAGGCATGCTGAACTATTGATGGGTTATTATAAATGTCACATGTTTGTAAAATATAATTTAATAAGCTCTAACAGGCAGCTTTAAGAATCACAGTTGATTAAAAGCTACAGCACAAAAATAAAACAAAAATGCAGAGGCATTAGGAGGATGATGTTCCCTACCTGCCATTAAAATAAAGCCAATTGGAAATGGTCCGCTGAATGATGAATTAGGGGAAGTTGAATCAGCTGGTGAGAAATGGATGGACGAGCGGTCTCTGCCATCCAATGTGTTTTGATAAAGGTAAAGGTAAAGGTTTGGTAATGGTAAAGGTTTGATACAGGTAAATCTATCCTGTTAATGTCAGAGGATGCTGATAACTGAAAAATTGACCGTATGGGCAGAGAGATTTGTTCTGCTGTAAAATGATTTATAATTTGTTAAAGTGTCTACTTTTATTTTCCTATCCAATTATCCTTCCTAAAACGCTGGCCGGCCACCATGCGCATCCTTAATCCTGGTCTTGTTGGCTAGATCCCGTATGGGTGATGCCTTATGAGTTGGCTAGATCCCGTATGGGTGATGCCTTATGAGTTGGCTAGATCCCGTATGGGTGATGCCTTATGAGTTGGCTAGATCTCGTATGGGTGATGCCTTGTGAGTTGGCTAGATCCCGTATGGGTGATGCCTTATGAGTTGGCTAGATCCCGAATGGGTGATGCCTTGTGGGTTGGCTAGATCCCGAATGGGTGATGCCTTATGAGTTGGCTAGATCCCGTATGGGTGATGCCTTATGAGTTGGCTAGATCCCGTATGGGTGATGCCTTATGAGTTGGCTAGATCCCGTATGGGTGATGCCTTATGAGTTGGCTAGATCTCGTATGGGTGATGCCTTGTGAGTTGGCTAGATCCCGTATGTGTGATGCCTTATGAGTTGGCTAGATCCCGAATGGGTGATGCCTTGTGGGTTGGCTAGATCCCGAGTGGGTGATGCCTTATGAGTTGGCTAGATCCCGAATGGGTGATGCCTTGTGGATTGGCTAGATCCCAAGTGGGTGATGCCTTGTGAGTTGGCTAGATCCCGAATGGGTGATGCCGAGTGTGTTGGCTAGATCCCGTAAGGGTGATGCCTGGTAAGTGGGCTAGATCCTGTAAGGGTGATGGCTTGCGAGTTAACTAGACCCGTATGGGTGATGCTTTGTGTGTTTGGTAAATCCCGTTGGGTAATCCTCTTGTGTGTTAGCTAGATCTCGTAAGGGTGAATGTGCTTTGTGTGTTGGGTAGATGCCAGTAGGGGATATGCCTTGTTTACTGTTATGTGAAATGCTAAAACAGCGCAAGGGACGCGCTGGAATCAGTATGGCCGTATGGGCGCAAACGCCACTGTTGGCAATAATTAACATAATAATATATAGTTTAGTTTATTATATGTTAATATTTGTTTATTGTTAGCAACAAAACTGTTATTCTACCATATTTAATAATTAGCAGACACTGTTTTGATGTGAAAATGTTCAGAATATGTTTAATGTTTATATTATTGTTTAAAAACACAAATGACTGTATAAATGATTAAATATGAATAAAGCATAAATATTAATAATAATTTATATTATAATTAACAGTACTAATAATTTAATTAAGTATTGTAATTGTTATGCAATGATGTTGTTGGCGCCATCTATTATTAGGCTGGATAATAACAATGTTAGTTAATATTACTTAAAAGTAATTCATGTAAATTAAATTAAATGTGAGTCATGTAAAATCACTAAAATATGTATTTTGAATATTAAGCTATGTTTTGTGAATTGTTTCGCAGTAATTACATTTGTTTGTATAAAAGAAGTTGTAGTTGCTATAACCAACACAAAATGGCTAATTGTGTAAAAACCACTGAATAACTCAGGCGTGGCTTTTTGTTGTAAACAAGTAATGTTAAAGTTTTATAGAATTGTATTGTATTTTCATTGTAAAAGAAGTTATGTGTGTAAATCCTGGCTTAACGCCGACATATATTATGTGCACATACATAGCATGTTCTTGAAAACCACTGAATTTTAAAGAGAAGTATTTCTCTTAGCACACGTGAACTGCGCGGGAAAAGTAACGCCAAAGACAAACAGGCGCGGTGTCTCAGTAAAGTGTAAGGGAGTGTGCGAAAGAAACAGAGTTAGCTTTAAAATTAGATTCTACCGTTTTCTATTTTTATATTTAAAAAAAAGTTCTTCGTCGTCATCTGCAATCTTACTTAAATACAAAAATTGTTAGCATAAAAATCGTTGTTTTTTTTTTAAATATTTAATAATTGAATAAAATCTTTTGTTTGCTGGATGCCATTATATCATTGGTACAATCGTTAAGCTGGGATGCCAGAGAGCATTCGTCGTGATTCTTAACACTTATATTAATGCATCGATCCAAATTCTTCTCCAATTTCTTCATCAATTTCGTTTCTTTTGCATGGAATTTGCTCACTAATGCCATGAGATTATCTGGAATGTTATATAAACTTATTGACGTATTTTTCTTGCCGTAGACAGGAGGATAATTTCACATCCCAACGGTTTGTGTCACTTTGAATTCTAACGGCAACCACCTAGACTCTAAGCGCGTTAAAAAAAACAGAAAAGTGGCAATAAATACTTCGCGGCACAAGACAATTTTAGAGTGACTTTGTTTTTATTATGAAATTATAGCGTTGTTAGACATTATGCACTTCACGGTTTTCCGTAATCCCTTGTCATATTCGTCAAAGTGTAATATCATTATTAAAGCTAGTTTGGTTTCTTTGGTCTAACGGATGAATGAACATTTCTGTTAGAGTACTTGCCAACGATTAAATCGCAACATTATCACCTGAGAAAAGGTCTATTGGGTGGTTGGTTTATAATTGGTAAGGTTAGACTAGTTTCTTAAAGCTTCGAAAACCTGAACTATAGGAGAATGTGCTGTGCAAACCACATTTGCTTCTACGATCGTAGTGATGGCAGTTGTCATTTACTTAATGGGCTATTGATGCGGTCTCAAATTAATTTGGTTTTAATTTTATATGCTTCGGTATCTCTAAGTATGTAGCTCAAGAGATACCAATGAATTTTACAACATATACTTTTTAGGTGCTCATGAAATCACTAACAGTGATAAGATTTGTAAGGCAAAACAATGCAATTAGCCTCACCATAACAGCATATAGGCTTAATTCAGTATAATAATAATAAATTTTATTCGATATACGCTTATTTCTAATCTGTGTATTTGATATCACGAAATCATATCAACTATTTTTACCTTTATTGACTTTCCCGTTTTGAATTACACCGTTCTTTTTGAGTACACAAGCAATCAGACACTCCCCATGAATCGGCGATTCTCGCTTCGGAGAAATTCGTTTGATCGGCCTCTTATCTTTGTTCTGTACTTCCTTCAAACATTCCGTCATGTTGCGTTTGAAATCTAGGACGTGTGTCGACATTTCATCTGGTATAGAGCGATAAGACCAGTCTGGCTCACGGTTATTGCCTTCATTTGCAAATAAAAAACATGTTATTATAAATAGCATATACTTGCTAAACCAAAAATCAATAACCTGAATAAATGAATAACCTGAGTATTAAAATCGTTATTTTTTGTGGATTTCACATAAAGCATTCTATTGATATGTCTTCGGGCTCATTCAGGATGCACCAGAATGCGACCCCAGCTTTCGAGCTACTGTTCATTGAAAGTCACTACTTAACTACTCACCGAATTGTCTTTACTCCTTTTCCTTATCTTTAGCACTCCACTGTAACTTATGTAAGCTTGTGAGGGTTGCCTAGTGAGAACCACGTCCTACGCATTTCTGCCACGAACCGATCGCGCATTCCGGTAACGGGTGTCATAGCCGTCATACAATTGATATTTTGATTTCATGACGATGAGCGTTGGCATTCAAGTGATAATATTTATGGGCATCAGTAAGCACTGAGTATAATAAAGATCGTATATCAGTCAAATTTAAGCTAACTATGATAAAGAACGCTTGTATTAATCGTACGAGTTTCTTCGAATGTCGACGAGTTTCATATTATGCTTAGCCTGTAACATCAGCCCGCTGTGTTTATCGCAGGGTCGCGGTGTGTTCATTGGCGCGTTGCTCTGGATTCGACGAGCAACGCGCCGCCCTCGTCACGGTCATTGGTTCAGACCTCACGCTTCATGCCGCGCATCGTGGCTACGATGCTCGGCAGCGAGGCGTCCTGGAAGGCAATGCTCGACCTCCTTCTGCGAGTCCACCATCTCGCAGAAGGAGACGGCGGAGCGAGAGAGGGAGAGCTCTGCCCATTCCGCACCGATCCGTCGCCGTGGAGCCGGGGGCCGGAGGCGGGAATACGCCCGTACGTCCCGGCCCCTGTAGGTAGCGGCATCTCCCCGGTGAAGGTCAAGGGGCGACCTGAGGGGGTAGAGGCCGCGCGGCGCGCTGCCAGCACTCTAGCGCGCTGCCGTGGAGTAATAGAGCGACCGGTCGACGGTGTATCGCGTCCCGACCCGGCAGGCTGGTTCTGGTCCAGCGAGGTATTCCGGGACACCAGCGGCACCGTCTGGGCGGCCTGCCGTACCGAGATGGCCGACGTTTCAGAGCCTTCGAAGCGAATCGAATCCATCGGCTGGGCGTCCTTGGGGTGAGCCGCGCCGTCTGGTTGTGGTGTTGACCGCGGTAACCCCCCTACCTCATCCGGGTTCTGACCTCGGAGGGGATCGGACGTCGGGTGTAAGAGTGCAAGGGAGTCGTTTAGTGGGTGGGCCCTAAAATCCTTGGGCCCGCGGTCTGCTCACAACACCATGCAGATCGTTGAGTCTCACATACCCCGTGCGCCCCTTTTGCGCGGGGACCTCGTAGGAAGTTCGGCCCCGTACCCGAAAAAAAAAAAAAGGGTCGCGGTGTGGTAGTTAATACGTGAAATAGCTGTCTTAGCTGTAACGCCTTTTTCCGAGATATTCGGACAATTTTTAGTAAATCCCCCTCCTCTCAGTTGGTCGGTAATATTGAAACTGTGAGCCACTTAGGCAAATAGCAATCGTTCCATCCCCAAACAAAAGACAGCAAATACTACTTTTCTATGATCTGTTATAGAATTAATATTAATTATTGTTAATATGATAAATACGTGAAACCAATGATTATTACCATTTCTGCGATTCTCCAACTTCAAGTTTCTCGTAATGACGGTATCTTTATCGATTTTTACTTTATTTATTGTTTTTATTCCCACCACATGATCATTTTCTGCTCCATTTTTTTTTCCAACAAAATCTCCATTTACTGCCAATTGTATGGTGAACAATAAAATAAAAAAGATTGTTTGGGACGCCATCGTGCTGAAGGTTTGTGAAGAAATTACTTTAAAACAGGTAAACGCTTTTTGATAAGAGCAGTTAACAGTAATTTAAATTGGAGCTATGGGTAAATTGGCTATTAAATTGGTCCTCCGAGCTCACGTCACCATACGTCTGAATAAAAGTAGCGTAATTTGTTCAAATCTTAAGAAAAGTTACCAACGAGAACACATAATTTTGTATGTGAAATATAATTTTAAGGTGTAATCAAAGTCATAAGCCTATAGTTGCCACGTTTCTTTATTGATAACTTTTTCTGAAGTGCTATACCTACACATTATGGAGTGTGTCCAGTCTTGTTTTGTCTCTCAGATGTGTTTGCAGATAACATGCATAATATGAACTCCAAACTTGCTTTAAAGATCTTGTTGGAATAGCGCCAGCTCTCACAGTCTTACGCCCATTGACATATCGATTGCCGCAAGTATACTGTATTAAGTCTAAAAACTTACTTTATCAGGAGAGGTGATTAAAGTTATTTAATTGTTTTGCCTATAAATATTATGTATTTACAAATGATAATGACTACTGTTTTTGAATTTTTAGTATGCAGAAGTGTATCCTCTGCAATTATCTATAACTATCATGCTCTATTTATCATAATTTCTAAAGAAATTTATACTTTTTTGAAAGAGGGTACTACTTGCGACTGTATTCTTTTGAACATTGGTTTTGGTTCAAGATGTTAAGTTAAAAAAGAAAATAGTATCTATATATTATTAAATAAAATAAAAGGGCTTAAAAAAAAATATTGGTTTCTCATCCATTTATTAGAGGAAGATGTCAACAACCGTTTATAAAAATCTGATAATGAAGAATCAAAAGATAACTAAACATTTCGCAATAGATTACAATTAGAGACAAATTGATGAAGTGAACGTGTTTGTACCAAAATCAACCATTAATCAAAAACTTAAAATTTATAACTGAAAATTTAACTTAATTTTTTTGTATAAAACAATCAAATTGGTCAATCTCTCAAGTGTCAGAACGCTACTTCGACAAAGCGGCGCGAGACGAAAACCCTCTTATCGTGGCTGCCGCTAATTACTTATCCGACCGCGACCGGTCAACACAAAACCGCCGTTGCCTGAAACATGACGTCTTGTAAAATCCCCCGGATTCACTCTCACTGCTTTTAGGCCTCTCAAGCACCGATCATCATCCTCGTCGAACTCTTCGATTCGACCGGCGAACTAACCCATAGACACAGCCCACTGAGTTTCTCGCTGGATCTTCTCAGTGGGTCGCGGCTCTTATCCGGTGGTAGATTCTACGAAGCACTGCTCTTGTTAGGGCTAGTGTTGGCAAATTCTCTCAGATTGAGCCCGTGAGCGCTCACCTACCCATCCGGGCGTAGCTGGAATAGCCCCTTAGGCTACCAGCGAATAGGAGGGGAAAAAAAATCAATGTCTCGCTTGAAAAAAAACTCACATTTTTTTACAATAATAACGAAGTAATGAAATCGTAAACAATAATTAAAATAATACTTCGAAGATCTTAGAAAAACACCAAAATTATAAATCTTGATAAAAATCTTCAATATTTGGGAATAATGTTTTTTCAACCAATTCAAACAGTCCCAGTTTCCTTTTTTTCATAATTTTAATCTCTGTATAGGCTGCAGGTAAATAAATTCAGTGACATCAAGTTGTCGCCCTCATTTTTGGTATGCCCCTTGATTAAGAATTCGTGTGTAATAGAATTAATCTTTTCACTTCCATTTATGTACTGTCAAGATATAGATTGAAATCATATAAAGGTTTTTCTGCTGCCAAAATTCATTGCATCGAAAACATTTTACTCCTTTCGTGCATCCTGGTGATCAGTATCTCCACAGTTATAGCATCGTTTAGTATGCATTGGTTTCCCTTTTTTAGATGTAGCTGGTGCATCTATAGGTTTATGTGAATAAGAGACTGATGTCTTCCTTTTTATTTCAGCGTACAGGTCTAATTTCTTCCTAAAGTCTTACATATTAGTAGCTCCGTACAATATCGACTTATTATTTTCTGTATCTCTGATACCATCAATAATATACTCTATTAATGACTCGTTATCAATTGAACCCAACATTGCTATTTCTTTCATGTTTAAAAAGTACTGTTGTAATGTTTCACCATTTGTCATCATCTTGCGGGCAGCGAGCCGTTTGTGAATTGCGGCACTATTCAATTTTATTCTGAACTCTTCAATTAACTCTTCCTTTAAAGAATTCCAATTTTGTACCTCACAGGTACGTAAAAATAATTTGGCAGTGCCAGTCAATAATCTTTTCGCGTAAATAAATTTTTCTATATCGCCCCATTGCATGAGCGAAGCATTGTCTTCCAAGTCTTTTATCCATGTTGTCACAGCATAGTTATCATCTCCACTCAACCGCGTCATAGATCGTTCTAAATCATTAAATGCGATTTTCGGAACGGAATCGATTGGGTCTTCTTCATCTCTTAACTTCTTTGGTGGCATCTTAGTCGTTAAGATAAGTCGTCAGTCGTAAAAGGTGAAAGATAAAGAAAACTTCACGTAAAATGAATGTTCCGTAACACAAATACGTGTTAATTCGTGGTGATTTCGGAACGCATCTGACGTCTATAAAGTCTATGAAGTTCTATAAACTGTTTCGTAATGTTGGTCACACGTAGCTAGCTTCACTTTTCATATTCTCTATGATAATTTCATGTTAGGTTATGAGAATTTTCTTTGTCTTCAACACTTTTGAAAATAAAGCTTACTCACTTCATATCCCGGACGAGCCCTGTTGGCGCCGTTGCGATGAGATGTTGGGTGCAAGGCTTATACGAATAAAAGTGGACTGTATTTAAAGCTGGTTTATTAATCGGATCAAAGTTAATACAGTTTTACGGGACCGACAATGATTGCGCTTTTTCGTCGATGCACGTAGTTTTATTCTGTCACTCCACGCCTCTCCCCCGCTTCCGCCGCGGTGAGGAAAATAGGGTTGCTATGTTTCGAACATGCTCCCCGGGTTGAAGAACTTCAAATATTGACTGGTAGCGGGCATATGTTGTTGTAAGCGCGTCGTATAACACCTTTCTTGGTTAAGATATCTGCCACACGTGTAATTCCAAATTAAGCCTATGACAGAGATCCTCCGTAATAAAGTTAGCAGTACTCCCGTTGTCTAAAAGAAGACGTGCAGTGTGCGTTTGCCCCTTAGAGTCTAAAACCTGAACTAACGCCGTAGAGAGTAAAACATGTGATGAAGTATCAGTAGCCGTGGCTGACACGACAACGGTTTCAACTGCGGCTGTTTGCTTCGTATAATGAAGAAGCGTGTTGTGTTTTAACTTGCAGTACTTGCAATGGCTAAGCTTACATTGAGAA
Source organism: Bombyx mandarina (assembly GCF_030267445.1). Taxonomy (NCBI): domain Eukaryota; kingdom Metazoa; phylum Arthropoda; class Insecta; order Lepidoptera; family Bombycidae; genus Bombyx; species Bombyx mandarina. Next base: position 17,545,806 of record NC_143234.1, read on the forward strand.
TCAGTGTGTCCAGGCCTCAGACAGTTAAGGCACACTCTAAGCTCTTTTGCTTTCCTAATACGTGTTTCAATCGACAAACTTCTAAAAGACTCGCACGCGTACAAGAAGTGTTCCTGATTACATAACGGACACGCAACTGTTTTATTTTTGTTAATGGTAGTTAGTGCTTTAAGCTTAAAATGTTCATTTTTAGATTTGATTCGACGCGCGTCCTCTAACGTTTCCAATAAATCGGCTTTATTTGAAATGAATTTAGTAAATATTTTTAGAGTTGGAGGGGCGCTGAGAGTATTACGATGCTCTTCCCAGCCCCTACTAGTGATGCTGTCCAATTTAGACGCCATCATATGAGTCACCAAAGTGTCGCAATGTTCGACAGGTTGATCCAATGTGGCTAAGGCTCTAAGATTTTTGTTGGTTACATCTACAATGTGTCGTAAACTCTTACTGCATTCTTTTTGTATGACGTCAACATTAAAAAGAGTTTGGACGTGATTGTTGACAAGTAAGCGCTTATTGTCATAACGCTCACAGAGAAGAGTCCACGCAGAAGAGTAGTTATCTGCTTTAAAATCTAAGCTTTTGATTACTAAAGCAGCGCTTCCATGAAGAGAAGCTCTTAAATAGTGATACTTATTAATACTATCAAGGGTATCGTTTTCATGAACCAAAGAAATATAAGTGTCTCGAAATTCAAGCCAGTGCTGGTAACAACCGTCAAAGTGGGGTACATCAATCTTTGGCAACTTAATATAGTTTGGCTTTTGACTTAACACGGTGGTATTCTTCATGCCATTTTCAGAGCTTACCTCGGACCTACCGTCATTATTTTTGCGTTGATCCAACAGCGTACGCGCAGAAGCCACAAGCTTGTAGTACTGCGACTCAATGGACTCACGATCCTTATAATGGTCTTCCGGCGCGTCTGACAGCATCTCGATCTCACTCTGAAAAGTGTCGAAGTCCCCGTATAAGGTTTCGAATTTCTCAAGACGTACTTGGAGTTCCGAGAATTGCACATCATTGAGATAATCACAACCCCGTAGGACATCCAAATACGTAGAGAATTGTGTTATTTTGGCCTTTATTGAGGCCCTCCTTTTAATTAAGTCTTTTAATTTGCCTTCAGGCATCTTTATTTTGAGTACCAACTATCTACTTCCCAAAGGCAATGAAGCAACTAAAAGCAAAAGTTGACCCTGCCAAAAAAATTATAGCAATAGACTGCCAAGCAAAATCTAAGTCCTGAATAAAGTATAATAGCAAAAATTATTAACAGCTGTACTTAAGGAGTGTTATATTTCAAACTACCCGCGATATATATTTTTTTTTTTCTAAACCTGATTCAAAAGATTATCCTACGAGTACCTCCTCTTCACTATCGGTGTCAACTTGTTTCCTTTGGGTTTGGGAGACGTTTGGAATGCCTGACAAGTGAGGTTGCGATATACTCGCTTGAGCGGGTTGTGAAACTTCTCTCCCTGTTACTTTTGCGGTGTGTGATGTTAGGACTCTGACTGCTTCCTCTATTCTTTGAATTCCTCTTTCTAACCTCATGGTTGTCTCGTTGTTTAGTGGGGGGTTTGTGACTTGAGAAGACAATCTGCCATCTGAGGTTGATGGAACCGAGCAGGTCTCTGTTATGGTCTTAATAATGGAGGCTTTAAGGTCGTAGTAGCTCATAGAGTCGACTGAGGTTTCATCAGCCCCCAGTCTTAGACCTTGTTTTTCCCATCGGACATTTAGGAATTTGATCGTTGTCTGATTGAGGGAACGCCAGGCTTGTTCCGGTTCAGAGTTCTTTAAGAGGTTCCATTTCCTTGGATAGGCTTGTCTGTCGGTAAGGTAAAGACTGTTTAAGTAAGAGTACCGGATGTTACTAATAAACAGGCTCCTTGGACATGGGATTCTGGGTAGGGCTGGATACTTCCTTGTCAAATCTGTCTGGACAGGGTCAGGATCCAATTCGTCCTCGAAGGTGTCATCTGCGTCGGCATCAATCTGAATTGCTTGATCGGCAGACTCCTGACCTGCATCGGACTCTTCGACATGCTCGGGTGTCTCCCGGGAGGGGGTTGTTTGGCTCTCTTCCTCTCGAGACTGAGAGGGTGCTCCGGCGTCCCTCCTCAGGCTGTCGATTATGTTTGTTGTTGAGGAAGTCGATGATCTGGTTCTTCTGTTTTGGAGGTATGCTGAAATGTATTCGATGATTAATGTCTTGATTTTTATTTTTGAGGTAGATTTGATGTGGCCGGAAGCTTGTAGAAGTTCTGGATAATTCATTGAACGTTCCAACAAAGGTGGTACCATTATCAGACAGAATTGATTGTGGCTTCCCGCGTCGCACAGTAAATCTATTCAAAGCAGCAATGAATGCATCCTTGGACAGGTCTGAGACAAGCTCCAAATGTACGGCCTTTGTTGCCAAACATACGAACACGCAGATGTATGATTTTATTAGTTTAGAACCTCTACCTTTCCGGTTTGCTACCAACACTGGGCCAGCGTAATCAACGCCAGTTTGAAGAAAGGGATATTCCAGGTGCACACGTTGACGTGGTAAATCCCCCATGGGTGGCTGAACAGGTTTCGCACAACCTTTTTAGCTAAATTATTGCCACCAATGGGCCAATAGTTGTGCCTAGTGATTGCTAATAAGAGTTTAGGACCACAATGTAAATGTTTAAGATGTAACATTTCAAATATAAGATTAGTTAAACGATGGTTAGCGTGGAGAAGAATTGGGTGCTTAATATTAAATTCGTAATCTGAATTGTTGAGTCTACCGCCAACTCTCATCAACCCATCGCTATCGAGGAAAGGTGACAAAGAAATAAGTTTATTTTTAATCGGTAAAGGCCTACCAGCGATTAAAAGAGAACGCTCTGCAGAAAACGATTCTTCCTGAGCTGCAAATAATAAATGGTTTGTTGCACTTCTTAATTCTAAGTCAGTTAGCCTCCCTTTTTGTAAATGTTTATGATTACAATTAGATATAAAACGATAGATATAAGATGTCACGCGAATTAACCTAGAAAATCTAGATGTGTTTTGAATTAGATTTGACAATATACAATTTTTTGAAGAGCCTTGATTTATGTGTAAAGCATGAACAGTTTCTAGAAGATGATCAGTATAATTTGGGTTAGTTGGCCAGTGTGATGGGTCCTGAGCTAAAAATGAAGGTCCCGACCACCATAAAGCGGAATTACGTAAAAGACTAGCGTTCAATCCTCTAGATACCAAGTCTGCTGGATTTTCCTTTGAAGGGACATACCGCCATTCGTGTCCAGCGCAGATTTTCTGTATCTCAGACACACGATGAGCTACGAATTTTTTCAAATGAATTGCAGAAGAGGCAATCCAACCGAGAACTATGGTTGAGTCCGACCAAAATGAACACCTTTCTACTTTTAATGTTAAAGTCATGGTGATCTTTTCACATAATTTGGAACCAAGCATGGCGGCACAAAGTTCCAGTCTTGGAATCGTAGTAGTTTTTATAGGAGCTACTTTGCTTTTTGATGCTAAAAGAATGGTTTTTATGGATCCGTCTGACGTCTCACTTCGAACATAAACACATGCGCCGTAGGCTCTCTCCGATGCGTCCGTGAAAACATGAAGCTGTATTCCAATCGGCTGAGAAATAACGCAGCGCGGAATTAGAATATAATTGAGATGAGGTAAGGTTTTAACAAAGTTAAGCCATGTCTTCTTTAAAGGTTCCATGATCTCAATTATATTCTAATTCCGCGCTGCGTTATTTCTCAGCCGATGGCTTTTTTGGTGGTTGGCTTTTGGCCAATGGTTTGGCTTTTGACTTAACACGGTGGTATTCTTCATGCCATTTTCAGAGCTTACCTCGGACCTACCGTCATTATTTTTGCGTTGATCCAACAGCGTACGCGCAGAAGCCACAAGCTTGTAGTACTGCGACTCAATGGACTCACGATCCTTATAATGGTCTTCCGGCGCGTCTGACAGCATCTCGATCTCACTCTGAAAAGTGTCGAAGTCCCCGTATAAGGTTTCGAATTTCTCAAGACGTACTTGGAGTTCCGAGAATTGCACATCATTGAGATAATCACAACCCCGTAGGACATCCAAATACGTAGAGAATTGTGTTATTTTGGCCTTTATTGAGGCCCTCCTTTTAATTAAGTCTTTTAATTTGCCTTCAGGCATCTTTATTTTGAGTACCAACTATCTACTTCCCAAAGGCAATGAAGCAACTAAAAGCAAAAGTTGACCCTGCCAAAAAAATTATAGCAATAGACTGCCAAGCAAAATCTAAGTCCTGAATAAAGTATAATAGCAAAAATTATTAACAGCTGTACTTAAGGAGTGTTATATTTCAAACTACCCGCGATATATATTTTTTTTTAAATAAAAGTTTCTACAATGTTTTATTAGACGGCGAATGAGTTATTTTAAAAGTTTAGTATTAAAATGAAATTGTGAATTTAAATCTAAATCTAGTGTCAAGCAAATGATACACTACAATAATAGTTTAAAGCTATACCTAACGAAATGTGCAAATGTAAATTATATTAGCGATGAAATGAACAAGCGTGAAAAGCAAAGCTCTTGTGTTATTTTATGTTGTGTTTAATAAAAACTTAATGAGAAGCATAAAAAGTGATTGACAAGAATGAGAAGAATGACCTTTGGACCTTTTGTTAATAGTGAAAATGTTGACGGTAGCAATTAATTGTTATGGTTATGAATGTTAATGTTAATGTTAATGAGGAATGGAAAGAATAAAATATAAGGAACGATCTTACGTATCTTTTCTTTGTAAACCTCCTGTGACTTGATCCTATGAGACCTTGAATAATGGTGTTGGTTGTGTTGTACTCAGCTGATGCGGCAATGTTGTACGTTTGTTGGATTGTTGTTTTTTAAATGTTGTCGGTGAGCTGGATTCGGACTTCTTCTGTAGATAATTATGGGCGTTCCACGAAGGTAATCCACCTGAGGCGCTGCTTGAATTTGAAGTGTAGGTAGGCGTTGAAAAAACTGAAGATCTTCTTTTTCAAGCAGTGGCGACGAATTTCCAGCGGAATGTAGACCCACGAAGGTTGATAGGCGTCCTAGGCTCCAAAAGACTTCTTTGAAAGACCCGATGTACTATCTTCTTCCGATAATGTTGAGGTTTGAAGGACCATATGTTGGCGCCGTTGCGATGAGATGTTGGGTGCAAGGCTTATACGAATAAAAGTGGACTGTATTTAAAGCTGGTTTATTAATCGGATCAAAGTTAATACAGTTTTACGGGACCGACAATGATTGCGCTTTTTCGTCGATGCACGTAGTTTTATTCTGTCACTCCACGCCTCTCCCCCGCTTCCGCCGCGGTGAGGAAAATAGGGTTGCTATGTTTCGAACAAGCCCCCAAAAATTATGTGGGATGGCGTAGTAGAATAAAGTAATACTTCCTCAACTGTTTTACAATTAATTTTATTTCTCGTCTTAACAACGGAACGTCTTACCTCTGACACCTTCTTTTGACAACCAACTGACTATGACATAATACCTAGGCGGCACTGAAAATTTCAGGAATTAACGAAGTGACACAACATTACTATTAAAAATGTATTTATTGCTTTTCGAAGTATTCTCCGCGAAATTTGACACATTTTTCCATACGATGGAACCAATCATTGAAGCAACCATTCCATTCGGAAGTTGGGGTCTCCAAAATGGCCGTTTTGTAGGCGTCCACAGCTTCTTCAGGTGATGAAAATCTCTGTCCACGCAATTTATTCTTTATCTTAAGGAAAGTATAGAAATCATTAGGGCTTAGGTCGGGGCTGTACGGCGGATGGTCTAATAATTCTATGTTTTCTTGCTCTAAAAACTCTTTTGTTCTGTGCGCGGTGTGAGAACTCGCATTGTCGTGATGGAGGATGATGCGGCGGTTGCAGTTCTCTTTACGGAGTTTAGAAACGACCTGTGGCAAACAAATGCTAGCATACCATTCTGCATTAACCGTTCTTTATCCCTCAAGAGGAATAGTCGTTACATGGCCGGTTTTGGAGACAAACGTGGCCACCATTTTTTTTGCAGCACTCCGTGAACGAACAATTTTTATTGGCTTTAACTCATTTTCGAACACCCAAACTCGTGACTGGTTTTTTGTTTCGGGTTCGTACGCGTATATCCAGGATTCGTCATCTGATACAATGTTGTATACAGCATTTGAGGATCCTGCGTGGAATCTTTCGAGAGTTCTGACGCACCAAGTCACGCGAGCCGCTTTTTGCTCTTCACAGAGCGAATGCGGTATCCATCGGGAAAACAACTTTTTTACACCTAATTGTTCATGCAAGATTATTTGTATTTGACTCATGCCAATGTCTAAAGTTGCCTGAATTTCGCGGTATGTCACATGTCGATCTTCCTCAATCAGCTTACGCACAGCATCAACGTTTTCTTGGGTGACTGCAGTTTTTGGACGACCTTGACGGGGATTATCACTGAGCTTGACACGTCCACGTTGAAACTCAGCAAACCAGCGATAAATTGTGGTTTTGGATGGGGCTTCATCACTAAATGCAGAAATCATCCGGTCAACACACTGCTTTTGTGTTAAACCACTTCGAAAGTCATAATAAATCATCGCTCTTGAATTTTCTCGAGTCAATTCCATTTTCTCAATTACTAAACAAGTTTGACAAAACTTCGTGACAAGACCGAGGACAGGAACAGTGGAAATATTCCATTCCCGATACTTTTAGTGCAGCCCTCGTAAATACACAGATTAAACTAAACTATTCCGACATATATGTCAACCAAATATATCTTATTACTTACTTATTAATATACTAACTTATTAATCTATTTCTTTTTATCACTTTATTTACCACATTTTTACAGAATTCAAAAAACTTATTACTAACGTACTTATTTTCTACTATTTTACAAATATTTTCTATTTTTATCACATAATTAATGAGATTTTCCGTATCGTATCTTTCTCTACCAAAGAAAGGGCATTCTGTTATGATGTGCTCTACAGTTTCCGGTTTTCCGGCTCGCAGATACACGATGGGTCCCCCTTACATTTGAAGCGATTCAAATATGCGGAAAACCCACCGTGTCCTATCATTACCTGCGTTAAAAGACCCTTCGGCTTTACGTGCCGGACTATGCTGTAGGCCTTTATTGCGTCTGGGAAGAAAAGCTTCGTGGTTGCTGCGGTTTCGCCATCACTGTACCTTTTGTTCCATAGGTTTGGTGGTGCGGTAGCACTTGCACAATTTTTGGGCAAATCCTCTTTGAACCGCATTCAGCAGCTTTTGCACTCCCTGTTTTTTAGCTGAGGAAACCCACACACCAGAGGCTTACATGATCACTGGCTCAACCACAGCACAACGTAGATCGACCTAATTACGTTTATTAACTAACTCCTTTTGATATTTCTTACTCATGCCAAAACACATTAAACAAGCCACATAGTTAAGCCAGCTCATAATATAGTAAATACAATACTCAATAATAAGTGAAGAAAACATAAAATAATGATTTATTTTGGTTTTAACAGACAAACCTGGTTTCTACTTACTATGAGGGTACAAATACAAATGCTAGGAGTATGTACTGGGAAATCTAACAAAAAACCGAGTAATGGGTTACACATCACTATAATGTCCTGAAAATTAAATATTGATCACTTCTTTTATTTCCTGGGAATTCGACTCGAACGACCATGCAGCGGACGGTTTCTTGTTTATATTTTGGGTTTTGATGAGGAAGATTTTACAATACAAAAATTAGGATGCACATCTCATAGCTGACAGTTTATTGAAAACCATAAATAAAATCAAATTAAAATCTATAAAAATATATATGACATTTGTTGCTTTGCAATTAAACTTTTAACAGCCTCTGATAAACAAAAAGTAGCTGTAGCAGTTTGTTTCTGTCTAGTTTTGACACCTTGGTCTCTTATAAACCGTGTCTGAGAACGCGGCCTTTACCTCTGCGTTCAAATGAGGTGCATTGATTAGGGTACAATTCCCTGGCAGTAGGTACTTAGATAAAAGTTCCTTTCTTGTTTCTTTAGACAACCCAGATGTAGCTATGTGTTGTAGGCGTACTACAAGATCAGACTTTGATGGATCTTCTCCCAATACCTGCAGCAGTTCGTCATCTAATTCCGCAACAAGTGGTTGTTGTGGCTCCGATCTCGGCGCGTGCGGCGTCCGTGCGTTGCCCGTAACGCTATACTGTCGATTATATTCACCTTCGTTCGACGGCATATCTGGAATAGCAAGGTAAATGCTACATTACAACTGGATATAGAGAGAGAGAGAGAGAGAGAGAGAGTATTCTTTATTGTACACCAAAAAACAAATAAACAGTGCGATACATTAAAAACAAAAAAAGTACAATTGGCGGTCTTATCGCTAAGAGCGATCTCTTCCAGACAACCATCAGGTGGACAAGAATCATTTGGAAACGAACTACGCGCGGTGTACCATTCCAGTGAAATACATATAAATATATGTACACATACATATACACATACATATCTCCGTAAATATACATACAATTAATACAAAGTATTATAATATAATAATAATTATTAAAAATAAAAATAAATAAATAAAAATTAAATAAAAATTAAATTTAAATTTTGCTTCTTTACACATAAATAAGAATAAGCAATTTACATATAAAAGATACTTAAAATACCTTTGAAACATATACAATTTAAGTAGATACCAATTTCAGAAATCTACCTTATCACATATTAAATCGGTTGACTAATATTTAAAAAATGTTCCTTAATGAGGCGTTTGAACGAATTTAATGTTTCAGCATGTCGTATACGTACCGGGAAAGCATTCCACAAACGAATAGCTTGAACAGTAAAGGAATTATTGTAGAACCTTGTCGAATGCACTGGCATCATTAATTGCATGTTGTCCGTTGATCTCTGGGATATACACATGTGTACAGGTCTGCACAGGTAAGTGCCGATAGTAGGTAGGTATCAGGTCTGCACAGGTAAGTGCCGATAGTAGATTAATAATATATTGTGAGTGGCAATCCCAAAGATAAATATTTACGTGAAAAGTACGTACATATATAGGTAGGTACCATGTTCTTGAATAAAGTGATGACCCCAGAGGTTACTCGCAAAATTGATTTATAACAAAATCATTTATTTCAACTTAGATGTCAGTATAACACACTTGTTGAATGTCAAAATATAAATAACAATATTAACTCTCCCACCGGTTCCAAAAAAAGCCACAGTCACGAGAAGAACCGGCGAAACAAACTCAGCGGGCTTTTTTTTTGCTTTTTTCTGAGCAAAAGCACATTTTTTTTCTTAAATAAGTAAAAATATTTACAATAAACGAAAAAACAAGTAAAAAAATACAATTAAAAAAAATAATAATAATGAAAAATGAAAAGGCCAGGAGCGAACACCTTAGTAGTGCCATCTAGTAAATTATCCTTACCTTTATAATATGCCTTGTTGCACAAACGTTCCTTGACAGTTTTCTTAAATCTATGAACAGGTAGTAATTGAAAGTTTTGTGGGATTTTGTTGAAAAGTTGTACACCCAGCCCCCTAAAAGAGTTGCTTATTTTATTAATTCGAGCCGCCGGCAAAGCAAGCCTGTTTGTTCTTAGTGCTCAAATTATGCAAAAACATGTAGATATGTCGGTCGATGTAAGTAGGTAGGAACATAACCAAACCAACCTTCGTATCTTGACAACTCCTGCGACGGCTGCTGGGGCGGTGGCAAGCCGGCCGACCTCAACCACGTCGGTGGCGTCTCGCGACCACGCTGCGAAAACGTTCTCCTGTCGAACTTAAACTTGTTGCTCGACTCTATAGAAACAGTCGTCGGTAAGACGGGCGTCGGGGCACTGATGGCTGATTGTTGCAGTTGAGGAGGCTACTGCAAATTAATATTAGCGGGAGTTTCTTCAGTGTCTTCATATCTTGCTTGCATAAGCATCCTTTCAACCCGGGATACTATTGGCTGCGCAACCCCCTCGCTCTCACTGTCAGACTCTTCCTCGCTGCCTGAAAAGAAATAAGTTACAAGTGTAAGACTTCTTGTAAGTCCGCACGGGTAGGTACCACCGCCTTGCCTATTTCTGCCGTGAAGCAGTAATGCGTTTCGGTTTGAAGGGTCGGGTAGCCGTTGTTACTATATTGAGACCTTAGAACTAGATGGGTGGGGCATTTACGTTGTATATGTTTTTTTTTTTTTTTTTTATTGCCTTTGTAGGCAGACGAGCACACGGCCCACCTAATGGTGAGTGGTTACCGTCGCCCATGGACTTCAGCAATGCCAAGGGCAGAGCCAAGCCGCTGCCTACCGCTAAATGTCTATGGGCTCCAGTAACCACTTAACACCAAGTGGGCCGTAAGCTAATCTACCCACATAAGCAATAAAAAAAAACTGGTTTTGATTACGATATGTATTTTACATCAGCGATTGTTTAAAAAAAGGTTTGTGTCTTACCATAATTAAGTAGAGAGATCATCTTATCATCTCGGAGGGATCTGTTACTAGACGGACGGATTCTACAAAATTAAAAGTATATTTTAATCAATGGTAGTCATTATTTTATCTTGTAGGTGGTAAACCGAGATGAACTTACAGTGGTCGACCAATTTTTAAAGAAGAATAGTCAACTTCCGAACTTCTGAGAAATAAAATAAATATTTAATAACATATTAACTTAGCAAAAAAAATAAACGTATAAAGTTTTGTTTGATAAATAGTTACGCAGGCATGGACAAATTTCTTGTCCACGAGAAGTCGATGGGATTGGTTGGTCGACCATCCCCATGGACGACCAAACAGATTCTACTCTGAAAACCATAACAAACATTTGTTTACTATGGATATTTGTTTTACTATCAAGAACATAAATATTTAAAACAATCAGAATAGTCACCTTGGGTTTTTATCCACCATAGGAGGGAGAACCCTTACCCTTTTAGGGTGGAGGGCGAGGGGATGAAGGGCGTCTCCAAGGGTTGGCCCATTGGCAAATTTTGCAGTGTATCAGAGAACACTGAAATATGCATTGACATTAAAAGAAATATTTAAGGAATAAATCAATAAACAAATTGCAAGAAAAAAAGAAAAAACGATTAATCAATATATACCTAGTCAGGTCATAAATTCTGTCACATGTTTAATGTAAAATAATTGAAACAAGTTTATTCATTATGTAACCATTCATATACCAAAATGAACTTAACAAAATATAGATTCTTATGACACTAAAGTTTATTCAAAATGACCTCCGTGATTTTGAATACAGGCCTTCAATCTGCGCGGCCAGTCGTCTATCGCAGCACGAACGAGGTCCATGTCAATATCGGCGGCTACCTTAATCAAGGATGTCTTGAGTGACTCCAAATTGGGACGAGGCTTTGAGCACGCCTTTTCCTCCAGGTGTTGCCATATCTTGTAATCTAACGGATTCAAATCTGGACTGGAGGAGGGCCAGTCTTCGTGCCGGATGAAGTCGATTTCACGCGCCGCCAGCCAGTCTTGTGTGCTCTTCGCTCTATGAGCTGGCGCCGAATCTTGTTGGAATACCCAGTGCCTGTTATTGAACATGGTATGAGAAACAGGTTCCACAAGGTTCGTCAGGACTATATTTTGATACACAACTGCATTCGTTTTTACACCTTTCTCACAAAAATGTACCTCTGTTAAGCCCCAATAAGAAACTCCCAACCATACCATGAGCGAGGATGGAAAATGACCTTGTTGGACACGCGGAATACGGTTGCTCCCTTCTTCACTACTGTGTGCGTACACCTTATCATTTTGTTTGTTGTAGCTCTCTTCTACGGTAAAAATTTTTTCATCCGAAAAAATAATTTCCCGATCATTTTTTCCCGCGTACCGCTTCAACAAAGCGCGGCATCTCTTCAGTCTCAGGTCCATTAGACGAGCATTCAAACGATGTCCTGTTTTTCTTCGATATGCCCGAAGCCCTAAGTCTTCATTTAACACCCTTTTCACCGTGGTTCTGCTTAACCCCATCTGAAGGGCCAACAGTTTCTGCTTACGTTTGGGATTTCTTTGAATTCGCGCCTTCACAGCTTTTATCACTGCTGGAGTCCTAACAGACCGAGGGCGACCACTTCTTGACCTGTCATCTACACTAGAGTCTTCATTGTATCGTTTGATGGTACGATAAACGAATCTTTTGGTTATATTCAAATTTTTCAGTATGTTAAAAATTTTAATTGGCGCGTAACCGCAACGATGCAACGCAATAACTGCAACACGGTCTTCTTTAAGCGTCCACTCCATATTTAAAAATGAGTAAAATTCTAAAAGTATACATTTTTATTTTCATGAACAATTCGAAATTCGAATTCAATAAACTTTTTTGTCGCCAGCATTCTAAAAGAAAAGTTTTTACTGTGTGACAATACTTATGACCTGACTAGTTATATATGTTGGCACACACCAGGGATGGCTAAGCGGTAGTTTCCGTCATCAGTCGTATTTGGTTGAACTCAGTTTATAAAAAGTCAATAAAACCTTTTGAACAATAATTATTGAAACTCAACACACACAACTTTCACAATGACAGGGTAAACCGACAGTTTCGTTCCACATACCGACAGACTGACTGACTGACTGCCAGAGACTCACTGACTGAGACGGACGGAATGACTGTCTGACACGGAATGCCACGACTCTGTCCACGTACCGCCATTTTATACTGTGGCGTTACGGAGTCTACCCTTCATTTTGTGATATTTATCAAAACAACATTTCATCATTTAAAATAATAATCAAAACCACCGTCCTAATATTACTAAAAGTCGTTATCCACGACAACTAAAAGTCGTTATCCACGACATATAAATAATTACAATATATAAAATAAAATAAAATTTTGAGTTTTAGTTTGAAAAAGCTATTGCGGCTCAGAAACCGAAGGCCTGTCCGGGACACGACGAAGTTGACCACCACGTGTCCGCACACCTCTTGCACCACGGGCTGCCATACTGCTACGTGAACGGACTCTACCACCAACCTCTAACAAGCCCACGCCCACTTGCTTCACAGTTTTCAGTACTATTTTGTACAAAATAAAGCCAACATAAACTAACTAAGCATGCAAAATAAACACATGCATGGTTAAAAAATTGTGAACATTAGAAGTGCTAAAATCAGTCAATCTAATCAAAATTAAAAGAAGTTACAAAGAAACATTTAAAAAATCTAATCGCAAAGAAAAAAAAAAGAAAAAAAATTGTTTGGCTTATGTGAAGAATCTGGTATCATAACTGATATAATATGTATAAAAAAAATTAAATATCTAAAATAAAAAATAAATCATTAAAAAAATTCATATGAAATTGAAAGGTCTTATCCATAATATTTTTACCAGCGGTCATTTTGTCATTTGACCCGTCTAGTCTGTGGTGAGTGGCTTTTAGTTGTACTTTGGTGGAATTATTTATCCCGAAACCCAGCGCGTAACAATATTTATATAAGTCGGTCGGTTCCATTGCTGTTATGTCTGTGTCGTTTATTACATAGTCGCCGGGCTGTATCTTGCCTCCGATAATATAAAGTGTTTTACATTTGTCTAAACCAAATTGCATGTTATATATTTACTGAACTCTGCTGTTGCTTCTACAAATTTTTTCATTTCTTTTTCTGATTGTGAGTATTGTTTCACGTCATCCATGAACATGAGGTGTGATTTTTTCTGTGGTATTTTTGAGGCAATACCTAGCGCGGCAACGCTCTAGCAAGTGAGACAGGAGGTTAAGGGCGAGACAGAACCACAGCGGGCTTAGTGAATCACCTTGGTAGTTTCCTTTCTTAATAGATATTTGACGTGTTGTGATAGAATTAGGATTGCAATTAATTTGTAGCGTGGTTCTTCATAGGGGCATTATATTTCATAGAAAATCTATAATTTCTTCTAAATCTATAATCTCACTCTCCTAACTACTTTATTTGATCTGTTGCTATTTGTGTATTGTGTAAGTCTTCCGCAGTTTGCTCTCACTGTTTCTATGTATTTTTCTAGCCTTTGCTGCCATGGTGATTTCGTGTTGTTTTTTTGTTGTCTGTTACCTGTGTACACTGTTATTCTGTAGTTTAGTTCTTCAGAGACAACTAGTGCTGTGCAATAGATTAGTGTATGTTTGTCTATAAGTTTTGCCTCATTAGTTAAAAATGGTGGTGGTATAATTATGTTCATTAATCAAATTAACTAAACGAAATAAATTAGGGTTGTATCTGAGCTTAGGGAGTTTTGGTCGAGCAGCTGGGTCCACACCGGCATATTGTGTTAGAGTTTTTGTAAATTTGTCATGTATTTCTTGGGTACAGGTGTTGGTTATTAAATTCTAATCTGCGATGACTAAGTTCTCAATATCATTTTCTAACATAAAGGTTAAATTTTCAGTTTGTGAGGAAGTGTGTGATGTCTGTGTATTCTTGCGATTGATGGGATGTGTGAGATTGTAAAATTGGTTGAGATTGAGTGTAAGAATGTGGTTGTTCTTGTACAATATTTTCGTCTGTGTCTTGTAATAATGTCATGCATTAGAGCTTATTATCTTCAGATTCTTCTTGTAACTGTAAGCGGACTTCTTCTCTCAATTGGTCTAATATTTCTTGAGAGAGAAGTTTATTTCGTACTATAAATCTCCGCTGGTTTGATATTCTTTGTTCTAAAACGGTTACTACCCGATATTGTTGGGAAAAAAGTTGATGCAATTGTTGCCTGTATGTGGTCATGTCGTTCTCTAACTTGGTTATGTGAAAGTAATGCAGTAAAGTAAACGCATGATAAACGTATTCACCACATCTTTGCTCCATTTCTTGCGTTCTCGTGATTTCTCAGCCTTGGTGGATACAGGCAAGAAGGAATTTGCCTCCCGTACACAATTCAAGATTGGTATGGGTGAATCTGGATTAAAAGAGAGTGTTTGGGGTGACGATGGTACGGGAAGTAAAGATGATCTGTAGGGTGTGTACGATACAATACTTGGGCTATATGGTTCTATTGAAGTGTTCGTTCTGACTGTTAAACTATCACCCTGCGTGCCCTGGCGATCGCCTCCGGGCAGCGGTTCTATACGTTTACGTTTAGATCGTAGCTCCATTTTTGATGGGTTTCCAGAGCCACGTTAGCCACGCCAGTAATTTCAATATTTTTTTTCATACTTAAGCTGATGGTCTAGAGATACCATATCAGCGTCACCGGGCTAGTAGGTGAGCTCACGGGGCTGAAACCTGCCGATGTTGCTAACACGAACCCTAGCAAGAGCCAAAGCTTTGCAGAATCTACTACCGGATCGGAAATGCGACCCCCTTAGAAGATCCGGCGAGAAACTCAGCGGGCTGTGTCTGTGGGTTAATTTACTCGCCGCGCCCGTCGTCGTAAGTGACGGATTCGACGAGAACGATGTCCGGAGGTAATTTCTTATTCGTGTGTCCGCCCCACACGTGAACACCTACTTCAATCAGGACGTGTGTTATTATTATTTTTATCGACTTGTTTTCTCGGCGGAGCCGGTAATTGCATGTTGGTACGGGCGCAAGCCAAGTGCGAACTGCTTGATATTAATGTTTGTGTGTTGGGTGATGGTGTGTTATCTTCACACGGCGGAGCACACGCTCGCGTACTGCCCCGCTTTCGCGGAGCATCGCCGTGTCCTCGTTGCAAAAATAGGACCCAACTTGTCGCTTCCGACAGTCGTGGCTACGATGCTCGGCAACGACGAGTCCTGGCAGGCGATGCTCGACTTCTGCGAGTCCACCATCTTACAGAAGGTAGCGGCGGAATGGGAGAGGGAGAGCTCTTCTCCCCTCCCGTGCCGCCGCCGCCGAGCCGGGGGTCGGAGGAGGGCGTTTGTCCAGCTCCGGCCCCTATGAGGAGGCAGTCTCCTTCGGTGATGGTCACGGGGTGACCTAAGGGGGTTGAGGCTGCGCCGCGCGCTACCGTCACTCTAGCGCCCTGGCACCTGGATCGGCCCCAAAATTGGGCCCTGTGGTACCCCGTGCGGAACTGGCTGCCTTTTTCCATACATTGTTCGGTACTTACCACGAGCCTCCCGATTTTTTAGGTAATTCTCTATTAACTTAATCACATTATTTGCCATTCCAGCGTTAAACCGTTTCTTGCTTAGCCCTGCGTGATTTATGGAATCTAAAGCTTTACTGAGATCAGTAGAAATCATCGCTACACTGTTGCCCTCTGCCAAAGCGTCTGTGATAACCTTACCAGTTCGTAAAATTTGGGTACCAGTCCCTTTATTTTTTGTAAAACCGTGCTGGTATTCTAGGATAAGATGCAAACGGTTCACTTCTGAGAGAAGTCTGCTATCGTTCGCACAGCTTACCCATAATGTTAAGTAACATAATGGGACGATACGAGGCAGCTTCGGTATGTGATTTGCCTGGTTTGTGTAAGAAGATACAGTCTCCCAGCTTCCAGCGGCTTGGATAATATCCTATGCGTAGAGTGTAGTTTATTGTGTTTGTCAGTGCGGTATAATATGCTGGGCCAGCAAGTTTTATTGCGTCAGCCCTTAGTTGATCGGGGCCTGGCGCTTACTTGTTCTTGAAGAGGCGAAGAGCTCGTATTACCTCGTCTACGTCGGTCTCGGCCAGCGGTTGGTATGGGGTGAAGGACTCAGAATTTTTATGAGTGTCATCCACATTTGCTTCTTTTACTATTGCCGTGTCAACCAGAGTATTGATCGTTTCTTCTTCAGTTACAACTCCATGTAGATCAGGTAGACGCTGAGGCTTGATCTTCAGAGAGCGTTGAATAGTCCACATCTTAGCATTGTTGTTTTCGGGACTATCAATGACGTTATTCCATTGGTTCTCTCGATACTCTTGCAGCGCTTACTTCAGTATAGTCTTTGCAGCGTTGTATATCCGACGGAGAATATGTCCTCTTGGTGCATTTTTTGCTTTTAGTTTGCTTCGTTTGCGATGTTGTATCAGGTATTGGATGTTTATTGGCAATTCCTCCCGTCGTGTTGACTCTCGTAGCGGCGCCATCTCATCTAATGCCGCCGTGAGTACATTTTCCAAGTTATCGACGCATGAATCTGCTTCAGCATCAGTGGTTGGCACAATTACTGGAAGATTTGCTTCGATTAACTCTTGGAATTTGATGCGAGACTCCTTAGTTTCAGTAATGCTGCTCATCTTTCGCCTCAGTAGCACATGTTCGTGCGCCTCTATATCAACTTCCAATTGCCACGGATAGTGATCTGACGAGATAGAATCGAGTTGCTTCGTTCGATAAGTGTACTCCATGGCCTCTTGTGTCACCAGTGCGATATCGAGTATTCCGTTTCCTTGATGGCAGGGTCGAGATGGTTCGGGGGCGCTGGAGTATCACGGCGTCCCTGCGTACCTCCGCCGGTTGATCGGCTCCTATCTCGAGGACAGGTCGATCATATGCGTCGGACACGGTGGGGCGGTCTACCGCTTCCCCGTCGAGCGCGGTGTTCCGCAGGGGTCTGTCCTGGGCCCCCTGCTGTGGAACATCGGCTACGACTGGGTCCTGCGGGGCGCCCTATGGGGTTCCCTCCCCGGGCTAAGTGTCGTCTGCTATGCTGACGACACGCTGGTCGTAGCCCCGGGGAGGGACTACCGGGAGTCTGCCCGTCTGGCTTGCGCAGGTGTGGCAAACGTCGTCGCAAGGATCCGACGGTTGGGGCTCAAGGTGGCGCTCGAAAAAACCCAGGCCCTCTTATTTCACGGGCCGGGACGGGCGCCGCCTGCGGATGCCCACCTCGTGATCGGAGGCGTTTGTATCGGGGTCGGGGTGACCGGTCTCAGGTACCTCGGCCTCGAACTGGATGGTCGTTGGAGCTTCCGCGCTCACTTTAAGAAATTGGGTCCTCGGCTGATGGCGACGGCCGGCTCTTTGAGCCGGCTCCTTCCAAACGTCGGGGGTCCCGATGAGGCGGCGCGCCGCCTATACATGGGGGTCGTGCGGTCGATGGCACTATACGGTGCTCCGGTATGGTGCCAGGCCCTGACCCGCAAGAACGTCGCCGCGCTGCGACGTCCGCAGCGCGCGATCGCGGTCAGGGCGATCCGAGGATACCGCACCGTCTCCTTCGAGGCGGCGTGCTTGCTCGCCGGGGCGCCACCCTGGGACCTGGAGGCAGAGGCGCTCGCTGCTGATTACAGGTGGCGTAGCGACCTCCGCTCTAGGGGGGAAGGGCGCCCCGGCGAAGGTGTAGTTCGAGCGCGGAGGCTCCAATCTCGGCGGTCCGTGCTGGAGGCGTGTGTCGCCGCTTGGCGGACCCGTCGGCCGGCATCCGTACCGTCGAGGCGGTCCGCCCGGTTCTCGTGGACTGGGTGGGCCGCGACCGCGGATGCCTCACCTTCCGGCTGACGCAGATGTTGACCGGCCATGGGTGTTTTGGCCGGTACCTCTTCAAGATAGCCGGAAGGGAACCGACGGCGCAGTGCCACCATTGCGCGGACCGCGACGAGGAAGACACAGCGGAACATACATTGGCGCGTTGCTCTGGATTCGACGAGCAACGCGCCGCCATCGTCGCGGTCATAGGAGAGGACCTCTCGCTGCCGCGCGTCGTGGCTACGATGCTCGGCAGCGACGCGTCCTGGAAGGCGATGCTCGACTTCTGCGAGTCCACCATCTCGCAGAAGGAGGCGGCGGAGCGAGAGAGGGAGAGCTCTTCCCTTTCCGCACTGATCCGTCGCCGTCGAGCCGGGGGCCGGAGGCGGGAATACGCCCGTACGTCCCGGCCCCTGTAGGTAGCGGCCTCCCCCCGGTGAAGGTCAAGGGGCGTCCTTGGGGTGAGCCGCGCCGTCTGGTTGTAGTGTTGACCGCGGTAGCCCCCCTAACTCATCCGGGTTCTGACCTCGGCGGGGATCGGACGGGACCTCGTAGGAGGTTCGGCCCTCTACCCGAAAAAAAAAAAAAAAAAAAGGGTGTAAGAGTGCAGGGGAGTCGTTTAGTGGGTGGGCCCTAAAATCCTTGGGCCCGTGGTCTGCTCACAACACCATGCAGATCGTAGAGTCTCACATACCCCGCGCGCCCCTTTTGCGCGGGGACCTCGTAGGAGGTTCGGCCCTCTACCCGAAAAAAAAAAACCAGCGCACCTGCGGCTTGTGTTTGAGAATGTCCAACCTGTTGCATTCTCAAATTTAAATCTCACACGTTAATCGATGTGGTATTATCTTCTAACAAAGCTTCCCAGTCCGCCCGAATTTGATAGAAACATAAATGTGGATTATACAACCCTCGCACGATGATACCACCGTCAATCGTTTCTAGCCTGATAGCTACTCCCTCAATACGACGATCAACGTCATCCACGCCTGGGATCACAGTCGTTAGATTCCAGCGAAGACCTTCCTTTATGTACATTGCAGTGACAAGATGAGTTGCCCTAGTATCGTAAATTTAGTTAAAACCTGGAATGTTATATTTACACTTTGTAAAATCTACTTTACACTCGTTTACTATTATAATATCCGGCCGTTGTTTGACTGCCAGTTGCTTGAGCTCGATGTGTTTGTTGCGAAGTCCTTGAATGTTACAATGTACGATTCTCACACACTGTTTTCTTCTTCTGAGCGTATTTGGCAAATTATCCATTGATAAGCTCAATTACAAAATCCAAAATTGTTTCTGCGGGATAGCCTTTTGCCTGCAGACTTTTCATCAACTCTTTAAGTAGTCAGGTAACGCCTTCGCCATGGATTCATTCTCAGGGGGCT
This sequence comes from Bombyx mandarina, assembly GCF_030267445.1. Lineage (NCBI taxonomy): Eukaryota > Metazoa > Arthropoda > Insecta > Lepidoptera > Bombycidae > Bombyx > Bombyx mandarina. The sequence goes on from NC_143234.1 coordinate 17,565,566, forward strand.
TGTGTGTGGTTTTAGTGCTACTTGAGGCACCTGCTGCTGCTGCATAGCTGGTTCTGTCGACCCGTGTGGCTGCGGCTGCTTTTATATTCGAACCTTCTATCATACGGTTTGTGGGCTTTTGTGTAAGTCCTTCATTATTGACGAAAGCCTGTCGCCTGTTTTTCTGTTTTTTTATTTCTAACTGGAATAGCGGGCACTTTGCCTGTCTTGCTGTATGACCAATTTCGTGACAGTTGTAGCACACATGCCAAACATCTCCCATCTTCGCGTTGCTCAACAGAGTCTGGTTGCTCTGGACGCCGGCAGTGAGATTGCACATGACCAAATTGCCAGCACCGCTGGCATTGTGTCACCGCGGTGTCTCGTACCATGTATTTTTCGATTGTAGCACGCTGACTTAAGATAAACTTTATATCGCGGGCTACTCGCATGTCAGTTTCACCTGGGAAGATGAGAATCAACGCTGAATTTTTCATAATAATTACCCGTTCCATCTTGATTCCATATCTCGCAAGAATATCGGCTTTGATTTCTTCCTCTGTGTAACCTTCGGCGCGGACCCCTTTAGCTATTAGTTTCTTTGCCGGGCGATGATCGTCTTTTCATCCGTATGTGTAGTAATTATATTTTTCTGGGTTTTCATTTAGTCGCCTCTGTATGGCTTCATAAGCTTCCTTGTTTTTTGGAATAAATGTTATTTTCTTGCTCTTTGGATTAGCGCGTATTTCACAATTACTCACTCGAGCAATTTCATTAGCCGCCTTCCCCTCGTTTTTATCCGAGATCCATGCGTAATATTCACATATAAATGGAGGATATCGCTTTGTTCTTGTATCCTTCGTTAAATTTTTATTTGATCCATTTGAAGCACTGCTTTGTCCCGTGTTGTCAAAAGGGAGATACGCTGGTGAGACGCCAATAGATGCCGCCCGTGTCTTATGAACACGTCGTCGCTTGGTGCCCCCACCCTCACTCAATACTGAGACGGTATCGTCAGATTCCCTATCTCGTTCTTCCTCATCAAAAGCAAGCGGTGAAAACATGTTACTTGTTAGTATAGCGGTCGGCTTCGGTTCTACTCGTGGTCGGTGTTCTTGGTTTGGTTTTGGCTGCGGTTGAATTCCCGCGCTTTGTGAACCCCAGTTGGGAATTATGTTATCACGTGACGCTTGGTTCGCGTCCCGCGACGCCACGGTTTTAATGCCTCTAGATTAATTATATTTCATAACATTATCTTTTGCGGATTGCTCTTTTGTATGACTTATTCTAGTAGCCGGCGTCCACGATCCCTCGACTTGCTTTTTTGCCATAGGTTTGATGGTGTCGCATCTGAACTCAACGCGGCTCATCTTCTTGCAGTATGTACATATTATTCTTTCGCGAATAATGAATTCGTTTTGTGCGATCACTTGAACGAACAACGGTCCTGAGCATTCACACAGCGGGCCTTTGCCTTGTTTGAGCTTGTTCGCATTTGCGAGGTAATGCACATACTTTGTATTGAGTTTAACGGAACCATCTGAGATGCTTTCTAGTTCACTGCGAATAAATATTTTGACAGCACTCACTTGTTCACACGCACACTTGTGATTCTTAGACATAGATTGATCGCCAATCCAGTCGTAAAAATTCGCTTTTTCCGAAACGATGCTACAATAAAAACATTGCACTGTGTCTAATCCATTGCGGGAATTAATTGGAGCTGTGTCAAACACAATCTTCTTAAACGGCGATTTATCGTCCGTTTTCCACTCACTATCTACCTCCATTCTTTCACTTATAACCTAAAATTGTCAATTTAAAAGTATTAATTAGCGATAAAGATACTAAAAAGCGCTTGCGCTGCACGTCGGCTTGGAGCTGCATCACGCAGCCCCGCTCGTGGCGGGGCGTCACTGGAGTAGCGGAGCTCGATGCGCGTACACGTCCGTTCTCCTCGAGTGCCAGCGCGCGAGTCCTTGGTTATGTCTGTGAGTGTAGTCGGTTTGTGTGAGAGTTGTGCATGCTCCTGTGATGTGTTGTATAGTCTCAGGTTGGGCGTGACATCTTCGGCATTTGTCATTTGTCATTGTAGAATTTTTGTGGGAGCTTTATTTATGTATTTTCTATAGGTTTTGGTGTTTATAATTTGGTCCTGTATTGCAATTAAGAATCCATCTCTTTCCGGGAATAAACTACCTATTTTTAACCATTTGTTGAGGCTCTTTTGTTTATATGTAATTGCAAGGTCATGTGGGTGTCGCCCGTGAAATACTTTCTTTTTTCCAATCATCTATTTTTTTCTTTCTGGGGGTTACTGTCATTAGAGTTATGTAAGTTAGTCTGTTCGCTTAGATTCAGAAGTGTGTATAGTTTGTGTCATTGTCTGTTATGGCTTTGTGTATATTACTATAGTGCGCACGGAAGCGCTAGTCACCTCCTGAGGTATGTGGCGGGGTAAGACCGGGGAGGGCACGATTGACAAGACGCACACGATATTATATTTAAGTGCAGATAAATCTCAGAATAACATGTTAGAATTAATGTAATGGGTACCTAATTGTAATATTGTGTTTTTCTATTTCCTGGTTAAACAAAAAATGGATATTCAAAAGTGTTTATTATATTTTATTATTTACGACCCAAAACAATTTTATAAGCAAATTATCATTTCTTAATAAGAAAATAAATAAAAAAAACACTTATATTTTTTTATAATGTACTATAACGGTGATATTTATTTATCTATTTTGATTTTTTTATCAAGTAAATTTTGGTTTTTCCGATGTTTGCCGATTTGAATTTCCCTCAACTACAATGCGTATTCGTGTATCTCTTTCTAATTGTAGTATGACTGTTTTTGTCCATTTAATTATACCAAATGAGTATGTTAATATAGGTATGGCGAATGTATTTAATGCTTTAATGAGATGTTTCCCTGATAACTGAGTTTTGCTTATTATTTTAATTCTTCTCTTCTATTCAATTTTTAGTGCCTGTTTAATTTTGATGTGATCTAATCCTTTTAGTTTAGATATTTAGATATTTAGATAATATGTGGGTGGGTAGTCAGACTGTGTTGTTGTCAGTGTTGTGCTCGTAATTAAATACATTTATGAACGATTGTGTGTTTTATAAAAGTGAGGAATGTGCAAGAGTCTATGAACGGTGTTAAGACTATCCCGAAAATCATATGGAACAGAGAATACACCACCAAAATTCAAACAAAGGTGCACAAATACGGTCCACCAAAGGGATGTTCAAAGTACGTGAAAACCCCAGGACATCTCATACGAATATTATATCTACTATCCCTACGTGTATGTAAGTGAAAGAAAAATATCTAAGTGGAAGACAATTTCCGCCTTTAAATTATAATCTTAAAAGTGCAACGTAACGACCAAAAAAACACTGATAAGCGACATCTAGTGTGCTTTGTCAAAACAACTGAGACAAACCCCTTGTTAAATTCTAACTTGCCATCTAGTGACAAACAACGACACTACTTAACAAGCATCGATAAATTCAATTGAGTAGAAGAAAAAGTACTGTCCGTTTCCAATAGAGTTCAGTAAAATAAAAAATAAAAATTATGGAAGAAATAAAAGACATGTTCTTGAGTTTGCAACAAGACATAAAACAACAAAAAGAAGATATGGTAAAGATGAAGGAAGACATCAAAAACATAATAGTTAACAGCCTTGCCGAGAAGTTAAGCAGCTTAGAACTTAAAAACGAGCTTTTAGAACAAAAAATTGAAGAACAAAATAGAAAGATGAACAACTTAGAAAGACAGTCTAGACGCAAAAACTTGGTCATGTTTGGTGTAGAAGAGCGCGAAAACTCATACCACGAACTTGAAGAAATGATAATCAGCATAATAAATACAAATTTTAAAGTATCCTGCGAAACTAACAGCATTGAAGCAGTACGTAGGTTGGGAAAAAAGGGAGAGAAGACCAGACCAGTAGTAATAACGTTCAACACATTAGGATTAAAACTAAAAATTCAGAAAGACAAATATTGTTTACAAAAAACCGCATACTACATAAAAGAAGACTATCCAATTGAAATCTTAAAAAAGCGCAAAGAGTTACAAGCCCAGTTAGAGAGAGAAAAAGAAGCAGGAAATAGAGCAATTATAAGATATGACAAACTGATCATACTGAATAAAAAACATTCTCCCTGCAATCAACCAAACGAGATACCTTTCCGAATCCCCGGAGACAACTATGACTGCTAGCCAAGAAACTCAACACGTTGAAAAACAACCTTTGAAGAAAACCAAAGCGAGGAACATGAAAAGCTATATAACACAGACGCCCAAACTAGTATTCGCCCAGAAAGAAGCACCTCAAAACCAAACAAATACTTCCAAGGATAATGCAAAATAGCAATCAACACCAGAACTCCCACCCACATATCATCTCCCAATACGGCCGGTCACCGCGGGAGAGTTCGACCAAAACCCACTAAGGGAAACCACTTTAAAGAACAATACCTTCAGCACCTTCAATATCTGCACCTTCAATGTAAAATCATTAGCTTCCGAATTAAAATTTATAGAGCTTAAGGCAGCGTTACAAGGCATCAACCACGATGTAATAGGAGTGTGCGAAGTCCGCCGCTTTGGTGAAAAGATAATCGAAGATGACAAATACATTATGTACCACATAGGCCAAACCAAAGGACTGCACGGGGTAGGCTTCCTAATCAAGAAGATACACAAAGAAAATATCATATCATTCACAGGTATATCTGAGAGAGTGTGCATACTAGAAATCGTGCTAGAAAAGATACGTCTCGCAATTATCCAGGCATATGCCCCAACTGAAAACTCGTCGCAAGAAGATATAGATAACTTTTACGACGACCTGGAGAAAGCGCATGACTCAACCTGTACGAAATATATAATTTCTATGGGAGATTTTAACGCACAAATAGGGACTACCAAGAAGTATGAATGTTCCGCTACCGGCAAGTATGGACATGGTATCAGGAGTATGCGAGGAGAAAGACTCATTCAATATGCACAAGAGTACAACCTAAAAATTATTAATACAATGTTCAATTTAAAACCTAAAAATCGATGGACATGGATCTCTCCAGATAGGAATACCAGAAATGAAATAGATTATATTATGACCACGATTCCTAACATAGTTTCTAAATACGAAGTACTATCATCTTTTTCTTTTGGATCAGACCATAGATTATTAAGAACTACAATTCACCTAAAATCAACAAAGAAAAATAGACGCAATTTCTGTAGTGTGTCAACAAACCTAAAAAGTATAGCCGAACAAGAAATATACCTCAAAAACCTTAAGAGCTACATACCAGAAATTATTACGACATATAGTAATTATAAACTAGAAGACTACTACGAAAAAATCGTAAAATGTATAAAGGAAAGTTTGAAAGGAATAAAAAGGCCAAAAAAGAGCAGAATCTTGTCAGTGGAAGTGCTAGAACCTATAAAAGAAAGGAGCAAACTACAAAATAAATCTAAATTGAATAAAATAGACAGGGAAAAATTAAAATCACTTTATAAACTAACTAACAAAGAAATAAGAAAATGCTACGATATCTATAGGACAAACATAATACAAAAGCACCTTGAAAAATCAAGATCTGCTAAAAAAGGTCAACAAGAATTAAATAAATTAAAAATCTGGATCCCATCACTACAGGCCGGCACTAATAAATGTAAATCCCGAACAGAGATTATAAATATAGCTACTAACTTTTACACTAAATTATACAGTCAACCAGACATTAATCCACTGAGAAAAAAAGATATCTTTAGTCATACTAATACCTCATCTGTACAACGCTTTTCCGAGTCTGAAGTCTTAAGACAAGTAAAGAAACTTAAGTCAGAAAAGAGCCCAGGACCAGATGGAATTACCAACGAATACATCAAGTTAGCTAGAACCTTACTATTGACACCAATCACCATCTTATGGAACAAAATACTTGAAGAAGAAACTGTGCCGCAGCTATGGAGGGAGTCTGAGATTATATTACTATATAAAAAAGGTAATCCAGCTGACATAGGGAATTACCGCCCGATTAGCCTTATGCCCTGTTTATATAAATTATTTGCCTCCTGCCTACTTGAAAGAATATCCTCCAGCATTGACTCACATCAGCCGATAGAGCAAGCTGGCTTCAGAACGGGTTTTAGCACGGCAGACCATATTCAAGTTGTCGACCAGGTTATCGAAAAATACTTAGAGTTCCAAAGGCCCCTATACCTGGCTTTTGTAGATTATAAAAAAGCTTTCGACTCTATATCACACGACAGTATCTGGGAAGCTTTACATGTATTAAATATTCAAGAAAAATACATTAGCATTCTAAAAAACATTTATACCAACTGCACAAGTAAAGTTAAGCTAGATAGAATCGGAGCAACAATCAACATAAAGAGGGGAGTCCGTCAAGGCGATCCTCTATCCCCAAAACTGTTTATAGCCGTCCTACAACAGATAACGAGCAATTTACCATGGTCTAAAAAAGGGATTAACATAAATGGAAGCTATCTGAGCCATCTCGAATTTGCAGATAACGTTATACTATTTTCTGAATGCCCACAACAATTGAGTATAATGATAAATGAATTACATCAAGCTAGCTCAAAAATTGGTTTAGAAATGAACCTCGAGAAAACGAAAGTAATGACTAATCACCATACGTAACCAATCTCTATCAACAACATTCCTCTTGAAATTGTAGAAAAATATGTATATTTTGGAAAGCAAATATCTTTTAGAAGGGAGAGACACTCAGAAGAAGTGGACCGACGAGTCGCCATGACCTGGAAAAAGTATTGGGCTTATAAGGAAATTTTCAAATCGCAACTGCCATTGTCCACTAAGAAGATAGCCATGGACACAACTATACTACCATGCCTGACCTATGGGTGTCAATCATGGACATTTGATTTCAAAACGAAAAATAAAATCCAGACCACTCAGAGAAAAATGGAAAGAAGTATTATGGGCTTAAAACTTAAAGACAAGGTGAAATGCACGAATATCCGTCAGAAAACGAAAATAACAGATGCTTTAACATTCTCGCTACAAAGGAAATGGAAATGGGCAGGCCATCTGGCTAGATACAACGACAACAGATGGACAAAAAGATCGATCGTATGGACAGGTCCACGAGGAAAGAGAGCTAAAGGCCGCCCCTACGCTAGGTGGGTAGACGAAATTATAACAGTGGCTGGTAAAGATTGGCTGAATATCGCCAAGGATAAGAAGAAGTGGAGTACCTTAGAGGAGGCTTTTACCCGAAGGGGGTCCATACAGAAATAATGTAAATAATATTAAAATTAATATAAGAAAAAATAAAATAAAAATTACTTTATTAATCCTAAACTAACTTCTTAATTAACTTTTTAAACTTTAATATATACATTTTAACTGTTTAATTAATGTATCTTCAAATAGTTTGTAATTAAGTATTTTTGTGTGGAATCAAGAAAACCATATTTCAGAGCAAGTTGTTGATGGATAATCCTAGCCACTTGGTTATGTCTATGCAAGTACTCGCCGTTAGCAAACCGAGAACAGCCAGAAACAATATGTCTAATAGACTCTCCCGGACGGTGGCATGCCCGACAAATGTCGACCGTCCCATCCTTTAGTATATATTTCCGGTAGTTGTTCGTCATGATAACTTCGTCCATAATTGCAAAGATAAAACCTTCAGTTTCCCCAAAGAGGTTACTGAATCGTAACCAGGCCACGGAAGCTAATTGGTCTACATCAGGCCCTGTGAGAGCCCGGTAGAACCTACCGTGTAACTCCTTACTCCTCCATACGGTTATGCGATCTGAAACACCCTCTACCTTCAGCCTCTTCCAATTCCCGTTAGCTAAGGATAGCGGAGTTAGCCCCTTATCGACTGCAACGACATCCCGATACATATTCACGTTCATCTTAAGGAAATATTCCCTAAGGTTGTATATTTCTCGGTTATGTAGATCCTTGGCATTCAAAATACCACGACCCCGACATTTCCGAGGAATATACAACCTCATTACAGACGAACGTGGATGATGCATTCTGTATGCCGTTAACAATCGCCTGACTTTTCTGTCCAGTACGTCCAGCTCTGATTGCGTCCACCTTAGTATGCCAAAGGAATATGTTAACATAGGCATGACCCAACCATTAAACGCTTGGATTTTGTTTCCGCCTGATAAATGGCTTTTTAAGACCTTTATAAGACGACCAAAAAACCGATCTCCAAACGATTGTTTCATATCTGCGTCAACAATATTCAGCACTTCAAACATACCAAGGTACTTGTAAGTTTCCGATTCACAAAGAGACTTGAGGACCACACTATGGTTAAGTAGTAAGCAATCTGAGCTTACAACTTTACCTCTCTGTACATCTATGAACGCACATTTATCAACACCAAATTCCATCCCAATGGCTTTACTAAAACTGTCGGTTATTTTTAGTAAACTCATTAAGTCTGGTTTTTTCATCAGATCATCCATGAACAAGAGATGTGATATAGCCTCAGCTCCTCTGCGAAGTAGGTAGCCTAGCGTTGAATCTTTAAGTAATGTATTTAAAGGATTAAGCGCCAAATAAAACCACAAAGGACTCAGACTGTCGCCCTGAAAGATACCCCGCTTAATCCTTATTAAATTCGGGGCAGCAGAAGAAGTCATCTGACCTGGTTGACTAAGAAACGTAGACCATTGACCCATGCATGAGCTAAGAAAGGAGCATAGTATGGGATTTATTTTATATAGCTCTAAAACTCTCATTAGCCATGTATGAGGCACAGAGTCATACGCTTTCTTATAATCAATCCAAGCCATATGAACGTTCCTCTTACCCCGCCGAACTTGTTGAGTAATGGTCATGTCAATGAGTAGCAAATCTTTTGTACCTCGAGACCCAGCCTTACATCCATTCTGATTAGGTGATAAAATGTTATTATTAAAAATGTGGTTTTGAATTTTGATTCTCAAAATGGATGTAAGTAGCTTATAGATGGTAGGTAAGCATGTAATTGGTCTGTAATTCTTGGGATCCGAGGTATTGCCAGATTTATAAATCAAATAAGTGATACCAGATGTTATGAAATCTGGGAGTGATCCCATCTCAAGGGCCTGTTCGAATTGAGCTGCCAGGCGTTCATGTGAACTTCGGATCCACTTGATCCAGTAACTGTGCAGTCCGTCCGGTCCCGGACTTTTCCAATTTGGCATCGAACGTACTGCACGAGAAACATCAATGGCGGATATTGTTATTGGATCCATCTCTTTATACGATTCACATTCTCGCCTGACAGTTTGTATCCATTCCCCTTCAGAGTGACCAATGGGTATCGACCAAATATTTTTCCAAAATGTTGACATGTCCTCTTCATTGACATTGTATGGCTCATCGGTCACTTGGGATTGAGATGACTCCCAGTTTCTGTATACACTTCTTTGATCTCTTTGGAAAACTCTATTCAAATGGTATCGCTCAGATCTTAGACGATACCGACGAATACGACTTGCCCAAGCATAAACTTTTTGCTTCCAGAAGTCTATGCGCTCAATAATACAGGTCATGTATTCGTTTGAGCTTATTCCAGTTCCGGCAAAAGCCTGATCGACGAAACATAACCCGTGGACGAGTATTTCCTTTCTGGAAGCACATAAGCTTTGCTATAAGAATCCTGGCCCTATCAATTCGCTTCTCAATTCTGCACTGCCATTGTGGTTTAGTAGGGGGTCGATAGGCTGTCTGGGTTAAATTTGGAGACTTAACCTCAGCTACACGACAAACCGCTACCGCACCGCAGTACAGAAGTGAGTGCGTATCAATTAGATCCGTACTTGATTCTAAATAGGGTTTTAGAATAGAGTCCAGGGCCCCTACAAGCGAAACATTACGTCTATGCATAGGCAAACGTGGTAATCGTGGTCTAGAGCAGGAGGAAACTAACCTATATTCTTGAATAGAATCCTCCAAAGCACTACTCAAACGCTCATAGTCCTGGTTACTTGCACAAACCTGTTCTTGAATTTCCTCATCGTGTTGTATTATTGGGGCGACGGTGTCAGTTACCACTTGGTTTTCTTGTGGTTCGATGGGAACAGGTAGCGCTTCGTATCGTAGTCGATCAAGAAGAGACTGGTCCAACAGCCTAAGCCGCTGGATAGCCCTCACCTGATCTGACAGTCGTTGTGTCGAAACATTCACGGTCGGGCACAATGTCTGAAACACAGAGAACATTTTTGAGCGATACGCAGAAAGGTTGGTTTCTCCCTCCGTAGCCTCATAGTACGCTCGCATGACATTCATATTTATATTTTCGTTCCAACGCATGCGAGAGCGCACTACACCACTGGTAGCGGGGACCGTAGACGGGGCATTTCGCCTCGTTGATCCCAAGCGTGCCAATGGTGGGCGGCCCCGGCGCACAGGTCTTGGCGGAGCAGGGGACGGCTGTGTTTCGTCGCTGGATAAACTTTCAATTCTCGTCGGACTTGGAGAGCCATCCGACGAACACGACGGAATACATGGTGATGTTCTTCGTGCGCCACAGGTCACCTGTCTACACTGTCGACTTGGGTTTTTCCTTAATGCAGTTGTCGTCGACATGGACGTGTCACATTGCAGTTTTCTTTAAATTCTTTATTTTCGTTTTTGCATCCAACTTTACACTTTCTCTTTTTGTGTTTATCATTATTAAAATTTAATTATTTGTATTTTTCCTATAAATATTTGTAAAAATTTAGGTAAAATTAAATAAATTTGAATTTTGCAATTTTTGACACGTCTGTTGTTGTAGACGGTTTCCATGGTTATTATTATTATTATTATTAATCCTTTTAGTTGTTTGTATCCTAGGTATTTATATAACTCTGCTGTTTCCATTGCCATGTGGCATTGTCCTGCCGCGGCTACCTGAGTGCGGATCTGCGCACAAAAATCAGGTGATGCGTGCGCGCCAATCAGGAGCCTACGCGCGGCCGCGTTATCGCAAGTTACGCCGGGATGCTGCGCCGGCAGTCTGCCACAAAGCCTCGCACAGATCGCGCGTTTCTCTCTCTATCTTAATTTAATATATTTGTTAGTCTTTTTTTTAGTGTCATTTTAATAATTTGTAGTGTATTGTGTTGTCGTAATATACAACTGTTTCCAATACTGTTTTATTTAATATACCTACATCGTTTTCGCTTGTGGCCGGACGCCGTTCGGGTTCGATTCCCGAACGTATTGACTGTTAGTGGGTTAATACCTACGTATAAACCCGCTGCAGCCACAATGGTATTGTACAATTTCTAGATATTATCTAGGTGTATTTAATATTCGTGTATCTCAATAATATGCTCTCATTAATTTCTTGAAAATTTAATGCAAGTCACAAAAACGTTGTTGGTTTTAAAAACAAAAGAAAACATTGTCATCTTTTGAAATTAACATTAAATGTTTTTTATGTGAGCACATAGGTTCTACATACATCGCCCACCATGGACAAGCTAACCTTGTCCTTACAATTTATGGACAAGCTAACCTTGTCCTTACAATTTTTTTACTTTAACATTAACGTGCGCTTGCAGAAAACCTTTTGCCGTAAGGTCAGTGACCATCTCTAAATGTATGGCTCTCGTTACCATACACACAAATAGGCATATATATCCCTTATGGGATTTGTTACCACGGCCTTTTTATGTCCGTATTTGTATAAGACCCGCGTAGTCGACACCAGTAGACTTACATGGTCGATCTGGAGTCGTTCGGGTCGATGGTAGCTGTCCCATCAGTTGAGTTTGTGTTTTTCCAACGTTTCTAACACAAGTCACACATTTCTGAAATTCTGATTTGGCAAGGCGCCCGGCTCCTAATATCCAATATTTGGCTCGCAAGTAGCACAACATTAATTGGGGCCACCATGTAGTGTTTGTTTGTGAGCATCTCTCTGATAATGAGGTTTTTAGGTACGATTCCTTGGGTAGTATAGGATGTTTACGATTCGGACTCGACGAAGAGTGTTCCAGTCTGCCACCAACTTCCAATATTTGACTCTCATCCAAAAATGGATTCAACACCCTTAAACTACTTTGTTTGTTAAACTAATTTTCCTTTACAGCTGCCAATTCTTCCCGAAAATGTTCCATTTGACACTGTCGTATACAATTATTCAATGCATTGGTAAGTTCCTGGGTTGTTAAAAACCCGATCCTTTTGTCTAATAATTTCCTTTTTAAGTTATTTGCGAAACGTCTGCAGTACGCAATTACCCGTACCATCCGCGTGAGAGAAGAAAACCTTTTCAGGAATGGACTACCAACTTTAGTACAGTAAGTTCTTGTCTTTGCTTCCTCCACCATCGTATTGATATCCTTTATCCAATATCAATGTAATCTTTATGTAAGAAATCTATAGCGCTTAGTTAGAAACTTACCTTTTATCGTTCTTCAAGCAAAGTCCAAGCCCTAGCGTAGTTGTCATGAGTGATTGGAATATTGCTCAGCCTCACCACTGAAATAATCTCTTAAGTAGAGCAATTTTTGGACATCGCTTATATCATGATTGTATGAACTAGTGACTTAAACAAGTCACGGAATGTGTTCCATTCAGAATATTTTTTTCCTGAGAAAGTTGATATTAATCATCGATAATTTTACATTGGAAGTTGAAAGGATCTATCAGTTATGCTTGGAGACACACCTTGGGCTATTGAACCACGACATTTAGCAATTTTAGATTTTATATTATTCCCCAATATTCCCGGCTAAGACCAGATTCCTCCAGCATGTATCTTGCTTTCTCTAACAAAGTCCTATTTAACCTCTCAGATACTCCGTTCTGCTGAGGGTATTACGGAATGGTTATTTGATGAATAATTCCTTGAAACTTAAGAAATTTTTTGAAACAATCATTACAATATTCACCGTCTCCATCGATTCGTAGACATTTTATGTTGGCTCCGGTCTGTTTCTCAACAAGGTTTTAAAATCAATAAAACGAGACTTTACCTGATTTTTCTCTTGTAGAAGGCACACCCAATTGGCTGCGTAGTATTACCTGCAGGTATGATGCTACTACTACTACTAACGGAAAGTAAATTGGTAGCTAATTTAGGGATGAGCATAGCTTCTATTTTTATATTTGAACAAGGAATAGTAAATTTACCTGATACCTCACTATCCAGGTACGTATTATTAGCAATACAAACCTGACTCTTCTTATTATTAAAATTTTGGAACATATTCTTATTATTTATCATATGACTGCTACACCCACTGTCAACTATGAAGTCAGTCTGTGTCACTGAATAGGCACAATCAGTCGCAATTGTAGCTTTCTCAGCCTCCTCTTTCTTCTGTTTCCTGAGCTTAAAGCATCTGTTACGAACATGTTAACTTTTTCCACAGAAACTGCAAAATACTTACTTTTTGACATTATAGGCATTATATAGACAAAATAGGCTCAGGCATGTTTAGAATATTTTTTGTATTCTATATGGTGAAGTTGCCGGAGTAAGAGTACTCGCCTGTATAATCCACGATCCTCGAAAACCTTGGCTAAGTTTTTCCAAACATCACTGGCAGTTTTGTAGTCGCGAACATACTGGTACAAGGCAGGTTCCACACCAAGACAATTTCTTGCTAATGCTCTCTGGTCGCGTTGAGTCTCTGTAGTAGCTGATTTATCCGTTGATTCCACACAGCTCCAAATATTTTCTAAGGTTAACAGCATGCGCATCGAGAATTTCCAAGATACATAGTTTGCCGAACCACGTAATCTCTCAATTGATATAGGCCCGGCGCCGTTGCTCGGTTGAGGGGCCGGCTGCTCAGCACCAGATGAGGATTACGTCGGCATTTTGTCAATAGCCTGATAATCCGCACACTCTCTTCCTCTGCCCTTTGTTCCGATTTAAACTCACTGGGCCCATTGATAGGGGGGTGGACTAGCGGCTATAGCGTAGCCTTTCTTGCTGGCCCTGAACTTTGATGTACAGACTTTAGTTTGTCCCATACCTCTTTGGATGTATTACACCCTTTAATTTGTTTAAGTTCTGGTGGATATATAAGTAAAAGTAGCCTGACTGACCTTGCCTTTAAGTCTTCCTTTAGGAACGCACTCTTTTCTTCGGCAGTCGTAGTTGCCGCTAACGTTTTTTCACCACTAGCGTATTCCCACAAATCATATCTTATGAGAATCGCCTGTGCTTGTAAGCACCATATTGTAATTTGATTTTTTTAACGGTTCTATGCTCCAGATACTCGAGCTCATTTTAATATTTTGATTAAATAAATAAATAAGATGGAATAGTTTAGGGCTATATTTCAGTTTAGGTAATCGTGGTCGAGCTTCAGGGTCCATGCCGGCATATTGTATTAGAGCAGGTCTGAATTTATCTTGTAGTTCTAGAGCCTGTTTATCTGTGATTGGTTGATGGTCTATTAGAATTTCATTGTCATTTATTGGGAATAAAGTTGTGTTTTCTGTTTGCGTGGATGTATGTGATGTTGTGTATGGTTGCGCATTTAATTGTCTATTCTGGGTGAGTGTTTGATTGTGGATGTGAAGGGGCTCCTTCCGCGACATAAGCAGAGTATGATTGCTTGGTGGTCAGTCAAAGTAGTATTAGTTACTAATGTGAGAGCAGCATTACAAGTTTATAATATGACATGGTCTAAGCACGATTTACCAAGTATGGTAGGTAAGGTGTGAGCTGGTATAAGTCCATGACTTGCACAAATATTAAGATAGTTATGCATTACTGTGCATTACTGTCAAAAATTTCGAGAAGTATATCAATATTAATATCACCTATAATAGATACGTTTTTAAAGTTTAGGAGATCAGCCAGGACTTCGGGTAATGCATCATCGAAAGATTTCAAACACCTTTAGCAGGGTGATGAATAAACCGCAACAATCGCAGTTTCAGAATGGACAATTGCCTTCTTCAAAGACTGGTTCCTCAATTATCACTTGAAGATGATTTTTATGATAGACGACGACCCCGTCATTTTGAGGTAGTTTTAAAATTATTATAACCTTCAATACTGGGCACGAACTCACAGCATGATAACCAACATTCGGTTAGTATTATTATATCGCAGTCTAGTTCGAGCCTCCCTAAAACTAAAAGACCATCGAAATTTCTGGCAATACTTCTTATATTCTGATTTAATATAACCAAGCTGGTACACCGATCCCGCAGAAAGCGTCCAGCATCCTCCACCTCACAAGAAATCGATTTGGAGATGGAAATATTATCAATGTCTTGAAAAATTACATCATCCATTTATAAAAAAAAAAGACAGAGAGATTAAAAAATAAGATTCTGTATACTATTATAAAATCTAGTCCAAGCAACAAGGCTTAGGTTATTTGAGGCAGGCAGATTACTTTTAGAACAAGGACTACTTGTTCCGGAGCAGAGGAACAATGAGACTATTGATCCAACAACAGTAAGGTCATGGAGACTACCAGTAGCTGCAAATGTGTAAAGTGTAAGTGTGCTTAGTATACTATCATAAAGAGATAACACAATACAAACAGAGAGGCGATAACATAAAACAAGATATTAAAAAAATGAACTCTAGTAGCAAAACTTAAAGTACATATACCTAGTCAGGTCATAAATTCTGTCACATGTTTAATGTAAAATAATTGAAACAAGTTTATTCATTATGTAACCATTCATATACCAAAATGAATTTAACAAAACATAGATTCTTATGACACTAATTTTTATTCAAAATGACCTCCGTGATTTTGAATACAGGCCTTCAATCTGCGCGGCCAGTCGTCTATCGCAGCACGAACGAGGTCCATGTCAATATCGGCGGCTGCCTTAATCAAGGATATCTTGAGTGACTCCAAATTGGGATGAGGCTTTGAGCACGCCTTTTCCTCCAAGTGTTGCCATATCTTGTAATCTAACGGATTCAAATCTGGACTGGAGGAGGGCCAGTCTTCGTGCCGGATGAAGTCGATTTCACGCGCCGCCGGCCAGTCTTGTGTGCTCTTCGCTCTATGAGCTGGCGCCGAATCTTGTTGGAATACCCAGTGCCTGTTATTGAACATGGTATGAGAAACAGGTTCCACAAGGTTCGTCAGGACTGTATTTTGATACCAACTGCATTCGTTTTTACACCTTTCTCACAAAAATGTACCTCTATTAAGCCCCAATAAGAAACTTCCAACTATACCATGAGCGAGGATGGAAAATGACCTCGTTGGACACGCGGAATACGGTTGCTCGCTTCTTCACTACTGTGTGCGTACACCTTATCATTTTGTTTGTTGTAGCGCTCTTCTACGGTAAAAATGTTTTCATCCGAAAAAAGAATTTCCCGATATTTTTTTCCCGCGTACCGCTTCTACAAAGCGCGGCATCTCTTCAGTCTCAGGTCCATTAGACGAGCATTCAAACGATGTCCTGTGTATCTTCGATATGCCTGAAGCCCTAAGTCTTCATTTAACACCCTTTTCACCGTGGTTCTGCTTAACTCCATCTGAAGGGCCAACAGTTTCTGCTTACGTTTGGGATTTCTTTGAATTCGCGCCTTCACAGTTTTTATCACTGCTGGAGTCCTAACAGACCGAGGGCGACCACTTCTTGACCTGTCATCTACACTAGAGTCTTCATTGTATCGTTTGATGGTACGATAAACGTATCTTTTGGTTATATTCAAATTTTTCAGTATGTTAAAAATTTGAATAGGCGCGTAACTGCAACGACGCAACGCAATAACTGCAACACGGTCTTCTTTAAGCGTCCACTCCATATTTAAAAATGAGTAAAATTCTAAAAGTATACATTTTTATTTTCATGAACAATTCGAAATTCGAATTCAATAAACTTTTTTGTGGCCAGCATTCTAAAAGAAAAGTTTTTACTGTGTGACAATACTTATGACCTGACTAGTTATTTGTGGTTAAAGGTCGACGTGGAGTTGATCATCTTAACTAGTCACTTCATCTCCAAGGCAGTTTGACCAAGTCAGCCTCTTCGTTAATTTTTAACTGTGGATGACCCTCCTTTTTCCTTAGATAGATTTTTCCTAATGAAGACTGTCCGCGCCAGTACTTCACGTACAAGCGGGGACTACGAGGTCTGCGGGGGGGTCCAACCACCACCACGGCATCGACGACTCGAGCGGCGAGGGCCGAACACATACAGCGACACAGAACACGCACGCGCGACTCGCGGCTGATATTGAATTAAACTTTATATACAGTCCACCTTACAATAAAACCTCAAGAACAATAAACTTACTTTTACTGAGCTACCGAACAAAGACCCACAAAAAGCGTATCCATGGGATTTAGCGAAATCACGAGCCAGGAAATAGAGCCTCCTACCTTTGGAAGTCAGGAACTCAGATATATAGGTTTAGGGGGGACGTTAAGTTTGAACACAGTGTTCAATTTTCCATCCTCCTTTCTATTAAGAGCCTTGACTGCTTTCATAAATTTCTCCTTCAGGATTACTGATGTAAATTCAACCAAGATCGGTTTAGTGGTATTTAGTTTCGTGAAACCCCGGAAAACATCCCTCACCTTGTGGGCACCAACCTGGACACCGATAATGGCACCAATAGCCAGCACAATAGTAACCAGCTGTTCCTTAGTTTCATATTCGTCCTGAGGAATATTACGTATCTCAATCCTGGAGGCGCACGATTTGTTTTCGACGTTTTCCAATTTTGACTCCAGCAGCTTTATGTAAGATAGATTATCCTTACGCTCTTTTTTAGCCAAATCCAGTTCCCTTTGGATATCGTCATACTTATCTGACAGCATCTGCATTGTTGTAATGCTGTCATTTTGCCTTTTTATTTCATCTAGTGAATTCTGGAGGATAGTCGATTTAGCATTTTGATGTGTCAGGAAATCAACAAGCAACGCGATTCGCCCAATAACTCATCCAGATCAGTGCCCCGCCTCTGTTTGAAGCGTTGAAAAACGGAAGTGTATGCGGGAGTATGCGGGGCTAAATGCAAATTTGATTCCTTCAGAAGTAGCATAATAACCAACAGACTGACTGGATCCAAGCAACCTACCTATTTCATTGTTTGCACTCACAAAATTCCTGCCGTTGTCGCAAAAAAACTCATGACATTTTCCTCTACGTGATATGAAACGCCTTAGGCATAAAATAAAAGCTTGAGTACTTAGTTCACTAACCAGTTTTAAATGTATTGCCTTTGTACTGAGCAAACAAATAAACATAAATAACATTTAGTGATACGGTTACCACGACCTTTCCGGTTAGTAATCATGGAAGGTCCAGCAAAGTCAATTCCACACGAGTAGAAAAGAAAACAAGCATTCGTACGCGCTTCAGGTAAATGACCCAAATGACCCAAACAATACATTGTTCAACTTGCCGCGCTAAACATCTTCCGCCAATAGGTCAGTACTTATCACGCACTGACGCTAACAGCGGCTGTTGATCAGTTGTAAATTACAAAGAAGAATAGTAATAGTGCACTTGAAATACTATCTTGTAACGCTTTCGGAGCGGCAAGCCGTACTGTTATGATACCCTCTGGTTCCTAGCTTTGCTTTCATCATCACCTTTCTCGAATAGTAATTAATACACAATATTGTAAGTTTTTTTTTAGTTTTAGCTTAGTTTTAGCTTTAGTTTATAAACTTTATAAGATTAGCAACAGTTGCATCCTTTCTAGATTCACCCATTCCCGTAACTCAAACGTCCTTCCAGATCCAGAATTACCTCTTATTTCTAATAATCCTAGAATCCGCATCCATACATAAACTTCACCATTAAGGGTGTAAGTTTAGTCCTAGTCGGGGGGCTATTATGATACCCTCTGGTTCCTAGCTTTGCTTTTATCATCACCTTTCCCGAATAGTATCAGCACTTATGATCCTTTATTAGAGGACAATCCCCTACCTAGTCAGTCAGTCCTATTCCTAATTCCACACGGCACGGTTGTCGTCATTGTCGTAAAATCTTTATAAGTCTATTTCATCAATAAAATCTTTTTTAAAAATATATTTTCTCAATTCCGTATAACAGTACGCAAATCGAAAAGGAAAAAAAGTGGATAGGATTAAAAGGCCAACTTCCCTTGGGTATCCCGTCCAGCAGTCCTCAGCAAAGTTTTCACTTCACCAGGGCAGAAGGGAGCATAAGCAGCAATCCAATCCAAATCTCTTTGTTCCATAAATTCAAATTCCAGTAACGGTTATCCGTTGTTCTTCGATGTTTATTCGAAGATTACTTTTAGCTTTTAGTCGCGATTGTAAACGGTCGCCACTAATGTTAATGAAATTCCAATAATATACGACTCGCTTTAGAATAATTAATACTTTACAGATTTATAAAAACATTATAATATTCGTATGAGCGCACGAAACTGACCGAATCTGTCGGCAAGCCGCCGAGGGTGCGGTGGCGGTTAGCCCGATCAGCTGGTGCGTCCCCCCTCCCCGCCCACCGCGTCTCCGTAATTTAATCCTTCACAGAAAGGAATATGGAATCCCATCTTCCCCAGGAGCACTGTTTTTGACGTGATTTAATACAGAGAAGAAGGGGCATCAGAGTTATTTTGTATAGAAGAGAGGATAGGATCGCTAAGTGGAGTAGAAGGAGGAGCCAAGCGATCAAGGAATTGATCAGTTAATTCTATAGGCAGCAACGATGCGTTAGAAGAATTGACAGCTGATCTAAATCTTTTGATATTTCACCATATGACAGTAGCATGTGTTTCTGGTTTCAGGTTACAAAGTTTCCTCCACCCGTCAAATTTATTTTTCTTTAAATTGTTTTTTTAACTTCTTTCATTACAGTCATTAATGCTTCGTAGTTTTCCATAGACATATTATTGCAAAAATTACGCTCAGCTGCCTTACGTTTCTTTATAGCAATGGTACATTCTTCATCCACCACGGTGGAAATGACAACTTATTACTACGCGGCTTTTTCCTTGGTAAAACATTATTAGCCGGTTCTAACAAAACAGCTTTGAAATAATTATTATCTGTAACATTAACTTTTGAGCAACTGTTAATTTTCTCTTCTATTAATAAAGTGTATTGACTCCATTTAGAGTCTATGATTTTGTGTTTGAGGCGAGAGTTTTGAATAAAGATTGTAGCTTTTTTTTTGCAGGGAAATGAAATGATTATGGGATAATGATCACTATTGTAAGTGGATTGGTAGATCAAGATAGAGAAGATGCTAAATGGGGAGTACAGATGTACAGGGCAATGGAACCAATTACTTCACCGGGCTTTGTGAGGCGAGTAGGAGAACCGGAGTTTAAAATGCACGTGTCTAAGATATCCAATAATTTATACTCAAAACTATTATTAACTAAACTACCCCAAGATCTGTGACGAGAGTTGAAATCACCCAGAATCATGAAAGGCCGAGAAAGAACTGAAATTAAGTTTTTAATTTCATTGAAGATTTGCAAGGAGTGATGAGGAACATGGATAGAGACAAAACAGATACTATCAACATAGCTGCAATGACAGAAAAGCGGTCACTATGTGAAGGAAGAGGGAAGGAAGAAAAGGTGCTAGAGTTTTTGATGAGTAGGCATACACCACCATACCCATCAGCCCTGTCTTCTCTTAAGCACGAGTATCCAGGAATTTTAAATATATAATCTGGATTTAGCCAGGTTTGCGATAGAGAAAAAAGAAAAGGATTATAAGTATTTATAATATGTATAATATGCTTTTTGTTTATAATACTGCGGCAATTCCATTGAACTAACTTGTCCATGTTGACCATTATTAATACCAGTGTAAGTAAGAATTAAATTAGCAGCGTGGGACGGTATAGATAAATTGGGTTGAGAAAGTAATTTGATTAATGTAGTAATTAACTCTGCTATTGTCTGTTGTGAACTTGCATTAGAGGACGATGGTAATGCACATCCATTACAAGGCTCTAGCATATTGTAGTCCCTTATAAGAGACTCATGTGCTACATGATCAAAACCTTTACTGCATTGAGGAGGAGTTCTGGGTTTAGTTTAGTGAAGACTGTTTATTTATAAGATATTGTACGTGGGGATGGTGAACCAGGCAATACTGTATTTCCACCAGGAAGAGATTTAGTTGGGAGAGAGGATACAATAACAGCAAATGATTTAGAAAGGGGGGGGGGGGGTGTAATTTTGACGCTTCAATGTAGAATAAGCTATTCTCTGCCGTTGTTACTTTGATATCTGTTTGTCTCACATACTCTTGGCACTTTTTGCTTGAAGCAAAGTGCAGCCCAGAACATAAGCAGCAAGATACACGGTCTTCCTCCACATTACAAGTATCTCTAGTGTGGCCCTGACGACAATTTAAGCATCTGGGCTTTGATCTGTATTGGACCTTGGTGTGCCCGAAGCGGCAACAATTAAAGCATTATAGTCGGGTATATATATATAATTTATAAGGCATAGTATTATAGCACATAAATATACGTCGAGACAAAACTTGTCCATCAAACGTAAACACGACTGTTTGCGAAGGTTTCCACGTGGGTGTGTTGTTTACCATGAATTTATAGTTTATTCAGAATTTCCCTACACCCAATGGGTACATTAGTGTTCTGCTTAATATCCTCAGGAGACCACTCAGTTGGGACTCCCCTAACTAAACCCATCCTCGTAATCTTAAAAGTTGGGACAAAATCCTTCATGTTGTTAGCAGCTAAGCAGTTTAAAATGACAAAGCTGTTAGCGTCTGTATAATTATTAAAAGAAAGTGTCATTTTATTTCGGCCAATACCTTTCAAACTTCCATTAACAATATTTTTGAATAAATTGTTCTTTAAAAATCTGCCAAACACAACTGGGTGTAATGTTGTACCATCATCATCAGCAGACTGTATTTTCTGCACATGTACCAGAAACGGGCCGTGGTCATTGGCGTCATAACTAGCCCTACCAATTTGTGTGAGGGCTTTAGGAGAAATGCTGATGGAAGGAACAGGCATTACAGAAATATCAGTGCAAGGACCAGGTGCGGGCAAATCAACAATGCTCTCAACAAATTTGTCTTTGCATTGGCAGTCTGTTCGTTTGCAAGTTTCTGAATTATTTTTCCGTTTTCTTTTGTTGTAGTTTTTACTAAATTTTTGGAGATGGATGCGCTTCAGCTTCCTTTTAGAAACTAAAGAATAGTCAGAATCCATTCCGGATTCATTGGAAATCGTGACAAACGCAATCGCGGAGGGCGCCGTGCCCCCAGGGTACAGAGGCTCGTTCAAATAAATATGAAAAATTTACCCCAACTCGAAGAAAGTTGAATAAAATAAAAAATTAATAAAAATAATAATACAAATTACAAATATATACAAGTTTTAACTATTCTAGATCACATAATTATCATCATCATCTCAGCTTCTTCATCATAGGCCTCTCCAACTGATGTCCAGTGCGGCCGGTCCGTTGCCACCTGCATCCAATTTGACCCACCAATTTTCACCAGTTCTTCGGTCTATCTGGTAGGTGGCCGTCCCACACTCCGTTTGCCAGTACGTGGTCTCCACTCGAATCTTCGGTCCATCTGGTAGGTGGCCGTCCCACACTCCGTTTGCCAGTACGTGGTCTCCACTCGAGGATCTTTCTGCCCCATCGGCCATCCGATCTTCGCGCTATGTGACCTGCCCACTGCCACTTCAGCTTGCTAATCCTATGGGCTATGTCAGCAACTTTGGTTCTTTTACGGATCTCCTCATTTCTGATTCGATCTCGTAGAGAAATACCAAGCATAGCCCTCTCCATAGCTCGCTGCGTGACACTAAGCTTCCTAAAAAGATCCTTTGTGAAGCACCACGTCTCGGAACCGTAAGTCATCACTGGCAACACACATTGGTTGTACACCTTTGTCTTGAGGCACTGAGGGATTTTGGACGAGAACACATTTCTTAATTTACCGAACGCTGTCCAGACGAGTTGGATCCGCCTACTGACCTCTCTCTCGAAGTTGGACTTACCTAATCGGACTATCTATTATTCGTCTACAATTTCAAGAATAGAGTTCCCAACGGTAACTGCGGTGGGCTTAATATGGACATTGAACATGATTTTCGTTTTATCCATATTCATGTTAAGGCCCACTCGTTGAGAAACTCTATTGAGGTCACCGAGCATCTGTCCCAAATCTTCCAGCGACTCAGCCATGACTACTATTATATATCGTCAGCAAATCGAAGGTGTGTGATATATTCGCCGTTTATATTGATGCCAAATGCTTGCCATTCCAGAAGCTTGAAGGAATCCTCTAAGGGGCTGGCCACAGCTACTGGCGGTGCGTTGCGAGGCGCGGCGGGCGGCGCGATTTGCGGGGGTATGCCACATCTAGACTAGATGCAGCGGCGGCGGCGTCAGACGTGCACGTATTTAGAGAATGGCTTAAAATATCAAATGCTCCTATCAAAAGTAGCACGATATTGCCTTGAAACAAGTGCGTTCTTAGCTGACGATATCATTCACTCAAGAATAGGAGCGCACCCAGTTAACCAAAAAAGGAGAGAATTTGGCGAATTTCAGTCTTTATTATGAGTATAGGAAATATCCCGATAATTTTTTTGAATATACGCGGGCAAGCATAGAAACATTTGATTATATACTCGGCCACATACAAGAAAACTTGAAAGCTAAAGTTAATTTCAAGAACATTGTTTCTCCTCTAGAACAGCTGTTTCTTGTAGATAAATAAAAAGTATTAATTTGTTTACCGTGTTTATTTATTTATTAATATACCATAGTCAAATTAGTAATCACTGATTTTGTTTTTAATTATAATTACATCTTTAGCATGTCGTTTAGTAATAATTAAGTTCATAACTTTTTGGTAAATTATTTATGCCGTAGTCAGAAGGCGGAGGTTGAGTGCAATAGCTTTGATATCCTGGATATTGATTGAGACTAATTTCGTCCATCAAAGCTTGAGTGAATTTATTTTTCAGTCTCATTTTCTGTAAAACATTAAGCTTCTCCATTTCTGGTAATAGACTCATCAAAAAGTGATAGTCGTCTGACTTGGGAATGTCCTTTTCTTTACTACCTGCTAAATCAGCTTCCAATAATTTCAATTTTTTTCTCTCTATGTAACTAAATATTCAGTTCTAAATATTCAGCACGGATTTTAGTTGTTTTCAATCGTTTTCGATAAGAATTTTGTTTTTCATTTTCTCTTGAGGTGGTAGCACGACTCTTGTGGAGTTGTTGGTTGCTGTGGCGGAGAAGTGGGATTTGATGGCACTGGTGAAACCGGCGGCGGAGGTAGCGGTGATTCCAAAAGTGACGGCAACAATTCTTCGGTTATAACCTGAGTTGAAGTTTCCTCTTCTATTAAGTTAGTTTCCCACAGGGTGGGCACATATTCGTCTTTCAAAAATGATAATTGTTCAAAATACTTTCACTGAGATTGATAATCTGAACCTTCATCTCCAGACTGCAACCTAGGTACTTTTTTAAGTTCTTTCTGGTAGCTATCATTTAGGTTATTCCATTTTTTCTTTAAGCTATCGCCTGAAAAATTAAAGTAATTACCAATATTGAAATTTTGTATGGAACAACTGAATTTTTATTCACGATAGTTCCATCTTAAATCATAGCCTATAGTACAACATTATTAGTATTGCATAAAATATGCATATATGCAATATGGATATATAGCCATAATATCACATTAAGTATGAAATTTATTTCCGCGAGCGGAAAGCTAGTTCATTTATAAGTGCCTTTTTATTTCAGGTTTCTCGGTCACGGCGGATCGTTTAGGTCTCTGGCTCAATCTTACCGATTAAAACGAAGTACAGTTGCTAAAATAATTTATCAAACTCTAGAAGCTATTTGGAAAAATTTGGTCCAAATACATATGCCGCAACTAACCTGTGATAAGCTAAAAAGTGTCGCAAATTTACTTTTTCAAAGATGGCAATTTTCCAACTGTTTGGGTACGATAGGCGGCAAACATTTCCGTATAAGAAATTCACCGAATAGTGGAAGTGCATATTATAATTATAATTTTTTTTTTCATTAGTACTACAAGGGGTGTCAGATGCAGACTACAAGTTTATCATTGTAGAAGTCGGCGGGAAAGGCAAACAAAGTGATGGAGGCACGTTTCATTTTTCACGATTAAACAGATTATTAAGAGAAAAAAGATTCAACATTCCACCGTCACAGAGATTACCTGGTTCTAATCTCAATTTACCATACATGTTAATTGGCGATGAAGCCTTCCTCTGATACCTGTCGTTCATTGTCTGCTTTGTAGACAGAAAGCCTATCCCTCTGAAGTATTTCAGCTTTCCGGCCTGAAACAGTCTCCTCTGGGACGGTTGGGCGGCCGCCAGCTCCTCCGCGGTCGGCCGGTCTCCAACGAGTGCCTCCCCGGGCAGGTTCAGCCGGGCAGTCCCGTCTCCCGCATACAGCTGTAATGATGCCAATGATGACACAGATCCCTGCGCCCACGATGTAAGGGAACCACCCCGGCAGCCCGTCGCGGAGTATACGTCCTGTCCCTTTGGCGCGGCTGTTAGGCCGGTACTCTTCGCGCCAACTTGGGGAAGGGGGTTGCCCACCCACGCTGCCACGCCAGCAATCAACTTGTCCCTCGACGCCTCCATCTTCGGGAATGTCCAAAATCGAGAAAAGCTCTAGGGTCCGGACCTGAGGACCAACAGGGCAAAACTTTAAATTGGTCCCAGAACTCCCCCCGCCAGGACCAGTCACAGGTGGAGCCACAGCAGGTTCCAGGTGGGAACCAACGTAGCTTCTACAGTGTAGAATCTACACCAATGCCTGGGAGCGAGTGTTTTTGTTTCTTGCTCAGAAACACCAGGGACAGGGCAATACTTCAAATCTCTGATTTGGTTTATACTCATTCGTCTGATTTCGTTGTATATCAGTAGGTTAACGATCAAGACGAATATGGAAATGATATTTCCAATTTGCATTCAACAGCTCGGATGAGCGCGTGTCCCACTGACGTAGGGACCGACGAGAACTGCGGTTTGCTTATCAAGCTTCCTCTCAATTCCTTGGCGATGAAGCCTACCCTCTGAAAAATTGTTTGCTGCGCCCATATCCATCGGGTGGTTTAAATGCGGAAAAATAATTTTCAACAAAAGATTATCCCGGGCAAGAGTCACGATTGAGTGCGCATTTGGCATTTTAACCAATAAGTTTCGTATTTTTACAAAAAGTACAGAAGCAAACAAAAAGCACGCAATATTGATTATAAAGGTTTCGTGCCTGTTACACAACATTATAAGAGAAAGAGATGGAGACAGAGATGCAGATTTTCAGCAGTTTGTTTCCCAGTTTGGAGACTCTAATATTAACAATTGCGTACGCAGATCAAGACGGAATAATCGAGCAACGGTTCAAGCATCTAGAATACGAGATGATTTCAAACTTTATTTCAATAATCTAACCCAAGAATATCTATGAAATTAAGTTGCCGTATCTAAATTACAGTGGATTTCATTAATAACGAACTCGATTGTAACGACTTTTTGGTTATAGCGACGTCAAACTTACGTCCCTTCAATTTAAAGCATACTTGTGTAAGAAATTAATTTGGTAATAGCGACTTTGGATAATAGCGTCAATTTCGGGTATAACGACTTGTTTTTATGAACCATTTATGACAGACTTCCAGAAATCCCAAACGGATATTACTATTCGAGTCGGCAAAGGCACAAATACTCATTCATAACACTATTAAGCTTTCTTATCCTTTGTTTACATTCACAGATGGTCAAGCAAATGCGTTGTTCTGTTGTTCGTATGTTCCTACATACAAACAAAGCATTTGTTTGACCATCTCTACTAAGTAGTCCTCTACTCAGCACGGGGAACTTATGTGGTGAATACTGACGATCAAGTTAGCACTACTGATAGCTTGACTAATAATGAAATTATTGAGTCTGTGCTTCAAACATAAGAAAAGGTGGATGAAGAAGAGGAAGAAGATTGCAATGTAAATTAAATTCCAACAACTAGAGATGCATTATATGCTGTAACAACGCTCAAAAAGTACTGCTTATTTGGTGAAGGTCAAAATAATTTAGATGTAGAAGGAATTATGAAAATGGAATACACCAGTGCACTATAACACGTTTTTTCAATAACACACGTGTATACCATAATTAAATAAATGATAACTAAATACATATGTAAAAGATTTTTTATTATTTCGACCTCCGGATATTCGGCGTTATTAGGGGCCGATTATACATTTGTACGATTATACTTGGCGTTTGTGGACTATGAAAAGGCCTTTGATTCTGTCTAAACTTGGGCGGTCCTTAGATCTCTCCAGCGATGCCGTATTGACTATCGGTATGTCGAGGTGTTGAAGTACTTGTATAATAACGCCACGATGTCAGTCCGAGTACAGGAGCATTGCATGAAGGAAATCACGTTCAAAATAGGAGTTAAACAGGGAGATGTCATATCTCCGAAACTGTTTACCGATGCCTTACACCCTGGCCACAGCTATCGGCGGCGCGTATTGCGGCGCGACTTGTGGAGCGGCAAGAGGCGCGTGACATGCGGCGACGACGAGCTGCGCCATGTGCGAGTGAAACAAATGTACTAGACAATATCGAGGCAGCCACAGCCCAGAGCGGCGCGCGCGGCGGTGTCGGTGGACGCATTGAGGCATCGCGCGACCGAAAAAAACCATTTTGTTTTTATCGCGCGTTAAGCTAACAAAATATAATGGATGTGGAACTATTCATTAGTGAAATACTGAGAAAACCAGCAATATGGATGTCAAAACATCCACATCACAAATATAAGCATGTTATAAAAAAAATGTGGGACGAAACAAAACAACAATTTCCTGGTAATAGTGGTAAGTATTTATTACCTATTTTTTACAAGTCCAGTCAATTTCGGTTACAACGACGGCGGAGGGGGCACTTTAATGTCGTCGCTATATCCGGAGGTCGATATGTCCGAAATAATAAAAAATCTTTTACATATGTATTTAGTTATCATTTATTTAATTATGGTATACACGTGTGTTATTGAAAAAACGTGTTATAGTGCACTGGTGTATTCCATTTTCATAATTCCTTCTACATCTAAATTATTTTGACCTTCACCAAATAAGCAGTACTTTTTGAGCGTTGTTACAGCATATAATGCATCTCTAGTTGTTGGAATTTAATTTAGATTGCAATCTTCTTCCTCTTCTTCATCCTCCTTTTCTTGTGTTTGAAGCACAGACTCAATAATTTCATTATTAGTCAAGCTATCAGTAGTGCTAACTTGATCGTCAGTATTCACCACATAAGTTCCCCGTGCTGAGTAGAGGACTACTTAGTAGAGATGGTCAAAGAAAAGTTTATATAATCAAATTTACTTATTATTCGATTGTAATGAAAGCAAGGCGGAGAAGTAAACAATCAATCATACCAATCACTTGCTTTACTTGATGTCGCTAGCCACTAGGTCAAGAAATTAATTATTGGCTAAATTGTGGTACTAAGGAGTCTATATTTTAATAACTTTATTTTTCTTAATCAAAAATATATTAAGAAATAAAAAATAGGAAAAAAAGTAAGCAGTCAAAAAAAACCTCTTAAAATATAACACCCCTCAAAATCCCACCGTACTTGTTTCCTCCTTAAATTTAGGAGGGAGAAACTCAAAGTTGAGAACCCTGAGGAAACCGTCGAATTTGGCGGGCGCGGTTTTTATTTGATTTTGCTGTAAAGTAATATTTTTAATCTATTATGTGATCATACATACGCTGCGGCAAATTATACAGCAACATCAGCATAGGAGGTGCGGACTGAAGGAAATCTGCGAGCTGCCTCAATATAACTAATATTTTCTTCAAACATAACCATCTTAACAGATCTTTGACGGGCATGTTCGGGCATTTCGGGTCAGAGGCGCGATGACAACCAGAGCAGAACAAGCAGGTTATGTTAGTTTCTGGAACGCTAGAAGAATTACCTTCATGGGGGCCTGCCTGCGCATCGGGAGCAGCGGGCTTGTGATCGACATTGATCACGAATGTGCCCAAAACGACAACACTTTAAACACTGAATAGTTGGAAGTGTATAATATATGTTCACAGGGAGAGAAACGCTGCAACAATATACATGTTTAGGAAGAACTTGCCCAAGAAAAGAGAGGACAACTGTACCCGTCGATTCCCAGACTGTTTTTCGATCTATTTTCTTTTTCTTATTCATTCTTCTGGCTTTAATGACGGTGGTTGAGACAGACCGACACTCAATCCATGAGACTAGGTCCTCAAGAGATCACTCTACAGGAATTTGTCTCACGACACCCGTCCTGGTAACTTGAAAGCGTGGAATAATTGCTGACAATTTGTTAGATGAAAGTAATGGGTTTGTCAAAAAGGAATTGGCTTCGTTATATGTTTTGAAAATAATAGCAGCCCTATTTTTACCCATGTTTTTAATTTCATCTATCCCTGAGATTTTACCATTGTAGATAATTTGAACAATTTTGAGGGTACGGGTGTGGTTCGAAACTGGCGTAAAGTCTCCATCTGAACGAGATGCATGGACAACAAAAGGGCCAGAGTCAGTTTCAGAGTAATTATGAACTGAATTGTTATCAAAACCTGGCCGGGTGTATGTATGTTGAATAGAGGCAACTGCCGGTAAATGTGGAGCTGATCTTTGTTCTGGGACATTTAATACGTCCGCAGGGCGTTTTTGTGGAGAATTAAGCATTTGAGAAAGATCGTCCATCTCCGAATCTTAAGAAAACCTCCCTGTGTCCGGAGGGACGTTTTCGCCTACCGAGGACGACATTGATATAAAAAATACACTTACCAGTTAAATGAAACTTAAACTAATCCACCACCAACAAAAATAAGTCAAAACAATTCTTAAAAACACAGAAAAAACGGGAAAAACACTAAGAATAATCGAAACACGTGTAATCTGCGGACTATATCTATAGGTAGCGGATTTCCTCTATGTTAAATAGTCATAATACGATCACTGATAGAGCTGTATCCAAGGACCGCATTTTTGAACGTCTGTGGGAACTATGATGGCCACCCCATTCTGGCTTTTACTTTCGTGACCTGAAAAGTAGAATGTTTGAAGTCGTCGTGGCCTAAGGGATAAGACGTCCGGTGCATTCGTGTTGAGCGATGCGCCGGTGTTCGAATCTCAGGCGGGTACCAATTTTTCTAATGAAATATGTACTCGGCAAATGTTCACGATTGACTTCCACGGTGAAGGAATAACATCGTGTAATAAAATTGTAACCCGCAAAATTATAATTTGCGTAATTACTGGTGGTAGGACCTCTTGTGAGTCCGCACGGGTAGGTACCACCGCCCTGCCTATTTCTGCCGTGAAGCAGTAATGCGTTTCGGTTTGAAGGGTGGGGCAGCCGTTGTAACTATACTGAGACCTTACAACTTATATCTCAAGGTGGGTGGCGCATTTACGTTGTAGATGTCTATGGGCTCCAGTAACCACTTAACAACAGGTGGGCTGTGAGCTCGTCCACCCATCTAAGCAATAAAAAAATAATAAAAAAAATGTATTTCTTTCCACCATTGTGAAGTGTCCTGAGCCCTTGATATGTGTTTCTGACAGTCCAAGTATAGTGAACCGACGAGTGATCATCTCCTTTTCGACGATTTCCAGTTTTCCCTCCTGTAGTAGACTTCTTACATTCTATGCTCATCCATGTCAGTCGGATCATCCGACCTCGCATATTCATTCACTGTAATCATCATTTAAGGTCGGGACATTCTCTAGGGAGATAGTCGTAGTGGTTTCCCCTTGCCTTCTACGCCAGGTTTTTTTGAAGCTTTTTAGTTCTTATCAGAATCCGCCACCCGAAACTCGGCGTTGTCAAGCTCGTTTTGCAGCACCCAGAAGACACGTGCAGGGTATTGAAGGTATTTCCTGCGGACGCGAGCGACTCCATCCTCCATTACATCCATTACTATTAGGTACCTATTACTTTAATTCTAACATGATAATCTGAGATTTATCTGCACTTAAATATAATATCGTGTGCGTCTTGTCAATCGCGCCCTCCCCCGTCTCACCCCGCCACATACCTCAGGAGGTGACTAGCGCTTCCGCGCGCACTATACCAAATGGTTCTTTTCACAATAAGCAGTCAGAAATCGGACCAGAGCCACTTTAAAACGAAAATTTCAAGACATTGAAGAAAATTTTTTGGTCTATAATAGTTTATTGAGGTCCCGAAACTTACAAGGAATATCGAATTCTTTTCTGCTCTCACGTTCGGAATCTTTGATTGACGGTGTTAAGTAGCGATCAATAATTAAATTTATTTCTGTTGCGTTTGTTGAACATATTTTTATAAGTATTGACTCGGCAACTTTATTAAAAGTTTGAGCTATATAAGATCCGATTAGGTGCAAGTAGTAAAAACCATCTATTATTTGAACGTTGATATGTGTTGACTCAACCATTTCAGTTTTGGATTTCAAAATTTTTGCTAACGTTGATTTTGAAGTTTTTAACATCTCTCCAGTACATGAAAAAAGAGCAGGGGGCAATGGTGCTACTGGGAAACTCAGGCAATATTCGAGGTTAATTTTTTTGTTTAGTCTGCCAAAAGTCGCCCAAATACGTCTCGTTCCATTTTCAATAATACTTTCTTGTTTTTGTCTTTGGTACTGAGGACTTTAGTCATACATTGAAAAGCAAAATTGCTGATTTTGTTTCGTTTTATAAGTTTATCGAATCTTGCGGGAGTTGAAGAGCTTTCCGAGATAAAATTTAATTTTTGTTGATAGCCTGCTGTTGTCTCGTTTAGCAGGAAATCAGCAACTTCTTTAGATGCAGCTATACCCGTTGAAATGTTGAATAATATATCTTTGTCAACAGTGTCAGCAAATGGATTCATCGTACATTTTATTGCTTCAATGAAGTATCGCGAATCATCGCAGTATATCCTTAATTTTACTTTGTTGCAATGTATCATCGAAGTATCATCATTTGCGTTAATCTGATATTTTGTTTGATAGATATTAATATCTTTGTCCTCATGCTGTGACTGAGAGCCCATCTATGACGTGCAGATATCGAGTCTGCAGCTAGATTATCAGTCAATTGATTGCTAGCATCAGCATCG
Organism: Bombyx mandarina; assembly: GCF_030267445.1. Taxonomy (NCBI): domain Eukaryota; kingdom Metazoa; phylum Arthropoda; class Insecta; order Lepidoptera; family Bombycidae; genus Bombyx; species Bombyx mandarina. Next base: position 17,597,663 of record NC_143234.1, read on the forward strand.
ATGGTCTGCTCTAGCGTCAAGTCAACTGGTGATCGAGCAAAATTTGCTGCAGTTCGTCGAATTCCATAGGCGCCTCGACGAAGTTCAGCTACCAAAGATGAATTATTAGTATAGAAATTGATTAAATTGCTCAAATATAACAAGGACCATTTGGCATAATTGGGCTGGTTTAACGCAAAAAATATATCAGACATATTGAAAATTGAGTCCATGTACAGTTCAAAGTTACTGGTGCGGTCTGGTTTGTATTTTTCTCAAATTAGGGATGTAGTTGTGATAATAAATCCATAAATTTGTAGTAGTTTTTTTATTATAAAGGCCTATTCTACTTCGATCAACAATACAACTAGATAACGCCTCGCGAACCAAAACAATACTCAAATACGGCAGCGTCTACTTTAATACTAAGTAGTAAAATGCGGCTTGCGATTTTATTTGTTGGTTGAGAGGCTTGGTGAATTTTGGTTTTCGAGAAATAAAAAAACCGTTTTGTCATTGTTAGGTGTTTATTATTTAAATTTTTCTACATGATTGAAATGGTGTGTTACACGAATCGAGGATTGGGGGTAAGGGGAACAATATGGACGACCAATCGCATTACTACAAATTTGCATAGTCATCGTCCTCTACTCGTCCACAGAATGATGTCATCACTAATACGAGTACGATCTAGGACAAATTATATTTATACCTAGTCAGGTCATAAATACTTGTGGAACTTCCGCGCTCACTTTGAGAAGTTGGGCCCTCGACTGATGGCGACGGCCGGCTCTTTGAGCCGGCTGCTTCCAAACGTCGGGGGTCCCGATCAGGTGGCGCGCCGCCTCTACATGGGGGTGGTGCGGTCGATGGCACTATACGGGGCTCCCGTATGGTGCCACGCCCTGACCCGCAAGAACGTCGCGGCGCTGCGACGTCCGCAGCGCGCGATTGCGGTCAGGGCGATCCGAGGATACCGCACCGTCTCATTCGAGGCGGCGTGCTTGCTCGCCGGGACGCCACCCTGGGACCTGGAGGCGGAGGCGCTCGCTGCCGATTACCGGTGGCGTAGCGACCTCCGCTCTAGGGGGGAAGGGCGCCCCGGCGAAGGAGTAGTTCGAGCGCGGAGGCTCCAATCTCGGCGGTCCGTGCTGGAGGCGTGGTCTCGCCGCTTGGCGGACCCGTCGGCCGGCCTCCGAACCGTCGAGGCGGTCCGCCCGGTTCTCGCGGACTGGGTGGGCCGCGACCGCGGATGCCTCACCTTCCGGCTAACGCAGATGCTTACCGGCCATGGTTGTTTCGGCCGGTACTTGCACAAGATAGCCGGAAGGGAACCGACGGCGCAGTGCCACCACTGCGCGGACCGCGACGAGGAAGATACAGCGGAACACACGCTGGCGCGTTGCTCGTCGAATCCAGAGCCGCCCTCGTCGCGGTCATTGGAGAGGACCTCTCGCTGCCGCGCGTCGTGGCTACGATGCTCGGCAGCGACGCGTCCTGGAAGGCGATGCTCGACTTCTGCGAGTCCACCATATCGCAGAAGGAGGCGGCGGAGCGAGAGAGGGAGAGCTCTTCCCTTTCCGCACCGATCCGTCGCCGTCGAGCCGGGGGCCGGAGGCGGGAATACGCCCGTACGTCCCGGCCCCTGTAGGTGGCGGCCTCCCCCCGGTGAAGGTCAAGGGGCGACCTGAGGGGGTGAGGCCGCGCGGCGCGCTACCAGCACTCTAGCGCGCTGCCGTGGAGTGATTAGAGCGACCGGTCGACGGTGTATCGCGTCCCGACCCGGCAGGCTGGTTCTGGTCCAGCGGGGTATTCCGGGACACCAGCGGCACCGTCTGGGCGGCCCGACGGGCTGCCGTACCGAGACGGCCGACGTTTCAGAGCCTTCGATTCGCCTCGAAGGCTCCGTCGGCTGGGCGTCCTTGGGGTGAGCCGCGCCGTCTGGTTGTAGTGTTGACCGCGGTAGCCCCCCTACCTCATCCGGGTTCTGACCTCGGAGGGGATCGGACGTCGGGTGTAAGAGTGCAGGGGAGTCGTTTAGTGGGTGGGCTCTAAAATCCTTGGGCCCGCGGTCTTTTTTTTTCGGGTCGAGAGCCGAACCTCCTACGAGGTCCCCGCGCAAAAGGGGCGCGTGGGGTATGTGAGACTCAACGGTCTGCATGGTGTTGTGAGCAGACCGCGGGCCCAAGGATTTTAGGACCCACCCACTAAACGACTCCCCTGCACTCTTACATCCGACGTCCGATCCCCTCCGAGGTCAGAACCCGGATGAGGTAGGGGGGGCTACCGCGGTCAAAACTACAAAAAAAAAAAAAAAAAATTCATTATGTAACCATTCATATACCAAAATGAACTTAACAAAACATAGATTCTTATGACACTAAAGTTTATTCAAAATGACCTCCGTGATTTTGAATACAGGCCTTCAATCTGCGCGGCCAGTCGTCTATCGCAGCACGAACGAGGTCCATGTCAATATCGGCGGCTGCCTTAATCAAGGATGTCTTGAGTGACTCCAAATTAGGATGAGGCTTTGAGCACACGCCTTTTCCTCCAAGTGTTACCATATCTTGTAATCTAACGGATTCAAATCTGGACTGGAGGAGGGCCAGTCTTCGTGCCGGATGAAGTCAATTTCACGTGCCGCCAGCCAATCTTGTGTGCTCTTCGCTCTATGAGCTGGCGCCGAATCTTGTTGGAATACCCAGTGCCTGTTATTGAACATGGTATGAGAAACAGGTTCCACAAGGTTCGTCAGGACTGTATTTTGATACACAACTGCATTCGTTTTTACACCTTTCTCACAAAAATGTACCTCTGTTAAGCCCCAATAAGAAACTCCCAACCATACCATGAGCGAGGATGGAAAATGACCTCGTTGGACACGCGGAATACGGTTGCTCGCTTCTTCACTACTGTGTGCGTACACCTTATCATTTTGTTTGTTGTAGCGCTCTTCTACGGTAAACATTTTTTCATCCGAAAAAAGAATTTCCTGATGTTTTTTTCCCGCGTACCGCTTCAACAAAGCGCGGCATCTCTTCAGTCTCAGGTCCATTAGACGAGCATTCAAACGATGTCCTGTTTTTCTTCGATATGCCCGAAGCCCTAAGTCTTCATTTAATACCCTTTTCACCGTGGTTCTGCTTAACCCCATCTGAAGGGCCAACAGTTTCTGCTTACGTTTGGGATTTCTTTGAATTCGCGCCTTCACAGCTTTTATCACTGCTGGAGTCCTAACAGACAGAGGGCGACCACTTCTTGACCTTTCATCTACACTAGAGTCTTCATTGTATCGTTTGATGGTACGATAAACGAATCTTTTGGTTATATTCAAATTTTTCAGTATGTTAAAAATTTGAATTGGCGCGTAACCGCAACGATGCAACGCAATAACTGCAACACGGTCTTCTTTAAGCGTCCACTCCATATTTAAAAATGAGTAAAATTCTAAAAGTATACATTTTTATTTTCATGAACAATTCGAAATTCGAATTCAATAAACTTTTTTGTGGCCAGCATTCTAAAAGAAAAGTTTTTACTGTGTGACAATACTTATGACCTGACTAGTTATATAAGTACTAGAGTTATGAACGTATTTATTATGGAATAACTAGTAGTTATTGTTTATTATTATTATTATAACTAGTAGTTTCATTATGCTTTATGTTACGGGCGCTGGTTTTACTTCGTCGAAATGATGTTTCACGTGCTGACGATTTATTAGGAGGGATAGGGTGTTATTACCGTGGATTTTTACAATTTCGTAAGGACCTTTCCACACCGGTGATAAAGCCTTTCTAAGTCGGAGATGATTCTTCGGATACACGTAATCTCCAACCTTGTATTGGACCGAGCGAGAGTATCTGTCATAGTACTTCTTGGACTTCTCTTTAGAGGCACTAATGTTTTGTAGAGCTTTTTCTCTTGATATTTTGAGGCGGTGACTAAGCATCTTAAAATATTCTGGGTATGTGACATCTAATCGTAAATCAAAGACGGCGTCGGGTGTAATTATATGGTTTATGACCAAAGACGAGTTCGTAAGGTGTAAATTGAGTAGTGGTGTGGATTGTACTATTGTAGGTGAGCATGGCTATGTATACGAATTTATGCTAGTTTGTATGGTTATCATTTACATAAGACTTCAGGTATTCCTTTAGTGTCGAGTGGCTTCTTTTCAGGGCGCCCTGCGTTTGAGGATGGTAGGGAGAGGATCAGTTATTTAATTTAAAAAAATTGACAAGTTCTTTTAAATAGTTCGGCGGTGAAGTTGGTTCTCTGATCAGTGAGTATTGATTTCGGGATACCAAATCAGGAAATGAAATGGATTAAACATTCGCAGGACTCCTCTGCGGTAGCATTAGAGATTGGGTACGCAATGGAAAATTTGGTCAAATTATCTTGAAGAGTGAGAATGAATTTAAGCTTTAAAATGCCAGCTTCAGGCAAGAGATCAACGAGATCGAGGCTAATCCTCTCAAAGGGGCGAATAGAGCTAGTGGTGATTTGCATGGGGGATTTTTTGATCTTGCGCAGAGCTTTATTTGACTGATACAGTTAACAATTATTAACGTAGTTTTCGATGTCTGAACGCATATTTCTCCAGAATTCAACGATTGCTTTTATTTTGTCTGGGTTAGGTTTGACTCCGTCAGTGAAGATTGTGTGCTCTAAATAAGCGACTTCTCGTCGTAGGAACTCGCACTTGTCAAGTTGTATTTTGAGATTGAAATTTCTGAGTTTCTGGAAGATTTCAGCGAGGCTTTGGATTTGTGTTTTCAAGTCAGAGGAATAGCAGACGAATCATGTCATCTAAATATACGAAACAGCGTAGACCTTGCAGACCGAATAGAGTCGTATTCATTAGACGTTGGAAGTAAGAGGGTGCGTTTTTGAGTCCAAAGCTCATCCTTGAGGGACACTGAAGGCTGTTTTTTCAGGTTGATTTACGAGAATTTGATGGAATCCGGAGGCTAAATCTAAAGTAGCGAAGTATGTACTTTTTCCTAATTGGTCTAGGATTTCGGTAATTTGTGGAATTAGATAGGTAGGTATCTCCGATGGTTATATCATTCAGTTTTCTATAGTCTATAACTATGCGCCACTTTTGTTGGCCTCATGCATCGAGTTTCTTTGGTACAACCCAAATGTGTGAGGTCCAAAGGGATATTGAAGGTTCTATTATGATGCCTTGTTCTAGCACTTCATTAATTGGTTATCTACTTCCCTCGTTCTCGGGGAATCTACAAGTTTTTGTATGAATTGGAACTTCTGATGTGGTTTTAATGTCGTGTTGAATAGCATTAGTATATGTTAGTTTTTCATTAGGATGTCGGAATAGTCTGTGCAAAGTTCTATTTCTTCTTTATTTAAATGGGATATGCGTAGCATGCTTAGTACCTGTTTTGTTCTTTGGATTGAATTTGTTTCATTGGAATTAGCATAATTTATAATGTTGGATTTATTCGTGTGATATTTAGGGATAGTGTCAATAGGATCGAGTCTTAATTTCAAATTATTTCTTAACGTTATATCGAATTCGGAGATATTGACTACAGTGATGTTGGCTCTATTGTTTGACTTTGTTTTTACGACACAGTTAGCTACTAAGAGATTATCAGAGATATTTTGATCTAGGATGAGGCCTTCTTTTAATTCTGGATTGGAAATGGAACATTCCACGACGACTTCGGATCTAGCAGGTATAATAAGGGTAGGTTCAAGGAATTAAAAAAAAAAAAAAAAGTTCATGGAATTGGAGTTTGAAGTTTAGGTCGCCAAGGGTGAGAATTTCTTTGGAGTAATCGATTTGGGAATTGAATGCAGAGAAGAAATCGTTACCTATAATTCCATCATAAGAGAAGTCTAGGTCTGGGTTTAAATAAACCGGTGTTGTGCTGCCAGAATGTTGATTAGGGAGTGGCCTAAAGAGTGTATTACGTTCTCTGATGACCCTTAACCGTTGAACGCGATTACTTCTTTTGTGATTTTTGGCATTTTTTGAATAGACGTTGTGTTGAGTTGGGTAATCTATGTTATAGGTATAATCTGTGTCATTGCATTTTTCTCTCCATTACTGCTGCAAAATTTATACAGATTGTTTGTCTCTAAAAAGTTACGTTTAATAAATTCTATAAAACTATCCAAGTTATTATTTGAATACGACAAAGTGGGTGAACAAACATATTTTGGTCCTTATCGAACCGGATTTGCAACAAACTCGAGTGTGTTCAACTTGAATTGACTTCGACAATATGAGCAAAATCACAGAACTTATCAATATTCTGGAGGAAAAAGCTGATCTGATATTAAAATGCACGACAAACATTAAAAAATGTCCGAAGACACGTATGACGAAGGGGTACGTAGAAACGAGGTTGAATACCATCGAAGATTTCTGGCAAATATTTAAAGAAACACACGACACTCTTGTGAAGTCCCTCACCAAAGAAAAAAGATCGGATATATTATATTTCAAAGAAAATGTGTACAGCAATATTGAAGAATTATATATGGATACAACATCAGATTTGAAGGATACTTTGTCCAATTTCGTACAAACTGCAGGTACCCCCACACCAATTAAACAACAAGATTTGAATATAAAATTACCCCATATACAATTACCTACGTTTACTGGACATTATGATGATTGGCCAACCTACAACGACATATTTACTTCACTTGTTCATCACAATATCACATTATCTAAAGTTCAAAAATTACATTACTTAAAGGCAAGTGTTGCTGATGAAGCGGCTTCTCTACTCAAACACATATCGGTGACTGAAACCAATTACAAACAGGCATGGGACATTTTAAAACAGAGATATGGTAATAAGAAACTAATTGTTAATTCACTTTTAAGAAGATTGTTTCAACAACCAAAAATAAACACACCTAATGGCATTCAACTAAAAGGATTATTAGATGCTACAACTGAATGCCTGAGCAGCCTACAAAACCTTAACTTACCTGTTGAGTCATGGGATTTAATTATAATCTACATAATTGTGCAAAGACTAGATCCTGAAACACATAAAGCATGGGAAGAGTATAGTTTCCATAGAAATAGTGAAGACCTACCTACTTGGCAAGAAATGAAAAACTTTCTAGATTGTAAATTTAGAACAATGGAATTAGTAACATACACACCTCAAACAAAAGAATTGAAATCTTATAAACAAAAAACATTTCAGATTTCCACAACAGAAAAGATCTGCATTAAATGTAAAGAAAATCATACCCTTTGTCATTGTGAAGAATTTATTAAACTGTTACCAGATGAACGAATTGGTTTTGTGAAGAACAAGAATTTATGTTATAATTGCTTACTACCAGGACACCCAGTATTTAAATGTCGACTCAGAATATCATGCAAAATCTGTGGTAAGCGACACCATTCGTTACTACACAAAACAATCAATGGATTAGAGACAAACTATAAACAAGTTGAAGACACAAACATCCAACCAGGCCCTATAGAGGATAATGATGCAGACGTTGCTATACTGTCGCATATGGCGACAAAGAGGTCCACAGCATTGCTGGCCACAGCAATGATAACTGTTAAGAATAGTACAGGACATTATACAGTATTGCGCGCTCTAATAGATCAAGGGTCACAGGCTAATTTTATTAGTGAAAGAGCAGCACAACTTTTGAAAGTCAAAGGAACACCCACTAAGGGGACAATCACTGGAGTTGGATCTACACAAACGGAAGTAAATCTGGCAGTCCAGCTTGAAATATTATCTAGATACCAATGCAATTTCAAGCTCAACGTGGAAGCATATGTGATGCCTTCACGTTTAACAACATTCTTACCGTCCACAACTATTGCCGACTCCACATTCACGTGGTCACATTTGAAAGGTCTCAAGCTGGCAGATCCCACCTTTAATCAACCAGGGAGAGTTGATATGCTTCTAGGTGTAGAAGTATATGCAGCCATTCTGAAAAATGAAATTATTCGAGGTCCTCCTGGCTCTCCATGCGCACAACATACAAGTTTTGGATGGATTCTCTTTGGAAAGATACACAATGACATTGAAGAAAGGAAAATAACAGTTATGCACCACCACATGGATTTTGATGAACTGTTACACACACTATGGGAGTTAGACTGTGATAATCAAAGAAAACTTACACAAGAAGAGGAACTCTGTGAGAAAATTTATTATGAAAATGTTAGGAGAGACAATGAAGGAAGATACATTGTGAAATTACCTTTTAAATCAGATGTCATACTAAGTACAGAAGGTAATACCAGGGATATATCACTAAGAAGACTAACACAACTAGAGAGAAGATTACAGAGAGACATGAAGTTAAAGACTGAATACACTAAAGTGATGCAAGAATATATGGAATTGAATCATATGGAAGAAGTACCAGAAGAAGAATTAAGGAAACCCTCTGTCTACCTTCCTCATCATGCAGTTGTAAAGGATACAAGTGAGACTACCAAAGTAAGAACTGTGTTCAATGCCTCCTCAATGGGATCTAATAATATTTCCATTAATGATGAGTTACTAGTTGGCCCACAATTGCAAGAAGACATGAGATCATTGGTTATGAGATGGAGACTAAAACGGGTTTGTTTTATAGCAGATATTGAGAAAATGTATCGGCAGATATTGGTTACCAAACAGGATGCAGATTACCAACGAATTTTGTGGAGAATTGATCCAAATCTTAAAGTCAAAGATTACAGATTGCTTTGGGTAACATTTGGAACTGCTTCGGCTCCGTTCCTTGCTGTAAGAACTGTACAACAAGTTGCAGAAGATGAAGGCAAAGGTTTCCCTGAAGCAACTAGAATGATTAAGGAAGACTTCTGGATGGATGACTTATTATCTGGTAACGATACAGTAAGTGAAGCCAATTGAATCAGCAAGAAATGTTAGTGACATCTTGAATCGTGGCGGTTTCAAATTACAAAAATGGTCTTCTAATAGTATTGAATTTATGAAAAATATTTCACCTACAGAAAGAAGTACATTGATAAATGTGGATATGAACCTGGGAGGAACTGTTAGAACGTTGGGGTTATCATGGAATATAGGAGATGATGTGCTACAGTATAATCTTAATTTGCCAGAAGTGCCACTTACCATCACTAAGAGAAGTATACTTGCTGAGATACAACGCTTATTTGATCCACTTGATTGGATAGCACCTGCCTTGTTACCTGGAAAACTAATAATACAAAGACTATGGTTGAAAAGACTTACCTGGGATGAAGTAGACTCTGAAACTAAAAGAGATTGGTTCGAGATGAGAAACAACTTAAATTATTTAAAGGAAATTAAAATACAACGCTGGTTACTTATTACTAGTGATGTCATAGAAGATGTGTCAATACATGGATTTTGTGATGCATCAACAATTGCATATGGAGCAAGCAGTTGCTTATCTGAGAGTCAAAACTTACAATAATGAATATAAAACTATGCTGATAGCAGCGAAGACTAGAGTCGCACCTGTTAAACCAGTCTCTCTGCCCCTTTTGGAACTGTGCGGTGCAGTGTTATTATCAAAGCTCTTGAAACACATCAGTCGTGCTACACGGATACCAAGGAAACAAATCTTTGCTTGGACAGATTCTACCATAGTACTATCATGGCTTACTGGAGACCCGACAAGATGGCAAACATTTGTGAGAAATCGTGTAGTAACAGCGCTTGACAATATTGGAAATGCATGGTATCATGTACAGTCTCAAGACAACCCTGCAGACATAGCATCAAGAGGAATGCTTCTTTCAGATCTCAAAGAATTTAGTTTATGGTGGAACGGCCCTAAATGGCTCACCCATGAAGAAATATTGATGTCTCGTGGAGATAATATTTCTACTGACCTAGAGTTGAGAAGAAAAAAGAAAGAATTAGCTAAAATGTGGCAAGAAGCAAAATTAAATATACCTGAAGATTTAATAAACATTTTAGCTGAAGATGGAACCCATTGGCACTTTAACCCACCTTATAGCCCAAATTTTGGAGGTTTATGGGAAGCTGGGGTGAAATCTATAAAATATCACTTAAGAAGAATTCTTGATAGAACACTTACCTTTGAAGAGATGTCCACCACACTGTGCCAGATTGAAGCCTGCTTAAACTCACGGCCACTATGTCCAATAGATCATAATAGCCCAAGAGCCCGCGACAGCCAGACCTTCCTTATTTTATAAAAGCTGAAAGTTTCTCTGTGTATGTCTCCAACACAGGTAAGAACGACCCCCGATTATAGAGTTTCGATTGTGGTTACTTGGGCAGGTAACAGGCAGTAAAGGTATATAAAATAGTACCTTAAATTCGTTAAAGTATAAAGGTTTTTTTTTTTAATATTTACTCCAGAATATCTTTAGAAATCATGATATCCGTTGCCGGACACTTTTTCCAGTTGTTACCCCCTGCCAGACACCTCTAAACTTTAATAAATTTTAATTATACTTTCGTTATACTATAAAAGCTAAATTTTATATATGTTACTTAGGGACTTATAAAAATATGTTACCCCAATAGCCGGACAGTTTTAATGGTTCTTACATCTTGCCAGACACATTGAGAGCCCGCTGTAGGTGCGAGCGCGAGGTAGCAACTGTTCAAGCGGGTGTGAGCGAGATAGAGTGCTTAATCTATTGTGATCTTTTAAGATATCCAATAAAAAAATTATTTTATTACGTTCATAGCAATATTATAGAAAATAAAAAATGTTATTTTAATATTATAAAGTACAAACAAAATATTATATGTCAAAGAAAAATATTTAATCGTTCTTATAATTTTCCTCATTGTCGTCGATATTGAAATTCGATTGAAATTCGTCGATTTTTTACAGAAACTGATGAATAAGGCGATATCAATATCGCCTTATTCATCAGTTTCTGTAAAAAATTAAGAAAAATTATACAATTTGAATAATAAAAAAAATATGTACAATAATTTGTCATAATAATTACATACCTGATTGAGTTTTGAGCGAATCTCTAACATAACTCGGTAGTAGATCTTAGCGTGTGCCAATTCACCACAGTCCTCGTGACGGGAACGGAATCGGGAGCGCGACCGAGCTTCATAATGACGGGGCGGTGGTCTGAATCTAACTCTGAAACTACTTCGATCGAGTGTAAGCGCAGAGTTACGTTTTTTAATAACGCTATGTCGAGTATATCCGGGCGATGCGCGATATTTAGCGGGTAGTGAGTCGGGGTTAGCGGAGCGATGATATCGAAGGCGAGATCATCGACTAACGCGTCGAGCCGCCTGCCATTCGGGTTGTGGTGTGTGAGTTCCACCTAATGTGTTTACAATTTAGGTCGCCCGACAGAATGACAGAGCTTCCCATGCCGAGTAGCGCCTCGATATCACTGCTTAGAACGGATAAATCCTATAAACGACAGCTGATGTGCAGTAAAAGATCACAATAGACTAAGCACTCTATCTCGCTCACACCCGCTTGAACAGTTGCTACCTCGCGCTCGCACCTACAGCGGGCTCTCAATGTGTCTGGCAAGATGTAAGAACCATTAAAACTGTCCGGCTATTGGGGTAACATATTTTTATATGTCCCTAAGTAACATATATAAAATTTAGCTTTTATAGTATAACGAAAGTATAATTAAAATTTATTAAAGTTTAGGGGTGTCTGGCAGGGGGTAACAACTGGAAAAAGTGTCCGGCAACGGATATCATGATTTCTAAAGATATTCTGGAGTAAATATTTTAAAAAAAACCTTTATACTTTAACGAATTTAAGGTACTATTTTATATACCTTTACTGCCTGTTACCTGCCCAAGTAACCACAATCGAAACTCTATAATCGGGGGTCGTTCTTACCTGTGTTGGAGACATACACAGAGAAACTTTCAGCTTTTATAAAATAACGAAGGTCTGGCTGTCGCGGGCTCTTGCTCTATAATGATATTGACAATTTAAATGTACTTACTCCTGGACACTTCCTCATTGGAGAAGCTTCAATCAATGTACCTGAACCAGGTCTTAGCCAAGTGAATGTAAACAGACTGTCTAGATGGCAACATACTCAGAGGATACTTCAAAACTTTTGGCATAAATGGAAGACGGAATATCTCACACGTTTACAACAAAGACCTAAATGGTTAACTTTAAAGGAGGAGTTTAAAATTGGAGAAGTGGTTCTGATTAAGGAAGATCACCTTCCTCCGGGTAAATGGGCCTTAGGTCGCATAGTTGAGAAATATCCTGGCTCTGATAACATCTGTAGAGTTTATAGCTTAAAATGTTGTGGTAAATTGATTAAGAGATCCATTAGTAGACTGTGTAAATTGCCAATTAATGAATAACTTTCATTAAACTTAAAATTTGGTTACTTTATAAACTTTATTGTTTTGTTTTTACTAAATTAAATTTAAGTAAATCTATAAATATATTTCATACAAATAGTTAACATTTAATTGGCAATAATGGTTAAAGGATTGGTAAAGAAGGATGTTTTAAAAAGTATATATTTATTCATGTAAAGTTAATGATACATTAAGAATGACCTAATGTTCATAAAATTCACCTATTTATTATAGGTTGTTTTGTACTTTCTGATTTGTATTTTAAAATCTGATTTATGTTTGATATTGTAAATTCTAGTAATTTGTTTGGTTAAACTCTTGGAGCTTATCAGAATGAAAATTTACAATTTTTCTATGATTTACTGTATGTTTCTCAAAAACTTCGTTTTTGGGGGGGCGGTATGTTGAGTTGGGTAATCTATGTTACCCGGTCGGCGGTGTATCGCGTTCCGACCCGGCAGGCTGGTTCTGGCCCAGCGGGGTATCCCGGAACACCAGCGGCACCGCCCGGGCGGCCTGGTAGGGCCGCCGTACCGCGGAGACCGACGTCGTTGGTCGTCGACTATCGCCTCGACGACCCGTCGGTCGGGCGTCCTCGGGGTGGCGCCGCGTGTCTGGTTGTAGTGTTGACCGCGGGAACCCCCCTACTCTGAACGGGTTCTGACCCCGGACGGAGATCGGACGTCGGGTGTAAGAGTGCAGGGGAGTCGTTTAGTGGGTGGGCCCTAAAATCCTTGGGCCCGCGATCTGCTCTCAACACCTGCAGATCGTTGAGTCTCACATACCCCGCGCGCCCCCTAGGCGCGGGGACCTCGTAGGAGGTTCGGCCCCCGGCCCGAAAAAAAAAAAAAGGGTAATCTATGTTATAGGTATAATCTGTGTCATTGCATTTTTCCCTCCATTACTGCTGCTGCTGAAAACTTGTATTTTTTTTTTTTTACAAACAACTTACATGACTATATAACTATAAGCCATAAATCCGATGTATTAAAAAAATAGATAAATATAATTAATTATTACTTAATACCATTAATTTGAGAGTTATGCCTATTAACTTCTTTCTTGCCAAAAGCTAATATACCTAATCTACCCAATCTTATAATAATAGTACTAATTGTAGTTATCAATAAGAAACTAGATAATGAGCTAATTAATGATATATAAAATGAGCTATCATGTACAATAGAGGACATTATATCAGTCATTGTTTCAGCCTTGATTGATTTCATGTTAGTTAGCTCTCCTTTATATTCATATTCAAAAGATAAATCAATAGTTTGGTTTAAGAGTGGTACAAAAATTCTACAATATTTGTTCTTTGATATCTGTGTAATTTCATACATTTCTAGATTACAAGATAGTAAAGGTTTATTAAAAGTGCAATTTGACTCATAAGGTAGTGATCCTTCACTTAATACATTGTGTGAAGATAATACTGCAATAGGTTGTTCAAGGCAATATGTGCAAGCATAAGTCATAACTATATCTATATTACAATGAGGTTTCTTAACTATTAACTCTTTAAGATCTACATTACCAAAAACAATATTAACATTCCCACTAACTCTATGTTTAGTGTTAATCCAGTTATCACCATATATTGATAAAGTCTCAATATTAGATCTATCCATTGTATATGTAAGCTTGAGGGTAGATATTATTTTGTTGAACACCAAGTAAAACGAAGTCACCTTTGATTTCTAATTTAATCAACAATATGTTAACTTGACAATTCACTTTAACACTTGTCCAACTTTAACCAGTACGTACAACAGTCACTGAATCACACAACGTAACAACGATATAGTAAGTGCACCGGGCAAACGCAGTCGAACGAATGTTTCTCGCAAGGCACGCACCGCCTTTTTATACTAGCCGGCGCAGCTGGCTTATGAGTCACTTCTGTTGCACGAGTGGAACGACACGGCCGGCGCACCCGGCTTGTGTGAGTCACGCCTGTTGCACGTGATGTTTATTAGAAATATTGTTAACGCCGTCACGGCCATACTGACATGCGCTCGTCCTCGTGCGCCTTTTTATGGTTTTTCTGTAGACAATAAGCGTATTCGTTCATCCTGACATTAACGGATGCAACTTAAAACGTGGTCTATGATATTAACAATCTAATACGGTTCGGTTCGCATAATTCTTCAGAAAATCCTATACTGGCTATAAATACTGACTGCTTACATACCTGGGCCAGTTCATTTAAATCTCTTCAGGTATGTAAGTATGTCCCTTTTAACTTAAATCGGAATTGTTATCCCTTCAGTTTTTCGAACTGGACCGGATAATGCTAGACCGGATCGCAATCCCTGTAGCTAATTGTTGTGGCTAATCTGGATGAAAATCCCTATAGCCAAGCCATTGGACCGGACAGACCCTTCAATGACTTCACACTTTTTTTTTTTTTTTTTTTTTCTCTTTTTTTTTTTTTGCTAGTCCGGATTAACATCTCTCTAGCCACATACAATTCTCTTTTTTTTTTTTTTAATCTGCGTGTACGGTAGCGTTTGTTAAAACATTTCTTAAACCAGAACATTTATACGGAATTTCTTCAGAAATAGTGCGAGACCGACCATCGTTTTCTACATTTCCAACACCTGCACCTGAGGTGCCTGAGCTTACAGACATTGTATCACTACCCACAGACTATGTTTGCTGTATCGCTATTTGCGGACAAAAATGTCGCTTCTATTGTCAGTGATAGAGTCGTCATCATTAAGATCAGTTTCATGAACAAGATTACTTAACCCATCTGTGTACGCCGTCACGTCATCGTCACTATAATTTTCAGAAATTTCTAGTAGGCCTGACGGGCCTCGAGGTACTTCGCGTAAGTTTTCATGGGAAACTTTGTACACTAGAACCATTTACATGTCTCAACTTATACCTATCGTTTTCCAAAACTGCAGATGATTGAAAGATTACTGGTGGTCCGGAGGCCTTTCCCGCTTCACCGGGACGGGTGGGCGAGCAAAGGCTCAGCCAAGAGGGGTGGGATTTGCTAACAACTGCCCGAGTGCCTCCAAAGGAGACCTAACAACTCAAGAGCAATTGCTTCGCGAATGAATCTACTACCGGATCGGAATCGTGACCCACTGAGAAGATCCGGCGAGAAACTCAGTGGGCTGATGCATGGGTTAGGTTGCACGTCGACCTCTTTGTAGAGTTCGATGAGTACGGTTACCGGGGTTCCTCAGCCTGCTCCTAGTGTTAGAGCTGAAGGTATCTAATGCAAGAGTTATTGGATCTGGTGGATCCGTAAGGACGTGTCTAGGGCGACGACGGTGACTTGCTCCTGCGTGATCAGGATTCGGGGTGCAGTAATGTTGAAGGGACCTTTATATTTTCGGTCTAATTTACGAAAACAAAACCCCCAGCGGAAAAGAGTTTGACTTTAGCTTTGCCTCGACTAAACCAAGCTTCTGTTTGTGCCCATTTTTGTTTTTTTTTTTTTTTTGTTTTCGCAGGCCTTCGACCGTGCTAAATCAAGATCTAATCTAGAGGGATTATCACTCTGTTGAAACTTAGATATTTCAAGTGAACTACCCTGAACGGTAAACATCTATTCTATTGGAGTAAACCCTGTTACTCGACAACGTGTACTATTAAGGGCGAGTTGAATATCCCCTAACTGCTCTTGCCATGATTGGTCCGAGTTACTTTCAGATCAAAGAGTGACTTGTTCATGAAACCGCTTACCATTGAATAAATTACTATGTTTTTTTTTTTTGAGACTACATTCTGACCTTGAATGGAACATAAAGGGGAAGCCAAAACCACTTATCTGTAAGACACTGAAGCTCTGGAACACACGTTGACGTCTCTGGTTGGACCTGCCACAGCACAGTCTCCTACGAGGCAGCGCACCCTAGCGCAAGTGCAGCCGGAGCGCGGGGGCTCCAATATCGGCAGTCCGTGCTGGAGGCGTGATCTCGTCGTTTGGCGGACCCGTCGGCCGGCCTCCGTACCGTCGAGGCGATCTGCCCGGTTCTCGCGGACTGGGTGGGCCGCGACCGCGGAAGTCTCACCTCCAGCTACCTGTGCAGACTCACAAGACATTTTACCACCATGCAAACTTCTTACCGCAACAAATCTTACCAGCCACCACGCAAACTACAATTTTACGGGTTCCACCTCTCTTACACGATGTTACTCCCACACTGAGGAAGCCAACCGCGAACACTTGTCAAGCACGCACAAGCACGCACTTCACCGGAAAAACCTGCATCCGCCAGCGGAACCCGAACACCGCCGCATCGCCAGACACGAACGCACCGGACGTCTTATCTTACAGGTCACGACGACTTCAGATGTGTCAATTTTTCTTCCCCACGGAAACTTGCTTGCTTTCTTGTTTGCTTGCTTGCTGGAGCCCGAAGTCATCGAACGTGTAGTGTTATTGGTATTGAATCGAGTAGATTCTAAAATTTCAGCGACAATTCACAGTCTCATGTCCTGGTTTACTGTACTAGTGCCATATAACTCTAGCAGTAGTCATTGGCTTAAAAACGATTCGTGTCGGAACTACCCACTCGTCATGACAGATCCATTATTGCGATCGAAGTTTCACTTGAGATTTGCACTTGCCTTAATTTCTTGCAATAGCTTGTTACGTGTTGTATTTCCGTTAGTAAATGCCATGTGATGAAGTCGACAGTCAAACTGGGCAACATGAGCCAGAACGTAAGATGTGACGATTTCTTCGTGGCTCAGATCTTCCATCGAGGTAACAGAGACGTTATTACACGACTTACGTATGCTGCATTCACGCTCTTGTGGCGTACCACTACTAGTATTCTGATCTGCATCATGTTTTTTTTTGCTGTACTTCGAACATGTTCAAACACGTCACGCCAGTGAGAGTAGAGTTCTGATCCCACTTCTGATGTAAGCTTGAGGGTAGATATTATTTTGTTGAACACCAAGTAAAACGAAGTCACCTTTGATTTCTAATTTAATCAACAATATGTTAACTTGACAATTCACTTTAACACTTGTCCAACTTTAACCAGTACGTACAACAGTCACTGAATCACACAACGTAACAACGATATAGTAAGTGCACCGGGCAAACGCAGTCGAACGAATGTTTCTCGCAAGGCACGCACCGCCTTTTTATACTAGCCGGCGCAGCTGGCTTATGAGTCACTTCTGTTGCACGAGTGGAACGACACGGCCGGCGCACCCGGCTTGTGTGAGTCACGCCTGTTGCACGTGATGTTTATTAGAAATATTGTTAACGCCGTCATATATATACCCTTAGGTAGCAATCTACCTATAGAAGGTTCATTTAATAAGCACTTAACAACACAGTTATCTACACTACAATCTATATTATTAGTATAAAAAATGATATCTTTTCCATCTTTGGATATTTGAAGATCACCAATCATATTTTTGATAGGCATATTATGTGAACTAGCATCAATATTATAGAAATGATTATCATATTCAATTATATTCTTCCTTAGTATGGGTACCTCATAAGAGATACCAGTTACATATATATAGGCATATGACTGAACTCCTTGTTTATAATATCATTAAGGTCATATTTAGGGTTGTTAGTATTCATAATAATAGTCTTAGAAATATTTTTATACTTTAGAGTTATAGTAACCATCCATAATTGTGATACAATATTATAAACCTTAGCCAATTTATTTATATTAGGACTAACTTCCCATCTATACCATACACATGATGTACCATGAGTACAAAAACCATTGCAAGATACACTAGTCATGTGACAACTTTATGAGGCTAATTGATGCGCCACTGTGTATGAATAGCTTAAACGGAACAGAGGATAGAGTCGTTTTTGTTTCTATGAATGGTAGGTGTTGTTTTGCGGGATTAGTAGAAATTTTGTATGTTTTGAGCTGTTGGGATTCAGTGGATGACTTTGGATTTTGCGAAATGGATTCAGTGCTCTGCTTTGAATTTGATTGTTTAGATTTAGGAGATACAGTGGATACAGCGAGTTTATAATTGATTCAACGAATCGGATACAGATGATACAGCGAGTTTGTTTTGATTCAGCGAATCGGATACAGAGGATACAGCGAGTTTGTTTTGATTCAGCGAGTTAGATACAGAGGATACAGCGAGTGTGTTTTGATTCATCGGGATTGTTTTTGAATATTTGGTGTCGATTTGGTTTGTCACGAGAGAGTGTCTTGATGCTGGACTCTCGTGACACCGGCGGGTGGGTGTCCATTATGCGTTTAAATTTTCTTGTTTTGGAATTTCATTATAGTCTACCGTGTCGTATCTGTTTTGCTCAGTAATAAGATTAACCTTTTTAAATTGGTTAGGTGCTTGTGAAGAGGTGGAAGGACCGGGAATAGATTAGTTTTTGAATTTGTTATTGTACTCTCTCTTTCTACAGTTCTCGATCGTGTGACCCGGATTTTTGCAATAGCGACACACTAGATTGGAGTTAGTATTTTGTGAATTATAACGCTGAATCTGAGGGTTGTTGTATTGATTACGGTTTTCGCGAGGCATGTTAGGATTATTTGTTATTATTCTTCGTGGGCGTACGTGATCTATGGGCGCGTTGCGTCTATACAGAGTTTGTTGAATTTTCTCTTCGGATATAGCAAAATTAATCGCTTCGTTTCACATACGGGGTAACTTACACCTAATAATGTTTGATATTCTCGGGTGTAGTCCCACTAGAAAGTGGTGGAGAGCTAATTCCTACATCATCGCGACGCGACCGTGAATTTCTTTATTTTTAGTAGTGTTAAGCGAGATTTCCGTGAGAAGTTGGGGATAAAAGAGTTTCAATTTTGAGCGCATATTGACTAGTCTTTTCAATATTTTCGTTTGCCTGTTGTTTGCTTTCCTTTAGTTCTGTTAGTAAGTAGGAGTAATACTTACGTTCACTAAATTGTGTTTTTAGTTGATCGGAGTTATTAAACTCCTTAATGGAGCAAGCGATTTCAGCTCGACCTTGCAGTTTACATAGAATGTATTTGAAAACAATCGGTTTTTTAATTTTGTTCGCGAGCTCGTAGGCGTTGTTGCAATTTATTAGAAATGAATTAAGAGTTTCCTTACTCCCATCGTATGGCTTAATAAAATTTAAAAGTACACTTAGATCTAATTGCATATGTGAGGATTTTTTGTTTTTATATTTAATGATTTCAACATGGACCATCGGTTCCAGAACGTCGACGGTTTTAATGTTTTCGATAATTCCTCGAAATAAACAAGAAATACATTTTCTGTGAGATTCTGAATTTTATTGTCTCTTCTCCATTTCATGAAATTTTCATAACAAATCCGATACTTTAAAATAGATTTTTATTGCACTAGATTTCGTTTAATGTTTTGTGCTTCTGCATCAACATCTCTTGACTCGTCATCACTACTACTCATTGAATAAGAACTGTCTGATGAACTCATCTTTGTTATTAAGCTTAACTAAGTATTAATTTCACTATTAAATTTTATTGCCTTTTGTTTATTTCACTTTTACACTAAACACAATATTCCAAATTACCCGAGAACAACAATGGCGGAAAAGTTTAGGTGTGTGAGAGCAGATGAAGACACTAACGCGCATGCGCACTAACCCAGGGACAAAATGTTACACTTTCTTCCCTGTACAGCGGGACGAAAACCGAACTTTAGCCGTGAAGGTGAAGGGGCGATCTGAGGGGGTAGAGTCCGCGCGGCGCGCTACCAGCACTCTAGCGACCGGTTGACGGTGTATCGCGTCCCGACCCGGCAGGCTGGTTCTGGTCCAGTGGGGTATTCCGGGACACCAGCGGCACCGTCTGGGCGGCCTGACGGGCTGCCGTACCGAGAGGGCCGATGTTTCAGAGCCTTCGATTCGCCTCGAAGGCTCCGTCGGCTGTCGGCTGGGCGTCCTTGGGGTGAGCTGCGCCGTCTGGTTGTAGTGTTGACCGCGGTAACCCCCCTACCTCATTCGGGTTCTGACCCTGGAGGGGATCGGACGTCGGTTGTAAGAGTGCAGGGGAGTCGTTTAGTGGGTGGGCCTGAAAATCCTTGGGCCCGCGGTCTGCTCACAACACCATGCAGACCGTTGAGTCTCACATACCCCGCGCGCCCCTTTTGCGCAGGGACCTCATACCTCATAAGAGGTTCGGCCCTCTACCCGAAAAAAAAAAGTAAATGCTTTACAATTAATTTGTTTTATTGCTTGATTATCTAAGAAACAGTTTGCATCTGCATAGTTAGTGAAAGCTAAAACTAATCTATTTCTACCTATTTTTTTCAGGCTTCCATTAACTATGTTTTTAATGGATTTATTTTTTAGGAAGCGGCCACAAGAAATTGGATTGATAGAAACATTGTTACTTGGACTTGATTGTATCTTTTGGATGTGAATGCTGTAAGGAGCTGAATCACATGCTTTATATAATTTCCTACCGACTGGTGTGCGAGGTTCAGCTAGACTGGTATCAGTAACATCAATCCGCTTGGGTTGCGGCGCTGGGATGGGAGCTAATTGAAGTGTCTTAAAGACCGTTGACGACTCTTTCTTCGTAACATTTTCACAGTAGCAGTCACTTGCACAAACAATGTCGGAGTGCAATTTTTGACGTCTCTTTCTATGACAATGCCTACAAATCTTACGAGGTAAGGCTCTTTTTCGTTTAGTACTATCTATCTTTAGTGGTATCTATAGGTCATCAAAGAATTCAAAATTATCAACATCTTCTCGCTCATCCGTGTTATCAACAGAGATTAATTTAGACACGGCCAATTCTACTTTTGTAATTTCCTCAGGAGTCATACTTTGTCTTAATTTCTCTTTTAATAATATCATAGTAGAAGCCAAATATTTATTTAATGGTGTTTTTAAACAAGGTATAGTTAATAAGAAGGAAGGATCTATAGCCGTAACAATCTCAAAAGCTTCTTGATTTGCCTTCTCAAATTTTACTTCTTCTTCTGAATTGCTCTATTTATTTGTTCTATTAGATCTCCTTATATAGCAGAATATGTTTCTAGGAGTTGAGTCATCACTAGCTACTAATAATCCTACATCTTTTTGAAATAATAATTGTTTTTCAGGAGGTTCAGAAAATTAATTTTTATTATTCTACTGAAATATTTCCTATCTAATTCTGTACTTATGTTCTTAAATCTAATGATGGCCTCATCACAAGCTAAATTTTCAGGAACCCATGGATTTTTTCCTCCATCCGTAAGAAATATAACATATTTTCACTGGTGGTAGGATCTCTTGGGAGTCCGCACGGGTAGGTACCACCACCCCGCCTATTTCCGCCGTGAAGCAGTAATGCGTTTCGGTTCGAAGGGTGGGGTAGCCGTTGTAACATCTCGAGGTGGGTGGCGCATTTACGTTGTAGATGTCTATGGGCTCCAGTAACCACTTAACACCAGGTGGGCTGTGAGCTCGTCCAACCATATAAGCAATAAAAAAAAAAATCTCCAATATTTTTCCACTCTGCTTCTCCATATTTAACTTTTATATTCCATAATATTTTTACATTGTCTACTCTTACTGATATTGTAGTTATAGCTCCTAAAACATTTATAATATGAGTTCTATGATGTTGCCAGATGAATTAAAATAACTGATGTCTGAGTAAACAGGAACTTTATTCGTTAATGTAACAAATTATACAAAACACACGGATACGTAGATATTAAGGTAAACGTACAATTCCTAAGGGTGGTTCTTGGAACGGGCTGCGGGGCTACCGCGTTCCTTAACCTCCTAGCTGATGCTTTTTCTGAGGGCTGCGGGGCTATCGCTCAGATCAAACTTGGGCAGACGAGTGGACTGCGGGGCTATCGCACTCGTTGCTGTCTAGCTATCGAATGTCATAACTGGCGCGCTGCGGCCTCTTAAATAGCGATCGTTGACGTCGTAGTGGGGTGGCGATGCGTAGATTACTCATGGTTATCGTTGTGTGAGTGAGCGCGTCACAGTGCAGCGTTGTAGGTAAACTGTAGCATTGCTATATCCTCCCCCTCTGGTACTCTAAAGTCGTCTCGACAGAGTATCAGCACCTTAGGTTTTACGTGGTCGTCCTCGACGACGTATTGGATAAGTCGGCTGGACTATGTTATCGTTTCTCTTCTCAAATTTTGTTATTGCAGAGGAGTGGTATTTCCCAATTGATATATCTGGTGAATCTGGGTGTGCAACATCATAGGTAGAAGTACCGTGTTTCTTCATTATCACATAAGGATCATCTCGCTTTGGTGCAAATTTGGCAGAAAATTGCTTGTTAAGATTACTAATAGGATGGGATTCTATTAAGACTAGGTCTCCAACTTTATGTTCTGGGTCTGGTCTTCTCTTATTATTTGATTTATGACGAGCTTCATCCATGTTGATCTCTGCATTTTCTCTTGCTAGCTTCAAATCCTGGGCTAGTTGTTTTAGCTTAGGTGTGATTTCTGCCAGAAATTTTTCAGATGCTACTATCGAACTAAGGTCATGAGTCAATTCGTACAGTGTCCGTAATTCTCTTCCAAACGTTAAGTAGGGTGGTGAAAAGCATGTAGATCGACAACGAGCTGTATTCATTGCAAATCGTATAGCTGGAAGTGTTGACGGCCACAAATGGTGTTTGTCTTTAACCATTATAGCTATTTGTGTTTTCATGTGTTTTCATGTCTATTATTTCTTTCAACTACATTCGGTTCAGGATGATATACTGGAGTGAAAACTTGTTGGATTTCTAAGCAGTATGTAAGTTTTTGCATTACTGCCGATATAAACTGTACTCCATTATCACAAACAATTTTTCATGGTAATCCGTATCGGAGAAATATTTCATTTAGCAAAATCAAAGCGCGGCTTTCACCTGTAGCTTCTCTCAACGGAAACATTTCAACCCATCGTGAAGCCATGTCTTCTATTATAAATATCCATTTTTCACCAGAAAGGCCTTTTGGTAACGGACCAAACAAGTCTACTGATAATACTTCAAACCTCTGGGTATTTGGATTAGATTGATATAAACCTGCTGGTTTCTGATTTGAAGGTTTATATGTCTGACATTCTTCACACGTTTTCACGTATTTTATGACATCTTTTCGTTGCCCTTTCCAATAAAATTTATTTATGATTCGCTGAAGAGTTCTTTCTGCTCCCATATGTCCAGCATTGTGTGAATCGTGAAACGCTTTAAGGACGTTAGTTATTTCGTGACAAGGGACTACTAACTTTGCATTTTCGTCGTCTTGTTCTGGAGTGTAAAGATACAAAACACCTTTATGTAGTATATATCCTTTTTTAACATATTCAGCATAGTTTATGGAATGTCCTCCTTCTTCTAAAGTTTCAATTATATTTTTTAGAGCTTCATCTTTTAATTGTTCGTCTCTTAAATGTTTTTCATTAAGTTTCTGCATCTCGAGATCTATACGACAAATGGACAATGGTTCGTCCTGGAGAATACTTAATTTGGAAATCATAGGGTTGTAGCTGGAGTGCCCAACGTGCTAGACGACCCGTTGGAGTTTTTAGGTTCATTAACCACTTCAGCGGTTGGTGATCTGTTATGGTCACAAATTTTGTTCCTTCTATGTATCCTCGGAACTTTGAAATAGCCCAAACTATGGCTAATGCTTCTTTTTCAGTTACAGTGTAATTGCATTCAGCTGTATTCAGGAGTCTACTTGCGTATTCTACTGGGTGTTCTTCTTCTCCCTCCCCCTGTACTAAAGCTGCTCCTATAGCATACTGGCTTGCATCTGTTTTGATTGTGAAAGGTAAATTAGTGTTAGCTTGTCTTAAGACTGGGGAAGTCGTCAAGGCGATCTTTAATTTGTCGAAAGCTTCTTGTTGTTTTGACTCCCATTTCCAACTTACTTTCTTCTTTGTTAGATTGGTTAAAGGTTGTGCAATTTGTGCAAAATTTCTTATGAATCTTCGATACCATGACGCAGTTTGGAGAAACGACATTAATTGTTTCATTGTTTTGGGTTTGTTGAGTTTCATAATTGCTGATACCTTTTCTGGGTCAGACTTTATTCCCTCAGGTACAATAATATGTCCTAGGTATTTTATTTCTGTGCACCCGAATTTACATTTGTTTCTGTTAGCTCTGAGATTGTACTCATGTAGCTTATTAAATATTTCTCGCAGATTCTCTACATGCTCTTTAAAGGAGTATGCTCTTGTCATGCAATCATCTAAGTATGCTAGTGTGTACTTTGTCTTTAAACCTTGTATAAATTTATCCATTAGCCTTTGAAAAGTTGCTGGAGCATTTCGTAATCCAAATGGCATTCTTTTAAAACGAAAATTTCCAAACGGTGATATAAAGCTTGTTTTGTCTTGATCGTCTCGATTTACCACTATTTGATAGTATCCTGATTGTAAGTCGAGTGTAGACATATATGGCAACCCCTTTGCTTGATGAAGCAGGTCATCAATAATACCTATCTGGTTTTGTGATTTCATTTAATTTTCTATAGTCTATGCAAACTCGAACGTCGTTATCCCCTTTTGGTACTAGAATAACGGGTGCTGCCCATGGTGAATCACTCTCTTCGATTATATCATTACTAATCATTTCATCAAGTTTTTCCCTAAGTTGTGTTTGTCGAGCTGGTGACAATCTGTAGGGCTTAACACTAATAGGCGGATGTGTTCCCGTGTCTATTCTATGTACTGCGAACGGTGTGGGATTTCCGTTTTTATTAAATATGTCCCTATATTCATGAAGTAGATCATTAAATACTACTCGTTCTTCATTTGTGAATACAGAGCCTTCGTGTGGTTTCAAATAAATGTCCAAAGAATACATGTTTATAGGATTTATTGGTAAATAAGTAATGCGAGGATCAACACAAGATGCTGCATCGGCTGGTTCACGTGGTCGCACTGGTCGTGGCGGTGTGTCCAATTTTACCAATGCATAACGGGCTCTCTTGGTTGGGATGGGACTGATATCACCGTATTCGCTGTGAAGTGGTGAAGGAGTATTTTTCATGGGTGAAAGCATCTTTAACTCCTTTGCGTATTTTAGGAAATCGCTCAAACCTGCTTCACCGCTGTCAATCTTGCAAGGTCTCTCATTAAAAGTCAGCGATCTAGCTGCCTTTAATGGAACTATGTCGCCTGACAATCTTGTAAACTGAAATTTTTGTTTTGGATCATCCAAGAAGTACCACACTCGTTGGGGTAAATTTAGAACAATTCCAAACTTTTCCAAGAAATCTATACCCAGCAGGGTTCTGTTGTCTTCTGCTTCTGGCATTGCAGAACATGTGACAGGTAAAAGTCGACCTCCTACCACAACATCCACTGTAGCAGTCAGTAGCTTCGTTATTCGTTTGGTACCATCAGCGAGGATGACGTCAGCTGGCTTTTCGTCAAATTTAGTACCTTGACATACTAGTGTCTTGTACAAATGTGTACCTGCCATACTAGTTCTAGCTGCGGTATCAATGTGTGCGTAGCCATGTTCGCCTTTCACGTTGATTTCAATGGTTGGTATTTTGGCATTATTATTGGTAGTTTGTAGTGCGTAAAATGACACTGGTTTTGGCAGCGTTTCATTGTTTTTACACGTTTCGCAGTTGCTGCGAAATACCCCCGGTGCTCCACAACCATAACAGCTTATCTGTACTTTTTCGCTTGATGACTTATTTTTTCCCATTGCTTCCTCTGACAATCTTTTACGGCAAATTTCTTGAAGATGGCCTTTCTTGCCACAGTACGAACATCTTTTCGGCTGCTTCCTCTCAATACCCGTGCGCAGGCTAGTTTCTGCAATTTCTTCGGCTTCTTTGGCAAGGTTTTCAATATGTCGACCTCGTTCCAATAGCTCTGAGAACGATTTGATCTCATAGCGAGGAATTTCTTTTTTGAAGCGGATATTGAGGAGTCCGTATACGAAATCCAGTTCTCTTCTTCCTTGTGCCTTTTTGCTGGAAGATGCGATAGCAAGGCACGTTTGTCACAAACGAATGCATCAATAGTTTCGTTTGTTTGCTTCTTCGCAAACAATTCCAGATAAACTTCATGCGGTTGCATTTTTGGGGCAAATGCACTTCTGATCGCGTCTAAAGCTTGATTCCACTTTTTTATCTCACCTTTGACGCCACTCCACCACGTAGCTGCTTGTCCTGTTAGTAACAACGTTAATCCTTCGAGAGCGTCTTCGTCGGTGATTCGGCCCGAAAAAAAAAAAAAAAGGGTAATCTATGTTATAGGTATAATCTGTGTCATTGCATTTTTCCCTCCATTACTGCTGCTGCTGAAATCTTGTATTTTTTTTTACAAACAACTTACATGACTATATAACTATAAGCCATAAATCCGATGTATTAAAAAAATTGATAAATATAATTAATTACTACTTAATACCATTAATTTGAGAGTTATGCTTTATTAACTTCTTTCTTGCCAAAAGCTAATATACCTAATCTACCCAATCTTATAATAATAGTACTAATTGTAGTTATCAATAAGAAACTAGATAATGAGCTAATTAATGATATATAAAATGAGCTATCATGTACAATAGAGGACATTATATCAGTCATTGTTTCAGCCTTGATTGATTTCATGTTAGTTAGCTCTCCTTTATATTCATATTCAAAAGATAAATCAATAGTTTGGTTTAAGAGTGGTACAAAAATTCTACAATATTTGTTCTTTGATATCTGTGTAATTTCATACATTTCTAGATTACAAGATAGTAAAGGTTTATTAAAAGTGCAATTTGACTCATAAGGTAGTGATCCTTCACTTAATACATTGTGTGAAGATAATACTGCAATAGGTTGTTCAAGGCAATATGTGCAAGCATAAGTCATAACTATATCTATATTACAATGAGGTTTCTTAACTATTAACTCCCGCCAAAACCGCCTCCGAGCTTCTGGCCCAGACATCAAAGCCTCGGCACCCTCTGTTTCGCAGGCTAAGCCAGCGTTCGTTCCGGCGCCGGTGCCCAGTGTCTCGGCTTGGGCGAAACCGCTGCCGTACACGAACACGGTTACAACTCCCTCCTCCGCGATTCGTCCCGCCCCCGCAACTCGTCCCTCTCCCGCGACTTGCCTTCCGACCGCGTCCGACAATCTCGCTTTAGCGATCGACTTCTTTCAGTCGATCAACTTTGAGCGCGTTAACGCTTTGGGCGACGCCATTCGCGCTGCCTCCACTGCACAACACTTTATCGCCGTTGTGCAAGAATACGCCGACGTATACGCGTCATTAAATACGTACGTCCTCCCCTCACTCCGCCGGTAATCAATGGCGTATATAAGTAGAATAAAGCCCCTATCCGTAACGATAGGATTTTTTAACGCTTACGGTCTCGCAAATCAACGTGATCAGTGTGCTTAGTGCGAGTTTTGTAACGTTCTCACTAGCGAGCCAGTTTGCTCAAATTTGTATGCAATTGGAACAGCGCCCCTAGCGGCAAACGTACTCGGTGTTATTTTGTGAGTGCGAGTTCATATTAACGTTGTGATCTCGTAACCGAGTAATTTTACCGAAATGAGTACTACGAATGACATTTGTGCGAGTGCGTGTTACAAATTAGTGGATTTTAACGTTTCGATCGAGTATTTCTTTAGTAGTTTTATTTTTCCAACTAGAGAGGCAAAAATATCATGCCATAGAACCTAATTTTTTTTTATGAAAAATGATAATATGGAGTGAAATTGATTTGATTAATTTGAAGCATTAATCAATTGGCATGGAATGAAATGAAATGAGATCAGATAATATGGGATAAAATATAATCTCTGCAAAATGCTGATTATATACTGAAATTTTTTTCAGTGGACCTTTTCGAAGACTTCGAGAAGCTACGTCCAGCGGTTTTGTTAAATTTTTGCACTTTCACAGATACTATGCAGTTAATAAACCCACGTTACTTTGTTATTGCATAGATGGGTGGACGAGCTCCAGGCCCACCTAATCTTAAGTGGTTACCGGAGCCCATAGACATCTACAACGCAAATGCCGCCTCCCACCTTGAGATATTAGTTCTAAGGTCTCAGTATAGTTACAACGGTTGTCCCACCCTTCAAACCGAAACGCATTACTGCTTCACGGCAAAAATAGGCAGGGTGGTGATACTTACCCGTGCGGACTCACAAGACGTCCTACCACCAGTAATTACGCAAATTAATTTTGCGGGTTTGATTTTTATTACATGATGCTATTCCTTTACAGTGAAAGTCAATCGTAAACATTTGATAAGTATGTATTTCATTAGAAAAATTGATACCCGCCGGCGGGATTAGGACACCGGTGCATTGCAAGATACGAATACACCGGACGCCTTAACCTTTAGGCCAGGACGGTCTCAAAATTACACTTATACACGAAGAAATATTAAATACGCATAAACTAAGAAACATTAAATAGACAAAATAAAACAATTCACACAAGTTAGCTCCTCGCGGTCCCTCCAAAATGTATTTTCATCTTTTTTTCCTAGTTGTTCAATTGTAAATGAATAAATCAAAATCAAATCGAGTTTACGTTCTATACGGTGAAAAATGAAGAATTGTGAGTGTGAGTTGAGATATGCTACTCGCTTCGCAGGGCGTTTATTCACCGAGAGCAGCAATAATATTATTTCTCGTATATTGGTAGCACGTGATGTTTTGGCATTAGACCGTCTAAATGAAATACAACGCATTTTAACAGCATTTTAATGGGAACCGACTACTTTCAAAATTATTCGGGTAATGTCACGTGTTCAATACTATTTTGTACCTTTAGAATTAAAGTGGCTCAACCCAAAATTCTTAGTTTCTGCTAAACTTCAATATTGTAATACAATAATTGTATTTTTTTAGTTTTTCGGTTTAAACACTTTAAGGCATGCCATTTTATTTGAAAAAGACAGAAAGAGTACTTTGTCCTTTTCTAGACTAAAAGAGAATGTTTAATTTTATAAGCTGATAGAATAATATAGAAAAGAATAATAGGATACCCTCTAATCGTCACATTGGAAAAAGGTATGGCTTTATCATTTTATCATTTAAATTATTTTTTATTGCACTTATAAAACTAATTTAATTTACAATATTTAACTACATATAACTAACTATATAACTAATCCGTACTTGTCAAATTCCTCATAAATTGTCAATATTCTTAATAAAATTCCTATTAATAATATACAAGTGCAAATGTTGAGCTGCTTGCTAGAAATGATATAATAGTGTTTTGTTTTTTTGTTGTTTCCTTGTAGGCTGCCTGTAATAATCTAAATCTGTGTGAAAGGCAATAAATGATTTTATTATTATCTACTAATGGTAGTCCAGTGGTCGAAATTTGACCATAATTTATTTAAATTTTAAGTTTGAACATTATTATAGTTCTATTGTCACCTTTCTATTATCATCATTTCTATAATAATCATTGCTCTATGTCGCCAAGGCTACATTATAGAAAAATAATATTAAAGACAAAAAATCTATTCTCAATTTGACCACAGATTGATAAATCAATAAACAAAAAAAGTATAAATGCATGTGTGTGTGTGTGTGTCAAATACATGGTAATGTGTGTAAGGTTTTTTTATTCATATAGTTTATTTTTTTATTGTTTATGCACAATTAAAAAAAAAATATTAGCAATCTGCACTACTCCTCTATATTTTCTATAAGTGTGGGAAATTTCATACTTCTCCGTCCGCGCAATTTTCGTAAAAAGGAGTACAACATTTTTGCTTCACGTATTACCTACTTAAAATGTAGGTTCTTAATAATAATACATAAGTGTTTTGAAATATAAAACTATTCTTAAATTTTTTAGTTATACCACTTCCATTCTAAGGGTGCAATTTCGTAAACAAACTTTGCCGTAATGGCGTAACCTTTAAAATACACGAAAACTGCCCAGCATAAACATATTTTTTTAGTAACTTTAATAGAAGTATTAGAATTAGAAGTTTATTATAGAATTTATTTAATTGTAATTACATATTTAGACATACTTAACATAATTAATCTTGGAATAGGCAATTATTTCAGCTTTTTTTAATTAAGAAATTATGTTTTACATAGGTTTAATCATTTACCCGTTGAACGTTTATAAAATGATTGTATTTACGGTAATAGTGTTGATGATATTCATTAGGTGGCCTAAATATACTAAAATTATTACGAGCATCCATCCTTATTTATAAATGTGTAAAGAAGCAAAATTATTATTACATTGTTCAAATTTCTATATAATTTATAAATATAAATCTGTACGTATGTACCTGTAAATATGTATATTGCGCGCGCGTGTGTGTGTGTGTGTGGGCGTGTGTATGTGCGTGTGTGTATATATTTCTATAATAGATAGGTACACAGTGTGCAATTCATTTCGAAATTATTCTTGCCCATCTAATGGTTGTCTGGAAGAGATCACTCTTAGCGATAAGACCAAGAAAGAATGTTTCACAATATTTATTCATTTTGTGTACAATAAAGAATACTCTTTCACTGGTGGTAGGACCTCTTGGGAGTCCACACGGGTAGGTACCACCACCCCGCCTATTTCCGCCGTGAAGCAGTAATGCGTTTCGGTTCGAAGGGTGGGGTAGCCGTTGTAACTATACTGAGACCTTAGAACTTATATCTCGAGGTGGGTGGCGCATTTACGTTGTAGATGTCTATGGGCTCCAGTAACCGCTTAACATCAGGTGGGCTGTGAGCTCGTCCATCCATCTAAGCAATAAAAAAAAACAACTCTATCTCACTCTCTCTCTCTCTCATCAAACAACTCTTTAAAAAAAAGCAATGATTTAATAAGAATTAAATGAAAAAGCAAAGAATTAATATGTATTTACAACTAGCTAGACGTCTATAAAATTTTCTAACCGAAAAAATATATGTGTATAATCCATTAGAATAGATAAAACCTTAAAAAACAACATTATTATTAAAAACGAAAGAAAAAATCTTGATATTGTATTAGTTTCACGGCAAAATTTTTAGTGACTACTTAACTTGCTTAAAAGTGAAGAAATACTCTCAAAATCCATTAATTTGCAACTCGCACTCGCACATACAATAATCGAGAGGCTCACTTCGGTAAAGCTATTCGATACATGAGACAGCAACATTAACAAACCTTCTCTCTCCCACAAAATGAGATTCATAAGCTTACCACTAGGTGGCACTGATACAACCTCACACAAATTAAACATATCATTAACATCGACTGAGTAATTAAAAAAACTCGCACTAAGCACAGGTACATTACCCATTACCCGAATAATTATAAATATCGTTAGAAAGCTTGGCATTTCAATTAAACGCCTTAAAAAAAACCCTTGCGTGCTACCAATATAAAAGAAAAAATTATCGCTTCTCAAGATGAATAAACGTCCTGCAAATCAAGTAACTCGCACTCAGAGCTCCGCACGTTTCACCGTGAAGAGCGTACACTCGATGCGAGTCATTCGATTCGATTTTTGAAACTCGCACTAAGCCTACAGGTTTCTGACTTTTTGCGTGACTATCAAATTGATGTATTTTTAGTGCAGGAGACCCTACTTAAGCCCGCGCGCCGAAGATCGCGAACTATAACATGGTCAGGAACGACAGGCTCTCTGCTCGTGGTGGTGGTACCGTCATTTACTATAGAAGAGCCCTGCATTGCGTCCCGCTCGATCCTCCCGCGCTCGCTAATATCGAAGCATCAGTGTGCCGAATCTCACTGACGGGACACGCGCCGATCGTTATCGCGTCCGTTTATCTTCCACCGGATAAGATCGTTCTAAGCAGTGATATCGAGGCGCTGCTCGGCATGGGGAGCTCTGTCATTCTGGCGGGCGACCTAAATTGTAAACACATCAGGTGGAACTCACACACCACAACCCCGAATGGCAGGCGGCTTGACGCGTTAGTCGATGATCTCGCCTTCGATATCGTCGCTCCGCTAACACCGACTCACTACCCGCTAAATATCGCGCATCGCCCGGATATACTCGACATAGCGTTATTAAAAAACGTAACTCTGAGCTTACACTCGATCGAAGTAGTTTCAGAGTTAGATTCAGACCACCGTCCCGTCGTTACGAAGCTCGGTCGCGCTCCCGACTCCGTTCCCGTCACGAGGACTGTGGTGGATTGGCACACGCTGGGCATCAGCCTGGCTGAATCTGATCCACCATCGCTCCCGTTTAACCCGGACTCTACCCCGTCTCCTCAGGATACCGCTGAAGCCATAGACATCTTAACGTCACACATCACCTCAACATTAGATAGATCATCGAAACAAGTTGTAGCGGAGGACTTCCTTCACCCCGTGCTGGAGGCGTGGTCTCGCCGCTTGGCGGACCCGTCGGCCGGCCTCCGTACCGTCGAGGCGGTCCGCCCGGTTCTCGCGGACTGGGTGGGCCGTGACCGCGGATGCCTCACCTTCCGGCTGACGCAGATGTTGACCGGTCATGGGTGTTTTGGCCGGTACCTCTTTAAGATAGCCGGAAGGGAACCGACGGCGCAGTGCCACCACTGCGCGGACCGCGACGAGGAAGACACAGCGGAACACACATTGGCGCGTTGCTCTGGATTTGACGAGCAACGCGCCGCCCTCGTCGCGGTCATTGGAGAGGACCTCTCGCTGCCGCGCGTCGTGGCTACGATGCTCGGCAGCGACGCGTCCTGGAAGGCGATGCTCGACTTCTGCGAGTCCACCATCTCGCAGAAGGAGGCGGCGGAGCGAGAGAGGGAGAGCTCTTCCCTTTCCGCACCGATCCGTCGCCGTCGAGCCGGGGGCCGGAGGCGGGAATACGCCCGCACGTCCCGGCCCCTGTAGGTGGCGGCCTCCCCCCGGTGAAGGTCAAGGGGCGACCTGAGGGGGTGAGGCCGCACGGCGCGCTACCAGCACTCTAGCGCGCTGCCGTGGAGTGAATAGAGCGACCGGTCGACGGTGTATCGCGTCCCGACCCGGCAGGCTGGTTCTGGTCCAGCGGGGTATTCCGGGACACCAGCGGCACCGTCTGGGCGGCCTGCCGTACCGAGACGGCCGACGTTTCAGAGCCTTCGATTCGCTTCGAAGGCTCCATCGGCTGGGCGTCCTTGGGGTGAGCCGCGCCGTCTGGATGTGGTGTTGACCGCGGTAACCCCCCCTACCTCATCCGGGTTCTGACCTCGGAGGGGATCGGACGTCGGGTGTAAGAGTGCAAGGGAGTCGTTTAGTGGGTGAGTCCTAAAATCCTTGGGCCCGCGGTCTGCTCACAACACCATGCAGATCGTTGAGTCTCACATACCCCGCGCGCCCCTTTTGCGCGGGGACCTCGTAGGAGGTTCGGCCCACTACCCGAAAAAAAAAAAAAAAAAAAAAGGACTTCCTTCACCGCTTCAAATTGTCCGATGATATTAGGGAACTCCTTAGAGCTAAGAACGCCTCGATACGCGCCTACGACAGGTACCCTACCGCGGAAAATCGTATTCGAATGCGTGCCCTACAACGCGACGTAAAGTCTCGCATCGCCGAAGTCCGAGATGCCAGATGGTCTGATTTCTTAAAAGGACTCGCGCCCTCCCAAAGGTCTTACTACCGCTTAGCTCGTACTCTCAAATCGGATACGGTAGTAACTATGCCCCCCCCTCGTAGGCCCCTCAGGCCGACTCGCGGCGTTTGATGATGACGAAAAAGCAGAGTTGCTGGCCGATACATTGCAAACCCAGTGCACGCCCAGCACTCAATCCGTGGACCCTGTTCATGTAGAATTAGTAGACAGTGAGGTAGAACGCAGAGTCTCCTTGCCACCCTCGGATGCGTTACCACCCGTCACCCCGATGGAAGTTAAAGACTTGATCAAAGACCTACGTCCTCGCAAGGCTCCCGGTTCCGACGGTATATCCAACCGCGTTATTAAACTTCTACCCGTCCAACTCATCGTGATGTTGGCATCTATTTTCAATGCCGCTATGGCGAACTGTATCTTTCCCGCGGTGTGGAAAGAAGCGGACGTTATCGGCATACATAAACCCGGTAAACCAAAAAATCATCCGACGAGCTACCGCCCGATTAGCCTCCTCATGTCTCTAGGCAAACTGTATGAGCGTCTGCTCTACAAACGCCTCAGAGACTTTGTCTCATCCAAGGGCATTCTGATCGATGAACAATTCGGATTCCGTACAAATCACTCATGCGTTCAACAGGTGCACCGCCTCACGGAGCACATTCTTATGGGGCTTAATCGACCAAAACCGTAATACACGGGAGCTCTCTTCTTCGACGTCGCAAAAGCGTTCGACAAAGTCTGGCACAACGGTTTGATTTTCAAACTATTCAACATGGGTGTGCCGGATAGTCTCGTGCTCATCATACGGGACTTCTTGTCGAACCGCTCTTTTCGATATCGAGTCGAGGGAACCCGCTCCTCCCCACGACCTCTCACAGCTGGAGTCCCGCAAGGCTCTGTCCTTTCACCCCTCCTATTTAGCTTATTCGTTAACGATATTCCCCGGTCGCCGCCGACCCATTTAGCTTTATTCGCCGACGACACGACTGTTTACTATTCCAGTAGAAACAAGTCCTTAATCGCGAAGAAGCTTCAGAGCGCAGCCCTAGCCCTAGGACAGTGGTTCCGAAAATGGCGCATAGACATCAACCCAGCGAAAAGTACTGCAGTGCTATTTCAGAGGGGAAGCTCCACACGGATTTCCTCCCGTATTAGGAGGAGGAATCTCACACCCCCGATTACTCTCTTTAGTCAATCCATACCCTGGGCCAGGAAGGTCAAGTACCTGGGCGTTACCCTGGATGCATCGATGACATTCCGCCCGCATATAAAATCAGTCCGTGACCGTGCCGCGTTTATTATCGGTAGACTCTACCCCATGATCTGTAAGCGGAGTAAAATGTCCCTTCGGAACTAGGTGACACTTTACAAAACTGGCATAAGGCCCGTCATGACTTACGCGAGTGTGGTGTTCGCTCACGCGGCCCGCACACACATAGACACCCTTCAATCTCTACAATCCCGCTTTTGCAGGTTAGCCGTCGGAGCTCCGTGGTTCGTGAGGAACGTTGACCTACACGACGATCTAGGCCTCGAATCTATACAGAAATACATGAAGTCAGCGTCGGAACGGTACTTCGATAAGGCTATGCGTCATGATAATCGCCTTATCGTAGCCGCCGCTGACTACTCCCCGAATCCTGATCATGCAGGAGCCAGTCACCGTCGACGCCCTAGACACGTCCTTACGGATCCATCAGATCCAATAACCTTCGCACTAGACGCCTTCAGCTCTAGGGGCAGGCTTAGGGACCTCGGTAACCGTACTCGTGGAACTCGACAAAGAGTTCGCCGTGCAACCTAACCCATGAATCAGCTCGCTGAGTTTCTCGCCGGATCTTCTCAGCGGGTCGCGATTCCGATCCGGTAGTAGATTCATTCGCGAAACAATTGCTCTTGAGTTGTTAGGTCTCCTTCGGAGGCGCTCGGGCAGTTGTTAGCAAATCCCACCCCTCTTGGCTGAGCCTTTGCTCGCCCACCTGTCCTGGTGAAACTGGAAAGGCCTTCGGGCCACCAGTAAACTTTCAATCATAAAAAAAAAAAAAAAACTATTAACTCTTTAAGATCTACATTACCAAAAGCAATATTAACATTCCCACTAACTCTATGTTTAGTGTTAATCCAGTTATCACCATATATTTGTGGGATGGGGTGTCCAGCAGAAATAAAAAGAATATTTATCTTAAACCACTTTTAGTTTTATTTAAAACATAAGCCAAAAACTCCCGTCTTAACCGAATCCACCATAGTTTCACAAGAGACTATAACACTCCCGTGAACCAATCAACAAGCTTAATTTTCCATTCATACTGTCTCTCTCACACAACACTTTCATACCACATTCCTATCTCTTTCATACAATCATTCGTTCCATTTCTCACATCCTACATTCGGCCATACTGACAAAATGACTGTCCTCAGTCATACATCAATCATTTTTTCTGACACTACATCATTATTACAAAAAAGTCTATTACATAATATAGAACACCTTACATTACACCCTAATTAAATAACCAGTAAAAAGAACACAAATATAATGTTATGAGTTACATATAATCAGATTAATCTAATCTCTAAATATAACCAAACATCCTTGTAGGTAGGATATGATAACTTAAGTACTACCCTTACACTTTATGTATAATGCGAGAGAAAAAAAAATACACTGAATACACAGAACATCAGTTTCATAAGAAAAAAATTAAAATATTACACTAAGTAAATAAAACAAATTAATACACAAAACCTATCAATAAGTAAGCATCGACAAAAGATCAGTCAGGTAAGTACAGGCCACTGTTTCATATAATCTGCAGCAGACAAAGTATTATTAGGTCCCTCAGTATTAGCACTTACCTTCTGTACTTCATAGCGGTCATTGCCCTTGACACCTGTGACACGATAAGGTCCTAAAAACTTTGGCTTTAGCTTCATGGCTGTGCCATACTGCTTCCTCTTTATAGCCACCAAATCTCCTATGCTGTACTTAGTGCTGTCTTTTCTCTTCCTGTTGTAACTTCTTCTATTTTCCTCCTGTATGAGTTGAATTTGCTCCTTGGCCTTTTGGCGTAAATGCTCTCTTCCTTCTATGAATAAATCTCTCTCTTCTTGCATAAGTAGGTTGTGAATCTCTACATTTTCTTTAATATTCATTCTTTTTCCTACCATCAGCTCGAAAGGTGTACAGTTTACACTTCTTTGGCATGTACTATTAAGACATTGTTGAACTCTACTCACATGACGATACCATAGATCAGGTTGTTCAATACACAACTTTGTGAGAACAGATATTATAATTCTGTGAATCCTTTCAACTTGACCATTTCCTCTTGGGATGCCTGTGGTGATCTTAACATGTTGTATACCTTCTTCCTCACAGTATTGTTTAAATTCATGACTAGTAAATGCTGTACCACGATCACTGATAATTCTACATGGATTTCCAAAATGTTGCTGGTGTATCCTTAGTTGGTCCAATACCTCCTTGCTTGTGGTGCTCTTTGTAGGGAAAATCCAGACAAACTTAGAAAATGCATCAACAATAGTTAACAGGTAATTACACTGCTTCTTTGTTTCCGTCATAGGTCCCACGTGATCTATATGAATGGTATGTAGAGGTGAGTCTTCTTTCTCTATCGGGTGTAAAAATCCTTCTTGCTTTCCCTCTTTCCTTGAAGCTAAAATGCATGGTATGCAAGTTACAATAAAGTCTTCAATACACTTTGCTAAATCTTTGATATAATAATCTTTATTTATTAAATCCATCATTTTCTTTTTACCAAAATGACCAATGCCATGTACTTTTCTTATCACTTCGTTTTGCATTGCCTTGGGAACAACTAGTAGCCTTAGCGACGTTTTATACAATAATCCATTTTCATAGAAATAGTCTGAGTATGTTCTACTCTTAAGTACCTCGATTATAGCCCTCAGTCCTTCATCATTTTCTTGGGCCATTCTTATCTGGTCATGCATTTGTCTTGTGACCGTTCCTACATAAGGTGGGTTTCGGCTTAAGGCATCTACGTGCCTCATTCTGGATCCTGACCTGTGCTGTACTGTATAGTCATACTCTTGTAGAAGAAGTAAAGCCCATCGAGCAACTCTTGTGACTAAATCTTTCTTGCGTAGAGTCATCTCAAATGCAGCACAGTCTGTGACAATCTTAAATGGAATGCCCAATAAATATTTTCGAAACTTCTTCACACCTTCAATAACTGCTAGAGCCTCCAGCTCATAACTGGAATACTTTTTCTCACTTTCAGTAGTCTTGCAACTTGAGTAGTAAACTGGATGTAACTCTCCATCATCAGGGCTTCTTTGCATGAGAATAGCAGAATAGGCATGTTTTGATGCATCCGTGTGTAACTCCGTGAGTAAGTCTGGATGATAAATCTTTAATACTGGTTTTTCACAAAGTCTTTGTTTCAAAATGTTAAATGCTCCTCTTTCAACTTCAGTGAACTGAAATGTTTGGTTCTTCTTTAGTAGGTTTGTTAATGGTATAGCGATAAGCGCATAGTCTTTGATGTACTTCCTGAAATAAGAAGTAAGTCCTATAAAAGAATGTAATTGTTTCAATGTTTTAGGTACAGGAAAGTTCATGACTGCGTCGACTCTATCAGATATTGGACTCACAGTGCCATTTTCAATTTTATGACCTAAATAATCTACCCTCTTAGTCAACAATTCACATTTTTTCCAATTAATTTCCAGCCCATATTCACTGGCAACGTTAAGCACCTCTTTCAACCTTTCCACTCCCTGTGTGTAGTCTTCTGACATTATTAGGATATCATCAATAAAAATTAATAAATAACCCTTTGCTATTAAATCTCTAAACACGATATTAATAAATCGTGTGAAATACTTGGGACAAATCGACAACCCAAATGGAACTTTCAAGAACTCGAATTGCCCTGCATGTGTTACAAAAGAAGTGTACTTTATTGATTCTTCACTTACACTTATATGAAAAAAAGCATTCTTTAGTTCAAGTTTACTAAACACTTTTGAATGAGACAATTTATCAATATGATCTTCTATGACAGGTAAGGGGAACTCATCTTTCACCATCTTTGCATTAAGCTTTCTGTAATCTATACAAATTCTTGTAGTTCCATCTTTTTTCTTGACTAGCACTAGTGGACTGGCATATTCCGAAAAACTAGGTCTAATAATACCATCATCAAGCCACTCACCTATTTGCTTATCAACTTCTTTTTCCTCAAACATAGAGAGACGTCTCGGACGTTGCGCTATAGGGATTTCGTCGTTCAAAATAATCTTCATTTCCATTGGAGACTTCTTCACTTTTCTCGGAACATAACCACTCACCAATTGCTGCACTTCGTCTTGTATCCGAGGATCTGTAACCAGATACTGAGGACATCCTACTTCGTTCGCTACAGCACACAAATGATTTAAACACATATCGTGCGATTGAGGTAAAACCGTGACTGAACCCTTGTCGATAACTACTATAGCTTTACACAAAAACTCTTGGCCTAATATTATATCGTATGGCATAATCTCATAGGGAACAATATGAAACACTGTTTCGAAGCATTGTTTATCAAGTTCAA
The DNA here is from genome assembly GCF_030267445.1 of Bombyx mandarina. Classification (NCBI taxonomy): domain Eukaryota; kingdom Metazoa; phylum Arthropoda; class Insecta; order Lepidoptera; family Bombycidae; genus Bombyx; species Bombyx mandarina. The sequence goes on from NC_143234.1 coordinate 17,637,032, forward strand.
AAGTCGTAACAAACCTCCCAAGTGATTTAACCTGCTTGCCACCTAGGCCTGTAAACATCATATCGTCTTTTCCAAATTGTCCGATTCCCAGTTCGAAAAATAGTCCTACGGACACTAAATTTAAGTCACTGCCGCTATCAATTAAACTGGTAACGTTTTTACCACAAATTAACACATTTTTCAACGATCTTTTCTGGTTTTGCTGTCCGTCATTGTTTTTGTTTACGTCCGAGTCTGAATCGGAATTGACAGGCATGACAACTGCCAAGACATCTTTGCTGGAAGATGGCCGCACGTAGTCGCTCTGCGATTGGCCGTCGCCCCCGCCATCTTGACACGAACACTCCGCAGATTGTCTCTGCGCACAGAACTGCTTTGCCGACGCCGGTTTACCGAATCCTCCACTCGCGGCGCCACTAGACTCGTACTGTTTTGCCGACACTCGATTTGTTGCTGACTTCACATTGTCAATGCTCTTCTTACAATGTGATGCAATATGTCCGAATTCATTACATCGGAAGCATTTTAGTCCTTTTTCACGGTCTGGACACTCCGCAGATGTATGATTCATTTTCCCACAGCTAAAACAACGCACCGCCGCCGCTGGACGACCTTGCTTTCTATAACGACTTGCTTCGCCGCTGCTGGAACTTGAACTGGTTTTGGTATATTCTTTCTTGATGCTAGTCTTAAATGTCTCGTATAACTTTAGTTTTTCTTTCAGTTCAGGGTAAGTCGTAACGCCGTATAGCATGATCTTGTTAGTCTCGCGATCGAGTATGCCTTCTATAATATATTGAATAGCCACATAGTCGGCTAACCTTCCTCGCTTGCCCAGTGCCTTCATCTCGAGCATGTAATCGTAACAACTTTCGTCCTTGCGTTTTTTCCGTTCACTCATCATTTCGTGGATTTCTTTAGTATTGATAATATCTGGAAACTCTTTGAATAATGCCGCTTTCAAATCATCGTAGCTCTTAAAGGTTTTCTCAGTACGGAGCCACGCCGCTGCAGTAGAAGTCAAAGTTCGCCTGGCGATAAGTAGCTGCTGGATTGGAGTTAAATCGAAAATCTCTGTGTTATCCTCCACTTCTTGTGCCCATTTTGTCGCTGTGTAGGACGCATCGTTACCGGAAAACTTCGGAATCGCCTCTTCTACGTACATCAAACTCTGATTGGAAACCAGTGGTGCGTCTTCGTCGTATCTCTGTCGATCTTTAGGCATGTTTTCGTCGTAATCTTATTGTTTGAAGCGGATGAATCAGTCGGTCGAAACGGATATCGTCGTAGTCGTCGTGTCGTCGTAATTAAATTTTCCGTCCTCCGGTATGATTCAAATATGGTCGCTCCCCCGTGTCGTCTTTAGTCTTCCTCGTCGTATCTTTAGAATCTGCTGGTTCACATAAATTTCTGCACCATCCCGGACGAGCCCCCAAAATGTGGGATGGGGTGTCCAGCAGAAATAAAAAGAATATTTATCTTAAACCACTTTTAGTTTTATTTAAAACATAAGCCAAAAACTCCCGTCTTAACCGAATCCACCATAGTTTCACAAGAGACTATAACACTCCCGTGAACCAATCAACAAGCTTAATTTTCCATTCATACTGTCTCTCTCACACAACACTTTCATACCACATTCCTATCTCTTTCATACAATCATTCGTTCCATTTCTCACATCCTACATATTGATAAAGTCTCAATATTAGATCTATCCATTGTATATATACCCTTAGGTAGCAATCTACCTATAGAAGGTTCATTTAATAAGCACTTAACAACACAGCTATCTACACTACAATCTATATTATTAGTATAAAAAATGATATCTTTTCCATCTTTGGATATTTGAAGATCACCAATCATATTTTTGATAGGCATATTATGTGAACTAGCATCAATATTATAGAAATGATTATCATATTCAATTATATTCTTCCTTAGTATGGGTACCTCATAAGAGATACCAGTTACATATATAGGCATATGACTGAACTCCTTGTTTATAATATCATTAAGGTCATATTTAGGGTTGTTAGTATTCATAATAATAGTCTTAGAAATATTTTTATACTTTAGAGTTATAGTAACCATCCATAATTGTGATACAATATTATAAACCTTAGCCAATTTATTTATATTAGGACTAACTTCCCATCTATACCATACACATGATGTACCATGAGTACAAAAACCATTGCAAGATACACTAGTCATGTGACAACTTTATGAGGCTAATTGATGCGCCACTGCTGTGTATGAATAGCTTAAACGGAACAGAGGATAGAGTCCAATAAAAATAACCACTTAACACCAGGTGGGCTGTGAGCTCGTCCAACCATATAAGCAATAAAAAAAAAAAAACTCCAATATTTTTCCACTCTGCTTCTCCATATTTAACTTTTATATTCCATAATATTCTTACATTGTCTACTCTTACTGCTATTGTAGTTATAGCTCCTAAAACATTTATAATATGAGTTCTATGATTTTGCCAGATGAATTAAAATAACTGATGTCTGAGTAAACAGGAACTTTATTCGTTAATGTAACAAATTATACAAAACACACGGATACGTAGATATTAAGGTAAACGTACAATTCCTAAGGGTGGTTCTTGGAACGGGCTGCGGGGCTACCGCGTTCCTTAACCTCCTAGCTGATGCTTTTTCTGAGGGTGCGGGGCTACCGCTCAGATCAAATTTGGGCAGACGAGTGGACTGCGGGGCTATCGCACTCGTTGCCGTCTAGCTATCGAATGTCATAACTGACAAGACAAGAAGGGTCGTCGTACCCCCTTTCGGAGGCACGGAACGGGCCTCGGGGCAAACCCCACTGCCCGGGACGAAGCTCCCTGCCACATAGGGCAGGGGTGATATGGATGCAAGATGATATACTAAGGGGGGGGGCTGTTCGTTATGCGCGTCTCGGCGCACTACATCGACAAAATAAATAAATACTTAAATATAATACGATGGGCTTGTTTTCCTGGGTGGAGTGATGCCCATGGAGGAGTCTCCCCGGCGCCGGCTGCTGTCCTCTGCTTCGTACGGTTTTTTTCTTTTTTTTTTTTTTTTCTTTAACTATAAACTATAAACTAACTACTAACTAACTATACACTATGTACAGGGCAGGGCAGCAGTCAGCAACTAATCCGGGGCCCGCCACCGGCCCCATGCTGCGGCCCCACCTCTACAAGTCAGAGGGGGAGCCGCAGCACTGGTTTGGCGCTCACCCGCTAGGGACTCCCCAGAAGGGGAAGACCGTCGCGGGGAGGGACCGACGTAAATCACTCCCCTTAAGGGGGAGTGGTCCACCCAAACGGGCGGTAGAAATGGGTCCCCATAGGGGGGCACCCCAACAGTGTGGGGGGAAGGAATGTAGAGTGTGGACAGCTCAGTCCCATGGGGGCACTCATTATGAGCACTCCCATATCACTCCGGTTAAGCCGACTATCTTACCATAGCCGGGTGTTCCAGTAGCTCCCTTGGTAGCGCCCTACCATCAGGTGGTCTGGCGTGCAAGGGAGCTATATTGTGGAGATGCTCGTGGGGTCCACCGTCAGCCCGCTCGTACATATTACGAGCTAGCCTCCGAATGAACTCCTCGAGCGACTCCACATCTAGATCCCGGGCGATTACGTCATTTCTGACGTAACGCCCTGCTCCGACTATCGTGCGAAGAGCCAGATTCTGCTGGGCCTGTAACTTCACCCGCATGATCTGCGGGATGAGGTGATACCAGGCCGCAGCTGCGTACGTGATACGGGAACGAACATACGTCTTGTAAATGCCGAGTCTAGTCCTGGTCGGCAACCTGGAGGCCAACACCGGCCGGAGGAGAAACCTCGCATAGCGGGCGGCCGCCAACGCCGACTTGGCGTGGGCGGTCATCCTCAAACTCCGGTCGATACTGACTCCCAGGTATCGGACACTGGGCCTAAACTCGACATTGACTCCACGGAGACTGAGCTGTCCTGGGACGACTCTTGTGCGGACCGGACCGAAGAGGATAGCCGCGGTCTTCCCCACGTTGACCGCGACCCTCCATCGGTCCAGCCACTGGGGCAGTAGGTCCAACAGCCTCTGCATCCTCGAAATGGCCGCAGAGGGGAAATTAGAGGACGCGAAGTAGGCGCTGTCGTCGGCAAACAGCGCCAACTTCACGTCGGCTTCCCTCGCTTGGAGGTTGCCCTCGAGCGTGGGAATGTCGTTGGTGTAGAGAGCGTAGAGGACTGGTGCCAGGACGCTTCCCTGGGGAACTCCGGCCGTGACTGGGCGCACCGACGACTTGGCGCCCTCGACCGCGACAAGGAAGGATCTTCCCTCCAGGTACGACCCCAGCAGTCGCACATAGGCGTGCTGGAGGTCCGTGTCCTGCAACAGCTTGTAGATCAGTCCCGCATGCCAGACACGGTCGAAGGCCTTCTCGATATCGAGAAAGACTGCGGCCGTGTACTGGCGCGCGTTGGACCGATCCGCCAAGTGGTGCATAACGCGGACCAATTGCAGCGTTGTCGAGTGACCGCTGCGAAACCCGAATTGCTCGGGTCTGAGAAGGATGTGCGGCGACACCCTTCTCAGCAGCAGCCGCTCGAACAACTTGCCCATATGCGACAGCAGAGTGATCGGACGATAACTGGAGGGATTTCTCCTATCCTTGCCGGGTTTGGGCAGGGCAATAACCTTGCCCAATTTCCAAATTCCCGGGAAGTGTCCTGTGGACAGAATGGAATTGAACAGTCGTGTCATGAATGACACGACCGTTTCGGGGAAGTGGAAAAATGCGAGGGAGGGAATACCATCCTCGCCCGGCGCCTTGCGCCTCTTCATCCGCTTGATGGAGAGGCGCAATTCACTGGGAGTGATGAAATCACCATCTCCCAACGGTGGCACCGGGGAGGAGAGTAGGCTTGCTACGCTCTCTTCCACCGATTGGTGGAATGCGGCCTCTGAGGGTGCAGAGTTATTTGGAGCGAACTGCCGCTCCAGCATTACGGCCAGGACATCGGCGCGGGCCTGAGCCGAGAAGCATCGGTTGCCCCTCTCGTCCACGAGTGGACAAGTCGGGGCAGGCCGATTTGAGAGTTGGCGGCAAAGTCGGTGGAGGGACACGGACGAGGGGTCCTCACGGGCCTCCTCGATCCGTTCCTCCCACGCATAGCCCCGATAGGAGCTAATCTTCGCCGCCAACTCCGCTTCCAGCTCATTAAGCTCGCGCTTGATCCTGGGACAACGAGTTGTCGCCCAGAGCCTCCTCAGGCCCCTCTTTCGGCGAATAATCGCTTTCAGATGGGCCGGGAGTATACCTCTGGGCCCGCCGCTGGACACAAGAGTCGTCGCCTGGTCGATCGCTCCCCTGATGGAGTCGACAAGGCGGACTGCCGCGTCGTCGACCCCCTCAGGGGTGTTGGGGTCCTGAATTGCGGGAAGGTCGACTTGGCGTCTCTTAAAGAGCTCCCAGTCGACCTTCGGTCGTAGGGGCGAGGTCGCAACCCGGGTGAGCCCCATTCCCAGTGTGACCAGGATAGGGAGATGGGGGGTACCCAGGTCGTACAGTGCCTCAATAGTTAAGGGGCACCGTAGCCCCTTATGAACGCACACATCCAACACGTCGGGCTGGAGTTGTGCGGCGGTCGGAATGTGCGTGGGTTCGTCGGGGCCGACCACAGAGTAGTCGCCCCTATCGGCATCTTCTAACAGCCGCCTGCCCACTGCTGAGTTCAGTCGGGAGCCCCACGCGACGTGCTTCGCGTTGAGGTCCCCGACCAGCAGAGCTGGGCGGCTGTCGCAATTCAGGACCCGTCTTATGTCCCCGGGGTGAAAATCAGGCCCCGGGGGTCTAGGGTACAGAAAAACTAATTAGTAAAGTGAGTATAAATGATTTTGATTAACAACTATTATTCATCAGTGGTGGATACACCAACTGCTAATATCTACAAATTTTACTTCAAGTAACAATTAAACAACAACTGTTCTATCTCAATCTCGAATTAAAATAATTAAAGTCAGCAATAATTTAATGAATGAAGGTAAATAAAAATTAATTATTAAATATAATTGAAAAAAGAATACTAAAAATATGCTACTACACAATAACGTCTACCGCTGCAGTTCCCCACACGCGCTATGGACTAATAACTGATGACTATATCTATAACTATCTAATCTGTAATTAATAAGTAACTAACTATAAGGAGTAACTATGACCTATGAACACTAGAATAATCAATGTAGTAATTTAATAATTATAAATTTAAAAGGAAGGAGAATAGAAATATTAAATTAAAAATTAATTTGAATATGTCAATGAAAAATTATAATTTATGAATATTAACAGTGGCAGTACGGACAGAAGCACGGAAGGGGATCCGGGGTCCGATACCTCAGCCCGATGGTCCTCCAGGCAGGGGGCCCCCGATTCAAAGATGTCAAAATAATTTTGAGATCAATAAGCCGAGAGGTCCACCGCCCAGGGGTCCACAGACTTCGGGATCACACCACTCAAGTCTCCCCAACCGGCACTGAACTCCACCAACTGTTAATTAAATCTAAACTTCTAAGTAACTATGTAAAACTATTGAGATAATGAGATAATATTAATCAACTATACAACTACTTACCGAACAACTGGACTGGGGCCCGCAGCATGCAAACGCCAGTGCTTCTGTAAACGGGGGAAGACAACAGGGACCACTTATGATAGGTGGTCAGTCTACCAAAATGTACTGAATTTGTGGTCAAATTAAAACTATTGATAATTACAAAAAATATAACAGCAAATGTGGGTAGAATGAAAAAAAGTTAAAAAGCTAATTGAAATTTTATCTATTATATAAAAAGCAAACTAATCTATTATGTAATTAACTACGTATAAATGAAGCTAAAACTAAATTAAACGACCAATATATGTACAACTATTTATTAAGAATGAATTTAAATTTACTAATAACGAATAAAACAATGAACGAAACTAGAACTAGAAACTAAACCTACCCGTAAGGGCGCCTACGCCGCAGACCTGTGAATAAGATTGGCCTTCGGGTGTTGGTAACAGCCCCTCCTAACCCCGAAGGGTAGGGGAGGACTGGGAACAGACACGGGCGGCCAGACTCAATGGCGCTCACGTACACCAATTTTATTAAAAATAAAATGGTTACGCAGCTTTCACAGGCTGATCGACACCTACCCGCTATTAACCAATGTTAAGAATAAAAGTGTCAATCAACTCACCTGTTCCCGGGTCCTGCGTTACGCTGCTCGGAATGTCTCCAACCCGAAGCAGCACCGCTAGATCACAACACACTCGCGTAGGATCACTTCCTGCACAGCACACAACACAGTAAGGATATCCTGGACGCACTGGTGTCCCGGGCATGTCATAACTGGCGCGCTGCGGCCTCTTAAATAGCGATCGTTGACGTCGTAGTGGGGTGGCGATGCGTAGATTACTCATGGTTATCGTTGTGTGAGTGAGCGCGTCACAGTGCAGCGTTGTAGGTAAACTGTAGCATTGCTATAGTTCTCATTAATTGGAGAGTATTTGAAGCTACAGAATTAAAATCATCTTGGGGATTTTTTCCTCCAGGCTTCAAAGAGCTAGTCTCTACCCCATATTGCCCCACAAAACCCTTGTCCTGATATCAGCTTGTATATTCACCGAAGGATTCTGGGAAAAGAATAGTTTTGTCTCTACTCGGATTTATCCCAAACAATTTGTATGCACTATATGTTACACCAATTAAAGTTGCCAATTGGGGAATTTCAGATGCCACAAATATGGTCATAGAATCATCACTCGACCTTGAGCTCCTTCTGATGGTGTTTGGTAAATCGATTCCAGCAATTGCAACTAAGCCCATAGTAGTTGAACCTGCAATGAGCATCCCCATTAAGAAACCTGGAGAAGCTGGTATATAATCATCCTTATCTATTTTAGTTACTATTTCTTTGTACCATTCCTGGTTGTGTTCATTCAACATAGTCAATTTAGTGTCATGCCAAGGTAAGCGAGTATAGAAGGATTCGTTTTCTAAAATAAATCTAACTCCTAAATGTATTCTTTTAATCAAGAGATAATAAAACCCAACGCTGCAAATTTTCTTGAATACAATTTGTTCACATGTTACTACTGGAGGTAAATTGTTTTTTAGTCTTATTTCTTCATCAAACAAACAAGAGCGACCGTTTGGCGATGTATCGCGTCCCGACCCGGCAGGCTGGTTCTGGTCCTGGTCTGGGGTATTCCGGGACACCAGCGGCACCGTCTGGGCGGCCTGACGGGCTGCCGTACCGAGACGGCCGACGTTTCAGAGCCTTCGATTCGCCTCGAAGGCTCCGTCGGCTGGGCGTCCTTGGGGTGAGACGCACCGTCTGGTTGTAGTGTTGACCGCGGTAACCCCCCTACCTCATCCGGGTTCTGACCCCGGAGGGGATCGGACGTCGGGTGTAAGAGTGCAGGGGAGTCGTTTAGTGGGTGGGCCCTAAAATCCTTGGGCCCGCGGTCTGCTCACACCACCATGCAGACCGTTGAGTCTCACATACCCCGCGCGCCCCTTTTGCGCGGGGACCTCGTAGGAGGGTCGGCCCCCTACACGAAAAAAAAAAGGCATATCAGATACATATTTGTAATATTAATAAAGAAAAATCTACGATTCTATTTTGTTTTTTTTTCTGAATGTAGTCATTTGTTTGCTTCTTGTCGGAAAGTGTTCTGGAAATGGAGAAAAACGAAATTCGAGCCGTTATTAAATACCTCTGTTTAAAAAAGTTAACGACGCAAGATATTCATTGCGCTTTGGAGGCATTAGGAGAGTTTGCTTCGCCGTATTCCAATGTCCCAAGGTGGGTTTTCCAATTTGGAGTAGGGAGAACGAGCACGGAACGGAAGACGAACATCGCTGCGGCCGTCCATCGACGTCAGTCGCCCAAGAAAATGTTGCGAAAGTCGAGAAAATTGTACTGAGCGATCGAAGAGTTGCCATACGATACTTAATACAAGAAATTGAGATTTCATATGGAAGTATTCAATCCATATTGAAACAATCTTTGAATATGAGAAAGTTCGCATGATGGGTGCCGAGAATGTTAACCGACAGTCAGAAACAAAATCGGCTTGACATTTCGAAGATATTGTTGGACAAGTTTCAAGAAGATTCTGAATTTTTTTTTTTTATGGCTTAGGTGTGTGGACGAGCTCACAGCCCACCTGGTGTTAAGTGGTTACTGAAGCCCATGGACATCTACAACGTAAATGCGCCACCCACCTTGAGATATAAGTTCTAAGTTCTCAGTATAGTTACAACGGCTGCCCCACCCTTCAAACTGAAACGCATTACTGCTTCACGGCAGAAATAGGCAGGCAGGAAAAATCTAACTTTTTCCGTAATGAATTAAAATATTTAGGTTATGTTGTGGATAAACATGGTTTGCATACGGATCCCGGTAAAATTGATAAAATATTAAATTATCCTGTTCCAAAAGATGTGAAGGACTTGAAAAGATTCATAGGAATGGCAGGATGGTACAGAAGGTTTATTTGTGATTTTTCTAAATTATCTAGACCACTTACTCGCCTCGCGAGTAAGAAGGTGAAGTTTGTATGGAGTAAGGAGGCCGAGATTGCTTTCACTAAATTAAAAACAGCTCTCCTGTCTGCTCCCATAATTAAGTGTTCTGATTTCTCACTTCCTTTTTCAATTCATACGGATGCGTCTGCATATGCTATTGGGGCTGTCCTCACGCAATCGCATGATGGCGTGGAGCATCCCATAGCGTATTGCAGCCGTACCCTAAATAAAAACGAAGTAAATTATAGTACTACGGAAAGGGAATTACTAGCAGTTATATTTAGTTTGGAACAATACAGAGGCTATGTAGAAGGTAGTCGATGTAAACTTATTACTGACCATGCATCATTGTTATGGTTCAGTAAGTTGAAGAACCCATCCGGTCGATTAGCTAGGTGGAGCCTTCGTCTTAGTCAATTTGATTTCGAGATAATTCATAGAAAAGGCAAAGAAAACATAATACCTGATGCTTTGTCTCGAATCAAAGTTGAAAACATTAATGTAATTAACACCAGTTCAGACCAGTGGTATAATAATTTAATAAATAATTGTCAAAAATATCCTTCTAAATTCCGTAATTATATATATAAAGATAACAAATTATTTAGAAATTGCAAATCTAAATATAATTTATTAAAGGACTATGAATGGAAGTTAGTAGTACCTTTGGAAGAGAGACAGAATTTAATTTCCAAATTTCATGATGATGCAACTAGTGCTCATTTAAGAGTTTTCAAAACTTACAGAAGATTATCACTTAAATACTTCTGGCCGAACATGTACCAAGATGTGGAAAAGTATGTCAAGCAGTGTGAGGTCTGTAAACAGTATAAACCTGTTAACACGGCTCGTCCAGGTTTAATGGGCAGTCCCAAAAATATAAATAAACCATTTGAAGGTATTTCAGTAGATATCTTCGGCCCTTTACCAACTTCTAAAAATAGAAATAACTATTTACTTGTAAGCTCCGACTATTTTAGTAAATATATTTTGTTGCACCCCATGAGGAATGCTACAGGAGTTCATATAGCTAAGTATTTAGAGAAAAATGTATTTTTGGTACATGGTGTACCGAAGTACATATTTATGGACAATGGTCCTCAATTTATTTCTAAACCTTTTAGGGATGTATTAATTAAATACAATATCCCAAATATATTTTACAATCCTAGATATCATCCGCAGGTTAATCAAGCGGAAAGAAAGATTAGGAATGTATCGGTTGCAATAGCATCGTATGTGAAGTCAGAACATCGCAATTGGGATGAGAATATTTCTCAAATTCAGTGTGCCTTAAATTCTTCAGTAAATGAGACCACTAAATTTACCCCATTTTTCCTAGTTCATGGTAGGGTATATATTATTGATGGTGCGCTTCACGACCACACCAATGATCATGTCCCGTATTCTCAAATTAAGATCTGCAACGCTTGTTCTCATGGAAATGAGTTAACAGAATTACAAAGCATTTATAATAAGGTGAGCAAACATATACAGTCTGCACACCACCGAAATGCTAAACACTACAACATGAGAAAACGGAACATAGAACTGAGTGTTGGTCAAATTGTGTACAAACGTACTCATTATCTATCGGATGCCCATAAACGGTTTTCCAAAAAGTTAGCTCCAAAATTCCAAAAGTGTATTATTATAGCAAAACTTTCTCCTTTGGTTTACACTTTAAAGGATATGAATGGTAAGAATTTGGGTAACTGGCATATCAAGGACATCTTGAAGTATGATGACTAAAGTGTTTAAATGATGAGTATGAGGGATGAATGTCAGGTGAAGTACGAAGGACAGTATAGTGAAGAAGGATGAATGTGTATGCAAAGGAATTGTTATGTAAGAAATTTGTGTGATGAATGTATGATGAAGGATGAATGATAAACACTTTACAGAAACACTGAACATCATAGAAAAACAACTCATCTTCTTTAAATTCATTTGGTTTAACTAAGTAAGGAAGTTATAAATACTTCACTTATACAGATATTTTTTTTTATAAGAAAGTTTTTTTTTTCCATGGCTTCTTATAATTTTTAACACATTCAATGCCAAATGCATTGTAAGTTGTATCCCTGTAAGCAGTTTTTGGTAATGAATGTACTACTGTGGCCATAAGTTTAAAGTGTTTTAATTATTTGTAATTAAGTATTATAGATAAGTTTTTTTTTTTTTTTTTGTTTTGTATTCTTATTATTTATTAACAAAAACTCAAATCAAAATAACTTAACATAACTCAACCCACACAGTAGAACAGATCTTCCAACGCGCTTGAAGTTTTGATAATATTTTTAATAAACCTTTATTTATTGATAAAAAAAAATGCATTTACACGGCGCCGTGTATTTGATTTTTGTTACAGTATGTGATGTATTTATAGTGGTTTTGTGTTAAATTATTTAAATTAGAACTAGGTATTACAAATTAAACAAATTTAATAATTACACAACTTTAATTGCAGAAAAAAAATTACCAATAATGACAAGAATTTTCAAAAATTATAAATGTTGTTCAAAGTAACATTCAATGCATAGGGCTGGCTGACCTTCCAATACAGCTCTTGCATTCATAGATAGTGGCAACTCGGTTCTTCTTTTCTCTACACCCTTTACTTTCTTTTCTTACCACTTCTGTGATAGATCTTGTCGTGTTACCCTCTTTTTTTAGACGCGTCTTAACGTTCTCAATTTTGGTTAAAATATGTTTAGTTGAAATTTTCTCAGTTATTTGTTCAGGTTTTGGTAACAATTTTTCCAAAATATGTAAACGAAAAACATAAAAATTCATTTTACTACTGATACTTGTCGGCGCAAATATGACTATTTACCTACTGATCATCAACTAATTACTCTGTGATAAGAAATTGATGTTAAGCAGTTCCTTTTATTGTAATTTCAATACTTTAAAACGTGTTTGAAAAACGTGTAAACCCGCTCACGTGTTTGAAAAACGTGTAAACACGCTCACGTGTTTAAAACGTGTCAACACGCTCACGGGTACGAAGCCCCATAAATACGGCCGTGCTGTCTAACACTGATTGATTCGTGTCCGAGCCGTTGTACTGTACGGTAATCTCTGTAACGTTGTTATGCTTCTCGTGCAATATACGAAGTTCTCGTGAAGTTCTCGTGAAGTTTTGTTTCGGAAACCCAAACATGAGTCATTCGTCAAGAAAGTGATGACCGCGACGTCAGCGGTGCTGACGTCACACTTTTTACAAACATTACGGACGTCCCTACTCCGTCATCAGAAGCGGGATCACACGCCGCCTCCGCTCAGCAACAACCTGGTGACCAGATAACCGTATCGGCGGATAATGACTACCCTCCAGCATCAGCCGATAAGCCTGTACAGTCTGCTTCACAAACCAGTATGGTCGAGCGACGGAATCAACAATCAACTGATCAATGAATACAAAAGATAAGTTTTTATTTTTGATTACTAAAATTTCACCACAAAATTCATCTGAAGACCATGATATCCTTACACAACGAACAACACCTTACACATTCTTATCCCACCTTCAATAAATCTACGAGAACCTCCGAGAAATCTACGAGAACCTCCGAGAAATCTACGAGAACCTCCGAGAACCCTACAATAAAATCGCATTAATAGTCTCAAACTTACATAGTTACAAGTAACGCAAGTATAACAGATGCGCTACTCAGAGAAACTTTTTATTCCTGCAGATCAATGGGAATCAAAGAAAACCTACGAGAATCAACGAGGCTGGTGCAGAGCGCGCACCGCCCAAGTGGGATCACATGCCGCCTCCGCTGAGCAACAACCTGGAGACCAGATAACCGTATCGGCGGAAGAAGACTACCCACCAGCATTAGCCGATGAACCTCTACCATCTACTTCACAAACCAGGATGGTCGAACAACAAAATCAACAATCGGCATAAGGATAAGTTTTTATTTTTGATTAATAAAATTACGCCACCACATGAGTACCACAGTGTACGCCACCACATGAGTACCACAGTGTACGCCACCACATGAGTACCACAGTGTACGCCACCACATGAGTACCACAGTGTACGTCCACTACATGAGTACCACAGTGTACGTCCACTACATGAGTACCACAGTGTACGTCCACTACATAAGTACCACAGTGTATGTCCACTACATAGTACCACAGTGTACGTTCACTACATAAGTACCACAGTGTACGTCACAATATAAAACTACACAAAATAAGTTACTTTCAAAGTAACATAAAAAGGTACACAGATACCAATCTCAGAAACAGACATTCCATTGTTTCAGATGGACTCCAAGAACTCTCTGGTGATACACCATACATGGGCGGCTGGTGCAGAGCCGCACCTCCTGTCAGTATGGCCGTGTCGGCGCAAATATGACTATTTACCTACTGATCATCAACTAATTACTCTGTGATAAGAAATTGATGTTAAGCAGTTCCTTTTATTGTAATTTCAATACTTTAAAACGTGTTTGAAAAACGTGTAAACCCGCTCACGTGTTTGAAAAACGTGTAAACACGCTCACGTGTTTAAAACGTGTCAACACGCTCACGGGTACGAAGCCCCATAAATACGGCCGTGCTGTCTAACACTGATTGATTCGTGTCCGAGCCGTTGTACTGTACGGTAATCTCTGTAACGTTGTTATGCTTCTCGTGCAATATACGAAGTTCTCGTGAAGTTCTCGTGAAGTTTTGTTTTGGAAACCCAAACATGAGTCATTCGTCAAGAAAGTGATGACCGCGACGTCAGCGGTGCTGACGTCACACTTTTTACAAACATTACGGACGTCCCTACTCCGTCATACTAAATTTATTATATAAATGCCACGCATTATTCAAGCTCATTTGGAGTGTGTGGAAGAATATCTTCTTATACCATCTCATGGTTTTTCCTTCACATGGATAATGTTGGCGAGGAAGAGGAGGCAAGCAGTGGTGTACAAACGAAATGAATGTTTTATTTTTCCTTCCAAATTATATTTCAAATAACGGCCGTGACAATATACAGGTACATAGGTGTTGTGCGTAAGGTTGCTGCGAGAGAAGTGTCGGTGCGGTTGCAGTAGTGCTCGTTGACCGATTTCTTTTTTTTTTGTAGTTTTTGTGCGCATAGACATACCCCCTCCCTTGGAAGCTGACAGACTGCAGGGTCGCTTTCAATGTTAATCATACTTCAACCGGAAGCGGACATATCTTGGAAAATGCCCTCTTAATGGTTCCTGTGGCAGTGCGGATTTCGGCAACTCTTGACACGCCGTCTTGGCCAGGTAGGACCGATGTGATTCTGCCAAGAGTCCACTTGAGTGGCGGAGAGTTAGTGTCTTTAATTACCACTAACGTATTCAGTTTCAGGTCTGAGTGGTTGGACTTCCATTTTGTTCTAGTCTGCATCTCGCTCACGTACTCCTTGGACCAGCGGTTCCAAAAATGTTGGCGTATTTTTTCGACTCGCTGGTACTGGGTCAGACTGGACAGTTGTCTTTCTTGCAGGTCAGCGCAAACAGGTGCAGTCAGCGGACGACCAACTAGAAAATGAGCGGGGCAAAGAGGGGAGAGGTCGTGTGGATGTGAGGAAAGAGGGGTGAGAGGTCGGGAGTTCATTATAGCCTTTATTTAAGCCAGTGACGTACTCAACTCTTCAAAGGTTAAATGCGCATTACCTAACACACGCCGGAGGTGATATTTACAGCTCTTTACTCCGGCTTCCCATAATCCACCAAAATGAGGCGCGTAAGGGGGAATAAATTTAAAAGTAATATTTTGACTAGTGGCATAATCAACAATATCTCCTGAACAGTTTGATCAAAATTTTGTAAATTCGTTCATGAGCCCTACAAAGCATTTTCCATTATCAGAATAAATTATTGAAGGTTTTGAACGCCTAGAGATAAATCTTTTTAATGCTAGACAGTAAGCATCCGTAGTGAGATCGCTAACCAGCTCCAAGTGCACAGCGCGAGTGGTAAAACATACAAATAAACAAATATAAGCTTTGACAGTTTTAGCTCCTTTGCCTTTTCTATTCAATATGAGCAGTGGACCGGCGTAGTCTACACCGCAGTGTATGAACGGATAGCCTGGATGCAACCGTTCGGGAGGTAAATCACCCATGATAGGTTGTGGCGTTTTGCCTCGCAATCGTGCACACAACACACAGTCGTGGAATACCTTCCAGGCTAAGTTGCGTCCCCCTAGTGGCCACCATTTTTCTCTCAATGTGTAAAGCAATAACTGTGGTGCAGCATGTAAAAGTTTGTTATGTTCACAACGAAAAAGTATAACGGTAAAATGATGTTTGCATGAAATTTAAATTGGATGTTTTTTATTGTAATTGAATTCTAATGAATTATTGAGCCGACCCCCAACTCGAATAATTTGATTTTCATCTATAAATAAATTTAAATCTGACAATTTATGTTTACTAGGTAACGCTTGGTTATTAATCAAGAAATCGTAAACATCGCTAAATGATTCTTGTTGAACTAAGTGAATAAAAAAATTGAATGATTCTTCAAATTCATTTGCACTCACGGGCCCTGTCCGTGAGTCATTCGCATGGTGTAGTCTAGTCGACAAGTTAAAAATGGTGTTAATTCGACATACTACTGCTAAAATTATGTGGTTTAGCTCATTCGATTCGGAATAATGTCTAGACCATTGTGCTAAAAAATTGAATTAGCACATAAAAAATTCCAAAAGTTATTAACAATTAAACACCTTCAAAAAATAGCGTTTCGTTTATTGCTTATTGTCCGTAAACTATAAATATTTTCGAAATTTGAAAAAAAGATCCTTAAAGAGGAGGAAATTTAGTAAAAAAAAGTTCCAGCTTCCGGAACTGTAGCTCCATTATTTATAATTTTAATTTAACGCTGAAAATAGCCCGCCGCGCGCCATTGTTAGGTTGCGCGCACGGCCTCGAAAGCGAGTACGTCACTTAAAAAAATTTTTTTCAAGTACTTAAAGTTAATTGAAAAATCTAAAAAAATTATTGCATAATCTAAACACCTTCAAAAATTTATTCCCGTTGGAATTTTTTATAAAAACATATTTTTCAATATTCTAGACGATTGTTAATTAAGAAAAAATTTTCCAATTTCCATCATCCTTCTAAACTAAAAAAAATGTTTAAATAATTACCTTAAAATTATTTCGCTTCGTCGACCTCTTCTTATAAATATATTAAACAAGATTGCGTCGTCTAAGTTATGAAATTGTTAATATTTTGTTAATAATAATTTTTTTAAGTTAACAAAAAAAGAAAAAGCACAATTATGTTGTAAAGAATTTTTTTTTTCTTTATTTGTTATTATATTTTCGTTTTTATGTCAATAAAAGACATCTTTTAATAGAAAAAAATATTTTTTTTATCCATTTGTTTATAAACATTTTGTTAACAAATGGACTATTTATATATTTTTGAAAAATTTTTTTTTACACTTTTATAGAGAACTGTCAATTATGATTTTTAGAAAAAAAAAATTTCTTAATAATTATTTTTAATTGTTTATAATCGTTTTTTTTTATTTGTTGTTTAAATTATTAGTTAAGAAATATTTTTTTTTCTTAAAATCATAATTGACCTTTCTCTACAAAACTACAGAAAAAAATTTTTTTTTCGTTAACAATAGCATTGTTTATTAACTTTACAATTTGTTATAAACAAATTCTCAACTTTGTTTTATTTTTTTCCTGTAAGTAATAATAATTACAAAAACGACCTCGTGCATTAAAATACCGAAAAAAATTTTATATTATTTTTTATGTAATTTTGAAAATACACGTGCTACAAAACTTGCAGCAGCTGATCCATTTGTTGTCTTTAAAGTTAATATAACTTTTAAACTATGAAAAATACGACCATTAACATTCAGGTCATTTTTGTAGGCAATAAAATTATCTTTCAGATAATGTTAGTCATATATTTTTTATTTATTATTTACTTGTTGTTTTGCGCATTTGTTTATAAAAATTGAAGATTTTTTCAGGTTTTTCGAACTTCTGCGGCTTCTAACTCTGTAAATAATGCGAATTCGGTTATTGAACTTCAAGGCGATTTTGTTCAGCTATAAATTATGCTACAGTTGCAGTTGTTTATTAATTTTTTACTTAATTTTTTCATCTGTTATTACTATTTGTTGACAAATTTTGGAAATTATATTCTTAAAACGTCTATGCATTAATTTTTATTCAATTCTTTACATAATTTTATACTATTATTTTCTTACAAATGTTGCAAGACTATTAGTATTTTTACGCTCTTATCTTTATTTTAAAGTTTTGTACGTTACAATCTGCAGCTGCTTCTTTACAGGTCAAATCTTTTGTCCAATCCCTTTAACCTGATCCCTTGTACTACCTTTTTCGAAAACATAGGTCTCAGTTTATACTTGTTTTATCCGGAAACGTGATTCATAGCCTATTTGGCAGTTACCAAACACAGTTCAGTGTCGAAACCTCGTGATAAACTAAAAATTATTTCTGTATTATAACATAATAGCATAAACTTTATTTGCAAACAAACTTTTATTTCATTAAGTAGACATAAAAAGAACGTTGAAATCGTAATATATTTGTGAATAGTCAGTTTTATTTGTGATGCTACATAGTGTCGGGTATATTATTATTGTAATTGGATTATCCAATAGTTTATTTTCAATATTCAAATAGTTTTTTGGTGAGAATTATTAATTCATTAAAATGTACTCTTCAATGAATTGTGTACTTTGTGGCAAGAAACTTTTAAGTACTGGTCATGGATGTACCCTTGTTAAAGAACGTGGTATTGATACTTTGTGTGAATATAGTAAAAAGTTGGGTGACGGTAAATATAAACTGTTTGAAGGTCAATCGGAAATCAAAATTCATGAGAAGTGTCGGGTAGCCTATTTAGTGTCGAAGAAAGTTACAGACGAGTCTTCTAATTCTTCGGATATTTCAACTCGAAGTGTATCCAGTTATTTTGAATACAAAAAACTATGTTTATTTTGTCAAAAAGATTATCATCAAAGTATTCGTAAAAAGTGTGTGATAACTTCGGATGATTTGAAAAATAAATTGTTATCAGTTTCAAGCCTACGTAATGACTCATTGGGTGAGCAAGTTATAAATTTAGTATCGGGTGTAAAATCCTTAGCTGAAGTCAAAGCACGTTATCATCGCGTATGCTTCAATAATTTTAACACTATCCCAACAGAAAAAGTAATGAAACGACTTCATTACTTGAAAAATCTTTAAAAATAGTTTATGACTATATTGAAGATAATTTAGAGTGTCAATTCGTGTTATCAGATCTAATGAACATGATGAAGTATAAACCAGCACCCAGGACATTGATTACAAATTTGGAAAAGCACTTTGGTCAAGATATAACTATAACAGGAGTGGGCCTTAAAAGTATTGTAACCTATTCTGGAACAGGTAATTTACCTATCGATGATACGTGGTATTTGCACCATGAACAGCGAAAAGATGATGAACATATCCGTATCATTAAAACTGCTGCTGAAATAATAAGAAAACAAGTGAAAAGTAGGCAATACCAGGTCAAAAAATATCTATCGTCAGCGATCTTTTTGGAAAATGTACAGGAAGATATTCCAAAGTATTTAAATACGTTTTTGGAAGAACTAATGATGTTTGATGTTTATAAAAAGAAAAAACGCTTGAATAAAAAGGAACCAACTCATTTAGCAGAAGATCCAGAATCACAACAAAGCGATGGAGATGACACGACTAATGAGGATGATAATGCTAATATAACAAGTCTTGGCGTGAAGAAAGATTACATAGCTCACTCTATTATTTCGGCAATGCGTCCGAAATCATTTAATTCAACGCTCCACTTAGCAACTGGATAAATCGCAAATCAGGTTCCAAATTAATAGTTAATTTATTAGCCAAGCTGGGAGTATGTGCTTCTTATCACAGTGTTGCTATACATGAACTATCTGCGATTAAAGCCGAAGTAACAACAATTAAAAAGCCGTGTTTTACTCAATACGTGTTTGACAACGCGGATCATAATCCATGTACGATAGATGGTTATAATACAATGCATATAATGGGAGGTATTTGCTGTGTAGCTCCTAAACAAGCTGTATGTTCTGGTGGTGAAATACCTAAATTAATAAAACTGCCAAAAGCATCCGAAATTGCCTCTGTTGGTGCGATAGAGTTGAAAGATTTTCCTGACCAAGAAACGTCACTGAAATCAGTCACCTTTTTAGACGTATCAGGATTTAAAGTTGGGGATGTTATTCCGGGAATTTCAATAGTTTATTCAGCACATATTTGGGCCTCATATATGAAAGTTAGGAAATTGCCAAGTATTCGTGGTATTTTTGACCGGATCGCAAAACTGCCATTTTATCAAGTATCAAGAGTATATTGTTTACCATTTATTGATGAAAATCCTTCGGATTTTAGAACAATATACACAGCTTTGCACTTTGCTGCTGAGCATTGCAGAAATACCGAACGTCAAACTTGTTTTGTTACGTTTGATTACCCTCTTTATATAAAAGCAAAACAAATACTCTGTAACACTAGAGAAGAGAAGTTACAAAATGTAATACCTCGTTTAGGAGGTTTTCATTTGTTAATGTCCTACTTGAAGGCTATTGGAACAATAATGGAAGGTTCCGGTATTTTTGAATTGTTCTGTACTGCATTTGCTCAAAATTCAATAGACAAGATATTGTCATGTACAGCATATTTTTTTTTTTTTTTTATTGCTTAGATGGGTGGACGAGCTCACAGCCCACCTGTTGTTAAGTGGTTACTGGAGCCCATAGACATCTACAACGTAAATGCGCCACCCACCTTGAGATATAAGTTGTAAGGTCTCAGTATAGTTACAACGGCTACCCCACCCTTCAAACCGAAACGCATTACTGCTTCACGGCAGAAATAGGCAGGGCGGTGGTACCTACCCGTGCGGACTCACAAGAGGTCCTACCACCAGTAATTACGCAAATTATAATTTTGCGGGTTTCAATTTTATTACACGATGTTATTCCTTCACCGTGGAAGTCAATCGTGAACATTTGCCGAGTACATATTTGCTAGAGCTATTCGTGCTCATATGCTAGCAATGAACGCTATAGGACAATTAATTGCAGAATTTGCAGAAAGTGCTGAAAATATTAATAGTCATGAATACATTGAGCAAATCAAGGAATATGAACCATTGGAAGCTCCTCCTCCACTGATGAGTATAACTGCTGACATTAAAGATAAAAAACGTACCATTTCCAACTTATGGGGGGTTTACACGGGTCGATTTTCGCCGTGCGGCGAGTCGCTTCACTAATTGCCTCACCAAGCCGCATCGCTAGCCCATTTACACTGGTTACTAAAATCGCATGCGGCTCTGTCATTTCCATCGAAAATGTTGAGCAGAATAGCCGTTTGTGCCGGAATTGAAATAATTAATTATTCAATTATTCAACAATTGCTTAAAGAACAAAGAGTGAAGAAAAAACAAAAGGAAAGAAGAAAACGTAATGTTTGGGTACGTGGATGGATTTCTCGACGTAAGGACTTGGGTGCTTCGGATACTTTATTGGTTGAGTGGAGTTTAGAAGATCCTGATTATTTAAAAAAACGATTAAGAATGACTACTGATCAGTTTAATACTTTACTACATAAGGTTACTCCGCTTATACAAAAATGCGATACCAATATGCGAGTAGCACTTTCTCCGAAAATTAAATTAGAAATAACCCTGAAGTTCCTGGCTACCGGTGATAACTATTCAAGTCTTGCAGAGTCATTCAGAGTTCCAGAATGCACAATTTCCTTGTTTTTGAAGGATGTTTTGGATGCTATATACAATGTTTTACAGGAGTTCATTATGGTAAGTGAAACTAGT
Source organism: Bombyx mandarina (assembly GCF_030267445.1). NCBI lineage: Eukaryota > Metazoa > Arthropoda > Insecta > Lepidoptera > Bombycidae > Bombyx > Bombyx mandarina. Next base: position 17,658,482 of record NC_143234.1, read on the forward strand.
AATTAATTATAAACGATTTATTTATAAATTTTCCATTGTGTTTTCATCTAAGCATGACCTAACAGCTTGAGATAGAATATCGTCGTTCACTCCGTATTGTTGCCCAGTATTTTTTTGTGTAAGTAAACAGCTGGCAAAATAGTCTTCTTCATAATCGAGGTGCCTTCTAGAAGTGGAAGCTTCGGGAGTCGAAGTTTCACGCTGGTATTGAAAAGCTTGGTTTCTGGAAGTAGTAGCTTCGGCTTCTGGAGTCGAAGTATAGCGTGAATATTCTGAAAGTGAACTCGTAGGTCTAGCAATTGGAAAATGTTGTGTTAAGGTTTTCAGTCTTTCTTGTGACAAATAATTATTGATGAAATTTTGACAAACAATAGCATTTCTTAATGGCAAACTACGTAATTGGCTTGCCACATGTGCTCCGAATGTATCAAATTCATCTTGACGGATAGTTTGAGCCAAAGTTTCTAATCTATTGACTGCTTGTAAAACAGGTGGGTCCATTTTAGGTGCGTCCATTAGAGCACGCTCCGCCTTTTTTTTTGGAGACAATTTTTTTTTCTTTTGTAAGGGCGCAATATTATCTTCTTGTTCCAATTCATCAAAATATGAAGACGCGTCGCTGTTTGTGTTCACCGCTGAATCTTTTCCCTGTAACCATACACTAATATAAGTTTATTTCTTTTAGGTGCCATCCACCACAGATCAATGGAAGAAAATACAAAAGGATTTTTTAGATCGCTGGCAATTTCCTTTTTGCTGTGGGGCTATTGACGGGAAACACGTATTAATCGAAAATCCACCACACGGAGCATCAGACTATTATAATTACAAAGGCACTTATAGTGTGGTGTTGTTTGCTATAGTGGATGCACATTACCGTTTCATATATATAGATTTCGGAACTAATGGACGCATGAATGATTCGCATATTTGGAAAAAAACAAAGTTCTATAGTGCTCTTGAAAGAAATAATTTAAAACTACCTAATAAGGCAGTTTTCGTTGGTGATGATGCTTTCCCTTTGGCAACCTATTTAATGAAACCGTATTCAAGACATGAAGGTTTGGAACACAAACAAAAAATCTTTAATTACAGACTATCAAGAGCACGCCGAATCGTAGAGAATGCCTTTGGCATAATGGCTTCACGATTCAGAGTATACAGAAAACCTATATCTGTTTCATTGGATAAAACTGATTCTATTATTAAAGCGACCTGTGCGCTGCATAACTGGCTTCGGACTAATCTCATATACATGAATACTCCCGAATTAGTAGACGGAGAAGACTTCAGTTCAGGGACAATCAGAAACGGAAGTTGGAGAAGCATTCCTACGGCAGGAGTAGACGAATTAATGACACCGCTATCTTCTAACAACTATTCACGAAATGCCAAAGATCTGCGCGATAGATATGCTGACTATTTTGTCGGACCAGGAAAAGTTTCATGGCAAGATAGAATGATTGCGTAAATATTGTATGTTTATTTAAGTAATATTATAAAAATGTCTCTGTTCACGATTTACCTATTATAATTTATAATATGCGAACAAGAATAACTATTTAATAAATAATAATAAGACTTACCATGTTATCTTTACTGTTTCTTCCTTCTATCACTGGCTTTAAAAAGCGGTCAGCTACAGAAAACCAAATTAATTGAGGTCTGTATATATCATCCTTTCCCGCGCCACTCTTCTTTGACTTTGCTACCTTACTGGCCTCTCTATTATACGTGGTTCGTATATTTTTTATCTTCAATTTAAGCTCTTCAACTGTTATGGACAAACGCATTTCTTGAATAATAGATTTAAGAGCCGCTAAACGTACATTATTGTTTCTGTAATCATGTTCTCTTGGGTTCCATAAGCATGGATGCATTTCATAGCATTCCAAAAACTGTATGGTGTTATTTTTATTCATGGTTGTTACGATACATGTACACAGAAACGCTGTAGTAAATAAATACACGTGCGTGCGCGAAACACCTTCATGCGGCGGGCGATCGCCTGCAACTGATCGTTTACACGGTCGATTTTAGTCACCAGTCGCATGCGGCCGGTTGCCGCGCGGCCAAAGTCGGATGCTACCCAACTTTGGGGCTTGCGGCTTTAGTCAATTGCAACTTAGCCGAATTGCCATTTAGATGATCGATTTACGCCGCGCGGCAAAAATCGTGCGGCTTTAGTCACCCGTGTAAACCCCCCATAAATTCGCAGACCTTAAAAACTATCCACCGTCAATAGATGATGTTTATGGTTGTAATGATGCTGAGGCCTTGTTGAAACTCTTGCTAAGTGCAATTGACAGTTTACAACGTAAAAGTGAGACTGCCGAGTTGTGGTTACAGTATTTTAACTGTGTTACTGTAGCTTTGCAATTTATCGAAGCGGAACGTTTGGGCAACTGGGATTTACACTTATCTTGTGTTCAACAATGGTTCCAATATTTCATGCTGCTGGACATTCTAATTATTGCAAAGGTGCCCAAATTTACCTCCAAGATATGATTCATCTTAAAGAAGTAATGGACCACTCGGAGTTTATTACCTTCACTGAAAAAGGTCTTTTTACTGTAAGACGTACGGATAAAGCCTGGTCTGGGATTTGGTCCGATATGACCATAGAACAGACTTTATGCGTGTTTTAAAAACTGGAGCCCAATCGGCAACACATGGGCGCTCAGTATCGGACAGTGTTTTATCACGGTTTATTCAAGGCATGCCGTATGCTTATGATGTCATGGACCAGCTTGAATCCTTCGCTAACTCTAGATGTGCTTCTTCCGACCAACACATAGATGTCACCTCAGCTCGTCAAAAAAAGGATGAAGAGGATGTTCAATCATTTAAAACTTGGCTTCAAGTGCATGGACTTTTTGACGATAGACCTGGTAATCTTATGTCCCTTTCTACTGGCTTAGTAGCTGATGCAACGGTAGATTGTCATAAAGCGGTAGAGAAGGGCTTACAAAGTATGTCAAAAATGGTTGGTGTGGATGCCGAGTCCTACAAGTTCAGCAAAAAGAACTGTGTGAAAACTCTTGCAAGTATCAAGCCAGTGTGTATCATTGATAACGAGCCGACAACTGTCAATACTTCACTTTTGTTCCAACGAATCGTTGCAGCTATGATCAACAACAAGAATCTAGTTAAAACTGCTTTACTTCACGAACTAGCTCCCTTTCCTATGAGTTTATTTAATGATAAAGGGCTTATGAGAGAGAGCAACAAGTCCGAGTTGTATAAATCTTTACAGTTTACAACCTTTGTAAAACCTGATCCAGCTGAAGATGAGTTCGTCATTGATGGTGGATATCTTTTACATAAAGTAACCTGGCGTAAAAATGTCTCATTTCAGCAAATTTTGGAAGATTATGCATCGTTTATCCATAAACATTATTCTACTAATGCAGCTATAGTTTTTGATGGATACAACCCTGAAAATTTTGGAGTTAAATCATATGAACGCTACAGACGAGTTCGTGAAAAAACTTCCCAAGAGTTAAAGTTCACTGAAAGTATGATCGTTCCAAGGAATAAAGAGCTTTTCTTGTCGAATATTAAAAACAAGGCAAGATTTGTAATGTATCTGATAACGCACTTGAAAAAATTCACAAATCTGAGGACTTGTCAAGCTATAGAAGATGCAGATACATTAATATTCCACACAGCATTAAATATAGCTGAACAATCTGGGAAAAAAGTAATTGTTGTTGGAACAGATGTTGATTTAGCGGCTTTAATCATAGATTTAACTCCAAGTGATAAATATATCGCTTTATGGAAACCAAAAATTCAAAAAACACCAGATGTTCTCTATGAAGCTAATAAAAATATGAAATTGAAGAGCATATTACTGTTTGCTCATGCGTTCAGTGGATGTGATACTGTTAGCTCTATCTTTAACAAAGGGAAACACAACTTGTTAAATTTAATTTTAAAAGATTCCACGCTAAGAGAAGTTGAAAAATTTTACAAAATTGAATCGACATTGGATGAAATAAAAGAAGCTGGAGAAAGAATTATGATAAAATTATTTGGAGGAAATCAAAATTCTATAAATGAATGTAGAATTGACCGTTTTTCGGTCAGTGTTACCAGTGCAAAGTCTGTGAACTTAGCAACACTTCCACCGACCTCTTCAGCAACACACCAACATTCATTGAGGACATATTATCAAATGCAGACGTGGCTAAAAAATCCTTTAAGAGCCGAAGATTGGGGATGGGAAAAAACGAGACTTTGTTTCTGCTCATTAAAACAACAGATCCATTGGCACCATCAGAGTTACTGAAACTTATTCACTGCAGCTGCACAATGTCTGGCTGCACCAAAAGTTGTAGCTGCAGGAAAGCTGGGATGAAATGCACGCGAGCATGCAAAGGATGCAAAGGCGAAAACTGCACAAATGCATTAGATATTGTTGAAAACAGTCATGATTGCGATGAAGATGAGAATAACGAATGTGATGATTATGGAGATGATAATTTAGAGTACGGCATGTTTGTTGATCATCAAAATGCTAAGGAGCCTGTGTATCGAAAAATTATAGAAGGAATTTTCGGGTCAAATTCAGATTCCGAATCTGATGAAAATACTGAGGCTGAAGAGACAGGAGTAAGAGATGAAGAAATGAATGAGTCCAGAGATCAAGAAGAAAGAGAAGAAGAAGCAGAAGAGAGAGAAGATGATGACGATGATGAGCAACAAACAAAAAATCAGTCGTGTAAAGAAGGAAAAAGAATGGCTCATTTGGTTCCAGATCCAAATGAACCAAGTACTTCGAAAACTTCCCCTCCTAAAAAACGAAGGAAACGGCGAACATAATAAGAAAGATAATTAATAAGATAACTAATTTTAATATAACATTAAGAACTTTTTGTATTTAGACAAAAATAAACTGTTTTCTGTCACTTAAATATCTGATTAACTTAAAAATATTATTCAAACCTCTCAATTTTGCATTATTAAGTACATTTCTTGCATGTTTTTCAGACGATTACATATTGCTTATATTCCAAACTGAGATTCAGCTAGAAAGTAGTAAGTAAATCATGTAGAAATAAGATAATTTCCAAAATTTGTCAACAAATGTTAAAAGTAAAAATGAATAAACAACTGCAACTGTAGCATAATTTATAGCTGAACAAAATTGCCTTGAAGTTCAATAACCGAATTCGCATTATTTACAGAGTTAGAAGCCGCAGAAGTTCGAAAAATCTGAAAAAATCTTCAATTTTTATAAACAAATGCGCAAAACAACAAGTAAATAATAAATAAAAAATATATGACTAACATTATCTGAAACATAATTTTATTGCCTACAAAAATGACCTGAATGTTAATGGTCGTATTTTTCATAGTTCAAAAGTTATATTAACTTTAAAGTCAACAAATGGATCAAGTTTTGTACAATGCTTTGAACAATGCTGCAAGTTTTGTAGCACGTGTATTTTCAAAATTACATAAAAAATAATATAAAATTTTTTACGGTATTTTAATGCACGAGGTCGTTTTTGTAATTATTATTACTTACAGGAAAAAAATAAAACAAAGTTGAGAATTTGTTTATAACAAATTGTAAAGTTAATAAACAATGCTATTGTTAACGAAAAAAGAATTTTTTTCTGTAATTTTGTAGAGAAAGGTCAATTATGATTTTAAGAAGAAAAAAATTTCTTAACTAATAATTTAAACAACAAATAAAAAAAAAACGATTATAAACAATTAAAAATAATTATTAAAAAAATTTTTTTTTTCTAAAAATCATAATTGACAGTTCTCTATAAAATTGTAAAAAAAAAATTTTCAAAAATATATAAATAGTCCATTTGTTAACAAAATGTTTACAAACAAATGGATAAAAAAAATATTTTTTTCAATTAAAAGATTTCTTTTATTGACATAAAAACGAAAATATAATAATAAATAAAGAAAAAAAAATTCTTTACAACATAATTGTGCTTTTTCTTTTTTTGTTAACTTAAAAAAATTATTATTAACAAAATATTAACAATTTCATAACTTAGACGACGCAATCTTGTTTAATATATTTATAAGAAGAGGTCCACGAAGCGAAATAATTTTAAGGTAATTATTTAAAAAATTTTTTTAGTTTAGAAGGATGATGGAAATTGGAAAATTTTTTCTAAATTAACAATCGTCTAGAATATTGAAAAATATGTTTTTATAAAAAATTCCAACGGGAATAAATTTTTTAAAGTGTTTAGATTATGCAATAATTTTTTTAGATTTTTCTATTAACTTTAAGTACTTGAAAAAAATTTTTTTAAGTGACGTACTCGCTTTCGACGCCGTGCGCGCAACCTAACAATGGCGCGCGGCGGGCTATTTTCAGCGTTAAATTAAAATTATAAATAATGGAGCTACAGTTCCGGGAGTTGGAACTTTTTTTTACTAAATTTCCTCCTCTTTAAGGATCTTTTTTTCAAATTTCGAAAATATTTATAGTTTACGGACAATAAGCAATAAACGAAACGCTATTTTTTGAAGGTGTTTAATTGTTAATAACTTTTGGAATTTTTTATGTGCTAATTCAATTTTTTAGCACAATGGTCTAGACATTATTCCGAATCGAATGAGCTAAACCACATAATTTTAGCAGTATGTCGAATTAACACCATTTTTAACTTGTCGACTAGACTAGTGTTTGTTATATGCAACGCGCTTCAAACGGGCAACCGCACGAATCAGTCTAGTTAAATTAGAAAATCTTTCAAAGGGAAACTTATATGGTTTATTGTTATTAGAAATTACGTATGAACGAATATTTTTAACTTCAGGTAGTACTTCAGGTTCTGTGACAGGGATGTCAGAACTATTATTGTTGTAAGTTAGATCGAGATCACGGAGGAACTCCGGGCCCTCCCACCACAGCTTAGAAATACTTAGCGAATCTAACGCTGATCCTCGTGAAACGAGGTCCGCTGGGTTATCCTTGCTACAAACATGGCGCCACGGGTATTCCTTCGTGAGCTCGCGTATCTCCACAGTCCTATTCTGAACAAAGGTTTTTAACAAACTTGGTGTCATACGTAGCCACCCTAGGACAATTGTGGAGTCTGTCCAAAAATATACCTGATGAAAAGTACAACGCAGTGATTGTGTAATTTTACTATATAATTTAGCACTCAATAAAGCACCACATAATTCCAATCGGGGAATACTGACTGGTTTGATAGGTGCTACTTTACCCTTTGAACACAAAAGTTTAACACTAATCGTAAAGTCTGTATGTATAGTTCGAATGTATGCGCAAGCGCCGTAGCCCAACTGCGAGGCATCGCTAAATATGTGTAGTTCTAAGTAGCTGGGGTTGGAGCCAATAACGAATCGCGGCACTCGTAAAGTGTTCAGAATCGAAAGCGATTTTTCGAATTGGTTCCAAGACGTTAATATGTCGCTGGGAACGGGCTCATCCCAGTCTAGTTTGTGTAACCACAATTTTTGTAATAATATTTTCCCCATCATTATAAAAGGACTAAGTAGACCAAGTGGATCAAATATTTGAGAGACACTAGAAAGTATAAAACGCTTAGTAATTTGTTTATTATCACTTTTGAACTGAGTGTGATAATACAGTTCATCGGTGAAATTATTCTAACCTAGGCCTAGTGTACGACAGTTAACGTTTTCACCCAATGATAGATCTATGTTATTTTGATTTGTATTAATATTATTTAAGCTGCAGTCAATCGCATTAAAGTTGAATGTCCACTTGCGTAGTGGAAAACAACCAGATTGTAGGACTTTCTTTGTTTCGTGACACAAACGTAAAATATGTTCTATGGAATCGGACCCTGTGATCATGTCATCAACGTAAAAATCATTATTTATGATCCATTGAACATCCAAGTCACTACACTCTGCTGCTAACTGCTTTAAGCACCTCACAGTGAGGAATGCAGCAGAGGCAGTACCATAATTATTAACGTCGCTGCGCGTGCGAATCCGCGTAAGAGCAACTTGTAAAGACCGCGTATTTGCTTTTTGATGATTTTACAGGAGGAAGAAAAAACTTAATATCTCAGCCATTTCAATTGTTATTACCAACTGAACTTCACAGCTAGTTCTTTACACCTTTCTTTATTGGAAAATAACGTAAATTTAATCGTAGTTAGCCTAGATTTTGTGTAAAGTCACTTACGCGGTTTTGTTTTAACTAATTACAAAATAATTACACTTTTATTAAAGGTACGCGGTTTTTAAATGAAACAATTGATTAAAGGGTTGTATTTATTATGAGAAAAACCAAATCGGAAACAGTACAATCTAACTTTTTTAATTAATCTTTTTTTTTTATTGCTTAGATGGGTGGACGAGCTCACAGCCCACCTGGTGTTAAGTGGTTACTGGAGCCCATAGACATCTACAACGTAAATGCGACACCCACCTTGAGATATAAGTTCTAAGGTCTCAGTATAGTTACAACGGCTACCCCACCCTTCAAACCGAAACGCATTACTGCTTCACGGCAGAAATAGGCAGGGCGGTGGTACCTACCCGTGCGGACTCACAATAGGTCCTACCACCAGTGGTTACGCAAATTATAATTTTGCGGGTTTGATTTTTATTACACGATGTTATTCCTTCACCGTGGAAGTCAATCGTGAACATTTGTTAAGTACGTATTTCATTCAAAAAATTGGTACCCGCCCGCGGGATTCGAACACCGGTGCATCGCAACAACGAATGCACCGGACGTCTTATCCTTAAGGCCACGACGAATTCAATAAATAAGGTAATCTTTAAGACCAAAGTCTTTAAAAAACATATATTCAGGTGTAATTACTTCAGACTTGGTACTTTTCTGGTCCCCTTTGTAATTACTTCGAACTTGGTACTTTTCTGGGATCCTTTGTTATTGTGGCGTGTTTTGAGGGTAAAATATTTCCCGATTTTTCAACTTCCTCTCAAACCCCGAGTGGACTGAATCTACTTCCATTTGCGAGTGACCTTTCTCCAAGTACTTCTGAGTTATTATTACGTTCCTAGCCATAGCCAAGTGCAACAGCGCATTTGATACAACATTATTTCTGTTTTGTGCTGTACAACCATCTCTAAATATAACATCCTTTCAATCATTATCCAGTAACTTAGTTACGTGGTCTACGAAAAAAGACGCCAAAGTAGTGGCTTTTAAGGCGGATGCTGTCCCATCGAACCGGTAACACGTGACTCAATTATTGCTAAGATTGTAACAAGAAAAGTTATGTACGGCGCGATTAGTTTCAAAATAAAGTGCACTGGCATTGAGGAAAGAACATAGTTTAATTGCCTAAAGGTCTGCTGTTAATGCATGTATGATTCCTTTTTGGGCTAATTCTTTGTCAAAATTCTTTTCTGCTTTAGCCAAGTCCTTTCGTTCAATATGTTTAGCATACTGTTCGTCTGATAAATTACCAATTTTTTGAGCACAGCACTGGTCACAAGCATCCTTTTTTGGTTGAAACAATCCAATATTCTCCTCGAGCAAAACGCTTTTAAATAATAGTTTGGGGAAAAAATTTCTTCGCATTTTGTAAGAAAATTCACAACATTTTTTAATATAGTTTATTTACATTTAACTACAGTATGTAGGTACCATTTTGCTCGATAACTTTTTGCCATCTTTTAGGTAGGGACATAATCCCATTGCTATAGAAATTTTGGGGCTTCTGATCAAATACCGCGACAATTGGTTTTGGCAGTCCTCTCGTGATCTTAACCTGACACTGCCTAAAGAATTCTGAAGAGACCGACACAGGTGGAAATCTGAAAGTGCAAGGTCAGGACAATAGGACAAGGCGGATGCATTAACACCTTCCAGCCAAGCTCTCTTAATTTTTGCTGAGTGGCTAAAGATGTGTCTAGCATTATCATGATGAAAAGCCACACTCCTTCTGTTGATTAATTCCGGCCGCTGTCTCTCAACTTCTTGTTTTAATCTCATCAGTTGTTCGCAGTAGATTTTAGAAGCGATGGTCCTGCCTGGTGGTAACGGCTCATAATGAATCCCTTCCAATCTCACCCCACACACAGCATCACCTTGTTGCGAGTTAACCGGGGTTTCGCCACAGTCTGTGAAGCCTGACCGGTCTTTGACCACGACCTTTTTCGTACGTTCTTGTCGTTGTAGATTTAATATGTTATGTAATTTAAATATTCTAAGATAAGCACATTACAAACGGAAAATAATAGACATTTAAAACAAACTTACATGGTGGTTATTCACGGCAAAATAATTATTTTCGGGAGCACACACAAATTTCGTTACATTTTCCTCACGACCGTAGTAAATACGCGCAATTGCTTCCAACTTCATGCCTCCTACTGTTCTGCGGTATTGTTTTGATAGTAAAACTGGTGTTTTTTCTTGGATAATTCAAATCAGGTGAGGTCTAATATATGCCTATGAGAGTTTAGAAGCGACCAGCACGATATTGGAATTTTGCGCGTTTTGCTGTTACGCGGTATTTACAAACTGCTCTTACGCGGTTTCGCACGCGCAGCGACTATATGTGACCGTGTTTAACTTGTAGCACTCGAGACGATCACTTGGATTTTCGCGCCATAAGATCATTTGAAGTTCCCGCTGCTGTTCATCGACTAATACTTGTCTGTATGCCTTCTCGATATCAGCGCATGCTACAAACTTGTGCTGTCTAAATCTTAACAATATAGAAAATAAATCGCCCTGAATAGGTGGGCCGACTAACTGCAACTCGTTAAGTGATATGTTGGAGCTAGATTTTTGACTACCATTGAACACAACGCGCAGTTTAGTTGTGGTGCTGTGATTACGAAGAACGCCGTGATGCGGCATGATATAATGTGGCGTACCGTATAAGTCTACACGAGTCATGTGCCCTAGACTGCAGTACTCGTTCATGAACTCGGTGTACATTTTTTTAAATAAAGGGTTGCGCTGTAATCGTTTTTCAAGTGATAAAAATTGTTGTTCAGCTATCTATCGTGTATGTATCACCTAAAATGTCTGGAGAACGTTTGAGAGGTATTTTGACGCAAAATCTACCATCAGTGATGAAATGCTCTTCGCATGCAATCTCATCATCGCTTAATAAATTAGCCTTTGGTAGCTCCTCAAGTTTCCAAAACATTCTTAATTGGTTGTCGAAGGCTTGTGTAAAATTGCAATGAATTAAATTGTCGCATTTTGAATTATTAGAGTGCATAAGCCCCGAAATAATCCACCCTAACTTTGTATTTTGAAGGAAAGGTCCATTTTGCAAGCGCATCCTTCCTTCACTTAACAAGTCCCAAAACATGTCCGCACCGATTAAAATATCTATTTGTTGACTTTCATTAAAGTGCGCATCGGCTAACTGAATGTTGTTAGGTAATCGTAAAAGTTCGCTTTGTATAGAAACGGGTGGCAACGAAGAAGTTATCTCGGACAACACGAAACATGGTAAGCGCGTAATAAAAGTGCCAGCTATCGCTTTTATTTCAACTTCACATGATTGCGCACTGTGAGTTATAGAATTTCCGACGCCTTTAATGTGAGTAGTGGACTGTATGGTAGGAATGCTAAGTAAATCGCATAATCGCTTTGTGATGAAACATCGCTCGCTTCCACAATAGAGCAGAGCGCGCGCGATGTGACGTTTACCGTCGTTGGATACTATCTCCACCTGAGCCGTTGACAATAATACAAGATTCACACTAGTTAATTGCTCGCTTCGTGTATCTAAGTGTGAAGTGTGCGCGTATGTATAACTTGCAACGGCGTTCGCATCGGAGGAGTTGTTTACGCTTAGAGAAACCGGTTTGTTATCGCTAGAAATGGTCGCGGCAGCGGTGACCGACTGATCCGTATGAATCATTGTGTGATGCCGTTTATTACATTTACGACATGAACGGAACCTGCAGTTTGATACTGAATGTCCTGTTCGTAAACAATTAGGACACAGGTTGTTGTCCTGAACGAATTTCAGTTTTTTTTGTAAATTAAAGTCAATAAAAGATTGACAAGTGTATAGTGGATGATAATTATTGCATATTAAGCAAGCGCGTGTTTTTTTATATTGTTGTTGTGAACTATTTGTAGTGAGTGATACTGGAGACATGGCAGTGGACCTTAGACGTAGGCACTTGTTTATACGCTTTATTGTTAGTGCTATGTGTAACCAATAATGTTTCTAACATGTCTGCGCTATTTTTGAGAAAAGTTATTAAATTATCTACCTTAACTGCCGGTGTTGTTTGTTTGGAAGTATCGCCACTGCTTACGGCGGGAATGGAACTTCGGTATTGCTCCCATTCTCGTTCGGTGGTGCTATCTAATTTACAAACTACCATATATATGATGAGTGTATCCCATGATTCTACCGGTTCGTTAAGTAGTTTTAAAGCGCGTAAGTTTTTCAAGATAGTGTCTATTAATTTACGAATAGGTGGTGGGTGACTCTTTAACTAGATTTTGAATAGAAAATAGGGCTTTAACATGATTGTGAACTAGCAACCTAGTGTTGTTGTACCTGTTACAAATTAAATCCCATGCTACTGTGTAATTATTAGAGGAGAATTCCAAAGAATCAATAACCAATGCCGCAACGCTTTTTAATGAAGATTTAAGGTAATGAAACTTTTGGATTGGAGAAAGATCTGCATTGTTGTGTACTAAAGAGAGAAAGGTGTCCCTGTATTCCAGCCAGTGCTCATATGATCCATCAAAGATAGGCATAGCTATGGTGGGCAGTTTTACAGCGTGTGAGCCTTGATATGAGCTGTGTGCAACCTCACTAGATGAAAGTAAGCTTTTAGCTTGAGCTATAATGGTGTAGTAAGCACTTTCAAAGCCTTTGCGTTCCAGTTGTTGGAAAAGGTCATGATCGTTGACTGATAGTTCAATCTCGCTTTGTATTTCACTGAACTCATCAAACATTTTAGAAGCCGTCGAAAGCCGTAATTCTAATTCTGCGCGTTTATTTGTACATGAAACTAGTGAATTCTGATCCAAGCTATTAATTTGTTTCGTTAAAACTGTTAATCTGCCTCTAATTATACCTCTTTTTTTAATTAAATTGGATTTTTGAAATTGGACTTTTGGGAGATTTTTCTGGAATCATTAATTTCTCGGTGCTCATTTTGGTGGGTGATAGAAAAACACGGAGTACTTACGGTTTTCGTTCTAGGTAAGCTACGTGTAGTAAGTTCTGCACGGTAGGTAGCCTCGACAAAATGGCGACCCGTAGACGCAATTAACACTGGAATTTGCAGATAGAACGCTATTAGCACAGGTAAGCAATGAGGATGGGAAGGAAACTAGTGGCCGTCTTACCGAAATACACCGTTTGCGATGCTGATCAGCTTCCAACCGCCAGAGAACAGATAAGACAGCATTTGGTCCTGTAAATCCACACCTGACATAAAATTGTTATAATGAAGAATTGCTGATGGTTTTATGATAACAGTGCCTCTTTTGTTTGTGGTTTCCATCATTTCATTATCGTGCTCTGTCGATATATAGAGCACGTATCGCTTGTCTTTCCATTTACCTATATGTACACCATTTAAAAACAAGGATTTATTTTCTCCTTTACGCAACGTGACAGTACCAAGTTCTATTGGATTACCTTTTCGATTTTTATTTAAAGTACCCGTACAGTATGTTTGGCGATCTAATAGTTTGACAGCTAAATCATAAGAGTTGTAATAATTGTCCATATAGACACTGTGTCCCGCGTCCAATTTCTCTTCCAGTAGTTTGAGAACTATTTTTTGAGTGTGCCCTACTCCAGACGTATCATCGCCTGCACCACTGTATATTTGAAACTTCAGTACTGTGCTATCTGGTTCTGCAAGTACGTATAACTTTACCCCATACTTATGGCGCTTATTTTTAATGTATTTCCTAAACTGCAAACGTCCACGCCATAACACCATCGCTTCATCCAGAGAAAGCTGTTTGCTTGGGTAATAAATATCATTCATTCTATTGTTAAAATGATCTACTATCGGACGAATTTTGGCCAGTCGATCTTCTTCATTTGTTTCAGATGAAAAATGGAGGCATCGCAATATTAACATAAAACGGTTACGAGACATATATTGTGCAAAACAAGGAATATTAAAGAGCCAATGCTTTTTCCAGTAATCATTGAGTCGATTTAACCGGATTGTTCCTGTATGAAGAATTAGCCCAAGAAATGTTGACAATTCAGCTCGTGTTATGTCTTTCCATGATGTTATTCGCGAGTGTTGTTTAACACCAGGTGCATTCTGCACTCGAATGGCATTAGCATTAGTTTCACGCACTATTAAATCTAGAATATTGTTGTCTACTAGTAACTGGAATGCCTCAAATGGATCAGATAGAGGTGGAACTAATAATTCCTGAGTTTTGGTGAAATCTATAATTTTCATTGTCCCTTGTGTACTCCAAAAAGATGTAGCTCCTTCCTCAGATGGTAGGTTATCTAGCCTTTCAACTCTAGTACGTGAAGTTTCGACTAAAGTTGGTGACCTTAGCGGCGAGTTTTCAATATCTTCAATGGGAATGTTGATCGATAAGGCATCGGACATTAACATAGATACTGATGGTGTAATAGAATCAATTAATAAATTATCCGGAATATCAGGTAGCTCACCATAATCTTGAATGATAGATGGTGAGGTTGCCATGTGCCAATCTGGAGATATTGGACGGTTAAATGTTTTGAAGTGTTCTGACGACTCGATGACTCAAATCTGTTCATATTAGGAGTATGTTTGCGTTTGATAAGACGCCTAGAATCAAAAATACTATCGCAACGATCGTCGCTAACCTCCTCTTCATAGTCCTCTTCATCTTCATCAACACATTGAGAGAATTCAGCTTCCACACTTGAGCACTCGAAGTCATCCAAACTACTGTTAGCACTATAAATACGGCCTCGTTTAGCCCCAGAACCCGAAGTTAATACACTACCAGAGCGTTTAGAAGGACCTGGCTTGTCACTATTTTACTGTAAAAAAGTGTATTTTACAAACAAGGGTATTATACAAAATAATCGTGCAAACCCTAATCCAACACTTGATTTTAAAAGATCGTTTCTTTACGCGTATGGCCACGGTCGTCACGTACAACTATCGTAACGGCCGGAGTGGTAGTGATGCATAAAAAAACAGTCGAAAACCACGGCGCCGTGTGTCTGGCTCCCCACTCCTCCGCGACGCCGTGTACTCGGCCACACACATCTCCACGGCGCCGTGTAGTTGGCAGTGAATGTGTTAACTTGTGCCTACGGGCCAGTTGTTTGTCAACTTTGTTTCTTTTAAACATAGTTTTTTTTTTGGTATTATTATTGATTGCTTATAAACAATTTAATCTTACCATTATTTTTATTTCAGACACCTCACTCCACACTCACTTTGTTTTGAGGTTTCCTCAGTGGTGGGTGGTGCCTCTAGTAACGTACCAAGGGGTGAAGATGCAAGAAAATTTTATTTTCTCTCTCTCAGGCTAGAAAAATTAAATTTTTTTTTTTTTGAAATTAACTCCCTCTAGCGTATGCGTGGCGCAGTGTGGGAAATATATAATTATGAAGCACTGCGTAGTACAATTATTCGACACTGCATGGCGTGACCGTGCTATCTTGTCTGTGGTTCGAGGGTGAGGTTGTCACAGCACTATAGGTGGAACATTCGAGAACCGTAAGACTATTCTTATAAAAGGACAAGTCACTTTGTCCGAAGCCTTTTTCAATCAAGATCTCTTGAGCTGCAGTGCAAGTTGTATTACGTATTACCAAAGTCAATTTAACAGTTCCTTGGTGTATTTTTATTCAACCAGGGTAAGTGTTTCATATTTATTCCCCACACTGTGTCCACAACCTTTATCTAAATAGAAGTTAACACCACTTTGTCTTGTCGTGTAGGTCCTAATAACTGGTACATTACATGTACATGTTAGGGTGCGGAGCGTGGTGCGGTCGATGGCACTATACGGGGCTCCCGTATGGTGCCACGCCCTGACCCGCAAGAACGTCGCGGCGCTGCGACGTCCGCAGCGCGCGATCGCGGTCAGGGCGATCCGAGGATACCGCACCGTCTCCTTCGAGGCGGCGTCCTTGCTCGCCGGGGCGCCACCCTGGGACCTGGAGGTGGAGGCGCTCGCTGCCGATTACAGGTGGCGTAGCGACCTCCGCTCTAGGGGGGAAGGGCGCCCCGGCGAAGGAGTAGTTCGAGCGCGGAGGCTCCAATCTCGGCGGTCCGTGCTGGAGGCGTGGTCTCGCCGCTTGGCGGACCCGTCGGCCGGCCTCCGTACCGTCGAGGCGGTCCGCCCGGTTCTCGCGGACTGGGTGGGCCGCGACAGCGGATGCCTCACCTTCCGGCTGACGCAGATGTTGACCGGCCATGGGTGTTTTGGCCGGTACCTCTTTAAGATAGCCGGAAGGGAACCGACGGCGCAGTGCCACCACTGCGCGGACCGCGACGAGGAAGACACAGCGGAACATACATTGGCGCGTTGCTCTGGATTCGACGAGCAACGCGCCGCCCTCGTCGCGGTCATAGGAGAGGACCTCTCGCTGCCGCGCGTCGTGGCTACGATGCTCGGCAGCGACGCGTCCTGGAAGGCGATGCTCGACTTCTGCAAGTCCACCATCTCGCAGAAGGAGACGGCGGAGCGAGAGAGGGAGAGCTCTTCCCTTTCCGCACCGATCCGTCGCCGTCGAGCCGGGGGCCGGAGGCGGGAATACGCCCGTACGTCCCGGCCCCTGTAGGTGGCGGCCTCCCCCCGGTGAAGGTCAAGGGGCGACCTGAGGGGGTGAGGCCGCGCGGCGCGCTACCAGCACTCTAGCGCGCTGCCGTGGAGTGAATAGAGCGACCGGTCGACGGTGTATCGCGTCCCGACCCGGCAGGCTGGTTCTGGTCCAGCGGGGTATTCCGGGACACCAGCGGCACCGTTTGGGCGGCCCGACGGGCTGCCGTACCGAGACGGCCGACGTTTCAGAGCCTTCGATTCGCCTCGAAGGCTCCGTCGGCTGGGCGTCCTTGGGGTGAGCCGCGCCGTCTGGTTGTAGTGTTGACCGCGGTAGCCCCCCTACCTCATCCGGGTTCTGACCTCGGAGGGGATCGGACGTCGGGTGTAAAAGTGCAGGGGAGTCGTTTAGTGGGTGGGTCCTAAAATCCTTGGGCCCGCGGTCTGCTCACAACACCATGCAGATCGTTGAGTCTCACATACCCCACGTGCCCCTTTTGCGCGGGGACCTCGTAGGAGGTTCGGCGCCCTACCCGAAAAAAAAAAAGAAAAAAAAAAAAAAAAAAAAAAAAGGGTGCGGAGCGTGACCTTACTATCACCTTCAAGATCCCGCAGTACTTTTCTGAGTGGACGTTTAGTTTATTTCCAATAAAATATTACAAAAAATGGTGTATGAAAGAATGGGATTGGAAAAATCGAAAGTGTGGTCTAAAATTTTGGAGTCAACAATTTGTTTATATTTGAACCAGTCAACATTTATGTAGCTTGGTTTTGAAAAATTACCCTGACTTGCTTTGTTATTTGTATTTTCAGAATAGCTGAACAAGATGCTAGTGACAGTTGGCAAGTGATAGCTGCCCATTGGATCATTGTGAACAGACCAGTTGCAACGAAGTGATAGTGATGATGAAACAATTGTGCGATCTAATGTATTGGGACGCCATCTGTGGGAACCCACAGGGGTGGCTTGTCCATCATTGAGTATATAAAGATCACTACCTTCAATAATATTATGTAGTGTGGTACCACGACCATCATTCGAAGTGCAACCCCACATCGTATGATGAGCATTAAAATCACCTGCCAATAACAAGGGCTTTGGAAGAGAATCAATCAAATTATTTATATGTGTATAAGTAAAATTTTGTGAGGCAGCTGAAGTAGGACTATAGAAGTTAACAATAGAGATTTCTTCATTGTTGAACTGTAATCTAATAGCTATGTTCTGCAAAGAATCGTCATGTAATGTATTTAATCTAATATAATTCAAATTATTTTTTATAAGAATAGCAACACCATTATGGTTGCTACCAATATCTAATCTTTCTATTATGTAACCTTTGATATAAATTTTTTTTTCGGGTTTTAACCATTGTTTGTTGTTGAACTAACTGAGTGGACTGTAGGTTTTGTGATTCTTGTGAAATATAAACACTTTATCACTATTACTGGGTGTTTATTGATATTTATAGAAAGTACAAAGGTTTTTACAGGCACAGGGATGGAAGCGAATTTTGTGAATGAAAATTATGACTGGTTTAAGACCTAGTGAATGATTTAGAATGAATGACATTAATGTAGGTTTGCTACAACCATGTTTCAGAAATTAAAGCAATATGTATATCATTATTGTAAAGGAAATATGTAAAAGCATGTTTATTACTAGATAGACTTTGAGCATTCCACTGAATTATATTCAAGTGGTCCATAAAAAAAATTAAGTAGTTTTATGTTTATTTCTGTTTTTCTTTGTACTGAAACTATCTAATAGAATGCTTTTGATGCCTGCAGAAGTAACAGGCGTTTCGTCAGACTTGTTGAAAGATATTATTTTGATAATAGAAGAAATAAGTAAGTTTACAAAGTCATCGCACTGTAGGAGGTTTTTTATATTATCAGTTGGTTTAGACTTGTTTAATGTTGGAAAAGACTTCTCATTGAATAAATCGACGTATGCAACTTCTTGGTATTTAGTTTTATTTTCTTAAATTTGTTTTTTCTTAATAGGGCAATCTGAAGAAATTGCTATGTGATTGCCACTGCAGTGAACACAAATGGCTTCTTTGGGATCTTTAGGGCAGTCTCTTTATATGTGTTCTTCACCGCAGATGGTGCATTTTTGCGAATTCTTACAAAATTTGCCAATATGAACGTAGCGTAGACAACGCAGGCATTGGCTAACTGGTGGAATGTATAGGCTTACCTCGAAGTACCATGAATCTATATCAACACTGTCTGGTAATGTAGGGCAGGCGAAAGTTAAGGCAACTGTTTGGGTGGGCAGCAAACACGATTTGCCGTCATCATCGCGGCCTCGACGCATAAGTCGACGCACGGAAACTACATCTCTGGAACTTGATAATCCATTATATATGTTTTTGTTCGACATATAGGTGGGAACATTTCGGATTACACCAGTACTTCAGTGAGTAAAGCGGGAATTGATGCTTTTAGGTGAAGGTCCTCTAACGTTTTGGTATTATATAGGGCACTATTAGCTAACCCTGGCCGCTCGAATATAGCTCCGATTTTGTATTTGTTGATTCTTTTAAATCTTTTTATGCCTTTGTTGCCTTGTTTCAACGAAGCGCCAAGAGACATGAGGTCTCTGTCGCCTATTGGCCTGGTTTCGGAACTTTCATAAATTACAATATATTCAAAATTACCACCATCTTCTGGATACTGACGGCAGTAATTTTCCGGTTTATAAATGGTATACTTATCGGTTTCAGTAGTATCGGTCGAAGTATCTGAGTCGACGACACTTGCCACATCTTGATGTGAGTCGTCGACTTTGCGCTTGCCCCTCATGTTGAAGATCACCTATAAATAGTGATATTTTATGCCTGGTTCCAAATTCCTGGTAAAAACAATTTGTGAAAAATTTCCTTCAAAAAATTCCGCTTAATAGGTTTGACTTCCCGCCAAAAAGTCCCTATCCCGAGACAAAACAGGAATCTTCGCAATTGAAACGGCCAACATCACCGACCCCGAAGAAGTTTCGTGTCGTGGCATCGGCTGGTAAGGTTATGGCCTCAAAATTTATATTTATAATGATAGTATGAGTGCACAAAAATGATTATAGTGTGCGCGGAAGCGCTAGTCACCGCCATCTTCCTTTTCTCTGTCATTCTCTTCTCCCTTTCTTTCCGTTTTCTCTCACTCAAATCTTAACGCTCCGTTCCACACTCTTTTCATACGTTCCGTTCTTACTGTTACGTGCTGGGGTTCGGGATAAATAAATTCTCCCCAAAGTACAACTTAAAAACTGTATTCAACACTTAAATACTTCACAAACGCTTTAAAACTCTCAATTCGCTTGTTCCGCTTCGCTTCAGGTGATCCGTTCGCTGTTTCGCTTCGAGTTCCGATTACTGACTGACTGCTTGCCATCCCTACAACGCTTTTATAGTCGATACCTCATCCCTAGAATTATCGAGAATGTTCCACACAACTCTAGTCGTAGTTTCCGCTATCTGTCAATAGATGGCGTTGTAAATCTCGAGCATTCTGGATCCTTCGATATTCGTTCGACTATTCGGCGATAGATGGCGTTACTCTTACCGTCGTAACATTACCAATCCTACATTCGGCCATCCTGCTTTCATACCTGCCCTCAGATATGGCTCATCCATACAATATCATAAAATAAAATAGTTCTGAATCTGACACTTTTTACGCAAATAAAAATTATTTACTGAATAACAAAATAAGCTTTAAATACATAGCCTAGAATTGGTGAGGATACTTGAGTAGTATTATAGATACAACTATTATCTAAGCACACACACTAACAACCATTCATCCTTATCTTGTCATTTTTTCATATTGCCTGCAGAGCTGGGAGCCCTCTTTGGCCCTTCGGTAGTATCATACAGTTTCTCAACATCATACCTATCATATCTTTTAACTTTAATAATCCTGTAAGGTCCTAAATGCTTGTGTTTAACTTTAAGCCCTCGGTCGAATTGAGTTCTTTTAATGGCTACTAAATTAACCAACTCATAAATGAAACTAGGTTTTCCTTTATCATTAAATGTTATATTATTTTCTTCTCGTATCTTCTTAATCCTTTGCTTGGCCTTTAGTCTTAAATTTTCTTTATTTTCATCATAACCATCATTAATTTCTTGGTCCAAAAGGTCAATCATATTCACATTTTGTTTACGTCTTATCTTTGTTCCCATAAGTGATATTCTTCGCGGTAGCTGAGCTATTGGTACATCATCTTTTAACACTATCTTCACGTTAATAACGACTACTTTTGTCTGTATCGGCTTATACTCATCAACCATTCGCGTTACTTTTGTCTTTAAGTCTGTGTTGCTAATATGACTAGTAACATCAACCTCAGTCACACAAGAACTTACACGCGACAAACATTCATCACCTTTCTTAAAGAATAGTACAGCACCTTCACGTACTAACATCACAAAATTTTGTAGGTATTCTTGTCCTATAATTAATCTATAGGGCTTGGACCCATTCGGTTCCACATGAAAAAATACATTGGTATAGCATCGTTCATCAATAACAATACACGCAAAGATTTTCCCGTACGACCTTACTTGATAGAGTCCTACCTAGTCCAGATAAAATACTCTTTCCACAGATCTTCCGACATCAAATTTACGTCGCTACTCGTATCTAATATTGCACTTGTTAATCTTTCACCTATTTTCACCGATTTTAATAGTGTATTTTGGTTATGTTGCCGGTCACGTCGTTTATTTACAACCTGCATGACGTCGTTGTCATTAGAGTTGTCGTCCTTCATCTTGCAAATTTCTTCATGGCCGCATGCTTTCCTCTGATTTTCCGACGAAGCCGCTCCAAACGCAGCAGATTGTTTTTTCGGTTCTACATCGGACTGTTTTAGCAATGAATGCATTTGGACCCGTTGATTGGCTGATTGGACAGCTCTCGGTAGCTGTTTTACCGACGCTTTCGTGAAACTCGAACTTTCAGTACATCCTATGTTAGAATTGGTGCACTTGGAACTAATATGACTAAATTCATTGCACCTGAAATACTTAATTCCATTTCGGCATGTACTAGCTCTATGATATTTTCCTCCACAATCATAACAGCGCTGGCCTGCTTCTGATGTGGAATCTTTAACCGATACCGTTCCAGTTCATTTAACATACTGTTCAGCATCTTGTTTGGGAGATTTCTTTCTAATACTTTTATACAGCAACAACTTTTCTTTGAGCACGCAGCAAGCTGGCAGATTTTGTAAGTCTGGTTTTTAATATATTAGCAACTTTACCTGATCTTTATTTTTTAAACAATCACTATACAATTCTACAGTATCAATAATGTTTTCTGTTGTTTCTTTGGAACCATCCATTATAGAAATTAATGATGTTGTCGTTCTTAACTCAAAGATTTTATTTTGCAAAAAATATATATTTTAAGCTTGATTTAGTGAAGTTTGAAGTGACAATTCAATTTTTTCTCCTAATACTTTAAGGATGAGTTTATCCGATTCTAAAGAAATTTTATGATCGGGAATAATACTCATAATATTTTTATAAGAACAATATAGCTGTTTATCCTTTAATATTTTTTCATGTACAATAATTTTATATTGTTTTTTTTTTTAGATCCCAATTTCCTTAAATATGTTTGTATGTCAGTTAACTCACATAAAATTTGTTCTACATTTGCTTCCATAATTTGTTTATTGACATTAAAATATGCTCACTAATTATAAACTAAATTTAAAGTTCAATAAAAAATCAATGACGGAACCTTGTTCTGGAGGCGTCATAAGTAGCGCGCAAAAACACAAACATTGCACTTTTAGCTTTACATCCGCATACGCATTCTTCTAAGAAGCATTAACTCTCTTATCTGTCTAGTACTTTTTCATAACCAAAAGTACAACCATAAGAAAAAGTATGATTAATCCCAAGGCCGACAATAATAGGATGTTGTTTCTTTGGATATGAGACTCTATAATGGTATTCTCTCCAATAATCATCTCCTTTATTTCTTGTTTATTATTTCTGTTGCCCATTGTAATAATTATAATAAATATATAATTTTGCTGTCTTCAAACGACGTTGTCAGTGCAGTGGTTGGCGTCATTATCTTAAAATTTATAACATTTATAATTTAAAAATCTTAACTTCGTACACTGAGGCACACAGAAATTAGCAGATCTCGCTTATTTGTTAGTCGCGCCGTCGCCCGGTACCTGGCGCGAAACTCGATACCTATGGGATTGCGCATGGCAGCGTCGCCATGGGGTGTGGGGGGTAGAGATTGTTAATTGAAACACGTATTGTCTGTACGACGACTTTTATTATACTGACTTACACACTGTACAGCATTTATCATTAATGAGTATTTTACTCTTCTCGAAAAGACACTCCACGAACTAAATCTTTCGGATCCCAAACGAATCTGGAATCTCGATGAAACTTCTGTTTGTCTCAATCCCACAAAAACGAAAATTGTATGCGCCATAGGGGAGCCTTGTACACGAACAACATGCGGAAGCGCTAAAGAAAAAATTACAGTGATGACCACTGTAAATGCAGCGGGACAAAAATTTGACCTCCTGATTGTATTTAAGGGCAAACACATGTAGAAACAGTGAAGGAGTTAGAGAATCCTGAAAAATACGATTTAGATCTTGCGTATGCAGCTAGCAAACGAGCTGGATGGAAACACATATTTTTTATGATTACATGTTAGAAGTAATTATACATAATTTGGGTAAAGACAGGCCCGTATTATTGCTGTGTGATGGACATGTCAGTTGTTATGTCGATGACAAAGTGGTAGCTTTAGCAGTAGAAAACAACATCACCATATTGAAGCTTCCTGTACATACATCACATTTATTGACTTGGTTGTGTTCAAATCTTTTAAAACAATTTGGGATAAAAACCTCGTAAAATGGCATCGTCAAAACGTTGGAATCAAAGCAAGAAAACAAAATTTTGATAAAATGCTTGCTGAAGCGTGGCAGGAAACCAAACCACAAGTAATCCGAAATGGCTTTAAAAAAGGTGGCATTTACCCTTTTAATCCTGCAGTTATACCAAAGCACAAATATGAATGCGAGATGTCAAAAACACATGGTTCCAAAAAAAAGGGTTTACAAGTGAAATCTTTAAAACAGATATGTGTAGATAAAATAAATAAAATCATATCGTATGACAGCTCTTGTATACCAAACAATAACATTTTTTACACTGAACGGACAATGCCAAGTATGGAGCTGAAAGTCCGCAATGCCCTGCAATGCCCAAATTGCAGCTCTATGCCATATGATAATTCAAATTCAAATTCAAAATCATTTATTTCAACTTAGATGTCAGTATGACACACTTGTTGAATGTCAAAATACAAATAACAATGTTAACTCTACCACCGGTTCCAAAAAAAGCCACAGTCCTGAGAAGAACCGGCGAAACAAACTCAGCGGGCTTTTTTTTTCTTTTTGTTTTTTCTCAAATATTTTCTTTTTTTTTAAATAAATAGAAATATTCACAATAAAAGAAAAAACAAGTCTAAAAAAATAATAATAATAATGAAAAATGAAAAGGCCAGGAGCGAGCGCCTCATTCCCACGTAGTGCCATCTAGTAAATAATCCTTAACTTTATAATATGCCTTGTTGCACAGACGTTCCTTAACAGTTTTCTTAAATCTATGAACAGGTAGTAGTTGAACGTTTAGTGGGATCTTGTTGAAAAGCTGTACACCCAGCCCCCTAAAAGAGTTGCTTATTTTCTTAATTCGAGCCGCCGGCAACGCAAGCCTATGTTTGTTCCTAGTGTTCACATTGTGCAAATCGCAGACTCTGGGGAATTCTTCAATGTTTTTACGCACGTACAATAAATTTTCAAAAATGTATTGGGACGCTAAAGTTAGAATTTTGATTTCCTTAAACTTGTCCCTCAAGGATTCCCTCGGGTGCATATTATAAATAGCACGAATAGCCCTCTTCTGCAGGATGAAAATCGTTTCGACATCGGCAGCATTGCCCCATAGCAAAATGCCATAGGACATAACACTATGAAAATAACTAAAATAAACCAAGCGTGCCGTATCTTCATTAATATACATTCGTATTTTTTTTACCGCAAACGCTGCAGAACTAAGCCTACTCGCTAACTTGCATATGTGAGGACCCCACTGCAGCTTAGAATCAACTGTTATACCAAGAAAAACTGTCGAATCCACAAGCTCCAGTGTCTCTCCACTTACAGTAATATTAGTGTCAACTTGTCTAACATTAGGTGTGGTAAATTTTATACATTTTGTTTTTTTGTTATTTAATAACAGATTATTAACACTAAACCAATGTACCACGCGCGAGATAGCATCATTCACATCGTCATAATCTTCCAAATGTCGTTTAATTTTAAACAATAATGATGTATCATCAGCGAATAATACGACCTCGTGACGGGTTTCAATAAACTTAGGTAAATCATTGATATATACAAGAAATAGGAAGGGACCCAATATGGAACCCTGAGGAACACCCATATTAAGTAAGACACCGGAAGATCTCGTTCCTTTAACGTCTACCTTTTGGATTCTTCCGGATAAATAAGATTTAATAAGTTCTAATGAAACGCCCCTAATACCATAATGGTGTAATTTCGTCAACAATGTATTATGCTCAACACAATCAAAAGCTTTAGATAAGTCGCAGAAAACCCCAAGGGCATTATGCGACTCTTCCCAAGCCTGAAAAATATTTTTAATGAGATCTACACCTGCATCAATAGTTGACCGACCTCTAGTGAATCCATATTGTTTGTTATGAAGCAGGTTATTGGAATTGAAGTGGTTCAAAAGTTGTTCCAGAATAATTTTTTCAAAAATTTTACTCAATGTAGGTAGTACTGAAATGGGCCTAAAGTTAGAGGGGTCAAAAGTACTACCAGATTTAAATAACGGTATTATTTTACTATATTTCATTAGATCAGGAAACACACCACCATCAATACAGTCATTAAATATTGTAGCAAGGTAAGGTGCAATTATATCAATAATGGATTTTATAACATTAATTGAAATTCCCCATAAATCACCAGTTTTCTTAATATTAATGAGCTTGAAATTATCAATTATGTCCTTTATATCAATATTTGTGAACTTAAAGTTAACACTGCATTTATCAACATGATTTTGCAGTAATGATTCGGCGACGGTAGGAGATGAAATTAAAGATTTTGTGGTAGAAGCTGGGATATCAGCAAAGTAGTGCTCAAAGGCACTGGCCACTTCTTGATGAGAAGTTATTATTCGATTATTGATTTTTAAAGTTAATTCAGCATTGCTGTTTCTGACATTCCCAGTCTCCCTATTAATGATATTCCAAGTCATTTTAATTTTGTCAGGTGCATTTTTTATAAGATTGCCTAAGTGCAATGACTTGGCCAATGTACAGACTTTTTTAAACAGCTTGGAATATTTAGAGACATACTCATGAAATGACTTATTATGATTATATGATTTTTCATGATAGAGATCGTATAATCTCTGCCTACTTTTGTGAATTCCAACAGTCGCCCATTCATTGAATGATCTTTTATTATGTAAGATCAGAGTTTTAGAAGTAAAGATGGCACTAAATTCAGAACTAATAACATTAAATAAATCCATGTAATGAACATTAGGATCTTCACTATAACAAACATTCGGAATTTTTGCCAAAACTTTACCTCTAAGCTTCTCCAAACGTCTAATATTAATAGGAACAAACGGTAGCTTTCTTGTACTATTAACATCTGAAACAGATTTAATTTTAAAAGATAAGAATTGTCCACTGTGGTCTGAACTTAAATGATTAATAATGCATTTATGTAAAGGTTTTACATTTGTGAAAATATTATCTATACAGGTTGCCGATGTGCTAGTTATTCTTGTGGGCTCTGAAAATAGATTGCTAAGGTTATATGATTTTAACAATGTTCTGAGTCTAATAGTGGCATTTGTATTTTCTAATAAATTTATATTAAAATCACCACAAATAAAAACATGTTTATTAGAAACAGAAAGCTTTAATAAAACACGTTCCATTATATTTTCAAAAAAATCATATAACGAATTCGGGGGCCTGTACACACTTACAACAATGAATCGCTCAAGCTCTACACATGCCATTTCAATAATCCGTTCCACAGAGAGGCTCACAATGTCTCTACGTTCCTTACATTTATAATCTTTATTAACAATGATCAGTGAGCCACCTCGTATAGCATTCTCTCTGCAGAAGGAACTTACAACCTGGTGATTTTTAAAATTACAATTTAATTCATATTTTTTAAGCCAATGTTCAGTAACACATAGAACATTGACTTTATTATAATCTAGGAACAAATCAATTTCAAGTTCTTTACCCATCAAACCTTGTAAGTTCTGATGCACCAGGTTGATCACAGTTGTTTTCAAAGAAATATTATTTGTTGATGGGCTGTGTCCAAATAAATCATATTTACTGCAAGAGGTAAACTCTGTTGTCTTAGTAATTAATTTAAAGTACTTGGAACGGATTCCAAATTAATAGATGTCATATTTTTTTTCTGCTCAAAAGAAGCAGTAGGTTGATTAGCCAAATTCATGGCTAGATAAATGTGTAAAAAATAATGTAGCGAGTTTGCTACTTGTCTAAAATTGTAGCTACCTAAATAGAATTTGTTAGGTTTTGTCATAATAATACATTTATTTTTTATCATGCAATTAATGTCAATAGTATAAAATATATTTTCTGATTTGCATGGTGTCATGACATAATAATTATTAACATTAGAAATTGTCTGCATGAAATCATTAATGCAATGTCTGATTTTATTTTCTGCTGGCATACTCTGAATAAATGGAAATGCAAACATGATGATATTTTTCACCTGTAGTGTTAATAATTGATTTATTTGATATTTTATATCTCTTATATCTGCATTTCCCCTTCTCCCAATCATTATGATTATTGTTGTGTTAGGGCAATGAGTCACATTTAAAATTTTATTGAGTATGTGGGTACATGAAGCCCCAGGCATACAATAATTTATGACAGATTGCCCCAAACACAGATCATTCAGCGCTACACCCATATTTTTCCCTAGTTCATCACTGAATATTTTAATAATGTTTTTAGTAAGCGCAGGTTTCATTATATTGTTTACAACGGGCTTAGAGGTAGAACTAGAAAATTGATTTTGACTATTGGAACAGTCTGGTACTGGAGAACCTGATATAGAGCAATGGCATTTACAATTAGCAATTTAGACGTGGCTTGGGAAATAGCTCATTTGAAATGCATACCTCCCAGGCCATGTGTAAGCTAAAAACTTTTTTTTGTTTTAGGACTCAAGAATGCGTTTTGGAAGAAATTATAAGAAAAGATATGAATTCTGATTCATGTTTTTTCTTATATTTTTTATCTCTTGTTACAGTATAAGTGTTGAAACGTTCAAATAAGTGATTTGCTATGGAGTATTCAAGTGATAATTCCGTTGAGGACCCCAATTTTATGCCCGATGAAGACTGTAGTGACACAAGTACAAGTGACGACAATGACAGTCAGATTTGGAACCCTCCACGGATTTCAAGGCGTTTGTCAACATTTTCGGATAGTGATATACATCCATTGCCTGAAATAGAACGGCATAGGTCATCAAGGACAGCTCCTGTCGATTTAGAACTCCAGCCACCAAACGTGCCAAGTACTTCTGGTAATGCTGATACTCAAATTTCTGGACAAGAGTGGATGGAAGAAAAACTGTCCAACATAAAATAGGAAATGCCAAGTCATGATGATCCTCCTGCCATAGATTATACTGTACCAAGTTTTGGTATGAAGGATATTTATGTCGGATTATTAGCTAATGCGAATCCAATAGACTACTATGACTTGTTTCTAACCCCTAACATTCTAGAGTATATCACAGAACAAACCAACTTATACGCAACACAGTGTCTCTTATCTTCAGATTCTTCTGCTGGATCAAGAAACCACCTATGGACTCCAAGTAACCAGAGCGATATGTTGAAATTTTTGGCTCTAGTTGGATGGATGGGTTTGGTGAAATTACCAAGTATCAAAGATTACTGGAGAAACCACAAACTCTTTGGTATAATCCTTAGCTCGTACTGTTATGCCTCGGATTAGATTCGAGCTGATTGTAAAATTTGTTCATTTCGCCAACAACCAAACTGCTGATACTGATGACAGACTGTATAAAATAAAAGACGTACTCAATATGTTCATAAAAAAACTATAAAAATGTGTACACACCAGGAGAAAAAGTTTGTGTCGATGAGTCATTGGTCGCTTGGCGCGGCAGACTTATTTTTCGCCAATATATTCCAAATAAAAGAGCCAAATATGGAATAAAAGTGTTCAAACTGTGTACTGAGAACGGATATACATGGAGCTTGATTGTGTATTGTGGTAAATCGAAGGAACCTAACACAGAAGTCTCAGAAAAAGTAGTACTATCTTTAGCAGAGGGTCTTTTCAACGAGGGCAGGACTATGTACACAGACAATTATTACACGAATGTTCCACTTACACTGCGAATGCGTAAAAGAAAGACACATTTAGTAGGGAATTGAGAAATAACAGAAAATACTTGCCAAAGGAAGTTACCAACAACATCACCACCAAATTTGAAGTCGTCGTGGCCTAAAGGATAAGACTCCCGGTGCATTCGTATGTAGCGATGCACCGATGTTCGAATCCCGCAGGCGGGTACCAATTTTTCTAATGACATACGTACTCAACAAATGTTCACGATTGACTTCCACGGTGAAGGAATAACACCGTGTAATAAAAACCAAACCCGCAAAATTATAATTTGCGTAATCACTGGTGGTAGGACCTCTTGGGAGTCCGCACGGGTAGGTACCACCACCCCGCCTATTTCCGCCGTGAAGCAGTAATGCGTTTCGGTTCGAAGGGTGGGGTTGTAACTATACTGAGACCTTAGAACTTATATCTCGAGGTGGGTGGCGCATTTACGTTATAGATGTCTATGGGCTCCAGTAACCACTTAACACCAGGTTGGCTGTGAACTCGTCCATCCAACTAAGCAATAAAAAAAAATAAAAAAAAACCACAAAACTAAAAAAAGGAGAAATAGCAGCTCAACAATCAAGTGAAGGCATCGTAGCTTTGAAATGGCGTGACAAGCGGGATGTGCTTATACTTTCCACAAAGCAATCTGGTCTAAAAACGATCGCCAAAAGGAACAGAAGAGGTGAAAACATAAGGAAACCTGCATGTATTGAAGATTATAATCTAGGTAAATCATCAATAGATGTGAGTGACCAGATGGCAACTTATGGGTCAGCCTTACGTCATGCACCAAATAGTATCGGAAACTTATGTTTGAGATTATATGGGGCACGAGCTTGGTGAACGCCCATTTCTTGTATAACCAGTATACCTATAAAAAGAAATTAACAATCACAGAGTTTCGTGAACAAGTTATCACTGGTATGCTTGAAAGATCCAATCACACATCCGTGACTGCTACCCCTTGCTCAGTCAGTGCTAAACATTACCTGGTTCCGAATATAAAAGATGGGGTGAAAAAGAAAACTCGTTGTTCTGAATGTTATAAGAAACACGGTCGACAAGGAAAAACCATCGACGGAAAGCTACGAAAAGCTTCCCAAGTTAATAAAAATACAAAAAAATATAAATGGTTATTGATTACTTGCCTCCTAACCAAAATCTATATATATGACGTTTATTATAAAATCATATTTTTATTTGGTTTTGTTGTAATACTATACTATATATTATATAATAGTATACTGCTGTATATTATTATTTGATTATTTAGTAATCACTTTTATGACTAATATCAATCATTATGAGTTTTAAATGGGCCAAAAGACGTGATTTCAGACTGTAATAAATAAAGCATGAATTAGTGATTGAAATGTTTTTTTTTATTGCTTACATGGATGGACGAGCTCACAGCCCACCTGATGTTAAGTGGTTACTGGAACCCATAGACATCTACAACGTAAATGCGCCACCCACCTCGAGATATAAGTTCTAAGGTCTAATGCCCGTATCTTTAGACGTTTCGTAAAATAGTCCTCCACTCTTAACTCATCCGATGATGCTCGAACATTCCTCCCAAACTTACTCGAGTTTGGTATTTTTAGTCGACCATTACAATATTCCTCAACTGTCCTCGAGTGAGGTAGAGCGTGTTATTGCGTCACCACGACAACATCAGTTTGGGGAAAATTTGATCAAGCTAGCATCAAACCCATAGAGTTCTATAATCTGGCGGTAGTTCTTTTGACGTTCAACAAGTATGTACTTTCATTTATGTTGAATAATTTTTTTTGGATTTGATTTGATTTGATCTATGGTCATTGTTTAATGTCAAAGTCAAGCTGCCGCTGTCTGTTTGACACTAGAAGCATTGAATTTGTTTGATGTTTTTGTTGCTGAGTTATTCGTAAACATGTGTGCGTGCGGTAAATTTGAAAGTGTATTATTTATTTTCTAACCCATTATTATTTTAGATTTCGGACCCGGCTTTGTATTTTTATTCGCCGCTTTTGTGTGATTTTGATTGCATCGTGTTGTTGAAGTACTTTTCCACAACCACCAGTTTTTATTATATAAATAAAACTTATAATCGCATTGACTTTATTTATTAGGTAGTAAGCAAAATATGACTCTTAGGTAGGTAAATAAAATAATGAGTTTCAAATGTCTAATCACGAGCCTAAACAAGATTCTAACCTCGAACTATTTACTTTATTAATAAATATTATCAAAATTAAATTATCAAAATATGCGCGAATCATGCACAGATCCAGGCCATTGCACAACAATATCATATATTTCCATTTGCGGTCCACATACTATTTGGACATTGATAGAAAACCAGCCTTGAGGAACGTTCGTAGTCGTCGTGGCCTAACGGATAAAGACGTCCGGTGCATTCGTGTTGAAGCGATGCACCGGTGTTCGAATCCCGCGGGCGGGTACCAATTTTTCTAATGAAATACGTACTCAACAAATGTTCACGATTGACTTCCACGGTGAAGGAATAACATCGTGTAATCAAAATGAAACCCGCAAAATTATAATTTGCGTAATTACTGGTGGTAGGACCTCTTGTGAGTCCGCACGGGTAGGTACCACCGCCCCGCCTATTTTCTGCCGTGAAGCAGTAATGCGTTTCGGTTTGAAGGGTGGGGCAGCCGTTGTGACTATACTGAGACCTTAGAACTATATTTCAAGGTGTGTGGCGCATTTACGTTGTAGATGTCTATGGGCTCCAGTAACCACTTAACATCAGGTGGGCTGTGAGCTCGTCCACACAGCTAAGCAATAAAAAAAAAAAAAAAAAAAAAACGTTCAAGTTACGTCACGACGTACCTTATCTTGACAGTTCGTGCACTCCACTCCGGTTAGGAAAAATTTCCAAGGACGTTTGAGTGGAGTTTATTTTTACGACTAAGCATACCAAAACGCGCGTTGGAGGTTGAGTCGAGTCGAGTTAAGCTCGTGTAAACGACTAAAGATACGGG
The DNA here is from genome assembly GCF_030267445.1 of Bombyx mandarina. NCBI lineage: Eukaryota > Metazoa > Arthropoda > Insecta > Lepidoptera > Bombycidae > Bombyx > Bombyx mandarina. The sequence goes on from NC_143234.1 coordinate 17,690,729, forward strand.
TGTCAGTATAGTTACAACGGCTACTCCACCCTTCGAACCGAAACGCATTACTGCTTCACGGCGGAAATAGGCAGGGCGGTTACAGGTACCTAGTGTAGACTCCCAAGAGGTCCTACCATCAGTGATTACGCAAATTATAATTTTGCGGGTTTGATTTTTATTACACGATATTTTTTTTTTATTGCTTAGATGGGTGGACGAGCTCACAGCCCACCTGGTGTTAAGTGGTTACTGGAGCCCATAGACATCTACAACGTAAATGCGCCACCCACCTTGAGATATAAGTTCGAAGGTCTCAAGTATAGTTACAACGGCTGCCCCACCCTTCAAACCGAAACGCATTACTGCTTCACGGCAGAAATAAGCAGGGTGGTGGTACCTACCCGCGCGGACTCAAGAGGTCCTACCACCAGTAAACGTAACGATGTTATTCCTTCACCGTGGAAGTCAATCGTAAACATTTGTTGAGTACGTATTTCATTAGAAAAATTGGTACCCGCCGGCGGGATTCGAACACCGGTGCATCGCTTCATACGAATGCACCGGACGTCTTATCCTTTAGGACACGACGACTTCGAAATGATGATACGTAGGTACTGCAACGTCAACAAAAACGTCTTATTATATTTATTTTTTATCCAGTGCTTCATATGATTTAAAATTAACAACATAATTCTAGTTTTTATTTATTGGAGCAATCTTGTAATATACTTTATCTGGGAGTTTCTGGGGCACATATGGGCATTGTCCCTTTGGACTCACCGAACACTTTAAAACACAGAGACAGCCTGCTGTAACCACTCGCCACTTTCGAAGAATTACTTCTAGAAAAAGTTTCCCAATATCCTCAGGACTTTAAAAAGAATATGTTAACAAACTGTTATGTAAAAACGAATCGCGAAGGGTGTAGAAGTCATTAAAAAAACTTTTTTTAGAAAAAACAGCAAGCGATAGAAGGACCAACAACAAAATTGAAACAAAAACAGTACCTCAATCTCATCAAACAATCAATCAAACTTAAGAATAGAAGAAATCGCAACGAATGTATCGATTTTGACTAATAAGAACAGCACTGACGTGTCTTCTCAAGAAGGCAAAAGAGCAGGAAAAAAAACTCGAGCAAGCAAGAAAAATCATTTGAAAGTAAACAAGTATCCTGAACAAAGAAAAACATGTGTATTAAGTAAACTAGAAAAAAATCTACCCAAAAGAGACCTTCGAGAATTCGAGAATTCGTTCGACTGCGTTTGCCCGGTGCACTTACTATAACTAGTCAGGTCATAAGTATTGTCACACAGTAAAAACTTTTCTTTTAAAATGCTGGCCACAAAAAAGTTTATTGAATTCGAATTTCGAATTGCTCATGAAAATAAAAATGTATACTTTTTAGAATTTTACTCATTTTTAAATATGGAGTGGACGCTTAAAGAAGACCGTGTTGCAGTTATTGCGTTGCATCGTTGCGGTTACGCGCCATTTCAAATTTTTAACATACTGAAAAATTTGAATATAACCAAAAGATTCGTTTATCGTACCATCAAACGATACAATGAAGACTCTAGTGTAGATGAAAGGTCAAGAAGTGGTCGCCCTCGGTCTGTTAGGACTCCAGCAGTGATAAAAGCTGTGAAGGCGCTAATTCAAAGAAATCCCAAACGTAAGCAGAAACTGTTGGCCCTTCAGATGGGGTTAAGCAGAACCACGGTGAAAAGGGTGTTAAATGAAGGCTTAGGGCTTCGGGCATATCGAAGAAAAACAGGACATCGTTTGAATGCTCGTCTAATTGACCTGAGACTGAAGAGATGCCGCGCTTTGTTGAAGCGGTACGCGGGAAAAAAATATCGGGAAATTCTTTTTTCGGATGAAAAAATTTTTACGGTAGAAGAGAGCTACAACAATCAAAATGATAAGGTGTACGCACACAGTAGTGAAGAAGCGAGCAACCGTATTCCGCGTGTCCAACGAGGTCATTTTCCATCCTCGCTCATGGTATGGTTGGGAGTTTCTTATTGGGGCTTAACAGAGGTACATTTTTGTGAGAAAGGTGTAAAAACAAATGCAGTTGTGTACCAAAATACAGTCCTGACGAGCCTTGTGGAACCTGTTTCTCATACTATGTTCAGTAACAGGCACTGGGTATTCCAACAAGATTCGGCGCCAGCTCTTAGAGCGAAGAGCACACAAGACTGGCTGGCGGCGCGTGAAATCGACTTCATCCGGCACGAAGACTGGCCCTCCTCCAGTCCAGATTTGAATCCGTTAGATTACCAGATATGGCAACACTTGGAGGAAAACGCGTGCTCAAAGCCTCATCCCAATTTGGAGTCACTCAAGACATCCTTGATTAAGTCAGCCGCCGATATTGACATGGACCTCGTTCGTGCTGCGATAGACGACTGGCCGCGCAGATTGAAGGCCTGTATTCAAATTCACGGAGGTTATTTTGAATAAACTTTAGTGTCATAAGAATCTATGTTTTGTTAAGTTCATTTTGGTATATAAATGGTTACATAATGAATAAACTTCTTTCAATTATTTTACATTAAACATGTGACAGAATTTATGGCCTGACTAGGTATACTTGTTACGTTGTGTGATTAAGTGATTGTTGTACGTACTGGTAAAGGTTGGATAAGTGTTAAAATGAATTAAGTTATCATATTGTTGATTAAATCAGGAATCGAAAAGTGCCTTCGTTTTACTTGGCGTTCAACAAGATAATATCTACCCTTGATCTTACATCAAAAGTGTCGGACTCACCTCCACTGCAGTCGTCCAGTAATTCGATCAACAATATCGAACAAATGTAATTATTTTCATCTGGGATGGAAGCCATGTTGCAAAGAATCACTGACAATATGACAGTCCATCGGCCTAGTCAGAGTTGACCAACTAAATTAGTCAATTTTGACCCGGGTAAACCGAAGGCTGATATTGTAAATTGGTATACGCTGAGCGAAATGATTATCGAACAGAAGGTGTAGATTTAATTTTGACTCTCACACATTCGCTTAAAGGTCGAGTTGCTACTTGCCTCACCAAAATACAACCTGGTAAAATGTTCTGGTTTACTATTAAAGAGATGCTAATATAAAAATTCTTTAAACCTATGATTATACAAGACCACTTCGACCAGGTTATTAAATTTGAAATGGAAAGCAAAGAGTGACCAGCTGAAGCCGGTATCCGGCTATGGCCACTTATAGAGAAGATTCCCGACGCTAATGTGCCAGATCGAGTAGCCACCGGATTTGCTATATCAATACTGCCGCAGTGTGTTGAAAAAATCTCAATACTGCCGCAGTGTGATGAAAAAATCCGTCGAGAATTGAACTCTGTCGTTATTACCACCAAAAATCAACTATTTCGCACGCTACGTGGCTTTACACTCAAAAGAAAAAACGAAGATCCTGTTTCGAGCGATACAGAACTAAAACGCTCTCAAAGTTTATTCCGTGGAAGCTGCCATTTTTGCGGGAAAGCCTGGGCATCGTGCCAAAGTGTCGCGACAGACTACTGTCACAAGTCGGCTGATACGTGTACGGTGACCTGAGCCATGTAGCTTCTGGGTGTCCCATCTGCGTATACAAGAAGAAAAATGAAATCGATCCGGGAGCTGTGGCAGGTGCAAGCAGATGCGTTAATATATGTTCTAGAGATTCACACAGTGTGTTACAGATCAGTGGTTTGACTTCCCTTTTATATTCGATTCAGGGTCAGAATGTAGTCTTAAAAAATAAAGTCATAGTAATTTACCCAATGGTAAGCGGTTTCATGAACAAGTCACTCTTTGATCTGATCTCTTATAAGCCACGTGAATAAAGTGACCCGAAGGAATATTGCTCTGTCTTTATTGGTGCCTTTTCAAAGTACGTATTGTTAAAATCTTACAATAACTGAGACCAATCATGGCAAGAGCAGTTAGGGGATTCAACTCGCCTTTAATACTTAAAACACGTTGTCGAGTAAGAGGGTTCACTCCAATAGAATTGATGTTTTAGCGTTCAAGGTAGTTCACTTGAAATCTCTAAAGTTTTTTGGAAAACCTAATCGATGTAGGGAAAGATCTTCCACCGAGCGGGTGATATTTGCTCGGTAGACCGACGGTCCGGATGTTGTTGTTCGGAACTTGTATATATGCGCTTTATCTTGAAAATCGAGATTCAGGCATCTGTCAATTATCTTGCGTTGTATGATGGCTACCCGCCACATCACTCACTCCCCTCCGAGAGCGGAGGTCGTGTCATTTTAGTTATCGTTGTCCGTGCTGAGATTAGCTTGCAAGTGCCAGTGCTGCTCGAAGTTTGCGGCGAGTCGAAACTGAGCTTGAATGCTCCGTGATGAGGCAGTGTAGGTTGGTGCCGTAGGACCAGGAAGCGCGGTGAGTCGGCTGCGATGGTCCTGTTGAGGCTGCGATGCTGGCTTGCTGTGGGACGACTGTCGATGACTTGCTTTTATCTGCGAGAATGCGGGAATTGTGGTAACCGAAGTTCTTGATGCGCTGATGATGAAGTGTGAAGGCTGCAATTGTTCCGTCGCAGGTCACCAGTTTGGGAATATACGACGAAAGGAAAGATCTTCCACCGAGCGGGTGGGTGATATTGCTCTGTAGACCGACGGTCCGGATGTTGTTGTTCGGAACTTGTATATATGCGCTTAGGCTGGTCCGCGAATCCGGTAGTGCACATGAAAGGGATGGAGGACATTCCAATATACTAAGGATCGCAGAAATACAACACGTTGCCAAATATGAACGACTATGTCATGGATTTGGGCCCCCTGTGGAATGGAAAATTCACAACACAAAACTTTAGTACCAGCGCTAGTGATATGACATCGGCACTCGGGTACATCCCGCAAAAGACCTCGACTGACATTTGGGGTGACGAGGTGGTGGGAAACCAGAAGGCCCACCTTCGGGAACGCCCAGTACACGTGTCACACGGTGTCTACCGGATACTACTATGCCTGGGATACATACTAAAAACAGACTACAAATTCAACCTCCTCAGCATCGGAGGGCTCCAAAATACCTTGTCCACGCACGGGGTGATATTAACATGCTCGGAGACCGATCTGCTGGTTAGAAACGACTTGCCCTTGAGGTTATGGACGGGCATTGAGAGAGCCAACGCCCTCGGATTGACACAGGGCATCCAAGAGTTAGTGGGGCAAGTCACGTTCAGGTACATACGCGGGAGAGAGTTGGCCGACCATTTTGATACAGTACGTGTTGACCCCGGTGACACCGAAAAGGGTTCTTGGACTGAGGCGATGACCCTAAGGACAGGGGTTCAAATGAGCTAAATCAACTTCATGAACAGCGCACTGTTATGTATTTTTAATGTACCTAAAAATGCAACGTAAGGTGCACGACGTAATGCAGCTAAGTTAGAGGTTGCCGATAGATCACGCAGTTCAATTCTAACCGCGCTCCCGGGGACACTTGCCCCAATTAATTTCAATTGTTAATTTCAAATGTTTTAATTAGTAGAATTAAATAAAGTTCTTTTCTTTAAAAAGCTTTTCTAATAAATCTAACAAAATTGGTGGCAGCGTTAAGGGATATTTCGGTATCCTCGGTTCGTCTCCGTTATTTTATTCAATTTCGGCAGTGTCAACCAATATCCATCAGCGCGTTGAACTCACCTCTGTATCTTGTAAGAAACTCTGTATCCTCTGTATCTTGTGAAAGAACAAAACTCTGTGTCCTGTGAAAGAAGAAAACTCTGTATCCTCTGTGTCTTGTGAAAGAAGAAAACTCTGTGTTCTGTGAAAGAAGAAACTCTGTATCCTGTGTCCTGTTAAAGAAGAAACCTCTGCATCCTGTGAAAGAAAGAACTCTGTATCCGCTGTGTCCTGTAAAAGAAGAAAACTCTGTGTCCCGTGGATGAAGACAAGCCCTAGATCTCGTGGAAGAAGATAAGGCCGTGCCCTCTCAGTTTCCGGACGTGCACAACTCTATATCCTGAAAATTACATCATGGTCATTTTTCTCGTCGGACTGTGAGTCAAAAGATTCATAACGTTATTCAATTTTCTCTTATTATTCAATTGTTTTAAATTATTCTTTATACTTGTAGGGACACGTAAGCGCTTGCGCATGCAATTATTGCATTACGCTGCACCAGTTACCCGGCGCCGGTCATTATGTAAACACATGTACTATCTTACGGAATAAACGGTGTCTTTCATTACTGTGTATTAGTTCTTTATTATTGACGTCACAATCGGTAACAACATCTACAGAAGAGACCCAAAACTGGTGACCCCGACGTGATTTATATAAAACGAAAATTGTGATTAATAATGACGACACCCGCAGTTCCGACAACTCAACTAGCATTGTCGCAGACTTCAGCAGACATTATGGCGATCTCTTTATCGACACGTATACCAGAATTTTGGACAGAGCAACCAAGAGCATGGTACATAAGGATAGAGTCTATACTCGCCCCACAGAAACTTGCGGATGAAGTTAAATTCGACATTGTCGTATCGAAATTACCAAAAGAAGTCATTATTCAACTAACAGATTTTCTAGCTAAGCCACCGGACACAGGAAAATTTCTGGCGCTAAAAACGAAATTATTATCAACATTTGAAGAGTCCAAAAGTCGACAAATTGAAAGACTCATAGGAGAGTTGGAACTAGGAGATCAAAAACCTTCTCAGCTATTGCGCCGCATGAGAGAGTTAGCTAGAGATAAAGTACCGGACGACGCCCTGCGAGTGTTATGGCAAGGTCACTTGCCTACAATATTAAGGGCAATCCTTACAGTCACTGAAACAAAAGATTTAGATAATCTCGCCATGATTGCGGATAATTTGCGGAGGCCACGCGAGTTAACCACATCTCTGAGGTCATTAATCAGCAAACCTCGAATATGGAACTGAAATTGCAACATTTGGTGAAAAAACCTTAGTGCTAGATTTGAAGCTACGTCGCGCTTTCCGATGGAACTTCGTGCTTGCAGATGTTAAACAGGCTATATTAGGGGCGGACTTTTTAACTTCTAAAAATCTTTTGGTTGATATGGGTGAACGTAAGCTCATCGATAAGGTAACAGATCTGAATGTATTAGCTTGTATTGTTGTTAGCAATCAACCTTCATTGCATACTGTTGATGTCAGTCATCCATATTGTGATTTGTTAGCGCTGTACCCCGACATTACGAAACCAGCGCCATTTAAGGAAGTAAGTTCCCATAACGTTTTGCATTACATTGAAACTACTGGTCCACCGGTGCATGCCCGTGCTTGACCACTGGCACCTGAGAGATATAAAATAATTAAGGAGGAATTTCGGATCATGCAGAAATTGGGTATTTGTCGGCCTTCTAAAAGTGCTTGGGGCTAGCCCATTACATATTGTCCCCAAGAAAAATGGAGACTTAAGATCATGTGGTGATTATCATCAACTGAACGCTGTTACAAAACCTGACAGATACCCTATTGCTCGACTGCATGATTTTACTTATATTGTGGCTGATAAAAAGATATTTTCAAAATTAGATATCAATAGAGCATTTCATTGTATTGATGTTGCTCCTGAAGATATTGAAAAGACTGCCATAATAACGCCTTTCGGTCTTTTTGAATTTCCTAAAATGACATTTGGCTTGCGGAATGCGCCACAAACATTCCAACGCTTTATGAATAATACTGTCAGTAAATCAGGTGACGAATTCTGGATATACGCGTACTGTTATATCCGGGCTTCAGTACCGTAGATATGCAGACCCTACCGTATTCTTGCTGCATCAGCTCTCCCGTAACCTTATCCACACCATACCTCATTACAATCCCCACTCACTCAACCAGTTCGTCTCTATCCTTCGCCGCGCTCGCGCCTATCACTTTTTATTAAATCCAGTGTGAATTGTAATTTAGTTTTTTTTAAAAAGAAGTTCATAGTGTCCCGTATAACATTGGTGGCAGCTCAAGGGATTTGAAAAAGAAAAATCCCCGGAACGTCTTCCGAAAATAAAAGTGAGAATAACTACACTCGCGAGCAAAAGTTTGGAATCACTTACTTGAAATTATATCCGCGCGATCTCGTGTACTAAAATTTTTTTTAATGATCATAAAAATGACATCATTTTAAAGGTTCAACTCTTAACTTTAAACTGATACTAAATTCATTAAAATCAAGCCAGTATTTAAGAAGCTATCCCGGATTAAGTGAAGGAATAACGAAAAAGACGTGTTTCAATTGCTTGATACGTGTTATCGGATTTTCTTTACCAATTGACTTTCACGCGTTGACTGGTACACATCTCCGCTAATTTCGATCCTTTACCTTGTACGACAATGGAGACAACACCTACAGAAGGAGCACAACGTAGCCCTATTGCAAGAAGGGCTCAGCCAGCGGGTTGTCGCTCGTCGGCTCCACATAAGCCAGTCCTGTGTTTCGAGAGTTTACAAGCGCTTTCAGGAGATTGGTGGCTTTATCCCGAGACCAAGATCTGGACGGGGCTAGTGCACATCGGAGAGGGATGACCGTTTTATCGTGTCAACCTCTCTCCGAAATCGGCATTTACATGGTGTCGACGTCCAACAGGAGCTCCGATATATTCGTGGGGTAGCAGCCATCGAGTGGACACTTTATCGACGACTCAAGCTAGCGAATCTGAGTCCAAAAAGGCCTCCCATAGGCTTGAAACTCACGGTAGCTCACCGACAAGCATTTCTTTAATTTGCTCGCACCCATCTTGATTGGGAGGTTGAACATTGGAGGCAAGTCTTGTTCTCCGACGAGAGCAGGATGTGTTTACACGGTAGTGACCGAAGAGGTCGGGTCTACAGGCAGCCTGGGGAGCGATTTGCGCAGTGCTGTTTCGCTGAAACAGTGGCTTATGGGGGCGCCATTGTATGATGTGGGCCGGCATTTCCTTCGATGACAAAACCGAACTTGTTTTCGTGCCTGGCGGGGGACGAGGAGGCGGTCTAACTTCGGACTGGTACATTTCCAATATTCTGCTGGAACATGTCCTTACCTATGCTGGATATATCGGTGATCACTTCCTCCTTATGCACGATAACGCTCGTTGTCACACTGCCCGTGTAACAACTGTATACCTCGAAGAAGTGGGTATCGCCACATTGGACTGGCCAGCGCTCAGCCCTGACTTGAATCCCATTGAGCACGTGTGGGATGAACCGAAGAGGAAGGTTCGTTCCAGAACTCCTGCTCCTTCATGTTTGAATGAGCTGAAATCGGCGTTGATTTACGAGTGGGAAGGTATCCCACAAGAATAAATTCAGAAGCTGATCATGTCTATGAAGAATCGTCTTCGAGCAGTTATTAAGGCGAGGGAAGGGAACACAAAGTACTGATACTTAATTTTAAGGCTAAATATTTTTTTTTTACTTATTAATTTTTGTTGTTTTGTTCATTCATTATTTTTCCATATTTCCTTGTTTTCCTACCTTCTTCACTTAATCCGGGATAGCTCCTTAACTACTGGCTCGATTTGAATGAATTTGGTATCAATTTAAAGTTGACAGCTAAACCTTTAAAATGATGTAATTTTTATGATAATTAAAAATTTATTTAGTAACCAAGATCGCGCGGAACCAATTTCAAGTAAGTGATTCCAAACTTATGCTCGCGTGTATATTAAAAGTGAAAAATAACGACTAAAAGTGAAAATAACTAAATAAATAAGTGAAATAAGTGAAAAGAAAATACTTACTAGTATTCTGAACATACTAATATCATCATCCCGTGGAAATCCTGGAAAAGATCTGCGCGTACTACATTTACCTTAATCTCCTGCGAAGAAATCTATCTACTATTTCATCCTGCAACATCTTTAGACCCTGTATCCAGTTGGTGGCTGTGCGTCGTAAAATCTTGCAAATAAAAAATTCATCGTGAACAATCCAAGGCCGAAGCAATTGTTACCTGTTACCTGCCTTATCGCTGCGGAATGCTCCTGTTCGTCGCGCCGATATCCGCCGTCTACATACTGCTGACTCTGTAAGTCTCCGGACATTGTTGCGTTTTATAACTAGGTTTGTCAAATTTTTGTAATTGAATTCTAATCCATGTAATGTTGTAGTAGTTTGCCATTTGTTCCGTCTCCTCTATCTACATTTAAATTTAAATACTATGCCAAAAGTGCCTAAAACTGAAGAAAGCAAATTAGGTTTACTAATTCCAGAACCGGAACAGGTTGCAAGCAACATAGAAATTAAGTCGCCTACTCTATCTCCTCGTGTCACAAGAAAGACCGCCGCATTCCTCACTATGTCCGAACTCGACCTAAATACTCTGTTTAAATTTGTTAAATGTTACGATGGTAGCCGCGATACCCTCAACTCGTTTTTAGTTAATTGCGACAAAGCATATGATTTAGCATCAGAATCACAGAAACACATATTGTTCAAGTATATCCTTAGCCAATTAAATGGAAAAGCAGAAATTGCCTGTTCCATCAAAGAGTTTTCGACATGGGAACAGTTAAAGGAGTTTCTCAAAGCTCAATTCAGTGAGCGTAAACATTACTCATATCTTTTAACCGACCTTTAAGAAAGCAGACAAGGGACACAAGAAAATGTCGGCCAATACGCTCTACGAGTCGAGACATATCTATCTCAACTTTTAACAGAAATCTCTTTTTCGAACACAAAAGTAAAAGAACTCCCAGGTCGAACAGCGGCCATGGAAGACCTGGCTCTACACCACTTCTTAATGGGACTTAATCCCCGAATAGCAACGATTGTGAGGTGCAGAAATCCGAAAACTCTAAACGACGCAATCAACCTCGCAATTTCCGAGGAAAAAATAATGCAAGTGACATCGCGAAGAACTCCCCTGTTTACAACCCTAGCCAAAATCGTAGTCAAAACGCGAACTCATATCGACGTCAATATCAACCCGCTAGTAGGGCTTTCCCTCAACGCGGAATAACCGCCCCTCAACGGCCAACCTATCAAAGTGCCTCTTCATTCACCACTTACCCTGCAGTCTGTAGGTACTGCAAGGCCCCAGGGCACACTATCGACTTTTGCCGAAAACGAGAGTTTAATAATAGAAAATTCAATAACCAACCGGGGTCTCACATGAATAATAATAATAATAATAGTAACACTCAGGGTCGCACATGGGCTAATCAGCCCATCCATCCTATTTTATCGAGAGATGAAGGCCGTGACGAAGTCGATAATAGTCATTTAAACACAATCGCTCTCCCGTCAGGTATCGTGCAGGGAGATTGTTAACCAATAAAATCGATACCAAACAAAATCATATAAATAAACCCACTGTATCCGCCGTATTCAACGTACCCGCTGTGTCCACTGTATCCACTGTATCCGCTGTATCCACTGTATCCACTGTATCCACTGTATCCACTGTATCCGCTGTATCTAATGTATCCACTGTATCCACTGTATCCACTGTATCCGCTGTATCCACTGTATCCGCAGCACCCACTGTATCCACTGTATCCGCTGTATCTAATGTATCCACTGTATCCACTGTATCCGCTGTATCTAATGTATCCACTGTATCCGCTGTATCCACCGTATCTAATGCATCCACCGTATCCGCTGTATCCGCTTTACCTACTGTGCCTATCCTCTCCACTACATCCAAACCTAAGCTAGTTTCGACGACTCCAATACTTGAACCAGAAAAAAGAAATATATTAAAAACATATAATATTACAACTAGCCCATCAAAAAAATACATATAAAATATTTATAGAAATCAAGACATCACTCTCTCTCCCAAACCTTTGAAGCTCCTCGTTGATAGTGGTGCATCCGTAAGTATTATTAAAATATCTTCCATCGAAACTATGCCCGAGATCAAAATGAATTCATCACCTTTTCTGGCCTAGGAACCGAAAGTAACCCAATGAAATCCCTAGGAATGATAGATGCAACATTTGATTCGTTAAAACACCAGTTCCACCTTGTCTCTGACTTGGATTTTCCATATGACGGCATAATAGGTAATGACTAATTCACCACACTTAACTGCAACATAGATTACACTGAAAACACATTAGTTGTCAACAACACTAAACTTAATCTAAAATTCACTGATCCAATTTATACTATTCCTCCTAGGACCGAAACCGTTATCGAATGCTCTGTACTAAATCCAGAAGTTAAAGAGGGTCTTATTTTAGACCAAAATCAGATCAATTCTCTTCTCATCGCTAACTGCATAGTAAAAGTTAAATCAAACTCAAGAATAAATATATCAGTTGTGAATACTTCCGAATATGCATTACGTGTAAATTCAAACTTAAAACTCAAATTACCATTGTTACCATTACCATACCATTATTATGATACCATTTGACGAAAAGGCTGATAGCAAAATTTTCTATACTTCCGTCAGTGACAAAGAAAGTCAAAAAAATGCTTTAGAGAGAGCCGAAGCAGTTCTAGATCTATTACGTGTCTCACACTTGAATGTCGAAGAAAAAGATGCTCTCTATGTGCGACTTATTCTGACATCTTCCATTTACCCAATGACAAATTGACTTGTACCGACGCGATACTTCATGAAATAACCACTTCTTCCTCTGTCCCTATTAATACGAAATCGTATAGATTCCCTGAAATGCACAAACAAGAAGTCCAATCCCAAATTTCTAAAATGTTGGATGAAGGGATCATCAAACCTTCCACATCTCCATGGTCCTCTCCAATCTGGATAGTCCCCAAGAAAATCGACGCATCTGGTCAACGCAAATGGCGAGTGGTGATCGACTACCGTAAACTCAACGACATCACTATAGGTGACGTTTATCCAATCCCTAATATTTCCGAAATATTGGACCAACTAGGTAGGTAGACTTCGTCTCACGGCGATAAATGGAACTAATATGACAGGTCGGCCATGTTTTTTTTTTTTTTTTTTAAAAGGGTCGGCCATGTTTGTCGGTATCAGGTGCTGTGAAGTGTTGTTGTTGAGTTCGTTTCCATTGCGTTTTTTATTCATTTGTCGTATTTAAACTATTATTTACCTTTTTTTTTTTCTTTTTTTTTTTTTTTTTCGGGTAGAGGCCCGATCCTCCTGCCTAAAGTTGTAAAAAGTGCTGGTCGAGAAATAATATTGAAGGTGAAGGAGTTTTGTGAAGCAGAACAGAAGAATCAGGGGGTTTTGATACCAATAAACAATGTTCGTAAGAGAGTAGCCGTCATGACAGGTTATACCAGTTATGTTATGTTATGTTGGGGATACCAGTTATGTGATTTTTACCATTTTATTTGGAACTTTTTTATGGTTTCGTACTTATTGTTAGATTAAAATATTTTATTATTGTTTATGATTTAAACATTTCATTAAAGTTTATCAACACTATTGAAAATTCTGAAGTGCCTATTTTGTTTTATATCTATTAAAAAATTTCCAGGTGTGTCTGAGAAAACAGTTTCGAGGATAACACAAGAAGGAAAAGTAGCGGCTAGTACTTCGAAAAGGATTGTTACACAAGGGAAGAGTCGCCTACGTGCAAAAAAAATTGATTTGGATGGATTCGATCTATGTGCTATTCGCCATAAAATTCACCAGTTTTATACGGTAAAAAAAGAACTTCCTACTTTAAATAAATTGCTCGCAGCGTTAAAAGAAGACATTGGGTTTGAAGGAAGCCGCGCCACGCTACATAGAATACTGTAAAGTATTGGTTTTAAATACAAACGATGCCAGTCAAAAAGGAAGTTATTAATGGAACGGTACGATTTAACTGCTTGGCGCGCTAGATACATAGAAAAGATGAGAAAAAATCGAACCGTAGAGAAAAGACCCGTGGTGTTCTTGGATGAAACCTATATCCATAATACATATCATGCCAAAAGTTGTTGGTAAAGTGCAGAAGTACCAGGGCTATTCACTACCGAGTCCGTTGGGAGTAGGTGGATAATTGCTCATGTTGGATCTAAAAATGGTTTTGTTGAGAATGCTCTATTAATTTTTAAATCCTAGTCAAAGTCGTCAGATTATCATGACGATATGAACTCCGGTAATTTTCTAAAGTGGATAACTGAAAAGGTAATCCCAAATTTGCCTGAAAAGTCACTTGTGGTTATGGACAATGCACCATACCACTGCACACAGCTAAACAAAGCGCCAACAATGGCAAATTTAAAAAGTGAAATGCAACAGTGGTTGCGTGAAAAAAATATTAATTTTGAACTGACCTGGACGAAAGCCGTATTGTTTGATTTAATTAAACAAAATAAAGGACAACCAACTTAAGCTGTAGATGAACTTTTAAAAAGCTACAACCATGAAATTCTGAGACTACCACCATATCACTGCGACCTTAATCCAATTGAAAAAATATGGAGTCTTGTAAAAAAACGCGTGGTTGAGAAAAATGTTGATCAGGATCCGAAAAAAATTTTTAAAATTGACGGAAGAAGCGTTTACTAGCGTGACTCCAGATGATTGGTTTGTTCAGTGCAAACATGTGGAGCATTTAGAGGATGAATATTTTAGGAATGATGGACTGATGGATGAAGAAATGGACCGGATTATTATATCAACAGCAAGTGATAGTGAAACAGAGTCGGATGACGAAAGTAATATGGACTATGATTCAGGTAGTGACTGTTGTATGTCTGGAATAAACCCGATCGGTGACCATAATTATGTTGTTAAAATATAATTAAAATTATATTTTATTTACAGTGTTTTCTTTCTGTTATGTATACATAAAATAGCGACTTGTTCAATTTTATTTACTACCTGCCACTAGCACTCTGTCCTCTAACTAGGGGATTTTTCGGAATTCAATAGCAAACGCTGGTAACATTTCATCGCATGCTCGCAGCGCCGCGTCTGCGAGTCTTCTTTCGTGAGACGAAGTCTAAATCTAAGTATTTCAGTACATTAGACCTTGCTTCCGGTTTCCATCAAATTAGGATGTCTCCTCAAGATGCTCCTAAAACCGCTTTCTCAATTCCTCAAGGTCATTTCGAATTCACACGCATGCCTTTCGGACTGAAAAACGCCCCAGCTACTTTTCAGAGACTCATGAACTCTGCCCTCTCAGGCCTACAAGGCATACAATGCTTTGTCTATTTAGACGATATAGTCGTCCATTCATTTGACCTAGAAAAACATATCCTCAACCTTTCCAATATTTTCGACAGACTCCGTACTTTTAATTTAAAACTTCAACCCGACAAATGTGAATTTCTCCGTAAGGAAGTATCTTATCTTGGTCACATAATAACCGATGAAGGTGTAAAACCTAATCCTGAAAAAATCAAAGCCGTGCAGCAATTTCCTACTCCCAAATCTCCCAAGGATATAAAATCCTTCCTTGGACTCGTATCATACTACAGAAAATTTATCCCAGATATATCCAAAATTGCTAAACCCCTTACTAATCTCCTAAAAAAGTATGTCCCGTTCCTTTAGCAAAATGAACAGCAACTCGCCTTTGAAACTTTGAAAAACGCACTCATAACAGCTCCACTACTAGCCTATCCTGACTTTAGCAAACCATTTATCCTTACTTGTGACGCATCCGATTATGCAATCTCCGCCATTTTATCCCATGGTGAAATAGGGAAGGATCGCCCTATTGCCTATGCATCACGCACCCTAAATAAATCAGAACTAAATTACTCCGTTTCTGAAAAATAATGTTTGGCCATTATATTCGGTACCAAGACGTTCAGACCATATCTATATGGACATCGTTTCAAAATTGTTACAGACCATCAACCGCTTAAATGGTTATTCAGTCACAAAGATCCGTCTTCCAAATTAATCAGATGGAGACTCAAACTAGAGGAGTTTGATTATGAAATTGAATATAAAAAGGGCAAAATCAATCGAAACGCGGATGCTTTGTCCCGTTTTCCTGTAAACCCAATAATCGAAAACCAACCTCAATCTTCCACTGCTGGCACCGCCAATCCTGATCTCCAAGAATCTGAGATTCCTTCCGACCTCCTAGAAGACCTTACCTCACTTACCTCTCCTACTCCAAGACTTCGCTTTTGATTCCTAAACTTCACCCTTAAGGTGTAAGTTTAGTCTCATCCGGGGGGCTGTTATATTCGGGCTTCGGTACCGTAGATATGCAGACCCTACCGTATTCCTGCTGCATCAGCTCTCCCGTAACCTTATCCACACCATACCTCATTACAATCCCCACTCACTCAACCAGTTCGTCTCCATCCTTCGCCGCGCTCGCGCCTATCACTTTTTATTAAATCCAGTGTGAATTGTAATTTAGTTTTTTTTAAAAAGAAGTTCATAGTGTCCCGTATAACAAACAGTACGAACCCGAAACGAAAAACCAGTCACGAGTTTGGATGTTCGAAAATGAGTTAAAGCCAACAAAAATTGTTCGTTCACGGAGTGTTGCAAAAAAAATGGTGGCCACGTTTGTCTCCAAAACCGGCCATGTTACGACTATTCTTCTTAAGGGACAAAGAACGGTTAATGCAGAATGGTATGCTAGCATTTGTTTGCCACAGGTCGTTTCTGAACTCCGTAAAGAGAACTGCAACCGCCGCATCATCCTCCATCACGACAATGCGAGTTCTCACACCGCGCACAGAACAAAAGAGTTTTTAGAGCAAGAAAACATAGAATTATTAGACCATCCGCTGTATAGCCCCGACCTAAGCCCTAATGATTTCTATACTTTCCCTAAAATAAAGAATACATTGCGTGGACAGAGATTTTCATCACTTGAAGAAGCTGTGGACGCCTACAAAACGGCCATTTTTAGGACCCCAACTTCCGAATGGAATGGTTGCTTCAATGATTGGTTCCATCGTATGGAAAAATGTGTCAAATTTCGCGGAGAATACTTCGAAAAGCAATAAATACATTTTTAAATAGTAATGTTGTGTCACTTCGTTAATTCCCGAAGTTTTCAGTGCCGCCCTCGTATATTCACATTTTTTTTTTTAATCTACTTGTTTTCTTATTATTTATCTATTTTAAAACTAAGTTACTAATATATATGTTCATCATATATATCTTAACTTACCTTATTTATCTATTTCTATTTATCACCTTCTTTGCCACATTTTTACAAAATTCTAAAAACTTATCTCTAATGTACTTATTTTCTACTATTTTACAAATATTTTCTACTTTAATCTCATAATCGATGAGATTTTCTGTATCATACCTTTCTCTCCCAAAGACAGGACATTCTATTATTATGTGCTCTACAGTTTCCGGTTTTCCCGGCTCGCAGATACACGATGGGTCCTCCTTACATTTGAAGCGGTTCAAATATGCGGAAAACCCACCGTGCCGTCATTACCTGAGTTAAAATACCGTTTGGCTTTACGTGCCAGACTATGCTGTAGGCCTTTATGGCGTCTGGAAAGAAAAGATTCGTAATTGCTGCGGTTTCGCCATCAACGGCCTCTTTTGCGAGCTGGTCAGTTCTCTCATTGCCCTCTAGGCCCGCGTGAGCTTTAATCCAGAAGAGTGCAACGCGTTTACTCCTGCGCTTGCACTCTTCTAGATTACGACGGATTTCGACCACTAAGGGATGGAGAGAGCGATTATTTGTGACGGCTTCTAGTGACGACCTTGAGTCACTGTAGATTCCGAAGCTGTCTTTTGGGTGCTTTATGATCTCCCTAGTGCTCCTACATATAGCTAACAGTTCCGCCTGGAAGACCGTACAGTACGACGACAGCTTCAATTTCTTGCACTTGGTCTCGACCTCATTGCTCCAGATAGACAATGAGGCCCCGACCTTGCCATCAATTTTGCTGCCATCGGTGTATATGCGTACTGTTTGCGTATTGTGGGTGTCTACCTGTTCACGGTCCTCCAAGCATATGAACTGCAGATCTATGTGTTTTGCTGGGTGGGGAATATCTGCGAATTTGGTCATGCGCTCCATCTCCCCGTCTCCTGTCGCCAGCTGGCCCACTCCCCTCTTTGCCTCATACAGGGCTGCTGCCTCATGTATTCTGAGGTCCAGGGGGAGTAGTCCTGCCAGCACCAGTGCCGAGTTGAGGGAGGTGGTGCGGTAGGACTTGCACAATTTTTGGGCAAATCCTCTTTGAACCGCATTCAGCAGCTTTTGCACTCCCAGTTTTTTAGCTGACGAAGCCCAAGCACTAGAGGCGTACATGATGACTGTCTCAACCACAGCAACGTAGATCGTCCTAATGACGTCTGGATGTAAGCCCCAACTTATTTTGGCGGCCCTAGACAGCTGCTTATAAAGATTCAAAGCCTTTTTGCAAATGTTCGCTACGTGGCTGTTGAATGTCAGCTTGCTGTCTATGGTTAACCCCAGCACTTTGATTTCCTTTGACATGCGTATGCCGACCTCGCCCATGCTCAGGACTGGGGTATCGTACTTAAGCTTACGCGTAAGAACCATTGCGTACGTCTTGTGTGGTGCGAAACTCAGCTTATTTCTGATTCCCCAATCACGAACATAGGCGAGGACGGCATTCGCCTGTCTTTGAATCTCCAGTGCAGAGTCCGCGTCAAAAACCAGGACCACATCATCCGCGAATGCTTGGCAATAGTCGCCCCTTTTTTCCAACACCTTGAGAAGCGGATCAAGTAGCAGGTTCCAAAGGATTGGCCCTCTTATCGAGCCCTGCACACATCCTTTTGTTGTGGACTTCGTTACCTCTTCACCTGCGTAACGCACTCTTACCGATCGGTCGCTGAGGTAACTGTCCATCACTCTTCTGATGTTTATCGGACACCTTTCCTCTGCCAGTCTGGTTCTGACCGCGGGCCACCAAGCGCTATCGAAGGCTCCCTCTATGTCTAACGATACCATGGTGATGATGTTTTTTCTGTTTCAGCTTTTCGCGTATGTATTGTATTAGGTCATAGAGAGAGTCCTCGGTGCTCCTTTGGGGCATAAAGCCATACTGGCGAGTACTCATCCGTGGAAGAACGTGCCACTTGATCCGGTTCACCATCATTTTCTCTAAGATCTTCCCCATCACTGGCAGCAAACCTATTGGTCGATAGGACTTGGCTTCCGTGTAGTTTTCTTTGTCCGGTTTCCTTAATACCACTACGGTTGCCCCTTTCCATATCTTCGGAAAATATCCCAGCTCCAGACATTTATTTGCCAGTGATAGGAAAACTCTAGGGTTCGTACTTATTGCCTGCCTACAGATATCCGACATCAGTCCATCGATTCTTGGAGCCTTCTTAGGGTTGAACGTGCTCACTGCGAATTTGAGCTCTTCGGGGGTAAATAGTGGGTCATGATAGCTATCATCACCCGAGCCATTTACCTTTTCAGCTTCTTTCCTGATTCGCTTGTGTTCCTCATTATCTTCACCCTTCTTATCTTCTGGATAAAGTGTCTGCCAGTAGTTCTGCAGACTCCTTGGGGCCCAACAATACTCCTTCCCTGACGAGTGGCAGGTCTTCATGCCTCTTTTTTGTCCTGCCTATGACCCTATAAATAGATTCCCATAACCCCTCCCTATCCTGTTTAACACAGAACTCCTTCCAGCTTGATGTTTGTGCGTTTTTTGCTTCCAACTCATACTTCTCTTTCGCTTTCAGGTACTCTTCCACGACCATTGATCTTCGGACTGGCGCTGCGCATCGGATCCTGCGTTTCCTGGTGATGACATCCTTCTTCAGCATGGCGAGTTCATCCGACATCCATAGCATGGTAAGTTTGTTTTCAGTTTTCTTTTTCGGTATAGTACTATTGCATGTTTTTGTTATTATATTTATATATGTTCCTACTATGTATTCTAATTTATCTTTAGCATCTATGTTTTCAATATCTGTTGTATTTATGTTATTTTCCGCTAGAAACTGGGCCAGTTTCTCATGAAATTGACTCCAGTTTGCTTTCTTGCTGTTATACCTTCTTGTAGTTCTACTTATATTAGTTCCCTTTGATTTTAATAGCCTCACTTTAAACATTACCGTGTTGTGGTCTGAACTCGTCATGCTGTCGTCTACCTTCCAGTCTTCCACCAGAGACAGCGTATCCGCTGATAAAGCTGGAGTATGTCTTATTTCCCCCGTATTGTGTCAAATGTAGGGGTATCTCCTACATTCAGTACCTGCATGTCCATCTCTTCAAGCACTCCCGCCAACTCCTCACCTCTACTATCGACCTTCAAGCTGCCCCACCAAGTGCTTTTTGCATTCGAGTCCCCCCCTATTATAATTTTATTGTTCCCTGCTTTTAGCTTGATCTCTTTTAGCTGCTCCAGATACGGCTCGATTGCTTGGTCGGGTTCAAAGTAGAACGAGGCGACTACAATTTCCCAGGCACTGGTTCTCAGTTTGACCACTACAATATTCGCAGTGGTCAGGTCCGGGTGCTGAATCACATCAATTTCGTCATCAAATACAGCAATGGCTGACTTGATGACAGTGTCACCGGGGCTCGTGCACTGGAAAATCCTCACCCCCTTGTAGTCCCTCACTCTACCTACTCTATGGGTAGCGAGTGCCTTGCGCTGCAAGTTTGCTTGGGCCACTAGGAGTTGCTTCTTGCTTGTCATCGACGTTTGCCCAGCTGGAGATTGGACGCCCTGGACCACTTTAGCAATAGGCCACCGTGGCCCGGGCTAGTGTCTCCCACCTCCGTCGGACTGGGCAGCCCTGGCTAAAAGCACAATGGTCAGTTTTTTCCATTTTGGCGTGCACACAATTACAACAGGAGGGGTTCTCGCCCGCGAGCCAGTCCGCGCACTCTGCCCGTATGTGAGGTCCCCCACAGTGACTGCACTTCTCAATTTGTTCGCTGCAGAAACGTTTGCCGTGTCCATACCCCAGGCAGAGAGAGCACTGGACCAATGGTGATTCATCCACCGCCGTCACCCTCTGGAGATCTATCTGCACCGTTTCTGCATCGATCAATCGCCGCCAGATCTTGGGAGAGACCCTCATAACGATATGGTGCGTATGCGGGTTTCTGGCCCGCCTCTTGTAGAGAATCTGCATTCTGTGATCTTTTTCGCCAAGGTCTTTAAGGATGTTTTTGTTCTGGTTTTTCAGGGCATTAAGAATATCCTCATCAGTATTAAACTGGAAGACGTTCCTGAGAATTACCAGCGGGTCCTTGTTCTTGACCTCTTGAACGTTCAGGTGGTCTTCTGCCCTCTTGAGCTTTTCCATTATTATCTCCCTTTCTTTCTCTGTTTTACATCCGACTATGATCTTCCTGTCTTTTGCCTTTCTTACCCTCTCTATTTCAATTCTTCCTTCCTTGGCGTTTATCACTTTTCTTATTCTGTTTAGCACTTCTTCACCAGTTTCTATCTTGGATCACACGTTTCGGATGTCCAGTCAGGATCACTAGTGACCAAGGACATCAATTCGAATCAAATTTGTTTTTAAAATTGACTAAGTTATTAGGGATTGTTAAGTATGTGTGCGTGTGCCTACGCATACGGGGTATTTCAACAAATATAGGGCAGTGTGTTAACAGCAGGCAAGTGTTTCACTCGTGTATACCTCGTATCTAACAGTGGCGACGAAATACGAACCTACCCCGTTTTGTACAAATTAACAAAAAATGTCCGGTGCAATGTTCGGATTATTATCCAGTTTTGACCACAATCTGCAGTCATGGGAAACGTACAAATGCAGAATTTCTCAGTGGTTCGTAGCTAACGACATTAGCAGAACAAGTGATCCTGCAGGGATAAAAATACGAGCGATATTGCTGAGCGCACTCACGGACGCCACGTACAAATTAGCGGCGGATCTCGCGGTGCCGAAGACGTTGACCGATGTTCCATATGAAGACATACTCCGACTATTGGACGACCATTTTACTCCCAAGCGTTGTGGTTTCGGCGAACGTTATAAATTTTACGTGGCGGTACAACAAGAAGACGAGACCTACCCTCAATGGGCGGCCAGGTTGCGCGGTCTGACCGGGCATTGTGGGTTTGCCAACGTGGAGGAAGCTCTCAGAGACCGATTCGTTATGGGGATGTTACCCGGACCTGAACGAGAAAAGTTATTTGCACAGGATCTAACGGCCCTATCGCTGGCTAAGGCGGTTGAAATGGTAGAAAGCGTGCGCAGCGCGCGAGTTGGAGCAACCACTGCAGCAGTACAGGTCGCAACACACGATCAGCTGTTCAAGATGACGCAATCGACGGTGGCAGGCCGGCCGGGGGCGCTTCGGCGGAAGGATGGCGGCAATAAAGTGCAGTGTCAAGTGTGCGGTTATCGTAATCATGATACGTCTCAGTGTCGGTTCGCTAAATTAAAGTGCAAAAAGTGCAATGTCACGGGGCACCTACGTAGGATGTGCAAAAAAATTAATTACTTGGTGGCAAATGTGGTGGATGACGGCGATGACGATGGTGAATGTTTTAATATTAGGTCTGTTAAAGGGGAAGCCATGACAGAGACGGTGACGATTTCGGGGGTCGAATTAAAATTCGAAATAGATAGCGGGTCGGCCGTTACTGCGATTTCTGAACAGACATACAGAAAATATTTTAACAATGTACCATTGTGTAAAACAAAAAAACTATTATTTTCATATACGGGTAATAGTATTATTTGTATTGGAGTAGTACAATTACAGGTCAGTTATGCGAATGAATCACATTTACTATATGTTTGCGTCATACGAGACGGAGGGCCGCCGATTCTCGGTCGCGATTTCATTTCTAAGTTTAAGTTAGAATTATTGCCGATACAATATTGTAAACAAGTAGATGAAAACAATATAATTAACGCGTTGCAATCTCGTTATCCTATGGTTTTTTCCGATAAATTAGGTTTGTTTAACAAATTTAAAGTTAAATTACATTTAAAGGAAGATGCAAAACCGGTTTTTATTAGAGCGCGACCATTAGCTTTCGCTTTAAAAGACAAAGTTGATAAGGAAATAGATCGTTTGGTGGCGGCCGGAGTAGTAAGTGTACCCAAGAAGTAAGTGGTTTAGCTGTTTTGGAAAAATCGTTGATGAATCTTCTGTAATATGAAATTAGGCCTAAAAATGATTTTATATCTTTGCAAGTTTTCGGAACTGGGAAGTTTTTGACGGATGTAATTTTACTGGGATCTGGTTTTAAAGCATCCTCAGTAATGGTATGGCCTAGATAGTTAACCTCTTTTCTTAAAAACTCACACTTATTCGGCTGCAACTTTAAATTAAAGAAACGGAGTTTTTGGAATACTGCTGAAATGTTTCATTTTAGATCATGTGAATAAATAACCATATCATCAAGATAAACAAAGCATCTTTCTCCTTGAAGGCCATTAAGAACATTATTCATAAGCCGTTGGAACGTAGACGGCGCATTTTTCAATCCGAAGGGCATACGGCAAAATCCAAATGACCATGTGGGACGCTGAAAGCTGTTTTACAGGAGTCTTGGGGCTTCATATTAATTTGGTGGAGTCCGGAAACTAAATCAAGGGTTGAAAAGTATTTAGATTTTCCTAACTGATCTAGTATTTCAGTTATATTAGGAATGGGGTATGTTTCACCAATTGTAATGTCATTTAATTTCCTATAATCTATCACGATACGCCATTTCTTTTGACCAGAAGCGTCAATTTTCTTCGGAACTATCCATATAGGAGACGACCAGGGAGACAGAAAAGGTTGTATAATCTTTTGATTTAGCATTTTACTTATTTGTTTCTTGACTTCCTCTTTATGTATTTCGGGAAATCTATAAGATTTGAAATTGATTGGTTGTTCGGTCGTGGTTCTGATTTGATGTTCAATCGCATCAATTGATGATAACTGATCATTGGGTAGATAGAATATATCTGAATACTGTGCACATATGTCTTGTAAACATTCAGATTCCACTGGGTTTAAGTGTGAGGTTCGCAATAGGTTTAGAACTTCTCGAGTCCTATTTAAACAACTTTGTTTATTTCTAGAATTCATTTTAGGATCGTGAGAATTATTTTTAATAGGATATAAAGTAAGTTGGAGATTTGAGTTTAGATTTACCGATTTTTCTGATGTGTTTAGTACTGTAAGATTTATTCTATTGTTGTCTTTTATTTTTACTGCACAATTTGCAATTAAAAGGGAGTCTGAAAGATGTCCATCAAGGATAAGTCCTTCCTTAATTTCGAGATTACGTACAGAGCATTCGATTAACATCTCTGAACGAGGAGGAATATGGTAAATAGGATCATTAAAGGTAAGTTTTATTTTATTGTTACCTATGTAAAATAGGTTTAGGTTATAGTCAACGTTACATTGAAAATGGGTTAATAAATTGTTACCTATTATGTCATCATAGGCTAAGTTAATTTTATCTACAACGTGAAATTGGAAAGAAATTGATTCTTTACCAAAATTTAATTTCAAGTCTAATTCGCCTAGAGTCGGTATAGCGTTTTTATCATTATTGCTTATGCCTTTTAATTTTATAATGTTATTCTTATTTAATTTCAAGTGAGGAGAATGTATAGAAGATCTTTTAATAAGGCCGATGGAGGATCCAGTATCGACAAGAAAGGTAAGGGAATCGTAAGAGGCTGAAGTTTTTAGTAATACATGTGGTAAGGATACTTTATTGGGGTCACATGTGATTTCGTAAATGTTGTCATCTATTGTTGATGAATTTTGATTTTTATATGTAGGACTTTTGGGAACTTGAAATTGATTCGGAGGATCGATAGATATAGGAGTTTTAGAATGGGTGTCATTAGTGTTATAGGGTTGTAGGTGGGACTTTACGAGACACCGTTGGGAGTCCTTTAATGGTTTAAATTATTGTATTGCTCAAAATCATTCGGATAATCTTGAAATTGATCATAACGCCTCCGATCATAACGATCACCTTCTTGAGAATTGTATTCTTGAGAGTCATGTTGTTGAGTCTGAATCAGCTATCTGATTATCATCATTGTTTATAAGATAGACGCGATTGTTCCGATTTGGTGAAGGTTTTTGATTGACTTGATTTGATTTGATTCTATCTTGAACAAATTGTGGGGGTCGGTTAATCATTTGATGTTGAGCTTGATTGTTTGAAAATTGTTGTGGTTGACGAAAGTTAGTGCTATGAGAATTATTATATTCTCTTTTCTTACAGTTTTCGATAGTATGACCCTGATATTTGCAGTATCTACAAACTGGAACTTGAACTCGATTAATAGGTTGTGGTGTGTTATTGACATTGTGTATAGTAGGTCTAAACCGTTTGATCTTTGAGGAGTTCGATGTGTCATAGAATTATTTTGTGTGCTATTTACGTTGCGTCTAAATAAAAGTCTTTGAATTTTTTCTTCCGATGTTGCAAAGTTAATGGCGCTATTAAGAGTTGTAAGATTTTTACCGCGAACAAGATTAGAAATATTAGGTTTAAGACCAAGCAAGAAAGTATGAAGAGCTAGATCTTCCATGGCCGCGAGACGACCTGCTAATTCAGTTTTCTTTTTATTTGATAACGTAACTTCGGTTAATAGCTTAGATAAGCAAGTTTCTAAACGAAGGGCAAATTGAGCGACTAATTCGCTAGGTAATTGATGACACTCCTGAAGATCTGAAAGTAAATGCGCATAATGCTTTGTTTCTCCAAATTGATTCTAAAAATTCACTTAATTGGTTCCAGTCTGCGAATTATTTTATAGAACAAGCTGTTTCAGCCTTACCTTCGAGTTGGGATAATATGTATTTGAGTAGAATAGGTTCTTGAGATTCTGTAGCTAGATCAATAGCACTTTTACATATAGACAAAAATGAATTTAATTTATCTCTAGAGCCATCAAAAGGCTTTATGAATTTAAATAGTGCACTAATATGAACACGTTCGGCTTCTTTTTCACCTTTTACAGACATTTTATTTATTTAAAATACAACAAAATAGAGCAAAATTTGTAAACGAACAAAAATATAATGCAAAAATTAAACTTGGATTCGATACGGTGTAATAGACGGTCACGAGTTGAGCTACTAAGGTTTCGTATTACTGTACTGATAAGCTCGTCTGGATATAATTTACAAGTGACGCTTTTTATGTGTCGTTCACGAACATTAATTGTTAATGAATATAATTACGAGTACTGATCGCTAAATATTAAGTATTTTTGGGTCTCTTCTGTAGATGTTGTTACCGAATGTGACGTCAATAATAAAGAACTAATACACAGTAATGAAAGACACCGTTTATTCCATAAGATAGTACATGTGTTTACATAATGACCGGCGCCGGGCAACTGGTGCAGCGTAATGCAATAATTGCATGCGCAAGCGCTTACGTGTCCCTACAATATTCCTTCCCTTAAAAAAAAGAAATTGTTACAATTTATATTAATTTTTTAAGTTTAAAACTATATAATATACCATCTTAGTAGTTAACAACGCACTGTGTCATAGCAGCGGGTGCCGAGTCATCGGTAATGTAATGCGACGAGGTGCACGAATCGCAAGTACAAACTACGTTCACAAGAATTATTACCTAAACAAAACACAGTTAACAATAACATACCTCGTACAATTGCCTCTCTTTTGGGGCATTAATTACATAAATGCTAACTTAATAAATAAAATAGTTATTAATAAACACTTCAAATATAATCACTTAAAATCACATAACATACCTCGTACAATTGCCTCTCTTTTGGGGCATTAATTACATAAATGCTAACTTAATAAATAAAATAGTTATTAATAAACACTTCAAATATAATCACTTAAAATCACACTTTAAATATAACCAGCCGGATCAGCTGCGATGGTGGCGGGCTGCTGTTGTACAGTTTGTATCCTTTTTTTTTTTTTTTTTTTTTTCGGGTAGAGGGCCGAACCTCCTACGAGGTCCCCGCGCAAAAGGGGCGCGCGGGGTATGTGAGACTCTACGATCTGCATGGTGTTGTGAGCAGACCGCGGGCCCAAGGATTTTAGGGCCCACCCACGAAACGACTCCCCTGCACTCTTACACCCGACGTCCGATCCCCTCCGAGGTCAGAACCCGGATGAGGTAGGGGGGCTACCGCGGTCAACACTACAACCAGACGGCGCGGCTCACCCCAAGGACGCCCAGCCGACTGAGCCTTCGAGGCGAATCGAAGGCTCTGAAACGTCGGCCGTCTCGGTACGGCAGCCCGTCGGGCCGCCCGGACGGTGCCGCTGGTGTCCCGGAATACCCCGCTGGACCAGAACCAGCCTGCCGGGTCAGGACGCGATACATAGGTAACAATAAAATAAAACTTACCTTTAATGATCCTATTTACCATATTCCTCCTCGTTCAGAGATGTTAATCGAATGCTCTGTACGTAATCTCGAAATTAAGGAAGGACTTATCCTTGATGGACATCTTTCAGACTCCCTTTTAATTGCAAATTGTGCAGTAAAAATAAAAGACAACAATAGAATAAATCTTACAGTACTAAACACATCAGAAAAATCGGTAAATCTAAACTCAAATCTCCAACTTACTTTATATCCTATTAAAAATAATTCTCACGATCCTAAAATGAATTCTAGAAATAAACAAAGTTGTTTAAATAGGACTCGAGAAGTTCTAAACCTATTGCGAACCTCACACTTAAACCCAGTGGAATCTGAATGTTTACAAGACATATGTGCACAGTATTCAGATATATTCTATCTACCCAATGATCAGTTATCATCAATTGATGCGATTGAACATCAAATCAGAACCACGACCGAACAACCAATCAATGTCAAATCTTATAGATTTCCCGAAATACATAAAGAGGAAGTCAAGAAACAAATAAGTAAAATGCTAAATCAAAAGATTATACAACCTTTTCTGTCTCCCTGGTCGTCTCCTATATGGATAGTTCCGAAGAAAATTGACGCTTCTGGTCAAAAGAAATGGCGTATCGTGATAGATTATAGGAAATTAAATGACATTACAATTGGTGAAACATACCCCATTCCTAATATAACTGAAATACTAGATCAGTTAGGAAAATCTAAATACTTTTCAACCCTTGATTTAGTTTCCGGATTCCACCAAATTAATACGAAGCCCCAAGACTCCTGTAAAACAGCTTTCAGCGTCCCACATGGTCATTTGGATTTTGCCGTATGCCCTTCGGATTGAAAAATGCGCCGTCTACGTTCCAACGGCTTATGAATAATGTTCTTAATGGCCTTCAAGGAGAAAGATGCTTTGTTTATCTTGATGATATGGTTATTTATTCACATGATCTAAAATGACACATTTCAGCAGTATTCCAAAAACTCCGTTTCTTTAATTTAAAGTTGCAGCCGAATAAGTGTGAGTTTTTAAGAAAAGAGGTTAACTATCTAGGCCATACCATTACTGAGGATGCTTTAAAACCAGATCCCAGTAAAATTACATCCGTCAAAAACTTCCCAGTTCCGAAAACTTGCAAAGATATAAAATCATTTTTAGGCCTAATTTCATATTACAGAAGATTCATCAACGATTTTTCCAAAACAGCTAAACCACTTACTTCTTGGGTACACTTACTACTCGGGTCAACTCGTTAGTAGTGTGACCCGAGGCGACCCGAGCCCTTTCAATAAGGAGATTCAACGAGCTTAACGAGCTCATTTTCAGCTACCTACCATGAGTTGGCTACTAAATTAAACGGGGCCAAGTACTTTTCGGTATTGGATGCCAATTCAGAATATTGGTCTTAGACAGTTTGGGGTTTGGAAAGTTAGTTAAGGAGAGTGCCGATTTATGTACATTTATTACGACGTTTGGGCGATATCAATATCTAAGATTACCGTTCGGATTGAATTGCGCACCAGAAGTGTTCCATCGGTACATTGTTAATGACCATTTTCAATTGGTTTAATATAGCCGTACTAATCTTATTGTCATACAAATCCGGAAGAGACGCACGTGATAGCATACATGTGCTTTCCCGGTTTATTTATTTATTTATTTTATTTATTTCATTTACATCAGATTTTGCATCCATATTACACTCATTAACATTTCATTTGTACTAGAATTAAATAAAAACAATAACTACAATCTCGGCCTAAAACAAAATCAATAATAATAATAATTAAAACAAAAAATCAAATAATAATAATAAAACACAAACTCAAAATTTACATCAAAACTACCTTAACTTAAAGGCTGGTTTGGATCCAGAGTGCTCAACATGCACACGTGTCCAGTATTGCATTATTGGCAGTCCAGATTCATTCGTGAGGCGAACAGCCGTAGGTAGCTGTTGCGACTGACCCGCACGCGGCGAATCAGGGAAGCAATTCGTTTGCGAATGATTGCTGCGAAGCTATCTAATATAAGTAATTATCAGATCGTAGCCTTCTAATTTTAACAATATTGAGTGGCCTTTTAAAAACACTTTTAAGAGATGTATGGTCAATTTCTATGACTACATGCCTTTTACCATAAATGTACTGGTGAATTTTTTCACAAGCAATGACAATAGCTAATATTTCTTTTTCAATCTGAGCGTATCTCTGTTCTATGTCGGTGAGTGTGCGCGAGTCGTACTCGACCGGGCGGCGGCACTGCATCAGTACCGCGCTAAGAAGAGGAGTGTAGATAACAATGAAACTACTAGTGATATGGAAGAAGAGGGAAATGAAAGTCAGGAAAGGCGAAGTGAGGAAACAAGTCAAGTAAACGCAAATACAATCGAAACCACTGAAATACGTCCCCCTCAACGAAAGAAAAGAAAAATGCCAGAAGAATGAATAATTGATTTAATAGAAAAAAGCATCGAGTCACGACAAAGTTTTAATAATGAATTTTAAGAAAATAGTATTGCCAAGAGGACGATAAACTTTTTTGTTTGTCGTTGTATAAAAAACTAAAAAAAAGTACCAGAAAATTGAATTGCTCCAACTGATATAAAAAGGACAAGCTTTAACGCCTGTTGTTCGCTTTAGTACTCAGAACATTGTACCTTCGTATTGGCAGTATAAAACCCCGCAAGGATATTTTACATCATTTTATTTTACTCTTTTATTTCTTCTTACATCATATTATTTTATTTCATCTGGGTTTCTGGTTGGGTCTGCTGTCATTCCGGCCGCGTCACCATCACCAACATCGCAATTTAGTTCTGGCTCGCAGTGATCTAATGTGATTGAAAATATATATGCCGATTTTGAAGAACAATAAATATATCTTACCTCAAAGTTTCAGCCAAGTTTTTTCTGGTGACACGCTTGCTTTCATGTGTGTTTCAGAGCTTCAATATCTTCCCTGATCAGTCCAATTAGTTCACCAAAAGATTTTATGGATATTCTCAAATAGTTGAAGAATTTTCCATATTGAACATTCTTAATTTAGGATATAATGTTACGAACTGGCCATGTACTTGTCGGTCACTTAATATTAGGTGTACCCAATACTGCCTTTTTCTTTCCTTTTTTTTTATGAACAACCACAGTAAAACACATTGTGGAGAGGAATTGTTTAAGATGATCCATTCATCTCCTTTTTATCATCGCACCTTCCGCCATCGGAGCAGAGTTCATCCATATTACCTGGACCCGCTGCGTTCATCGACGGTGCGTTTCCAGAGGTCTTTTTTGTCACGCACCATCCGGCTATGGAATGAGTTCCCTTCCAGGGTATTTCCCGAGCGCTATGACATGTCCTTCTTTAAAAGAGGCTTGTGGAGTATTAAGCGGTAGGCAGCGGCTTGCCTCTGCTGCATTACTGAAGTCCATGGGTGACCAGTCACCATCAGGTGGGTCGTATGCTCGTCTGCCTACAAGGGCAATAAAAAAAATTAAAAAACAGCTCTTCGTCGACTTCCATTTTCAAACTGACGCTCCGCGTTTGCAAATCGCTTAAGGCCTAGGCCGCACTACGGTTTTTTTTCTGGGAGCGGTAAACCGCTATAATCGCGAAACCGTTTAAGACGCACACACTACAATTATTAACCGTAAATTTGACCGCGATTTTCACGGGTTGAAGATGGATTTCCAAAAAACAGTATGTATTGTTGTTCTGGTAAATAGAAAAAAGATTTCAACGAAAATTTCACAAATCGTCCGGGTGAAAACTATTACAATTTTTGCGGTTTCAATCCTGCGTGTCTGAACTAACGCTAAGGGCCTGGCTACAGCTACTGGCGGTGCGTTGCGAGGCGCGGCGGGCGGCGTGATTTGCGGCGGTATGCCACAGCTAGACTAGTTGTGACGGCGGCGGCGTCAGAGGTGCACGTATTTAGAGAGCCCTATCAAATATCCCAATCAAAAGTGGCACGATAAACCCTTGAAATAAGTGCGTTCTTAGCTGAAGATATTATTCAATCAAGAATAGGAGCGCACCCAGTTAGAAAAGGAGAGAACAACTATCCCGATAAATAGATTATTAATATAATGAAGTCGTCGTGGCCTAAAGGATAAGACGTCCGGTGCATTCGTATCGAGCGATGCACCGGTGTTCGAATCCCGCAGGCGGGTACCAATTTTTCTAATGAAATACGTATTTAACAAATGTTCGCGATTGACTTCCACGGTGAAGGAACAACATAGTGCAATAAAAATCAAACCCGCAAAATTATAATTTGCGTAATTACTGGTGGTAGGACCTCTTGTGAGTCCGTACGGGTAGGTACCACAGCCCCGCCTATTTCTGCCGTGAAGGAGTAATGCGTTTCGGTTTGAAGGGTGGGGCAGCCGTTGTTACTATACTGAGACTTTAGAACTACATCTCAAGGTGTGTGGCGGCATTTACGTTGTGTATGTCTATAGGCTCCAGTAACCACTTAACACCAGGTGGGCTGTGAGCTCGTCCAACAATCTAAGCAATAAAATAATAAAAAAATGAAACACGAAAACGAATACAAGCGGCCGGACTTGCGGTTTTTACCTGCGACTGATTTTAAAACCGTAAAATGTTACAAAATTGTCGCGGTAAGAAACCGTAGCAAAATTTGTAATTAGTAGAACTAAGTGGGCGCACACGCACTATGCGTTAACCATTTTTTCAGGCATATATTATGTAGGTTGCAAACATATCCACAAACTCTTGCATGTGTGTTGAATTGTTTCACTTAGAGTTGTTGTGCCGATCAAATACTCAAAATACAACAACTTCATACTATTTTCACTGGCAAGATACTTGAAAAAACAACATTTAATTATTATATTTTTATTTTTGTTACAGGTAGTACAATATAAAAGAAATGAAAGCATATGCGCGACAATTTTTCTAAAGAATTAGCTATGCAACGTGGTAAATCTGGTCAAGGTACTCTATAAAAGAAAAAGTACGTTAATTTCTATTCTCTGTTGTTTGTGGTACCATCTTTACAAAAAAGGGAGACGGGCAGCAATATCGAATCTACTTCACGACATAATCCTGATCTATCTGAAAACCTTCCACTAACTAATATTAATCAAACCCCATCCTGTAAGAAGGCTTCCAAAAGCCGAAGTAACTGTGAAGATTATGAACAAAAATTGTTGATTTTTTTTAATACAAAGCAGAATGCGTGTGAATATGACGAAGATATAAACTTTTCACAAATGATTGTACTAATGTTACGGAAACTTAATGATGATCAGAAACATTTTGCCAAAGTAGAAATTATGAATATTTTGCAAAAAGCTAAATCTAGAAAGATTCGAAACACATTCCATTCGAAACACCAATTCGTAATCAAAAATCAAAATCACATTTGTTATTCACGCAAACGTCGTCTCCGCAATCATATTATACATAATCCCCTTCTCCACCTCCAATCATGGCGATAATGTCACCAGTTTCAACACCAATGCGACAACTTGTGTCAGGACCTGCAAAACAAACCATCTATTTGCCACTTAATACTTCTGTTCCATCAACATTACAAGCACCCGTGCATTTCCTTCAAGAACTCGAGTAACAACAACAACAATGGCAATATATATGTGACGGCGTTAATGATATTTATGTTATATAGCACGTGCAATAGGAGTGACTCACACAAGCCAGGTGCGCCGGCCGTGTCGTTCCACTCGTAAACAACAGCTGCAACAGAAGTGACTCATAAGCCAGCTGCGCCGGCTAGTATAAAAAGGCGGAACGTGCCTTGAAATGAACATTCGTTCGACTGCGTTTTCCCGGTGCACTTACTATATCGTTGTTACGTTGTGTGATTCAGTGACTGTTGTACGTACTGGTTAAAGTTGGACAAGTGTTAAAGTGAATTGTCAAGTTAACATATTGTTGATTAAATTAGAAATCAAAGGTGACTTCGTTTTACTTGGTGTTCAACAAAATAATATCTACCCTCAAGCCAACATCAGAAGTGAGATCAGAACTCTACTCTCACTGGCGTGACGTGTTTGAACATGTTCGAAGTACAGCAAAAAAAACATGATGCAGATCAGAATACTAGTAGTGGTACGCCACAAGAGCGTGAATGCAGCATACGTAAGTCGTGTAATAACGTCTCTGTTACCTCGATGGAAGATCTGAGCCACGAAGAAATCGTCACATCTTACGTTCTGGCTCATGTTGCCCAGTTTGACTGTCGACTTCATCACATGGCATTTACTAACGGAAATACAACACGTAACAAGCTATTGCAAGAAATTAAGGCAAGTGCAAATCTCAAGTGAAACTTCGATCGCAATAATGGATCTGTCATGACGAGTGGGTAGTTCCGACTCGAATCGTTTTTAAGCCAATGACTACTGCTAGAGTTACATGGTACTAGTACAGTAAACCAGGACATGAGACTGTGAATTGTCGCTGAAATTTTAGAATCTACTCGATTCAATACCAATAACCTACACGTTCGATGACTTCGGGCTCCAGCAAGCAAGCAAACAAGAAAGCAAGCAAGTTTCCGTGGGGAAGAAAAATTGACACATCTGAAGTCGTCGTGACCTGTAAGATAAGACGTCCGGTGCGTTCGTGTCTGGCGATGCGGCGGTGTTCGGGTTCCGCTGGCGGATGCAGGTTTTTCCGGTGAAGTGCGTGCTTGTGCGTGCTTGACATGTGTTCGCGGTTGGCTTCCTCAGTGTGGGAGTAACATCGTGTAAGAGAGGTGGAACCCGTAAAATTGTAGTTTGCGTGGTGGCTGGTAAGATTTGTTGCGGTAAGAAGTTTGCATGGTGGTAAAATGTCTTGTGAGTCTGCACAGGTAGCCGGAGGTGAGACTTCCGCGGTCGCGGCCCACCCAGTCCGCGAGAACCGGGCAGATCGCCTCGACGGTATGGAGGCCGGCCGACGGGTCCGCCAAACGACGAGACCACGCCTCCAGCACGGACTGCCGATATTGGAGCCCCCGCGCTCCGGCTGCACTTGCGCTAGGGCGCGCCGCCTCGTAGGAGACTGTGAGCAAAACCTGAACAACCTCCTCATCCGTGGGCGCCCGGCTCTCGCCTGCAAGTCAGCTGTTACGTGTGCGGTGATGCGAGTCATGTAGCTTCTGGGTGTTCCATGCGCTACAAGAAGAAAAACGGACACTGCTCCAGGTGCTGTGGCAGGTGCAACCAGAGACGTCAACGTGTGTTCCAGAGCTTCAGTGTGTTACAGATAAGTGGTTTTAGCTTCCCCTTTATGTTC
This sequence comes from Bombyx mandarina, assembly GCF_030267445.1. Taxonomy (NCBI): domain Eukaryota; kingdom Metazoa; phylum Arthropoda; class Insecta; order Lepidoptera; family Bombycidae; genus Bombyx; species Bombyx mandarina. The sequence continues at coordinate 17,725,142 of NC_143234.1, forward strand.
CATTCAGGGTCAGAATGTAGTCTTATAAAACAAAGTCATAGTAATTTATTCAACGGTAAGCGGTTTCATGAACAAGTCACTCTTTGATCTGAAAGTAACTTAGACCCAATCATGATGGTAAGAGCACTTAGGGGATATTCAACTCGCCCTTAATAGTGCACGTTGTCGAGTAACAGGGTTTACTCCAATAGAATAGACGTTTGCCGTTCAGGGTAGTTCACTTGAAATATCTTAAAGCTTCAACAGAGTGATAATCCCTCTAGATTAGATCTTGATTTAGCACGGTCGAAGACCGGCGAAAACATAAAAAAGGGCACAAACAGAAGCTTGGTTTAGTCGAGGCAAAGCTAAAGTCAACCTCTTTTCCGCTGGGGATTTTGTTTTCGTAAGTTGACCGAAAATGTAAAGGTCCCTTCAACATTCAGTTTTGGAAAACGATAGGTATAAATTGAGACATGTAAATAGTTCTAATAGAGTGTACAAATTTCCCCATGAAAACTTACGTGAAATACCTCGAGGCCCGTCAGGCCTACTAGAAATTTCTGAAAATTATAGTGACGATGACGTGACGGCGTACACAGATGGGTTAATTAATCTTGTTCATGAAACTGATCTTAATGATGACGACTCTATCACTGACAATAGAAGCGACATTTTTGTTCGCAAATAGCGATACAGCAAACATAGTCTGTGGGTAGTGATACAATGTCTGTAAGCGCAGGCACCTCAGGTGCAGGTGTTGGAAATGTAGAAAACGATGGTCGGTCTCGCACTATTTCTGAAGAAATTCCGTATAAATGTTCTGGTTTAAGAAATGTTTTAACAAACGCTACCGTACACGCAGATTAAAAAAAAAAAACAGAAAGAGAATTGTATGTGGCTAGAGAGATGTTAATCCGGACTAGCAAAAAAAAAAGAGAAAAAAAAAGAAAAAAAGAATGTGTGAAGTCATTGAAGGGTCTGTCCGGTCCAATGGCTTGGCTATAGGGATTTTCATCTAGATTAGCCACAACAATTAGCTACAGGAATTGCGATTCGGTCTAGCATTATCCGGTCCAGTTCGAAAAACTGAAGGGATAACAATTCCGGTCTAAGTTAAAAGGGACATACTTACATACCTGAAGAGTTTTAAATGAACTGGCCCAGGTATGTAAGCAGTCTGAAGGTTGTTTATAGCCAGTATAGGATTTTCTGAAGAATTATGCGAACCGAACCGTACTAGATTGTTAATATCACAGACCACGTTTTAAGTTGCATCCGTTAATGTCAGGATGAACGAACACGTTTGTTGTTCACAGACATACCATAAGAATGCGCGCACGAGGACGAGCGCACGTCAGTATGGCCGTGACGGCGTTAATGATATTTATGTTATATAGCACGTGCAATAGGAGTGACTCACACAAGCCAGGTGCGCCGGCCGTGTCGTTCCACTCGTAAACAACAGCTGCAACAGAAGTGACTCATAAGCCAGCTGCGCCGGCTAGTATAAAAAGGCGGAACGTGCCTTGAAATGAACATTCGTTCGACTGCGTTTTCCCGGTGCACTTACTATATCGTTGTTACGTTGTGTGATTCAGTGACTGTTGTACGTACTGGTTAAAGTTGGACAAGTGTTAAAGTGAATTGTCAAGTTAACATATTGTTGATTAAATTAGAAATCAAAGGTGACTTCGTTTTACTTGGTGTTCAACAAAATAATATCTACCCTCAAGCCAACATATGCACAAAATGAACAAAAATAATCTACAGCTGCCAATTATCTGTCGCAATTTCAAGAATTAATTTTGTTCTATTTTTTTAACAATAAAAATGCCTATAAAGTACATGTATATACAATATTTAACGCACACCCTCAAACACCCCAATTAGACTTTAATAGTATAAACGCTATGCACCAAATATTATTTATATGTGCGTTAACATTGATTATTTGTGAAATTAGTTATTCCCATTTCGTGGAAATAAAATGGTCACCGATTCACCCTCCCCTGCGCACGCACACACAGCCACATGTACCTACTCACCGCGCCCGCTCCCCGCTCTCCGAGTGCCACCCGACAAAAATAAGTAGGTAATAATAATAGGTACACGAAATAACTACATTATGATTTATGATAGTAAATATTTATGATTCTTCTATCCGTCACACTTTTCAGGTTTTGGATTGTCGTCATTGAATAATTTTGTTCTATGTGAAGCCAATATTGCGTAATTACTGATTAGTTAAAGTAAATTTGTAAATAAGAATTATTAAACTGCTGATAAAGCGTGATTTGATTAGACGTCACAATACCTACCTATGACAAAGTTCAACAAAGTCGGCGCAAAAGATGTTAATAAAAATATTTACAATAATTTTAAGATTATAAACAAACTTACAGTTTAATCTGCACTCACACGGCGTTGTCGTTTTAGAACATTTTCAAAATGTCCACCGCCTTGTTTAATGCACTTTAATGACCGTTTTCGTAATTGTTGTTTTATTTTAGATAATACTGCAATGTCACTTTTCACTTTTTCAAAGGCGGTTATTATCTTATTCTTTAGTTCTTTGGCACTTATTGTCTGTGTGTTATAAACTAGCGATTTAATTCGCCACCACAAAAAAAAGTCGAGAGGCGTCAAATCAGCTGATCTAGGAGGCCACTGAATGGGCCCTCTGCGCCCGATCCAGCGTTCCGTACTCGGCATGAAGATGCTGGCGAACACTCCAGGTGAAATGCGCGGGGGCACCATCGTGTTGGTAAAATACCTCTTGTAAATTAACAAGAGGTACGTCCTCTAATAGAGTAGGTAAAGTTTCTCGTAAAAACAGTAAATATGACTCTCCTGTCAGACGTTGCCGATCATACCCGCCCAGACATTGATTGAAAATCGATGTTGGAAGGAGTCTACTCTGCATGCGTGTGGATTTTCATGCATCCATAAATGCGTGTTATGTTGATTGTACATTCCCACACGTGTGAATGTACTTTCCTCAGTCCAAATAATGTTTCGCTGCCAATTTTGTAATAACCAGCGGCAGAACTCTAAGCGTGGTAAGTAGTCACTTGGCGTCAGCTCCTGGCATCGCCTGAGGTGGAATGGATGCTCGCCATCACCACTAAGCGTGCGCCATATGTGCATATGGGCTACAGCCAAAGCGTAGTGCTACTTCCCGGGTGCTACTATGCGGATTTTCGTCGAAATAATCGAGTATTTCGTTTTGGAGACGAGTGTGTGTACGCATATTGTCTCCCCTGTCGATAGCCGTGTTTGGACGAAAAGTTCCGTGGTCTCGAAGCCGTTGTGTTGCTGATAACATAGTGCGGCGGTCTACACTAGTACCGTATGTCGCGTTAAATATTCTACACGCTAGTGCCACATTATCATCACACCGTGCCAAAGTTCTCACCATTTCTGTGTATTGAACATTAGTATTATTCGTACCTAAAAAAATATACTTGGACGAAGGTGAAAATGTAGAATTTGGTGACCAGTATTTAGACGAGATAACAGAAAAGACGGTCTTCATAGGATAACAATAATAGCACCATGCTTGAGAAGAAGAATATAGGGAAAGCTGCGGAAAAGTTTTCAAATAAAACGTCATGCGCTGACCAGTGGATTAGTGAATTTGAAAACGAGTGCGAAATATTCGAGATTGTAAAAGATCAAGACAAAATTGGGATTTTAAAACATCTTTTAGAAAAACAGTGCTTATTAGTGAATTTGAAAACGAGTGCGAAATGTTCGAGATTGTACAAGATCAAGACAGAATTGGGATTTTAAAACATCTTTTAGAAAAACAGTGCTTAGACTGGTATAGCAGTATGTTGATAAAATGGCCGTGAATTCACAGTGGACAGTATGGAAGAACAACTTTTGTGAGACATATGGAAATAAAGGTTGGTCTCAAATCAAATATGCCTTCACATTTAGATTTCAAGCATGTTAATTACTCCAATATGCTACAAAAAAAAAGACTGGTATTAGAACTTAATAAACACATTGATAACCAAACATTCATAAATCTTATTGTAATAGGATTGCCAGATTACGTTATGGATAAAATTGATAGGGAAGACGTGAAATCAACATGAAGCAACATTGAAATTGGAAAATATGAACACATGGTACTAGGCTGCACTAAAAGTATCGGGAATGGAATATTTCCACTGTTCCTGTCATATTAAAATCTTTTTAATTGAAAACTCCTTGGTTTTAAAAATCGAATACCATTTATTTATTTAAAAAAAGATTCTCGGACTTGTCACGAGGTTTTGTCAAACTTGTTTAGTCGTTGAGAAAATGGAATTGACTCGAGAAAATTCAAGAGCGATGATTTATTATGACTTTCGAAGTGGTTTAACACAAAAACAGTGTGTTGACCGGATGATTTCTGCATTTGGTGATGAAACCCCATCCAAAACCACAATTTATCGCTGATTTGCTGAGTTTCAACGTGGACGTGTCAAGCTCAGTGATGATCCCCGTCAAGGTCGTCCAAAAACTGCAGTCACCCAAGAAAACGTTGATGCTGTGCGTAAGCTGATTGAGGAAGATCGACATGTGACATACCGCGAAATTCAGGCAACTTTAGATATTGGCATGAGTCAAATACAAATAATCTTGCATGAACAATTAGGTGTAAAAAAGTTGTTTTCCCGATGGATACCGCATTCGCTCTATGAAGAGCAAAAAGCGGCTCGCGTTACTCGGTGCGTCAGAACTCTCGAAAGATTCCAGGCAGGATCCTCAAATGCTGTATACAACATTGTATCAGGTGACGGATCCTGGATATACGCGTACGAACCCGAAACAAAAAACCCAGTCACGAGTTTGGGTGTTCGAAAATGAGTTAAAGCCAACAAAAATTGTTCGTTCACGGAGTGTTGCAAAAAAAATGGTGGCCACGTTTGTCTCCAAAACCGGCCATGTTACGACTATTCCTCTTGAGGGACAAAGAACGGTTAATGCAGAATGGTATGCTAGCATTTGTTTGTCACAGGTCGTTTCTGAACTCCGTAAAGAGAACTGCAACCGCCGCATCAATTAGCACAATTAGCATTCGAAAATTCAATTAAATCACATAATTACAATAAAAAACATATGATAGAAACAAAATTCAATATGACTTTAATATGGGTGATATGGTCTATGTAGAAAATGGCAATAAACTTAATAGGAAAAAACTGGATGAGTTGAAGATTGGTCCATATAAAATTGTTGAGAAAACATCAAACTCAATATATAGAATTAATATAGGTCATAAAAAGTCTGAGTCGATTTTTTTTTCATATCAGTAAACTCATACCAATAGTAAAGTAAACTTATATAAATATTAATATAGCTTTGTATAACGCTGTAAGATTCAGATTTCATTATAATAGCTTGAGTGTACGTAGCCCCGTGATGGGTTGCGTCCACCACTTCCTCCAATGCAATTTGATCCACTCCGCCAGAGCACAAGATTTCCTCGTCCACATCATGGCGGATTGGTCGGAATCGACGTTTGAGCTTTTTCCCCCCCTAAATAACTCTGTCGAACAAATGCTCTAAAAATATACAAAATAAATGTGAAAGCAATGTAGTGTAAGTCAGTATAACAAAAGTCGTCTTACAGACAACACGTATTTCAATTAACGATCTCTACCTCCCACACCTCATGGCGACCCTGCCTTACTCATCGCCTAGGTATCGGGTAAAAATTTTATATATTTATTATAATTATTACAATGGGCAACAAAACAAGAAATAAAGGAGGTGATTATTGGAGAGAATACTATTATAGAGTCGCATGTCCAAAGAAACAACATCCGATTGCTGTCGGCCTTGGAATTAATCATACTTTTCCTTTTGGTTGTACTTAGGAAAAAAGTACTAGACAGACAGAAGAAATGGGTAGATAAGAGAGTTAATGCTGAGTTTGTCAGAAGAATGCGTATGCGGCTGTCCAAAAGGATCTATGGCGAAGGAGAAGGAATTGAGGATGTGTAGTGCTTTTCTATTATTCTTTTTTTCTGTGAGGTATATTAAAGCTAAAAGTGCTAGAAATAAACAAAATATCTTCGATTCTCTTTTGTTTTTTTCTGAATGTAGTCATTTGTTTGCTTCGTTACAGAACGTGTTCTCGAAAATGGAGAAAAACGAAGTGCGAGCCGTTATTAAATACCTCTGTTTAGAAAGTTAACGACGCAAGAGACCCATTGCGATTTGGAGGCAACATTAGGAGAGTCTGATCCGCTGTATATCCACTGTCGCAATGTGGGCTTCTCAATTTAATTTTTTTTAATTTTCAGACAGATCCCTGAGGCGGTTAAGAAGAACTCTGGCGAAGACTTTCCCAACCACTGAGAGTAGAGAAATACCGCGGTAAGAACCGCAATCAGATCGGTCACCTTTGCCTTTATATAGGGCCTGAATGAGAGATGCCTTAAAAGAGTTAGGGACTTGTTTTTGTTCCCACATAACGACAAAGAATTCCCACGTTGCCAAGCGCAAATCCTCACCGCCGTACTACAATAGCCCTCTCGGTATGGAGTCAACACCAACCGCCAGTTTATTTGTTGCTTAATAGCCAGAGCAACCTCATCAGGAGACAACGGCTCGTCAAGCTGGAGGGCATGAGATTGCTGAGGTAAGGAGTGAACGTGGTCTAGAATAACGGAATGATCCACGTTGAGTAAATTGTTAAACCACCATCGCTTGAGTATTTCCTCCCTGCTTATAACAAGCCCCTCGCGACTTGTCGTTCTCATTGAGACCTTTTCCGTAGAGAATATACCAAGAGTTTTTCGTAAAACTCAACGAGCTGCTCTGCATCAGCGAGCCACTGCATCCGAAGTGCTTTCTACCGCCACCATTTCTCCTTCGCTTTCCGTACGAGCTTACGCAGCATCATTTTACCACGACTTATTCCCATAACACTTCCACTACTGTGTGCTCCACTGTGCCCCATCATTCCCATAAAACCAGTCCTCATGTTTTCGGATTCTCAGACCCAGAGTAGATGTGGCGGTGTCAATAATATGAGAAGATAAGGACTCGCAGATATTATCACCCCCACCGGATTTTAAGTCGAGGGGCAGCGAAGCAGTACTCAAGGTTTCACCACATTTTGCTTTCGAGTTAATATCTTGGAGTCACTCAAGGTTCAGACGCTTCTGTTTTAAATTTTTCAATCTACAAGGATGCCGAAGACGAACACGTAAATTTGTGACAACAAGTCTGTGATCAGTCCAACAATTAGTACCACGCATGACACGGGTAACTTGGACTTGAGACAAATCTTTTTGACGCACGATAGCGTAATCGGTAAGGCGCGATGCTTCGATCTGGGGTGCATCCGCGTTGTCTTGTAAATACTTAGCCGGCAATCTGAGCAGTGTTCGTAATTGCAAGGGGTGGAATATAATGACGTGGCACGCAATGTGGCGAGCATTAAAAATTATGGCCGAAAAAGTTGGAAATTTGATTTCCACGTTCTTACCCCAGCCCTAAACTTACCGTAATGCACCTTACATTGTTACTGGCAACTATTTGGGCTTTGATGTCTTCCTTAAGGGAAACATCTTTAGATTTATTTACATTATGTACAAAATTATTTACAGATACAGGCTTATTTACATTGTCGATAGGTTTCATTTTTGGAGGGGAAAGAGGTCGAAATTCCATATTGTCATTCATGTGTTGTTTCGTCAGTGTAGCACTTGCATAAGTTATTTTATTTTTCTTTTCTAATATTTTGTTTAACTTAAAAGGACATAATCTAGAAATTGCCAGATGAAGCCCACTGCAATTGACACAGCAGATCTCTGTTGGTTTGTCATATTCTTTATATAAATGTTCACCTCCACAAATGGAACATCTTTGTTTGCCATTGCATATCCTGGCAGATGGTTAAATTTAAAGCAACGGAAACATTGCTGTAGTGGGGATACATATTCCAAAACTCGGTATGAAAACATGATATTATACATTGTCTGAGAGTATATTAGATAGAAAAGTAATGCTCACTGTTTGTAATGGTACTCGTTCTTACCCCACCTTTTTTGTGAATCTTCTTATAGCTATTATGTCATAGAGTAAATTGGAAATATTTGCTGGTACATATCTGATTTGCTGAGAAAAGTGATGTTGTTAATGAAATGACTCGCTGTTTACTGTATACTGTTTAAATAATACTGCTATTTTATTTGCATTAATGCGTTGTATAACTCTCACTCCTTTTACTTTCGAAAATATATGGTTAAGATAGAGAGGGCTCTTAATGCCTATTCTATCCTTGTTGTTTGTAGCTTCAATAAAAACTTTGAAGTCTATTAATAAATCAGGTTTAATATATGGTGAATAGTCAAACTGTTATTCAATCCTACGCCCCTACAAAACAATCTGACGAAATTGAACACAAGTCTTTCTACAATGAACTAGATTCGATTATAACTTTTCGAATCCTTTTTTTTTGGAGGGTAGTCTAAGTGTCAATGTTAAAAATTTGTGTTCTAAGACTTATTTTACTTTAAATATAATACAGCTTATATTGTTATGATTTATTGATACCAGGTTTATCACTGACCTCTATAGTCGGATTTTTAATTAGACGAAGCCAGCTGACAGTAGCTAATGTCACTTTGTGAAATAATGTTGCTATATTTAAAGTAATAGTGATGCGTTCAGTTCTCGTTCAATCACATGAATGAACAATGAGTGTGAAGAGTTAATCATTAATTTCAAACTATAAAAGAATATTATTTATATTTTACAATAAAATTGTATTAAAGTGCTCCAATATATGTTACTAGTAGTATCAGTTTTTTTATTTTCATTACCTACCCATAATTGTTATATTTTATACGTCTATAATTTCAACTATATGATGTATTGGAAATAGGACAGTCTTACAAGCTTCCTCGCAATGTTTTTCTTAATGTTTAAAACACTCGGTATTCAGTACAGGTAGATACTATAGGAACATAATATTTCGTCGAAAACTCGTTGGTATGTACAAAGCACGCCTAAAATATGAACCCCGTACCCGATATCGGCAATTCGGCACACCAACTATTCACTAGACAATCGAGGCAATTTCATTAATTCAGGAGTTTTTTCATACGTTCACTTTGTCACAACACTATTTTTATTTCATCAAAAACTGACAACACAGTAAACGTCAGTTGACTTCGTCTAATAAAAAATCCGGCTATAATACTCTCATTTCAACAATTATTCTCCTCTGAACTCACTCAAACTAAAAACTTAATGATCACCATGGATATTTAGTCCAAACTATTTGCACAACTGGAAGACTTGTCTACAACACTGAACTTAAGAATGGCACAACACAAAGAAGATTTGAAGAATGCAGCTACCACAGATCTCCCACATAAAGCCATAGCGAGTTTATCCCGTGACTTTGCTGAATTTAAATCCTTTGTATGTATGCACTAACTGCTTTGAAAACTCAAACCGAGTTGCTTACATTGGGCCTGGACAGATACGAAATGTTGTCTCATCGGAAAGTACTGTTGCTTCATGGGGTCAACAATAATAAAAACCCTTCAGCTACTGTTTTGGATATTTTAAAAGGTCCCATGAAATTGAGTCATATTATTTCAACTGACAACTTGTCATCATCTTGGAGCTAATAAAAGCAAGCCTCGTCCAGTTTTAATAAGGTTTAAATGCCAGAGCCATTGAAGTGCAGTTTGGAAGAATAAAGTGTTGTTGAAGGGTTCTGGTTTGACAGTGTCTGAATTCTTGACGAAGTCCCGCCATGATGTGTTTCTTTCTGGGTGCTCGCAAACACTTTGGCCTTAAGCAGTGCTGGTCATCAGAAGGCAAGATAGTAATCCAGCTCTCTGATAAAACACGTCAGAAGATAGTCTGTCGCTGAGCTCCGTCTGTTGATAAATGAGTACCCAGTGGCACCAGCGCCTAGTGATGAGTCTGCTGAAGCCGTGAAAACCACAAAGCCGCAGGGCAAGAATACGTCGGACAAGAGGATCCGTAAACCGCCCTAATAATAATGTTTCACTTTATTTATTTTATGGAAAGTATAGCATAATATTTATTTTTAATTAATTTTACTTCGTTAAAATTCTTTGATGAATTCCATACTAATTTTTATTTCTATCTTTCTGTTTTACTTTATTTCTTTGTTTGGCGTTTGTTAATTTTGATTTAATGTTTGTTGGTTAAACTTAGTTATGTCCACATTTCAACATATTTTTTTTTTTTCTCCCATTTCTTGGCCTGCACGGTTTGTGCGTCAGCCACGCAAAAAGGTTAGGAAGTGTGTTAATGGATTTATTTTTTGGATTTGAAATTGGAACGGAATTTGGAAAAAGGATCAGGTATATATATTATATAAACTAAGTACATAAATGGTTACAATTTTATATTATTATGAAAAATGAAACTAGCTAATATTCTATATACATCAATATTGATATTAGATAAAAGGATAGAAATTGAAGTAGGAAAAGGAATTTTAATGGACAAAAGTGAGGAAATAAAAGCGGAACGGTCATTTCGAGGACAGGCAAAGAATATATGATTAAAATCCCCAACGTCATTGCCACACTCACATATATCGCTAGGCAAAAGGTTAAGCCTTGCCAAATGCAAGGGAATGCATGCATGGCCCAGCCTCATGCGAATAAGGGTCGATGTGATAGCTTTACCAAACGTCAGATTTGAAAACCACGGTTTAGGAGGTATATCCACCTGGATCGTGCTGTAATATCGACCCTTAGTCTGTCTTGAAGAACGCCAAATGTGAGTCCAAGAATTCAATAACTGGAATTTAGGAAGCAGAGCTAAATCACAACAAAAGTTTTTGTACGGAACCAAATCTCCATCATTGACCGCAGCTTTGGCAAGGCTATCGGCCTTGGCATTGCCAAAGATACCCGAGTGCCCCGGAATCCAAGCAAAGGAAACTGTGTAATTTTTGATGCAACATTGATACAATAAATCACGACATGCAATAATCACAGGATGATTATTTCGGTTACTGTTAAAAGGAAAACGTTCCAAGGCTTGGAGGGCACTTTTAGCGTCAGTTAAAATTATTGACTTTTTAAGCTTCATCATTAAAATGTACTCCAGAGACTTCAGAAGACCAAAACATTCTCCAGTAAATACTGAAGTCTCTGGAGGCAATTTTATTTTCTGAACAATGCCAAACTGTTGATGGAAAATGCCGACCCCCACACACTCCTCGGGACCGGGTTTGGAGGAATCGCTAAAAATTAAATGACAATTTTTCCATCGGCTGTCACTGTCAATAATATCAACAAATTTGGCATTGATAGAAAGATCTTGTTTACTTAGGCCGAAATCAAACATAATAGATGGATTTAAAGTTAGGGCATCATAGTTAACACAAAATATTGGAAGGAATTGTGATCTATGTGTAGGAGCTTGAAGAGCTAAGTACTTTTGGAGACTAACAATAAGGCATGGCGGCGATTTATGAGCCCAGTACGGATAATCCATACATTCCAGCAGAGACCGTAACTTAGTGTAAAGAGGATGATTATAAACTTGGAATGCTCTAAATAGAAACCGGTCACAAAGAAATTGTCGTCTGAGGTGCAGGGGGGCTTCAGAACATTCGACCTGCAAAGCGTTAATAGGGCTCGAACGCATAGCCCCAGCAATTATTCTCAGAGCCTTAGGCTGGATAATGTCTAACTTATGGAGAGCTACTGCATTACAGGGTTCAAGTATAAATGTTCCATAGTCCAAAATACTCCTTATTAGGGCATTATACAAAAGCTTTAGAGAGAAAGGGTGGGCTCCCCACCAAACTCCAGAGAGGCAACGCAAAATATTTAGAATCTTCTCACATTTATCACTTATATAGTAGCAATGAGGGCTTCCTGTAAGTCTTGAGTCTAAAATTACCCCAAGAAATGTTGCTTCACTTTTAACAGGAACTCTAATGTTATTATAAAATACAGACACTGATGGAGGAAGCCTCATACGTGAAAATAAGACTATAATACTTTTAGGAACTGAAAGGCTTAGAGAGTTATTGTCAAGCCAAACTTTTAGCAACTTAAGAGAATATGTGACAGTATCAGACATGTTGTCAATAGAATCACCAGAGACATAGAGGAGTAAATCATCTGCATATTGGAGTGTGTTAACTTTACCCCTAAGGGAGGCTTCCAGATCATGAGAATATATATTGTAAAGTAAGGGACTTAAAACGGAGCCCTGGGGTAAACCTTTCCAGACAATACGGGATTGATAAGAGTCTTCTGATATTACTTTAAGCATTCTACCAGAGAGAAGATTGATTATGAAACTTATGAAAATTTGTGGGATATTCAAATTAATCATTTTTTGTTTCAGAACCGAAAGGTTGACATTATCATAGGCTGCAGACACATCTAAGAATGCTGCTAACACAGACTTATTGTATGAAAATGCCAATCTTATGTCTGTCATAAAAATGCTGAGACTATCCATCGTACTCCTACCTTTCCTAAATCCAAACTGGTTAGGAGATAGTAACCCTTTACTCTCAATAAACCATTCTAGTCTATTTTTAACTAGATGTTCGCAAATTTTGGAAATCACTGAAGCTAATGCAATTGGTCTGTATGATGATGGATCATTAATGGGTTTGTTGGGCTTATGTATTGGGATAACTTCATGGATTTTCCATGATGGAGGAATATTACCTGATGTTAAGATTGAATTAATTAAACTGAGAAAATAAGAAAGGCAGGAGTCGTTCAGGTTTTGAAGAAAAGAATATGGAATTCCATCACAACCCGGGGCTGAGTCCCTAAGCCTTGAAAGAACCCCTTTGAGTTCTGAAAGGCTAAAGGAAATGAATGAATCGCTACTATCATGCTGGGAGAGGAGAGAAGGCTGTGAGTCAGAAGAAATATTATCTATAGATGGGACAAATGGTGGAGCTAATTTGTCAAGAAACAAATCAACTGTACTACTATCCATGAAAGGAGACCTTGGAGGTTTGAAAGCGGATCTGAATCTACGAATATTTTGCCAAACTTGAGATGGAGAAATTTCTGGTGAAATTGAGGCACAAAAAGATTTCCAGCTATTGAATCTTTTTTGTTTTAATAATTTACGAGTTTTAGTTATAAGATTACTAAGAATATTAAAATTTTGTGTTGTAGAATTTTCTCTGTAATTTTCTTCAGCTATCTTTCTCTCAGCTATCGCAGCAGAACACTCACTGTCCCACCAAGGAGGTGATGGAATATACCCATTTCCACTATTGTTTTTTATAGGAAAAACTTCCTCAGCAGCTTGTAGTAGGGCCCGTGTAAAAGCTTCAGCACAAAGATGATTACTGCTGTCATTTAGTGGAGGTATGGTTGATAAATTTTGTTGAACTTTATCTCCAAATAATGACCAGTTGGCATCCTTAAGTCTATATTTTAGCCGGGGAGGGGCCTTTGATGTCTTTTCACAAATTTTTTGAGGAAATGATACCATTAGTGGAAAGTGATCGCTTCCATATGAAGACGATAGAGGCCACCAGTTTAATATAGGAGCAAGTGAGGGACTACAAAGGGTAAGATCTGGTGCACTAATACCCTCATGGGGCTGTGTTCTTCTAGTAGGACAACCAGAGTTTAAAAGACATAAATTATTATCATCTAAGATGTCTAAGATTCTAGCCCCATAATGATCAGACTTAAAACTTCCCCACATAGAATGTTGTGCATTGAAATCTCCCATAACCAAAATAGGGCGCGGGAGGGAAGATAGGATGCTACGAATATCGTCAAAGACTTCATTGGAAGGGTGAGGTATATACATATTTACAAAACAGATATTATTTACACTAGCAGCAATAATAGAAAATTTATCACTGTGATTAGGGATGGGTAAGTGGACAAAGGGCACACCTCCCCTAAGAATTAGTGCCACTCCACCATACCCATCTGTTCTGTCTTCTCTAAGACAGACATGTCCTGGAATTCTAAAATTGAATCCAGGACGAAGCCAAGTCTCTTGAAGAGAGACTGCAAATGGTTTGTAACTATTCAATAAAAAAATTAAGTCACTTTTTTTACTATTAATACTCCGGCAATTCCATTGAATCACCAGAGACTGGTTTCGTGGATGGTCCTGACTGTCCATTAGTTAAAAAAGTTTTTGAAGAAACGGCATCGTTGGACGGTATTTTAATTATGTTCGATTGTGAAAGGTACTGAATTATAGAAATGATGAGATCCTTTGTTATTATTTCTGACAAATCATTGTAATTTTTGAGACAACCTGTAGAAAAGGAAGGAATGTTGCTGTAATCTTGGATAAGCTCTGCATGCGCTTTTTGATCATATCCCTTACTAGAATTTCTGGGACGAGCTTTGGGTTTCAAGAATACTGTTTTCTTATATGATTGAGTCGGACTCTTAAAAGGGCTTGTTAAATTATAGGGGCTTGAATAAGTCATAGTTGGACCCGAAGGGGCTGATGAAGCAGAAGCAACAATGTCAGCATAAGATTTTGAAACTGGTGGATAGACTTTACTTGCTTCTGAATAGGATATAGAGTTTCTAGCCATTGTTTCTTTTATAGCTTTCTGCCTAGCATACTCCGGGCATTTTTTGTCTGTTGCAAAATGGGAACCAGAACATAAAATACACACAGCATCATCTCTTTCCGTCTCGCAACTTATACCTGAATGATTGTCACCACATTTGTAACACCTTGGAGTGCCTCTGCATTGCATTTTGGTGTGACCAAAACGGCAGCAATTAAAGCATTGCAGCGTGGGGTAAATATAAAGCTCTACAGGTAGGGAGTTAAAACACATAAAGACCCTGGGAGGTAACACCTTCCCATCAAAGGTCAAAACTACGGTCTCAGTTGGAACAAACTTGGGTGTCTCGCCGTCATAAACCTTTCTGTTTAGTCTCCTAACTTTCAGAATGCTTCCACAGTTCTGCGGAAGCTCTATATTTTCTATAACATCTTTCTCGTCCCAGTCACATGGAACACCTCTCACTATTCCCATGCGGGTGATAGTGAAGGCCGGAATAAAAGCTTTATATTTATTATCATCAAGAGATTTGTGATTTAGAAATGAGTTAGCCTCTTGAAATGTTTTAAATTGAAATGACAACCTATTCCTTCCAATTTTTTTTATGCTTCCCTCTACAATGCTTTTTATTGAATTTTTTTTTAGAAAGAATCCAAATTGTACTGGATGAATAGATCCAGTTTGATTAGGTTGTAAAATTTTTTGAATATGTACATCATAAGGCGCAGGGTCTGACGCCTGGTAAAGCAGCCTAGCAGTGCGAGGGTTACTCGTAATGTTTTTAGAGTTAGCAACCTCATTATGATGGATTTCAGTGATTTTATCATCTGACTCAAGTACTTTAGGTATAACATTATCCTTTATATCATTAGGGGAAAGTTGGCAATCTGGTAGATCTGTATGTTTGTGATTCCTTCTCTTTTTTTGGTTTCTAGTTGATATTCTCTTTCTTTTAACGGATTTAATGTTTTCCGAACAGTCTGTATCTATAATGGAACCTTCCGTTTCCATTCCCGAAGCATCTATTGTAACTACATGAGACACCTGGAGGGATGTCCCTCCAGGGTCTTCGGGCTCCAACATGGAGGCCAAGAAAAAAATACTATTTACATATAATACAATAAGATGACTTACCAGGCCAAGAAAACAAACTAAAACTATAAATAATCAATACTACTAATATATATACACTTTACAACTTAACTGATCCTGTAATATTAAATTAATTTAATTTTCAAAAGTTTAGCCAAAAAAAAGACGCCCGCTTAATTCAACACTTCCCGCGCTTTTTTTCTGAACCGATTTTTTCCAACATATTATTATAACATTGATATGACTTTGACAAGTTTGACACAATGACATATTTTGGTATGTTACCGTACAATGGGGTAAATAGGGACAAAATCGACCTTCAGATTGAATTTTAAAATAGTTCCAATTAAATAGTCACTGCTCAACCAAAGAAATAAGTTGAGTCTTGAACGTACCTAGGTGATAAAAACCGTTACATTATTTTAATTATTCATTTTAAAGAAATAATCGGTAAAATAATGGCCGTCCCAATTTACCCAGCGTCCGGGGTAAATTGACACGGTTAAGGGTTAAATTGGGATATTTGTAAGGGTTGTCAACTCGCAGTACTGCGATATATAGGTAGGTGCCATATAATTATTTATATGGACCGAAATGATGAATACAATCCATAATTTAAGCACAATACACAACATAGTGTAAATTAAGCTGGTTTCTATTCCGAAGCGATGTGACGTGAATGATAATCAACAATACAATGATCAAAAAAAGTATGTGCATGTTATATTTTAGAAAATTATTATTTAATTTCCTTAAAAATCACAACTCTGAAACAAAATCATAAAATAGAATAAAAAATAGAAAACAAAAGGACTGGAAATGCAATAATACAATTTTATTTAATCAACATTTTCAAAATAATCTTTGAGCAAGAGTAAGATATCAGGTGAATAAGATAAAAAAACAGCTTTATCTGATTACTGCCAATAATAACAAAAATAAAAGAAATTCTTTCTAAGCGAAATAACTAAACTCAATTAATTCACTCACTCATAATTGGATATCTCGGATTTTTAATTAATGTTACATTTAAAATCTGAGGCCTGTTTTTATTTGTGTGTGTTCGTTGTGAATGTTAACAAAATCATGATTCGATGCGTGAATAGATTCTGAAATAACAAAAGTTTTGATTCGTTTGAGTTCTTTTAACTTTTAATTTTTTTTATTGCTATAAAAAACATACGACCGGGCAGATGTTACAATGTAAATGTCACGAAAAAAAAGTAATTATATATATACTTTTCTTTTACCTATAATACTTACATAAACTAACTGATAAACACATTAACCTTCTTTACATCACGCAATTAAGTGATAGTATAGGCTAAAAAATCTATTATAAGATATCAGTGACAACCCTAACAAGCCATCCCTATTTTGTCTTTTGGCGTTCCAATTTTTTGTTTTCTCGTCCCTAATTTTTCCAGTCTCGTTCCAAATTACCCTACATACGTCCCAATTTTCCCCAAAAAGAAAGGAAAAAATATACATTTTTTATTTTGTCGAAATATTGTATTTAAAATAAGAATATTGCAACTTACCGTTTGTTGTGGTATTTCCAGGTGTATTAAAAACTTATATAAACTGTGATCT
This sequence comes from Bombyx mandarina, assembly GCF_030267445.1. Lineage (NCBI taxonomy): Eukaryota > Metazoa > Arthropoda > Insecta > Lepidoptera > Bombycidae > Bombyx > Bombyx mandarina. The sequence goes on from NC_143234.1 coordinate 17,742,351, forward strand.
TATTGAAAAAACAACGATAATATCACTTTTTTTAAAAGTTCTTTAAGCTGTTTTAAAACGCACTTTTCAACCACTATTTTAAATTTAATTTGACGAATTTTTGGGACCAACTTAACTAATGTTTAGTACTTCCATAGTTAACTTGGTTCTTCTTCTATACATTGATAAATATTACCTTAAAGAAAATTAGGTAGATTCCGTGCTACAAGTACTTTGAGAATCTTCCGCAGGTTTGTCCCAATTTACCCCAGGATCCCAATTTACCCCATGTCATGGTACCTCCTTTCACAATAGAACATTGGCTCTGTGGCTTTTGGCCATCAATTTTAGTTGTAGGTATACCAAATCATTTCATTTAAAGTAATTGTTTTTAATTTGTTTTTCTTGGAGGTTAGTTTCAAAACATTATATTTTGTATTTTTAGAATTTATTAAGGATTTTAGGTGTTATTTTTATTGTTTTTTTTTGTTTTCGTTAGTCTTTGTTTATTATTTTTGGGTATTATTGATTTTTATTACGTACTTAAAGCATTTCATGTACAGTGACACTGATGATAATTTTTTGTCTTGTTCTTCTTCTGTTTCATCTGATAGAAGCTATGCTAGTGCGTTTGATGACGATTCCACTCATCTACGCGATCAACTTGTTTATTCCCTTTCGTTTTCTTCTAAATGTTTCAACGTCGTTCATATCAATGCTCAAAGTGTTCACGCACATTTTCCTGATCTGTTATCTTCCTGACTCAGACCATGTTCACGCTGTGCTTATCTCTGAGACTTTTCTTAAGCCTTAACTCCCATCCTCGCAATATGCACTCCCCGGGTACAAACTTTTGCGGAATGATAGGACGGGTCGCTGATATGGTAATGTTGCAATCTACCTCCGTGCTGATCTGAAACATGCAGTTGTTGATCAGTCACCAAGCGAATACACTCAATCTGCTGAGCACCCTTTTTGTAGAGGTAGCTATCCAGCACACCAAGATACTTCTTGGTGTTTTTTATAGTCCTTCAAGTCACATTGATTTTTTCTCATCTTTTGAAAGTATGTTAGAAAATGTATGTTCTATATATGACCATGTCTTGATCCTTGGAAACTTCAACACTTGCTTGATCAGGGATGACGCACAGTCACCCTCTTCCCTTGGGGGCGACTCATCGTGCTCCTCACTCTACTCCTTCTCTATTAAATCTTATTATTGTCTCTGAAGTCTAAAAATCACACGTGGTGGCCGAAACCTGAGCGTTGGTCGTCCGGAATAGTATTTTTCATTTTATATTAGATTTATTACGTACCTATTTATTTGTGTCTTAATGGTTGTTTTTTTTTTAATCCTTAGTTTAACAGTCATACTTTAATACCTTTTATATTGTATTTATTACCTTTTTTTTTATTTATTTTTCAGGTAGAGGGCCGAGCCTCCTACGAGTTACCCCGCGCAAAGGGGCGCGCGGGGTCTGTGAGACTCAACGATCTGCATGGTGTTGTGAGCAAACCGCGGGCCCAAGGATTTTAGGGCCCACCCACTAAACGACTCCCCTGCACTCTTACAACCGACGTCCGATCCCCTCCGAGGTCAGAACCCGGATTAGGTAGGGGGGCTACCGCGGTCAACACTACAACCAGACGGCGCGGCTCACCCCAAGGACGCCCAGCCGACGGAGCCTTCGAGGCGAATCGAAGGCTCTGAAACGTCGGCCGTCTCGGTACGGCAGCCCGTCGGGCCACCCAGACGGTGCCGCTGGTGTCCCGGAATACCCCGCTGGACCAGAACCAGCCTGCCGGGTCGGGACGCGATACACCGTCGACCGGTCACTCTATTTACTCCACGGCAGCGCGCTAGAGTTCTGGTAGCGCGCCGCGCGGCCTCACCCTCTCAGGTCGCCCCTTGACCTTCACCGGGGGGAGGCCGCTACCTACAGGGGCCGGGACGTACGGGCGTATTCCCGCCTCCGGCCCCCGGTGTATTTATTACCTATTTAGACATTCTTTTAAATCTGTTTTCATTGTATTTTCTTTTTTGTGTACAATAAGTATAAATAAATAAAATAAAAATAACCGACCAAATAATACTCATGTAACATCATATACTTAGTCTGGCCATAAATACTGTTACAATTAAAAATAAACAAAATATTACATTTGAATTTGGAATCTGTCATTTTTATAAGATTGCTCATTGAGTTTTCTCATTTTGGCGCCAATACATTGTACAATATTTTGCGATATTAAAATGGAGTGGGGTTATAAAGAGAACCGAATCGCTGTAATTGCATTACACAAAGTAGGTATGGAGCCAAATGCAATTTTTAAAACTCTCCATACGCTTGGTATTAGTAAAATGTTTGTGTACCGAGCTATTAATAGGTGCAATGAGACCTCTTCTGTTTGTGACAGAAAAAGATCTGGCCGTCCACGTAGGTAGTGTTCGTATGAAAAAGGTGGTCAAAGCAGTAAGGGAAAGAATTCGAAGAAATCCTGTCCGAAAGCAAAAGATTTTATGTCTGGAGATGAAGATAGCACCTAGAACCATGTCGCGTATTTTAAAAGATGACTTAGGACTTGCAGCCTATAAGAGACTTACTGGTCATTTCTTAACTGATAATTTAAAAGAGAATAGGGTGGTAAAATCGAAACAACTACTGAAGCGGTACGCAAAGGGAGTTCATAGAAAATTTTTGTTTACGGATGAAAAATTTTTTACAATTGAGATACATTTTAAACAAAATGACCGTATTTATGCTCAAAGCTCTAAGGAAGCTTCCCAATTAGTCGACAGAGTGCAACGTGGGCACTATCCGACTTCAGTGATGGTTCGGTGGGGTATTAGCTATGACTGAGCCATACTTTTGTGAAAAAGGTATCAAAACGTCGGCACAAGTGTATCAAGATACCATTCTTGACAAGGTAGTGAAGCCCCTTAACAACACCATGTTCAATAATCAAGAATGGTATTTCCAGCAAGACTCGGCGCCCGGTCATAAAGCTCGGTCTACGCAGTCTTGGTTGGAAACGAACGTTTCGGACTTCATCAGAGCTGAAGACTGGCCGTCGTCTAGTCCCGATCTTAATCCGCTGGATTATGATTTATGGTCAGTTTTAGAGAGTACGGTTTGCTCTAAACGCCATGATAATTTGGAGTCCCTAAAACAATCCGTACGATTGGCAGTGAAAATTTTTCCCATGGAAAGAGTGCGTGCTTCTATTGATAACTGGCCTCAACGTTTAAAGGACTGTATTACAGCCAATGGAGACCACTTCGAATAAGCTTTTTATACTTTAAATTGTTTTATATTTATGTATTAAACTAGCGACCCGCCCTCGCTTCGCTTCGGAAACATTAAAACACACATGAAACCAAAAAAATAAAAAAAATTTTTTTTTTTTTAAAAGTAGCCTATGTTCATCAGGTACAATGTCGGCTTCTAATGGAAAAAGAATTTTTCAAATCGGTCCAGTAGTTTCGGAGCCTATTCGAAACAAACAAACAAACAAATCTTTCCTCTTTATAATATTAGTATAGATATAGACTAACACACTGTAAAAGAAATAAATGTTATTTGTATTAGATTTTTTTTTGTTTTCCTTTGTAACAGTATTTATGGCCAGACTATTATTACTATTATACTAATGGGCAACTTGAATGCCCAAGTAGGATCTAAACAAGACGAGAATGAGTATGTCATAGCTCATTTTATTTATTGGAATTGAAATGGACAAAGCCTGACATACTCTTTCTGATCTGATACTTCTAAACATAATCGATACATCAGGGCGAATATCAACAAAAAATATAGGGCAAATCATCTCACACAAAGAACAATAAAAAAAGAATCAAAGAAAATTCAAAGAATCAAAAAAATCAAGAAATCAGCAAAATAATAGCTAATAGCTGGAAAAAATGAGTAATTTAATCCACTGAACTAAGCATAGAAATTTAACGGAATATTTTCGAGGCCTGCATTCTCCTCTACCTTGCCTACAGTTGTGCAACCTGATCCTTCACAAAACTTCACAGGGACAGACACTGTCAGAGAGGTATCGAGAGGAGCATGACTGGCATTAGAAGACAGGACAGAAAAAGGATCATGAAGATCAAAAACTAGAGTAACAAATGTGTTTGCGAAGATAAATCAACTAAAGTGGAGATGGAACGGGGCATATATACCGAAGTACTCAAGAAAAGTGGAGAAAGATCGTCACCGAACAGTACCCTAAAGATGGTAAAAGATAGAGGACGACAAAGAACGAGATGGGAGGATGAGATGAAGTTGGCAACCTGTTCTGACTGAAGGACGGTTTCTAAAGGTTTCCTTACTATGTATGCTTATGTATGTTTTTTTATAGTCAGGTTCATCTTTTAATTAAAAAAATCTGTTTTTCTTATTGTTTATACCACGTTATAAGTCGGTGCACACGTATCTAACCATAAATCCCACAATAAACCAAAAGGGAACGGAGATGAATGAAAATCAGTGGTGTTCGATTCATCCACTTTGAACAGCATTAGCTGAATCATTTCCTTTTTTCCCTTTTTTTACATTTAATTAACTTATTACAATTATTATTATTAATTGATATGGTAATAATAAATGATATATATGTTTATTATATATGTATTATATATTATAATCTACTCTTAAATCCGTGTGAAAGGTAAAAGATGATTTTATCTTTACTTATTTTTTAAAGATAGACAATACACTGAACTGAGAGACATTCTATAAAATATACAATAATTATATCGACTGTCCTAAAAGTTCAGAATAAAGGATTACTGATTGATTGAAATAAATAAGTTCCTCGTATCAACGGGTGGACCGTCAGCTTCTTTTTTTTTATTGCTTAGATGGTTGGACGAGCTCACAGCCCACCTGGTGTTAAGTGGTCACTGAAGCCCATAGACATCTACAACGTAAATGCGCCACCCATTTTGAGATATAGTTCTAAGGTGTCAGTATAGTTACAACGGCTGCCCCACCCTTCAAACCGAAACGCATTACTGCTTTACGGTAGAAATAGGCGGGGTGGTGGTACCTACCCGTGCGGACCCATAAGAGGTCCTACCACCAGTCCTTTGATCAATTTACGGAAAAAAATCATAATAGACAAAAGCCACCTATTTCCGAGTATTATCTGAAGCGGAATGCAATTTTTCTTTAATGTAATAGCCCTTGGCTCCATAGATCAAGTTAACATTAACTTGTATCAGCCTGAAAATTAATTAAAACATAGTTAAATGTCTTCATTATTTTTATTTCGAAATTCCTAACATAAATTTCTTAAGATAGATCAAATAAAACGGACGGATTTTTAGTATTGCAAAATGTATTGCTTAGCAACAAAAAAAACTGAAGGCACATAATGTGAGTAAATAGTTTAAATACAGTTTATATGGTAGGTACACAAATATTTACAAAAATATAACAGCTTCTATTAAGATTTTTGTCGGAATGTAATAATAAAATAACAAAACTTACACCTATAGGTTTTAGAGGTTTTATATAAAAAAAAACTGATATTGTAATATTGTGTCTATGTTCAGCAAAAGTCCAGTTATACAATAAAAGAACCGTCGAAAATTAATTATCTTTCAGTATTATTTTTTTCGCTGATGTTTCATGCATCCATATAATATATAAAATCGTGTATACAATACAAATGACTTAAACAGTTAAATGTATTGTTAAGAACTTCCCTCACGTTTTGGGAACCTTTTCACATCATCAAACAAAAACTTCCATTAAAATCGAAAATGAGCTTATTTCTGAATAATCAAAATTGAATAACAATGATACATCCTAAAAGATCACAATAGATACAAAATCAAGAACTTATTTCTAAATTTCTTCTCCAAAGTTAAATTAAGACCAGACAGTGGACGGATAAAAATAATATTCATAACGTATTTGCTAACGTAAATTTAACACCTCATTATTATTATAAAATAAATTAAATTTGTAAGGCACATAATATTTTAGTTTAGAATATACAAAGGCTTTTTGGTCCAAGAAGGGACATATTCATCAAGAGAATAAAAATTAAGTCTTTTCTATTAAAAACCCCATAAAATATTAAATTTAAAATAAAATAAAAAATGTTATTTTTAAATTCAACACGTGTCCTGAAATGTAAATTCAATAAAAAAGCATTTTTTTCTTCACCCTTTTGTATGCAATATAAAGTCTTATACCACCTCTTCGATTTTATATAATATTTATAGAATTTTTTTTTTATTATGCTTACGAATTTTTAACTAACTTTTCAACTTTAACAACTCATATTGTAATGTTCGTCATTTAACTGGATTTGCGAAAATTTATTTCTGTATAGAGCATTTCAATCCTTAAAAAATATTTAATTATAATCTGTATTTATATTGATATTTCATAACAGTATCAAATTTTCAAATTACAAACAAAAACATTTCCTTAACGTTATAAAATTACACTTAACACCTGGTGGGCTGTCAAACAATTCCTTATTTACAAAATTAAAAACAGGCATAACAAAAACAGAAGCATTACACAAGGTTTATACTCGTATAGTGACTATATAATAATACATTTTTAATAAAAATATGACAGCAAAATTTTAAAGACCAAGAATATTATATTTAGATGAGAAGTGATTAAGCTAGACCTGTTTACCTGTCATTTATTTTTATTAGTCTTCAATATATTTTTGTTATTTACTTCTGGCAAATGGTAACCAAAACTTAATTAAGTTTTAAAAAATTTATCCCGATGAGATTATTTATCAGAACAAAAGTATTGACAGACGGGCGGCTGCGTGAATCGCTAACATCTGGTGTGCCGAGAGAAAAATAAAATAGTCCTTTGTATCTAATCATTTATGTTACATTTCATCATAAATTTATGTAAAAAACATAAAAATATAATATAGTAATAAAAAACGTGTACAAAAAAAGGTTTTTTTAAAATGTAGAATGTATACAATCTCTTTTTTTGAAAATAAGAACTTATTTGTTATCGAAACATAGCATAGGGTAAATCTACACATAAATGCTGCAACCAAGTAAATTGAAATCTTCAAATTTTAGTTTCTTAAATAATGTAGACATGTATAGAATAATAGCTATATAATGTAATAAACCTGGTAAAAACGAGAAACGCGTTAACCATATTATTAAGTTTCTATATATAAGATTAAAATTGATTTATAAAAACACATACATTAATATCTAGTTCTTTTTTACCTGTACAGTTAAATTGGACAAATTCATGTTATTGCTACTATTTTCATTTACATGTTTTATTTATTGTATTTCAATAAGTAAATGTGCATAAATAACTCTACACTTAATTAAAGTCAAAGTATTCGGTAACGAATATAGTTATTGGAAATGGTTACTGAGTTCTCCGGCCGATAGTGTCGCCTGATCGTTACAATATAGTTTTATTTCACGTCTAGTCCTATGATAATGCACATAGGATTTTATCTCGCTTTCCCATTACTTCAGCTATAACACAGCGCAGAGCTGGCTAAATGTATATGCACAGTCAATAATCAATGATATATACATATGTTCCCTTATTAGGGACCTCTTACAAAACTGAGGGATGAGCTCTCAGCACGGTCAGTGTTAAGTGGTCACGCGAGCCCAGATTGAATCGTCTTGTGTTCCGTCATTGCAATAGAAAGATGATTTCTGTGAGGTACAAGAAGCAGGTTGTCACACCTACCCAGGCAGACTCACCTGCGACCTACCAATAGCTTCCTTTACGATTAATGTCACGACTTTGAAGTAGTCATTCGACTATTGTATTTTAAAATTGTATATACTGGCATACGCGCCATGTATTTTTTGTTGTTGTTATTAATAATATTTAATTTTATAAAAATATTAATTATAATAATTTCATTTTATAAAGAAAAACGTTATTATTAGAATATCATTTGGAAAACCCAATTGATATTTAAATTATAACGTTTTTTTTACGTATTACTTTTTTACTATAAATTCTTGGTAAGTAACAAACTGTTTTGCCATCATCTTGCATGCGTGGGTTTCTAATTAAACTTTCAACAAGACGCAGTACATAATTACATTAAGAAGCAGTTTCCACAACACTTAGTGTTCGTTACGTTGGTCCTAAACAGATATACATTTAGATATAAAAAAAAAACAAAACGAACTTTGTTCTATAAAAAAATAAATTTAAAAATGTATAAAATATATTAATGAAATGAAACAATTTTTTTTTAATTCGAGGAAAATGTAAATTTCTCGTTTAGTAAAAAATGTATATTTTTCATATATATATTAATGTTAGGATTGCAAATTTCCACAAATTTGACGTATTCAGTACGTAATTCAAATATAGTAACTTTAATTTCTGAATGTTTTTTTTTGTTACCAATTCTTATTTCACTATATTGTTAAAAATAATTCAACAATACTTTTAATTTTTCTATTGTGACTTAGATTCGAGCAACAGATATTATTGATTTTGAAATTTATTAAAATCACACGTTTTAAACTATTTGCAGATCCCGTCGAACGAATACGAAAATTAAGCAAAACCTTTCTATTCGATTTTAAATCTTATAAACTATACAGAAAGATCTAATTCGCAAACTTACAATGAAACTCTATAATAATAGTATTTAAATCTATAAAAGCGTGTATGTATACACAATAAATATATTCATAAAATCAATAATTGCACTAATAAATTTTTAGTTTTCATTAAAACTATTCCGCGTTGAGAGATCATTCGTATTTGTTTACGATGAAAACCTTTTTCAATATTGCAGTTATTATTTCTACAGACTATCCAAGTCTTATATGTTACTAAATCAAACTAATCACTAATTGTTAAGTGTAAATTTGTATACATTGACAGTTCAAAAGTGCAACAACCATGTTAAACTATATATTTTTTGTGCTATATCCGAAATACGTTTTTTTTTTCTTACAAATTGAAACTATTCAAAAAATCGATTAATCGAATCGCGAATACAAACTGCCTATTTTGAGATAGGTAAAGATTTATACCCGTTTTTTTATTGCCCTTGTAGGCAGACGAGCATACGGCCCACCTGATGGTGATTGGTTACCGTCGCCCATGGACTTCAGCAAAGCCAGGGGCAGAACCAAACCGCTGCCTACCGTAGAAATGTCTTCATGTTTGCGATGCCTCCCTATACGTTGCTATGGTGATTGTTAGCCGGTTGCTAGATTAGCAGCGTATAACAACAGGTAAAAGAAAAACCGTGTATTTAGTTCACACGCGGCAAAAGTGAAAGCTTCAGAACTATTCTGTCTCATTCACTCACACGTGTTTACTGTCGTAGACTTTTGTCTCTTTCTAGTGTCGCTTTTTCGTTTCGAATGAGAACGGCGCTCAATAAATTTGCACTTTAATAATAATATAGAAGAGGAAACATTTAAAATAGTTCAGTCGATAATATCAGAGCGGTCCAAGATTCATACCTCGGTGCTGTGAGTCTGGATGCGCACTTTCTTCTGGCTTCCGTTCCTGTTTAAGGGCGGCGAATGTCCCGAGTACCCTGGGTTCTGTATACCCAGGCCGCCCGGTTCCCCTTCTCTTGGTCGCGGCTTCTTCAGCGAGGACCGCAGCGGCGACCTGGTGATGGTGCTGGCATCCGACAGCCCCGTAAGCGTTGTGGCGGTTGTATTCATGGAGGCGACGCTGCCGTGGCCGTTGGTGCTGTACGGCTTACCGGAAGCGTCCGTCATCGATATCCCTATAATACATAAGTTATCATCACTGCCTCAGAAAGCATGGAAGGTAGAGGGTTTCTTTTTTTTCCTACCGATGCTGATAGCCTTGAGAGGCTGTTTCAGCTTCGCCCTAACGTGTGTAGGTGAGTTCACGGGGCTCAAACCGGAGTGTTGCTAACACTGACACTAACACTCTTGCTAGGGGTAAGAGCAGTGCGTCGCAGAATCTACCACCGGATCGGAAACGCGACCCAAAGGAGCACGCACCATTATGCATAGGGGAAAAGTTGAAAAATTGTCTACCTTTAAACAGAACATTGTAGTTGGGAGACTCCCGAAAGTGCGCTAATGTAGGAAATGATATGATATATAGCAATCTTAAAGAGTTTTAAAAAAAAATTCAACTTGTTACTATGGCGCCACCTTAATGGCTCCCTTTCGTTTTTTTTAAAACTAACATCTCTTTTAAATGTGGCACGAACGAAAAAATAAACAAGGATATTTTCTATTTCTTTCATATTTTCCCAATATGTAGGTTAAATGATATACGTGGCGTATTTTTTGTTCTATTAGTTTTTTTTATTTATTGCACTTCATTTACAATATTGAGTTAAATTACTGTACAGTAACCGCATGTAGTTCATTTTTTATCGACTACTATATAGATGCCTCAATTGCATTGTATAGCAGGTATCCCACGCTTCAAAGTGGAACGCACTACTGCATCGTGGCTAAAATAAACAGGACAGTTATATCTACCCGTGCGGGCTCACAATACGCCCTCCTACCATTATTAGTAGTATTACTATCGCACGAGAATGCACATGATTTTTCAACAAATAGATTTCTTATAGCATTTCACCGGTCACCGTTTTCGCCAAACCCGTCGCTTGCGACGAAGGGCTCGACGAGTAAATCAACCCATAGACACAGCCCACTGTGTTTCTCGCCTGATCCTCTCAGTGGGTCGCGTTTCCGATACGGTAGTAGATTTTGCGAAGCACTGCTCTTTGTAGAGCTAGTGTTAGCAAAACCTCCGGTTTGAGCCCCGTGAGCTCACCTACTCGCCCGGTTACGCTGACATAGCCTCTCAAGGCTATCAGCTTAGGTACAAAAAAAACCATGCATTTCACTCACAGCAATAGTATTAAATAAAAAGATCACATGAAATGTTTTAACAAAAAACAATTACCTCTTCCATCTTTGAAGCCGGGGTTGTTGATGGTCGTACTGTCAGGTTCGCCCAGGGGATCCGTGGGATCTCCTCCAACTCTTCGTGAGAACAGGGTGTCGTACAACGACATTATGAACAGCACTGAATTAATTACTATGCATACTATCTGTAATGAGAAAGAGATACTTAAAGTAAAGAGGATTATCATCTACGTAACTAGACGCAGGGAACTAGCTAAGCACAAGTGCCAATAACACTAGTTCCACTCTTTGCGATTATCTTTGGTCAGACATTATGAACTTTGACGTCATTATTCAATATTCTTTGACTAACATGACGCACCGCTTAAATGTTTCTTTTAAATTCGAATAAATTTAGCTGAGCTTGTCACCGGCCTTTCGTGAGACAAGTAAAATCAGTTAACACGCGGATTTTCTGGTCCAAGATCATATTATCGCACGAGAACGGAATTCGAACGGATTTCATCATGCAATACTATTATTGAAATCAATACGGTCAGTTCGATACAGTTTAAAAAATATTGTTTAAAGCGAATGGTTTTGTAATTTGATTCAACAATATCACAATTGGATAATACTTTGAACCTTATCTGTGTTTGAACCGGAACGAGTGAGTGTATCAAGACAGAAATAGGGAGGATGATAGGTGGACCATCTTCCAGTGTGGACACGCCCTTCTACCTCTATTCCGAATTTTATTATTATTATTATAAGTGTATTAAACATTGCCTCGTCTGGGAAGACGGCAGGACACACACCGGCGAGGTGGGCAACATTATTATTATTATAGCGTCGACGCGATGAGGACTATCTTTGAAATCAGAAAAAAAAAATCTTAGGTGTTTTTAGAGGAATCTTCAAATATCACGTTTAAGAGATTGCAAATATTACCAATAAATATTACGTAATTATGTCTTGCCGCTCTGAATCCGAACAAACTCGCCTAATCAGTTGCGGATGACAAATGAAATGCTTCCATTCAATCCACACTATAATGTTTGTGCAAAAAACGTATGGGCGTGCGCGAGTTTCTATAATGGCTTTCTCATTTCCTACTGTTTCTGTGTTCTGAAGTTTAGAATGAAACAATTACCTGGACGTAAAACGCCTCTCCTCTCTTCAAATAGAAACCCCTGTCATCGCCTTGGACGGCGAACAGACCGGCTGCCGCTATTGACAGTAATGCTGAAATTTCGCGAATTATTAATTAAATCAGGCCAAACTTGATGCCGGCTAATTAAGTTTTAAACAACTTTGTTTATTGGGTAAAATGGCGATCTCCCGGCTCCCTTTATGTTAAGTTATTACCGGATAGATATTGCCGGCTAATTAAGTTTTAAATAGCTCTGTTTATTGGGTAAAATGGCGATCTTCTGGCTCCTCTTATGTTAAGTGATTACCGGATATCCATTTGAATGCCGACACCCACTTAGAGACACCAGGTTGAAGCATCAATTGTATTATGTAACGATCCACTCAACCCTTCAAATCGAATCGCTTATCTGGTTTGCGGTTGAAATAGGCGAGATGGAGATACCAACCCTTGTAGGCATACAATACTCCTTAAAACCAGTAAATGCCAGTTGTATGCGAATTCCAATCTGAGTATGTTGATATAATATCAATTGATCAGATAATGTAACCGATTGCCCATTTTATGGCAAATTCTTTAGTCACTTCTTACGACACTTCTTTCTTCTTACGCCGAGAAAGGAAAAAAACCGTTTATTGGTTTGATTGAATTGGTGAAATACCTTTACCTTTCATGCATAAAATATTGCCTATTTAATAACTGAATCTTACGAAGAAATCGACTGCAAGGCAATATGCATTTTGAGATTGTGTTACTACTACATCAGCGTGCAATAATAGTTTAATCTAGAAAATTACATCCAATCTCGCACTTTCAACCTAGCGGGACTTAATTCGACCTGGATATTGATATAGTTCCTAGAGTTCTTGAAATTGTACAACAACTGGCTGCATTTATATTCAGTTTGAATTAGTATTTAACTCCTAATGAACTATCGTCGACTCGTTATGTTGAAGATTTTAATAAATAAGTCCTCGTGGCCTAAAGGACAAGACGTCCGGTGCATTCGTATGTAGCGATGCACGTGAGTCCGCACGGATAGGTACCACCACCATACGTATTTCTGCCGTAAAGCAGTAATGCGTTTCGGTTTGAAGGGCGGGGCAGCCGCTGTACTGTAAAAAGTGAGACCTTCAACCCCACCCATCCAAGCAACAAAAAAAAGAAAAAAAAATGCTAGCCGTGGGCCATATTTTCATTATCATTCATTACCAACCACGCCATTAATAATGTAAGTAGACATTCGGAAAAAACTGAAACATCTATAGCATGAGCCACATATGATATCACCGGACCTTACACGTGCGATCGCAGCAGATGGGTGAATGGGCCCACCTGGTGTTAAGTGGTTAGATAGATTTCATAGCGTGAATGCCGCCATCCAACTCGAGACATGAATTAGCAAGATGATTGTAATCATCTGTGCACATCGTTATGCGTAAATATACAACAAGATGTATTCATTTTACCGATAAATACGCATGTTTATAAATTTTGCGGGTTGGATTTTCTGCTACACGTTGTTATTTCTCCATCGCGGAAGTTTTGTTGTTTGTACTCGTATCGAGCGATTGCGGCCGAGTAAAAATTTCTCTAAGCCGCCATAGTTGCACAAGTTCTAAGGTCTCAATTTAGTTACAACGGCTGCCTCTCCCTTCAAACCGAAACGCATTACTGCTTCACGGCGGAAATAGGCGAGGCAGTGGAACCTACCCGTGCGGACTCACGAAAACAACTGGGTGGGTAGCTTGTTTTTAATCTACGACTGCTTATAGATGAATAGGACGCACTTACTTGCCAACAGAGCTAAAGACAGCTTCATCATAACCAGGTGCGTGTACTTCATGGCGACACGTTCTTTTGACGAGATCATCGCTAGCTGAAGCACTGACAGTATGCAGAAGATCCCCAGGATCGTCACGCCTACTACTGCGACCACTCCCGAAATGTAAACGGCAGCTGTGGAAGGTAAAAAAAAATCAATCTATTTAATTTTGACTAAGATTAAAACTATTATATTTTTACGGTTTAACCTCGCGTTTATTATATCCAAATTTTCGAATACTTTAGTTTATCTAGTAGTAGGACGTCTTGTGAACCCGCCCGGTATGTAAAACTACCCTGCCTGTTCCTACCGTGAAGCAGTAATGCGTTTTGGTTTAAAGGGTGGGGCAGTCGTCGTATTGCATAAACCTTTCCGCAGACCGGAGACTTATGTCTCATTTACGTCGTTGATGTCTATGGGTTCGAATAACAATTTAACCCCAGATTGGCTGTGAGCTTGTCCACCCATCTAAGTAAGAAGCATCTAAGAAAATTTGAATACAATATTAAAATGTCGAACGATCCGAGAAAAGCGTAAAAAATAGATCTCTTAATCAAAGTATCTTTCGATGTTGGATATTACAGAGTTAGGATAAAACCTTGCTTAAATATGATGTTTCCCTTCATATACATCAGACCATGTATAAGTGAAATTTACCTCATGAAATTTAATTACTACTCCTGTTATTTACACTAAATAATAGGATCTCACCATCAGCTCAGAATAACGCGTAACCTTCGCACACAAAAACCGATAGAGTTGTTTTGTGTCAGTCCTATATGTAGGGCTTGTGCAAACAGACTGACCACAACAATATCCCGTACTAAATAGAACAGACAACTGACTGACATTAAGGCCACAAGTGACTTGAGTCACGCGAATACGCAACTTTCCTATTATTACTCATTTTTATTTTGCGAACTTTGTATACACCGTTGCTGTGGACGTTTTATGCGAACAGCTGATATTACCGATGAGAGTTTAACATCACCGAGCATCAATGGTCAAAAGGGCTTAGTCGACAAAACACAGAACCGCGCCGAAGTGATGTAAAGTATTGTTTCATTCAAATTATCGCAGGATTCCTACTTTGGGGACTGTTTTTAATTCCTTCATTTCAATGGATCTAATATAGATATTTAAAAATCGTTTTATTGAGATATCAAGAGAGCTTCACTTTATTATGTAGTCATCATAAAAATGTGTCCATAAAACTAAATATCCGCACATTTATTAGTTACTTACTATTACTAGTCATAAAGTTTGTATTCCAATATTTGTATTTAGTTCACATTAACCGTGTTTTCGAGTATTTAATAACGGAGCGAGTGTCAAGGTTTTTGTATCATGCCACTGGACACTTTTCCAACTAAAAGCCTTTCTTGTCAACTAATGTTGTTTTATTTCGCTAATGGATATCATATTTAATTCGTGTCACACTAATAAAATTCTTGTTAACTGGATTAATATTTTTCTGTACATTAGCAATGTATGTTATGGTGACTTCATTTCTTGTTAATGAATGTCATGTTTTCGACTACGGGTATATGCTTGTTGAGGATAATGACCATAGGCTAAGGTTAATAGTGCAGTATCTGGATGTTTGAGAAAAGCGCTCTAAAACAAATTACAGAAATCTGGGAACGAAATTTATTTTTTATTGCTTAGATGGTTGGACGAACTCACAGCCCACCTGGTGTTAAGTGGTTACTGGAGCCCGTAGACATCCACAACGTAAATGCGCCACCCACCTTGCGATATAAGTTCTAAGGTCTCAAGTATAGTTACAACGGCTGCCCCACCCTTCAAACCGAAACGCATTACTGCTTCACGGCAGAAATAGGCAGGGTGGTGGTACCCACCCGCGTGGACTCTTAAGAGGTCCTACCACCAGTAATTACGCAAATTATAATTTTGCGGGTTTCGTTTTTATTACATCCTTCACCGTGGAAATCAATCGTGAACATTTGTTGAGTACGTACTTCATTAGAAAAATTGGTACCCGCCTGAGATTCGAACACCGGTGCATCGCTCAACACGAATGCACTGGACGTCTTATTCGTTAGGCCACACGACATACGACTATATGTTGTATATGGTTGTTCTGGTGAATATAACAACGACATGAATTACAAAATACATTTAAACATTTTAAACCACTCGAGTTTAATGTGTTTTACGATTGTAGTTTAAATATAAGAAAAATTAAATAGAAATTAATAGAAATATAATTTCTAATGGAAACCAGATCAGATAACGTTGTACTACAAAATCGTCACACTTGATTGAGTCGAAGCGGTAAATACGGCTTGCGTCACTATCTATGAAGTAATGTGAACTGAATATTTTAACACCTCGGTGTTGGGTACTCGCGTTACAATTTCAGAGTAACAGAATTTAATGATAAGGCGCGGTTTGTAATTATCGAATGGTATATTACACTTTAAGTTTATTGTGGCCTTCTTATGAAAAATAGTATATTGCACTCATTGGGAAGGAAAATAAGAAAAGGCTTAGCCTCGGCTAAAAATTATATGTGATCTGAGGTTTACTTTTTTACTTTCCAAGGGCTGTATACTATTTTTTTGTCCGACAAAGGTGCAAAGCGGCAACTTTGTTTAGCGCAGCGAGATGAAAGTTGCCACTTTCCGCCCGGAAGGGAAAAAACAAACTTATCTTCAACACTAAACTAATATAAATTTTAGAATTCTTTAAGACAAATATGTGAACATGGGTAGCTTTCGTTATGATGAGAAGTATACTTGGCTACATTGTTAAAGTTTCGTTACAAACAATATTTAAAATTTGAAAGTAGTGTGAACTTTTTTGAGAGTTGTAGGAATAAACACAAAATCTTTAAAGAATTGTGTAGTTAAACTTCAAGTTATTATCAAAGATTTATTAACGATATTAAATATAATCGAAATGATTTACTTAGATATCGTTTTTCAGAGGTTGTAATGAATGCTAGTTATGATGATATAACCGACCATGACGATGCAAAAAAATAACCACCATTACGAGACAATGGGATGACATTGAGAATGCAACCAACGGTGGAATATAATTATGTTAACACGCAATTACTGTGGCTAAACTGTTGGAGCAATCTTACAGATTCCAGAAAATTCGAATTGTTGCTTCTGAAATTATTGTGTTAAAAGATCTTTAGTTGGTTCTTTATAATCGTATGTAGTGGCTTGTTGATATAATACCAATATTTGCAAGTTAGGCCTCCCCGAATGTGTACGAGAATCTTTCCGATTTCTTTAGTGAAGAAAATCTACGCTTCAATGAGGTAGACGGCTAATGACCAATGCAATAAAGACTAATCGTGATTTAAGTTGGGCAGCGGTATTCATGTCGTTGTCTGAGTTTCAATAATCGCTTCATATTAGATGGTCCGTTTTTAGCTAATAATAAATTGTAAGCAATGTGTTATAGGCCTTAAGTAATTTGAAAAAAAAAGTGTTTGCCGTTTAAATTTTGTAATCGTTAACAATATAAACTTAATATAGACAGATGGTCTAGTGCCTTTCAGATCAGATCATTGAAATTTGTTACAATCGTACAGGGACTTTATTAATAAAACCCGTTAAAACTAATTAAATTGGTAGTAAAATTTTATTGAGTATCTTCAAGACACGTTCCGTTGGATACAAGACGAAGCGTAAAATGTGTTAGTAAAAATCTGACGTCAGTTCTAGAAGTGTGCAACCTCCGCCTTCGTCGGACCGGTTTGTGTCTACAACATTTACATACCAAATAACGCAGGTCAAAAGTTTGAAACGAGCTTTATATTCACAAAGCGATTTCAAGAAGCTCTTTCAAACATGGTATGTTTGTGTTTTAATCTAAATTTGCCGTGAATTTTGTCGTCAGACGACTATTTATTTATACAATATAAAATTTAACGACCCAACCGATATTTGAGTCACAAACACTATCAGTTGAATTATTAAATTATCCTTAATTCGTGTTCAATCCAATTCATGTTTAAATTCGTTTGATTCAGTACTGTATGTAAATGTAGACTAAAAAAGCGACAACTCAATTGTAAAAAGACTTTATAAACACTAATGTTCACACGTATTCGTCACTTTTGTCGGAAAGTGAAATCCAATTCAAATTAGTACGGTTTTTGTGGATTCGCTCTGGAGACCACGGAAGGTTTTTTTATTTTATTGTTATTGCTTAGATGGATGGAAGAGCTCACAGCCCACCTGATGTTAAGTGGTTACTGGAGCCCATAGACATCTACAACGTAAATGCGCCACCCACTTCGAGATATAAGTTCTAAGGTCTCAGTATAGTTACAACGGCTACCCCACCCTTCGAACCGAAACGCATTACTGCTTCACGGCGGAAATGGGCGGGGTGGTGGTACCTACCCGTGCGGACTCCCAAGAGGTCCTACCACCAGGTCACTACTGTTTCAATAATACAAAAACACAAGTCAATCGCCGTGGGTTATAAATTAAGCAAAAACGGGGAAACGTTCTAATAATTTTGAAAGCGGTTTTAATACTTTTGAATTTAACGTTTCTCGTACGACAAGACAGGTTAAGCGACATATTTGCACGTCTCAAAATGCATCAAGTGAGTCATGATATCTAATAAAATATGCGGCATTATGCGGTTGTATTCTTTCAATGCAATGCCGTGACCAATTCAGGTGAACAGTAAAGTAATTGTTACAATAGAGGTATGTCATTTTCTGTTGTGGAATAATGGTTTTTTATTGTGTTGTACGATTGATTGTGAATATAAAAATGTTTCATTTAATATTGTGGTTCTGATGATTTTTCTAATCCTATATACCATACTTACCATACAGTGGAGTGAGTTTACATAGATTTTGTTATTTGTGCTAACATTCAGTTTTAGTTTAACTTGTTTACATGGACTTCTTTTTTTTTTATTGCGTGGACGGATATTCATACTCAGCAGTGGGATGAAAGGTAGGTAGCTTATAATCTTTTCGAGGGCTCATATTATTTACATACTGAACTTCGTCAAAATTGGTACAGTGGTTTAGGTGTGTGAAATTCATAGAGAGCTACTTTTGTAGCTATTAATAATATTACGAATATATTAGGTATGTATGTAGGTACTCGTATATATTTAACTATTTAATGTACAGTGAATTATGTTTCCGAGAAATATTAAAATGACATGTTTTATTTTATTGAATTCGCTGGTTCGGTCTAGTTTAGGGGTAGGATAGCCGTAATGCAAATGAGCTTTTAAAACTCATGTTTCAAGCTGTGATGTCTAAAATTCAACATGTAATGATTGTAATAGTCATTTGTCACTAATTCCCCCAAATCGAGTGAAATCAAAAATATCTCTTATTCTAAAATCGAATATTGCGGTCATCTTGGACGTTGGTGGACTGGACTCATAACAACATATTTATCGGATGCTTTTACAATACTGTAATAGAGAGTAGTTGCCTTGGAAACATCATAAACACATTTATTAGCTTAACCAATTCAATTCGACGATCACGAATCCATCGTGATGGGCCCTCGTCTAATTTTATTCTATGCCGAATCCTAATAGACGCTGTAACGGATGAAAAATAGATGTACGGCGATTTCGACATACCGAGAAACGTAAAATTTAATCATATTTATCTGCCGAGTTCTGAGCTAATAAAATCTACTCGTACTGTACAGACAGTACTCACCAAGAACTCAAATAATTTTGTTTTGTACACATTATATTATATTTAATTTAAACAATAATAATTATAATAAACAGATGACGTGGATTACTTTTTAACAAGCCTTTATTATTCTCGTTTTTTAATGAATTAGTTATGTTAGCAATCAATTACATATTTTTGAATACAAATATATCCGAACTATACATATAACATATACTGGTGGTAGAGCGTCGTATGAGTCCGCACGGGTAGGTACCACCACCCTGCTTATTTTTGCCGTGAAGCTGTAATGCGTTTCGGTCTGAAGGGCGGGACAGCCGTTATACTGTAAAAACTGACACTAGAATTTCTGTCTCAAGATGGGTGGCGGCATTTACGTTTTAGATGTTTTTGATGGGCTTTGGTAACCACTTAACACCAGGTGGGCTGTGAGCTTGTCCACCCATCGACGCAATAAAAAAAAATAAAAAAATTTAAATCAAATGATACATCCTCCTCAAGATCTAACAGGCCAGAAAACCTTACAAGACATGATAAGCCTTCGGCTATTAACCAGGAGACAATCCTCATATTTTGTCTTTTGCAGTACTAACTCTCTCAAACTTTTTAATATTCCTAGGAATTTCTATTTTAAATACAGATGGTTACGCAGTGAGCCCTAGCGGTGGTGCCACCTTTCAACCTATTCAGACTGCAATAGTTTTCCGGTTTTGAGACTAGCATATTCAATAGTAAATTGAAACTTCGATATCATGTTTCAAGATGCTCGGCGCATTCAGGTCGTTCTTTCTATGTGCTCTGGGAACCATTCAACAAAAAATCTAGACGAGATTAGACGGCAAGACCGAGGCTAGGTATTCGCATCTTGCACACAATTATTGTACGCGTCTGATTAAATCTACACAGGAACATGACTAAGCGCTAGTAATAATGTCCTAAGCGGTATCCTCTCGACAGCTATGTCATGGTTACGAGGAAAATTCAAAGGCAGCAAGTACGTGGAATCCCATGTGTGAAAACATTATTCATTAAATTTGACGATTTTACCCGTTCCAATTGGCGCTACGCAGAAAACATTGTTCGCTAACGACTGCAGCATTGTATATGGATTGAATTTAGCGATATTGTACGGAGAATGGCTTACTGGTTGTTTGTGTCCTTAGTACTTTCAAAATCAACACCAGGTGGATCTTAAACCAAACCTTGTTTGAATTTATTGTACGTGTCGAACTTAAAAATCTCTTTCATTTACTAAACAAAGGAAATAATGTATTTACGAATACGTACCCGATTACGAGCGTACGGGGTTTTGTCATTGACGTATTTAAATTTAAATAGTATGTAAAACTGAATAGTAATATTTAAGTGCTTTATTTTCCTTTACTAGGTGTTCACGAGGTTGAAGCGAGTGTATTATATATAACGGCTGTTCCTTCAAAGCACATCGCAAGACTGCTTCACTACAGAAATTGTCAGGATGGTGGTACCAGTCTGTGCGGACTTGTAAACCACCAGTAAATGCCGATTAGTGGTCGCAGAACGCTGTTATAATTATTTTTTATTTTATTCTTACCTAAGCTTACCCTTGAGAGGCTATATAAGCGTCGCCTTAACTAATAGGTGAGCTCACGGGGCTCAAGCGACGAGAACGATGACCGGTGCTTGAGGTACCTAAATGCACCGTTAGTGGATCGGGAGGATCCGAAATGACGTGTTTGGGGCGACGTCGACTGCTTTCTATTCTTTATAATTAATACTCAGAGACAGCTCTTTTCATTCTATGGTGAAGCCCTTAGTTGCCTTTTGCCACCCACGGGAGAAGATAGGGTGGTGATATTTTAAGTGCACATCACATAGTCGAACATTTTTGGATATATTTAGAGCTTCAAAGCGTTTAACAAACTGTTATGGGCGTCATGTTTCGTCGTGAATCCTAATCGACCATTGCATTGAACACCTGTGCAACCCAATTCAGCCACATCGAACAAGTTAGTATGCGCATCTGCTCCATCGCCTATTTGTGACGAATTGGACATGGAAGATTTTACGTACATCAAACATAAGATTTATGA
This sequence comes from Bombyx mandarina, assembly GCF_030267445.1. NCBI lineage: Eukaryota > Metazoa > Arthropoda > Insecta > Lepidoptera > Bombycidae > Bombyx > Bombyx mandarina. The sequence continues at coordinate 17,763,918 of NC_143234.1, forward strand.
ATTTGTTTCCATGTAACGATCGACGATTTGTATATGAAGTTTAAGCAATTTTACGTTGGCACTGTATGATTCTAAAATTGATCATTGTAATTTAATTTGTATTTTATGAGGTCTTCGATACTAAAAACTTTCTCAAAGCCGTATTGTTAATTCATACACACAATTATCGATTTTTCGAATACATACTCGCGGCCGAAGGCGATTGTAGTGTAACATTGTTTTTTTTTATAAAGTCAATACATTTATGTGCCAAGTATTGGAATAATAGATAAATAATAATAAATAACTGGAAACAAATCAGGCACGCTCATCCGGCCGCAATTTAGGATTCCCTGTGTTATGAGTACCATAGACAATAGGTACTCAGACAAAGCGGAAACAAACCTGTTCATCACACAATGTTGGCACTATATCGGAATCATAGGCACGACCATCGGCGCAACAGTCAGAGTTACTAACTATCGCATCACCGAGTCAGCCAATCATTGAAATCAAACGTTAGATTATATTTATTAAATACTAGCTGACCCGGCAAACTTCGTAGTGCCTCAATCGATAAATAAAAGACCTAAGCTTTTGTTTAAAATAAACTTAAAACAAACTAAAGGAATCCGTCCGATGGGGGACACATCAAAAGAAAAAACAAAATTGTTATTTTTATTTAATTCTGAGCATTTTCATATTTATCTACCTTTTAAACCTTTCAAGACCAAAATTAGCCAAATCGGTCCAGCCGTTCTCGAGTTTTAGCGAGACTACCGAATAGCAATTCATTTTTATATAATAATATATAGACCAGAACGAGATACATTACTAGTTTTCTATAACAAATGAAGGATGTCATAAAGCAGTTATGCATAAGAAATAACATTGTTTTCGCATTACGTGGCTGATACGAGGAGGCACACACGGGCTTGGCGTCTTACACAACGCACATGTTTGAAAAAGGTGTTACAAATATTGGCGTTTGTCATGTACGGGCGTTGTTACTTTGAGATCGGTTTTTTTTTGTTGTTTAGAATGACTGTCAACGAACTGGTACGTGCGACAGAATACGAAACGAGACATTCGAAAACACTTCATTGTTGTGACCACTTTCAAAATGCTTAAGAGAAAATATTTGCACGCCTTAATGATAATCAGATTAGTTGCAAATTGTCACCGAACAAAAGCGAATCGTTTTTGCAAAGGAAATAAGTTTCTATTTTGTATGAACGAAATATGTTTCTGTTCTTAAATTCTATTACTCATATATTTTTTTAAATCGCATGTACGTAACGTGAATCGATGCGTGTTCACACATACTTTCCATTAATCTTTCGTTAGCAATGGTTTACATATTCAATGTCATAACAGAGAGCTACGTTTAAAAGCGTCTGTTCATCTGCCTAAAGTAAAATATTTATTTTAATTTTATAAAATATATTATGCTAGGATTTGATTTTTAACTAGGAAAACTGATAACAAGTGACTGCCGGCGCCGATGCTTAGAAGTAGCGAATGAATGTGTTTAATATTTTTAATTATTATTACAATACAATGTTGTTGAACGGAATAACTAGCAGCTCGTGTTGTAAGTTGTAAGCACGTTTATGTCGGTTCACTGTCTTGCTTATCTCTGCCCAGAACAATCATGTGTTCCCGCTTAAATGTCTCCAGAATTCAAATATGTGTGTATGTAAAAAAAAAATTGTATACGCAATTCAATTGTGGTCTATAAGATCCAGTAGGATGTGTGTTCGTCAACCCGTGTATATACCTCTACAAAAAAAATAGCTGCGCTTGATTTCTAAGTCAGTGTCAGAGCCCATAGATGTCGCCACATGCCACTCACCATATTGAAAGTTAAATTTAAGTCCCAAATGTTATGTAGGTATCACGATTGTTCTGCCCTTCAAACTCGAAAGGATTTTTGATTTGATTGGTTTGCGGCCGAAATAGGCAAGATCGTAGTAGTATCATTCCGTGTGAGTTCTCAGTGTAGTATATAAGTAGTCGAGTACAGGAAAATTCCGCTACTTTATACGTAATTGCATTCCAAATAAACAGTTAAGACGGCACTAAAACTAATTACTCAACACATTAGTTGACGATTACGACCAATGAACTGAGAAAACTTGACCCCTAAATGTAATCTATGCGAAGTCTAGCTGGATAGAAATATAGAAAGGCTTATTGGACTCAACTGTGACCAAATAATTTTTTTTTAAATATTACTGTTAAGAAAGTACCTGCCATTTTCCCAAGGTAGCTTTTAAGTTTAGGTAAATAAAAAACGTTTTTTTTTTATGTTGTCTCAGCATTCACTATATAAACATTGCCGAGAAATAGGAAGTCCTTATCAAAGTTAGCATAGATAGGACTTTGATTTAAAACATGCTGTGACCGTAAACAATTTAAATACGTGAGTCATAAGCATAGTCTTAGTGTAAATTAAGACATTTTTCAATTTTTTTTTGTAATAATAAAATTTTTATGATAATATCACTCAGCGTTCATTTACATTTTGTACGGAATTGTCGATAATGCTGGAAGTCCCACATCAAGACGGTACGCGACCGTGCCGCCTTCATTCTAGGACGTCTCTACCCGATGATATGTAGGCGAAGTAAAATGTCCCTTAGAAATAAGGTGACACTCTACAAAACTTGCATACGCCCCGTCATGACCTATGCAAGTGTAGTGTTCGCTCACGCGGCCCGCATACACTTAAAATCCTTCCAAATCATTCAATCCCGTTTTTGCAGGATAGCCGTCGGAGCCCCGTGGTTCGTCAGGAATCTCGACCTCCATGACGACCTGGACTTAGAGTCCATCAGTAAGTATCTGCAGTCGGCGTCCATGCGCCACTTCGATAAAGCGGCACGACACGAGAACCCTCTCATCGTGGCCGCCGGTAACTACATTCCCGATCCTGCGGACAGAATGGAAAGCAGTCGACGTCGCCCAAAACACGTCATCTCGGATCCTCCCGATCCACTAACGGTGCTTTTAGGTACTTCAAGCACCGGTCACCGTTCTCGTCGAACCCGTCGCTTGCGACGAAGGGCTCGACGAGTAAATTAACTCTCAGACACAGCCCACTGAGTTTCTCGCCGGATCTTCTCAGTGGGTCGCGTTTCCGATCCGGTGGTAGATTCTGCGAAGCACGGCTCTTGCTAGGGTTCGTGTTAGCAACATCGTCAGGTTGAGCCCCGTGAGCTCACCTACTAAAGTTAGGGTTACGCTGACATAGCCTCTCAAGGCTATCATCAGCTTAGGTAGAAAAAAAAAAAAAAAAAAAGCTGGAAGAGTGAAACCTGCTGGGTAAATGCAGATGGAGTGTACGATGCTGGACTCAAATACAACGATCAACCCCCCTAAGCCACCCAATGCTGAGTGTGGGTTTCTTTCGTGTTTTTTCAATTCTTAGGCCGGTTACAGTGCTCCACCGACCGTCTGTGCGTACGTCAGTCGCGCTTGTCGTTTATATGAAAATTCATAAATCATTACAGTGCTGGACTGACCGTACGCACGCGTATATTGCTACGCACTGCGTACGAGGACCGTCGGTCTAGCGCGTCCGCATGCGTGCCGTCGGTCGACCGACGCGCTATGGAAACAAATGAACGCGTTCTGTGCTGCACCGATGGGTGGACCGACAGTACGGATGTGTGTATCATCATCAAAAAAAGCGATTTCGTATTGAACATGGCCAAATATATCGACACCGAACGCATAATCACCGAAGTTCATCTTCGTGAACCTCTCTGGGACAAAGGCCACGTGTTATATAAAGAACGCGATGCCAAGTTAAAGGCCTGGCAAGAAGTATAATTTATCAAAACTTTTAATCGACATTCTCAAGTAATTAAATTTTGTTTTTTGATCTTCGCGCAATAATGAATATAAAGTAGTGAATTCCCCTTGCAATGCTCTTTGGACGACGATTGGATGTACGTGATATCTACGTCTTTTGTTACTTAAACGTTTTCGAAAATAAGCAGCAATTACACTATTTGCAAACGCTTCCATTTCGTGTACCGACTATACCAATCTGGTCAGATTGTTGGTCAGGAGAGCACTGAATGAAGCAAACTGACGATCGGTTAATGCGTACCGTCAGGACGGAACGTACGCACAGACGGTCGGTGGAGCACTGTAACCGGCCTTACGGTTTTGAACAACGCGCATCCAGACCTTCCTCGTGGTTCTGACTAAATAATCAGTCCATTTCTATTATTGCCTACGTATGTTTCTGCATCTACGATTTATTGACAATTCAGTCTATTCTGCGATATTTATCATCATCTCTCCGACCTGCCAATTGCCTCTTTAAGCATAGTCCAATAAACTAGCAGTATAACACAGATAAACTCTTTGTACTCATGGCGAAGGAAGGCGTTTAGGCACATTAGTTAGATGGAAGGAGCATTGTTAAGTTGCCTACTACCTAACTGGACTACTAAGGACTCAGTCCATTACGTTATCTGACTGAGTACACACACTAGCTACTCAGTTATTATGAGATTCAATATTAAGCTCACCGTTGGCCTATCGTCAGTATACATTTTTAAAGCGCTCAGAAAAAAATCTTGTGTTTTATTGTCATTGACATATCGTCGCTGTCAAACCAAAATCTGTTATATGCAAAAACTCTATTTTTATTTAACGAGTAAAAACATTTTCGTATAAAATTTTATATGAAGGTGAATTTTTAAGAACTATATCAAATGAAAGCTATAGATAAATATTAAAGCTAGACACATAACAGTTTTTTTATACGGTAGATAGGGCTGTGAACTATACGAAAATATCAAAAAGTAAAAATCTCAAAAATTGCACATAGCACATTTTGGTTTGACTACGACGATATTCGAAGCAATATATGTAATAACAATAAAAGCGCGATAGTAAAACATAAAATTAGTTTTACAAATACTGTTTATATTTAAATTTACATGCATTCCATAATCAAATACTTTCCCTCTACGGGTATTCAATTTAAGCAAACGAGATTATCGTGACGAACATATTACGCACATAATATTTTGAACGTCAAATTCTCTAACCGCTAATGAATATCCGAGGACAGGCTAATATTGTTCGCGAGCTGTTGAATAATGTGTGCCTACGTGTTTACTTACACGATTAATTATTGAATTACCAGTATAGCTTACGTAAGTACGATACATGTTAAGTAAAAACAAATTTGCCTGAAATTATTTTTATTGCTTAGATGGATGGACAAGCTCACAGCTCACCTGGTGTTAAGTGGTTTCTGGAGCCCATAGACATCTACAACGTAAATGCGCCACACACCTTGAGATATAAGTTCTAAGATCTCAGTATAGTTACAACGGCTGCTCCACCCGTCATACCGAAACGCATTACCGCTTCACGGCCGAAATAGGCAGGGTGGTGGTATCTACCCGCGCGGACTCACAAGAGTTCCTACCACAATTAGACTTAATCGCGATTTGAAAACATCACCGGTGCTGAGAAGGTTAGTAGAAATGAGCTGATTCCGATCGATTTCATCTGTTCTCAAGATAAAACAGTTATTTAATAACTGCACTTTATTTTTTCTATTAAATCAAACTGTTGTTATGCGAATTTGTTGTATGTCGTTCAACATTATCAATGTCCAGTCATCGAATAGTCAATTGAGGAGTACGTAATATGTACAATTTTAACTAGTCCAAATTCGAATTCTGTCTTTGACTTTGCGAGATATAACGACGAGTTGCTTTCGTTCTAGTCGATGTACTAGACAATAAAATAGTGAAAGCTTTGGTTGAAAATGTATTGTAAATAAAACCTACTTACTGAAATAGAATGAAGGGCGCACAGTCTTGGCAAAGAAACGAGACTATTAGACGCTTCAATTGTGATATTAATTGATCGTATCAAACATCGCAGACAAAATACTGTACAGATGTAGATCTGTTTTGTTAAAAGCATCTTTTTCAAATTGTATTGTAATAGTTTTTATTTAAATCATATCTGTTAATGATATAATTGAGATACCTAAAGATTTAGGACGATTTTGTAAAAGACTTTTTACACTTTGTCGACCGTCATTCTGAATTGAGGTAATTTGAAAACAGCAATTTAATGATCTAAGTTTTTTGATCGTGTATTTATTTTTTTATTGCTTAGATGGTTGGATGAGCTCACAGTTCACCTGTTGTTAAGTGGTGTTAAGTGGGGCCCACAGACATCTACAACGTAAATGCGCCACACACCTGGAGGTATAACTTCTAAGGTCTCAGTATAGCTACAACGGCTGCCCCACCCTTCAAATCGAAACGCATTACTGTTTCACGCCAGAATATTTAAACATTTGTACAGCATATTGAGCTACCGGATTATTCGGATTTTATAACGCAACCTTTAAACCGAAACGTGTGATTCTGATGTGGAAATAGACAGGACCGTAGTAGCAACCCGTTTAGACGCACAATACGGTGTATCACTAGTAGGTATTTTTTACTGGTGGTAGGACAAGAAGTTCGCACGGGTAGGTACCACCACCCCTCCTGTTTCTGCCGTGAATCAACAATGCGTTTCAGTTCGAAGGGCGGGGCAGCCGTTGCAACTATACTTTAGACCGCAGAGCTTATGTCTCAAGGTGGGTGGCGCATTTACGTTGTAGATGTCTATGGGCTCCAGTAACCACTTAACAGCAGGTGGGCTGTGAGCTCGTCCATCCATCTAAGCAATAAATAAATAAAATGTATAACAACAAGTATGGACCTCGGAACGTTAATTAAAATCCGATTTCGTTGAAAGACAGTTGTCTAAATAATAGCGTAATGTAAATTCAAGTTTAACTGTATGAATATTAACGCGGTCGTTTCCAACTTTGTTAAACTTGTTTTTTTCAATCAACTTCACTTCGGATACCCCTCCCTTATGGCGAAGTATTGAATTACCAGGAAATTTGATGTGTAAGGCTGCAGTGTTCGGTGGTTTTTATGAATATATAATTTTACGGGGCATAGAAACGTAATACACCTGATTATAGACGCGGCTTAATCTTGCAATTATTTTAATTCCCTATATTCCCAAACAACGGTTTCCGTGTAAAATAATTTCGAACCCTAGTAATTATAATAATTAGAATGTGTAGGTATGTTAATATCTAGTTGATACCGTTCTATATTCATTCTTATAGCACTTTAATTATTCTCGTTTCTTTTGAATCTCTTGCAGTACTTCATTTTTCATTCAATCGTATGATACTCTTAACTCTATACAAAATATAGTGAAACTCGTAAAGTTTAAAGTTTATGTTAATGTTACTTAAAGTAGATTAACGGTTTTTAAACATAAGTGTTTTTTATTATGCGTACGAATTGCAAAAATATTTTATTTATGCCTTAAGTAGCTTATTTTGCGTAAAATGTCGATAAACGTTGAGCTATTTAATGAAATATTTTCACGGAAATGCGAAATTAATATTGTGATCGAATATCCTATTACATGAAATTTCTCGTAAGCATTTATCAACGTTTAATAATAATCTTCATAAGTTCTGCAGAAGGATTTTCTAAAACATAATAAACGCAGAATCAGTTTTATATTTATGGAAAAATTACTAGGCTCTGTTGTTCGTCGTTCCACGAAACAAAGCCACCAGAAAATAGGTCAAAGTGGGGAGCTCACGGTGGGAAATTAATAGCCTTGAAACATGTCAGAGAAACACGATGAAGTAAATAAGTTCCTAATAGACAGCGAAATGTAGTACTGAATTTCATTCAAAAGCCCTCTTTTTCTTCCACGATATTCGAAACAAAAAAAATAAGCAGTTCTTATTAACTTTCACACAAAGAATAAAACGACATTCACAAATGCATTTCGGATCACTATCGTGACGTTACGATTTCTTTTGACTTCGTAATCTTCTTTAGCTAAATCGTGACTTTCGAACGATCGGCCCGTAAATAAATGCCAAGTACTCACTTGACGGTCGGAACTTCGAAACGTCCGTCCCACATTTCTCCCTGTTGTAGAGCAACTTCTTGCAAACACGCCATGGTCCGAAGTAGCCTTGGTCGAAGTTTGGATTCTCCACTGTGGACAAAAGAAAAATCTATACTAATATATAAATCTACACTGGTTTTTACGGATGTTCCGTTATAACTACTGAACCATGCATCCGATTGACTTGAAACTTGGTATCCATGTATAAAATACATGTACTTAATGGATAGGCTAATATTTATATGAGAGTTGGACTTCCTACACCAGTTGCGGGGGCGTTAATGATGAGAGTCTTTGAGGGGGTGAGAAATAATAGTGTTAATTTTAAATGCCCAGCGAAGCAGTCGGGTACAGCTAGTCTTATATATGGCTGTTGGTGATTGTGTTCGGTCCACTAGTAAAACTGCAAGGCTTCATTATACATATGCCATATAGGTTAAGGCACTAAAATGCAATTTCTTGAAAACACAATTACGGGACGCCATGTTGTAACTATGCCATAAAATATAACAAATTAAATAAGGAAGTTCCAAATCCTCCAATTCTCTGTTATAAAACATATAAAAATTTTGTAATATAAATTACAAAATTTTAATAATTAATTCATGGAAAAGAGATATTGCGTGTTAGTTTTAGGGATTATGGTGTTGATATTTTCTTAAAAGATACTGTGATTGGCTTGATTAAATTCGATTTAATCTAGCGTTTGCTAAAACTAACGTTTACAGTTTTTAAAGTTCTTGTGATCATGGATGTCTGAGACGAGATTAAATTGTAAAACGTAGTTTTAATCGCGAATCATTATCAATTACTTACGTCTCATTATAAACACTTGGTTTATCTTTAGCTTTGATCATGTGATATGTATTAATTATCGATGGCTGATTTAAATAGTTTTGCAATAGAAATAACAAACGTTAGACATGTATTGTCACTAAACACTACCACCACCACACCACAAACACCACAGCATTAAGGACAAATAGAGAAAGTATCGCATTTATTATAGGTTTTTTTTTATCTGTGTGATTTAATAATTGCATTATACCTTCAAATTTAATTGAATAATTACAAATATTTCCACGAAGACGTTGATGAATACGTTTATTGTCACGCTTGAAAATTTCAAGTTTTGTCGCCGCGGCCTCTTAAGTACACGATTGTACGTAATGAATAGTGTACGTTTAGCAGACGAAAGATGTTATAAAACAAATAGATATTTATTATTGATAATAAAAAAAATTTGATACTTCAAGAATTATTATTCATATTTTTTATGTTAAAGTTTTGAAAAGATTTGTTGACTTCAGAAAGTATATTATACTTAGTCTTTTACGGTTGAATCCTCATGTCATGTAATTTTTATTCATTTTCAATTACCGAAATATATTATACGAGATATTTTTTAGATGATTGGTATTTTTAGTTCTAACGAATGCCACTCACTGAAATTAAATTCACTTAATGAAAATGAAAGCCACGCGTAAACTATTTAGAACTACTGCCCCATCCTAAAAACTGTTAGAATAAACCATCCATATTTTCAAAGGCATTATGCTATTTAATAAACGATAATGTGAACTGAAGTCTATGTGTCAATTATTACATAATGATTCTGTAATGCATTTTAGATTCCTAAACAGTAGAAGTTAAGAACATTATTCGATGCAGCTACAGTATGTTTGTACCTATATAATATAGTATAATAGAAAGATGACACAAGATTTTTAATGCGCGATCTCGTAAACGGGGCTTATTGCCTCAGCGGAGATCGGACCTTGAATTGATAGACAAGGTTGAAACGCGAACTAGCTTTATAACCAGAACCCAAGGATTCGCATCAGACGATTTACTTCAAACTCTAATAGGAACAAACACATTACAAACAATAAAAGATAAATGACAGATATATGTACTTTCTAAAACACCGTCGTGAACCCTGTTAAAGGACACACACGATTTGCAAAGGTTTTTAACGTGTTATGAAGGTCGGCGACATTCTAAGAGAGGAACATACAAAGCAACCACGATTTCCTTCATGAGTACTAATTGAATTCGTACCGTGTTGCGAATTGCGTATTGTTGTTTGTGAAACTTACGAACCTATATTTTATTTTACTTGTCAGTATTTGGTGGGTTAGGCCACTGACTTTTACCTGACGGTCGCTGCCATCCGTCAACCTTACGATGCTCGGCAGCGACGAAACGGGCGCCTCCGGCCTCTGGAGGATACGTCCGTTCCCCCGTTGAAGGTTACGGGGCGACTGAGGAAGAGAAGCCGCACGACGCGCAACCAGCAGCAGTTCCACTGTTGTAAAAGTGTGACCAGGTTGGCGGTGTATGGAGTTCCTACCTGGCAGACTGATATGGTTCACTGGGGTATTTTGGTATTTCGGGCGGCACCCCCCGGGTCGGCTTGACAGACTGCGGTACCGTTACAGTCGACGCAGAGATATCGACTATGGCCTGGACGCTCTGTTGGTCGAGCGTCGTTGGAGAGAGCTGCGTGTCTGGTTGTAGTGTTACCGCGGATAGCCCCCTACCTTGGCCGGTTTCTGTATCGGTCGGTGTTGGGCCTTAGGCGAGAGTGCAGGGAAGTAATTTAGTGGGTGGGTCGTCTATTTAAATTACATTGTTTTTTGTGAGAATTAACTGAGATCTTTGATGTTCAATATTTATATTTTTTGGTCTAGTAAATGAAAGCTTAATTTTTTTCTGACCGTTTTATCAAAATATTCGAGTAATGTCAAAGATAGTAAGCATTACAATCAAGATTTCCAAGATATCGAAATTTATGAAAGTTTTTGCCATAATTTGTAGATATAGGGGAAAGGGTAGGTACAACTATACTGCGTAGTTCTGTCTTGAAGCAGTCTAATGTTTCGCTTAGAAGGGTAAGGCTGCGGAATTTACACTTATACCTCCAATCCGAATGAATGGGCTCCGCTAACAACTTAACACCAAGTTGGTCCAGAGGTCGTTTCCACTAATGCAATAAATAAGTTGGAGCTAGCTCTTGAAGTTACAACAGTAGTACGCTTTTTTAAATGTTCAAAATAAAAACTTCTATTAAATTTAAACTCCGATATATTGGTGTCTTTTTATGAAAAACTTTACCGAATCGAACAATTGTCGAGTATTAATTGACGTAAGCGGAAATTTCTTGAGGGCGTAATTACGTGATTTAACGGAAGGTCACGATGTAATAGCTCGTGAAACGGCATATGCACATCATTAGCGATGTAATGACTCAGATGGCACGTGTCAATTGAGTTTAACATGACCGACATTCATACACACAACTGTCGACTCGTGTATTAACATACGATTGAAATTACTTCGCAGATCCTTACAGATATGACTAAGGGCCGTTCCATTCGAATTTTGTTAAAGAGCAGCACAAAGCATTCCTGATTTCAATTGATATCGTGCCCTTATGACAGTTCGCATATGCTATAAAGTATCCCATAGACGCAGTCGACTGAGTTTCTCATCGGATCTTCTCAGTGGGTCACTATTCTGATCCGATGGTAGATTTTGCGAACCACTGCTCTTGCTAGGACTTCTGTTAGCTAATTCTTACAGGCCCGTGAGCTCACCTACACATTCGCGTGAAGTTGGAATTAGCCCCTTAAGCTACCAGCAAATAACTAAGGGAAAAATATATAGTATGGGTAACAATCATGTCACTGCTATGTAGGGCCATGGCCTTAGCGATTTGTTTTAATTTTCCGTAGCTAAGATGAGCATTTTCAAGAATACAAAGACGAGATGAAAGATTTGATATGATGATCAAGAGATTATTTGCTGTATTTGAATAAACACGCTCACGTCCAATCTAGTTATTGAATGGTTTGCTAGACGTCACAATTGTTGTACTATATAATTGATTGAAATACATTGCGGGATTATATACTCGAGAAAATTGATACCAACATTCCGGGTTTGAATCTCGGCCTGTTAACATCACACACGAATGCACTGGCCGTCTCATTCAGTGAGCAATGGATATATCAAAGGGAACCGTTTCCAAAGCCTAAATAAACCAGTTGCATATCTAGGGAATGACAAAACCAGTTCAGTAGCTGGTATATTTTTTTCCGGGTTTATTGACGAACTTCCGTTTTATCGATTATCATTCATAATTTCTAAGATAAAAAATAAGAATATAAATTAACGACGTTGCCTAATCATAAAAGAAACATCTAAGTAATTTTTTATTCAAAATCCAACGTACCAATTCAAGAAACACCTGTTTAATTACTTCAAATATGTTATGAACGAATTACTCATGCAAGATGCTAGTAGCTACACGATTTTAAAATACACACCAGAGTTTTCAACGAAACTGAAATCGTTTGCGTAATTGAAGACACCGAGTTAGATTGTCGAATGTATATTTTTTGAAGCATTCGTGACGCGTTCATAGCCGGTGCAGCGAGCATAACGTAACTGTTTGAGAAACGGCACACAACAATAAGCTATAAAATGACGCGATAAAAACGATTGTTACAGTGGTCCTGGTTAACCGATAGCCTAGATTTTAAAGAACGATTCTGGAATTAATGTTTAAAAGGGAAAATACCGGTAAGTATTACATGTTGTTTAAAATATCAACATTCACAAATTCGTTTTGTCTTAAAGTCTAATTAATTTTATAACGGTAATTTGTCTCTCTAAATTAACTTAAGTCGGTGGCTAATTATTTTCGTGTATTATGATGACCCGGTGTTAAGTGGTCACTGAGGCCATAGATCAAAGCGTAAATTTGACTGCACCGCATCTGTTAACAATATCTGTGCTAATATTATAAAGCTGAAGAGTTTGTTTTATTGAACGCGATAATCTCAGGAACTATGTACATATATCCTAACATCAGTAATCGTAACAATCCATGAGTGATAGTAACCACTCTTCATGATGTGGGCCGTATGCTCGTCTACCTACAAGGGCAATTAAAAATAGTAATAAATACTATCAATAATAATCAGAACGAACTTATTCCAAGCCGTGAGCACTAGTGATCAATTTAAATAGAAAATCCTGATTATCCACACACATTTCAAAAATACACCTAATCGGGAAAGTCCTACTTTTAAAAACATTAAATAAAGTAGCTTCTAGAATTAACTATTGACGAGAATTAACACTACATTTATCATCGGTGTCATGAACGCGTTACAATAAGTCTTTAAACAAAAAAACCGTTGGTATTCATTTTTGGATGTACATCGTTCGAGTTCCGAGATCATTGTCTGTTAGTCAAAAAAGCTACGCCATGTTCACCATCGATGGGAGATACGGGCCGGCAGACCTCAACAACAGTTAATCTATTGTGACTCGTACGATTTTAATATTGCGAACACAAAATTTAGAAGCAGTCGGCATCGAATTGATCGACGTTTACATTTCGAGCCATTTAAATGTAAATTACTGGTGACTCCTTGTGAGTCCGCGCAGGTGGGTACCACCACCCTGCCTATTTCTGCCGTGAAGCAGTAATGCGTTTCGGTTTGAAGGGTGGGGCAGCCGTTGTAACTATACTTGAGACTTAGAACTTATATTTCAAGATGGGTGGCGCATTTACGTTGTGGATGTCTATGGGCTCCAGTAACCACTTAACACCAGGTGGGCTGTGAGCTCGTCCACCCATCTAACCAATAAAAAAAATTAAATTATTGCATATTTCTGGTATTACTTACGAGCTGTAGCTAATGACAGTTTCACGGTGTGATCTCGTTAATTAGGAAGGAACATGAGAACAACTACTATTAGTCAGCTGTTTTTAGAGATCATTATTTTTATTAAAACATTGACAAATTCATTTTATCTCCAATCTTCCGTGACCGTTAATACTGTAAGTATTCGAAGCGTCGCATTACAAAATGAATAAAAAAACAGAGACACGAGAATGAATTGTAAAATTGCCAGTAGTTTTAGAATACATTTATTTCTAGATTTTATTTGAGTTTATAAAAAACCTGTTGATGTTAATAAAGATATATATATTTACAGGTTTGTTACTGAGACACGAAGTTTTTTTGACTTCTCATTATAATATGTAGGTACCGTTATTACTGTGGGCGTAGATTTTATTATTATTTCAAGTATAAGCTTATCTTTTGTTCTTGTAAAGTCTTATTGTAAAAGTATTTTTGACATAATTTTTTATTGGCTAAGGTTGACAGACGAACGCACATCCTAGTGTGTACAAAATTGTATACTGATCATCTACCTTCAGGCCACCAACTTTAAAGATGAATCTACATTTTTTTTATTACGGAAATTCGTTCATAACTGAAGTCCCAATTGCATTGATAAAACTGCTGTCCTATTGTTAATGCTAGAATCGGTTATAAGTTCCTTGGTGGTGCTCGATGGTTTGAGTTTAAAATGACTGTTCGGAAGATAAGGAGGATCAAGAATTAGGAATTTAGTTGAGAATAGTTGAGAATGATATTGCGCCTTTGGACGAATGATGAATTATGGTAGCAGTGGTTCGAAAAAGCCAAGGTCCTACTCTCATAAAAGTCGGTCAGATTCACCATTAAGATTATGTTGTTGAATTTAAAAAAAAAACACATAATCGAAAGAAAAAAAGCGTACAAATTCAACATTTTTAAATAAAAATAGACTATAACGTGATGCAAATTCCAAGAAAATAGATAACTAACCGATCCGGTAAAGTACAGTCGTGCAGCATGAAAAGTAATTTAGCAACGAAGTAAAAAAGTAATGTTTTTGACGAGGTTAAACGCACGATGTGTCTCGAATGAACTTAAAAACTCCATAAGCGCGCTCTCCGGCACATCCACAACTTTTGTGACAAAGGTCTGTGAGGTCAACGACCTGTTTGGCGGGCGTGCTACATTTTTTAACATAGGTAGTATGCGCAGTGGACAGGTATCGGGCAAACGTAAACATTACGCATTCAGCCATTACATAATATATTTAATAGTATACGAGTTATAGCAATAAGCAATTAAAATGCAATCTGACCTTAATAATTGCTGTTAGTTAAGTCTGTCAGGATTCTCTGTATATTAATCACGTTTAATGGCGTCTATTAGATTATTTCTTTTTGCAGCGCTTAAATTCCAATACCATTACAGGGCGTACATTAATTTATTTCAACACTTATTGACATTATAATGTCAATTATACTTATATTACATTTATAATTTTTAGCATGATGGCACTACTTTTTCGAATGATTTGTTTTCGGGAAACGATGCTTCTTATAAAATTATAGAACGGAGGCACGCATTTTAAATTAGGGTAGTGTTACTATGCTATTGATACTATACTACTAATGCGGACGGAAAGTAGAGATGGGATAGTAATTGGAAAAGGCTAGAATCACATTACTCTTTTTTATTTATTTATTGCTTGTTGCTTACTGACTTCTAGGATTAATAGCATTAGTGATTATTTTTAGGTTCTCTTAGGAACTAGTTTAAGCTCTTTTTACTTATCAGTCTTGTTGTTAGTGTTGAAGATGCTAAATTTAGCCAGACATACTATTTGATAAATTATTACCATGTTCTAAATTAATCTAAATAAAAGGCAATTCTTTTTAATTTGAATGTCAATTTTTGTAATTATTAAAGTTGAAGTAAACAGTCTTACTTTTCGGTGACACGCCCAAACAAATACTTTTATCATTTTATTCAAAGAGATGGCTAAATGAAATATAGAGCAGTAACAACTGCATATTCTTTATTGTTGTTGATATATTGGTTAATTATGCAGTACATAGTTTTGATGCTTTCATGCTACTTATACTATAAAATAAATAATGTAAACAAACATTTACTTACAAAAATAAGACTGTGGAGAGTATCGTTGGTCAGAATCATCTGAAAAAATTAGTATTTTGCTACAATTTTAATACTGTGCCAAAGCGATTAGTGATATTTACAATTTAATACTGCATCTATTCATAGAATAAATTATTACAACTAAATACTAACTAATTTTTTATATTAAATTTAATCTATTATCTCATTTTGTACATTTAGTACAAGAACACCATCCTCTTCACATTATCACACAATATAAATAATTATGCAGATGTTGTGCATGATACATTATTCTACATCAATTAATTCATTACATTTAATTAATTATTATTATAACAATAAGTAGTGAATTAATAGAATTAATTTATTATACGTTAAATAAATCCAACTAAAGGTTTATTCAGTCTTATGCATTGAAATTTTATGTTTTGGTTTTTGAGATTGGCTTATGGATTCCAGTAGCAACTGACCATTGTATTCTAAGTAGACTGAGTTTATTTGCCCACCTACATTTATTAAATTAAAGTTGACACTTAACTGAACGATACATGCCACACTATAAATCATATCATTTTTGATCCATAGTGAAATAATAATAATACTTACAACTAAAGAAATATCCCCAAGCAGGTAGTCCTACAGCAACAGCTCCGACAACAAAGCATATGAAGCCGAGTACAACTACCGCTATCGAATACAGTATCTTTCCACTGGCCATGGCTGCATGACTCAGCCAACCTCATGAAATGCTCTAGAAAACATCAGGATCGGTTCATCGTATTTCAGATTGAGTAACTTTGCATCTGTAAAAAAAATATAGTATCTATTAAATTTCAGTAGCCGATATACACTTCAATGTTCTGTTTTCGATATTTTAAAGCTATCGTCGGTTTGCATTAAGAGGGCACATATTTTTTTAATTACCACTCAATCATTTAAGGAATTCTTAAGTATAATTTCATTTCATTTCATATCATTTGTAGTCAACATTGATGACTACTTAACTACCATTAGATCATGCACTAGTATTCAACAAGCATTGAACGGCAGGTATTGAAACTGGTGTAAACTTGATGTTTATAAACTAATATTTAAAAAAAAATTACTAATGTATAACAAATTAATTTTAGATTACTTAATACTTTTAGATTGTTTTGTTATTGCTGGCTTTGATTCATATTAATATTACTACTGATAATAAAATTATGGTATGAAATTTAAAAAAATGTAAGTTTCATGTGAACTCTTCTGGTATAAAATCAATGTGATATAATTAGATATACATGATACAAAATGAACATTATGTTCTATGGCATTTTTTAAAATACGTAGTATGATTTAGATCTATTGACATAATATTTAGGTACATACCTACGTTAACTACAAAGGAAGTCTAAATCAAAACAATTGACAAATCACGTACTTATGTGTTCAAATCGCTGTCAAACAAATTCTTATTGGAGTTTAAAATTTTGCAATAACAATTAGCTTTAAAGTAATCTTACAGTTTTAAACATGGAAAAAAATCAACAGTTATTCTAACGCAGCTTTTACTCACGTTTGCTTGACGATCTCGCCGCAAAGTCACACGGTGATCACTGAACTGTGCAAAGGCTACGTATTAATTTCCACTGTTGTTTTTAAATAGCAAACTTACTAATTATTACCACTATATATTTTTGGTGAAATCTTTTATCACTTTTTAAGTAACACTGAACACGATCCTAAATATTGAATCGTGAGAAACACCTCTATCAGTCCCTAGTCACCATCGAGACAAACTTTCGAAATGAAATATTTTGTTAGTTTAGTTTATTTTTAATTATTATTAAAAGAAACCTAACTTAGTTTAGCATGTAAATTTTTGATTGGCAAATAAAATATACTAAGTTTAGAAATAAAATAAACGTTTTCCAAAAAATTTGAAATAAAATATTCTCGTAATTGATTCTAAATCCACAATCATCACTAACGCAAACGGTAGGCAAACTGGTTTTTTGATTTTGTGAACAAACTTGAATCCAGAGAGTTTTTTTCGCCTCGTCTGGTTTCGGTTAGGCATAGGAAACAAAACTATACAGCCAAAATAGTAGAAAAAAATCAACATGGTCAGAGAGTTAATTTAGAAATACTACGCTAAGCTGACAGCTTCATAAAAAAAATTGTAATTGCAGTGACTCTTTAACAATATAATTGCTGAGAATGGCTTGTCATGTTATTCTATTTAATCATTACATCTACTGAACTCTACTGATATGCTGATATGAATAGTTATACTGTTTTTCCGATTATAAAAATTGTGATTATAATAATGTGTGCATTTTTCGAGGGAAAGAGTTGCTTGTGTAATTCTCTGATCCATAGAGTATTTGTCAATTTGTAGATCTAACAGAACGTAAATCAGTAAACTAATTTCCTTTATTAATCTATTTGATAATCCAGGTGAACATAGCCTGTACAGCGAAATCTTTTTCACAAAGGCTGTCTTTTGTGTGAAAAGTTTAATGAAACAAATGAAAAATATAGAAATAATTTGAGGGATGAAATGTAATGAAATAACCTCTAAAATTTTGGGAATTCCAGACAATTCGCAAAATTTTTCAGTGACCTATAGATCACGTTCCGTATCACTTCGTTCAGTGATTTTCTCTTTATTTCCCTCACTTGTGCACTTTCACAGAGCTAAATAGTTTATATGCCATCATTATAAAACCGTAGAAACGAAAAATTAACAAAATAAAATAATTCACAAATCTTGACACTGTGTTCCGGCCATAAAGTAATTATGGGATGGTTTGTATGTAATACAATTATTTTTTATATTTTATTATACTAAAATAATGTAAAAGCTTTTGCTTTTTAACCCCGAGGCAACCATCTGTGCTATAGAAAGAAATACTTTTTTTTTGTTATTGCTTAGATGGCTGGACGAGCTCACATCCTACCTGGTGTTAGGTGGTTACTGGAGCCCATAGACATCCACAACGTAAATGCGCCACCCACCTTGAGATACAAGTTCTAAGGTCTCAAGTATAGTTACAACGGCTGGCCCACCCTTCAAACCGAAACGCATTACTTACTGCTTCACGACAGAAATTCGCAGGGTGGTGGTACCCACCCGCGCGGACTCACAAGAGGTCCTACCACCAGTAATTACGCAAATTATAATTTTGCGGGTTTAATTTTTATAACACGATATTATTCCTTCACCGTGGAAGTCAATCGTGAACATTTGTTGAGTACGTCTTTATACAAGTCTACGCTAAATTAAATCTACATTTTCTTGCATCCGTACAAATTCCTTTTCGTATAGCTTAGCTCTTATTTAGTGATATTAATAAAGTTTCTCACTAACACTCCATTATGTTTTAAAATTGAAAATTTTATTGAACATTTTAATTATGTCTATACGACAAGGAAACCGCTTTTAATGTTGTTACAAACAAATTTAATTCTTTTTGGTTGCTGAAATATATTTAATTTATTCAGGATACACCGTGAAATACGACAGTATCTCGTAGTATATATCTACCAATTTTCGCATCGAGGTCATCTATTTTGGAATCCTCGGTAAAGACGTTCAGATTATACAGTCGGTCACTCCTAGAACTTGCGTTATTAAACATCTAAAATTATTTTACATATATCATTTACAAAAGTATAGTACTTATTTAACTACATAGTATAAAATAGATTTATTTGTTACCCATCAACGTTTTCATTCACTTTAGTACAAAATGAGTTTCTTATCACAAATTGAAAGTAAAGAATCAATGTTTTTGATATTTTTATTTGCTGGAACACTATTAAGCCCAGTTACCTCTGGTAAGTTTATGTTGGCATATTTTTTTAGTTTTGCATCCAAAGAACTTATATATTGTGAGTGAGGTCACTATAATATCTATGCAATTAATTAAAATGCAGCCACCTACCTTTTAAAATTAGCATTATTTAATTCTAGGTACTGAATCATCTGTAAGCTTAACGGAAACAACGGTACGTTTAATGAAAAACTTTTCGTCATGTTTAAAAATTAACTTTTCAACGACAGGACTTGTATAAATTAACACTATTCTATTGAATTCTAGCTTCCGTCAATTGTCAACAATCAAGGAGACGATGGTACGTTAGAGTGTCATAAAATCTGTGGGTGTGACAGGTGTGTATTCTCTGTTTTTATTGCTTAAATGTTAAAAAAAAGCGAACTCACGACCCACTTTGTGTTAATCGGCTACTGGAGCCCGTAGACAGCAACAACATAAATGCCGCTACCCACCTCTAGTGAATTCTGCTCGGCGAGTAAATTAACACACAGACACAGCCCACTGAGTTTCTCGCCGGATCTTCTCAGTGGGTCGCGTTTCCGATCCGGAGGTAGATTCGAAGCACGGTGAAGCACGGCTCTTGCTAGGATTCGTGTTAGCAACATCGTCAGGTTTGAGCCCCATGAGCTCACCTACCAGCCCGGTGACGCTGACATGGTCTCTCTAGACCAGGGGCTCCCAAACTTATTTTGTCTACTGGCACTTTGAGAATAAATTATTTTTTTAGCGCTCTCATTTTTGTACCTACTTAAAAACCACTATAGCGAGAGCTCAATGGGTGTCTAAGAGTCCTTCTAGACGAAATTACAAATCGCCTCCCAAGCCTCTACACAACACCTCCATTTTTTTCCTGGGTCTCTTACCGCCCCTCTTTAGGCCTATAGCGCCCACAAGGGGGCGTTATCGCCCACTTTGGGAAATGCTGCTTTTGACCATCAGCTTGGGTAGCCAAAAAAAAGTGAGTTCTAAAAGTCTTCGCTTTTATCGTATAACGGCTGCCCCACTCTTCAAACCGAAACGCATTACTGCTTCGTGACAGAAATAGAAATAGTGGAGACTCACGTCCCATCACCGTCCCATCACCTTAAATTTTCGTGTAATATAATCTGCTAATTTAAAAAATGATTTAGATCTTTAGCCCCGATAATTTAATGTTTTCAGAGCCTATATCTATGATGAGACGAAAAAAGAATGTGTTTTGGATAACAGTTACATCCTGCAGACGACTCTGGCTCAAAGCAGTGAAGATAGGTCCGTCACTAATTACAATCAAGGTTAGACTAATACAAGTTCATGTAGCTGAAGAGATCAGTAACTGATTTTAGTTAGGAAGATAAAAACATGTGGGGGATATTCGTTTTGCTAAATTTAATGGTTATTCCTAGCCGACTTAACTTAATAGATGTATGGCTCTAATAAAGAATAATAATAATAATAAATGTTTATTCTTCTCAGGTAGTGATGGGATTATACGGATTGGTACCACTTATTACAGTTTTGAATTTTAACATAGTCGTGACTCAAATAAAGTCACGATTTCAATCGCCCGTCTGACGATATATATATATAGTAAACATTAATAATTTAGAATTTAATAAATTTCATCAAGCATATTTTTTTCAATTTTTTTGTTTGTTTAACGCTGTGAAAAATATCTCAGTTTTATGACTTGTGGTATTATCTCCTCGTTACTGATAATATGCCATGCCTCTAATTTTGAAATTTGTTGTAACGTCCTTTTTTCTGTTTTAGTATGTACATTACCCGAATAATAAGACAGTCTTTTTTATGTACAAAAATTGTTCCCAGATCACGATATGGCTAACGACGAAGGAATGGCAAGTAAGCAACTTCAATTTTATTTATTTTTTAACTCTTTCTACATTATAGATCTCATTTTTGTAAATGTGTCGTCACCCCGCTTGGGAATACGCTCCATAAGTCTATGGTCATTAGCGAAATATGCAGCGGACATGTCATGTTGAAGTCGTTGTGGCCTAAAGGGTAAGACGTCCGGTGCATTCGTATTGAAGCGATGCACCGGTGTTCGAATCCCGCAGGCGGGTACCAATTTTTCTGATGAAATACGTACTTAACAAATGTTCACGATTGATTTCCACGCTGAAGGAATAACATCGTGTAATAAAAATCAAACCCGCAAAATTATAATTTGCGTAATCACGGGTGGACCTCTTAGAGTCCGCACGGGTAGGTACCACCACCTCGTCTATTTCTGTCGTGAAGCAGTAATGCGTTTCGGCTTGAAAGGTGGGGCAGCCGTTGTAACTATACTGAGACCTTAGAACTTATATCTCAAGGTGGGTGGCGCATTTACGTTGTAGATGTTTATGGGCTCCAGTAACCACTTAGCGCCAGGTGGGCTGTGAGCTCGTCCACTCATCTAAGCAATAAAAAAAAAACCCTATTTATGCGAAGTTTGAAAATGATCCTCAGTTGTAGAAAGCAGATTAGGTGTGTGTCTGCTAATAATGAATCCAATAGCGACGGTCCTGACATACAATAAAAAATCTTCTGCTTTGGGTCGAAAATGATAGATATAAACCGCGTGTCCGTTCCGATGCGCGACTGGAGTATATTTTTATAAGCGTGTATATAGTATATATGTTTTATTAATTTTTGATTTCATAAAATATTTTACATAACTAGATACCATATAAATAATTTACTTACATGCTGCATCGTCAGGTATAATACAGGTATATTATATAATAATATAATACTAAAATTCGCATAATTTTGAAATATTCTGCTGAGATAGATCAAATGCAATATGACATAGTTAAAATGATTGGAAAGTAATATTATATAACTTCAATATGTGGATAAATTAAGATTAGATGGAGCATTACAATCGTTCCTTATGAAGTAAAGTCTAGAATACAATGTGAAATGATTATGAAAATGTTGTTATTATTTATTTCAGAGCAAATTTTTATTGAAGCCGAAAAGTTCTTTCGTAGTATTATCATATCAGCTCTACTATTTGCTGGCTGCGCCAGCATTTGTGTTCTCAGCGCTAGTTTCTACTGCTGCCATATAAATTACAGGTACATATTATTAATAATAAAATATTGGAGCTTTGAATTTTCGTATATTATAATTACCTGCCATGTAACGGTAATTTTACGTAGGTACCTATTTTTTCAGCTTGAAAATTTCAATTATTTCCCATACTGCCAGTGTTCAGTGCTCAATTGTTTCATTCCTAACAGAGTTAAGTGAGTGATTGAAACGTATTACTGCTTCACGGCAGAAATAAGCACGGTGGTGGTACCTTCCTGTGCGAACTCACAAGAGGTCGCAACACCAGTAAGCTTAACTATTAAAAGGATTTAATTTAATTGTAGGCAAAATTATAAAACAACATTTAACGCGGCGAGGGACCAAAGACAAGAAATAAAATAATTAAATTCATACGCATTATCTGACTGTTGACGGCTCCACATTCAATTTTTTGTCCCAGTATGCACTACACCTGCATTCGCAGAAGCTCCGCGTTGATCTATTGACGATGCGGATGAAGATGCCAAAAGAAATACGAAACATCCGCTGTTGTGGCTACGAATATTTACAACATATTTGGTCTGGTCGCATTATCCCATTAAAAAATACAATCAGACAAATCATAATAATATTTTCTTCTGTGACTTGCAGTGATCGAAAAATGGAGAGGGAGTTGAAGGCTCTAGCGAAAAAGTTGAATACGAAATATCATTCTAAAAAGTCGATTCGTAGGTCGCCACTTGAGCCTATTGAAGAAAGCTGTAACGTTGTAGTAGAAGACGCCGGTGTATTTGTTGTCTGAATTGGAATTCATTAACAATTTAAATTATTTTAAACAACAGAAAAGGTAAAGAACGAATTCTAATATTTATTAAGCTATTCGTTTAAAATCAGCCGTGCGATTCTCTAAAATTCAAACAAGAACTCGCATCTCACTACGAAATTCTCCATCACTTCGCATTCGCAATGGAATGACCTTGATTTGGCATTCTGTAAACACTAATCTTAATTACCCTGCCTCGAGCGAAGTGAAGTGACAACGAAGTTTGTTTACAATACAACTAGGGATAGCCGTATACACGCAAATGTAAATCGAAGCTTACCGGTTTCAGTTTTTCTTTGTATTTAGAAGCATTCTGTAAGAAAATACTATGAATTTAAGCTTTGGTGTCTAAACCACATCTAATATATCTAAAAAGAAAATTAAAAGTCATATATTTATGAAATTAATTGTAATTTCTGGCTGTACGCTAAGTTCCTTTGCGTGCACTGGCGAATACCAGAATTAAAAAACAAAAATTTAATTGTTTTCAAAACAATTTCGAGCGGTCGGAAGTTTTTATTTTGCTTTTTCTAGATTTGTTGTTACTTTGTGAGTGAATTTAACGTTAAATAAAAATTATGAGGTAAGTAAAAGTTAATTTGAGGTTATCAATGTTTCATCCATTCGTTTTTAATGTAAAATTTAAATATATTACCAACAGATTTAAAGAGCGTTCTTCTCATCCGACATTGGCGCAAATAGAGGCATTGATAAACGTTTTGGGTTAAAAGCTAGCGAAACAAAAGGATTAATCGAATCTCAACATGTTCAATAAGAGAACAAGGATATTAAAAAAAATATAGGAACTAAATTCTCTTGTCAGTTAAGATCCATTCCCGGTGAGATATTTAGGACATGTTAACATATATTTATGTATGATATATCTATCTACAACGTTTTTATTGATGTTCTATTTTAACAGGGCATGAAGGTAATTTATTTGTATCTCAAATTCACCAACAAAAAAATTATTTTGAATTAAATAAATCAAATCATTAACAATTTAGGTATTGCAAGTTAGATTGATGTTGTTGGAATGTATTTATTGATGCAGAGGTGACTGTATCTATGGTAAAGGGTGTGCGTACTGGTACAGGGGTGGCAGGCAGTGCCAGAGTATTGACTAAACTGACATTATGTTGGCTAAAGGCTGCATACTCAGTTTAAAATAAATGAACAAAATTTAGGCATAACCTATTTTATTATATTTAAGGAACTACAACAGATTGAAAATACTAATCCACATCATCAGAATATTGTAAGGAGAATTTATAGCCCACTCGGAAAATGTATCAGTATTGGAACAATCGCAAACATACAGGTATGTATGTTATGCCTAATTATCTGAAATAAATACCTAAACAAAACTTGCATTTTAAAAATTAATATTTATTGCCTTTTTAGCATTGCATCAAGAATCACCTATTTTGCAGTCATCATCCTCTAACTAAATGCAAGTGACTTCTACTTATTGTGATGCTACTACTAGTAGCTCCAGCCACAGTAGGTCTCACATGTTAGTCAAGAGATTGGGTTGATATGTGTTTATTCAGGTCAAAGTACCTATTCATTGAACCACCATATTAGGGACATTGATTTGTGTATAATGCTGTTACTTGTAAATAAAAACATTTTGTTGCATGTATTGTAAACATTGTATTTTACCTAACCTTGTTTTTAAATAAATTTATTATTTTTTTCAGCACCTCAACACCTGACCTGCTATTTCACCACTTTTACAATGAAAAGCAGAGTGTACTCAAATTACTGAGAGAATTTTGTGGATAGAGGAACTGCAGGTGAAGATTCAGGGTGTTCATATGTGTGTCGTCCAAAGCATTTTTGAACACAGTACCATATATAACCTAATGAAACTTACAACCATGGGGGAATGAATAGTCGACAATCTGCAAGAAGGATGAACTGTTGGTGGAATTAGCACATGCAGCTAGCAATTTTAAACCTGTATTTCCACTTAAGTTACTGATGCAAACAAATTTCAAAATTATTGTATATAACTAGTGAATAAAACTATAATAAAACTATTTTTATAAATCATTAATTTATATTTGAAGTTACTTCACACTATAAGTTAGCTAATTAGTAAAATTTAACAAAGTAATTCAACATGACCACCATAATGTACATGTAATCTCATCATCTGAAATCATGGGAACTGGCAGCTCTGCACAATTGCAAATGTTGTGCAAGACACAACACGCACCAAATATTTTTGCTATCTTATCAGGGTGGTAAATTGGCACCCTATAGATCAGCGAACACCTGAATCTACTCTTTAACATACCTATTGTTCTTTACACTGAGTTACGGGCAGTGGAATGAAGGCGGTGCTACAAAGCTTCAGGAGTATCTTCCTCCATATTAGCAATAGCTAGCTATTATTAGCAGGTATTAGCTAGCATAGCATAGCGTTATCGCCTATTTCTGCCGTGAAGCAGTAATGCGTTTCGGTTTGAAGGGTGGGGCAGCTGTTGTAACTATACTGACACCTTAGAATTTATATCTCAAGGTGGGTGGCGCATTTACGTTGTAGATGTCTATGGGCTCCAGTAACCATTTAACACCAGGTGGGCTGGGAGCTCGTCCACCGATCTAAGCAATGAAAAAAAAATTAGCAAAAGGTGTCATAAGGTTGGAACGTTGACAATATACAGAAAGCCCGAAAAGATGTTAAATAATTATAATGGTCATTACTTGCTGTCATTGACTAATCTAGTAGATTTTATTTTGTTTTGATTATAACTGAATAGTTTATTTAAGATAAATACTATATTTCACAATAACTTATAGCAATATACACAATTACAATTTAACTGAAATGAATACAATCTGAATACATAGGTTCTTAATACACATTTCGTTTATGGATTACATATCAGAATTTCGAAAAATATTAATAGCTTTACAAATTGTACATTTCTTGCATGATATTCTTTGCGACAGTAAATCCATTTTTTATTGGTAGCAGATCTTTTTAAGGCCACCAACTTCCCATCAATACACCCAATAACCCAAAGGATTCTAAATTTTTCATAAAAACTGCAATATTTAGCATTACATTAATATTGGTAATTTTTTATGAAGAAAACATTTTTTTATTTAGCTTAAACCTCTCCTCCTCCTCCTTGCATCGGTTTCCTCATTACTGAGGGTCGTGGTCATGGCCTTGAAACAGTTTGTTTTTTATAGTGCACCACCATCTGTTCCTATTTAGCTTAAACCACCTTCTTCTTTTTTCTTTGCTTTTCCTTCAACTTTTGCCATTCTTGAGCATTCTGTGGGAATCTTAAATATTTATAAATAGTTGCTGGGTTGTTCAGAGCCTCCACAACCTCAGATATACACTGGGATGTCTGGGACAAATGTGTTCTTATATTTTCTTTTATGATTTTTTTGGTAACTTCAATTGGCCAAAAATAACAAGGTGCACAATAACTGAAACTAAGAAATAATCATTAAAAAATACACATAGTTATTAGAGAATCTAATTTGTATTCTTTCAAGATATTTTTGGTAGATTAGTTTAGTGGTATTGTTTTACAATAATGGGAGAGTTGGATATAAACAAATGGGCAAACTTTAATAATATGTTATAAAGTACCAATTTTGTACATAAACACACAATCTTACCACGTGGAATACCTACCTTTAGAAGAGTTGAAAGTCCTTTTCAATGGCTTTTAGTGGTCTTCATCAAAGGGTGTAATTCACACCCTAACTGGTTCATATGATCCTTCGACAATCTATACACTTTCTTTATACTTTTACATGGTCGTCATCTCAAGTTAAAAGTGATAAATTGTGAATTTCGTAGGCTTGTCGACGCATTTCACGCTGATCCGTAGCGTCAGCCTCTTTCAACAATGTTTTCAATAAAAACATACGCTCCACAAAATATCGATGAAGAATAAAGTTATTTTAAAGTGCAATTTTGTTAATTAATAGTATTTTTTTAATAATTAACAGCGGTTTATAACGTTTTCGTATATTCTCACTCACAACAAACACATAAAACACTAACTTTTGATTTGACAAATAAAATGATTTTGCGATGCGAAGTTCTTGCCGAAATTCGACGTGATTTACACTACAGAATGCCGTTTCAAACGTCAACTCATACATTTTAGTAAAAAAACTCACGCTTGCTAGTTCAATTCACCCGCGAGGGGCGCTAGTGTAGATTCGGCACTACAATGAAATTTACAGAATGCCAATTTGAAAACTCACACCAAATTCACGTGCGAGTTTGTTAAACAACGCTTACAGAATCGCACGGCAGCCGTGCGATTCTCTAAAATTCAAACAAGAACTCGCATCTCACTACGAAATTCTCCATCACTTCGCATTCGCAATGGAATGACCTTGATTTGGCATTCTGTAAACACTAATCTTAATTACCCTGCCTCGAGCGAAGTGAAGTGACAACGAAGTTTGTTTACAATACTACTAGGGATAGCCGTATACACGCAAATGTAAATCGAAGCTTACCGGTTTCAGTTTTTCTTTGTATTTAGAAGTATTCTGTAAGAAAATACTATGAATTTAAGCTTTGGTGTCTAAACCACATCTAATATATCTAAAAAGAAAATTAAAAGTCATATATTTATGAAATTAATTGTAATTTCTGGCTGTACGCTAAGTTCCTTTGCGTGCACTGGCGAATACCAGAATTAAAAAACAAAATTTTAATTGTTTTCAAAACAATTTCGAGCGGTCGGAAGTTTTTATTTTGCTTTTCCTAGATTTGTTGTTACTTTGTGAGTGAATTTAACGTTAAATAAAAATTATGAGGTAAGTAAAAGTTAATTTGAGGCTATCAATGTTTCATCCATTCGTTTTTAATGTAAAATTTAAATATATTACCAACAGATTTAAAGAGCGTTCTTCTCATCCGACATTGGCGCAAATAGAGGCACTGATAAACGTTTTGGGTTAAAAGCTAGCGAAACAAAAGGATTAATCGAATCTCAACATGTTCAATAAGAGAACAAGGATATTAAAAAAATATAGGAACTAAATTCTCTTGTCAGTTAAGATCCATTCCCGGTGAGATATTTAGGACATGTTAACATATATTTATGTATGATATATCTATCTACAACGTTTTTATTGATGTTCTATTTTAACAGGGCATGAAGGTAATTTATTTGTATCTCAAATTCACCAACAAAAAAATTATTTTGAATTAAATAAATCAAATCATTAACAATTTAGGTATTGCAAGTTAGATTGATGTTGTTGGAATGTATTTATTGATGCAGAGGTGACTGTATCTATGGTAAAGGGTGTGCATACTGGTACAGGGGTGGCAGGCAGTGCCAGAGTATTGACTAAACTGACATTATGTTGGCTAAAGGCTGCATACTCAGTTTAAAATAAATGAACAAAATTTAGGCATAACCTATTTTATTATATTTAAGGAACTACAACAGATTGAAAATACTAATCCACATCATCAGAATATTGTAAGGAGAATTTATAGCCCACTCGGAAAATGTATCAGTATTGGAACAATCGCAAACATACAGGTATGTATGTTATGCCTAATTATCTGAAATAAATACCTAAACAAAACTTGCATTTTAAAAATTAATATTTATTGCCTTTTTAGCATTGCATCAAGAATCACCTATTTTGCAGTCATCATCCTCTAACTAAATGCAAGTGACTTCTACTTATTGTGATGCTACTACTAGTAGCTCCAGCCACAGTAGGTCTCACATGTTAGTCAAGAGATTGGGTTGATATGTGTTTATTCAGGTCAAAGTACCTATTCATTGAACCACCATATTAGGGACATTGATTTGTGTATAATGCTGTTACTTGTAAATAAAAACATTTTGTTGCATGTATTGTAAACATTGTATTTTACCTAACCTTGTTTTTAAATAAATTTATTATTTTTTTCAGCACCTCAACACCTGACCTGCTATTTCACCACTTTTACAATGAAAAGCAGAGTGTACTCAAATTACTGAGAGAATTTTGTGGATAGAGGAACTGCAGGTGAAGATTCAGGGTGTTCATATGTGTGTCGTCCAAAGCATTTTTGAACACAGTACCATATATAACTTAATGAAACTTACAACCATGGGGGAATGAATAGTCGACAATCTGCAAGAAGGATGAACTGTTGGTGGAATTAGCACATGCAGCTAGCAATTTTAAACCTGTATTTCCACTTAAGTTACTGATGCAAACAAATTTCAAAATTATTGTATATAACTATTGAATAAAACTATAATAAAACTATTTTTATAAATCATTAATTTATATTTGAAGTTACTTCACACTATAAGTTAGCTAATTAGTAAAATTTAACAAAGTAATTCAACATGACCACCATAATGTACATGTAATCTCATCATCTGAAATCATGGGAACTGGCAGCTCTGCACAATTGCAAATGTTGTGCAAAACACAACACGCAACAACTATTTTTGCTATCTTATCAGGGTGGTAAATTGGCACCCTATAGATCAGCAAACACCTGAATCTACTCTTTAACATACCTATTGTTCTTTACACTGAGTTACGGGCAGTGGAATGAAGGCGGTGCTACAAAGCTTCAGGAGTATCTTCCTCCATATTAGCAATAGCTAGCTATTATTAGCAGGTATTAGCTAGCATAGCATAGCGTTATCGCCTATTTCTGCCGTGAAGCAGTAATGCGTTTCGGTTTGAAGGGTGGGGCAGCTGTTGTAACTATACTGAGACCTTAGAATTTATATCTCAAGGTGGGTGGCGCATTTACGTTGTAGATGTCTATGGGCTCCAGTAACCATTTAACACCAGGTGGGCTGGGAGCTCGTCCACCGATCTAAGCAATGAAAAAAAAATTAGCAAAAGGTGTCATAAGGTTGGAACGTTGACAATATACAGAAAGCCCGAAAAGATGTTAAATAATTATAATGGTCATTACTTGCTGTCATTGACTAATCTAGTAGATTTTATTTTGTTTTGATTATAACTGAATAAAGTTTATTTAAGATAAATACTATATTTCACAATAACTTATAGCAATATACACAATTACAATTTAACTGAAATGAATACAATCTGAATACATAGGTTCTTAATACACATTTCGTTTATGGATTACATATCAGAATTTCGAAAAATATTAATAGCTTTACAAATTGTACATTTCTTGCATGATATTCTTTGCGACAGTAAATCCATTTTTTATTGGTAGCAGATCTTTTTACGGCCACCAACTTCCCATCAATACACCCAATAACCCAAAGGATTCTAAATTTTTCATAAAAACTGCAATATTTAGCATTACATTAATATTGGTAATTTTTTATGAAGAAATCTTTTTTTATTTAGCTTAAACCTCTCCTCCTCTTCCTTGCATTGGTTTCCTCATTACTGAGGGTTGTGGTCATATCCTTGAAACAGTTTTTTATAGTGCACCGCCATCTGTTCCTATTTAGCTTAAACCACCTTCTTCTTTTTTCTTTGCTTTTCCTTCAACTTTTGCCATTCTTGAGCATTCTGTGGGAATCTTAAATATTTATATATAGTTGCTGGGTTGTTCAGAGCCTCCACAACCTCAGATATACACTGGGATGTCTGGGACAAATGTGTTCTTATATTTTCTTTTATGATTTTTTTGGTAACTTCAATTGGCCAAAAATAACAAGGTGCACAATAACTGAAACTAAGAAATAATCATTAAACAATACACATAGTTATTAGAGAATCTAATTTGTATTCTTTCAAGATATTTTTGGTAGATTAGTTTAGTGGTATTGTTTTACAATAATGGGAGAGTTGGATATAAACAAATGGGCAAACTTTAATAATATGTTATAAAGTACCTATTTTGTACATAAAGACACAATCTTACCACGTGGAATACCTACCTTTAGAAGAGTTGAAAGTCCTTTTCAATGGCTTTTAGTAGTCTTCATCAAAGGGTGTAATTCACACCCTAACTGGTTCATATGATCCTTCGACAATCTACACACTTTCTTTATACTTTTACATGGTCGTCATCTCAAGTTAAAAGTGATAAATTGTGAATTTCGTAGGCTTGTCGACGCATTTCACGCTGATCCGTAGCGTCAGCCTCTTTCAACAATGTTTTCAATAAAAACATACGCTCCACAAAATATCGATGAAGAATAAAGTTATTTTAAAGTGCAATTTTGTTAATTAATAGTATTTTTTTAATAATTAACAGCGGTTTATAACGTTTTCGTATATTCTCACTCACAACAAACACTTAAAACACTAACTTTTGATTTGACAAATAAAATGATTTTGCGATGCGAAGTTCTTGGCGAAATTCGACGTGATTTACACTACAGAATGCCGTTTCAAACGTCAACTCATACATTTTAGTAAAAAAAACTCACGCTTGCTAGTTCAATTCACCCGCGAGGGGCGCTAGTGTAGATTCGGCACTACAATGAAATTTACAGAATGCCAATTTGAAAACTCACACCAAATTCACGTGCGAGTTTGTTAAACAACGCTTACAGAATCGCACGGCAGATCTTGTTAATCGATTATTTAGCGGTCTCGCACTTTTAATGAATAAATATTTCGATGTAATTAAATGCTAGTAAATTAACACAACGATTTATCGATATAACGCTTAGACATGAATCGTATATCTTGTTTGGCGCCTATTAACTTTTAATAAGCAAAAATAAATAATAGTTTACAAATACTAACAAAATCCGCTTTTATAGAAAATCAAACCAAAAAATAGAAAATAAATTTTAATAAATTTGAATTAAAAATAATGTAAGAAAAATGATTTTATTGAAAAAAATACGCGGGGTGCATGGTATAAGTAGTTATAAATATTTTATGAAAATATATGAGTAGAAGGGTTATTTTGATAATATCCTGAAAAGCACCCCACGCTTTTTACAATAAAATCATTTTTTTAGACACTATTTTTAATTTTAAAGTTTTTTTTCTATTTTTTAGTTGGATTTTCTATAAAAGCGTATTTTGTAAGTTTTTTAAAGTATTATTTATTTTTAATTTTTTAGTTGAATTTAAATTTTTTCAATATTTTTTTTAATATTGAATTGTCATCGGTCCTTAATAAGTATACCAAATTTCGAGTTAATCCGACGTTTTGAAGGGGGTTAATCATGTTCAAAGATTCCGTTACAAACATACATACGTCTGAAGCTAATAAAAGCGTATTATTAAAAAGGGATGTTTGTTACCTTTTATTGCACATGTTTATAAGGGTTGGCATATTTGACGTTTGCATTTATATTTATATTTTGTAAAAGTAGGCATTGTGAGATGAGAAAATGCTTTACCTAATTATTTATTATTCTGTTTATGTTTAATAAATATTGTTGAGAAAATTTTGTGTTTTCATTTACTACCATGACCAGTGTTCGTATTTGATATTGTTATTCCTGATGTTTAATAATAATATCATATAAAATCAAAATGTCATTAATTTTTTGTGTGGTATGTTGTAGTAAATATATAATAGTGTATAAGATATTGTATAAATATTGTATAAGATTAAGGCAACAAGGAGATTAATGACATTTTCTCTTGTTTCCAAGTGGAAAAAAATAATTCACATAAATACAATAGAAAGCGAAAATACACTATTTCCGATACATTATTTTCTTTACTACCTTTACTCATAAATACAAAAATAAATAAATTAGGCATTGAATGATTTATTTTATGGCATATATGGGTGGACGAGGTCACAGCCCTCCTGGTGTTAAGTGGTTACTGGAGCCCATAGACATCTACAACGTAAATTCGCCACCCACATTGAGATATAAGTTTAAGGTCTCAGTATAGTTACAACGGCTAACCCGCCCTTCAAACCGAAACGCATTAATGCTTCACGGCTGAAATAGGCAGGGTGGTGGTACCCACACGTGCGGACTCACAAGTCGTCCTACCACCAATAATAAACATGATTAAATAAGTGAAATCAATAAGTGTTATCAAAGTGTTAAATAAGTGTTATCAATCATAATTAAATATGTGAAATAGAATAAGCCCGAGTGGGTGGGCACTCGCATCCTGCGTATTTCTGCCCTAAACTTGTCATGCGTTTTGGTTTGATAGGTGACACGACTGTTAAATAATATAATTTGAGCCAACTCTGACTCATGTCATGAACCATAATTAAATCAGTTTCGATGATTTCGGCTCGAATATTTACATTATTTTATTTCGTATTATTTACCTGTTTGATAATATTATTATAAATCAATAACTCTTATAATAGTTACATAAAAGTTTTTTTTTTAATTTGGCTGTATGAACTGTGTTTGCTTTGCCTGCGTAATAGAAGATCAAATAAAAACGCAGTAAATATTTACATTTTACATTATTTACAATTTGTAATAGTGTAAATTACAAAATTTTACGAAAATTGTAAATTACAAATACATGTTCAAAGTGTTGAAACATCCAACACAAATATTCTGATAAATGATAACTTTAATATGACATTTAATGACATGA
This sequence comes from Bombyx mandarina, assembly GCF_030267445.1. Lineage (NCBI taxonomy): Eukaryota > Metazoa > Arthropoda > Insecta > Lepidoptera > Bombycidae > Bombyx > Bombyx mandarina. The sequence continues at coordinate 17,797,859 of NC_143234.1, forward strand.
TAAACTAATTACTGAAATAAAAATACAAATAAGCCCTTTTTGCATTTTTGTAAAATAAATAACAATATCCAATAAACAAGTGTAGGTATGTTGATGATCAGGTTTTCATTTCAAATTAGAAATCACGGGAATACCTACAATTACTCACAGGGGGAATTTACTAAGCAACTTTTTGAAATGTTCAATAATAATCGAAAAGTTCGATTCTGACTATAGGTGCGACTTTATTTATCAACAACAATTTACGAAAAATTAATTTTAGTTTCAGAAGTTAACGAAATGCTTGAAACATCTTTAATGGATTTGGTTTTGACGACAATTGGGGTTTTACTTTTAATGGCACTTATTAGCTGCCTTTGCTGCTTATGTATGAAATTCAGGTAAGTAAAAGTATAAAAGTAAAATATTGAATGTTTAAGATAAGCCTTGAATTATAGAGTATATATTTCATCCTTCTTCTGTATTATTTTCCTAATATAATTGTATATTCTGTATAATCTACCTTTCTTTCTTTTTAATAAATATGAAATAAATAAATAGTATGGATGATGATACTAAAATTGCTGCAAGTAAATGAAATAATGAATTAACAAACATAGACAGAGAAAGCTTATAAGTAATGTAATACATTTCATCCTACATTAAAATTACCCTTTATAAAAATTACATCAAAGAACAGATGCACCTAAATTGTAGGTTGCTTAGGACATAATGCTTTGATAGAAGTCTTATAGAATCTTGCTATAGCAAGATTTAACTAGTTACCATTTTAATAAATAAAGTAATAAAATTATTAGGTTAACGAGCCAAGTTTATATGCTAAGCTGTGTATTCTATTTATAGTAATCTAAAAGCTAAAGACCAGATCTTCTGATTTGAAATGCATGACAGCCAATATACAACGAAATTGAGATTTGGACCTAATTTTTTTTATAATTTTTTTTTTTTATCTTGTACAAAATGGCCTGTGGTCATCATCACTGTCACTCCTGGACATCGGCAATAGAGCAGAGTCAAGCTGCTGCCTTCAAATGTTTGTCCTCTGTTTTACTGCAGATGGTGACATTCTGATTTATATAGGCTCCGTCCAGCAACTATTTCACTTCAGGTGGGCCATGAAAATGCTCACTTATCTACAAAGAAAAAAAATATTGTATTGTAAACTCATATAATATTTTCATTCTCCAGTGACCTTAAACTAAAGCTGTACATAATAAAGACGGCAAAAAAGAAAGGATTGGCAGTCGATATTGATAAACTGGAAATGAAGCCCTCACAAGGATGCGAGTCACCTCTTACCCATGAAAACTGTACAATTATGGTACCGGAAGTTGGTATAATACTCTAGATACATTTTTAATGTTTAGTGATGTAGATTTGGGTTGATTGATTTTTTATAATGTAATGGTTTTGGCAACCTTGCCTAATATAAACCAATCTAGTCATCCACTTTACATGTTCAGTATGAAGCATAAACATTATTTGTGGGCTGAATTGATAAAATAATTAAATGGTGTAAAATTGAGTTTTTAATCTAAAAAAATTAACAATCCATGGTTTTAGATTTTTTTTGAAACAAGCATCTGGCTATAATAAAGTATAATCATGTATATGCTTTCAAATATGGGATGCCCTTTATACCATAGAGCAGTGATTCTCAACCACTGTTCCGCGGCATTTTTGTGTGCCGCCAAATTTCAAAAGTGTGCCGCCAAATTTTGGAAATATATAATAATGCTAATATTATTAAATTATATTAAAAGAAAAATATTTTAAACATGAATATATATTTAAATCCACATAAAAAAATTATAGTAAATTTTAGTTTATTTCGTATATTAAATTTTTTTAATAAACTATTTATGCAGTGTGTAAGTAATTTTTATCTTTTTTTTTTGTGCCGCCAAATTTTGAAATCGTTAAATATGTGCCGCAACAAAAAAAGGTTGAGAATCACTGCAATAGAGACTTGGAGTTCAGGGCCCTGGTAAATGCTTCACATTTGGTGACCCTAAACTCAATCTTTTATTACAATAAAAAGCTGGCTATTTGTTATTTAACCATACATATTGTTGATCTTGTCAGATTGTAGAATTCAAATTAAGTAGGAATATCCATATAAATTAAAAAGTTATAATTTAATATCTGTGATAAACATAAAAATTCGTGTTCCTGTCAAGCATCATTTGAAAATTGTGTAATGAGCAATATTTAAAAGATTTTTTTATGTAATATATAATATAGATATAGTTTACCTAATTATATTTTACTTTTTATGTAACTGGTAGGTAGGTATGATACCATACATATAATGTTACTTATAAACATTAATAAAATTTGAACACATTTATTATATTTACGCATTGGTATTTAAATTAACAATGACATTTAACAATGAATTGATTGATAGTTGTAATATTTAAACTATGCATGTAATATTTGTATTATTAGAAGCACTGCAGATACTATTTTACCACAAATTTTTAGAATAATTATAATTATAAATGTAGCCTACAAGGGGAACAGCTACGAATATTTATATAATATTATTAACTTCTGCCCATGGCTTTGGCCGCATAAACTTACCCAATATGAAATTTTATCCAAATCCATTCCATGGATTATGCTTGATTTCACATTTATAATATTAGTAAAATTAGACTTGAACTAGTTGCCTTACACAGTGGTCTTAGCTTCTAAAAAAAAACATAGATTTTTTATTCGTTTTAAATTGTAGAGTAAAAGAGATGAAGCTTAATGATACAAGGGAAATGCGTTGTCACATTACTATTTGCAGGTCATTGATATTTCTTATTATTAGGTAGATCGAATGATCTTGATTATTTGAGAAAGTTTGAATCCAGAGGTTTTGAGTTGATATGATATGAATAGTCTGGCCAATGATTGACCAGAAAGGTGTCGTGGCTTAAAAGATAAGATGCACGGCGTTCCTGTACCGAGAAATGCGAATATGCCAGTGTTGGAATCCTGCTGACAGGTACTAATTTAACTCATGATCACAAATGACTTCTATGATGAAGTAATAAGACCCTGTATTAAAAGTGAAGCCATAAAAAAAGTAATAGAATTAGCGTAATTACTGTATAATTGAGACATAGAAATCAAGTTTGAAGGTAGCATTCACTTAGCATATTGCGGTGACCAGTTAATATCAGGTGGGCGGGGTTCAGCTTAAGTGATCTTTGTAATTTTTTTTGGTAAATTTTAGCCGATTGTAATTTTTTCAAATTGAATGTATTTGTGACTTAGATTGTTCTTTCCCTGGGCCCTTTATTTGTTAAATAGTTTATAAATATTGAAGCTTAAAGTTGAGCAAAAGAACCTGATTAAGGCCCTAAAAAGTTATAAAAAAAAAGAGGTTTATCCCTATTTGAGTTAATATAAATTGCTGTACCTAGCAATTTTCTGTTGGTTCCGTATGAAAGTGGAACATTGAATCCCACCTCTGGTGATGAACATAAGCAATTGTATTCACCAATTAAATAATTATTAATTGTTGTTAAGAATATTCTATCATTAATAGAATTGCATTTGTGCTTCATGGCTCTATGCGATAGCGTAATATAATATGGTTGGTTCTTGTTTTTTGCATTACTGCATAGATGTTCTTATCTTAATGTGTAAATACTCAAAGTTCCTATAACACGTTTAAATATATGAATCTGCTATACTTATGAAATATTTGTATTCGTAAAATTATACAATGCACTTAGGTAGATCGATAGATCTGATATTATCGTAGATTTTATTACAATATAATCTGTTATGTTGGTATCTGTAGTATGTTTTAATGTAATGTACTTATTATAAAATTCGTATGATCTCATTAGCACAGTTTTATGTTTTTCTAGTCTATGCTTAAAACTTAAGCCATAATTCGAAATATTATTTGTAAAAATAAGTTTTATAGACTGTTAAATTTATATATTTCTAATTTTTGTTAATACATGCCAAGATGAGATAAAAACAGTGAGTTTGTTGCTTGTGAGTAGTGTACCAAGTTTTAGTTCCAACATGCTACGACATAATCATGACTACATTTTAAACCATACAACATATGTTAATTTAGGTACAATACAAGGTAATTTTTGTGGTGAATCGAAAACGCTGTTGTTAGTGTTCGACATATTAGTGCATCAGCACTTATATCAAGGGGTGAAAGGCATAAAGGCTTAGCGACATATTTACAACATTACAGTAGAGCCATTTAAAGTTTAAATATTGGAAAAAATTAAACTTCTTCAGCAATTTTAAGGGGGTAAACTTAATTGAAGTTCAATTAAAACACCAAATTGTTGATGCTAATACAAAATAAAACGGACCTTTAATTATAAGGATAAATTTCGCGAATGTCGCTTAAACCAAATAGTCTTTCATCCCTTGATATAATGAATACGGAGCACTAGTGCTATTCATAATCGATAAGTTGGCATCAGCAATCAGACCCTCGCATTGTGCGTTACGGATGTGGTTTAGGACTTTTTTCGTTTGAAAAAGGAAATTTCATAGCTGTTGGGAAACACCGCCGAGGGGAGTGCGTGAGTTCCAAAGCCAAACTGAGAATGAATTCTGCTCCGGTGGCGAGTGTTGTAGTAAAATGGAGATAATTTGCTCATGTCAAACTATTCTTGAGAACACTTCTTATAGAAGGCACGGTACAAAGCGCAAAGAGAGCCGAGGTATCCATATAGCGTGCATCGTTTGGAATCATTTTGAAAAAACGGGAATATCGACAATTCAAAAGGCACTCGTCTTTGGAGTCGCATTGATTCCGATCCAATTCGGTTGTAGATTCATTCGCGAAGTAGCTGCTCTTAAGTTGTTAGGTCTTTTTTGGAGGCGTTCGGGCAGCCGTTAGCAAATCCCATCCCTCCTAGCCTTTGCTCGTGAAATTAGAAAGGCCTCCGAGCCACCAGTAATCCATAATTCATAAAAAAAAAAACGAATTGAAATTCGATTATCTCCTTGTTTAATTCCGTGACAAACGTGAAACGAAATGTTGATCTGTAATAAAAAATAGCAAAAAAAACACTGGGTTATTTTAGATTAAATGGCGTGAAGTTGTAAAAGTATATTTTAATTCACCGCAAGAATCATCCATTTTGAATTTTGCTGTGCCTTGAAACCATGCAATGATAAAACAATATATATACAGTATGTTTAGATATACATAGAGTTGATATTTAAAGTGCCACATTATTATTAATATGTAGTGCCTGTTATACTATAAACATAGAAATATTTCTATATACTGTATTTATATACTGTTCATACGTAGATCATTATCACAATACGACATTCGTAGCGACATTCAAGAATACCTACTATTTAAAGTTAACTATTTTTTTAACGCCTTTGAAAGGTAGGTGCTGAGTTTTTCAATTATGGATTAATTCTTATTTATGTAGCTGTTTTCAATTTGATATTTAATACCACCTTACCAAATACTACACAAAATTCTTAGATTTAAATTCTTAATATAGATAATTCGAAATCGACCATACAAACTTCTTTGTACTCTGTTCCAAAACTGCCGATTTTAACATTAAAAAAATATAACCTCAAAAGACTTTCCTCTGTTTCTTTTTAATTTGTAATATTCCTTAAAAGAGTTTTATTAATAAAATAAATGTTAATAAGTGAAAAATTATCTTAGTTTCTAATAGTTCTGAACTTGATATTTGATGGATACAAACTTAGCGTTTAAAGAATCCAAAAAATATTACTACCCGCGAAATCTGTTCCGAGCAAACTAGCTTTAAAACTAGCTTTGAGAGTGTATTTGCTTAACTACTGCTTTTTATGAACTGTACCACTCCCAAATAATTTAGAATGTAAGATTGTTTTTTTTTAATCAAAACTCATTATTGAATAGTTAATTTTTTTTTAATATGTGTATATTGTTCGGAGTATATTATATTATACACTTTTGTATATATGTTTGTTTAGTTGCACTGCCAAACGCACTGACTGAGATAGTTTACAATTATTGAAAGTAAATTGTAGTTTAATATTAAATTATTTTACCATTTTAGGCGTCTTGTGTATTTAAATGAAATTAAACTGAACTACATCTTTGATGAAGTATTTTCACTAGTTTTATTGATTCACTAGCGACCCGCCCTCGCTTCGCTTCGGAAACATTAAATTTTATTATTGATAGCCGAGTCCCGCGATGTTACCCGCAGTTATTCTCGTACCGCGGGTGACGCCGCGGGGCGAAGCTAGTCTAAAAAAGTAGCCTAAGTTACTCCTTATATCATCAGCTACCTATCAGTGAAAGTCTCGTCAAAATCGGTCCAGCTGTTCCAGAGATTAGCCGGAACAAACAGACAGACCGACAGACAGACAGACAAAAATTGTAAAAAACTGTCATTTTGGTGTATATACCGTATATACCTAGTCAGGTCATAAGTATTGTCACACAGTAAAATCTTTTCTTTTAGAATGCTGGCCACAAAAAAGTTTATTGAATTCGAATTTCGAATTGTTCATGAAAATAAAAATAGTATACATTTAGAATTTTACTCATTTTTAAATATGGAGTGGACGCTTAAAGAAGACCGTCTTGCAGTTATTGCGTTGCATCGTTGCGGTTACGCGCCAATTCAAATTTTTAACATACTGAAAAATTTGAATATAGCCAAAAGATTCGTTTATCGTACCATCAAACGATACAATGAAGACTCTAGTGTAGATGACAGGTCAAGAAGTGGTCGCCCTCGGTCTGTTAGGATTCCAGCAGTGATAAAAGCTGTGAAGGCGCGAATCCAAAGAAATCCCAAATGTAAGCAGAAACTGTTGGCCCTTCAGATGGGGTTAAGCAGAACCACGGTGAAAAGGGTGTTAAATGAAGATTAGGGCTTCGGGCATATCGAAGAAAAACAGGAAATCGTTTGAATGCTCGTCTAATGGACCTGAGAGTGAAGAGATGCCGCGCTTTGTTGAAGCGGTACGCGGGAAAAAAATATCGGGAAATACTTTTTTCGGATGAAAAAATTTTTACCGTAGAAGAGAGCTACAACAAACAAAATGATAAGGTGTACGCACACAGTAGTGAAGAAGCGAGCAACCGTATTCCGCGTGTCCAACGAGGTCATTTTCCATCCTCGCTCATGGTATGGTTGGGAGTTTCTTATTGGGGCTTAACAGAGGTACATTTTTGTGAGAAAGGTGTAAAAACGAATGCAGTTGTGTATCAAAATACAGTCCTGACGAACCTTGTGGTACCTGTTTCTCATACCATGTTCAATAACAGGCACTGGGTATTCCAACAAGATTCGGCGCCAGCTCATAGAGCGAAGAGCACACAAGACTGGCTGGCGGCGCGTGAAATCGACTTCATCCGGCACGAAGACTGGCCCTCCTCCAGTCCAGATTTGAATCCGTTAGATTACAAGATATGGCAACACTTGGAGGAAAAGGCGTGCTCAAAGCCTCATCCCAATTTGGAGTCACTCAAGACATCCTTGATTAAGGCAGCCGCCGATATTGACATGGACCTCGTTCGTGCTGCGATAGACGACTGGCCGCGCAGATTGAAGGCCTGTATTCAAAATATCGGAGGTCATTTTGAATAAACTTTAGTGTCATAAGAATCTATGTTTTGTTAAGTTCATTTTGGTGTATGAATGGTTACATAATGAATAAACTTGTTTCAATTATTTTACATTAAACATGTGACAGAATTTATGACCTGACTATGTATATTCAAATGCATGTAGTAAAAAGCGGTTATTTCAATATTACAAACAGACACTCTAATTTTATTTATATGTATAGAAATCAATTTAGTAGATACGAATACGGGATTATTTAAAATGTGCAACGTATTTTAGGTGTTTATCGAAACACATTTGTTATGGTGGGCTAAAATAGCATCGTCTTGTCTTCTGCGTATATCGTAAAAGGCTATCTATGGATTTGTCGGAGCAAAGATATCAACATTTTGTAAGTACTATAACAGCATATTGTGGACCCAGAGACTGGAGCAGAAGGTCACGCGATGTTCAACCGATGTGCTTTGTAAGGAAGGCTAAACAAGCGTAAAATACTTCTTTGCCTATTTGAGGGCTCAATATTTTTATCGCGAAGTTATGTTATGCAACAAAATTGAGATTTGAAACTCATGTCTCAAGGTATGTATGACGGAATGAGCCGTCTGCTGTTTTCTTTTTTTGCCCTTGTAGGCAGACGATCATACGGCCCACCTGATGGGGAGTGGTTACCGTCGTCAATGGACTTCAGCAATGCCAGGGGCAGAGCAAGCCGCTGCGTAGGTATTTTTTTTTATAGTCTGCCAATAATATATATATATATGTCGTGGATAATGACTTTTAGTTGTCATGGATAACGACTTTTAGTAATATTAAGACGGTGGTTTTGATTATTATTTTAAATGATGAAATGTTGTTTTGATAAATATCACAAAATGAAGGGTAGACTCCGTAACGCCACAGTATAAAATGGCGGTACGTGGACAGAGTCGTGGCATTCCGTGTCAGACAGTCATTCCGTCCGTCTCAGTCAGTGAGTCTCTGGCAGTCAGTCAGTCAGTCAGTCGGTCTATCGGTATGTGCAACGAAACTGTCGGTTTATCCTGTCATTGTGAAAGTTGTGTGTGTTGAGTTTCAATAATTATTATTCAAAAGGTTTTATTGACTTTTTATAAACTGAGTTCAACCAAATACGAGTGATAACGGAAACTACCGCTCAGCCATCCCTGGCGCCGCCGCCGACATATATATATATATATGTATATATATATTATTATAATACTGAAATCGCACTTGGTCCCCTCGCTCAAAATTGATTTTTTCTTCTACCTAAGCTGATAGCCTTGAAAGGCTATGTCAGCGTAACCGGGCGAGTAGGCGAGCTCACGGGGCTCAAACCGGAGGTGTTGCTAACACTGGCCCTAGCAAGAGCAGTGCTTTGCAGAATTTACCACCGGATTGGAAACGCGGAAACGCGACCCACAGAAGATCCTGCGAGAAACTCAGTGGGCTGTGTCTATGGGTTAATTTACTTGTCGAGCCCTTTGTCGCAAGCGACGGGTTCGGCGGGGACGGTGACCGGTGCTTGAGGTACCTAAATGCCCCGTTAATGGATCGGGAGATTCCGCAATGACGTGGTTAGGGCGACATTGACTGTTTACCATACGTCGACTGTTTATATACGTTTAAATACATGAATATTAAATAATCAGACAAAGAACAAACAAACCAGTTGGACACATGAATGTTTTCAATGCGGGGATCGAACCAACATCCCCAACCGAGAATCGACTTTTGGCTCAGCATTCAGAGGCGATAACCATTGCGACCTCAAGGCAATCAATTAAAAGTTACGACTCGGGTTAATTAAGCTTCGCCTATTAATAATCGCAAGGATCCACTTCTGAGCGCTTTTGGACGAAAATCAAATAATTCATTTACGAATTTAATTTTATGTATAGTTTTGAGAAATATGAACAAATAATAGGTTGGGGAAAAGTTTCTTCGCATTTTTTAAGAAAATTCACAACATTTTTTAATAAAGTTTATTTACATTTAACCAAAGTATGTAGGTACAGGTACCATTTTGTTTGACAACTTTTTGTAATATTGTAGGTAGGGACATGATCCCATTGCTATAGAAATTTTGGGGCTTTTGATGAAAATACCGCGACATTTGGTTTTGGCAGTCCTCTCGTGATGTTAACCTGACACTACCTAAATAATTCTGAAGAGATCGAAGCAGGTGGAAATCTGCAAGTGCAAGGTCAGGACTATACGGCGGATGCATTAACACCTCCCAGCAAGCTCTATAAATTTTTGCTGAGTGGCTAAAGATGTGTGAGGTCTAGCGTTATCATGATAAAAATCACACCCCTTCTGTTGAATAATTCCGGCCGCTTTCTCTCAACTTCTTGCTTTAATCTCATTAGTTGTTCGCAGTAGAGTTCAGAATCGATGGTCTTGCTTGGTGGTTCATAATGAATAATGCCCTTCCAATCCCACCAAACACACGGCATCACCTTGTTGCGAGTTAACCCGGGTTTTCGCCACAGTCTGTGAAGCCTGACCGGCCTTTGACCACGACCTTTTTCGCACGTTCTTGTCGTACGTGATCCACTTTTTGTCAACAGCTATCAGCTTCTTCAAAAATGGTTTCGTTTCATTACGTCGTAATAAAGAATCACAAATGAGTACACGGTTCATTAGGTTTCTTTCAGTGAGCTCGTGAGGTACCCAAATACCGAGCTTTTTTGTGTACCCAGTTTTTTTCAAATGCGCTAAAACTGTTTTGTGGTCAATTCCCGGTTCTTCAGCTACGTCTTAACTACTGATATGCCGATCTTGCTCCACTTTTTCAAAAATGACATCCATTTTATCCGTAATAGGGCGACCAGAGCGACGTGCACCTTTGACATCAAAATTTCCGGATTGAAAACGCTTAAACCAAATTTGTGCTACTCTCACAGACACTGCACTAGGTCCATAAACATCGCGAATGTTTTTCGCGGCTTGCGTTGTATTTTTACCTTTTTTGTATTTGTAAAATGTACCTATGGAATTTCTTCATTAGATTCACTCATCTTGACAGTACGAAAAATAAATAAAAATCACACATTTTACTAATTCGAATTTGGAATTATCTTCTTTAAAATTTAAACTTTTAATGATACCAAAACCAGCCAGATACAAATAGTATAGTCAAAGAGATTTTATTACAAGTTCATACATACTATAATGCGAAAAGACTTTTTCCCCACCTATTATATAATAATAATAAATCATCGAAATTCGAATAGCATTTAGAACAAACAAATTGACAGCAAAGCTATATCGACGATGAGCTCTTTTTCCGCGTTTTGTACGTTTTGTACGATTTTGGACGTTAAAGCGAACGACGCCGCTCGCCTCGGGACAAGGTGGAAGTCTCACTGCTTGTTCACAGCACGCTTTACCAGTAGTAATTACAAAGCTACTGGTAGTACCTCCATGTAGTAGTAGTATCTTCCTGCTGCCTATTTTTGCCGTGAAGCAGTAATGCGTTTCGGTTTGAAGGGTGGGGCAGCTGTTGTACTGTACTGAGATTTTAGAACTAATGTCACGAGGTCGGTGGCGGCATTTACGTTGCATTTGCGTGAAAGACGATACCTGTAAGAGGGGAGTGAGCGAAGAAATGCAATATGACAGAGGAGTATAGAAGGAGAAAATAATGATGATGATTTACGTTGAATTTTAATAAAAGTGGAAGTATATAGGTGGACGAGCTCACGGCCCACAAGATGGTATCTTGACATCAAACCAAGAATTTGTTCACTCCTCGTAAGACAAAAAGATCAATTTTATTGTATCACGACGGCCTCACCCTTCAAACCAGTTTGCTTAGTGCGAGTTTTTTAACGTTCTCGATAGCGTAAAAGTTAGCTAATATTTTTATGGAATGGGATCGTTTGCCTACGTTTGCCGCTAGGGGCGCTGTTTCAACTGCATACGATTTTCTAACTTTTTCTAACTTTTTCGCTATCGAGAACGTTTAAAAACTCGCACTAAGCACACAGAATGCGATTCTGTTTCCCGGCAGAAATAGGCAAGGCGGAGGCACCTTTTACTGGTGGAAACCTTAACCTCTTAATGTTATTAATTTTTTCAGGATAACGAACTTGAATACGTATTTTGTACGTTTTCTCTTAGAAATTATAAAACCTGCGTATGGAGTTTGAAAACGAGGCAAAGTCGCAGCGTTCGATACGACTACACTGGACGTCTAGTCGCATCGCTCGATACGACTACACTGGACGTCTAATCCTTTAGGCCACGAGCACACTAACTTTACAATTAGGGGACACAGTTCCTTGTTCCGTGCGCTCCGTTTCCAGATTATCAAAGTCTGCCCAAACAGCATAGACGAGATAACGTCCTGATAAAGCTATGAGTGCGTGTTGAGAATAATTTTCAAAGATTTGGCTGCTACGTGATACTAATATAAAATAAAAAGTCTATCCCATTTCGTGCAGAAATTTCTTGGTGTAAACAAGTTACTTGGAGCCTTTGAGAGCTCTGGAAACTTACAGTCATATAAATTACTTAAGTGGTACCTACTTTTATTTTTATAGTATTGATTGAATTATATTTAGCATTAAACTATTGATATTCGTTACAGTAAGTCTTGAGTTAGTATTCAGAGAAATTAAAAAAATAGTATTTTTATTTTATTTAGAGATAGAAATACGTGAATATGCATAATTTGCTCGTTAATTTGTTATATCTATCTTCTGGGAATAATGACCCATTTGAGCGGTAAGATTGAAGGGGTAGTAGTAGTAAATTGAAAGAGATATAGAAGAACTCACAGCCCAAAACGTTTGAATTACATTTTTTTTATTGCTTTGGTGGGTGGACGTGCTCACAGGCCACCATGTGTTAAGTGGTTACTGGAGCCCATAGACATCTACGTCGTAAATGCGCCACCCACCTTGAGATATAAGTTCTAAAGTCTCAAGTATAATTACAACGGCTGCCTTACCCTTCAAGGCAAAACGCATTACTGCTTCACGGCAGAAATAGACAGGGTGGTGGTACCTACCCACGCGGACTCACAAGAGGACTTATATAGTATAATACCTTCCCCACTCTTTTAAGCGGAGATTATGACCGGTTGCCGTTTTCTCAAAGGCTTTTCCAGTTTTTTTTTATGGCTTAGATGTGTGGACGAGCTCACAGCCCACCTGGTGTTAAGTGATTACTGGAGCCCATAGACATCTACAACGTAAAATGCGCCACCCACCTTGAGATATAAGTTCTAAAGTCTCAAGTATAATTACAACGGCTGCCCCACCCTTCAAACCGAAACGCATTACTGCTTCACGGCAGAAATAGGCGGGGAGGTGGTACCTACCCGTGCGGACTCACAAGAGGTCCTACCACCAGTAATTACGCAAATTATAATTTTGCGGGTTTGATTTTTTTATTGCACGATGTTATTCCTTCACCGTGGAAGTCAATCGTGAACATTTGTTAAGTACGTATTTCATTAGCAAAATTGGTACCCGCCTGCGAGATTCGAACACCGGCGCATCGCTCGATACGAGTGCACCGGACGTCTTATCCTTCAGGCCACGACGACTTCAACCGATCGAGTTCACCGGATCGAGTGGGAATTCCAGGGCTCTGCGAATAGCAGGCTTAGAATACGTCCCACAAGCCTTTAGCGGTCGCACCTTGGTTGTACTCATGCATTTTATTGGTGGTAAGACCTCATGTGAGTCCGCACGGATAGGTACCACCACGCCGTCTATTTCTGCTGTGAAGCAGTAATGCGTTTCGGCTTGAAGGGTGGGGCAGCCGTTGTAACTATACTTGAGACTTTAGAACTTATATCTCAAGGTGGGTGGCGCATTTTACGTTGTAGATGTCTATGGGCTCCAGTAATCACTTAACACCAGGTGGGCTGTGAGCTCGTCCACACATCTAAGCCATAAAAAAAAAACTGGAAAAGCCTTTGAGAAAACGGCAACCGGTCATAATCTCCGCTTAAAAGAGTGGGGAAGGTATTATAAGGTATTATACCATAGAACTCTTATTTCAAGGTGGGTGGCGGCATTAACGTTGTAGATCTCTATGGGCTCCGGTTTTTTTTTTTTTTTTTTTTTTTTCCACAGGAGAAAATCGCCGGATCCCCACCCGCACGGCAGATGGGGTATGTGGGAGTCGAACCTCACTAAAAACTCCTGCCGCTCACAGCCGGCGCCCTACCCCGGACCGGGTGGGAACCCAGTCGGAGTTATTGAGACGGCGGGACAGGGTTTACGCAGAGCACATTACATCCATCCCGCCGTCCCCCAGACGCCGGACCGGCGGCCGCCAGCAACATGACCGCCGGTTCCCTCGGTCGACGGGCCAAGAGCCCGATTGATAGCGCCGCGCTACACCTTCCCCCGGAGCGGTCGGGGGAACGCGACCTACCACGCCGCCCCACGCCTAAGCTCCTCCCCGCACAAAGCGGGTGGAGCCCGAAGCTCTTAGGGGGCCGGGTTACGGACGAGACCCCGGTCCCGACCCCCTGCTCGGCGGCGGCGGGTTTCTGCGTAGTGAGGAGATGGGCTCCGGTAACCACTTTACATCAGGTGTGCCGTGAGCTCGTACACTCATATAAGCAATAAAAAATAAAATTTGTCCCTAAGCCTGTCTGGCCATAAACCTAGTCCCCGTGTAGTGAATTCTAAAAACACCCATTGCAAGATGGGTTATACGCCCGGTGTATACATATCAAACGATGCGACAATACCAGTGCTCTAATCCTGCAGGCCGGTACCAATTGTTCTAGAGCGATACGTAACCAAAGTGTGGGTACGAATAGTTTGTCCATTTGCGCCATGTAACATTCACAGTCTTAGTGGTTGACATGGCCACCATATTAAACAACGGAGACTTAAACTTTATGTATCTGACGGAGGAGAAACGCTGAAGGAATGTTTTTAAAAAGTGTGACGTCAGCATCGTTGACGTCACGGTCTTTAAGTTCTCGACGATGACTCATGTTTGGGCTTCCGAAACAAAACTTCACGAGAACTTCTCGAGAACTGCGTATATTGGACGAGAAGCATAACAACGTTACAGAGAGATCCGTACTGTACTACGGTTCGGACACGAATGAATCAACGCTTTTTTTTTTTTTTTTTTTTTTTTTTTTCCTACCTAAGCTGAGAGCCTTGAGAGGCTATGTCAGCGTAACCCTAACTTTAGTAGGTGAGCTCACGGGGCTCAAACCTGACGATGTTGCTAACACGAACCCTAGCAAGAGTCGTGCTTCGCAGAATCTACCACCGGATCGGAAACGCGACCCACTGAGAAGATCCGGCGAGAAACTCAGTGGGCTGTGTCTGAGAGTTAATTTACTCGTCGAGCCCTTCGTCGCAAGCGACGGGTTCGACGAGAACGGTGACCGGTGCTTGAAGTACCTAGAAGCACCGTTAGTGGATCGGGCGGATCCGAGATGACGTGTTTTGGGCGACGTCGACTGCTTTCCATTCTGTCCGCAGGATCGGGAATGTAGTTACCGGCGGCCACGATGAGAGGGTTCTCGTGTCGTGCCGCTTTATCGAAGTGGCGCATGGACGCCGACTGCAGATACTTACTGATGGACTCTAAGTCCAGGTCGTCATGGAGGTCGACGTTCCTGACGAACCACGGGGCTCCGACGGCTATCCTGCAAAAACGGGATTGAATAATTTGGAATGATTTCAAGTGTATGTGGGCCGCGTGAGCGAACACTACACTTGCATAGGTCATGACGGGGCGTATGCAAGTTTTGTAGAGTGTCACCTTATTTCTAAGGGACATTTTACTTCGCCTACATATCATCGGGTAGAGACGTCCTAGAATGAAGGCGGCACGATCGCGTACCGTCTTGATGTGGGGGCGGAATGTCATCCTACTGTCGAGGGTGACGCCTAAATATTTGACCTTCGGGGCCCATGGTATGGGCTGGTCGAACATCGTGATCGGGCGAACGGCGGGGGCGGGGGTATTGACGCGCCTAGTCGGGAGGGGGATGCTCAGCGTGGTGTTCGGAGGGCGACCCCTTTTGAAGAGCACCGCTGTGCTTTTCGTGGGGTTAATGTCGATGCGCCACTTCCGGAACCACTGTCCCATGGTGGTAGCTGCGGTCTGAAATCAACGCTAGACAGCACGGCCGTATTTATAGGACTTCGTACACGTCAGCGTGTTTACAAGTATTAAACACGTGAGCGTGTTTACAAGATTTTAAAGTATTGAAATTACAATAAAAGGGACTGTTTAACATCAATTTCTTATCACAGAGTAATTAGTTGATGATCAGTAGGTAAATAGTCATATTTGCGCCGACATATCTATATGGATGGTGGTGTATACCTTATGTAATAGATGTTCTTCAAAGCTATAAAAAAAAAATTAAGCACATAAGTTTTAATCGAACGGCTTAACGAAAACTATACCTTAATATCACTAAATTATTTTAATGACTGGATTATAAAAGGTATAAGGTAGGTAGAGTATTATGCAGTAGGCAGCGACTTGGCTCTGCTCCTAGCATTGCCCATGGGCGACGGTAACCACTCACCATCTGGTGGGCCATATGCTCGTCTGCCTACAAGGGCAATAAAAACAAAGGCATTGCTATTAAAACAAATTTGCAACTTGATGGTTCCAGGTTAAGTATTTTAGGCGAAAGCATATTGTGTCGGTAATGTTTCGCAAACAAGTCATAACTTTTGGTAAATTCATCAAATGTATAGAGAGTGGTGAATGCACTAGTTTACTTCGAAGCCTCGAGTCGGCACAATGAACTGTGCCAAACAATGTTTATGACATTTCGCTGGCTGCTCATGTCGTAGATAAAATTATCGCCAAATGGAAGTTCTGTTTCCAAAATACAGTTATTTGTACACGTGTTTGTATGTTGAAAATGTAATTTGCTAATGAAATATGTGCACGTGTTTACGAGCTACTTCCGCGTTCGGATAGACAAATACAAGAGTACATATACATATACTTAAACAGTTGAGAGCAATAAATAATAAAGGGTGATTTAGGTATGGTATTTCCTAAAAAGGCATGAACGTGGTACTATTACTACAAAATAATGACAGAGAGTTTTAATAGCAGTTTAAAGACTTGTATTTTTTGATTGAAACCAGAAAACCGTCATCATTAAAATCCTCATAAGGCCCCAATTGTTTAAAATCTTCAAGGAAAATAGATGTTAACAACCGCACTCAAACCTGGCTTCTAGATAACAACACAGAAAAGGAACAAAGTGAACTATGAAAAACGTATTTTCATTTTAATGTCAAGTTAACTGCTGGGGTGGGTAATTTCTCTCAGATGTAAAAATGTCCTTCATTCTGTATCTTAAGTAGTTTCTTTTGAATTCAAAACGAAATAGGTGGGTCATTTAACTCGTATATAAGATAAGACTCGTTTTTTTTAACTTTAATTTCGGTCAAAAAAATATTTTATATCGAAAGGGAGTTTTTGATTAAAGTACGCCGAAAGTTCGATTTTCGTCCCGCTGTACAGGGAAGAAAGTGTAACTTTTCCTCCCGCTGTACAGGGAAAAAAGTGTAACTTTTCTCCCTTGTATCCAGTGCGCATGCACGTTAGTGTCTACGTCTGCTCTCACGCACCTAAAAATTCTCCGCCATTGTTGTGCTCGGGTAATTTGCAATACTGTGTTTACTTAGTGTAAAAGTGAAATAAACGAAAGGCAATAAAATTTAATACTGAAGTATCAAACAAAGATGAGTTCATCAGACAGTTCTTATTAAATTAGTAATAGTTTATTTAAAAATTAAAAAACAGTTACATTGTTTTTTTTATGAGTACGGGGGGGGCTCCGCTCCCCCTACCCCCGGCCAGGGCTTCGCCCCTAGACCCCACCAGGGTTTCGCCCCTGGACCCCGGCTCGGTACTCCACGAACTTTCGGCCTGGTAGGAGAAAAAATTGTACGTGTAAAATGTGTAAAATTGCCCCCCGAGCCGAAGGCGAGGGTGGCAAACACGCTGGAGGATATGTCCAACTTTTCTCCCTTGGTGCACAATCTACTATTTTCTAAAACTAATATGGTACCATTGGATTGTTGCTTTTTAAGGCAAATAAGCGACATTTCCAACTGATCGCAAGTTATCACTACCGCTTACGGGCAACATTACTTAATGCTTTTTTTTGTTTATTGCTTAGATGGGTGGACGAGCTCACAGCCCATCTGTTGTTAAGTGGTTACTAGAGCCCATAGACATCTACAACGTAAATGCGCCACCCACCTTGAGATATAAGTTCTAAGATCTCAGTATAGTTACAACGGCTGCCCTATCTTTCAAGCTGAAACGCATTACTGCTTCACGGCAGAAATAGACGGCGTGGTGGTACCTATCAGTGCGGACTCACATGAGGTCTTACCACCAGTAAAATGCATGAGTACAACCAAGGTGCGACCGCTAAAGGCTTGTGGGACGTATTCTAAGCCTGCTATTCGCAGAGCCCTGGAGTTCTCACTCGATCTGGTGAAACTTTTGAAGTCGTCGTGGCCTGAAGGATAAGAAGTCCGGTGCACTCGTATCGAGCGATGCACCGGTGTTCGAATCCCGTAGGCGGGTACCAATTTTGCTAATGAAATACGTACTTAACAAATGTTCACGATTGACTTCCACGGTGAAGGAATAATAACATCGTGCAATTAAAAAATCAAACCCGCAAAATTATAATTTGCGTAATTACTGGTGGTAGGACCTCTTGTGAGTCCGCACGGGTAGGTACCACCGCCCCGCCTATTTCTGTAAAATGAAAGAAAATCCTTTGTTTTATTATCTCTCACATCAATCATCGTTCTAACGTTATTATTTGTGATCTCTGTATATTTGAGTTTTTTTTAATAAAAAAAAGAAAAGTGTGTTATATTATATTTTATGTAAGGTATTTTTCGTTTGCCTCAAAATCTACAGGAAACAGGTATTTTTATCCACATTACAAGAATAATGTATCCATAACGAAACAAAAGAGAAAATACATAAATCTAAGTCTTGAGGTGTCAGTGATTAATGAATAATAATAAATAGGATTATTGTTTTACTAGCTGTGCCCACGACTTCGTCCGCGTGGAATTTAACAAAATAGTACGTACTTTATTTTATAATAATTTTAGAATTTTTCTAAAATAGAAACTCGGTTACTCCTTATTACATCAGCTATCTGCCAGTGAAATTCCCGTCAAAACGGTCTAGCTGTTTCAAAGATTAGCCGGAACAAACAGACAGATAGACAAACAAAAAATGTAAAAAATGTTACCTTGGTATACGTACACGTACCGTATATACATTCATATGCACGTAGTAAAAAGCGGTCATTTTAATATTACAAACAGACACTTCAATTTTATTTATTTTGATAGATTACCTGACAATGAAAATGTGAGAGGACATTTATGGGTTGACGAGCTGACGGTCAACAAGATAGTAAGTAGACATTAAAGCAAGAATTCGTTCACTCCCCTTGAGATATGGAGAACAATATTATTTTATCACTGCTTCACCTGTCAAAACGGTATACAGTCCTGTTTCGCGGCAGAAATAGACAGGGTGGCACCTACTTGTTTTTTTGTTTTTATTGCTTACATGGGTGGACGAGCTCACAGCCCTACTGGTGTTAAGTGGTTACTGGAGCCCATAGAAATCTACAACGTCAATGCGCCACCCACCTTGAGACATAAGTTCTAAGGTCTCAGTATAGTCATAACGGCTGCCCCACTCTTCAAACCGAACCGCATTACTGCTTCACGGCAGACATAGGCAGGGTGGTGGTACCTGTCCGCGCGGATTCACAAGAGATTCTACTACCAGTAACTACGCAAATTATAATTTTGCGGGTTTGATTTTTATTACACGATGTTATTCATTCACCGTGGAAGTCAATCGTGAAAATTTGTTGAGTACTTATTTAATTAGAAATAATTGGTACCCGCCTGAGATTCGAACACCGTTGCATCGCTCAACACGAATGCACCGGACGTCTTATCCCTTAGGCCACGACGACTTGTGTAGTAAGCTTACCAATACGAGCTCTAATACAAGTAAAACTTTTTCTAAGCGACAGACGTCACAATGTGGCGAGGCACTGTCAATGAAAACATGCACGTAACGATTACAAGAGCGACGAACGTTCATAGAAAAACTGCAAAAGCAGACTGTTTTCTATTGCGCCATCCGATTTCCAATTTCCGTTCGAGTGTCGTCCGTTCGCAACGATTCTCCAATCAACTTTGTATATACATAAATATAGTACCATTCTGTCCGTTTTTTCCATCCTATTAAAGTGACTAGACTTTTGCTTTTTAGACCACGTTGATTTTGAAATTGTCGACTTTGCTACAAAATTGTTTCATCGTGACTAGCATTAAAGACCTATTATTATTATGATACCGTCCTTGTTGAATCTTTTAACAATAACGGAATTGTTAGTTTCCTTAAATTAGTTATTTTGGGAAGTACAATTTTTTTTACGAAAATAATTAAACAGATTAATTCTCGTTTCTTTTTTAGGTTTTATATACATACGTTCCTTTATAACGATTTTTTATAAATAACATGTACGAATAGAAAAATAGATATGCCGGATCTTGATTACGTATAAAGTGGAAATTACTGATGTTATGAAAAAAAAAAAACTACTATTCTCTTGAAACCTAAAAGATGCCACGTTCCTTCAATTTATTACCACTATTTGTAGCCTCCATTACACGAATTCACGAATCGCCTCGAATTTTTGCAGGAAAATAAATAGCGGCGCATATCTAAAAAAAAAGCCATTTGCATGCCGTATAAATTCGGACCTTTTTCGTTTCATCACGGGATCTGTTCAATTGTACCACCGATATTAGATAGGCTCGAACACGATATGAATTACGACCTCTGGCCAGTGCCGTAAAGAGGGCGTGGGGGAAAAAAGCGAACCCCACTATTGGATTACGGAGATCCGCAAATTAGACACGTGTCGCGGGGCCTCATACGATTTTGCACTTAACCGTTACCATGTGACAGACAATTTTATTATTAGAAATAGAGTATAATGTGTCGAACCCGTATGGGTCGATGCCCCTTTTCTGTCGCGAAGAAGTAAAATATTACTTTCATTTCCTAATGAGATTTTAAAAGATAATTGTAATTATAAAATCTATTTAAAAGTAATTCAATCATACCTACGTGTTAAATTTAACGATAGATAGAGAGAAAGCATATTGAATAACGTCGTCAATGTTCATACCATATGGTTTTGATACTAAACTCATAAAGGGAAAGAGCTCGCCACATCCATGTTCGCAAAATTTTAATCTCATAACTAACTAAATTAATCGAATTAAATTATTTCGTCACTAAAATGATTTCCACATATTCTTCACTAAGGTTGTTTATTGGTTTACTAACCGGTTATTTATCTATAATTTATATATAATTATCTAACCGGTTACTGACCGGTTCAACGATAAATAGCAACAGGCAGTGGTGGTAAGAGATCAATTTTAAGGATGGGACAGCCGTAACACAATACAGTGGAAATTTCGACCTCACGTCTTAGAGTCGGTGAGGGTATTCATGTTGTGAGATCTATGGGCTCCGATAAGTAGGTTCGCTATGAACTAGGCCACTCATCTAAGTCTTAATCTAAGTAATAAGTAAAAAGATGACAAATTCACAGTAAGCTTATGACGATTACGTAAAAAATTTAATACAAGTCGGGCGACGTTCGAAGGTGATTACCCCGGGTGATAGATTAGATGAATGGTTCGAAAACCGAGGCAACATATTACATTGCTTTGTCACGAGCCGCGTGTGTGGGTGACTTGATTGATATGATTATTATTAGTTTCGTATAACTACTCAGTCAACTGTGATGCGATAGTTCTTGGCAGTATTTTTTGTGGTCACAATCTGTTAATGCCCACAAATCTTTGTCTCGGCAATGGGCAAAAATAAGGACCTTCGTTTCATAGACGTCATGCATTAGATTTATGTTGTTTTGACGATTTTTTATTATTATTGACGGCCTCGTCTTTATGATTTATTTTCTGATATAATTGACATCTCTTTTTGACTTGTCAACCGCTATGAATAAAGTTGGACCGACTCGGCCTCAAAACCGAACGATCAAAACAAGAATCAACGTAATTGGTTTAGTTTTGACAGAGTAGAACCGAGAAAAAAATTCGTAAGATCGACATTTTGGAAAGTAAGTATTAAATGAACAGAGTAGCAGTATGGTGTTGTTTTGTAAACGTGGTGGAACCTAGAAATTTTTAAGCGAGCTGTGTGAGCTTGTTTGAAAGGGACGCGTATTTTTGGAAGTAATCAACGGCGTAGAATGTTTTTTAACGAGGACATGTGCCTTTCGGTCCGGGGTGGGAGAAGATAGAAAAAATTTCCAGCAGCTTCAGTGGATATATACTTATAAATAATAAATAAACATGATAAGGTACATTTATGGTAGGACCTCTTGTGAGTCCGCGCGGGTAGGTACCACCGCCATGCCTATTTCTGCCGTGAAGTAGTAATGCGTTTCGGTTTGAAGGGTGGGGCAGCCGTTGTAACTATACTTGAGATCTTCGTCCACCCATCTAAGCAATAAAAAAAAAAAGAGCAGAAATGCGAATATTTGCCCGATATGGGAATAGAAACCACGACCTACAGTAAGGATAACTACTGCACCAACGAGTCAGTCAGTACACACTTTATTGTTTTCTGTTTTTGGCAGTGACATCGAACACGATTGTTATAAATGAAACACGACACTATTCATATCTTATCATTTAAATCCTGTTCAGAACAACGCTTCAGGCTTTGTAGTGCTTGCATTAGCCCGGCTCAATGGTTCACAACATCAATCCAGAATACGTTCAAATCGGTTTAGCCGGTGAAGAGATAAACTTGTATAGACGTAATAGACGTAATAGACGTAATAGACGTATAGACTAACCGAATGAAAGTGTTATAAATTACATTTAATGTATCGATGTTTTGATTTATTACCAATTTTACAGGTGGTAGGACCTCTTGTGAGTTCGCACGGGTAGGTGCGAACTCACTGAGGTGAAGCAGTAATGCGTTTCGGTTTGAAGTTTGGGGCGGCCGTTGTAACTATATTGAGAGCTTAGAATTTATATCTCAAGGTGGGTTGCGCATTTACGTTAGATATGTCTATGGGCTCCAATAACTACATAGAACTAGGTGGGCTGTGAGCTCGTCCACCCATCTAAGCAATAAAGTAAAATTATATTGATTTTAATAGTATGAAGGCAGGAGGACCAACTTGATTGTCTACTAGATTCATCCTTCACTATTCATTTTTATTCTCCAGGACTGGCACGTTATGTCACTATGTGTAATTACTTTCATAGAATAAATACATTTAATATTAAGGAATTACTCTCTCTCGGTCAGCACCCGCTCTTGTGTCAGAGTGGCAACAGTGTCAGCTCCGCTATTTATTCAACAATCGGTATCCAACAATCGGCTTATTGCCACTACGAAAAAGTAACACCGCCATCCAATATAACAAGTTAAATGTATAGACTAAGTTACTAATTTAAGAATTCGAATTAATACGAAGTGCCACATCACTTAATTGTGATCATGTGTATTTGAGGCATTTCATAACACTGGTGCTTTGAATTATTTTGAAATGTTATTAAATCGAAACATTGATACATCAATAAATTATAATGGAATAGATTATTGATTAAATTAGTTAGCAATTATATTGTGGCGGTAGCCATCACAGAACACAAGATATTTGACAGATGCCTGAATCTCGCTTACGACATTTTCAAGATAATAAGCTCGCATATATACAAGTTCCGAACAACAACATTCGGACCGTCGCGTCGGTCTACACAGCAAACATCACCCGCTCGGTGGAAGATCTTCCCTTTGTCGTATATCTCCCCAAAATATTAACAGTATATCTGTATGGTAAGTCTGCTATTTAAATAAATTAAATAAATTTGAGAAGTAGTTTCGGTGACTTTAGGATATGTGATGATTGTGTTAAGAACGCGCCTGATCTGTTTTGAATTTTAAATTTTTTTATTAATTTCAAAATTATTTCATAAAAAGACATAATCTATATATTAATACGTGAAGCAAAAACTTTGCATCCCTTTTTACGAAAATTACGCGGACGGAGGAGTATGAAATTTTTCACACCTATAGAGAATATAGAGAAGAAGTGCACAATGCTAATATTTTTTTAAAAGAATGCATAAAAGATACATTAAATAAATAAAGAAAACATTACACATACTGCATACCATGTATTTGACGCACACATGCATGCATATTATTTATTGTCAAACTTTTGTTCTTGACGTCTGTTGTCAAATTGAGATTAAATATTATTTGTCTTTGTTAATATTTTTTATAGTGTAGTCTTGGCGAAATTTGTGTTTCTAGAAGTATAAAATACAATCATAATAGTGTACAAACTTACAATTCCAATTAATTTTACTACTGCGGGACCTCTAGTAGATCTAAAAATAACAAGAAATCTTTAAAAAAATTTTTATGTATGAAGCATTCGCTTTCTTATCATCTACAGTATTAGCATTCGTAATGTATTTTCCTACTTGACTTTTAAGGCCTAGTAACGAATAAAATTAATATAAATTTCTATCTAAAACCCGAACGAACCCTCAGAGCATAACTTTCTTGTTTATATTGCAAGATTGTTTCTTAATAGTATGATGTTTCCTGAACTTTTTTTATTGTACTTATTTGGGTGAATACTGTATCGGGTGGGCTACATTTCACTAGAGTCCATAGAAATCGCAACATCTTGTGTGTGTGACGTTTGTAGAGCATCACAAGTAAGCAAAAAAGAACGGGTTAAACAATACGATAGCAACCCACATTTATATAGATCTGTCTTGAATTACACACATACCAGGCGGAACTTTTCTTCTAAATTTTTTATTAAGAGAAGAGGCTTGTGAATTATTTGATGTTTGACTTTTGGAGGAAAGTTGTATGATTTATGTGAAAGAAAATAGCAATAATATTAGGTAAAGATAGTTTTGTAAGGTTTTTAGATGAACATATGAAATATGTGTATTTTAATATATTTCTTTTTATTGACCTTGTAGGCATACAGCCCACCTGATGGTGAGTGGTTACCTTCGCCCATAGACTCCAGCAATGTTAAGGGCAGAGCCAAGCCGCTGTCTACCGTTAACTGCACAAGGCTCGTTTGAAGAAGGATATGTCGCTCGGGAAACAACGTAGAGGGGAGCTCATTCTGAAGTCGGATGGTACGTAGCGAAAAAAATCTCTGGAAACGCACCGTAGATGAACGCAGTGGCTCCAGGTATTATGGATGAACTCTACTCCTGTAGCGGGCGTTGCGATGATAAAAACGAGATGATGGTATCATCTGAAACAATTCCTCAGAGCAAAGCAAATTGCTAAATAGTAGGGTACTTCTTCGTGGTTACTGAATACTATAAGCATTAACAATGTAAATTCCCCATCAACCTTGAGATATGAGATCTAACTTAAAAATGTTCAAGGTAAGTATTGGTCAGCAGGGTGGTGGTACCTATCTGTGCGGGTTTACAAGAAGCTTTACCTAATTTAGAAGGACCTAATTTAGAACCTATTCGAATATTCATGATAAAGTATTGTGGCACAAAAGTGTGATGCACCCAAAACTTCCACTTAGTAAGAATTCCTCTTAATTGAATGTTGAATGTCCTGATGACATGTATAGTCGTATTATATATGTATAATATTGTATGTTTTACATGCTTTAAATATTCATGTACATACAATTATTTTCAGCATACCCAACCAGTGGTAATTTTACAAACTTTTATTTTCGAAAATTTTACATCCCCTCTATTTTATTTTGATCTCCTATAATTATGTTGTTGCTTTCCTACCTTTCTTCGTGTTGTGATCTTACTGTGCGTGATGTGTTAGATGGAATTAGTGTGCTTGGTGAGTTTTATATTATAAGTCTATCTGGTGTGCTTGTGAATCTTCATATCGTTTCTGTAATGTATTTATATTGCGCATTATTCATTATCACAAAAATAATAATGACAAAAAAATCCATTTCATATACTAAAATCTATGATATCCATAGAAAAGTAGAGCATTCTCAACTGTAAACTTCTACAACGTAGCATAGTAACAAGTCTCTTACGCCAGTGCAACGCAATGCAAATAAAAGCATTATTTCTGGTTTGTCAACAAAGAAAGACTATCTGCTCCACAACTAGTTTTTCCTCGCAAAAAGTAAATAAATTCACTGTGCAGTTTACAAAGGCAACGAGTCAGCGAGCAATGGAAGAATTGAAACTAACATCAAAGATATATGGAACTTACTAGAATATGTGAAATAATTTTGAAAACGAGGAAAAGTTACATTTACCTTATTCGTTATTCAACTGTCACTAAAGTCGGTCGATACAAAGATCCACTAAAAACTAGCTTTTTGTAGCGTCTCCTACAGTTCCGCCGCAGGCACAGTTAGACTCCCCGCGCACTGGGCAGCCTGGCTGCGGCAGCCAGACGAATATATGGTGTTGTATGGGAGCCCGCGCACATAAGCAGCCCGGAACTCTTGGCAGCCAATACAACGCGCCTATTGCACGGAAGCCATTTGTCTGTGCGCAGCCAGAGCGAGTGTTGGCGAATGTATGTGGCTGCTGTCAGTCCCCGCGCACTTGCTGTAGCAGCCAATGCATATTCGTTTTGTCAAATGTTAGTTATAATATATGTACAATCTCTTGTATTTAAGAAAACCAGTCTGGGTATGTATGAACATTTTTAAAATAGTTATAGAATAAGCCTTTTGAATACCATTCTAGAAAAAGAGGATGAATCCAGTGTCTTTTCTTTGTGTTTTTTATGAGATAAAGTCCAAATCGTTCGACGAAAAGATCATAAATTGACGTCGATTGGCTGCTATAACTGGCGGCTCAAATCTTTCGGTTGCCGCAGCCTGGCTCCCTAGTGCGCGGGCAGCCATACAGGTAAAGTCGTATTAAATACAGCCTTTAGTGTATGTTTGAATTGAACTTGCTAATTACCTATACTTAGAAATATTGACGTATATTTTTGTATAAGCAATAATAGTCTTGATTATCATGATATCATATCTAGTGTCTAAAACATCTATGACCAATCTAGTCGTGGTCAACTGGAGGCATGATATGTGAGAAATACATGCGGACATTTTTCTACTGCGGTACTGATTGTGTTGACATCCGGAACAAAAATTTTTAGACGAAAATGATTATTTTTTTGTCTTTTGTAAGAATAAACATTTTGAAGCCGAAACTATAACGATAACATGAATCAGATAAGCATAAATGCCTATAAGTTTAGCGTCGTATTTCCAGAAACCGTAATCTAAAGCGAAGTTGGTAATACACGCGTCGCACTATCGACCTGTGCATTAGCTTGTTGTACAAGTAATAGATTAATACACTGCGTGCTGCGCTAATGCATTAGTAAATATAATATATCATCGCACATTTCTGTTAAGTTATTAGAAATGCCAATCTTGACTTGTCTTTATTTTGAGAGTTTTTTTTAGAGCCTTCAAAACGAACAACAAATTACACTTTCTTATCGGTTAAAAATTATAAAAAAAAAGCATCTGTGCTTCAGACGCTTTCGTGTTCTCACGTCAGTAATACGGGCAAAACATGTACGTTAAATTGATAACTTTTATTTTAATTTTTTATTTATAGTCGGTAAAAAGTATTGGCAAAACAATCTTTTATTGCAATTCACCGATACTTTACTATACTTTAACTTTTATTTTCCCCTATCTAATAGCTGAATGCTTACGGGGCTATTTTTCCGCCGACCTCACGGGCTCAACCTGTGGGAATTTACTAGCCGTAGCAAGAGCAGTGCTTCACTCAAACTACCACCGGATTGGAATCGCGACCCACTGAGAAGAATCCGGCGTGAAACTCAGTGGGCTGTGTCTATGGAGCACTTTATCGAGTGTTGCAGCCTCGAAGTGAGAGAGTAAGGATTGACAACTATTGCAGCCTCGAAGCGAGAGAGTAGGGATTGACAACTATGTTCTGATCTTTCCTGAAACTCAGTACGTAGTATGAAGTACGTATATGAGTGATTATCGATCCATATGCCAGTAAAGTGTGTTAGCTAGTCATATATAAAATGAGGAACGGTTGAGAAATAGCTTGCTCTCTTGTAATAGTATGTTAACTAGAAGCTAAGCAGAATAACTAACTACGTGAGACATCGATATATTACGATGACGTAAGACAACAAACTGAAACTCTATCATATTAGCCGCTTTCTCAAATAGAACAAGTGAAGTTCCTTATTGTACTCGAACTGTTCTTGATATGTTTTTACAAAACGAATCTCTAAATTTCATTCGCACGACAATAGGAAATGTCAGCGTCCCTCGTCATACAGAAATTTCCATTCAAGTGGCCGCCACAGTTTATATGTAAACAATATTTTAAGTTAGATCCAAATAATAAGAATATCGACGCGATATGTTTTTAGTTCTTTATATGTTTGTGTGTTTTCTAGATATGTTTATCTGTTTCAAGCATCACGAAATTAAGTAAGGGAATCTGAGTACTAGGGGAGGTACTTGGTATGATTTAACTATGACGCCATCTGGCACGCGAGTCGTTTCAATAAATATGTATTTTTTACTATATTTAGCTATAATCGCAGTGAAATGTAGTCTTTTGTTACCTTGTTTTCTTACCTATTATAGTAACCTGGAGCTCACCTACTAGCTCGGTGAATCTAGAATAACCCATTCTAGATTCACCGAGCTAGTAGGTGAGCTCACGGGGCTCATACCGGGGCTGTTGCTAACACTGGCTTTAGCAAGAACAGTGCTTCGAGACTACCATCGGGTCGGACACGCGACCCACTGAGAAGATCCGGCGAGAAACTCAGTGGGCTGTATCTATGGGTTAATTTACTCGTCGAGTCCTACGTCGCAAGCAAAGGGTTCGGCGAAGACGGTGACCGGGCTGTTCCCGGAAAATATTGGACCGATAAAAATCCGAAGCTATTTCAGTAAGGCATATTTATGTACCGTTTTCACCTCGACTATAACGCCTACTTTGTGTGAACTTTCATTCCATAATGACGTCGCTTCGGCCCCTCCTCAGAGCCTTTCAATTAACTAAGTGACAGTTGTGTCTTGCTTGTGTTGTGAAGGCGGAAACAGCTTCGCTTTTAGCGCTCAAAATGCTATAAGCGTACGCGTTTTGACGTAGCCCTAACAGAGTTGGTTTTGTTGCGTGTAACAATCATTGTTGAACATTGAAGGTGTGAGGATGAGGATATATTTAGAGTTATAGTGTACTTGTCAAGAGCCTTGCATGTATATATTTCAGCTATAATTATTTGCAGATTTGCTCAAACTCTCAATCTTCTTCTTCGCCGCTAAGCTCTTGGCAGAGTGTCTGGTCGTCATGTGTTTAGTGAAAAGTTTGAAAAACCACTCGTCTCTACCGACTATTTGTCTGGTGCTTACGTACACCAAGAAATGTATTGCAGTCCTGATCTGGTTAATTGATTGTACAGGGGACTTGTCGCGCGGCCTGACTTTCCACCATATCCTGTACGAGCAGGCCATCCATTAAAACTTTAATTAGCTGCCTTTTTTCGACCAAATGTTGCTGAATTTACTGGTAGTAGGACGTCTTGTGAGTCCACACGGGTACCACCAACCTTGCTTATTTCTGCTGTGAAGCATGGGTTTCAGTTTGAAGGGTGGGGCAGCCGTTGTACTGTAAAAACTGAGACCTTAGAACTCATATCTCAAGGTTGGTGGCGGCATTTACGTTGAAAATGGGCTTCATTAACCACTTGACATCAGGTTGACCGTGACCTCGTCCAACCATCTAAGCAATAAAAACAGAATTACTTTACTAAATCATCCTAGGCTATGAGCTTTTCAATATATAATATAATTGGTGTTAGGTACTGAACGGACCTCCTAGAAGCTGTAGCGTCAGAACCGCAGTCAACCATCGAACGTGGGGTTGATAAATTTGAGTTCAAAATTAATTGAATAACCGAGGGAAACGGGGTGGTGTCGTTGACGGCCACCGGTCTGGTGTCTGGGTGACGGTGGGATGGATGTAATATGCTCTGCGTTAACCCTGTCCCGCCGTCTCAATAGCTCCGTCTGGGTTCCCGCCCGGTCCGGGGTAGGGCGCCGGCTGTGAGCGGCAGGAGTTTTTAGTGAGGTTCAACTCCCACATACCCCGTGCGGGTGGGGATACGGCGAAAAAAAATATTGAATAAAGGTTGCCCTACTTTTCTGGAACGCAATGCCTCATGAAGAAAAACCCCGAACGACCTTGCAAACCTATAATTCATTAATTTTGCTGCTTCGATTTTTATTAAGCAATGATATGCCCTTATTATGGAAGTCGTTCGTGTAGGCATGTTAGATAAAAGACATCACATAGCAGGCTGATGATAGGAGCCTCTCGGTGATAAAATCTCGTGACTACGATACGAACTACTCGGACATATTTTTTTATGTTTGAGAGATTACTGGTGGCCCGGAGGCCTTTCCAGTTTTACCAGGGCAGGTGGGCGATCAAGGGCTCAGCCAGGAAGAGTGGGATTTGCTAATGGCTACCCGAGCGCCTCCAAAGAAGACCTAACAACTCGACAGTAGCTGTTTCGCGAATGAATCGACTATCGGATCGCGATCCGCTGAGAAGTCCGGGCGAGAAACTCAGCCGTTTAGGTTAGGTTGCATGTAGAACTCTTTGCCGAGTTCGATGAATACGGTTACCGGGGCCCTACTCCTAGTATTAGAGCTAAAGGTGTCTATCCAAGGGTTATTGGATCTGATGGATCCATAAGAACGTATCTAGGGCGTCGACGGTGACTGGCTCCTGCGTGATCAGGATTCGGGGAGTAGTCACCGGTGGCAACGATAATCGCCTTACCCATAAGTCGGACGTCTTAGCCATAACAATAGCAGATGCTGTTTCTCGAGAAATCTAATAACTCAATTAACATGGAACTGTTACAGTAACCAACGGCAAATTAGTTTCCGCCGCTCTCATTGCAGCACAATTCAATTTCAACGCGGATTAGTTCAGAACTTCGCACCAATCAAACAAGTTATGAACTTCAATGGAATATCTTAGTTGCTTACAGACCGACTCAATTACAAACCGCTGTGAACTCCGGGCATTAGTAGTTTCAATTTACGTATGTTTACGTATTCATCTTCCTCATCTCATTATCCTTAATCCAGTGGGGTTGACCCAGCGTGTATCCATTTTGTGGTTTCATTTGGTTATCGTTACTGCTGTTATTGTTATCTGTAGCCTTCTAAAAGACCTTGGCTTGTCAAGAACGTCCGTATATTCTATAGTTGAATAAACATCTAGAGCTGCATTACTAGGTTCCTATCAAATTTCGTTAGGCAGGGAGAGGAATGCGAAGTATAGCTGTGAGCGTAATTCGTATTGATAGGGGTCCTTTAAACCTAAGTCAGTCGCAAGTCCACTGACATTCTCCAAATTCCTCTCTCAACAACACTATGGACCCGGCGCCCGCACGTTGAATTCATGGATTGCTAAGAGATTCGTGTCTGGAAATGGCTGGCATTAGCTGGTTAATAATTTAGGAATAATTTAGGAATCTGAGGGTGCATTAATTTAGGATCTATGATGAATTGAAAGCTCCCGTTTTATTTGAGATTGATAGCAGAGATGTAGTAGTAGCTTTTTGAGACTAGATTATAATCGCGTCAGATC
Source organism: Bombyx mandarina (assembly GCF_030267445.1). NCBI lineage: Eukaryota > Metazoa > Arthropoda > Insecta > Lepidoptera > Bombycidae > Bombyx > Bombyx mandarina. Next base: position 17,829,201 of record NC_143234.1, read on the forward strand.
CTGTGGCGTAGGCTTGCTTAAATATTCTTTTCAATTGTACATTGTCAGTTATTATGTATACAAAACAAAATAGAGTTCCTACTTTCTACTGAAATCAATAACATTATAAATCATATGATGATCATTAAGGTGTATTCGGTATGTTAAATACTTACGATGTAAAGATATAATAGTAAGTTTATAAGAAATCTAGAAATATATTCTTCAATATTTTCTAAGGCTTGTTACTACTTATCAATCGCAAAAAAAGAAGTTGATATAGTTAGTCAGGATGCTGTATACAATTACGTTTAATTAATCATAAAAGCTCTTTGAGTGTCTTTAGTAAAGATGCAATTATATCAATGAAGTCATCATTCTAAATAAACAAGTAAATTATGATGAGGAATAAACGAAATTTCTGACGGAAAAAAATATTCAGAAAGTTTCCCCTATAAATTTTTCTATTACTTAAACTTATTCCATAATGTGCACTCGAGAGACAGGGACGCCGTCCATCCCATTGTAAATGGTTTTAAATGCCCATTCACGGGCAGTACGGACTCGCGTGGAATACCTAATGCCCACTAAAAACCTCGACGGTGTAAACCGTCAAAACGATTCCAACTGCCGCCTGTTGGTAATGACGCGATAAATTCATGAGAAATATGATATTCTCGGGTAATTCTGTAGTAGACGCGTTCTATATCTTTAGGTTTTAAGCTAGGGAACATTTTTGCATATCAAAAGTGCAATCATCAAAAGATACAGTGTTTAAAATGTTAAGCAGTTTTACTGGTGGTAGGACCACTTGTGAGTCCGCACGGGTAGGTACCACCACCCTGCTTATTTCTGCCGTGAAGCAGTAATGCGTTTCGGTTTGAAGGGTGGGGCAGCCGTTGTAACTATACTGAGACTTTAGAACTTGTATCTCAAGGTGGGTGGCGCGTCTACGTTGTAGATGTCTATGGGCTCCAGTAACCACTTAACACCAGGTGGGCTGTGAGCTCGTCCACCCATCTAAGCAATAAATAAATAAAAAAAGAAACGTCAAACCTAGTTTATTAAATAATCGGAAAACATCGTGACTAACAATTTGGCCACAATTCATATAAATCCATTAAAATTGATTGGGAGAAATAGTTTGTACACTTTAGTCAATTTTATAGTCTGCGAATTAGCTCTGCGCCAATATTGAGAAAATAATAATGAAACATTAATGTGTCAACATGAGTCAAGAAACACCTACTACCTACATCTAAAATTTTTTTCTTGGCAAGGAGGATATTTCTAATTAAAACGAACAAAATTGTTATTATTCAAAAACGATTGTTTTCACAATTAAAACTATTATACTTTTGATTAAAACCACATTAATAGTGACTACAAAAACCTTGTTAATAATATTATAAAATAAAAAACGAAATGAAATCGAAAAATTAGTTTTAATTATGCCAACGAATCGTAAAAACTGGAAAAAACACAATTATAAATTTAAACACAAGTTAGCGTGTTTGCGTCGTCAGCAAGTGGTGTATCTGAAGAAGGCGCCGTCATTACAGCAGAGGGTGACTTCACAAAGAGCGGTGTGCTCGTTTATCCAAGAGGAGCCCGTCCGCAGCTTTGTTTCCTGAAGGAGAGTGCTGTCGCGCCTTTCCCGCGACCTAATTAGTTCTTCACAGGGCTGACAGTTTACTTTCTTTTACTTTTATATTGCGTGAATAAGTGAAAGAGCTTAGGGCTGACCTGGTGTTAAGTACCTTGTAGCATCTTGCCTATTTCTGCCGTGAAGCAGTAATGCGTTTTGGTTTGAAGGGTGGGGTAGCTACTGAGACCTTAGAACTTATATCTCAAGGTGGGTGGCGCATTTACGTCGTAGACGTCTATGGGCTCGAGTAACAACTTAACACCAGGTAGGATTTGAGCTCGTTCACCCAATAAAGCCATAAAAAAAGCATATAGACTTACCGACGTAAATGCCCCCATTTGACCTAGTCTTGAGGTCGATGATACTATATAACGGCTATTTAACCTTCAAACACGAGCATGATTGCTTCGTGGCAAACATAAGCACGATGATGCCTATGTCGGCTACCACGCCCTTTTACTCGCGTTTGTTGGTAACCATAGTACGTGCGTGTAACAAGAGAACTCAATTGTGCATTAGTCGCTTTTAATGACACTCACGGGAGATGAGGTGATATTCTAGACATCCCACAGCCGTTTTCACATAATTTAGTCAGTGCAAATTGAGAACTTTAAGTGTGTTATTCGATGTGGATTTGAACTTATTATTTGTTGGGGTTCTTATAATTTCTAATTAAGGTCAACTAACCCTAAGAATCTTTTTTCAAAGATTTCCGGACCGTCGTCGGGTGTACGTGAAATTTTTGATAATTGACATCCACGTTAATTGGTGACTCAATCCTGACTCTAACTGCAGCAATTAATTATGATGCTCTAATAAAGTGTGTATGAATTACCCTATTAAAACTGTGCGAGTATTTTCTGTGACAAGACTTATGGTGCCCGCAGAATGTTCGGTAGCAGTACGCTCGGAGAGTTTGATCTCGATAAAGATACTTTAGCCAAATTTATTTATCGCTCATACGTCGCGTCGTAAATATTGATATATTAAGATACCGCTTAAGGCATTTCAATGAAAAATTGCTTTGTTTTGCGTTGACGACTTCTAGTTTGCCGTTGACAATCTAAATGATAACAGACTTTTCAATATATTTTAAATAAACATACATTTATTAATTTACATTCCTTGTACATGATTGCATAGAAATGGTAAAATAAAATTAACATACCCGCAGCCCTATCTTAAAAAAAGACGTGTTAATCACATTGTGCCTTTTACCTAAATTATTTTTATTTGGTAGACTGTATGTTGACATCCATGATGTTGGTCTGTTTTTGTTTACTGAAAAAAAAGGAGTGCACTTATTAATATTTTGTTTACTCAAACGATTTTGGATTTCTTGAGACTGAGTCATTTGTTCGCGTATTAACTAGTAGTAACAGTAGTAGCAGTGTATTCCTGCGACAGTAATTACATTAATGCTTATTTTAACTAGTGTTCATGATCATAATAATATACTAACTGCATCATATCATATAGATCATCAGATCATATAGCAAAAGTGGTCAAAATTGTCAATATATAATAATTTATAGGTAAACATTATTCATATGTTAAAACTAAGAATATTTGACGTATTAGTTGGTTCATAATTCGCGAATTCGTAGCGTAACGTGGAAGCTCTTGCTCTCTCTCTCTCTCTCTCTCTCTCTCTCTCTTTATTTTTCAGTTTCTTTACTTACATATCATCTCTGGAGTGGTATTTTTTATGATATCAAATATAGCCAAGCATTTGTTTATACAATTCGATGTTTTAACACTTTAAAAGGCCTATCTTATATTATAATTATTTAAACCTAAATAATAATAACACATAAGTTATTTAAACTAAATTAAAGTTAAGTACTCTAAAAATGAACAAGTTTGATGTTGAAATATCAGTGGGCATCGCTATTATTTTCAATGAAAATATAATTAATCTGTGTTGAAGCCGGGTGTGACGTATGTAATGAACAGATCACTATATTAATATAGTACGTAGGTACTATTGGAGACTTTAACGCAGCTAGTTACGGATAAATCGTCAGTAAAGCCGGATTTTTTCCACAAATCGCTCTTTAGCCGCAGAAAATAAACATTGCCCTTGAATTCCGAGCAAAAATTTAACTATTAAATGATAGTAATCTTTCGATATTTGAAACGAAAGCCTTCTAGATGTGTTTGACTGTTCTTTGAATTGTTTTGAGCGAATTTCGGCGACAAATTCGTGTAGCCGCATAATGTCCCAAGCACTCTCTCTCGGTGAATTGTAATGCCGGATAAAGATACTCCACGCCTTCCTTTATTGCTCATAAGCCGTAAATATTCAGATATTATGATAATGCATCTGTTTTTTGTTGGCAAATCGCTTTCATTTCATGGCATTGTATGCGTATATTAATAGTATGTCTCCTATATATATATAGAAGCAATGTCTCCTATAAAGAGGAATCCGGTTTCAAGGGTACAATTAGGTGTTAAGTGGTTACTGGAGTCCATAGACATCCACAACGTAAATGCGCCACCCACCTTGAGATATAAGTTCTAAGGTCTCAAGTATAGTTACAACGGCTGCCCCGCCCTTCAAACCGAAACGCATTACTGCTTCACGGCAGAAATAGGCAGGGTGGTGGTACCCACCCGCGCGGACTCACAAGTTGTCCTATCACCAGTAATTACGCAAATTATAATTTTGCGGGTTTCATTTTTATTGCACGATGTTATTCCTTCGCCGTGGAAGTCAATCGTGAACATTTCTTGAGTACGTATTTCATTAGAAAAATTGGTACCCGCCTAAGATTCGATCACCGTTGCATCGCTCAATACGAATGCACCGGACTTCTTATCCGTTAGGCCACGACGACTTCAATACAATAGCTATTATTACAAAACCAATATGTCATATTATGTAGGTACATTACAATTGTAAAGTATCGTTTTAATGGTTCCGTATATCCTTTGCTCGTAGTATACCTATGTCAAAGCAAAATTCGAAAGCCTATGATTCTGGCCTGAAATATATTAAAAATCATTAGGTATCTATTCATCAGATATTTTTCGAGTAATCTCTTGTCTACAGGATACCACTGCGCTAGATAAAATCTCCTGAAGCTTCTTCTCCTATTTCTCAACAAAGCCAATTACATTTTCATTCTGAATATGAATAAAAAAATATAACTGATGTAGTAATAATTTTCATTAGAAGAGATTGTGCTCGAAGTGGTTCCAACCACATCTGGTGCTGTTGTTAGGCTACATACACACGATCAGTTGCGTGTAGTTGTCGATAGTCATATTTTATTTAGAGATACATTTCATTGGTACGTACATAAGAGTAAAAATAGATTTGATGATGGTAGGCGTGTTGTAGGTGCAGACAAGTTTATGCAATCAGTCATGCGTCATGTTCTGAATAGGACATCGGTCATATAACTGAGACATCTATTTGAGATCTCAAGATGGCGTACACATTTTGTATACAGGAATCCATTGATTATTGAGTTCAGGGATTAATACCTTTTGGTCGTCTGTCATTGATTCGATTGACTTCGACTTCATGTCTCTAGTGGCTGGCTTTCTTCTTCGTCAGCGAACAGACGTCCACTATTAGACATAGGCCTCCCCCAAGCCTCGCTACTACGATTGCTCCTCCGCTCCTTCCATCATTAAAGAGGGTGGGTGGGTGGCAATAATGTGGCGATATCTATCGTGTTAAAACATGTATTTCAATTATAGTGTTATAATTTAATAATTTATTTAAAATTTGTATTTTTATGTGCTTAGAGAAACCAAGATGCAAAATTTATTCACAAAATGCGTCACGTTTAGCTCACATGTCGTTTAGAATATCTTTAATATTTGTGAAGCGCCAGCAGTCAGATCTTAAGAATTCGGATGTGGTATATTATGATTTTATATTTTTATCCAACTACATACGCTTCTACCTTCTATGTATATAGTTTTAAGATACTAATTATGTTGATAACCGTATTGGTGTATAAGTGAAATTTTATTATTATAATTTATAATTAATAGTTTCAATATCTCAATACTAAATACTTACTTTATAGTATCCGGTTATTTTTATATTAAAATAACTCACAGATTCACATTATAGAAAGCAAAATTCCCGAACAATTAAGTGTATTTATTATCTATGTTCCCGAAACTATTCTCATTTTCTGTTCTTGACATACCGGACACATGCACGTACGTCATGCTCGCGTCAAGCCGTCAAAATTTCCTGTCCGTTTGCGTAAGGCCTTACTTACCCTTGCCTTTGTGCCGAGTAATTTACTTCACAACACGTAAGGGGCTGCAACGCCGGGTAAATTAAGTTTACGCCAAGATCTTGACATTAAAATTCCTTTGTTACTTTGATGCAACCTGTAAGAAAAGCATTTACCGACGGGTTTTCATGAAGTACTTGAATAGATATTTATCTGTATAAAAATATATTTTTTACTTGTAGATAGACAAATTGGCTTACGGTATACTCGGTACCGGTAGTTAAGGATGAATTTGTCAATTCCACTGCGTCTTGCTTCGAGCTCATGTCTCAAAATGGCAGAATTGACATCGTGGCATATATGGGCTCCATTGGTCATAAAGGTGAAATGCCTAATCTCGAAAAACAAATTATTAATTTACGTATTCTATAAAATCAAATAGAAGACATTACAATTATCGATTAGTTCAAAAACAGTTGAAGTTACCTACTTAGGAACGAGTAGTTCCAGGAATCCGTGGTTCACGTACAGTTTCGAATTTGGGTCTGCTTCATTAAGAGGCAAACGTATTACCATATCACTACATAGTATAAAACAAAGTCGCTCTCTCTGTGCCTATATCTGTCCCTATGTATGCTTAAATCTTTAAAACTACGCAACGGATTTTAATGCGGTTTTTTTTTAATAGATAGGGTGATTGAAGAGGAAGGTTTATAAGTATAACTAGCGACCCGCCCTCGCTTTGCTTCGGAAACATTAAAACACACATGAAACCAAAAAAATAAAATTAAAAAAAAATAAAAAAGTAGCCTATGTTCATCAGGGACAATGTCGGCTTCTAATGGAAAAATAATTTTTCAAATCGGTCCAGTAGTTTCGGAGCCTATTCGAAACAAACAAACAAACAAATCTTTCCTCTTTATAATATTAGTATAGAAGTATAGATATAGATAACATCCATTAAATAGTGGAGAAATCAATAATAAATTACAGTTTCCGAAGCGAAGCGAGGGCGGGTCGCTAGTTATATATAAATGGAATCGGTGAAATTGTTTGCAGAACAGCACTGATTGAATACTGTACTATATGTGAATAGTTTTCTTTAGAATCATACATGTCAAAAGTTCTAGAATGGTATTCGAATTTACCTGCTTAATTGTGTAAGCTTATTGATTGGGATTAGATTTTAAAGAAACGTCTACTTTATTCCAATAATGAATGAATATATTGTAGCCTAAATAAATTACTTTCATGTGTTGCCGTAAGATTTGATACTGCCCATTTCTACATTCAATCCAACTCAAGTGTCCTGGTCTCAAAAATAAACTAGTATCCAAGTTCCTTTGCTTATAATTGATGAGAGAATGTTAAGTAGTTAACTCTTGTTTTCATGTTATTTTCAAATATACTTTTTTTGTCATACTGTTAACATTTAAATTTAGCCTATTTTTCTGCTGTTTGTAAAATTGCTGTAACATGTCATAGTTTGTTATAAGAGATTGCTGTACATGCCTGTAACTGGCTTACATACCAGTACTTAATTATATACATGTTAATTTTAAGCTTCAATGTTTTGTGTGTATTGCTGTTGGTGTGTCTAAATAAATAAATAAAATAAATCCATCCATTTCCCATGTGTAACAATCACGCATGATCTGAGGTGACATTGACAGGCATGACATTTATTTCGATGTTTATGTGTTACGGAAACTGCACGTCAGATCGAAGGCGAGTTCTTGCGAACTAAAGTTTATTCAGTTTGGACATTCAGACATTCTATAAGTATATAAATAAAATATCCCATCCTGTAAGACCAAAGTGATCACTATTTGGCTCTATCAAACTATAAAAGCAGAATATCACTCGCAATATCTGTAAGTTAAACCATAACCACTATCCTCTTCCAAATAGTCCACGATAGAGCCAAGACTGCAAACACATTCACAAGCTACTACCCGACTCGCTCTTTTCAATGATCCTCTTCTAATGTGTAAGCAGGACAGTTTTATATATGATGATTTCGTTCTTCTTTGTATTACCTTTCTAATAGTTTCCTTCTGAAGTCGCCTAGAATAGGGTAACTATACATTGTCAGGTTAATCTGACGCCATTTATTTTTGTTTGTTGTTAGTTTATCTTATACCTTTAAACGAGCAATTCTTGTATATTAATATATATAATCTAAATCTCGGAAACGGCTCCAACGATTTTCATAAAATTTAGTATACAGGGGATTTCGGGGGTGATAATTCGATCTAGCTACAATTTATTTTCAGAAAATGTTGTTTTATTCGTGTTTTCAATAATCAACTCTTCCCGACATCTGTTGGCGAATAATAATACAATTTTTCTTAATTGAGGGCAACTAACCGCTTTAAAGACTCAACAGGATGGCGTTATCAAAAAAAAACCGCGCGAAGCTCGGTCATCATCTAGTATTTATTACACGCTGACGTCTTTTTGTGACCTTTAATTTTTGTCATATAACGAACACGTGTATAATATTAATATTATATTGAATTATATAATTTGATAATAACATATTATAAATATGCATAATGTTACGCGGGTAAGAATATCGCCATCTATCGTCGAGTATCAGAATGGAATATCAAAAGAACTGGTAAGATAGAGAGCGCTCGAGTATTGCAACGCCATCTATTATCCATAGTACTTGGAGCCACTGTGGTCATCGACAGTGCGTTTCCAGAGGTCTTTTTTGCCACGTACCATCCGGCTATGGAATGAGCTCCCCTCCACGGTGTTTCCTGAGCGCTATGACCTGTCCTTCTTTAAAAGAGGCTTGTGGAGAGTATTAAGCGGTAGGCAGCGGATTGGCTCTGCCCCTGGCATTGCTGAAGTCCATGGGCGACGGTAACCACTCACCATCAGGTGGGCCGTATGCTCGTCTACCTACAAGGGCAATAAATAAAAAAAAATAGCGGTAACACATATCAAAACGACTGGCCTTCCCGTGAATGTTCTCGATAATTCTAGAGATGTCGTATCGACTATAAAAGCGTTGCAGAGATGACACGGAGGCAGTAGTAAATAGTAGATTAGAAGACAAAGAAAAAGCAAATCGTCAGTTTTAAAACTTGCATTTGGCTCTATAGCTACTATATTTTTTATCATCTAACTCCATTTTATGATCACAAGAGTAATTATTAAATAAAGATTGGCGCGAAAATGAAAAAACACAACTAATATATTCAGTTTAGAATGACAAGTTCGAAATTCAGCTCCCGTTTTGGACGATCTCACAGCCCACCTGAAGTGGTTACTGGAGCCCATAGTCATCGTAAATGCCACCACATACCTTGAGACATGAGTTGTAAGGTCACAGTTTTTACAGTACAACGGCTGCCCTACCCATCAAATCGAAACGCATTACTACTTCACGGCAGAAATAGGCAGGGCGGTGGTACCTACCCGTGCCGACTCACGAGATGTCCTACCACCAGTAATTACGCAAATTATAATTTTGCGGGTATGATTTTTATTGCACGATGTTGTTCCTTCATCGTGGAAGTAAATCGTGAGCATTAGTTAAATATGTATTTCATTAGGAAAATTGGTACCCGCCTGAGGGATTCGAACACCGATGCATCGCTACATACGAATGCACCTGACGTCTTATCCTTTAGGCCACGACGACTTGTTTTTCAATATTACAAAAGTACTCTGGGTGGGGTTTTGCCTAAGCCTTTATCTACCAGTCAACCAAGGGTGGTGTATAGAGTCCTGCGCTAGGTGCATTTCTTTTCAAGAAAATAAAAATAAAAGTAACAACAAAATAGTAATTATGATATATATATAGTACTATTTTGTTGTTACTTTTATTTTAGTTTTTATTTTAGATATACAAACACAAACGCAGTAAGCATACTACACACAAATAACGTACAGCGTCGTATAATACTATCATGATGCGAATACACAATTTTCTTATTTTTTTTACAAAATATGAAAATTGTATTAGAAATGCACATTTAAACATAACTTAAAACCCATTTATCACACATGAATAAAGTAATACATATATCAATACTTCAGTTTGGAAGTTTAGTTATTAGATGTTCCTGTTAATTTTAATAATGTTTTTAATAGAATTTGCATGGTGAAATTTCTCGTTTGTCCAACTCACAGAGTTATTTTTTTATTGCTTAGGTGGATGGACGAGCTCACAGTCCACCTGGTGTTAACTGGTTACTGGAGCCCATAGACATCTACAACGTAAATGCGCCACCCACCTTAAGATATAAGTTCTAAGGTCTCGGTATAGTTACAACGGCTGCCCCGCCCTTCAATCCAAAACGCATTAGTGCTTCACGGCAGAAATAGGCAGGGCGGTGGTACCTACCCGTGCCGACTCACAAGAGGTCCTACCACCAGTAGGAGGTGTAAAAGAGGAAAAGAGGTAAAGGAATAAATATAAAAATCACCAAAATCGTTTGGGAGTGGCGAGGAAAGGAGAAAATCTTCCACCGGGCGAGTGAAATTACTCGGTAGACCGACGAGCCGAATGTTGTTGTTCGGAACTTGTATATATATAAGCTTATTTTGAGAATGTCGTTAGCGAAATTTAGGCATCTGTCAAATATCTTGTGTTCTATAATAGCTACCACCACAATCGTCATCGGAAAAAGCCTCGAAACTTGGTCACTCTACTCGGTAAGACTTTTATGAAAGTGATTACACTAAATAGTGCAGTAAAATAGTTGGATTATCCCATACGAACTCATCAGCGCTTCACAGCTTAAGTTAGGTTGGAAGTTATGTTATGTGAACAATGTGATACTAAAATTAAAACGCTAGAAATTGTTTCTAGTAAGATCTTATTTTTCAATTTTCAGTTACAATTTATTGCTATGGTAATGTACAAAACAAATAAAAATATGCAGTTGCTTCCGTAAAACAATTCAATATTTAAAAAAAGAGTTATAACAGATCAAAATTTCCGCGCAAACTTGATTGCTTGTGACGTCATTTGTAGCTAAAGTAATCGATAATTTAAAACACTAGACATATTTCCCAATAATATATAGACTATTTCTTTACAAAAGCTCATAGCAAAAGCTTATTTCGATTTAAAAGTGGCTTATGGACGAGTTCCGTAGCTGGAAACCGAGGATGTAATAACAAAACCGTATTATTCACAATCAAGTGGAAAATGTTCTGCGAGACACAAATTTCAGGATAATTCAGAATATTAATATTCTGACACGTAGAACCTCGGGACACAGATTACATATTAAGGTTATTTCATAGTAACATTCTCGACATATTTCATAAATTCTACTGACAGGATTTTGGTCAAGCTTGTCGTCGGAATTTTAGTTTATAATAATGATGTTTGATGTTGCGACCCATGTGCCGTAACAAAATGTACAATGGTTTTGTTAAAATTTTAAGATAAATTTCCTCTACTAAAAATGAACGGTAGATAGGTAGGTGGTAGATAGCTAGGTATATAGGTAGGTGGGTACATAGGTAGGTAACGGAAAGTAGTTCCGTGGCCGACCAAACGACTAAGACATGTACATATTATGTTTTGTAAGTTTCTTACACTTTCACGTTGATGGAATAACCTCGCTTAATCAAAATGTGGCAAATGGAAAACTGTATAGCTGAGAACTTTGAACTCGTGATACAAGGTCGGTGGTGAAATTCATAATTCGACGTGAGCCGTCTTTTCAATCATCAAAACAATGTTATTCCACTGTTGCCAGTTCGTACTAGTACTATCTCTATATTGTCTATTTCTCCACAAAGTGTTTCAGTTTAAATGGCGTTATTACATGTATAATTTAAGTTGTGATTACCTGAAATCCGGGCATCCGGGGACCAATTTGAAGTCGTCGTGGCCTAATGGATAAGACGTCCGGTGCATTCGTATCGAGCGATGCACCGGTGTTCGAATCCCGCAGGCGGGTACTAATTTTTCTAATGAAATACGAACGTAACAAATGTTCACGATTGACTTCCAAGGTGAAGGAATAACATCGTGCAACAAAAATAAGAAAAAAAAAACCCCGCAAAATTATAATTTGCGTAATTACTAGTGGTAGGACCTCTTGTGAGTCCGCGCGGGTAGGTACCACCGGCCCGCCTATTTCTGCCGTGAAGCAGTAATGCGTTTCGGTTTGAAGGGTGGGGCAGCCATTGTGACTGTACTGAGACCTTAGAACTATATCTCAAGGTGTGTGGCGCATTTACGTTATAGATGTCTATGGGCTCCAGTAACCACTTAACACCAGGTGGGCTGTGAGCTCGTCCACACATCTAAGCAATAAAAGAAAAACCAATAAAAATTAATTTTGTATAGAGACCTTCTCTGCCTGACCTCACCGAAATAGAATAGCTCCAATCATACGGATATAACACTCGACAAATAAAGACTGGAACCGCTAGTTTCCCCATCGCTACATAATAAATGCGACAGAATGACGCATTTCGGGATTCCTTTTGTCGGGGGTGTTATAATTCGATTTATTGAAGAGGATTTTCCGGCACCGCAGCCTTTTATCCATCCCCGAATAAAATTCCTTGTACGTACTTATTCCGCGTTTTTCGTCACAACGACATCTCATGTTTGAGTGCTGTTGTGTTTTCATTGTGTTTTACATAAGCGACGGGTATTTTTTTAGGTTAAAACTAAATTTAAGAGCGGAGCGGATTATTTATTTAAAAAACGCAATTGCAGTTTCTACGTTACCCCCGTCAGTGCTGTTGGCAATTGTAATAATTATATTATATAAAAGCATTTCATTTCCAATCACCTAAGTAATGCATGTTAATATTTATATGTGTGAAATTTTACTTATGATTTTGCATTATCCATATACACTTGTAAACTATTTAAACATAGCTTTTATGTCGATGTTCGTTTTAATAGCAACAACAATTGCAGCTAACTTAAAAAAAAACGAGTGAAATATAGGTTTTTAAATTTTAAATTCTTGTCCTAGGCTGAATCAAGCAGGTAACCTTAAGTCTTCATAAGATCCTACCGGACTGATGATATATAGACAAATATTCTACACCAAACCGCCTTGAATCAGGATTTTCTCCTATGTTTAAACACACATATGAGAATTACAAATACGCATAAAGCCCAAATATAGTTAACAAAGAAATTGTATCCGACCAAGAATTAAACCGTTACTCAATGGCACAATAGTTCGTCACTAATATTTAGACCAACAAAGCGATTTCAGCGTAATGAATCAGACCATGCATCTCTAGAATAGATTGAGGGACACCCGCGCGTGTTCCAAAGCCTAGAACTAGTTATTCTTCGACAGTAATTTATCTGTGCTATTCGGTTTTAAGCTTTGTTTTCAGACAAGCTCCTTGTTTTAAGAATTTCATGAATATTTTTATTATAATTTAGGATTAATATTGTTTTTAATAAAAAAAATGAAGCATAAAAGTGTTGACTTATGTGTAAGTTTGTTTGAGAAGTCTTACATTGCTTGCTGGGCAAAATATTTGTATAAATGTTTGGATCGTGTCTTTTAAACCTTAAATTAGGACCTGCCATGAATCATCACCTTTATCTCGGGGAAGAGTATTCTTATATTCACTATAAAGACCGTTACCGCATTTTTCAAAGTACATACCGATTTTAAAGACCTGTATGGATTCTATTTAAAGCCACAGAGCAGTGTTCAATAACGCGTGGGATGTTGGAAGGCTTTGAAAACCGAAGCCTTTATAATGAATGGCAGGAAAATGTTGAATCACGAAAGCTAATTTCGTCTTTATACGACAACGCCTACATGCGCTACAACGGATTTTAATTAGTGTTATTAATTAAGAGCATTTTTTTTTTTGGAAAGTTTGCTAGACAACAAAGTTACGCCTTCTACGGATGCTCTCGAGCTAATGTTAGGTAATCCCGCCACTCTTAATTGAGCATGTGTTATCCCGACTTTTCTGTTGGAGCTGAAACGGCAATCAATCCCCTCATCCCAAAAAAATAGAATTATAGAAGGTAGCCATCAATGTCTTCCAAAATAAATTGTTGTTTCCTTAACGGCACCCAACGAAACAACTTTAGATGATTTTGAAATATATTCGAATACTAGCTATGACCGTTCGGTTCGCTGGGCATTTTAAAATTAACATTATTATTTCTCAACCCACAAAGATTTTCACCATTAACGCCCCCGCAACTGATGTAGGGAGTCCAACGCTCATATAAATATTAGCCTATCCATTAAGTACATGTATTTTCTACATGAATACCAAGTTTTAAGTCAATCGGATGCATTGTTCAGTAGTTATAACGGAACATCCGTAAAAACCAATGTAGATTTATATATTATAGTATAGATGACATTAGTAGACTTACATAGCTTGTTGTCTTCGACTATGTACCTCTCATGATAGCGGTCGTCCTGTAGGCCGGTCACGTAACACAATTACAGTGTTTCGAGTCGAGTTGGTAAGTGAAGTGAAATGTAATTACAGACACCCAGAATGACATTTTAGAATTGATGTTGTCATTGGGATGGATAGTTGCGTTAAAATTGTCTTATTAAGGTTGTCCGCTTAAGTAAAAAGAAAATGTGAGCCGTCACGGGACGCCTGGCAGATGTGAAACATCGACATTATTTTGTAAAAGTAATATGCAGAAAAGAACAAATTGTGATAGGAACTAAATATGTCATAGTGATAAAATAAAATATTACGAAAAAATAATTTGTTTTCAAGTAAAACACAGGTTATGTGTACTGTAGTAAACAACACTGTATACACTACGGAGTATACACTATAGGTATCCGAGCTCAGTATAGCGAGAGAGATGGCTTAACGCCGGATCAAGTGGGAGAGAATCGCACAGTCGATTGCGCATGGCGACGCGTCGCCATGGCATGTGTCGCCACGCCAGAAATCGGTTTTACGTGCGGCTATAGATGTTTCGCATCAAAACAAACGATAATTTTCTTCCAAGATAAAGCATTTTTTGTACTAATTTCTAACGATTTCTCCCATCTCAGAACTCATTTTGTCATGTGTAATTACATCAAGTTAATTAACCGTATCTGAAATGAGGAAAATAATTTGTTTTCTAATTAGCAGGGCGTTTTTCTAATAAATATACCTGAAACGAGGATCAAATGATGTCACGTTTACACAAATATTTCTTTTGGTGTTTTTTTACTTCGTAAGCACACGAAATATTATTTAATATTTGGACAGGACTTTAATATCTGTGATGAGTCACACCTCCCTTTTTCCTTTAATAACATTTTTATTATAATATATCGAGGAGTAAAAAAGGCTGTTTGGTTTCAGCTACATTTTTTGAACTTTACAGGAGATCCATTTAAAGTTTAAAGTTTGGAAAAAGAATCATAACAAAAAATAAAACTTTCAGCTATTTGTATGGAGTAAACTTAATCGAACTGTTGATGCGAATACTAAATGAAATGCACCTTTAATTATAAAGATAAATGTCGCGTTTTAAACGAAATGTCGCTTAAACCACCTTTCACCCCTCGATATAGATATAAATAATCGATATATAGGTATATAGGTTACTGGTAGTAGGACCTCGTGTGAGTCCGCGCGGGTAGGTACCACCACCCTGCCTATTTCTGCCGTGAAGCAAGAGCCGTGCTTCGCAGAATCTACCACCGGATCGGAAACGCGACCCACTGAGAAGATCCGGTGAGAAACTCAGTGGGCTGTGTCTGTGGGTTAATTTACGAACGATGACCGGTGCTTGAGGTACCTAAATGCACCGAGCAATGCTAAGAGGCACAGTCTAGATGAGCCTAATTACAATACAGGGCTAGATGGAACGTCAAGTTACATGTTGATAATCCCTAAAATCTTCGTGGCCAAAAGGAGAAGACGCCCGGTACGTTCGTATCTAGCGATGCAACGGTGTTCGAATCCCGCAGGCGGGTACCAATTTTTGTATCTTTTGAAATACGTACTTAACAAGTGTTCATGATTGACTTCCATGGTAAAGTTAACGTCGTGTAATAAAAATCAAACCCGTAAAACTATAATTTGCGTAATTACTGGTGGTAGGACCTCTTGTGAGTTCGCACGGGTAGGTATCACCACCCTGCCTATTTCTGCCGTGAAGCAGTAATGCGTTTCGGTTTGAAGGGTGGGGCAGCCGTCGTAACTATACTTGAGACCTTAGAACTTATATCTCAAGGTGGGTGACGCATTTACCTTGTGGATATCTATGGGCTCCAGTAACCACTTAACACCAGGTGGGATGTGAGCTCATCCACCCTTCTAAGCAATAAAAAAAACTTTACTGACGATACTGCAGTATCACAAATTCATTTACCTGTCGCAAAGGCCGGGTTATAAAGGTTTCGAAACCGGCAGATTAACTATAAGAACCCTCGCAGTACTTACTCACCCTCAGCGGTTTTACAAAACAACTCTGTAATTATATCACAAACAAGATTATGTTGTCTGTATTTACGTAATTGCAAGGAGTTCTGTAGGTTTCCGGGTGAGTTAATTTGATTACTTTCGATGTTTGGGAGCGGACTAAATTTAATATACGCACCGCGAGTATTACGTCAAACTTAAGGTGAGGATAAGCGCGTGATTGAAAACAGATTATTATGTAGAACAAAAATATCTAAAAGGAAAATATAATTCAATAAAACATTATGTTTTCGATTTTCCTTTATTAGCTAAATATAATATTAAAATTTGTTTTTGTTTATTTATCTCGCTGCGATGTGTAATAAAACAATCAGCTATCTTTTGTAAAAAAAACCACGTACCCATTAAATAATGAAAGAAAGCCTTCGGAATGTATCGTAATAAAAAAGTATGATTTTGTAGTGTATGCGAACTAAGTGCAACAATGTGCGGTTTTATTGTTCAAAGAGATCTCCATTAGATAAATTGGGATAGGACTGTTTTTATTGTGTTTTAAAACCTATTTCATTTAAAACTCAAATGTATTTGGGGGTTTTTGTTTGATTATGTTTGTGAAGTATCTGATTTACATCTAAGTTGTTATAATAGACAAATTATGTAAATCTTTTTTATTGGTCATGGGCTTGATATATCTTGTTTTAAAGGTTTTATTACTCTACGAGCATACGATCATCCTGATGGTGAGTGGTTCCCATTGTTCGTGTACCTTAGCAATGCTAGTATTTATTAGCTGTATCCTTCCAAGCACTCTCCTTAAGCCTCGTTTGAATATAGTCCAGTATTCGGCAGCCTTGTTAACCAAAAGGGCCAAATGTAGATAGCACACAATTAAAATTTATTCTGTTTTTTTTTATTGCTTAGATGGGTGGACGAGCTCACAACCTACCTGGTGTTAAATGGTTATTGGAGCCCATAGACATCCACAACGTAATTACGCAAATTATAATTTTGCGGGTTTCATTTTTATTACACGATGTTATTCCTTCACCGTGGAAATCAATCGTGAACATTAAAATTTGTTGAGTACGTATTTCATTAGAAAAATTGGTACCCGCCTGCCTGTTTATTCGAAGAGCCATGCTTTTTACAAACAATTTTTGTTTTGTGTTTCAAAAAAATTTCATTTGTCTATTACAAGGCAAGATAATAAATAATATTTCGGACCTGAACTAAACATTTCGCGGAAGAGCCGCAGCCGAGAAGTCAAAGAGTCGTAAGAGACCATGGGTTGCCAACCACTGCACTAGACCAAATTGTGATACAAATATTTGCTTTAGTGTCAATCAACCTGTTCACAAAATATCAGTATTATTAACACGTTTGTCTAAAATAAACAGCACTCTGTTTTCTATTTATATACTTTACAGATAAACAAAAAAGTAAGGAAGCGTTATTATTTTAATTTCGTTAGCAGAAGCTTGTTTATGGATATCTGCCTTTGGGTTTGTTGTTGTTACAAGTTTTAATTAAATCAAATGCTATTCGATGTGGTAATTTACGGTTTATAAAGTCCGGTTCTCTAATCAAATTCGCTGCGTCTTTAGAGATTTAAAACGATGGCTTCCTACCTATTTCTGCCGTGAAGCAGTAATGCGTTTCGGTTTTGAAGGGTGGGGCAGCCGTTGTAAATATACTGAGACATTAGAACTTATATTTCAATGTGGGTGGCGCAATTACTTTATAGATGTCTATGGGCTCCAGTAACCACTTAACACCAGGTGGACTGTGACCTCGTCTAAACATATAAGCAATAAAAAATCTGGTAAGCTATTCCAGCTACGTTCGAATAGGAATAAGATTCAATAGAAATATGATATTACTTAAGCTTCTAATCACTACAATTGAAGAGGCACTTATCCGCCTGTTCATAATCTGTTTGTAGCATTTCAACTTACGGTTTAAATTTCAATAGAGGATAGGACGAAAGCCCAGTATTACTATGTAGGGTTGACCTGATTATCACGTAAAGCTGCAACCCTAAACAAACTTTATAGCGTTCACCGCAATATGTTCGTTCGATAGAAATCCTTAATTTTTTGAACCCTTCATGTTATTTGAGTATAAGTTGTAATTTTTTGAATGTAATTTTTTACATTAGTAAAAATGATTATATTTTAATTGGATTTAATTGAATTTGATTGACTGACTCGGTAGTGTAGTAGTCAGCGCTCCTAACTGTTGCGCCGAAGGTTGTGGATTCGATTCCCTCACCAGGCAAGCATTCATGAGATGAACAGGTTTGTTTTCTGTTTGACTGGGTGTTTTAATATATATATTATTGCTTAGATGGGTGGACGAGCGCACAGCCCACCTGGTGTTAAGTGTTGAGTTACTGAAGCCTATAGACATCTACAACGTAAATGCCGCCACTCACCTTGAGATACGAGTTCTAAGGTCTCAGTATGGTTACAACAGCTACCCCGCTCTTCAAACCGAAACGCATTACTGCTTCGCGGCAGAAATAGGCGGGTTGGTGGTATCTAACCGTGCGGAAAAAAAAGTAACTGTTCTATCTTTATTTGGTTGAAACATTGCAAATTGTAAGTACACCGAAATTCGTTTTCTTTATTTAGTATTTGTCCATCTAATGGAAGAGAGTTGTTTGGAAGAAACCGCATTAAGCGATAAGATCAGCAATCCTACTTTTATTTTCTTTTACGAGTTACATTGGTGTACAACACCGCATCTCTCACTTTATCTGTTTAAAAATATGTCACAAGATATTCCGAAAAGTTGGTCGGAATTGAGATTAGATTATCTTGCGTCTCAAACTGTAATACAATACATGTTGTGAGTCATAATTTAGTGCCAAGAGCAAAAAGATAATGCAAGAATAAGCTATAAGACTGAAAATTCAAATTTCGATGAATAAGATCTTACTATAGCGCGTCTAGGAGAAGATGATATTAAATTTGCAAACTGAAGGAATAACATATGATGTATGTATGAGATCAGGTTTTGACAAGATCGTATTTACAAAAATAAAAATTTCAGTCTGGAATCTTCTCAAAACTTGGTGCTAAATTTTGTATTGCTCTTTTAGACAAACGAGCATGCAGCCTGTCTGATGGTGAGTGGTTACTATCGCTCATGGATGTCAGCAATACCAGACCAGGGTTGGGCTGTTGCTTACCGCAAATATATAGATAGGCTTTTAAGTGTTCAAAGAGAAATAAAATTCGAACCAAGTAATCGATAAAATACTAGATTCTTACTTTTATCAATCGATACTTACTAGGCATTACTACCATAAGATATGTAACAATAGAGCTCTAAATCAGTAATGGGGGGAGACTGAGATAGATAGAGACTTTTAACTTATCAGATATTGTAAAAGATCCGTTTTTCCCACATTACGAAGAAGAAAAAATAGTAACTGTAAAATCTACACTAGGACTCATTTGTAGTAATTTCATTAATTGTAAAACAAAATCTCTATATACACACACAGGATATTTACAAACTTTATATGCAGAAGATAGCAGTGACGTTTAGTGCTTCGTTTAACGAAATGAGTTAGCTTGGTGCACTGTTTTTTTAAAAACTAGAAACCGTTTTATTCTACACAAGATATAATTGTCTAGTAGAAATGCGACGTTGTTGCCTTAAATAGCTTATAACCCGATGAAAATGTTTTAAGCAGAAAAGCAGACCTCGTTCTTGTTGAATAACGTTATTATGTACTACACTGATAATTATTTTCTATTATCTCGACATCTGCCACCACACTATGCCTGATTTGTATTATATATATATTATTATATATCAGCATCTTAAGAGCTCTTTAGAGTGGTTACACTTTCATTTTTATTTTAAATTAAAGCTCAATATTTTATTTTACAGATTAAATTAGATTAGAAGTCTCAAATGATACCTCAAATATGTGTTATTAAACTCAACATGACTTTAATGAAATCTTATTTAATATCAAAGGTTTTACCGTCACTATACAATGCTACTCCGATAAATACTGAAAAAAAACACAGCATCGGAATAGCCAAATGTCCTCTCTCGGACTGCTATATATATGTGGGTAGTCTTAAGTTTCGAACAAGTCGGCTATAACTTACTTTGGAGGTAAGAAGAGTCCTTACCTAACCTTTATTTAGTACTTAGAAAATTGTTTTAACCAAAATCTAAAACGATACTCTACAAGTTTGTCGTCTTTTTCTTCCTATCTACGCTGATAGCCTTGAGAGGCTATATCAGCTTCTCCTTGACGTGTAGGTGAGCTAACGGGGCTCAAACCGGGTGTATTGCTAACACTGGCCCTAGCAAGAATAGTGCTTCGCAGAATCTACCACCGGATCGGAAACGTGACCCACTGAGAAGATCCGGCGAGAAACTCAGTGGGCTATGTCTAAGGGTTAATTCACTCGTCGAGCTCTTCATCACAAGCGACGGGTTCGACGAAGACGGTGACCGGGTTTCTCGTCTAGAAAAGGTATTTTATTTCTAATAGCATACGTGGTAAGATTTCTTTCTTTGACGTGAAGTTTTTTAATGTATTAACTTACAGCCCACCGGGTTTGAAGTATCCGCAATGAGGCCGAAGTCTGTGTATTAAAGAAAAAGAAAATTTCGTAAAATGTCTGATGAATATATTGTGTAACGAACATTCCGCCATCGATACTGGAACGTTTGTTTGAATCGAGGCAGAACTAATCAGTTAGTATCAACAGAAAACACGGTGGATATTCATTTCTGAAATGAAATGTTAATAAATTCTTCTATTTTCTGTATAAAACTGTTTACAGCTACTTAATTTGAAACCTCATTGCAATTGTGACATTTGCAATTTGCCTAATTGGACCGCTTTCTCCTCACTTGTTTTTCAAGTTGAATATGGACACACAGGCGTTTCACCCGGCTTGACTTGATATTGGAATTTTGAAAGCATTTAAAAGTAGACGATAAAAAAACACGTATAAGCACTAGGATGCATCTATCAATTGTGCAGAAGAGAACGTATATGGGCCGAAAAAAAAAATATTACTCACGAGTGTCTGAGTGACACGCCACGGCATGTCTTCAATGTGTTTTTGCATATTACCAATACGTATTATTTTGAGAGAATTGACAAGGAATCTGGCGTCCTATTTATTATTAAATGACATTACCTTTGAGGCCCGTAATAGAAGTCTAAAATGTGTTCTGTACAGCTTTCCCATCCTTCTGTCGCATTTTCAAGATAACTTTTCCGAACCAACTACAAGGTAGTGTATCAAACATATCGCATACCATGTTTTTTCTTTATTCGCATCATCGTCAACCACAAGCACCGGTCACCGTCCTCGTCAAACCCGTCACTTGCCACGAAGGGTTCGACGAGCGAATTAACCCATAGACACAGCCCACTGAGTTTCTCACCGGATCTTCTCTATGGGTCGCGTTTCCGATCCGGTGGTAAATTCTACGAAGCACTGCTCTTGCTAGTGCCAGTGTTAGCATCATTCCGGTTTGAGCCTCGTGAGCTCACCCACTAGTTAAGGTTACGCTGAAATAGCTTCCCAAGGCTATCATCAGCTTAGTTAAAAAAAAATAAAAAAATAAAAACCATTTCGCTTCTAAAATTGACACACAGATTTTCGTTCTTTATATTATTACTGGTAATGGTATTCAGGAAGCGCAGATTGCATTAGCAAATTTCTTGAATCTTTTGTACGACCTCTCATAAATATTTAATGAATGGCTCGCTGTGGAATTAATTAATACAGTGTCGAGGTGAAGAATATTTTGAATAGCCACAGCTTGTTGTGTTATAAAATTAACGGAACGTAAATGTTCTATATTTAACGTAAATGTTCTGTATCGGGTGTTTGTCTGTGCGCCTGTACAGCAAAATCCCACAAGATGTTCAGAACCTACATATACATAGGTTTAAGAAAACTATTAGAGAACATCTGTGCAATAAAGCTTACTATAAAGTCAATGATTATCTAGAAGATTGCACAAAGTGGGAATGAGTTGCTCGCTCCGGGCATTTCAATATTGTAATAATTGTTATGTTATAATACTCATGTAAAAATGAATATTTAAAAATAATCTGATATTAAAAAAATAATCTAATATTAAAAAAAAAAAAAGACATGCCCGCTGAGTTTCTTGCCAATTCTCAGGACGGAGGCTAGTTCTTGTGAATTGGCGGTAGTTCTTTTGACGTTCAACAAGTATGTACTTTCATTTATGTCGAATAATATTTTTTTTTATTTGATTTGATCCGTCGCTGTGTTGTGTATGTTTTTGTTTTGAGTTTCGTTATCATTTATAAACCGTTCTAAGAACAAAGGCGAGGGAATTCATTATTGCGAAAGGATTTGCACGTGTCGGTGATTTAAAATTTGTAACCCTTAGGAGTTCTTCGTAAAGGTACACCTTCGTTATCTGAAAATTAAAATGGCTTTACAATGGCTATACGTAATACGCCAAGCTGATTCACGTTGTTGATATGTATATGCTTTTGGGATGAACAATAAAGATATATTCTATTGAGCGGACACATTTTGTTTGATAGAACGACTCTCAAAATGTTGTTCTTCAGTACTTATATTTATGGAATTTTCTTTTGTAAATGTCGTTGGCGCGAGTTAGATTTTTGTCAATTATGTCAGATCTTTTTTAAAGGAAAACTCGAGGACCGACGCGGTGACGGTGCAAAATACAATCAAGGCTTAAAAACGGAATGTCATTTGCTTCAGTTCCTATAGATCGATTTGGTTAAACTAGTGGCCCGCAGTAGTCGAAATTCGACTATAATTAATTGAAATTATAACTTTAAACATTAATATGGTTCTACTGTCAAACACTATTATAATTCGATAATATAATCACAGTATTCGCCAAAACTGCACTATAGATTAAATTATATTAAAGATTATAATATTAAATATTAAATAATAAAAATAAATATTAAAGACAAACAATATTAATCTTTATTATTATTTTTAAGAGATTTTATGACCTGGTAACTGAGACCTTTAAGTCATGTCTTATTTTAATCTATATTCTTAATTTTATGAAAAATGATATTATGGAGTGAAATGAAATGAAAATGATTAATTTGAGACATTAATCAACTGGGATGAAATTAAATGAGATGATATGAGATGAAATCTAATCTCAGTAAAATGGTGGTCATTTACTAAGATTTTTCAGTGGACTTTTTGGAGGATCCCGAGAAGCTACGTCCAGCGGCTTTGTTTCATTTTCCCACATTTGTGCACTTTCACAGATATTAAACGGTTAATAAACCACCATTATTACACATTTAAACCCGAAGAAACACTAAATAGATAAAATAAAACAAATCACACAACTTCACTTCTCGCGTTCCCGCCAAAAAGAACAATATTAATCTATTTTCAATTCGACCACAGACTTTAAACAATAACCAAAGTTTCCCAATTGACAGTAAACAAAGAATGTATTTTTATGTTTCTGTTGTGTCAAATACATGGTAGTGTGTGTAATGTTTTCTTTATTGATTTAAAGTATCCTTTATGCATTATTTAAAAAAAAATATTAGCATTGTGCACTCCTTCTCTATATTCTCTATAAGTGTGAGAAATTTCATACCCTCCTCCGTCCTCGCAATTTTCGTAAAAAGGGGTACACCGTTTTTGCTTCACGTATTATAGAGATACAAAATGTTCGTTGTCCTAGTTAAACTGTATTAATTACTCGTTTTACACGTGCTATTCGATTTAACGTAGCTTTTCAAAATGCCATAAAACTGTGTACAAACGTTTACAGAAACGTGTTTTTGAATAAATTAATTTAAGCTTCATTAATTTCGGACGAAAACGTTGTACTTCCGTTTGTTTAGGCCTTAAAATGCCAATGACTCGAAATTTTCTGTTAAACTTCAATGTTTATTTTAATGAGGTCGGATTATTTATTAAATGGCACGCTTTGGCTTCCTTCGGCTCGAGATATTTAAATTGAAAATTTGTTTGACAGTATGACTCGTTTGGAATATATAATCGTCCAAGCCAAGGCTTAGATCTTCAATAATAATTATAATATAATAATTTAACGGCTGTCTGGTGTAGTGGTAAGTGACATGGTCACTACACAAGGGGGTCGCGGGCTCGAATCCCGCCAAGGGAAGATATTTGTATGATGAATATAAATGTCTTTTCCAGGGTTATGGATGTATATTAAATATGTCTATGTGTATAATAAAAATCTTATATTTATTTCCGTTATCTGGTACCTGTAACACAAGTTCTTTCCGAACTTATCACGGGACCAGTTAACGTGGCGTGACTGATAAAAAAAAAATATTATAATAACTGGGAACAAATCACGCACGGTCATCCGGCTTTAATTTAGGATTCCCTGTGTTATGGGTACCAGAAACTGAAAAACATACTTATATGGTATAATGATATAAATGACAATAAATTTCCAAGCTTAGTTTATGTTCAGCAGTGACGTGTTCATGAACACGACGTATCGGATATATTGTTCTTTTGTACGCTGATTATTAATTTACAACGAACTGGTAATTGCTGCCAGCTTCGTTTATTTTTGCCCCCAAGCAGGTATGCGGTTTTGTTTGGAGTGTGGAACTCGTTCGACTTCGATTTCACGTCTTAACGCGGCACCATTCATGATGCTATATCTAAAAGCTTCTTTGCCTTTTCTAATTTGCAAATTTGGTATGGTATAATCAAGATCCAGAAAAAGGGCAAATAAACTGGTTCATTACACGAATGTTTTCTCGATGTGGGAATCAAACTCAGGACCCTACAGCAGTCACGTTAACCACTGCACCACCGAGTCAGTCTTTAGATGATGTTGATGATCCCCCCAATAGCTTTAATAATTTGCATGAAGTTACCGTTGCTGTATTGTGATACGATGGGTTTACATTTTTTGGTTCGTTGGGACATTTACAAATGTCTAATACATATTATACATTTACGAAAAGAAAAAGAAAAAAATTATTGACTTTTAATGTGTTCTTAATTTTTTTTAAATCTAGGACGTCTTGTGATCTCATACGGGTAGAAGGTTAAAACAGATGTTGGGCTATAGAATTGAGATGTAGTATTCGTGTCTTAAGATGTTTGCGGCCATTTGTATTGTTGTTATCTATGGTCTCCGAAAATTCCTTAACAGCAAACGGATCGCGAGTTCAAGCAACCGTCAAAAAATGTTCCCTTTTTCTTCAAGTAAGCCGTTTTTGTATGTCTTTTTCTGTACTCCTGACAACGTTTCTGAATTTCATGATGATCGGTTGACGGTTTAAGCCGTAAAAGCGTAGCAAACTAAATAAAACACTATCGCATCTGTAATATTCATATTTAGTCTTCTCCCTGGCGCTCCACCCTTTTCCCGGTCCCCACCAGCTTGGTTGATCGTCATTTCCAGCAGACTAACCCGATCAAGCCGCTTTGGGCTTCAGATTATATAGTTTATTATATATAATAGTTTTAATTTTTTCATTACACAATCGTTGCATGGACACTGAACAATTAAATGTAAAAAAAAGATTGTCTAAAAAAGTTAGTGTTAAAATGTTACTTCAAAACACGTTATGAATCGCGGGCGCTCGGCCGTCGGGAATAATGTAGTGATCTTCATTAACGTACCTTGAATGGTGTGCTAATTTACGCTGACCGGTTATGTTCTAGTTGATTGGATGCTCCACGTACCACGAATGAGGCCTAATGAACGAGCAACGTAATTAATAATTATGATAATATCAGCGAGGTTAGGTAATGAGTAACGTAAATGAAAGTTCCGATATATTTCAATTCTCTCCGAAAGTCAACGTAGTTTTTTAGTATTGACATAGATTGAATGATACCTAATGATGAGCAATCTGAGCAATGCTTTTTTTTGAGAGGCTATGTCAGCGTAACCTTAACTATGGTGAGCTCGCGGGGCCTTTACCTGACGACGTTGCTAACACGACCCTAGCAAGAGCCGTGCTTCGCAGAATCTACCACCGGATCGGAAACGCAACCCACTGAGAAGATCCGGCCAGAAACTCAGTGGGCTGTGTCTGAGGGTTAATTTACGAACGATGACGGGTGCTTGAGGTACCTAAATGCACCGAGCAATGCTAAGAGGCACAGTAGATGAGCCTAATTACAATACAGGGCTAGATGGAACGTCGAGCCACATATTGAAAATCCCGACAATCGTCGTGGCCTAAAGGATAAGACGTCCGGTGCATTCGTATCTAGCGATGCAACGGTGTTCAAATCCCGCAGGCGAGTAAAAATTTTTCTAATGAAATACATACTTAACAAATGTTCACGATTGACTTCCATGGTGAAGGTAACATCGTGTAATAAAAATCAAACCCGCCAAACTATAATTTGCGTAATTACTGGTGGTAGAACCTCTTGTGAGTCAGCACGGGTAGGTACCACCACCCTGCCTATTTCTGCCGTGAAGCAGTAATGCGTTTCGGTTTGAAGGATGGGGCCGCCGTTGTAACTATACTGAGATTTTAGAACTTATATCTCAAGGTAGGTGGCGCATTTACCGCAGTAACCGCTTAACACCAGGTGGGCTCTGAGCTCGTCCACCCATTTAAGCAATAAAAAAAAGCATGGCTCGCTTGAAATTTCTGTTTTTTGTGTCTCTGGATTGCCCACGGGAGCCTTCACTGCTTACTGTGTGTCATACTGTATGTTCCGTGGACAATGCTTTAAGTGTGTGAGGTTTTAAGCCGGTATTTTTAGTACGTACCGCTTGGATCAATAATGAATTCCCGTCCATAGTATTCCCCGAGGAAAATCACATTTTCTTCTTCAAACACGGCTCCGAAAATACTCGCAATTGGTAGTACTTTGACTGTGATTTTAGCAATACTGATGTTCGTAAAACCACGGTAGCCATTTACCATCAGATAAGCCTATGTATGAAGGTCACAAAAAAGGGTTAAATGAATTCTTCTCTCTGAAAAGGCGTCATATTTCTTGCATTACTTTAAACTATTCAAATCCCTCGTGTTTACTATTCATTCGTATGATTGAAGTTATTTTGTGTAACCAGTGAAGAGTGAACAAGGGGTTAAAATAAAAAATTATATGGGCTATAAATTTTACAGTATGCACATATTCTTACACACACGCTGAGTTCAACGTAAATTTCTAATGACCTATAACGGTCGCATAAACTATATTTACGAACCTTGTTGGGATAAAAGCTAAATAAAAGTTCATTTTGATCATAAAAGTTAGAAGAATAAATCGGTTCCGAAAGAAATTTATAAGTTAACAAAGAATTTTAACCTCTAATCTTGAAAGGCTAAAGGTCTGTTTTGAATGAAAAATTTTGAACGAATGATGTGATTTCTATATCGGATACGCTAAATTGAGTTTTATGAGTTTCATCGTTAAATGATCAAGGTCAAGTTTCAGGATTATGACTTTATTATTTATTTTAATGATTTTTTATGTTTATTTTAGAGTTTAACGGTAGGCAGCGGCTTTGTTCTGCCTCTGGCATTGCTGAAGTCCATGGGCGACGGTAACCAATCAATAAAAAAAAAATTCATGTCACGTACATTCCAAAATGAACAATGATTCTAGTAGGTCATGCCGATTTTGAAAGGAGGTTCGAAAGTAGACCTAATTGTCTTGGGCCGAGGCTTGATTATGCCTTTCAAATTGCGGATGACCATGGACGATGAATTTTGAAATATATACCTGTACTTTTAGTACTTTATTGAATACTAGCTGACCCGGCAGACTTCGTAGTGCCTCAATCGATAAATAAAAGACCTAAGCTTTTGTATAAACTTAAAACAGACAAAAGAAATCCGTTCGACGGGAAAAACAAAATTGGTATTTTTATTTAATTCCGAGCATTTTCATATTTATCTAACCTTTTAAGCCTTCTCTGGACTCCCACAAATAATTCAAGACCAAAATTAGCCAAATCGAGTTTTCGAGCTTTAGCGAGACTAACGAACAGCAATCCATTTTTATATATAGAGATCTAGTAACGCAACATACATTTTCATTTGAAATTATTAACAGTATTAAATATTATATTAAATTATTATATTAAAACAATAATTGTTTTGCTGAGAACTAAAAAAAAACAGACGAGATAACTTTTAAATAGGAAAGTGAAATAGCTTTGATTACTTCGGCGAAGGCTGTGCTACGAAAATTACTTAATTACGGAGCATTTTCATGGGACGCCACCAAATGCATGTAGAATGTATGTGAATCATCAGATTTCCACCACAGGAAACACTTAAAATTACGAATAATTTATGTATAATAATTATAAAAGGTTTCAGTTCCCGAGAGTCTTGTAACAAGGACATTATCCACCACGAGAATGTCCTTGTTCCCCTTTATGAACACTTAACTCGTTGTTCGCACTGACTTTCTTTTAACGAGCGCTTTTATATTAAGTCTTCTCAATAATCCGCGCTCTGAAGTACTTTATTAGCCAGGGAGCGGTTGTCAAAAAGTTTATTAAAGATATAACCTTACTGATGGCAGTATTATTAATACTTGACGAATCCAGATCACTCATAAAAAACAACAATTTAACTGTTTTTTAATTTTTAAATAAACTACCATTAATTGAATAAGAACTGTCTGATGAACTCATCTTTGTTTAATACTTCAGTATTAAATTTTATTGCTTTTTGTTTATTTCACTTTTACACTAAGCACAATATTGCAAAATACCCGAGCACAACAATGGCGGAGAATTTTAAGTGCGTGCGAGCAGACGTAGAACTAACGCGAATGCGCACTTGTCAGTACCCAGGGAGAAAAAGTTAGACTTTCTTCCCTGTATAGCGGGACGAAAAGCAAACTTTCGGCGTTGGTAGGAGAATTTTTTTTTATTGAGATTTCTTAATCGATTTACTTAGTGTCAAACGGATGCTGGACACATGAACTAGGCGTATTGCAATGGTGATGAAAACATGGACCGGGTGGTAGTGTTAAAGATCCCCAATACGATAAACACTATAATTTAATTTCTCTAGGGTATACTGTTCAATTATATAAACTCTCTTTTCTCTTTTCAGTAGTCAGCCAAAATCGTTGCGATTCTTTAGCTACAATGCGAACGAAGATAGCAACCACGACGCATTTCAACTCAGGCTCTATAACTGCTATATGTATTTATTTAATAAAATATCGGTTCATTATTTAAATAGTGAGAGCAATCCTCTATTTGAGAAATATGTTTTTCACCTCTTCTAAGGAATATTTCTTTCTACGCAGCAGCTGATGAGCATGGCTCGCGGGTTGAATGTGTAACAAGTTCTCTATGTATGTAAATTTTTTGGGCGGTCAAATTGAATTTCTGTAAGTACATATAGTTAAGTTTCATATCGTTTTTTTAGTATTATAAATAGCATCATGCTTCACTAAAGTGGACTTAGAGAGAAAGAGAGAAAAAAATATATATTTGCATACCAAAACGTAATTAATATTGGAGGCAAGTAAGCCGGTAAGTACAATTTGTACAATAGCCTTGCTTAATTAGGGCTTCGTATGAAACGGAAATATAACTCTCTCCGATGATGCCAAATCGTTTTGGTAAGATGGGCAGATGATTTCAACATCAAACGGTCACTAAGGCTCGTAAATAGCATAATGTGAAATCTACCGAGCTTTCGACATGAGGTCGAAGACTCAATTATGTTGTAATAGCAACTTTCCCTATACTTAAAACTTTCAAGTTTAACTTAGTTGTAGCTACACGTGCGTCATTAATTTCTACGAGTAACTTACCATCATACGGGCCGTATACTCATCCATCGTCATCATTATCCTGCCCTTCTCCCAGTTACCTGGGGTCGGCGCAACATGTTTTCTCCTTCCATACTCTTCTATCATGTACCATTTCTTCGCTCACTCCCCTTTTACCCATATCGTCTTTCACGCAATCCATCCATTTCTTCTTAGGTCTACCTCTTCCTCTATATCCTTCCACATTCATAGTTAACATTTTCTTACCAACCTCATTTTCATTTCGTCTCATCACATGTCCATACCATCCCAAACGCGCACTTCTCAGCATCTCTGTCACAGGTGCCGCTTTCAGATTTCCTCTAACATATTCATTCCGTATTCTATCCATTCTCGTTACTCCACACATCCATCGTAACATTCGCATCTCTGCTGCATGCAATCGCCTTTCATCATACTCATCCACCGTATAAGAAATAAAAAATATCATTGTTGTTTTTCAAATAGAGTTTCGTTTTTTTTAAAGTAAAAAGTTACTTATCGACCTCTATTCAACTTAACGTTGTCCATAACTTACACAATATCCGAAAACACATAAACCTCACGATACACGAAATGAGAGGAATACATTTGTTTGATCTTATCTCTACAACGTTTTTACCCTTTTCATGTCTCGGGTTTTATGTCATCTATTTTCGTGGCGGAATGTTCTCTCGTGATATCTTTTACAGAAATACAATTCGTGTTGCACTGGTTTTTAATTGGGCAATGGTAACGGAAAAAATTTTGGCTGACAATATTCGAAGGTTTAATTTTGATTAAAAACGTAAAGAAACAAAAGGTCTTAACGAAACTGTCGTTAAGAGCTTGTTGTAAGTCGACACGGGTAGGTACCATCATACGCCTGTCATTGCCGCGAAGTAGCTATAGGTTCTAGTAAGAAAGGTGAGATAGCAGTTTTTGAAATAACATTCATATGTCATAACTCAAGATGGATGCCATCCTTCACGATTTAAAGTTTATTAGCTCCTATAACCACTTAACACCAGGTGGGCCGCAAATACTTCAACCAACTGAATCTACAATAACAAAAGAATTTATCACTGGTGGTAGGACCTCTTGTGAGTCCGCACGGGTAGGTACCACCACCCTGCCTATCTCTGACGTGAAGCAGTAATGCATTTCGGCTTGGAGGGTGGGGCAGCCGTTTAACTATACTGAGACCTTAGAACTTATAAGGTGGGTGGTGCGTTTACGTTGTACATGTCTATGTGCTCCAGTAACCAATTAACACCAGGTGGGCTGTGAGCTCGTCCACACATCTAACCAACAAAAATAAAAAAATAAAAGAATTGATGTACTATTTAAAATTGCCTTTAAATTTGCATTCTTGGTCACAGTAAAATAATGCATTCTTACTCTATACAATCACAGGCATAAATTAAAGTTTAATGTCTTAACTATTCCAATCAATGAGCAAGTTTGTGTTTGTTAAGCGGTACCTGCTTTATCAAGGTCACTTTGAAACTTCAGAGGTTGTTACTGGTGGTAGGACCACTTGTGAGTCCGCGCGGGTAGGTACCACCGCCCTGCCTATTTCTGCCGTGAAGCAGTAATGCGTTTCGGTTTGAAAGGTGGGGCAGCCGTTGTAACTATACTGAGACCTTAGAACTTGTATCTCAAGGTGGGTGGCGCGTCTATGTTATAGATGTCTATGGGCTTCAGTAACCACTTAACACCAGGTGGGCTGTGAGCTCGTCCACCCACCTAAGCAATAAAAAAAAAAAAAAAAAAAGGTTTTCAGGCGACTGATAAACTTTCTAGAATATTTGATAGGGCAGACGAAACGCTAAAATTTTCAAAGCAGACTTGCGATATACTACTCTATTCATATGCTGGTAATGCTCAGGATATACCTAGAGTACAATAACCGAATCAAGGATGAGTAATACATTTATACAATCTAAATGTTCACAGTTACAAGTTGTGATTGTTAATGGTTTTCATGTGGGCGATAAAAGAAAAAGCAGTTTTATTTTGTAATTAAATAATGCTTATAACACTTAAAAGGAGAATTAAATAAATAATGGTTTAAAAAACTAACAAAATACCCTTTTATAGAAAATCCACCTAAAAAATAGAAAATAAATTTTAATAAATTTGAATTAAAAATAGTGTAAGAAAATAATATTTTATTGTAAAAAAGCGTACCATAATATTCGAAGCGAAAAAAAAATTTTTTTCGAGGTCTATTAAAATCATTTTTAAATCCTACAGCTAGATTCGTTAAAATAGATTTTTTTCAGGTATTTCAACTTTAAATTATTCTACTGTAAATTTCACGCATTGTCGCCTAGTCACGTTTACCTTTCAAGCGTCGATATATAAAAAATTTGACTGATTGCAGGCGTCATCAGTAAAATGTGTATGTTCGATTGTAAAATAAATACAATAAATACTAGATTAAGCCTTAGAAGTAGTTGATTCAAATCTGCGGATAATGTAGAAAAGATTACGAACAATATATAATATTTTTGTTGGCAGATTTATTGAGATAAACGATGTATTGCACTTAATTTTTTGATATAGGCTTCGGTCGGTAATGCAAAGAACCTGTTTGAAAGCAGGGAAGTATCATCAGACTTCCACTTTGATGGATGGTTTTTAGGATTACATTGAAAATACATTTGTATTTTTAGCATGATTGATAGAAAACTGAAATGGGATAATAAAATGAAGTTACAACGGTAGGTAAATAAAGCCTAAATTGCGTTAACAACAATTCAAAGAAATCTCTAGTATAAAATGCACGAGTTCCAAACAGCGTCTCAACAAAACAGTATGTGATATTATAACATTTTTTAGATTTTCAGAAATCGAAATTTCATCAATTGAATTTTCTAATACCTTAGCTGTGTGCACAAGCTGATGATGCACTGGATGCTAATATCAAAATCTGTTGACAACACATCGTGAATGCCGCTACCCACTTTGAGAAATGGTTAAGTTTTGTTTTCAACAATTCGTGTCAGTAAGCTTGGATGTGGCCCTGGCATTGATCATGCCCATTAAACGTGAGCACATACCTGGCGCCGCAGACATATCAGCATAAGACAGCAAAAATATACTTTTATATTTGATTATGATTATTTATTATATACTAGCTGACCCGGCAGACTTCGTAGTGCCTCAATCGATAAATAAAATACCTAAACTTTTGTATAAGATAAACTTAAAACAAACAAAAGGAATCCGCCCGACGGGAGACACATCAAAGGAAAAACAATTGTTATTTTTATTTAATTCCGAGCATTTTCATATTTATCTACCTTTTAAACCTTCTCTGGACTTCCACAAATAATTCAAGACCAAAATAAGCTAAATCGGTCCAGCCGTTCTCGAGTTTTAGCGAGACTA
This sequence comes from Bombyx mandarina, assembly GCF_030267445.1. Lineage (NCBI taxonomy): Eukaryota > Metazoa > Arthropoda > Insecta > Lepidoptera > Bombycidae > Bombyx > Bombyx mandarina. Next base: position 17,862,575 of record NC_143234.1, read on the forward strand.
ACGAAGAGCAATTCATTTTTATATACTTATATAGATATTTGGGAGACACTTGTCCAATCTAGAAAAGAATATTGAAGACTTCATTAAGAATTCAAGAAATTTTCATTATGATAATATTTAAACTGCACCTTGCATGAAGTTTCAGAACTGGTCATCAATTTTAATAACAGAGTTTGAATCGCAATTTAGTTTTAAACTTGCTTCATGCTCTATTTTTAACTTAAATTCGACTTAAAGAATTTCTTTCATAAAACAAGAAACTTAAATCCCTAACGTTGGTCAAGTTTCTAGTTTAAAGTTGATTATTTTTTCTTTGTTAAGTTTCTTTGTCTCGTGCTAAGAAATTACTATTAAGATTCTTTACGTTGTCACTAGGTATAGGTATATTGTAGTAACAACTGAAGAGCAAAGTTCATTGTACTTATTTCCAGGCCATTTATTTATTCTTCTTAAGTAATTTAGAGATATAAAGTGAACACTAGTTAAAATTAATACATATAAAATCTAGGTCAATATTATGCTTCTACAGAAAGAATAATCAAAAGATGAAAATAATGTGATTCTGTTCTAAAAATAAAATAAAACGGTCAGTTCAATATAGGAACGAGTAGACGAGAAAGTTCGGAAGACACATTAATTTAATTTTATGTTATAACTTAATAATTTATTACTAGGGAAACTCGGTCATGCTCTTGCCTGGACGGAGTTTTTGGGCCCTGTGATATCCCTGGTCTTGGGTGTGTTGAGTCCGGCTCTTGTAAATCCTTGCTTCAAATCGGGACAACTTCTGTCGTTTTGGATCATGGACAGACTCGTCCTAGTGGGCATAGAAGAGCTCCTGGCTTCTGATCCAACAGGGTAGGTTTTTCAGGCGGGTACCAATTTTTGTAATGAAATACGTACTTAATAAATGTTTACGATTGACTTCCACGGTGAAGGAATAACATCGTGTAATAAAAAACAAACCCACAAAATTATAATTTGCGTAATTACTGGTGGTAGGGAACTCTTGTGAGTCCGCGCGGCTCGGTACCGCCACCCTGCCTCTTTCTGCCGTGAAGCAGTAATGCATGTCGGTTTGAAGGGTGGAGCAGCCGTTGTAACTATACTTGAGACCTTAGAACTTATATCTCAAGGTGGGTGGCGCATTTACGTTGTAGATGTCTATGGGCTCCAGGAACCACTTAACACCAGGTAGGCTGTGAGCTCGTCCACCCATCTAAGCAATAAAATAATTTAAAAAAAATTGACAGAAAGACACACGCTTCAAAACAAACGCTGTCGCTTTACTCCCCGTCAGCCTCAGTTTAATTCTGTCTCACCTCGAAAACGAATGTAATAAAACAACACACAAAATATACACCCTATATAGCATAAAGTATGCTTGCTTTAGAGCACGTTCATGTTTTAGGGCATCGTGCTGTATCTGATATTAAATACGTGCAAAATGTAAACTTTGATTATGCTCGTATTTTATTTAATAGACTAAGACAAATTCTTTACTTAAGAATAATTTGTAATATTTTATGTATTCATGAATTTATATCATACATATTTCAGGCGGAATTTTACCAGAAATATGAATACTTTTTGGCTTAGTAGATGAGCTCAGAGCCTTTGCGATGTTAAGTAGAAACTCAGGCTCAGAGAAATTACAAAACAAATTCTAATGGTGATATAAGCCATTTATAAATAAATTAGTAAAATTGTAATACTTTAATAGGTTAAATTAAAACTTCAACTACGTGTTATGTGGAGGAATGTCATTATCAATTTGTTTAACAAAAATTTAAATTGATAAGCGATTTTTTCCAGCAAAACCAATTATGACAGATATGCTCACTCTAACCGGCGCCATCTAGGCGGGCTTCGGATAGCCTGCCGACCGAGAGGGCTGGTGGTCGTGGCGCCGACGACCGCCAGTCCGGCGTCCCGAGGGGGAGGGTGATGGGAGAGATGTGCTCCGCACTAAGCGCTTCACTTTCCCCTCTCTGCCTCTTCATGAGTTCTGTCTCATGCGAGGTTTGGACGTTGGTTGTTGAGCGACAGGAGGTTTTAGTCAGTTCGACTCTGACATGCCCCGCCCTCCATCCCCAGTGGAGGACGGAAGTCCGGCGATTTCCTCCTGACCAAAAAAAAAAAATGCAGATATAGCCAGATAAGGCCTAAGAAGTCTGTTTGTTGGTCAGTCTCCGTCGATTACAAAAATCAGCAACTTAAGAGTAAATTAAAGATGCTCACATCGGAGCACTCAATTTAAATCTCGTTTGGAGAATGATATAAATGACAATAAATTTCCAAGCTTGGTTTATGTTCGGCAGCGACGTGTTCATGAACACGACGTATCGGATATATTATGTTCTTTTGTACGCTGATTAGTAATTTACAACGAACGGGCAATTGCTGCCAGTCTCGTTTGTTTTTGCCCCCAAGCAGGTATGCGGTTTTGTTTGGAGGTTGAAACTCGTTCGACTTCGATTTCATGTCTTAACGCGGCACCATTCATGATGCTTTATCTAAAAGCTTCTTTGCCTAGTCTGATTTGCAAATTTTGATGTAATTTTTATTGTGTAACTTAGTGGATGTGAGTTCGTCTTAAAAGACAACAGAAACTTATGTCCAACGCTCTTTTTTATTTTATTTTTTATTGCTTAGATGGTTGGACGAGCTCACAGCCCACCTGGTGCTAAGTGGTTACTGGAGCCCACAGACATTTACAACGTAAATGTGCCACCCACCTTGAGATATAAGTTCTAAGGTCTCAAGTATAGTTACAACGGCTGCCTGACCCTTCAACCGAAACGCATTACTGCTTCACGGCAGAAATAGGCGCGGCGGTGGTACCCACCCGTGCGGACTCACAAGATATCCTGCCATCAGCAAAATTGTCACCAGTCTTATTTTCAATATATGTGAGCATGGCTTGCCACTAAGCAGTTTCAATATCATCTTTTAGCTCGTTACTGTCACATCCTCGTAGTATATCTTCATTTTCGTAAAATATATACATAAATATCCATTAATCTTTATCCTTTGTAGGCGTCACGACCTAATTTCGAATTTCTTACGTGATCTTTTCGCGAACTCATTTTCTACGGATATATTTTGTACGACATTTCTCGGTTCTGTTGTGTGTTACTCGTGGTAATGAAAATTGGAATTTGCGGCTTACGAATACGGGTATCGTATTGATTTCCCTTTGTTTTTATTTAGAAATTTCATTAAATAAAGAACAGATCCAATACGGAAGTATATAATGGTGATAAGGTGTTTTGTGAGCTCGACTAAAAACCATCAGCTTGCTTGACTTTGTCTTAAAGCATATACATGTATGCGCGTTATTGTAAGAACTGTTATTTCAATCACGTAAGTAAACGTAATCCAGTCTGCTGCAATCTATACTAATACCTAAATACTAATACTAATTATAAAGCTGAAGAGTTTGTTTGTTTGAACGCGCTAATCTCGGGAAGTACTGGTCCGATTTGAAAAATTCTTTCAGTGTTAGATAGCCCATTTATTGAGGAAGGCTATAGGCTATATAACATCACGGTAAGACCAATACAAGTGGAGTACCTATAAAAAATGTTTCAAAATAGGGGTTTAAATAGTTCCTTAACATTCTATAATTCAAAAATATTTTGACTTTCTATGTAAATGAAGTGGGCGGTAAACTTTAGCGTTATGCCAAAGTAACTATTCCAAGCGGACGGAGTCGCGGGCAAAAGCTAGTGTGATATATACGGCAGTCAATATATACAAAAATACCAATTATTTTATCGAAGATAAGGACCAAGAAGGTTTTTACTAATCTGTTTGAAATTGAATGTACATATGTTCGTCCAAGAAGTCTTCTTTGGAGGCGCTTACGTAGCATTTAGGATATTCCATCCCCTTCTGGCTGAGCCTATGCTCGCCCACTTGTCATGGTGAAGCTGGAAAGGCCTCCAAGCCACAAGTACCACCACCCTCCCTTAAAAAAATGACACAGGGCTTATACCAACAGCAGTATGATCAAAGGTAAAGAGACATGACTACATGAAGAGCAAAAATTCTTACTGTCGGCGAGCGATCAAAAAGTTACTTTCATGCTAAGATATACCCGCTTTTTTCCATTGAATTATTATCACCATTTTACCGATCTTTCATCTTCCATTACAATTTTTCTATAAAGAAAGTAATTACGCTCATATTATAACGAAAACTCAAGATCTGAGAATAATTTAATTAAAACGACTCGTTAACGTAAACGCGCAAAACGACCTAGGTACACAATTTTAATTATGTTTGTGTGAATTGCGTTAAATTGCTTCTTTGAAGTTATATTAAATTTTATATATACATGTATAATATATATTATATATGTCGTGGATAACGACTTTTAGTAATATTAAGACGTTGTTTTGACTATTATTTTAAATGATGAAATGTTGTTTTGATAAATATCACAAAATGTAGGGTAGACTCCGTAACGCCACAGTATAAAATGGCGGTACGTGGACAGAGTCGTGGCATTCCGATAGAGGCACCCGTCACGTGCGGACGTGCTCATCGTCCACTCGATCGCCCGGTCTTTGTTCGCCCGGCTTTTGTTAGCCCGGCCATTGTTCGCGCGGCCTGTGTTCGTGATACATCTGCCGACCAAGTGTGTTTCCTGGAAGCTTTTATTTGTTTTGTTTTAGTTATTTTTGTGTTCGTGGAACATTTGCCGACAAAGTGTTTTCCTGCAAGTATTTATTTGTTTTGCTTCTTTTTGTAATTTCTGTTTTGTTGTGCTTTTTCTTTGTCCTGTAGTAATCGCGCCGCATTGCCACCTGTGTTCAATAGAACCGCTCAGGTCCGAGAAGTTGGGGCCTCGCCGCAAGGCGAGTGTTTTCAAGACCCGGGGCCGCCCCACCTGGGTACTCAGCGATCATGGACGCTGTATTCGTGGAATTCCTCCGACTTCGTCACCCACAGCTCGCCTCAGAGTTTCTGGCTTTCAAGGCCAATCACACTGCGAGCTCTCTCGAAGACTCCGCCGTGCTCGCTGCTCCTGCGTCGCCTGTACCTGCGTGCAAAGCGTCTACATCGAGCACCGCAGCCTCCGTCGTGCCTGCCGTTCCCGCGTCGCCTATACTGGCGAGTAAAACTACTGCGTCGTCCGCCGTGGCCACCGTTCCAGCAGCGCGATCATCCGCGGTCTCCGTCGCGCCCTCCAAAACTCCTGCTTGTAGGTCACCTGCGCCCGCCTCCTCGTCCTCCGACTCTGACTCGGAGATGGAGGTCGACCTCGCCCCCGCCTCATCGACGGATGGATTCACCCTGGTACAAAAGGGTAAGAAGCGTGCCGCGGAGTCTCGAGCTCTCGCGGCCGCTAAAATTAGCAAAGCCGCGAACGCGTCGCGCCCCCGCCCTCAGACTCCCGTTGCGCCTCCAGCCCGTGCCACTCCGTCGCCGCGACCGGTGGCGCAATCTAAAACTCAGACCCCTCCCCCGGTTATCCTTCAAGAGAAGGCAGCTTGGGACCGAGTTTCCCTGGCCCTTAAGGCCAAAAATATTAATTTTGCCAGCGCCCGTAATCTCGCCAACGGGATTCAAATAAAAGTAACGACACCCGACGACCATAGGGCCCTCTCAAGTTACCTCCGAAAGGAGCGTATAAGTTTCCACACTTATACGCTCCAGGAGGAGCGCGAACTCCGCGTTGTCATACGTGGAATCCCGAAGGAGCTAGATGCCGATCTCGTCAAGGCAGATCTGATAGAACAAGGCCTACCAGTAAATTCCGTGCACCGCATGCACACCGGCCGCGGTAGGGAGCCATACAATATGGTTTTAGTCGCCCTCCAGCCTACCCCCGAGGGTAAGCAAATTTTTAACATTCGGACCGTCTGTAGGCTCTCCGGTATTGCCGTCGAAGTCCCCCATAAAAAAGGCACTCCTAGTCAGTGCCATAACTGCCAACTGTACGGGCACTCTTCCCGTAACTGTCACGCGCGCCCCCGATGTGTTAAGTGTTTGGGCGATCACGCCACGGCCCTCTGCGCTCGCGACCAAAAAACCTCGACGGAACCGCCTAGCTGTGTCCTGTGCCGAACACAAGGTCACCCCGCGAACTACCGTGGATGCTCCCGAGCTCCAAAAATAAATCGCCGCGTCGCCCGTCAAAACCGCCTCCGAGCTTCCGGCCCAGACATCAAAGCCACGGTACCCTCTGTGCCGAAGGCTAAGCCTGCTTTCGTGCCGGCGTCGGTGCCCAGCGTCTCGGCTTGGGCTAAACCGTTGCCGTACACGAACACGGCTACAACTCTCTCCCCCGCGACTCGTCCCACCCCCGCGATACGTCCCTCCCCCGCGAACTGCCCTCCGACCGCGTCCGAAAATCTCGCTCTAGCGATTGACTTTTTTCAGTCGATCAACTTTGAGCGTGTTAACGCTTTGGGTGACGCCATTCGCGCCGCCTCCACTGCACAACATTTCATCGCCGTTGTGCAAGAATACGCTGACGTATACGCGTCGTTAAATACGTACGTCCTCCCCTCACTCCGCCGGTAATCAATGGCGTACATTAGTAGAATAAAACCCTTATCCGTAACAATAGGATTTTTTAACGCTTACGGTCTCGCAAATCAACGTGATCAGGTTTGTGATTTTTTGCGTGACCATCAAATTGACATTTTCTTAGTGCAGGAGACCCTACTTAAGCCCGCGCGCCGTGACCCTAAAATCGCGAACTATAACATGGTCAGGAACGACAGGCTCTCTGCCCGTGGTGGTGGTACCGTTATTTACTATAGAAGAGCCCTGCATTGCGTCCCGCTCGATCCTCCCGCGCTCGCTAATATCGAAGCATCAGTGTGCCGAATCTCACTGACGGGACACGCGCCGATCGTTATCGCGTCCGTTTATCTTCCACCGGATAAGATCGTTCTAAGCAGTGATATTGAGGCGCTGCTCGGTATGGGGAGCTCTGTCATTCTGGCGGGCGACCTAAATTGTAAACACATCAGGTGGAACTCACACACCACAACCCCGAATGGCAGGCGGCTTGACGCGTTAGTCGATGATCTCGCCTTCGATATCGTCGCTCCGTTAACCCCGACTCACTACCCGCTAAATATCGCGCATCGCCCGGATATACTCGACATAGCGTTATTAAAAAACGTAACTCTGCGCTTACACTCGATCGAAGTAGTTTCAGAGTTAGATTCAGACCACTGTCCCGTCGTTATGAAGCTCGGTCGCGCTCCCGATTCCGTTCCCGTCACGAGGACTGTGGTGGATTGGCACACGCTGGGCATCAGCCTGGCTGAATCTGATCCACCATCGCTCCCGTTTAACCCGGACTCTACCCCGTCTCCTCAGGATACCGCTGAAGCCATAGACATCTTAACGTCACACATCACCTCGACATTAGATAGGTCATCGAAACAAGTTGTAGCGGAGGACTTCCTTCACCGCTTCAAATTGTCCGACGATATTAGGGAACTCCTTAGAGCTAAGAACGCCTCGATACGCGCCTACGACAGGTATCCTACCGCGGAAAATCGTATTCGAATGCGTGCCCTACAACGCGACGTAAAGTCTCGCATCGCCGAAGTCCGAGATGCCAGATGGTCTGATTTCTTAGAAGGACTCGCGCCCTCCCAAAGGTCTTACTACCGCTTAGCTCGTACTCTCAAATCGGATACCGTAGTAACTATGCCCCCCCTCGTAGGCCCCTCAGGCCGACTCGCGGCCTTTGATGATGACGAAAAAGCAGAGCTGCTGGCCGATACATTGCAAACCCAGTGCACGCCCAGCACTCAATCCGTGGACCCTGTTCATGTAGAATTAGTAGACAGTGAGGTAGAACGCAGAGCCTCCTTGCCACCCTCGGATGCGTTACCACCCGTCACCCCGATGGAAGTTAAAGACTTGATCAAAGACCTACGTCCTCGCAAGGCTCCCGGTTCCGACGGTATATCTAACCGCGTTATTAAACTTCTACCCGTCCAACTCATCGTGATGTTGGCATCTATTTTCAATGCCGCTATGGCGAACTGTATCTTTCCCGCGGTGTGGAAAGAAGCGGACGTTATCGGCATACATAAACCCGGTAAACCAAAAAATCATCCGACGAGCTACCGCCCGATTAGCCTCCTCATGTCTCTAGGCAAACTGTATGAGCGTCTGCTCTACAAGCGCCTCAGAGATTTCGTCTCATCCAAGGGCATTCTCATCGATGAACAATTCGGATTCCGTACAAATCATTCATGCGTTCAACAGGTGCACCGCCTCACGGAGCACATTCTTGTGGGGCTTAATCGACCAAAACCGTTATACACGGGAGCTCTCTTCTTCGACGTCGCAAAAGCGTTCGACAAAGTCTGGCACAATGGTTTGATTTTCAAACTATTCAACATGGGCGTGCCGGATAGTCTCGTGCTCATCATACGGGACTTCTTGTCGAACCGCTCTTTTCGATATCGAGTCGAGGGAACCCGCTCCTCCCCACGACCTCTCACAGCTGGAGTCCCGCAAGGCTCTGTCCTCTCACCCCTCCTGTTTAGCTTATTCGTCAACGATATTCCCCGGTCGCCGCCGACCCATTTAGCTTTATTCGCCGACGACACGACTGTTTACTATTCTAGTAGAAATAAGTCCCTAATCGCGAAGAAGCTTCAGAGCGCAGCCCTAGCCCTAGGACAGTGGTTCCGAAAATGGCGCATAGACATCAACCCAGCGAAAAGTACTGCGGTGCTATTTCAGAGGGGAAGCTCCACACGGATTTCCTCCCGGATTAGGAGGAGGAATCTCACACCCCCGATTACTCTCTTTAGACAACCCATACCCTGGGCCAGGAAGGTCAAGTACCTGGGCGTTACCCTGGATGCATCGATAACATTCCGCCCGCATATAAAATCAGTCCGTGACCGTGCCCCGTTTATTCTCGGTAGACTCTACCCCATGATCTGTAAGCGGAGTAAAATGTCCCTTCGGAACAAGGTGACACTTTACAAAACTTGCATAAGGCCCGTCATGACTTACGCGAGTGTGGTGTTCGCTCACGCGGCCCGCACACACATAGACACCCTCCAATCCCTACAATCCCGCTTTTGCAGGTTAGCTGTCGGCGCTCCGTGGTTCGTGAGGAACGTTGACCTACACGACGACCTGGGCCTCGAATCAATTCGGAAATACATGAAGTCAGCGTCGGAACGATACTTCGATAAGGCTATGCGTCATGATAATCGCCTTATCGTTGCCGCCGCTGACTACTCTCCGAATCCTGATCATGCAGGAGCCAGTCACCGTCGACGCCCTAGACACGTCCTTACGGATCCATCAGATCCAATAACCTTTGCATTAGATGCCTTCAGCTCTAATACTAGGGGCAGGCTTAGGGACCCCGGTAACCGTACTCGTCGAACTCGACAAAGAGGTCGACGTGCAACCTAACCCATGCATCAGCCCGCTGAGTTTCTCGCCGGATCTTCTCAGCGGGTCGCGATTCCGATCCGGTAGTAGATTCATTCGCGAAACAATTGCTCTTGAGTTGTTAGGTCTCCTTCGGAGGCGCTCGGGCAGTTGTTAGCAAATCCCACCCCTCTTGGCTGAGCCTTTGCTCGCCCACCTGTCCTGGTGAAACTGGAAAGGCCTTCGGGCCACCAGTAAACTTTCAACCATAAAAAAAAAAAAAAAGAGTCGTGGCATTCCGTGTCAGACAGTCATTCAGTCCGTATCAGACGGTCCGTCCGTCTCAGTCAGTGAGTCTCTGGCAGTCAGTCAGTCAGTCAGTCAGTCGGTCTGTCGGTATGTGGAACGAAACTGTCGGTTTACCCCGTCATTGTGAAAGTTGTGTGTGTTGAGTTTCAATAATTATTATTCGGAAAGTTTTATTGACTAAACTGAGTTCAATCGAATACGAGTGATGACGGAAACTACCGCTTAGCCATCCCTGACACCCGCGCCGACATATATGTTTTTTTTTTGCTTATCTGGGTGGACGAGCTCACAGCCCACCTGGTGTTAAGTGGTTACTGGAGCCCATAGAGATCTACAACGTAAATGCGCCACCCACCTCGAGATATAAGTTCTAAGGTCTCAAGTATAGTTACAGTTACAACGGCTGCCCCACCCTTCAAACCGAAACGCATTACTGCTTCACGGCAGAAATAGGCAGCGTGGTGGTACCTACCCGCGCAGACTCACAAGAGGTCCTACCACTAGTAAATGTATAATATATTAGGTAGGTATTTATATACGAAATTGCACTTATTTATTATCTCTCCCAGCACAAGAGTAAATTTTCAATGCTTCTTGAAGAAATCTTCTCCCGTATACGGGAGTCAACCAAATTTTCAAAGAATTTCGTACTGCCTATTGGATATTGAATTCTTTCTCTGCCAACAAGTTGTCAAAACTTTGTAAAAAGCAGAAGTCTGTCGGCGCAAGGTCTGTTGAGTAAAGTGTATGACGCACTTCAATCCTTAGCTCGTTATCTAGCTTACTGGTGGTAGGACCTCTTGTGAGTCCGCACGGGCAGGTACCACCGCCCCGCCTATTTCTGCTGTGTGAAGCAGTAATGCGTTTCGGTTTGAAGGGTGGGGTAGCCGTTGTAACTATACTGCGACCTTAGAACTTATATCTCAAGGTGACTCACACATTTACGTTGTAGATGTCTATGGGCTTCAGTAACTACTTAACACCAAGTGGGCCGTGAGCTCGTCTACCCATATAAGCAATAAAAAAATAACCTAACTAAGATTGGCCAGAAATTAGCGAGTTTCTCTATCATTGTGTCCATTTTCTCACAGTACACATCCGCAGTAATGTTGGTGCTATTTGGTAAGAAGATGTGATGAATTACATCGGCTCTAGATCGACAAACTGTGCATGACCTTTTCAAGGTTGGCCTCTTCAGGCATTGCCTAGGTACTGAACCAGGGTCAAATCAAGAAGTTGACTGCTTACACTGTAAGCCTTCCCTATTATTTTCAGTGATTCCGAACACGAAATTTAATTGACGATGTTTTATCCATAATGAAATTCTCAATACATACTGGATATTATATAACTAAAAGAAAAACTGTATTCTAAATACAAACAACAAACAGATCAAATCTAACAAGAAAACAAAAAAAAGCGTTTGGAACTACAAACAAATCGATCCATTTCCAATACTTATTTTGACTGAATCTATAGTTAATAGGAAAGCAGCTGTGTTGGTTGTAACGTTTGTATTTCCGAACCAATGAAGCGATTCTGATGAAATTCGGTATGAAAATAATTTGAGCCCTCTGTAAAAATATAGGCTACTTTTCATATCATTGCTAAGTACTAGTCTCCACTCACGCGATATAAAGTGTAGGTAATAACTAGAGAAAGCGACTAGACTTCATAACGCGTGGAGGAATCTCTTATGAATTCCGATGATTTATATAACAGTTCTGTAATTTGAAATTCATAAAATCTGCATTGTTAAATTTAAAAGTTTTTACTATAGAAACTAGAAGAAATCTTAAATGTTCCAAAATTGAAATATTTTGTACGATGTAAAAGAGAATTTCATTGTCATTTTAAAAAACGAAAACAAAGTCAGAATTTAAGCTAGACTAAACTCAAATTTATTTTAATGGCCACCCCGATCCGTATAATAGGGTTTTTATGGGCTCTAAAACGAAACTCTCTATTATTTCTTTGAAGGAAAATTAGGCAATTTTAAGTTGAAACAGCAGAGCTTATTGTTTGACGTTGTTTTTCATTTCTCAACTTTTTTTGCTTGTCCATTACCTCTCGAGACAATATGCTGGACCTCTTGGCTGAGCCTTTGCTCGCCCACCTGTCCTGGTGAAACTGGAAAGGCCTTCGGGCCACCAGTAAACTTTCAATCATAAAAAAAAAAAAAAACAATATGCTGGAATTGTATTTGAAAGACAGAAAGGAGGCTTAAAAAGTACAATTCTAATAAATAAAAAAATCAATATTATTTAATAGTAATAAGATGTATAGAATGTGCTAGAACAGATTAGCGTCACAATCCTATACAAGTGACAAGCGATATACACTACGACACAGCGGCATTCATGTATAGACATGTATATACTTTTTTCTCCTACCTACGCCGAAGCAGCGTTTTTTTCAAGCATTTTGTGCAGTGAACAACGAAATCGGCTGTTAGAAGTTGAAACAAAATCCTTACTAAAAAAAAGGGTGCGTGTACTTATGTACGCGCGTAAGAAGTTATACTTTATTTTTATTAAAATTATTTCTTTTTTTTTATTTAAATTATAATCAATTTGAAAAAAAAACGATTTAACAACATCCTCAAACACGCATATTGGACATCCCTTTTCTTGACATTGTATAAATTCGGTAATTCTCGGTACGCTTCAGAAAGTTCACCTGCGGCTATATTCAGACTCGCCTAGTTACGTCGGTCATACTGTAATGAGCGATTTAGTGGGCAACTTCATTCTGTTAATTTTTTGTCACGGTGCGAGCGCATCGTAAAATTTCACTCTCATAAATTTTTCATAAGGCGCCTAAAGAAGAATAACTTCAAAAATTCATCAAAAGTGATGATTTTAGACAAAAGTCACCACGTGCAAAATAATTTAATAAAGGTTGTAACGTGCGGAACCGAAATATAATAAAATAATCCTCGCACGCTAAGCGGAACCCTAAAGTGTCGACCAACGCCGCGCGACCGACACCTGCGCAGGATTCGTAAAAAGGCAGTCAGTGAGTTTCGAAAAATTTGAATAACGCGCATGCGCCGGTCGCTGCACAAAATTATTAATTTAAAACTATCTTACCTTGTTGTACCTTAAGTTGTAACGATTAAATAAATGATTAACATTAAAAGGTCAAATAATTATGTACTGTCTTTCAGAATGAAACAGCTCAGAAGTAATACGCATATGTATTTTCGATAGATACTCTATTATCGGTACTTGTGAGCTCTCGTTCGTTTCTCAGGCTCGACATCGCCCAAAACACGTCATTACGGATCCTCCCGACCCATTAAAGGTGCTTTTAGATACCTCAAGCACCGGTCACCGTCCTCGCCGAACCCGTCACTTGCAACGAAGGCCTCGACGACCGAATTAACCCACAGACACAGCCCACTGAGTTTCTCGCCGGATCTTCTCAGTGAGTCGCGCTTCCGATCCGGTGGTAGATTCTGCGAAGCACTGCTCTTGCTAGGGTCAGTGATAGCACCACTCCGGTTTGCGCCCCGTGAGCTCACCTACACACGTTAGGGTGAAGCAGATATAGCCTCTCAAGGCTATCAGCATAGGAAAAAAAATCGTTTCTCACTGGCCACTTCTCCCATAAGAGCCAAAGATGATTTCAATTAGTCACGATCGCGTTACTACTAAGCCATTTAATCCAAAAACACACTAAATACATCATTATATCAAGAAACGAGACCGCGCGTGAATAATAACTATGACATTAGCTAAGATCCTCGAATTACTGATTCACATTATTAATTACGTTACGGTCCGATTAATAACATCGACTCAATCAATATGTAGATAACGCAGCCGTTCGATTATCGAAACTGATACGCAGCCCTTGCCGGTTGGCTATACTGCGAACGGACACCAATGTCGCAACCCTCGTCAGGGCGGAACGACTTATTGATTGACCTCTTGCTGTGTTACGGTAAAAAATAAACGCCCTACAGAGATGACAGGGGTCGCAAAATAGCTTCTCGAATAAATAAAAATTTGAATATTAGAAAATATGATGTCGTTGATGTTATTAAGGCAATTTTTTCTTGGATATAAATGTGTTGATGTGTTTCCGAGCTTTGAGAATTATGGTGATTTCTTTATTTAATTCGATAAGCTAATTCATTTTTCGAAGTGACACTGGTGTATTCGAATCGAAAGATAATACATTTAAGCGCACAGACAAATTTTATTTTTCAAATTTTCCGTATTCATTCACGTACGAGTTCGTAATTAAAATCAAATCTTAGAATTCATACATTATTGCACTAGATCAGTAGACGAACTGACGAATGTTGTAGTATATTAGTACTTTTTTTTATTTATTGCTTAGGGGGGTGGACGAGCTCCAAGCCCACCTGGTGTTGAGTGGTTACTGGAACCCATAGACATCTACAACGTAAATGCGCCACCCACCTTGAGATATAAGTTCTAAGGTCTCAGTATAGTTACAACGGCGACTCCACCCTTCAAACCGAAACGCATTACTGCTTCACGGCAGAAATAGGCGGGGTGGTGGTACTTACCCGTGCGGACTCACAAGAGGTCCTGCCATTAGTAAGTACTGTAATGTGAATGTTATCACCCACATTGAGACACTCGAGACAAAACGCCAATTATTATTCAGCCCGGGTAGTGGGGTTTGCCCCGAGGCCCGTTCCGTGCCCCCGAAAGGGGGTACGACGACCCTTCTTCTCTCTCTTCTCGATCCAAAACCGAGGACTGCTTGGCAATAAAAATAGATTTACTTTTAACTCTAAAGAAGATAAAATATAGTATTTACGTTTAATTAGAAATTTTAACGTAAAATAAAAGTTAATTAGCATGAAAAATCCCAAAACGGGATGGGTCACGTAGTTAGTGGCAATCAGCCGAATGTTTTAATCCTTGGATTAAAGCTGCCCGCGGTCGTTTAAGTCCTTAAGTCTAAAGATTTAACAGATATAAATTTTAAATGCTTTTTTCAAGCGAAACGTTCGAATTTAATGATTTAAAACAACAATTTTACATAAATTCTAAACAATTTTATTCATGGTTCAAGTGTAGCAACAAGTTCTACAAATTAAAAGCTACGCAAACGAACGGGTAGTTGTAAAGGCGAGTCAAATCCTAATATTTGGATACTCCGGCTGTTGATATTCCTTCTTCTTTAAGTGGATTGTTCGAACAATCCCATAAAGAGATCTTGAACCCAGCAGCTAAAAACAAAGACCTATCAACTGCTTTTGTTAAACCCTTAAACCCTTGACCCGAGTTTTTCATCCATTATGCTCTCTCCTTCTTTCAACACTCCGTCCACACTAGTATCTTACTCTGGGTGATTAAATAAATATTTAGGATTTCGCGTCACGACTCCTAGAAGTTCCAACTCTCTATTCTAGATGGTGTCATGTACTTCTCATTTATTTTCGGTTTATTGTACTTATTCCTTTCAGTTAGATAAAATCAAAGCTACAGCTTAACTGCAAGAATTAGGCGACAGTTTCAATCAATCAATTTCAATCAATTTATTTCATATTTCATGTACTTCGCCTATTACTATTTTAACATTAAAAACAACAAAATCCATTTTAGATACCTTAATTAAATGTTCAATTTTATATGGTAAACCTAGTACACTGTATGTTACAGCTAATATTTTTTATATCATGTATTATTACTTACATGTATTATTACTTTTACTGTATCTATATATTAATACGTGAAGGAAGGACTTATCCCTTTTTACGAAAATTGCGCGAACGGAGGAGTATGAAATTTGCCACACTTATAGAGAATATAGAGAACGAGTACAGAATGTTATATTTTTTTTAAATTATGCCTACAAAATACTTTAAATCAATAAAAAAAAAACATTACACACACTACCATGTATTTGACGCACACACGCATGCATACTATAATTGTCAAACTTTTATTCTTGACGTCTGTTGTCAAATTGAGAATAGATTAAATATTGTTTGTCTTTATCAATATTTTTCTTTAATGTAGTCTTGGCGAAATTTGTGATTACATAAGTGTAGTCTTTGTAGAATAGTCTTTGAAAATAGAATCATAATAGTGTACAAGCTTGTAATTTCAATTAACTATAGTCGAGTTTCGACTACCGGGCGGTCACTAGTCTACTGAAAGAGCCATAAATTATAACGCAGAGCTTTTCCTTGAAACACTATTTTCTCAAGTCTTCCCGTGTTTTAGATATTGTTAAAACAAGTTTATAATTAATGATAAGTACGCGTTTCATAAAATTAAGTACAATAGTGTTTGGATTGTACATCTTAAGATATATCATTAGTCTAAGCTTAACAATCTGGTCACTCCCTGTAATGAATATCAAATGTAGTTGATCAATGAGAATTTTGAGTAGTAGATAGAAAGTGCATATACAATGATGTGAACAAAAATGTTATATACTTTATATACTTGTATTGCGGAAAAGACACAGAGCATTCCTTCTTAATTACCACCAAAAAACTTTGAATGGCTATATCAGTATGTTACTAGCGATACGTACGATTTAAATTACTTGGTTATTACATTATCAGCTTGTGGAGAGTACTTAAGGGTAGGCAGCGGCTTTGGCTCCTTCCCTGGCATTGCTGAAGTCTATGGGCGACGGTAACCACTCACCATCAGGTGGGCCGTACGCTCGTCTGCCTACTAGGGTAATAAAAAAAACCCTATTAAGTATTAAACTTTATTTTTCACTTTTAACTTTAAGAATCTGATTAAAGACCTTCAGAATTCGTGTCCGCTTGTTTAGGCTCCGATCTCTGCATCGATCACTACGCAAACGTCAGTGAACAATTCAAATCCAATTAAGTTCCTTTACCCTGTCCAGGATCTCGTGGGATTCGGTCGTGATTACGGGAATTTCGGTTCTTGATTAAATGTTTGTGTTGAGGCAACGACGGATCAATGCTGGCTATACAACCTATTTATTTGTTGATGTCTTCTATTATTTATATAGGCCACACAACTCTGTTTAAAACTCATTTTTTTTACTAATTAAACGTCACCTCGGTCCTGATCGTTAATTCACTAAAACTATCTATTGAAACAACCTGCGTAGGCAGCCTTGTCTTTAATAGTTATGCCTCAAATTTGCATCAAATCAAAAGCTTTGCTAAAAAAAATTGCTTAAAAGTCAGCTGTAATTGCGTACCGATAAGTGAGCCAAAAAAATTAAAATTAATTTTTTTATAGGCTTAGTAATAGAAGAAAAACTTCACGAAATAAATAGACAACATCACGGTGTATGTGTTGAAATAATAAGATCTTCTTTGGAGTAACCTCTGTCCTATCCTCATACTGAAATGGCGGCGGCAAAACGTCGATAGAAATTGGAAACAGTGGTGATAGTCCATTAGTGCATTAATGCATCCATTAGTAATCAATCCATAGATAATTAGTGCATCTATTATTACGGAACTAGTTTTTTTTTGCGTAGATCGTCAAACGAATCAACAATTTGTTGGAGCCAACTTACTTCTATCGAATTGCAGATATTGTCCTTCGCTGAGACATAAAAATCACGAAGCAACCACCATTATACCCTTCGAACCGAAATGTTACGGGTAGCAAATAAACAGAACCTTAAAATGGATCGGGGTTCGTTTAACAATTGTTTTCCTCAGAAACAAGAAACTTTTATCGTCCGGCATAACGTCAATTATTGCCTCGTAAATCTCGCATCCTCACTGACTTCAATCGTGCAATTCTATTAAATAAACTCGCGCTGTCGCACCGGGGAATCAGCGCGGTACAGGTTTTCAACAAGCAATTTCACACTGACAAGATTAAAAACTCTTTTACGGTTTAATCTTGGGTTTTATTTTTCAAAAAAATATTTGATATTGCAAAACAGGTTTCATGGTCTCTTTTATTTATTACTAGCTGACCCGGCTGACTTCGTAGTGCCTCAATCGATAAATAAAATATCTAAAATTTCTTATAAAATAAACTTAAAAAAAAGAAAAGGAATCCGACCGACGGGGGACACATCAAAGGAAAAACAAAATTGTTATTTTTATTTAATTCCGAGCATTTTCATATTTATCTACCTTTTAAACCTTCTCTGGACTTCTACAAATATTTCAAGACCAAAATTAGCCAAATCGGTCTAGCCGTTCTCGAGTTTTAGCGAGACTAACGAAAAGCAATTCATAGATTTTTACTACGTTTACTTATTATGATAACGATATTTGTTTCGATCAGTGTCATCTATACGAATATTATAAAGAGGAAAGATTTGTTTGTTTGTTTGTTTGTTTTGAATAGGCTCCGAAACTACTGGACCGATTTGAAAAATTATTTTTCCATTAGAAGCCGACATTGTCCCTGATGAACATAGGCTACTTTTTTAAAAAAAATTTTTTTTTTTTTTTGGTTTCATGTTTGTGTTAATGTTTCCGTAGCGAAGCGAGGGCGGGTCGCTAGTTAGTTGATAAACGTAATTGTATTTATTTCTCGAATTCATTTTGTTTCTTATTGAGCCAATATTGAATTATCGTAAATTGAGTTAAATATATAAACGCGCGTACGGAATTCACAGAATTGTACGGCCGTTCTCGTTTCACTTAAGAGGGAATGAGTTTCCGAACACCTGAGTATTAAATCTTTGTTTATTTGAGCATCTACCCGGTTTTCATTTGTAGTAAATCTATTGTAATGCGTTGTATGAAGATCGGGTTGGGTTCATTTGTAAATATAACGTTTTGTTGTGTTTCTTTTGATTGTTTTGTTGTATCGAAACTCTTTTTATTTACGCGTGGGCAAGCTATTTGCAGAGAAGATGCTATAGGCAATGAAATATGTATATGATACAAAACGACCGTGAAAACGTAACTTATTTTTCTAAGAGTAACATCAGACTTAAGGTTAAAGCAATGTGAAATACTATTATATACTTATACAATTACTCGAAAATTACATCCAGCAGATTGGAATCATTGATGGCCGCCATCCTGTAACTAATATTTATATTTTTTTATTTTTTATTGCTTAGATGTGTGGACGAGCTCACAGCCCACCTGGTGTTAAGTGGTTACTGGAGCCCATAGACATCTACAACGTAAATGCGCCACCCACCTTGAGATATAAGTTCTAAGGTCTCAGTATAGTTACAGCGGCTACCCCACCCTTCGAATCGAAACGCATCACTACTTCACGGCGGAAATAGGCAGGGTGGCGGTACCTACCCGTGCGGACTCACAAGAGGTCCTACCACCAGTTAGTACTGTAATGTGAATATCATCACCCACGTTGAGACACTCGAGACAAAACACCAATTATCTTATTTCGAACCAAAACCGAGGACTGCTGCGGACTCACAAGAGGTCCTACCACCGAGTTCATGTTGTTAATGGAAAATACTTTATTTACAGATATAAATCATACATTTTCAATTAAATAACACAGCATAATTATTAGCATACATACGTTGAAGCTACGATACACATATATGGCATTAAGGTCTCAAAATAAATCGTGTAAGTGCAGATATATATGGCATTAAGGTCTCAAATTAAATCGTGTAAGTGCAAAGATTTCGCTTGTTCCTTTTTATGGCTGTAATATTCTGCTTTCATACAACAGAATAATGGAGATTGATGGAAATAGATCCTCCGAAAATTTTGCCATGAATATGAATTGATGATGTTCTGTTATTATAGCAATGAAATATCGAACCTAAATAATTGGATAATTGAAGGTCAGTTGTCAAGGGATCTTCATTGGAAACATATGAGAATTCTTTAGAGTTAGTAATAGCCACAGTCGTAGCCAAGGTCAAATTTGTTCACGCTATTGCACTATCTATTAATGTATGAATAGAAAAACAAAAATTGACTTCCTAAGAAAAGCAAAATTAATTATTATTATTTAGAGAAGGTATTTATTATGTTATAATTTTTTTTTGATTGCTTTGATGGTTGGACGTCCTCACAGCCCACCTGGCGTTTAGCGGTTACTGAAGCCCATAGACATCTACAACAGCTGCCCTACCCTTTAAATCGACACGCATTACTGCTTCACAGCAGAAATAGGCGAGGTAGTGGTACCTACCCGTGCGGTCTCGCAAGAGGTCCTACCACTAGTTCACAAGAGTTCTTACCACCAGTGACTAGTTTGCTACTAGCTAGTTAGCTACTATTATGGTTTAATCTCGCGTTTATTATTGTCATTACATTGATTCTCACGTTTCGAATACTTTACATTTTCCATGGTAACGACCTTCATCATCATCATCATCATCATCATCATCGTTATAAGCTTATAAGCAATCCACTGTTGGACATAGGCCTCTCCAATTGCACGCCACTGAGCACGATTCTCGGCTTCTCTCATCCAGCTTTTTCTAGCCACCCTGCATAGATCGTGACGAACGGCTTACGAAAACCGAAGAGAATATTAGTACACATTTTGTGGACTCTGATCTACTTTTTTAAAATATTGGTCAATAGGAAACGCGAACGCGTCTCCTCACACTTCCTTCAATTAATATATATTGTGCGCAAAGAATAGTGATAATTATTAATTTACTATTTTTTATATTTTGGTTCCTCAAACCATTGGCATTACTACTACATAAATCGGCGGTATAGTGGAGCCCACCGTGCGGTTTTAGAGCATGCCCTACAACCAGTTTCTATAAGGTATATAGGTATAAATGTAAGGTATATAAGGTATAAATATTAAATAATTATATTAAAATACGACATAGGTAATACTTACTTTGTAACTCACTGGTATATGTACATTGAAAATTCGAAGAAGTAAACAAGATACCCGACAAAATCAGACAAAATGAAAGTTATTTTCGAAATTACACAGAAAAGTACCACCGCATCGTAGGGCTGCAATAATCAATTTTCTTTTTTTTTTGAAGGAGTTCAGGGTGTTCTCTGTTGTTGTAAAACATAGTGTGACATTCTCAAACATCACTACCGTTTTGGTTATAGTGCAACAAAATAGGAATATTTTATTTATTTTTATTGCTAAGATGGTTGGACGAGCTCACAGCCCACCTGGTGTTAAGTGGTTACTGGAGCCCGTAGACATCTACAACGTAAATGCGCCACCCACATTGAGATATACGTTCTAAGATCTCGGTATAGTTACAACGGCTGCACCACCCTTCAAACCGAAACGCATTACTGCTTCACGGCAGAAACAGGCAGGGCGGTGGTACCCACCCGCGCGGACTCATAAGAGGTCCTACCACCAGTAACCAAATAAGATGTTACAGTTATATACATATGTTTCATGCAGACTAGGCTAGACTAGTCTTGGAGACTAGAGTTGAAAAGCCACTTATATTTTGGATTAGTCAGGTGTAATTTGGAGTAGATGTATAAAATTAGCACCAATGTACCAAAGTCAATATAAACAATAATAAGAGAGATGTTAGTTCATATAGAGGGTGATAGAAAAAAATCGTGGTGTTATGACGCTAGTTACTATCAACACTAACTCATGATGATGATCCCGGTCAAAATTGCGACTACAAAGAAATGTGATTTGTATTATTATCCCGCGAAAGGTTCATAAGTGACCTACTTTTCTCTATTACCTATTCCATTCCTTCGCATAGAACTTTTTCAACATCGTACTTAACAGAATTTGTAGCCCTACTTGAAACAAGATTCGAAATTATGTTCACTTACAAAGGTCTGGAGCACAAAACTTTTGCCGAATTTTCAAATAATTCAATCAGTAAGTACTATTATGATAATCCCAAACTGAAATAAATTTTTTAACGAACAGTTTCCTCTATATTGAAATTTATATAAAAAATTTTTTTTAAATAAAATATTCATTTGTAAGCTAGAATAGAATGTGAGAACATTATTAAGAACTACCTCAAAGTATTGAATGGGACCTAAGATGGCGTTCCGCACCATTTAACTGTTATTAACGACAAAATGGCCGCGCACTTACGTGTCAGCTGATTTCGACAAAGAACATGTTCTGGATGCGTTCGAACAGGAAGCTGATTATCTGGTTTTGATTTACCAAACTTAAACCATTTTCATTTGAGATTTTTAAAATCTTCTGCTATTGTTTTATGATTATAGTTTTAACTTAATTGGTAAATCGTCATGATGTTATTATATACATATACCTTCTAAGAATATAACATGTATTTGTTTAATTTTGTAAATAAATAAGCTACATAAAAAAAAGAATTTATTGTTACTAAAAATCATTAGTTTTCAGCAATGAATATTGTCAACAAATAGTTTCTTCGTTATGCAATAGTGCGGGGAAATATCTCAAATTTGACCGAGATGTACTTTTTGAGTTCCTCCAAAAAATTAATTAGTTACTGGGTGATTTAAAAAAATACATATTGCATAGACGCGTGGGCGAATTTGACCTGGTGTTCAATGATTACTGGAGCCCAAACCTATGATGTTAAAGACTCAACTTACGGCAGGAGGAATTTTAAATATTTAAATGTTAAGTTAATTTTTGGAACATTGGAGGGTGAATTTTTAAGCGTTAATTTTAAGCTACCCAAAACGAAGTTGTAGTGACCTTTCAAAACATTAGTTGTACGAGCCTTAATTTTAGTAAAAAATGGCCGTTCGACGTTAAATAAAACTGACGAGTGCGTACCGGTCGGACTTCTTGAATATTCTAAAAAGGAAATAAACAGCTACCGGTCATCATCGCTTCATCATAATATATATTTTAACGGATTTACCCTTCAAGCCGGAACGCATACATGCTTCACGGCATAAATAGGCAGGACGGTAGTACCTGTTAGTGTGGGCGAGTATTCTTAATTACACGATTTTCTTCATACTGAAAATCATTCGTGCGCATGTGCTTATTACGTATTTTTATTTAATTCTCGTTTACATATTTTTTTACATTTACTGAGAGGCATTGTCATTCTATTCCACATATATTATTTAACAACATGCCAATGGCGATAGCTTGTTATTAGAACTAGCCATACCATATTATGAATAGTCGGTGCACCATATTCTCTTAGCCTATATAGGGTTATTGGCATGAGATTTTTTTTATTGCTTAGACGAGCTCACAGCCCACCTGGTGTTAAGTGGTTACTGGAGCCCATAGACATCCACAACGTAAATGCGCCACCCACCTTGAGATATAAGTTCTAAGGTCTCAAGTATAGTTACAACGGCTGCCCCACCCTTCAAACCGAAACGCATTACTGCTTCACGGCAGAAATAGGCAGGGCGGTGGTACCCACCTGCGCGGACTCACAAGAGGTCCTACCACCAGTAATAAAACGACCGGTCGCCGATCTGACGTCAATTGTCCTAAATTTATATCCCAACATATAGGCATTGCAACATGCTTTAGGGAGGGACTGTTTCTATTTCGTATTTAGGTATTTTTTTGCCTCATAAATTTTTTGGTCAAATAGAAAAAGATTCGGAACACTTGATACCGATTGCTCGCTAATATTCAAAGACTTAAGTCTACTGAGAAAGTCTACTGCAGAATTATGTAAAAAATTACTAGAACTAGACAAAGTCTACTGCAGAATTAGGTGAAAATTACCGTTTTGTGATGTTCTATTAATTTGATTCTTACAAAGTTTTTCGACGTCAACGTATACATACATGCATGTAGAATAGGGATCGCATAAAATGAAACTAATCCAATGTTAGACTTTTATTCTTTCTTCTTTCTAAAATCTTCTTTATAATAATAATTAAAAATCAACTGACATCTTTTTTACGTGTTGCTCATAAAACTCGTATCCGCCATCTTTCTTTTCTGTTTAATTCTGTCTGTCATTCTCTTTTCCTTTTCTTATCGTTTTCTCTCACTTACATATTAACGCTCCGTTTCACATTCTTTTCATACGTTCTGTTCTTACCAATCCTACACACCTATATCAATAACTATTTTATGTTTAAGCTTAACGTGTTCAGGTAGTAAACTCAAATTAGTTTAGTTCAGATCAAACATTAGCGAGGTAGTTTGATGTGTGTCTTTATATTTTAGTTATACATGTACTAACGTGAGAGTAAATGATTGTAAAACTGATGTTAATATCTTCAAAGGCTGTATAAATTAACCAATATTGAACTTGTTATTTGTTTTCACACAATAAACGGTACACATTGAATTTTGAGCATCAGAGGAGCAATTTTTCTATCACACTGGCATTAAGTATGATCTTACTAAATTTTATAGCCAGTGTTTGCCTAACAAGGTAACGAGGTATGCCTAAGTTTGGAAAACGTGGGTTTGAAGATTAGTCAAACAAAAACCAAGCACATGTTCTATTATTTTGGTGGTTCTTCAGACTTCACGCCAATCGCCTTAGATGGTGTATCCCTGCCAGTCTGTTCCGACTTCAAGTACCTCGGCTCTATACTCCAGAACATCCGGTCATCGTTCTCGTCGAGCCGTAAACGGGTAATGTAACGGGTTCGACGAGTAAATTAACCCTCAGACACAGCCCACTGAGTTTCTCACCGGATCTTCTCAGTGGGTCGCGTTTCCGATCCGGTAGTAGATTCTGCGAAGCACGGCTCTTACTAGGGTACGTGTTAGCAACGTCGTCAGGTTTGAGCCGCGTGAGCTCACCTACTAGTTAAGGATCGGCTGATATAGCCTCTCAAGGCTATCAGCTTAGATAGGGGGAAAAAAACCAGAACGATGGCAACATAGACCGTGACGTAGCGAGCCGAATAAGTACTGGTTGGGTGAAATGGCGACAAGTCTCTGCAGCAGCACGCGATCGTAGAATGCCCCCTAAGCTCAAGGAGAAAATTTACAAAACGATCATTAGACCTGTCGTGCTATAAGAATCTGAATGTTGGGCGACGAAAGTAAAGCATGAAGGAGGAGTGCATGCGGCAGATATGCGAATGTTGAGATGCATGTGTGAAGTGACAAAAATGGACAATATAAGGAATAAGTATATCAGAGGAAGTGTGAAAGTAGCCCCAGTGATTGATAAATTAAAGAGCGGATGTTTAGCGTGGTATAGACATGTGATGCGTAGAGAGGAGATGCATGTGAATAGGAGATGTATGGAAATGGTAGTGCAAGGTAGAGGGGGAAGAGGTCGACCGAAGAACACATGGATGGAGTGTGTGAGTGAATATGTCTATGAGAGAGAGAAGTGAGTGTTGAGATGACGGCTTATGGAGAGAATGGAATAGGTTCGCCTAACGATCGAAATTCGTCCATATTCACAAACACTTCTAGATTTATTTTATTATTACGGTTTCTTCTTTGGTTTTTGACATTTCATTTGACAAGTCTATACCCATAAGCATTTGATGACAACACTAAAAGGAAATAGTCAATAGCTAAGTACTGAACAAGAAAAACAAAATCGGTAAACAAGAAACAGGGCAAACAGTAAACGAGAAAAATAAACAAAGCCATATAAATATACATGTATATATATCGTGCATACCTCTCCGAATTTTATTGGGCACAAGGACAACAGTACCGATAGGATTTTGAATTAAATGAAATGTGAATTAATCTGTTGAACATATCAACAATTTAGTTGAAGCGCCTAATTAATGTGTATTATTTTTTTATTAACCACAGAAAAATATAAAATAAAGTTTTAAATGAGCAAAATCGAAATTCAGTTCGGAGATTTTTCTTAGTCCATATTAATCATTTCTAGCATAATGAAGTCGGTTATTCTCCTATTATTTTCCTTTCTTTAACCGATATTGAACGGAATAAGACGTCCTCTGAGCACTCACTTGCCTTTTATTTACGCTTTCAGCTTTCTATAACGGCCTTCAGATGTTTTTGCAGACTTAAACTTGTTACCTTTAAAGCAAAACTGTTTTTGGGCTTTCAATTCACAGGAAATTGTTTGGTTTAAATGCAAATTAATGACTTGTACGTGTTGTTTTCTTTATCTAACTTCTCGAATAGCTGTAGAAATGAATATAATTAAATGAATATACAACTTTTACGGTTCAGATTAATAATTAATCAATGTTATCTTGGAAATAGAAAGTCTGGTATATTTTTGGTCTGTATTTATTATACCCTTCAAAAGAACAAAGTAAAAACTGCACCAATATAAAAAAAATCAATTTAGAATGGGAACTTTAATTTATATATTTATATTTAGATTTTTTTGTAAAACTGCAATCTATAGTTAAGTAAGACTTCCTGAGCGTCACACGACAGCGTTGACGCGGGTTAAATCATCAACTGATTTTTAATTATATGTAGATACATACATTGCGTGCCCTTCGAATCTGTAGTAGAATATAATCATTAAATCTTGATGCTTAATAATATTTTTTCGTAAGAATCACAAAGGCGAACATCGTCTTCAGTTTTAAGGATGATCAACTTACGTTATTACTCGGGTCAACAACCTTAAACGTCGTAACTGAAGATGCCATAGTCAAAGAATAAGAGTCTCTGCGGAGCTAAGCGATGATATCGGTGTTCAGACTTCGCAGGTACGAATAATTTTTTTCTAAGTAAATACGTATTTAGCACGTGTTCCCTAACAACTTCCACGATGAAGACGTACCATCGTACAAAATAGTCTGCGCTATCAAAGGTGAGAGAGCCGTTTTTTGTAAAATTGCGACTTTGATCTCACATCTTTGCGATGACTATGGTAAACAATGAATCATTCGGATCGACCATGAGTTCGTTCAATAACCTAACATAAAAAGAGAACACTATGTATT
This sequence comes from Bombyx mandarina, assembly GCF_030267445.1. Classification (NCBI taxonomy): domain Eukaryota; kingdom Metazoa; phylum Arthropoda; class Insecta; order Lepidoptera; family Bombycidae; genus Bombyx; species Bombyx mandarina. The sequence goes on from NC_143234.1 coordinate 17,888,967, forward strand.
CCATTAACAATGTCAATTTATTAAGAATAAGTTGAAAAATAGGTGCATGTATTCATACAATACGATCGAATATCTTATTTTAAAATTTATTGAAAAACTTATAAAAAAATATTCCAAACCAATTTAATCTCGTTTTTTGACTCTCATTCTCTTTAGCTATTCCAAAATTCCTATTTATATGAAAGTATATTAATTAGTATTTTCTATTCGCTTGAACGATTTCTATGCTTTTGTTCAGTAATGGACTGCTATATGCTGATGATGATAATGATGATTCGCCTGAATCTTGTCTGGCGGAAAAATCAGGCATAAACCAAATGTAGCTTCACTGAAATTCGTACATAAGCAAACACGTATTTTATAGTTGAAAAATACCGGACAAAAGTCACGTGATAAAGGAAATGTCTCTCGATATCGGAATTCAGTTGACGCGCATGGTTTAATCCGATTTGTGTGAGCTATTTTAATACCGAGTATTGAGACGGTAGTGTCGGATCACAAACAAAAATTAAGATAGCACAAAAATTGTATTCTATGTCCATAGGATTTTTTGGAAACGTAAATGTCGCTAAGCCTCAACTGACCAGCGGTGAAATTACGATTAGGTACATTTTAGGTTCTGATTTGATAACACGGTTTCATTTCGTGTGATAGTGTTGCCGAGTGCAGAAAATATATCGATATATGAAAACATGAAATATTATAATACATTCATAACACACCTACAATTTGTGGTATCTAAATTTGGTTTCCCGCCTTTTATGAGTAGCGCCATCTGGCCCAATCTTAAGGAACCGATTGCTCTGGGGATAGAGCGGGTGGGTGCAGGTGAACGAAAAATAAAAGTAATTTCTAAAATAAATTGAATTATTATTTATAAAATGAATCACATAAGGAATACAACAACATTGAATAAAAATCGGAATTCAAGCGATTCCTATAGTAGGTAGTAGATTCATTCGCGAAGCAGCTACTCCTGAGTTGTTAGGTCTCCTTTGAAGACGCTCGAGTAGCTGTTAGAAAACCCCACCCCTCCTGGCTCAGCCCTTGCTTGCCTACCTGTCCTGGTGAAACTGGAAAGGCCTCAGGGCCACCAGTTATCCTTCCTTCGCAAAAAAAAAAACAATATTCAAGCTTTGTTTTATGAAATCGATGTTTAAAACAGAATCGTAATTTACAAACAAAGCACTGTCTGAGTTAGTGGATCTAAAACTTCTTAAAGATACTAGAGACGATATTTTAGGAAGGCTGTCACTAAAAACATTTTTAGTAACAAAAACTGCGTTACTTACTTAATCTGAAGTCTTTATCGGTACCCATAGTTTATTGCCATTTACAATAGTGAAATCGATCCTAGGGGATTACGTTGGCGTCGCAATGCGGTGCTTCTGTTCTGCGGTGGCTTACTGAGCTGGGCACCAGAAATGTATAGAAATGTCCTAGTATATTATATTGCACAACGCTTTCGCTTCCGTGTCGAGATGTAGGGAAAATACATTTTCTAAGATTTGCTGTAGCTATTTTATATTACAATATATTTTTTTCACTTTATAATACGGTTTTTAATGCTAAAATGGAGCGAACTTTTGTTTTCAGCGCACATTTTATTATTTACGTTTGGTCTTCAACGATAACTTTACTTAAGACTCTTTACATTTACACTAAATAAGTAATTGCGGATCTCATAGATTCTATATGCTTTATTAAACTCTTTACAAAAAGGAACAAATCCACTGGATCAATTCCAAACTTTCAGAAAAGCAAAAATATTATTTAAAATATTCAGAATGCTGAAAGGTGGACAATAAAGGCATGCGCACATCCAGGAAGCGGACCTAACGCGGGGGTTGTCAACTATTTATTTAATTTAATAAAGACCTTAATGTTTTTTTATGTATGCATTTGTCCATAAATATCGACGATCATTTCGTTCTGTTAATCAAAATTGTGAGAGGATTTTTTTCAAAAGTTTCTTTAATCATAATAATTATAACGAAAATGGTGCCGCATATAGCGCCACGCGGAATCAGAAATAGGACTGACTGGGAAAGAAGGGAGTGCTCTCTAATAAAGGATCATGAGTGCTGACGCTATTCGAGAAAAGAGATGATGAAAGCAGGCTTAAGAGCCAAAGGGTATCGTAATAGTTCCACACTATTTCAGTGTTGATTTTATATAAGATTTATTGCAAAGCGAAGCCTTCAAGCCTGCCCTTTAGTGCTTTGTAAATATTTTAGTACCAATTTTTTTTAGCCCACCCACATTCACAGCTGTACACAGGCCTCCCCCAAGGTTCGCCATAAAAACCGGTCTTGCGCAGCCTGCATCCAGCGGATTCCCGCGACTTTGATTAGGTCGTCGGTATACTGATGGGAGGCCTACCGACGCTGCAATTTCCGGTACGCGGTCGCCATTTGAGAACTTTTCGGCCCCAGCGGCCATCTGTTCTACGAGTAATGTGACCTGCCCACTGCCACTTCAATCTTGCAATCCTCCGGGCTATGTCAGTTACGTTGGTTCATCTGAGAATCTCCTCGTTTTTGGTTCTGATTTCGCAGTCAAACTCCGAGCATAGCCCTCTCCATTGCTCTTTGAGTGATTAAGCCGTCTGGTAAGGTCCATTGTCAGCCACCAGTAATCGCTCATTCATACAAAAAATACAAACATACCTACCCGTGGTATTTATTGGTCACAAATAGACGAAAGTGAGTTAAGGAGAGGTTAATGTTCTAAGAAGAATACAAAAAAATATTCTGTTTAATCTTAATAAAGATATTCGTTTAGTGCGTATTTTTATTAACTTGACTGCAACCCTAAAGGCGACAATTTTATCAAGAGTGCACCGCACAATGAGTTATTATGACAGAACTCGGTTCCACGGCGGTTCTTCTTTTTAAAATGTCGGCTACATGTGTGTTGAACCACTTTTGTTGTTACCTATTTGTATATGAGAGAGGTTATCGCATTTGATATTTTAATATTACTTATTATCAATCTCTGATTATATGAGTGAAGGTGTTTACAGCCTTCTTGGTGCTACATACATAGCGCATAGAAATCATAGCTTTGATTCCACTACCCGCCTAGAAACATGAAGTTAAAGTAATGTCTAACAATGTCCCCTCTAACCGAAACGCATGTATGCTGCGCGGCAGGAAATTAAGCAGGATAGTGTTATCTACCCGTACGGACCTCTAAAGGTCCTTCCACTTCAATTACTGCAATTGGAAACCTTCATAGTTTTACTACTACTATCTACATGCCTTCATTAGATTTGATTTCACGCACAATATTTGACCAGATAATTTAAATAGTTCACAACTCAACATAACAAATCCTGTACGATTGTATTTTTTTTTTTTTTTTTTGATTGAAGGATTACTGGTGGCCCGGAGGCCTTTCCAGTTTCACCAGGACAGGTGGGCGAGCAAAGGCTCAGCCAGGAGGGGTGGGATTTGCTAACAGCTACCCGAGCGCCTCCGAAGGAGACCTAACAGCTCAAGAGCAGCTGCTTCGCGAATGAATCTACTACCGGATCGGAATCGCGACCCGCTGAGAAGATCCGGCGAGAAACTCAGCGAGCTGATTCATGGGTTAGGTTGCACGGCGAACTCTTTGTCGAGTTCGACGAGTACGGTTACCGAGGTCCCTAAGCCTGCTCCTAGAGCTGAAGGCGTCTAGTGCAAAGGTTATTGGATCTGAGGGATCCGTAAGGACGTGTCTAGGGCGTCGACGGTGACTGGCTCCTGCATGATCAGGATTCGGGGAGTAGTCAGCGGCGGCAACGATAAGGCGATTATCATGACGCATAGCCTTATCGAAGTACCGTTCCGACGCTGACTTCATGTATTTCTGGATAGATTCGAGGCCCAGGTCGTCGTGTAGGTCAACGTTCCTCACGAACCACGGAGCTCCGACGGCTAACCTGCAAAAGCGGGATTGTAGAGATTGAAGGGTGTGTATGTGTGTGCGGGCCGCGTGAGCGAACACCACACTCGCGTAAGTCATGACGGGCCTTATGCAAGTTTTGTAAAGTGTCACCTTGTTCCGAAGGGACATTTTACTCCGCTTACAGATCATGGGGTAGAGTCTACCGAGAATAAACGCGGCACGGTCACGGACTGATTTTATATGCGGGCGGAATGTCATCGATGCATCCAGGCTAACGCCCAGGTACTTGACCTTCCTGGCCCAGGGTATGGATTGACTAAAGAGAGTAATCGGGGGTGTGAGATTCCTCCTCCTAATACGGGAGGAAATCCGTGTGGAGCTTCCCCTCTGAAATAGCACCGCAGTACTTTTCGCTGGGTTGATGTCTATGCGCCATTTTCGGAACCACTGTCCTAAGGCTAGGGCTGCGCTCTGAAGCTTCTTCGCGATTAGGGACTTGTTTCTACTGGAATAGTAAACAGTCGTGTCGTCGGCGAATAAAGCTAAATGGGTCGGCGGCGACCGGGGAATATCGTTAACGAATAAGCTAAATAGGAGGGGTGAGAGGACAGAGCCTTGCGGGACTCCAGCTGTGAGAGGTCGTGGGGAGGAGCGGGTTCCCTCGACTCGATATCGAAAAGAGCGGTTCGACAAGAAGTCCCGTATGATGAGCACGAGACTATCCGGCACGCCCATGTTGAATAGTTTGAAAATCAAACCGTTGTGCCAGACTTTGTCGAACGCTTTTGCGACGTCGAAGAAGAGAGCTCCCGTGTATAACGGTTTTGGTCGATTAAGCCCCACAAGAATGTGCTCCGTGAGGCGGTGCACCTGTTGAACGCATGAGTGATTTGTACGGAATCCGAATTGTTCATCGATGAGAATGCCCTTGGATGAGACGAAGTCTCTGAGGCGTTTGTAGAGCAGACGCTCATACAGTTTGCCTAGAGACATGAGGAGGCTAATCGGGCGGTAGCTCGTCGGATGATTTTTTGGTTTACCGGGTTTATGTATGCCGATAACGTCCGCCCTGTACGATTGTGTAGCCTGTGCCCTATTATGAAATCAACCCAATCTTACGTTCAAGTTTCAATATGAGAACATTGGTTTTGCCAAAAGAATGAAGACTTTATTCTTATGTCTTAGTGAGCGATATTTAGGTTATATGTATATGCACCAAGAGGCAATACACCTACAGAAGAATCATGATCTTCTTTGAAATAAAACGAAAAAAAACACAGTCTATAGGTTGTTTGTTCAAAACCTGTTATACAAATTTTACGAATATTTATAAATATGAGATTAAGCCACGAGTGTCTTAAATGAAATGTAAGAGTTATAGAAACACAATAAAATGCTATAGTTAGATCTCCATCAAAGGTAACACCTGTCGACACAATATCGAGGTAAATATGCAATTAAGTCCGGGGCCTCATAAAAAGATCGTTGTCCTCCTAAATGGCCGTCTATTAATTAGGTTTTCGTCCATAAATTTTTGCTCTTTACTCAACAAAACAGTAGATGTGGATGTATAACGAAGGAACGTAGAGTCATTAAAAATTTTATTTGGATATATGCGGATTAAGGACGTGTTCTTGTGAACCAATACCTAAGCACTCGTCTTGTCATTTTGTGTATTTTCACCATTTAGAATAAACTAGCGACCCGCCCTCGCTTCGCTTCGGAAACTGTAATTTATTATTGATATCTCCATTATTTAATGGATGTTATTATACATATAAACCTTCCTCTTCAATCACTCTATTTTTAAAAAAAAACGCATCAAAATCTAAATCAAAAGATTTAAGCATACATAGGGATAGAGGGACAGAGAAAGCGACTTTGTTTTATACTATGTAGTGATGGTGCATTTCTGGAATAATTTCCTGACCATGAGAGTAGAATGCTGCAGTGACCACCGCGCGCCATATATGTGGGCGGGGAAGCTGCTTTACATATTGGGGGTGGAGCCCTTGTGTCATCCGAGCATGAAAAGTCCAACCTCGAGGTCTTTACTAGAGATACAATTGGGGTAGCAAAGTTGACCCTTCGGAAAATCTCCGTATCATTGAGGCGATTTATCCGATCCTCGGGGACTGATTGAATTGTGACTGACGACCCTGAGCCAACAGCTGGGTGCCATCGCTGCGGGTGCGAAGTGCTTCGCCGGCAATTGTTCGAGGTTTCCCACGGTTAAGAGAGACTGCACCATATGCACGTCTATTTGTACAAATTGGCAGCGAGTTATCTAAGTTTATATTCGACTTCTATGAGCGCATCATCCTGCATAAGTAAGCGGCGAGCGTGATGAAAAACGCTCTTATGCGCCGATATATAAAACCGAAACAAAATCCCGCTAGGTTTTTCGGTTTTCTTCCTACTTTTTTATTGTTTTCGTAGGCAGACGAGCATACGGCCGACACGCTCATGATTGATTACTGACACTATTGGACTGAAAGTCTTCTTATGATGCAACTGAAACTGTTTCTTTGTCCTTCAGCTCTTCCCGTTGTAAAGAGCAAAATATCCAATTACAGAGCTTAGAGATTATACTTTTCGATGTTCAGTAACTTTCGAAAACAAAATCCGCAAAAGCCAAAACGGATTATATACATTTGAGAATCGCATGGGGCGAAAAACTTTGTTTGACTAAGCCTCTTTGGCGTTTTATCTCAAAGGTCCGTGATGCGAAACGATTTACAGATATGTGTTTATCTGTTAACCCCCTGGCGGTCGATCCGAATTTTATCGTTGGGTCAAAGAGACAGGAAAAATGTAGTGTTAACCTTTGCTCGTTACGATCGGTTAAGATAATTCGTTTCCTTGCTTCAACCTGCATTGTTTTGCGATTTTTTTGTGATTTGGTCTACAAGTATTACGTCAAATTAGGCTATTTACAATTCTAATAAGATATTGTTGCTTACTTTAATTTTATTTGCACAAATTACAATATCTATAAATTAATACGTGAAGCAAAAACTTTGTGCCCCTTTTTATGAAAATTGTGCGGACGGAGGAGTATGAAATTTCCCAAACTTATACAGAATATAGAGAAGGAGTGCACAACGCTAATATTTTTTAAATAATGCATAAAAAATACAGTAAACCAATGAAGAAAACATTACACACACTAACATATATTATATTTGACACACACACGCATATACAACACGATTTAGTTTATTGATAAAGTCTATGAATAAGTTGAGAAAGATTGAATATTGTTTGTCTTTATTAACATTTGTCTAAAGTGTAGTCTTGGCGAAATCTGTGATTATAGAAGTAACTATAATAGTCTTTGACAATAGAATCATATTAGTGTACAAACTTATAATTTCATTTAATTATAGTCGAATTTCGACTACCGGGGGACCACTAGTTATTATAAATAAGAACAGAAAAGATTACATGAATTTAACAATGATTCATATAGCTTAATTCAAAAATATATAAAGTATTAGTGTATAATCTTACTAAAAACTAAATTACTGTGCAAAATGGCAAACGTCTACTTCAAACTAGAACAGTCATTATTTTTTTATTTTTTTTTTATTGCCCTTGTAGGCAGACGAGCATACGGCCCACCTGATGGTATAATAATAGGACGAAAAACAATAGGACGTTCAGTAAATTACTTCCAAAAACATAAATCATCCATAGTACTACTTTAGTTATTATATTCACCATGATGTGACGGTTTGGTTGGGTAGCAGCGACTGTTCTCCAGAGTATATGCCCTATACCCTTATAGCCTTAGTTTGCAATCAAAAACCAACTTGAGAAGTCTATGATCCATCTTAAATATCCTTAATCATTTTTCTGTAAATATATTGTAATTATGTTGATTTTCCATTGCTTGCATTATTTATTAATTCTCTTAATGATACATTTAGTGTTACCGGAGCACATAAATTTCGCAGCGTTTAACCGCCACCGATTTTTTAATTAGCCCGTTCTGTCGGTTCTATTGCTATAAAAGCTTACATATACTACGAAATGGTGCACCTAATTAATCTGTAACAGAAATATTTTGAAGAAGGACATGTCATTCAGGAAATACCTTGAAAGGGAGTTTGTTCCAAAGTTGGAGGGCTCTAATAGCTATCAAGAATCTTCTCAGCAAACAAATGTTACAGGCTGATTTTGGTACTGACGAACTTCGTTTCAATGGCAGGTGTTGCGACGATAATGTTATTAGATGAAAATGAAGTTGCCGAGACTTTTTCAAGTAACAAAATTAAGACCTGGGTCGAATCAAAAAATCTTAACTGTTTTTGTTTTCTGTACTAAAAGTTCAAACTGCTTATGTCAATGTTTTGAAACTCTACGAAAACGCCTTCGGCTGAGTTCAACACAGAGATTAGCCTGGCAAGCCGTGAAATTGACTGCACTCGTCCGCTGGGCGCCCTCTAAATAGTTTCCACGGTGTTTTTGGTTCAAACGAGATATGAAATTTAACCCGTTTGCTGAGCTTTTTTTTCTTTATTCCTACCTAAGCTGATAGCCTTGAGAGGCTATATCAGCGTAACCTTAACTAGTAGGTGAGCTCACGGGGCTCAAACCTGACGACGTTGCTAACACGAATCCTAGCAAGAGCCGTGCTTCGCAGAATCTACCACCGGATCGGAAACGCGACCCACTGAGAAGATCCGGCGAGAAACTCAATGGGCTGTGTCTTAGGGTTAATTTACTATATATATAGAACGATGACCGGTGCTTGAGGTACCTAGAAGCACCGTTAGTGGATCGGGAGGATCCGATATGACGTGGTTGCTGAACATTTTACCGTATTACGTAGATAAGTATCAAATGCCACAAAATACCTTTTAGCGGTACGTTAAGGAAGCCAGTAGTTTAAAACTTTTAGTAAAATCTAAAGTGCCAAAATATATTATGAAACATTTGTTAATGGAATAGAGAGGATTAAATTTTAAGAGGTCTTAATTATCCATTATTGTTGGGAAGTAATTCTCCATTACCGTGACCTCGCTTTGCGTGCCAGTTCCTAAATTCGGCGATGGCATTTAAAACATCATTAGCAAAGAGTATCGGCATTTCTAAGGCCAAAAAATGACCACCGGTATCTATGTTTGTAGTATACAATAAGTTAGTGAACTTAGTTCTGAGAAGCAAAGGCGATTGGTAGGCAATTTCATCTTTGGCGTGAATCGTGATTGTTGGAACTGGAGTAGGTATTCTGAAATCAAAAAGATGCCTTATGCTAATGCCTTAGTCAACTTGTTTATAATTAATTTTTAGAGAATTATTCTAATAATTCAGTAATTTAAAGTGTTAAGCTAATTATTTTACATAATAAACAGGTAAACTTTATTAGTAATGTCATAAATATAATAAGCTAATTTTTGTGCCATGGACGCGTTGTTTCTGTGCGCCTTAAGCCTTTACATAATTATCTATGCTTTTTTAATAATAACAAGGAGTACTGGGTAACTGGGTACACAATTAAATATTTAAAAGCAAAAACTATGTAGGACTTAATGCATATTTAAATTAGCATTTAAAATAAGGACAAATAAGGCCACACCTTGAAGTGAAGCGGGCCGTTATAAGACCTCAGAAAAATAAAAATGACAATGACGTACACCTTGAACACATATTATGTTGAACTCTTAATTGCTTTAACAGATTAAGGACTGGAACGGTCCCTGTGGGTTGATACTACTTTGCCAAAAGAAAATTAGCGGTTCCTTGGGACCGCCGCAACTCACCTGCCTAGAATACCCCTGACGGCAAGTTTTCTATTGAATATGTAAGATACGCGGACCCCCATAGCTCATCCAGGCTAGTAGCTATAACATATTGAAGGGGGACTATTCGACAATATAATTGTATAATCAAAAAACTAAAAGTAAGAATAGCTTATTTGAATAATTCTTTATCCATATGCATTTAATTACTTTTGGCAAAAATCGCAAAAAAAATCTCGGCCCTTAACCTGTTAAGAGCATCATCAGTGCCTAAAATCGGTAACTTTTTTTTAGTATACCTTATTTGGGTGGATGAGTTCACGGTTCACCTGGTGTTAAGTGGTTACCGGATCACAAAAAAGTTTATGTCGCCCCTCACCCGAGACACGAGTTCAAAGTCTAAGTTTTTACAGTGCAACGGCTGCCTTCAAATCGAAACGCATTACTGTTTCACGTTAGAAGTAGCCAGGGCGGTGGTATCTAACTGTTCGGGCTCACAAGACGCCCTACCATTAGATTATTTTATTTACAATACGCATATCAAGCTTATTGTAAAAGTAATTAAAATTTTATTCAGATCTACGCGGATTCAGAGCATGTTCTTGTGAGCCGGTACGCACTTGTACCACCGTCTTGTCTATTTCAAAAAAATTTAATGATGCATTAGTTGACTTGGTTTCTGACAGCGAAAGTAGACTGCTTCAATGGCCGTAGCATATGTGTGTATTGGCGTGGTCGCCGCTTTATATCTTGAAAGCGAAAGCTTAACACCCAGCATCTGAATGTAAAGCTTCTCTATTCAATATTATAATATGAATATGTTTATTTTGATCTATTTTTTACAAATAAGCTTAGAAATTAAGATTAAGAAATCCAAGAAGTCACAAGATACATACTCAGAAATTCCCATCGCCAACGTTCTCCGGTTCAGAGATTCAGCATAGATCCTAAATGAAGTGGTTATACTGTTCGGCGCCCAATACATCATGATATTATCCAACAACTGATCTCGAGTGTAGTAATTATCTATGCCTCCGTCTTCGAGGTTCAAGAAATAACTTCGAGTCCCAGTTGAGATTAATTGGAGGAAGTATGCTAGTAGACCTCCTGGTGAGTCTGTCATTGCTATTCCTGTTAAAATGGGGTTAAGAGACATGTGCAAAATTACTATTAATGATATTTGAAATCGCAGAAGCTTCGATTTTCTGAAACTGTTTCTCGACTTCTTGGCGCAACGACATATGGAAGATGGCAGAAATTAGATCAGATGAGCCAAAAATAGAGCTGTGTCCCGAAGCCGGCGTGGAATATATTTACCAGTGAAGACGTCATCATGAAGCAAGTTCCACAAGAGACGTAGTTGAACATAGTTAATGATAAAATGAATGGCTAAATTTAGGTGTGATGGTAAAAGATAGAATGGTGATGTACTGTCCAAAATCTTGTAGTAATATAAAAATAATAAATTTCATCCATTCATTGCCCATATAATTCGTGAAATTCTAGTAAATATATTATTCAATTTTATGTCTTACCTAGAGTATCAGGCTTAGTGGCTTGTATGTACATGTATCCAAACTCCGTGATCATTGCATCCCTTATGTGCCCTGACAATGGATCCATTCGATCAACCAATGCTGGATCGACTACTGGCGATGGAAATAGAGAACCAAATAGGGTTAAGGACAAGGCTTTCTGTGTAAGCGATAACCCAAAGTTGGTATGATAGCCAAGGACTTCCTGAAAATAATTCGATTACTACAATTCGGTTCAATAGAAACTAATTCTGGTCTCGCTGTCGATGCACGGACATCGACGATCGCGCGGCGCGGGTGCCGGAGGAGGACAGCGGCGCGGGGATGGATTTGGGGGGGGTGGATTTGATCATCATTAATTTGCGGTACGACACCGTGCGCTTCGTCAATCATTCCGGGCAGTAGGGTTTGCCCCGAGGCCCATTCCGTAACCCCGTAAGGCGGTACGATGACCCTTCTTGCTTCGTCACTTCGTGCAGCAACGCCACCCGCGACGCTTGATTGTTACTCGTTTTATAAATTGAACAATATTACACCTATCGTATTACAGCCCACTATTTTATTTTATACCAGCTGATCCGGCAGACTTCGTAGTACCTCAATCGATAAATAAAAGACCTAAACTTTTGTATAAAATAAACTTAAAACAAACAAAAGGAATCCGTTCGACGGAGGACACATCAAAGGAAAAACAAAATTGTTTGTTTTTATATAATTCCGAGTATTTTCATATTTTTTCACTATTGAACCTTCTCTGGACCTCCACAAATAATTCAAGACCAAGATTAGCCAAATCGGTCCAGCCGTTCTCGAGTTTTAGCGAGACTAACGAACAGCAATTCATTTATATATAGATAGATGACATCATATATTTCAAGATTGACAGCGGAATCTACAATTTGATAGCAAGTGATTGTTACTACATCTCACACATTCATATTGCGATGCGTTACTGTTCCAGTAATCATTTTACATCAGTTGAGTTTATTTAAATGCATATCGATACCGATATGAAAAAAAAACTTACATTGGGAAATAAAGTTGCTATTGAGGTACCAATAAAAGAACCCCAGTCGCCTCCTTGAACATAGTATTTCTTATAGCCAAGCCTTTTCATTAAGTTACTGAAGACTACAGCCATTTCGTGCATACCTAGCCCTGGTCTGACCGCAGCCTGAAAAAAAAATGCTTTAAATAAATTGTAAAGTTAGTAATATACCTATGCCGTTCGGGAACAATTTCATATGTAGCATGTGCTGAATGACTTCCACATTGAAAATAGGCGGGCCATTGTATGGTTCAAATTTATAATGAGATCTGGATTCTAAGTTTTCTTCTTAATATTTTTTTATTACTTGACCTGCCATGCCCATTAGGACACTATAGAGTATTTAAAGACCATTGATATGATACGATTTCATTAAAAAAAATGATTAAAAAACTGTAGCTTAGAAAACGAGACCAGGAACATAATCCAAAAAACTACACCCCCTGTTCCATGCTAATTAGTTAGAGTAATACACTAATATACTTAAGATACCTACTTCAATACCGTAGTACCCCAAGAACATAATATGCATATGGGCATTTTGAAATTATTATTATTAGGAGAAGTGAAATGCGCGACCGCTCTAAAAGTATTTTTATTGAAGTCGCAAATAAAATTACCTGATGTTTAAAATTATTAAATAAAAATAGATTTATCAATGCAGTAAATATTGTTAGACTTTATAGCTATAAAAATTTTTACGGTCATGTGACCGTAATTTTTTTTATATAATATTTTTTAAGAGATAATGCGAGATTTCTCTGAAGAGATAATGGGTACCTTTATTTCGTTTTTACCATCGAATTACCCTTCACCAGTATTACCTGAATCCACTTTCCTCTGGATCTTCCCTTAGACATAAATTAAAAGTCGGGAGTGATCCTTGCCCTAGGCTATTTTCGAAGTGCTACATCATTTTAGTTCAAACGAGGCTTAAGGAGAGTTTTTATTCTGAGTAGTGGCAAAGTTGCTGCGGATGGGCGAAAGTGATAACTTTCCATTAAGTACACAGCATATTCGTCTGTTTACCAAGGCAATAAATAATGTATATTTCTGAAATAAGATTCAGCTGCGGCTCTTTCTAGTATTTCTTATTCATTTAAATCCCAGTCATACTTTTCGGTTTTGATCATCATTAATTTAAGCATTATCATTACTGTTTAAGTACCAAATTATGTTTATATTTAAGTAATTTATTCTTCACATTTCCTTTAACTTCAATCAAGGTAAATTAAAGGATGTTAATCATTTGAAAAACTTAAACCAACCTGATTTGCTGATTCGACACACACCCACGTGAGTTTTAAAATTTCGGGAAAGTATTAGTACGAAAATAGCGGTCAAGGCTAGTGTTAATAAAATTGATATTTTATTCTGCTGATTATTCACCAAGTCAGCTTATGTTTGAGGGTAAATGTGAATAAGCGGTACCAAAGTTTTCATTATCATGCGTTTCGGTTTGAAGGATGGGGCAGCCGCTGTAACTATACTTGAGTTCTTAGAGCTTATTTCTCAAGGTGGGTGGCGCATTTACGTTGTAGATGTCTATGGGCTCCAGTAACAACTTAACACCAGGTGGGCTGTGAGCTCGTCCACCTATCTAAGCAATAAAAAATAAATAAATATCACCATGGAATGATAATGATGCTTACGTCTGAATATCCAAACCCTGGTAGAGTAGGAGCTATTACTTCGACAGCAAAATCTCTGCTTTTATTTACACTTGTCAAGTGTGGTATTGTTTCGTAGAATTCCCTCACAGATCCTGGCCAGCCGTGAAGAATCAATAACGGAACTATTTCTTGATGGGCATAAGCCTGTGAAGAATATACACTTGTAATTCAAATCTTATTTTATCCAATAAAACCTAAAAAACACTATGAGGGGAGTCTGGTTTGTTCTGTAAAAAATAGAAAGGGATTATAGTTATTGAAGTTGAAGAATTAGAAAATGCGATAATACGAGTATAACTTCCCAAAAGATAATGAGAATGGGATAGAATAAAATAATTACAATAACGTTATATAAAATTTTTACCTTCTGTCTGTACTTAATAAAATGTATGTCCAATCCCTGTATGTTGGTCACATATTGGGGGTATTTGTTCAAGAATATTTCCCTTTCCTTAAAGGGATACTCTTCTGCCCAAAATTGAAGCCAGCCATCTAAGATATTAGAGTTAAAGCCGTACTCAAATCCGATCCCTTCTAACGGTGGCACGGGTTTGCGATGATTATTAAGTCGATATCTGAGGTCCGCTATCATCTAGAAAGGATTCACTTTTTATGCATTCATATTATGTATACCACTGATCAAGCCTCAAACACACAGTCTGCTGTTCAACAAACGGTAAGTCAATAGAATACAATAGAAGCATGTGGGTTTTATTTCGAAAGAAAAAGCGCTATACTTATGGTTAGCGGTTCAAGAACAGTTTAAATGGAAAGAGCATTTTCTTAGAAAAGTTTTTCTTTTCCAATTACTTCAGAAATTATGCTTTTGTCTTGTTGATTAAGACGCCCTGCATAACTCGGTTTGCAAATGAAGCTGCTATGGCGGTAACTAGTTTTCTGCAGCTGAGCGCTCTAATTTAAAAACGGCTTCTTCCACGTAAATATGTCCATATCACGAGTACCAGAGTTCCATCGTGTGGTAAACAACCGAAGTCATATATTTTTGTTACCATTTGACAAGTCATTTGTGACCATGAACATCTATAGATTTTCGACGATTGTATCTATTTCCGCTTCGACACTGTCGTGTGTTTTGCTTTAAAAGGTGGAAAAGGGGGACCAGCTTTTACTGATGGACCTCTTGAGAGACCGCGCGGATAGGTAACACCACCCTGCCTATTTCTGCCGCGAAGCAGTAATGCGTTTCGGTTTGAAGGGTGGGGCAGCCGTTGTAACTATACTAGAGTCCTTAGAACTTATATCTCAAGGTGGTTAACACATAACTTGCGTGTCCATTTTTTTTTACGATTTCCACTAGTGTGTTATTATTTGTAGATTTTTCTATTGGGGGCGGGTTCAGTTATATTTTCGCTTCTTTGCCAAATGATTTTTAACAATTAATATCACAAGTCGTGTAACACAATCAAAACATGTAAATCTCTTTTTATTTAGCGTGTTTCTTAATAGAACTGATGAATTAAGTGTGTAGGCTGTAATTGTTCCGTCGCAGGTCATTAGTTTGAAAAGTAACGATACAGCAGGGAAGCTAATCACCGAACGAATAAAATTTCTCTGTAGACCGACGGTTTTTATGTTGCTTGGAACTTGTATATATACAAACTTATTTTGAAAATTTCGTTAGCAATATTCAGGTAACTGACATCTTCAGTTCTATGATGATTCAGCAGACAAATTAAGCGATTTTGGTACGTAAGTCTGTACATTTAAAAGACTGATTGTCCGTACGTTAACTTCAGTAAAACTCCTAAATGTTCCTAGTAAATTCTGTAGATGATAAATTAACAATCAATAATCTAAAAGACATACCTTATCATGGAAAACAATTTCAAAGGGTCGTATGCTGGTATCATTGTGGTATTTCGTGCATTCCGGTCCCCACCAAGCGTTAGGATCCAACTTGTATGCTGGTTCTGTATTTTGAGACGCCAGAAGTTCTATTGTTAGACAAGACGTTATCACTAACCGGAAGAGTCCACCCATGATGGTTTCAAACTGTTCGAACATATTTAAAAAAATAATTTTAATTATTGTAAAATATTGAAGAAGATGTACTTAATAATACATCGTAATGTATATCCCAGTGCTAACTATTATTATCTCTATAGTATTAACAAATGCGGCTATGTCGGTGTTCAAATCCCGCAGATATGTATGTATATACAATTTTTTCTAATAAAACTCAAAACGTATTGTCGAATATACGCGTTATTTTTTATTATTTTTTAATGCTTAGGTGGGTGAACTATCTCACGGCCCATGGTTAAGTGTTCACTGGAGCCCATAGACATCTACAACGTAAATGCCGCCACCTACTTTGAGATATGAGTGCTAAGATCTCAGTTTTTTATAGTACAACGGCTGCCCATCCCTTCAAACCGAAACGCATTACTGCTACACGGCAGAAAAAGGGAGGGTGATGGTACCTATCCGTGCGGACTCACAAGACGTCCCTTCCACCAGTAATTACGGAAATTACAATTTTGCGAGTTAGATTTTTATTACACGATGTTATTCCTTCACCGTGGAAGTCAATCGTGAAGATTTGTTAAGTACGTATATCATTAGAAAAATTGGTACCTGCCAGCGAGATACGAACATAATGAAAATAAACACATTAGAATGGTATTTAACTGTTGCGTATTCTTTGAAGAAATAAGAAACGACTACATATTTCCAAAATATGGAATTATAGAAATATAGCACTGAAGCACGTCAATATTTACTGAACAAAAGAAATGTGAGGGGTTTCACAAACAGAGAGTATATTGTTACTTAACTGTTCTTGTCTCTTTGTATATATGTTGATAACAGCAAAACAACACACAATATTGAGCTCGATATTAGATTATGATGTAACTTGTTCGCACACGTCCAACAGACGATAACAATTTAGTAACAACACGTTTACAACACGAACGTAGTATTTATTCTTTCGATGTTTTTCGATCAGAGATCATCAAATTTTTAAGTAGGTACGTAGCACGGATTTTGAAAACAATGAACATTTCATTGAATATTAGTAAACGACAAAAATAAACTAGACTTGCTTCACTATTTTATCTGCGCTGATGCGCTGAGTTTATAATTAAGAAAAAAAAAGTCGAAAATTCCTTGCATTTTCCCACGATAAATAGATGCTCGTGTTCAATTTCCTAAAGTACGACTCGATTTGTGGCTCCCTTGGTATGTAAAATTACGAGCCCGTGAACACGTTGTCAATTATTATTATAAGAAACGATCCTGTGCTGCCAAGGTCATCTTATTGACCTTGGTAAAATTAGCCCATGCGTTAATTCAGGTACCAACCAGGTAATAATAAACTATATCTGTGGGAGATCTTGCAAAAGCATTGCCATTTTTCATTATTAGGTACCTTATACCTCTATACTTTCACACTTATCCATGTTAAGTATTTGAGTATTAATAATAGCATTAAATTTTACATACGACAAAAAATATTTATAGGTCGTCCAAGGTCACGAAAACTATGAATCGTAGCGGAGGACGCCTCACCTTTCGTCTGGTGCAGGTGCTAACCGGGACAGATGCTTCGGGAAGTACCTGCACCGGACAGGAACTGAGCCGACGACGAGGTACCACCACTGTGGACACGACCTGGACACGGCGGAGCTAACGCTCGCTGTATGCCTCGCTTGAAAAGTGCAGATCCGTGTTCTGGTCGGAAAGATAGGACCGGACTTGTCGCTGCCTGACGTCGGGGCGTCGATGCTTGGCGGCGCTGAGTCCTGGAAGGCTATGCCCGACTTCTGCGAGTGCACCATCTTGCGGAAGGAGACAGTGGTGCGAATGAGGCAAAGCTCTCCTTACTACTCAGAAATCCACCGCCGCTGAGCAGGGAACAGGGGGTCTAGATCGGAGTCTCATCCATGACCCGGCCTCTAAGAGCTTCGGGATCCACCCGCTTTGTGCGGTGAGGGACCAGGCGTGGGATGCCGTGCTCGGCACACTCGCCAGATTCCTATCTGGGTGATGGTTCGCCGCGTTCCCCCGATCGCTCCGTCGGAAAGTGCAGTACCGCGCCATTAAGGCGTGCTCCCGGCCCGTCAGCCGAGGGAATCGGTGGTCGCATCGACGGCGGCTGCCAGTCCCGCGTTTGAGGGACGGCGAGATGGATCTTATATGCTCTGTGTCGAGCCTGTCCCGCCGTCTCAATGGCCCCGACTGGGCTCCGGTCCAGTCCGGGTTCGGGCACTGACTGTGAGCGGCAGGAGTTTTTAGTGAGGTTCAACTCCCACATACCCCACCCACCGTGCGGGTGGGGATCCCGTGATTTTCTCCGGTAAAAAAAAACACAAAAACTAAAAGCAATAAAAATAATCTGAAATGATTCGATTATATTTCAGTCTATCACAGTATAGTATCCAACATTAAATGTAAAAGTGGTTTTAATGGTCATAGTTTTATTTCATTACGACGTGACAGTGAGTTTTACAGCTGACAATAAAAAATGTTATGGAAAATACAAGTTGAATGAACTCCCTGACAAAATACTAAATATTGGTTGGCGAATGAGTGCTGATAAAGTATCCAGTGATCGCTGCTACTCAATGCTACGGTGAATCTCTTGATCGCTTTTTAAAATACTAGAAGAAATGGGGCGGTGCTTTTTTCGATCAGCACCAAACAGGACAGTGATATGTGATTGTTACTAACAACGTAAAATATCTTTCGAATTCAATTCAATTCGAATTCATTCAAATTCATCTAGAAATAATTATTCATCTAGAATCATTATTGAGGCATTAGTACCTTTAAGATTGAGGCATTTAATATAACTGAACCAATGCCACATGTCTGCTGAAAAACCATTGTTCGTTTATCATTTGAAAGAAATTTGATTAACCCGGATTAGAATTGAGATTAATGAGTATTAATAATTATTGCATGAAACATCTTAGTTCTTCACTGAATACATAGCACAACACACTAAAACAACCTTTCTCGAAAGTGGAACAAGAAAATTTTAAGAGCACTTAAGCTATAAAGGCATTATCCTCGTTTCGGATGAAAGGATATTTCAAAATAGTCCCCGGGAGTTGCTAAATTATGTACGATTTAATGTTATAGACATTGTATAACGGCATACCCAAATATCTTAAAAACCTGTGATTTTTTTTGTTTATGTTATTTATTGAAAACAAACAGTCTCACTTATAGAACTTAGGAATTAGGAAATGTCTCTTCTCAAAAACCTCTTCTTAATTCATCTAGATCGTTCATTCTGGGGTCGGGACCGGGGTCGTATCCGTGACCTGGCCCCCTAAGAGCTAGGGGTCCCACCCGTTTTGTGCGGGGAGGGACCCAGACGTGGGGTGGCGTGCTCTGCACGCTCACCCGCAATAGGAAGCCGGGTGATGGTAGACCGCGTTCCCCCGACCGCTCTGGGGGAAGGTGTAACGCGGCGCCATCAAAGCGGGCTCTCGGCCCGCTGAACGAGGGAACCGGTGGTCGTGTCGCTGGCGGCCACCGGTCCGGCGTCCGTGGGACGGTGGGATGGATGTAATGTGCTCTGCGTCAACCCTGTCCCGCCGTTTCAATAGCCCCGACTGGGCTCCGGCCCAGTCCGAGGTAGGGCGCCGGTTGTGAGCGGCAGGAGTTTTTAGTGAGGTTCAACTCCCACATACCCCACCTGCCGCGCGGGTGGGATTCCGGCGATTTTCTCCTGTGGAAAAAAAAAAAAAAAAAAAGTCGTTCATTCTAGGACGATCCGCTTCCGAAAAATTACCTCTGGAAACGTAATTGTATCGCTGGTAAGATCTACTTTCATTGCTCTGTAAGACTCATCTCATACAACTGCTTGGAACCCTCATAAGAAACATTAGCAGTAAAGAACATTAGAACTGTTGTAAAAACTGAGATCTCATGAACTCATGTCTCAAGGTGAGTGACGACATTTATAATGTAGATGTCTATGGGCTCCGGTAACCACTAAACACCAGGTGGGCCGTGAGCTCGACCACCCATCTAAGCAATGAATAAAAAAGAAAAATAATAGTTATGGTGCATGGTATCAATAGTTATATTTTGATAATATCCTGAAAAGCATCCCACCCATTTTTTACAATACAATATTTTTTTCTTACACTATTCTTAATTCAAATTTATTTTCTCTTTTTTTAGTTGGATTTTCGATAAAAGTGTACTTTTTTAGTTTTTTTAAATATAAAATTTTTCAATATTTTTTTTTCAATTTTTCAAAAATTTCATCTTAATCAGTCAGTGACTTATCGGAGAAATAGGTGATCGGCGCACCTGATAGTTTCCCTTCTGGGTTTTAACGCAGACACTCCGGGTCTTAAGAATGCAAAAAATCCCTAATCCTGATTATCCTAGTAAGGATAACGGATCGAACTCTTAAAAATATTGAATTGTCATCGGTTCTTAATAATTATGCTAAATTTCAAATTAATCCGACGTTTTGAAGGGGTCAAAATCATGTTCAAAGATTCCGTTATATACTAACATACATACATATGAAGCTAATAAAAGCTTATTAAAAAGAACACGTATCCAAAATGAAAGATGGCTGATGACCAGACTTACCGCCAAGGAGCAACATAACACAGTCTGTCTGCTTACTGAGGGTACACGAAGCAAGAAGGATTATTAAAACAAAACTTATATTATGTATGTAAATACAACTTCTGCCGCTGCATAGATTTTATCATACACTACTTTATCAAAAATGGTTGTTCAAAGTTTCGACTGAACCCGAGTAACAAGGGAACACGTACATATAAACGAAGTCACAAATATTCATAAGATAGTTCCGTTGTCTTCGTTATGCGAATCCTAAGTTACTTTGGAAACAGGAATTTTGAATAATATATAAAAACAAAAAAAAAACAAAAACTAATAAAATACGCTTTTATAGAAAATCCAACTAAAAAATAGAAAATAAATTTTAATAAACTTGAATTAAAAATAGTGTAAGAAAAAAATGATTTTATTGTAACAAAGCGTGGGGTGCATGGTATCTTGTAGCATTTTTTAGTTGCATTTTCTATAAAAGCGTATTTTGTTAGTTTTTTTTAACTTTTTTTTCTTAATATTTTAGTTGAATTTTAATTTTTTTAATATATTTTTTATATTGAATTGTCATCGGTTCTTAATAAGTATACTAAATTTCGAGTTAATCCGACGTTTTGAAACGGGTCAAAATCATGTACAAAGATTCCGTTACATTCATACGTCTGAAACTAATAAAAGCGTATTAAAAAATCAATAGTCACTGGCCTGTCTGATGAATCAGTCAAATTCGCACCACACTCGAATCCACCGTATCCGATGTTCTCCGAATGGCCGAAGATAGAAGAAGATGGCAAACCATCGCTAAGACAAAAACCACGAACACAGTAATGACCCTCAGTAACGAGAAAGAAGCCTAACTAAAGGATATAAAATATAAAAAACTAGCTGACCCGGCAAACATCGTAGTGCCTCAATCGATAAATAAAAGACCTAAACTTTTGTATAAAATAAACTTAAAGCAAACAAAAGGAATCCGTCCGACGGGGGACACATCAAAGGAAAAACAAAATTGTTATTTTTATTGAATTCCGAGCATTTTCATATTTGTCTACCTTTTAAACCTTTTCTGGACCTCACAAATAATTCAAGACCAAAATTAGCCAAATCGGTCCAGCCGTTCTCCAGTTTTAGCAAGACTAACGAACAGCAATTGATTTTTATATATATAGATACAATCACGATTTGCATTAACCTCGGTACCGACGGGTACGTAGAAATAAATTTTATTAAACATTTCGTAGTCCGTTGAAACAGAGTAGAGAATATGGAAGTCAATTTGCGAGCTCACGGTACATCACGTACAATCGGCACGTTCCAAGAAAAACTACGTGTAACTCAGTCTAACTAAATGTTCTTAGATCTTAGATTGTGTAGAGTTTCTATAAGATAACATTTTCAGAGATACTAGTTTAACGTTGTTAGAAATATTTTTTCAACCAGCTGCGGACACATCATTAAGTTTGATTACACAGCTTTTAACCAAAATAATCAGTTGTCTATAACCACAAAAAAAATTAAAATAAAATAAAGAGACACTTTTGAAGCTAGCCGAACTAAAAAGTAGGAAATACCTTTTTAAATATAAAGATTTAGTTTTTTATGTTGGTTGATGTTAGGTTTATTAATTTCGAATAATTATAGAAAGATCTAAATGTGAAAAAATAAGTAAAAAACAAAAATGATGTTTTCAACAAAGTAAAAAAATTGATGGTGAAGAATGTGGTTTTTCTAGTCTCCATTTTCAATAGTAAATATAGCATTAAATTTATTATGCTATGAAGGTACTTTATTGATTTTTTTCGTTACACGCTGTGAAGGGCTTTTAGTTTTACTACTCATAAGTTATACGACATCAATCGATTGAGCCCTTTTTGATTCTCAATATTAATGGTTTATATATGTATATTTTTGGAATAGACATATGCACATATATGTAGGCATACGCCTTCGAGTGGCATCAAAGCACATAATTATATGAGTGAACATTTAATGCTAGAATTGGTGAAAAAAAGGGTTCATTGTGACGCTTTTCATTAGGCCGTGACTTCTAGGTATTAGTGATATGATCACATGCGATAATGTCATATTATTATATTATTTATGTACAATGCATGCCAAAATTTAGCATTTCAGTATTAATGATACAGAGTGCCTGTATATAATTTTATATAGATATATGTGTAAATTTTATATTATTATCATGATATAATAGTGTGTACGTTGTTGCATGTGATTATATATATAACTAGTCAGGTCATAAGTATTGTCACACAGTAAAAACTTTTCTTTTAGAATGCTGGCCACAAAAAAGTTTATTGAATTCGAATTTCGAATTGTTCATGAAAATAAAAATGTATACTTTTAGAACTTTACTCATTTTTAAATATGGAGTAGACGCTTAAAGAAGACCGTGTTGCAGTTATTGCGTTGCATCGTTGCGGTTACGCGCCAATTGAAATTTTTAACATACTGAAATTTTTGAATATAACCAAAAGGTTCGTTTATCGTACCATCAAACGATACAATGAAGACTCTAGTGTAGATGACAAGAAGTGGTCACCCTCAGTCTGTTAGGACTCCAGCAGTGATAAAAGCTGTGAAGGCGCGAATTCAAAGAAATCCCAAACGTAAGCAGAAACTGTTGGCCCTTCAGATGGGGTTAAGCAGAACCACCGTGAAAAGGATGTTAAATGAAGACTTAGGGCTTCGGGCATATCGAAGAAAAACAGGACATCGTTTGAATGCTCGTCTAATGGACCTGAGACTGAAGAGATGCCGCGCTTTGTTGAAGCGGTACGCAGGAAAAAATATCGGGAAATTCTTTTTTCGGATGAAAAAATTTTTACCGTAGAAGAGAGCTACAACAAACAAAATGATAAGGTGTACGCACACAGTAGTGAAGAAGCGAGCAACCGTATTCCGCGTGTCCAACGAGGTCATTTTCCATCCTCGCTCATGGTATGGTTGGGAGTTTCTTATTGGGGTTTAACAGAGGTACATTTTTGTGAGAAAGGTGTAAAAACGAATGCAGTTGTGTATCAAAATACAGTCCTAACGAACCTTGTGGAACCTGTTTCTCATACCATGTTCAATAACAGGCACTGGGTATTCCAACAAGATTCGGCGCCAGCTCATAGAGCGAAGAGCACACAAGACTGGCTGGCGGCGCGTGAAATCGACTTCATCCGGCACGAAGACTGGCCCTCCTCCAGTCCAGATTTGAATCCGTTAGATTACAAGATATGGCAACACTTGGAGGAAAAGGCGTGCTCAAACCCTCATCCCAATTTGGAATCACTCAAGACATCCTTGATTAAGGCAGCCGCCGATATTGACATGGACCTCGTTCGTGCTGCGATAGACGACTGGCCGCGCAGATTGAAGGCCTGTATTCAAAATCACGGAGGTCATTTTGAATAAACTTTAGTGTCATAAGAATCTATGTTTTGTTAAGTTCATTTTGGTATATGAATGGTTACATAATGAATAAACTTGTTTCAATTATTTTACATTAAACATGTGACAGAATTTATGACCTGACTAGGTATATATATACCGAATATGTGTTTGTATATGTGTCTAATATTATTATCAATTTGTTTATTTTCGCATTAAGTAATGCACCTACCGCAGTATTCTCTACATCACCCTTGGTTGACTGGTAGAGAATGCCTCAGGCATCCATTGTACCTTTGTGGATGAAGTTAAATAAATAAATAAATAAATAAAACCCGGACAAAGTCACCGAGTTCATTTAGTAATTCTATTATTAAAAATTACATTATATTGCGTTGTATAGTGTGTGTGTGTATGGATACTGTCTTTGTGTGTTTGTATATGTACATCTTTTTTTTTTCTCAAAACGGAATGTACCTAACACACAGCTCTATACATTATGCGGCATTAAATCCGAAACTGTATTCCAATGCATAAAGTTGAATAAATCAATAAATAAATAAAACTACCATAGAAATTCAATTTTGTAGCATTCTCACTCTATTTTCGATAGTATTTCGAGACATGATACAAGATCTGATCGAGTTTGCGAAGCACATTCCCCTCGGAATAACCAAGCCGGGGTTGAAAGAGAATTCGATTTAAAATTGTAATCGATCTTATTCTTAAAAGTTTAAACACACACTTCAAGTTGTTCAACATTGTATGTGAATTTTATTTAAAAAATAGTCAACAATGAAAAGAAATTAATTAATATGTCGCGTGAAATTTAACAGCAAAATGACTATAATACGTTCAGTTTTGAAGGATAAGACAGCCGTTACATTATAACATTGACATTAATTCAGGTTTCAACCGTTTATTTATTTAACATCAGGTAGGCCGTTCACCAATCTAAGCAATAAATAAAAACTGAAATTTATCTTATCTAAAAGCTAAGGCTAAACTAAGTTTAATGAATTCAAAGCATTAATAAAAATCTATGATTCAATATGCCTACACGAAATTAGGTAGGCAGCGGCTTGACTCTGTCCCTGGCATTGCTGAAGTCTATGGGCGACGGTAACCACTCACCATCAGATGGGCCGTATGCTAGTCCGCTTACAAGAGAAAATAAAAGAAGTTCAGAGGTGTCAATGGAACGAAGTTCCTTTCGATTAATGAGTGAGTGAGAGAGTGAGAGTGAGAGTGTGAGAGTGAGAGAGTGTGAGAGTGTGAGAGTGAGAAAGTGAGAGAGTGAGAGAGTGAGTGTGAGAGAGAGAGAGAGAGAGAGGAACACGCGCACGCCGCACCGCGCACGGCTTACAACTATAGCAATAGTATTAAATTAAGTTGTCAAATATTAAAAATTCTAAAAATAAAATAAAGGAGGTCAATATAGTCTCTGATAATTATTAGCTTACTGTAGGTAGTTCGAAATTTTGTATAAGTTATTTAATACTCAGTAAGTAATGATCAGAGATCTTGTACCGTTAAAAGTTAACTTAAATTGACAATTTATCGTCAGTTTAGTTTGGGTTAGAGCTTCAAAAGAATACAATAATGTATTTAGAGTTACATTAAGAACTGAAGCTATTAAATACTAAATATACATTAAATCTGCGATATTGCACAGTGACCACAAGTCGCCCAACCGCCAGTCTGTATCGTTATATTTACACACATGTGTCAAATTAATTTATTAATTAATTCAACAAGCTAGCAATATTATACAATTCAATATTCGTTTATTAGTTCACGTATAAATGCAACAAAAATTAAACAAGACAAGACAAAAGACAGGAACAGATGGTGCGACTCAGTCGTTTGTTTTGTATGTAAACAATAGTCACGCCAACGTCGCGTCGGGTCGTGCAGCTCTATTTGTAAAATAATTATAATTATATCTATATACCTAGTCTTGCCATAAATACTGAGACAAAGGAAAAAAAAATTCTATTATAAATAACATTTATTACTTTTACAGTGTGTTAGTTTAATACATAAATATAAAACAATTTAAAGCATAAAAAGCTTATTCGAAGTGGTCTCCATTGGTTGCAATACAGTCCTTTAAACGTTGAGGTCAGTTATCAATAGAAGCACGCACTCTTTCCATGGGAAAAATTGTCACTGCCAATCGTACGGATTGTTTTAGGGACTCCAAATTATCATGGCGCTTAGAGCAAGCCGTACTCTCTAAAACTGACCGTAAATCATAATCCAGCGGATTAAGATCGGGACTACACGACGGCCAGTCTTCAGCTCTGATGAAGTCCGAAACGTTCGTTTCCAACCAAGGCTGCGTAGACCGAGCTTTATGACCTGACGCCGAGTCTTGCTGGAAGGACCATTTTTGATTATTGAACATGGTGTTGTTAAGGGGCTTCACTACCTTCTCAAGAATGGTATCTTGATACACTTGTGCCGATGTTTTGATACCTTTTTCACAAAAGTATGGCTCAGTCACTCCTTCATAGCTAATACCCCACCAAACTATCACTGAAGTCGGATAGTGCCCACGTTGCACTCTATCGACTAATTGGGAAGCTTGTTTAGAGCTTTGAGCATAAATACGGTCATTTTGTTTGTTAAAATGTTGCTCAATTGTAAAAAAATTCTCATCCGTATAAAATTTTTCTATGACCTCCCTTTGCGTACCGCTTCAGTAGTTGTTTCGATTTTACCACCCTATTCTCTTTTAAATTATCAGTTAAGAAATGACCAGTACGTCTCCTATAGGCTGCAAGTCCTAAGTCATCTTTTAAAATACGCGACATGGTTCTAGGTGCTATCTTCATCTCCCGAGATAAAATCTTTTGCTTTAGGACAGGATTTCTTCGTATTCTTTCCCTTACTGCTTTGACCACCTTTTTCGTACGAGCACTACGTGGACGGCCAGTTTTTTTTCGGTCACAAGCAGAGGAGGTCTGATTGCACCTATTAACAGCCCGGTACACAAACATTTTACTAATACCAAGCGTATGGAGAGTTTTAAAAATTGCATTTGGCTCCATACCTACTTTGTGTAATGCAATCACAGCGATTCGGTTCTCTTTATCACCCCACTCCATTTTAATATCGCTAAATATTGTACAATGTATTGGCGCCAAAATGAGAAAACTCAATGAGCAATCATATAAAAATGACAGCTTCCAAATTCAAATGTAATATTTTGTTTATTTCTAATTGTAACAGTATTTATGGCCAGACTAAGTATAGTTGGATACAATACCCTTCTCCACTTGAGTTATATTAATGATATTGAGGTTTATTAAGCTTCCGACAAGCCCCGAATGGTCACTTTACAACACGCGATCCTTCACACAATGTCTCCTTGTGGCGACTGGCGGCTGCGCTACGTCGGCTGCTACGCCGCTACGCTGCTCGTCTACGGAGTGCTCTACACTGTTTTTTTTTCCTACCTAAACTGATAGCCTTGAGAGGCTATATCAGCGCCGCCTTAACTAGTAGGTGAGCTCACGGGGCTCAAATCTGATGACGTTGCTAACCCGAACCCTAGCAAGTGCCGTGCTTCGCAGAATCTACCACCGGATCGGAATCGCGACCCATTGAGAAGATCCGGCGAGAAACTCAGTGGGCTGTGTCTGAGGGTTAATTTACTCATCGAGCCCTTCGTCGCAAGCGACGGGTTCGACGAGAACGGTGACCGGTGCTTGAGGTATCTAAAAGCACCGTTCGTGGATCGGGAGGATCCGAAATGACGTGTTTGGGGCGACGTAGACTGCTTTCCATTTTTTCCGCAGGATTGGGAATGTTCTACACCAATATTAATGTTTGTTTGGCGTAGCACTGCCTGTGACTTTTCCTTATCGACAATAATAAAAAGTGTTACAATTTTTTGTCCTAATTTTTTCCGTCTAGCCCCCTTTCGCAACGCGCGATAAGGAACTTCCTTCCAAAAATACATTAATAATTATCATGTAAAATATCCTGTAGTTTTAAATATCATCTAATTGCGGGATTGTATCTATATATTAATACGTGAAGCAAAAAATTTGTGTCCCTTTTTACGAAAATTGCGCGAACGGAGGAGTATGAAATTTTCCACACTTATAGAGAATATAGAGAAGAAGTGCACAACGCTAATATTATTTTAAAATAATGCATAAAAGATACAGTAAATCAATAAAAAAAACATTACACACATTACATACCATGTGTTTGACGCACACACGCATGCATACTATTTATTGTCAAATTTTTGATCTTGAGGTCTGTTGTCAAATTGAGAATAGATTAAAAGTTTGTCTTTGTTAATATTTTTTATACTGTAGTCTTGGCGAAATTTGTGATTATAGAAGTATAAAATACAATCATATTATTGTACAAACTTACAACTCCAATTAATTATAGTCGAAATTCGCAATAAATACGCTCAGCAGCTTGTGCCACAATTCATTCTATCTCGAATCGTCGGCCTGTTCATGACATCTATGACGTCAGCATTAAGACGTCACACTGCCATAAAGCAATCGTTCTGGGGACATCTGTCCCCCAGAAAAATAAGAACTAGCTATATAATATAGCATTGAATATCACTAAAATTACATGCTATCATTTTATTATTATATTTTTAATCATTTTTAATTCAATTTCATCCCTTTGATTGACAAAAACTATGTAGTGTACGCTTTATTGGGCTTTACCAGTTTATTTTTGAAGTTCCAATAACTTTCTGAATTTCCTAATCCGTGAAAATTGCTTTGTTTGTCCGAGTTTAAAGGTTAATTCAATAGGTAATCCACTAATCTAAGGTAATCTGTTTGCTCTGCTACACTTCCGTCCTTCCGTCTATTTATACGGCAAACTCTACATTCGCTATCATAAAAATAGCCAGGGTGTTAAGTGCTAATTAGATCCCGAGGATGTCGTTATTTAAAAATAAAACCAAGGATGGTGTCATAATTTAGCGTCACGGTTTCCCGTTACATCTGCAGCCTGATTTATCGTCCCAGGGAGGTTTCTAATGTCAATAGTCGGTTCAAGCTAAAAATAAACGCGATTTAATGAAACAAAGTTGTTTCCGCTCTAGATAAGAACAAGTTCTCTGCTCTCTTATTACGTTAGGACGACGTTGTCATTTATGAAATGTATTTAATTTAATTTAATTTAATCTATATATATATAAAAATGAATTGTAGATAAATATGAAAATTCTCGAAATTAAATAAAGTTTAAGTATTTTATTTATCGATTGAGGCACTAAAAATGATTTAATAGCAAGTCAAATATGATTAGATTTTGCGCAACAGTAATACGAGTAGAATCATTGCGTTGTAACTATGATCATACGTGTGCAAATTTGTACGGCAATCAGACATTTTGAAGTTTATGAAAATTATAATACGTTGATCGATTGTGCTACTTAAATAAACTCAAGTTATGGTATTTGAAGAGTTGAAAAATAAAATACCTACTTCATAATTTCATTAATATTAAATCTTAGGAAATATTATCAAACTAGAATGCTATTTTTTGACTAAAATCTATAACAATAATGTTGAAACATTTATTTTTTCAGCGTCACATTTATTTTGTTATAAACCGATATATATTATATAATGTAAATACGTCCTCGCTGTCGATAGTCACATTAAATAAATAAAAATGGGATTATATTTATATTCCTAAGGAAATCTTTCAAGATGAAAATCTAATTGAATTTAATATTTAATAAAAAAAGTTAAATAAATGTATCCAGTGATAACCTCCTACCAAATACCGATATGAAAACGGTATAATCTTGTAAGTACTCTGACTTTGTACTAAAAATCAGAGAGACTCAATCAATATTTCTGCTAACGATAGAAAATAAGGTGGATTTAAATAGCTCACTTCCGCCTTCCTTTTATGGCTTAGACACGCTTCGATGCTGATGACTTTTATTTATAGTAACTAAAAATAAAAGTACAAAATAACAAGCTTGTAGTAGATTTTCTTTTTTCTTTTTCGAACTTTTAAACGTGCTTGTGAACGTTATGGGTATGGATGGGATTTTTTGAATTTTTTGGTCTTATCCTGGCTTAGACTACACATATACATTTGACTTTTATTTATGGTACTAAATACTTTCGTGCTTTTTTAAATTTTTTGTTCCATTATTTTAGATATTATGTGTGCACATTTCTTTAGTTTGCAAGTTTAGTTACGATTCACGCAACGCTGTCAAAATAGGATGGTCGCCTCTGTTACACTGGTTTGCGTTTTTCCGTTTGAAGTTTAGCATATGATTTGGATAGTTAGATGGATCTTACTGGTGGTAGGACGTCTTGTGAGTCCGCACGGGTAGGTACCACGATCCTGCTTATTTCTGCCGTGAAGCAGTAATGCGTTTCGGTTTGAAGGGCGGGGCAGCCGTTGTACTGTTAAAAGTGAGACCTTACAACTCCTGTCTTATGGTGGGTGGCGGCATTTACGTTGCAGATGTCTATGGGCTCCAGTAACCACTTAACATCAGGTGGGCTGTGAGCTCGTCCACCCATCTAAGCAATAAAAAAAATACGGAAACAAAAATATGTGAAAGTAAATTTTTAAACGTATTGAATTCAATAGAAATTGTACACGCCTTATGACCCAGATGCCTATACTCAGTATTTGAAAATATATTTTTCCTAAATATTTATTTAAATTACCAATTGATTAATATGTAATAATGGTTTTATTCAATTTCAAAGAACTAAACACACATTTAACATTAATGTACATCATTTTCGTGTTGAGTCAGTTCTGGAATTATTTTTGTTGATGAGACAATGTCCTCGGTTTTATTTAAACAGTTTTATTTCACAGAAATACATCGCTCATGTCGTCGTGTGTCAGCGAAGCCACGTCTCTTGTATGTGAGACGTTGGTTCCCGGCTCGGTAATTTTGTTTCAATCGGTTATCTTCGCGACACACACACACAAACCAATCGATCCCTGGTCGGGGAAGTATACGGAACTTGCCCAGCAAGGTATCCTAGGCAATACCGTCTTTACCATAAGGGCACACGGGGCCCGTGCCCAAGGCCCCCATTCTCAGGGGCCCCCGAAAGGCCGACTATTTCTCTCACACGTTTATTCTCAAAACATTTTTTCGGGCACATTACACTTTTTTCACAAATCAGTAATCAGAAGGTATTTACTTACAAGGCATATACTATGCCTATAATAGAAGATTATGCTCAACAGAAATCCCGTGAGAAACCGTTATCGAAATCGTAACCAAAAAACCAGCAGCATTCTAATATCATTAATGACATATTATATCATACTGTATTTGATTACCTATAATAAATGGTCATACTCAGTAAAAAATGTTATTATAATTCGCTTTTTTTACTTTCCAAAAGGGCCTCAAATTCTTGTGTGCCCAAAGGCCCCATCCTAGTTTAAAACGTCCCTGATCCTAGGTTCCCGATGTACGTCTAGGATTCAAAAAATGAGTAAATGCACATACGCACCTGGGACTGCCACTGCGGAGCTCCTGGACGCGTGCACTTTTCTGATTAACTAGGCCTTTGTTAATTTATTATAATTGAACCTTACCCGCGGTCGCGAATTCTGTTATTTTTAAATATTTCAGATTTGGTTGCGTGTTGCTCGGCTCCCGTTCGTAATCGATGTGTAGTGCATGCGATGTAGCTGCGCTGTCATTTTATAGATCCGAACGTGGAGATCGATTGGTGTTGTATAATGTCACATTTAAAATTTGCCGCGAATACGGCACACCTATATTTTGTCCTGTCACTTCAATACACTTCGTTGTTCGCTCACGTACGGCGGTCGGCGAAAACAAATGCGAATGAACGGTTGACAGGAAAAACAATTAGCGAACCTTTTACAGCTAAAAAGTTCGACAAAAGCGTACCAACTACAATGTATTTTGTGGAAGTAAAGAAGTTTGTTATGCGATTTCGCCTTCATCGACTTAAAGAGTGATGATTACTTTGAATAATGGCACACGCATCAAGGACCGATGACAATACAATAATTTTATAACTTCGCTTTAATATCGTGACCAGTATCAACAGGATAACAAAAAAAAAGGTGAAATTGATGGTTGATTCGGTTTGCTATTAAAGCGTGTGTTTTAGTTTTTAAACTATGTGCATAAAATATACGTAATAATATATTTATTGTTTTCGGCTCGGAGGACATGTTTATGCTATGAACACAACCTACTTTTAATAATTATGTTATTAATAAAAAAAAAAAACAATCGCTTATAATTAAAAAAAAAGTTCTTAAACACCTAATCAGTTTACAAGAAGTCAAAAAGTTATTATGTTAATACCCATTGGCTCATTTAATAGATGTGAAACTTAAGAAAGCATGAAATTTACTTATTCTGGGTGATGTCAATTATGTTACACAATGGGATTACTTGTAATCGGAAGATTAATAGAAACCGAATGACACGAGGTTTGATAATCTATACAGTGGTTTTTACGGATGTTCCGTTATAACTACTGAACCATGCATCCGATTGACTTGAAACTTGGTATCCATGTAGAAAATACATGTGCTTAATGGACAGGCTAATATTTATATGAGTGTTGGACTCCCTAATAATAATGACAATAAATAATAATGTTAATTTTAAATGCCCAGCGAAGCGGGCGAGTTCGACTAGTAATTAATAATTGTCATCACATTATGTCATTAGTAATAGGATAGAACGAAAATCGTTTTGTTGTGTATACTCAAAAACAAGCAGTCGTGAATGTTGTTCGTGTTTTCAGAATTTATGATTCCCGTAATATTCGTACAAAATTTTATTTGCTTGTCGATAAATGAACCGCCACTAAAATAAAAACCATGGTGTTTCCTAACACTATAGCAGGTCCTTCTTTAAAGGAGAATTAAAAAAAGTAGGTAGCGGTAGGATTTTTTTATTTTTATTTTTTTGTTGCATGGGTGGACGAGCTCACAACCCACCTGGTTTTAAGTGGTTACCGGAGCCCATAGACATCTACAACGAAAATGCCGCCACCCACCCTGAGATATGAGTTTTAAGGTCTCAGTATAGTTACAACGGCTGCCCCACCCTTCAAACCGAAACGCATTACTGCTTCACAGCAGAAATAGACAGGATGGTAGTACCTACCCGTGCGGACTCACAAGAGGTCCTACCACCAGTAAGAAATTGGTAACTGGTGGTAAAAACAAAAGGTTAAGCCCCTAACGTTGCCAATGTGCGTGAGTTGGGATAACCAATCGCCACCAGAAGTGTAACTACCCGTCTGCCGACTACAACAACAGGAAAAGAAGATGAATCATTTTCAATTAAGATCTACTGTCGCTAAAAATAGATCAGCTTCAATTAATTTCAAAATTGATAAGCATTTTGATTATAGCCTTAAAACCGGAGCGCTTTATCGCTTCGTGACATTGGCAGTGGCAGTTGGCTTAGCCTGTGTATGCCCAGAATATGTGCTACAAAACTGTTTGTGTGTAAAAGGACATTTTTGGACTTGAATTCTCCAAGGAACACCCCTGTTTCGACAACGGTAGACAATAAAACGTTAAAATCTCCCAAAAGAGAAATTATTGGGATACTTTTGTTTTCGTAACTCCAAACAACGAAATATGCTTGTTAAATGGGGTTTTGGGACTTGAAGAAAACGAGGATTTTAAATAAAAGTCATAAAATGCTAAAAATAATTTTTCAACTAGATACTACCAATGTATACCGCAAACCAGTCGTGCCTTTTGTTTTAAAGGGCGAAACAGTTGCTATACAATGCAATTGCGACAAAATGGTCAATTGCAATATTTATTAGTTGTGACCTCTGAGACTTATTTATTAGTTGAACCGGCACCTGATTAGTCCTGAGTTTGTTCGGTCGTGAACGTAATAGAACATAAACATATACAGCATAAACTTAAATTCGATGAGAAAGACGAAGAACATTGAAAAACCGAAGCTATGAGGCAGAACATTGGCCACTAAACACCCGCAGTAACGTACATTGTGACAATGTTTCTAAACAATTTCTTTTTAAAGAAGCAATCTCGCTCTGAATGGGGTATTCAAAGGCTCCATAAAAAGCAGAACGGTCTTATAAAAGTTCGAATCTAAAAGGACCTAGGAAATCAGCAACTTAGCACGATTTTACGACCCATTTGCGGCTTTCATAAATTCCTTCATTTCACACATAATTCGGAATACTAAAATGTAATCTTTGCAGGTATGAATGTAGTAGTAAATTCGGGTGTCCCAATTTTTTTTTCAGGATACAAATGACGCAAGCTTTATGATTCGATGTACTACGATCGTACCTATTTCATTATTTTTCTCGTTTCCACGTCTCGAAAACCGAAGATTAAATTAAATTGTGAATGTTCTTAAATATGCGTAAAATAATTTCTGAATGATATGAAGGATATGACAAGAATCATTTTGTAGACATTATCGTTTTAGAATTTCAAGAATCTGTGTTTTGCTTCTTAGCGGGCGATGAATAATTTATAAATAAATTATTTAATTAATTTGTAATCTATTAATATATGAGTTTATTTGTTAATTAAATTCACACATTTCGTTAGTAATATCATTGTGTAAGATGTGTGAAGGGCACTTCTAACACTGCATGCAGTTTGTACTAGTTTTTGAACATAGCCTGGTAAGTCAGCTAAGATTGTGCTACAATGTAACATGATTGAGGAAGTTGCGCGATGAACAAAATTCATGTCCAGAAGTTGATAAATGTTGAAGATACCAACCGACAATTTTAAGAGTAGTGGTTATTATACATGAATGCGATGTTTAAGATTCTGACCGTATGCTTTTATAATAATTTGTAGGTCAGAAGAAACCGCCGCCCACTTTGTTTAGAAGTCGTGATTGAGACGTCGTGGCCTACAAGATAAGACGTCCGGTGCATTCGTGTTGAAGCGATGCACCGGTGTTCGAATCCCACCAATTTTCTTAATGAAATCCGTACTCAGCAAATGTTCACGATTGACTTCCACGGTGAAGGAATAACATCGTGTAATAAAAATCAAACGACCTCTTGTGAGTCCACGCGGGTAGGTACCACCACCCTGCCTATTTCTGCCGCGAAGTAGTAATGCGTTTCGGGGTGAAGGGTATGGCAGCCGTTGTAACTATACTTGAGATTTTAGAACTTATATCTCAAGGTGGGTGGCGCATTTACGTTGTAGATGTCTATGGGTTCCAGTAACCACTTAACACCAGGGGGGCTGTGAGCTCGTCCACCAATCTAAGCAATAAAAAAAAAAAAAAAATACGCTAGATCGGCAATTTGAACATCTAACAGCTATTTTACCAATTTAAACGCAACGCATGATTGATTATATAGGGTGCTTATCTATGCGGGCACACATTATCCTTTACAACTAATACATAATTTGGCATTTTTTACATTTGCTACTGATGTTATTTTCATTTATTTATGGTGGTAATATTTGCGGGCACGTGTTAGATAAATATTTAATGCTAGAGCACTCGACACCTGGCATAGTGGCATTACTTGGTGAGAGTACAGAGGCAGTCTCACCCATTGGTGCTAAAATGGTAACTCAAAGTGAATAACAATATCTATATTGCTTCTGAACTTCTAATAAGATTGAATTCGTTCTTGATTAAGTTTTTAATTGATTTGTAAATGTCCATATCCAACTGAATATTAGGATACTTACTATAGCCCAATAATACCCCAACGCGGATGGTGCTACCGCCCCTTTTGACACCAGGTCGAAACCTCAATTAGTGGTATAGTTTTCTGCCGTTCAAAACGAAATCCATGAATGCTTTACAATCGTCTGTGGCAAAACTCATACACACTACCAGAAAGCTTAGATACAAACTTTTATATTTTTCCAGATTGAATATAATTGGATTGATTGGACACGGAGATTTTTCATCGTGGAAGTCGTTGGTGTTACATAAGTATATTCCTAATTTTGAAATATCCTGACAATTTTTCCACGCAAAGTAATCTCTATAATATTTTACGCACGCGTTCATATTATTTAGGAATATTTTCGCTCGAAGCCTCCGCGTGCGTATAACGACGGTCCCGGGTGACTCTAAATTAATTTCCTTATTTAGATATATGGACACATGTTGCGGTGGGACTCTTCTACTCTCTTATTTAACTGAACTAGGCACAGCCTTCGATTTGGTTCATACATATTCAAAGAAATTGCTATTAATATATCGAAAAAACTTTAGTCTTATTAAAAACTGCTAAGTTAAAAAAATTAAATAAATTGCTCATGTCAATTAGTTGTTAGAAAATTTATTGTTTATACATAATTTTGGCATAAAACATTTAGGTTCGTGTTTTTAATCAACCCCGGGTAAACCTTCAGAAGATGTAAAGTTCCCTTCAGAAATTGTACAACAAATAAAATAAACACGAGACTAAGCCATTTTGTTTCTTTTTGTAGAAACAGAAGCGGCGCAATTTCATGAAATCAATTTATATTTTTGTCACGCAAAATACATGAACATATTCTTGGTGCTCTCGTTTTTTCTGTGGACGATAATTGTATATAGAAAATGAGAAAATGAGCTAAGGGAATTGAGTAATTGAATAAAATACATTTCCTTGTGGTAAATTGAACAATAATTTCGATATAAGAAACGAACTATCAGGTACAGGAATGTATTAAGACTTTTCTTTTCGCTTTATTATTAAATTATAGCTCACAGTGATTAATAACTTAAATGTAACCATTATCCTGATATTATTTCATTAACGCAAATATAGATCATAAAATCTATTGGAAGACTACACTTTTCGGTTAGGAGAGATAATGGCTAAATAGGATTAACCGACAAAGTGAAAAGTTATCGTAATTGTGCGAAGTTTTTTAGAAGGTAATACATAAGTATTCATTTTATAAGAACTTGATGGATTTTCAACAGTTTCAACCAACTCAAAAGTTTACACTGTTTATTTCTGACGAGTAACACTCTAAGAGAAACAATTAATCGTGAACTTCGGAGAAGCGAAAATGTCTACCGATGGCTTCAAAAGGATTAATGAAGATGTATCTAAAAAGTTTGGGGTATCCGTTAAATTTTCCGTTTTCTTCAAGCTCGTGCTGATTTTGCATACATAAATAACTATGCTTTGAAGTACACTCGGCTGGTGCTAGGGAGTCTTATGAGCCCACATCGATAGGTAACACCACCCTGCGCCTTTCTATCGTGAAACAGTAAAGCACAATCAAGACTTAGCCCTCACGTTTTATGGTTGGTGATAGATTTTTCATTATGATATCTGTTGTTCGGTAACTACTAGGGTACAGGGGCGCCCGGTACTCGATTGTTGGTCCAGTAGAAAAGCGGCCCAAGGTAGCTTCCTAGCGCTGCCTACGTTGTGTCTCTTCGGAGACGACGTCCTTCGGGATTTTCCCGGAGATAAAATCCCGTCCTATCACCAGGACGGGTACCGGCGAAGGCGGACTATCGACGCGCACTGCGGTACCGCAAGCCGGTGTGGTGGAGCTCGATGGGGCTTAGCCGGTAGTCCGTTTTGCTTGGTGGGTGTCTCACGTGCCTCTCTCAAAGCGCAGTCTCCTGGAAGAAATTGAAGGAGGAAGAGGACCTCGGTCTTCCTCTTCCTCTTCGCTCCTCCTCGACCAGGTACCCGTAAATGGATTCCTCAGCGTAAAAAAATGTCAGGTAGCTACTTAACACAATATAGGCCGAGAGCTTGTTAGCCTGTCTAAGCTTTAAAAAAAGCGTAATACAGTCAGTCACAACAGGGCACGACTAAAGAAGGAGGAATGTGTCAGTCTGAGTCTTCAATCTAGTTTGTACATACAAACCAAAATTTCAAGAAGGCATTACTGAATGATTCTGTGGCTTTTCCTTATTGATTACCTCATGATTGGTATTGTGAATTAACAGAAACAAATTTGTAGTTCATAAACATTTATTAATATATTAATCATTTTCCATATTCCATTACAAGTAATAAGTAAATTATCATATTCCATTTTCAGGAACGTACAATAAGAAGCTACGTATAGAAGATTTCTACTAGGCTGCAATACCATACATATCTATACCCCCTGTACGAGAGTCGCGTACATTCAAAATTCCATTATTTTATATGTATTATGTATTGACATTTAATAGATATTAAGAACCTAAGTTGCCAATCGCAAATACATGTGGCGATGTTATCCAAAGGCGTGTTTCTTCACCAAGTTTCATTTAAATCGATATTCACTTATAGACTAAAACATTTATGATTATTTTTTTTTTTTTTTTCTATTTTGTAATGTCATCTACTTCCTATTGACATAAGTTTACCACCAATATTTAGCTTCTACTGATTTACTCAACTACTGTTAGCTTACTTAACTCTACATACATACATATGATAGAATAGTGGAACTGCCTCCGAGCTTGCGAATCTTCAAGGAAAACGGAAACAGGAGTAAAGAATATAATAAGACTCCTCGCCGGGGGCAGTTGCCGAGGTCTGTTTGACCGAGTACAAGCGTCAGGGCGTACTGATTGGGCAATAAGGCTGGGTGATTGCCCAACCACGTAAGCGGACACTCGATCAACCAGAGCAAGCGCGAATTAACAAAACGAAAACAACAATCAAACAGAATTTCATTTTCAAAATTTTTGTATATTTATAAGTGTTCCAAAAATATTTCAAAACTAAAATCTAAGTCCCTGTTTTTTAATTTGAATTTAACTAAATTGAACTACTTAAAATAATTAAGGACTAAATGAAGGAATAGAACGGGAAAATAAGAACGCAACGGGTCCGTTTTGTGTTGGCGAATGTTGTGGCTTCCGGTGGAGCGGCGGTCAAGTCGGCTGGCTGGAGTTGGTCGCCGCTTCAGAGGAGCTCCGGTCGTTGTCTCCTACCCCCACTTCTGGAAGAGCCCCATGCGCTGGCAGCGGCAGTTAGAGCCCCAGAGGTTACAGCGGCAGGAGGACGAGTGGCAGCAGTCGCCCGGTCGATGGTCGCAGTTGCCGCCGCGCCGCACACAGGCACGCCTGAAAACGTAGATCAGCGACGATCGTCTGAAACCACATCACGGAATTGCTAGCCTAAGTTCGTGTTCGTGCTTCGGGAAATGTGCTGATGGGGTGCATGCTTTTAATCAAACGTAATACAAAGTAAAAAAACAATAACACAAAAAAACGGTCGTGTTTTATTAACTTTTCTCAATTAATAAACATTGTAAACTAAACGGGTAATAAAAGTAATAACATTTATCATATACAAGGACGTTTGTCGCGTGTTGGTGTGATAACACAATTTGCACAGAAAACACGGCCGAACAAAGATTATCTATTTAAATATATGTATTTCTTCTGTGCGCATGTTAGTCATTGAATTGATCTTGTTTGGTTTTTTGAATAGGTCTCTATTTAATTTAGATTTTTAATTCAATCAGGTAGGTGGCGTCGAGGCGCTCTGTATTTTATTTATTTATTTTTAAAGCCTGACAACATCTGCGGCTGCTAGTAATGTGTACATTATAAACAAATAATACATTCCTTTACCTGCGATAACTAATCGTTACTCCCGTTTCTTTTGGACTAGTAGGAATATAAAAAAAAGACTCACTTCCCTACATCCTGTAACAACTGCAAATCGGCTGGATCCTCCCCGTAGTCAGGCAAGTTCACTTCCAGATCATCGTCTCCTGTTAAAGATTGCATTTAAATGTAAGTTAAGCAATGCTTAATTATTAGACCGGCAATAATTATGATAGTGATAACTGATTATGTTAAGTCTTGAGGTTGAGGTCCCTTGTTGAGGTTGAAGATGACTGGTTCGCAGAAATAGGCCGCAAGGATGACACGAACAGAAAGCGATTCGAATACAGTTGGCAATAATTATGGCATAGAATGCATTTTAGGACAATGTCGCCGCGGTACCAGCTGATTCAAACATGATTAATTATTATAGAACAATGATTTGTATTTTCATTAAGATTACCTCGGTAAACAGTCATATGCTTAATTATTAATTAATTTATTAGTATTCGGCTTTATTGTTTTGTCAACATTGGCTGCTTGCAACACTTTGCTGCCGATTTTCGGAGATAAAATAGCAAATATAAACTCTGATCGTTTAAAAATTAAAAACATATCAATGCTTTGTTTCATTGCTTTTGTTTTGCTAAAACTTTCCAGTTTGAAAATAGCTACACTCTTAGAAGTTCGCTTTGTGATATAATTATGACATAAGACTTTGTGAGCTACAGCACAGAACCAATGACTAGAATAAGATTAATCATTGTCCTGCTTTATTTCCGATAGATATAATGACGCGTGAAACAGCATCGAGTTAGAATTAATGAATCTCCATTAGATGACTTTGCCTTATGGTCAATTTTTTATGGTTTGCTTGTAAATACACATTTTTTTTTCCAGTTTATATTAAAGTAGTTATTTGTTCTCCGACTCATGTGAAGGTTATACTGTGTTATTTTATTTGTACAGCAAAATTTCTCGTTAAAATAAACTTTGTCAGCTAAGCTTGAAGAGTAAAGGCAATGCGGAGAACAATAAACCTGCACGGACCAAAGCTAGTATGTCCTATGTCCAGTTTTATGGGTACCAAAAAGTTCACACGATACAAGAGCAAATAACTATACTATGTTGCACTGTATTTGGTATACTGGTAGAGTTAACATTGTTATTTATATTTTGACATTCAACAAGTGTGTTATGCTGACATCTAAGTTGAAATAAATGATTTTGAATTTGAATTTGAATTGAATTTGAATTTCAGGAAACAAAAATCATCAAAAAATAACCATTTCGATATTAAATGATGCGCGTTCGATAAATAAATATTTATTCTCTCCTCAAGTTGTTGACATCATTACATTTTATAAGCAAGTCGGTAACAAATATTTACAGTCTCCGGATTACGTTTATCTTTCTCAATGAGTTGATTTTATTTTACTGTTTTTCATCGAAATGTTAGAGTTACTTGATTTATGGTTGTACTTGGAGTTTTACCCGTTGAATTCCCTTCCGTAATATCCCGAAGAAGGAATTTTATCGTATTTAAACGAAGGATTGAGATTGTTGAAATAACTTTGAACGCTTTGAGATAATCTCAAGTCAAAATATTTAAGCGTTGTTGAGAATCAAAGAGTAAATAAAATTGCTTCCGAATAATTTAAGTTTTTAAGGGCCGTATAATGTAAATGTTCTTACGGGCGCTAATTAGCTAACTTTTTATTTTATTTACCATAGTTGCCTAGATGAGCTCACAGTCATTACAATCCAAATGTTAATTTAAATCGTTTGGTGAGGTTCACGTCTAATTTTATTGTAATACTAGCTGTACCCGTCCGCTTCGCTGGGCATTTAAAATTACCATTATTATTTCTCACCCCCACAGATTCTCATCATTAACGCCCCTTCAACTGGTGTAGGGAGTCCAACCCTCATATAAATATTAGCCTATCCATTAAGTACATGTATTTTCTACATGGATACCAAGTTTCAAGTCAATCGGATGCATGGTTCGGTATTTATAACAAAATATCCGTAAAAACCACTGTAGATTTATATATTAGTATAGATTAACTTGAAATAACCTTAGAGCTTTGTTACCTAATTCTAAATAACAGAAAAGCAAAATGTTGTCAAACCATTTTGATATTGGAAAAATAATGGATATGTATAACCATCCTGCTATGACTGTTGCGAAGGAGTTATTTGTGTTCCAGTTCGAAGGGTGAGACAGACGTTTAACAGTAGTTTCCACCTCATGCTTCAAAATGGGCAGCGACGTTTTGATGTCTATGGGTCTAATAGTACTTAATATCACACGAGTCCTAAGCTCGTCCACCAATTTCCCAAGACAAACCTGCGTTTTTTTTTTATTGCTTAGATGGGTGGACGAGCTCACAGCCCACCTGGTGTTAAGTGGCTACTGGAACCCATAGACATCTACAACGTAAATGCGCCACCCACCTTGAGATATAAGTTCTAAGGTCTCAAGTATAGTTACAACGGCTGCCCCACCCTTCAACCCGAACGCATTTCGGCTTCACGGCAGAAATAGGCAGGGTGGTGGTACCTACCCGCGCGGACTCACAAGAGGTCCTACCACCAGTAAAGAGCTGTTGCCTGTGCCAGTAAAGAGCTAAACAGCGCGTCGTATTTGTCCCGGATGTGACGTTAGAAGATTCCACTCACCGGGATCAATATAAGAGGCATGAGCCCATTCTGCTAGCAGGACGACCGCAAGCGCCAGAAGAAAGGCGCCGGCGCGCGGCATGTTGCCTACGCACCTTCCGCTGCTTTCCTACAAGAAACACAACAACACATCAACTTTTAATCATCTACTTCAATTTATTTTTTTATTTTTATGGCTCGGATGGTTGAAGGA
The DNA here is from genome assembly GCF_030267445.1 of Bombyx mandarina. Taxonomy (NCBI): domain Eukaryota; kingdom Metazoa; phylum Arthropoda; class Insecta; order Lepidoptera; family Bombycidae; genus Bombyx; species Bombyx mandarina. The sequence continues at coordinate 17,931,243 of NC_143234.1, forward strand.
GCTCGCAGCCCACCTGATGTTATGTGGTTACTGGAGCCCATAGACATCTACAACGTAAATGCGCCACCCACCTTGAGATATAAGTTCTAAGTTCTCAGTATAGTTACAACGGCTACCCCACCCTTCAAATCGAAACGCTTCACGGTAGAAATAGGTAGGGTGGTGTTACCGTTCCCGTGTGGACTCACAAGAGGTACACATACCATCAGTAAGAAAGAAAAAAAAAATACATCAACTTCTGTTCATGATAGCCTGTGAGGTATATCTGAGATATACTATTTTAAACACAACCATAAATCATCGGTAGGCACGAATTGCGGGAACCCTGGCCGATGTAGTTCACGTTTCCGGAAGGCTTGTCTTGGACTCCGTAGACAACTTAATCAGAAGACTATAGACGGCGCAGGAATATATTTTCTGAGTTCCCTCCTGGCAAAGCGTGAAACAGCGAAATTTGAAATGGCGCTTAGCGACAGACTGAGAAGAGTTGACGTCAAAAGGAACACAAACATGATGCCAAGCGTATCATTTGCAAATATGAAATGCGACCAACGTTTTGAGCGACCTACGTGATAGTGCCTATAATAATTACGGCAAAACCCCCATTCTACACATTTATTTTGCGAAGCCATCATGCCGGCCTCAAGGATGGGATAGTCGTTATTAGACAATACAATTGAGAATTTGACACAATGTCTCAAGATAGTTTGTGAGCTACTTGAAAAAGCAAAGAGGTAGAGTGAAGCCTACTCCAACCTTCCCAGGTTAAAGTAAAGAAATCTAAGAACCTAAGCTACAGCCATCTTAATTTGGCCTAATTGCCGAACATTTCTAAGGAGGTCAAACGTCAGGTCCATAGCCGTTTATAACAATTGGTTTTTTTTTTTTTTTTCCTGCCTAAGCTGAGAGCCTTGAGAGGCTATTTCAGCGTAACCCTAACTTTTGTAGGTGAGCTCACGGGGCTCAAACCTGATGACGTTGCTAACACGAACCCTAGCAAGAGCCGTGCTTCGCAAAATCTACCACCGGATCGGAAACGCGACCCACTGAGAAGATCCGGCGAGAAACTCAGTGGGCTGTGTCTGAGAGTTAATTTACTCGTCGAGCCCTTCGTCGCAAGCGACGGGTTCGACGAGAACGGTGACCGGTGCTTGAAGTACCTAGAAGCACCGTTAGTGGATCGGGAGGATCCGAGATGACGTGTTTTGGGCGACGTCGACTGCTTTCCATTCTGTCCGCAGGATCGGGAATGTAGCTACCGGCGGCCACGATGAGAGAGTTCTCGTGTCGTGCCGCTTTATCGAAGTGGCACAATTGGAAAATTGTGCCTATATTTTTTATAACCAGTCATATTAGAACTATTTATTATATAAATGCTTAATGTGCCATCTTACAGGAAAGGGCAACAAAAACTTCGTGTTATGTTTTCCAAAAACTATATATTCTCAGTACTCTCCGTATTTATGTAGTTCACGTACAAGGACACAGTAACGCTTTCACAGTAATACAGCTTAACGTCACTCAACTGTGTTACTGTCCCACCAAGAACTATAAAATGTGAGTCACGTGTCTTCTCAATTGTAGCTTTATGGCCACTTGGATTCAAGTAGTGCGTCGTACCGTGGCCTTATTCGTAAATTGGTTTTATTTTACTTAGTAACTAAGTCAACCTTGAATACACGAAAGCTACCGAAAAGGGCAAGATAACCGGAACCTACCCGTACGGGCAGACAGCATGCAGAAACAAGAGGGCAGGAAGTAGGTAGAAATATGTTGCAAATTCTGCACAACACTTAAGACCGCGGTCCACATAAATGTATCTATAATTAAAACTACCCAAAAACAGTTTTGATTATGTGTACGATTCGTGAAAACCATATATACATACAAATACACAATGTAAAATAATAATTATTATTAATAATTTTGCTTCTGTAATTAGTTTTCTAAACTAAAATGCAAAACATTAAGAATTCAAATTTATTTCCGAAACATAATACAAACTAAAAAGAATTTGTAATATAATAATTCAGAACTCGAATATTTGCGCCTTATATTTCAGGAATATCTCGGAATTAACTGAGTTCAAAACCGCGATTTCACGCTTCGAAATGTTAAATCAAAGGACGCCCAAGTAATCAAACTGGCCCTAACTATTTCCCTTTGATCACCGCATAACCTGTTTAATCGTATCTACGGCTCAACGCCTGAATATTGGCATGGGACGTCTGTATTTTAATCGTAAATCTGATTTCGATATCACAAATTATTTTTATGGTCCACTTACAAGTTCGATTTTCTGAACTGGCAGATTTAATATTCTTGTGGTTTTTTTCTCTGGAAGTTGTCTTTTGATTTCTAGTTTTGATGAAACATCCAGATATTTCTTAGAAGCAAAGCGATAAGAAAATCTATATTTTTATAATACATGTTGACAGCCATCCAATTTTGAAATACGTTTATTGATTACGACAGGCTTATTGAATGTATAAATTTTTATAATATATTTTTACTACACGTTCGAAATATATTTATTAATTTTTAATATACATACATCGGAACTCAATGAACTTCATTTCTATTTTGGACTTTATGTTTTAATTGTCAATTATATTATTTCAGTTTTGTTCAACATTTTTATTAAACTGTAATAAATAGTTTTTAGTTAATTTGAAATTAAGCGATTACCGAAGCGACGCATCGAGACCATAGTGTGAATCATGGTGCCATGTTCCAAATGCGAAATCCAAGTTGAAATCCTATTGAAATGTTGACGAAAATACTGGAACTAGCATGTGAAAATTTTGCCGCTGAATTAAACATGTCAGTTGGAACTTACCCATTGTTGCTAAAGCACTCATTTTTTGCCACACCAAATTCGTCAAATCGCAATTATCGTCCCACAAGATGAACATTAACACAAGTCATGACAAAGTTACCAAATATTTTGTCACCTTCCCGTTTGGATGTGAGAGCAGTGAAAGCGACTGTTACTGCTAGTGGGCTACCCAAAGTTAGCCTAAGCAGTGATTCATCACCGCTGGATCGAAACCAATGGAGATTAGAACGCTACCGGACGTATCACTTTGAGAAGGCGGCACGACATGAAAACACTCTTGTCGTGACCGCCGGTAATTACATACCCGATCCTGTGGACCGAATGGTAAACAGTCGACGTCGGAAGCACTGCCCTTGTTGGGGCCAGTGTTAGCAACACTCCGGTTTGAGCCCCGTGAGCTCACCTACACGTCAAGGAGAACCTGAAATAGCCTCTCAAGGCTATCAGCATAGGTAAGAAAAAAACGGTGTATTTTTTGGACGTATTTCTTGGACCCCCGGTGGCAAACCGCCTCAAATCAGAGTGTAGTAAGTAATTAATTATATGTAGTAACTAAAATAGTAGGGTTTGCCATCATTTAATCCTTTTACTAAGGTTGAAAGTAAAGGGGAAGCTATAATGAGGGCTAGATTTTCCGTATTTAAGGATTTCTCTAATTGCTCACACACACACTCTCACCCCGAGTTTCTAAAGTTAGAGGATAAGGCCGGCGTTTCATATTTTATACATAGATATAAACGTATCATAAGTAATAACGTGTACGTGCCATTTCTATATTATAACTTTGGAGATATATTAAAATGCATCACTGTATCATTTCACTTTGAGATATTCCAAATATGTGCTTTTCACAAATTGGAATCATAAGTTTTTTCAAATTCAACATATCAACGGGTGAAAGGCTATTGGTATTGGATAGGTTTAGCCGACATTTTTGCATTTTTTCAGGAGAGCCATTTAAAGTTTAAAATTTGGAAAAAATATCATGAAAAAAAAAAACAATACTTCAGCTATTTGAATCAGATAAACATGATTGGACTTCAATTATTAAAAACATCGAATTCTTGATACTAGTACCAAATAAAATGCACCTTTAATTACAAAGATAAATGTAGCGTATTAACCGAAATGTCGCTTAAACCGAATAGCTTTTAACCTCTCGATATACATATCGACGCTTGAAAGGCAAACGTGACTAAGCGACAATGCGTGAACTTTACACTAGACTAATTTAAAGTTGAAATACCTGAAAATTTTCTATTTTAACGAATCTAGCTGTAAATAAATAAATAAATAAATATTTACTAACAATCACGCCACGTTAACTGGTCCCGTGATAAGTTCGTAGAGAACTTATGTTACAGGTACCAGATAACGGATATAAATGTAAGATTTTTATTATACACATACATATATTTAATAGACATCCATAACCCTGGAAAAGACATTTATATTTATCATACAAATATCTTCCCTTGGCGGGATTCGAACCCGCGACCCCCTTGTGTAGTGACCATGTCACTTACCACTACACCAGACGATCAGACCAGATGTAGGATGGAAATGATTTTAATAGACCTAGAAATATATATTTTTTGCGCATCGAATATGGTTATTGCCTATCATTTATGTACAAAGCAGTTATTGTCGCTTAGTCACGTTTGCCTTTCAAGCGTCGATATGTACACAGCAAAAACAAAGCGTAAGTACTAACAAGTCTAGGCCAAATTAACCCCAACGTTGCTGCTAAACCGGACTACCTGACGCCCAATTTAATTATAGTTCCTAGCTAAAGACCGAACTCAGGGTTTTAGTTTTATTTGGACGTTGATACAAGTTTTTTTTTATTGCTTAGGTGGGTGGACGAGCTCACAGCCCACCTGGTGTTAAGTGGTTACTGGAGCCCATAGACATTTACATCGTAAATGCGCCACCCACCTTGAAATATAAGTTCTAAGGTCTCAGTATAGTTACAACGGCTACCTCACCCTTCAAACCGAAACGCATAACTGCTTCACGGCAGAAATAGGCAGGGCGGTGGTACCTACTCGTGCGGACTCACAAGAGGTCCTACCACCAGTAATTATGCAAATTATAATTTTGCGAGTTTCATTTTTATTACACGATGTTATTCCTTCACCGAGGAAGTCAATCGTGAACATTTGTCACGTACGTATTTCATCAGAAAAATTGGTAGCCGCTTGCGAGATTCGAACACCAGTGCATCGCTAGATACGAATGCATCGGACGTCTTATCCTTTAGGCCACGACGACTACGAAATAGTGTATTAATTAGAGTTACTTAACAACAATTTCATTATATTTCTCATATTGCTAACGTACAAAACTGAAACCCATTTCTATTAGTTAGTTATTCAAAATAGGCATTTTAAGCGCTTTCAGCACAAAAGTAGCTTGGTAGCTAAGTTCTGAGTAGAACCCTTCGGTAAAATAGTATTTTAATGAATAAGGTACTTCTTTACCTTTACTTTCTTGTTTTGATGTGAAACTTACAAGTTTGTTAGCAGATCATAAAAATATTGAAGTATCGTCATCTAATGTGTAAGTTTCTGAGTACGGTCCTGCATATAGATCAGATTTTGCGAAAACTGATCATCTAATACCAAGACGTCGTATTAAAAGCTACTGGAACTCGAACGTTGTAATTATAAGCCTTCGACTCGAACGATAATAAAGTTCAGTTTCGCTAAGGAACAACATTGATTATACATACAAAATATAAATTGTTATTATATTTACTGGTGGTAGGACCTCTTATTAGTCCGAGCAGGTAGGTACCACCGCCCTGCCTATTTCTGTCGTGAAGCAGTAATGCGTTTCGATTTGAAGGGTGGGGCAGTCGTTCTAACTATACTTGAGATCTTAGAACTTATATGAGGTGAGTGGTGCATTTACGTCCTAGATCTCTATGGGCTCCAGTAACCACTTAACACCAGGTGGGCTGTGAGCTCGTTCACCCATGTAAACAATAAAAAAAAATGTATTACAACAAATTTCCGCATCAAGGCAGAAATAGACAATCTGTTAGCGCCTACCCGTTCTGAATTACAACCAGCAGTTATGGAAACTTATATTTTTCTGAGATTATGATTTTTATACACGATGCTATTCCTTATTTATATATGTCGGCGCAACGTCACTATTAAGTTAACTAAAAATAATTAACATTAACTGTTTCCTTAATGCTACGCATGTCAACAAACGGCTTAAGACGGTATTCAAGAGAATTCATGACTAAGCTACCCCCACTTTCTACTACGAATACGAGTGACTATTGTCGCACATAACATTCCGGTTCGAGCAGCCGAACGGAACGGAGCTCTCTGTTGTTATCTTTGTACACTTTAAATATAATAAATGGAAATTATTGAAAAGTGAGTCTTAATTACTATCACTATACAAGGCAACGGTAATGATGAAGAGAATGGCGTCAGAAACGCTGACGTCATCATTTTAAAAATACCATAGAACCAGCGAATCTGACATATACATATTTTTATTTATTTCGTTACAAAACATCCGAGTTCACAGTATGTATAAATATAAAATTTTGTTTAAAAATCATAGTGATTTAAATACGTATGTATGATCATTTCAACCCAGTTCGGTTTTCTTCATTGAATGTAGAATCAAATCCATTTTAATTAGAAAGGTAATTTAACTGTAGTCTAATCTCTAAACCGGATATGGCCATATCGCGTAATTGCATTTCGCCTTGGATCCAATTTGTTGGCGATCCGGCAGTGTCTATATTAATAGTTTGGAAAGTTAATCGAATTAATAAAATTATGGACTGTTTTAAGATTTGCCGTTCGTTATTAAGTTGTCGTCCTTGAAAGGTGAGATTATGTGAGGATTGATTGCTGATATAAATTAATTTACGTAGAATATAATTTAGAAATTGTCACCAGAACATGTACTGAAATAGAATTAACATCCCTGTGAACAGAAAGTTTAAAATTTAAATGGAACGAAATGCTACCCAAAAATTCCCCGTCGTGTAGGCAATTTAGGAAGGTATATGCATGCCAAAAACCCGATTTTATCTCGCAAAGAGTGCGCAATATAGAGAGCTGGCCTTCTTTGTTTTTCACGTTCCTTTATAGACCTGAATTTTAGATAAAAGCTCCCGAACCGATGTTGATTACGGCACGGAGGTGTTTTTGTGTATTAATAAAATTTCCTTGTCCAATGATATTTTTGTTTGTAGAATTTACTTTTATGGACAGGTTCACTTAAATTATGAAATTGATAAACTCTAGACACAATTTATCGGATTTTTTATGTAGAATCATGTGTCTTTATATGAATAATTAAAACTGATTTATGGTTCACGTACATGTCAAGGAGCAAGCACAAGTCAGGGTCAAGTGGAAACAACTTGTGAGGGCCCTATGTACCAGTGGGGCACTCTAGGTCTACAACCACAACATATACGTCTTGTGTTTAATATTGCGATTTTATTAATTGTCGTAGTTTCGAGTACTTTACGGATTTTGTGGTCTTAATTGAAATAAGACAATAAAAAAAGCAAGATCAAACCGTAAAAATTGTTTTATTAATGTCTACAAACACAATAAAAAATATCTTTATATGTTTAAGTCTTTTGAGTAAGGGCATATCACTGACCTGAATGCCTAAGCTAAGCTAAGATCAATATTGATCTATTTTGCACGTATTTGGGGTATAGGGAAGCGAGACCGGTAGAAGCGATAATGTAAAGTTCTTATGTCGTGAGTGTTACGTCACATTGTCATTACTAGTTTGAAAGTTTTGACTCTATACAATCTTGGCTTACTTTTCGTAGCTTTAACACAAGTATATCCATGTAATAATTTGAACAATTCTTTTACTAACAACGAACATTAAATATTTCTGAATTGTATCGGAAATTGTTAGAGAGAAAGAAATAATTTTATCGAACTTCTTAATCCGATCGTTACTGTGTGTAAAAGTTTCAGAGTCTTGTAAGTCGGCGTCAAATGGACTATGGACTGGAACAGTTTCTAACCAAGGGTAAACTAGGGTATTTTTTATTTATTTTTTAGGTTATTTTTCTCATATTAAATAATGATTGATCATAAATTTGGCCTGTTTTTTTCACTCAAGTTACTGAAAACATTCTGTTGTTCACTTTTAGCGGGAATTCTGATCCCAAATATAGCAATCACTACCTTGATCAAACCCTTTTTCATTTAACTACCCGCACTCGATTGTTGGATGAAACAGATCTGGACCAAGCTACCTCGCTGCCGAGGATTACGGCCACGCTCAGCAACTACCAGTCTGTACCGGTTTGTCTGAGGACCTTAAGATGCATTTACTCCTATGCTGGACAGATCACGAGAATGGGCTGTGTGTGTGGCTAAAGTGTGTTAATTTTCTTTAGGCTATTACTACCACTTCTATTTTTGTCATGAAGTATATATATGTAGAATCGGGATCGCAGCGCAAAAATGAAACTTCTTCTGTTCCAAAATCTTCTGTTATTATAATAAAAAAATATCTAGCACCTTTTTTACGCCTTAACCGTATTCGCCATCTTCCTTTTCCTCTGTCATTCTCTTTTCCCTTTCTTATCGTTTTCTCTCACTCACATCTTAAAGTTACGTTCCACTCTTTCTATACATTCCTTTCTTACCAATCTGGCATATATAATATATTATAATAAGAAATTTGAATAAAAAAATATATGTACATATAACATTTTATTTTTACTGAAGAGCATACCATCCAGTTGGTGCAACATGCAGGATGTTCATGGACGGAAGTTTTGGCGCTACGTGTTTATTTGCAATCAGTACTTATCAATTGCTATCTTTGTAGAAACGAAAAATATTAAATATACGAAATACACGAAAATATACGAATAAACACGAAAAAATTATTCAAAACACATAATTTGCAAATCCCTTTGGATATGATGAATCGTACGTGAAAAGTCAAAGAAATCACAAATTAAACGGTAGCAAAAAATCGTAAAGTCTCCCAATATGCACGTAGAGCGTAAAATATTTTACAACCTGGTGTTCATTGAGGCGCTTACTCGGAAATTCCTTATGAAGAACTGAATTTTGAAATATCCGATAGGTTAGAAGCCGTTCTAATTTTGTTCGCAATCACGGTAGTCTCTTGCGGGTCTTTTTGTTGAACTTCTTCTCAATCGTGTCACTCTTGACAGAGTGGTCTTTATTGTCATGTAGTGCAGGAGACTTGATGCGTCTCACGATGTCCCACCATCATTCCCTGCTCGAGGCCATTCATTCTACAGCACTCATTTAGGGGAGTTCCTACTGTGGTTTTAATTTAGTCGGTCCACTGCATTGGTGACCTCCTGCGCGGTCTTATACCATACACCCTTCCTTGTTGAATTTTCAATATGCTTTTACTGAATTTGCACAATGAACATGCCAAAGTCTACTGGTATTACCGATCATATTTATGATACATCCTCTTTTATTTATTTCATAGACCCAAGCTTCTGGTTCCGATCCGAGAATATTCACAATGAACACTCCCACTCACAAGGGGAATGCAAACGACGGTTTATTCAAATGCTTGGTGCACGCCTAATACGAACAGTGTCATGAATCTTCGCAAATCTCCAAATAGTACGCTTAAGTACAAAGCAGAGATTTGCTGTGTTTGGACGAAAACGTGTTCTATCTAAGCATAGGCACCTTTAAGAGTATTTGAAATTTTAAGTATCTTCTTTATTCTTTATTGTACACACAGTTAATATAATACAATAATTGCGAAAAGTTATAAAATGGCGAGGTTAACTCAACAATTGAGTTATCTACCAGCTAGCCGTTCTTAAAAAGGGATAGCTTTACATAAGTGAGAAGAAGAGTACAATCTAATCAATTTACTTATTGATACAATACACAATAACAATAATAATAAAAAAATATATATATCAATCAAGTAAAAGTATCATCAAAGCGAAGGCTGGTACGTTTGAAATTTGAAGCAAAAGTCGAAACTGTTGGGTTATCATGATCTTATTATATTATTATCATGTATCACTCACGTGGGTAAGACTTATTTGAAGTTGGGTAAACAAGCTCACGGCTCACTCGACGATAAATGATTAATACAACCCATAAACACAATGTAAATTCCACTTTTGAGACATGGAATCCCAACCTCATTGTATAGTAAAATGACTCCTGTTCCGAAAATAGATGACAGTTTCTCGGGAAAAATAGGAGGAATGGTTATGGTACGAAGACATCTTACCAAAATTATATACCGATCGATATTCGTAGTATATCATATGTGTATAGGATATGATACTCAGATAACGTTTTAATCTCATTCTCGCCCGTTATTACAGCCATAGGAAGAGATGAGGTGTTGCTACTCGTATTCTAGGTAAATAAATACCAAGTAAAAAAATTACGTCGTATCAAACTACTCACAAAATACTCTCCCGATGGAATGCATGACAAGGATAGTTAAAAGTAAAATGGTGAGACCAAAACACTCCTTGCCACTAAAATAGTATTTTTTGTGTGGTTTGCATTTATTTAGTTAGTTACTGTATCACTCTGTTTGCATACGTCGTAGGCGCAGCAAGGGAGCATCACATCTTAGGTTTCGTGTACCAATAGTTAGTAGGTTAATTTAATAGTTTAAAACAAAAAAATAAATAAGACAACGACAGCACGGAGTCTGCGGCTGAACCTCATAACTATCTTTTGCCACCCTAAGTCCGAATAAAAAGTATTATGTATCATATATCATCATCATACCATCTATCATGTCGATGTTCTGCGGCCAATTGCAAGTAGACACACTCCCTCTTTCCGAAAAATCACCCCCGCTTTAACTCAATCCTGCTCCTGTAAGGAGTTCATGCCTCGTAAGGGGTTACGACGACCCTTCTTCTTATTGCATTAATTTCTCCATATTATTTCCTTATCGCGGAAGGGAGCCAAAACACTTAGAAAAATTAATAATTGTCAAGGTATTAAAACAGAGAGATACGAGAACAGCGGCTGGGTTAAACATTAGGCCACATTCAGTGAATGTGATTGCTACAAAATTCAATTTCGTTTTCTAATAAGCCCACAGATCATCAAGCAGAGGAAATAAGGGTAACGCTCCAATACGCTTAGAAAGTTGTAAAAGGTGAATCTGCGGGGTGAGACAAGCAATTTTACGGTCGGATAGAAATCGATGCTGACTGATTGGGTGTCCTTTCGATTGAACAACGCTGAAACGTGTGTTCCCGATTTGTACAATTATTTGTCCTCATTTGTGATTTTAGCTCGTATGCATAAAGTGTGCAAACGAATTCAATTCCCGGAAATTAAATTCGTTTGCACACTTGTGTCGACACAAGTGTGCAAATCGAAACGAAACTTCGACAGCGTGTCGAAATTAAATTCGACATGCTGTCTATTGATGGCATCATGCATTGCTATGCGGATCACAGCACGGGAGATGCGCGATATATCGGCCATCAGAGTCTCTCACGGATCATGGTGCAAGAGAGACGATCAAAACTTGTGTCTGAAGTGGAGAACTCTCTGGGGCCAGCCACCGAGTGGTGTGAATTGAATTTGGTTCAATTCAACCCGTTGAAGACACAGGTTTGCGCGTTCACTGCGAAGAAGGACCCCTTTGTCATGGCGCCACAATTCCAAGGAGTATCCCTACAACCTTCCAAAAGTATTGGGATATTTGGGGTCGACATTTCGAGCGATGTCCAATTTGGAGGGCAAAGCCAAGTTGGCGTCAAAAATGCTGGGAGTCCTCAATAGAGCGAAGCGGTACTTCACGCCTGGACAAAGACTTTTGTTTTACAAAGCACAGGTCCGGCCTCGCGTGGAGCGTTGCTCCCACCTCTGGGCTGGGGCTCCCAAATACCAGCTACTTCCATTTGACTCCATACAGAAAAGAGCCGTTCGGATTGTCGACAATCCCATTCTCACGGATCGTTTGGAGCCTCTGAGTCTGCGGATGGACTTCGGTTTCCTCTGTATTCTGTACCGTATGTTCCATGGAGAGTGCTCTGAGGAATTATTCGAGATGATACCGACATCTCGCTTTTACCATCGCACCGCCCGTCACCGGAGTAGAGTTCATCCATACTACCTGGAGTCACTACGTTCATCCAGAGTGCGTTTCCAGAGATCTTTTTTGCCACGTACCATCCGGCTATGGAATGAGCTCCCATTCACGGTGTTTCCCGAGCGCTATGACATGTCCTTCTTTAAACGAGGCTTGTGGAGAGTATTAAGCGGTAGGCAGCGGCTTGGTTCTGCCCCTGGCATTGCTGACGTCCATGAGCGACGGTAACCACTCACCATCAGGTGGGCCGTATGCTCGTCTGCCTATACGGCAATAAAAAAAATTTATTACACAGCCTAAGTGGAATATATAATAAAATTTAAAACAAACATAAACCATTGAAAATTATAAATACATACGCGTTCATTCTAATATGTTTGTTCATACATAGCCTCCAAATTAAGACTTATAATAGACTAGCTTTTGCTCGCGACTCCGTCCATGTAGAATAGTTACTTTGGCATAACGCTAAATTTTACCCCCCACTTCATTTACGTAGAAAGTGAAAATATTTTTGAATTATAGAATGTTAAGGAGCTATTTAAACACCTATTTTGAAACATTCTTTATTGATGCACCGCTATCTTACCGTGATGTTATATAGTTTATAGCCTTTCTCAACAAATGGGCTATCTAACACTGAAATAATTTTTCAAATCGGAGCAGTAGTTCCTGAGATTAGCGCGTTCAAACAAACAAACTCTTCAGTTTTATAATATTAGTATAGATACACGTAAATAGCCCCTAAATTAAAACATATAATAGATTTCATTATAAAACAAAGGACACTGATATCGGAGAGATCGTGGCAAGTGTAGCTGGGTAGATGTGTACCTAAGAAGTACTAAGAGGTCAAGATAGTAGCCAATTTTTGCCACATGGTCTAACAACAGCTGGTATTTCATTCTGAAAGTAATCTTTCCGGTTAGAAAATAAACGAATTAAATGGAAATAGTTTAAATATATCGCATTAGTTCCTTAAACAAACAAATACCATAGCTCTTGACTACCAGTAGTTAAACATGTTTCCCGGTAACAGTTATATTAAAACTATTCGTGCTCTGAAGCTTTATAAGCTATTAGTTGATTTGTAGATACGTTCGTATGTAATATCACAAACTAGCGAACACAATATCGTACTTATTATAAAAGACACACTCGACGTTGCCCGGTTTTTTTTTTGGTCAGGAGGAAATCGCCGGACTTCCGCCCTCCACTGGGAATAGAGGGCGGGGCATGTCGGAGTCGAACTGACTAAAACCTCCTGTCGCTCAACAACCAACGTCCGAACCTCGCATGAGACAGAATTCATGAAAAGGCAAAGGGGGGAAGTGAAGCGTTTAGTGCGGAGCACATCTCTCCCATCACACAAATATTATTTATGATAATAAACTTCTTGTGTTAATCCTAGTCAGGTCATAAACTATCTTTGTGCGAAATTCTATTATTGCACGAGTCAACGAAAACATACAAACTTTCAAATAGATATATAAATTATAAGGCAACTCAGAAGTTATACTCTTAAAACTTGTCTAATGACATATACTCGAGGTGACGTTATCTCAAGTTGTAATCATAATTGAGCAAGCGACCCTAATGACTCGTAAAATTTTATAGAGTCGTCGAGTGAGAATCGATTTAAATTTAAGGCGAGACTTGAAAGTGAGTTTATGAAATTTTAGTTAATGAATGTAGCTGGAGGATTTACTAGTAGCAAGGCGTCTTATGACCACACGTTCAAGTACCACTGCCCTGCCCATTTCTGCCACGATGCAGTAATGCGTTCCGGTTTGAAAGGCTGGACAGCTGTTACATAATATATAATTGAGACTTAAGCTTCATGTTTCAAGATTGGTGACGTCATTCACGTACTGATGTCAATGGACTCCGTTTAACATTTAACACGTGATAGGCTATTAACTCGTTGACGTTGTGTACGATAAAGTTTCTCTTATTTAATTAAATGGGTCGCGTACCTATCCGCTTGTTGCCGATTGACTAACGGAAGCTACAGAACCCACAAAGTGTATTCTGCTATTAAGAGACATAATATGAAAGTGTCTTTACCATTGCCATCATCATTTCCTGTACGTGTTACGCAACTGTCAATATATGATCAGCTGCAAACTTAAGTTTGGAAATTCAGTAAAATGGGTATTTTTGTTTGTTTAAGAATTTTAATGAAATTCAGTTTGAAAATTGAATTTGTTTAAATATGGCATTTTCCTTTACTCTTGCTGGAACTTTTTGCCTTTTGCTGTATTTTATTATTCTAGGTCATTGGGAAATGCACTATAGGTTTTAAGAACAAAATATGGCTGTACTTTTTATTTCCTTAATTGCATCCAAGTAAGCCTTCAAATGTGCTTCTAGATCGTAAAAACTTCACCACCGATTCGAATTGTAGTAACAGTATCCTGAAGAATAGCTAAAAACAATCAGAGCTTGTTGCTCGATTCCAAAATTCTACACATCATACACAAAATATTGTAATACCAAAACATATGACTGACTGGCTATGAGATGAGAGAGATTTGAACCAAAAGAAATGGCCCTGGATTACCGAACGTTGGTTAAAATATTAGAAGCTCAAATTCAAATTTAATAACTTTCGTCATTTAACTATTAGCTACTTTTGGTGCTAATGATTAAACTTTACTTTAATTTTAAAACGGTTCCTATTTAAATCCAAATTACATTTCATATTTCCCAAAATAATCTATCCTCAGTCACTCCACCCCTTATAAAATCAAAATCAGAATGAAAATCTGCTCTATGTCACCTTAACCTCATCAATGAATCAGTGAAATCATCATAATCATGTTCATGATTGTTACTCTGCGGAACTTAGATACCTCCATATGTATTAACTGACCTAGTCGGTAATGGACAACTTCCAACGCGCGGAGTCGATATAAATAGAGAATCGATATTCGCTTCCGTCGATAAAATTCGATGACGTGTAACTTATACTACTTTACATAAATAAGCTTGCACTCGTATTATTGTAATTTTTTTTTTTAAATATGTAGCTTTACTGTCAATTACCTAGTTCCGAACAATTTAGCGAATAAAATAAATCAGTTTTTTCAATTGTCACCATAGGCCTTGAATACAACGTTTTATTTCTTTTCCAAAGTGGTCCAGTATTAGCGTATTTTGATTGCCCATCAGAACAAAAATAACTAAGGTTCTACAGGAATTACGTAGTTCTAATTGAATGACGTCATCCATTTTAAGACGTGGCCTGGGAGTCCTAGTTGCACATGACTGCTTTGTATCAAAAATAGGTAGGGTGTTGATATAAATCCATTCAGGTTCACAATACCATTTCAGTAAAGATAAGTTTAACCAATAGTTATCATTACTAGTGTCACAATCTCGATAAATAATCAACTTCCAAAGAGCACCGGCAAAATTTACCGTCCAACAAAAAACCCGGATTAACATTATCTTAAAAACCGCGAATGATTGACTGACAATATCTGCTTAATCCGGCGGCTTCTCTCGACAAAGCTATCATCGAAAATATCTGAACCAATCTAAAAAGCCGGTCACAACCAGTTTTCTTCGTCAGAACCATTAATGAAAGAGCATTTTTAAACTCTCTCTCCTCGAAATGCGTCCAATTCTGGTTATATATCGTTAGCTTTACAGCAACAGCTGTAAATATAATTAGATTTCTTAACGTAAAGAGGTCTAGAGGGTATTGTGAAACGTCCTTTAAAAATTACAACAATATTAAATTTGACGTCTATTTAATTTGTTTTGACGAAAACTAAAATAATGTTGTTAATGGTAGGAACTTTATATTTAACCCATTTATTTTTTAAATTGAATTATAAAATTAATATCCTAAAGTGACAAAAAGTTGATTGATAATGATTTCAAAATCGGTTCCTAGAGTCCGCTGCGGATACATATATCTCTATCAATAGAGCTGTAATAATAGAGCTATTGCAGTCTTGGCTATTTCTGTTCCGAAGAAATCAGAGGCTCAGTTTTGGAGAGCGAGATACATATCTGAAACATCTCAAAATCACCCTTAAAATACGTATCTGGGAGCGACTAGAATTTAGGATGATCTGGTTAGTTGAAGCCGCGCTAATCGTGACGTTTGAGCGACCATTCACCCCACCAGGGGTAGAGCATCATGGCGTAATGTAGTTAGTTGAAAAACAATAACGCAAAAGTAATCACCTTAAGGAATCCGAGGGTAGATATAGCAAAAAGGAAATGATGTGGAGAAAAATATAAGTTAATTTGGGAAAAGCTCATTATTCAAGCAATTAAAATTTATGCTATTATCAAATCCATCCAAAAAATAAATTAATGAGCCTCTATGGCGAACTAACTTGAGTTGAAGGATCTAGTGTCAAATGCCCATAGTTATATCTTAAAGTGAAGACCATACAATTATCTGTCTAAATTATTCCGTAAAGTCGATAAAACAAAATTGATTATATCTTTTAACGTCCACCTTAAGCTAATTACTCAACACGACTTCTTATTTCATTAACTTGATTAAATTTATTCGAAATGTTACAGAGTACGTATAAAAATTTATAGGTACCTAATAAATTACTTCACAGAAATGGTAGATACTCTCCTGAAGTTAAGATTTTTTTCCTTAAGTCCCTAGAGGAAGGAGAGAACAGTAAGGGCTTTTA
This sequence comes from Bombyx mandarina, assembly GCF_030267445.1. Lineage (NCBI taxonomy): Eukaryota > Metazoa > Arthropoda > Insecta > Lepidoptera > Bombycidae > Bombyx > Bombyx mandarina. Next base: position 17,947,854 of record NC_143234.1, read on the forward strand.
ACAGGTAAAGTACATTCGAACAGACTAATAAATCCGGTAAATTGAGTTACATTTTTCGAGACCTTTTTTTATTCTATTCAAGTAACGTAACTAGATAAACTTGTAAACTAATTTTTCAATAATCCAACTGAAGATATCCAATAAGTAAACTTTATTACAAAGTTAATTTAAAATTATTTCTACCTATTCGTTCGTAGCCTAAGGAGCTATTCCAGATTTTCGGGGAGGGGTAGGTGAGCTCATGGGCTCAGCCTGAAAGAATTTACTAACACTAATCCTAGCCTGAGCAAGAAGTACTTTACCAACAGATCGGAATTGAGACCCACTGAGAATATCCGGCGAGAAACTCAGTGGGTTATATTAAGGTTAGCATTTAAAATTTTATTTTATAATAATGAAAAGTTATAATTTAGAAAGTCAAACTTTGATCTTATTTGTTAATGTGGTATTGATGGTCACCGCTGTTCGTGGACATTAGCAAAGACAGGAGAAAAATCAAAACGCCACCTGCAGCCGAAAACTGCAAAAACATTTTTCAAAGAAAGACATACTTGGGAAAGGCGTGAAATAATATTTGAAACCTAGACAGCACTAAGACAAAATTATAAGACTCAAAAATCCAAGACGTGAATGGAAGTCCAGTGATTTCCTGCTGTTCACATCGTGACTGTGATTTCTCGTAACCATAAAAAATCATTAGGATCGCGTGTCACATATCTACCTGTATGGAAAAACCACTCACAAAGAATTTATATTCCGAGCATTTCAATGTGACCGTACATTAAAAGCTACGACACATTTTTTTTATTACAAACAATCGATCAAGCCGAGGGCAGACGTTTGATAAAATACTTACATGACTTGATGATAACGAACCATTATGATATTCCGTACGAAATAGTTTTTGCAATGTTACCTGTATTAAGATGAAAGCTTTATGGTGAGACGATGTTATCTATTCGAGAATCAATGTTTCCTTTGCTCAAAGAAAAAAATTTTTTTATTCAACTTGGAAAACCAACTAAATAACTGACCTATAACGTACTCATGAATAAAATCTGGAATAGTATGTATTATATAAGGTCAGTTTCTTATTTAAAACTACAATCAAATTTAATATCACTACACAATATAAAACAATAAAATTTGATATTATATAATATCTTATTATGTACATTCAATGAAAGCGAAAAAATAAATAGAGAGAAGAGGTATAGGAAGTAAATCCATCCATTATTATTTTGAATACTTTATGGAATACTATTACAGGTGACTCCAAATAAATATTTGACGGTAGTTAGAACAATATTGAAATATTGACGAATAAGAAATCGGATGACCACAAAAAATGTAAATTATTCAAAACTTCGGAAATGGTCAAATTTTCATGAGAAATGCGATATTATAGCCGTAAAATGTTAATTAGGTATTGTTATGCGCTGGGGCTCGGGATAAATAAATGTTCCACCAAAGTACAACTTAAAACTGTATTGATCACTAAGAACACATACAGAACATTTTAAAATTCTCAATTCGCTTCTTCCACTTCGCTTCAGTTCACTGTTTCGCTTCGAGTAATTCCGATTACTAACTGCTATCTCTGTAACACTTTTACTTTCGATACGATATCCCTAGAATTATCGAGAATATTCCACACAAGTCGAGTATTGTGTGTTTCCGCTATCTAACAATAGATGGCGTTGTGCTTCTCGAGCGTTCTAGATGCTACTAGATCCTTAGATATCCGTTCGGCCATTCGGCGATAGATGGCGTTACTCTTACCGGCGTAACAGTATCTTAATTATGTCTACGTCCCACGAAGTCTGGTGATAATATAATTTTTATGTCTAACTGTCCATTTGCATGTTCGCGCACGTCTCCGGAAGAGATACACGGATTCTCATACAGCTCCCAGTTCTCAGACCGAAATTAATTTGGAACAGAATCTGCGTTACTGGACAGGTATCGTCATTTAAAGATATTTTAAATTCCCTTTAATACTATACGATATAAGAAGTTACATGGCGAGTAATATTATTACAACGATGGCACCTCTTTGTGGCTGTTGCGTTTTTACGTTCAAACACTGAAACAATTTTGTACATGATAGGTATCTATACTAATATTATAAAGCTGAAGAGTTTGTTTGTTTAAACGCGCTAATCTCAGGAACTACTGGTCTGATTTGAAAAATTGTTTCAGTGTTAGATAGCCCTGTTGGATGCTTGGGTTTATTTAATGAAACTTCCACAATCGATTTTGTGCTTGTATTTCCTTTATACAGGTTTTTGTAAATTTTTTACGTTGCGAACAAGTTAGCTTGGCGCGGCCATTAATTGAAGTGTGCGGTGTAGGTAAACATAAATAAAATTTCAATATTGCTCAGTAAAATTTCGTAGGCGTTAACAGGCCCATTTATCGAGGAAGGCTATAGACTATATAACATCACGCTAGATCCAATACAAGCGGAGCATCAATAAAGAATGTTTCAAAATCGGGGTTTTTTTAACTTTTGAGAGCTTCCGCTGCGTGCGCTGCAGAAACGGTTAAAGTTTCGCTAAAATAATGTATGACAGAATAATTGTTCCCCTTTAAAAGATCTAAAAAAGTCCGCGACAGCATATTATTATGTCTACATGTTAAGGTTGGCTCACTAAAACCTTTTTTTAGGCTAACCAAATTTGTTCTAAAATAAAGCATTATTTTTGAACTATTCCACGCGGACGAAGTCGCGAGCAAAGCTAGTATTTTATATTTCGATATGGAAATAATTTTAACCTTCAATAACTATATAGAATAAACTTAATCCCGCTACTCAGAGTGAGAGAGACAGAGAGACTCAGAGAGTATATAACTACGACCTATAAACTATTTACAAATTCATGCCACCCCGCGACTATTTTATTTGCCAAATTACTTTCGCGAGAAGCCAAAAAATATTCACTTCGTCTACAATAACGTAAAGAAAATCGATAGATCCAAATTTACGTTACAGATGGATAGATTCAGTATAACATTCTTCGCAATTTCGTTTGAATTCGTTATAAAGATAAGAAAATTCTACAGGTCTAATACAATTTGTTGAGCACGAACATTAACTTTCGTAAATGTGAATTCGAACCTTGAAGACTGGCAATACTACGAATCTGTGTTTATGTACTTATATCTCAGAGCAAGTAAAACGTAGAATAAACTATTCGTTATAGAGTATAATTTTTAGATAGATGTCTCGCTTTCTTTCTTTCTTGTCGAAAAAATCATGGAGACTGATATAATCTTAAAGATAACGTATCTGAAGTCGTCGTGGCCTAACGGATAAGACGTCCGGTGCATTCATGTTGAGCGATGCACCGGTGTTCGAATCTCAGGCGGGTACCAATATTTCTAATGAAATACGTACTCAAAAATGTTCACGATTGATTTCCACGGTGAAGGAATAACATCGTGTAATAAAAATGAAACCCGCAAAATTATAATTTTCGTAATTACTGGTGGTAGGACTTCTTGTGAGTCCGCGCGGGTGGGTACCACCACCCTGCCTATTTTTGCCGCGAAGTAGTAATGCGTTTCGTTTTGAAGGGTGGGGCAGCCGTTGTAACTATACTTGAGACCTTAGAACTTATATCTCAAGGTGGGTGGCGCATTTACGTTGTGGATGTCTATGGGCTCCAGTAACCACTTAACACCAGGTGGGCTGTGAGCTCGTCCACCAATCAAAGCAATAAAAAAAATATGTTTCTGAGCCAGTATTAGTCGCAGTATTTTCGTCTTCTTCGACATAATTGAAATTATTAATCACGCGTTTTTATTGTCAGGATAATTTATTCGAGTTTTCTCATACTTTGCAGTTTCGTGATCACGGGCGACTAATAACACTGGAACAATAACACGTACTGCTGTAGACTAGTACAAAAAGTTATAGCAACTTTTACGAACACGTCTTAATGATACAAACAAACATTAATAGCCTAATTGATCGCATAAACGTCTGAAGTTAAGCCAACAATGTGCTTTCATTAGTGGAATCAAATTAATTAGTTCGCTACATTAACATTATGATGTCGGGTGACCTCACCGGCCCGAAGCCTTAATTTGCCTGTTGTTGAAAAGAAATGACCAATCCCGAGTCCAATAAAATCAATGCACATTTTTTTATTAAAAAAAAAACAGTGATATTCCAATTTATTTTTCAATAGTGTTTCTAATTATAACAGGCGTTAAAAATCTTCTTCCTTGGTTCGTGTACCTTCAGTAGTAGCTTTTAAAGAATATTTTTAATGGGCTATCACTCCACTTTTTCTATTTTCGGTACCGATTTGTGCTATAAATAATGCAATTCAACGAGGTAATTGTAGTCACAAAACACTTATTATTAGAATATCGTCTTGTACCTTTTTTTTTGCCTAGATGTGTGGACGAGCTCACAGACCACCTGGTGTTAAGTGGTTACTGGAACCCATAGACAACGTAAATGCGCCACACACCTTGAGATATAAGTTCTAAGGTCTCAGTATAGTTACAAAGGCTTTTTTTTTTTTTTTATTCGGGCCGGGGGCCGAACCTCCTACGAGGTCCCCGCGCCTAGGGGGCGCGCGGGGTATGTGAGACTCAACGATCTGCAGGTGTTGAGAGCAGATCGCGGGCCCAAGGATTTTAGGGCCCACCCACTAAACGACTCCCCTGCACTCTTACACCCGACGTCCGATCTCCGTCCGGGGTCAGAACCCGTTCAGAGTAGGGGGGTTCCCGCGGTCAACACTACAACCAGACACGCGGCGCCACCCCGAGGACGCCCGACCGACGGGTCGTCGAGGCGACAGTCGACGACCAACGACGTCGGTCTCCGCGGATAGTTACAACGGCTGCCCCAACCTTCAAACCGAAACAAATTACTGCTTCACGGCAGAAATAGGCAGGGTGGTGGTACCCACCCGTGCGGACTCACAAGAGGTCCTACCACCAGTAATTACACAAATTATAATTTTGCGGATTTTGATTTTTATTACACGATGTTATTCCTTCACCGTGGAAGTCAATCGTGAACAATTGTTAAGTACGTATTTCATTACAAGAATTGGTACCCGCCTGCGGGATTCGAACACCGTTGCACCTCATTTCATTTACCCTGTGATGTCCGTGAGCTGATCGTCTGCTTATGTTATGCAACGAAAAAGTGTACAGAACCAAATGGAAGGCGCGTTCTATTTAAAGCCTCCGTCTATTTATAGTTCCAACCCTATCTGGCGCACAGCCACTTCCGCAAGTGACTCGGGTCGGCGAATTAAAAATATACGACGGTCACAAAATACAAATCGTGATAACGTCAACTCGGAACGGTTATAAAAACCGACATGAACGTACATATTTATTTATTTACGTATAGATTGTGAGCTTTTACTTGTAATAGGGCATATAGGACGGCAGCTACAAACAACCCGTATGGGTAGGTACTGCTGTTTAATTTCTGCCAAAAAACAATCGTGCACTCGGTTTTGGGAGTAGAAGAACGGTAGAACTAATCTCCCAAGGTCAACGGTTGGTCCAGTGACCACATACCAGCAAGTGGTCAGTAAGCGTGTGTCAAAATCACGGTACACTTGATGTTAGATTACTACAGACATTTACTTATAGCTCTCCTTAACACTGACGCCCAATTTGAGCCGAAACGCAATGTCGAAGTTACAAAAAAATTGTAATTAATGTTTCCGATTTTGAATGTTTAACAAACCTCAAAAAAAAGGACGAGAGTTTTTTGTTTTTATAGCTGGTACTTCTAATGCGGTCCTATTTGAATGTTATCAAGATTCGAGCAGTACTTCTTACTAAGAGTTATCCACAAAAAGTCATATTTAATGGACTTCAAGCACATCGATGATATTGTTACGCCGGTAAGAATAACGCCATCGATCGCCTAATAGTCAAACGAATATCGAAGGATATAGTAGCATCTAGAACGCTCGAGAAGTACAACGCCATCAATTGTCAGATAGCGGAAACACAATACTCGACTTGTGTGGAATGTTCTCGATAATTCTAGGGATGTGGTATCGGCTATAAAAGCGTTACAGAGGTGGCACGCAGTCAGTCAGTAATCTGAACTATTCGAAGCGAAACAGCGAACGTATCACCTGAAGAGAAGGGGAATAAGTGAATTGAGAATTTTAACTGTTCAAAGTGTTTTTTATTTATTGCTTAGTTGGATGGACGAGCTCACAGCCCACCTGGTGTTAAGTTAGTGGAGCCCATAGACATCCAGAACGTAAATGTGCCACCCACCTTGAGATACAAGTTCTAAGGTCTCGAGTATAATTACAACGGCTGCTTCACGGCAGAAATAGGCAGGGTGTTGAATACAGTCTTTAGTTGTACTTTGGTGGAACATTTATTTATCCCGAACCCCAGCGCGTAACAATATTCTCATGTAGTTATTTTTGTTGAAGTAGGTTTTCTTTTTTGTTATATTATAATTTTGTTTTTTTATTGATTTCGTAAACAGACGATTATACGAACAGAGGGCCGAGTACTCATCGTCGTTTATGAACGTAAACTATATCAGGATCAGACCGCTGCTCACTGTGATATTGTCTAATACTACCATTCTGTATATCGACGCTTGAAAGACAAACATGACTAAGCGACAATAACTGCTTTGTACATAAATTATAGGCAATAACCATATTCGATGCGCAAAAAAAATATATTTCTAGGTCTATTAAAATAATTTCAATCCTACAGCTAGATTCGTTAAAATATATATTTTTTCAGGTATTTCAACTTTAAAGTCTACAGTAAAGTTCACTCATTGTCGCTTAGTCACGTTTGCCTTTCAAGCGTCGATATTTAAACTTCAAATTCCCTGTTAATACGTTCTAATCCGAAATGCAGAAAGCAAATTAGAGTTTGAGTATTCGTGGAGCTCATTCTGTGCAAAACCTGTATCGTAAGCGCCTATAGTACTAACTACTACTACTGACGCTTGGCTTTTCAGATAATAAATGTAAAAGTTAAAATTATTAGAAGAAGCTACAGTTATTTATTCCATTATTTGTAATTCATCAAGCACATATCCGGTTACTCGGACTGCCCTATTTTTATAATAAGAAGTCACTTAGGAATCACCTCGATTGATAGGTTACGGCTTATTAAACTAAATTACATTTTACATGAAATCTGAATATAAAACGGGCTTACCTTGAAACATAGAACCTTTGAGGCAAGGTAACCTAAATTATTTTAGTACCGCACTCGTAAACTGAGCTTGAGACTTAGTACGTTAAGCAGTAAAATAAACGGAACTTAAGGCTGGAAAAACTTGCTGTCCTGCTCGTGCGTACCAACATTACAGTTAGTGCGAGCAGCGCAGCGTTTACGGTTCATAATTTTGAAACTAGCAGTCGCATCACGTACATACGGTCGCGAGCATTGTGGACACACCCTTTCGATTACCCTTCTGGCCTAAATGGGACATCGAAAAGGATAAAAAAGACCTTACAACTCGAAATAAATTCATTACGTATGAACAAGTATTTTTGTTATTTCAACATTTTCGATTAAATTATTTGTTGTTATGCAATAACGGATATCAAACTATAATTATTATTTCTTGCCCTTACCTTATTCGCTAGTAACCTAAGGGGCAATTCTAGCGCGGACGGATAGTCAACCTGATAGAATCTGCTAACACTAGCCCTAGTAAGAGCTTCGCAGAATATACCAGCGGATTGGAATCACGACCCACTGAGAAGATCTGGCGGTAAGAAACTCAGTGGGCTATCTGAATTGTATTGGAATGCAGTTATTTCTACCCTTCAGAAGAAAATGCACGATTTTCATGGAACAGGAGTATATTAGTAGTTAAGACACGGCTAAAATTAGACAAGACCGAATTGATATTCAAAGATCAAAATGTTGGACAAATATTCGCCTAATCCGTCAAGATGATAGGAGAAGAAATTTTGTTAGCTCTAGGAAACCCTAGTCTTATCTTCAGATTTATAGCCGATCAGACCATAGATAAAAATGTAAGACGAATATACCTATGATTCGTTTCTAAAAATTGGTATAGTAGAAATACAATAGGAAATTTAATATACCAAGAAATTCCATCTATAGTCAAGGTAATCGTACAATATTGTTGTCGCCTGTACCTGCGTGCAGAGCTTCTGCATTGAGCACCGCAGCCTCTGTCGTGCCTGCCGCTCCCGTGTCGCCTATACTGGCGAGAAAAGCTGCTGCGTCGTCCGCCGTGACCATCGTTTCAGCTGAGCGATCATCCGCGGCCTCCGTCGCGCCCTCTAAAACACCTACACTTGCTCGTAGGTCGCCTGCACCCGCCTCCTCGTGCTCCGACTCTGACTCGGACATGGAGGTCGACCTCGCCCCCGCCTCATCGACGGATGGATTCACCCTGGTACAGAAGGGTAAGAAGCGTGCCGCGGAGTCTCGAGCTCCCGCGGCCGCTAAAATTAGCAAAGCCGTGAACGCGTCGCGCCCCCGCCCTCAGACTCCCGTTGCGCCCCCAGCCCGTGCCACTCCGTCGCCGCGTCCGGTGGCACAAAATAAAACCCAGACCCCTCCCCCGGTTATCCTTCAGGAGAAGGCAGCTTGGGATCGAGTTTGCCTGGCCCTTAAGGCCAAAAATATAAATTTCACGAATGCCCGTAACCTCGCGAACGGCATTCAAATTAAGGTTCAAACACCCGACGACCATAGGGCCCTCTCTTCTTACCTCCGTAAGGAGCGTATAAGTTTCCATACGTATACGCTCCAGGAGGAGCGCGAACTCCGCGTTGTAATACGCGGAATCCCTAAAGAGTTAGATGTAGAGCTCGTAAAAGCCGACCTGTTAGAACAAGGCCTACCAGTGAATTCTGTGCACCGTATGCACACCGGTCGCGGTAGGGAGCCATATAATATGGTTCTAGTCGCTCTCCAGCCTACCCCCGAGGGTAAGAAAATCTTTAACACACAGACCGTCTGTAGGCTCTCTGGTATCGCTGTCGAAGCCCCCCATAAAAAAGGCACTCCTAGCCAGTGCCATAACTGTCAATTGTACGGGCACTCTTCCCGTAACTGTCACGCGCGCCCCCGATGTGTTAAGTGTTTGGGCGATCACGCCACGGCCCTCTGCGCTCGCGACCAAAAAACCGCGACGGAACCGCCTAGCTGCGTCCTGTGTCGAACACAGGGTCACCCCGCAAATTACCGTGGTTGCCCCCGAGCCCCTAAAATAAATCGCCGCGTCGCCCGCCAAAACCGCCTCCGAGCTTCCGGCCCAGACATCAAAGCCTCGGCACCCTCTGCGTCGCAGGCTAAGCCAGCGTTCGTTCCGGCGACGGTGCCCAGTGTCTCGGCCTGGGCAAAACCGCTGCCGTACACGAACACGGCTACAACTCCCTCCTCCGCGATTCGTCCCGCCCCCGCGACTCGTCCCTCTCCCGCGACTTGCCCTCCGACCGCGTCCGACAATCTCGCTTTAGCGATCGACTTCTTTCAGTCGATCAACTTTGAGCGCGTTAACGCTTTGGGCGACGCCATTCGCGCTGCCTCCACTGCACAACACTTTATCGCCGTTGTGCAGGAATACGCCGACGTATACGCGTCATTAAATACGTACGTCCTCCCCTCACTCCGCCGGTAATCAATGGCGTATATAAGTAGAATAAAGCCCCTATCCGTAACGATAGGATTTTTTAACGCTTACGGTCTCGCAAATCAACGTGATCAGGTTTCTGACTTTTTGCGTGACCACCAAATTGATATCTTCTTAGTGCAGGAGACCCTACTTAAGCCCGCGCGCCGTGACCCTAAAATCGCGAACTATAACATGGTCAGGAACGACAGGCTCTCTGCCCGTGGTGGTGGTACCGTCATTTACTATAGAAGAGCCCTGCATTGCGTCCCGCTCGATCCTCCCGCGCTCGCTAATATCGAAGCATCAGTGTGCCGAATCTCACTGACGGGACACGCGCCGATCGTTATCGCGTCCGTTTATCTTCCACCGGATAAGATCGTTCTAAGCAGTGATATCGAGGCGCTGCTCGGTATGGGGAGCTCTGTCATTCTGGCGGGCGACCTAAATTGTAAACACATCAGGTGGAACTCACACACCACAACCCCGAATGGCAGGCGGCTTGACGCGTTAGTCGATGATCTCGCCTTCGATATCGTCGCTCCGCTAACCCCGACTCACTACCCGCTAAATATCGCGCATCGCCCGGATATACTCGACATAGCGTTATTAAAAAACGTAACTCTGCGCTTACACTCGATCGAAGTAGTTTCAGAGTTAGATTCAGACCACCGTCCCGTCGTTATGAAGCTCGGTCGCGCTCCCGATTCCGTTCCCGTCACGAGGACTGTGGTGGATTGGCACACGCTGGGCATCAGCCTGGCTGAATCTGATCCACCATCGCTCCCGTTTAACCCGGACTCTATCCCGTCTCCTCAGGATACCGCTGAAGCCATAGACATCTTAACGTCACACATCACCTCGACATTAGATAGGTCATCGAAACAAGTTGTAGCGGAGGACTTCCTTCACCGCTTCAAATTGTCCGACGATATTAGGGAACTCCTTAGAGCTAAGAACGCCTCGATACGCGCCTACGACAGGTATCCTACCGCGGAAAATCGTATTCGAATGCGTGCCCTACAACGCGACGTAAAGTCTCGCATCGCCGAAGTCCGAGATGCCAGATGGTCTGATTTCTTAGAAGGACTCGCGCCCTCCCAAAGGTCTTACTACCGCTTAGCTCGTACTCTCAAATCGGATACGGTAGTAACTATGCCCCCCCTCGTAAGCCCCTCAGGCCGACTCGCGGCGTTCGATGATGACGAAAAAGCAGAGCTGCTGGCCGATACATTGCAAACCCAGTGCACGCCCAGCACTCAATCCGTGGACCCTGTTCATGTAGAATTAGTAGACAGTGAGGTAGAACGCAGAGCCTCCTTGCCACCCTCTGATGCGTTACCACCCGTCACCCCGATGGAAGTTAAAGACTTGATCAAAGACCTACGTCCTCGCAAGGCTCCCGGTTCCGACGGTATATCCAACCGCGTTATTAAACTTCTACCCGTCCAACTCATCGTGATGTTGGCATCTATTTTCAATGCCGCTATGGCGAACTGTATCTTTCCCGCGGTGTGGAAAGAAGCGGACGTTATCGGCATACATAAACCCGGTAAACCAAAAAATCATCCGACGAGCTACCGCCCGATTAGCCTCCTCATGTCTCTAGGCAAACTGTATGAGCGTCTGCTCTACAAACGCCTCAGAGACTTCGTCTCATCCAAGGGCATTCTTATCGATGAACAATTCGGATTCCGTACAAATCACTCATGCGTTCAACAGGTGCACCGCCTCACGGAGCACATTCTTGTGGGGCTTAATCGACCAAAACCGTTATACACGGGAGCTCTCTTCTTCGACGTCGCAAAAGCGTTCGACAAAGTCTGGCACAATGGTTTGATTTTCAAACTATTCAACATGGGCGTGCCGGATAGTCTCGTGCTCATCATACGGGACTTCTTGTCGAACCGCTCTTTTCGATATCGAGTCGAGGGAACCCGCTCCTCCCCACGACCTCTCACAGCTGGAGTCCCGCAAGGCTCTGTCCTCTCACCCCTCCTATTTAGCTTATTCGTCAACGATATTCCCCGGTCGCCGCCGACCCATTTAGCTTTATTCGCCGACGACACGACTGTTTACTATTCTAGTAGAAATAAGTCCCTAATCGCGAAGAAGCTTCAGAGCGCAGCCCTAGCCCTAGGACAGTGGTTCCGAAAATGGCGCATAGACATCAACCCAGCGAAAAGTACTGCGGTGCTATTTCAGAGGGGAAGCTCCACACGGATTTCCTCCCGGATTAGGAGGAGGAATCTCACACCCCCGATTACTCTCTTTAGACAACCCATACCCTGGGCCAGGAAGGTCAAGTACCTGGGCGTTACCCTGGATGCATCGATGACATTCCGCCCGCATATAAAATCAGTCCGTGACCGTGCCGCGTTTATTCTCGGTAGACTCTACCCCATGATCTGTAAGCGGAGTAAAATGTCCCTTCGGAACAAGGTGACACTTTACAAAACTTGCATAAGGCCCGTCATGACTTACGCGAGTGTGGTGTTCGCTCACGCGGCCCGCACACACATAGACACCCTCCAATTCCTACAATCCCGCTTTTGCAGGTTAGCCGTTGGGGCTCCGTGGTTCGTGAGGAACGTTGACCTACACGACGACCTGGGCCTCGAATCAATTCGAAAATACATGAAGTCAGCGTCGGAACGATACTTCGATAAGGCTATGCGTCATGATAATCGCCTTATCGTTGCCGCTGCTGACTACTCCCCGAATCCTGATCATGCAGGAGCCAGTCACCGTCGACGCCCTAGACACGTCCTTACGGATCCATCAGATCCAATAACCTTTGCATTAGATGCCTTCAGCTCTAATACTAGGGGCAGGCTTAGGGACCCCGGTAACCGTACTCGTCGAACTCGACAAAGAGGTCGACGTGCAACCTAACCCATGCATCAGCCCGCTGAGTTTCTCGCCGGATCTTCTCAGCGGGTCGCGATTCCGATCCGGTAGTAGATTCATTCGCGAAACAATTGCTCTTGAGTTGTTAGGTCTCCTTCGGAGGCGCTCGGGCAGTTGTTAGCAAATCCCACCCCTCTTGGCTGAGCCTTTGCTCGCCCACCTGTCCTGGTGAAACTGGAAAGGCCTTCGGGCCACCAGTAAACTTTCAATCATAAAAAAAAAAAAAAAAAAAAAAAAAAAAAAAAAAAAAAAAAAAAAAAAAAAAAAAAAACAATATTGTCGACAAAGATCTTTGCATGTGACACGTATAAAGGGAAACGCCCTTTTTATTCGCGTGATTGTAGTGTTGCCACGAATTTAAATTAAGAGTAGATAACGTTTCGACAAAGAATAATTAGACAAACAGTGACTTAGTTGTGTTTGGATTTCATTGCTTTGTCGTAAAACAGAACGCGCTCCGAGCAAAGGGATTTTCAAGTCGACCTATTCACGAATGCAACATTTCGAACTCGCATCACAAGTTCAAAGCTCTCTTGTTTACTGGTGGTAGGACCTCTTGTTTACTGGTGGTAGGAACTCTTGTTAAGTGGTGGTAGGACCTCTTGTTTACTGGTGGTAGGACCTCTTGTCTTACTGGTGGTAGGACCTCTTGTGAGTCCACGCGGGTGGGTACCACCACCCTGCCTATTTCTGCCGCGAAGCAGTAATGCGTTTCGGTTTGAAGGGTGGGGCAGCCGTTGTAACTATACTTTAGACCTTAGAACTTATATCTCAAGGTGGGTGGCGCATTTACGTTGTAGATGTCTCCAGTAACACCAGGTGGGCTGTGAGCTCGTCCACCCATCTAAGCTATAAAAAAAAAGCATTCGAAAATCAAATCTAAATTTCCTAGTAGCGTTCCGTGTACCCTATCTCGAAAGTACAATTTCTATCATGGTCACCGCACCACCTAAGCTCACAACTTATTCGTTTTCCGTAGTTAAGACCGGATTTACGAGTCGCGTGTGACGATGCTCTTTTCATTTGAAATAAAAGGAGTAGCTATTACTCCATTCGATTTCTAAAACGCTTTAGAGCTATGCGACTCGAAATTCGAATGCACGTTTTAAAAAAAAATTAAAGCTGATCACGCCAATGATTTTGTTTGCGACTCTATATCTTAACCCTTTTAGTTTTCATTTCGCTGTAGATTGACAGACGAGCTTACGATCCGCCTGACGTTAAATAGTATCCGTAGCTCTTAGAGATAAAGTGAATACCATCTTCAACATGATTGGTATACTGACTGCTCAACCCGAAGCTAAAAGCAAGTCTGAATAGAAGTAGAGATGGAAATTGTGCCCATCAGCGCGATCACCTAGACCACCAGTAAACCAATATAAAATACCAAGATAACGTTACATTGAACGAACAAGAATAAACTATTCGCTTCCATCAAGAAACTGATAAAACCATTCGTTCGTATTAAACTTGAAATTCCTCGAATATTCTTAAATTTAGTCTATTTTCGTTCTTATCCACATAAACCTTCGATATCTTACCCGCATAGCGTCTCGCAGAGTTTTGAAAATTAGGATTTCTAGTTTTATAAGTTACGTCAAACACGAAACAAATTTGTATATAGCTGTCTTAACTTTGAACATAAGACCTTTCTCTCACTGACGGTAAGATCCACGCCGACATGTACTTGTTGTTTCTATCGGGGGGCCATGGTGCGTATGAACTTGGAAGTTTGCGTTTGAAATAGAATAATAGTTATTTCAAGTTTTAGTCCTCGTCTTAAAGCGAGCGACGACATCCACGTCATGATGTTGTAAGGATAACCGCTTAACATCAAGAAGTGTACGAGCGTTTGTTCATTGAAACTAAATTGTGTGATTTAACCATTGTCGCTAAGAATGCGTGATGCTTATATGAGATGTTACTTTCCAATTTGACCTCAAATATTTCCTGGAAGAATAGTGTCATAGATGTCAGTTGAAAAAGTACTTGAGGTGGAATGTATTGTGAAAATGGACTGATGGGCCAACTTACTTATTCCTGTTACGAAACAGCCGTGAGCTTCGGTTCAAAGGGTTCAAAATACTCAAAGAATAATGGCACTTATTTTTCAGTAGCCGCAACGAGCTTTGTAGATAGGAATATTATAGTACTAGAAGGAAGAAAAAGTAGTAGCTAAATCAATTGTATTTATAGAATAATGTTATAACTCGTTACGTAATAATGTAAAATTGAATTTGATGTGCGACAAACAAATATAAATAAATTTAAAGAGTTTTGATTGATAAAAATAATCGCATTCAAACCGAAAATAGAATTTTATTTGAATCAATCCATGAAACAAAACGAAAACTTTTATTAATTAGTAATGAATCAATAAATTCACATGTCGACCTAATTGTCAGGATGGCCGAGCGGTCTAAGGCGCCAGACTCAAGGTATCCCCTTGCTCGCTATGAGCGAGTCTGAGTTGTTCTGGTCCTCTCTGAGGGCGTGGGTTCGAATCCCACTTCTGACATGCGTTTTTTGTGCTTTTTGTAAATATTTATTTTCTTATCTAATTTCACACTATGTAGAAAAGTGGGGTTTATTTTTCTCTTTTAGTAATTTTAACACGCTTTTATTAGGTTGGTATGTATGTTTACATATAATGGAATCTTTGATTGTCATTTTCACAGACTTCAAAATGTCCCATTAACTTGTAAATTTTCACACGTATTTTCACACGACTAATTTCAATACAATATTTTTTACCTTGACCGGTATCAAAAGGATAAGTAATAAAATAAGATGAAATTAACAATTGTTCGTTCTATTTGCTAATGAAGCGTTTTTTTTTTTTTGTTTTAAACCACACATAATTTGCTGGGTATCATCGATTGTGTAAAACAATTGACACGATAACCCTCCTATCTATATAAAATCTATCTATCTACCTATATATAATATCTATATTTTATCTATATCTAAATCTTATCGTGGCCCCCGCTAACGACGTATCTGATCCAGGCGACGAGGAAACAAAGCCGCCGTCGTCCGAAGCATTTTTTTTATTGCGTAGATGGGTGGACGAGCTCACAGCCCACCTGGTGTTAAGTGGTAACTGGAGCCCATAGACATCTACGACGTAAATGCGCCACCCACCTTGAGATATAAGTTCTAAGGTCTCAAGTATAGTTACAACGGCTGCCCCGCCCTTCAAACCGAAACGCATTACTGCTTCACGGCAGAAATAGGCAGGGTGGTGGTACCTACCCGTGCGGACTCACAAGAGGTCCTACCACCAGTAAGAATCTACCGGGTTTCCCGCCGGATTTTTTCAGTGGGTCGTGATTCCGATTCGGTGGTAGATTCTGCGAAGCCCTACTTTTGCTATGGCTAGTGTTAGTGAATTCTCTGAGACTGAGCCCATGAGCTCACGTATCTGGCTGAAATAGCTCCATAAGCTACCAGCGAATAGGTAGGGGGATAAAAAAAAACAATTGTGTTAATTTATCTTGCTACTCTTAGTCTGGTCGAATTTAGTGTTCCGTCGAACTGTTAGAATGTATCACTTCGGAATAGATTATTATTGGAGCGGCTCTTTAAATCGTAACGTAAATTGCTTTGCATCTAAAATAAACCGGTAAGAGACCATGTAGCAAGGTATCCTAGAGAAAATACCTAACAATTATATAAAATAATAAATCAGACCTTCGTGAGTAGCAGAACTAAAGGAACTATGGCATTTACTGGTGGTAGAACCTCTTGTGAGTCCATACGAGTAGGTACCACCACCCTGCCTATTTCTGCCGTGAAGCAGTAATGCGTTTCGGTTTGAAGGGTGGGGGCAGCCGTTGTAACCATAGTGAGACCTTAGAATTTATATCTCAAAGTGGATAGCGCATTTACGTTGTAGATGTCTATGGGCTCCAGTAACCAGTTAACACCAGGTGGGCTTTGAGCTCGTCCACCTAACTAAACAATAAAATAAAATAAATCTTACCAAAAAAATACCTCCAGTGCCTAAAACTGAGACGAAACAGGAATACATTTGACTTTTAGTAACCTTTCACAAACATACTAATTCGCGTATGGACACCGTACGGAGATGGAAGCTACATACTAATATAAAAGTCAAACTTATAAAGGCTTGTTAAAAACTCGTTTTCCCTAATTGTAGAGCAACTTGTAAGCCTACACAGGTACCATTACCCTGCACATTTCTGATGTGAATCATCAACTCATCTGAGAGATGGGAAAACCATGAAACTATAGGACTGACGCTTAGAAGTATTTTTTTTTTTCATTGCTTAGATGGGTGGACGAGCTCACAGCCCACCTGGTGTTAAGTGGTTACTGGAGCCCATAGAAATCTACAACGTAAATGCGCTATCCACTTTGAGATAAGGTTAAGAAGTTCTAAGGTCTCAAGTATAGTTACAACGGCGGCCCCGCCCTTCAAATCGAAACGCGTTACTGCTTCACGGCAGAAATAGGCAGGGTGGTGTTACCTACCCGCGCGGACTCACAAGAGGCCCTACCACTAGTAATATCTCAAGGTAGGTGACAGCATTTACGTTAATTATGTCTATAAACTCCGGAAAAAAATTAACACCAGGGAACAGTGAACTCGATCACCCGTGGAAGCAAAAAACATAGCAACAAGATGATCGGATCTTCCATGAGTTTATAAGTGTTGGAAAGGGGTCAACATTTTCAGTGAAGTCAACCAAATTCGCTTATCGACTTGACCCTTCGATATCGACCCTCTTTAACAGAATTACTTAGCCGCAATGATGTACAGTAGGAAGTGGATTTTAGTGGTTCAAATTCGACATTCCTTATCTATTTTATTTATTTATTGCAGAGATAAGTAAGCGGGCTTGCGGACCAAAGCCCGTAGGCGTCATAATCTGAATGCCGTCACTCACTGGTGGTAGGACCTCTTGTGAGTCCGCACGGGTAGATACCACCGCCCTGTCTATTTCTGCCGTGAAGCAGTTATGCGTTTCGGTTTGAAGGGTGGGGTAGCCGTTGTAACTATACTGAGACCTTAGAACTTATATCTCAAGGTGGGTGGCGCATTTACGTTGTAGATGTCTATGGGCTCCAGTAACCATTTAACGCCAGTTGAGCTGTGATCTCATCCACCCATCTAAGCAATAAAAAAAAAGAAAAAAAAATCAACTTGAGACATGAGGCCTATGCCTCAATTGTATAGTATATCGGTTGTCTCGCGCCTCACACAGAAATATATCTGGCTCTACTTTTAAAAAAACGGTTTTAACCCGCTGTTATGGTCATGACTTGTTTTTACCATTTTCAAACGTACGGATTAACTTACACACGTATACAATAATTTTATTACTTAACCTAAACGGCATGACTGGGTTTTTTTGTTTTAATAATTTTCATTTTTTAACCAATTATATGTGTATCTTCTTTTGAGTTTAAACACTAGTTTGTTATGATACACTGTTACGAAAAATATGTACTGTGAAATGTGTGTGCAAATCACAAAAATATGGTCACATCCTTGTGATTTGCACACACATTTCACACTAAAATATTCTATACGAAATAACCTTACAACCTTATATTTACAATACTTTATCCTTATCTTTAATCTTGTTTCGATTCACGCGACATAGTTTCAGAAACTAAAAGCATTTTGTCTTTCATGAAAAAAATATTATGTCACTCGAAAAAGTTTTGATCCCCTGTGTGAACTAAACGAATTCGACTGTAACATCTGTCACATTAGAAAAGTTTTCAAACGAAAAATGTGTATATCATGAGCCTTCAGTAATAAATAAAGTATACACAGTGTCCCGTAACTCATACGGCGAACTTCTATAGAATTAGTAGAAGTACAAATGAGCAGTCGTTCTATCTTCTCATAAAGAGCCTGTCACAAATTTACTAAAAAAAATCGGTTGTCTGTAAAGTCGGTTTACTGACGATAGTTGAACGTGACAACGTCATAAGAAAATACTGATGGAATGGTTTCATTTTTCAATTATCGCAATTATCGTTGCTATATACAATTGACACTACATTCACTTTTAACTGAACTTCATACTTGACGAAAACATGTAAATTTATTATTGTATAGCAGCTGTCCACGCGGATGCATCGCTCACTCAAGTAGGAGAGAGACAGATGTCGAACGCTGCCGAACGCGGAGGCCGATTGTGCCTCTTTGTCGTTCGTTGCGCGCTCCCGCTTGCACTTCAAGCCTTAAATGGAACGCCTCAGAGCGAGGTAACGCCGCATGAGTAATGTTTTTTCGTGCGTGCAGCCGGCTCCATCGAATTATAAGACGTTGTCACGTCAAAAAAATAACTTTTCGTTTATTTCAATTTACACTCTAAGTTTTTACAGGAAAATATTAATTTTACATGTATACATCTTCGTTAAATAAAATTTAAAACGATTACGATCCAAAATTGAAACGTCGTATTTCAATAATCGGATCGGACAGTTTAAAAGGCCATAAATTTTATAATAACTACAGCTTCAGACTTCGATAGCGGTCTCATAAAACTATTAACGGTGTTTTAATATCAATCGTAACGTTTTCAATAACGCCACAATATCAAAGATTTAGAAGTTAGATTAAGTGCAGATCATTAAACGATGAAGTCTCACATTAAATTAGATAACTTAATGGTACTCTTGGGAGTCAAGTCACGAAGAGTTGGGAGTTATCGTAACGTAAAACGTTACCATAATAAGATAAGATAAAACGCACTCGGAAATTCGTTCCTATTTTGATTCGTCTTGTAATTTATATGAAAAAAGGGTGCGTGTACTTATGTACGCGCGTAAGAAGTTATATTTTATTTTTATTAAATTTATATCTTTTTTTTTTAAATATTAACTAATTAGTAATACATATTTAACGTTAATAATTTAATAATATTTAGTATGAATTATATTAAATAATAATTTTGTCATTTATATTACTAAATAATACATACGGATAGTTAACCTCAATTATATTGGAGCACTTGTGGGCAACTTCATTTCTGTTAATTTTGTGTCACGGTGCGCGCGCATCGTAAAATTTTACTCTCATCAATTTTTCATAACGCGCCTAAATAAGTATAACTTAAAAAAAAAAACTTCTTATGTATTACCAGAATTCTCTCTACTTCTGCCTAGAAGCGTTCGTTACAGTTCGAACTTCGAAGTCGTCAAACCCTAAAAATTAGGACGCACGGCGTGCTAGTACCTACGATGCGACTGAGAAGTTATCAAATCCCGCAGCGAGGTACCGAGTCTGCTAATGAAATGCGTACTTAACTCATGTTTCCGATTGACTTTCTCGACAAAGGAATCAGATCGTGTAATAAAAATCAAACCCGCAAAATTTTTAATTTGCCTAAATATCACTATACAATTGAGATACCACTATCTAAAGACTATAAACTTGATATTGGTTGGGTGGTGGAATTCAACTTGAGATATGCTCAAGTGACCAATTATCATCGTAGTATATTTACACGACTAGATAAATAAATAATAATAAATATTTACTAACAATCACGCCACGTTAACGCCACCTGGTCCCGTGCTAAGTTCGTAAAGAGCTTGTATTACAGGCATCAGATAACGGAAATAAATGTAAGATTTTTATTATAAACATACATATATTTAATAAACATCCATAACCCTGGAAAATACATTTTATATTTATCATACAAATATCTTCCCTTGGCGGGATTCGAACCTGCGACCCCCTTGTGTAGTGACCTTGTCACTTACCACTACACCAGACGGCCAGACGGTAATAAATAAATAAATGTTGTCACTTCACACAACTCAACGAAGACCTGCGACTCATGTCTTCAGGTGATTCGAGGAATTTACGTCGAAGCTTCCTACTAATCTGTAGCTATAAAGACAAATCCACTACCAATCTGCAATCACCGCATGTTATTGTCAGTACAAGGTTACTTAAGTTGCATTAGACTTTCTGATATCCGATCATGCACGTTTTAGAGTCTGTGCTTAAAGAGTATCTTAATAGACAAATGAAGCAGAATATTGTATACTTACGATTGATAGACAGTCAATTTTCGAACCTTATATTTAAAGGAACGTTACTGACCATTTCTTTTATTAATGCTACTAAAATAGCAACTAATGACTCGAATGTTATATATGCCATTTTCAAAATCATAGCTTGTAAAATTTCTATTTCGTATATAAACTGTAACTAGTAACCGTTGTCTTGCTTTTATTAAATGATGCCATAATAATGATGCCATTTAATGATTGTCATCTTACGATTCTTCATATGGTAACGGTATCTTAGTAAACAAAAGCTCTTGAAACATTTATCAAGACAGGTTTATATGTCTTCAAGCTTATCTCCCTAAGCAAGTTACCCTAGACACACACTTTCACGCGTTCAGATATCACGCGTGAAATTCTTTATACGAAAACTTTTGACATTTGCGGGCGAATAAATCTTTCTGTTCGTGCATTTCAGAAAAATAACGCAAGTGATGTTTTTATGCGGAACTTATTCTTCGTCCTGTCGAAGTTCCGACTTGAATTTATGTTCGGCCTTTTGTGTTTCGTCTCAACGTTCCTGGTTTCTCTAATATTCGCGCACTTCGTCTTGATAGTTACGCAGATCGGTAGCCCACGGCCAGCCTTATCATAAGTTCTTGCCCCATAGACACAGCTCATTGAGTTTCTCGCCGGATTTCCTGAGTGAGTCGCAATTCCGATCCGGTAGTAGATTCTGCGTAGCATTACTCTTGCTAGGGCTAGTGTTAGCAAATTCTCTAAGGTTGAGCCTGTGAGATCACCTATCCGTCCGGGCGTAACTGGAATAGCCTCTTAGGCTACCTTTTTTTTTATTGCTTAGATGGGTGGACGAGCTCACAGCCCACCTGGTGTTAAGTGGTTACTGGAGACCATAGACATCTACAATGTAAATGCGCCACCCATCTTGACATATAAGTTCTAAGGTCTCAGTACAGTTACAACGGCTACCCCACCCTTCAAACCGAAACGCATTGCTGCTTCACCGCAGAAATTGGCGGGGTGGTGGTACCTACCCGCGCGGACTCACAAGAGGTCTTACCACCAGTAATAGCGAATAGGTAGTGAAAATTAGTTAATTTATCGAATTTAAACGATACATATAGAAGAAGGAAAATCGATACGTTGATAGAGCAGATTTAACATAGTAGAAGTGAGCTCTTAGGTTCTGTTGACGACTGTGTATGGTCATATAGGGAAGAAAACCAAACTACGCAAGGAAACATTGACGTCCTTATCCTGGTGTGCTCTGTTTCTAGCATTAAATTTTAGCTTTCTTTTATTTGATACCTAGTTTGTTGAGACAAAAATAACACCCAAATTGTCGATTACAATTTGATATTCAACATTCCTTTTGGTGTTTCAGCAGAGTTGTAAGGGTCGTTGTCATGAGTTAACAGATTTATCTTTGTCCCGGGTAACTATTTTGAACGGATGACATACCCGGAATCAAATTGAGCCTTTAGATCCGATTAGTGATAGTTCAAGATCTAAAACGGCATTATTGGCCTGTCATTTATTTGCTTTGATGGGTTTTAGCTTGTCGTGTCTCCAAGTGCGTACCCGGATTCACGTTCTTATTCCAATGAGCTCCAGTAATTACTTAGTACCTCATCTGTTGTCCATGGCCATAAAATATTCCATCTAAAATTAACACGTGTGGGTTTGTTTGTAACCAATTCTAACGCATTTTTTTGGATTAGTTGAGTTGAATTTTTTTATAATTGTGTTTTATGATTGTTGGTATTTTTAGAATGATTTTTGTCATAGTGCTTGTTGTACTTTCGTGAATCGTAAATAGTTTTAACAAATTGTTTTTCTCATACTTCTAGCGTCTGGAGCGCCACGTGATTCTTTATCTTGTATTGAAGAAAAGCTGAGTATGTAGAACTTTATCAAAACCTCTTCTTTGTTTCCACCTTATCCCACTAGGTGGGGTCGTCACAGCGAGTTTTCTATACCATTCTCTTCTATAAGCCGTGATCTCAACACTCACTCCCCTCTCTCTCATATCGTTATTCACACACTCCATCCATGTCTTTTTCAGTCGACCTCTTCCCCTCTACCTTGCACTACCATTTCCATACATCTCCTAGTCACATTCATCTCGTCTCTACGCATCACATGTCGAAGACATTATCAAAATTGAAAACAAAAAAAATCAAAACACTATTTCAACGTTCCGATCTCAAATAGAATTCGTTTTATCTCTAACGAAACTAATAAAGCGGCAATAAATATAAGTATGTAAATAAGGACCGGTTTCACTACGGTTGTCCAGTATACCATTCTTTGAGTAACGTTTATTGGGTCTCACGCTCGCGTATATTTTATTGTCGGCCGTAAAAACGGTTACGAGGCACACAAACTTTTACAATATGCGTATGTTATTTTATATGAAAATATTATGTGGTACGGCTTTATGTCCTTGTTATAGTTTGCTGCATTAGCGCATTATAACGAACGTAGCTTTCGGTGTACTTTTGAATTTAACAACGAATTTCAATAAAGCATACATTATTACCCAAGCTAATTATAAAATATTATAGAGAACGCACACATATTGCATCAGATTAAACATATTTGTAGGGAGTATTCTATTGTGATATATATGTATGTATAAAGCTCCATTGACCATTTAATGCTGTCAGGTCATCCAACCAACCACTTCCAGACATTATCTGAACATCCGCAAATCCGCAGTCATCGAGACACAGGTTTTGTTTTAATTTATTATCTGCAATCAGAATATTCAAGTGTGGGTATTATACTGTTTGTCAAGAGATTTCTTCAGTGACGGTAACTAGCCTTATATATAACAAAGTCCCGTTTGGTTTACAATGTTCTTGAGTGAGAGTAATTTATCGTAGCATCTGGTTAGCATATTTGCAAAGCACATCTTTTTTTTTTATTGCCCTTGTAGGCAGACGAGCACACGGCCCACCTTTTTATTTTTTTGGAGTTTACTCCTTTAGAATCGATTTACATATATAGGCCCGGGGTATGAAAATTATGGGGACCAAAATCGTACTAGCATGTCACACGAAATGCGTTATGCGCATGTCACACGAAATGCGCGCCGGGCTGCTGCGCCGGCAGTCCGCCACAAAGCCTCGTACTGATCGCGCGTTTCTCTCATTATTGTATTTTCATATATTTGTTAGTCGTTTGTTTTGTGTCTCGTTAATTTGTTAATAATCTGTAGTGTATCGTGTTGTCGTAATATAGAACTATTTCTCGTATTGTTTCGTTTAATTTTTTATATCCAGTAAACTCCAGTCGTGCGTCGGAGCGGACACACACACTTTTTTTATTGCTTAGCTGTGTGGACGAGCTCACAGCCCACCTGATGTTAAGTGGTTACTGGAGCCCATAGACATCTACAACGTAAATGCGCCACACACCTTGAGATATAGTTCTAAGGTCTCAGTATAGTTACAACGGCTGCCCCACCTTTCAAACCGAAACGCATTACTGCTTCACGGCAGAAATATGCGGGGCGGTGGTACCTACCCGTGCGGACTCACAAGAGGTCCTACCACCAGTAATTACGCAAATTATAATTTTGCGGGTTTCATTTTTATTACACGATGTTATTCCTTCACCGTGGAAGTCAATCGTGAACATTTTTGAGTACGTATTTCATTAGAAATATTGGTACCCGCCTGCGGGATTCGAACACCGGTACATCGCTTCAACACGAATGCACCAGACGTCTTATCCGTTAGGCCACGACGACCACAAAACCACCACCTGATGGTAAGTGGTCACCGTCGCTCATGGACGTCAGCAATGCCAGGGGCAGAGCCAAGCCGCTGCCTACCATAAAGTACTCTCTGTAAGCCGCGTTTGAAGAAGGACATGTCATAGCACTCGGAAAACACCGTGGAGGGGAGTTCATTCCAAAGCCGGATGGTACGTGCCAAAAAAGATCTTTAGAAACGCACTGTCGATGAACGCAGCGCGTCGATGATCTTCGATATTTCTCAATGAATTTATTAATCTCGTGCTTAATAGTTAGTAAAAAGTCTGTTGAAATAGCTACCTCTTTGATGTATTTACGTATATTCGCTTTCACAAATTTTTATTTGTTATAAAACCTTAATAGAAACCTTAAATAAAATTAGTGTTGTTGACAACGGAAAAATGTTAGAACATCATGACATTCAAAACGTAATTTGTCACGGAACATAAAATATGTAACTCTGCCATAATCTGCGACTTTACTGGTAACCCTCATGAAAATGGGGGAATCGTGTGAAAGGGTGATGGCGCGTTAACGAAATTGCAAATCGGGCAAACGTTAGGGACACGACCTTCATTCTCGAGACGAGGCAAAAGTTAACCCAAAATTGAATAGCTCATGCAAACTATGTATTTTGTGTATGTAACTTAAAACAAATTAGAGGTGATGACCTAATTTATGCTTTGTATCTTTCAAATGTAGACAGACAAACAAAGAATGAACATCGTTGCACGTGGACATTGACAATGTCACAGACACAGCCAAGGTATTGCTTACCGTTCAAAATTCCTATTCAACATAACACCATGGAAAGAGGTTCGTTATAAGAGTTCAATTGTGCTTATTAAAAAATGAAATGCACTGTAATTGAGCATAGTAGTTTCTGATAATAGAGACGAGCTATGCTTTGATGACGATGGTGCGAAGGTAATAAAATGCGACGGAATAATCACGAATAATTCTTCAGAGCCCGCACTAAGCAAGCAAATGGATAGTTAGAAATCACTGTATAACGAATCACAATACACTTCTATTTTTTTCCCTACCGAATCGGTGGTAGCCTACAAGGTTATTCCAAATACGTGCAGACTTGTAGGTGAGCTCACGGGGCTTAATGTTGGAGGACTTGGTAACACTAGCCAAAGTAAGAAAAGTCCTTCTCTGAATATACCCCCCGAATGGAATTACTACCCACTGAGGAGATCCGGCGAGAAACTCTGTATAAATGGGTTGTCTGTCGGGATTACTATAGTTTCTATATCAGATTTTGTGTATAGACATAGATATAGTGGGCCACTTAATCTTGAACGGCTACCGGAGCAAATAGAAGACATCTACTGTGTGACGAAATGAGATCGGTATCTGTATTTTGACTAATTCAGTTTACGGTGTTATAAAATATAAATAACAATTCATGTGTATGTACAACACCAAAAATCATAAGAAAACTTTTTTTTAAAAAAACAACTTTTCTGCCAATCTATCGGTTAAAATTTTCACACATTATTGCTTTAATAGACTTTTCCGTTTCATTTGGACATAACGATTACCCACTTAAAAATTTAGTCTAAATAATTTAACTATGCTAAAACGCGACAAAATTAGAGACTAGTGTTGATATTTTCATTAAATTACAAATAGAGTTAAATCGGTTCTGACCATACAATTGATTTGATAACAACGAATTATTGACTTACAAGTCTCACTTAGTTCTAATAATCGCTGGGTACCTATGCAATATGTGTGTGTTTTTATTTATTTCAATAGGGCATTACAAACCTAAGCAGAGTTAAGATCCAATGTTCATGCCCTCGTGACTGATGCCCTACAATTAGTAAGAAGCAAGTCATGTACCATCGATTTAAAAAAAATAACAATATTGGCCATGAAAACTAACCTTAAAAGTAAGACAAATAAAACAGTAAAGTTTGTCGCTATTACTCGTGCAAATTCTGGCAACCCTCAAGAAAATGGCGACCGTTCATGGACGGGTTGAAAATACAAACTCAGCGAATGTCAGCCAGTGATTCATCATACTTGAAGATCGCGTTGTGTCGTTTATCATGTCAAGTCCTAAGAACATTCCCGATAATAATTTTGGTATTAAAACACTTTTAACTAACCCTACAACGCTTTTTGGTCTCATTATTTAGAATTAATATTAATAATTTGGTGAATTTTAGCTATGTTCGTTTGTGTTATAAGTAAATTTTATATATCCAATATCGAAATGTTGGAGGGACTTACAATGTACTTTTTCATATTACCTACCATATTATGATTCGTCTAGGTATTACGATTGTTAACTATACACAACTAACTAATATTTAAACTTATTTAAACAAATATTATGATGTAAAATACATTTACTATGCAAGTTTATGTATTATTTAATACCATTAAGTAAGTTTTTGTTAGTTTTTAAACCTTCAAATAGTATGTTTCTCATTCCATATCCTGTTCTGGGATTTTTGTACATATTTTATGTTACTTTTCCTGAGGCTCATTTCTACAGTCTCTTTAAATGATTGCAGTGTGTCGGTCTAATTTTATTAACTTAAATATTCTAACTACCATATTATGTTCTCAAAAATTAACGTGAAACTATAAATGCTGTGAAAGGAATGCATGAAGAGTGTCACGGCGATGTCAATCTTCGGATAAGCAGTTGTTATTTTCGTGTCTTTTTTTTGTTTTTCTGGAACTAAGACGTCAAGGATTTGATCGTTTCAGATGGCGAAATCTAAAAACAAGATAACAATTGCGACATCCCAGTACGTTTCCTAGTGAGTTCATAAAAACGAGTATTTGGGATTTTCTCGATTTCTATTTGTTCACGCGTCGCTTATCTGATTGAATTACAAGTTTGTACGTTGTTGTAGGTACACAGGGGATGGTTTCTGGCATTGCGCCATCAATGAATTATGGCGTGGGATAGCGACCCATCTGATTTCGAGTAATTACACCAGATTAAATAGAGCCATCTAATGAAATCAAATAAAAATCTCAATAGAATAGCTAAACTGTAACATACGATCACTTTCCAGTAGAACAGGCAAGAAATTATTACTAGGATCCGAAAAAAAAAATTTTTTTCATCGATACCTCAGAACACTGAATCAGCGTTTGTAGCTCGAATACTATATTACAACGATCATAAAATATGTATGTAAATGTTATGAGTACTCCACCGTCTACTAAACTGCGTAATATGCTAAGCTGTCAACTGTTACAGCGAAAGAACATTCGAGGCTTAACTAAATACGACTCGAGGAGCTGTCCTCAACGAAGGACACTCAAACCGAAACATCTTACAGACTCTTTGCAGATTACATCTAATATAACTTAATTTTCGGGACAATTTGTAAAAATGTACTAGTATTTTGTGCGATTTTCGCGAGCCGTAGAGATATTTAAAACTAATCTTACATTTTTATTGTCATTATAAAATTTATTTCCGGCATTTCGAATATTTCACAGTTTTCTCGGTCCAGGATAGCCACCCGTATTTTATTATAAAGTACTGTACGTTATTTCAGGTAGTACTCTATGCTTTTATGTGAACAATAAAGTACACGAAAATACTTTATTTGGCATGATTTGGATTCTTTGGAATTTTGAGTAGTTTAGTCATATGTATTTTTTTTCCTTAAGCGCAATACATCGATTGCTCAATCGATGTCGCCACTCGCCAACGCCATGTCACTTAAGCATTCGTTTTTTTAACAAATATTTCTGTACTTACTCTCGCAACTTAACCTCAATTGTCAACAATGTCACTGTCATTAATTGTTACAATTTCTGATTTAATTTATTCAGTTCTAATAAAAATATGTACATATTTCCTACCTATAATAACCAATGTACTTTATTTGCAAAAAAAATATCTGGCAACCCTAGTCTAGGACGACAGTTTCCTTGTAAAATTAGTTCTAATTATGATAATACTACTACTACTTACTACTATTAGGTACACAACTCAATCGTATTTGAAGTATACTATCCTCAATTACTATCTCACAAAAAGTTCCTGTCCCACGCGTTATTTCCTCTCGAGATTTTAGAGCGTATTCTAAGCACGAGTTGGTGGTGCCATCATTCAATCTTTTCAGAAAAGCTTTCAATACGTTCTGGTCTTAAAACGCATAACCAAACTTTCGAAACTTTCATCTCATGTCGAGAATGGGTTGCTAAATTCAATGGGCTTTATAAACCACTTAATGTCTGGTGGGTGGGCAACAAAAATAAACTTTTCATTAGCTACATAAGTTAACATAGATTTTCGAGATGACACGATAACTAAAATACGAGGAATTTAAATGGAATTTCATTCGCAATAAGCCCGTCGACATGATTAACTGGTTCATTAGTTGCACTTTAACTGTGAATCGAGTTTACTGAAATGGAAACATTCACACGCGTGCTCACCACTTACATAACTAATTTTACTGTTAATGAATTACCAGACCTACCAGACTTACCAGACAGAGCATATTCGACATGGCGTTTTTGAATTAAATATTTTTTGTTCGCCCATTTTTTTATTTTGCTGAAGCTGGACAGGCAAAGCAAGTGATGGCTCATTAGACCCAACATGAACAGCACCGTCCACTGTGTAGACAGCCGTTGGCTGAATTGTTATTGTAAAATAACCATCCTACCCTCTCACCGGAAACAGAGAGCGGGGCCAACCTTCTCATGCGAACTTATTATGTAGGGCACACATTAAGCACACCAGTACCACCACCACACTAAGTACACCAGCTTTTTTCTCAAATTCCTTTAACCTTTAACCGCAATTGGAATTCCAGAACAAAAAATAATTTCTAGTATTTCCCCTTGATAGCTTGAATCTAATTTTTTGGGATGAGGACACTCGTTCTACTTTTAAATGGAAAATGCGACCTCATGTCTATTGAGACAATCTTCTTTCGTTTTGATGTCCATGGGCTCCGGCTACCACTTAACACCAGTTGAGTCGCGATCTTCTTCTACCCGCATTTGCAATAAAATAAACCGCTGCATTCCATTTAAAAAAAAAACTTCTTTTTTTTGTAAACGAAAATTGAAAATTTCAGTATAGACTACACAGTAAAAACAAATACAGGGGCAGTTGTCCGTATCAACAAGGCAGCTTTCATTTTGATGTTGATTAACGAACTCATCTCCTTGTAAAACTTTCGTGTTTTTAGAATATTTTATTCTACATCGTTGAGTTCAAATTAGCATTCACGTCCCTTTGAGTGTGGAACTCTCAGTACTTGAGAACATTTCACATAGAAACAACCCTATTCTTAATTTGAAATATTTAAATGAGTTATTTTGAATTTAAAAATATTTAAATTATTGTTGTTTGTATATATAGTGAACATATTAGCACACCAAGACATAACATGAGTGGACGAGCTCACAGCCCACCTGGTGTTAAGTGGTTACTGGAGCCCATAGACATCCACAACGTAAATGCGCCACCCACCTTGAGATATAAGTTCTAAGGTCTCAGTATAGTCACAACGGCTGCCCCACCCTTCAAACCGAAACGCATTACTGCTTTACGGCAGAAATAGGCAGGGTGGTGGTACCCTACCGCGCGGACTCACAAGAGGTCCTACCACCAGTAATTACGCAAATTATAATTTTGCGGGTTTCTTTTTTATTACACGATGCTATTCGTTCACCGTGGAAATCAATTTGACTATTAGATTCAATCAAGATTCAATCATTTTCCAAGATTTTTCAAATTCAATTTCCAAGATATTTCGAAAAGGTTTTTAATACCCTTGTCACATATCTCAGTACACGAGCGCGGCTTCCCTAATAATATTATGCAGCTACCTAAGCCGACAGATAAAATTTTACATCGAATACACCCAAGTCGTTGCTACAAACAAAACGGAGGGTAGATCTTCTTTTCGATTTTGAATTACATATACTTACAAATATACTTACTTACTTATATTACAACATTATTTATAAAAAAAACTCCAAAACATTCGGATTAAAATGCAAATGAAAATGGAATGCCATCATCGATACTAAAAACAAAAAGAATCCCGAAGCCACTTCAATTTTCATTAAAAGCATTTGAAAAAGAAAAAAAACCATGAAAATTCGTTTGCATATATTGATATGAAAACAATACAAACGGGTTTTCGATGTGGCCTAGATTCGAATTCATTGGCTTAAAGCCAAGTTATGATATTACAATGGTTATCGCTACCATTTGTTAGTGTCCCAGGCCTAATAGGCAAGTCGCCAGGTATATTCGTAGTCCGGCGTTTGTGGCGGAGAGTTTTTATTTATTTATTTCAAATATGGCTCAAAGACGTTACGGCCCACATAGTACTAGAGCCCATATATATCAATCACATTGTAAATCCTGCAACTCTTGAGATATGGGATCAAAGTCTTCTTCTTTGTTTCCATCTTATCCCACTAGCTAGCTGGGCTCGGTCGGCACAGCGAATTTTTCTATTCCATTCTCCTCATCAGCAGTCATCTCAACACTCAGTCCTCTTTCTCTCACATTGTCATTCACATATTACATCTTTTTTTTTTATTGCTTAGATGGGTGGACGAGCTCACAGCCCACCTGTTGTTAAGTGGTTACTGAAGTCCATAAACATCCACAACGTAAATGCGCTACCCACCTTGAGATACAAGCTCTAAGGTCTCAAGTATAATTACAACGGCTGCCCCACCCTTCAAACCGAAACGCATTACTGCTACACGGCAGAAATAGGCAGGGTGGTGGTACCCACCCGCGCGGACTCATAAGAGGTCCTACCACCAGTAATTACGCAAATTATAATTTTGCGGGTTTCATTTTTATTACACGATGTTATTCCTTTAGGCCACGACGACTTCACAAATGTATTCTATGTATTCTTCGGTCGACCTCTTCCCCCGTTACCTTGCACTACCATTTCCATACATCTCCTAGTCACATGCATCTCCTCTCTACGTATCACTTGTCCATACCACGCTAACCGTTCTGTTATAACCCTAGTATGAATACTATTTGTCTGACAGCCCTAACCAAGCTGCACGATCAGCATTCCCGAGCTCTCCTGTTCCGTCCGCCCCGCAAACGGACATTCTTCAACCACCTCTCGACCTGAGCGGTTAAGTCTTCTGCCAACTCCCAACAGTGGTCAAGTCTTCTCCTATCCTATTCTAAATCAGTGCGCGTGACTGTCATCGGACCTCCATAACTTTATATTTCATTTTTTTTAAATCTACGTAGCGAAACCCGCTATATCAGTTCGCTCTTTAATTTATCAATCAATGAGACTACTTTCATACTTCCTTTGATATACTCATTCCTTATCTTGTCCATCCTTGTCACACGCGATCAAAGTCTCCCTTGTAAAACATTACGTCTGTCGAACTGTTCGAACCTGAACACATGAGTATTTCGCGTCAGAAATGAGCAGAATTGTCTTAACTACTCGTGCGGATTTACAATACGCTCTCCCACCTGCAAATAGCAGTATGTACTCAAAGAACGCTGCTGCCCACTCCTCTGAGAATCAGTAGCCTTTTACGACGCCCACTGGATGATTTGAGGTTGTGCTATTCTCGTATGACACAAGACAGCCAAAATACTATCATGCAATATAATTTGTTTTTTAAATTGACAAAAACCACGCAAAACACCGCCTATTCAATAATAGGTCTACCCAAAAGCGATCTCAAATAATAGGTCTTAATTAAACTACAAAGAATAACATATTGCCAAGCAAATGAGACACATTTTATAGTTGAAAGCTTGTTGGTTTAAAAATGCGCAGTACACTTATACTGTTAAGTGATTGAGATTTCAAAGATACGTCAATATATCCCATGCGATATTATGACTGCCTAGCACTCGAAAGGTCTAACTTTCAAAACGGGCACGTGCCCCTTAAATTCCCCGTAATAAATGAATATAATAATATGTGTGTATGCATTAAAATTTAATAATGTACGCCATAAGAGCAACTAAATAGTAATTAATAATATATTCTTAAACCGGTGATCCTGGTTCGGGGTATTAGGCAATATTATTATTATATAAAGTTGATTCTGTCTTACGATATGCTATATCTATTTGCTCTACAAATAAAACTAAAAAGAACGAATTGCCTTGATCTTTTTTTTAATTGACTATAAATTATTATTATTTTTAATTTTTTCATCGAGAGACCCTGAAAATTAAATACGAATCCATTACAACCCGATATAGCAAAAGATAGATTCAATATTACGCTTCAATCTTGAAAAAGTCGGCTCTATTATTATGGCATCTCTGTGGATCGTGTCCGGTTTTTTCCGTCAATAACTGAAGCTTTATGAGAATCCACACATAGAATCCGAATTCCGCAGAATGAACATATAGAATTATTAAGTTATCCGGAACTTTCATACATATATGAACGAGGCGAACTCATGGAAAATCTTTCTTAACATTTAATTATTTTTTTATTGCTTAGATGGGTAGACGACCTCACAGCCCACCTGGTGTTAAGTGGTCACTGGAGCCCATAGATATCTACAACGTAAATACGCCACACACCTTGAGATATAAGTTCTAAGGTCTCAGTATAGTTACAACAGGTGCCCCAGTCTTCAAACCGAAACGCATTACTGCTTCACGGCAGAAATAGGCAAGGTGGTGGTAGCTACCCGCGCGGACTCACAAAAGGTCCTATCACCAGTAATTACGCAAATTATAATTTTGCGGGTTTGATTTTATTACACGACTAGTGACCCACCCTCGCTTCGCTTCGGAAACATTAAAACACTCATGAAACCAAAAAAAAAAAATTAAAAAAAGTAGCCTATGTTCATCAGGGACAATGTCGGCTTCTAATGGAAAAAGAATTTTTCAAATCGGTCCAGTAGTTTCGGAGCCTATTCGAAACAAACAAACAAACAAATCTTTCCTCTTTATAATATTATTATAGTATAGATGTTATTCCTTCACCGTGGAAGTCAATCGTGAACATTTGTTGAGTACGTATTTCATTAGAAAAATTGGTACCCGCCTGGGATTCGAACACCGATGCATCGCTCAACATAAATGTCTACGTACAATATACTTATTATATTTACTTTATTTGAAATTCGATGAAGTCCATCCCTACTCAGATGGTGATCACGCAACACCTTCACAGTAAATTATACCAAGAAAAATCCTAATTGATTTAGGGCAGGACATCTATTTGGAATCCCTCATATTATTCAGAGGTTAGTCATGATGAAGAAAGGAAATCGTACAATAAGAAGGAGCACATAAAAAAATATGCGTATTTACTAGTCGTAGAGTGTTTAGTGGTTCTGTATATCTAGGTAGACTCATCTTGTCTTTTATTTATTGCCTAATTGTTACCTAAGCCCATAGACATCTACAACTTAAATGGCGCAATTTACCTTGAGATATGAGTACTAAGGTTTTTTTTTTAATTTTGATTTTATTTTCTAGAGCTCGTCCTAGATGATGTGTTTATTTTTGTTTGGAGTGTGGGTAGGCAATTCTGAGATAAAAATTAAACATCCAGATCGTGTTGCAAAATGCGTGGCGGCGTTCTAACTCAGCCGGTGGGCCGCGATTTCACTCATATATTTTTGTGTTCAAGGATTCCCGTATATTCACAAGAGCTGTGTGTTCCGTCGGTCTACATAGAATATAGTAGCTAATTCATTCTTTTACCAACAAGACGGCATGGTTTGTATTACGAAACCTCTTCTACGTTTGGTCGTAGGCACTTCACCGAATTTTATATGTCGTTGTCGTCACGCTACCTCGTAGATAGTCGTAGAGGGTTACGACGTAGCGACGTAGCTTACGTAGCCAATAAAGTGGATGGATAAGTGGATTAGTACCGGCATTAGTAATTCAGTGGGTTCACTTTGATGTTACTAAGACAAAAAAGCTATTTGAATTTTTTCATTAGATAAATTCAAGAATACGCGAAGCTCTAGAAGTGTGCTTTCTAAGTCACTTTAATTATGTTAGTAAATCCTCTTACGGCTTTGTTGACAATTTGTAAAACACAATCGATATTGTACGTAGGCGATAAACTACTTTGTAATTCTGAATGTCACATGTTAACGAACACCGCTGGAATTCCATTAAGCTTACGGCGTGCTGTAAAGATAATTTATTGCTTTGTTTTTCAACTCTACGAACATGGATATAAAATGGTGAAAACAGCGTAAACAATTCTCGAAGTTTCCTGCTGGCATCAATGAAAAATGTATTACAATATTGTAATAAGGGTTTATGTTAGCTGTACTAAAAAAAATACATTTTCATATTAAAACATGAAAAAAAAGCGTAAGGCCTCGAAATTCCAAATTTCAATTTTAATTTTAATATTAGAAATCGGCGACCAATGGGTGTTGAAAAAGAATAAAATCGACGGAACGCGATTTCGTTATTTATAAACAAGTAATTCCTTTTTTAAATGAGGATCGAAATATTCGTTTTTAATTGTTCCCAAATGGAAAAACAACAATGGCAGAGTTCCAACCTCGCCCATTACCAAGTTTTACAAGACCGAGACAAATTACACACATAACAAAAAAATGAATAGTGACTTACCGGAATATCGCCTACAAACAAACACACACCAAAAATCTATTAGGGAGCTATATTAAATCAATTTATTACATTTAAAATTTTGAAAATATAATGTTAAGTTGTTTAATACGTACACGCGCGGTCGTTGGGTTGTAAGTTGTGTCGCAACGCCTGCCCGTGTGATCGGGTGGCGAGCTGAAGCACAAGTGAGGCTACGAATGACGCGGCTGCCCTTATACAGCCAGTCTCAACCCCGAACTCAAAAGCAGTGGGCGGATATTCATAGAGCTGTTCGCTAGGCAAATTATTTCTCTTTATGGAAAATCACTATGATATACCTTAATCAAAAAAAAAAACGGCTTCAACTTGGAAAAGAAAACTTCGTTTATTAGGAACTTTGGTCATGTTTTTCTCAAAATTTAAAACTGGTTGACTAAAAAATCGTAATATAACGCTATTTAAATTTATTATAATTTTTTTATCACATAAATAGATTTTCAGTTTTAATATCTCTATGTCACACCCACATTCGTACATGGGCTACACGTGAATCTTCAATTAATTTGACGTCATCATTGCAGCTAATTGTTTATCAGATCTATAAGCTTCACAATAGAATGTACGTGGGCAATATTTTACAGAAATAGAAAGCTACTATGTAATTCATTTTGAAATGTCGTCCGAACCAGTCTGAAAATACGGCTTCATGCTATAAAGGTCTATTATATTACCGACTTGCTGTTACGTTTCCGTTTTTTTTTTGTAACTGACTTTCAACTGAAACTCTGATGTTTTATAATTATTTTGAGTCGTATAAATAGCAATGAAAAACGTTAGTTAGAGACAAGGAGAACAATAAGTACAGTGAAAATTCCTTCTTAGTAAAACAGAAATGTTTCTCCTGCTCTAGCATTCACCAGGAATATAGGCACATATATAGAGAATAATATAGGGAATACAGATGTACTCTTTTGGGCAATAAATAATCAAAACAAGAGCTTTTTCCTACAGCTACAGGGTGATTATATTTGTAAATGACCAGTTAAATCCGGCCTTGTTCTGCGGTAACTATCTCTAAATGTTAAATATGCACTGTCACGGTCAAAATAGTTCCCTGAAGTGCTAAGTAATCTATATAAAATTTCTAGCAAGAATGGTTTTTCATTTTGAAGTTATACTTCTTTAGGCGCGTTATGAAAAATTGATGAGAGTGAAATTTTACGATGCGCGCGCACCGTGACACAAACTTAACTAAATCGCTCATTACAATACGACAGACGTAACTTGGCGAGTCTGAATATAGCCGCAGGTGAACTTTCCGAACCGTACCGAGAATTACCGAATTTATACGATGTCAAGAAAAGGGATGTCCAATATGCGTGATTGAGGATGTTGTTTAATCGTTTTTTTTTCAAATTGATTAAAATTTAAATAATAAAAAAAGAAATAAATTTAATAAAAATAAAGTATAACTTCTTACGGGCGTACATAAGTACAGCACCCTTTTTTTCATTTTATTTCGGTGGGCATTAGCTTGGGTATACACCTGGCATTACTGACATCCACAAACGTCGATAACAATTGTGTACCAGGTGAGCCGTATTCTCGTTTGCCTATAAAGAGATAATAAGTATATATGGGCGCAAACGCCACTATTTGGCAACAATTAACAAGATATATAGTTTAGTTTATTTTATGTTATTATTTATTTATTATTAGCAAGATGAAACTGTTATTCTACCATATTTAATATTTAGCAGACACTGTTTTGATGTTCAGAATATGTTTAATGTTCATATTATGGTTTAAAAATACAAATGTCTGTATAAATAATTAAATATTAATAAAGCATAAATATTTATAATTAATTATATTATAATTAACAGTAATAATTTTATTAAGTATTGTAATTGTTAAGCAAATCGTGTTGTTGGCGCCATCTTTTATTAGGCTGGGTAATAGCAATGTTAGTTTATATTAGTTAAAAGCAATTAATGAAAATAAATTAATGTCAGAGTCATGTAAAAATCACTAAAATATGTGTTGTGAATGTAAGCCATATTTTGTGAATTGTTTCGCGGTAATTACATTTGTTTGTGTAAAAGAAATTGTAGTTGCTATAACCAACACAAATAGCTAATTGTGTAAAAACTAAGACGTGGCTTTTTGTAATAAACAAGTAATGTTAAAGTTTTATAGAATTGTATTGCATTTTCATTGTAGTGTTTGAAAATCATGGCGTAACGCTGACAAATACTATCCTTTTTTTAAGTATATACGTAAAGATAAAAACTAAAGATAAAAACTGTTATCACTTAAAACCCTTAAAACTCTTTAGTTTTCAGAAAGATTTTTCTTAGACAGAATCACTCACCTGTCGGTCATTGAACGGAAAGAGAGTTCAGTTTTGTACAGTATAGTAATACTGTTTAAATTATTATTTAGTTTTAAAAAAGATAAAGAGCTTTAAATGTTGTTTCCTTATTATATCATAGAAAACGCAATTAAGTATTTTATTGTCTATTCATTCTGAAGTATTTCATATCATTATATTATATTTATACTGAATTGTTTATGCTTTCACGGCTGTCTACATTACACACCCCACAATTTAACGGGTTTTTTGTTACTTAAAACTTATTTGAACAATACAATGTAATAGATTCATAATTCGTAGTTAGCATTGTAATTTGTCTGCTAGAATGAATAAACGTTTCTCTTTGTTTAATTTTGTTTATTGGCTGCTGCAAAATAAACTTTCTTTCTTCATATCTGTATTATTTGAATAATAACTCAAGCACTTCGCACAAAAATAATTCGCTGAACAAAATAATCCCGACATCTATATGCACCCTCTCGATTCAATGAACTCGGATAATGTTATCCCTTCATAGATTTTTTGTGCATTGTTTTTTCCAATGTATTTCCGCACACTTAAGATAAATATCGTCTTTGGAAAAACAATAAGAATAATCTAACATTACAGTTTTTTTATGAAATATTATAAGACGCTGCTCTATTTGTAATTAATTATTTTTTTACTGCTAAGTTGATTGGACGAGCCCACGGCCCACCTGATGTTAAACGATCCCAGAGCCCATAGACTACAGCCACGCTAATGCCACCGCCCATATTGAGAAATGAGTTCTAAGTTCCAATTTACAGTACAACGGCTGCCTCACTATTCAAACCGAAACGCATTACTGCTTCACGGTAAAAATAGCCAGGGTGGTAGTACCTAACCGTACGGTGTCACAAGACGTCCTACCACCAGTAAAATAGCTAGTTACACGGTCAAGCGTTGAACTTCCTAGCTCTTAGCTGTTGCTGTGGAACTGATGGTGAGATGGAATGAGGGTATTCTTTCATTCGCGAAGCTGTCATGCTTTAAAGGTGTAAGTGGTTATCAAATACAACTGAGTTAAAAAATAAAAACATTTTAGTGGTGATAGCGCATACGGCATTCTACCATCACCCTATTACTGCCAAAACATACAAACATACATTCCAATTTAAGGAATAGGAGGGTCGTTATAATAACACAAAGTAAGACTTAAAACTTGTGAACATTTACGAAAATTATGGAAGATATTTCATACTAGCGACCCGCCCTCGCTTCGCTTCGGAAACATTAAATTTTATTATTGAATAGCTGAGTCCCATGATGCTACCCGCGGTTACTGTCGTACCGCGGGTGACGCCGCGGGGCAAAGCTAGTCTAAAAAAAGTAGCCTAAGTTACTCCTTATATTACAAGCTACCTATCAGTGAAAGTCTCGTCAAAATCGGTCCAGCCGTTCTAGAGATTAGCCGGAACAAACAGACAGACAGACAAAAATTGTAAAAAATGACATTTTGGTGTATGTACCGTATATATATTCATATGCATGTAGTAAAAAGCGGCTATTTCAATATTACAAACAGACACTCCAGTTTTATTTATATGTACAGATGTATAGATATACAGCTAACTTTAATTAAGAAGTATGTAAAATTTTTGATTCACTGTAGAATAGCCTCTAAAATAAC
Organism: Bombyx mandarina; assembly: GCF_030267445.1. Lineage (NCBI taxonomy): Eukaryota > Metazoa > Arthropoda > Insecta > Lepidoptera > Bombycidae > Bombyx > Bombyx mandarina. The sequence goes on from NC_143234.1 coordinate 17,986,778, forward strand.
TATCTTACGGTTTAAATTTAGAATAGGCTTTGTCACTGAACGGCTTGACGGCTGTAACGAAATTAGAAACAGTCCGAATGTATGTAGGTCAGACCCGACCGACGCTAGTCTATTTGTATCGTGTAATGAAAATGTCATCGGCAGACTCCAATTTAACTTATTCTTAATTCAGTAAAAACAATGGTAAGTCTTCAATCACAAAAGATTGTCGGACATTTTCAAATTTGGAAAAATGGCACGATTGCAGATCAAAGATGGCCAGATCATGAGTAATTTTGTGATTATAAGTGAAGGATACTTCTGGGGCTTAATGCTTAGGTGTGCTCATAATGCCTATGTTTGGCTCTCGTATTAACCTTTAAAAATTTTGCTTGAAACATTAACTATTATTATTATTATTATTTTTATTGCTTAGATGGGTGGACGAGCTCACAGCCCACCTGGTCTTAAGTGGTTACTGGAGCCCATAGACATCCGCAACGTAAATGCGCCACCCACCTTGAGATATAAGTTCTAAGGCCTCAAGTATAGTTACAACGGCTGCCCCACCCTTCAAACCGAAACGCATTACTGCTTCACGGCAGAAACAGGCAGGGTGGTGGTACCCACTCGCGCGGACTCACAAGAGGTCCTACCACCAGTAATACTATTGTAATACTATCCTAGCATATGACAGCCTGATAATCTTCCATCATAATGACATATGTACTCAGTCTTGACGGTGTGAAAAGTAATCGAAGAAGCAACTGTTTGACCCAGTTATTCACAACTAGTGGTTTGTTTACGAAGTAATTCAATCTTCGATTCGGGGTAATTTTGCAATCGATTATCACCCGCCATTACGAAAGCGGATCGAACAAATTGAAAATCAATTTGGACTGATTTGTCTGTCTGGACTATTTTTGTTTCTATTAACTACAGAACTTCAGTTAGAGAACTACCTAATTTTCTAAATAGTGTAAGTATATTGAAAGTGTTTTTTTTTTTAATTATTATTCTTTATTGTACACACACAGTTAAAACAATATAATAATTACGAAAAGTTATAAAAATGGCGAGCTTAACTCAACAATTGAGTTATCTACCAGCTAACCGTTCTTAAAAAAGGTGAGCTTTAGGTGAGCATAGGTGGGTAGAAAAGTACAATCTAATCAATTTACTTATTGATACTGTACACAATAACAATAATAGTAACAATAATAAATAAAAACACTAATACATAATATATCAGACTATATACATACACAATTACACACATAAATAACAGGTTTTCTTGAGTTTTCGCCAGTCGTCGATGCTAACAGAACTATTTGACCACAGAAACTGTAGTCTGACCACAGACCATTTTATGTAAGTAATTATAATATTCAATCACTTCCTTTACAGTTATAAAAAAACGTCAGACAACTTTAGAATTTTCCAATAGAAATTCCATTCATCAAACTAAATTGAATGTCGAGAGCATGAAATAAGTTTGCCCTATTCGAATATATATTAGATAGCGACCCGCCCTCGCTTCGCTTCGGAAACATAAAAACACACATGAAAACAAAAAAAAAATAAAAAAAAAAAAAAAAAAGTAGCCTATGTTCATCAGGGATAATGTCGGCTTCTAATGGAAAAATAATTTTTCAAATCGGTCCAGTAGTTTCGGAGCCTATTCGAAACAAACAAACAAACAAATCTTTCCTCTTTATAATATTAGTATAGATATAGATAAAATCTCGCAGATACACTTTGAATACAATAACGCTTCTGAAAAGTCGATGTATTATAAAAAAAATCTATATTGTGAATAAATACTAAAGCCACTTGAACCTGATGTATATTAAATTACTGTATTTTCAAGTACTGTTTCAAAGTGTAATGTTTTATAGCTTCAAATTTAAATATCTGATACCGTTTCAAAAATTCAATAACAGCAACTACATATTTGTGGACATCATCTTCGCGTCTTTCACAGAAAATTGCTTAGCTTAAAATTTAATTTTTGGGTAGTAAGTGGTTGCGAACGCTTGACGTCACACAACATCGAACGAATGGAGCAGTGTTAAAGTGTATTAATTTCGCGATTTAAAAACAATAATCTTTTGCCGTAGAGTGATATCAAGGAGCAAGAGCAAGTCAGGGCTAAGTGGAGTCAACTTGTGAAGGCCCTGTGTACCAGCGGGGTACCCTAGGACTACAACAAAAACGACAATCTTTTATCCGTTAGGTTGTTACTATGTTTTGCCTAGATTTTTTTGCAAAGGTTCACGGCCCGTTCACGGCCCTATCATTGCGTGGCTACCGAAGCCTTTATAAATCACAGCGGGAATATCCCAACCCACCTTAAGACCAAAAAATTAAGTTTCAGTTATTTGTGTAACGGCGACACACTCTTTAAACTGAAACGCCTGACTATTCGTGACCGGAACAGGCAGTATGGTAGTACTTACCCTTCTATCCTTCACCTCAATACAAGTAAATTTTGATATAAAAATATTTCATCACTGAACAAAAATCATCAAGAACATCTTTCGTCCTGGTGTAAATATGTATATCTGTTTCCATTAGAGTTTTGCTTAAGCATTGTGTAAGATTTTAAGAACCAATTATCACAATTCCTTGATCGTTAATATGTTCTCTATCATTCATTTAAGACGACACTTAAATCTAAAATCTAATCTACCTTATTCACAGATCGTACATTGATAACGTCAAATAAAACAAATTAAATACAATTTAGATGTTTTTAAACACCAATTACTTTTAAGTACCAAAAAAAGACCATAAAAATACTAACATCAAAAAATTTAGTGTCCTTGCATGCTCTTTGCTTTATTATTTACGGAGGCGAAATTGTATTTGTTCGCATACCTAAACAAGGGTGGATCTTGACGGCGTGACTACGCGTCTTTTAAATTCTTTTATTGGATTCCTGGTGGCGTTTCCTGTCACCCTTTAGCTCTTAACATATTTTGTGTTCAATTTCTTTGTTGTTCGGTCCCGAGCGTTTTCCTCATCTTCCCTTTTTCAGCATTTACACGAGCCTCCGAAACACAATTACGGCTTTATAGATCACGTACACATTGTTTCGTGTGCAAATCGTCGTCTAATGTATAAGATAAGAGGTACAATTTTTTCTAGGTTGGGTCTCGGATCTAATGCGTCAGATTTGGTGTAATATAATCGAGACATCGACGTCTTGCGGTGAGTTCTGGTAACTACCGGTACCATTTGACATTTGAAAGGCTGCATTAATTCGAGGTTTACCATAACCATCGATTCAGTGCTACTCCATCTAGTGAGCTCCCGCGAAATTCATGAGGTCATCAATCAATCGCTTTATAATTTTCAATACAATAATCTCAAATTACTATAAAATAAATTAAATTTTTCCAAAATCAACACATAAGAAGGCAAAGATAAAATAGCTCATTAGCTTTTCGTCCTCGGTGTGTTGGCAGATTTTCTTCTCCTTTTGCTTAAAGCTATTGATGAATTTTACTTACCAATAAAAACAATCAATCTCCACCTTTCGCTTTCACAAGAAAACCAAACGTAACAAATAAGAAAAGGTTAATTATTATGGAATTTAGTGACTAGACATTTGTCTAAATTGGTACGAGCATTACTAGCAATGCTAGGACCGTTAAATCACACTAAAGCAGAAAAGAAATTCTCGATCGAATACCAAAACACAACATAATAATGAGCGCTCCAATCCTTTCAACATTCGATACAAAGCTTGAACTTTATTTCATATCCAAATCGTTTTGAACGCACGTGAATTTGCTCACGTGTCTTTTGAAGAAAGTATTAGAAATTATTAGAAAATAAATACGATTTTCACGAATATGTAAAATCAAAGTACGTTGATTTTTTATATCATAGCAAACGCCTAAAAATAACGTCGTACATAATGAAGTTTACTCATTTTTGTGTCTTCTCAATTTACAAATACCGTCATTATTGATAAAAAATATTTTAGCATCGGAATATCTGATACAATCTTAGGTTTACTTAGATATAATTAAAAGAAAGAGATGTATCCACTTTTTTGTTGATTATGAAAAAAAACGAAATAGAAAAAGCAGTTCATTAAGCTGCAGCAGATCATAGGACAAACTTATTTTTATTCTCTTAATATCTTAAATATTAACTGTAATCTTAAATATTAATCCACTGTTATTTTTTAGTAAGAGTAAACACAATATTTTTGATATAGCTAAAACTACATAATACATTTGGGGTTTCGGCCATTTACCTGAAGCAGTGAGGTGTTTGGAAACATATAACTGAAAATAAACTGTATCTTATTATAATAAGATTAATATTTCCAAACCGTATATTTTAAGCCAAAAGTTCGTTAATTACAGCACATATTTTCATTGAAAAACCTAAAAATCCTTTAGATTTCCTTAATAACTAGATTTCATAGAATATTCATCTTCGTTTGAAATAATTTTATAAGGTATCAATAATTTGAAAATATTTTTTTTAAGTGGATTTGGGAGAAATTTCGCATAAAGCGAAATAATTTTTTAGGACACTTTTTATCACGGTATTTTTAAAATGACTGGGCCAACGTCGGATATATGTTTCGGTTATAAAAAATAAAACAAGATTTTCATTGATTCGTCATTTTACATACAAACCGATTCACTTACCAAAATTCAATGCATCAACATTTTGTCCCATGAAAATGCAACCTGTTTCATTGTTCCTGCATTACAAATTTAAATGACAACGTAGTGTTCTAAGCTATTGTTTTAACTAAGCTCAACTTAATGAATTACATAAACGAAATAATATCCCAATGGCTATACAACCTTAACTCTTTCTCGGATCATCAATGGATATCAGTAATAATGAACAATTTGTAACGTAGCAAGATACATATACACACGTAACCCGAACATATTATAATGAAAAAAAAGAACAGGCGTTTTGACGCACCATCTCGTTTCAGGATTGAAAATTATTTTCAAGATCACGACAAACTTTTCCATCTAAAGTTTATGCTTTTAGATAAAGTTTCGGAAGACATCCATCAGTCTCCCGACAGTTTCTAAATAGTTTATTGATCTTTTGTTGGATTTCAACTTATGTTTTAAGTTCCGTCTAAATAATAGCAGCTAGCTTATACATATAAAAATGAAATAGGATTTGTTAGAGTTTATCTAAAAACAGAAACTAGGGAGTGACATCAAAATAATGCATACTATCTCTTCTCTCTATATGTAAAGTTGTCTGTTTCGCTCAGATTTTTTTCTTAAACTTCGCTATGACATTTTTTAACAACCAATTTCTTAATCGTTGATATGTTCTCTATCTTTTTTTTTCTATCCGCCCAGAGACCTCCACTGCTAGACATAGGCCTCCCCCAAGTCTCGCCACAACGTGCGGTTGTTTTATTTATTTATAACGATTATTATTTTCTATTAGACAAGTTATTTTATAAAATCTGATCCACTTTATTCAGAATGCCGTACATTGATAACATCAGACACAAACCATAAACACTATGTTCGTATTGCGATGTATTATGAAGTGGAATACGAAATAATTTAATAGCCTTAATGTACTTATTTCATTCATAATGTGACCGAAATCGAATTGCTTGGCAATTTGTATAACTCCACGAGTTTGCTTTTATTGACGCACTAGATACTATCGATATCGGGATTTTTGTTTTAATGCTTAGATGGATGGACAAGCTGGATGGACAAGGGCCCATTTGGTGCTAAATGGTCACCAGTACACACAGAATACAACCACGATAATGCCACCACCCACTTGAGACATGAGTTCTAAATCTTAGCTTTTACAGTACACCGCAATGCACCGGGCATCTTATCTTTTTGGCCACGACTTCATAAACCCTTTTACAATAGTGTATACTGCCTGGATATATCGCCAACCGCCAACCAAGAAGCCGTTGGCTTTCATCCAATTCAATCCGGAAGAACGTTTCGCATTCGACAAATTTCTCCTGCAAAACTGGACTGATTGATCTGCACCTTGTTTTTATATTTGTTAATAATAAAAATGGTTTCCTGGATGTCCGAACATTGACGAATTGGCTTTCGAGTTGTGATATCTCGATACTTCATCAACTAAACGTTAACACCAAGAGGCAGCGTGAGTAAGACTGGTAAGCCCGCGAAAAAATTCTGCCGCAAAGCAGTAATGCGTTTCGGTTTGAAGGGTTGTGCTGTAAAACTAAGACTTAGTACTCATGTCTGAAAATGAGAAGCGTATTTACGATGTTGATGTCTATGGGCTCCGGTAATCACTAAGCAGCATGTCGGCCATGACCTCGTCCATCAATTGAAGCAATAATTAATAAAAAACTATAGGAAGTAAATATGCATGCATAAATAAATGTGAAATAATAGCAATCACTTTTCATTTTTGGATAGAATATTAGTGATGATAGGACGTCTCGTGAGTCCGCACCGGTAGGTACCGCCACCCTGCCTATTCCTGCCGTGAAGCAGTAATGCGTTTCGGTTTAATGTTTGGGGCAGTCGTTGTACTATACTGAAACCTTAGAACGCATATCTTTTTTTTTTGCTTAGATAGGTGGACGATCTCACAGCCCACCTGGTGTTAAGTGGTTACTGGAGCCCATAGACATCTTTTTTTTTTTTTTATTTTATTGCCCTTGTAGGCAGACGAGCATACGGCCCACCTGATGGTGAGTGGTTACCGTCGCTCATGGACTTTAGCAATGCCAGGGGCAGAGCCAAGCCGCTGCCTACCACTTAATACTCTCCATAAGCCTCGTTTGAAGAAGGACATGTCATAGCGCTCGGGAAACACCGTGGAGGGGAGCTCATTCCATAGCCGGATGGTACGTGGCAAAAAAGATCTCTGGAAACGCACTGTGGATGACCGCAGTGGCTCCAGGTAGTATGGATGAACTCTACTCCGGCGGCGGGCGGTGCGGTGGTAAAAACGACATGCCGGTATCATCTCGAATAATTCCTCAGAGCACTCCCCATAGAACATACGGTACAAAATACAGAGGGAACCGAAGTCCCTCCGCAGACCCAGAGGTTCCAAACGATCCGAGAGAATGGGATTATCGACAATCCGAACGGCCCTCTTCTGTAGGAAGTCAAATGGAAGAAGCTGGTATTTGGGAGCCCCGGCCCAGAGATGGGAGCAGTACTCCACGCGAGGCCGGACTTGTGCTTTATAAAGCAAAAGCCTTTGTCCAGGCGTGAAGTACCGCTTCGCTCTGTTGAGGACTCCCAGCATTTTGGACGCCAACTTGGCTTTGCCTTCCAAATGACTCCGAAACTGGACGTCGCTCGAAATGTCGACCCCAAGTATCCCGATACTCTTGGAAGGTTGCAGGGATACTCCTTGGAATTGCGGCGCCATGACAAAGGGGTCCTTCTTGGCAGTGAACGCGCAAACTTGTGTTTTTAACGGGTTGAATTGAACCAAGTTCAATTCACCCCATTTGGAGACCCGCCCCAGAGAGTTCTCCACTTCAGACACAAGTTTTGATCGTCTCTCTTGCACCACGCTCCGAGAGAGACTCTGATGGCCGATATATCGCGCATCCCCCGTGCTGTCATCTGCATAGCAATGCATGCCATCAATAGACAGCATGTCATTGATATACAGGATGAAAAGCGTGGGGGAGAGCACCGAACCTTGTGGAACGCCAGCGTTAATGGTCATGGTATCGGAACAGTCACCGTCTACAACGACCGTGATGCTCCGCCCATCCAAAAAGCTAGCGATCCACTTGCAGAGACTCTCGGGGATTCCGTAAGATGGTAGCTTCGACAGAAGTGCCCTATGCCAGACCCTGTCGAAGGCCTTCGCGATATCAAGGCTCACAGCAAGAGCCTCGCCCTTGCTCTCCAAGGCTTCAGCCCACCTGTGAGTAAGGTATACAAGAAGATCGCCAGCTGAGCGACCGTGACGGAAGCCGTACTGTCGGTCACTGATCAGCTGGCGATCCTCAAGATACTTCAGGTGTTGTATATTTATTATTCGCTCCATCACCTTGGAAAGCAAGGAAGTTATCGCGATAGGCCTATAGCTCGATGGGTCCGACCGGTTACCCTTCTTGGGGATAGGGTGGACGTGGGCGGTCTTCCATGAAGACGGAACCCTGTTAGCGCAATAAGAAAGACGATACAAACGCTTTAGCGCAGGCGTCAGCTTTTTTTTTTTTTTTTTTTTTAATATATTGCGCGTTCCCCTGACGAGTAATTGTCAGGGACATTTTTTAGGCTATTTTGCTTCGTTTTCCATAATTATATAATATTCGTTTCTGTTCCCTTCTTATACTTATACTTTAATTCCCTTATATTTTACTTATATGCCTATTATTACATTAAAATTACATTTTTTTAATATTTCCATTTTTCTTACAACATTTCTTTTTCTATTTTAAAACTAGAGGTCGCTACGAGGAATACGAGGAATTTGCTTTGGCATTGTAGTGATTCGATGATTTTGTGTATGTATTAATTTTAGTATTGTATATATCCGCATATTTCAAAATATCCTTTTATATACAATTTATTTGTTTCTAAAGTTTACTTTTTGTATTATTTTGGTACAATATTTTATGAAGTCTTGTTTAGTTTCTTTTTCACAGATTAATTGACTTAGTTTTGTAATTTCTATTTTGATTCCAATTCTTTGTTCAATTTCAAGTCGATCACTACAATGCACCGGACACTCCACAATTAAGTGGACGACTGTTTCCGCCACGTCCGGGTCGCAAATACACGACGGGCTCTCTTTGCACCGGAAGCGATTCAAGTACTCCGAGAACCCGCCGTGCCCAGTGAGTACTTGCGTGAGGTGCATGTTTATGCTCTCTGACTTTATAAATTTCTGGGCTATATAGACGTCGGGCAGAAATATTTTTGTACCGGATGCGGTGGGTCCCTCCGTGTACCTCCGATTCCATTCATGGAGAGTGTCCTCTCGGATTTGTCTCTTCATGAATGAGACCGGGCATTGATCGTACACTGGTTTAGTTTTCAAGTGTAGCGCGGCGTATTTCGCGAGCTCATCCGCCCTCTCGTTTCCTGCTATCCCCACATGGGCCTTCACCCAGTATAGCGAGATTGTTTTCCCTGCCTGTGTTGGCTGGCTTATGTTATTTTGTGCGGGTACTGCTAGAGGGTGCCTTGTCTCACGCAGGCGTCAGCTTAGGGGCGCACCTTTTCAGAACCACTGCAGGGATGCCGTCCGGCCCACTCGACTTATGGACGTCTAGGAGTCGGAGCTCCCGCCTGACTGCACACTGTGTGAAGCAGATCTCCGGCAGGGAGCTATCACACCGGGGGATGTTCGGTGGTGTGACACCCCCGTCGTCTACAGTCGAGTTCGAGGCGAAGAGTTTGACCAGAAGGTCAGCCTTCTCTTTCGCACTATGGGCCAGACTGTCATCGGACTTGCGAAGTGGTGGGAGACTAGACCTGCAAAAGTTTCCTTCTGCAGCTTTGGCGAGCGACCAAAAAGCACGGCTCCCAGAGGGATAGCTCTTCAGTCGCTCGCCAATTCTAGCAACGTGCTCCGATTTCGCCCTGGCAATAACCTTCTTGTAGGACCTGGAAGCGGCGTTATATTTCCGCCTTTCCTCTGAGATGTTAGGATCCCAACGTCTCCTGGCATCATTCCATGCCACATATGCGGACCGCTTGAGGTGTGCAGCGTCCCTGCTGGCATTGTTATACCAGGGTCTGCTGCGACCCCCAACGGGCACTTTAGAGGAGGGAATAAACAATTCCATCCCCTGGAGCACCACGTCTTTAAGACGGTCCGCACAGACGTCAGGATCAACAGAAGAAAAGCAGAACCGCCCCCATGGGTAGGATGCGTAAAATTCACGCAATCCATCCCAATCTGCTGACATATACTGCCAAACTCTTCGATACCCGGTCGTCGTTCGACGACTAGGACGAGAGAGTGGTGTGGCAGCACGGATAAGGCAGTGATCAGACGATCCAAGCGGAGCGTCGACCACCACACTGTATCCGGCTGGATCGGTGGTCAGTAGAAGGTCCAACAGAGAAGGCTCGTGCCCCTCAATATCTGGGACACGGGTGGGCTGTGTCACCAGCTGGGAGAAGCCGTAGGCCAGGGCGAAATCGTAGGCAGCCCGACCCGGGAGGTCAGTGGTTCTGGACCCCAACCACTCTTGGTAGTGAGCGTTAAAGTCTCCAAGAACCACTACCTCCACAGATGGGTACTGCTCAAGCACGCGGTTAGTCCCCTCTTGCACATGCTCTATCAGAGCTGAACCTGCATCACTGTTGTGGGACCTGTACAGGCACGCGTAGACTCGGGTACAACCCCCGTGATCTACGCGTAGCCACAAGAGGGACAGGTCCCGTTGTTCGAGGCCTCGTAGACGGCGACAACAGACATCAGCCCGGACGAATACACACACCCCGGCTTTACGCAGGAAGTTGTGCTCCAATACGTAGCCGGGGTATTCAAGGTACGAAGTATCATCCGGAGCAGATATCTGCGTCTCCGTCAGAAAAAGTAGGGCAGGCTGCGCCGTCTCAAGATGGTGGTGTACGGCGTCGAGATTGCTATGTAGACCCCTTACATTGCTGAAATCCACATTAAATGTGGAATGGGGAATCGCCGACAAAACCCTTTTCTTTTTCGAACTGTCATAGTTTTTTTGGAGAGTGGGATTAGGTGGGGTAGGAAGTTCGAGGCGAAATCATGACAACACCTGAATAAAGCGCAGAACACAGTACGTGCTCGACCACGGGCTGCGTGAGAGACTGACGCAAGTGTAAGGGCCCCCAGTCCACCCTGCGTGCGATCGCCGGGATCCACTCCGGTCTCCGACTCCGGCACGACGACCGCACGACAGGATTTTACACCGGTTGGCGGGACAGCTTCCCGGGGCGGAGTTGAGTAGTGACACCCGGGTTCAGGTCCCCAACTGACCGGCGGGCGGCGGCGAACACCGTTTCACTGGGTCTCCCTATACCCCCGTCAAACAATCACGTCCCGCGAGCTCGCACGCACATCTGCTCCGCATGTTCCAGGTATCATCAAGATTCACCCCGAACAAGGTACCGCTTACGTATTTGGCTCCCGTTTTGCACCACCCAGGGGTCACTTGTAGGGAATCGCGGGTTAAACCTACGGAAGCGGGAAGCAATCAACCCCCAAACAACTACAACGTAAATGCGCCATCCACCCTGAGATATAAGTTCTAAGATCTCAGTATAGTTACAACGGCTGTCCCACCCTTCAAACCGAAACGCATTACTGCTTCACGGCAGAAATAAGCAGGATGGTGGCACCTACCCGCGCGGACTCACAAGAGCTTCTACCACCAGTATCTCAAGGTGGGTGGCGGCATTTACTTTGTAGATATCTATGGGTTCCGTTAACCACTTCACACCAGGTGGGCCGTGAGCTCGTCCACCCATATAATCAATAGAAAAAAACACCAAGCTTTCCGATAATTAATCTGATAATGACAAATAGTCTTATAACAATACAATACAAATTATCGTTTGCTTTCGTTGCTTACGAAAAATAAAGCCACCGGAAAATCCATAAAGGACAGAAATGATCCAAGAGATTGATTGTTTTGACCTACAAGCGCGAAAACGGGGCAAGTTCATTCAACCCAAACTACAACCCGACTGGCAAAGAAGCAGAATCGGTTACGACGATTTCCTTTTATTGTTAAAGTTTCATATTAACCAAAACACCAGAAATTCATAACTTGTGTAGAGGTAAAAGATCGTTACCGCCACATACACTAAGGGAGACTCGAGAAACTATGTCATGGTTGTCGTGTGTGTATGTGTGTGTCTGAATTTTAGTAAGCATTTGTTGATACGGTAACATATCGCAGTAAAATAAAATAAAAATTGATACAGCTAAATCTATATATATAAATAAATTGCTGTTCGTTATTCTCGCTAAAACTCGAGAACGGTTGGACCGATTTGGGTAATTTTGATCTTGAATTATTTGTGGAAATCCAGAAAAGGTTTAAAAGGTAGATAAATATGAAAATGCTCGGAATGAAATAAAAATAACAATTTTGTTTTCCCTTTGATGTGTCCTCCGTCGAACCGATTCCTTTTGTTTGTTTTAAGTTTATTTTATGCAAAAGTTTAGGTCTTTTATTTATCGATTGAGGCACTACGAAGTCTGCCGGGTCAGCTAGTATTAAATAAAAAACCCTCACTTCAACAAATATAAAAGTAAATAGCAAATTGTTGCACATTATCTGCACTAATTTACGTGGGTTTTTTTTATGATTGAAGGTTAACTGGTGGCCTGGAGGCCTTTCCAGTTTCACAAGGACAGATGGGCGAGTAAGGGCTCAGCCAGAAGGGGCGGGATTTGCTAACAGCTACCCGAGCGCCTTCAAGGGAGACCTAACAACTCAAGAGTAGATGCTTCGCGAATAAATCTACTACCGGATCGGAATCGGCGTGTGGTTTTCAGTACTGGTATCGAATTAAACATAAGCACTACTAGTCATTGGACAAATGAAAAAGATAATATTACTGATGGTTAGACTACCGAGCATATTAGTGGTCCGGCATGAAAGATGAGGTAGCCATCAGATGATACAATTAATATTGAACTCATGTGTTTTCATCAGTAAAGGTATTCGGGTTTTCTATGAACATCCGTAATCAATTAAAATGGCTGGTTTAATCTTTGAACGTGCTTTAAGCAATAAGATTTTCTCGAAAATATTCGCCTACTTCTCCAAGCATTAAACTAAATTATTATTTATTTATATTATTAATTAATTAATTATATATCCATTTCATATTTGCACCTTACATCTATAATCACTTAATATCGGTTGGTTTCATCTTTAAACCTGCTTTAAACAGAGACTTCTCGAAAATACTAGCATCGCTTACTTTTTTTAAGCATTAACCTAAAATAATTAGATTATATTTCCATTTCATAAATACACCTTAGATGGAATTTTCTAAGCGAAAAAAAGCCCAAGAAAAACCTTTTTATTCTTTTATTAGTATTCCCCGAGGTAGACAGGACGAGATTTTGTAAAACAAACTTATTTTAAAAGCACTTACAGTACTCATTCTCTTAGCATTAGCGAAATAACAAGCATTTTAGCTTGTAAATTTTAGATGTTTTTATTATTAGTACGGAGGATGCTTCTCATGAACGTTTTATTTCACATAGTTGATAGATTCAACACATTGACTGCCATGTTAACCGGCGCCCTATGTGACGCACTGAAGTAATTATGTCGATCTCTATTTTCGATCTTCTTACTAAAGCGCCGAAATATCTAGTAGACTTTGAAAAAGACGATTCCAAAGATAATGAAAATAGATCTATTTCTAAGAGACCTAAAAGACAAACATGCATTAACAAACAAAAGAAGGCAATCCAGGTAATCCAATTAATAACAGAAATCGACATAATTTCTTCAGTGGGCCACGTAGGGTACCGGTGACCTACACTTATTCATAGTGGTACGTCATCTATAGTATTTTTTTATTACCCTTGTAGGCAGATGAGCATAAGGCCCACCTGAGAGGTACCGTCACCCATGGACTTCAGCAAGGCCAGGGGCCGCTGCCTACCGCTTATTACTCTCCACAAGCCTCTTTGAAGAAGCCTTTGAATAAGGACATGTCATAGCGCTCGGGAAACACCGTGGAGGGGAGCTCATTCCATATCAAATCAAATCAAATCATATAAAAAAAAAATGATTCAACAAAAATGAAAGTACATACTTGTTGAATGTCAAAAACAACTACCGCCAATTCACAAAAAATAGCCTTCGTCCTGAGAAGAACTGGCAAGAAACTCAGCGGGCATATTGTCTTTTTTCTTTTTTTTTTAATATTACATATTATTAGAGGCGACTCCCTCTTAAATCAAAGTCGATGGGCGGAGCCATTGATGACGAGCACTCACGTGGACTCGTGACGTCATCTGGAGGGGCAACTCGTCATCTGGAGGGGCAACCGACCCACCAGCGTGGACATCACGCCACCTCGGATCACTTTGGCTGGAAGCGCGCGCAGGGTTCACTTGTTTTTAGACTTAATATTCTGTGTCGATCGTCTCTACCCACTCTTGTATTTTATTGATTTTTAAATTACATTGTTGCTTGTTAGTTCTATTTTTATTTAAATTATTGAGCCATTACTAAAATCAGAAGTGGGACAGGGCTTGTGCCCTATCCGCTTTTGGGTTATCCTGGCATACAGTTTATTTTTTAAAAAAAATTGTATTAAATTAACAACGTAATGGCCGATAGACGTGTAACTAGAAGCAGGGTGGGAGGACGCTCGCATTCGCCGAATGTTCGAGACCAATTAGGAACAATATTGGCGCGTTTAACTGCTTTAGAAAACTCAAATGTGAACGTTGCGCGTGAGTCGAGCTCGCCAGGGTCGCAGATGGAAGACGCACGTCCCTCGACCGCGGACGGTGGTGGCGCCGGACCTGTGGTGGCGTCGGGAATCACATCGCCGCCGCCGCCGCCGTCTGAGCCCCGCGCGTACGACGCTACAGACAGGATCATCGGAGCATTAAGCGCACTGTCCAAAGTAAGGTCGAACAATTTTTATATTTCAAATTTTGACCCCAGCGTTAATGATATCGATTCTTGGTGCGAAGAAGTTGATAGGGCGCGCGATATTAACGAGTGGGACGATAACGAGTGTTTGGCTAGAATAGCCCACTGTTTAAAAGGCGACGCGAGAACTTGGTTACAAGAATGGGTCACGTGTGATCGTAGTTGGTCGAATTTTAAAATAGAATTCAAGCCTTTGTGTGCACAGCAAATCGATGTTGCCGGTATTCTTTTCGACGTGATGTGCACAAATTCAGACCGGTACGTAACTTACGCAGATTACGCAAGGCGGTCATTATTACGTTTACGTATTGTTAAAGGATTGAGTGACGACCTTATAGTTGCTATTATTATACGTGGCGTAACCGACCCTCAAATTCGTGCTACCGCCGCCAATTGTAAATTATTACCTAAAGACCTAGTAGAGTTCTTTTCAAATTTTGTAAAGCCATCACGAGCGCCCAATGATCCTGTGCGTAACGTTCGTAGACCTAACGACAATTTTACACGTAAACGTTCCTTTAGTCAAACTCGTCCCGGTTCTAAGCCTTTTAAATGTTTTTCATGCGGCGAGATAGGTCACGCCCAACGATCGTGTCCTAAACGTTTTAAATTTGTAACGCCGGGTAGTAATAACGCGGTTCCGACTGGTTCACAATCTAATATCCAAAAAGCACCCAAAATTATCTGCACGTTCTGTAAAAAGGTCGGTCATGACGTGAGTGAATGCTTCACGAAAACTCGTTCAGAATCACGAAACACATCAGTAAATTTTTATCGAGAACTGAAGGGTAGTTCTACCGACATCGATATTGTCAGTGCGGTTATACAAGGTATCCCAACGGATGTGTTAATTGACAGTGGATCGCGAGTGTCATTAGTTTCTGACGACATTATCAAGTATTTCAATTGTAATCGAGTACCCACATATCAATTGTTGAGGGGCATAGGTAGTCAAATTATTGAATCGACCAATTACGTAACGTTAATAATTGAGTTTGACAATATTTCTCTAGAAGTTGATTTTCTGATTGTTCCATCAAACTGTATGAATGTACGTGTGCTTATTGGAACGGACGTATTGAACCGAGACGGCGTAGCTTATGTGCGCGTTAATGGACAACAACGTTTGATACACATCGATAGTAATAAAATCAATGTGAATAGAGTATTGCATATTCAACTGAGCGATCAGTCGCTCCCTATTAATACGGAGTTAACGGGCTTGCACCGCGAAACACTATTGACGATAATTGATTAATTTAAAGATTATTTAATCGGCGGTACAGCTCTTACAACTGTAAATACGGGCAGTATGCATATAGAACTGACTAGCAGTAACCCTGTTCACTATAGGCCTTACAGACTCTCTCTTGATGAGAAAATGAGGGTACGCAACATAATTAAAGACTTATTAGATAAAAATATAATTCGGGAATCAGAGTCACCTTATGCGTCCCCGATTATTCTTGTCAAGAAGAAAGACGGATCGGACCGAATGTGCGTAGATTTCCGTGCGTTGAACGCTATCACGGTAAAGGATCGTTATCCATTGCCACGAAGATCATATTGACAGACTCGGAAAGCATAAGTACTATAGTTGTTTAGATATGGCAACCGGATTTCATCAGATAGCTCTGGATAACGACTCTATACCGAAAACCGGGTTTGTGACGCCCGAGGGCCATTATGAATATTTAAAAATGCCTTATGGTTTAACGAATGCGCCTATTGTATACCAAAGAATTATATCGAAAACGTTACGATTGTTAATTGATTCTGGTAAGGTTTTAGTGTATGTTGATGACGTGTGTGTACTGTCGGATACGATTAATTCGGCTTTGGATGATTTGCGGGAAGTCATGTTAACTTTAACAACAGCCGGTTTTTCAATAAACTTGAAAAAGAGCACGTTTGTGGCTACAGAGGTAGAATATCTGGGTCGTAAAATCAGTCAAGGTCAGGTTTGGCCAAGCGAGAGGAAGGTACAAGCCTTGATTAACTCCCCTGTACCCACAAACGTAAAACAAGTGCGACAACTGTTAGGTTTGGCGGGATATTTTCGCCGATATATCGCTGGTTACGCGTCTAAAGCCGCGCCTATCGCTAAACTCACATGTAAGGGCGTTCCATTTGTGTGGGGCGAGGAACAAGAGTTGGCTCGTCAATATTTAATCGATTGTATGACTAACGAGCCAGTTTTGGCAATATTTAACCCAATTTTGCCCACCGAGCTCCACACAGATGCTAGCTCCATAGGCTACGGCGCTGTATTAATACAGGAACACGCTGATAAGAAACATCGCGTGATTGCGTACTTCAGTAAAACTACCCAGGGTGCTGAACCACGTTATCACGCGTACGAATTGGAAACCTTGGCCATCGTCAAAGCGTTACAATATTTCCGGCAATATCTCTTAGGTATACGATTTAAAATTGTCACGGATTGTAACGCTCTTAAGCTTACGGAACGCAAGAAAGACTTGTTACCACGCGTTGCAAGATGGTGGATGTATATGCAGGATTTTCAATTTGAAATAGAGTATCGGAAAGGTTGCTTAATGTCTCATGCTGATTATTTTAGTCGTAGCCCTGTAGATGTCCGTATGATAGACAGGCCGAAAAATTGGGCGCAAATAGCTCAATCTGCTGACGAGGAAACTCGTACTTTGATAGATAGACTCAATAATAACGAATTAGATCAGAAACAGTACGTAGTTAGAAATGATTTACTCTATTACAAATACAACTGTATTGGACAAGAGTCCAGACTGTTATGTTTTATACCCAAGGGCCATAAGGCTCAGCCTGTTAAGGATCTTTCACGATCAGCATGACCACATAGGATATGATAAAACCCTTGATTTAATATTAAGACATTTTTGGTTTCCTAGATTGCGCGCATTTGTAAAGAAATATATTAATCACTGCCTTACATGTTTGTCTACGAAGCGGGTACCTAGAGCTCCTCGCCAACCAATATCTTCCTGGGTTAAGCTCGATGTGCCTTTTAATACGCTCCACGTAGACGTACTTGGTGTCCTCCCCGAGTCCAATGGCTTTAAATTTGTGTTCATAGTCATTGACGCGTATTCAAAGTACTGTCTTTTGTTTGCTATAAAACGACAGGATTCTGAAGAACTTATTCGTGTAATGAGAAGTGTTATTTCTTGTTTTGGCGTACCCAAGCTTATTGTTTGCGATCGTGCTCGCATGTTCGAAAGTGTTCGGTTTCGCAACTGGACCAATGATATAGGGAGTGAAATTCATTTCATAACCCCAGAAATGCACAACGAAAATGGACAAGCAGAACGATATTGTCGCACAGTATTAAACATGATAAGGGTTGAGATCGTCATTAGACAAAATAAGTGGTCTGATGCACTTTGGCGAATACAATTGGTGTTGAATTGTACAAAGCATAAGACAACCAACACATCTCCGATGCAACTTCTTATTGGCATTGATGGTGCTACTCCTGCAATAAGATGTCTCGTACGCGATGTAGCCTTAGAAAATAATAATTCTAACCGGGAGGCTTTGAGAGAATTGCAACGCCAGGCAGCATCGAATCATTTAGAACAGAACAGACGAAAGAAAGATGCGTATGTGAATAAAAATCGCAAAGTCACTAAGTTCTTCAAAGTAAATGATTTAGTTTTCGTAGCGAAGGTAGCGCAGATGACCGGAAAATTAGACTCTGGTATGCGTGGACCTTACCGCGTACTGCACACACTACCCAGAGGACGCTACGAGCTTCAGTTGCTTGGTGGTGTCTACGGCAAGACCACGCAAGCGGCCGGCGAATACATGGTGCTATGGCGAGGAGAGTGGTCTCCCGAGGCCTGCGGAGCCTTCTTCAACAGTGAGTACAAGTTGACTATGTGTGACGTGTGGTTGCCATTTTACATGTTAATCTGGTCATGTAAGAGTTTTGTGCATATGCCTACTGAGTAACGTAAACCTTGCGATGTGGTAACATAGGTCACGTCACAGAGATTTAAGTGGTAACATAGATCATGTAGAAGTTGTAATTGATTGTAACGTGGTAACATAGTTCACGCAGAGATTTACGTGGTAACATAGTTCACGTACATGTTGTAACGTGGTAACATAGTTCACGTAGATGTGTTAACGTGGTAACATAGTTCACGTATATGTTGTGACGTGGTAACAAAGTTCACGTAAAGGTGTGACGTGGTAACGCAGTTCACGTAAAGGTGTGACGTGGTAACGCAGTTCACGTTACGAGTGTATTGGCTTGACATGTTAACTTGGCCATGTCAACCAGACTTTACTCTCACAGCATATTATACACCCGATATGGTAACAGTGCCATGTCGTCAGTACATCTAATGTAACTCAACAAGAGCCTACTATACATGAACACACTGAAATGTGATGTAAAATGCTCACAATAACTACTAACTCTTACTAATGGTTCATGGTACAAAAATCATGATTGTAATGCAAACAATTTATCTCTATTACAGCTAATGACGATATCATAGAACAACCCAATAGAGACGCTGTGCACACAGTGAGTCCTGCATCGTCAGAGGTTGAAGACGGTCATGACATCAAGGTGAACGTGGACGTCCACCAGTCAGGAGAGGCCGTATTAGAGGCGACTCCCTCTTAAATCAAAGTCGATGGGCGGAGCCATTGATGACGAGCACTCACGTGGACTCGTGACGTCATCTGGAGGGGCAACTCGTCATCTGGAGGGGCAACCGACCCACCAGCGTGGACATCACGCCACCTCGGATCACTTTGGCTGGAAGCGCGCGCAGGGTTCACTTGTTTTTAGACTTAATATTCTGTGTCGATCGTCTCTACCCACTCTTGTATTTTATTGATTTTTAAATTACATTGTTGCTTGTTAGTTCTATTTTTATTTAAATTATTGAGCCATTACTAAAAATATATATATTTTTTTAATATTAATAGCCAGATGGTACGTGGCAAAAAACCTCTGGAAACGCACTGTGGATGACCGCAGTGGCTTCAGGTAGTATGGATGAACTCTGCTCCGGTGGCGGGCGGTGTGATGGTAAAAACGAGATGATGGTATCATCTCGAACAATAATAAAAGTGAAACCGTAACTCGTGTAATAAAAGTGAAACCCGCAAAATTATAATTTGCGTAATTACTGGTGGTAGGATCTCTTGTGACTCCGCGCGGATAGGTACCACCGCCCTGCCTATTTCTGCCGTGAAGCAGTAATGCGTTTCGGTTTGAAGGGTGGGGCAGACGTTGTAACACTATACTGAGATCTTAGAACTTAAATCTCAGGTTGGATCTTATGATTTTCAACTATTTTATCCGCAATTAGAGCAACTTTGAAAGAACTACGGGCAATGCAATTAGCAATAATTACGTAGTTTGTCTTTTAACTGTACCCACACACACATCAAGGTGAAATCTTCATTTGTATATTTCTTATTGATATTTAAGCCAAATAAACTAGATTATGAAAATGTACACCTGCCCGTGAACATCGTAGAGAATGCGTTAATTATACTCAACTATGCCAACACACGCCGAAACACGCGCTGAGTTGATATTTCAGCAATCGCGGTTTCAATTAAGCACGTACGGAATTCGGGATCGTAAACTGAATACTGGGTCGTGTTTACTATGGCGTTTTGATGTTGCCGTTATAATTTAAATTAAAAATTTATAAAAAAAGTTCTCCTCGACGGATATATTTGAGAAGAAGTTTCCTTAAAACGGACAATCTATTCTTTATTAAGCTTTATTGGATCGAGGAGTGAACGTTTTTTTTTTTATTGCTCAGATGGGTGGACGAGCTCACAGCCCACCTGGTGTTAAGTGGTTACTGGAGCCCATAGACATCCACAACGTAAATGCGCCACCCACCTCGAGATATAAGTTCTAAGGTCTCAGTATAGTAACAACGGCTACCCCGCCCTTCAAACCGAAACGCATTACTGCTTCACGGCAGAAATAGGCAGGGCGGTGGTACCCACCTGCGCGGACTCACAAGAGCTCCTACCACCAGTAATTACGCAAATTATAATTTTGCGGGTTTCATTTTTATTACACGATGTTATTCCTTCACCGTGGAAGTCAATCGTGAACATTTATTGAGTACGTATTTCATTAGAAAAATAGGTACCCGCCTGAGATTCGAACATCGGTGCATCGCTCAACACGAATGCATCGGACGTCTTATCCGTTAGGCCACGACGACTTCGACGACTTCGTAATTTAAATAACCAATTAGTTTACGATAACAAATGTAATTGTTGTGTGTTAATGTTCCGTAACATAAACAATTATGTTTGGCATTCTATCGATTAAATATCATGCAGTAATTCTTTATTTTGTTCTAAAAAAACTATTTTTCTATAAGATGGGCTATTGTTTCGTCTAAATTTGGATGTGGCAAATGTTTAACAGAACGGTAGTGTTTGGCTCACAAATCTCTCATAACCACCCTTAAATTTTCTAAAATGTGCTATAAATAAATAGCATTCAGTACTGAACTATTTATAACAAGAGCTATTTGTGGTATTGTGTACTTGATCTAGCATTGTGCTAGCTTTTGCCTATATAACTAGTCAGGTCATAAGTATTGTCATGTAAAACTCTCTTTCTCTTTTAGAATGCTGGCCACAAAAAAGTTTATTGAATTCGAATTTCGAATTGTTCATGAAAATAAAAATGTATACTTTTTGAATTTTACTCATTTTTAAATATGGAGTGGACGCTTAAAGAAGACCGTGTTGCAGTTATTGCGTTGCATCGTTGCGGTTACGCGCCAATTCAAATTTTTAACATACTGAAAAATTTGAATATAGCCAAAAGATTCGTTTATCGTACCATCAAACGATACAATGAAGACTCTAGTGTAGATGACAGGTCAAGAAGTGGTCGCCCTCGGTCTGTTAGGACTCCAGCAGTGATAAAAGCTGTGAAGGCGCGAATTCAAAGAAATCCCAAACGTAAGCAGAAACTGTTGGCCCTTCAGATGGGGTTAAGCAGAACCACGGTGAAAAGGGTGTTAAATGAAGACTTAGGGCTTCGGGCATATCGAAGAAAAACAGGACATCGTTTGAATGCTCGTCTAATGGACCTGAGACTGAAGAGATGCCGCGCTTTGTTAAAGCGGTACGCGGGAAAAAAAATATCGGGAAATTCTTTTTTCGGATGAAAAAATTTTTACCGTAGAAGAGAGCTACAACAAACAAAATGATAAGGTGTACGCACACAGTAGTGAAGAAGCGAGCAACCGAATTCCGCGTGTCCAACGAGGTCATTTTCCATCCTCGCTCATGGTATGGTTGGGAGTTTCTTATTGGGGCTTAACAGAGGTACATTTTTGTGAAAAAGGTGTAAAAACGAACGGAGTTGTGTATCAAAATACAGTCCTGACGAACCTTGTGGAACCTGTTTCTCATACCATGTTCAATAACAGGCACTGGGTATTCCAACAAGATTCGGCGCCAGCTCATAGAGCGAAGAGCACACAAGACTGGCTGCCGGCGCGTGAAATCGACTTCATCCGGCACGAAGACTGGCCCTCCTCCAGTCCAGATTTGAATCCGTTAGATTACAAGATATGGCAACACTTGGAAGAAAAGGCGTGCTCAAAGTCTCATCCCAATTTGGAGTCACTCAAGACATCCTTGATTAAGGCAGCCGCCGATATTGACATGGACCTCGTTCATGCTGCGATAGACGACTGGCCGCGCAGATTGAAGGCCTGTATTCAAAATCACGGAGGTCAATTTGAATAAACTTTAGTGTCATAAGAATCTATGTTTTGTTAAGTTCATTTTGGTATATGAATGGTTACATAATTAATAAACTTGTTTCAATTATTTTACATTAAACATGTGACAGAATTTATGACCTGACTAGGTATATTATTCCGATGTCAATCTCTACGGACTCCGCTTTACACCAGGTGACTATAGATTCACATTCCCGTATAAAAAGGTTGCTTTTACATCAAACAAGACATTTATAACAAACAATAAAAAAAACTATATAGTGTTGTTTATTTGATTTAATCCCGAACATGGCTGTCCGAAAGCAAAAGTACTAACATTTCCGTTAAGGTGATGTCACTGAGCTTCGTACGAAAATAAACAAGCTAGAAAGAATCAACGGACCATGAAAATGTGTTTGCTTCGCGAATAAGAAATGCGGGAATGTAAAGATTTCCTCATTCGCATTCGAGCAGAGAGCGAAAATCGAACGCGTTCAATCGTTACCAATACAACTAGAAGTTTCGCTTTTTTATTATTATTTATTGCTTTTTTTCATGACGTTGCGTCTACTGGATTCATTCTCCACTACTTATTCATCATCATCATTATCCTGCCCTTCTCCCAGTCACCTGGGGTCGGCGCAACATGTTTTCTCCTTCCATACTCTTCTATCATATACCATTTCTTCGCTCACTCCCCTCCTACCCATATCGTCTTTCACACAATCCATCCATTTCTTCTTAGGTCTACCTCTTCCTCTAAATCCTTCCACATTCATAGTTAACACTCTCTTAACAACCTCATTTTCATTCCGTCTCATCACATGTCCATACCATCCCAAACGTGCACTCCTCAGCTTCTCTGTCACAGGTGCCACTTTCAGACTTCCTCTAACATTCTCCACTACTTATTGTTATAATTAAATGTAATCAAGGATAATTTATTACAAAATAACTTAATCTAACAATCGACTACTTAATTATTCGAAATAGTCGTTATAATTAATGCGGTCTACTTATCTCTTCTGACAATCAATAGATCACGTAATGCGCACTAGCGCCCGAGGCTGTGTCAAAGTGACAACAAAACAGTTGTCAGCTGTCAACTGTCACCGCTCGGGTTGTTGCCACTCTCAAAAACTCAAAGTCAATTATGATAAAATACACTCGATGGACAGATGAGATCCTAGTGTATTTTATGTTAATTGCATTAAAATACACGCCATTGAAGCCCGGCAATCGGGCTGAATGTCGCCTCCTAGGTTCATGCATCAAGCAAACATTTCTTTCTTTTTCGTCATCACGGCAAGCTACACTACAAATAATCATCTAAGTTAAAAATTATCCTAGTTTCATTTCAAACCGGAACTCATGAGTACTTCACGGCAGGAATAGACAAGATCTTGGTACCCACAAACGTAAGCTTACGATACCAAATATTCTTTCTTTGAAATATATGGTAAATATATGTTTTATCCTTTTCTTTCACATAGTAAATATAAAAAATTACAATCAACTTGAGTTAAGGATTGCTGAACAAAAAGTCCAATATCAACACAATTAATTAAAGCCTACACTTTCCCGTATGAAGCCGCAGTTTACAAGTGCTTAAAGAGCTCACAAAAAAACAAGAGGCTAACAAAGGTTACCCTGCGCCCTTATTTATATCTCTTCCGCATTTACCCTACACATAAGCAATATTATCAGGGATGCCAAATCTCTGTTAATATTTGAATGATTTAAGTTAAACTCTTTTTGTATCGCGTCTGGGTAGAAAACTCTTTATCGGCAAAACTGATATTTCTACTTCGTGTTTTAAGCACTGAAGTAGGAAACCTATGGAAATGAAACTTCAACAAAAAATTCGTGCCACTGTGACGTCATCTGGCCACAAAACATGGCGGTTTTAGTGCTGCCCAGAAGATTTTAATGTTAGTAGGTTTTATCGATAAACGTTCTTGGCTCATTTTATTTTAAATATTGTTGAGTGAAGTATTTGTAGAATTAATACTTTAATAGGAAGTAAGTATATTGTTATGTGCAAAGATGATGTGATTTAGATATTATGTGAAATCTAAGACGAGTTCGTGCTTCAAATTTGCCAAGTAAACGATATGACGATTTTTAAAATTTGCTACACTGATTTTATAAAGTTGTCGTTTGCCGCAAAACATAAAGATATGGCGTAGTACAGTGCCATCTGCCCATTTATAGCAAGCTGAATGTTATCGTATTTTGAGTACGTGTTTTTCTTAGACTATTACAATCTATTTTAATTGTTTTGCTGACCTAAAGTCCGTAACACACTACCGCAGCGCACCTCAAGGAAGGTACGCCGCACCATTTGAATCACTCTCACTTGAGAGTGATTCAAATTTTAAATTTATCAAGGGACCGCCTGGTAAAAAAAAACACCTACAGAACATTTATTCGTTAATAAAATTACAAACGTCATTCCTTGTGACTTCCTCTCTAAAATCACTTAATTATTAAATATTTAACGAGTTGACAATAGTGTTTTACTCACTGCGGAATAAAACAATTTTATTTAAATAGTTCCGAAGAGATTTTGTCGGTAGCCTTTTTCCTGAAATATCTAAACAAAATGTCTAAATATGTTTTGATGACATATTTTAAAAAGGTATTTATGATTAGTGTCATGATCAATAGATTCCAACCGAAAAATGGTGTCCGATTTTTCGGATGAGGGCTCCATAATGAATTTAAATATATATAGATAATAGTTTTGGGGCATCGACTTTCTTGAGATCCTATAAAATATGTTTTAATTATTATTTTTGTATGTTTTAAGCATGATAAAATAAGAAATTTTATATAAGCAATCATATTAAATCGATATCAAAGTCAATAATTAATGTACAACCCAAAACAGACGGCCGAACTGACGTGACAATGACATTTGGCGCGCTAAACATGGCGTATTTTCGGCCTCATTAGACGGAGACGGAGACATTTACGTATATTCATGTTTCATTTTATGTACGCACTGAAATACTGTTATATTGTTTTCCTGCGAGTTAAAGTGCTGAGTAAGAACGAGATAGATATATGTTTATGTATGTGCCTTCAAAATGGGTGCTATTTATATAAGCAATTGTACGTATAGAACAATATGTCGTGTCCCTACTATATAGGTCTATGGTTTTAAGTGACAGACACAAACTACACGTCTAACATCAGTGAGTCGATTCAATAAATCGGGGAATAGATCTTCGTTATTCATGGGAGTTTTATTGCGGATCCCTTAACATTTGTTGTTGTTTTTTTTTCTTTCTCTGGAATATTCTATGCTCGAATTTCAATGTTTTGGCATCCTTGTTACAGAACAAAGGTAATTCGTATATAAAAACGTGTACGTATAGAGGCGTATTACAACTTTGCATTTGCGAAATATAGTAAAGTTTTCATTTCTTTTTATTTCGCATTAATAGATATCGCGTTAGGAATTTATAAAATAAAACGCCAAAAATAGCTTTGTACCTCTTTGAAGTACACTGCGATCCAAGCTGCTTGTGTCAGACATCCTGCCCTAAAAATCTTAATAAAAACCTAGAATCTGGTTTCAGTACCACGTACCGTATCTCATTATAACTATACTATATCTAAACTCGGAATCCGAAATCCAGGGATTGGCTTGAACACACACAAAACATTTCATTAAGATCGATCCAGGCATATTAGAAGAATTCCTTCGCAAACAAAAGCACTTTAGGTGAGCTCACGGAGCTCAAACCGGAGGTATTGCTAATACTGGCCATAGTAAGAGCCGTGCTTCGCAGAATCTACCACCGGATCGGAAACGTAACCCACTGAGAAGATCCGGCAAGAAACTCAGTGGGCTGTGTCTATAGGTTAATTTACTTGCTAAGCGCTTCGTTGCAAGCAACGGGTTCGGCGGGGACGGTGACCGGTGCTTGAGGTACCTAAAAACACCGTTAATTGGTTGGGGAGATCCGTAGTGACGTGTTTATGACACAAAAGCACAAAAGTATTCTAAATGTATAGATACGTGTCACAAATTCATTGAACATAAAAAATTTGAATGATGAATAAAGGCGCTCTATGACATGTCCTTCTTCAAATGAGGCATGTGGAGAGTACTTAATGGTAGACAGCGGCTTGGCTCTGCTCCTGGCATTGCTGAAGTCCATGTGCGACGGTAACCACTCGTAATCAGGTGAGCCGTATGCTCGTTTATCTACAGGGGCAATAATAATAAAAATTTGGACCGCGGTACTGCGTTTTAATATTAATCCAACCCATGCAACAAGAAACTTATAAGATTATACATAACTAGTAAAACTTCAGTGTGCGTCGAAGTTTCTCGTCCAAGTTAGATTAGATCGACAGCATCCAATATAAAATTAAGTAGCTTTGAATACATTTCATCGACCAAATAGTCTGCAATTTAAAGTAGTTGGTATAAATTTTCATGATATAAGCAAGCTATATTTTTAAATACGACTGGTAGACTATTTATTAATGATAATCATATAATAATAATAATAAATTATTTCAAGTGACAAGGAATCATAGATGTTAGAGCCACTTAATTTTTTTATTGAATCAGTGGTGCACTAATTAACGGCCCTGACTGTAGAGTCGAGGGTCGTAGATTCGAGTCCCACATCGGGCAAACCTTCCTGTGATAAACAGGTTTGTTCGCTCTTTGTCTGGTTGTTTGTCTGGGTGTTTGATATATGTATATATTTTAAACGTATATAACTTTATCTGTCTCTGGTACCCATAATCCTAATTTGAGGCCGAGTGACCGTGCGTAATTTGATCTCAGTTATTATTAATTTTAAAAAAACTATGTTACAATATTTAAAACTACAACATACATATTATAACGTGTCTGTGTCTGGGGGTGCCCCTGGGTATGCCGATGTTACATGAGGCCCAGTCGCGTCACTCCCCAAAAGGTGGTCTATGGGTCGAGAGACACGGGGCCGAGTCGCACCACTTCTTAACACGTCACCACCAGTAGACACCCGGTGAACAGGAGACTCTGTGAGGAGGATCTCAGGGCGCCACCACTTACCGCTCTGGGAGACTTACTAATAAAAGAAACAAATTATCATTAAAGATATTGTTTTTATTGGACACAGATATAAAACATAAAATTAGTTAATTTACAATAGTTATAAGATTATAAAACTAGTGAGAGGTGAAGTTACAAAATTTAAGTTTATAAAGGAAGTGTGTCGATAGATACAACGAACACTCGACAAAGTAACACAAAAAAAATTAATATAAATAAAATAAACCGAATACGATTCACCGGGATCGCTTCTCAGCAACCGGGGTTGCTGTATGCGAACGAGGCTGGGAATGGGGGTGTGTCCTGTTTCTTGTTTCTACTGTAGTCAAGCAGCCTTCCTTAGACCGACTTGCTAGAGCTCCCCGCTTCAGGCCGCCTCCATATAGGAAAGTGCTATGGGATTCCGAAGGTGATCAGAAGGTCACGCTCCGCACCCTAACTGAAGTACATATTTTGTACCTATATAAGGAACCTGGTTTAAAATACGTCACCAAGGATTAATAAAACTGACTTTGATAAAGTAATGAACATAATTACCTCGCAGCTCGAGAGATGTTACATGAAAGAGGGCTAGACCAAAGTAAACTTGTCCTTTTATATTAATAAGGTGTCGTTTCTCGAAGATTCTGCAAGCCAGAGATGTGTAAAGTTTGTCGTCGAATAATCGATACAAAATCGCACAGTCACGACATTCAGTATCAAGTAACCGAACTTTAAAAAAGAAAGTATCGAATTATCCACACTGCGCCACGTACAATCGCTAGATGGCGTTAATTTAAAAAAGGTTGAAATTAAAGGAAATTTAATATTCTGGCGTTACAATACACATAATGAGGCATCGGCCCACAGCCAGAAAAAAAAAAAAAGAATCACAACTCACGGCCACACTAATGAAAAATGGCACAACAGCTATTCAAGTATATCGTTAAGGCTTACGCTTTCTGCTTTTGACGCAGACATAAAACCACACGGGAAATCTGATGGTGAATTATTATTGATGCACATTAACGTCATAGCCAAGCTGATGAAGCACAATGTTTAAACGATTATACCAGTACATGCAATGCGATCAATGCGTTCCGCGTGGGAGGATCTGATACAATAGAATAAAACTTCGAACTCGTATTGGATGGTGGGTGGCGGTATTCATGCTAAACATTATACGCCCATGCTATAAATAAAGCATAATTGGAGTTAAAAAAGAATAAAGCCCTGATATAAATAAATAATAGTTAAAAAAAAACTAACAAAATACGCTTTTATAGAAAATCCAACTAAAAAATAGAAGATAAATTTTAATAAATTTGAATTATAAATGGTGTAAGAAAAAAAAAAATATTGTAAAAAAGCGTAGGGTGCTTTTCAGGATATTCTCAAAATAACCCTTCTACTCATATCTGTTCATAAAATATTTATAACTACTGATACCATGCACCCCACGCTTTTTTTACAATAAAATCATTTTTTCTTACGCTACCTATATTTTTAATTCAAATTTATTTTCTATTTTTTATTTGGATTTTCTATAAACGCGTATTTTGTTAGTTTTTTTTTAAATATTATTTATTATTCATTTTTTAATTTAATTTCAATCTTTTCAAAATTTTTTTTAAATATTTAATTGTCATCGGTCCTTAATAAGTATACCAAATTTCGAGTTAATCCAACGTTTTGAAAGGGGTCAAAATCATGTTCAAAGATTCCGTTACATACTAACATACATACGTCTGAAGCTAATAAAAACGTATTAAAAATCAACATATACGTTTTAATTTCAGATTAATTATCTCTTCAATTTGATTTAAAGCATCTGATAACAGACATTGGAGCTTACATGTCATTTGACGCTATTAAAACCGAACATTGCCTAGAGCCTTAAAACGTTACTTTTACGTTTTTACGGTTACAGTAAAACGTGAAAACTCAAACACATTACAATGTCATAATGTTATTAACAGCACATTCTCAAGATTTTTCACTTTATATGCTAATTCCAAGCGACCAAATCTTTTTCACGCAACCTATAAAAATACCTCGGTTTTATGTATGCGGCTGTAGACATGTATTTTTTATTGCATTGAATAGACATATAGTATAACGGCAATTCCTCTTCTCAAGCTGGAACAAATTACTGCTTCACTACAGAAGTACTAGGCTGCACTAAAAGTATCGGGAATGGAATATTTCCACTGTTCCTGTCATATTAAAATCTTTTTAATTGAAAACTCCTTGGTTTTAAAAATCGATTACCATTTATTTATTTAAAAAAAGATTCTCGGTCTTGTCACGAGGTTTTGTCAAACTTGTTTAGTCGTTGAGAAAATGGAATTGACTCGAGAAAATTCAAGAGCGATGATTTATTATGACTTTCGAAGTGGTTTAACACAAAAACAGTGTGTTGACCGGATGATTTCTGCATTTGGTGATGAAGTCCCATCCAAAACCACAATTTATCGCTGGTTTGCTGAATTTCAACGTGGACGTGTCAAGCTCAGTGATGATCCCGTCAAGGTCGTCCAAAAACTGCAGTCACCCAAGAAAACGTTGATGCTGTGCGTAAGCTGATTGAGGAAGATCGACATGTGACATACCGCGAAATTCAGGCAACTTTAGACATTGGCATGAGTCAAATACAAATAATCTTGCATGAACAATTAGGTGTAAAAAAGTTGTTTTCCCGATGGATACCGCATTCGCTCTGTGAAGAGCAAAAAGCGGCTCGCGTTACTTGGTGCGTCAGAACTCTCGAAAGATTCCACGCAGGATCCTCAAATGCTGTATACAACATTGTATCAGGTGACAAATACTGGATATACGCGTACGAACCCGAAACAAAAAACCAGTCACGAGTTTGGATGTTCGAAAATGAGTTAAAGCCAACAAAAATTGTTCGTTCACAGAGTGTTGCAAAAAAAAAGGTGCCCACGCTTGTCTCCAAAACCGGCCATGTTACTACTGTTCCTCTTGAGGGACAAAGAACGGTTAATGCAGAATGGTATGCTAGCATTTGTTTGCCACAGGTCGTTTCTGAACTCCGTAAAGAGAACTGCAACCGCCGCATCATCCTCCATCACGACAATGCGAGTTCTCACACCGCGCACAGAACAAAAGAGTTTTTAGAGCAAGAAAACATAGAATTATTAGACCATCCGCCGTACAGCCCCAACCTAAGCCCTAATGATTTCTATACTTTCCCTAAAATAAAGAATAAATTGCGTGGACAGAGATTTTCATCACCTGAAGAAGCTGTGGACGCCTTCAAAACGGCCATTTTGGAGACCCCAACTTCCGAATGGAATGGTTGCTTCAATGATTGGTTCCATCGTATGGAAAAATGTGTCAAATTTCGCGGAGAATACTTCGAAAAGTAATAAATACATTTTTAAAAAGTAATGTTGTGTCACTTCGTTAATTCCCGAAATTTTCAGTGCCGCCCTCGTAGGTAGGGTGATAGTACGCTGTACACTAAGCGAGCTTGTAAAAACCCTTGTCCAACACAAATTATCCATTTTTTTATTAATACTAGTGTGATTTTTAATACACGTTGCTATTCCTTCATTGTGGAAATCATAAATTAACCTTTTTTTCGGGACGGGAGTCGAACCTCCGATGAGGTTTCCGCGTCTAAGGGGCGCGCGGACTATGTGGGAGTCGATGGCCGAAGTTAATAAAAGGCTGCCGAAGAGGGTCATTGGGAAGCCCACTCATCAGAATCTCCTCTAGTTTCACCTGACGGCTGAACCCCACCCAAGAGAGAACCCGAACAAGGTAGGGGAAGCCCACTGAGCTTCTCGCCGGATCTTCTCAGTGGGTCGCGTTTCCGATCAGGTGATAAATTCTGCGAAGCACTGCTCTTGCTAGGTTTAGTGTTAGCAACGTCGTCAGGCTTGAGACCCGTGAGCTTATCTACTAATTCCTCGAATCTAGTACAATCCCTCGAGGTTTCTAGAAAAGGTAGGAAAAAAAGGTAGGGAACGGCAACACTACAATCAGACTCGCAGCTCACCTCATGTACGTCCGACCGACAAATCGTCGAGGCGATCGGCAACTCTACGTCAGCCGTCGCGGTACTACAACCCATTCGGCAGCCCCAAACGGTGCCGTTGTTGTTCTAGAATACCAGTCGCTCAAATCAAAGGGGCAATACTCCGCCAACAGGTTGCTCTTCCAGAGTAGTACGGCAAATTTTTTTCCAGCTCCAACCTGCTGCGTCAGAACTCATACGACCAGGTTTCTCTTTCACAGTATGTCCGGCAACGACGGTCGCGACGACAAAGCGGGCTGCGGAATGCTGACGTATTGTCCCATCCTCCTAGTCCCGGCACACTAGGGTGACGGTAGTGTGCGACGCAGTCCCGAACTCTTCAAGTCTCCATTCGACCTTAAAAAGGCTGTCGGTAAGAGACTGCCTCCTCACAGGGGCCAGAGCTTGACGAACGGCCTCCAGTCACCGACTCGACGACGGCGGCATGGCACCGAGAATGAAAAAGAGAGTCATCATGAATATGCGTTTTATTTTATTTTAAAAGTACTATATTTAAATTTCGACTCATTGAGTAAAAATCATTGATAAGCTTTAACATTCGTACGTAAACTTCCAATTGCAAAGTGAAATTACCAATAATTTTATAAATGAAATACAAACATAATTAATTAGCCTTTAATGTTCCATTTTATTATGAAGTTTGGAATTTTGTGATTCGTGAAAATGAAAACAGTTCGCGTATATTGTATTATTTGGACATTTATTAATGCATTATTCATTAATTCTATTGAAGTTGTTTTGAAACCAATGTGACGTTGTAGTCGTGAAATCAATCAGGTCCAAAAGACATAAAATTAGCGATTGAGATTAGTAACATCCTACTGGTGGTAAAGCTTGTAATGAACACAAATGTTGAATCTGCTAGACCACATTACTACGTTCGCTGATATAAATTCCATACATTCCCGTGTACTTCCTACAAAAAGTATCCGACATAGAATGTAACATTGTCTCGTAGACCCCCTATTCTGATATCAACCAATGCGATATATTTCAGACAATCAGATTGCGGCCAGAATAACCCTTCGAGGCTACTGGGCTAAGATAAGATAAGACAAGAGAAGTGGGCAAAAAATTAACAAATTTACATATTCATAGTGTGATTATGAATTATGAAATATACTCGTATGTGCTTCATTTTAAAGTTCTCATTATTATCACGAATGAAATATTCGATAAATGTTTTAGTTAAATTACATTATTAATTTCATACGAAGACGCTTGAAGTCGTACAAAGTAATAAGGGTAATGGAACGTGTTTAATGCCGAATTTAATAAAAGCCCTAACTTAAGTACATAGTACGTCTGTTTTTCAATTTGTAAATTGATTTCTGACAGTTACCTACAATTTACTCGAATTCGAGCTTCGAAAAGGTCATGTTTTACTTCAATATTTTATAAACATCCCTGAATTAGGGTAGGTATAGCCCAAAATAAAACAAAAACTTTGAATCTGTAGTGTGTCATTTGTAAGTATCTACTTGGATAATCCAATTCGTGCTTAATAATTGAAATGTCATTTGAGTATTCAAATAACAAGCAGATCAAAATTACCAATGATAAATATTCTAAATCATGAAAAAACTGAAGGGAATAATGTGATTCTTCTTTCCGTTCATTAACAACGTGTAAGTAAATTAGACTAATAAATTATAAATATACTATTCTTTTATACAGGAACTTTGAAACAGGACTATAAACAGGAATACAAATATATAGATAAAATAGAAAAAAACCTACCTCTCTGTCATGATGCAATGAACACTGGAAATAGCCCAAGGAGAATTAATGTCAGACAGCCGGCCAGTCGTAAAACTCATACCAAATCCCTATGCATTATGCTAGGAGGAAATCTGCGCCAATCCCACAAAATGTGGAATAAGGGCAAGAAGAATCAGATGATTTTATTGCATAGATGGAAGGAACTTGCGGCATACCGCTTAACACCTGAGTGTGTAACATGAAACCGCCACCCACCTTGTGACGTGAGGTGTATTAAGATGAATGATTGGGATTCATTGGACAGAACACCGCACCATAGAATCCATTCTTACAAAGCTCAAGATTCGCGGCTCAGCACCATATGCGCGCGAAGGTGTTTCAAGTTCTTTCGATACGTTGCTAGAAAGAGAGGTGACAGTTTAAAAAAGAGGCTGGTAACAGTCAATGTATGTGGAAGAAGGCCTAGAGTTAGAAGTTCAATGTGCTGGTCGGACCAGATACGCTCTACTCCATGATGCCAACGAGAATAGGCAGCGCTGGCGTAGTACAGCCCACAAATAAACTATTAAGGGAGACTACGATCCTGAGCATTCCGGATTACCGACGCAAGGATGAAGAGAATGCCTGACTAAAGTAGACCAAAGATAATATTACTAGTCGCTATTACCACTATTATGCCGAAATTTTTATTGGTGGTAGGACCTCTTGTGAGTCCGCACGGGTAGGTACCCCCGCCCTGCCTATTTCTGCCATAAAGCAGTAATGCGTTTCCGTTTGAAGGGTGAGGCAGCCGTTGTAACTATACTTGAGACCTTAGAACTTATATCTCAAGGTGGGTGGTGCATTTACGTTGTAGATGTCTATGGGCTCCAGTAAACATTTAACACCAGGTGGACTGTGAGCTCGTCCACCCATCTAAGCAATAAAAATAAAAAATGAGCACACGCAAATAAGCGTTCCGATTTGAAGGTTAAGACAGTCGTTATCATAAAATATCTAACATCTTATGTCTAAACGTGGATGGCAGCATTTAAGTTGAATTATTGAGATTACGTTGGGACTCAATAGTCTCATTACCTCCCCTAAAGCAGAATTTAATGACTATTTATAACATTAACAATAAAATTTACAGATAGTAACGAACACGGTAACTGACATGACTCGTTACGAATTCCCGTTTCGAATTCCCGACATTTCAAAGAAAAAAACCTTATTTCATTTTCTTGATTAATTCAATACCTAGTTATTCCAGCGTGAAACAGAACGAATTCCAGAAAGAATCGTACCTAGAAACGAGACTATTGTTTCAGTTTACGACGATAATAAACATGAAATACTGTAACGAATTTTCACGAAGGTTTTGTTAGGTAGACATAATCAAAATCACACGTTTTGTTAGGACTCGCCCAAAGTGAAATAACCTAAGTAACATTAGCTTTTGTACCAGGAAATACAGAATAATAAAGAATGTGGATTTTTTACATTTTTAGCGGTGACGTGAAATGTCATGTATTTTGAATTATTTATTTACATTATTTACCATTAAAGAAGTTGAAGTTTTCGAAGTGTCAAATTGACGGCTCGTTAACCGTTCGATGTGAAAGTGTACGGAGTTGGTACAAGATAGTAAACGGCTTCACGGGTTTTTTCCCCGAAAATTACACAGATATAAGATTTCCTACTTCTTCTTGCCGTGCTATTATCATGCTGTATAAAAGAATTCGGCATAGGTTTTACGACCAAGCGCCTGCCTGATGTCAAACCCTTCTTTAGGTATATCTCCAGCAGTATATTTATTCATTGGAACATGCAACACGGAGAGCCTTTTCTGTATGTTCTTTTGGTGTCTCTTTTACTTCAACTATTTAAGCTATTGCATAGATTTTATCGCGGGCCTTGAGCGCGGCGACCGAATCATGAAATTCCGTAACGAAAAAAACATTACACCCCTCACTCCGCCTACCATGTAGCTCGCGTTCAACACATTCACACGTTGCGCTTGTGTAGTGTTTGTGAATAAGTGCGTGGCGTGACGTCACACTGCATGCGCATCATGAAATTATTGATTTCTTTTTTTTGTTTTAGATATTTGATTTTTTTAAATTTTGTACCAGTGATTGGATTCTTTGCATAAGCCGACTTCTTGAACTATTTGATACTTTTTTGTTTGCATAGATGGCTGAACGAGCTCACGGCCCACCTGATGTTAAGTGTTTACTGGAGCCCAGATACATTTACAACTTTTTTTGTTTGTTTTATTGCATAGATGGGTGAACGAGCTCACGGCCCACCTGATATTAAGTGGTTACTGGAGCCCAGATACCTTTACAGCTTTTTTATTTGTTTTATTCCATAGATGGGTGAACGAGCTCACGGTCCACCTGATATTAAGTGGTTACTGGAGCCCAGATACATTTACAACTTTTTAATGTTTAATATAGCGCGGTCCTGTTTTATTATTGTTTTAATATTAAATTATCATTGTCTAATTATAATTGCATAAGTTGATAAAAATTGCTATGCAATAGCTTTACCTCGGCAGTTCCCGAGCGCCACACGTTTTTTTGTTCTATGCTGTACATTTTATTAGTAAAACATATACATAGATTGTTTTATTTTTTTAAACATAAGCCGCGGGGTTTATTTCACAAGTTCTTCTCAGAAATTTGGTTTTTTTGTGAAGATACATATAGATACAGTTTGTGAAGCAACCTTAATTATAATTAATTAATTAACACGTGATATAAAACAGAAGATAATAAAAAAAGGATAAATTTACGGTCCAACGTAATTAAAACGAGAGGAAGACATCGTCGAATGCAAATTGCTCATTGAAATTAAGGCTTCGTACAGTTGAGCGATTTTTTAACGACCTCAAACGTAATTAATGAAAATAAATTAAGAGGTCTCATTTCGGTTTCGGGAACCGCCTTTGATTATTGAGCTGGCCTTATTCAAAGGCTGACTTTCTTTAATATCAGTTCCTGATTTCGTTGAGATTACACTAGATTAAATTTGGCTTTCCTTTTAAGTTACAACCACACGAAGCTCGCAGAGGACACGAAAATTCTATTTTCGTTTTTCAGTGAGAATCTAGATGGTTTAGATTTACAAATAAACCTGTTAGGGGATTGTAATCGGGTTCTAGGCTCTTTATTTTTAAGGTAAGACAAAAAAATGGCTACAAATTAAATATAATTCTTATTTTCTCATCTATGCATTGACCTGATTAAATGGAAACTACAAATGGAACTTTTTTTTATTGATCCTTCAATTGTTGTTTCTGATATATCATACGTGTAGAATGTACTGCGCTTCGGCGCTTTATCATAATTGAGTTTGTCATATGAGAAAGGTTTGTAACAAGAAATTTGAATTAAATGGATTTGAAAAATCTAGATTTTTCTCTTCAGATTTCCCTGAACGAAACACGAGTAGATAATTGAAGTGAAATACTTAATATCTGAAACGACGAAAAAAAGCATTCGAGATATCGGGAGGTCTCTATTATCGATAATCGATTGATGGAGAAAAAACAGAACATAGCAAAAAAACCTAACGAAAGGAATACGATCGTATGCTCAAAACACAACCCCAGCATCAGCTTGCCATGAACTAACTAAAATCAAATTATTTAATTTTAGCACCAAGTAATTAAAGCTATTAAAACAATTAAATATAGAAATTGGTAAGTTATTTGATCCTCAGTTCAATTAACAACCGAAGCCCCTGTTCAGTTTCTCGATGTTAATTGAATGAAGCGAATTTAGTGCGAACAAAGAAGCCGTTTTCCAATACTTCAAATTTAGTACTGTTTTCATTTTGTAAATTAGCTCTTTCAGATTAATTACGTGGCTCGCTATATTCTGGATGCGTCTGAGAATTTAATATATAAGCTTTTCTCGTCATCCTACTACTACTACTACTATCTGTCCCTGTTCCCGTTATCTGGGGTCGGGTCTCCTTACTCTACGGCACCAGGCTGATCTATCCTGGGTGGTCGGTTTTGGCAATTGGGCTTTCTTAAAGTCTCTTTCGATGTTTGACCACCACGTCGATGGCGAGCGGCCTCTACCTTTCTTTTGTTTGGCAAGCCCAATGCGACCTTCACCACATGATCTTCCACATAGATTATTTATATCTTTACTTAAATTTTATTGCTTAGATGATTGGACGAGCTTACAGCCCACCTGGAGTCAAATGGTCATCAGAACTCACAGACAACAACAACGTAAATGCTGCCATCCACCTTGAGACAACAGCTCTAAGAATCAGTTTGACAGTATAACGGCTACCCCACCTTTCAAACCAAAAGGCATTACTGCTTCAAGCGCTTTCTTTACAGACTGGGTTACCTACATCTCTATTCGATGATCCATCCACCTCTATTGAAGATCGATTGCCGCGTGTTCTTGCACTGTTGTTTGACTTGACTTGAGACTAATTATCTATTTCTTAACTTCTTCCTACTCCTCCTCAGGTTGACTTCCTGAGGGTCGATTCTCCTGATGAGAGACTAATTTACATTTGACGATATCCTTGTCATGTAGAGCACCATGCAGTTTGGTTTTGAAAAACTAGTGTATAATAAAAAGCATATTAACAACGATAGTACAGTGCCTGTGAAACGAAATTATGTTTCTTTTGACTGAGTTACCTGTCACAG
Organism: Bombyx mandarina; assembly: GCF_030267445.1. Classification (NCBI taxonomy): domain Eukaryota; kingdom Metazoa; phylum Arthropoda; class Insecta; order Lepidoptera; family Bombycidae; genus Bombyx; species Bombyx mandarina. Next base: position 18,024,611 of record NC_143234.1, read on the forward strand.
TAAACTTGGATACACTGTTAACAAGTTTCACAACAATACTGTCAACGAAATTGAAATTCTTTGTCAAAGAAATGAAATCGTCGGAACTTTGAACGGACGCTTTTTAATTAAAAGTCATTTTTAAAATTGTTTTAGTTTTTTTATTTTAAAGTTTTGTAGTTTTTTTTTAATTATTTTGGTAATCTAATAACTTACTTAATGAAATGCAAAGAAATAATTCACGTATTTTTTTATTAAGATAGAATATGTATAAACATAATAAATAGATTTTGTGATAGGTATGATTGACATACTTTTTGCATATTGCATTGTATTTTTATTCCAATATGTTATTTCAGTGGACATAAAAAATATATAAATGTTAATACTATTGTCTGTCTCACTACAATGTCATGACCTAAGCTGGCTTCTAAGTAAAAGATATAATGTTTTTAAAAAATTGTAGGAAAAAACATGTTATAATAGCACGCCCAACTAAATATATAAACAATGTTTTTTTATCCTGGTAATTCTGGTCATTTGTGGCTGCCATAAGGGGGGGTTATGCCGTAATCGCTACGCTTGGCAGGCGGGTTGGCGATCGCAGTTCTCGGTGCCTTGCCCCGGTAATGCCGCTACCCATTACCGGCCAGGGGATTTCCGCACCGAGCGGTTTTTGTTGATAGTTATTCCGCCATCTATCGGTCGCCAGAGCCCTGTTCGTCAATCAGCAGGATGCACCACGTGCAGGTAGGGTTGGCACTTCAGACAGTGTGGTGTTAATTTGCCCCTTTACATTACTTTGCCCCTTTTCAGCAGGTCTATGTCCAGCAGGGGACTGCCGCAGGCTGAAAAAAAAATATCTGGTCAGAATATTAGACCAAAGTAGCAACAAGAGAGCAAAGTTGTTTTTTTGTTTTGAGTGCTGATTTTGAGTCCCGAGCAAGCGAAGGATTGTATCATTGATTCACGAGGGTAGCGAGTGATTCAAAGTTGACTCCACAGGTCGAAATACAAATAATTTTGCTCCCCTGTTGCGCACATAACTTTTCAGCTCAGCAGTGAGAACACATATTACTTAGGAGACATAGAAATGAACAGGATTAGATTGAATTAGCTATTAAAAAAAACGTAATTTCTTAATAAAGAATCTTTCTTGTAATAACAAATATCTTTAAATTTTAAGGTATTACGCGTTTCCGAACGTGTTTTCTTTGAGGTCGAATTCCAAAATCGAATTTCAAAGTGGTGTGTTTTTTTCACTCATTTTTTTATATGCATGTGAAAGAGACCGAGCACGGTAAAATTTGAATGTTTCAAATTTATGGCTGAACAATGTCAATTCGTGGCACTGACGATTGAAAAATGAAAAAGCTACTTTGATCTACGCTCGAATCAAAATCGCGTTTTGTTCACTGTTGTCTCGCAGCAAAAGCGACATGTTTGAGCTGCTGACGTGAAAAAATTGTTTTGTTGTCGGTCCTTGTTATGTGTGCAACTTTTCAAGTTCAAAGACCTCTTAAAGTTGAATAAAATTACATTGAAAGATACCGAACATTTACAACATAATATATATAAAGATCTTGCGGACGATCTCCAACACGATGGACCGACCTCATAAAATCTGTGACTCACTCCAACATAAATGATTGCTCTCACTCTGCGAAACACCGTGCCACTTGGCGTCGCATCGCGAGAGCATCAGTATCGCAGGATCCGACTGATGCATGACCACAACCACTACGTCAAGAGTGAACGAATAGGAAGAAGAATATATAAACATATATACAACATATACATATATATGTTCGGTATAATAGGTCAAGCTAATAAAAAGTAAAGTTGCAGATAAGAAAAATCGGGATCGGTCGGCTTCATGTTTGTAAATGACAATAATTAACAAAGATAACGAAGAACAAGACATTTTCATTTTGCAAAAAAAAGCTATAATTCCTTAGTATTTAGAATAAATTTGTTCATTGTAAAATTAAATTAACTCATTACAATCAATTTATTTAGAGAACCAAAAACATCATTGGAATATTCGTAAACAATTTTCGTTAACAACAAAATACCTGGAAATGATTTTAATTTCAAAGATCAAAGGTTAATGAAAACCTGCCAAACATTTATTCCGTAGTAAAAACAGCAATTAACATAATTTTTGAAATTATCAGGGTATATTAAAATACACATTATGTACATAAAATTATGACTCTTTTTACAGCTTAGTCTCGCGTTTATGCTTGTCAATACATTATTTCGAATGTTTCGATAACCACTTTTTTTTAATACATTCAAATTTTGTTTTCGATGCCCTGCCAACGCTGAGGTACATAGGCAGTATTCTTTCCACGCAAAAAATTACTTCACCTATAATTAAGCCACAATTTTACAATCCATACAGTTGAAAAACACCTTTGATATCAAAGACACTGCCCACGTCCTTACGGATCCATCGGATCCAATAACCCTTGCATTAGGCGCCTTTAGCTCTAACACTAGGAGCAAGCTTAAGGATCCCGGTAACCGTACTCGTCAAACTCGGCAAAAAGTTCAACGTAAAAACTAACCTAACCATCAGCCCGCTGACTCTCTCGCCGGATCTTCTCAGCGGGTCGCGATTCCGATCCGGTAGTAGATTCATTCGCGAAGCAGCTACTCTTGAGTTGTTAGGTCTCCTTTGGAGGCGCTCGGGTAGTTGTTAGCAAATCCCACCCCTCCTGGCTGAGCGCTTGCTCGCCCGCCTTTCTTTGTGAAACTGAAAAGGCCTCCGGGCTACCAGTAATGCCAACATCATTAAAACAAAAAAAAGGACACCGCCGCCCGTGTAGGTTTTTTTCTTCTTTTTCTTTTATTGCCTTTGTAGGCAGACGAGCATACGGCCCACCTGATGATGAGTGGTTACCGTTGCCCATGGACTTCAGCAATACCAGGGGGCAGAGCCAAGACGCCGCCTACCCTACTCTAACAATTGCAAATATGCAAGCGTTATCAAAAAATAAACAAATGTAATTTTTATAAAAATATTTTTTTACCTACTAGCAGTAGCTACTTAAATCGGTACTTATGTACCTATTACATTTACATGCTTTCCATTACAAGATACATATTTACGTGACACTTTATTTTTAAATATTTTCAGATTTTTATTAATTAATTTCAACATGTAATGTACTCATATTCGAATTTACAATCTTATCATAGCAGGGGAACATAAGCATGGCCTTCATTTAAATTTTAGTTCACTTAAATGCTAAATAATTTCTGTAAAATATTGTTTCCAATAAATGATGGGAAATTCGAGTTCATAACATTAGTAGTTTAGCTGTTTTAATGTAGAAACTTGCTTAAATTTTGTGTAAACTCTATTGAACCATAATATATGGTTAGATATTCCAAATTAATAGAAATAAAATTACCTCGGGTCACGTCAAAATCTGTATAATTTTAAATCCTTGTTGTATTTTGTTGTCGACGTATATCCGGACACAGAACAAGTATTCGCCATTCTAATGAACATAAATAACGATTCTTGTAAAACTTTCTAGCGATTTACACGATCGTGTCTGCCCTCGGCGAGCGCGATCGGGGACCACGATCGTACGCATATTCGTTTCCGTATTCGTATATGGATTGTAAAACTAGATTTAAGCTGACTTTCACTGGTGGTAGGACCTCTTGTGAGTCCGCATGGGTAGGATCCACCACCCCGCCTATTTACGCCGTGAAGCAGTAATGCGTTTCGGTTCGAAGGGTGGGGTAGCCGTTGTAACTATACTGAGACCTTAGAACTTATATCTCGAGGTGGGTGGCGCATTTACGTTGTAGATGTCTGTGGGCTCCAGTAACCACTTAACACCAGGTGGGCTGTGAGCTCGTCCATCCATCTAAGCAATAAAAATAAAATAAAAAAAATCTAGTGCGAATTGGGTCAACCCGGGTTTAAATAGTGCCCATAGACGTGAATTTTGCCCTTCACTTTCAGACATGAGTTCGAAGTCATATATCGCGACCATACTTTTCTAAGTATATTGCTTCGCGACAAACATAGGTAAAATTTAGGTGTTAGGTTGAATTTTAACTGTGTTGGATTATCCAAGTGGTGTTTTTTTTAAATTATATTATTGTGTGAACCTACTTACGGCCCGCCTGTTGTTAAGTGTTTACCGCGGTCCATAATCGTCACAACGCAAACGCCGTCACCTGGAATCCTGAATTGAAACTCTGAGTCGTATCATAGGACAACTGTCCAGACAGTCTCTTCGCGACAGATATAGTCGGCATGGTACATGCTTATGATACGCCCAGTAACTTCACAACTTAAAATGTCGGATTACACGATGCTCTCCCTTCATTACTAAAACTCTTCATGATTTTAGATCACTCAATAAGATCAAATTCTTCGAATATTTTTCCATATAAACATAAAACACCAAACACAAAAGGCGATGTCGATGTGGTTAATCGTTCGAGAATTAATTTATGCTCTGTCGTTGGTCTGTCATTAATTTTGGCTCCAAATGACGTAACACGCAATTAATTTGCGTCCGTGGACTGTCCGTTTCTCTATTCTGCTATTTATTTATTACATTTATTCTTGCCTACGCGAAACACAACAAATAAGAAACTATTGAGAACGCTTAAGAAAATAGATATTTTCCTCTAAATCGGTGGGCCTATTTTCCCGTATCAAATGGATCCCAATTGTATTTAATTTGCGTTTTAATTACAGGGCTACAAACAGATGTTGAATTCCCGATCGTTTTTCGGAGCTAATTTCGGTTTCTTCGTTCCCTTACGAAAGGCTCGTGGAATCCATTTCAATGGCTTAATTGTACCGGAACCTAACTATAAAACAGCTTTTGTTTTCTTTAAAAGGTATTCGCTCAAATTAATTATATGGCTTGTAAAATCTAATTGGACCTAATGCAAATTAGAGGCTACGATGCGACCGACGCTCTGATCCATATCTGGGTCCGATAGTCCCTAGGTCCCAACGAAAAGCCGCCGTCGCCCAAAACATGTCTTGTCGGATCCCCTGGAACTATTCTCAGTGCTTTTAGGTTCTTCAAACACGGTCCTCGTTGGACTCCTCGATTACGACGAAAAATTCGATAAGAAAACTAAGCTATAGACTCAACCCAGGGATTTTCTCGCCGGATCTATTCAGTGGGTCGCGGTTACGATTCGGTGATAGATTCGACGAAGCACTCAGTGCTCTCGTTACGACTAAAGCTAGCAAATTCTCTCATGCTGAGCCCAGGAGTTCACCTACCAGTCCTCGCATAGCTGGCATAGCCCCTTAGACTACCAGCGAATAGGAGGGGGAAATGGTTCCGATATACCTATAAGCGATTGGCGTTGAACCCATATACCATTTTAAGCAAATCGGAACCCTGCTAAGACAATCAACGTGCAAAAACAGTAAATGTATTGGACTTAATATACAGACTATCGACAAGCAAGAGCGGCTTTACCGAAATAAATGCCCTAAGACCCAAAGCCAATTGATAAAATAGACAACGGATGAGAAATGGTGGTTAACGAAATTTCTCGCCACGGGTGTCTAGTTAACACATACATTAGATTTTACAGAGATTTTGTGCAAGGTCTGCATAGTCACCAAGGTCACTTTCTGAGACAGTCTGTATCCCGAAAAGACCAACAGACTTGTTTAAGAAGCTTAGACGCTGTTCATAATTTTTCCATCCGTAGCTAAACTCTGTGCCTTTGCGCAGCTGGATATATCGAGTTGCATTTATGTATCTGCTCTGTTAGTCATAGGAATGATTTCTTAATAAATGCTGTGTATTCAGTTTCACTTTCTGTCACTGGATGCTTTTAAGGTAGAACATTCTCGTGGTAGGCATAGATGTGCCCCTGACCTTGCTGACGTCCATTAGTGACGGTAATCACTTACCATCAGGCGGGTCGTGTACTCGTCTGCCTACAAAGGCAATAATAATAAATAAATAAAAAATGAGGCCTGAATCAACTTTTGTTTGACAAGCGTTCATAATTTAGTAACATCCACTGGTCTAAATGAGGTATAAATTAGTCTAAAATATATTTTGTCTGCTGAAGAAAACAAACAAGAAACTAGTAAAACACAGGAAGACTATAGACTTCATTATTCGTTAGAAACTTCTTGATTTATTCATTAGTCTTTGCTGTTTCTTAAACGAGTTTAGTATTCAGAAAGACACAAACTAATAACTCTCTGGCTTTAATATCGCTCCGCTTATTTGTATGGGAAGCGGCCTCCGACTTAATTATTTAAGCGAAACAACTTTTAATTGTTTTTCCCGAGCCGAACCTATTTGTCTCTGGTAACTTGAAAATTCGTCCAACTTTACCGATCTCCACTGACCGTAATACCAGACCTTTACTTAATTAGCTAAATTGTTCTGTTAACGTGCTATTATTATAAATAATTATCTCCCGATACGAAGGCTAGATTTAGATTAGAAAAATTAAAACTACAAGTTTGATTTAATATCTTTGCCTCGGCAGTGTATTATCTGTCTGTGCCTGGTAAGTTTCTCCATACAGTTTCAGAAGATCGCCCGTGTCAAAATGGAAATAAACTACAAAACTAACGTGAATATAATAAATATATATATATATAAAATATATATAAAAAAATAAGTAGAATAAAATCTATGTATGTTGGAGTATTTCCACTTTCGGGTAGCGACATGGTAAGCGGGCGGTCTTCGTAAGTCAATAAAATCAGAAATGAACTCAGAGCGTATATTACGCAGGAGCGTTCCGTCCGACACGGCGACTCGCTCGCTTCTGAGCTCGAGTTTTTTTTTTGTTTTTTTTTTTTTTTTTTTTCCTACCTAAGCTGATAGCCTTGAGCGTAACCCTAACTTTTGTAGGTGAGCTCACGGGGCTCAAACCTGATGACGTTGCTAACACGAACCCTAGCAAGAGTCGTGCTTCGCAGAATCTACCACCGGATCGGAAACGCGACCCACTGAGAAGATCCGGCGAGAAGCTCAGTGGGCTGTGTCTGAGAGTTAATTTACTCGTCGAGCCCTTCGTCGCAAGCGACGGGTTCACTAACGGTGCTTCAAGGTACTTCAAGCACCGTTAGTGGATCGGGAGGATCCGAGATGACGTGTTTTGGGCGACGTCGACTGCTTTCCATTTTGTCCGCAGGATCGGGAATGTAGTTACCGGCGGCCACGATGAGAGAGTTCTCGTGTCGTGCCGCTTTATCGAAGTCGCGCATCGACGCCGACTGCATATACTTACTGGTGGACTCTAAGTCCAGGTCGTCATGGAGGTCGACGTTCCTGACGAACCACGGGGCTCCGACGGCTATCCTGCAAAAACGGGATTGAATAATTTGGAATGACTTTAAGTGAGTGCGGGCCGCGTGAGCGAACACTACACTTGCATAGGCATGACGGGGCGTATGCAAGTTTTGTAGAGTGTCACCTTATTTCTAAGGGTCATTTTACTTCGCCTACATATCATCGGGTAAGCTCGAGAGACATTGAAGAGCTATCCCTCCGGGAGCCGTGCTTTTTGGTCGCTCGCCAAAGCTGCAGAAGGAAACTTCTGCAGGTCTAGTCTCCCACCACTGCGCAAGTCCGATGACAATCTGGCCCACAGCGCGAAAGAGAAGGCTGACCTTCTGGTCAAACTCTTCGCCTCGAACTCGACTGTTGACGACGGGGGTGCCACACCACCGAACATCCCCCGGTGTGATAGCTCCCTGCCGGAAATCTGCTTCACACAGTGTGCAGTCAGGCGGGAGCTCAGACTCCTGGACGTCCATAAGTCGAGTGGGCCAGACGGCATCCCCGCAGTGGTTTTGAAAACGTGCGCCCCTGAGCTGACACCTGCGCTAACGCGTTTGTATCGCCTCTCTTATTGCACTAACAGGGTTCCGTCTTCATGGAAGACCGCCCACGTCCACCCTATCCCCAAGAAGGGTGACCGGTCGGACCCATCGAGCTACAGGCCTATCGCGATAACTTCCTTGCTTTCCAAGGTGATGGAGCGAATTATAAATACACAACTCCTGAAGTATCTTGAAGATCGCCAGCTGATCAGTGACCGACAGTACGGTTTCCGTCACGGTCGCTCAGCTGGCGATCTTCTTGTATACCTTACTCACAGGTGGGCTGAAGCCTTGGAGAGCAAGGGCGAGGCTCTTGCTGTGAGCCTTGATATCGCGAAGGCCTTCGACAGGGTCTGGCATAGGGCACTTCTATCGAAGTTACCATCTTACGGAATCCCCGAGGGTCTCTGCAAGTGGATCGCTAGCTTTTTGGATGGGCGGAGCATCACGGTCGTTGTAGACGGTGACTGTTCTGATACCATGACCATTAACGCTGGCGTTCCACAAGGTTCGGTGCTCTCCCCCACGCTTTTCATCCTGTATATCAATGACATGCTGTCTATTGATGGCATGCATTGCTATGCAGATGATAGCACGGGGGATGCGCGATATATCGGCCATCAGAGTCTCTCTCGGAGCGTGGTGCAAGAGAGACGATCAAAACTTGTGTCTGAAGTAGAGAACTCTCTGGGGCGAGTCTCCAAATGGGGTGAATCGAACTTAGTTCAATTCAACCCGTTGAAGACACAGGTTTGCGCGTTCACTGCGAAGAAGGACCCCTTTGTCATGGCGCCGCAATTCCAAGGAGTATCCCTGCAACCTTCCGAGAGTATTGGGATACTTGGGGTCGACATTTCGAGCGATGTCCAGTTTCGGAGTCATTTGGAAGGCAAAGCCAAGTTGGCGTCCAAAATGCTGGGAGTCCTCAACAGAGCGAAGCGGTACTTCACGCCTGGACAAAGACTTTTGCTTTATAAAGCACAAGTCCGGCCTCGCGTGGAGTACTGCTCCCATCTCTGGGCCGGGGCTCCCAAATACCAGCTTCTTCCATTTGACTCCATACAGAGGAGGGCCGTTCGGATTGTCGATAATCCCATTCTCTCGGATCGTTTGGAGCCTCTGGGTCTGCGGAGGGACTTCGGTTCCCTCTGTATTTTGTACCGTATGTTCCATGGGGAGTGCTCTGAAGAATTGTTCGAGATGATACCAGCATCTCGTTTTTACCATCGCACCGCCCGCCACCGGAGTAGAGTTCATCCATACTACCTGGAGCCACTGCGGTCATCCACAGTGCGTTTCCAGAGATCTTTTTTGCCACGTACCATCCGGCTATGGAATGAGCTCCCCTCCACGGTGTTTCCCGAGCGCTATGACATGTCCTTCTTCAAACGAGGCTTATGGAGAGTATTAAGCGGTAGGCAGCGGCTTGGCTCTGCCCCTGGCATTGCTGAAGTCCATGGGCGACGGTAACCACTCACCATCAGGTGGGCCGTATGCCCGTCTGCCTACAAAGGCAATAAAAAAAAAAAAAAAAAAAAAACAACAACGGAGCGTTTTTATAGCAAGGTATCGTGGTGGGACGATGTTGTTTACGATTCTTATCTTGCACGTGTTGTTTTCGATGAATGCTTGCACCTGTTGTTTGTCGTCCCATCTTTATTAGTCATGAACTAATGGTTTATAAAAACACGCGCCGACATATATGGGTAGTACACCTTCCGGCGTACATCGTAAAATTCCCAGACCGGCGCGCATGTACAATGTGCGCCCGAGCTTAAAACGGTTAGTTAAATCACTGCTGATTGCCGAAGTAGATAGTTCCGAAGACTTGTTTGTTACTAAAGAAAATTTAGACAAATGACTTTTGATACATTAAAAAAGCTACGGAGTTACAAATAATAGACTAGCAATTGGGCACATAAAGTAAGGACCTTCAATGAAACCTTGAGTAGAATGTAGCTCTATTCAAATTATACATCACAAGAGTTTCCAATTTAAATATCCGGAACTTAACAAGCATACATTATAATCGTAGATTTTATATAGATTAAATTTTATACAGGAGGTAAATAATTCAACTGGTCATTATACAAAATTTAATCATGTGATCCACTTTCTCTTTCTTTAATTCATTTTACTATGTTACATATAAATATTAAAATGTTGTACTTGACGCATTAATACACTTAACAGGCACTTACAGGCATTTTCTTACAATAAAAAAATTCGATTACCAACGTACAACAATTTCTTTAATTTTGAAGACAGTTGAGATAAATTTTATATACAATAATTAGAGTAAAAATGGCATGAACGCAGAACATCCTGTATATACGATTTACCATGGCACGCAATGCACACATCAGAGTTCCACACGACCGATATTTTTAATAGGAAATGAAATCGGACGAAAGCGTATACGGGAGGATTAAAAATAAGTTATTTCAAACTGAAAATCCACCAATAATAATTGTATTTCGTGAAATTGAAAATGTTAAAATCAATTTAGGTCTCTCGACTTAAATGTATCGTATTGATGAATGAAGCGTAAATAGACCTCCCAGTTTTAAAGGTAAGCTATATCGTTAAAGTTTCTTCGCCATTTGGAATCGGGTGTGGTTGATCTTGTCGCATATATTTCGAATATACGTGAGAGATGATAAGCTTAGTTCAATGTAGAACATTCATTTAACTTTATCCAATGCAGTAAAACGTAAACATCATCATTAGGGCCCTAATTATTAAATCGAAACAAATTATATGCTTCAGTCTTAAGGATAGAATAAGAAGATATATTATATTCTTTAAAATCTGTTTTATCTACATCGATATTCACAAGTAAATGAGAAGAGTTATACTTATTACCAAGCTTACAAATAACAATAATTCCTTGCAATTTTACAAATTGACTAATTCAATTTTTATATAGTGATGTCCTCAATGTTGACGAGGCATAAATTGTCGGCGTTAATCCTGCCTTCTACAGAAAGGGTCCCTTATTTATTGCTTCAGATGAGCAATTGACCTCATGGCCCGCTTTGTGCTTATGTGTTTACCGCAGCTGGTAAGCATCACGACTGCCACGACCCTGCTTAAGACAAGATCGAAATCTCAATTCCATTTGCGGGTAATCTATATTTGAAGTCGGGATATATGACATTCTCACAACACAAATAGACATCGAGCTATGCAGCCTGACAATATGACATACTATCATGATTTACATCAATCCTGAAAGAACAAACTTTAATTAGATATCTATATATTAATACGTGAAGCAAAAACTTTGTATCCCTTTTTACGAAAATTGCGCGGACAGAGGATTATGAAATTTTCCACACTTAAAGAGAATATAGAGAAGAAGTGCACAATGCTAATTTTTTTTAAAATAATGCATAAAATATACATTAAATCAATAAAAAAAAACATTACACATACTACCATGTATTTGACACACACACACATATACTCTTTGTTTATTGTCAAACTTTTGTTATTGCTTTTAAGCAATACAAAATTATAACCAATTCTCAATTTGACTACAGACTAAAGTCTGTAGTAGGTTAGTATTGTTTATCTTTATATGTAACTAGCTGACCCGGCATTCGTTGTGTTGCCTTAAATAAGATTTCTAGGGAAATTCTAGTCTAATATATAAAATTCTCACAAACCTCATTCAACCACATAATATAGTAAGCGGCACGTAAGTTGGCAAGGTTTTGGCGTAGTGGTGGTAATGTCGCGCATAGTGTACATTGCAACAAAAAAATGATCACTTTTATTGCCCGCATATATGTTAATTTTATTTTATTAAATTTTTTATTTGCCATAATTTATTTTTAAGTCTGTGTGTTTAGAAGAAAGTTAAAGAAAAGAGAGGAATTCGTGAAGTGTATTAGGTGTTATAAGTAAAATACAATTAAAAGTTAAAAAAATTATTTAAAAAAATATACTTAATATTAAAAATTATGTGTCGCCGTCGTCACTATCATTTTCTAATAGTGCTACCCCTTGGATTAAATTTATGGTAGCACCTGAGCTGGTGGAAGGAGTTGGCTCCTCATCGTCGACATAACGAAGAGTCGCTGTCGTCACTGGCGTAAATAATAAAACGCTCAGTGACTGAATCGACTATAATTATGGTCCTGCCATTGCAAGCAAATTTAAAACAATAACACTCGTAACAAAAACTAAATTTAAAACAGTAATAACAACTCGTAACAAAAACTCAATATAAACAAAGGGTTCCTACAACTTTAGTAGGCGCATGTGTAACCGGGAGCGAACGGAACGTGGACGCGGTGCGGGAGGGGAGGGTCGACTGACTTACCAATCGCGCGCTCGGAACGGTGCTACGTCTTTCCCCGCGTCCCGCTTGACAACCAAAGAGACCTAAAAAACGACTTCTGCGCATCTAGCGACTCTTGCCAAGTTACGTGCCGGGGACTATACCTCATTATAACCAAGAAAAAAAATAAAAAATGTTTGGGGTGGACAGCCCTTATCACTTAGGGGTATGAAATATAGATAGTAGCCGATTCTCAGACCTACTGAACATACTATTGATACACAAATATAACCAAAAAAACATGGCTGGCAAGCTACGATTGATACACAAATAAAACCAAAGAAACATGGCTGAAAAATGTATAGTGAGTAAGACAGGAGACCGGCTTCGTCCTCATCTCTACTACGTGATGTTTGCTGGATGAGAGGCGACACCTGGCAGGGATAACTGACCGATTGAATTTAAAAAAAAATCATAATTAAAGGAACTTGAAATTATAAACTCTGAATAAGAATTTATCGTACTACAATTATAATATTTGATTGCCATCTTGCAACCTTATTGCGGATCTATGCATAGAATAAAAAAAATAAAAATCGGGATGGAAAAATAGGGGTTGATCGTATAAGAGTGAAAATTGAGAGTAATATATATTTTTTTATTTTAAGTCATGACAAAATAAAAAATAAAATCTTGTCAAAAAATTTAAAATTTATAATTAACAAATAAAAAATAGGGGTTGATCGTAGAGGGGTGAAAATTTCAGAGTAATATGATTTTTTTTATTCTAAGTCATGACAAAATAAAAACAAAATTCTTGCAAAAAAATTTAGTTTTTAATTAGCAAATAAAAAATAAGGGTTGATCGTAGAAGGGTGAAAATAGAGGATTGTATGTATTTTTGTATGTTGTATCATTGATTAATTTCAAAATAACATATTACTATCAAAAACACATACAGCAGATATATCTGTTTGACAATGACGATCATATCACATAAGACCATTTTTACAACAATTGTTTTTTTTTTTCATTTAACTCTCACTAATATCTATTACCAACACTATAACAGAAGTTGATGATTTTTTTTATGAAATTATCGTTTTCTTTTAACCGGACTAACATGATGAAGTTTAAAGAAATGAAGTTGAATATTGTTAATGAAAGAAGACAGAAAGAAAGAAAGAAAAGAAAGAATGAATTTTAATTCATCGGGATTTTTTCCTTACCTCTTTTCGATGATGGCATTACTAAAGTATTATCTATATTTGACTACTCCGCCAAGAACTTCCGACTAGGAAGAAATTCCTTCACCGTAGAAGTCAATCATGACCATTTGTTAAGTACGTATTTCATTAGAAAAATTCATACCGGCCTGCGGGATTCGAACACCGGTGCATCGCTCAACACGAATGCACCGGACGTCTTATCCCTTAAGCCATGACGACTTCTGAAATTTTGTCTTTTAAATATAAATTAGTGATATTACAGAAAATTAGCAGTGGACAGCATAAAGTCTTGATAATAATTTTCCGACTCCCACCGATCTAGTCTGCATCTTAACAATTTATGGTAGTTCAAATTGCAGGTTTAAAGGGGTGAGCTACCATCTTGTTTATTTCAGCCGCGAAAGATTAGTTTGAAAGGTAAAACAGACAGTATACCAATAAACGTAAAACTGCAATGAGCGACCATGACTACCTACCATCAGGTGAGCCGTACTCTCGTCTGGCTGCAAAAGCAAAACAAAAGGTTCTATAACTGCTTTTTGTTGAAAAATAGGAAATGTGATAATTAATTTCTATGCTCAATAGTTCCTGTTCTTTGCGTCTGCGCGCTGCTTATACATAATAATATGATCGGTTCGAAAGATTGTTAACTCTTCAAGAAAGATTTGTCGTTTGCAACAGGTGAGGCGCGGGTAGTTTCAACAAATGAGTCTTTATCATGCACTGCGGGCTAATCGTAGCAAAATGCGTAGTGACATAGAGATTCAGTAATACCCACCAAAATAATTAAAAAAATCCCGCCGAACTTTGATTATTTAATACAACAAAAATCAGAAATACTTTCACCCGGATGCTTAAAATTTTCATTCCATCCATATTTCATTACCGAAGAGCGAGCAAATAAGCCGAAAAAAATGTACTGAATTAAAAAAAAAGAATCATTTCACGTTCTGTTTAGGAGCATCCCATTATTTCAAACGGAGAGCACATAAATTAAGAATGCATAATTCAATTTCGTATGTTTTATGTACAATATTTTTTCTGGACGTAGCCCGGATTTAATGAGAGGGAAAGAGAAAGAAACATGTTCTCTCATATTTGGTTAAGAGAAAAATAAAGTTAAGTGGTTTACACAGTGGTACATTATACATATTATATTCCTCTGGAACGCCGTATTTTTCCTGCCTACAAAATCAAGAGGTAATCAGGAGAGCCCAGATGTCAAAATCAGCCGTGAAGCGATTGGAGAATAATTGGGGAAATCACAGCTTAAACAAAAAAACTAAGATAAAGTTTATGCGAACCCTTATCTTCTCCGTATTCTTGTACATTTCTGAGACGTAGACCCTCAAGGCCCGTAACAGATCGAGAATTGACGCATTTGACATGTGTGTTGGCGCAAAATGTTGGGCATATCATAGATGGAGCGCCGAACAAATGTGTCAATTCTCTCGGAGCTAAACGTCAAGACCCCTCTACAATCTACGTGGCCCAACGAAATCTTGACAACTTGAAAAAACTAATAGTTGTAGGGCACGTGGAAGGAAAGAGAAGTCAAGGAAGATCGCCAACCAGGTGGACGGACATTGTAAGCGAGGCCACAAACACCAGCGTCCCGGGCGCCATTAAGCTGGCCGAATGCAGGCAACGTTGGAAGAAGCTGGTGCAGAAACTAGACCAAGGTGGTCACGACCCTCAGTAACGAGGAAGTGACGAAGAAGAAGAAGACAAAGTCAAATTCAAACAATCGTGAAGTCCACTTTACGTTGTCATAGTCGATCACGGCTAGCTACAGCATTTTAGGAGTGCCTGCTTCAAGAACATTCCTTTCATTTTTCCTGCTCACCTCATACGAATAGTCGGGATTCGAGTTCGGGTTCGAAGTCGTCGTGGCCTAAAAGATAAGACGTCCGGTGCATTCGTGTTGCAGCGATGCACCGGTGTTCGAATCCCGCAGACGAGTCCCAATTTTTCTAATGAAATATGTACTCAACAAATGTTCACGATTGACTTCCACGGTGAAGGAATAACATCGTGTAATAAAAGTGAAACCCGCAAAATTATAATTTGCGTAATTACTGGTGGTAGGACCTGTTGTGAGTCCGCGCGGGTAGGTACCACCGCCCTGCCAATTTCTGCCGTGGAGCAGTAATGCGTTTCGGTTTGAAGGGTGGGGCAGCCGTTATAACTATACTGAGACCTTACAACTTATATCTCAAGGTGGGTGGCGCATTTACGTTGTAGATGTCTATGGGCTCCAGTAACCACTTAACACCAGGTGGGCTGTGAGCTCGTCCACCCATCTAAGCAATAAAAAATAAAAATAAAACTGGCCATGAGACTACTGCCTGTTTTCAAATTTCCTACAGGATATAGAAAGTTTTTGCAAAGAAGAATTTCAAGGATAAGGATACAAGGATAAAAATTGTTTCAGTTTTTACTTAATAACTTTTTGAGTTAATACAGATTCTCGTTTACCGTCACCCCGATGGAAGTTAAAGACTTGATCAAAGACCTACGTCCTCGCAAGGCTCCCGGTTCCGACGGTATATCCAACCGCGTTATTAAACTTCTACCCGTCCAGCTCATCGTGATGTTGGCATCTATCTTCAATGACGCTATGGCGAACTGTATCTTTCCCGCGGTGTGGAAAGAAGCGGACGTTATCGGCATACATAAGCCCTGTAAACCAAAAAATCATCCGACGAGCTACCGCCCAATTAGCTTCCTCATTTCTCTAGGCAAACTGTATGAGCGTCTGCTCTACAAACGCCTCAGAGACTTCGTCTCATCCAAGGGCATTCTCATCGATGAACAATTTGGATTCCGTACAAATCACTCATGCGTTCAACAAGTGCACCGCCTCACGGAGCACATTCTTGTGGGGCTTAATCGACCAAAACCGTTATACACGGGAGCTCACTTCTTCGACATCGCAAAAGCGTTAGACAAAGTCTGGCACAACGGTTTGATTTTCAAACTATTCAACATGGGCGTGCCGGATAGTCTCGTGCTCATCATACGGGACTTCTTGTCGATCCGCTCTTTTCGATATCGAGTCGAGGGAACCCGCTCCTCTCCACGACCTCTCACAGCTGGAGTCCCGCAAGGCTCTGTCCTCTCACCCCTCCTATTTAGCTTATTCGTTAACGATATTCCCCGGTCGCCGCCGACCCATTTAGCTTTATTCACCGACGACACGACTGTTTACTATTCTAGTAGAAACAAGTCCCTAATCGCGAAGAAGCTTCAGAGCGCAGCCCTAGCCCTAGGACAGTGGTTCCGAAAATGGCGCATAGACATGAACTCAGCAAAAAGTACTGCGGTGCTATTTCAGAGGGGAAGCTCCACACGGATTTCCTCCCGGATTAGGAGGAGGGATCTCACACCCCCGATTACTCTCTTTAGACAACCCATACCCTGGGCCAGGAAGGTCAAGTACCTGGGCGTTACCCTGGGCGTTTATTCTCGGTAGACTCTACCCCATGATCTGTAAGCGGAGTAAATGTCCCTTCGGAACAAGGTGACACTTTACAAAACTTGCATAAGGCCCGTCATGACTTACGCGAGTGTGGTGTTCGCTCACGCGGCCCGCACACACATAGACACCCTCCAATCTCTACAATCCCGCTTTTGCAGGTTAGTCGTTGGGGCTCCGTGGTTCGTGAGGAAAGTTGACGAACCTACACGACGACCTGGGCCTCGAATCAGACCAGAAATACATGAAATCAGCGTCGGAACGGTACTTCGATAAGGCTATGCGTCATGATAATCGCCTTATCGTTGCCGCCGCTGACTACTCCCCGAATCCTGATCACGCAGGAGCCAGTCACCGTCAACGCCTTAGACACGTCCTTACGGATCCATCAGATCCAATAACCTTTGCATTAGACGCCTTCAGCTCTAACACTAGGAGCAGGCTTAGGGACCTCGGTAACCGTACTCGTCGAACTCGACAAAGAGTTCGCCGTGTAACCTAACCCATGAATCAGCTCGCTGAGTTTCTCGCCGAATCTTCTCAGCGAGTCGCGATTCCGATCCGGTAGTTGATTCATTCGCGAAGCAGCTACTCTTGAGCTGTTAAGTCTCCTTCGGAGGCACTCGGGTAGCTGTTAGCAAATCCCACCCCTCCTGGCTGAGCCTTTGCTCGCCCACCTGTCCTGGTGAAACTAGAAAGGCCTCCGGGCCACCAGTAATCTTTCAATCATAAAAAAAAATATCTCATTAATCAATTAATATTGACACAAACTGATTAGTATAGTAATAATTATAATGAGAAACTGTTAGTACGAACCAAAGTCACACATATTGGTTTTGTAAGAATAAACATAGAAAATAGTTTTATTCTTCTTCTTTTTCTTCCTAGCGTTTTCACGAAGTAGTGCCACAGCCGGCTTTCCTACTTAAAATTTTACTACCAAAACAATTTAGCGTTTAAAAAGCTTTGATGTCCTAATTCAACTGATATATAGCTCATATTTATTTCAAAAAGAAAAAATATGATCCGCATTCAGTATAAGGCTATTCAGGCTAAGAAAAGCAACGACGTGTGGAATTTCAAAAATTGAAAAGTAAAAATCTCGAACAGTAAGGTCGAGTGACAATAAAATCCATTCTCATCATTCTCAATAAATATTCATGGCAAAAAAAGAGAAGAATACGGCTATACGGGAAAAATACCCTCAAAATTAATTCGACAACACTGGAGCCGTGTTTTCTCTTGATTCCAATTTAACTTTCTCGAATTCTTGTCGCATCGTTATTTTTCAATTAAATTTTTGTTACGTTAAAATCCTTTCTGTTTATTTGGCACTTTTCATACGATTTCTGTTCCTATCTATAGAAAAAGGACATGTTTTCGCGACGACTGTTGCTGCATCTACATGAAGACAGCATTTCTTACCTTTTTGCACCCGAAATGCCAATTTTTTTTGTTGTCCTTGTAGGCACACGAGCATGCGGCCCACCTGATGCTGAGTGGTTACCGTCGCCCAAGGACTTCAGCAATGCCAGGGGCAGAGCGAAGCCACTGCCTACCGCCAATTTTCGTTTTATGATTGCAATAGTGCTCAATTTCATCCGGTAGTATATTTAGCGTAACACTGATCTTTCTAGGACCAGTGCTAACAAATTCTTTTAGCTTAACCTACATACCTGTCCGCGCGTAGTTCGAATAGTCCTTTAGTCTACAAAGAATTAAGTATGATAGAAGCTCAGAGCCGTACAGTACCCGGCAATAAATATTGTACATCGACCTATAAAAGCAAAAATTGGCTAATTTCGTATTTTGTAGAGCGTTATCTTTGTACTGTGCGGCTTTTTGGAGTCCACAGATGTCGACGCATTTTGTGACACAGCTTTTTTTTTCCTACCTATGCTGATAGCCTTGAGAGGCTATTTCAGGTTCACCCTAACGTGTAGGTGAGTTCACGGGGCTCAAACCGGAGTGTTGCTAACATTGGCCCTAGCAAAAGCAGTGCTTCGCAGAATCTACCACAGGATCGGAAACGCGACCCACTGAGAACATCCGGCGAGAAACTCAGTGAGCTGTATCTGTGGGTGACAGTCAAACGTGAATATCGGAATGTTTTATACCCAAAATAAATTCTCACAGTTAAAGCCCACATATATGGATTACGTGGCTTTCGATCTATCACTTGTAGCGTAAAATTTATTGACAAGCACTCCTGGTTGGCCACCGTACAATAAATTCACATTGTCAGTAACATAGACGTCGCTTGCTTAAAAGACGCTGTTTTGTTTGGCATAAATTAATTAAAATATGAGGTTTGCTGAGAGTACTCAATGGTAGTAAGAGACCTTTACCGGTAGTAGGACCACTTGTAAGTCCGCACGGGTAGGTACCACCGCCCCGCCTATTTCTGCCTTGAAGCAGTAATGCGTTTCGGTTGGAAGGGCGAGACAGTCGTTGTAACTATACTGAGACCTTAAAACTCATATCTCAAGGTGGGTGGTGGCATTAACATTGTAGATGTCGATGGGCTCCAGTAACTACTTAACACCGGGTGGGCTGTGAGCTCGTCCACCCATCTATCTATCAAAACATACACTTGGCTGTGCCTCTAGCATTGTTGACGTCCTTGACTGACGGACACCACTCACCATCGGATGGGCCGTATGCTCGTCTGCCTACAAAATCAATAAACAAAACATACCAACATTTTCAACTATAAAATATTTTTTTGTGTATCTCAGGAATGTGGACAAGATAGGACTATCATAACAAATTATGCCAAATTATCCTAAGTCTAAGGCAATTGTGCAGTGTAGGATAGTGATTGTTTAAATTCATATTATGGTAAATATGGTAGTGTCGACAATTGTTGTTTTTTATATTGTTGGTTATCAATATGTGTAATTTTCAGATGCCTGATGAAGGTCTAATAAAAGACCGAAACGTTGCAAAAATAATAATGTAATTTGTTATGATAGTCCTATCTTGTTCACATTCCTGAGATACACAAAAAAATATTTTATAATAATTATGGACGACAATATTGATAATAGTAATTTTCAACTATGTACGATTTTTTTTATTACAAATAGTTGCAACTGAATAGCTTGCATAACAATAATGAAGCAAGTTAAAAAGAAACCGGTCTTTGTTCGAGGTGTGTAACTTAGAATGCACCTGCCAAAGAAACAAACGTTATCGTATTGCTTTCTTTATCGAAAGCAAACAAAAGCCGATTGTTTCTTCGTGGTGTATAAAACAATTTTCTTTCAAATAACCAAACAATACTTCGCTCGGTTTTGGGTAATATCGTATTTCAGATTTTAGTAACGGCGAATGAGATTTATATGATGTGTCTGTCTGCATTGAATCGAAATTAAAGTTTGCCTAGAATCTTTGTATGAAAAATGAAAAGTGAGTTTTAGATTTAATTTTTTTTTTAATGAAAATTTATTCAGTACTTATTTTATTTTCTTCGATTTTCTCCAATCATAGATATAATTAAAATTAATTTTACGGTTTACCTTAATGCCTTGAAAATATTCTTAATTAGGACAGCTCTTTTTGTTTTTTTTTAACGCATACATAAAATACATAATAAGTTTTACTACGATACATATAACTAATAACAAATGCTTATATGCTTTATATGTTTTTGTATTTGATGATTTAAATGATATCTTGTTCGTTTTACGCTAGATCTTATATGTGGGTTTAGCCAAGTGGTGTTAAATGGTAACCAGCAGACATCACAACGTGTATACCGCCACCCACCTTGGGATATGAGGTCGGAGTCTCAATTATATGACGACAGTTAGTTAAGCCTGAACACATATCTGCTCTAAAACAGAAATTTGCAGGAAAACGGTACCTAGAAAACGCACTACCAGTACTTATGCAATTCGGTTATATGTAGAAAACATTATTGCTGTATCGTAAAACATTTTCGTGAACATTTGTTGAGTATTTCTTGGAAAAAATTGAAACCGCAGTACGGATACACCGGCGGGCGTTATAAAGTACTACAGCTCCAATTAAATAACATAAAATAAATTGCGAATAACAAATTTTAATTTTTTATTCAAAAGTCACTGTAAATTCAACTATTTTACAACTTAAAACTTTTTAAGTAAAAACTTTTACAAATAATTTTGTCTCTTCGATTCGATCACAATTTTAATTTGCATTCTTCACTCTGCAGACGCGATACAAAAGGAATCTCTTTTTTTTCTAATGAAAGAAACGTCAAAGCTTGTCAGAGTATTTTTTCTAAAGAAAGTTTTAATTAATTTCCTTTGTAGTAGTCCAAGGGAACTTTGATATGAATAATCATTCGGAGGCATTTAAGCTCTTATGGATGTACAGTTTTGTATTTATATTCGAAGTATCTAAAAAAAAAGAAAATATTATAAAAAAATTTTTTTTGTTAAGAACTTGATCAATGTATAATACGTACTACCGGAAGTAAGTATGTTAAGGTTAAATAAATGTATGTTTAAGATAAGGTATGTAACATAAGGTGTTGTTTTTTTTTATATAAAAAGGTATGTATAGTCACAAATATTTAAACGATTTTACAAACATTCCAGAAATACTCATCATTCTGCTCTCATCAGTAGCCTTAATGTCCTATGGCTATAATACCAAACTGTTCTCCCACAGTCTTGGCTCCGAACCATCTCTATCTATACTCTATGCGAGAGATAAAAAAAGCGATAAAGTCACCAACGAATGTCTCATGGAAATGTACCCTAAAAACCTTTACAAATATCCGCTTCGCATAGATCGTAACGACATTCCATGCATCATACATTGCGTGCTCAAAAAATTCGGTATTATAAGCAATGACGGCTTCATAAACATCAAGAATTATTATCGAAGGGTCCAAGCGATACACAGATACGACCCGAGGATATTGATATCGGATGTCGGCGAAACATGCGCACAGAATATCAACGGAATGAATTTGGACCACGATGTATGTAAGAAAGCCAAAGTCTTCAACGATTGCACGCAGCTTTATGCGATATCTTACAGAGAACCTGAAGACTGGTAGCAAAACGATTGAGTAACTCAAATACATATCGAAGATTCCAGAGAAAAACTATATATTGAACCACCTTGCGATAACAGGGCCACGAGTTTCCTAGTAAAAGCCTTTTGTATTCAACTTTTTATGTTCATAATAAAATCGATAAGCGTTCTATTTTTATTCTTAATTGCATTCTCCACGAAGCTTTCAGAGGAAAAATCCCCTTCAAGTCGTTCCTACTTGATAAATAAATTAATCATTCAAAAGTTTTCCGATCCGAGAGGCCTTAGATATTTTCCTTATTGATTAGATATTCTTTGTACATCAAAGACAAGACAAAAAAAAACTGAAGTAGGTATCTTATTTTATTTACCATTTTGTATTTAGAACGTGACGTAGACATACTTGTCATGTCATGTTATTTCATTTAACTTTGCCATGGAAATTGAAGTGCGTGACAACTATTGTCCAACGCACCGACCTAATCACTCACAACAAGTGTTTTAAAACATTAATAAAGAGGCTATTCTTATATTATAAAATAACTACTTTAAATTTCTAAAAGCTTATTACGATTAGCTCGATTAAAATTTAGCTTACGTTTCAAGGGCGGTTAATATCTGGGCTAGTTCTGTGGAACTTTTTTTTTTGATCAGGAGGTAAGAAATCGCCGGACTCCCACCCTCCACTGGGGACGGAGGGCAGGGTATGGTATGTCGGAATCGAACCGACTAAAACCTCCTGTCGCTCAACAACCCACGTCCGAGCCTCGCATGAGACAGAACTCATGAAAAGGCAAAGGGGGGACAGTGAAGCGGAGTACATCTCTCCCATCACCCTCCCCCTCGGGACACCGGGCCAGCGATCGTCGGCGCCACGACCACCAGCCCTCTCGGTAGTTCTGCTGTACTAATTTGTATCTTAAAGAATTGTGTTCTCAAAAATAGTAAGCGCTTATGCAACACGGAGACATTTTGTACTGCTAGTGTTGCTAGAGATGAGGAACTAGCTACCAATCGACAGCAAGAAATACCTCACTCCCATACATTTTAGTTCAGACTGTCACTCAGAACATAAGCCAATTTTTCTAAAGCAAGTTACAAAAATCTATGCCGTCGAAATATACTTTATTTCAAACTAGTAAGTAACACTTTCTGAAAAACTGAATTAACTGTCGAAGTTTTCGTAGCCTAATGGGGAAGACGCCCGCTGAGCTCGTATTGACTGGCACTACGTTTTGGAGGTTCCTTTTCCACAGTGCCTACAAACGATACCCACAATGAAATATCATCGTTTTATAAATTAAGCCCACTTTTTTTTGCCTACCGATGCTGATAACCTTGGGAGGCTATATCAGCTTCTCCTTTACGTGTAGGTGAGCTCACGGTGCTCAAAACGGGTGTGTTGCTAACACTGGCCCTAACAAGCTCTCTCTAGCAGAATCTACCACCGGATCGAAAACGCGACCCACTGAGAAGATCCGGCGAGAAACTCAGTGGGTGGTGTCTATGGGTTAATTCACTCGTCGAGCCCTTAGTCGCAAGCGACGGGTTCGGCGTGGACGGTGACCGATAAACCCGCTAATAATGTATAGTAGCTACTAAGAAGATGTATTACAGGCATTGATTTTAGTCAGTTTTATGTGTATCCGAAACATCAAAACAAATACATCCCCAAGTCGTATTTCAAATACAAACTTCTTTTTAGCAAATAAACCGGCTACCAAGAATTGTATACAACTAGATCCCAAAGTCACCTTTGCCATTTAAAGTTAATATTTTCTTTCTAAATGCCCCGAAGGCAACGTTGCCCTACAAGCTAGACTAACCTGTAGTTATGGACGGCTGCTAAGTATTTAATAAGGCTGTATTTCGCATTCAGTGGAATTCTTGGAAAACTTTCCTACATTGATAATAGTAAAGTTAGACATTTTACTAGGATATTAGCTATACAATTTAATACTTGAGATAACAGCTGGGTAAACGAAAACGGATTTACACAAAAATAGATTTGCTAATGAGAACAGCTCTTGCCAACTGTTCGTATATTATATTTTTACGTTGTTAAAGGAATCAACTGTGAGGACTAATTTTCTCACATCTGTACCTTTATCATACCCGTAACTGACGTTATTATAAGCGATCATAACATTCTGGAACATCGGAACTAACGCAAATGGATAGAGAATGATGTTGTAATTTCTGGGATTTATGAATGTAAGCCTGTAAGCAAATACATAGCTCTAGTATATTTTATTGTTACTAGAGGTCCCGCAGTAGTCGAAATTCGACTATAATTAATTGGAATTGTAAGTTTATACACTATTATGATTGTATTTTATACTTCTATAATCACAAATTTCGCCAAGACTACACTATAAAAAATATTAACAAAGGCAAACAATATTTAATGTATTCTCAATTTGACAACAGACGTCAAGAACAAAAGATTGACAATAAATAGTATGCATGCGTGTGTGCGTCAAATACATGGTATGTAGTGTGTGTAATGTTTTCTTTATTGATTTAATGTATCTTTTATGCATTATTTTAAAAAAATATTAGCATTGTGCACTTCTTCTCTATATTCTCTATAAGTGTGGAAAATTTCATACTCCTCCGTCCGCGCAATTTTCGTAAAAAGGGATACAAAGTTTTTGCTTCACGTATTAATATATAGATAATACCAAAACAAAATTAACTTTAGAAGCACATAGCGTTACGTGCATTTTTTGCAAAAATATGTCTATTTTCTAATTCGTGTTTTTTTTTCTCTCTTTCTTGTTATAGGTATTTATAACCGATATTTGTCTGGCCGCCAAAGAAATGCGATCAGTTTAACATTATTTTAGCGTAAGAATACGATAGCAAATAAAATATAAATATGTACGTGAAGCAAAAACTTTGTACCCCTTTTTACGAAAATTGCGGAGTATGAAATTTCCAACACTTATAGAGAGAATAGTATAGAGAAGGAGAGCAGAATGTTAATATATTTTTTAAATTATGCATAAACAATACATTAAATCAATAAATAAAAACATTATACACACCACCATGTATTTGACACACACACGCATGTATACTATCTAATTTTGTTTATTGATGGTTTATTGTCAAACTTTTCTTATTGCTTATAGTCTGTGGTCAAATTGAGAATAGATTAAATACTGTTTGTTTTTAATAATATTTGTCTAAAGTGTAGTCTCGGCGAAGTCTTTGACAATAGAATCATAATAGTGTACTGGCTTATAATTTCAATAAATTATAGTCGAATTTCGACTACCGGGGGACCACTAGTATAAAGGGGATTGCCCACTCTCCATAGTGTGCTAGGCCCAAGATGGACATCAAATATTACTATAAAAATGTACTGATTCAAATTCTTAAATGTATTGGATATCTAAAAAATATATTGAAATTGACGCCACTATTATAAAAAATATAATAAAAATAAAAACTCGTTTTGAGGTTAATTTTCTATATAAATAAGTGTCGGATTGTGAGATACTTCAAGAACTTTTCTTTTCTTAATGTTTAAGATGTTCCTAATGTATTTTTATCCAATAGGGTATAAAAACACACTTAATTCTTTAAATATCTATATTTTCTTCATCTTCATACACAATTAGTATCATCTAAAAATAGCAAAGGAGAGCATATACACGGTTTTAAATCTCGGTCAGGGTAAAACCACAATTCACACAATGTTTTTTAGTCGTAGTATGAAACGTTATTGATAAAAGTAAAATAAATCGAAGAAAAATCAAAACACATCCATTTTGTACGCAAGCACAACACCACAAGCAGCAAGCGAAGTATCAGTCAGTCAGATTAAATTCAGTGTTGTCAGTATAAAGAAAAATAATTACATGAAATTCATATATCGATTATTTTTTTAAATAACCGATTTTATTTATATCTTAATTTTTTTTATATCTTAATCGATTGATTTATATCTTAATCTTTTTTTTACGAGTACACATTATTTTTTATGTTTTTGTTTTAGTTGTACATATTTAAATAACAATACTAGTAAAGTTTTTTTTATTGCTTAGATGGGTGGGCGAGCTCACAGCCACCCTGGTGTTAAGTGGTTACTCGAGCCCACATACATCTACGACGTAAATGCGCCACCCACCTTGAGATATAAGTTCTAAGGTCTCAAGTATAGTTACAAGTTAAAGTCCAATGGGTATGTCTTCGATGTTATTTTATATGCATAAAATTCATTAAAATCGTTTGATTAATGATAATACTTAAAATGATTTATTTATATGTTTTATTTATATACTCAAAATATTTACTTCATACGTAAAAGGATTTGAAGCTGGCAATATTTTTCCCGCAAAAATAAAAATCCTTGTTTTTTCAATAGAGTTACTTTTTTTAAACTACTTATTGTAAACTGTAGTGGCGCTTATTTGCAAGAAAGTAAATGCATATTTATTTATGACAAAATTAATGCAATAAGTATTTTTTCTATAATCTATTGTCCGCTTTGGGCCTAAAATGGGCCATCCCCTTTAACGTCTCTTCAAAGTTGCATTTTTCTTTAGAAGTGGAAGAGTCAGGAACGCGTTTTTTCAGCGATCGAACATTAGAAACATATAGAATTTTATATTCTGCCTATTTCTGCCGTGAAGCAGTAATGCGTTTCGGCTTGAAGGGTGGGGCAGCCGTTGTAACTATACTGAGACCTTAGAACTTATATCTCAAGGTGGGTGACGCATTTACGTTGTAGATGTCTATGGGCTCCAGTAACCACTTAACACCAGGTGGGCTGTGAGCTCGTCCACGCATCTAGGCAATAAAAAAATATGTTTATTCGAAAGCTAGAACTATAGATATCCAATCTGATTACACCTATAATATGCTTTATCTATATTTATCACACCCACATTAGACCCAACTGATTACATGATAAGTCATATAATTCAACTATCTGTTCCAGATCTTGTGGTATTACTTCTCATTGTCTCGGCCATCGAAGCTCGAATTTCAGTGATGTACGCTCACGATAAATTGAGTGATATGATAGCAGATCAATGCCTCAACGAGATGTATCCTAGATCGAAACGATTGGAAATCGAGGAGTCGGACGAGCCTTGCATCATATTCTGTGTTCTGAAGAAGTTCGGCATTATGAGCCCTACCGGAGTCATCAATTTGGAAGCTTATAGGTAATTCAGTTAGATATTTCTTTTGTTTTTTAGTTCTTAATAATTAAATAGTCTTATTTTTATTGTCATGAACTTCCACGGTGAAGGAATAACATCGTGTAATAAAAATCAAACCCGCAAAATTATAATTTGCATAATCATTCGTGGTAGGACCATTTGTGAGTCCGCACGGGTAGGTACCCTATTTCTGCCGTGAAGCAGTAATGCGTTTCGGTTTAAAGGGTGGGGCAGCCGTTGTAGACAATACTGAGATCTTAGAGCTTATATCTCAAGGTGGGTGGCGCATTTACGTTGTAGATGTCTATGGGCTCCAGTAACCACGTAACACTAGGTGGGCTGTGAGCTCGTTCACACATGAAAGCAATAAAAAAAAAACGTAAACTCAAATCTCATTTTGAAATTTATAAAAAAAATTATATTTAAATAGTAAGTTTTCCAACGCTAGAGAGAGACTTAGTCATGCCCCTGTTACAACCAATATTTATGAACATTTTCTGTCACGTCTGTAGAGAGGTCGTATCTCTTCGAAGCCAATAAAAAACGAACCAGATCCGAAAACGATTGTTTTGCTGACGAGGTCAAGATGAACCCACATTCTCTAAATAAAATTCTATGACGTAGCTTTCGCGCTATTCCATGATGCCAGGGACTTTTTTCGCATAAAATATTGCACGTCTCCCTCCATCCCATAAGTTATAATATTTCGTCCTCAAAGGGCGTAGCTTTCCCCTGGGCTATTTCCTCTAATTTTCCAACGAAACTTGACCTTACCGTAATGCGGAAAACTTGTGAATAAGTTTCATTCAACGCGATTATTTATGGTATATCTTTTATAGTTCCATTTTAGTTCTGCCAGTTTTTTTTTTTTTTTGTAATATACGCTTTGTTTCTAATTTATATTTTGAAGAGAATGATACTTCCATTATTTTATAACAATGTATATAGGCATGACGGAAACAAAAAATACCGAGTTAAATATATGTAAAATTATTTTTCTCAGTATACACAATTGATTAATTAACTAGAACAAAACATTTTTTTTTTTTAATAATTTGTAAACGTATATATTAAAAATAGTAATAAATAAATGGCGTTATTCAAATTTGGAATACTTAATCACACTATGATTATGTTACATGGTCATTAATGCAATTACAAACGACTACTGAAGTCCGCGAGGACGCCATCCCCGGCACAGTTAGTACAAACAGAAATCGCAACGTGGCTTCCGTTCGATATAATTACTTATATATGCTTCAAATTGAAGATCTCGATTATGTTTTGAAAAAGATCGATCTTTAAACCGAATCGGACATACACCAAGTCTGCGGTATCAATTCCCAATTAAATCGATCTTTTTCGATCGAATTAGTCATAAAAGTCAAATAAGAGACATCAAATATTTTTTCACACAGGAAAAAAAAAAGGTTTTTTGTTTTTTTTTATCCATTGCGATAATATCGGAGAATCTATTGATTTTACAGGTTAATCACTTTGCATCTCACTAAACATATATGCTTCATTTAGAATTATTGATTGTAACCAACATAACTATACAACGTAATCTTGATCTTCCATTTCTTTGAGCTTCGAGCCACATTAAACCAACTTAATGATGTCTCGCTGTCTGTAGCCAATTTTGGTGCCACTTATTAAAAAACGAAGTTTCAATGACTATATTTTGCTTCTTTAAACGAAGGGCACTTGACGTTTAGTTCATAAACAATACATTTGAGAAGTAGGATCTCGGGTTTTTCTCAAAACTACATCCCCAAATGACATATTTTGCATTTATCACAAAAAGACATAATCGATCACCAAGTAATTAAGTTAATATATTAATTACAATTTTAATGCCTCGACTCAATCTAATTTAGAGCTTAAGCACAACGGAGCGGATGATCCGCTTAGCGGAACCAATTAATTTCGTTGGTTTGCGAAATTGGAATGGGGAGAACATAAATCAAGAAATGTCCGTCATACGTCGAACGCTTGTCTGGGCGAAATTCCTTTTAACGGGTAACATTGGCGGTAAAATCATGCAGTTATTACGACTAGTGGTCCCGCAGTAGCCGAAATTCGACTATAATGAATTGAAATTATAAGTTCAAACATTATGATGGTTCTAATTTCAAACACTATTATACTTCTATAATATAATCACAGATTTCACCAAAACTACACTATAGATAAATACTCGTAATATTAAAGACAAACATTAATATTAATCTATTCTCAATTTGATCACCGACTTTAAACAATAACAAAAGTTTGACAATTGACCATAAACAGAGTATATTTATATATATGTGTTGTGTCAAATACATGTTAGTGTGTGTGATTACAGTTTTTTTATTGATTTAATGTATTTTTTAATTAAAATTTATAAAAAATATTAGCATTCTGCACTCCTTCTCTATA
This sequence comes from Bombyx mandarina, assembly GCF_030267445.1. Classification (NCBI taxonomy): domain Eukaryota; kingdom Metazoa; phylum Arthropoda; class Insecta; order Lepidoptera; family Bombycidae; genus Bombyx; species Bombyx mandarina. The sequence goes on from NC_143234.1 coordinate 18,054,078, forward strand.
TTCTCTATAAGTGTTGGAAATTTCATACTCCTCCGTCCGCGCAATTTTCGTAAAAAGGGGTACAAAGTTTTTGCTTCACGTATCTATCTATATATATAAAAATGAATTTTTGTTCGTTAGTCTCGCTAAAACTCGAGAACGGCTGGACCGATTTAGCTAATTTTGGTCTTGAATGATATTAGGAAGTCCAAAGAAGGTTTAAAAGGTAGATAAAAATGAAAATGCTCGGAACTAAATAAAAATAACAATTTTGTTTTCCCTTTGCTGTGTCCCCCGTCGGACGGATTACTTTTGTTTTTTTTTAAGTTCGTATAAAATGAACTTGTGAAAAGTTTAGGTCTTTCATTTATCGATCAACTAGTTAATATGATGGGCGTTTATCAATTATCATGCGTAACTTCCAGAAAACGCGTACAGCTGCCGGAGCAATTAGCTCAGAGGAATTCAATTAACGACTTCGGAAGCGCGTGTCTCGAAAGCGCTGAAGCAACGCAGCACAAGCAAGATGTTTGCAAGAAAGCTAAAGTCTTCAACGAATGCACACACCTTTATAAAATCTTACTTAAATAAAGATACTGTGAGTTTAATTTGGCTAATCAACCTAGATTTTTTAATTACAGTTCGGTATGCTACACCTATTAAATTATCGTCTTTTTTTTTTAAATGGTGTTAAGTGGTTACCGGAGCCCATAGACATCTACAACGTAAATGCGCCATCCACCTTGAGATATAAGTTCTAAGGTCTCAGTATAGTTACAACGGCTGCTCCACCCTTCAAACCGAAACGCATTACTTTTATTAGAAATAGGCGGGGTGGTGGTACCTCCCCGCGCGGACTTACAAGTGGTCCTACCACCAGTAAAAGTTCTCTGACCCAACTTCGGTTATTCCTAACTGAACTAACTTGTAAGTGACGTCTTTAAGTGATTGCCCAATTAAGCCCTAACTGCATTAATTGAATACTTATATATTTTTATACAAAGAACAGAAAATTATTTCCTCTAGGAAAATTCCCTTCACATCCCTTCACCTTTACACGCCCATCGCTAAGCAGAATAATAATATATTCCACCCATATACAACCCATTCCACGCATCGGTCCATCAATAATTTCTTTATGTTTGAAGGTACCGGTCATTGTATATTAATACAAAATTTGTTTCAGTTCGGTAGATCTCATAAATTGATATCATAATTTGACTTCATTATATTACAGCACTAATGTAAGTACTACGCTTAGACCAGCACCACCAACCTATCTCATTGTGACAGGAAATAGTTATGCGTTACGTTTCCAATTAACACCGTTTCTTTATTAATGCAACCTAGATGTGAACCTTATATCTCAAGGTAAGCACAAGTATCTATCAAATTAATGAGATGATGGTAAAGCTGTTAACTATAAGATCTCCTGTCAATCTTTAAAAATCATTGTCCGACGAACTTTAATTTCAAATATTTTCTGATAGATTTTCCATATAACAAGTTTTCGCTCGAAATCGCTCTGAAATTGTATTTCGGCGGCAGACTGTGTAATAAAATATCAACGATTTGACTATAAATACACTGTTTTTATAACAGTTCCTAAAAGCTTTTTCTTCTTCCCAAAATGTCAATGCCAATCTGTAAGTCAAACAAAAAAATGAAAAATTCTTGTATTAATCTAAATAATTTTCGGGGCCTAATCGTACCAACAATTATCCTAGGAAACCGTGCATCTCTTTTTATTAGCTTCAATAGCAAATAAGAATATAGCATCATATTGCACCATCGGTCCGTAGAAGTCACCCTCACCCTTAAACGCCACCAAACCAGAAAAAAGACGCTAAAACGTATTTGACTGATGGTAGGACCTCTTGTGAGTCCGCACGGGTAGGTACCACCGCCCCGCCTATTTCTGCTGTGAAGCAGTAATGCGTTTCGGCTTGAAGGGTGGGGCAGCCGTTGTAACTATACTGAGACCTTAGAAATTATATTCAAAGTGTGTGGCGCATTTACGTTGTAGATGTCTAAGGGCTCCAGTAACCACTTAACACCAGGTGGGCTGTGAGCTCGTCCACACGTTTAGCAATAAAAAAATAAAATAAATTTATTCCGATTTGAAAACTGGGGAAGACCATTATACAATTAAATTAGAACTTATACATCATGCCTCTTATCTTGTTAATACATGTAATCACCATCACTTAAGATTATAAGGGGCCGTAAGCCCATTTGCCCATCTAGAGCAATATACATTCTAGAGTTTTAACCAAAACACTCATTAACAAAACAGCAATGTACACCGTTAATTCAAATTCCATGGAAGTGGTCCATTATTCAAACACTGTTTTATGAGTCGTGTCGGTAGCTGTTTTGCATTACAACTCGATTCGCTTATCACATGCAGGCACTCGTTCTTAATAGGATCACGCCCTAACTCGAGTACACGAGATTTAAATCCGTTCGAGGGTATCAAATTGTTCGATTCGAATCTTGAACCTTTTACCCTCCAAAATAAACCGATAACCAAAATGGTTTTTCTTTTTTGGGAGCATAATATTTATTTTAATTTTCATATTCGTTGTCAATACTTTCACGCCCTTTTATGTGAACAAACAAAACTTAGAATACGTACTTAAATAATTTGTCATCATAACAATAGAACAAGAACTGTGAATTCTGTAGACTAGTCAGACAAAGCACATAGAATCAGCAAGAAACACTTACGGGTTATTAGCTGTTGACTCTACCAATCTACCCATTTCTACCGCGTAGAGATCATCATCCGGATTTAATTAGCGTAGAGCAATAATTACTTTATAATTACTTATAAAAATGGCTTATGATGTTATATAAATAAATAAATCACATAAAACTGAGGGTAGTTGTAGATTTCGAAATTCGAAACTTTGAATTAAAATACATTATGCGTTATGTAAAATTGTTAACAGAATTTTGTTTGTATTTTTGTCACTTTTATCGCCACAATTGGTGAACTGATTTAGATGTGATTCAGTGCTGTATAGATATGGATATCCTGAGTGCCTCATTGAAGTCGATAGAATTCGTGTTTGGAGTCAAAATGATTCTTAAATAACACACGTAACATTTATGAAATTTTGAAAACACATCATGATTACGTAACATTTATATCATATTGAAGTTATACTTCTTTAGGCGCGTTATGAAAAATTGATGAGAGTGAAATTGCGCCCGCGCCGTGACACAAAATTAACAGAATGAAGTTACCCACTAAATCGCTCATTACAATACGACCGACGTAACTTGGCGAGTCTGAATATAGCCGCAGGTGAACTTTCGCGCATGTACACTCGTAAAAAAAAGTGTTATTAGCATTCATTTTTTAGTAATATAAATGACAAAATTAGTATTAAATATAATTCATACTAAATATTATTAAAGTTAAATATTTATTATTAATTATTTAATATTAAAAAAAAAAAAAAAAAAAAAAAAAAAAAAAAAAAAAAAAAAAAAAAAAAAAAAAAAAAAAAAAAAAAGTATAACTTCTTACGCGCGTACATAAGTACACGCCCCCTTTTTTTATTACATTAGATGATCATACTGCAAACTTGTAATGGAGTAATTTCAGCGAATATTATAAATCAGTTTGAAACGAGACTTATAACAATAAATATAAGTCAAAATAATCGTTATTTAGACAAGATAATTTGTTATTATACAAACATCAAAATCCTTCCAATTAGCGTCGAATACCCTCGTTTGTAATCCGATCACTCCTCAATATGAGCACATAATTAAATTAGTCTCTAGATATAATGGATTCGGTGTGCGTATCAGATACTACCTATTATAATAGGAATCTATTACAGTAGGTAATATCCGATATTCAAATTTAAATTGACAGTTCTTCGAAATTGGGTTAGGGTGAAGAAGTTTAAAGAAGAAAGTCCTTACATTTTTAAAATGTGTGTAAAATCTTCAGTGTACATAAAATATGTATCTATAAGGAGTATTTTACATTAGGCGGTCAGACGACTTCATGATCCGGCTAGTCCCAACTGTTATCCCATGGAAATCGCAAAGGGAAGGAAACATAATGTCTAAATCTTACTACGATTTATTATTTACAGCTATCCTATGTCCGCCGATAGATATACGGGTATATTAACCGGTCTAAAGGTATTTTATAAGCAAATAATATGCGTCTGAGATATATAACTAGTCAGGTCATAAGTATTGTCACACAGTAAAAACTTTTCTTTTAGAATGCTGGCCACAAAAAAGTTTATTGAATTCGAATTTCGAATTGTTCATGAAAATAAAAATGTATACTTTTAGAATTTTACTCATTTTTAAATATGGAGTGGACGCTTAAAGAAGACCGTGTTGCAGTTATTGCGTTGCATCGTTGCGGTTACGCGCCAATTCAAATTTTTAACATACTGAAAAATTTGAATATAACCAAAAGATTCGTTTATCGTACCATCAAACGATACAATGAAGACTCTAGTGTAGATGACAGGTAAAGAAGTGGTCGCCCTCGGTCTGTTAGGACTCCAGCAGTGATAAAAGCTGTGAAGGCGCGAATTCAAAGAAATCCCAAACGTAAGCAGAAACTGTTGGCCCATCAGATGGGGTTAAGCAGAACCACGGTGAAAAGGGTGTTAAATGAAGACTTAGGGCTTCGGGCATATCGAAGAAAAACAGGACATCGTTTGAATGCTCGTCTAATGGACCTGAGACTGAAGAGATGCCGCGCTTTGTTGAAGCGGTACGCGGGAAAAAAATATCGGGAAATTCTTTTTTCGGATGAAAAATTTTTTACCGTAGAAGAGAGCTACAACAAACAAAATGATAAGGTGTACGCACACAGTAGTGAAGAAGCGAGCAACCGTATTCCGCGTGTCCAACGAGGTCATTTTCCATCATCGCTCATGGTATGGTTGGGAGTTTCTTATTGGGGCTTAACAGAGGTACATTTTTGTGAGAAAGGTGTAAAAACGAATGCAGTTGTGTATCAAAATACAGTCCTGACGGACCTTGTGGAACCTGTTTCTCATATCATGTTCAATAACAGGCACTGGGAATTCCAACAAGATTCGGCGCCAGCTCATAGAGCGAAGAGCACACAAGACTGGCTGGCGGCGCGTGAAATCGACTTCATCCGGCACGAAGACTGGCCCTCCTCCAGTGCAGATTTGAATCCGTTAGATTACAGGATATGGCAACACTTGGAGAAAAAGGCGTGCTCAAAGCCTCATCCCAATTTGGAGTCACTCAAGACATCCTTGATTAAGGCAGCCGCCGATATTGACATGGACCTCGTTCATGCTGCGATAGACGACTGGCCGCGCAGATTGAAGGCCTGTATTCAAAATCACGGAGGTAATTTTGAATAAACTTTAGTGTCATAAGAATCTATGTTTTGTTAAGTTCATTTTGGTATATGAATGGTTACATAATGAATAAACTTGTTTCAATTATTTTACATTAAACATGTGACAGAATTTATGACCTGACTAGGTAGATATGATCTTATACCAACCCGAAGTGAAAGGCGATCTTCACAGATTACGCATTAAGTAGGTACTTCTGGCGCGAAGCAGTAATGCTTTCCCGTTTGGAGAGCGGGGTTCACATAAAACTCATGTCTCAAGCTGGGTGGCGACATTTTCGTTGCTGATGTCTAAGGGCTCTGGTATCTATTTAACACCACGTGGATGACGCCGTAACGCATTTTTTGTCTATCCCATTTTCCAGTCTCTTGTTATGGATAACAAAATATATAATTTAGCAGGAGAGAACAAATTGTATGCTTAAAGTGAGAATGAAAGCTTTCAGAATGTTTACGTCAAATTAAAACACAAATTCGCTGCGTGATTTGTGATAAAATTTGAGCAGGTCTTTCTTAAACAAATATCGTTTTCTTCTAGTGTCTTTTCGTTAGGAATAAATATGTAAACATGTAAATGGGCCAGCTTTTACAGAAAAACTAGTAGGTATTCCAGTTCGCATAGAAATAATAAGTTTTATCACAGTAAAACACTATTGTGTGTAACACTTTATTTTCAAAAATTCGCATGATAATTCCTCAATTGCCACTCAACAATTGCGATATAACAAACATGGCGATCTTCTGAATCCAGCACCAGATGGAGCAGCCCTGCTTCTGCGGTTCCTCTTCTTCCTCTTCTTCTCCAGGAGTAGTAGCTGGAGTGGTCGTGGCGTCATCTTGGCAGTAAGAAACAGAAATCAAGAGAAAAATCGCCAAGAGAACCAAAAGGCGAAGAATGATGTTTCTGGACATTTTGATTTTTATATTTTAAAATTTTATACAACCGAAACTGTGTGTGGTCAACGAAATTTGTTTTAAAACAGGCCTATTTCCGTTTGGAAACGACGTCATTTAGATTTTAATCGTAATTGCCATGATAAACATCAGAACGATGAATGTTTTGGGTAATTTTGTACTATTGCAATGGTATTATTAGTTTTTCGTTACAAATTTCAAGGACAGTAATAAAATGATGATAAAAAGATTCAATATACTTATATAATCGAGGTCTGAACTATGATACCCTTTACTGGTAGTAGACATGCATAGAAACTCGCAAAGATAGATACGAGTACCCTGTCTATATCTGCCGCAAAGCAATTATATATTTGTAAAGAAATGCTCAATTAAAAATTGAATCGACTTTACGAAAGTTCAACAAGATAACTTGATAGGCATTTTCGTATGATTAACACATGATTAATTCTCGTAGGGTTGTTTTTTTGTATTTGCAATGGTATTTTTTATAAAGTTTAATTAAACTCTATATTTATGGAACAACTGCTTTCTTCATAATTTTTATAGTTAATACTAGCTTTTGCTCGCGACTTCGTCCGCGTAGAATAACAAATAATGCTTTATTTTAGAACAAATTTGGTTAGCATAAAAAACGTTATAGTAAGCCAACTTTAACATACAGACATATGCTGTCGCAGACTTTTTTTAAGATCTTTTAAAGGGGAACAATTCTGTCATATATTATTTTAGCGAAACTTTAACCATTTCTGCAGCGCACGCAGCGGAAGCTCTCAAAAGGGGAAAAAACCCCGATTTTGAAACATTCTTTATTGGCGCCCCACTTGTATATAAATGGGCTATGGGGTAAAGTGTCACCTTGTTCCGAAGGGACATTTTACTCCGCTTACAGATCATGGGGTAGTAGAGTCTACCGAGAATAAACGCGGCACGGTCACGGACTGATTTTATATGTGAGCGGAATGTCATCGAGGCATCCAGGGTAACGCCCAGGTACTTGACCTTCCTGGCCCAGGGTATGGGTTGTCTAAAGAGAGTAATCGGGGGTGTGAGATTCCTCCTCCTAATCCGGGAGGAAATCCGTGTGGAGCTTCCCCTCTGAAAGAGCACCGCAGTACTTTTCGCTAGGTTGATGTCTATGCGCCATTTTCGGAACCACTGTCCTAGGGCTAGGGCTGCGCTCTGAAGCTTCTTCGCGATTAAGGACTTGTTTCTACTGGAATAGTAAACAGTCGTGTCGTCGGCGAATAAAGCTAAATGGGTCGGCGGCGATCGGGGAATATCGTTAACGAATAAGCTAAATAGGAGGGGTGAGAGGACAGAGCCTTGCGGGACTCCAGCTGTGAGAGGTCGTGGGGAGGAGCGGGTTCCCTCGACTCGATATCGAAAAGAGCGGTTCGACAAGAAGTCCCGTATGATGAGCACGAGACTATCCGGCACGCCCATGTTGAATAGTTTGAAAATCAAACCGTTGTGCCAGACTTTGTCGAACGCTTTTGCGACGTCGAAGAAGAGAGCTCCCGTGTATAACGGTTTTGGTCGATTAAGCCCCACAAGAATGTGCTCCGTGAGGCGGTGCACTTGTTGAACGCATGAGTGATTTGTACGGAATCCGAATTGTTCATCGATGAGAATGCCCTTGGATGAGACGAAGTCTCTGAGGCGTTTGTAGAGCAGACGCTCATACAGTTTGCCTAGAGACATGAGGAGGCTAATCGGGCGGTAACTCGTCGGATGATTTTTTGGTTTACCGGGTTTATGTATGCCGATAACGTCCGCTTCTTTCCACACCGCGGGAAAGATACAGTTAGCCATAGCGGCATTGAAAATAGATGCCAACATCACGATGAGTTGGACGGGTAGAAGTTTAATAACGCGGTTGGATATACCGTAGGAACCGGGAGCCTTGCGGGGACGTAGGTCTTTGATCAAGTCTTTAACTTCCATCGGGGTGACGGGTGGTAACGCATCCGAGGGTGGCAAGGAGGCTCTGCGTTCTACCTCACTGTCTACTAATTCTACATGAACCGGGTCCACGGATTGAGTGCTGGGCGTGCACTGGGTTTGCAATGTATCGGCCAGCAGCTCTGCTTTTTCGTCATCATCGAACGCCGCGAGTCGGCCTGAGGGGCCTACGAGGGGGGGCATAGTTACTACCGTATCCGATTTGAGAGTACGAGCTAAGCGGTAGTAAGACCTTTGGGAGGGCGCGAGTCCTTCTAAGAAATCAGACCATCTGGCATCTCGGACTTCGGCGATGCGAGACTTTACGTCGCGTTGTAGGGCACGCATTCGAGTACGATTTTCCGCGGTAGGATACCTGTCGTAGGCGCATATCGAGGCGTTCTTAGCTCTAAGGAGTTCCCTAATATCGTCGGACAATGGCTAAAAGTGCCATGACTAACCTCGATAAAATCTGGAAAGACCGTAATATTCGCCGAGTAACTAAGATGCGTTTGGTTCGTACGTTGGTCTTCTCTATCTTCCTGTACGGCGTGGAGACTTGGTGTCTCAAGAAAAAGGAACGCAAAAAGATCGAGGCCTTTGAAATGTATTGCTGGAGAAAGCTGCTACGCATTCCTTGGACAGCTATGAGAACCAATGTCTCCATCCTCGAAGAGCTGAAGGTCACCAAGCGCTTGCTGACTATGTGCCAGGAAAAGATCCGGAGTTTCTTTGGGCACATAATGCGATCCTCATTGCACAGCCTGGAGAAACTCATAATTCTCGGACAAATGGAGGGGAAGCGCGCTAGAGGAAGAGCGCCAGCTAGATGGGTAGACCAACTCAAAGAGGTGACTGGAGGCCAGATACAGGGATCGGTACATATGGCGCAGAACCGGACCGAGTGGAGAAGACTGACATTCAGTCACGATCCTCAGCATTGAGGGAACGACCAGAAAGAATAAAAAAAATATTTTGAAAAAATATTCTTTCTTTATAATGTTTTCAATTTGAAATCACGAAGAGACAGGAAACCAATCAGTCGCCGTCTGACTCCGTAATATGATGAAATTGCATTTTGATTTATCTTTGGATCCAATTTTGTACCAAGACTTCAATAAAGGCTTATTCAATATTTTGATGTTTTTTTTTAAAGACCCTTCTAATTGCGTTTCACTGGAATAACGGATACCATCATTACGGCCAATTTTGCCATCGAACCGGATACTCATTATTCCAACTGAACCATGACTTATACTACGAATAAATAGACTTATTATTTATTCGTAGGACTTATACCGCCAATGTCTTTCTTAGATGGCAAACCCCAAATTCATTCATCAAAATAAATTCAATGACATCGCTGGCATTCGCACACAATTTAATCTTATATTTCAATGAACCTACAAAAAGTTTCTAAAAGAAAACGGGTGCGTAGCAACTGCTAATACGACAATGGAAATAGATTTTTGGGGCAACTTGAATGTATGCCCTAGGTTTGTGTTCCTAATTCTTCTTTCCTTTTGCGGGCCTACCGGAAGAAATTTCAACATGAAATAAATAGTGCCCTTGTAATCTGTATCCTTATTGTCGTGTTTCTTCTAAAATCTGTGTGTACAAAATATATTTTAAAAAAATATGACGTTATGTGTGACAAGGAACTTTCAATTAGCAGATTAAAATTTGTTTTAAAGCATAATAATATTTGGGAATTATTATTTGTCTAGTTCTTATAGAGAACATGTTAAAGTATCATTAAATTCTCACCATTTTACAAAAAGATAAATGACGATGGCTACAAAATAACAATTTTTTTGTAAATGGTCGAGTTGCCGTTAGTTTTACAAGAAATACAATGACATAATTAATTAATTGATAGAAGAAGCCGTTTCGCTGAACGAATGCCTACACTGTGCTTCACTAACTAAAGCGACAGTGAAAAACTTTTCCTCTACCAAGACATAAATCTTGGATACTTACTGACAGTCACTAATGTACACTACCACACATCAACCTGGACATAGAATACTTACAAACAGAAAGGTCACTTGGCTTTTTAAAATAGATTAATGTTTAATCGCGAGAATATAAACTATACAGACTAGATAGTCGAATCCAAAAATTTCGCAGTCAAAAAAGAGCCCCAAAAACTTTCAATCACCAAATAACTTTGTAAACAAGAGAGCTCACCTGATGTTAAGTGTTTAGAATCCATGGTGATAAGAGTAAATTTACACATTAGGTCGAAGGCTCGATAGCATTACGCGGCTGTCCTATTGCTTAAACCGAAAGAGATGTCTGCTTCGTGGCAAAATTAGGCAAAACAAATCACACTTATTCCGTTCTGTATTATTCTATGAACCAGATTTACGATGTGTGAACGTAATGATGATGACAGATGACGCTTTTACTAAACGTTTTACCCCTAAATACGTAAAAATGTTGGGGCTCAAAGAAAAAGTGAATTTTAATGTTGATCAATAATCTTACATAAATTTTGCTCCTTAAATGTCTGCATCATTTACAAGTTAAAGGTGACGGTAGATGCCAACGGTAAATGATTTATTTAAAAAGCAACAATTGAAATTTAAGATTTTATTTAACCATCATTCTACATATTTCTTCTTGAAACATTTCATAGCTATTGCAGTGCAATACCAGCTATTATGGTGAGCCTTGGAGGGACAGGGGCTCAGTCCGGAGCCCGACATAACCCGGCCAGATCTTCGCTTACTCCGTATCTGTAAATTGGGTTCTCCAAAGTAGAAAAAGAAAAGAAGCGGGCTTGATTCCTTGTGAACGTCTCTAGGCTGATGATGATTATATTTTTTTCGAATACCATGTCTTTTTGCTACCTCACGTTCTATTAAACGGAACCCTAAAACTTCATAAACTGGTGCAACAGCACTAACAAAATGTAGGATTTGTCTGTGAACCAAACTAAAAATCTATACTACGTTGCGTGAAATACTTCCGGTAAGAAATTAATTTCTCGAAAAGTATCAAACATGAAAACACGTAAAATATTGAAGTATATGTATTTTTTATTATTAATATTTAATTGCGTATTTTATTTAAATAATTAAATTAAAGCAAATCTGCCGATGACTCTGTCGTACATACATGGAGAATGTTATCGAAAAAAAAGATGCTAAATAATTCAATTCCAATCTCGATTTTTATAACTGTATTTTTGGCAGGAGTTTCACAGTGTAGCTGATGTTTGTTGATTACCGCAAACAACAATGATATGACGCCAACTACTCGAGACAAAAAGAGACTTAGGTCTCTGTAATATTGCAAAAAAATTTAAAATTAAATTATTGTTGAAAAACTCTATTCGTGAATACTTAAAAATTATTAAGTACAATACTCATAGTATATGCTCTTTAAAAGCATTATGTCACAGAAACACCAGGTGTGAGGACAAAACGAAAAAAGTAATAGTTTAATCCACCCAACAATGCAAATTGTTCATAGCACGAGACTACAATAACCTTAACTCTAGGGTTCCATAATGAATGCAACGAAACGAAAGTCGAATTACGGGAGAACGTGTTTGTCTTTGTAACGGACTCTGTTAGTTTTGCCATATTTGTTTTAAGTATTTAAATAGTAGTCCGTTAAAATACGATTCCAACTAAATAATACTAGACGGTGACCGAGCTTTTCTCGGTATTTTTTTATATTTTATATGAAAAAGAAACAAATAATATAAATAAACAATTCAATTTCTTGGTCTAACCTTAAACCAAGCACTAATTGGCGTCGGGTGGCTTAACAACGCCATCTGCTGAAATAGCTTAATAGTATTATTATTTACCAATAGATGTCGGGAAGAGTCATAAAGTTGATTATCGATAAAGTTGATTATTGAAAACACGAATAAAACAACATTTTCTGAAAATAATTCGTAGTTAGATCGATTTATCGCCCCCGAAATCCCCTGTATACTAAATTTTATAAAAATCGTTGGAGCCGTTTCCGAGATTCCGATACATATATATAGGTATATACAAGAATTGCTCGTTTAAAGGTATAAGATAGAATAGTTATTCGAGAACTTCACTTGATGGTATTTTAATTTGGTGTATCAAATGGAATTCTCATTAACATTCGCCAGATTTAATTACATATTATGTAGATATATATCAACTTAAATTAAAACCTGAATAATAATAGCTTAAATCTAAAGTTTTAAACTACGTTGTAATGAGAACAGTAGGTTTAGGTAATAAATTTAATGTTCATCGACCTTGATACGTGTGTAAACGATCAAATTAATCAGACGTGCTCCTGAATGATACTCCTGAGTTATTAATTGGTCCCGATAAATACATAAAAGAAGAGACTTTTTATTGATTATAGGAGTGAATAAACTAATGGACCATCTTATGTTAAGTGGTACCGGAGCCCATAGATATCACAACGTGAATGCTGTCACTCACCCTAAGGCATTCGGTCAAAGTCTTAATTGAATAGTTTAATATGTTTTCGGCTTTGTCTTTAAAGCATACTTCGCTAAAGAGACTGATCATTATACTTATTATTTTGTAATTTAGTCATTATTTATGACTTATAAATGATTAAACATACAATGATTATACAATGATAAGTGGTTTTAGCTACTGTATCTTTGTGTCGGTTTCAATCAAAGCCCTAGTCAGTATCAATATATAATCAATTATTGGTTATTGAACCTCAACCACTAAAATCTACTTATTATTCTTATTATTTCGTATATTTCTTTTGTTTTTATTAAATTTTGTTATTCGCTTTATGTAATGTATGTATTTATTTTTTATTTTATTTAAAAGTTCGTATTCTTACGAGAAAACGAGTACTTGTCATTAAGTATCTGCATATATTTTTTTTTGTATAATAATACTAGTCTGGAATCATTTAAAGGAAAATGCTTGTGCGTTCAACATCTTAAAACACAAACATTAGCTATTACGTTCGATGCTTACAACATGTACATTAGTCTCACAATAATATTAATACGGAACCCAGATAAAAAAGAGTTGAGCTATCCGCTACTATATAAAAGTTTTGAAGTCGGTTTTAAAAGAGCAACCGTAGCGGGTAGCTCTCAGGAAATGCAGTGAAGCTACTGAGGCAAGCCGGCTCTTTTTGTGAGTTAACTTTATATAACCTTTGATTCTACGTTTCGGAATTTCGCTACGTTTTTTTTTATTTATTTTTATTTTAATACTATTCAAAGCCTGCAGAATCTATACTTTTTGTGTGGATCTAAATAGTTATATTAAAAGAGGTATATGTTTGTTAGAAAAGTTGATGAGTAGAATCAATCGATTTTTTTAAATATACTAATATCGCAGATTGTTTTTTTTAATCCATTAAGCGTCGTAATAATAATATTATGGTCTTCCTGTGTCTTAGTGGTGCTCTAGTAGCACATTAAGATCAAAGCGCGACTGCCGCCCCCATCTTGGAAGATGAAGTCTACGTGTCAATAGTATAGTATTATCTCGCCGATTACGACAAAGAGATCGATGAGCGAACTAGCCCATAGACACAGCCCACTGAGTTTCTCGAGGATCGGATTCTCGTCGGATCTTCTCAGTGGGTCGCGTTTCCGATCCGGTGGTAGATTCTGCGAAGCACTTGCCACGTACCACCGGGTTTGGAATGAGCAGGCTTTGCCACGTTCCATCCGGCTATGGAATGAGCTTCCTGTTTCCTGAGCGCTATGACATGTTCTTCTTTAAAAGGGTCTTGTGGAGAGTATTAAGCGGTAGGCAGCGGCTTGGCTCTGCCCCTGGCATTGCCGAAGTCCATGGGCGACGGTAACCACTCACAATCAGGTGGGCCGTCTGCTCGTCTGCCTACAAGGGCAATAAAAAAAACTGCTCTTGCCGGAGTTAGTGTTAACAAATTCTCGCAGGTTGAGCCCGTGAGCTCGTCTGCTCGTCCGAGCGTAGCTTTTATTTACCTCCTTTATTTATTACCTCCTACCTATTATTTATTACCTATTTAATTACCTCTTAGGCTATCAGCGAATTGGTAGGAAAAAAACAAAAAAAAGCATTAGATTGGCTATTGGAATTAATCAGTGCATCGCAAATAAAGTTGATAGGACTCTAATACCAGCTAGCGGGGGCTTTCTATACCACATACAAATGGTAGAACCAGTTTCTGCGCAATTTCAATTCATTTGCCAATCGCAAAATTACAATATAATTTTTTTACTTCTTTGTGATATACCTGCAATCCTATTCTCTTTAACATCCCATTCAATATTGATAATTTGATAATGAACACGAATAGATATGTGAAATAGCGCAAAATCGAAAGAAGTTTTTAAAATAATATACGTGATCCAAATTTAAAATAATCAAAAAGTTGAAAAAAGGAAAAGTTTTTATGTAACAGTATTTATGGCCAGAATATTTATATTATATAGTCCACAGCGGTAGTAAATTATTCTTCTAGTATTAATCATAGCTTTCTTTGTCATATTTGTAAGACACTTTGTTAATTATTTTCAGTAAAAAGGTCCCGTAATAGCTGTTTGACGAACTGACATCGTTTTTTTTTTTTTTTTCCCTACCTATGCTGATAGCCTTGAGAGGCTATTTCAGCTTCACCCTAACGTGTGTAGGTGAGCTCACGGGGCTCAAACCGAAGAGTTGCTAACACTGACCCTAGCAAGAGCAGTGCTTCGCAGAATCTACTGACGTCGTAAAAGTCGTTTCAACAAAGGAAAATTAATGATGGTCGGATATTTGATTCGATTAATAGAAATTGAATTTAGGCAAAAGTAAAAATTTTGCTGATTACATTAAGTTATACATTGACACTCTTATTATAAACGAATCGTTGTATGTAGTGATTAATAATATAATAATAATAATGTTTTTATTACAAGTAACCATGACTCATATAAATTGTTAATAAGACTTAGACCTATGTTAGTAGTTATATTTACATCACAATGAATTACTGTCGTAACATCCCATGAGAGATGGCACCACAGCGACCCATGTATACACAGTCCAGCCTGCTTGCGATCATGCTCAGGATACTGTTGGAGCTGGCCCTCACTCTGCTTACCAGAGATGCATACCTCTTACGCATGGTAGCGTAAAAACAATCTATGTGCGCGTCTGCAAACATCCCTGATGCGCTACAAAAGCGGGGCAGCACCACCAGCACCCTAAACGCGTTATTATAATGATTTTCATAATTAGCACCACCGGATCCTGTTTCAATTCCAGATTCATCTCATCAGTGTATTTATTTTAAGACAAGCTATTTTTGTTACTTATCATATCGCACATACGGTGCTATAAAGTCACTTATGCTATTTTCGTTAACACTGAACTGAATATGAGAAAATACACTTTTTTATAGTTATTAGTGAGACGAGCGAGATGTTTGCTTTTACTGATGAAGTTTAAAGTTGTAGTTTAAATATTATCATTTTATTTCTATAGCCTAGCAGAACTAGATAAGATCAAACCAACCAACATACTTGTTGAACGTCAAAAAGAACTACCGCCAATTCAAAAAAACTAGCCTCCGTCCTGAGAAGAACTCAGCGGGCTTGTCTTTTTTTTTTTAATATTAGATTTTTTTAAATATTCATTTTTATAACGTAACAATTATTGTTATATTGAAATGCCCGGAGCGAGCAACTCATTCCCACTTTGTGCAATCTTCTAGACAATCATTAATTTTATAATAAGCTATATTGCACAGATGTTCTTTAATACATAGTTTTCTTAAACCTATGTATATGTAGGTTCTGAACATCTTGTGGGATTTTGTTGTACATGCGCACAGACAAACACCCGAATGAATGTCGTATCTTATGTAACCTACTCATCGGCACAACAAGCTTGTGTTTGTTCCTAGTATTTCTATTATGTATGTCAGACTTTTTAGGAAACTCCTCAATACGTTTATGAACATACATCAAATTTTCAAAAATGTACTGTATGTGTACTATGTACTGTGATGTTGAATTTTCCAACATTTCTCCTGAAAAATTACATAATTTGCATAAGGGACGTAATTGCCCCGTATATGCGATATATTGTTTGTTGACAAATCACTAAAAACTTGCGTGTTCAATTTTATTTTCAATAAACTTTGCACACGCTATTCATGTCTAATAAAATGTTTATTTCCAGGAAAAAATGATACTACTGAATGTATTGGCAGTCGTCCTTCCGTGTGTGCTGGCGTCGAGGACGCGCGGCTCCTCGGGGACTTTAGTTGACTTCACCGACCCAAAGGTTCCGTATTCAAATGTAGCTTGGTAGCGAAATAGCAGCGAAAATGAATTTTTTGGAAAAATTTGTAGGAATTCACAATTTTTATCGTAAAAGAGCAAACGTTGCTTAAAATGGCTAGTACCCAAAAAGCAAACATTACCCTTTGAAATGATAGCTTTTTATTGATTTAAGAGCCACAACTCAATGTTAACTGGTCACTAAAACCCATTGGATGCCACCTACCTAACCTTAAAACATGAGATCAAAGACTCAATCGTTTTTTAAACGGTTTTATTTAGCTCGACCTGTACGGAATTTGTTTTTTATTTATTTGGGTCAAAATTAGAAATTGAAATTTAAGCACCTTCCCGTTGTCAGATTGATCTGAAATTTGGTACACACATTTAATTTAGATGACAATACAATATAATAAAATCAATGACATTATAAATCTAAGATGGCCGCCGATACAAAATGGCGGATTACATATTTTTCCTTAAACCCCTCAATATGGGTATCAAATGAAAGGGCTACACTAGTAAAACACGATGATTATGTCAAAATTTAAAATTCAAGATGGACGCCGTTCCAATATGGCGGACTAGGTACATATTTTTCCACAACCACCACAATATGGGTATCAAATAATAGGACTACACTAGCAGAATACTGTCATTATGTCAAAATTTCGTATTAGGTGTTACAAGTTACAAAATGGCGTATTAGGTGGGGGCATGATTAGTCGTGTCGAGAACAGTTGCGTCCAAGATTGTGTGACGTTAGAGGGGCAGATAAAAAAAAAGGTAATTAGATACCTCGTTAGTAATCGGTAGCTATACCACCCAAGTTAAGGTAATAGGTTAAAACGTGCCGAGGACTGTATGGCATTAGGGTGGGTAAAAATGTAATGTCGTCAGCGCTTCCCCCTCAAGATTGGGCGCATCTTGTTGTATATTAAGCCTTACCCCTTTGCTGGACTTCTGGCGGGGTCGACCGTCAAAATGCCCCTTAATCGTGGGAACAGCATGGTAACAATAAATAAAAAAGCAAACAAAAATAAAAACGAAACTGCTGCACAACGAAAAAGAAGGCTCGAAAAGGCAAAAGAAAAGTATAGAACGAAACGTGCAAAGGAAAGTGAAAATGAAACCCACAGTTGACTACAGAAACGAAGAGAACGGTTAGCAACAGAAACACCTGAGCAACATGATACCAGGTTAATAGTACAACGTGAGAGACAAAGGCAGCTGGTAGAGTCAGAAACACCTGAGCGTCATGAGTGCAGGCTAGCATCACAACGTGACAGACGAAGAGAGCTAATAGCGTCAGAAACACCCGAGCGTCATGAGTCCAGGCTAGCATCACAACGTGACAGACAAAGAGAGTTGTTAGCATCAGAAACATCTGAGCGTCATGAGTCTAGGCTAGCACCACAACGTGACAGACGAAGAGAGCTAATAGCGTCAGAAACACTTGAGCGTCATGAGTCCAGGCTAAGATTACAACGTAATAGACAAATAGAGCTATTAGCGTCAGAAACACCTGAGCAACATGAGGCCAGGTTAACAGGACGGCGTGAGAGACGAAAGGAGTTAGAAGCTTCAGAAACACCTGAGCAACGCCACGACAGGTTAAATAACCAACGTGAGCGTGCACAGCAACGCAGAGCTGAAAATCATGTACAAGCGTTTGAAAATGCCATTAACACATCGTGTATACACGTTTGTGACATTTGCACGAAGCATTGATATCCTAACCAAATTCATACTGTACGTTACAACACAGCTGTATTAGGATATCTACCTGCAGAACTGTCTTCAAAAACAACATTACTTTTATGTTCGCGCTGCCAAACACATGTGACCAGTAATAAAACAATAGCACCATCAAAGGCGTACTGGAATAATCTGGATCCAGGTTCAATACCAGATGAGATTCAAGCGCTGACGCAAGCAGAGCAGCGATTGCTGTGTAGAATCATCCCGCTTGTTAAAATCGTAAAATTTACTGGGCTATACGGGCAGTACGGTTTCCGCGGACAAGCAGTGTTGTTTGCCCAAGATATCTTTGAGGTCAGTGAAAGATTACCTAATATGCTTCCAAGATCTTCCAGCCAGGTGGGTATCGTTGTAGTTACAGAACGTTTGGAGAATTTGAACATCACAAGAGAGTTCACAATATCTCGCGAAAAATTCTACAGCGCTTTAAGATGGTTAACTAGAAATAACCCACTTTATAGAGATGTACGCATTGACGAAAATGTCCAGATTAGTGAACAAGACTTAATACGACTTAGTGTGCCAGATATACCTGAAAACGGTGAACCTGAAAGAATTGAAATTCCAAATGTATTCATTAGTATTAATGACGTTGCTAGAATTATTCGGGCTTCATGGCATCAAGGTGACCACAGCGTTTTCACTTCGGGATTTGCCGGCGTGTAATGTAATGGCATGCACGTTATTTACCCTAAAGCCATACAGTTTCCAGCAAAATTCAATTATGGTACGGCTGAAAGAAGGATGTTGCCCTTAGTTTTGTCATGGGCATCCACCGTCCATAAAATGCAGGGCAGCACCGTCGACCATGCAGTAGTATATTTGGGCTCAAAATTTTTTGAGGAAGGACAAGCATACGTGGCTCTAAGTCGAGTCAAGTCTCTGGAAGGGCTATCTATGTATTGAGGAATTAGATTGTACTAAATTATCAGGTAAGA
Source organism: Bombyx mandarina (assembly GCF_030267445.1). Taxonomy (NCBI): domain Eukaryota; kingdom Metazoa; phylum Arthropoda; class Insecta; order Lepidoptera; family Bombycidae; genus Bombyx; species Bombyx mandarina. The sequence goes on from NC_143234.1 coordinate 18,073,258, forward strand.
AACCATGTAATAATGATGCACTGAATGAATTAAATAGAATGAGGAATATTCGGTAGACAATTTCACTAAATACTAAAAACAAGAAAATAAAAATCGGTAAAAAAACTTTTAAGTTAAACGGTTTTATTTTATGGGCACTGAAAACTACAAAATAAATAAATAGTTACTTACCTATCAACCTACGTAGGTGATCTCGGTCATTAATATCTTTGATGGTAGTGGTTGTCATAACATGAACCATGTCAGCGGCCGAAAGGCAGTTCATGAAAGAACGCTAACACCAGGGTTTGCTTGGTAGGTAAACTAAGCAGCCCACACTATAACAAGTAGGTATTTTGACCTTCTAGTTCAGAAATATTTTAGTACTAGGCAGAATAGCTTTTAGGCATTATTAGACTAAAATAAAAACGTGGGGCCCATTATTATTTCTGTATTACTTTCTACTATACTAAGTGTGGATTGTATCGACTTAATATAATCGTCATCATCATCATCCTAGCGGTTTATCCCGGTCGCATCCGAAACCTCATAGCTCCGGAGTCCAGGGTCCGCTGAATCGACTTACTATAATCGTAACTGGAGGTTTTGACCATCAATAACCAGCCGTGGCGGCTTCACCAGCGAACGCCGAGCTCATGATCTACCAAAGTATAAGATATGCTCTGCCATAGATATGATTTCAGAGGGGCCCCACGTTTTTATTTTAGTCTAATATGCCTAAAAGCTATTCTGCCTAGTACTAAAATATTTCTGAACTAGAAGGTCAAAATACCTACTTGTTATAGTGTGGGCTGCTTAGTTTACCTACCAAGCAAACCCTGGTGTTAGCGTTCTTTCATGAACTGCCTTTCGGCCGCTGACATGGTTCATGTTATGACAACCACTACCATCAAAGATATTAATGACCGAGATCACCTACGTAGGTTGATAGGTAAGTAACTATTTATTTATTTTGTAGTTTTCAGTGCCCATAAAATAAAACCGTTTAACTTAAAAGTTTTTTTACCGATTTTTATTTTATAATATATCGAATATCGGTACTCAAAGTACTGATAGTACTGAAATTCAAACCGGAACGAATAAAATAACAATAGGTAGGCTCGTGCGTAGATCAGCACTTCAACGGCTTTTAATCGTAAAGGCATTAATTTTTTTTTTTAAATATGTAAGCTGGTCGAAACCTCTTTAACTTTTAATACTCGTAACAGCGTATGAATAGTACATCCCTTAAGTTCCCGAACGCTCTAAGCAAGAACGACAGTATTGATTTACATCATTATGTGTGCATTTACTAATTACTTGAAATAATTACCTCAAAAAACATAGATTTCTGAATAGAAGCGATATTTTTGAATTGATTTTAACAGTTTTTAACATGGCCACCATCGTTAATTGTTTTTTTTTATTGCTTAGATGGGTGTACGAGCTCACAGCCCACCTGGTGCTAAATGGTTACCGGAGCCCATAGACATATTTTTTTTATTGCTTGAATGAGTGGATGAGCTCACAGCCCACCCCACCCTTCAAACCGAAACGCATTACTGCTTCATGGCAGAAATAGGCAGGGCGGTGGTACCTACCCGTGCGGACTCACGAGACATCCTACCACCACTAGGAAACAACAAGAGATTTTTTGGGAAACAAGATTACAATAGTGCTACTTCTGCCATATCACGAAGAAATAACAGTGCGTTGAGAACCTGATGAAGTCTACAAGTTTCTAATTCATGGCCAATGTATTTTCATGTAAAATCTTCCGGTTTGAATGCTTAAACTATATTACAGGTCCAGGGACATTTAGATGCCCTAGTACGGATGGCGCAGTCGTGCGTGATAAAGGTCCGGGCAACCCCGAAAGACGTGAGGGCTTACTTCACAAACTCCTCGCCCGTTTCAAGATCCGGACAGTGCTTCGCTACCTGCATGCTCGAACAAAGTGACATAATAAATCACGGAAAGGTATGAATCTGAGATTATCGAAAACACTTCTTTAATGTTTTTATTACGATTTCACTACTGGTTACTAATTACTGGTGGTACATCTGGTGAGTCCACGCGGATAGGTACCACCACCCTGCCTATTTCGGCCGTGAAGCAGTAATGCGTTTCGGTTTGAAGGACGGGGCAGCCGTTGTAACTATATTAACTACAAGGTGGGTGGCGCATTTACGTCGTAGATGTCTATGAGCTCCAGTAACCATTTAACACCAGGTGGGCTGTGAGCTCGTCCACCCATCTAAGCAATAAAAAAAAATTAAAAAAAAACAGTGCCTAAATATTTCTATTAGCCATTTATCCATTAGAATGAACTAAAAAGCAAAGGAATCCGTTTCCCAAAGTTTTTAATGGTGTATTTGTTTTTACAATGATTTTAATTGCGATAAAACTTATTCTTAATTATAAAAAGGTAAAGGAAAAAAGTCTAATACGATTAAATCATAATACCGAATACGCAAAGTAATCTGTTATAAAAAATATTAATGGACCTAAGGAATAATTGAATTACGTGTGAAAGATCGCTTTATATAATTGAAAAGATAATGTAACTAACTAAATAGTATTAAATTAAAAGCTTTTTACATGTTACTTTTTACTTTAAAATGTTTTCCTAAATAGCCATCGCAATTTATGCTACAAGCAAGCAAGCTTCATTATTTATCCTAACATTATTAGGTTTTTAGAGAACGCTTCTTCTAAATTGTATTTTAGTATTTTCATCGGGTTTCGCGTGTCGCACACATAATTAAAACAAATATTACGGTTTAATCTTGCCTTTTTATTGTCTTGGTGTTATAAATTTTCTTACACTGTAATTTAGCTAGGGATTTCTATTGCTAAAATGAGTCCTTCATAAATTATTGAAATTAAAGCCGACTTAACCTAATAGGTGTAATGGCTCTAATAAAGAATGAAAAAAAAAAGAAATTACAAAGCTAGTGGATATAAATAATGTTGGACAGGTAGGACAGCAGAGTAGTGGTAGGACAGCATTTATACAATACAAATGACCCTTCGATCGCAAGTCTCAAGATAGCTGCTTCACGCTTTTATGACCATAGGCTCCGCGCTAACACCAAGTGACACGTGAGTTCACCAACACGTCTAAAGCAAGACTAGTTATTAATCTAAACAATTTCTAAATAATTAGGTCAACAGAGACCTTCTGGTACACCTGGCTGGTTTGGTGAACGGCAAGAATTCACGTGTTGTACGTAAGCTGAACAGTGTCTCCCGTCTCTGCTTGGACAGTATTAGTGGCATGACGGACAGATGTCAATTAGCTTCGACGTACAATGACTGTCTGAATGAAAACATGATAGAGTTCGCTTTTCCCCTCGACATTGCAGAGGAAGCCGTCAGGAAAATGCCGTTTCACCTAATACAGCCTAAGTGAGTAAGTTCTTCTCTGTTGTTTTAGCTGACTTCGATGCTGGTAGGATGCATTGAAAGCCCACAATGTACAACCATGCTGCGTATTTTTGTAGTGAGGCTGTCATGCATTGCTGTTTGAAGGGAATAAGATACAATACAAATACTAATTCTACCTTATATCTCCAGGAGGGTGTCGGCGTTGTGATCTTTTTTAGATGGGTTCTCTTTTTGAGAAACACGAGTTAGACAGTGGGCCTGTTAACCCATCTAAGAATTAGAAAAATATGTCCTTCTGTATTGCTTTGATGTACTCTGGCAGAACTTAGACAGGCTTAGATTATATTATCTTGGAACATTTAGACCACGAATGCTATATTTATGAAGACATTACTTCTGCCTCTAGTTACGGTCAACGAAAGCTTTATCGAGAATTGATTTATTTTAAAAAATCTATATAATTGTTATACATATTAAATGTAGTGCATCCAATACTCTATCAAGGATATTCGTCATGTATATGACGACTTAAAATGCTGGTATTACATCTTCGAAACTGTAACTATACTGAGACCTTATATCTTAAGGTGGTGGCGCATTTACGTTGTATTTGTATATGGGCTCCAGTAACCACTTAACATCAGGTGGGCTGTGAGCTCGTCCACCCATCTAAGCAATAAAAAAAGGCCTCCTCGTACGTGAGAGAAAAAATATATTTTGTTTTTTTCAGTTTGCCGCAAGAAATGAAGCATCCGAATTATTGAAGTCAATAAATTAGTGAAGATCTGTAATTTTTATTCTATTGTAATTTTTATTTTATTCTATCCGATTATTATTCTATCCTGATCTGTAATTAATATTATTTTTAGTTTAGTGATCGTGGGTGAATTTTGTGTGCAAATAAAATTTATGTACCTTTGTAAAAATGTATTTTTGTAGCCAAAAACAGAGCTTTATTTTACAAGCTTTAATAGGGTATATGAAAAAACGTGCAGCACACGTAGAGTCGTCCTGGCTTATAGTATTAGAAGCCCGGTGTACCCATATCGTCGGTGTTCAAATCCCTTACCAATTTTTCTAAGAACACTCGTGCTTTATTTATCTCAAGGTAGGTGGCGCATTTACGTTGTAGATGTCTATCGGCTCCAGTAACCACTTAACACCAGATGGGCTGTGAGCTCGTTCACCCATCTAAGCAATAAAAAAAATCCTGTCTATTTAATTAACTCGCCTTCATGGAGTTTTCTTAACGGCAAGTCCGTCTTCGAAGAAGTATTGAAAAGAGTTCTTGTTTGACATTACTGATGTCCATGCATTGATTAACACTTATTTTTATTGCCCTTGTAAGTAGACGAGCATATGAGCATCCCCTGATGGTGAGTGGTTACCGTCGCCCATGGACGTCAGCAGTGTTAGGGTAGAACCAGGCCGTAGCCTACCGTTTAGTACTCTCCACAAGCCTCGCTTTTAGACTTTCTATTAAATGACTAATATTAAATGATAACTTGTCTCTGTTTGATTTAACCTCGAAAACTGTAAAGTATTGAAAACGTCAGAAATAATAAAATGAAAATAATAATAAAAACGATATTAAATCGTAAAAGTAGTTTCAATAAAAAATACTTTGTTATTTTAAAATACCGCTATTAAAAGACATGGCCAAATCAAAGTGATAAGATTTAAAATTGATCAATTACCAACATATTGTGTTCAGTTTTGGTTTTTGATTAATATATAAGCTTATATAAGCTATAAGGTTATAAGTTTATGGTATATATTAAGCTATTTCGATTGAAATATTTGCGTGAACACGATCTCTCGCGCTGGGCGAAATATACGATGCAGTATCTTTAATTTTTAGAGATTCTAGAACGTCCGACTACCTACCAGAAAATCACTTGGGTTTTCTCAAAAAATAACGTATCGAACTAAGGGCCTTCAAATTCTAAGTAAACAACCAAATACTCCATCATCTAGCAATAACTGTAAGTTTGCGTAACCTTGATTGTAAGTGTCATCCAACACATTGATCAAATAATATGATTGAGAGGTCTCTCTGACCCAGAAGGTTTATCTGTGGAGATACTTCAATCGACCGAGCGGGGAAGGTTAAACATGACAACGTTCATCCAATGACCGAAATTCGATCGTAAAGTCTATACCTCAAGACTTAGATTCGGTTTATGTGCATTTTCTTTTCGTTTTGTTTGTTGTTATTGAAAAAACAAAAGTGTAAAAAAAGCAATACGAAAAAAACATTTAAATAACGTATGGTAACTATATATATATAAAAATAAATATATAAAAATATGGTATATATGTAAATGCTTAGTCTATCTAAAGTCCTTTGTTTGCCTTCTTATGTATTATATAAAAAGGCAAAGAATGTAGTCACAAAGAATAATGTGATGTAATGAAACCGTAATATTACCAGAAAATACATTTGAATGCTTAACATGTGTTTAAATAACAAAGCTAGGTATATAGTTCCAATGACACGTACGATTGAACACATAACCTTTTATCGGGAACAGCTTAAAAGACATTTATCGGAAGTTATTTAACAACGTCTAATAGCACACATATAAAGCTCCAATAACGGATTGTGGAATCAGACAATATTATATAATATTGCAAAGTAATCTATAGCTCATATACGTGAAATTCACCAGCTTCAAAGCAACGCCGATCTAACCTTCCAAAGATAAATTTCATGGAAATAACTACCCGTCTGACGTTACAGTGAGACTCAAAATCAATAATTTCGAACCGATAGTTTTTGCAGTCCCAAGGTACTAAGTCACATGGGTGTGGACCTAATTTCGGAGAAGTCCAAGAGCGAATCCAACCACTCTTCGGCTAGTATGGCACCAGCTACAACCATCAACAAAATGCGCCTTTCTTAATTTTCGAAAAGTTTTATAGCATTGAAGAAAGGCAGTTTTTTTTTATTACCCTTGTAGGCAGACGAGCATACGGCCCACTTGATGGTGAGTGGTTACCGTCGCGCATGGACTTCAGCAATGCCAGGGGCAGAGCCAAGCCGCTGCCTACCGCTTAATACTCTCCACAAGCCTCGTTTGAAGAAGGACATGTCATAGCTCTCAGGAAACACACCGTGGAGGGGAGCTCATTCCATAGCTGGATGGTACGTGGCAAAAAATACCTCTGGAAACGCACTGTCGATAAACGCAAGTGTTCCAGATAATATGGATGACCTCTGCTCCGATGGCGGGAGGTGCGATAATAAAAAGGAGATGAGGGGATCATCTCAAACAAGCAATTTAGGAAACATCAAAAACAAAATGGCGCTACGAACGACTAGAATATTCCAAACTAGATTTCTGTCAATACAGCATTACACATATAAGACGTAGAATAATCTGATGTTATTCCTTCACCATAAAAGTCGTTCGTGAACACATTTTAGATACATTAAGCGTAAGCGACACGTACGTACATCAATGCATTATTATACAAAACAAAATATTCCTGTGGGGTTTATGGAATATGGTAAACTTGAACTCAGGCGGTGGATTGTGAATGGCGTATTCCCTTCACGTAAAGGTTTATGTAAGCGATACCTGGTTTACATATCGATATCGTTTTGCTTAAATCGATATCTCAAAAGTTACTCGATATAATGGTAACAGAACAGAATACTGCTACGCGGAATTTTGAAAGAAAGTACACTTACTTTGCAGTAGTAAATCGATTAAAATAAAACCTTTACCTAATGATCCATCATTTTGAAACAAAATCATTCGTCCTAATATTAAAATATCCTAAACCATCTCTTCATTGTATTTTCTGTCCCTTTAATACATCAAAATTTATCTTTTCCTTTTTTGTGATTGTAAATACGCCATAAATAAATTGCTAGTGTTTTAAGCTATGCAGTTTAAATTTTACAACACATATATGTGTGGTGAATAGTTTTTCATACACAGCACTAGCAACGGGAGACAACCCTAAGAAAAAAACGCAGGCTGTCAGATGGAGAGATAAACGTCATGATAAAAATTGATTGGTTCAAAGACATAAAAACCAGTTGATTATCAATGTATACGATTTTAAGGTGCGTGTGGAATAAATAAGTGCTTCCTATACTGCAGTTTGAGTTCAATCCGCAACGACGATAGATGACCGCATATTTCCTAAATATGTAATATCTGACTAATAGAAGTCATTACAAAGCTACAGAGACAAAAGTCGTCAGTTTGCGAGGTTTGAAAATACGCATCATTACGCTGTAATTGCTCGAAAAGTATTTACAGTCTATTGAATATCCCTGTACTTCTTTTTTTCCCTACCTATTTGCTGGTAGCTTAAGAGGCTACTCCAGCTTCTCGAGGAAGGATAGGTGAGCTCACAGGATCAACCCGAGAAAATTTCCTAACACTAGCATGAGCAGTACTTCGCAGAATCTTCCACCGGATCGGAATCGCGACCAACTGAAAAGATCCAGCGAATAACTCAGTAGGGTACTTCAACGGTACTTAATACTCATACAAAAAAGTCTTGTGTATAAAACTAGAACAATTTCAATCGAATTAATTTCACTCTCTCGTCTATACGGAATGTACGGAATGAACGAAATGTAATAAATAAAACCCGAGTGATTCGAAATAAAAGTCAATAAAGAATGTTTTTCGCATCGAGAAATTAACTATTGTTTGCAGTGAAAAAGCATCGGATGTCGAACCTAATATTAGTTACCGTCCAAAACAAACGGCCATAAGACGGCAAATCAAACAAACGGTATTGAACGAACTACGCAAACACATACAAACCTTATTTATGTCAGTGTACGTGTTTTGAGCACATAATACGCACGGTTCCGTATCTATCGGGGCGGATATTAACGCTAATGTGTGTGTATTATCACCAGTGACTCTGATCTTCTTGCTGACGTTTTTATTTATTAGCTAACGCTCTGCTGAAGGTTTTAAACAGAAAAGTATTAAATCAAGGTCTCTGAACATTGAATAGAACAAAGCAAGAAAGAAGAGGTCGAAAGAAATATTGTACTAAAATATCTATCCTACCCTTCATACCAAATCTATACTAATATTATAAAGAGGAAAGATTTGTTTGTTTGTTTGTTTCGAATAGGCTCCGAAACTACTGGACCGATTTGAAAAATTCTTTTTCCATTAGAAGCCAACATTGTCCCTGATGAACATAGGCTACTTTTTTTAAAAAAAAAATTATTATATTTTTTTGGTTTCATGTGTGTTTTAATGTTTCCGAAGCGAAGCGAGGGCGGGTCGCTAGTAGTAAATAAAGCGATAAAGACACGCACACCATGAAATCATTTAAATATTTCAATTGTGTTTTTTTTTTAATAATGATGTTAATTAATTATTTGATGGAGTTTGTTGATTCCTCTCGATTTATATTATGTGCCTAGTTTCCAATGACAATGCAATGATCGCTTGGCACTTCGTTCTTGATAAATATGAGACGCACAAATTTGAAACTATGACGCGTAATATGACTATAATAATGTTAATGCGATTTCAGGATGCTACGAATTTTTTGGTGGCTCTTATATGAGCACCTCCAAAACAAATATTATATGTTTGTGTACCCTTTTGTCCAGGAGATTCGTCCTAGATGTCGGCAAGCACACATGTAAAAAATATCATATAATATGTAATTTTTACGTAGTTTATCAGCTCTCAGTATCCGTAAATTAAGACTATATTTGAATATGGGTATACTTTCATACGTCGTTTTTTGTTTATCGTTATCAGCGGCACGGAACTCTAACAAAACAAACGCTCCTCGTACAATCCTTAACTTGAATAGAATTATGTTTGTACGAAGCTGCGTGGGTATTTCATTTCTTTCCTGTATTCACGTCACACATCGCAACAGAAGTCGTTTGTTACATGAAGACCTTTATTCACTTTGGGAGGTATTTTTCTATAACAATAGCTTTTACCTTTCATTTAAAATTAAACGTAAAGGCTAATAAATAAATTTTTGGCCATTTTTAGCCGTGATTATTGACGTGACAACGTCTTATAATTAGATGGAGCCGGCTGCACGCACGAAAAAACATGACTCATGCGGCTTTACCTCGCTCTGAGGCGTTCCATTTAAGGCTTGAAGTGCAAGCGACAGCGCGCAACGAGCGACAAAGAGGCACAATCGGCCTCCGCGTTCGGCAGCGTTCGAGATCTGTCTCTCTTCTAATAATACATAGTACATAGTAATACATAATACATAGTAATAATACATTTACATGTTTTCGTCAAGTATGAAGTTCAGTTAAAAGCGAATGTGGTGTCAATTGTTTATAGCAACGATAATTGCAATAATTGAAAAATGAAACCATCAGTATTTTCTTATGACGTTGTCACGTTCAACTATCATCACTAAACCGGCTTTACAGACAACCGATTTTATTGCTGCCTTCCAAAGTTAGCGAAAACAATTTCAGACATTTCGTTATCGCGAAATATTTATTGGGTCAAGAGTAAATCATCAAACTTCACCTACGCAGCGGGGGCGATAGGCGAGGCATGTTAAAGTCCAAATGCGTTAAATTCTGTCACGCAATAACCTAAGTCCACATCCCTACATAACCTGATAACTTGTAACTATATTTGAGACCTTAGAACTTATATCTCAAGGTGGGTGGCGCATTTACGTTGTAGATGTCTATGGGCTCCAGTAACCACTTAACACCAGGTGGGCTGTGAGCTCGTCCACCCATCTAAGCAATAAAAAAAAACTGATAATACATAAAACTAAACAGAGGCAGGCCCAATCTCGAATCAAATCGATTAAACGTTTTGAATTGTTATACACTGCGTTGACGAACAATTTTATAATGCTTTGAGCTAAAATTAGAGTAGAGTTTAATAATAGAAAAAGTAAAGGCAATCATGACATTTGAGGACAATCCACTTTGAGAAGGGAGCACGACATGAAAACCCTCTTGTCGTGGCCGCCAGTAATGACAAACCCGATCCTTGGACCGAATGGTAAACCGTCGACGTCGCCCTAAACACGTCATTTCCGATCCTCCCGATCCATTACTGGTGCCTCAAGCACTGGTCACGGTCCTCGCCGAACCCGTCCCATGCGACGAAGGGCTCGACGAGTAAATTAACCAGCAGACACAGCCCACTGAGTTTCTCGCCGAATCTTCTCATTGGGTCGCGTTTCCGATCCGGTGGTAAATTTTGCGAAGCACTGCTCTTGCCAATGTTAGCAACACTCCCGCTTTGAGCCCCGTGAGCTCACCTACCAGCTCGGTCAATCTTGAATAACCTCTCGAAATTACTAGGATAGGTAGAAGAAAAAACAAGAGGACAAACAAAGGTTAAACGTAAGAATTAAAAATATTGGTAACTAAAGATGATTAAAAATTGATGTTTCATTAATCAGCTAGCGTATTCTTTGAAATGGTTTTTCTATCAAAGAAATTAAGGAAAACAATTCAACTGTCTAAGCCGAAGGTTTCACGACCATGTAACAGAAATAGGGAAAGATTTTTTTTTTTTACACAGCTCACAGCCCACCTGGTGTTAAGTGGTTACTGGTACCCATAGACATCTACAATGTAAATGCGCCACACACCTAATTATATAGGGGATTCTCGTTAATAATAATATATTCACGATGCTTACAGTTCTTTGTTAATTTCGGTACCTATTCGAGGCATTTGAAGTAAAAATAATTATAACCTTCAATAAAATCCAATAATGTTGCCGAAATATAGTTTATTTAGAATTATATAAATGCATTTATTTTTATACAATTTCCAAGTATCTCATATTTACGAAATATAATATTCATGTATTATTTTAAGTATTCATGATGTGTATATAAATATATATACTACATACATACACCAGGAATACTTTACGTTATAATTTTACAATTTATTAGATTACACAGATATTTTGTACTTTTTAAAAAGATGAAGGCTGCATATTGTAAAACATGCTACGCGCGTTGTGCGTTGTAAAAATCAATAACAAAATAGAAAACACACGATAATCAGAAAGATGTCTAATTTAATTCTGGTAAATAGGTTCATGTGAAGCTCATCTTAACAACTATTAATTAAAATGTGATTGAACATCGAAATACAACAACTACAACAGTGCTGTACACGAATTTTTAAAGCATATTATTTACATATTCATAATTCAAATCATATTTATATATTATACAATTATAGATCACTGATGTTTATAAGTACATATATGTAGGATGGCGGAATAACGAGAAATGGATCTCACCTTTTTTATTTTTTATTTTTTACACAAAGAAACAACAACATATCACTTTTACATCTTACCACCACCACACACACTTAATCTTTTTTTTCTGACTACCTACTGACTTTGACAGCCCATCCACAAATTGGGGTTGTCAGATTTAAATAAAATTAAATTCAAAAAAATACTCCACATATATATACATATCTTTTCAACTCTAGCTAAATATTAATTTCATGTCAACCAATTCCGATAAAATGCCCATAAACGATTTTTATTATGATACATTTACAATACGATATAGATATTTTAAAATACACTTAAAATGTGCCTTGAGCACGCTGAGGTTTTTTTTTTATTTCTATACTTCTATATAAAAGGGTAAAAAAGTAATGCAAAATATCAATCAGCAGATACTTTTAAAATCATTTAATTATAACAATAATAATATTTATAATACAGTAACAGGTGTCATATTTAGTGTGATAATATGGAGTTTGTTATCACATGCCAGCCATGAAATGGCCGCCGAAAACTGAAGAGTATGCAGCCGACCTGCTTGAAACTGGCTATTAGTGGCTATCGAAGCAATACCAGGTCACAGCCAAGATATCTATCTACCGTAATGTTTATGGGCTCGTAGTGGCATACTCAAGACTATTCACAATAATTACCCTTCGAGTCTTTTTATTAAAATATTTACTTAGAATTATATTACATAATCGGAAATAAACAAATATTATTTATTCATAAGAACAATTTGAGTCTTAAATATACACGAAACTGTTCGGCGAAATGATTACAAAAAACAACATCAAACAGCTTTACACGCAAGGGCTGGCTTTAACGCCAGTAGGTGGTCACATAGTAGTGGTTAAATCAAGAACTTATAATTTAATTTTGATAACAATAGATACAAGTAAAAAGTAGGTATTTTATTAATGTACGTAAGTACTGTATAAATATTAAATATTGAAGGTACTATGTAGTTACATAAAATCTGTATGGTGACAAATATATAAATAAAATCATTATGTTCAATTAGCGGCCCACCTAAGTCCTGGAACCAGCTCAGGGGGGGGTCATGACCCCCATGATGCCCCCCCCCCCTGGATCCGCCGTTGTTTACACGTAGCCTTGCGATCGTGAAGTCGAAAACACTAACGGCCGCCGAAGCCTCGCAACTTCACCGAAGAGCCTAGTCACATTAATGCCGCAGTTCTCAAAGTTTACATTTAAAACACATTACACAGTCCGTTCACATTTCCTTTTGTCATAACAGAGTAAGCAGAACGATTATCTTAATACTGTTGTTAAAAGGTTTTCAGTTATCTCGTATATTCAGAACTGAGTGTAAATAGTGTTTTCATTATATACAGTCAAGTCAAAACCGGCCTTCAGATTAAGGCATAAGGTCGTAAAGTGAGAATTTTTGATTTGTGTTGGTTGAATGGCAGTTCATTCTATTCGTTTCCACAGCCAACAAAACAGACACCACATTAGAAATCACAAGCATCTTTTGAATTCAAATAATTAGTCGCTATCGTTCTGCCTACACTCCGATATGACAAGCGCTCTCACATAACTTTGCACTGTTGTTTCTGATGGTATTTACGTCGTAGCGCCGCTAATATCTTCATGTAACGTTCCGAGTTTAGTCTCTCAGCGCGCGATTGTCTGGTGGAATGAGTTCGGGAAACCGCAGCGTGGCAGAGAAACCCTCCATCCAGGACCACCATTCGGTATTCTTGAAGGCATAACTCTAACATCTGTTTGATAAGAACAGTGTTTTATAAAACTAATAACTTCTTTTTTTTTGTTTTTTTGCTTAGATGGGTGGACGAGCTCACAGCACACATGGTCTTATGTGGTCACTGGACCCCATAGACATCTACAGCGTAAATGCGCCACGCACCTTGAGATATAAGTTCCAAGGTCTCAGTATAGTTACATCGGCTGCCCGACCCTTTAAATCGAAACGTATTACTGCTTCACGGCAGAAATAGGCGGGGTGGTGGTACCTACCCGTGCGGACTCACAACAGGTCCTGCCACCAGTAGAGTTCGACTTTAGTGGAAAAGACAACCGGATTGATCTCTATTGCAAACAGATACGATATACATATACATATTATGCTGTATTTATTTTTAGTTATGTTAGGGTATCATGCGATCCCACATAGGTTCGACCTATTTCTGCCTAGAAGCAGTCTGTTACAGATCGTCGAATGATTACAAAATATATTGTGACTTCGACCACAAAACATTTGTATCTATATAGTCGTATTTAGTCGTATATACATATTTTTTTTATTGCCTTTGTAGGCAGACGAGCATACGGCCCACCTGATGGTGAGTGGTTACCGCCGCCCATGAACTTCAGCAATGCCAAGGGCAGAGCCAAGCCGCTGCCTAGGCCAAGCCGCTGCCTTGCCTATACCTACTGTTTTTGTAGAGATATACGACAAAGGGAAGATCGTCCACCGAGCGGATGATATTTGCTCGGTAGACTGGCGGTCCAAATGTTCTTGTTCGGAACTTGTATATACGCAAGCTTATCTTGAAAATGTCGTAAGCGAGATTCAGGCATCTGTCAAATATCTTGCGTTGTATGATGGCTACCGCCACACTGTTATTGATGAATACGCAATAAAAAAAAATAACAATAATCTTAATCGGTAATAATATTGAGGGACACAAAACTTTGAAATGAAATTCAAATATCAAACAACTTCGTATATTCCCTTGAAGGGCTTAATAATCCAAACCAACCATCACATCAAAGGAGGGAAACTAACATTTTTTGTTGATATTCCATGAATATTATCAGCGGTACGGTAATGGGATACGTGCTTCGACTCAGTATTATAATATATTATCATACACGTGTTCACCAGACCGTGGAGGTGGCAATATCGATATAATCTAGCGTGAAAAACACATGAGAGCTATTTATTTAGAGATGTTATTTTTACTGTTTTGAATTTACGATTTTTTTTATTGCTTAGATGGATGGACAAGCTCACAGACCACCTGTTGTTAAGTGGCTACTAGAGCCCATAGACATCTACAACGTAAATACGCCACCCATCTTGAGATATAAGTTCTAATGTCTCAGTATAGTTAGAACGGCTGCCCCACCCTTAAAGCCGAAACGCATTACTGCTTCACGGCAGAAATAGGCGGGGCGGTGGTACCCGTGCGGACTCACAAGGGGTCCTACCACCAGTAATTACGCAAATTATAATTTTGCGAGTTTGATTTTGATTATATGATGTTATTCCTTCACCGTGGAAGTCAATCGTCATCACATCATTCGCTAAAATAAAACATAGAATAACAAATACTCAAACGATTATAGGAACACAAATAAATTTATTCACTTTAAACTGTTTAAACAAACTCAAAAACCGTAATAGACATCACATTTCTTGCAGCCCGTCTTCCTCATAACCTTCAAAACGTCTTCGTATTTCTGCTTCAGGTTCAACAATATTATCGTGTACCGCAGCATATTAAGGTACATCGCGCGCTCTCTGATTTCTAACTCCGAAGGACTTTTACCTTTCCTTCTGACACTCGAGTGACAGAGGAAACCGCCATCCAATATCACGAATTTATAGTCGCGCAGACACATTTCTAGCATCTAAGAAAATCAACAATTAAAAAAAAAAAGCAATTAAGTCCTGCCACGCTCAATAAATTGCTCATCAATAAAATAATAAATAAATTATATAAAGGGTTCGATAATAACACTCCAAGTCGAAAAAGGCTGGGAAATCTATATCAATATTACCAAAAATATTAATTAACTAAATTACCAAAAAAAAACATTATAGACTATCTTTTTAGTAAATTTACATAGCGATAGGGCATAACGAGTAACAACCTCGTTCTGCCGATAAGCAAGCATACGTTCCAGTTTAAAGAGTGTGATAGCCCTAAATTGACATTGTATGTCATTGAATCTGGTTCCACATACAAAGTTTTAGGTTCCGCCGCATGAAGTTTCTCACGCTTCAGAATAACGAATGGCTTAGCCTAAACAATCGTGGACACACTTAACGTCTTAATAACTTTTAGACATAGTTGAGAACTGGGACAGATCCAGCCTGGAGCATACCTCTTTTATCATGACCGTATAAAGAAAGAAAAATAAAATCACCTGTGGCATTTTATCCTGACGTCCCTCCCAAGAGAGCATCTCGCTGTACCAAGGCTCCTTGTGTGTGCCAAAGTACAAAGGCTCCCATCTGTGGTACGGGTACTCCCTTCTCGCGATCAGCATCGGCTATCCAAACAAAGTTTTTATACTTAGCACTGCTTACAGCAACCTCGATGTATAAATTTAATTAACTAATGGTAGGACCTCTTGTGAGTCCGCGCGGGTAGGTACCATCACCCTACCTATTTCTTCCGTGAATCAGTAATGCGTTTCGGTATGAAGAGTGGAGTAGCCGTTGTAACTATACTTGAGACCTTAGAACTTATGTCTCAAGGTGGGTGGCGCATTTACGTTGTGGATATCTATGGGCTCCAGTAACCACTTAACAGCATGTGGGCTGTGAGATCGTCCATCCATCCAAGCAATAAAAAATAAAATAAAAGTACATCTTATTATAACATCTGACATCAAAACAAAATATATAAGAAACGTTATCCTAAATGCAACCTCTTCGAATTTAACGATAAGAACCCGACCTCGAAAAAGATCGGGTGCACTCTCCTGGGTACTATTTCGAAATATGATACCAAACGTACATTCGAGAATCATCGACTAAGGCCCGGACGCATATATTCATATGTTCTGTCCGTATTCTAACACTTGGCTTAGAAAGTGATAGAGAAAATTGTCGAAAAATCTCTTCTAAACTAAAACTTTTCTGAGATGCACGTCAATCGTCAATGTGTCCTATGCGTCCGGACCTATTTGGCGTTTTCGTAAAATACAGCGTTAGAGGGAGAGGGAAGGCAACTTCACTGGCTCTCTTAAAGTCTCTAATCTAATGTTTCTCAGAACACAAAATACATAGTAACTATTTCAGCTCAGATCGAAAATCAATCGCTATATTTGGATAATGTACCTCAGTAATATAACGAAAAAGTGATACAATCAAAATCTAAATTTATTATGGTTAAAAACATATCTAATCCACCTTATCCACCATACTCTAAATCTACCCAGAATCGACAACACTAAATAATAATAAAACAGAAACTTTAAAAGCAATCAAAATGCTGATAACGTTACATATAAATACGTTTTTTCTGGTTGATCCGCCTGCAAAACTTTTTCCAATAGTCAAGTTATCTCTTTTCACGCATACTATATTTAATATACTCTACGGTACTCGCACAATTGACATGATTCGAATGACACCCTTACATATTGAAATCGGTTAAAATCTTTACGGTCTACAACCCTACTGTGAAACAGTCGGATAAAATAACGTAGGTACAACAAAAAACAAACATGTAATACAAAATACCTTTCGATCTAAATCGCAATCAAACATTCATGGAGGCTCGACACGATACGTGACGTCTGTCGTTAACAAGTCACATGCCGCCTCCACACAGAGTCGCAACTAAGGGACGTGTAAGGACACAGATCCCTAGAATAATACGCTCGCAATTCATTTAAGACAAGTCCCCCTTCAGACTGTTCTTGGAGCTTACGTTGCCTCCCACTTACGGACCTCGGAGTATATTCTAATGACCGGCATATCGCACTTAGCTTCTTATCTTGCATATTTATCTTTTTTTTATGATTGAAAAATTACTGGTGGCCCGGAGGCCTTTCCAATTTCACCAGGACAGGAAGGCGAGCAAAGGGTCAGCCAGGAGGGGTTGGATTTGTTAACAACTGCCCGAGCGCCTCCGAAGGAAAGCCAACAACTCAAGAGCAATTGCTCCGCGAATAAATCTACTACCGGATCGGAATCGCGACCCACTGAGAAGATCCGACGAGAAACTCAGCGGATTGAAGCATGGATTAGGTTGCACGTCGACCTCTTTGTCGAGTTCGACGAGTTCGGTTACCGGGGTTCCTAAGCGTATTCCTAGTGCATAATTATCTGTCTGGCTATATGTCATAGGATTTGCAACCATACGCTGTCCTATGCCTTTAGCGAAGATAGAGTTACCGCATATGAATCTCCTACTTATCCAAGAACTCTTAATGTATTCAAACTGCATTCTCATATTTATTACAATTAAATTAACCAAAATAACGAAATGAATAAGCATACTAAGCTGTTCAAAATCGAATTTACTATCAAATTTAAGTATTGCAACATTAAATTTCACTCAGACAAACGACAAACTCCACGTTCTCCGAGTACGGCCACGTCAATTTGTCACGTGACACTTGTCGATTTACGAAATCGAACCATTTTCTATTTATTTCGTGCCGTTTTGAATAGCTACGCCCTAACGTATGTAACGGTACATTTAATATCGTGAATCTAAATCGATATTGATCCAATTTCTTAGTTTTTTTTTTAAATTAGAAATGACACTTTGCACAACCTCAAGTAAGTTTTTTCTCCAGTTTTATGTGTACTGAATACAAGACACAGTAAATGCCTAAACTTTACTGATGGTAGGACCTCTTGTGAGTCCGCACGGGTAGGTACCACCACCCTGCCTATTTCCGCCGTGAAGCAGTAATGCGTTTCGGTTTGAAGAGTGGGGTAGCCGTTGTAACTATACTTGAGACCTTAGAACTTACGTCTCAAGGTGGGTGGCGCATTTGCGTTGTGGATGTCTATGGGCTCTAGTGACCACTTAACACTAGGTGGGTTGTGAGCTCGTCCACCCATCTAAGCAATAAAAATTAAATAAAAAATGCAAAATTTATTCACCAGAAAATATTTAAAAGGCAAACAGGCTCCGGCTAGGAATTTAACCCCACACCCTAAGCTGATAAACCAATGAGGTACGCAACTTCACTATTTTAAGGATATAACCCTACGATTACAGTTTAGTGTTTATGTTCCTTATCTCGGAAATTTCTGAAAACAAGAGACACTATTTCCCAAACAAGCTCTTGCGGTTAACTCATATTACACAAATATGTAGCCGGTCTTCGCATTTAATAAATGTTTTTGTACAACTGAAATATTAGAATTATGGCAAAAATACTATGGCTACAGGTCGATTTTTATTTACTACTTGGAACCACTATGTTCATCAAGAGTACGTTTCCAGAGAAGATTCCTGCCATTCACAATGCACCTGTAGTATGAAATCATATCCACAGTATTTGCTTCGTTCAAACGAGGTTTAAAAGCATTATACTACTGGCATCTATGAGCATTGGCTACTCAATAACGGAGGGGCCATAACCATGGTCGTGTCGCAGACGATGACGTGGATCATCACATCCCGTGGAGGTACCGTTAATTTCCATAAGCTATCAACCGCCGCTGCCCTTTTTGAGCTCTATCTCAGTACGGAAAGTAGACGCTCTTCTATAAATGCGACAAAGAGATTTTTTTAAATTCAACTACCACGTACCAACCCACATCCCTAGCACATGGGTTGGTAATTCGAATAGTCATAATCTCGATCACAGAAAGTTAATTAGGCAAGATGGTAAATGTGTGTTTTGTCACAAATAACTACTACAACATCACTAATGATACACCAACCATACACCAACTGCTAACTTATTACAAAGAAGTATTGGATGATCTCTCACTTTCTCTGTTCCTCAAAGGGTATGACTATGACAAGCAATTCTGCAAGCAAAGTTTCATAAGAGTCCCTGGCGGTAGGGAACGGCTTAGATACTCCTCGCACTTTGCAAACGTTCATAAGCGTCGATAATAGCTCAAGATTAAACAGACCGTAAAGCACTCAAGAAACTCGTAGAAGAACTTGAGGTAATAACTGAGGAAGAAAAAAATTATAGCAAAACATTAAGAACCTCGGATCAGCCAGTATTCACAGTTCAAAACCACTTGAAGGAGACAATTAGTTGAACCATTAATCAACTTGTCTAAGGCACAATTCAATCAACTCGAGTGACATATAAACTAGGTCAGTACTTAGGAAGGAATTATTTTATCAAGAAATAAACTACAAGGATCCAATTATAGTCACATTTGGGAACTGCTAATTTCTTAGGGTATCAGAGTCCTAGACGTGATATGAACTATCGGATTTTTTTTTATAGAAACAAGAATAGCATAGATTGGCAAAGAAGCTTACTGTCCGCCTGATTCGTAGTGGGAACCGACAAATCAAATGTGCGTCTCAAATAAGGCTGCTAATTATAGTCAGCCTATAGTTATTATATATTATTTATTATATAATTTTATATTATATACATTAAAGCACATCAAAACAGTTGTCAGTAACATAGTCCAGATTAACATATTTCCATGTACCTAAATAAACAAAGTTGCAAGGCCTGCAGATAATTAGAAAAAAATATATTTGTTTAAATTTTAATTGGAAAAATACTTTGCAGATTTTTCTCCAAACATACTATAGCAACTAGAAAAATCATAAATTTGACGACATAAAATTCAATGCAATCCGATCACCCATAGAAATTTAAAAATATTGTAGCTATATTGTATTGGACACTGTTGTAAAGCTGCTAAACAAAAAACTTATGTAGTAACACCAAGGTTATAATAAACGGTCACATACGTAGTAAAATTATTCCAACAAGAGATAAAAATAAAAGATAGTCAAAGTAGCGGGAGTCCCACCCGGCTAAGAAAGGAAGGTGATGGATGAAAGAAAGATATAGTATGAGGCATGTCAGTGCGAGAGGCATACAAGCGAGAAATGATATAAATGTGTTACATAGAATAATAAGGTCCTGCCGAGCCTATGGGCGGGGAAAGGCGTTTAAAAAAAAACAATAATCCGATCACCCGGCATCTACAAAAGCTTGGAACTAATGCTAGAAAATAAGTTAGCGAATATGTATATCAATCTGCTAATAGATTATGCTATTAGATATATGACAGAGATTATGACCTAATTCATAAGAAAGTGGGGAAATACTAAAATATATCTAATCGTATTTAAAATCCTCTCAATGATCTTTTTAACTTCAATCGCTAAATACTTGCCCTGTAGACGGTTCTACTAGAGTATTCCGTACCTAATATCCGATCTATCCGACCGAGGCTGTTGGCGACCGCACTAATTGCTAACTAATTAAAGCGGCCTGCTCTTACTAGCGCGAACACTTCATTAATTAAAACGGTGATACTCTATTATCACCTTAGATTAACTACTGTAAGGTTTGTTGTAAAATAATTAAAATAAAATGTATCATGTTAAAATGAAGACAATTTTCGGATTGCCAAATAGCAACACTGTTGGTGGGAGCAAAGGCAGTA
Source organism: Bombyx mandarina (assembly GCF_030267445.1). NCBI lineage: Eukaryota > Metazoa > Arthropoda > Insecta > Lepidoptera > Bombycidae > Bombyx > Bombyx mandarina. The sequence continues at coordinate 18,094,237 of NC_143234.1, forward strand.
TTGGGGACGTGACATAATAAAAAAAGGCGGTAGTCTGAAAAAACCGCAGAAAAAGTGGTATATTCTGTAGTGAGCACATAGCTAAAGTTTGTACGACTTTTTGGCGGGAACGCGAGGAGTGAAGTTGTGTGATTTGTTTTATTTTGTCTATTTAGTGTTTCTTCAAGTTTAAATGTGTAATAACGGTGGTTTATTAACTGTTTAATATCTGTGAAAGTGCACAAATGTGGGAAAATGAAACAAAGCTGCTGGACACAACTTCTCGGGATCCTGCAAAAAGTCCACTGAAAAAATCTTAGTAAATGACCACCATTTTACTATGATTATATTTCATCCCATATCATCTCATTTCATTTAATTTCATCCCAGTTGATTAATGTCTCAAATTAATCATTTTCATTTCATTTCCCTCCATATTATCATTTTTCATAAAAATAAGAATATAAATTAAAAGACATGATTTGAAGGTCTTAGTTACCAGGTCATAAAATCACTTAAAAAAAATAAAGATTGTACAAGTGGAGTTACAAATAAAGCAATACAGAATTAAGTGAAGTACTGCAATCTGTGTGCTATTTCCTGACTGTTGAGTTCTACACTACTAATAGAATACCTAGTACGTATTTCCGAAGTGTATGAAACTTTTGTGTCTACTTAAATACATTAAGCACTCTTATTTATGATGTTTTTGTAAGCTCATATATCAAAAATGTGGTGAGAACTCCTTAAACGATGTACCTATGCGAAATTTAGTTTCGACTATAAATTAAATAATTTTGAAAATCTTTTGAAAGTGATGTTACGAATTTTCTTTACATACTTTTATAATAGACACAGTTCGCTATTTAACTGACTAGGTATGTCCAAGATTTCCGCAGTAACCAATTGGTTGCACCAAAATACAGTTTATTAAGACCTGTCATTAATGAAAATCGCAAAACCACGGGTACAGCCAAACGCTAACGACTCTTTTCAAGATTGGTTTGTAAATGCTATAACCCTCGGAAAATACTGAGGACATTCTGGATTTTGGATTCTGGAGAACATTCTGAACATTCTGAACGGTCCAAGAAACTGACTATAATTGAACGCAGCCGCAATCTATGCTATGTATTTTTATGATATACAAAATAACCAAAATACCTCTATCCTCCTATATTTTAAAACACTATATCAAGCTGCCAATTATGTTTTAATAGTTATTAAATAGTTATCCTAACCTTAAAATCTAAAAACTTCGTATTAAAAGCTTGCTTGCTTGCTTATTTTTTAACGTTTTCTATAGCGTAAAAGTTAACTCATATTTGTATGGAGTTAGCCTACGTTTACCGTTAGGGGCGCTGTTCCAACTGCATACAAATTGTAGTTAACGTTTACGCTATCGAGAACGTTAAAAAGCTCGCATTAAGCACGCAGATGTCGATAGTTCTGTACTTTTTGATAAAACTCACTGTTCAAACCAATTAACAAATGATTTTTCAGTGAACTAGTTGAGCTATAATTATTCATTTTGACAGACTCAGTGGTCCAATAGTTAGCGCCTCTGACTGTTGGGACGAGGGTCGCCTGTTCGATTCCCACATCGAACAAAGATTCGTGTGATGAACAAGTATGTTTGCTCTTTGTCGGGGTGTTTATTATTTATAGATGTATATACTTATATATAGATTATAGATTATTCACAGATAAATAATATAAAAGTAGTTGAATGGAAAACCACCGATCCTCAAGGAAGACTCTGGAAACAAAACCACAAATTGCAATACCAGTAAAACTACAAAAACACAAACCATTTCCAATGTAACCTAACAAAACAGCAGTCCGCTGGACGTTCGTACGACGTTCATTTCCGCCGCAAAACGACTAAACGACGATTGGAAACTTGTCAATTTTATTTTACTGAACACGTTACATATGAAACAGGCGATGAACGATTTATGAATACGTTTTCAGATAAATTATTACAGATAAAATGGATGCCATTTTTGAAAAAATGTAGCAAGATCGGCATTTCAGTAGTTACGACGTAGCTGAAGAACTGGGAATTGACCACAAAACAGTTTAGGCGCATTTGAAAAAAACTGGGTACACAAAACTGCTCGATATTTGGGTACCTCACGAGCTCACTGAAAGAAACCTAATGAACCGTGTACTCATTTGTTATTCTTTATTACGACATAATAATGAAACCGAACCATTTTATGAAGAGGTTGATAACTGGTGATGAAAAGTGGATTACGTACGACAAGAACGTGCGAAAAAGGTCGTGGTCAAACGCCGGTCAGGCTTCACAGACTGTGGCGAATCCCGAGCTAACTCGCAACAAGGTGATGATGATGTGTGTGTGGTGGGATTGGAAGGGCATTATTCATTATGAGCTGTTACCACCAGGCAGGACCATCGATTCTGAACTCTACTGCGAACAACTGATGCTATTCGATATTTTTTTATTATATAAGTTACTTATTATAATAATAAATTACAGAATCACCCGCTAAGTCAATCTGAAATTTACCTGAAAGGTTCAACAAATTTCTAAGTCACAGAAAACATCTACCCAAAAATGCATCGACATATATATATATATATATATATAAGTGGAAGATAGATTTATTTATTTACTAATGGCTTTGTGCTTACTTCCAGAACGTCCGGCGGGGTTCGCAGAAGCCACGACTGCAGTCCGGGAAACCTTTGACAATGCGAGCAGACCTTCTGATGGAAATACATTGCTCGGTTCGCCGCTACCATGCGAACTAATCTGTTGGAAAATAATTGATTACACAGCCACTTACAATCTATACTAATCTATATACCTATATATAAAAATGAATTGCTGTTCGTTAGTCTCGCTAAAACTCGAGAATGGCTGGACCGATTTGGCTAATTTTGGTCTTGAATTATTTGTGGAATACCAGAGAAGGTTTAAAAGGTAGATAAATATGAAAATGCTCGGAATTAAATAAAAATAACAATTTGTTTATTTTATACAAAAGTTTAGGTCTTTTATTTATCGATTGAGGCACTACAAAGTCTGCCGGGTCAGCTAGTTATGCATAAAAAATACTCATACATTAATTCAATAAAAAAAACATTACACACACTACCATATATTTGACACACACACGCATGCATACTATTTGTTTATTATCTAACTTTTCTTATTACTTATAGTCTGTGGAGAAATTGAGAATAGATTAAATATTGTTTGTCTTTATTAATAATTATCTAAAGTTTAGTCTTGGCGAAATCTGTGATTATAGAAGTATATAGTAATATTATATAGTAGTAATAGTCTTTGAAAAAAAAACGCATAATAATGGTCAAAATTTAATTTCAATGAATTATAGTTGAATATCGACTACTGGGAGACCACTAGTTAAACATAATAACGTGGACACAGTATTCAGTTATCCGAGAAATCGATGCAGTTTAAATATTTATACTTAATTAAACAATAAACGTTTAATTCTAGAATAACTATTCATAAATATAATAAACAATAAGTCCAATGTTTTGCACATGTTGAGTAACATTGGACATTACGTATTGGACATTAGTCTAAATTTATTTTCTATTTATAAAAATAGAAAAGCGAATTATATTGTTTTTAAAGAATTTTTTTTTCTTAAATTCAGTTTTCTTTTTCCTATTTATAAGCATAAACAGCATAAACAAATTAATTACATCGTGGTCCAAGTATAGTGCAAATTTCGAATATGACCCAGACAGGATTGAAACTGGAAACGACTTTTTAAAAAAATGGGTAGTACTTATCTTGAATTATGATAAGAGTACTGGCCTCGTTGAACGCTACTATGCTGGATTTATGACATACGACATATTTCTAAATGTTTTTTTTAAAATAAATATATAAACAGCATATGGGTGATTAATAATAATCTTATACGATGAAGGAACAACACCGTGTAATTAAAATTAAAACACCGCACTTCATAAATTTACGTAATTACTGTTTATAATAATAAGTAATAATATTAAAACATTGTGAGAGCATGCGGTTGGGTTACTTACCAAATACTTATTTTGTCGTGTATTCTTATTTGAAAGGTGAGATAGATATTCAATATAAAACTTTGATATACCTCAAAGTTGACCGAAGATAAAGTGCATTGCATGTATGGCAATATAAATACTTCTAACAATTACCAATTGAGAATTAGAATCGACCTTAATCGATAATAGATAATCGTAAGTAATCGACAGTCGATAGTATCGATACTAACCCCAGAAACGACAGAACGATATAAAAGGGTGGGTATCTTTGAAACGATAGGATGAAAATGCGAATTACAATCGCGAATAGAACTTTAGTATTTACTTGTAATAAAAAATATGAGAAATATTTTGATAGTTCGTGATGCTTTGCAGTCCCTCAATTTATACTGAATAGCATTAGAAAGGTTGGTTTTAGGAATGAAAAATATTTAAGAATCTGTCGTCTAAACAAAAAAGTATTCAAAATTCATCTTTTTTTTACTGCCTAGATGTGTGGACGAGCTCACAGCCCACCTGGTGTTAAGCGGTTACTGGAACCCATAGACATCTACAACTTAAATGCGCCACACACCTTGAGATATAAGTTCTAAGGTCTCAGTATAGTTACACCGGCTGCCCCACCCTTCAAACCGAAACGCATTACTGCTTCATGGCAGAAATAGGCGGGGCGGTGGTACCTACCCGTGCGGACTCACAAGAGGTCCTACCACCAGTAATCGTACCGAATGACGAATTCTTTACTGTCCGCAAGCACTTACGTGTCTTTGTTCCGCGGTATTTCCTCGCCTCTCTCCACTTCGAACAATGGCACCACAAAGATCGTCTTAGTGAACACACAGCCCTCATCTCGTTTCTTATTTCCCATAAGTTTCCTCAGCATCACGAGAAATTTAGTTGCTAGCCCGTCACTCGGCACCATTTCTATATCGGAAACTATGAAATAGTTCGTCTTCGATGCATTTCTAGCAACATTCCTGCCGACATTAATCGGATATAGCATGTTGTTTTCCTTTCTAAATGTTTTTATATCGAACGAATCTGGACCCGAACAATCCTTGAATGTTAGCTTCGGTATAACCGGTTTTCCTTTGATCATGCCGATCATCATCTTTTCAATTTTTCTTTTCCTCGCTCCCTGTATGTACTCAGCTCTGGTTTTGTTGTTCAAATTCCTGTAATTTTCCAATTTCTTCCTGAACATCTCTTCTAAGCTGATGTTCGATGGTGTCGTCGGCGTTTCCGTCGTAACAGGTAAAAACAGCCTCCTGGTTCTAAGTTTTGGTGTGAGTTTCTTTGGATAAAACAGATGTAATGAAACTTTGGACATACCAGGGTAGCAATGGCAGAGCTGGTTCATTATCTGCATCGTTATATCCAAATCGTAATCAGGTACAAATACACTGAGACTAATGGGTCCATCCCAGTAGCGAGCAATCTCAACGATATGGTAAATGAATTCAGGAGTAGCTTGCGTGGCGTAAGTTACTGCATTATACACACCGCAATTACTATAAGCCTTACTTTTGATAGCATCATATATGACTCTATAGGGACTTTTATTTCCAGTCTCCGGGGACGGATAAGTTTGGAGGTTATCCCATTCGAGCGTGTAGGGGAGGCCGTAATTAAAATCGCAGTAATTGATGCTTTCGTTTGGCTGCATTCCAATCAAGAATGAAGCTGGCTTATAGTCAAAATCACCGATTGACGTCTGCAGCTGTTCGGGTTCTTGGTGCCTGTAGGCGTAGAGATGCAGTATAAGCGTTACGGTTGCTATCAGAAACGCAAGCAAAAGTATCGTCGAATGTCTTCGGCTCAATCTGTATGAATAAGCACCGAATATCCGTAGGCATCTCGTCATTTTTCACGCACATTTTCATTCCTCCTAACTCGGTATCAGCATTTTGTGTGTTTCTTAAGAAAAAAATCCAACAGGTTACCAAATTTTGATGGAATCAGTTATAGGTTAATTTCACAGTTTATAACTTTCGTATGTGGTGAATATCGGTTTATTGTATTGCGTTAATTCATTTTTTAATAATAACTTCACTTAGAACATCACGTTTCGAACACATTCGTGGCCGTAACTTAAACATAGAATCCTAAAGAACCGGGTGCTGAATTTTCTACTGCCAAATACAAAATGAACCACAAGCCACAGACACTGTTAATTTTTTTTTATAATCTCGTACTTCACCATCGCATAGTTCTTAAATTCGTAAATTGAAAATGTTGTCTTGTAAATTATTTATTTTGTTTCAAAATATTCCATTTTGACAGATGTTGCGCGCGCCGCGAAAATCGACACTCGCGCAGGACGTTCAGAAAATCAATAATTCTGCGATATCCAGTATGTTCTCAACTATCCGAACCACAAATATGTTTTTATTTGCCACTAGCTGATCCGGCAGACTTCGTAGTGCCTCAATCGATAAATAAAAGACCTAAACTTTTGTATAAAATAAACTTTAAACAAACAAAAGGAATCCGTTCGACGGGGGACACATCAGAGTAAAAACAAAATTGTCATTTTTATTTAATTCCGAGCAATTTCATATTCTACCTTTTAAGCCTTCTCTGGACTTCCACAAATAATTCCAAAAAAATAAGACCAAAATTAGCCAAATCGGTCCAGCCGTTCTCGAGTTTTAGCGAGACTAACGAACAACAATTCCTTTTTTATATATACTTATATAGATTAAAAGAATTCAAACACAACAACGAATGGAGGGTAATCTAAAGAGACAATTTTCAGAACCAAAACTGCAATATTAACTAGTGTTCCAACGAAAGAACGGAACAAACCCAAACTATAATGATATATTGAACTTGCGCGAGAATGGACACGAATCATATACGGTCACGATCCTCATTACTGAGGAAACGACAAAGAAGAGTTACAACGAAAACAGAAAATATTATTTCTGCTAAGGAGACATACTTGTTATCCATCGTTCATAAAACTGCAATTAAAAAAACTACTTATCATTTCCAGTCGACCATTTTGTAATCAAGCAATGTTAGGTACCACTACTCATTACTGCCACAAAACAATCATGTGTTCCGGCTTACAGGGTTTAAGACCGGTATATAAATACAAACTTGAGGTCGTCGTGGGCTAAGGGATAACACTCCCGGTGCAATGTTATAGAGAAATGTGTCTATCATGGTGTTCTTCAAATACCGCAGTCATTTTACAAATCGAATGAAATACGTACCTAGCTCATGTTCACGAATGACTTCGACGATGAAGGAAGAGCAGCATATATTATTAAAACACAACTCTAGAAAACTGGTAATAACTATAATTTGCGTAATTATGTCACGATGTCATGTCTACAAGCTCCGGTAACCACATAACACCAGGTAACTTATAAACTTATTTAGCCGTCTAAGCAAGAAATGTAAATATTTCAGACAATACGCGTTCAAACAACCTACCAGCGTCAGCAACGGTGATTGCCACATATCCCTTTCAGGGTAAATAAAAAGGTATTATTCGCATATGCCTACTCTCCGCTTTCTAACCACGCATGACTCATATGCCACTGCAATGAAAGCGTGTTAAAAACGTAAGACGTTGGATTTTAATACATAAATTACGTGAATAATTTTCGATTGATTTATCTCAGATTTGGCATTTTAGAAATCATAGAACATTTAATTTTTACCTTTCAAATGTTTTATCGAAGCGACTTAGTTGAAATAGAGAGCTCATGGTACGCATAGGGTTCGGTAGCAATGGAAAACTTATAACATATTCAGTGTTAGCAACATGGAAAATTGTAATTGAGCCTCGCATCGTTCACGGCTGAGTGACAGACCGCACGAGGCGAACTCAATTTAAAGTTTGTTTCTTTCCGTATGTCTTGTATGCACTAATGTGGATATACCCGGTAATGTACATCAATAATTCTTTAGTTTGATTTCGTTGAACTTGACAGGCTGACGTGCACATGGCGCATATGCCATAAAGTAACTACCAAAGCCCATAAATATCCAATGAATACGGTCATATAGCTTAGTAATAATAATATTAATAATAAGTTCGAAATTTCCAATACGCATTATCTGCGTACCCGTTCGAATTAGGAAGAACTGCGAAAAATTTGTAGAGTTATGACAACACAGCGAACAGCCGGCCCTAAACTAATATTTACAAACCCTACGATAAAAAACTCATTAAGCATCAGGTTTCTTCTTAAATCAAATTTACATACCATTGCCAAAGAGTAAAGATTAATCAATATTTTTCCAAATTTCTATAAAATTACAAGAATCCGACTTTTTTCCCTACCTATTTTCTGGTAGCCTAAGGAGCTAAGACTGCTAGGTGAGCCCACGGGCTCAACCTGAGGGAGAAACACAAACCCTAACAAGAGCAGTGCTTCGCAGAATGTAGAGTGAGAGAGAGAGAATACACTTTATTGCACACCAAAACACAATTTACATTCGAAAAACAATCAAAAAAAAGCAGATACATTTGTACAATAGGCGGTCTTATCGCTAAAAGCGATCTCTTCCAAACAACCGTTTAATTTATAGAAATTCTGGAAAATATAAAAAAAATTTAAAAAAGAATGTACCAACCCACTGAGAAGATCCGGCGAGATATTGAGTGGGTTATGTCTTTTTTTTTATTGCTTAGCAGGGTGGACGAGCTCATAGCCCACCTGATGTTAAGTGGTTACTGGAGCCCATAGACATCTACGACGTAAATGCGCCACCCTCCTTGAGATATAAGTTCTGAAGTCTCAGTATAGCTACAACGGCTGCCCCACCCTTCAAACCGAAACGCATTACTGCTTCACGGCAGAAATAGGCTACGGGTTAGTTCACCGGACTCTTCGTCGACGAGTTCGACGAGGACAGAGACTGATGCTTGAAGAGCTTAAAAGCACCGACAACTCATGTCTCAGGCGTTACTCCGTCGTCTCAGTTGTAGGTATACGGATATATCAATCAGCTTAAACTGACGCTCTAATTGTTAAATTTTGGATAACTAAAACGCAAAATATTAGTAGTGTATATTAGTTCTTAAAATATAAACTAAACTTTTAAATTCGATATGTCTCTATTAACCCTTACGTCGTGTGGGTAGAAAAGTTACCGAACGCCGTAATAACGAATTTGACTTGCTCTCGACAGCCTAACCAAGTTACCTTCGTGTGTATAATTCGATCCGGTTCTGTACTTTGAACCAAACACCAAATAATTGTTTCGTATTATAAGTGCATAATAGGTATTTAAAACAATTTCACATTCTAAAATTACAATGCGAATATTTTTATTTTTACATGTACTTCATTGTAAACTGAAAAAAAAAACATTTTTCAATTGACAAAGAATAAGGCAATTTGAAAGTATCTAAATGATTTTGTATGTTTTTGAACATGTTACCTACACACTTAATAATAATAATAATAGTATTACTAAATTCACTTAAATTTAAGTAGAGTAAATTGTCTAAAGTATGAAGAACTCCATATTCTTAATGTTAACATTTAGAAAGACGAAGATAATCTGTATGGAACTATTCATATTAGATACATAAATAAAAATCAATTGCCATTTTAAACATTTCATATCATTTTATATTCGCTAACATTGATAAATATACTCGTACAAACTAATAAAATAGCTGAAACTAATATAAATCTATCAGCAAAAAAAATGTATTTTCACAGTAGCAAAGAAATCGACACTATTTCGGTCATGACTTCAAACAATTTCGCTGCAAATCTTCACTTCATGAGATTGAGGATAATTGGTATAATTTCGTGAAAGTCCGTTAGCTGCAATCGAATTTCAAACTAATAAAACTTTGAAGTTTTCAACATTCCGGAACTCAACAATTTTCAAGTTTTCCAACACGCCATACCATCGCTTTCAACAGTCCAACTCCGATATCAAATAGCTTAGACCCCTGCTGCAGTATTTAACGAACTGCTAACGGAATCAGAATGAGAGAATCAAAGAATAAATTCAAACATTTAAATTGTGTTAAACCATTATATGGGAAAATGAAAACGCGAATTAAATCTAAAAACGTTACTGTTCTAGTCGGCACCGAAGACAATATTGTTAAAAATACACGACCAGATAGCCTTGAAGCGAAAATAATAGAAAAAACTAATGATAAAAAACATAAAATCGATATAAATAAACAAAAAGAAACACTGCCTAATGCTTGTGAAGAAAACACGCATGATAAAAACAGAGAGTGCAAATTTTATATTAAAGTTCAAAACTATAATGATTGTGAGGATTTTGTAGAAATTGCAAAAAAAGTTGCTTACAAAAAAAATTTTGAAGAGATAGACCGGTTAGTGACAGCGAAGGTAAGTTTGTGTTAAATATTATTTATACTAAAAGATTATTTAGTAATAGTAAACTTAAAGTTCATTATTTAATTTATTCTTAGCTAATACTGTAAATGGAAATAAGCGTTTCATTAAACTTTTATACTCTATTTTTTCAGTAAATAAGTTTTCACGTATTTGTAAATATCAGTTATATGTTTAATAGATTTCATTTGTAGATACCGAGGATGTGGTTAAGATTATTTCCCGTATCAAAGCAACCAAGCGAGAGTATGTCTTCGGTATTAGTGAGATACTTGATATCCCAGCTCGGACTGTGTTCTTTTCTGGTGCTCTGGACTACTCTTTGGATTTTCGTAATACAATATTATGAAGGTAACAATTTGTAATACCTGAAATGAACAAGTACTGAAATGAGTTATTTCAATAGAACTAGTAAATTAACTCCAAACAAGCCAATCGATTTCGTAGCAATTGTTGTGATGAAAGAAAAATATCTTATTAATTCGAATGTAACAATACAAAATTATTTCAGGTCTCAACGAAATGAAAGTGGCTTTGGGATTTCAAAAAGAACAAAATCGACTTGTTATCGATCTCGCTACAGAACTCAGACAGGTATGTTAGCAAATGAACGTTTCGTGTCTAATGGAATTCTTTGTATCCCATCAGATATACTTGTATAGAATGGTTTCGTTGATAATTTAGGCTCTTTAAGTTGGAATTAAAAACTTTAAATAAAATTAAAATAATTGACGTAATAATAAGGTACGTTAATATAAATGACGATAAAGGAAACATATGAGTGAAATCCGAGATATGTTGTCTGAGAACATTGTAACTATTTATACATCGATTTTTCTAGCATAATTTTGGTGTTAATCTTACCTATAATCATTTTCTAAAATGTTACTCAATAAGGTGAGACTGGATCAAATTAAAATAAGATATCCCGTCAAGGTGTAATAATCGTTTTTTCTGCGTTACCAACGATATAGATAAATGGAAACGAGAATTTTCCGAGGACGTGATATTTGCCAATTTCATCTGCTTACAAAAATAAGATTTGAATATTTGAAGGGAAGAATTTTTTTCGCACATAATGCAAACGTCCCTCGAGGATTTCAACTTTCTTTTTTTTCTCGCTACGAGAACACTTCTATTAAATACATTCTGAACGCGTTGCTCCTTATTATTTTCGTGATTATTAAATATGTATATCTACTACTAGCTTAATTGTTTAGTCCGAATCTTAGCACCACACTTGAAAGCTTTTCAAACGCCGAATTAGGCAAGCTTTCAGTATACCGCTGAGACGCGCTGAGCACAACGCCAATTGTATCCTCGGAAAATAATAATTACAAAAGCTCGTAGCCCAGCAGCAGTAACATGTTCAATACTCTTATGAGAAATCTCATTCAAAACAAGTATGCTGACAATGCGTGCAGGTTGTTAATGTGACGCACGATGATTCAAGTAGTTATTGCACTGGAATAATAGCTTTCCCGCCCTACAGACTGAAACCTGGGATTGCCAAGCGGCAGATATAGGCAAGACTATGCTCCAACATAGCTAACCCTCTCTTTCAACACTCCCTACCAGAAACACTCAGAATAGGTATTATTAGATTTCCTTCATTTCTTATCATGCAATATTTCGAATACTTTCATCTACCTTTACGTACTAAGATCGACAAACAACAAATATCTTACAAAACATTGCGAAGATTTTCTCTAAAATATTTTATATAAGGATCCTGTGACGATGGTTTCTCAAGAAAGAGTACGTGTCAAATTCTGCAGTGAGATTAAATAAGAAATCACGTACATATTTGCATGTGTATACAGTATACACATGCAAATGTACACGATAGGTGTAGCTGTATATCCACGATGTATTTATTATTTATAGTAAAAATGTTGGGATGAAAAAATTCAAATCAAGTATTTTCGGACGGATGTTAGGATTTTCGGATTTCACGGCTTAATTTCACACGATAATAAAAGACGCGAGATTATACTGTATTTATGTATATTTAATCAGAATGGCTTTTATATATATGGGAATAATCAATGAAGTAGGAAACCTATGGAAATGAAACGTCAACCAAAATTTCGTGCCACTGTGACGTCATCTTGGTACAAAACATGGCGGCTTTAGTGCTGTACAAAAGATTTCAATGTTATCAGGTTTTATCGATAAACGTTCTTGGCTCATTTTATTTTAAATATTGTTGAGTATTATTTATTTGTAGAATTTATACTTTAATGGGAAGTAAGTAGGTATATTGCTATGTGCAAATATGATATGATTTAGATGGGTGAAATCTAAGACAAGTTCGTCCTTCGAATTTGCCAAGTAAACGATAAGATGATTTTTAAAAGTTGCTACACTGATTTTATAAAGTTGTCGTTTGTTGCAAAACATAAAGATATGGCGTAGTTCAAAGCCATCAGCCCATTTCTAGCATGCTAAATGTTATCGTATTTTGAGTACGTGTTTTTCTTAGACTATTACAATCTATTTTAATTGTTTTGCTGACTCTAAAGTCCGTAACATACTACCACAGCGCACCCCAAGGAAGGTGCGCCGCACCATTTGAATCACTTTCGCTTGAGAGTGATTCAAATTTTAAACTTATCAAGGGACCGCGTGAAAAAAAAAACACCTACAGAACATTTATTCATTAATTACAAACGTCATTCCTTGTGACTTCCTCTCTAAAATCACTTAATTATGAAAAATTTAACAAATTTGCAATAGTGTTTTACTCACTGCGGAATAAAACTATTTTATTTAAATAGTTCCGAAGAGATTTTGTCGGTAGCCTTTTTCCCGAAATATCTAAACAGAATGTCTAAATATGTTTTGATGACATATTTTAAAGTGGTATTTATGATTAGTGTCATGATCAATAGATTCCGACCGAAAAATGGATTTTTCGGATGAGGGCTCCATAATGAATTTAAATACATATAGATAATAGTTTTAGGACATCGACTTTCTTGAGATCCTATAAAATACGTTTTAATTATTATTTTTGTATGTTTTAAGCATGATAAATTATGAAATTTTATATAATCAATCATATTAAATCGATATCATAGTCAATAAATAATGTACAACCCAAAACAGACGGCCGAACTGACGTGACAATGACATTTGGCGCGCTAAACATGGCGGATTTTCGGCCTCATTAGACGGAGACGGAGATATTTACGTATATTCATGTTTCATTTTATGTACGCACTGAAATACTGTTATATTGTTTTCCTGCGAGTTAAAGTGCTGAGTAAGAACGAGATAGATATATGTTTATGTATGTGCCTTCAAAATGGGTGCTATTTATATAAGCAATTGTACGTATAGAACAATATGTCGTGTCCCTATTATATAGGTCTATGGGAATAATTAGGCGTAACCATTGGCCACAACGACCTGACAGATGACAGATGGTGCATGAAGTTTAAGTGACAGAATCATAGATTATACACTTAATATATTTGAGAAACAGAATGATTAAGATAAAATAAGAAAAGACGTACATTTTTGTGAGCCCTTGACTAAATAAAATTAAACAAATTCGCTTATGTCATTGTACACCGCGATCCCACATATATATGCGTACATATTATTTTTATAATTGTTTGCGAAATGCGAAAAAATCTTCATTACGTAGAACAGCGAAAAGTTTGGTAGGCAGCGGCTTGGCTCTGCCCCTGGCATTGCTGAAGTCCATGGGCGACGGTAACCACTCACCATCAGGTGGGCCGTATGCCCGTCTGCCTACAAAGGCAATAAAAAAAAAAGATAACCAAAACATTGAATACTCGAATATCGCTGGCTCCTAAGACAACCAATGGCCGCTACTTGATAAGTCATTCATTAATTCACGCAAGCTTCACGTTTATTGATCGTCTGTATAATGCCCCTGTTAAGACAGGGATACACGAGCCTCGTTGGTATTACTCTAATGTATGAGGCAAAGTAATCCTTTAAGACCTTTTACGTTAAAAAGGAATTAAAAGGCATATAAGTGCTCAATAACAATCTCTTTGGATTGATCTCGGTCTACGAGTATACTTGTGTATGTCTTATTGAACAAACGTATCTCTTTTTTATTAATAAAAAATTCGCCAGTCCCTGATATGTGTTATGTTATAAACCATTTGCGTTAAAAATTAATTTAACAGGAACAACGTAATTACTTTTGGTCAAATATCTTTGAAAGAATCGTAAAAGAATGATTTATTTGGCTATAGTGGATAACCATGCGGGATAAATATCTGGGAAGAAAGAGAGAGAGATGAATAATAACACATAACTAGAGGTCCCGCAGTAGTCGAAATTCGACTATAACTAATTGGAATTGTAAGTTTGTACACATACTATAATCACAAATTTCGCCAAGGCTACACTATAAAAAAATATTAATAAAGACGAACAATATTTAATCTATTCTCAATTTGACCACAGACGTCAAGAACAAAAGTTTGACAATAAATAGGCAGCGGCTTGGCTCTGCCCCTGGCATTGCTGAAGTCCATGGGCGACGGTAACCACTCAACATCAGGTGGGCCGTATGCTCGTCTGCCTACAAGGGCAATAAAAAAAAAAAAAAAAAAAATGCATGCGTATGTGCGTCAAATACATGGTATGTAGTGTGTGTAATGTTTTCTTTATTGATTTAATGTATCTTTTATGCATTATTTAAAAAATATATTAGCATTGTATATTGTATTCTCTATAAGTGTGGAAAATTTCATACTCCTCCGTCCGCGTAATTTTCGTAAAAAAGAATACAAAGTTTTTCCTTCGCGTATTAATATATAGATTAAGCAAAACTCGTTACGATCAAGACCGGCCGTCGGTTTGAGGGGCGCTAACATTTCAAACTTTTCCCGAAACTCGTATCGGATACTAAAATAAACTAAAATTATTTACAGGCCAAAAAATTAAGTAATAATCCGAACTTGCAAAGAGTTTAATAAAAACTTTCTGATGAGCCAAATCCAGATGTCAATTCATATAAAACCTTTCCCCTACAACGAAATCGAACCTATTTAAATTGCTTTCGAGATTATTTACTTGCTTTGATAGGCAGACGAGGTGGTGCCTATCCTCTTCAGGAGCTCATACGCACTGAAGTCTCTGAACGTGAGGACACTAACATTGTCGTTTGAGAACGAAATTTTATTGGCATTGTAATAACGGCTTATATAGTCTTTTTTTATTGCTTAGATATGAGCAAGAGCTCACAGCCCCCTAGCGTCAAGTGGTTACTGGAGCCCATAGACATCAACAACATAAACACCGCCACACCTTGAGACATAATTTCTAAAGTACAAAAGCCATTCCTAACCTTCAGACGGAAACGCATCACTGCTTCACGGCAGAAAAAGGCAGAATGGTGGTACCTACCCGTGTGGTCTCACAACACGTCCTACCACCAGTAATTACGCAAATTATAGCCTTTGCGGCTTTGAATATCATTAGACGATGTTCCTACACCGTGGAAATCAATAGTGAACATTTTTTAAGCACGTATTTAATTCCTGTCCTGTTTAATAAATGTCCATCCATGCTAGTTTGCTTATTCCTCTCCCTACAAGGTTGCCTGGAAGGGATCGCTTTCAGCGATAAGGCTGCCAAATTATGTCACCGTCTATTATTTGTTTTATATACTTACTCTGTACATGTGGTGTTAAATAAAGAGTTATATTATTATTATTATTTCATTAGAAAAAGTTACCTGTCTGCGGGAATCGAACACCGGTACAGTTGCATCGCTTGATACGAATACATCGGGCGTCTTATCCTTTAGGCCACGACAACGAATACGAATAAGAATAAGAATATTTAATCAAGATTCTTTGTGGCGCCGAAATATGCTGGTGATAACTGCCCGTATGAGCACACAAAGACCACACCACACCAGATCATGTTTTAAAAGGTTTAACATTTAAGATCCATTCTTTCGCAACTTCTTTTTAATCGTTTCACTCTGTACAGAGTTCGTTATGTAGTATCGGGGAGGGCACATTTGATGCGTCTTACAATGTCTCGCCATCTCTCCCTGATAAATAATGACATTTTAATTCTTCGTCCACAATCACTTGTTATATTCTTTTTTTTGTGCTGTCTTCTTCTTCTCAATCGTGTCATTATTGATAGAGTGATCGTGATCGTCATGTAGTGTTGGAAGAGGCAGACTTGATGCGTCTCACGATGTCCCGCCATCTCTTTATGCTCGAGGCCATTCTACTGCACTCATTTAGGGGACTTCCCACTACAAGTTTAATTTGGTCGGTACAAATGATAATAATAATAATTGTAATGTGGCCAATATTCTGTTCCCTGCCAAACACTATTAAAGAATTAGCGCTTCCAGTACGGTCAGTTCATAATGTACATCTTTTAAATCCTTCTTTCTAAATTGTACTTATTCAATTTGAATCAATGTCATAAGCAATATCGAAAACCATTAGTAGGGATTCCGGATTGCGTCACGGGTTCCTTAAAATATGCTACGAGCCACTCGTCTTGATTCGGAGGCAATTTCGCCGAGGGTTCGTCAAAATACTTAAGGGAGTTCCGGGCACAATGCCACTCTCAAAATAATATCATCGTCATTTTCAAGAAAATAATTTTGTGGTTGGAATTGAGGGATCAACTGATTGTTTGATGAAGAAATTATTATTATCCGATCAATGTTCTTCTACGAGCTACAGCTACGAGATTTTTTCATTTATTTGCAAATCTTTGCGAGCACTCAGTTGTATTTATATTTTATAAACCGCCTAATCAGTATTTAACTTGTCAACTTTACGGCTTTCTTTTTTTTCTTTTTAATACAGAGTATACTTAGTGAAAACGGTTCCTTAAGCGAAGATAGTTAGAGAAATAGGTGAGTCATAACACGACAATATCTCTTGTAAAAAATTACTAAAATTTTGCTTAGCACGCAATGTAAGACAATTACTGATAAACTGACACGTTAGGTCAACGCTCTCATAGGAAGCGTAGGGGGTGTTCGTTAGCTGCCCTCGCATTTGGTTGCTGATTTACGACTTAAGCCCTTACCAGCAGCATTCATTTGCTTAGAGATTTAAACTGCCTCGCTTTTTATGTCAGCTCCAGAGATTTCATTGCTATCAGCGTTTGCATCAGTGCCGAAATATTAGGAACTTACTTAAATCGAAAATCGTAGTAAGAACCTGTTAATAGTTAGCCGCTTTGATAACGATATTTTTACGCTGAGCATAGGGGTGTACAAGCGTATTAGCTGTTTAGAGAAGTCCTTGGTAAAAGTAATCCAGTTGGATTTGAGCCTAGAAACTAATACTATGAGATACTTGCAACAGATCTACGTAGATGATAGTGACATCAAATAAAATAGACTAGAGGTCCCGCAGTAGTCGAAATTCGACTATAATTGGAATTGTAAGTTTGTACACTATTATGATTGTATTTTATACTTCTATAATCACGAATTTCGCGAAGGCTACACTATAAAAAAATATTAATAAAGACTAACAATATTTAATTCTCAATTTGACCACAGACGTCAAGAACAAAAGTTTGACAATAAATAGTATGCATGCGTGTGTGCGTCAAATACATGGTATGTAGTGTGTGTAATGTTTTCTTTATTGATTTAATGTATCTTTTATGCATTATTTAAAAAAAATATTAGCATTGTGCACTTCTTCTATATATTCTCTATAAGTGTGGAAAATTTCATATTCCTCCGTCCGCGCAGTTTTCGTAAAAAGGGATACAAAGTTTTTGCTTCACGTATTAATATATAGATTATGCGTTACCTTTTGATACCTACCGAGGTTTCAAGAAACCTACCCTATAGAGTATAGACGCTCCAATCTATGTATTAACTGCGACAATCACAAATTTTAAAATTTGGTGTAAGTTTTATAAAATAAGAATACATTAAAAATCATGAAAAGAGAATAAAAATAGACTTCAACACAATGGATATATTGACACCCACCTTCTTTCGTTCGTTGGAAAACTCGTTGAAGGTTTTCCTCTGGCAAAATATTCCACAATAATGTTCTCTATAAAAGGTTGGATTTCACGTTTATTTTTAGCTTTTAGCGGAAATTCTAAATATACGAATATTACTTTAAGTAAAGAGCATTTACATAACCTAACCCGTTTATTATTCCTTATGTTTATATATAGAGTATACAATAAATTTTGTAGTACCAATTAATTATACAATAGTCTTTCAAGTATAAAAGTATTTCAATAAAAAAGCATATTACTAATTTCCCGTGAAACCTAGTCATTTTGTAGAATGATTTTTTCGAAACACCCATCTGTTACAAGTACTCGCACACCACCAAATTTTCATTAATGGCAAAACCTTGATTTGGCTAAAGCCATAAAAATTAATGAATATAAAACATACACATAACATAGATAAAAAACAATACACAAAGTTTGTTTTTATACAGTATAGTGGTCACCGATTGGACATCGGCAGACCAGAAGCGGATAGTACGTTGCAATTAATCTCTGGAAATGGACTGTAGATGAGCGCAATGATCCAGTAAATTCTGCTCCAGTGGTTGGTGAGACGATAATAAAAGAAAAATGATAGGAATCACCAACTCTACTCATGCACGTAAACATAGAAGAAACAAAAGATATTTTTATTAACAGAATAGGCCTTTTTGGATACAGACTTTAGTTACGTACTGCGCTAATTACCCATGCATCAGCCCGCTGAGTTTCTCGCCGGATCTTCTCAGCGGGTCGCGATTCTGATCCGGTAGTAGATTCATTCGCGAAGCAGCTGATCTTGAGTTGTCAGGTCTCCTTCGGAGGTGCTCGGGCAGCTGTTAGCAAATCCCACCCCTCCTAACTGAGCCTTTGCTCGCCCACCTGTCCTGGTGAAACTGGAAAGGCCTCCGGGCCACCAGTAATCCTTCAATTCTAAAAAAAAAATGCGCTAAATCGTGTTTCTACCTACTACTCACAGAATGAGAGTTGCTCGAAATTATGAAAATAATACACACGGGAAAAATTGAGAAAAACACTTTGAAGAGTAATCTCCATTGGCGTAAGCCACTTTGAAGACATTATAATGACAGTAAAACCCATTTCCAAGCCTTAACAATGATAATAGGTTGTCCGTTTTGGTTTATTTAGTTACTCTGTGTTTTTAGCTATTCGCGCATTGCTTATTCCGAGAAGTAGAAACTTAATTCAGTTATTGTTCAAGAAATGGTTTTGGTGTAGTATTATCAAGGTAGGATATGCGTGGGAGCCATTTCAGCATGTACTCATGATTATTTATTCCGTAATTAAGTAGTTAAGTGTTATTCTTATTTTCTATGAAATGTCTCCATGAAGACTGGATATTAACTAAACACGTGTCTGTTCTGTACTACTGTTTCTGCCGTAAAACACTGCGTTTCAGTTCATTTCAGTTCAATACATTTGAGACTGACCTCATGTCTCAAGAAATGTTCACGTTATCTATTGTACATTCTAAGCGTTTGACAGTAAATTGATCCCAGATCCTGCAAATGTAAAACCAATCTTAAAAACCAATCTTTGTACGTATAAATTTTCATTATTTCATTTTTGCTGTGAAACATAACCTTATTTAAACCCGTTAAAATCCAGCTTATGTAGAAAAATTCTATCACAAACAACAATCGAAATAGTTCGTATAGTATTCGTGGAAATTTCTGGAACCTCTACCTGAGCAAGAGAAATCAAGCATCATTCCTGGGAAGCCTTCGTTGACCTCAAAGTCATAGCGCGCATACTCGCCCGTTCCAACTTCGAGCATCCTCGTCGTGGAATCTCGCTGTGTGTTTGTCCCTTTGGCAGCATTTCTCAAATGCATTCCTAATAACAATATCACAATATTTAATTAAAAATACATTTTAAGCAACATTATTTTTTTACTGGCAACCTTATTGCTTTTATGGTATATACTATTCTGAAACTAAATTCATGCTCTTTAAAATTTTACTTTAAATTGACTTATTTTACTTACCTTAAATTTTGTTACTTATTTACGTAACGTACGTTAATCTATATCTATACTAATATTATAAAGAGGAAAGATTTGTTTGTTTGTTTGTTTCGAATAGGCTCCGAAACTACTGGACCGATTTGAAAAATTCTTTTTCCATTAGAAGCCGACATTGTCCCTGATGAACATAGGCTACTTTTAAAAAAAAAAAAATATTTTATTTTTTTGGTTTCATGTGTGTTTTAATGTTTCCGAAGCGAAGCGAGGGCGGGTCGCTAGTCAGTACAATATAGGCAATAAATAATCATTGCGTCTCACATCTGGTTTAAGTTGTTTCTTCAAAATGTATATTACTGCTGTAATTTAGTATTCAATAGATAATTTAGAGAATATTTCGAGAAAATCATACGTTATTTCTCTAAAGATTTAAAGCTATTCGTAACGAGAAGATTCCGTGGATAATATTACGGGATTTCCATAAATTTAAGACGTCTGCGGCATAAATTACCATATGAAACTCATTGGTCGTATTCAGATTAGCTAACAATTAATATGCATACATTACATTTATATCATGTTTCTGAAAATAAATTTAATCTCATCAAATACATGTAACATGTTAGTTAAATGGTAAATATGCGGCGACTCTATAATAACGTCCGTATGATTGAATTTCCGAAAAACATAGAAAAAAGCGTTTCTTAACAATAATATATAAGCTAGTTCTGGTTTTGTTCTTCACAGTAGAGTTTTTAACTTAACGGCGCCATTATACTTAATTATATCTTGAGTTGGTGAAGTCATTGAAGACATAAAACCTCGCTTTATGAGGAATTGAATTTGAAATTTCCCGCTCATTTAGAGCTCGTAATATTAAATTTGAGGTTGTCAGTCTAATAGACCGTTTGGCAACGTTAATATGAGATAAATTAACTTGGAATTTATGACGGAAACATGAAAAGTGATAACGTTGGAAATTGTTTTTTAAGCGCTTTTATTAGTTTATTAGGTTTTTTTTTTATTGCTTAGATGGGTGGACGAGCTCACAGCCCACCTGGTGTTAAGTGGTTACTGGAACCCACGGACATCTACAACGTAAATGCGCCACCCATCTTGAGATATAAGTTCTAAGGTCTCAGTATAGTTACAACGGCTGCCCCACCCTTCAAGCCGAAACGCATTACTACTTCACGGCAGAAATAGGCAGGGCGGTGGTACCTACCCGCGCGGACTCACAAGAGGTCCTACCACCAGTAATTCGTGCGATGAACAGGCTTGTTTGCTCTTTGTCTGCTCTTGTAGGTAGACGAGCATACGGCCCATCTGATAGTCAGTGGGTACCGTCGCCCATGGACTTCAGCAATGCCGGGGGCAGAGCCAAGCCGCTGCAGCAAATATGAGAATCGAACCCACGATTACTACACCACCGAATCCGTCGAAAGAGAAGAACATCAAGAAAAGTCATAGGTTCATTAATATTTGGAACAGGCAACGTATGTCGGAACAGCTGATAAGTACATCATTATCAATCTCTACCGTAAACTGTACTGCTATCGACAGCTCAATGTACCGTCCTTGAAAACGTACTACACAGAGTGACGGCGGGATGGATGTAATGTGCTCTGCGTAAACCCTGTCCCGCCGTCTCAATAGGCTTCCGCCCGGTCCGGGGTAGGGCGCCGGCTGTGAGCGGCAGGAGTTTTTAGTGAGGTTCGACTCCCACATACCCCACCTGCCGTGCGGGTGGGGATCCGGCGATTTTCTCCTGTGGTAAAAAAAAAAAACACAGAGTGACAGGTAATTTATACCGATCCTACCCACCAGTGATCCCGTCTAATGTAACGGAAACAGTCCGGAGACCCTTACACTGACTTTATAATACACGTTTTGTATACAAAGGCTTTAATGAAACCATTGAAATGATGTAGAAAATAACATCATTCCTCCAGTGTCTATTTATTTGATAAATTTTATAACAAGAGTGTAGAACTCACAACAAAACAAAAGAAATACAAAATTTGTAGCGATATAGACAAGCAACTTCGGTACAAAATTAAATGATAATATCATCAATGGAGTCAAAAACAATTAAATACAGTCATTTTTGAGGGTAACTCAAAAACCATCAGTCCAATTTGGATACAATACAAAAGGGTGTACATGAGAAGCACTATCTGCCTAATAAAAGAATAAAGAGCTTAAAGAATAATGCAAAAATAGAGAAATAGAAGAAGAATAAAGAGATTAAAGTAAAAATAGAGAAATAAAGAATAGAGAAAACTTTATTCTTGGCAAGGTCTGAGGTAATACACGTTAAAATAATACATACATAGAAATACTATCGACCTCCTCCTATTTTGAAGTCGGTTCAAATACAAATATACTAACAGTGAAAAATTCGAATTCTGAAAATAATTGAAAATCAACCTCTCGGGGTGATGTATTACCATAATAAATTGAAATTGAATACAAGCACATATTATGTCGTATAGTATTTTAATTTCGTTTACGCCTAATTCAGAGTCAATTCAGAGTCCAATTCGAAACCAACACTGGCCCAAGAAAAACGGATTCCTTATCATCCAACTGGAAAAATTGTACCGTTCTACACTTTGGATCGTTTCTGTTGTCTTATGACTTTTAGCAGTAGCATGCTCCATGAATGAATGCTCAATGAAAATTACAGAATGCCGTGAACGGATGCAGCTTGAAACGCAAATCTCAAACTCTCATTGCAAAAATATTGAAGTATTACAAGTATAAGCAAACTCAAAAGGTTAAATAATACAAAAACTGCTATTTATGAAATTGCTTTTAACAATATCTACTCGGATGGAATTTATTTTATTTTTTTAAACTTTTTTTTAAACGTTGGAGGTTTAAAAGTAATAAGTAAGAAAAAGAGGACTGTGCTTACACAGGCCTCACAGGCCTCCTTCTTAAAGAAAAATAAAAGAGAAAGATAAAAAACGCCTACCGTTTAAAAACCTTTAAAAATAAAATAGGTTTTATTTTGTCAATCAATAATTTCAATATAACACACAACACACTGTACACTGAAATTACCTGAACAAATATAACAAAACAAGTTGCAAAACTATCTTTGTCTAGTTAAGTAATGTATAATTTTACGTTTTCATTATCAGAAATGCCTCTCAGTATCGGTACAAATATCGAATCCCGTGTACAGTGAATAAAATTCCACGAAATGTTTTTAATAAGAACAAAATAGGAGAATATGCGGTCGCCGTATTCATTTCAATCGCTGTCTCCATTTCTTTGGCTATAAAGGAATCCTTTGAGAATCAAATATCTAAATTATCTCAGATATCCGTAGCGTCGTTTGTTTGTTTCATAAACAAAAAAAGGTCATGATGTTTTCGTGTATTGTTCAAAAAGAAATACAAGGAATATAAACTTAAAGTAAGGTTTTTTGGCCAGACTATATTTTTGGTATTAGTAGCAAATCAGAAAATTTAAAAACATCAAATCATTACTTTATTGTCTTACAAATTATTCTTTTGTCTTTCGTACAATACAGACTTATAGTAGGTACCACGAGTCCATGTTTGTCGCTAAGACATAACGACGCGTTTCCTTCTTTTTTTCCCTACCTAATCAGCGGTAGCCTACTTGGGTATTCGAACTACGCGCGGACGGGCAGTCGAACTTACAGGACTCAACTTTACAAAACTTGCTAACTTGTAACTATACTGTCATCTTAGAACTTATACCTCAAGGTGGGTGGCGCATTTACGTTGTAGATGTCTATGGGCTCCAGTAACCACTTAACACCAGTTAGGTTAGGAAGGTTGTGAGCTCGCGTTCCGACCCGGCAGGCTGGTTCTGGCCCAGCGGGGTATCCCGGAACACCAGCTGCATCGCCTGGGCGGCCTGGTAGGGCCGCCGTACCGCGGAGTACGACGTCGTTGGTCGTCGACTATCGCCTCTACAACCCGTCGGTCGGGTGTCCTCGGGGTGACGCCGCGTGTCTGGTTGTAGTGTTGACCGCCGGAACCCCCCTACTCTGACCGGGTTCTGTCCCCGGACGGAGATTGGACGTCGGGTGTAAGAGTGCAGGGGAGTCGTTTAGTGCTCTGCTCTCAACACCTGCAGATCGTTGAGTCTAAAAAAAAGGTAGGATGTGAGCACGTCCACCCATTTAAGAAAAAAAAAAACACTAGCTCTAGCAAGAGCAGTGCTTCCGTGAATCTACCACCAAATCGGAATCGCGACCCACCTAGAAGATTCGGTGAGAAACTCAGTGGACTCTCTTTCTGAAATCGTGACTATAATTTAATCTTGGGTCTTAGTATCACAAAGTTGACGACAGCATTCCACATTGGGTGTCAATAAGCTTCTCTGGTCCCTAAATTCCATTGGCCGTAGACGATATTGTATAAAATCATATTCCACAACAAAACCTAACGTTACCTCGAAGATACATCCGATACAAACATACAACAATGCATTAGTGGGCATTCGATAGCAAACCGGTCTGAATTAATTTATGAGACGAAATTAATAATTTTGTAAGTAATAAAATACACCTCGTTTCTCCCCGATCATTATCGTTCTGATTTATTACCGTAATCATTCGGTCTCATGTTTTCATAAAACACGATTTCGCTCGAAGATACGAACACAAAAACATCTTCAACTTTGTTAACGAACTTAGGGTAGCTTTATGTTTGGATTATTTTGTTAGTGATGAGAATAATAAACGATGAAATCTAAACTAAAAGGAGGGATACAAAATACGAACACACACCACAAGTAGGGGCTATCCTGCTTATGCTGCCACGGAATTGTCATGTGTTTTTATTTATTTATTGCCTTTGTAGGCAGACGAGCATACGGCCGACCTGCTGGTGAGTGGTTACCAGGGGCAGAGTCAAGCCGCTGCCTACTGCAAAATCAGATTTATTTAGTTTGTATTTTTTAGTTAGACAGTCCACGGTATGGTATAAATCACAGGTTTGCATTTCGATTACTATTATTGATCGAAGGATAACCATGTCATTATCCAAAGGCCGTATTCAGGTTGTAAGGAAGATACACTATGCTAGAACAGTATTTTTTTCCATTGAGTTTTAAAGCTCTTACATTCTAAATTCCAAATGTATTCATTGAAATTAAAAATATATTTAATACTATGACACTTGTTTTTCAGGCTGCTAACTTGTCTGTTCACAGAAAAAAACGCAATTCATGTTCAATTATAAAAATCAGAATTTTCTTTAAATTACCAGTCTAATATTTTTTTCTTATACAATATCGTTTTTATCGCTCAATGACAAGGAAATATTGACTGAACGTATTTTCGTGTTAAAGCACTCAAATACGCGCAAAAAGCGGGCAAAAGCTCCGCTGGCTTTCGTTTCCAAGCTCCGTTATCTTATGTGATTTATTTTCAGCTCAACGCGTCGTGTTGCATTCTGTCGCCATCATCAAAAGTACATAAGCCTAATCCAGTATTCATTCTATCGGAAAACCTTTCGCGAGATATTTCAGAGTTCAGCTTTTGACTAAAACTGTAACGATAAAAGGATTTTGTGGTACAAAAATTTAATACAAAAGCGAGATATTGCAGCTTTTTCCGCTTTTGCTGGATACACGAATGTGAACGAACGTTCATAATATACAGTCAGTCTATCTAAAATACCGACTCTCTGCCACTTTAAGCCAATAAATTAAGACAAAGAATGACAGAGGCCACAAAAGGTTTTATATTTAAAATTTTCAGATTATCTTATTTTTTGCCATCCACTATGTCTATGAAAAGCAAAGCATTCATCTAGTTATTTACCCTTTGTTACATGGCATGCATTTACCTTGGTTTTTTTTCGGATTAAAGGATTACTGGTGGCCCGGAGACCTTTCCAGATTCACCAGAATAGGTGGGCGAGCAAAGGCTCAGCCAGGAGGGATGGGATTTACTAACAGCTGCCCGAGCGCCTCCAGAGGAGACCTAACAACTCAAGAGCAGCTGCTTAGTGAATGAATCTACTACCGGATCAGAATCGCGACCCGCTGAGAAGATCCGGCGAGAAACTCAGCGGACTGATGCATGGGTTAAGTTGCACGTCGAACTCTTTGCCGAGTTCGACGAGTACGGTTACCAGAATCCCTAAGCCTGCTCCTAGTGTTAGAGCTGAAGGCGTCTAATGCAATAGTTATTGGATCTTATGGATCCGTCAGGACGTCGGAAAGGCGATTATCATCATTTACCTTGTATGGTTTTCCTCAACTCGACCATTAACTACTTAAGATGTAGTGGGCGGAAAGCTTATACTATTTTATATATTTTAAATGACAAAATATTCCAGGAACTATCTAGAGCAAATCCGTGTAATTCACAGTGAAAGGCGGCTTACGTAAGCAGTATTCCACCGGGTATTCCGGGAACCTAATTCGAACGGTATTCAGTAGAAATAGCCGAAAGTGATAGTGTAGGGACCGAAAGCCATTTCGGAATGCACATTCCCTCAGCGATCTACAAAAGAAACCCTTTTTATATTTATTATTGAATATGAATAAAATTATCTCTTTGTGGTTGGAATATCGACCGGAATATCTGGAGTTACTTAGGCAACAAAAAACATCAAAGATGACGCTAAAGGTATTTTGTACTTCGGTAGATTTTGAATAACGTAAAAACATTTTTCCGAGTCAGCTTTAATTAAAGGCTAAATAAACTTACAGGTAACATTTCTAAAGAACTATTTTTCGAATGTCACCGAAATAAACTATGCTAGTGTTCACACGATCACGCAAAGATCTGTATGGATTCAAATAAAATTTCGCAAAAATATTTTTGGGGCATAATACCTAGTAGAAAGGTGTAATAAATGGGACTGCCTAGACGACAACAAACACACTTTGTCGACCATTGCGGCCGGTAAGTTATCAGACTTCCCTTGTGGTCCCACTGGTATATCCACTCAGCCAACCTTCCGAGAACACGATATACCGATCGCTCTTTAACATCAACTCTACGGTTGATATCTCAGTTGTATAGTACAACGGCTGTCGCACCCATCAAATCAAAACGCATTACGGTTTCACTGGGCCTACAAGAAGACTTACCATCAGTAAGAACAGTATCTTTTTTATTGCTTAGATGGGTGGACGAGCTCACAGCCCACCTGGTGTTAAGTGGTTACTGGAGCCCATAGACATCTACAACGTAAATGCGCCATCCATTCTGAGATATAAGTTGTAAGGTATCAAGTATAGTTACAACGGCTGCCCCACCCTTCAAACCGAAAAGCATTACTGCTTCACGGCAGAAATAGGTAGGGTGGTGATACCTAACCCCGCGGACTCACAAGAGGTCCTACCACCAGTAATTACGCAAATTATAATTTTTCGGGTTTGATTGTTATTACACGATGTTATTCCTTCACCGTGGAAGTAAATCGTGACCATTTGTTGAGTACGCATTTGATCAGAAAAATTAGTACCCGCCTATTAGGCCACAAACACATTATTAATACTAATATAACTAAAGTGGCAGCATTTATGTATATATGTTATGATGATTAAGGGCACTGGACATCACTTAACCTTAATTTAAAATGGGCCGTGAATTTGTTCACGCATGAAACTCTTTGCATTACCTAACCATGCGTGAAAAATACCCTGAAGAAGCTTGAATGCGTTTAACGAACATCTAACGAACGTCAATGCTTCATGTGTGTGACTATAAGTTCAATTTCTTCGTATTTTCGTTATAAGGTGTTTTCGGATGAGAATTTAAAGAAAATAGATTTTTGGTATAAACGATTGGGGTAAGGGGTATTTATGGGCTCATAAAAAAGCTATTAACGTTGACTTTACGCAGCGGATGCCGCAGTAAGTCGTGGTCCTTAGTATGGGATAATGCATGTGCACGTATGAGTGAGCTGGGCCTAATTTATTTATATATTTATTTATCAGAAACAGAAGCGCTTAATTAAATATCGATACATAAATTGATGAAATTTCATTATTATTTCGTTCATTAAAAATCCTGCTCTTTAACTTAAGGTTGATTAAACATGTGTTCGTGATGTAAAAATTAAGAAAAACCTGTCCGATGTTAATTGATAGATCTTAGGAAATATCATTGGACTTTTTTTTTCTTAAATTGTTACGGTTCAAAAAAAATATGCAAAAAAGTTCCTTTGTTTAAAGCATGCAGTATGTTTATGCATGTGATGTGCATTTTTTTCAGAAGCCCCGAACTTCTTGTCTGTTCGAGAAACAGATTCAAATAGGACGTCAATTTTTTTATTTTTATTTAAACTTTCAGAATTATTTCGATTTCATTCAATAATCTGTTGAAGACTAACGACATAACCCATTAGAGTAATTTACTGGGTGGAGCTATTCTGAACACGAACGTGAAGCATTCAGAAATATACATTTGCAATTATCCTGAATATAAATTTAGTAAATTAAGGCGGCGTATCTCTACGAAATGAAAATACATTCTTCTAAGAGAGAGTCTAAGTTAATTCCTCTAAGAGTACGTTCTTCTAAGAGAGAGAGAAGTCGTCGTGGCTTGGATAAAACGTCCGGTGCATTCGTGTTGAAGCGATGCACCGGTGTTCGAATCCCAGGCGGGTACAAATTTTTCTAATGAAATACGTACTCAACAAATGTTCACGATTGACTTCCACGGTGAAGGAATAACATCGTGTAATAAAAATCAAACCCGCAAATATAATTTGCGTAATTACTGGTGGTAGGAGCTCTTGCGAGTCCGCGCGGGTAGGTACCACCACCCTGCCTATTTTTGCCGTGAAGCAGTAATGCGTTTCGGTTTGAAAGGCAGGGCAGCCGTTGTAACTAT
This sequence comes from Bombyx mandarina, assembly GCF_030267445.1. Classification (NCBI taxonomy): domain Eukaryota; kingdom Metazoa; phylum Arthropoda; class Insecta; order Lepidoptera; family Bombycidae; genus Bombyx; species Bombyx mandarina. Next base: position 18,123,431 of record NC_143234.1, read on the forward strand.
ACTTGAGACCTTAGAACTTATATCTCAAGGTGGGTGACGCATTTACGTTGTAGATGTCTGTAGGCTCGAGTAACCACTTAACACCAGGTGGGCTGTAAGGTCGGTCACCCATGTAAGCAATAAAAAAAAAAAAAAGAGTTGTCAATATTTTGAACAAGTTTGTATTTTTCGTTCCAATGGTATTACATAACTGGTCGAAAATTTATCGCGCGACTCTTCAATTTTCTGGAACACAAAGCGTCCGTCTAACACGAAGTGTTAGTGTAACACCATGTGAGCCAAAATTAATTTGCTGAACTGGGCGATAAGAGGGAAGGTCAACCCTCCGCCCACAGCACATATTGGCTCTGCACTCGACAACACCTGCCTAATGGGCTGGTAACCGAACTAAAATTATTGATACATTTGCGGCCAATAAAACTGGACAGTACTCGTGGTACTTAAAAAAACTTTCAGTCAATTCGAAAAAAAATCTTCAAAGTTCTTAGTATTAACAAGTGCTTTTTGCGCTTATTATTTGACGTATAATTTATGTAAATGTATAACATGTATGGTTACAAGGGCGTTGATCTTCGTTCCCCAATCACAACCATACTATGAGGTTAGTTCAAAATGGCTGGACTGGTCCCATCCAGTTACACGCGTGTGATGCCGCTCTTGTTCTAGAACTATCTAAAAGAAGTATCGGAAACCCAAAAGAGAACCACTGACGAAAGAAAAACCAATTTCGATAATTGTCCCCCAGCTCCAATTTAAGCTTATATCATCTGTCCACGCGGACAGTACACAATCTTATATCGACTATATTGTAATATATATCCTGTTTTTGTCTAGCCCCAGTAACCACGATTGGGCTTAACCTGAAAGAATTGCTAACATCTGCCCTAGCAAGCAGTGCTTCGCTGGATCTAGCACCGGATCGGAATCGCGGTTCACTAAGAACATGCTTGCACATCGAAATGTGACCGGTACTTGCAATGCAACTTGGCTATTCCGGCTACGATAGGAGGCTTATCGTATCGTGCCTTTCTCCACTAAAGTTTCTGACGCTGTTTTCAAAGACTTACCGATCGATTTTAGTTCCAAATCGCCCTATTACAACATTTCATTTCGTCTCTATCATCTTATAGGCAGCTATCAAATCTAATCCGCCATACTTTTCTGGATCTACACAACGCAAATATGAACTAGCGATTTGGGGTCGATTTTTTACATTATCTAGTTTTATTTTTAGTTTGGTGCAAGTATATAGTTTATTTAGTAGTTTTAAACCACATCTTATGTCTAATTTAATATTAATACAGACTTTGGATCGTAATAAATTTACACTAATTTTCTCGAACTAAATAATAAATAAATAAACTTGTTTACTAGCTGCACACATTGATTACTTTCTAAGCCAATCATAATAACTACATTAGACTAAATTATCTGTACAAACATGCCCTTCAATAACTTTAAGGATATTTCAGTCAAGGACGACGGTCTATAACTTTGTGTTTTAACGAGGGTCACCTGTCGAAAAAAGCTTTTGTTAATTTAATTTACACACAATGAATTCCTCGAATAAACTCCAATTCGTGAATCCTTTTTAGACATATCGAATCGATATTCGAAATGTTTCGTAACAAGAGGAACTTCGGCGAAGAGAGTTTATTTGTTTCTGCATATTTGAATAGAATGCGAACGAACATGCTAGAAACAATCTGTTGTTTGTTCAAAACTTTTTTTGTTCGGTTTTACTAAATGCAAGCGCTGAATTTGAATGTGAAAATTTCTTAGCGGTGTAAATAGAGGCGGTTATATTGTCCGATCTTCAAATTAAAGATGGCGGCAACTAATAATAAAGCTATAAATTTGAATATATGTTAATAAGAAATCTAGAAACCTATATTAGAAACTAGAATGGACTATTTAAATATTATAATGCTATCTATAGATAACAATTTCTAAAATTAAACAACTTACTTCTTTTTTTATTTCTAAACTTAAATTTTAATAAATAAATTTACAATAACACATAATTTTGGTAGGAAGTGTACAAAATCCTTGAGTGCAGTCTTATAGAAAATCACTGGTACTAACTCCGTGATGGGGTTTAATGATGTAGAAAACCGCGATACGTAGGGATTAAACTTCAGCCATATCAGAGAAGATTTAATGGGTTTGAAATACGTCAAAACATTTGTTTTCAACTTCTGAGTTTAAGCCGATTATTCCGGAATTGCTGAACCAATCTCGATATTTTTATTCATTACAGGGCATCTACGAGTCTATATTTCTCTGAATCAAAATGTATGCTCAACGTATGCCACGCATCTTTATTCTTTATTCTACACACACAGTTAATATTACAGTAATTGCGATAAGATATAAAAATGGCGAGCTTAACTTAACAATTGAGTTTTCTACCAGCTAACCGTTCTTAAGGAAGGAAAGCTTTACATGAGTGGGTAGAAGAATACAATCTAATCAATTTACAATTTACAATCTAAACAATAACAATAATAAAAATAAATAATGCATCGTGATTTAATTATTAAGTACCATACAACACAATCCAGTCCAAATCCAAGTAAACCTTCCATCGAAATTGAGTAGGCCGAAGGACCCATTATCCTTAAATCTTTAGCTACAACCCGGTTTCTTGGGGATTCTAAGCTAAGCTGGTCATCCGCTGAGACAATAAATTCTAAAGTAGAAAGATTTAACAGAGAGTCACGAGATATAGAAGCTGCAATAATTTCGGTGACTGGCAATTTCAATAAATTGTTCAATTACCAACGGTCGTCAGTCCTGGAAAAAGATAAATTAAAAGGTTTCTTTAGCACTCGAGTAGAGAGAAACTCGACGTTCACTTGGTGTTGAGTGGTTTCCGGATCCCGGATCTCAAATCCTTTTCGAATTCCGGAGAACTATTACTAACATCATACGAGGATATGACCCACCTAGAAATGCTGCTGTGTCTATCATCCACAGTAGTACTATTGCCCTATTACCTGATTTCTACACATAGACGCTTATACACATTCGAAACTTGAATGCATAGGCGTCCTTCTTGCCGTCCTCCATGTATTCGAGCTAATTTCGAAACAGGATCTCGAAAAATTACCACGGGGCTGGTAGAGCAACATCGACTACCATGAGATGCCACATGCATGTTATGATTGATAGAAATAACAAAATTTTACAAAAAAAAACTTTATCTTTCTGTTGAATTAACGGCAATTTCGTAGGTAAAGACCATTGAATTCCATTGTAGCTGTAACAGCATGGTCCTTAGTACTAATATGGAGGTCGCATTACCTGCCAATTTCAGATCAGCTTAGTCTCGCCCAAATGGAAGCAAGCAATAATGAAACGTATGGACGAACAAAGGCGTCTCACCGAATCAGCGAACAGTAATGGCGCTAAATTATATACAGGACAGCTATGGAATCTTTCTGGAACATTTTTATTTAACATTTATAACATGGCGGTGTTTGGTAAGTAAATAAAAACGTACAATTTCCAATAGAACTACCGATTTTATTCATAAAGAATAATGATGTAAGTTTTACATTTCAAAAAATACCTTATTTTTAGGACAAGCTTACTAGTTGATTTTTCTTTAAATAAATAGAATATCAGCAAAATTTGAAATAGATTTATATTTTTAAGTATACTTATTCATTATTCGACTAATAAAACGAGAATCTGTATAAATTAACAGTGCGTAAAGACAATGGCGTTTCCGAAGCTGAAACGGAAATATACGACCGCAGCGGCATAGTTATGCCAATGCAACTAACGCGGCGTCCTGGTTTAAGGAGTCCCTAGCAAGCTACAAAATATATTTTTTTGTCTCAAGCATTTTTACGAAGTGATCTCTCATACTGCGTTTCAGGTATTGGAGCTCCACTCCCACAAACATTATGGGGAAGATTAGCGACTGTAATGTACTCTGTTGTAGCCACACCAATTCATATTTACTTAAGTAAGTCCTTAGCAAAGATTTTATAATTCAGTTTCCAAATCATCTAAAAGGGATGACATCGACGCTTACGAATTTGGTCTACACAAACCGTAATATAACTGTAAATACGTTTAAACATCCAATATACACTCAACCGCATTTAAATATAACTAGAGGTCCCCCAGTAGTCGAAATTCGACTATAATTAATTGGAATTGTAAGTTTGTACACTATTATGATTGTATTTTATACTTCTATAATCACAAATTTCGCAATACACTATAAAAAATATTAACAAAGACAAACCATATTCTATTTTCAATTTGACAACAGACGTCAAGAACAAAAGTTTAACAATAAATAGTATGCACGCGTGTGTGCGTCAAATACATGGTACGTAGTGTGTGTAATGTTTTCTTTATTGATTTAATGTACCTTTTATGCATTATTTTAAAAAAACATTAGCACTGTGCACTTCTTCTCTATATTCTCTATAAGTGTGGAAAATTATCTTACTCCTCCGTCCGCGCAATTTTCGTAAAAAGGGATACAAAGTTTTTGCTTCAGGTATTAATATGTAGATTGTAGTTTTAAAGTACCGTCGCTGCTTTAGTTTGTGTTTTTAATATATTGACTGCAAATAGATGGATTTGCTTAAGGTCCACATCGTCTTCTAAGCCTATTTAATTTTGCAGTGAAAAACTGGGGCACGTTCGCGGCGGTGCAAGTCGAAAAATATGTCAAAAGCTTTAATAAAACTGATGACGAGTCACGTAAACTTTACGGTAAGCAATTACGTATAAAATTAAAAAGAAGAAAATTAGACCCAAAATTAGGCGAAGGCGTAATACTAAGTGTAGTAACAGTCAATATTAGGAAATGTACTTAGGAACACGAGTCCAACTTAATGATATTACAATGCGAAACAGACATAATCATAGAACGAAGCGCTCCTTAATAAGGGTAACATAAATAAATACTAAAACCCTAAGTAACCCTGATCTTCAAAGTTCCTTTATATATTTTTTCGTAATTACTGGAAATAGTTTACCAACCTGCATAAATCGGTACCCTTTACTATTGAAATCTGCCGCGAGGTAATCATGTCTTCTGGTTTGAAAGGTTTAACTGAATCTTCGAACTGATATCCCAAGAACTCAAATTCAGCGGTAACAGCATAAAAGAACCATCTGTTTCTCTGAGTCCAAAGATATAAGTAATAAATTTAATTCGAAATTATAAATACTTCTGGGTTCAATCGCAAAACCGTAACTAATCAAACAAGACTTTCTCAGTCTAGCCTTAGGACTGCTTAGAACAGACGCGATAAATGAGCCGGCACAACGTGACTTTAAGTTAAAGTTTGACCTCCGCCAAGTCGTTTAAGGCAACCGCAAACACGTCTTCGACTAAACTAGTAAACATTTGTGATTTAATTTAAATCTGACTGTAAATTCCATAGCTACGACTAGACTTGCAACTCATAAGGGTTTACGTAATATAATAGAGTTTGATAATTGTATTATTAAATGTGACTCAATAAAATATATTATTGTATAATAATAAAAAACTCTACCTATGCTGATAGCCTTGAGAGGCTATATCAGCTTGTCCTTGACGTGTAGGTGAGCTCGCGGGGCTCAAGCCGGGTGTGTTGCTAACACTGACCCTAGCAAGAGCAGTACTTCGCAGAATCTACCACCGGATCGGAAACGCGACCCACTAAGAAGATCCGGCGAGAAACTCAGTGGGTTGTGTCTATGGGCTAACTCACTCGTCGAGCTCTTCGCCGCAAGCGACGGGTTCGAGGAGGACAGTGACCGGTGCTTGTGGTACCTTAAAGCACCGTTAATATATCAGGAGGATATATTGTAATAATAAGTAGTCTAACTATGAACAAATGAAGACAATACGAGTACAGGCGAATGATGTCGTACAGTACCAGCATTTGACGTTTGAAAGAGAGATAAGTAGTGTGTGACAGAGAAAGCTCTATGAATACGAAATTAGGCGATAGTCTCTTTCTAAAGGACGATGTTAAATATTTGTGGCCGGTATTGTAAGTACTATTACTCAGTAGCGATTTGCTATGTAAAAAAATAATGTAGAAAAATGTTGTACATTTTGTTAATATGTATTACTATTTTCACATATTACCCGTCCGTCTCAAATAAAAGGTTCGCACCTAGACGGGTAACTTCAAATCAGCTGTTTTTTGAAGTAAATCGAACCGACCGAATTTAGTACTTTTAAAATTTTCCATTTTATCACTGATATTTTTATTCAGTTAAATACAAAATGTCGGTATAACCACACCAATTTTTAAGACTCTCATTTGATTGACTCATAGTCGAAATCTCCAATACTTAAAAAAATCATTATCATTATATTCAATCCAACCCAAACCTGCTTAAAATACTGTGTATAAGAAAATGAACGTTTATGTCAAAGTAAAAACAATGACGACGCAATAAGAGAAATGTCAATAGTACTTATTAAAAACTAAATTAGAAAATTAATTCCCAACACAAACAATACTATTAAAACAGTTCGTAAACAAAACCAAACAAAACAAAACAAAACTAATAAACTAGACTTGGAGCGTGCTAGCGAATAATACTCGCCATGAATAAATAATAGGTACACAATACCGATTAATGCTTCCATTTTACAATAAGGTAAACTGTTTATGCGGCCTTCTTCAGAGTCGCAACATTGTACAGGGCTGAACTCAGTCGAGGCGGTACCATAGATAAAACATACATATGACTCGGTGAATCGCAACCGATAGTTTGCTAATTATACGAAATATTAATTATAGTAATCGGCACGAGTCGTGAGCTCTGACCTTGACATGAACAGAGGTGCAATTTGGGTTTGTTTGGGGGAACAAGGCAAAAACGGGAATGGCACCGGCCATATCGATTACATGATTTGATCTTCCCGCATCGTGTCACAAGCCGTGAGTTGTGATTGGTTCCCGGTGTTGTGCACGCGCATCCTGCCAGTAGGGTTGAGTCTATAGGGTCTATAGGGTTGACCATGTAGACTTCAAATTATGGTAGGTTTTGGAGGACAGGGCCTGTTCTAAACGACACGCGACATTCGAGTCTCTTAAAAAATCTTTGGAGCAAGCAGTGGCGAAACTTCCTTTGTGAAGCAGTGCTTAAATCCATAGATTCGTATAAATTTCAATAATAGTACATTCATTTAAAACATTACATTACTTCATCTTCAAAAATGCATTTTCATTTGTAACAGAACTTGTGGCTGGACTAGGTACAGTGGTTGAGTGTAATTTAACAAAAAGTAATTTTCGTACTAAAAATATTACTTCTAACAATAAAAAAAATATCAAGATCAAGATTACAAAGATCTTTAAATGACGATAACTTTATTGCATTGTCCGATTTTAGTAAAACAATTCCTAGATTCTATTCTGAATTAATCTCTGTCGATCAGTCTAATTGGGTGAAAATTCATTCAATAGTTTCGGAGTTGTGCACGAACAAATAAACAGACAGACAGTAAATAATTATTTCACTGATTTGATTTATTGATTCTTTTTGGAATTTATGTATATTAGACATCGACCTCATGTCTCAAGGTGGGTGGCCACAGTCACTTTATAATACTCAGTAACTCTCTCTCTTCAATCTGTCCCTCATTGCTGAGGATCGTGACTCCGTTTGATTCCGTCAACTAACTGTCTTCATCGATCCCGTTCTGTAGCTTGGTGGAGTGCGTCGCTGACAGGTATTTTTAGTTCCTCCGCTATTTAGTCCGATCATCGTTTAGGACCTCTACCCCTTTTTTTTTTTTTTTCTACAGGAGAAAATCGCCGGATCCCCACCCGCGCGGCAGGTGGGGTATGTGGGAGTTGAACCTCACTAAAAACTCCTGCCGCTCACAACCGGCGCCCTACCTCGGACCGGGCCGGAGCCCAGTCGGGGCTATTGAAACGGCGGGACAGGGTTGACGCAGAGCACATTACATCCATCCCACCGTCCCACGGACGCCAGCGACACGACCACCGGTTCCCTTGTTCAGCGGGCCGAGAGCCCGCTTTGATGGTGCTGCGTTACACCTTCCCCCAGAGCGGTCGGGGGAACGCGGTCTACCATCACCCGGCTTCCTATTGCGGGTGGGCGTGCAAAGCACGCCACCCCACGTCTGGGTCTCTCCCCGCACAAAACGGGTGGGACCCCTAGCTCTTAGGGGGCCAGGTCACGGATACGACCCCGGTCCCGACCCCCTGCTCGGCGGCGGCGGGTTTCTGCGTAGTGAGGAGAGCTTCCCCTCACTCGCCCCGCCGCCTCCTTCTGCGAGATGGTGCACTCGCAGAAGTCGAGCATAGCCTTCCATGACTCATCGCTGCCAAGCATCGACGCCACGACGCCAGGCAGCGACAAGTCAGGTCCTATCTTTGCGACCAGGACACGGCGCTGCACCTCCCACGCGGGGCAGACAGCGAGCGTATGCTCCGCCGTGTCCAGGTCGTGTCCACGATGGTGTAGGACCTCTACCCCTAGGCCTTTTTCTCTCGATTTTACTGGTCACAAGGCGTTGCAAATTGCTGGTATCCCTGCGTGCAACTTGACCAAAATACCGCAATATTCTTTGTAGGCAGGTTGTGCATAGACGTTGAGTCTTTTCTATTTTAACTGCTTGAGAATAGAGATGTTGGTGCGGCAGGTCGTCCATGGTATTCCTAACATACGTCGCCAACACAACATCTCAAAAGCGTCGATTCTCTGCCTATCTGCGGCTTTGAATGTCCACGTCTCTGCACTATATAGAGGAATAGAGAAGACAAGGGTGTGGACCAGATGTATTTATATTTATAGTAACTACTTCATCAAAATACATACCTTATCTTCATTGACTTGATTGAATCTGGTCATGAACAAATTTTACCAAATAAAATTATTAGGTGTCTTCTTCAACTTCTAAGTCACACAAGCCCGTACTCAATTTCTTAGTACGAACCTTGCTTAATGGTGAGGATTATACAAGACATTAAACGAATTAACAGCTCTCGCGATGAGGTAACCGATAATGTCGGCAATAAGCAGTTAAGAAGCCCATTTTGAATACTTCCCTGTTCATTAAGATGCTTTTTATTCAAAGAAAATTAAAGGCAAATCCAAATAATGCTTGTTAACTATGTAAGACAAATTGTAGTAACATGCCTAATTTGCCATAGCACTAGATTTATCTCAGTTGAACTCATTGTTATTGATATTTGGCATTTGGATTGCACTTATCTTATCTTCTATGTTTCTGGCGACCATAATACCAAAGAAAAAAATCACTTGGAGTCGCGTGGTCGTGAGTGTAACTTTGTCCTTTTTGCTATGTACTGAAGGTGTTGTTTTTACTGCCTTGTGGTTAAATATACCTAGTCAGGTCATAAATTCTGTCACATGTTTAATGTAAAATTATTGAAACAAGCTTATTCATTATGTAACCATTCATATACCAAAATGAACTTAACAAAACATAGATTCTTATGACACTAAAGTTTATTCAAAATGAACTCCGTGATTTTGAATACAGGCCTTCAATCTACGCGGCCAGTCGTCTATCGCAGCACGAACGAGGTCCATGTCAATATCGGCGGCTGCCTTAATCAAGGATGTCTTGAGTGACTCCAAATTGGGATGAGGCTTTGAGCACGCCTTTTCCTCCAAGTGTTGCCATATCTTGTAATCTAACGGATTCAAATCTGGACTGGAGGAGGGCCAGTCTTCGTGCCGGATGAAGTCGATTTCACGCGCCGCCAGCCAGTCTTGTGTGCTCTTCGCTCTATGAGCTGGCGCCGAATCTTGTTGGAATACCCAGTGCCTGTATTGAACATGGTATGAGAAACAGGTTCCACAAGGTTCGTCAGGACTGTATTTTGATACACAACTGCATTCGTTTTTACACTTTTCTCACAAAAATGTACCTCTGTTAAGCCCCAATAAGAAACTCTCAACCATACCATGAGCGAGGATGGAAAATGACCTCGTTGGACACGCGGAATACGGTTGCTCGCTTCTTCACTGCTGTGTGCGTACACCTTATCATTTTGTTTGTTGTAGCTCTCTTCTACGGTAAAAATTTTTTCATCCGAAAAAAGAATTTCCCGATATTTTTTTCCCGCGTACCGCTTCAACAAAGCGCGGCATCTCTTCAGTCTCAGGTCCATTTGACGAGCAGTCAAACGATGTCCTGTTTTTCTTCGATATGCCCGAAGCCCTAAGTCTTCATTTAACACCCTTTTCACCGTGGTTCTGCTTAACCCCATCTGAAGGGCCAACAGTTTCTGCTTACGTTTGGGATTTCTTTGAATTCGCGCCTTCACAGCTTTTATCACTGCTGGAGTCCTAACAGACCGAGGGCGACCACTTCTTGACCTGTCATCTACACTAGAGTTTTCATTGTATCGTTTGATAGTACGATAAACGAATCTTTTGGTTATATTCAAATTTTTCACTATGTTAAAAATTTGAATTGGCGCGTAACCGCAACGATGCAACGCAATAACTGCAACACGGTTTTCTTTAAGCGGCCACTCCATATTTAAAAATGAGTAAAATTCTAAAAGTATACATTTTTATTTTCAGGAACAATTCGAAATTCGAATTCAATAAACTTTTTTGTGGCCAGCATTCTAAAAGAAAAGTTTTTACTGTGTGACAATACTTATGACCTGACTAGTTATTTTTATTTATTATAATCATAATCATAATAATTATATTTTTAATTACTTAGTCTTATTTGTGTTCACAAACTTTCCTCTGTCACCACTATCGTAGCCACCGCTAATTACATATCTGTGCCAGGCACATCGGATTCCCTGGATCCACTCTCGATGCTTTTAGGCTCTTTATGCACCAGTCGTCGAACTCGTGGATACGACGAAGAGTTTGACGACCGAACTAACCCATAAACACAACCCACTGAATTTCGACCCACGATTCCCATCCGGTGGTAGATTCTGCGAAGCATTCTGCAACCTGCTCTTGCTAGGTCTAGTGTTAGCAAATTCTCTCAGAGCTCGTGAGCTCACCTACTCGTCGGCTCGTAGCTGGAATAACCTCTTAGGCTACGATAGGCGGCTAGGTAAGGAAGAAAAAAATTGAAATTCCTATACGTACTGTTGGACTTAACTAATAAGAATGTTTATTTCAACTTTCGTTACAGATAAATATAACAACAAGAATAATTATGACTGTAGTAAGCTTAAGGTATGTTTTAATCATATTGATTCATTATCTATTCTATCTATATATATAAAAATGAATTGCTGTTCGTTAGTCTCGCTAAAACTCGAGAACGGCTTGACCGATTTAGTTAATTTTGGTCTTGAATTATTTGTGGAAGTCCAGAAAAGGTTTAAAAGTTAGATAAATCTGAAAATGCTCGGAAGAATCGCTTAAATAAAAATGACAATTTTGTTTTTCCTTTGATGTGTCCCCCGTCGGACGGATTCTTTTTGTTTGTTTTAAGTTTATTTTATACAAAAGTTTAAGCATTTTATTTATCGATTTAGGCACTACGAAGTCTACCGGGTCAGCTAGTCATTCATAAAATTGTGAACAATAATGGTCAAAAGAAACAAACGAATTATATTTTAAATTATGTATTACCATGGTGTTTTTATTGGAACGTGTTCCTTATCGCGCGTTGTGAAAGGGGGCTAGACGGAAAAAATTCTTACGAAAAGTTGTCACGACACTTTTTAGATCCGTCATTCTGACCAATCAACGTGTAGGCGCTTATCGCGTGACATTGCTCGTATCCGATTGGTCCGCGTAATGAGTACAGTTTCTCGAGATAGCGTTTCAACAATAGTAATTTAGTTCATAGTATTGTTTTTTTCTTCTTCATAATGCCGTAATTTATTATTATAACTTAAAAAAAAAATTACAATTCCTTCACTAATTAACCGAAAGGAACTTCGTTCCATCCGGGTGTCCCTTGACACCTCTGAAGTTTTTTTATTTTCAGGTACTCATTACAGTTATATGCCGTTGCGAAGTTCTGTTACTGATCGCGTACTACGTTTTGGGAATAGTATTGTTTGGCTTACTTCGACAGAAAGGACAATTTGTGGCCGTCGCGTTTCCTTGGGAATTTACTACGTATGGTGGATTGGAGGAAGTAGGCATTTGTACTTGTATCTCCACTGTAGCTGTCATGCAACACAAAAATATTTGACAGATGCCTGAATTTCGCTGACGACATTTTCACGATAAATCTGTATATTGACAAATGCAAAAAAATAACAATTGGACCGTCGGTCTACCAAGTAATATAAGTGATCCGTGGATTAATTAACTTTGTCGTTAATTCCCAAAGTTCTAAGCATTATTATTAGTACACACAGTTAAACAGGCGAAAAACCTAAAACTATTAATTCTCTAATTGTATTCAACGCTCCTAAAAAACCATTGTGTAGTCGTCGTGGCCTAACGGATAAGACGTCCGGTGCATTCGTGTTGAAGCGATGCACCGGTGTTCGAATCCCGCAGGCGGGTACCACTTTTTCTAATGAAATACGTAGTCAACAAATGTTCACGATTGACTTCCATGGTGAAGGGATAACATCGTGTAATAAAAATGAAACCCGTAAAATTATAATTTGCGTAATTACTGGTGGTAGAACCTCTTGTGAGTCCGCACGGGTGGGTACCATCACCCTGCCTATTTCTGCCGTGAAGCAGTAATGCGTTTCGGTTTGAAAGGTGGGGCAGCCGTTGTAACTATACTTGAGACCTTAGAACTTGTATCTCAAGGTGGGTGGCGCATTTACCTTGTGCATGTCTATGGGCTCCAGTAACCACTTAACACCAGGTGGGCTGTGAGCTCGTCCACCCATCTAAGCAATAAAAAAAAAACCAATCACCTAAAAATATAATGTTCTTGCAGGTAGCTGGTACTGTACGAGTTTTGTACGGTTTCTATGTGGAGGGAGCAGTGATTTTACTGGCGTACTGTCTGGCGAGCTTACTTCAACGTGCTCGTACTAAGCTAAAACACTGGGCTCAAAAATACAGATTGTTTCAGACAGAAAGTCCTGTTTAAAATATTACATCTATGTAATTGCATTTCGGCTTTGGAATGAGCTCCCCTCCATGGTGTTTCCCGAGAGCTATGACATCTCCTTCTTCAAACGAGGCTTGTGGAGAGTATTAAACGGTAGGCAGCGGCCTGTTTTTGCCCCTGGCATTGCTGAAGTAGATGGGCGACGCGACAATAACCACTCACCTTCAGATGGGCCGTGTGCTCGTCTGCCTACAGGCTATAAAAAAAAACTTAAGATATTTAATGTACATATTAAAATTTCTATACATATTTCAGGATACATTTTTGTACGTATTACTTTAATCATAGCAAGAAAAAAAAAGTAGCGTTTTTGAATTATTTTTATTCGCCTTGCTGGTTGGACTGGCTCACGGCGCACTTGGTATTAAACGATACGTACGACGTACGTCGAGGGAGTATCGTTGAGCCATGGACGAGCTCACAGCCCACCTGGTGTTAAGTGGTTACTGGAGCCCATAGATAGACATCTACAACGTAAATGCGCCACCCATCTTGAGATATAAGTTCTAAGGTCTCAGTATAGTTACAACGGCTGCCCCACCCTTCAAGCCGAAACGCGTTGCTGCTTCACGGCAGAAGTAGGCAGGGCAGTGGTACCTACCTGTGCGGACTCACAAATGCTTCTACCACCAGTAAAAAGTCATAGACAGTCACATATAACACGTCTGCTCATATCTTGAATCACTTGAATTATTTTAATTCATGTTTTATATGTACCTAGTCAGGTCATAAATTCTGTCACATGTTTAATGTAAAATAATTGAAACAAGTTTATTCATTATGTAACCATTCATATACCAAAATGAACTTAACAAAACATAGATTCTTTTGACACTAAAGTTTATTCAAAATGACCTCCGTGATTTTGAATACAGGCCTTCAATCTGCGCGACCAGTCGTCTATCGCAGCACGAACGAGGTCCATGTCAATATCGGCGGCTGCCTTAATCAAGGATGTCTTGAGTGATTCCAAATTAGGATGAGGCTTTGAGCACGCCTTTTCCTCCAAGTGTTGCCATATCTTGTAATCTAACGGATTCAAATCTGGACTGGAGGAGGGCCAGTCTTCGTGCCGGATGAAGTCGATTTCACGCGCCGCCAGCCAGTCTTGTGTGCTCTTCGCTCTATGAGCTGGCGCCGATTCTTGTTGGAATACCCAGTGCCTGTTATTGAACATGATATGAGAAACAGGTTCCACAAGGTTCGTCAGGACTGTATTTTGATACACAACTGCATTCGTTCTTACACCTTTCTCACAAAAATGTACCTCTGTTAAGCCCCAATAAGAAACTCCCAACCATACCATGAGTGAGGATGGAAAATGACCTCGTTGGACACGCGGAATACGGTTGCTCGCTTCTTCACTACTGTGTAACACCTTACCATTTTGTTTGTTGTAGCTCTCTTCTACGGTAAAAATTTTTTCATCCGAAAAAAGAATTTCCCGATATTTTTTTCCCGCGTACCGCTTCAACAAAGCGCGGCATCTCTTCAGTCTCAGGTCCATTAGAGCATTCAAACGATGTCCTGTTTTTCTTCGATATGCCCGAAGCCCTAAGTCTTCATTTAACACCCTTTTCACCGTGGTTCTGCTTAACCCCATCTGAAGGGCCAACAGTTTCTGCTTACGTTTGGGATTTCTTTGAATTCGCGCCTTCACAGCTTTTATCACTGCTGGAGTCCTAACAGACCGAGGGCGACCACTTCTTGACCTGTCATCTACACTAAAGTCTTCATTGTATTGTTTGATGGTACGATAAACGAATCTTTGGGTTATATTCAAATTTTTCAGTATGTTAAAAATTTGAATTGGCGCGTAACCGCAACGATGCAACGCAATAACTGCAACACGGTCTTCTTTAAGGGTCCACTCCATATTTAAAAATGAGTAAAATTCTAAAAGTATACGTTTTTATTTTCATGAACAATTCGAAATTCGAATTCAATAATTTTTTTTTGTGGCCAGCGTTCTAAAAGAAAGGTTTTTACTGTGTGACAATACTTATGACCTGACTAGTTATTTACACTCGCTTGTTCTAAAACTAAATTTATTTCGATAAAATTTTAGGTTAAAAAAATAATGAAACAAATACATTATTACATACTCTTTGCATATATTTATTTTCCTAAATAATAGTCAACTGCTATTTACATCTCAATATGAATTCAAACAATAACTTTAAGCACACAAAACAGTTTTTGTTACCTACGTAATATCTACTATCACAGAATTGATAAAAAATAAGAATGAAAGAAGAAAAAAAATACCTATTTTATTTTAGGTAAGTTCAAATAGCATAGACCATAGATTATATATGTAATTAAAAAAAGTACATTAACTGGAATTCCGCATTTCGTTAATTTTTTTTATTTTATTTTAAACCGAGCTATTGCAACATAAAGTGTTTTTTTTTATATCAGATTTACCTTTCAAAGGCCTATAATTCACACATGTGAGCTTTTTCTAATATCTAATTTACTTTATACGACCCTCGCCTCAAACTTCTTAAGCCAATAAAACTGGCAACGGATAAGCATATCGACGCTTGAAAGACAAACGTGACTAAGCGACAGTGCGTGAACTTTACAGTAGACTAACTTAAAGTTGAAATACCTGAAAACAAAATTTATTTTAACGAATCTAGCTGTAGTAGAATCTAGCTAGTAGCTGTAGGATTGAAATGATTTTAATAGACCTAGAAATATATATTTTTTGCGCATCGTATATGGTTATTGCCTATCATTCATGTACAAAGCAGTTATTGTCGCTTAGTCACGTTTGCCTTTCAAGTGTCGAATTATTATGATGAAATTCTTGTCTATTCTTAAAAACTCCTGGTGTAAATCATTCAAGTTCTAAACGAGCTGCCCTACCCGACATTATGTTACAAAAACTCGTGATTTGTAAAGTGTGTGTTTATTTATCCCTTGCCCCGGGATTCCTTCAAGACATCGTCCTCTGGAGTGCCTTCAATAGATTTCTTCTCCTTGAGCGCTTCCTTCACAGAATCCACTAAATCGTGGGGTTCCGCAATCGATACTTTCTTGCCTATGAATATAAGAATAAGTTTATGTAGTTAGTCTTCAACAAATTATGCTGGCAGTTGTGAAATATTCAAGTACAACTACAATATTAACATTATAAATATATCTCGAAAAGAAAAAGAATAATATGTTCCAACTAACATTAAGTCTACCAAAACAATGAATAAATTTATGAAATATAACATCTTTGGAGTTTGTTTATTTATTGATATTTAATTCACTAGCGGATCCGGCAGAAGGTGTCAAAGTTTTTTTATGTTAAGCAAACGTATAAGATGGGCTGTATATCTTATGGTATGTAATCAACGTGACTTACGAACATCAGCAATACCACTACCTAAGAAATACATAGAACCCTCAAATGTTTTAAGGAGGCTGGCTATCTTATCAAATACAATTTTGAATCTAGCTTATTGAATATAGCTAGTATGGTACATATCCTAGTGGTTTCCGGTGGCTATTCACCAATCGTATAAAAGACATCGATTTATTACAATTATTCGCGAGCGTCAATTACCGCACGTCGATGGCTATGACTGACTGAAACCTACCCTGGTTCAGGGTCAATCTTGAGGGGACATTGGGGTCTATCACCACAGTGTTCACACTTCAGACACGAGGTCAAATTCTAAAGTGGATATATAACGCGTGACTGCATCGCGGTAGACGTAGGCAGGATGGTGGTACCCAGCTACCCATATGGACTAACATTACGTACCAGTATTTACGAAATTTATCAATTTTATTGATTTCGTTTGTATTACACGATGTTAGTCGCCTGATGCGTTATAAATACCGAATCTTTTATGAAGTACATATTTATGTACTTAGAAACAGCGATAATTGCCCGCATAATTTTAGCCCTTGCTGCACATTTGTATCAGAAAATTATCTAACGACCGAAGTTCAAAGCGATGGTCTGACCAGGGTTTTTTGTTGTTCTTTAGATTGGTGGACGAGCTCACGGCCCACCTGGTGTTAAGTGGTTAACGTAAATGCCGCTACCCGCCTTGAAATATGAGTTCTAAGATCTCAGTAAGCCCCACCCTTCAAACCGAAACGCATTACTGCTTCAGGGCAGAAATAGGCAGGGTGGTGGTAGCTACCGGTAGGGGCAACAAGATGTCCTACCACCAGGTTGACTCAACAGCTAGAAATGCCAGTCAACGAAGCTCTCCACCAGGGAAAAGAAAAGGAGAGAAACAGTGAGAAGAGTACAACAGTGAGAAGAGTACAGAAGTCACGATCCTCAAGAATAACTACTCCGAGCGTCTTACCCGCTAGGTCACGATCGCTATAAAGACACTTCCTATATTTGATGTTAGAAGACATTGCAAGTTCAGGACAGTCCCTAAACCGATTTCATTGAAACAGTATCGCTAATCCATGAGACCCTGTACATGAGACCTTTAGAACTTATATCTTAAGGTGGGTGGCGCATTTACGTTGTAGATGTTTATGGGCTCCAGTAACCACTTAACACCAGGTGGGCTGTGAGCTCGTCCACCCATCTAAGCAATAAGATAAGAAAAATCCCAGTAACATTTTAACATATTTTTAACATCGAGTGGGATGAGGTCGTATTTCGATCTTCAATTTAAATATTTTTCTTTTTTTTAGTTTAGTAATAATTACTCTAATGATTAATTTTTCCACCAAAATATTCTCATAAATGAATTTAATACTAACGTGACACGAGATTCGCTTGACAGGCTAAATTGTTTCACCTTTAATATGAAACAAAAATGAAGTTAAAATTTTCATCAACAAAAAGAAAAGAATTGGCTATAGCATGATGGCGTATGGGAATACTAGTAGAGGACACATAAATAAAACAACATTTATTTAACAACAAGCAAAGTGTATTCGTAAATAATATTTACAACTTTATAAATAATTGAATAACCATCATACTATACCCAAATACTACTAACAAGACTTTCATTATTCCTTTCAAACATTCAAAACCACGTTTGGTCGGCTATAACAACTACATTTAAAAGGACAATTATTACAAACAAAATTCATAAATAACTTTTACATCAAATGTTTATATTAGTTAACTTTGATTTCATATTATATACGTTTTGGACTTTTTCACATACTCCGCATACTCCGCAAACCCTAATTTCGTATTATTAAGTTACCCCGGTATGGAAAGTTGACAAGAAAATACTTAAAATGTTTTATTTCTATTCTTAAATGTAGAAGAATCGGTGATAATCGATTTAATAATGACCTTATTCTTAAAGCGTTACGATACACAATGCAAATAGTCAAGATGTAGTCAATAGTATGTACTTTATTTCCTTAAATAAGACACGAATTATATAACATTCAGCGTGAGTACTCCAGATATATCACGAATGTCAATTACTTTCACATTTATAGTCGGATTTTTTATTAGACGAAGTAAACTGACGTTTACTGTGTTGTCAGTTTTTGATGAAATAAAAATAGTGTTGTGACAAAGTGAACGATTGAAAAAACTCCTGAATTAATGAAATTGCCTCGATTGTCTAGTGAATTCTGTGGTCGTCGTGGCCTAACGGATAAGACGTCCGGTGCATTCGTGTTGAAGCGATGCACCGGTGTTCGAATCCCGCAGGCGGGTACCAATTTTTCTAATGAAATACGTACTCAACAAATGTTCACGATTGACTTCCACGGTGAAGGAATAACATCGTGTAATAAAAATGAAACCCGCAAAATTATAATTTGCTTAATTACTGGTGGTAGGACCTCTTGTGAGTCCGCACGGGTAGGTACCACCGCCCCGCCTATTTCTGCCGTGAAGCAGTAATGCGTTTCGGTTTGAAGGGTGGGGCAGCCGTTGTGACTATACTGAGACCTTAGAACTATATCTCAAGGTGTGTGGCGCATTTACGTTGTAGATGTCTATGGGCTCCAGTAACCACTTAACATCAGGTGGGCTGTGAGCTCGTCCACACAGCTAAGCAATAAAAAATAAATAAAAAAAAGAATAGTTAGTGTGCCGAACTGCCGATATCGAGCACGGGGTTCGAATTTTAGCCGTGCTTTGTACATACCAACGAGTTTTCGACGAAACATTATGTTCCTATGGTATCTACCTGTACTGAATACCGAGTGTTTTAAACATTAAGAAAAACATTGCGAGGAAGCTTGTAAGACTGTCCTATTTCCAATGCATCATATAGTTGAAACTATAGATGTATAAAATATAACAATTATAGGTACATAGGTAATGAAAATAAAAAAAACTAATTGTAGTTACATACTACTAGTAACATATTATTATATTGGATCACTTTAATACAATTTTATTGTAAAATATAAATAATATTCTTTTATAGTTTGAAATTAATGAGTAACTCTTCACACTCATTGTTCATTTATGTGATTGAACGAGAACTGAACGCATCACTATTACTTTAAATATAGCAACATTATTTCACAAAGTGACATTAGCTACTGTCAGCTGGCTTCGTCTAATTAAAAATCCGACTATACTTAGTTTTGATTCGAAATCGATTCATTCGTAAAAATCGATATTTGAAACCCTAACCTTTAACATCGAGCATTTTTTTAACATCATACCAACCTAATGTATTTGTTTTATTAAACCGTATACATAATTAAGGACACTATTACGGTTTAATCTACGGTTTAATTAAAAATTTAAAAAATATCGTATCGAATTTCGTCGGTGCAAAGTCATCAAAGATTTAATCACAAAAGTAGTTATTTTAAGATCGCAAGATCACTCTCACGCTTCGAACAAATCAGGTCGCATCTCCTTTTGTTTTTTAATAGTTCTCTCGTAGCCCATGGGCAGGTCTAACTCCCTTTCCGGTTCCGTAGTGCCGTATGAGTACGGTTGGTAATATGTATAGTAACACAATATGACAGCAGTTACGAAACCAGTTAAGAATGCCGGTTTGTTCTCGCGAAACGTTTCAATGATACTGTCTACAAATGTCCAGCCTCTGCTATTGTCATTACCCTGGTCGTTATCTCGATTCTTACGGTGAATCTTTTCGTTTTCCCGAGCACTATCATTTGTTTGTTCTGCAAAATAAACCATTTTTTTCTGGCTTCACAAAACAATTTTGTTTTTTTTTTTAAATACTCCAGCAGTTAGTCGTGATAATCTTAAATTATTTCTTTCTAGTGAATTTGTATCAATAACAATATGTTTGTTGACTGACGATGTATACACATAAACCCGTTACATTCATTGATATGTATGGATTAAAAAAAATTAATAAAATCTTTTAAAATTTATGGAGTAATATTTTGGGTTTAATAGTGACTCTTTTGTCATTTCCCACTAAATGAATTTAATAGAAAACATGGCACAAAAGCATGAAGTCATTTATTGGTATAGTTTGCTCTCTGTCTAGTAATAATAACAAACATATTACATACAACTTCTATATATTTTCTATTCTCTTATTTTTGAATATTTTTTCATTTAAAAATCAGCCAAATTGTTTCCAAATAGAATACTTTTTGTAGATTTTTCTTTCCATTATAAGAAATAATCACTTTAGTTATTTAAAATTTACAATTATTTATTTTCTTATTTTTACCTAACTTATTATTTCCATTAATTAGTCTTTGGTATATTCATTACTGCAAGTTTTGTAAACTAAACCATAAAAATTTGTATTCATATTGAAGAAAAATATTTGTGCATTTTTAGAAAATTGAGAAGTAATGTTAACTCCGCATTTTTTTTTTCATTTCTTACCATCTCTGTCATAGGAAACTCCTAATATTTGACCGGGAGTGTCTTCTTCGAGTTCGGCATAAGCATACATCAAGGCTTTCTGCTTGTCTGTCAGTGTCTTTGGTACCTGTAATATCAATTAATGTATTTAATAAATGCAAATTACTTTAACACTCATGTCGACATGTGTCACTGTTCTTAGTTTATTGGTAAAGAAGAAAATATTCCCTTTTAATGTAGATTCAACATCTAAGGGTAAGATGATAAATGGAAAATTTACTTTTAAGTTCATGCCAATATCTAAATTTTACAAATAAACAAAAAAAATGTGGCACGCGTTTCAAATTAATTAAATTAAAATTAAAAAACGTTAGTTTTTTTCACCATTATGGAACTTTTGTGTATTTTTTTTTCTGGATAATAAATACATGTGAATTAACAAACCTGTATTTTAATGTGTACGTAGTGATCACCGTGACCATGTTGACTAACACGTTTCATTCCTTTCCTTGATAAACGAATAGTGCTGTGAGATGATGTTCCCGGTACTATCTGAAATTATTATAATTTGCTTTATATATTACTGTTCCTACTTCTGGAAATGTGTACTGTGTGTAAATGTATGGTGATGAATAGGAAGTTTGACATATTACCTGTAATGTGTGATCTTCATACAGTCCCTGTATCCTGACTGTACCACCAAGCACAGCTTGAGCAATTGATATCTAGAAATCAAAGTTATATTTTAGATTTTGCCACATTTAAATCATTTTTTATTTCACGCTGAACATTTTCACACCTACACGAAATTTGTGATTCATGAAGAATGATACAAATTGCACTATCCAGAAATAAACTACAAATCAAATTTTAAATTGGTTAGTATATAAAATCACGAACCACCAAAACACAGATAATAAACAACTCTTTTTGTATAAAATTTCATAAAAATCCTTTCAATCATTAAGTGTATGAGTGACAAACATACAAACTTTCACATTAATAATCTTACTATACAGCAGTATTTAAGATAACCAATTTAAAGTCATTTTAGTCCACTATTAACATTTTAGAATTCCCATTACCAATGTTCCCTCAAATACAAGTTTTACGAGGCAACATTATGGCTGTGCCCCTGGCATCGCTGATGTCCGTAACCACTCATCAGATGGACCTTATATAAGTCTGCCTACAATGGCAATAAAATGGAAAAAAACTATGCTTAAATACATGCTTTTTACTTACTGTACAATCAGTATGTACGTCAGGACCGTCTCTTTTGAAATAATTTGAAGACTCCACTTTAAATGTGATAAATAATTCATTGTTTCCAACCGACATACGCACTGTCTGACCATCTTCCACACCAGCTGGCACAGGTATTGTTATTTTCTTACGTTGTACCTATTCAAAATACAGAAAAGAAGATATAAGGAATACAAATTAATTCTGTTTTCTTCTTGATTTTAATAGCACTAGACAGATCACAGATATTCCGGTTTTAATTGGACTCCAAAGCCTTCAAGAGGTGACAATCACTAGCTAGAAATGAGGTTGAAAGTACATAAATAAATATATTTACTTGGTACATAGATATCTTATATTTTAAACCACAATAAATACTAGTATGGTATATTATGATCATATTTTGCTTTAAAATCACCCATATATCTTATTTAAAGGCTTAGAGATAAAAGTAGCATAGACATTAAATTTAAAATGTTAAGAATACAGTTTGAGATACATAGCAGTCACTGATATTTCAAAATTAATTAAAGTAATTCAAGATGTCAGGCAGTATTATTATTTGATTATTCAGATATAGCTCGAATTAGATTCATCTTGTTCAAAACATAAATACATACATTTATTTAAATTTTTAAATATGAGGACTTACAAAACAGACTAATAAATACAGATCATAATAAACTTTGAAAATATATTTTTATGTTAATGTTGTATTTTACACAGCATTTTTTTACTCATATCAAAAGTCCATAATTATTAGATTAAGAGGATTCATTCATTATATTTTTGAGACAAGAGATGACAGAAAAAACCTTATCAAATTATGAAGTCTTATAATCATATTAGTCATTAAAGATATAATCCCCATAGACTTTGTTTTGTTCGAGTTACTCAACTTTGAAGAATTATAAAAAATATATTGTTTATTTATCCTAAATAAATAAATCCTAATAATAATCGATTTTATTTCCTTTACAGCAATAATTTCAACGTCCAAGGGACATAATAATTACCATCAGTACATAATGTTGATATTTCTTATGTTAAATAGTCTTAATTTAATTAATTGTATTAATAAATAACTAGATACTTCATATGCCAGTAATTTTCACTGTAATTATGAAATTTAAAGATTTTCTTCTGCCATTCATGCTATCTTTTTTATCAATCCACATCTTTTAATTACATGGCTTTTTATGCAGTAGTATGGTCAGTGCTTCAGCATAATGAGAAATTTACTTGCTGGTTTGCTTGTTGCTTTTCTTTATAGGTCGAAAACATGCTATACCAACAGTAAAAATTTTAAATTATCTACTTACAGACTGTCCCTTTCCTTCACATTCAACACACGGGTATTTTATCAACATTCTTGTACCATGACAATGTCTGCATGTTGAGCGCATTACAAATGGACCTGTAAGAATTTTAGGTTCAATGATATGTTCTGTGGCCTTTCACACTAATTACAATCTTACCACATATAAGCTGACCTGACCTGATCTTGTTTTTAGAGCTTATAGAAAATATCATTAAGCAAAATGAAAAGCTACCCTTAAAACGTCACAGTAATAAGCGGTCTTTCAGGATCACAATTCACACCACCACCAATAACAAGTTACTGTTTTGTAGATAGTGTATTTAACAATATCAATACATTTCTTTAGATTAATTGTGATTTTGCACCAACATCACTTTTGTTGTATTGAGACTTAATTAAGCTTAAAAATATTTTATACTTATACTGTTATTCATCCTTTAACACAGTATTCTACAACACAACAATGAGATTTGTTTTAATTATTTAGGAAATTCCATTATACACTGAGCACACAATATATAGCATAGTTGAAATGTTTCATTCAGAAAAATTAATCTCCTTTTTGCCAGTACTTCTAATCTTATACAACACTATTTCACACAATACAAGACTGTGTATAAATATATCTACTGTGTTATAGGAGGGTGACCTGTATCTAAGTATTTACCTCTTGAAAATGTTTCCATTCCAGTTCCATTACAATATGTGCATCTTATAGCTTTTGTTCCTAGCTCACAACGAGAACCTTGGCATTTTGGACAGGTGTCAACAACATTAACATTGACATCTTTGTTAACACCACGAGCTGCTTCAGTGAACCTCAAATTTACTATAATCTGTGAATTAACAGTCTTATCAGTTGAACTCTAATATTTAATATAATAGTAAGGTCAATGTTTATTTTTTATATATAATTGCAATGTCTTTGGTTGCTATCTAGTTCATATTCAGATGGTACTTTTAACAGTTACTAACCTCTTGAGCTGCTCCAAACCCAAATTGACTTTCAGCAAAATCGCTAAAAGTATCACTCTTGAAGCCAGCATCTCCAAAAATCTTCCTAAACAATTCTTCAGGATCTATTGTGGATTTGTACTGCCACTGATGGGTGAAACCATCAGGGCCTCCGGGGCCACCCATGCCCATTTGTTCGGACGTTGTGCCATATGTGTCATATTGTTTACGTTTATTTTCATCTGATAATATCTGAAAAAACACAAATGCCAAATTTTCAAATGAATACCTACTGGAATAGGTGTTTCAGACTCATTTCCACTGGCTTTAAATTAAAGATAAGGTACCTCATAGGCTTCAGATACTTCTTGAAACTTTTTCGAAGCTTCTGGGTCCGATTTATTGGCGTCAGGGTGATATTTCTTCGCAAGTTGATAGTATGCCTTCTTGATGTCTTTGGCCGATGCATTTTTGGATACACCAAGTACTTTATAATAATCGGCGCGGTTATATATACTATTTGTAGTGTGAATATGTCGATGTTTCGGGAAATTATCTGAACAAAGTTTAAATATAGGTTATATCTCAAGTTTGACATTGGAGATTTTAATTGAATATTTCTTCTGAGTGGAACTTATAACCGTTACCAAATCGTATACATTTTAGGTAATTTGTTAAGCTACATAGTTTTTGAAATAAAACAAAAAAGTGATGTAATGAAAAATACGGCATGTGAGACTTACAAGTTTTGAAAGAAGTATCCGATAAGGCGTGGCCTCCAATAAAACGTTCACAATTATTACATTTATGTAAAAATCTATAAGTAGTTTTAGGTATTGTATTAGTTAGTAATGAATTAAAAGTTCTTGAATTTAAAAATCCCAGAGCACTCCGAGCAGGAGCCATTTTTCTAATTGACTGTCAGACTTGTCAGAGTGAAAAAATTAGAGATAGGTACCTACATTTAAAATCAATTGATTATTTAACACTGGTAATACTATTGACAAAAGAATGACAGATTTTGAATTATGATTCAGTTAAAAATGTCAATTTTTTTTCCTATCTATTCGTTAGTAGCCTAAGCTGTGGCTAAGGGGCTGTTCTAGCTACGGTAAGTCTGATACGTGAACTTATGGGGCTCAACCTGAGAAAGTATGCTAAGACTATCCCTAACAGAAATTGTTACAGCCCAATCATAATATGATTTCAATAACAAAGAAGAAGAAGAAAGAAGAAAAGCAGCGTAACAATCGGAATTAGGAAAAAGATAGCGCCCAACATTGCCATCATATTGTCCTCACGGAAATATAGTTATGAAATTTTCGAACGTCTATCTATATAAATATATAGATTATTATGCCGGCCACCCACATGCGGACAAATATTCGTACATTGTACGAATGTTTGCGCGCATGTGAAGGGCCGTCAAACATTCATTCGCAAACTTAGCAGCTGTGCAAATGGGTTCGCATACTCAATTTGCGAACCCGTTTGCGCTTCCTCCTACACTTGTTTACGAATGTCTCACGAATTTCTCCTCCTTTTTAATTCGTCAATAGAACATTGCAGAGAAAAAGAGTTTTGAATTCTTTCCCAGACATCATTAACAGCCATGCTGTTTTTATGGGATTTCTTTTGATGAAGATACGCTACACAGTAGACGTCACGAACTATGAAAATGGCGACACGTCCGTTACCTTCGCAATCGTCGGCGCAACTGGGCAAACGAATGTGTGGGAGACTACGCGAAGGTTCGCGGTTCGCGCGCTTTGATGTCTGTTAAAAAACCGACACAGCTTGGAAAACCACGAATGTAGCGAAAACTTTGCATAATCATTTGCAAATGTCGTCCTACACTTGCGAGTTTGCGTATTCGTGCGCATGTGAGTGACCGGTGTTAAGCGAATGTACTACTCTTTCATTGTTTAGTTAATGTGGATAAAAGTATAAAAAACCTAATCATGGTGAATAGATGACCGGCCCAAATTCGAAATGGAAATGCACGTATTTTTGTACCATCACCAAATATTTGTGGCTATGGAAGCTTTTGATATTTTTATTTATAAGATTAATGACAGTTAGCTTCCAAATTACAGATGATTCCAATTTTTTGTAATTTGTGTAAAATCGATTTTGTTTACTCAATCAAATAATTCAACTTTTGTTAAAGGTTTTGTATTTTGTATTTTCTTCATGATATAGTTACGCCATCTAGTTGTATTACTCGCTCAACTGAAGTAATTTTAAATTCTCTTTTTATCTGACAACATTATTTTCCTGGGCAACGGTAGGGAAGATGATTTATAAACAAAAAATGAGCTTATAAAATGCGAATTACAATCAAGTAAACTAAATAGTTTAGTCCTATTGTGATTAATTAGAATAAACAATACCAGGAGCAGTGAATGTCGTTACACAATTGAAAAAATGGCATCAGTAAACGTTCGTGATCAAAAAATCGAACAGCAAGTAAATAAATTTCATTCCCTATATTTTCAAATTTGAAAATAAATTGTGGTTCTACATTTTTTTTACAACAAGCCAATAACATGAATATTCATTTAATAAAATGTGTATTTTAGCGTCAGTTGATGGAACTTAAAATGAAACAGAAAAGGCAGAATTCAGGAATGGTTCAAGCAAACGATTTAAGAGTAGGGTCAGCAAAACGGCCCATATCAGGTAGTCGTAGCCGGGAACTACATGGTGAGTAAAATTTATTGACAATAAAAATCATTACTGTAAATGTTGTATTCATAACTTATTGCTTTGCATGATTATACTAATTTTCGTTATGCGCATTTTTTTTCGTTTCAAAACAGGCTATGATGGTCCGATGCAATTTCTCATGTCACCTGTAAACCCAGATCAAGTTATACCTCTCCAAACTAATAGAATATCAACATATGACGGTAAGTGAAGTTAAACGGGCTTATGATGAATTATTGTACAGCCTCATACTTTAAAAAAATTAAAGCTGTCATTATTAATACCAATCATTCTTACAAAAATTGACTAAATTAAGTCATACTTGTATCTAACTTTGTATGTAATAATAATTACAAAAAATACTAATAATCAATTTGAAATGCTCACTGCACTATAAATAAATGTAAATGGAAAAATTTGATTCGAGCCCTACACCCCAGCAGAGGGTAATAGGAAGGAATGATGATGATGACTGCACTATAAGCGCTCTTATCAATGTTATGTCATTCTTTCCATTTCTTGAAATAAAATATCATATTAGAACCAAATAAAAAGAGAAAGACAATTTAGGAAATGGAGCTGAGCTCAAATTCTTACTATTATTTGCCCACTGAGTTTCTCGCCGGATCTTCTCAGTGGGTTGCGTTTCTGATCCGGTGGTAGATTCTGCGAAGCACTGCTCTTGCTAGGGTCAGTGTTAGCAACTCTCCGGTTGAGCCCCGTGAGCTCACCTACAAACGTTAGGGTGAAGCTGAAATAGCCTCCCAAGGCTATCAGCACCTGTAGGAAAAAAAAAACTATTAAAAAGCTACTTGTTAGTCACATCAATATAACTAAATTTTTTTAAACCCATGATTACATGTTGTGGTTGAGTGTTTGTGAATCTTGTTTGTTATTTACAATGTGTCACTCTGTTTAGATTTCAAATGTTATAAATGACACAAAATCCACAGTACTCATAATCAACCAGAACTGTCTCATTGTTCAGTAATTATTTCCCTATACTTGGCTCTGTGTCCAAAGTATATATATTTTATATAAATAAATTATATAACTTGTTCAGACTTCTCTGTGATTATTAAGAAATTTATAACACTGCACATTTAATGAATCAATTCAAAATCAAGTGTTTCTGCTTAATTCGGTTCATACATATGCTATGCAAAGTGATTTCTGTATTATTGATACATAATACACAATCAACCTACTCGTAGGTTTATCAGCCACGAATTTTTATGGATACTTCCTATTATGAATATTGGTATACATGATTCAAGAGCAAATTCCAATTGAAACCTAAATTTGTCATACATATCATAAAATAGAATATAAATTAGACTAGGGTGGGAGATAGGGTGGGAGGGCGGTTCGTGGGTACCGCACCGTCTCGTTCGAGGCGGCGTGCGTGCTCGCCGGGACGCCTCCCTGGGACCTGGAAGCGGAGGCGCTTGCTGCGGATTACGCGTGGCGATGTGATCTCCGCTCCAGGGGGGAGCCGCGTCCCGGCGCGGCGGAAGTTCGAGCGCGGAAGCTTCAATCTCGGCGTGCCGTGCTCGAGGCGTGGTCTCGCCGCCTGGCGGACCCCGCCTACGGGCGACGGACCGTCGAGGCGATCCGCCCGGTCCTCTCGGACTGGGTGAATCGCGACCGCGGACGTCTCACCTTCCGAGCGACGCAGGTGCTCACGGGACACGGCTGTTTCGGTCGCTACCTGCACCTCGTCGCCCGGAGGGAGCCGACGCCGAAGTGCCACCATTGCAGTGGCTGCAACGAGGACACGGCGGAGCACACGCTCGCGTGCTGCCCCGCTTTCGCGGAGCAGCGCCGCGTCCTCGTTGCAAAAGTAGGACCGGACTTGTCGCTTCCGACCGTCGTGGCTGCGATGCTCGGCAACGATGAGTCCTGGCAGGCGATGCTCGACTTCTGCGAGTCCACCATCTCGCAGAAGGAGGCGGCGGAACGGGAGAGGGAGAACTCTTCCTCCCTCTCGGCGCCGTGCCGCCGCCGTCGAGCCGGGGGTCGGAGGAGGGCGTTTGTCCAGCTCCGGCCCCTATGAGGAGGCAGTCTCCTCCCGGTGATGGTCACGGGGCGACCTAAGGGGGCTGAGACTGCGCCGCACGCTACCGTCACTCTAGCGCGCTGGCACCAGGAGGACGGGACGACGCGTCGGCGGCTGCGGACTGCGATGCGGTCCGCATTTTCGTCGTCGCTGTCGTCGCCGAACATACTGTGGAAGAGCAACCCGGTCGGCGGTGTATCGCGTTCCGACCCGGCAGGCTGGTTCTGGCCCAGCGGGGTATCCCGGAACACCAGCGGCATCGCCCGGGCGGCCTGAAGGGCCGCCGTACCGCGGAGACTGACGTCGTTGGTCGTCGACTATCGCCTCGACGACCCGTCGGTCGGGCGTCCTCGGGGTGGCGCCGCGTGTCTGGTTGTAGTGTTGACCGCGGGAACCCCCCTACTCTGACCGGGTTTTGACCCCGGACGGAGATCGGACGCCGGGTGTAAGAGTGCAGGGGAGTCGTTTAGTGGGTGGGCCCTAAATTCCTTGGGCCCGCGGTCTGCTCTCAACACCTGCAGATCGTAGAGTCTCACATACCCCGCGCGCCCCCTAGGCGCGGGGACCTCGTAGGAGGTTCGGCCCTCGGCCCGGAAAAAAAAAAAAAAAAAAAAAAGGGTGGGAGATTGAAAAAAAAAGAATGCAGCACAACAAAGAATAACACAGTGAATTAATTCTACAGAACTCGGAAATCAAATAGAAGTATTAACTATTGATGATGACAACAGTGGTGAAGAGGAAGAAGAGAGTGTGCCAGTGTGTAGTGTCGGACGGGATGCAAGTACAGATGATATATGTGCTGATGCTGCAGTGGCACCAATGCAGGCCAGGGTACCAAGGAGAGACGATTCTCCTAGTCAGGTATGTTTTGCTTCCGCTGGCTAAGAATGAATATTTAAATAAGAAATTGTCCATAGCTTTGTATAAAATATATTTCCATCGGAAGATCTAAGTTTATATGAATCAATCAATTCAATATCAGCCTGCCCACTATTGTTTAAAATTCTGTTGAAACTAGTAAGATTATTCGGAATTTTGTGGTTAATGTTTCGGCTTGCACTGAGTCAACCACAAATAACGTCACTAACGTAGGGCTGTTCATTCAATCATACCTCTTTTTTTTTTTTTAACAGAACCATCACAATGTTTTTGTCATTATTCACTCACATTAT
The DNA here is from genome assembly GCF_030267445.1 of Bombyx mandarina. Lineage (NCBI taxonomy): Eukaryota > Metazoa > Arthropoda > Insecta > Lepidoptera > Bombycidae > Bombyx > Bombyx mandarina. The sequence continues at coordinate 18,153,701 of NC_143234.1, forward strand.
TATTGAAGTAAGAGGCTAAAATCGGATTTATATAAAACCTGTCCTACTTTTCAAACAATTTATATTGACAAAATTTCGTGTGCAGGGTGAAATGTCGAACAGCTAAAAGTTATAATATAATTGTATTATATTAGTAAGGGTACTTATTTCATAAAAAGGTGCGGGTGTATAAATGTGTATAAAACATAGACACGCATCACTGAACTGCGATGAAGAGCTCGTCGAGTAACTTAACCCATAGACACAGCCCACTGAGTTTCTCGCTGGATCTTCGCAGTGGGTCACGTTTCCGATCCGGTGGTAGATTCTGCGAAGCACTGTTCTTGCTAGGGCCAGAGTTAGCAACTCTCCGGGTACACGTTAGGGTGTATCTGAAATAGCCTCTCAAGCCTATCAGCATATGTAGGGGAAAAAATAGACAGTACCGAGACCGGCGCTCCCACTCTCCGTGCCATAGGTAAAGCCGCCTCTGATTTGTACTTTCCACCTTCCTAATCTCTGTCCATCTTAAAGGGAAAAAAGGAGTAACCCTATCACATATTTGTATGACAGCAGAAATGCAGAGCAGGATAGTAAAACTAACATGATACATACGACACTCAATAAAATTGTTCGACTTAAATTTTAACATTATTTACTATTAGTAAATAACATGATAGTAAAATGTACGGGTGGCTACTTTCGCCCTACCTATCTAGTCTATATCTATAATAATAAATAAAACCTATGTATTGTATAATGAACTGAAATGATTCATAGACATCTACAACGTAAATGCGCCACTCACTGTGAGATATAAGTTCTAAGGTCTCAAGTATAGTTATAACGGCTGCCCCACCCTTCAAACCGAAACGCATTACTGCTCCACGGCAGATATAGGCAGGGTGGTGGTACCTAGCCGCGCGGACTCACAAGAGGTCCTACCACCAGTAATAAAACTAATTGGAACTATTTGTACACATTACAGACGGCTGAAATCGAAGGTTCCGTTGAAGGCGCAGTGGAAACCTTCGTCACTACCCCAGCGAAGCACGGTACATTGTACAAGTGTCGCATAGCTAGGGACAGGAAAGGAATGGACCGCGGTCTGTATCCTACTTACTTCCTACATTTAGAGAAGGATTACGGGAAAAAAGTATTTTTATTAGCCGGTAAGATATTTTCGGAATAATACATAACTATCGTTAACACTGCTCTAAAATGATTTCATAAACAAAATATAAATTCCAACCGATTTGTCAGAACACAAATAGATTCTGCCATTGTATAAAATCTAGATTTCCCGAATACAGAGTGTTTTATTTTACACCACATTCCCGATCTTGCGGACAGAATGGAAAGCAATCGACGTCGCTCAAAACAGGTAATTTCGGATCCTCCCGATCCACTAACGGTGCTTTTAGGTACCTCAAGCACCGGTCATCGTTCTCGTCGAACCCTTCGCTTGCGACGAAGGGCTCGACGAGCGAATTAACTCATAGACACAGGCCACTGAGTTTCTCGCCGGATCTTCTCAGTGGGTCGCGTTTCTGATCCGGTGGTAGATTCTGCGAAGCACAGCTTTTGCTAGGGTTCGTGTTAGCAACGTCGTCAGGTTTGAGCCCCGTGAACTCACCTACTAGTTAAGGTTATGCTGAAATAGCCTCTCAAGGCTATCAGCTTAGGTAGGAAAAATAAAAATAAAAATGTACACCAATATAAAAATAAATGAAATAGAATAACATACAACAATAATAAAATACTTTTTTTTACATAAAATAAATATGTAAATAAATATAAACACAAATGTGTTTGTTCTATTTTATTTTATTTATTACTTTATCATGTTAACTATATATGAATACCATAATTTTTATTAGCTGTACATTCGTACACGCGATTCTACTTAGTCTGGCCATTAATACTATTACAATTAAAAATAAACAAAATATTACATTTGAATTTGGAATCTGTCATTTTTATAAAATATGATTGCTCATTGAGTTTTCTCATTTTGGCGCCAATGCATTGTACAATATTTTGCGATATTAAAATGGAGTGGGGTGATAAAGAGAACCGAATCGCTGTGATTGTATTACAAAAAGTAGGTATGGAACCAAATGCAGTTTTTAAAACTGTCCATACGCTTGGTATTAGTAAAATGTTTGTGTACCGGGCTATTAATAGGTGCAATGAGACCTCCTTTGTTTGTGACAGAAAAAGATCTGGCCGTCCACGTAGTGTTCGTACGAAAAAGGTGGTCAAAGCAGTAAGGGAAAGAATTCGAAGATATCCTCTCCGAAAGCAAAAGATTTTATCTCGGGAGATGAAGATAGCACCTAGAACCATGTCGCGTATTTTAAAAGATGACTTAGGACTTGCAGCCTATAAGAGACGTACTGGTCATTTCTTAACTGATAATTTAAAAAAGAATAGGGTGGTAAAATCGAAACAACTACTGAAGCGGTCTGCAAAGGGAGGTCATAGATAAATATTGTTTACGGATGAGAAATTTTTTACAATTGAGCAACATTTTAACAAACAAAATGACCGTATTTATGCTCAAAGCTCTAAGGAAGCTTCCCAATTGGTCGACAGAGTGCATTATCCGACTTCAGTGATGGTTTGGTGGGCTATTAGCTATGAAGGAGTGACTGGGCCATACTTTTGTGAAAAAGGTATCAAAACATCGGCACAAGTGTATCAAGATACCATTCTTGAGAAGGTAGTGAAGCCCCTTAAAAACACCACGTTCAATAATCAAGAATGGTCCTTCCAGCAAGACTCGGCGCCAGGTCATAAAGCTCGGTCTACGCAGTCTTGGTTGGAAACGAACGTTTCGGACTTCATCACAGCTGAAGACTAGCCGTCGTCTAGTCCCGATCTTAATCCGCTGGATTATGATTTATGGTCAGTTTTAGAGAGTACAGCTTGCTCTAAACGCCTTGATAATTTGGAGTCCCTAAAACAATCCGTACGATTGGCAGTGAAAAATTTTCCCATGGAAAGAGTGCGTGCTTCTATTGATAACTGCCCTCAACGTTTAAAGGACTGTATTGCAGCCAATGGAGACCACTTCAAATAAGCTTTTTATACTTTAAATTGTTTTATATTTAGGTATGTATTAAACTATCACACTGGAAAAGTAATAAATGTTATTTGCCATAGAATTTTTTTGTTTTGCTTTGTAACAGTATTTATAGCCAGACTAAGTATTTGTCGTCAATTGACCATTATCGACTTATCTCCTTAATGAATGTTTCGGCAGCTCGCAAGCGGAAGAAGTCGGCCACCTCGAACTACCTGATATCGACCGACCCGACGGAGCTGACCCGCCAGGCCGACAGCTTCGCCGGCAAGCTCCGCTCCAACCTGCTTGGGACCGCCTTCACCGTGTACGACAACGGCAAAGCCTGGCGGAAACACGACCACGCGAAAACGAGATACGAACTGGCCTCTATTATTTACGTGAGTGACCTCTGTAGTCTGTATGGTCTAGATCCGAGGTCTTCGCTCGGACTATGATAATGATAGTTCGAGAATAAAAATCACGCAATTACTTTTTCTTTCTTTCTTCTTTTATTTATTTATTTACTAACTTTTCCCCGCGACTCCGTCCGCGTGAAATAGTTACTTTGGCATAACGCAAAATTTTACATTCCACTTTATTTACGTAGAAAGCGAAAATATTTTTGAATTATTGAATGTTAAGGAGCTATTTAAACGCCTGTTTTGAAATATTCTTTATTGGTGCTCTACTTGTATTGGTCTTACCGAGATGTTATATAACCTATAGCCTTCCTCAATAAATGGGCTATCTAACACTGAAAGAATTTTTCAAATCGGACCAGTGGTCCCTGAGATTAGCGCGTTCAAACAAACTCGTCAGCTTTATACTATTAGTATAAATTTATTTATTTATTGTTAATATAGACGTAGAAACACAATCATAATTTGCATCTGTGCTTGAACTAGGTGATAAAATCTGTATCTAAAGCAGCAGTGCTCCTCGTACAAAGAATACAACAGCTTTACTTCAGATACAATAGAAAATTAATGGACAAAAATTAAACAGAAATTCATGGATTATGCATAAGTTACAATATATGAGCTTAAAATGTTACAATTAACAAAAATGATTGAAATGAGTGTATTAATGTATCCTCCCTCTGTGTGTAATGAGTGAGTAAACTCTGTAGCTGTTGTAGACAAAGTTTTATTTCTTGCAGGACACCAATGTTCTGGGATTCAAGGGTCCGCGCAAAATGACCGTGATCCTACCGGGAATGACGCCCGATCGGCAGCGTGTGGCCATCGTGCCGCAAGACGACAGCGAGACCCTTTTAGAACGACTCAAGAGTCAAAACTATGACGATATCGTGGTGCTTCACAACAAGACCCCAGTGTGGAATGAAGAAACACAATCGTACGTACTCAATTTCCATGGAAGAGTGACGCAGGCAAGTGTAAAAAACTTTCAGATAGTTCACGATTCGGATCCCGAATACGTGGTGATGCAGTTCGGTCGTATATCCGAAGATGTCTTCACTATGGATTTTAGATATCCGCTGTGCGCTCTCCAAGCCTTCGGTATAGCTCTCAGTTCATTTGATAGCAAGTTGGCGTGCGAATGAGCCTGTGTTCTATGTTGTCTAATTTTTAAGAATATGAGGGTATCTCGAAGATTTCTCTTAACACACAATTGAGCACGGGATATATCGTTGGATAGTTGTGTTTTGGTACAGTACTTACGTTTTCGCATATTCAATTTGTTGATTACATTGATATAATTGACATAATTAGTACCATTTAAATTCATAACTACTGCTCACAATAAAATCGTTACACAATAGAATGTCCCCATATTTTTAATTGCATACAGTTAAGTTAGTTCATTAAATTGAAATAACTATTTGGATAGTCTTTTAAGATTTGAAAAAATGTTTTGTTTAATTCCGACAGGCGTCGAATGTAGCTAGATTTTTAAATGTTATGTATTCAAATTCACATTTAAAATCAACAATTTTTACAATAATATTTGTAGGGAGACAATTTCACCGTTTTAACTAACTTCTAAATATTGATTACGGGATTATTACAATTTTTCCGCAGTGTTATTGTTTGACCCTTTCATCTTAACCATCTATAGTTGTCTCATTGAAAACGTTTATAGAGTAACCATAACCATACATGGGTACTTCAAAGCAGGTTTATTATGATAAGGTTATTTCTAATATACTAATATTGCTACGTTCGCCATCTGTCGTTATAAAAACAATTTAAGTATAAAAATAAACGCACACAATTAATTTCGGTGCTTGTCGTGACTTAGGTTGTGTTAATGTTTTCGCCATTCATCGACTTTGTAATAATCGATTATCTATTATCTAAGTTTATGAACTAGGAATTGATTTACGATAGTATTCTATAAGGAATTATTCTCCGGTCCAAGTATTTGGACACTTCTTACGACATTATTATAACTTGAGTTCAATTTATTAAATACGTAAAATACCGTAAGAAAATGATGTTCAAAAGAAAATACGCCATACCTTAAACCTTCGTACAAAGTACCGACTAATATCGACACATTACACTATGTACTAGTCATTTAATTTAGTTTATAGTTTATTTTTTGGAAAAGATGGACTAAAATCATGGTAGAAATATATTTGTGAAGAATTCACAGGTTTTTGTTGAAGTTAAGGCTGTTTTGATGAGTTTTAAATTTTACACGTAACAGGGTGAAACTTTAATAATGTTGTTGCACCTGAAATAATGTACTGAAATTGCCAGAACAGTATTATCTATTAGTTTTTAATGGGTTTAAATCAGGGGTTCCCAAACTTATTTTGTCTACTGCCCACTTTGGGAATAAATTATTTTTTAGCCCCCAATTTACTGGTGGTAGGACCTCTTGTGAGTCCGCAAGAGTAGGTACCACCCTCCTGCCTATTTCTGCCGTGAAGCAGTAATGCGTTTCGGTTTGAAGGGTGGGGCAGCCGTTGTAACTATACTGAGACCTTAGAACTTATATCTCAAGGTGGGTGGCGCATTTACGTTGTAGTTGTCTATGGGCTCCAGCAACCACTTAACATCAGATGGACTGTGAGCTCGTCTACGAAACTAAGCAATAAAAAATAAAATAAAAAATCACCTACGAAACCACTATAGCGAGAGCTCAGTCGGTGTCTAAGAGTCCTAGATGAAATAAAAAGTCGCCTCCCAAGCCTCTGCACAACGCCCCCATTTTTTTCTGGGTCTCTTACTGTCCCCCTTTAAGGCTGCAGCGCTCACAAGGGGGCGTTATCGCCCACTTTGAGACAGGCTGCTTTAAATACATGTATACAAGTGAAATGGCATTTGGCACGGCACGTTCCTCGTAGATGGCCACTGGAGCCATAAAATGTATACAAGTGAAATGGCATTTGGCACGGCACGTTCCTCGTAGATGGCCACTGGAGCCATAAAGTTCTCGAAGTGGGACCGCGCATTGGTGGTCGTATCGTTTTTAGCCCTCTCGCAAGGTCCAACCGTTTGTGGTCGTCGGAAATCGCTGAACTTGGGACGCGGTCATTATGGCGAACCTTGGGGTCCTGTGTCCAGTAGTGGATGCCTAAAGCTGATGAATGGATTCGTACTTACATACTTTCTAAGTTACAATAATCTCAGACATAGATTTATTTAATCGATCGATCCTTTTAACCTGTCAATCTGCAGGCCCTTTGCATATTATCAATGCGCAAATAATAAAAACGAAAACAATACCTTTCTACTTAAATTAGACACATATAGCAATCAGAGCATCTATCTTTGGACGACAAGATGCAACAAACAACAAACCAAAGCAACCTTTTGTTTACGTGCCACTGGAGTCTTTTCAATGACACATCTCTCTCTCTATCCATTTATTCACATGTAGCAAGATATTTTGTTAGATTCTTTCAAGTTTTGTAACCGATCGATAAATCGTTAAAAATGACAATATTCAATTTCTCGTAACCATCTGATCCAATCCCCATACCCGCGACGTTTGCCCATGTGGCTATTAATCCATAACATACGTAATTATATTTACGAATTAATTTTAGTGTCATTCAAATGTATGACGAGATCGTAGATAAAACCTATCGCGGCATTGAAATCATTAAATCCGAAAAAAAGGCAGATCAAGGCGACCTACAGAGAGTTTGAATTCATTTGATTCAATCGCCTCAACAATAGGTCACAACGTCTTAGATTACAAAAAAATATCACTACTAAAGTCGGCCACAAGTATTTATATTGTCGACACTCTTCAGTTATGATGGATATTAAACAAGAGGCTGTTGGACAGTGCGTTCTGTGACATGTAGATGATCTCAGGAAATAAATGTATCCTAATAAGCACAAAGCTTTACGTTTATTTAATCATAAACTCAAAGTCAACGGCGTCAACGCCATTTTGTGTTACCGCTTCAAAATGGCGGGTATAATCTACAATCTATCTTTTCTTAAGTTAATCGATGTGAATGCGTCAACGAGCTTTTAGTGTTTTGTGAATTGTGAATAAAATAAAGTATGTGTAATTTAGGATTAAGATACGCAAGTCAAATCACAAAATTAATGAGTGTATATCTGATTTCGCTTCGTCGAATTTGTAACTCTTAACGAATGTTAGCCTTTCATAATTTATTTCTAAACATATCTTAGATTTGTATTGATAAAATATAACATACCAGTCTAGGTTTCTGATACTAAAATAACTTTTTAGGGTGATGAAATATAATAAACTATATTTACTTTTGTAATATGTATGTAAAATGAAGATGTCCGTCTTGTCTTTTTACCGCTTGGATGATTCCCACTGAAGCTGTGGAAGGAGGTTTAAAATCCTTTGCTGCGATTTGATGTAGAGCTTTTGTATGGGCGCACGCTAGCTCTGTTTCCGGATTCAATATGCCCTTAAACATTAAAAGAACGATCCGTAAAGTTTCAAGCAGTGTGCTTAGTGCGAGTTTTTTAATGTTTTCGATAGCGTAAAAGTTAACTAAAATTTTTATGTACTTAGAACGTTTGCCTACGCTTGTCGCTAGGCCCCCGCCAGGGGTGCTGTAACAACTGCATACAAATTATATTTAAGTTAACTTTTACGCGATCGAGAACGTTAAAAAACTCTCACTAAGCACACAGACGGCACTAAGCTGACTGCAAGCATCCACAAGACACGACGTATATCTTGTTTGTGATGATTGTTTTATTTCCATGACGCATGTGAATGACTGAAAATCCTTTTATGCACTCAGATAATCCTATGTTCACAACCCATTGATTCATTTCAATTTAATGTACTGTAAATATAACCTCACCATATTATAAATTAATTATGGATTTTAGTGTATTGTGCCTTTTAAAATAGGTTAAAATTAAATGTTTGTGCCTTTTATTTTCATGTCTACTATGTATTTTGTACCTGAAGCTTTTAATAGATAAAACAACCTTTAGAAAAATTGCTTTTTACACCTCGATAAGTACTATGTGTTTAGGTAATACAAACATGTGTTAGAATTTATTACCTATGTAGGATGTTATCGGTGTATAGAGTAGTGTTGGTGAGTTATCAAAATATGTCCATTAAAATATTTAAAACATCTATATATCTTCACAAATTGTCAAATTTTATGTTTTGATTGCTCCATTTTTAATTATTACATTTACCTGAGTGTAGAATGATCCAATAATAAATATAATTAATTACAATTTTACAATAATGCATCACTTATTGATTAAACACATTAAATTATATTCTAGAAATACATTTTGAGAATGATCGAAATGGGATTTGCAGTATTATTAGATTAAAAATATCAATCAGCAATTTCGTATTAACAAGTATATGGTGTTATTTTTAGATCAATCACATAGAGATATGTAATTTACGCATTCCATATTTATTTAATTTGTGATACAAAATCATGTATATTGAAAATAAATAATGTATAAAATATGTTTTTTGTTTTCATTACTATTATGTTTTATTAAATATTTAATTATGAACTTAAGCACATGTGTTGAGTAACAATTCATTTCAGTGTGTGTCTATCTTTATACAACCCCCACATAGCAATCCTTTTATTAAAAGGAGAACAAGTACTCTTACTGATACACTACAATTACCCTTGCCATAAGTTTTTTGTCAAGCAGATATTAAGTGGTCAGTTCATTTACAGACTCACACACACACATGATGTGTTTATCCATGCATTACCATAGATCTCACGTCATTTCGAATCCTCCCAATCCGTTAATAGTGCTTTTAGGTACCTCAAGCGCTTGTCACAGTTCTCGTCAAACCCGTAGTTGGAACAAAGAGTTCGGCGAGTAAACTAACTCCTTAGACATAGCCCACTGAGTTACTCCCTGAAACTTCTCAGTGGATCGTGTTCCCTGGTAGATTCTGTAAAGTACTGCTCTTGCTATGGCTGATGCTAGCAACGCCCCCAGGTTAGAGTCCAGAGAGCTCACCTACTCACTCGGTTACGCTGGCATAGCTAATTAACTTCAGCAGTGATTGTTCCTAGCTTTGTGTAAAGTAAAATTTTTCAAGTTATTAATTTATGGTTAACACATGTTTTCCTTGGTATTAATCTCATTTTGTGTTCATTATTTTATAGAAATTGAATAATAACAGGTTGTAAATTAACTTACAGTTATCAACGCAAAAATAAAACTGTATCGATGGTTTTTAGAAATTTATTAAGCGCTTACAAATTATTCCGACTTGGTTGCGGCTGTCTTAGCCTTTTTTGCTTTGATGGGCCTCTGGGAGCGGAGGATGGCTGAAGCACGACGAAGGGTAGCCTTGCATAGGTCTGTGCGGTAGTGGTTAGCCTTTAACAACCTCTTCACTTTGTACAGTGACCTCCTGGCACCAGCCTTGAATGGACGGCGGATTAAGTTTTTAGCGGGCTTTCTGGTAGCCTTTGCTTTCTTGTACACTACTGTGAATCCCTTCCTGTCAGGGTTCTCCACGACACCAACGGCTTTCTTGTGAATCAAGCCGTTGTACCTGAAGGAGTGGAGGTTAGTCACATTGTTCGGCTCCTTGCTGAACGGCTTTTTGATATTGCGCTTCTTCACAAGGAATGCATTGTTGTTGCGGATGATCATCCAGTTCAGTGACGACGACATTTTTACGGTTTAAACCTATTTCTACACCAAACACAACGTGCTCACAATGTGTGCGTAGACAAAAAGGATGCGAATTGCGAACGAAAAACTTGTCTATGGCATACAGTTGTCATTTGTCAATATTGTCTGATGCAATAGTTTTTATCTACACATTCGACATGGAAAATCTAGCCCATTCAGTCATTCTATTTACAAAACCATTAGCAGGTAAAGTAGAATGTACCCGATTTTGAAAATTAAATTGAATTATAAAATTAAATGAAATTAAACAGATGCGGCGTGTAATGAAGTGAAAAAAATCTCAGTAATATAATAGGATTTTTTAAACCTCTAAGGATAATTTGGAAAAATTCGAGAAGCCATGTGTAGACTTTGCTTTATTTCCCACTCTGATGCACTTTTACAGATGCTAATTGCGTAGTAAGCCACCATTATTATAGGTTTACACCTAAATTAACAAAATAAGCAATTCACATAGCTTTATACCTCATGTATCCACCAAACAGTTTCACACGCCAATGGTTGTGTATTGTTAGGCTATTTATGAAACATGCAAATCAAAAGATCTCATAGGATTTGACCTACGTATAGTTACAATGATTCTTCTAAAAGCAAACCCATTTTAAAACAATTTGAGTTGCAATTTAAATAATTTTTATTAACGTGAAATCCAATATAGACATAAGAGCATAAATAAAACAGTCAGCTGCTTAGAATACTTTTCCATAACAGCAGTAGTCACATGAAATGGATTTACCTATAATGCCAATCTTCACAATAGAAGATTTCAGGCATTGTACAAAACAACTACGTTCTCATAGAATATAATCATAGCTGATCCTGAACATGAAAAAAACGAAAATTATATTGAATGACTATGCAGCGTCGAGTATCAAGTAAAGATCGAAAGCCCTACGCTCAAATTTATCATCGAGTATATTTATTTGGGGAAAACCAGCTAGGTAGCTCCAACTTCGAAAAAGAGGAGAGAGGGTTCGAAAAGCTACATAGAATCTTCTCATCAGAAATACCATAGGTTCTCAAGACAAAAGTCTTTGACCAGTGTGTGTTGCCCCTGATAATATGGCCTGAGACTTGGTCGCTCACAATAGGTGCTATCAGAAGGCTTGAAGTTGCAAAAAACAATGGAGAGGGCTATGCTCGAAGTTTCCCTAGGACTGAGGAGATTCGAAGGAAAACCAAAGGTCACTGACAGCCCAAAGGCTTGCAACGTTGAAGTGACAGTGGGTAGGGCATATTGTTCATAGAACAGGTGGTCGCTAAGGCTGAAAAGTTCTCGAATGGCTACCGCTTACCGGAAGATTTAATGTGGCTAGGCCTTCCACAAGGTGGACAATCTATTGTGACGTACGGTAATTCGTTGGATGCATTATACTTTTTCTTCTTTTATCGGGACTTTAATTATCATTATTTGATGAGAACCTTATACCATAATTACTTCGGTTTACGAAAATATCGACATGAACACAGACGTTAGGCTGGAGTAAAAATTGTAAGTTTATCCCTGTCCGGCATTTACTCTGTTCTAAGCTGACCCTAACAGATAGAGAAATATTTATTACTAAACGCGGCGTATAATTTGCTACTTTTTGCTTTAAATGAGTCTTTTGGTCTTTGAATTTTACCGTTATTTGTGTTCGAGCTTTTCCAGCGTTTGTCGATGGATCAGACGACTAAATTAAATAAAAAATGTCGATGGTTCAATATTATGTCAAATTCCAAACTTCTCTGGGACAATTTCGTGTTAAAATCTAAAAACATTTTTTTTCTTATTTATATATACAGTTTATCTTATATTAAATGTAGTTATTATCATAAATTTTAGATGTGATTTGTGTAAGTGCCAAATTGATGTATCGTGTTCATTGGTATTATGAATCAGGCTGATCAAAATATAAACAAAGATATGTTTGATTCTGATTTGATCGACGTGGAATCTTTAGATTTTTCCGATCATCAGACATGGTAAGTTCTTAGGATAATACCTTGTGAGATATATACTTCAAAAGTCGGTCCGTTTAGCTCATCACTTTAAAGGGTCATTAGTACGACGTCCGGTTAACTGTCAGTCCTGTAGTTGAAGATTCAACAATATGAGATACGTTTTTTGTATTTTCAAACATAAAGGTTTTGAGAAAACATTTTAGGAGACTCATCTGTCACCAGTGCCGAGATGATTCATGACCACCCTTTGTATAGCTAGATAATGCTCAGCTTAAACTATCAATCTATTAACATGGTTTTACAATTAAAATGAAAAAAATACGAAGTAAACAATAATATAGGTACCTGCAATATGACTGATACTTCCATTGTTTATTATAACAATATTTTATTAATAATTTGTCAGTTTTAATGCCATTATGAGAAATGTAAACAAATGTTTTATTATGAAAAGTAAACACAATGTTTACAATAAAATACATAATTATCTTAAAATAATAGTCCAAGTAGTATTTAAAAACCTCATAGAATTGGTTTGAATCTATGAATGTGGGAGATGAGCTAATTGAATAATTAAAGGTTTAAAGGATTGAATGTTTTAATATATTTGAAAATTAAATTACTGTGGTCATTGCTTATGAAAAACTGAACAAACATTAGAACAGAACTCTTGATGTCACATCTATTATGCATACAGCATTTATTTATTATAGTTAACAATAGTAACCCTTTAGTCATACGTTTTATTTATTTATTTCAAACTAAACATTTTATATTCCGGTATGGTGTTCAACTTAATAAAAAAATGGAGTATTATTTTGTATCTCATTGTGTTAAATGTACCAGTTTTCAATCAATATAAATACCTGATTCTAGTAAAACTGAATGTAAATAAAATTATCATGTATTCATCTTAAAAATAAACTTTGTACAACAACAATACAATGTAACAATGTTAGAAGTTATTTAAAAATAATGAATAGGCAAATGTTGACTTTTTATCAGTGGAAGTGCTTCTTTGGAGCCTGCATTGGCAGGGATCACTACCTTACCCTATCTATTTTTGTGCCAAAGCAGTAATGCGTTCCGGTTTGAAGGGTTTAGGGCATAAAACTGAAAGTTAGCACTCATGTCTCAAAGAGTGTGCTGGCATTTACATTATTGATGTTGATGAACTCCATTAACTTCTTAATGCCAGGTGGGCGGGCAACTCATTCGCATGTCTAACCTGTGTCATATTTCTTTTAATCTCAACTTAGTCTGCTATTAACAGGAACAAATGTAAAAAAATATTTAAAGCAAACGCACCAATTTTATTTATTTTGGAGTTCCGATTGTTGATTAAAACTAAAACTAAATCACCAGAACTTTGAAAATTTTATTCACATTGCAAAGAACATAATTTGTTAATAATGAAAAATTCACCTGTAATTATTATTAGTGTTAGATGGGTAGAAAAGTTTACAACACAGAATAGTTAGAGCTAACAGTGACAATAAAATGAAGGCTGCTCTGCACCATAGCAGATATAGTAACTTTTGAAAATTGAGGTCACATAACTGTATCTTCTGATTGTTGAAAAATTATAACAAACAGTTACTTATTAAGATGTTAATATTATAATAAAAAATTAAAAGAGTACAACCATTGCTATCAAAATCATAAGATATGAATTTATGCATAATTTACATGACATGAATTACATTCGAAATTCCATTATAAGTATAATTATCGAAGTTTATACTCTATTGATAATAGATAACAATTTAGTGATAATTGTTATTTGAGTGACAAATAAGGAGACAATTTTTTGTTATGGAAATAGGAAGGCAAACATTAATTATTATTTTTTTTTTATTTACTTAACAGGCAGATAAGGATTCAGCTCATCAGATGATGAATGGTTAATGTCGCTCATAAATGTCAAAAATGCTATGCTAATGCATGGTGCCTACTGCTGAACCTAAAAATAAATATCTATATTTCTGTGCACCTGAAATCTGATTTAGTAACAAGCTTTTATTACAACATCCACACAAAATAGTTGTGACAAATCTTAGTTGACATCTGTAAGCATTTTTGAACAAAAATTATCTTATTCTAAATAAATAAAAAGAAAATGTTGGCAATCGAAAATATTGAAGACTGTTTTATTTTTTCCACAGGCTGTACAAATTACCAGAGGATTCAGGGCAGAAAGTGGACATAATCGACTGGAACCTGTCTTGTGACTGGCCAATAAATGAGGACAGTGAATATTTAAGCTTAGAGAAGAAACTTAATGCTATATTAGACAATATCCTCAAAAGTAAGCAGTTTTTTTGCAACTAATAGATGATTTTGAAATGGCTTAGTTAAATTTGATCATAATCCCCTGAACCATTTCTGGGCATAAACAAATCGCATCCTTAGAGTTGAAGTGGCTTAATCCAAAATTCTTATTTTTTGGTAAACACTAAAAGTGTAATTGAAGAATTGTAATTTTTCAGTTTTGATTTTAAAACTTTAAGTGCAAACCCCTTAGACCTAAAGCGCATCCCTTAAAGTCTAAGGTATGCGCTTAATTTAAAAGAGACGACAAATGTACATACTTTGTTATTTTCTAACTTAAATTTATATTTCATTTTTAATTAAAAAAAATTAACGTTATAAACTTGTAGAACACACGTTTATAAGTTGTTCAAAGTATAAAACTCATTTTCTTAAAATTTCTAGTTAAATTACTTCAATTCTAAAGGTGCGGAATGTGCTTTCATTATTTACAAGTTTCAAGTCAGTTAAAATCTTTTTTAAATTCTATATTTTAAAATGTGGTAATTGGTTAAATTACAATTCAACACTATTCATTGAATTAATTAATGAGGAGTATTCTAGCTAGCAAATAAAATAACAGTTTGAAAAAACATAATGGACCATGAAACTGCTCCAATCAATAAAATGGCAGTTGATAGGCGATTATAGATAGATATTGTGTGGTTGTCACAATAAGATTCGGAACAGATTTAATATTTATCTCGCCAAAAAAATCAGAATTTTAAATAGTTACATTAAATAAAAGGTTATCAGATATTTTTACTACTGATTGTCTTGCACAAAACCCTTACGGCCTGGCCACGGGGATCGGCGGTGCGAACAGCGAAGCGGTGGACGAGGCGACCATTCGCGCAGCACCGTTTGCAGGCCACGGGTACTCACGTTCGCCGCCGCGACTAGTAAGGAAGTCCGACAGCGAATTGTCTATATCGAAATTATCTCGATATTGCTTACAAATTAATAGTTTTTTGGTTCAGGACCTATTATTTGGAAAAGATTGTGAAGCACATGATTTGAATAAGAATCGGAGTATACCTATAGATGGAGAATTCCACAAGAAGTACGAGAAATACTTTGGGTGGCTAGACTTCCAAATAGCTGGTCTAGCTAGTATTTCAGCTAATTTTTTTTTATTGCTTAGATGGGTGGATGAGCTCACAGTCCACCTTGTGTTAAGTGGTTACTGAAGCCCATAGACATCCACAACGTAAATGCGCCACCCACCTTGAGATATAAGTTCTAAGGTCTCAAGTATAGTTACAATGGCTGCCCCACCCTTCAAACCGAAACGCATTACTACTTCACGGCAGAAACAGGCAGGGTGGTGGTACCCACCCGCGCGGACTCACAAGAGGTCCTACCCCCAGTAATTACGCAAATTATAATTTTGAGGGTTTCATTTTTATTACACGATGTTATTCCTTCACCGTGGAAATCAATCGTGAACATTAAAATTTGTTGAGTACGTATTTCATTACAAAAATTGGTACCCGCCTGATATTCGACTACCGGTGCATCGCTCAACACCGGACGTCTTATCCGTTCGGCCACGACGAGTTTAAAAATATAAAAAAAAAAATTAATAAAAAATATAAAATATAAAAATTTCGGCGTTCATTTTTCGCGGCGAAAACAACTAAACTCATTTAATCACTGCACTATTCGCCGCGACTACCGCTCGACTCCGTGGCTTGCGCCGTCCTTATTCATGCATTTGTTTTGCTCGCCCGCCACATCGTAAGTCGCCCGCGCGATTCGCTCAGTACATTCCGCCGGTCGCTTCGCCGGTCGCCGGTGCGCGTGGCTTGTTAGGTACATTTCTATGCTCTTATTTTAGTCGCTAGACGCTTCGCCGTTCGCACCGCGCGAATATTCGTATCGGCGAATGTCCCGTGGCCAGGCTGTTAGAACAAGCTAAGATCGTTTATTCATATTTATCTACTAGCTTTTGCCCGCGACTTCGTCCGCGTGGAATAGTTACTTTAGCATAACGCTAAATTTTACCCGCGACTTCATTTACGTAGAAAGTGAAAATATTTTTGAGTAATAGAATGTTAAGGAGCTATTTAAGGTACCAAAATCATGCTTTCTAACTGACTTCAAAAGAGGAAGCTATTTTTTATCTATGTATGTTTGGAACCTCTAGGTCTGCGGCGGGACTTCGGTTCCCTCAGTATTTTGTACCGTATGTTCCATGGGGAGTGCTCTGAGGAATTGTTCGAGATGATACCGGCATCTTGTTTTTACCATCGCACTGCCCGCCATCGGAGTAGAGTTCATCCATACTACCTGGAGCCACTGCGGTCATCCACAGTGCGTTTCCAGGGGTGTTTTTTACCACGTACCATCCGGCTATGGAATGAGCTCCCCTCCACGGTGTTTCCCGAGCGCTATGACATGTCATGATTACATCTGAACAACTGCTATCCTATTATCAGAACCGCAACGCATAATATACTTTGCGGTATCAACTCGTGGAATCAATCCAAGCAGACATTATATAATATAAGCATCTGTTATATAGTATAAGCAGCAGCAGATGGGCAAAGATTATTTAAAAAAACTTCACATATTCAGTTGCCTATGTTTACGCGCGACAACGGTATGCAGATCGGCAAGCTGGACATAAAAATGTGAATTCCCATTGTATAGTTTATAATATCTGCCGACCCTTTAAAATGAACAATAAGCGTGAAGCTCCAATCATGTGTGAAGGTCTAAGTCGTTGTTGATTGATATTATATCGATTGTCGATACTTTGATTCGGTTCATAAAGCATCAATTAAATTTGGTTTCGCATATACGATTCTCTTAGTGAAATTTTTCAGTAATAAACTTTATGTTTAAGATAAGCATTTCTTTTAAGTTGCGTCATATCATAAACGGCATAAAAAACGGTTCGCGTGGTGACGTAATTTATCCCATAAAGTGACATCACTTAGATACGCGATTTTGGATTATAGATATATTCTATTTCTCTAGCTCTCTCAACAAATCATCATTATTAGTCTACACTTATTGACTACTGCGCATATGATGCTCTCAATTCTTGAGGTGACCCGAATGAGGTGAACTCATTCTACGACTGTTTTTCTCTCATAAAACTAACTGCCCTCAAAAATTCCTTTTATGATTTGCTCTGGCGTTTATTAATTTAATTTTATTATTTCCGGCGTTTTAAAAACTATTTTTAATTTATTTTCAATAGACAAGGTTTCATTAACAAACTCGTCAGAAAAGTGGTTTTAATTGTGTCTTAGATAGCCTCGGGAAAGCCGAAAAAAATATTAAACTACCATCACTGGAGAAAAAGTAGATACACAACGAAAAAAACGCGTAATAGTTATACGATGTATAATGCTCAAAAGAAAAGAATCGTGATATCAACTGTAATATATCGGATTTAAATCACATCAAAGTTTATTTGGTAAATTGATTCATTGTAACCTCTATGGTTAATTTTTCAACAGACATCTTCAATCAGTTTCAATTTAGCAATTTCAGTTTTTTAGTATAAGATAACGTTGTCATTTTTCGTACATTAAAGCTACCATTAGGGGTTTTCGAAACTGTTTTAATCTAAATATAAATAGAAAAAAGGTTTAGCTACGTTGAAAAATGCCTATTAAATATTTTCCAAGTGATTTTCAAAGTTCCCTTTGGATTGGATAAAACGTTTATTTATTTATTTTATGTTTGATTACTTTACGAACCTTTACCTAGCCAACGAAAACGTGCTTGTACATGATACACTCAGTCATTATCAGTCTAATGTCTGTAGATACCAGCCCGTACTACTTACTGTGCGTGGAGGTTTCCTATATATGATCACATTCAAATTGTATGAATATGTTTATTCGTAACGTGCGAAATAATGTTTTTTTTATATATTTATGGTGTTACGTACGATGAAGGACGATATGAGACTAAAAAGGTAAAATATTCGAATTAATTGAGGCCAAAAATAAGAAGTGTCAAAACTATCAGAGTACGACCAGTAAAAAGCAATAATTTCTTGAAATTTGATTCATATTCAATATGATTGAGCTGCATAAATACAGTCGTGTTTACGATTCAGTCGCGAAACATCAATGTCATGCTGTATAATGATCCAATTAAGATGTGATCGTTTGTAGGCGCATAATATAAATTGTCATTGCGAACTGGTTCGAAGGCTAAATACTATATTAGGTTTTGTATGTAACGTACTATTACATACAATTTCTTTCTACGATTTTGCGCTGTGCATGAGTATAGGTTCATTTATATGCATACAGTGTGCTTAGTGCGAGTTTTTTAACTTCTCGATCGCGTAAAAGTTAACTCAAATTTATATGGAATTGAAACAGCTTCACTTCGTTTGCCGCTAGGGGCGCTGTTGTTAACTTTTACGTTATCGAGAACGTAAAAAATTCGCACTAAGCACACAGAAGTAATCTGTGGACTTGCTAGCCGTGACCACGTTCACCTATTTACGCTAATGAGTCATATAGACAGCTACATTTTATGAATGGTACAACATAAAGTAGTAAAAATCCACAGTGCGAAATATTTATGAATGATAAAACTAGAAATGAGCAGGAAAGGAACTACAAGGGACACCACTACTATAAGTAAAAGCAATTGTTGCACTCTGGCCTAGTACCAGGGTATTGTCGTCGCTAATACCTATTCCATATCGGACTGTGTAAAAGATCGGCCACAGTGGTCCCAACAACCTGCCCAAACTCTTAGTTGAGATCCTCACAACAAGCAAACAAAACGGTTCAAATAGGATCCTAACTAGCCATCGCACTTCCAACACATCGGAGTCACGCTCATAGGATCATCGTGAACTCATTTCTCCCGGTTTGTGATCTCTCGCGGTATAGTGATTTCTCAGGAGCAAAAATGCGGTTTCGTGACCTTAAATCAGGTCACCAATAAATGCCTCACACGTTGTACACTATTTGAGCGTATGCTGCATCATATCTTCGTCCGCTCATCTACTTCTAACCGACGACGCTGTTTAGGAATTTTTTAAGCACTTGTGTCCAGAATGCACTTACTTCGCCGAGAACTATCTGTCCTGTGGTTTAGTTCATATGATAAGAAGCGTCATCTAACAATTAAAAATAAGGGAATAAGCAGTTCATACTATCAGCTGTCTTCAGGACTTCGTACTAGTTTGGAAAAGAACGAATGAATTAGAATTAGAATTTTGTTTGCACACAGAGAAACCAACGTAGAACTTGAGACATTTTTACTGTAAAATAGGTATAGACTAGTGTTAAATGTTTATTAAATTTTATCGACATCAGATTTCAATACTACCCTCGAATTCACGTTTAATACCGAAACGCTAGACTAAACAAGCTTATACGACACATCGAAAAGACATTCGAGACAAGAACAAGTTAGAACCTGACCCCGAATATCAAATAACTTTCACAAAGTGATACACAATATCCGATCGGGAATAGAACTAGGGAAACGTGGTATAGTTTTTTACCATTCCACCAATGAAGTGATTAAAACAAAGCGATCAATTTAATGATTTTGTGTTTTAGTTGCCTTCCAATCATTCGTTCGTTTTATATCCTATTCTACAGAAAAAATAGGGAACCATACACCTCATACCAACAAAACCAACACAGTAAATTATCAAACATCATGTGTCCACATATATTTATTATATCTTTTACATGTTGTATAAGAACAGCTACAGACTAAGCAGTACCTTGGTTTCTTTTCTCTATAGATTTATATTTACTAGATAAGCTCGGTCCGTTTGTCCATCCGATCATACACCGTTCATATTTGTCCACATTTAAACGGTATGCAGCGGCTTGGCTCTGCCCCTGTCATTGTTCACGTCCATAAGCGACGGTAACCACTTACAGGTGGAACGCGTGCTCGTTTTCCTACTAGGGTAGAAAATGATAATATTCCAATGTAATTTTCACCATCTTTAAAACTTTATATTTAACTTAAAAGTTCGCTATGAAGGAGTATATGAAGGATTAATGACAATACAATCTTCAACAATGTCTTTTATTGCCAACCCCGACAAGGATCAAACGGATTTAAAAAAAAATTAATTGTTTTTCTAGTTTTTGAACTAAATTTAGATATTATTCTTCTTCGATAGTTATTGATGAGTTAACGGGCTGCGAATATTTTTTTCACTTTTGCAAGAAAATATAATATATATAAAATATATAAACGAAAGAGAAAATCAATCTCGATGTTTTTTTTTTTTGCTTAGATGGGTGGACGAGCTCACAGCCCACCTGGTATTAAGTGGTTACTGGGCCCCTAGACATCTACAACGTAAATGCGCCACCCACCTTGAGATATAAGTTCTAAGGTCTCAAGTATAGTTACAACGGCTGCCCCACCCTTCAAACCGAATCTCGATAATATGTAATTTCAGTCAAATTTCAACATTTGTGCGGACAATAGTTATTACGTTTATTTATGGACTTCAAATATTGAATAGTCATAATCGAATATCGCGTGCTCGAAACGTGTCCAAGAATATGTTACAGTAATGCTCTCGCAAACTGACATCCACAATTAAATTATATTTGCATGCGAAACTTGTATAATAAAAATTTCACTTTCCATTCTATATATATAAACGTTCGACCGTTGTGGCGCGGCGCTATTAATTTATCGACGTGTGTTATTATTTCTTCTTTGACGCGAACGCTGACTTGAATACGATACAATTTATTTTAGTTATATAATGTTTTAGAAAGTATCTTCTTGAAATGTTTTTTCATCATGTCTTTCGATTTCTCACGTTCCAATAGTTGACATTTTAACAATGATTATTGACGTTTATCTATTCTTTTGTTATTAGTATAGAGGAACACTAGGATACTAAATTGATTTGACTTATTTACTTTTATTTTTATTGCTTAGATGGGTGGAAGAGCCAGCCAACCTGGTGTTAAATGGTTACTGGAGCCCATAGATATCTACAACGTAAATGCGCCACCCACCTTGCGATAAAGTTCTAAGGTCTCAAGTATAGTTACAACGGCTGCCCCACCCTTCAAACCGAAACGCATTACAGCTTCACGGCAGAAATATGCAGGGTGCTGGTACCTACTCGCGCGGACTCACAAGAGGTCCTAACACCAGTAATCTTTACGAGCGCTTTATGAGCTCGCACGGATGGGTGGGTACAACCGCCCTGTCAATTGTTGCCGTGAAGCAATAATCCGTTTCGGTTAGAAGGGTGGGGCAGCCGTTATACTGTAAAAACTGAGACTTAGAACTCATATGTCAAGGTGGGCGGCATTAACGTGGTTAATATCTATGGGCTGCGGTGGCCACTTAACACCAAATGATCCGTCAGCTCGTCCAGCCATCTTAACAATAAAAAAAGATACAAAACAAAAAAAATGACAAATTTAATTTTGTTATTGAGACGAGAATTCCTGGTGTCATTTGTATTCTGTTATCTGTAGTCCTTAAAACTTGAAAACGTGACTGCTTTACGGCGAAAATAAGCAGGATGGTGGTAGAAATGATAAATATAAAGGCAAAATTATTACACTTCGCTTACAAGCACATCTACAAATGCATAAAGAATACAATTAAAACAATTTAATGGCATGTGCTCATAGGCGTAAATGACGTCTATGAAAAATAAGAGTTGACCTAAAGGTTGTAAATACCAGGTCATAAAGTTCCAAAAAAAATTTTATACACTTCGTTATTCCTTTATCGTGAGGGTAGTTCGTGAACACGTCCTAAGCACGTTTGAATCATCGTACGTCCTTTGAAAAAATTTGAACACGCCTACGGGATATGAAAACTGGAATCGATTTTCCTTTAGACCGCTTCAAAATTACAAGTTTTATTGTTATCATTTACAAAATCAAAAGAAATTTACAAACAAACGGTCCAAAAGGCTAGTACATCCTGTCCGCAAGAGCCTTGGTACGTTTCGCCTACGTCATCATAAGGAGTTCCGTTAACTCGCATTCAACCCACGTTAATGTGTCGTAACACTTGTCACAGGGCCGTCATTGTTGTCTTCAATATCAACTTCCTGGCCGCAATGCGTGCTTAATGTAAATTCTTATATGATCGGGACGGGGCAACGCAAAGCCGCCGTCGTCAAAACATGTCTTGTGAATAGTTTCACCATTAAAACTAGGAACAAATGATATCCCCCCCCCTATTCGCTGGTAGCTTAAGAGGCTATTCCAGCTACGCCCGGACGGCGAGCTCACGGGTTCAACCTGGGAGAATATGCTAACACTAACCCTAGCAAGAGTAGTGCTTCGCAGAATCTACCACCGGATCGGAATCTCGATCAACTGAGAAGATCCGGCGGGAAACTCAGTGGGCTGTGTCTATCTATGGGTTAATTAGCTCGTCGAGCTCTTCGTCGTGATCAACGACTTCGACAAGGAAACAAATGATGTTAGCACATTGCCGTCCGCGCGTCTCGTAAAAAAATATTCGCGTGGTGTCTGTCGGCAAGGCTAATTCGGATCCCTTGGCATGTCGCCGGCCGTTCTTGACATTATCGGGAAATTATAAATTGTTAGGTTTTACTAATTTCATCGTTAGTTCTCATAAGTTCTCAACCCTGTTTTTGTGCTTTCATGAAATTTGGAAGGTATACATACGTAAATGAATAGAAAATTTGTTTGTTTTACATTTTGAACTGAAACTTCTTTAGGCGCGTTGAGAGTAAAACTTAACTCGCGACAGATTCGTTACGGCTAGAGAGAAAATATACAATTTATGACTTCTTAGGAGCGTCTCGGGAACCACTCGACCTTGGAGAGAGGGAGAAAGCGTGCTAGGTTATTTCTCTTATACACATGTTTACGGGTGTCGGTCACTAGGTGGTTTGTTGTTAGTTTCTCATTGCTCCTGTAGATGGCAGTAACATATTAACTATCTTATATTTTATTTTTAATGAAGGATTTAAAAATAAAGAGAATATGTTTCTATATTAAAATATATCTATATATATAAAAATGAATTGCTGTTCGTTAGTCTCGCTAAAACTCGAGAACGGCTAGACCGATTTGCCTAATTTTGGTCTTGAATTATTTGTGAAAGTCCAGAGAAGGTTTCAAAGGTAGATAAATATGAAAATGCTCGGAATTAAATAAAAATAACAATTTTGTTTTTCCTTTGATGGTGGTCACAGGTGGTTTTTCCTTTGATGGTGGGACTATCCTTGGATGGTCCCCCGTCCGGTGGATTCCTTTTGTTTGTTTCAAGTTTATTTATGCAAAAGTTTAGGTCTTTTATTTATCGATCGAGGCACTACGAAGTCTGCCGGGTCAACTAGTATAATATAAATGGTGAAGACGTCGTATCACTTATAAAAAGCATTCCCTATTAAAAGAGAAATTTGATTTAAGGATGAAAAATGAATAAAACCGCAATACTACACACCGCAAGAGAAGTTTCACTTTAACGTCGTTTTCGATGTTTTACGCCTTGTTTTTTTTTTTTGTGGAAACGAAGAAATAATTAACAACTTATTTTTGCTCTGGTATTTAGTTTCGATGCTGTTGTTTTGTCGCGAGCTGATTCCGAGTGTTGTTTTGTTCGAAAATAGACTTTAACGCTATTGAGTAAATGATGTAAAACGTTTGTCGGCATTCCTCTTAAGTAAAATACACACTAAAATTTCGAGATGCGATTCTAAATTGGTTCGATGACCCCTTATTCTGTAATCTTCCGTCTGAATCCGTATAATCGAATATAATATTTCGCGTTATCGTCCTTAATAAATCTAAACTACACTTTTTGATAAAATCGATTTGATGTAGAAGTTGATATATATTTTTTGTAATTGATCGATATCTAACCAGCAACATACAGATAACGTGAGTGAATTATGAGTGTAGGTACTTCAATATGAGTTTCGTCATATAGTCCGTCAAGAATAATAAAATATTGGTCAAAGGAGATGCCATTGTAAACGAAATGGTGATATATTTTAAAGTGCTCTTAATTGACGAGACCTCTATGAACTTATGAACCATTTAATTTCTTGCAGGTTATAATTTTATCTCTGCTTAAGGATGTTATGTTGTTGACGTTGTGGTGTTTGACTGTTAACTGGTGTGCTACAATAGTTTTTCGATTTTAAGGGTATCATATTCGCAGTTGAGATTTCGACGTCATTCTCAAAGAGGAATATGGGAAGATGATTTATTCACAAAAACAAAAGTTTTATGTACCAATTTTTGTTCTAGATGAAATCCTCGCGATGCCAGACAAGCACAAGTTCGATTCTCGAACCTACGTCAAACCGAAGAAACGCCCCCAAAGGCCGAGCATCCAAAATATAATGGAGGTTTCCAATCCACCTTCTCTCTCGCCGAGTCCTTCGGTGAATGTCAACAAGTATTTGACATATAACAAGTACAGCATGCCCCTCGGGCCGATCAGTCCAATGATAAGGCTGAAGACATTCAACGTGGATACTAACACTGAAAACAGCAGTGTGGTCAAGGAATACGCTATGAAGCGAAGGAGCTTGGTGCAGGATGATGATCCTCAGGTAAATAGTTGTTACACGATATTACTATTGTATTATATTACTGTTGAAGTCGTCGTGGCCTAAAGGATAAGACGTCCGGTGCATTCCCAATTTTTCTAATGAAATACGTATTCGGTAAATGTTCACGATTGACTTCTACGGTGAAGGAATAACATCGTGTAATAAAAATCAAACCCGCAAAATTATAATTTGCGTAATTACTGGTTGTAGGACCTCTTATGAGTGCGCGGGTAGGTACCACCACCCGGCCTATTTCTGCCGTGAGGCAGTAATGCGTTTCGGTTTGAAGGGCGGGGCAGTTGTTGTAACTATACCTGAGACCTTAGAACTTATATCTCAGGTGGGTGGCACATTTACGTCGTAGATGTCAATGGGCTCCAGTAACCACTTAACACCAGATAGGCTATGAGCTCGTCCACCCATAAAAGCAATATAAAAAAATGGTGCGTGTACTTATGTACGCGCGTAAGAAGTTATACTTTATTTTTATAAAATTTATTTCTTTTTTTTAAATATCAAATAATAAATAATAAATATTTAACGTTAATAATTTAATAATATATAGTATAAATTATTTTAAATAATAATTTTGTCATTTATATTACTAAAAAATTAATGCTAATAACACTTTTTTTTACGAGTGTACATGCGCGAAAGTTCACCTGCGGCTATGTTCAGACTCGCCAAGTTACGTTGGTCGTATTGTAATGAGCTATTTAATGGGCAACTTCATTCTGTTAATTTTGTGTCACGGTGCGCGCGCGCATCGTAAAATTTCACTCTCATCAATTTTTCATAATGCGCCTAAAGAAGTATAACTTCAAAAAACTCTCCAACCGTATATATTCCATATGATAACTGAGAGATTCCTGTAACAAAACAAGGATAGAGCTACAATTATTCGACGATCTCACAGTCTAATTAAATTTTATGTTGCTCACATTTCTTACTTTGTAGTTGGACGTGTAAAACGATAAAACTTCACGTACAGCGCAAAGATTACAGCGAGTATGAAAATATTATGTTGTTCTAAACACACCTGACTCACGATTCTTCTACAATACTATTATTGTTAAGTGTACTTGTACAGTTGCGCAAACAAGATTCCGTACTTATCGCTGTTTTCAAAATATCCATTAGTTTCGAATCAATTCAGCTGTAATTTTAGATGGAACAAAAATATTGTTGAAACCGTCGCGTCGTACGTCCGAGGCTCTCGTGATTCGAATGAATGGTTTTGAAATTAAATGGGCCTAGATAGACATCAAAAATTCGATTGACCCAGTCCGTTTGTTTACTGGTGGTAGGACCTCTTGTGAGTCTGCGCGGGTAGGTACCACTGCCCCGCCTATTTCTGCCGTGAAGCAATAATGCGTTTCGGCTTGAAGGATGGGGCAGCCGTTGTAACTATACTGAGACCTTAGAACTTATACCTCAAGGTGGGTGGCGCATTTACGCTGTAGATGTCTATGGGCTCCAGTAACCACTTAACACCAGGTGGGCTGTGAACTCGTCCACCTCTCTAGCAATAACAAAAAGGATATGTATATTAGCCAATGCAAACATCGAAGCATTGAGAGATTTTTTCTTCCTATTCGCTGGTAGCCTAAAGGGCTATTAAGGCTACGGTCGGATGAGTAGGTTAGCTTACGGGGTCAACCTGGGCGAGTTTGCTAACACTAGCCCTAGCTAGAGCAGTGTTTCATAATCTACAACTGGATCGCAATCGAGACCCTTTAAGAAAATCCGGCGAGAAACTCAGTGGGCTGTTCGAAACAAGTCTATAGTATTACAGAAACATTGTGGGCTTGTATACTATTCATCGGATCGCAATGAAAACTACTCCGTTACTTTGTATGAAACGTGACGTGCGGGTAACAATCAATTGCATAGTTTCTCATAATTTCTCGATTGTCATGGCGAAGCAAGCAAGCAATGTTTGTATACATGTGTGTCGTCTATGCGCTCCTAATTGTGATCCAATTTTGTACAGTTGTTCTTGGCGCATCAGAGACTATTTCCGTCATCTGGCATCTGTAGTGCTTGCTATCAGTTGAATTTAAAGGAATCTGTTTTCATAATATTAGCGATAATGACAGCAAACTACGATTGAGTATCAATAGTAATCAACAGTGTGATTTTCAGATAACAAAAATAATTGTAAACTAAGCTCATTTACGCATACAAAATACTGAATCGTTAAGAGGAAACTAGAATTTGTATATGTAAAAGTAACAACCGGTGTGATGGTCTCTCCATGAACAATGGGACTCGAATTAATCTTTTTACCAAAATGTCTTTTTTTTTATTGCTTAGATGGATGGACGAGCTCACAGCCCACCTGGTGTTAAGTGGTTACTGGAGCCCATAGACATCTACAACGTAAATGCGCCACCCACCTCGAGATATAAGTTCTAAGGTCTCAGTATAGTTACAACGGTTACCCCACCCTTCGAACCGAAACGCATTACTGCTTGACGGCGGAAACAGGCGGGGTGGTGGTACCTACCCGTGCGGACTCTCAAGAGATCCTACCACCAGTGATTACGCAAATTATAATTTTGCGGCTTTGGTTTTTATTACACTATGTTATTCCTTCACCGTGGAAGTCAATCGTGAACATTTGTTGAGTACGTATTTTATTAGAAAAATTGGTACTCACCCGCCTGCGGGATTCGAACACCGGTGCATCGCTTCAACACGAATGCACCGTCTTGTCTACAGAGTAACTGTCAAGTGCCTTTTTTATTTCTAAATTAATTTAATGATATTTAGAATCTTTCTAAATTGTGCGGAAATTTCCCGTTTAAGACATCCACCTTTTCAACACAATAAAATAATGCAAACGTAAACTATTTCCTTTAAAATTTATCATCATCGGTACATTTTTAATTAATGGATATACTTTACTAAGAGCATTCAGTACACAAAAAGAATACGTGTTTTAATTAAATTTACTGGCAACAATATCGGGCACAGGCATTACGTAAACAGCAAGCTAAACTTAGATTTTAATCAGACAGTACAAATTATCGGAGCTCATTGAACTTTCGATGTTTTGATAACAAGACACGTTTCGCATTTAACTTATATTAGTCTGTTAAATATCTGATTGTAGGACGTGTGTGCTGAACTTGTACATGGAGCCATACGTAATGCTTATTTTCTGCGATGCTAAAAGTGCCTTAGTTATAAAAGGAAATTATCGTGGTGAGTAAATTAACCCAGAGACACAGCCCACTGAGTTTCTCGCCGGATCTTCCCAGTGGGTCGCGTTTCCGATCCGGTGGTAGATTCTGCGAAGCACTGCTCTTGCTAGGGCTAGTGTCAGCAACGTCGTCAGGCTTGAGCCCCGTGAGTTCACCTACACGTTCGGTAACGCTGATATAGCTTCTCAAGGGTATCAGCATAGGTAGGGAAAATAACAAAAAAAAGTGGTCTAAAAAGTATCTATTGATACAGCTCCCGTTTCTCGAATCGCGTAAAAAGGTATAATTTCATTGTAAAAAAAGATCGTACCTGACTGACATGTGTTCACGAATCACTTCTAAAATGAAGGTAGGTAGGTATAACGACGTGTAATGAAAATATCTTTTGCGTAATCACTAGTGGTAGAGCAAATTTTATGAGGCAGAACGAATAGGTACTTTCTAAGTAGGTCTTTCCTTCTTTTGGTCTTCCTATCATACTGGTCGTTACTATTTCTGCCGTTGTAATGTTGTGTGCTCCAGTTTGATGGGTTATATGTTACTACAGAGACTTGTATCTCATCTCCAAAGTTAGGTAACAGCATTCACGTTCTAATGTCTATGAGTGCCATAGTTTTAATTCGTTATTTCTTTACTGATATGATGAATGAACGAGCTTACGGCCCAACTGCTGTTTAATAGTTACCGAAGCCCATAGACAAAACTGCCGCCACTTGAATCAAGAGTTTTAATTTTCAGCTCTTCAGCTCCTTTCAGTCGTACGGCTGTACGACACCCTTCAAACCGGACCGCATTAATGTTTTGTGGCAGAAATAGGCAGAGCGGCGGTACCTTCCGCTTCCGGTTCTAAAAACGCCTTGCCAGCACTAAATAATCTGAACTGTGCCAATATAAACCTAAAAAATATTAAGAAAATAAGTTCATTATATCGTTTTACTCACTGATTTGTTTATTTAGCACATTCTTAAAATAAAAGTACATTGAATCACAACACTCACAAGTGCACCGTTATGACGTCAATCGGTGACGTATAATGTCATAGGTGCAAAAATATCTCTCCTTCCGACACACGCTTACATAACCGACGCGAATTGATCTTAATATTTAGCTTGTTTTATTTAAGGAATAATAAATGAAAACATTACGTATGTTTCGCTCGCACTTATCGTGCTTTTTTAAACATGATTTAGAGGTGTTTATGTATGTGAATTGTTACGGTAAAGTGGGTAGGTAGGTAAACATTCTAAATATAATACTGTATAATAGTTATTTTTTATAGATATAATTTTTTATACACATTTCATTGCTTATGTTTCTTACATGGTTGGCAACTACTTATTGTATGGTAAGTATAGGCCACTATTACAATACAATTAAGGAGCTAAGAGATCCGCGAAGTCCTTTTGGCCTTGGGGTTAACAATTCTGAACATCAAAACTATGAATGAATGAATGAAAATTCTTTATTTCACAAAATAGTGTACAGAGGCGAACTTAACGCCATGCAGGCATTCTCTTCCAGCTAACCCTCGTTGATGAAGGTAATACATGGCGATAATTCAAAGAATTACAGTAGACATGAGTAAAATGAACACTGGGTTATAAATTACATTGCCAAAACAAATACATATAGACATACATACAAATATATACAAAGATACATAGATAAGAAATATATACCAAATAAAATAAATTATATAACCCACAACATACTACAAAACAATCAAGCTATCTGTGTTTTGAAAAAGAGATCATGTATGTACTATAAACTATGTGTTATTAAAGTATGAACCCGTAAATATTCTGATACATTTTTTTCAGTTGGAAGACGCTGATATCACTTTAGGTCCGGAGAGGTCGGGTCGGCCTTCCATCGAGTCAGTTTCATCAAAGCCCATCAACATAGACTACTCTCAGCCGGCGCATAATCTTCACAACACGTTCAATAAGTATGTTTTTATTCTCTAGTTGATTTGTATTAAGTTTACTCAGATCGGCGCAGGGGCTACGGTGGCATTGTTGCAATGTGCACGTCTATTTTATCTAAATTTCGAACTGCCATAAGTCGTTATTATTCATAAATCGCTGGATGAAATCCGGTTCGAAGGACCAATCATTAGGCCCTAACGGGAGCTAGTCAAAAGCAGTGTAGTTATTGTAAATTTTTTATTGGCTGTCGCGCACTGGAGTGGTCCTAGGTACGAGAAATTACACCGACAAAGACAGTATAAATTTGAATTTAAGTCACATGAGTTTCTGTGATCTGTCAAAATAACACCTAAGTTTAGTATAAGTAATCAAGTTCGAAAATTGTTTGTAATTTGAAACTCACATGTAATGTATAATGAAAACCTTTACGCACTCAGGGGACTGTCAAATATAATTAACGAACGCGGCAGCCTGAATATGTACCAGAGTGGTGACTCCCTGATGCGGATGTCACCTCCGAGTCTCGTGTCGTCGCTAGTCATGGAGAGTTCTGGAACCTTCAACCCTGAGTCTATGGAAAGCAGGAAATCAATCCCGTCATACAGAGATTCAGGTAAGAATTCAGACACTACAGATTGTTCTGGGGAGAAGAATCGCGTGTTAGGCGCTGGGGTTCGGGATAAATAAAATTCCACCAAAGTACAACTAAAAACCTGTAAACCTGTAACACTTCACAAACAGTTTAAAATTCTCAATTCGCTTCAGATGATCCGTTCGCTGTTTCGCTTCGAGTAGTTCCGATTACTGACTGACTGCGTGCCATCTCTGCAACGCTTTTATAGTCGATACCTCATCCCTAGAATTATCGAGAATATTCCACACATCTCTAGTATTATGTTTCCGCTATCTGACAATAGATGGCGTTGTACTTCTCGAGCGTTTTAGGTGCTACTAGATCCTTCTATATTCGTTCGACTATTCGGCGATAGATGGCGTTACTCTTACCGGCGTAACATTATTTTAACGCCTGTTAATACTTGCAGGGCTCCCCACGTCGGGCCGCGACAGCATCGACCCAATGATGACGAGCATGACGCTCAGCATACTCGACGAGAAAGATATGAGCACCAGCTTCCTCTCACAAACCACCTACCCGGACAACGACAGCTTAATGGATTCTCTGCCACCCAGCCTCGTCAGCTCTGTTAACTCATCCTACATAGTTTCCAACACTTCGAAGCCTAGAGACAACACCGATTCAAACATCTTCAGTTCGGCGACCTTCACCCATTTAGAACAGTCCGAAAGATTATTAACGAGCAGACCGCGATGTCAGCTGTACAACAGTATCACGAAACGCGAATCCGGCTTGAGGAATTCTGAGAGCTACACGAAAGCCCGCGAGGAGGCGTGTCAGATCGACGGCTCTAAAGTTTTGAACGAGAACACCGACAAGAAAGACTCCCCGAAGTCCGCAAAGCCGGGCCCGGAGATGGCCGAGACGATCACGCTGCACTACTCCAATAACAAGTTCCGGAGAGACAATGACGCGGAAAAGGAGAACTTTGAGAGAGACGACGCTTTCTACAAAGACATGGGCTTACAGAAACCTGATGACGTCGGCAGAAATAGTTTGAATGTTACGTTAGGGAAGCAAGAACTAAACGAGATCATACAGGCGCGGCAGAAGCTGTCTCTGGCCAGGAAGGCGTTGCCCACGGAATCGGACCGCGCCCCACCAGAACGGCAAGCCGACCCGGCTATCAAAACGATTCAGCTGCCGAACCAAACGATCACGGTTCCCCGCCAGAGTATGGAGAACGCTTCGGAGCTTCTGTCGAGGCGGAGAGCTTTGAACAACGGTTGCGGTCAGGAGGAGGTTGCTAGGGAAACGCCAAAACGTAACGCCACCTTCAAGAAAGCGTCGCCTAAAGCGAACGCGATGGACACTACCGTCGTATACGTAAAGGCTGACGAGAACCAAAAAATGATCGATATCAATTCGGCCACGATGAACCTCATCGATTCCAGTGAGAGGACGCTGCAGCAAGAGGTAGGGGTATGTGTGATTTGTGTTGTCCTTTCTAAATAATTTTCTTAACCTATTACTCAAAATCTAGCCACTAGATGGCAGCAATGGTAAATCTAAGTGCCCGTCCGCTTTGCTGGGCGTTTAAAATTAATATTATTTTTCACCTCCACAAAGATTCTAATTGTTAACGCCCCCGCAACTGGTGTAGGGAGTCCAACACTCATTAAATATTAGCCTATCCATTAAGTACATGTATTTTCTACATGGATACCAAGTTTCAAGTCAATCGGATGCATGGTTCAGTAGTTCTAAATGTTCTAATGGAACATTCGTAAAAACCACTGTAGATTTATATATTATTATAGAAATCGATTTTCTAATTGTCGTCGTCTAATTTCAGGAGTGGGGTTTACAAGAGAGAGCGATGGTTGGTTCGACGGAGAGCACCGACACAGGGACCTTTAGCTCGTCAAGTCCGCCGGACTGCGCGCCACACGACGTGCCACTGCATGATCCGCGTGAGCTATATTTTTATTTTTTTTATTGCTTAAATGGGAAGACGAGCTCACAGCTCACCTGGTGTTAAGTGGTTACTGGAGCCCATAGACATCTACAACCTAAATGCGCCACCCACCTTGAGATATAAGTTACCACTTGGGTAACTGGAGCCTGGTAGGACCTCTTGTGTGTCCGCACGTGTAGGTACCACCACCCCGCTTATTTCTGCCGTGAAGCAAGTAATGCGGTTGGGTTTGAAGGGTGGGGCAGCCGTTTAACTATACTGAGACCTTAGAATTTTTATCTCAAGGTGTGGCTTACGTTGCAAATTTCTATAGGTTCCGGTAACCATTTAACACCAGCTGGGCTGGGAGTTCGTCCACCCATCTGTGCAATAAATAAAAAAAAAAGAACGCATTAAACTGGGGGGCTATCCGTGCGCCTGTAACCTCAAACCAAATAATAATATTCCAGGTACACAAATAGCATCAACTCCCCTGATGCCGCTAAGGAGAGGAGCGCAAAACGACTTATTAAACTTGCACAGTACAATATCACCAATATACGACATGCTAGACGACAAATCGTACACCAAAGTGCCGGTTACCGACTCGCCTATGGAACGTACATACGACATGCACAACACGACGGTGGTCAACAGCGCTACCATGATCAAGAAGACATCGGCCAAGAGAGATATCCTCGCCGGCAAGACGAGTCCAGATAAGAAGGGTAACGCTTCTCCACAGAAATCGCCGCCCAGAAAGTTTTCTCCTACCAATACAGGTGATTATCGAAAATAGTCTTTAAGAACGCTTTACATAAAGTCGTTTTTATTCTCGGCTTCATTGAACGATGAATATCAAACTATAATACTTAGCTGCGCAATGTTGTAGTTTAATTTAATAAATGCTTACTAAGATGGAGCTTCAACGCGAAAGACATTCATAAGACATAATACTTATATACTCATAGAAAACAGTTATATGAATTTTGTTGTTTTTTTTAGCAACTAAGTAAAGGCGCTTCATTTTTGTGAGATTTTTAATCTGTGCCGCTTTAGTGTTGCCATTAACACCAATAACTAATTTGATTAAAAATAATAAATCGAAAAAAAAATCGATTAAAGTACAGATTACGAATCTAGTTTAAAATATCATCATGGCACGATCACACGTCATCGGCACGTTTTTTATTTTATATTTTTTTAGTATCGTACGGTTCAATGATACCACCGGCCGCTGTCCCGAGAAAGACAAACCTGCCGACCTCCAAGTTGAGGCAATATAGTTCCCATAGAGAACTGAGTAGGATACCTGGTGAGTCTAGTATATTCTAAAATGTTAATAAAATAAAAAACAAAACACACAATCGTTCCCAAAGTAGGTTACGGAAACTAGAAACTTGTATAAATGCATGTAAGTAATATTATATAAAAAAAACACTCAGGTGAAGAGCAAACAATCTTGTTTGTCGCAAAAATGTTTCTTCGCCACCTAGTCAGTCAATCATGAACTAATCTGAATATTACATATTATATATAACCTATATGCTTCGATTCGATTTGTTGTTTGATTTGAAAAGGATAAAAGGCAAATGTATTTAAACAAATACTATTACCAAGTCGTATGATTGCTTCAAAACTTTTTTTTTTTTAATAATGTCTGTCTGCGATTAACACTGCCTGCTTTAATTTTTTGTGACGCGTTTTGAGGTGAGGTACATGTGATATTTATAATCGCGCGACAAGATATATATTCGGTCACCTTAAAAAATATTTATTACAGGCAACACCGCGGGCTCGTACGCTCCGCGCGGCGCGTCGGGTCGCACGATGGTACGCCGCGGCGTGTACGCTTCGAACCCGGCGCTCAGCCCCACCACTTCCAACGCGCCCGTTGCCTCGGAATCCTACACGCTGCCCGAACCTCAGGTGAAATAACTAAACTTTATCGAACTCGGATGATTACACGGGCAGTGCTATTGCGACGCCTCTTGCGGGAAATCATTGGGGTGTGTTCACGAATACTCGTAGTCGACATCCGCTTAGGAAGCCATTTATTATTAGGACTATTAATGTCATTTAGGTAAATATAACAGATTTGCTCTCCTGTCAGTTTAATTTAAAACGTGACGACAAATGAATTATTTTGCCAGTCTTAGTATCCAGTGCATTTTATTATAAACATTTTAAGAAGTATATTAAAATATTGCTTACCTATTTATTTTTGAAGTTTTATTAATTTTTACGCTATTGGAAAAACATATCGACATCCAATGTTAGCGTACGACGACATCACATGTAAGAAATAATTTAATTCATGCTATAGATCGTATATTAAGGTTCGAGGCTATAATTATTATTATTTATCAGTAAATCTATGTGTAATTTTTTTCTTCTGAACATTGATTTTTTGCGAAGTTGCTCACACTGATCCTAGCAAGAACAATGCTTCGCAGAATCTACCACCGGATCGGAAACGCGACCCGCTGAGAAGATTCGGCGAGAAACTCATTGGGCTACATTTTAACTTTAACTTGGTTGAAGTCAATTAGTATAAATTCTTACGTCCGTACGTAAGACCACACATGTTTTTTGATTGTTCATACGAGCCATGTGTACACGTGTCCGGGTCTATCGTAGTAGCGATCGAAGAAGTTAACAGTCGACTATACTGTAAAAGATTCCGTTCGGTAACGACCATCATTTAGATATCTAATTTTATACTTTAAAATATAAATATTTCAGAAGATAGAAGACAGACCGAGACCTGTGTTGACGACTCCGCCCGCCCTGGTCAGGCAGGGTACGGAGACGTTGCGCAGGGACCGACCTCAGAGCCAACTGGTGGCGCCCAGAGACGTGAGTCACCTGTGTGCTTAGTACGAGTTTTTAACGTTCTAGATATCGTAAAAGTTAACTCAACTTCGTATGGAGTTGGATGCGGCATGCGGTAGGCAGCGGCTTGGCTCTGCCCTTGGCATAGCTGAAGTCCATGGGCGACGGTAACCACTCACCATCAGGTGGGCCGTATGCTCGTCTGCCTACAAGGGCCATTAAAGGTAAGGACGTTTGCTTACGTTTGCCGCTAGGGGCGCTGTTGTTAACTTGTACGTTATCGAGATCGTTCAAAAGAACACAGAGCCATGTGTTGCCTTATATAACATTTAATACAGACTGAAGATGTGAACTTAATAAAAATCATTCTCATTTTTGGATATTATTATATTTAAAAAAAGGTTAACTTTACAAATGTCAAATACTTAAAACTTAATTCATATATAATATTAATTGCGTATTTATTTAACGCCATAGAACATCATAATAATAATATTTAAATTTTGCTTTTACTGTTGTGGTGATGGTACATTCAATGTTTTTTGTTTGTTTTAAACATTTATCTTCATTTGCTTATTTGTCTATAACTAATTGTTCTCGTTGGTACATTTCTCAAGAAATATATAATGCTGATTTGATTTTGAAGCTAGTCGTAATAGTCTTTGCATTGTCTGAAATCCTCTCTGTGGTAGATTTGAAGATTCTTGCGAGGGAGACAAAGTCATATTCCTTTCTTTTTCTAACAAGAATCGTTGCACAGAAACATGGAAAGCAAATTAGCTGAACCCTTAATGAAAATAACTAGATACCGTAGGTAGTGTTATGAGTTACCACGGATCAGTCAGACAGTTATGCTCACATCTGCTGCGGGACAATCATGCATTACCAATTGAATAGTAAAATAATCTCTACAACATTACTGTTATGATTTATAACAACATATATTTTATAACAACATTGAGAAATAAGGCTATTTACTTTTTGTATAGACTTTATGGCCTTGTAATTAAGCCAAGACTTATATTTCCTTCTTATATTATGTTATAACATGAAATGTGTTTAATATGAGACTTTAATCAATTGGGATGAACTGACAACTGGTTATTTGCTGAGATTCCTTCAGTGTAGATTTTCGATGAACTCAAGAAGCTTCGTCTCAGCGAATTTGCTTCATTTTCCCGCACTTAAAATATGCGAAATGATTAATAAACCTCCATTATTACACATTTAATCCGCCAAAGAGTCCATGAAATTACAGATTATATTATGACGGCATAGATTATATTTTGATTTTTCTTATAATCGTATTGCAAATAAATTATTGTTAGTCTACAAAGAAGGATGCATAATAATATGTTAAAATTGAAATTCGAAGCTAATGTACCAACGTCAACATAAGAAATGTCGTTAACAATATTAACTCGATGCGTGTGTGCGGATGCAGCTCCGGTCGGGGCCGGGCAGCGCCGTTCCCGTCTCTATGAGGAGCCATATGCCTGTGAGTGTTTGTCCTTCTCATTGGTGGACGGATCGCTTTACTTCCGAAGACGTTCGAAAATTAATTGCAATCACTGTACTGTCTATATGTTTGTAGGGCTATGTAAATTTACGTGTTCGATGAATCAGTACAGTTTGCTTAGTGCGAGTTTTTTAACGTTCTCGATAGCGAAAAAGTTGGCTCGTATTTGTATGGAATGAGGTAGTTTGCCTTCCTTTGCCGTCAGGGGCGCTGTTCCAACTGCATACAAAATAGGGTTAACTTTTACGCTATCGAGAACGTTAAAAAACTCGCACTAAGCACACAGATCTAGAAAACTTTAGAGCTCGTTCTTTTTAGAATTTTTTATAGATATATAATATTGATGACCGTGCAAACAGTGACATCTTGAAATTTTATGTTTTATGTACCGATCTTGTTCACGAAGTTTACGATTTGATAATTAAGTCATTATTAGGATATTGGTTTGTTTTAAAGGAAAATGAACATTGCTATATTTTTGTTATTGGGACCTATAGGCATCATCACGTCAAAAGCCGCCAATTCTGTATTATAATTGTGATAATCATTTATATCATAATTATGTCTTTTAAAGGACGCATTGAATTGTCTTCATTGACAATCATATTTGTCATGTTAAAACTCTATCATTTACTGTCTCATGTTTCATTCAGCGTGGAACAAATATTCAAGGTTGAACCGCCGTTATGACGCATTGGACTAGACCAATGTTTGGTTGTATCAAGTTCGATTCCTTTATCTTATTATATATCAAAGCTATTTAAAAAAAACCTTTTATATTGATTTCTGCGTAATACGTTATACAGAAACGGAAATAAATAAATAAATAATTTAAATAATTACAGCCACCAACCACAAGGCCATATTCGACGGCGGGCGCGTCGCAATTTCGGGTGTCGAGGCCGGCGTCCGGACCTCCGACGCACAAACACGTACCCGGTAATTAATGCATATACATATTTTATCTATATATTAATATGTGAAGCAAAAACTTTGTAGCTCCTTTTTACGAAAATTGCGCGGACGGAGGAGTATGAAATTTTATAGAGAGGGAGTGCAGAATGTTAATATTTTTTCAAATAGTAGGCATGCGTGTGCGTGTCAAATATATGGTTGTTATTTGTAATGTTTTAAAAATGTTAATAAAAAAATGTAATTTTTTAAATTGATTTAATGTATTCTTTATGCATAATTTAAAAAAAAATATTAGCATTCTGCACCCCTCCTCTATATTCTCTACTAGCGACCCGCTCTCGCTTCGCTTCGGAAACATTAAAACATACACGAAACCAAAAAAAAAAAATTAAAAAAAATTAAAAAAAGTAGCCTATGTTCATCAGGGACAATGTCGGCTTCTAATGGAAAAAGAATTTTTCAAATCGGTCCAGTAGTTTCGGAGCCTATTCGAAACAAACAAACAAACAAATCTTTCCTCTTTATAATATTAGTATAGATAGGTGAGCGAAATTTCGTACTCCTCCGTCCGCGCAATTTTCGTAAAAAGGGGTACAAAGTTTTTGCTTCCCGTATTAAAATATATGTAGATGTCTGTATGTTGGTTACTTAATCAGGTATATTAGACGGTTTCTGATTTAACCACTATTAAAGGCGGATTAATGGAAGCAATAGTAGCCTATAACGTATCTTCTGATAGTTGCTGAATTAATGATGTAAGACCATGTGTCTGGCTTGACTCTTCCAGCGGCTCCGGTAGTGGAGCAGCCGCGGCCGGCGTCGGGGGCGGAGGCGCGCGTGTCGGCGCTCCCGCGGCCCTCGCGGCTGCCGGCCCCGCGACGGGGACTGCGGTAAATATACACTTTTTTTTTTATTGCTTAGATGGGCGGACGAGCTCACAGCCCACCTGGTGTTAAGCGGCTACTGGAACCCATAGACATCTACAATGTTAATACGCCACCCACCTTGAGATATAAGTTCTAAGGTCTCAAGTATAGTTACAACGGCTGCCCCACCCTTCAAACCGAAACGCATTACTGCTTCACGGCAGAAATAGGCAGGGTGGTGGTACCTACCCGTGTGGACTCACAAGAGGTCCTACCACCAGTAAAAATATATGAATACATATAATATATATGAATATACCTTCTCCACTTTCAAAAACAACTCAGTGGCACCCCTAGGGCGTTTTTTTGCATAGTTGGGTGGATGAGGTCACAGCCCACCTGGCGTTAAATGGTTATCAGAGACCATGGAAAACTACAACGTAATGCCGCCACCCACTTTGAGATATGCGTTCTAAGGAGTAGTTACAACGGCTGCCCCGCCCTTCAAACCGAAACGTTCCCTACCTATTCTGATAGTCTTGAGAGGCTGTATCAGCTTTACCCTAGCGTGTAGGTGAGCTCTTGGGGCTCAAACCGGAAGTGTTGCTAACACTGGCCCTAGCAAGAGCAGTGCTTCGTAGAATCTACCGCCGGATCGGAAACGTGACCCACTGAGAAGATCCGGCGAAAACTCAGTGGGCTTGCTGTTCACTGGCAATAAATACATATATACAGTTGAGTGACGAAGTCGTTTGTGTGGACAGGCCCCCATCAGCGTACTCCGTGGCGCCGGCCGGGGACGTAGATCATTACTGACATTTGTCCTGCTGTGCCAATATGTTGGCCAGGACACGAGACTAGCCCAGTCCTCACTAGACTTATGTAGTTAATAAAACATCTCGATCCCTGATTCAGTAAAAAAGAGGGTACATAGATGTTTTATTACCTACACAACTTCTAAGTTTCAGAGTATAATTAAATTATTTGTATTAAATCAACGCGACTGAACCCTTAAAATTCTTCCTCACTTTGATTATTGTGAATAATAAAAATGTTAATGATGTTATGTATGTATGTAAATCGTCTAATGATATTTGTCTAAGTGTGATGATGAAACGTTAAATTTTAGTTCGCGTACGTTCGTTTTTCGTGTCTGTTGTATTAAGGGTGACATCTGGCGGTCTTGCCGCGCAACTAAGACTGCAGCTTTATGCCGTTTTCCAATTATAGCACAAGAGCGCATTATGCGGCATAATGCTCAACTAAGCTTCAGCATAATCCGGCATTGTGCGTCACTGAGTCGCATTATGCTTTGTAATTGGAAAACTACCATTAAGTAATGGTTAATAATGGCTGTAATTGGAAAACGGCCTTAATTATTTTCGGAGCTTTCATTGTTATTGTGAATCTGAACTAATTAAACTAAACACCTTATTCGTTATTCGACAAACTTTTAATTAATCTAGTAATTGTATTGACAATTTAAAAATAAATCAGCTTAGTAAAAGAAGCAACATTTTCTTAAAATTTTCTTGAACTTTTTCACTTTAAACTTTAAAAAAAAACTGTTAAGTTCTTTATGATTCTTTCAAACAATTCCTTATAGAATGTACGCGAACTGTAGTTTTTTTTTTTACATAAAGCGATAAAAACAGTGATTGTAATGAATAATAGGGGTAGTATAAAAAATTTACTAAAAATGGAAAAAAGGAAACTTTTTTAATTTGTACCTATGTAAAAAAAAGTGAAATTTTTCACTTTGCAAGTTCTCACAAGTTTATCTGTGTCATATTTGTATAGAATTAGTATCGAGTTTGTAATGTTTGACCAATTTTCATGCCATGTACATAATTTGATAAAAAAACATTTTCACATCCTATTTTTTTTTAGTTTTCAGTATCTTTCAGTGTTCGAATGCTACCGAACTATGCTTTATCGAACATTGATTCTTATTTAAACTTTATTATGAATATAATAAAAATGAATGTTTGCATGTTTGTTTGATTGTAATATACGAATTATCCGATTCTCATTTGATACCGAAAAACTGTTTGGTACTTTGTAGGTTTTTGCCATAGTACCATGAACGTAGGACAGGTGGCGCGCGAGTTTTAACATTTTAACCAATTTTAGCGGATCGTCGCCTGGTTTCACTTGTAATAAATAAAATTAATAATTTAACCGGCATTCAAAGTTTTACTTGAGAAAATTTTGTTATGTCTTATCGGAGAGGTTTAGAAAACGACTTTTCTGATAGAAAAGCCTCATCATTTCAGCCTCTGTGTGCTCTTTTCGTCGTCACTCGCGTTATGAAAGCTCAAAACATTTTGATATAAAACTATATTTTAATTCATGCGTTGGTACAAAGACATACAAATTAAGATAATATATTCCTACGCTGTTTACAAATTTAGATGTTAATATAACGTAAACGTTTGGCTTAATAATTTATTAAAGATAAGAAATATAATAGATATTTTTCGCATTTTGATTAAATAAATATTGTAATACGTAATCTAATAAATAATGCTTTAGAGGTAATTTTTGTATTTAAAAACGAACATTTTCACGTCTTTGTAATATACACGCGTACATATTATGGCACGTTATTATTTTTACGTACAATATATTTTTAATCGCCTCCATAGTATTTATTTGGATTATATCAAATTTAAAATTTACCTAATGTCACATTAAACTCACAAGAGTTTGTATAGATATATAAATGTTTGTACATTATGTAAATGTCGGTGTGGTTGCTTTTCATATCAGTTTATCATATCTATAAATAGCTTTTTGTATGTGTCATTTGAACTTTTTTTGTTTATGTATTTTCAAGAATTGACTTTTGGCTTCGGAGGTCATACATAGCGAACGTCTTTGACTACAAACCGTGAACTTTGAACTACTCAATTATAAAATCCGAACCCGAGCAATAATTAATTGGATTTTATTCACACAAATTTATTCCGTAGTATGTATCGTTGCCAACAAAGTCATATAACTGTAACGAAATAATAGTATCGATCTTGAAACTGAAATTCATTTTGCTGAATACCGAAATTTGTAATATAATAGTATAAAGGAAATATATTACTGAAATATCTTATAATAATTGAATCGTTAAAATTGAAGAAGTATTTCACATAAATGGATACATAATGTCTGATCAACGATTTTAAGTTTTAAATTGAAACTATATTAAAGTCGAAACCCGGAAAAAGAGAAGAATCCGTACAATGTATGAGGGCTAGGAGTTTTAGGTCAAATATTCGCGTTTAAATCTATACTTAATTGAATGTTTGCTTAAGTATCGCACGTGCATCGATGTTTTCCGGCCAAATTACCAGTATTCAGAGTAGTTAAGTCTGGCATTATAATATATCTACTCGTTTGCCTGTTCGTTAGTTTGTAATTGTATATTTTTGTAAACATGAACTTGTAATGTATAGTTATTTTCAAACGTATTTATTCTGTTATCAAAATTTAAAATCATATTTAATTTTGATTAGATCGATTTGGAAAACATTGTAACAGCGTTGTTAATTCAACTAGGTACTCTAGGATGCCTAACGTTACTTTGACGTTTTTTAATGTCAGGTTTGACATGAAGATGTAGCAAACGATTCTGGACATGTTTTTTTTCCTATTGATAATTATGACTGTGAGCTGTTTTCTCGCTGTGTTTTGTGAAAGCCGGTCCGGCCTGGCGGGTTTTACGGTTTGTTTGGACACGTCGTGCCTTATTTAGAGAATGTAAGAAATTTTGTTTTCATTTTCTAATAAAACCTACTTATTTTACGTGTTTTGTTTTTTATTTACATGAACTGTTAACTTGTCGACACACGACAGACATATCCTACCTATTGTCATTGCTTTATGAAAGAGTACAATTACATAATGCGCTTTTGATTGGTGAAACTACAGCTGTGGTACTTTTTGCTATGTGGTGCTATTTGCTAACATAGAGCAAATGTATTGAAATGTCATTCAAGTTTAGAAAAAAGTGCTAATTATAAACACCTTTCTTTTGAATTTTTTTCTGTTGCCATTGATTTTGAACGTTTGCCGATTTTCATACCCATCAAACTTAGAATACGGAGCGAGATAAACTTGGCTCAATAGTAATTTTACCCCGATTGTGATTTTTTCCATTATTTAAACATTGCCCGTCGCTGTATTTATCATTTCAAAAACGCGAAATCAAGTATACGGTCATTATCTGCCGTATAGAATGAGACACAGGTATGATACGATTTGACCAGGATTATTTCTTAATATACCCTTTATATAATATCTCTTCATATACGATCAAACTTTATTATTTTGAATGCATGAATGGCACACAATTGTGAACAGGCTCGCGGCGCACCATGGTATTAAGTTGTTACTGGAGCCCTCTCATCTTACCAAGCAGCTCAACGGTAATATTAGCGCTTAAATTATTGTTCAATTCAAAAATGTGCGAGTTGAAACTATTCTTAAGTAACTTTGGGGGCAGACATTAAATAATTATTATGGCTCAGTAAGACTGGCCTCGTGTCATAAGGAAGCATTTACGTGGTCGTGATGTCTATGGGCTCTGAAAACCACTTAGCACCAATCTGCTTAGTGCGTGTTTTTTAACGTTCTCGACAGCGTAAAAGTTAACTCAGATTTGTATGGAACGTTTGCCTGCGTTTGCCGCTAAGGGCGGTGTTAAAATTTCATACAAATTTGTGTTAAATTTTACGCTATCGAAAACGTTAAAAAACTCGCACTACGCACACAGTTGACTTTAGGAACTGCTCGTGGCCTTTTTGCTCGCTGAAACATATTCTTGCACGTGAGGTATGTTCACGAGTAATCACTTTTGGCAGTTGCTTATTACATTGAGAATGTAAATGGTATGAAGGACTGTCTTAAAATGTGATAAGGCTTCCTACATTAAAAAGTAGCAAGAAATTTCGAAATTAGAAATATAAGAACAGACATCGATGATTCCAACTTGTCAAATTCTAATTCAACATAAGATGACATTTTTGGGAAGTAAGAATTTGGATTGGTTGAGAATTTAGAGAGGGTTTCCTAATTAGACCACTAAGTAAACTCGGAACTGAAGGTACAAAAATAGAATATTGATATTAAATAATTGTGTAAAGTGAAGAATCTCTAATAGTAGTGTTTTTGGCACTTCCATATTTTGGAACTTTCTTGCCAAAGGAAATTGCTACGCAAATGCTATCATCCATAATATCCTTCC
The DNA here is from genome assembly GCF_030267445.1 of Bombyx mandarina. Lineage (NCBI taxonomy): Eukaryota > Metazoa > Arthropoda > Insecta > Lepidoptera > Bombycidae > Bombyx > Bombyx mandarina. The sequence goes on from NC_143234.1 coordinate 18,197,710, forward strand.
TTTATTTTGATGTATTGTGAAGAAGATGAATTCATATCACTTTAATGATTGCCGTCTGTCCTTAGAAAATTTTACTTAAGCTTATATCAAATACCATGTCACAAATTATATTCCATGGCGCTTGTTGCATGAAATGAGATGAAAATTATAAACTCGCAGCGCATAAATACTAGGCACATTTAAAGAATCCACAAAACATCCACTTTCCTTTAGTAACAATATTAGAAGATAACTTTTTTGATCATTTTTAAACCATAGAGTGCAATACATGTAATACTCAGCTCAGGCTTCGAATTTAATAAAGAAATTTAACAATTTTAATATGGTTAGAAAAAATAATAGTAATGATAATTGAAAATTTTTTTTTGAAAGAAATTGGCTTTCAAATTTTTATGAATTTTGATCAGTACCCATACATATTTCGGACTCAATATTTTGTAATACAGTACTGTCACTTTGACATTATTTTGTGTATGTGTGTGTCTAGGAAATCGCACGTTACGTTATGTGAGTGTGCGACGTCGTGAGTACTGTCTGCGAGTGAATTTTTGCTTTTTACACTTTTATTTTTATAAATAACTGATACAGACGCAATAATTAATACTGGAGTGACTACAGACGATAATAATTGTGATATGATAATGTCATGGCCATAAATGTACGCAGTGTTTTCATCTACTATGTGATCCAGTGCAATAACTCGTCACTTTGGTTGTTTGTCAATGACGTCTGCGTTTAGCGCAGCAAAAAGTGGAATTTTAGTTTGATTGTGACAAGTTAGTGTAAACATAAATACAAATATTGTGTTAATAGATGAGTGTTCGTAAAATGGATGAGTGTGTTCTTCATCAAAAGCTTCTTTCACCAAGTGGAGCCAATAGAGCTGGCTCATGAAGAAAGGGTTAGTTTACCTGTTTATGTTTACAATTTATGTCATCTTTATGATAGTATTTACAGGTATTTATGCAGATTTTTTCTTAAAAGTTGTCGCTAAAAGTTTCGAACGACATTAGGTTAGAAAGAAGCCAGTCTCATATTTTTGTGATGCATTTGATAAATTTATTAAGTTACAACCATTACCTACAAATATTAAAAATTGCGGATGTAATTACCACTGTGTGATGAGGCAAAGATGTATTATTTTTCTTTTGTTACTTTCTCTTATCCACCCAGTGAAGGGAGTGAGTGAGATAGTGATATCTAAATGGATCTACGTGCGAAAAAGAAGGCGCGCTACAGTTTCAAGTTCTTTGCCTATGTTTTAGGCTTTAGCAAACTTTTGTAGTAATACTTTGGTTTAGAAAACTTATGTTAGAGAGGCATTTAGTATAAGCATGATTAAAATTGTATATTATGTGCTAGGTAGAAACTGTTACACAATCATGAAATAAATGGATAGAACATTAATTTAGTAACAGTTATGTGGATGACCCAGCTTCAAATAAAGTATTTGAATTGCTAATAAACATTTATAATACTCTATGAGCTGATATCGGAATTGAATAAACTTAATGTGATTATTTACTAATTTACTTGATTTTAAAAGTATTTAATTTTGTATCATCTTGATGATCAAACTTTTACACACCCATAAAATAAAAAGTAATTTGAGAAAATACGAATGGTTGAAATTTTAAATTATTTTTATTCTCTAGTTAATTAAATTAAACTTAATATTTAAAAACTATAGGCTAATATCTAAAAGCTTACAAAAAAGAAAATAAAAAAAAGAATGACCTCATTCTGCTTTAATCAGGGCCTAAATACTTTATCAGATTTTTAAAGAAATTTAATAGCATCCATTACAATTCAGATTATTTACACAGCACAAGACGACTAAGAAGCCCAAGCCAGCTCCTATACTAAAAATACGCTAAGATTATAAATTTTTATTTTGAATTTTAACAATGCTATTCATCCCTGTTGTTCCCGTTTATCCTAAGACTTCACCAAATCTAGTCTCTAAAGATTACTTGCATAATTTATTAATTAATTTACTTAATATTATGCTGCCACTGATCCAAACAACGAAAACATATGTGTTTACCACTTCTCAACACTATATGGGCCAAGATATAACATGTTCAAATACACTAATAATAAAAATTCTGAATTAATTTCTATATTTCCTGTTTATTCATCATCATCATCATCATCATCTCAGCCTGTCTACTGTCCACTGCTAAACATAGGCCTCTCGAACAAACAACAATATTATATGGCAAAAATTATGAAATTTTATAGTGAAGAGTCATAAAACTAAATACACACTCACTATAACATACATGAGTCTACTATGCTATAACGAAATAAAATCTTAAAGTATCTTTGTCCAGATCTAAACCTCATAAACTCAATTATATTTCCAAGACCAATACTGACCAATAACCACCTTGAGGTAGGAAATGTGACTGGTCGAGTAGCAAGGGTCTTTAAGTTGCACAGTTATATGAAAAATGATTTGTTATTCCTCCGCGTCGTACATCCAGGCCAAATTAGTTGTGTAGTACAAAATGTATGTGCTAGTACAAAATGTATGTAATTTTCAACATATTGCAAACCTCACATAGGCTACCTTCAACTCAAGTAGGCCACTCATCAAATTTGATCAGCAGGGCTTATGCTGGAATGTTTTTGTTAGAGTACTAATTTTATTTACCGATAATATACAGTTTTTATTTGGAAAAGCATATTATCAACCAAATAAGTTTTGTGCCCCAAATGAATTCTAGAAACTGTTCCTTAAAAAGTAAACAGCCTTCAAAACAATTCTGTAGATGTTCTCAATATTTCATGTTGACTACAATTGAAACATCTTAAAAATTCATTGTCACGAATTTTGACTTTTGAATAATTACAACTGTTAATATGGTGGTTGCTGCTTTATTTCAATTTTCATTGTACATATTTATATTTACTCAGTTGTATCTTCTTATGTTCTGAAAGAATGCTGCTAAATGAAAAAATATATATAAAAATGTTCAATTTGAGACTAGTAAAAGTAGGCATTAACAACAAGCTGAACTAAAAATCATTTGCTATCCCGTTTATCCAGGAGGATATTAGGACAAAGTAATAAAATTGTTGTATTGATATATTGTAGTACATGTTTTCAAGTCCATAGGATGTCTCTTAGGACTAGGATAAGACCAGATTCGCATCACTCTTGATTCCATAACTCACAATGCCCACCACACCACCAGAGCCAAACAGGTTGGTCACGACTTTCCTCATTGAGGATAACGTCACAAGGAGGAGATCATGAGTTTAAGAGTCTCTTACATAACACTGTTTCAAAACCTAGATCACATTTGAGAATTCATTTCCTGTTTAATATGATAGTTGACTGATAGTTGTCCGTAGCCACAAAAACTGTTAGATTCTCAAAGTAGGTATCTGATTTTGTAAAATTAAAATAATAAATGTGAGATTAAAATCTTAATCATGTCTGAAGCATGTGGAATCCCACGAAAACACTACACACTTAATAATGTTGTAAACAACAACAGCAACAAAAATAAAAATTAATATTAAATTGGTTTGTACTCATGACAGAACAAGTAAGATATTTTATGTAATTAAATTTATGACTGTACTGTACATTTTTTTCAAGATGTACTTATAATTGGCAAATGATCCTGTAATTTTAGAATATAATCAAACTTGCAATAATTAATAAAATGCTGTTATGGTTAATTTTGAATGGGGAGTAAGTACTGTTTGGTTCGTCTCATACCCAATATATCAGAAATTTCGAAGTTAATTTTAATTGTGAGTGATTTATATGTAATTTTTTTCAATATTTCAAGTATAGAAAAACACTAACTATTGTGTAGCTGAGATCAAATATTACGAGAAGATAGGCAAATTAAGTTTTAAAAAAGAAAACATACTCCCATGTTACCAAAATTTATAGCCAGTGTAATGGTATAAGAATTCTAACAATACCCCATACTCTGTTTGGGCATTTAAAAGTTATTGCAGAATAAACTGACATACATGTACACCGAAAACAATTTCGTTTTTTTAGGCAGTCATGTTAAAATATAAATCTTGGGAAAAGTTGATACGGTATTAACTTACAGTACAACTCTGATATCTTATATACTTTGTTAACTGAGTAAAATATTCCTATGTGGGTTACCACATTGTATCCTTATCATTTATTTTGCTCTTTGCTCTATTTATATGTGATGCATTGAGCAATTTACTGATTATCAAATCATACTTGAATATTTATTTAATTATATGTTAAATTGTAATTATTATATCACCACATTATATAATATCTCATTATGTCTTTAATGTTCTATGTCAATGTTCTGAGAGATTAATTAGTAAATATAAAAAAAGTACACAAACAAAAAATTGTATTATAATGACAACCAAAAAAGTTTATATAAAGTACAATTTAGAATTTTATTGTTCAATTAAAAATAAGGTAAATTCAAAATCCTTGGTATTTAAAAGAACTCCATGTACGAGACTACCGAATTATTACAGAAGTCGGACATTTCTGAAAAGTAATTTACCTTGGCCTTCGTCGGTGCAACAGTATGTCAAGGGCCAACTATTTCCTAAGGGAAACTTATTAAACTAGTTTATATAATATGTCATGCAAATCATTTAATTTATCTGTATGGACGATTATCGACTTTTATATTCTAATCTTGAAAGAATATGTATTTGTCGCATTCTTTTAATGCGCTTGAATGAATTTGGCCTAGATTGCATGTTGGTGGTTTGATAGTCAGAAGCGAATTACTCTGCAAAAACTGAGGCGTTATCAGAACCGATAATGTATCAATATCCTTTTTAATTATCCTTTTAATGTGATATACGGAACGTCAAGGAAAAATCGCGCGGCTGCCTGCCATTTCTAATTTGATAAAATACCGTGTAAGACCTTAAAGAGCTTTAGTATCTTTCAAAGTGTTTTTAAAATAAGTAGAATTGTGAGTCGCGTCAATCGTTCAGTTGCAATCTATACTAATGTTATAAATATGTGAAAGTTTTTATGTTTGTTACTTAATCACGCAAAAATTGCCAAACGACTCTAGATGTAATGTCACACAAAGATATTTCATAAACTAGATCGACGTGATAATTAGATTAATTAACATGATCCGGGCAACACCGAGTATATTCGATATACTTAACATAATAAATACGACATTGTGTTTGCTGGTTCGTGATGCAAGCAACTCTTTATCCCGGGAAAATAATAATATGTATAACGTCTGCTCATTTATTTTGAATAAGAAATTTAATATGAGTTTTTTTATTGCCTAGATGGGTGGACGAGCTCACAGACCACCTGTTGTTGAGTGGTTATTGGAGCCCATAGACATCTACAACGTAAATGCGCCACCCACCTTGAGATATAAGTTCTAAGGTTTCAAGTATAGTTACAACGGCTGCCCCACCCTTCAAACCGAAACGCATTACTGCTTCACGGCAGAAAATAGGCAGGGTGGTGGTACCTACCCGTGCGGATTCACAAGAGGTCCTACCACCAGTAAAATAGCGGGGCCCGACTAGTTCAAAAATATTTTTATATGAATGGAATGTTAAAAGAATTTTGGAAAGTCCAAGTTAAATTGAATGTTTTTTATTTGACGTTTTTACGAATAAATTCACGCTGGAACGCTCAAAGCCGTCGTCTAAAATTCACTACGTTGTGATTACTAATTCTTCGCCACTAAAACGAATTTGATTAATATTATGAATTGTATTTTATTCGTACTATTTAACATTATTCATTATATAAAAATTAAGAAGAGTTTTATAAATAATTCAATACCGATGTTCGAAGATACTCTTGTTTAATAATTAATTAAAAAGACAATAGCTTGGGTAATTGAGAACGCTACTAGTTTCAGCGCTGTTTGAGAGTGATACTTACGTAAATAAAACTAATAGGTTAAAAAAGAGATTTGCAATTTTGTATTCAGCTAAGTAATAAATTATTATTTGCTTGATCCAGGATAGAACTGCTAGGTGTATCGAATAAATGAAACAAACACGAGATTGTCTAACAGTGTGAATTTACTTAACAAAAAGACGAAATTCAAAATAATGAAAATGAAATTAAATAAGTTTATTGCACAAACAATAAAAAAATTAATGTAAGCTATTATGTACCTACGTATTGTCCAGGCAAACTTAGAATCACACTGGTCAGAGGCCAAGGATCCCTGAATAGCAAATTATTAATTATGTTGTAATGTAATAGAACAATATTAGATCAAAACGATGTTTTAATGCTTTATTTTTAATCTAGTATATTTTTTGGATTGCGTACCAAGTTCAGTTTTTCTTTTCGATTTCTAAGTCCGGTTATGCCTGTGAAATGTACGCTGACTGCATTTGTAAGTTGATTTTGTAAACTCGTTTGAAACACGAGAATTAATTTCTATACAATAAATTTGTATGTAAGTACGTACGTGTATATTGCAATTTCTGTGATCAAAATTATTCAACTGACTAATTTGTTTATTTGTTCCCGTTAATAAGTGGTTTCATTGAAAAAGATAAACTACTCAATATCTGAATAAAAAGTGATTTGAATATATAAATAAGTAAATTTCAACTTCAGAAACTCTGGCCGTGAACCAAAACCACGACTCTTGGTGCAGTAATCAGATTCACTAATCACGAGACCATCACGTTCAGTAATTAGTTAACAAATAATTTATTTATTTAACATATTTAGCAAATCACAAAAAAAAAAATCAAATTTTGAGGTCAATGTGCTCTAGAAATATCACCGGTAAAGTCGCTCCAGAACTAGGATAACTTCAAAAGTAAAAGAGAGCAATGAAATTTAAAATTATTACTTAAATATCGGTTGATATTATTATCACTATGTCTCAACCTAACTTACGAATTTTCTATGATAACATTGCAAATAATAATTTAAAGAACCAATAGTGGTTTTAAGTATTTAACAATAGTTTTAACAATTTATAAATTATACTTTTGATTGAATAAGAATTTGATACTGGACAGATAAACGCATATTGACAACGTAACGTGAATATTGCGGCTTACATTCAGATTAAAATAAATAAATCATATTAGAAATCAATTTTCAAAGGCGTCGTCATTTTGTGCTCATCGCATTGATAATATTTGGCTTCTGGCGTCTAGGAAAATAAATAAAAAAATCAATTGCTTCCTGGTAGAAAGTCTTTTGTTTACTACGAACTAAACCGGCTAGCCCGCGAGCTTGCCGCTTAACTCAATGACTCATCCACGAGAGGAGGGTTTGAAAACAACTGTTCTAGCGTCCCTGCAGGAGGCCTAACAGCTCGAGGACAGGTGCTTCGCGAAAGCATCTCCCATTCGAACAGAATCGCGACTCGCTGAGAAGATCTGACGAGAACTCAGCGGACTGATGTTAGGGGCTTAAGTGTCACGACGAACTCTTCTAATCGTCGTTCAATTCGGGCGTGTTCAACACTGCTACGGAATGCATGATAACAAATTGCTAGCAAGAATATGTCCTTCTTCAAACGAGGCTTGTGGAGAATATTAAGCAGTAGGCAGCGGCTTGGCTCTGCCCCTGGCATTGCTGAAGTTCATGGGCGACGGTAACCACTCACCATAAGGTGGGCCGTGTGCTCGTCTGCCTACGAGGGCAATAAAAAAAAATTAAGAATATGACAATGATCACTCATGGATATAAACTCGTAGCTAACCGACAACTAGCTATACAACCGTGGCGCCGTCGGCCGTTGAGGACTCGTACGTAACGTAAGGATATGTCACAGCTTTCGGGAAACAGCGATGACGCTTATTTCATTCCCTACATTAATGATAATTTCACAAGCCGCCGTCTGATTCATGGAAGCTAATCAACAATAAACTAAAGCGGGTCATGTTGTAGTACTCTTTGCTTTACTGTACGTACTGTAACATTTACTTGGCCACTCAATAATGGCGGCCAATTAAATTAATCGCAGCTCTGCGCACGCGCCGCTCTTGTAACTGCCTCGTTATCAATGTTTTACGATACATCCGAACTCTAATTTACTTTTAAATAATAATTAAAAATATAGCAAGATAATTACTTTTGAGTACAAGTTTGAAGGTGGCTTTTTTTTTTTTATTGCTTGCTTAGATGGGTGGACGAGCTCACAGCCCACCTGGTTTTAAGTGGTTACTGGAGCCCATAGACATCTACAACGTAAATGCGCCACCCACCTTGAGATATAAGTTCGAAGGTCTCAAGTATAGTTACAACGGCTGCCCCACCCTTCAAACCGAAACGCATTACTGCTTCACGGCAGAAATAAGTAGGTTGGTGGTACCTACCCGCGTGGACTCTCAAGAGGTCCTACTACCAGTAATATTTCGTATTCGCTTCACTTAACAAAAGTCAAACGCTCTGGTTAGTAATAAACTGTGGGCCGGGAGCTCAATCAGACGTGTTTATACGCTTCGTTTTTTCTCTGAGAAGCGTTAATATTGTAAGTTCACGGCTAGCTCATTAGCAGTGCACGCCACATTGCATTGACATCCAATGGGCGATATACGGTGGAACGAATTCTTACACGCATAAGTATTTGTGAGCTAATAATGCTGCATAAACAGGTTTAATGTTAATACCTAACCTAACAGTTATATGTATGGATATAGTTAATTGAAGACGAAGAACACAGTCATTATACCATGATACCTTTCGTGACTCAGCTATGTGACGCGTAGCTTCTAGGTTCTTGTATAACCGGGATAAGGTAGTAGGTATTGTAATACTAAGGCAGGTTAGACGTTTTTCACTATGATTTAAGTTTTTAAGTCATAAATGCGGTCGTCAGCGCAAAAGTGGCCTAAGCATACGATAGTTAGGACATAGTGAGGCTTCGATTTACTTTTACATTGTTTCGTAGGCAAAATCAATACGCGCAAAAATAATGTTTATAAAAGCCATCTGTTTTGCATTAAAATTTATTATGTTTTAAATTAATTGCAATCTTAATGTATAAACACGAATATGAAAAATTGTGGGTTAGGCCACTTTTGCGCTGACGGCCTCAAATGTACACGTACATAAAAATCGATGTATCTGAAGGGTTTCAGCCTTGAGGCCTATAGAGGAACTGGTTTTTCTGTACGCAATATAGAATATGACGATATTGAATGGACAATGTCAAATCTTGAGATAATATAGACTTCGTCCTTTTACAGACATCACTGAATTTCCGTACATTTTTTTTTCTTAGATGGGTGGACAAGTTCACAGTTCACCTGATGTTAAGTGGCTACTGGAGCCCATAGATATCGACAACGTAAATGTGCCACCCACCTTGAGATATAAGTTTTAAGGTCTCAAGTATAGTTACAACGGTAATAAATAGTACATACCTAGTATCTGGTGCCTCTTACTTCAAATTTACGTTTTAATGTTCATTAGGAACATACAGACGTACACTTCCGTTTATTTACATCGTTAACGAGGTCAATTTAGTAATTGAACCATATAAAATAGATCCAAGTTTCGGCTACACGAGTGTCTTAGGAAATAAACTGGTGGTGCGAATTTAAAAAAAAATCTGTATGTTGTTATTAGTACAGGTCTTAATCGACTAGTTTTTGGTGAATCGATTTAAGGTCGAGGGAAGTCTCTGATATATGTATGTTGCTATTAGTACAGCTCTTAATCGATTAGTTTTTGGTGAATCGATTTAAGGTCGAGGGAAGTCTCTAATTTGAGATGAGGAATCGCTTGGTGCTCCGAAAGCGTATTCACCTCAGTGAGGAGGCGAACCACTGATGCATAGGAGTGAAGACATGAGCAGTGAGTTTGATTAATAAGGAGATTCAAAAAATTACTAATATTTTTCAAATCTCGAGGTAACTCTGAAGCCTTTAATACTAGGAAGACACCGAAGTCACTTTAAGGCAGGTTATTAGCAATAATACTTTTAATAATGAAAAGATTTATCACCGATCTTATCCAAAAGGTACTTATATTAATATTTATTTGAACGGTAACTTTCACTAATCGTTACGTCTATTGCGATACAAAACTCGTCAGCTTGATATCTGCGTAGTCATTATAATAACTTAGGAACGTTCACGGGACATGACTTCGGAGTTTGCTATGAATTTCGCCCCAAGAACTCATTACTTAAGTACATCAGTGTAATGCATGCTATAAGGTAAATCAGTCCGGCGTTACGTAAGGTCCAAACAAAACGATCGCGAGCGCGGACCACCCGGCAATGTTTGTTTTTGTTACTATCTCTAACGACCCGGCACGGTGGAGCCACCTCCCCTCCCCCATCCCTATGAAATCATCACGAGAGAGGCGAGCGTCGATCATCTGCCTGATTCCAACTAGAACCGGTCAGTCCAATTGACACTTCAAAGTTATCCTCCCGAGCGGAAGCCATCGCTTTTTATATAAGGCTCCATCGTAGTTATGGAGTGGTTTTCCTTTGCTACCATAAGTGCGATGAACTTTGAACTTGACCGTTTGGAATCGGAATCCATTTTGAATTTAATAATCAAATATTTTTTAAATTAAATATTATAAACTTATAATTTGGCTCTGCGTTGTCGACCTGTAATAGCATCACCTTATCTTACCGTGGCTGCCTTAAATCCCACCAAAGTACACTTTGAGGATTATACCAGCATGCTGCGATTGCCAACGGACATTAACTCAGGCAATCGCTTAGTAAAAACTTAATAAAGCATAAAATATGATCTCGCTTGATCGTGAAAAGCAATAAATATATTTTTATTTTATTTAGTTAAATTATTTCTATAGAAAATAGAATCCGTGGGTCGGTTTTTAAAATATGTATTTAATAATATATATTCAGTAACAATACTGTATGTACCTAATACATAAATAGCATCTTTAAACAAACTGATTAGGGTATGCGGCCCAAAGGCCCTTCCGACTGCACTTTCGATATTCATGTAAAATTTGTTCCGAATTTCGAAATCTCTAGATCTACCGGGCTAGGCGGCATTCATTCTCAGTCACGGTAATGTTTTATAAATGTAGATTACAGACGTAACGAATCGTCGATGATTCACGAAATTGTCGTTTCCATACGTTCAGATTAGGCCCATTATTGAAATACCAGACCGCGAGTTGTAACTGTTTTAAACTCGCGTACACAAGTTCCATATCGTTTTATTGCAGACGTGCTCCAATTTCGATGCTAATAAACCGCCAACCAGAAGGGTTAATGTTCTCACTTCATACGAAGCGACAGAATAACAGTTCATTCAGGTTTGGCGTTGAACGTTCCCGAAATTCGCGAATAATTGCAATAAATAGCGAACGTTGAGCGTGATCACGTCTCAGCCGTTTTGGCACCGAGCCCGGCAGCGGTACCACTTGAGCCCCGAGATCGACTGTAAGTAAACTGCGTCGTGTTGTACCGACTAATTCGAAGATGTTTACGGGAAGAAGAAAAAAAAGAAGAAAAGCGGCGTTATTTCATCGGTTTTAAAACGTTTATAGATTGTGGTTATGGAAACGGTTTTGTCGACTCGCTTACTTATCTCCTCATTCTTGTTCGTTTCCGGTCATTCATAACGTGTTTTTTCAATGTTTTCGAAGCGAATTCGTACGCGATCGACTTATTTACAATGATGTTAATGAACTTGAGTTGCTAGTATCAAACTCACTTTTGCACTCATGCTCAATTAACATAAACACGTCCAGAAACATTATTGCGCTTTTAAATATAATGCTACTAATCAATTAATTAAATGCATGGATCTAGTTTCCATGTGTTGATCAGTTTTATAATATAAAATACTAGCGGCCAGCTCCGGCTCCGCTCGGGTCTTTAATAAAAATTTCAACGATATTTGACGTTGTTTTATTTTTTTAAATAAAAGAACACTTATTGCGACATAACCACAATAGTTAGACATATGTTGCCGCGACACTTTTTGTAATTAATAATGTGTTCTACAAAGTCTTAGTACATTATTTTATTCTATCATCAATAGTTTTGGCAGAGCACGCGATGTAAAGAATATTTTAGATAATTTTTTAACACCTTGGGTCACATTATTGTAGTTTTAGTAAAGATACCTAATTTTTTTCAAAAAATATTATAATAGCCTATGTCACTCGGGAATAGTCTAGCTTCCAAACAGTAAAAGAATTTTTCAAATCGGTTCAGTAGTTTCGGGGCTTTTTCAATACAAACAAACAAACAAATCTTTCTTCTTTATAATATTAGTGTAGAAAAAAAATATCATGTTTGATATTTTGCTTTTGATAATTAACGTCGATTTTATAAATGAAATTTCAATACACTTAATCTTTTCTTAATGTTAGTTTTACTTCCGCTTCAAACTGAAAGGCCCACATTACGCTCCCTAACATATGGGCTTTACGGATATGTCAATGAACGCTTACAAAACATTACATACTTTAAATTTTATTGGTCTCCTCAAAATAACGAGCATCTAAAACTAATAATAGAAAAGGGGTCCCCGACGTTTCGAACTCAATTCATTAACCCCTCGTTTCTGAAAAGGTGGAATGGGCGTAGCAACAGAATATCTAACCTTTTCTTTATCCCGACCCTGTCTTGTTAAAACCTTCCTTTGACTCGAGAAACTTTGTTTAAAAGTTTCCAAAATGATTTATTCATCTTAAAATTTACTAAGTCTTATTAATTTGACGTATTCACTAACAGAAGACAGTATTGTAGATTTCACAAATTATAAGGTAATTAATTGTGGTATAATAAAAATATCATTTAATTTTTTTTATTTATTGCTTACATGGGTGGACGAGCTCACAGCTCACCTGGTGTTAAGTGGTTACTGGAGCCCATAGACATCTACAACCTAAATGCGCCACCCACCTTGAGATATAAGTTGTAAGGTCTCAGTATAGTTACAACGGCTGCCCCACCCTTCGAACCGAAACGCATTACTGCTTCACGGCAGAAAATAGGCAGGGTGGTGGTACCTACCCGTGCGGATTCACAAGAGGTCCTACCACCAGTAAAATAGCGGGGCCCGACTACTTCAAAATATTTTTATATGAATGGAATGTTAAAAGAATTTTGGAAAGTCCAAGTTAAATTGAATGTTTTTTATTTGACGTTTTTACGAATAAATTCACGCTGGAACGCTCAAAGCCATAGGCAGGGCAGTGGTACCTATCCGCGCGGACTCACAAGTGCTCCGCTCCTACCACCAGTAATTACGTAAATTATAATTTTGCGGGTTTGATTTTTATTACACGATGTTATTCCTTCACCGTGGAACGCAATCGTGAACATTTGTTGAGTACGTATTTCATTAGAAAAATTGGTACCCGCCTGCGGGATTCGAACACCGTTGCATCGCTTCAACACGAATGCACCGGACGTCTTATCTCTTAGGCCACGACGACTTCAATTCTTTTACTATCACTTTTATAATATTCGCTTATACTCGTAGTAATTGGCGTTCTGATCTAAACTATATTTCCAATTTAATTATTCTTTTCAAGTCCTTACTAGTCAGTATACTTTAATCCTTTTCCGAGGTCGAGAGTAGTGTTCAGTTCGTGGTAGTCTGGTGACCGCATTAAATCAGACAGACTCGATTCGCCATTTAGGACAAAAAATATATTTGCGTCAATACGCTGTAGCGCCTCCTTGTGTATCTAAGCGATGTCGAAGGGCGTGGACTCCGTAAACCAGAACATCAAACAAGCTCATATATTTTCTTTTATTACCAGCACGCACATCTTGATATTAATTCTACGTGAAGTACTTCAACGGATGTTTTAATTCAGTCATTACTTTGCGGGAAAAAAATTACAAAATTCATTAATGTCTAGTTTAACTTATCTGATTGTACTAAACGCCATCTTGAGTGTTTGTCCCCTCAAGAAAATGTTAGGGAGATGTAGACTAGTCCCGTCTATTTCAAGCAGGAAAACTTTACACGTTGAATTTTGAGCATGTCTATAAATCCGGGCGCATATTATTCTCCTTATGCGTACTACAACCCGCAAACTGCTAGAAACTCGAAAGACCTGAAGCCGTTAAACCCTCTCACAAAAATCCGGACTAGGCCAATGATACTCTTTAGCTGTATGCTCATTATGATGTTACATTCTGTGTGCCTGATAATTCGGTTTTAATTACAATGTTGAGCCCAACGTAATTAAATTGTTGGAATCGTCATAATTACGAAATCATAATTAGTTCACCGAGCCAGTGTTACGAATTGATAAAGCCGAAAAGCGAACGATTCCCCTTCGCGCTAACCCAAATGTTATCGGCTCAAGTAAACATTGAACGACCTAAATGCTTGGACAAGTACAAGAAGATCTTTGTTGGTCATATGGAGACATCTGTATGACATGCGACGGAATCATCCAAATCGAGCAAAGGACATTCGGCAAGAATTTTTAGGCCATAACTCATCAAAGATTAGATTGATAGTTTTTTATGTTTGAAAGATTACTGGTGGCCCGGAGGCCTTTCCAGTTTTACCAGGGTAGGTTTGCAAGCCAGGGCCCAGCCAGGAAGGGTGGGACTCGGAAACAGCTACCCGAGCGCCTCCAAAAGAGACCTAACAACTCAAGAGTAGCTGTTTTGCGAATGAATCTACTACGGATCGGAATCGCGACCCGCTGAGAAGATCCGGCGGGAAACTAGACGGGCTGATGTTTAGGTTGGTTTGCCGAGTTCGACGAGTACGGTTACCGGGGTCTCTACTCCTAGTGTTAGAGCTAAAGTTGTCTAGATTGATGGTCTGGAAACACATTGATATGAGTAAAATATAAGAAATTGTGACATTTAAAAAATTTAATGTACTATAAATTGGCATGTAAAAATATCGATTTATTGTACGTACTTAAAATATCTAAAATTTAATCGCAAATAGATTCGGTAAACAATAATTAAGACTTCCGTATTCAATAGTGCGATATGACACAACAATAAGGGACAATGACTAATCACTAGAATCTAGATAATGAAGTCGAAGAATTATTCATATATGTGAAGACCTTACCTTTTTAATGAATTTAATAGTTATTCATATAGGTATCTGCTGTTATATTTTTTAAATATCTGCATTTTCTTTGTTAGTGTAAATTTTTTTATAGCAACTCATCGCCGTTGGCTATTAGTAATGACACGCACACAAGAACAACCATTATTCTCTGTACCGTGTTCTCTCTGAACCACGCATGATGGTCTGGTTGATCTGGAAATTAGCTTCAACCAATAAGCGTTAAACTTACTTTGGCTATCACTATCAAATCATACTTGTCCACAACTGGATCTATAGTCCTGTCTTATATTCGTAAATATACAGATATAGATATAGACATATAAGTAGATATGAGTCGTCTATTATCAAAGGTGGCAATCTGTGCATTTGGACAAAAAAATGTTATTGATATGTCAATACAGATTGATTTGAATATAATCGTCTCCTTCAAAGAATACGGTTCAAAACCTGCATTAAATAAAGGTTAATACTTAACCTGTTATTTATCTAAGATGTCGTTCAGAAGAGTTTTGTGACTGCCAATGGAATACAAAGTCAATAATTCGTTTTTATGATTTACCAATAATTGTCTAAAAGTCACATTGCCGGCTTTGATAATAGTCGACTCATATACAGCCGTCTCATATTTGGTCACTTAGCTTCTTTGTATAGCAGTAGTTATTAACTTCAAAAGGCTCTTACTTGTGTTTGGCTCTAGAACCGGTTGTGGGTCTTCGTATTCTCTACGATGACGGAATTAGTTTCTATCAACAGTATTTCGCTCGGTTGGTGAAATAGCTGTTTTATACTAATTAGCCCAAGGTCCACTTCCGCAAATATCAAGCTAACGACCAAACTCCTTATCTATGCGAACATCTGCCTACACTGAAATCAGTAAGTAAATATAATATTGCCAAAACGTTGAACTCAAAATTCTATTTTCGTTTGAAGCTACCTATCCAGACCTATTTATAGCCGTTACAGCCGATATTGCATTCTATTTCTGGTACATTAGATCTTTGACAGATCCACATTTTATGTTTGTTATTTTTGAATGTAGCGTATTGGTTATGGCGAGGGTTTCAACCCCTCTGCAGCCGGGTCGACGTTCCAGAGGTATCGTACGCTCACGTATTATTTAAAGAAACGTATAGTTTCTGTGTATTTTGAATTAGGTTCAATCGTTTCGTTTATTAAAGGAGTATGATTTTTAAAAAAAACAGTGTTTTTGTTACATAAGCACAGTATTCAATTATTGACGAACAACACCTTAATCCCCTACGTGACCACGAAATTACAATTTTCGTAACGACGGAAATAATCTAACGTTTAAAAATCGAGAAATTAAACCGTAAAAGCAGTTTTAAATATGGTAAATAATTTCCTGATACGCTCAGAGGAAGTGTGAAAGTACCGCCCCGGTGATTGACAAATTAAAGAGCGGACGGTTAGCGTGGTATGGACATGTGATGCGTAGAGAGGAGATGCATGTGACTAGGAGATGTATGGAAATGGGACTGCAAGGTAGAGAGGGAAGAGGTCGACCGAAGAAGACATGGATGGAGTGTGTAAATGACGATATGAGAGAGAGAGAGAGAGAGGAGTGAGTGTTGAGATGACGGCTGATAGAAGAGAATGGAATAGAAAAATTCGCTGTGCCGACCCCACCTAGCGGGATACGGTGGAGACAAAGATTAAGAAGAATTTTGTTTGTAAAACTTGTTAAGTAACTTTATTTCATTAGAATACTAAATAAACCATCGACCCTTGTCTGTGCTTTTGTCTGATATTAATAATACTTCCTTATTCAAATCGAATTTTGTTTACACTTTCATGGGCTTTAATTGTTTTTGCTTGAAACCCTAAATTTTTTTTCTAAAATTGTAGTGTTCTAAGTTATAATAGTAGCTATTTGCCAGTAAATGTCGCGTCAAAACTGGACCGGCCATTTCGGCTCTTACGCGCGCCAAAGAGACAGACCGACAAAAATTTAAACATTTGTTTCTTTTGTTAAAAGTGTCGTAATATTTTCAGGTGCGTTTACCTAAAATGCTGTTATTTTAACATTACAAACAGACACTTCCAGTTTATTTATTGAAAGCAGAGAAAGCGTGTGTAACGTAGAAGCGTAACTTAATTGTAAATAACTAAGTAAGTTATCACTTTAGCATTAAATGCTTAGAACTTTTGCATTGCGTTAAGAATTATTCTGAAACTATGGTGTTATTTTCTTGAGTGCGATCAGAGACAAAATTATAGATCTCTCGATTTTAGGCTGTAACAAAAGACACCATAAGGAACATTTTCGAAGTCTCGATTATAGTATATTATGATAAAAGTTTCTAGAATGAATCTGACCAACTGAAAACGATCAGTACCATCTAGTATTATATTTTTTTTAAATACTTAGTTCATAGACACCATAGCGTGAGTTCGAAGAAGAAATAGACACGTTTGTGCTAAACTCGTACGCATTTCCAGCTTGCCCTGCTATCAGTATTCCTCCATCTCGTGTCGCTCTACTCATTACTGAGGGTCGTGACTCTTCCACTGCATCATTTTCTCACGTACGTATCAATATTAGAAACTTTAAATTATGAAACAAATGAAACCTATAATTTAGTGATAGACACACACACAAACACACAACAGTCACTATGTTGATTAAGTCAGAAACGTGCTTTCCATGTTCTAGTTTGATCACTCCAAACTTTTATATTGTATACTCGTAGAACAAGAGTAACGGTTTATTGTATTTACCTCGCAGCTCAACGATAATGACTTAAACTCTGAGAAATCTGACACGGCGCGAAAATGGTTCGAAAGTCAAATCAATAAAATAAGCTCAAAATAATAGATCTTACATATTTTTTTGCGCACATTGTTGTTGATGTGTTTTAGAATAATAATAATTGTTATTTTCACCCGCTTCCGGATGTTAATCTTGCGTGATTTGATTTGGAGTGTCTGAAGTTTTTCCTCCATCAACAAGAACCCTTCATTCGGACTGGTCAACCCGGATAATATTCTTTTGACTGAAAGCCATTGAACCATACCTTTAACATTGCCAAGCCCACTGGATGAGCAATGAGTATTTTAACAATAAAAAAATATTTGATAAAAGTCAAACATTCGTAACATCGTAAATTGTAAAATAGTAATTGTTTAAGCGAGATTCAATCGTAAAGGTAGTTTTAATTAAATCTTACAATATTAAAATTGTCTGTAGGAATTGAAAAGAGTTTTTTTTTTAAAAGAAACTAACAACTCTTATGTCATGTCGTTTAATTAATATTCATGTGTAATATTCACTGTGTGTGCATATTTTTGTTTCGCTAAAAGCAAGAAAACGTCCTTGGTCAGTCACATACCTGTGTTATCTCGTTTTTATATGAAAACCGCTGTGTTTACACACGGTTTTTTTTTGCTTTAATTATTTAATCTTAAAGGTTGCGTGAACTTAGGATTTTATCGACATTATTACTTCTCAATGTTATTAGGCCTTTTCTAAAACTTTTATGAACATAAAGAACGATTCTTGTGATTTAATGGTCAGAAACGTTATGACTTTTGAACCCACACACGTGATTTTCGCATTTCCTATTTTTCCTTCTTTAAGGCATGGTACGATGCTACGACTTTAATCTCACATCTAGGTATTGGCTTTGCGGTGCTAACATGTCCTTGGAGTGCTTTAATCCTTAGATATTGATCTTACAACGTTGTTTTTAAGAAAAGATCCTATACTTTTAAAAATATTATCTGATCTTATGGTTGTCTTGTGTGTTATGAATATGAAATTTATTCAAATTTACGTATGTAATGTAACGTATTTATTTCCTTACGGTATTTCCCATAAGTCGGGATTTCCCCGTAGCTGTTTCAGACTCGTGCCTCTATACCAATGATCACTCTTTGAACTTCGAATTATTTGCATACGGATTCCGTACTCGTGGCCCAAAGATACACATTGTGGTTCGATTAAATATAGACATCGGTTCCAGATTACCTTGCGTGGTTAATGTTTTTTTTCTGAATGACAAAGTTAACGTGAAATATATTTTCGGGTGCTGATGATTGTAATAGCAGTGATGTTTTTCTTTCTTTATTGCTTAGACGGCTCAAGACGAGCTCACAGCCCACCTGATGTTAAGTGGTTACTGGAGCCCATACACATCTTCTTCTTTATCTCCACCTTATCCCACTAGGTGGGGTCGGCACAGCTAATTTTTCTCTTCCATTCTCTTCTATCAGCCGTCATCTCAACACTCACTCCTCTCTCTCTCATATCGTCATTCACACACTCCATCCATGTCTTCTTTAGTCGATCTCTTCCCCCTCTAAAGCCCATACACATCTACGACGTAAATGCGTCACCCACCTTGAGATATAAGTTCTAAGGTCTCAAGTATAGTTACAACGGCTGCCCCACCCTTCAAACCGAAACGCATCACTGCACTTACGACAGAAATAGGCAGGGTGGTGGTACCTACCTGTGCGGACTCACAAGAGGTCCTACCACCAGTAAAAAAGAAGCTAATAGACATCAATAACGTAATTGCTGCCACCGATCTTGAGACGTGATTTGTAAAACTTAGCTCTATCGTATAACTGCTGACCCACAATGTAAGTAATGTAATCTAAGTACTAATGAAATAGTACTTCGCGGCAGAATTAAGTTGTAGGACCTTTTTAGTATAAAGAAATATTACGCCTTCGATCACGCAAACCCACATTCTAAGACAAGACGTATTTCACAGTAGACATCTTTCTTTTTATATTGTTGATTCTGATCAGTATATTAAATTAAAGTAATAAAATTATTATAACATCATCGCTCTTGATGCGTGTGCAAATTCTCAAGTTGTTCAGACGTTTTGTATTGGGTGAAAATTACTTTGAAAGATCTTTCGGGATACGAATAAGATGTATAGATGGATTCAAGTCAAGCTAATAAAAGCCTGCTAAAAATTATATTTTAAACATATTCGATATGAAGAAATACTACTAACATTGTATTTAAGCTTGGTATATTATATCTGAGCTTTTCGTTTAGCAAAATTGTAAACTTTGAGTCTGTCATATAAATTTTCAATCAATGCGTCGTAAAATGGTATGCAGCAGCTATTTAACTTTGTTAAAGCAATATAAAGAGCTTCTAATTAAAATTTGATTGATTGTAACGATCGTCATTTGGTAAAATTAACTACGCGTTTTGTTTTCTTCTTTATTTAAAATACTCAATAGTTTTCGCAGGGCACGCGATGGAAAGAATATTTTAGGTAATTTTTTACACCTTGGGTTACATTTTTGGAGTTTTAGTAAGGGTCCCTAATTTTTTTCAAAACAGATTAGACAGATAGCCTATGTCACTCGGGAATAGTGTAGCTTCCAAACAGTGAAAGAATTTTTCAAATCGGTTCAGTGGTTTCGGAGCATATTCAATACAAACAAACAAACAAATCTTTCCTCTTTATAATATTATATAATAAGTATAGATAAACACATTTTTTTAGAATATATCTTATTTAATCGTTATTAAATTATGCAAACAGACAACTAAATCTGATACGACGGTCACCAATCATCAATAGGCTGTACGCTCGTCTGCTTTAAAGGACAATAAAAAAAAAATTAGCCTATATACAACGACTACGGAATTTTCAAGAAAAAGAAAAATTCTTAAGTATAGAACTAAAACAGTGAAGCCTGTAGAATTCCATAAGTATATATTAAGCTTCGTTCCGTAAATGTAAGAAACACGGCAAGGCTATCTGAGAGAAAATAATACACAAAAAATATTTAATGCTCAACAGAACGATAGACGCCGCTAGACGCGTGACAAAGTGAAATAATTTTCAAACGAATACGTATTTACACAGCGGCGCCACTAGGGACTAAACTAGGTCGATGAATGGACCACGAGACGCGACGCACCGAAGAACATTACGAATTTTCATTTTCAAATTAGCTTAAGCCGGCAGACGATGAGGCGACTTCGGCTATTGACAAATGTCAAATATGCCCGCAATGTCACGAGGAAAACAATTGTTTGCTCAGTTTTGCAATTGACTTATTCTAGTTTATACCGGTATTTGAGGAATTACCCCTTAAAATAAAGGACTGTCTGTTATATAATAAAAAAAGCTTGTTATTTGCTGTTCATCTTTTTTTCCCCTACCTATGCTATGATAGCCTTGAGAGGCTATTTCAGCTTCTTTTTGACGTGTAGGTGAGCTCACGGGGCTCAAACTGGAAGTGTTGCTAACACTGGCCCTAACAAGGGCAGTGCTTCGCAGAATCTACCACCGGATCGGGAACGCGACCCACTGAGAAGATCCGGCGAGAAACTCAGTGGGCTGTGTCTATAGGTTAATTTAATTTACTCGTCGAGTCCTTCGTCGCAAGCGACGGATTCGGCGAGGACGGTGACCAGTGCTTGAAGTACCTAAAAGCACCGTTAATGGATCAGGAGGATCCGTAATGACGTGTTTAGGGCATATTGCTGTTCACGTAATGTATTCTATAAAACCGGATACGCGGAGTTCCCATTTACTTTCCATTTCCGCATCGCAAAATATTAACCCACTAAAATTTCATTCTGATTTGCTTGGCACCTATATTGTTATTGGGTAATGTTTTATTGGTTTTTATTATTTGCATAGACCGGTGCACAAGCTCGCAGCACACCCGTTGTTAAGTTAGTTATCGGAGTCCATAGAAATCACAGTGAAAGCCGCCACCCACTTTGAAACATGAGGTCTAAGATTGTATAGTTTAAAGGCTTTTCCATCCTTGAAACCGGAACGCAACCGGTATCCATGTGGAATCACAAAACGCACTACCACCAGTGATAATGTTTAAAGTATGGAACAGCCTATTCAAGACAATAAAGACTTCAGCCTTGTATTTTCAAGGGCTACGACAACCTCCTTAGCCGCGAGCTTCTAGTCTGTACACTTGAAGCACTAAAAATTGTAGATAGTTTGTGGCAACTGTTGAAAAACTACATAACTAATGACTACATACTAAACACATTTCTGACACCTGCGATTGTATTGAGATGATCTAATGATATGAAAATTAGTTCGGTTCATAAGTGGATTTTTAAATTTTTACACATACAAATCTATAGACAAGTAAAAATAGCTAATTAGAAAAGTCACCGACGCGGAAACACAATAACGTTACAAACTTTTTGGTAAATATCAAATAATGTACACAGACGACACATTTATTACAATTTCAAAGGTAATTAAACTGGGAACTGTGAAACTGATGTTAATGTGAAAACATATTGGTTTTGCGATCCACGAAATAGCTGTGTTTAATAAGTGAGGATCTTAGACAGTTAAAAAACGTTCTTGTCAATTTTTTTTGTTTTAATTAACTGATATTCGGCTCTCTTAAAATCTAAACAGAGAGTTCTCGTATCATTTTGTGCATTACGTACGTGTTTCAAATGAAACTGCTATGTAACATATTTCTGGATATTCATGCATGACCGATGATCAGAGGTCTTTATGTCTGTTGTCTATAAAACGTTCGGGACACTTGTATAAAGACATGCGATGGTATCGTGATTCGCAGCTTGGGGCAAATTGATCTAAGTTAACTCCTAGTTCTTAACAAACACTGCGCTTGTGATGTGAAACCCAGGCTACTTCGGTAAAGCTTTCTTCGACTTTAAGTGTAGTTGCTGCTTTTTTTTTCCTACCTATGCTCATAGCCTTAAGAGGCTATTTCAGCTTCACCCTAACGTGTGTAGGTGAGCTCACGGGGCTCAAACTGGAGTGGATCGGAACCGCGACCGCCTAAGAAGATCCGGTGAGAAACTCAGTACACTGTGTTTATAGGTTAATTTACTCGTCGAGCCCTTCGTCGCAAGCGACGGATTCGGCGAGGACGGTGACCGGTGCTTGTGGTGCCTAAAAGCACCGTTAATGGATCGGGAGGATCCGTAATGACGTGCTTTGGGCGACGTCGACTGTTTACCATTCGGTCTACAGGATCGAGTATGTAGTTGTAGCTACAAATTTGAATCAGGTTGATTCAGGTTTCTTACACCCGGCAACGAATCGAAAATTTTCGCATTAACATACTAAATTTTTCGGAGAGCGACCAAGTTTCATGCACCGCAGAAGTGTTATTTAAAAAGAATAAATTTGAAAAAAATGCGTTTCATTTTTATTTTAAAATAATATTATCTTTAACAACAACGGTTCCGCACAATATCCTGTTAGTCTCTTAAGTATTATAGTAAAAGTTAGCTTCGTGCCTCACAGCACTAATGCTTTGTTGTGTACATGTTATTGGTCTGTCAGACTGAAGCAAGTGAAAGTGAATTCCGATGGTTGCATCTGCTAAACTTTATATCTGTGTAGTATCATCGTTAAAAAATAACGGCCATTTTGAATTTTAGTTTTTTAATGAAGTATTTTTACGCGTGTTTTAAAATCATATTTATTTATTTCAAATCGATTTTGTTGAAGTGTTTTCAACTTTTCTTAATTCTTTTGAATCGTCAAAACTAAATAATTTTCTTTTACTTTGTTTAAGTCGTAACTCCTTATCGGACAGAATTATTTTAAGGCCGTTTTTTTATTTGAATTAGCTAGTTTAATCGAGATTTTTCTCCGTTTGTATTTTATAGTAATCAATTTTACTAATGGTAGGACCTCTTGTGAGTCCGCACAGGTAGGTACCACCGCATTGCCTATTTCTACCGTTAAGCAGTAATGCGTTTCGGTTTGAAGGGTGGGGCAGCCGTTGTTACTATACTGATACCTTAGAACTTATATGTCAAGGTAGTTGGCGGCATTTACGATGTAGATCTCTATGGGCTTCGGTGACCGCTCAACGCCAGGTGGGCCGTGAGCTCGTCCACCCATCTAAGCAATAAATAAAAAATCCATGCATTAGAAGAGCATCTTGTTCTGAGCAATCTTTATTTTGACTAATTTCTGTCGTTTATTATACCAGAATAATAATTTTTCGTATCACCTAAAAAGAATTAGATTAATATTAAACCGAACAGTTCAATTGTGTTATCTGTTGTAGCACGTGACTGATACCTTTTCTAATATGTTTGTTCATAATAGGGCAGAGTTCAATAAGACATTTCACAGAAAGCGGAATAATATTAGTAGCGCTTAAAAGCATTCGTTTTAATGCAAGATATCTTTGTGATATGGTATTTAGTTCATCTGGTGAAAGTGTATCTGATTAACGTCATGGAGAGCGTGTGAAAATTCAGCAAGGCCTCTCTTTTTATTTTTCTTGAAAAAGCAAGGTTTGGCTTGGTTTTTCCGCACATGATTCGCTGAGGATTTAATGTATTTTGAAACATTTATGTCATCATCGTAATCGGTTGCTCTTGGCAGAGCAGTCGTGGTCATGTAGAATTCTTGCTCATTAAAGCCTTGACAGATGTTTTCCATAGTTTGCGAACCGAGGCCCGGCGCACACACTCGTTAAGTGGGGTTTCGGTAAGGTCTTTCACCTGATCAGTCCAACGCATGGGGATTCGTCCACGAGATCTCTAATCATTGACCCTACCCTGAACAACAAGTTTCTCTATAGACTCTGCTGGCCGTCGCGATACGTGTCCAAAATATCCGAAGAATCCTGGATTGCACTGTTGACGATAATCTGTGAGAGATATTTAGTTCTTTTATGTAGGTGGCTTTAAATCTACTGGAATATGGGTCAATCACTCAAAGAAAATGTACGTTATATGTACTATTACAAAATAAATAATGGGAATGAGAATGTAATTTATTTAAAAAGATGGCACAAAACTAGATTTTGGTACCGCCGTTATATGTACGTATCTTCTGTTGCCAAGCAATTATGCTTTCCGGTTTGAAGGTAACGTTAATTTCAATGCGGTTAAGACTTTACTGGTTCGTATATCTCAGAGTTGGACCTAGCTTCGTGTTTATATCCAATACTTTTTTGGTTTCCTTAAATCCCAATCTCGAAAATTTATTTCTCCTAAATTATATAACACCAAACTCTTTGGTTCGTGAACTTATTATAATACGTAATTACTGGTGGTAGGACCTCTTGTGAGTCCGCGCGGGTAGGTACCACCACCTTGCCTATTTCTGCCGTGAAGAAGTAATGCGTTTGGGTTTGAAGGGTGGGGCAGCCGTAACTATAGTGAGACCTTAGAACTCATATCTCAAGGTGGTTGGCGCACTTCCGTTGTAGGTGTCTAGGGGCTCCAGTAACCACTTAACACCAGGAGGGCTGTGAGCTTGTCCACCCGTCTAGGCCATAAAAAAAACAGGAATTTTTATTGTGAATTCCGACTCACCAATTTTAAACACTATTTTTCTGTTGTTGTTTCTATTTCTGTTTCTATGTTGAATGATGATAAATATTTCACTTAAATTGGCGATTATTAGTAACAGATATTGAAGGTCTTATGAAACGTCAATGTGTACTTTTTTTTGTTGTTAAGTTCTCGGTCGATTCGGCTGACAGAAACCAGTTTAATATTTAAAAATCTTTAAAAGTATCCCGGACGTTCTTGGTACCCTTTGCCCTTTATTTAAGCGTGTCACCGGAAAAATAGCCCGTTGGCTGGCTGCGTAATCCATTGTTGTCGCTATTTTACAATTACCACCTAGAATGCCCCACTTACCTACATTAGTTCACTTTTACTGATTCCTTGCCTGAATTAACATGGTAATTAACTGCAGAATGGTGTTTTACGTGTGAATATTAAAAAGAAAAAACATAGATATCGAACCACAATATAGGTTTGATTTGTCTGAAATCTTAGGATTCAGTAAACGCCAAAAATAACCTTGGTTTTTTTAGTGGCGTTACGAATTTGTACGCCTAAATTCCGGAATAATGTTATGCTTAAAATATGAAACCGTTAATCAGATATTGCTTTTAAGTATCGATAAAAAAGTGATAATATCGATAACGCTATCGGACAATGTGCTATCCGACGATTGCGAGCGCGGTGCCTGAATTATAAGCTCTTGTAATGTATTGATTGTAATGTTGCCACAAGTCGATTATTTTGCTATTGTGTATCAGATACTTGTGATGTGCGTTGTAGAGCTTGAGTCGGCGCAATCGTTCCGCTAAAGTGTGTTGTAACGTTTCACGAACGAAGGCTAACGCGTACTCATTTTTGTTCATCGACAATACGCAAGAGGCTGTTTCGATGTTAATCTCGATATAAAAGGGCTTTATGAACTAATAATAATACCTTGTTAAATTTGCATTCTGGTGGCAGGGCCTCTTGTGAGTCCGCGCAGGTAGGTACCACCATCCAGCCTATTTCTGGCGTGAAGCAGTAATGCGTTTCGGTTTGAAGGGTGGAGCAGCCGTTGTAACTATACTGAGACTTTAGAACTCATATCTCAAGTTAGGTGGCGGCATTCACGTTGTGATGTCTATGGGTGCGGTAACCACTGAACAACACGTGGTCCGTGAGCTCATCCACCCAATCAAGCAATTAAAAAAAAATCGTACGCCGAGATCTTTAGACAGCTCTTTTAGGCAGCGGCTTGGCTCTGTCCCTGGAATTGCTGAAGTCCATGGGCGACGGTAACCACTCACCATCAGGTGATCCGTGTGCTCGTCTGCCTACAAGGGCAATAAAAAAAAAAGATGTTTTACGTTTTTTTTAAAGTCATACATGTGCGCGAATGCAGTAGTAACAGCCTAACCGAACGTATTTTATTATTACTGTCGCAACCTGATAGATGTGTTTATACGCAGACCCTCGAGAATGACATTGCTATTTTAGTTCGAAAAACGTTAACGGCTTGCGCTCGATAAATCGTCGCCGAGTTTGTTGTAAATAATTTCGAGTTCTCGTCGCCTCTGATTTATCGCGAACAACTTTAATTAATAGTTTAAGGAAGTCGACAGCTACCTACCAAGGGACAGGCCTCGGAGTGACACTTTTCAAACGTGACAGATTCGTCTCGAAATACAACTAGGGTTGGGATTTGTCACTTTGGAATGACTATCGGCATTATTATTTTGAAGTCTTCATTTTTCGGTGATTTTCTTCTTCTCAGTCGTGTCACTATCGACAGAGTGGTCGTAATCGTCATGTAGTGTCGGAAGGGGCAGACTTGATGCGTCTCACGATGTCCCACCATCTCTCCCTGCTCGAGGCCATTCTACTGCACTAATTTAGGGGACTTCCCACTGCATTGGTGACCTCCCGTGATTTAATAGTGATCTATAGTTTTAACGCTTAAGAGTCACAAATAACACTCACGCAAAAAAAAAAAATTTTTTTTTTTAAATTTACATGCTCAGCCTCGAACCTACGACCTCTCGCACTACTCATTATTTTTTGAAAGCTTTTTCGGTGCCGGTGTAATGCAGCGGACTCGCTCGTAAATTGACATTGCAAAAAAACACCAACACATAATATAACCGTAGAGAAAGTGAGAGGTTGATTTGCTGGCACTAGGCATGATGTGCTGCTACACGACTATATTTAATAAACAACTGAATGCGGTGAAACCGTTACGTAAATATATGCTCTCTAAAATTGTCAGCATTAAGCTCGCGTGACGTCCATTACCTATACATACGTAATAATAATATATCTTGATGTTTATCGTGCACGGAATGTTATTAAATTATTTTATTTACGTGACGTCATTCTTCTTCTCTTTATCTCCTTTAAAAAGCTTTGTAATGCACAGTCAATGATATTGTCATCTTTTATATTGTTCATTAAGAGACACCGGCAAGGAGAATCAAAAACCACAAAGTTATGTTCTTTTAGTATTAAATGTGTTTTTTAAATTAAAGTTGTAATAAATAATTACTGCCGTAATTCATTCAATTAATATAAATAATAATAATAATAAATATTTACTAACGATCACGCCACGTTAACTGGTCCCGTGCTAAGTTCGTAAAGAACTTGTGTAACAGGTACCAGATAACGGAAATAAATGTAAGATTTTTATTATACACGTAAATATATTTAATATTTAATATACATCCATAACCCTGGCAAAGACATTTATATTTATCATACAAATATCTTCCCTTGGCGGGATTCGAACCCGCGACCCCCTTGTGTAGTGACCATGTCACTTACCACTACACCAGACGGCCGTTAATAAAGTGTTAAAAGATGTGATGATTGGTTTAATGGAGATTTTTAAGGTCGAATTGTACAC
Organism: Bombyx mandarina; assembly: GCF_030267445.1. Lineage (NCBI taxonomy): Eukaryota > Metazoa > Arthropoda > Insecta > Lepidoptera > Bombycidae > Bombyx > Bombyx mandarina. Next base: position 18,225,879 of record NC_143234.1, read on the forward strand.
CTTGTCTCAGACGTTCAGTATCTTTGTTAACGTTGACACAAACAGACATTGAAAATGTACACCAAAATATACATATTAACTCAGATATATTTACCTCATCTCCGAAGATTTGAAAACTAATCAAAATGACATGTGACTAAGCGCTAAATATGACTGATTAACGTATTCTGACGTCACATCACAAAAAGACGATCAATGCCAGTTAACCAGATCAGACTCAAATCAGACAGATTCAAATAAAAATGTTTAGTTGATCCCACTGATCCATTTTACTATTAGTTCGTCTTATTTATCGTGCGAGATATCTATTTTGAGAGATTCCTAGCTGCGAAACTGGATTAAAAGTGTTCTCGCGCGAAATAGGTAGGCAGCGGCTTCGCTCGGTAGGCAGCGGTTTGGCTCTGCCCCTGGCGTTGCTCAAGTCCATGGGTGACGGTAACCACTCACCATCAGGTGGGCCGTATGCTGGTCTGCCTACAAGAGCAATAAAAAAAAATGTGACTTTTAAACGGTATAGGTATTCAAAGAAATGTCTACGAAGAAATATTTATCGGCTTTTGCTTTAAAAGAAATCGATTTCATTCTTATGCTATTATACATGTCTTGTGTTATGTTATACTTCTTCTTTCTATTATTCGCCTTATGCCATCTTGTTCTCAAGGAGTTTCGTTTTTTTTTCTTTCTTCCTTGTAGCCAGACGAGCATACGGCCCACCTGATGGTGAGTGGTTACCGTTGGCCATGGACTTCAGCAATGCCAGGAGCAGGGCCAAGCCATTGTCTACCGCTAAACCGGAGTTCAGTCTTTTGGTATTCTATTAGACAGTTGTGGCATCAGCATGGAGGTGCGGATTCACAAGACGTCCTACCACCAGTATACATTATTAATTACGTATGTGACTGACGTCACTCGAGCTTAATGCTCATAATTTTAAGGAGCATATATTTACGTAACTTTTTCACCGCATTCAGTTGCTTATTAAATATAGTCGTGTAACATCATGCCTAGTGGGTACAAGTTCGATACGCGTCTCTCTCGTTCTCTCTTCTTTATATTATGAAGAGGAATTTCATGACGACTTGATCATCCGGTCCGTAATAATAGACCTATTATAACATCACTGTGCTGATTGCTATTGTAAAAACGGAAGAACTAAAATCGTATATAATGTATTCCAACATACAACATGTTCCAAGGAGTGCATTTTTATATTTATTTTGTTTGCCAATCAATTAGTAAACTTTGATATTGAAGGATATGATATTGCGTTACTGGAACATAATTAATTTATAGCAGCTACAAGAAATTTTATTAAAGAATTCGAATAACAATGTGCAAAGGAATACGTATTTAATTATTGGTGGTAGGACCTCTTGTGAGTCCGCGCGGTTGGGTACCACCGCCCTTCCTATTTCTGCCGTGAAGCAGTAATGCGTTTCGGTTTGAAGGGTGGGACAGCCGTTGTAACTTACTTGAGACCTTAGAACTTATATCTCAAGGTGGGTGGCGCATTTACGTTTTGGATGTCTATGGGCTCCAGTAACCACTTAACACCAAGTGTGCTGTGAGCTCGTCCAACCATCTAAGCAATAAAATAAAAAAACCTATAAAAACTCACAAGCCTATTTTCTGTACATTTAATATAATTAAAATTGAACACACTTTAAAGTCGTATTATACTTTCGCGGCTATCTACATTACGCGCACTGTAATTTGACCTGATTCGATTTAGTAAAAAAACAATACGTTCTCAAAATGTTCGCAGCTAATCTCAGCACGGAAAACGCTAACTTAAAGACACGACCTCCATTCACGAAGGCGAAAGATATAATGGTGCCCATCATCATACAACACAAGATATTTGACAGATACCTAAATCTCGCTAACGGCATTTTCAAAATAATTTAGCAAATACAAGCTCCTGACAAAAACATTCGGATCGTCGGTCTACGGAGCTACACTCGCTCGGTGGAAGATCTTCTATTTGTCGTTACCTCCTCCTAACCTTTTTGATGTAACAAGGTCATAATATGTTACAAAGTAACATCACAAACATAATAAGTAACATCAAACAATGACTAGAAAGACGGTAGGCAGATTTGTCTGCACCTAACATCCTACCCGCAGTCTTCAGTTTGTCCGTGACCATGGCGCTTGCAACACGCCGAAGTATCTGAAACTCATGAAATAACAACATAAAGGTGATATGGAAAAAAATAGATGTGTGGTGTCGTGCAACACCGGATAGGAACGAAATTCCTTAATATCAAACTATTAATTTTAAGTTTTATTCGAGGTATAAAGGAAATAAAACTGGAGGCTTCGCAACAATCCACGGTCATTCGGTAACGTGCGAACTTATTGTGGTACACTTCATTCACGGTTGTTTGCATAAGAGTTAGTGTGTTGCGCAAACGAACGCTCTGAGATCGTGGTCAATGAATGATAAAAAAATGTGTTATTTTTGTACGTTATTACAAAGTAAAGTCGTACACTGTGTGCATTACTAATAAAAATCTTACGTTACGGACGTTTTTTCCCGGTTAGGGTACCCCTCCGCATCGTCCCACAAGGAACTTCGTTCCAAAAAACCTGAACGACGAATGATCTTTTTTTTTTATATCGTACCATAAATATGAAAACTCTTACGCAACGTCGTTCTTTTGAATGAAATTGACTCGCAAGTGACACGTGAGGGGCCGGCTCGCAATGATTTATTGATGTACGAACGGGATCAGAATATTTTGTTTACTATTTGCGTTGAACGATGAATAACGTTCCTTGATGTCGGAAGTTCAAGAACGTATCTGCGTTTCGTTTTAAGTTGCATGACGCCTTTCCGAATGTATTTTGTTTCGAGCTGTGGTGTGCTTAGTGCGAGTTTTTTAACGTTCTCGATAGCGTTAAAGTTAAGTCAAATTTGTATGGAGTTGGAACGTTTGCCTATGTTTGTCGCTAGGGGCACTGTTCCAGGTGCATACAAATTTCAGGTAACTCTTACGCTCTCGAGAACGTTAAAAAACTCGCACTAACTTACTGGTAGTAGGACCTCTTGTGAGTCCGCACGGGTAGTTACCACCACCGTCTATTTCTGCCGTGAAGCAGTAATGCGTTTCGGTTTGAAGGGCGGGGTAGGCGTTGTAACTATATTGAGACCTTAGAACTTATATCTCAAGCTGGGTAGCGCATTCACGTCGTAAATCTCTATGGGCTCCAGTAACCACTTATCTCCAGGTGGGCTGTGCGCTCGTCCACCCCGTACTTTTGTTGTGCACTCGTTGACGGAAAAGTTTAGAGCTGCCTTCATTTGGTCGGTTCATCGTAACGGGAATCTGCCGCGGGGATTTTCACCCTCAATCATGCCTTGCACCACAAGGCGCTCCACTGAGGCGACGTCTTGTGATCGCACCAATATCCGAACTGATGACCACGACCACTCAGCGAGGAATGCAATCGACTAAGAAGAAGAACAAGATTATTTGACAACTGGTGTGAAAAAATACCAAACAATATTCCGTTTCCCACTAGATGGGCCGTCATTTTGTGTACTATCATTAATGATTTGCGAAACAATAGATTTTCGTGAAAACTCTTAAATAATCTTCATCAACGCTTCTTTACAACGCATCTTATGATATCTAATATACAGAAAACATTTTAGTAACTTTAATCCGTATTTAGGGTATCAACTTTTTCTTTACCACCCTTGTAACTTTGTGCCCATGACAATTCAGGCTTGTAGGCAAATGAGCATACGGCCAATCTAATGGTGAGTGGTAATTGTCGCCCATTGACGTTAGCAATGCCAGGGGCACAGCCAAGCCGCTGCAAACATCACAACGAGTGACATTGTGCTCACGAAACTTCGCAGCTGCAAATTCAGCTCATAATTAACCGGAATTACTGACATTTCGTAGGTCATTAGAACCTAGAGTGATTAGCATAAAAATTATAATTACCTATTAGTTTGACCTTGCCGTGATTCGCAGTTATACTACACGCGACTTCGTGCTCTATGCCCCACGGTATAAGTACTGTATTTATTTCGATTACAATTTGAAAATACGTTATGCCCCACTAGCCTTCATCCTTAGCGATACGTCGGTATCTTATCTAACGTGTGTTGTTCAAAATTATGATTCTATTTTATCACGTATTTATGTGCGCACTGGTGACCGTCGCGATATGCGAATAAACTAGTAAATGTTTGTTTTAGTTGATAATAATTGTTAAGCAGCACACATAAGTCCATTGATTGCGATCTATTTTTACTTAAACAATCCAGTACAGTGAAATTTATCATTTACGAATCGAGAGTCGGACCGTGTTATCGTTCGATGCAATAAAAATAATAGCGTATTGTTTAGTTGTTTTATGAGGTTTCTTGAATAACTATGTTTGAAAATATGCATTAGCACTCGCTTGTGATTACTGACACAAGAAAAGTACTAAAAACGCACTTACTAGTGTGACGCTATCTTCGCTCTTTTACTGATAATACCAGTGTAACATACGAATCTTGTTTGCATTTACAACGCATTTACGTGAACAAATTGTCTAATTTCTAACTTTAATACAGGAACAGATTAAATAATTTCAAATGATCAGTGAACAAGACAAGGAAATAGTAGATTTTACAGTTAGAACTAGAGGTCCCGCAGTAATCGAAATTCGACTATAATTAATTGGAATTGTAAGTTTGTACACTATTATGATTGTATTTTATACTTCTATAATCACAAATTTCGCCAAGACTACACTATAAAAAATATTAACAAAGACAAATACTATTTAATCTATTTTCAATTTGACAACAGACGTCAAGAACAAAAATATGACAGTAAATAGTATGCATGCGTGTGTGCATCAAATACATGGTATGTAGTGTGTGTAATGTTTTCTTTATTGATTAAATGTATCTTTTATGCATTATTTCAAAAAAATATTAGCATTGTGCACTTCTTCTCTATATTCTCTTTAAGTGTGGAAAATTTCATACTCCTCCGTCCGCGCAATTTTCGTAAAAAGGGATACTAAGTTTTTGCTTCACGTATATAGATAGGTTGTTTTAGTACAAAGCGTCTTAATGTCATAATGGATCGTCACAATATGGCCGACAAATGACAGATGCTAATGAAACTGACTGTACGCTGTGCAAACATAACTCGTGTAATAAATGATACCGACGCCATATTTGGTTCATATAATATAAAAAAAAAAAAACGTGCGGTGTATTTATTATAACGTTAAGATGAACTGATGGGCTCGTGGCCTACGAAATGTGAAGCTTAAGTCCATAGACATCTTTTATTTTTTTCCCTACTTATTCGCTGGAAGCCTAAGGGGCTATTCCAGTTCCGCCCGGATAGGTAGGTGAGCTCACGATCTCTATTTGAGAGAATTTACTAATACTGGCCGTAGCAAGAGCAGTGCTTCGTAGAATCTATCACCGCATCGGAATCGCGATTTGGCGAGAAACTCAGTGGGCTGACATAGACATCGTAGTCATCCCTTACCTTGATGTGCGAGGTAGAAACCATTGCTTTCTTGTATAAATAGACAACTGAGATTAAGTTATGTTGAACGTAAATCCATATTCTGATTCCCCATCCGCAGACTATTATTGTGTTAAAGGCCTATTTGCCTCTAGTTTAACCTTTGTCTATGATTTACAGCACTTAATGGTAGGCAGCGGCTTGGCTCTGCCCCTGGCATTGCTGACGTCCATGAGCGATGGTGACCACTTACCATCAGGTGGGCCGTATGCTCGTCTTTCTACAAAGGCAATAAAAAACGAAGAAAAAAATGATTTTTTCTTTATTAATCTATACTTATATACTTATAATATTATAAAGAGGAAAGATTTGTTTGTTTGTTTGTTTCGAATAGGCTCCGAAACTACTGGACCGATTTGAAAAATTCTTTTTCCATTAGAAGCCGACATTGTCCCTGATGAACGTAGGCTACTTTTTTTTAATTTTTATTTAATTTTTTTTTTGGTTTCATGTGTGTTTTAATGTTTCCGAAGCGAAGCGAGGGCGGGTCGCTAGTCAGTCATATTACGATTAAGACATATCAGTCAGGATGCCGCGCCGGTAAGAAAATCGGTGATTTCTTTGTATAGTTCTGTAGTAACGAAGCCGATTGTCAGTCAACATACGGCTTGACATGTCTCGTATGTATTCGAGATGACTCGTACACCGACATAATAGCCGCGAGCCTATACACAACCGGCTACTTACACTCGCGTGACCTTGCCTCGCGTCCTATGTTAATGAACCGTGTGTTTAAACTTGCGCGTTAACTTGTGATTTCCGAATTAACACCTTAAAATGTTCGAATTACGGATCTTATTGCTTTTCCGTTCGCAATTCTAGTTTGGCTATATATCGCATTACTTGGTGTATTTTAATTGGTTAATGTTACTTTTGTTTTGTTGTAGATTATTGGAATGCTCGTTATCGAATGGTTTTTTGAAGTAGAAACAATGAAATCAGCTTTTGTTGGACTTTGAAAGTTAATAGAAAACGGGTTGACGAAGGTCAGCCATATTGTAACTAGAAAATTCTGGAATGTATAATGTTTAAAGCTAGGTTCTTAGGTCTTCACATAATATAGATATGAAAAATACTTTTACGACATACATACATACATGACATTTGCTTACTTTGTGATTTAGTCTAATAATTCTAGTTAGAGCTTATTAACAGTAAACTTAAGACCTATGTTTAATTATTATTAACTTTAAAAAAATGTTATGAAACACGTATGATTTCTACAGTGAAGGAATAACATCGTGTAATAAAAATGAAACCCGCAAAATTATATGTGTAATTACTGGTGGTAGGACCTCTTGTGAGTCCGCACGGGTAGGTACCACCGCCACTATTTCAGTCGTGAAGCAGTAATGCGTTTCGGTTTGAAGCACAGAAATAGCCAGGGTGGTAGTAAAACTACCCGAGCGGGCTCACAAGGTTATACTTTTTGTAGGTTTCATATGTAATACACGATCTTAGTCTTTCACCGTGTCGAAGTCATTCGTGAATTTTTGTTAATTGCGTTTTTTGATCAGAAAAATTGGTACCTGCCTGCGGGATTCGAATATAAATTCGATCCTTTAGGCCACGATGATTCCTGACGTTTCAAAGATTTCAAATGTTCCGTAATTGGCTGAGCCTTTGCTTAAAAGAACACAAGCCGTAAATCGAGATAATAATACCTCATTTTTTGGTTCAGCTTGATAATAAAGAAATCAGCACTAAAATACACCAGAAGTGTTATTTTATTAGTCGCAATGATTTTTTTTTTTTTTTTGTAATTTTTTGATTTATTCTAGCTGTCAAACATGTATAATATAATATTTTGAAAAAGTCGTCTGAAATAGAACCTCATCGTTATGAAATTTGAAAAAAATATATAAAAACGCTTCATAATTAATTTCCGCATAAGATACCACAACAGATTTCGTTCGTGATTGAGAATTGATCCATTTTTTTTTATAATGTTCATAATTATGTACATTCAAAATGTGTTCCAAGTTAATAATAAATTTTGAATATCAACGACATTGGTGACCTATGCAGTCTCAAGTGAAACCCTCCCTAGTGCCATTAACGGGTTCAATGCACTTTTAATAGGCTGCCAAAATTGAGTCGTACGATAATCCACAAGTCGATTGTATGAATTAAGTTTCCAACTTTGCTTGCTCGCTTATCCCATTTTATTTCTAGGGAACAATAAACAAATATTTTTTTAATTCAGTTAACACGTTGAACGCTAGACTAGAAACCATGTTTAGTCCAGTGGGCCGCGACAGATACAGTATATCTGCTATATGACATATTTTTAATTTTTTTTATTGCTTAGATGGGAGGACCAGCTCACAGCGCACTTGGTCTTAAGTGACAGACATATACAACGTAAATGCGATATAAGTTCTAAGTTCTCAGTATAGTTACAAAGGCTGTCCCACCCTTCAAGCCGAAACGCATTACTGCTTCACGGCAGAAATAGGCAAGGCGGTAGTGCCTAGCCGTGCGGACTCAACAGGTCCTACCACCAGTAAAAATCTCTCGGAAAATAATGAGTAGTGACAGTTTTCATAAGTCGTCTAATTTGCGAAAAAACACCTCAACGACCTTTGGACTATTCTTGGTATATTAGTACTGCCCTTAAGGGAAAGTATGCCGTGGACACATGGTGTCTGTCGTCAATCTAACTGGAAATCAAGACTTAGTTTATGAAGAAAGGAATCCTTTATATTTTTAATATATTATATATTATTTTATTTATACCTATGATGTCTATTTGACTTCGAGCGTGTCATCGAACAGTGGTAAGAGATTTTTATCTATGGATTTACTTCCTCAAACAACAAATTAAAAGGTTGAACCAAAGCAAAACAGTCGTGTCCTAGGAGAAACATTCTGAGTTCTAACAGAAACTGAAGTGGGGTTTAAAGTAAATGTGTAGCAATCTCCGGAGAATTTAAGTGTCGTTTAAATTACTTTTATCCACGAAATGAGTTTTGTTTACGCAGCGAAACTAAATTTAACTGTTTTTCAATTGGTGTAATAAACAAAAGACAATGATTTTAATCACTACGTGTAAACTAAATGAGACATGACAATTTAGGCTGGTGTAATCGGATTGAATATTCGTTAAAGAAACATCCAGAAAGTAGTTCGTTCTCCTTTTACCATGCGGACACTTGCTCGAATTCCCGCGATTTGACATCTCTACAGTTGCCATGTGATTGGAAGTCGCATACAAATCATAAAGTCTAACAGACGGTAGGTACATACTTCAAATAGAACAAACATATTGAAAGCGATACCAGAAACGGAAAATTGTGCTCGATTGTAATAAGTATGTTTTGAAATCGTCGTGGCCTACCGGATAAGACGTCCGATGCATTAGTGTTGAGCGATGCACCGGTGTTCGAATCCTAGGCGAGGTACCAATTTTTCCAATGAAATACGTACTCAACAAATGTTCACGATTGACTTCCACGGTGAAGGAATAACATCGTGTAATAAAAATCAAACCCGCAAAATTATAATTTGCGTAATCACTGGTGGTAGGACCTCTTGTGAGTCCGCACGGGTAGGTACCACCGCCTCGCCTATTTCTGCCGTGAAGCAGTAATGCGTGTCGGTTTGAAGGGTGGGGCAGCCGTTGTAACTATACTGAGACCTTAGAACTTGTATCTCAAAGTGGGTGGCGCATTTACGTTGTGAATGTATATGGGCTCCAGTAACCACTTAACACCAGGTGGGCTGTGAGCTCGTCCACTCATCAAAGCAATAAAAAAAAAAGTGGGTACATGTGTGTTTGGGGAAAAGCGGACCAAAGTCCGTTAATACTTATATAAAAATAAGATCCTGATATTTTTGTTTACAAAACAGGTTAGCTATATAATGTGTGTACTGTTTAATGTCTAATTTCGTGGATTTGAACGTTTACATTTATTTGTTTTGTTTTTTGGGAACATCACACAAAACTACTGAGCCGATTTTATATGAAATTGTATTTATTAAAACCTTTTTTGGACTTAAAAACGGCACATGTTTCATGACTGGACTGGCGATAACTGGAGCCATAAATAAAACAATAAAAACGTAATTTATTCCTCTATTCATAACAATCAATACAAGCGGAATTCGCACAAGCGCGAGCGAGTGGTGCATGTTTGTCAATAATGTGTTAATAATATTGAGGACTTTTAAAACATGCCTAATGTGCGAAAATTTTGATGTGTAATGAACGATTAGGTTTTGCTGAGACTCGAATCCTGTACAGGTTGTAGTTTTTCAAAATAAATACGTACGTAACGACCTTAAGCATCGGTCACCGTCCTAGGCTCGCCGAACCCGTAGCTTGCGACGAAGGGCTCGACGAGTAAATTAACCCATAGACACAGCACACTGAGTTTCTCACCGGACCTTCTCAGTGAGTCGCGTTTCCGATCCGGTGGTAGATTCTGTGAAGCACTGCTCGTGCTAGGGCCAGTGTTAGCAACACTCCGGTTTGAGCCCCGAGAGTTCACCTACACGTCAAGGCGAAGCTGAAATAGCCTCTCAAGTCTATCAGGATAGGTAAAAAAAAGGACTGCAACTGTGGACGATATGAATGTCGTATCTTCTTAAATTTTATTGCTTAAATGAGTGGACAAGCTCACGGCCCGCCTGGTGTTAAGTGGTTACCTAACGCCTTCTAACCGCAGTTTCCAATACGCAATATATGGCTTCCCGTCATACATATATATATCTATGATTGTACCTTTTTTTTTTTTTTTTAACGCTGGGGAATCCATTTACGGATACCCGGTCGAGAGGGGTAATAGACCGGGTTATGTCGGACTCCGGCGCCTCCAGAGAAGAAGAGGGAGAAGAGGAAGACCAAAGTCCTCCTCTTCCTCCAACTCCTACCGGGAGACTACGCCTTGAGAAAGGCGCGCAAGGCGCTGCGCGGCGTCTACCACGCAGGACCCGCCCCGCAAAACCGACTACCGACTAAACCCCATCGAGCTCCACCACTCCGACTCCACGAAACCTACGGTACCGCACAATGCGCGCCGCAGGCTCGCCGTCGCCGGTACCCATCCTGACAATAGGACGGGATCCAATCCCCGGGAAGATCCCGCAGGACGTCGTCTCAGGAGACACCGTGAGTGGCGCATAGGAGCCACCTTGCGCCGCCTCACCACGGAACCGACAGCAGAGCACCGGGCGCCCCCGCACCCAGTACCCAACAGTCCCTACGGGAGATTAACGGGAGCATCGTGCCCGCGTCGCCCACCCCGCCTTCTTCGCTGAGGACCCGAAGAGGGATTCCACTCCCTTTCGCGCTCCTCAGCCTCGCGGAACGCCATGACCAGGTCGCAAAATCTGGCCATGGCCTCCCACGAACTCTCGTCCTCTAGCATGCGGGCAATGACAGCCCGCAAGGAGAGGTCCCTCCCCAGCACCGCGATGAGATCTCGCCGCGGGTGCTCCCAACGCGAGCACGCTTCGAGTGCGTGCTGAGCGTCATCATCCGGATGCCCGCACTGGTGACAACCCGGATGTGGCTCTCTCCTGCAAACCCTCCACAGGTACCTCCCGAAGCAGCCATGCCCCGAGAGGACCTGCGTAAGGCGGAAGGAGAGCACGCCGTGTCGCCGATCTGACCATGTCTCCAGCACGGGCACCAGGGCCTCGAGAGTGCGCCGGCGGGTGGCTGAGGTTTGATGAAGTTCCTCCAGTAACCGCTCCCTCCATTTAGCGTACGCCAGATGACGCGCAGCACGCCTCCACCGACTGACAGCCGACAGGCCGGGTGTCCGTCCCCGACCCAGGGACTGTGTCCTGCGCCGGTATACCGTAGCCAATACCTCGGCCTCGAGATCCCAAGGAAGGGAACCAGCGAGGGCGCAGGCGACCTCTCGGGAGATCGTACGGTACCCCCTGATGACCCTCACCGCGAGCGCCCGCTGAGCTCGGAGCAGCAGCGCCGCATTGCGTGCGGAGAGTGTGGGCGACCACACGGGAGCGCCATACAAGGCCATACTGCGCACGACCCCCAGGTACAGGCGTCGGACACCGACGCTGCAACCACCAACGTTGGGCAGAAGACGGACTAACGCACCTGCCATGCCCAGTAGCCTCGGAATCAACTCACCAAAATGGTGGTCGAAGCGCCATCGACTGTCCAGCACGATGCCCAAATATTTGAGCTTCGGCTGGACAGCGATCGATACTCCACCGACTATGAGCGTCGCGCCCGGAGGGGGTCCTCTCCGAACCGGGTGAAAGCATACGGCCTCAGACTTGTGGAGGGCCACCTCAAGACCTAGTCTCCGAATGCGGCTAACGACGGTGGAGACCGCCGCCGTTGCAAGGATCGCTGCGGTCCTGTAGTCAGCTCCGCGAGCCGTCACCAACGTGTCGTCGGCATAGCACACCACGTCGACGCCACGCAGGCCAGCACCGCGGAGGACCCAGTCGAAACCGATGTCCCACAGGAGTGGTCCCAATACCGACCCCTGTGGGACCCCGCACGACACCGTTTTTCGTCCCCATCCTCTTCTCTCGGGGAAAATCACGCTCCGCCCTGAGAGGTAGTCCTCTATCAGGGTGCGGAGACTATTGGGGATGCGGTGAAACCGAAGTGATTCCACGATCGTGCTCCAGGGGATCGTGTTGAAGGCGTTGGCGATGTCAATCGACACAGCCAACAACACGCCCCCCTCGGAGCACGCACAATCGGAGAGATGGCGGACACGCAAGACCGCGTCCACGGTCGAGCGACCCCTCCGGAAACCGTATTGGTTAGGAGCCAAATCAGGCCCAACGTTTTCCAGGTGCTGGACAAGGCGATTAGCGATGACGCGCTCGAAGAGCTTACCGGCCTCGTCCAGCACGACGATTGGGCGGTACCCGTTCGTTTCGTCACGTGGCCGACCCTCCTTAGGAATAAGGACGAGCCGACCAGTCCTCCATGGCTCTGGGAACCTGCCCTCACGGAGGCACCGGCTGAACAGCCTTCGGAGGGCAGGCCCCAAACCATCGCCCGTCAAGGCGAGCGCCCACGCTCGGGACGAGATCCCATCGGGACCGGGAGCCGTGCGCTTCGCCCGCATCCTCTGCACAGCCGATTCAAACTCCGCCTGCGAAACGTCCGCAGGCTCCCCGCCATCAGCAACCCGTATCGTCGTCATCACAGGGGGGACGAAGGCCGTCCCGGTAAAATCCGGAAACAGACCCCCGACTACCCGCTGCAATGTCTCCGGCGGCAGGATGCTGGTTGCGGGGGGGGCCCAAGGGCGGAGCACATTGCACGCCAGCCTGTAGGGCCGCCCCCACGGATCACAGTCGAGCGAAGCTAGTAGGTCGTTCCAAGCAGCCTCCTTCGCCTCCCCGATAGCCACGCGCAGGGCCCTTATGGCCATCCTGTACACCTCGTACAGTCGGTCCTCCTCATCGGGGTCCCGGTGCGTTCTTCGACGTCGATACCGTTGGTATGCGCGACGACTGACGTCGCACAACCGGCGCTGGCTAGCGATCTCCTCAGTCCACCAGTGGACTCTGCGTTTAGGAGCGAGAGCTCTAATGCGAGGCATAGCGGCGTCGCACACCCGCGACATCGCCTCGCGCAGATGCTCCACCCCCTCGCACACGTCCGCTGGCTCACCAAGCGAGTCAAGACGCCATGCCTGGACTACAGCCGCCTCACACAACCTCTCGACGTTGAGGCGCTTCTGGGCCCAACGAGGACCCCCCGCGCCGCCACCGCAGAGCAAGGAAGAGCCCTGGATAGACTCCGCCGGAGGCACTGCGACACCGAAACGAATGTAGCGGTGGTCGGAGAGCGTCTCCTCGCCGACCATCACGGCCCAACCGCGTACGCGATTCGCCACGTCGGGCGTGGCAAATGTAACGTCAACCACGGACCCGCCCAAACGTCGCACGCACGTGAGTTCTGCGCCACGATTGAGGACCAGAAGACCGCTTCCGACCAGCCACTCCTCCACCGCCCTACCTCTGGGGCACGTCCTCGAGGATCCCCAAGCCAATGACTTGGCGTTGAGGTCCCCGAGAACGAGTATCCGTTGGGAGTGCGACCTCCCAACGACGCGGCTGAGCTCGCTGAGAAAAACCTCAAACTCGGCGAGCGTCCTGTTTGGGGAGAAGTACACTCCCAATATGAATACCTCGGCCCAGAGGACAGCAACAAAGCCGCAACCTCTCTCGACAACGTCGAACCTGGGCGGAGCACCTACACAACAACGTCGGATGATAGCCACTCGGCCCTCCAAATCGGCTGCCCAATCGGGGCTCGAAGGAACCCGATACGGCTCGGCGACCACCGCAAGATGGGTCAACCCCTCTGCCATGCTCTGGAACAAAAGGTCCTGAGCTCTGGCAGAGTGATTGAGATTCCCCTGCAGGAATCGAAGGACACCTGTCATAACAGGGCGTCATTCGATGTCTCCATAGCCGTACCGGGCTGCCTCCGCGCATTCTCAAGCGCAGCGGAAGCTCCTCTTCTAGGTCTCGGTCTCGGGGACTTGGCACAAGCCTTGCTCCCGGAGACGTGATTCGCCGGTCTGCCGGCAGAGGCACATACAGCACAGTGTGGCGCCAGAGAGCAGCCGGACGCTACGTGGCCGGTCTGGCCGCACCGGTAACAATCACGGCTGCGGTCGACCGACGACGGACATCGAGCGCTCACGTGCCCTAGCTCATGGCATCGGAAGCAATGTAGCTTCTTAGCCTCTAGCAGATGAGCGCGGAGCACGCTCCAACCGACCCTCAATTTCGGTACGGCGAGGACCTTCGTCGCGGCAGCGACGGGCAACCAAACCAACACCTGACCCTTCCCACTTGGGCCAGACTTGATCTCTCCGATCTTCACCGCTTCAAGAGTGCATTCGCCAATCCGGGCGAGCTCAGCGGCTACTTCCTCCGGCGTCAAGGAGTCATCCAGCCCGCTGATGCGGATGGCTGCAGTCGTCACTGGCCGGGTCACGATGACCCCCTCCGCGGACAGAACCTCACGAAGCTTTTGGGCCAGGAGATCAGCCTTGGCGCTCTGATCAGCACCTTCCACTACCAACACCTTGGCCCCAGTCACTGCAGACCGGATGCGCTGGATGGGGATTCCGAGTGCCCCGGGGTCTACCTTGGCTCTCGCTTCGGCGAGTACGCTGCGGTATGTGAGTCCTCTTTCTACAGCCTCCGGCTGCAGCTTGAGCACAACAGCTTGAGAGCGCGGAGGACGCAGCTTCTTCTCTTTCCTCTTTGCAGAGGACGGGTTTTTCTTTCCCGCTTCAGCGGGTGCTACCACTGGAACCGTCGTCACTGCTCCCTCCCTCGGCCGAGTGCCCCTACGGGTGACCGTTGACCAGCTCTCGATCAAGGAAGCTGGAGCCGGGAGGAGGGTGGGCGTTCCAGGTGGAGCCACTTGCGCAGTGGCTTTTCTTCTGGGGCCTCGTATCCTCTTTTTCGCCGATGTTGTAGGTGGCACTGGTTTCAATAATGGTGCCGAATTCAGTGTAGCGTCTACGACCATAGGAGGGTCCGGTGATTTTTCGCGGCTCTTCCGCCTGTCCGCCGCTAGCGGTGGTCGCATTCGCGGCTCCGGTAGAAGCCGTCCCTCCAGCCCCGCAAAGCGAGCGTCGAGCATCGTGCCGACAGCTCGCATAATGCGCTGGAGGCGCAACTCCTCCTCTTCTTCTTCGGTGTTTGGGGCCGGGGCTGCGGCTGGTGCATTTCCTAGCACCTGCGAGACCGTAGCCAGCTCCCTCCTAATTTCATCAAGCCCCTTGCGAAGCTGTAGGATCTCCTGCTCCTGCTTGGCGTTGATCGCACGCAGTCTTTCAGCCTCTTCAGTTGCGGTGCGGCCCACAAGGTCCTCCGTGGCCTCCTTGACGGTGGCCGCCAACTCCTTCAATGCACGCACATACGTGCCCTTCGGGCTACTAGATTTGGCGGCCACCGTCAGAGCCACCTCAGCACTCTGATGGAGCCTACGCTCGGCATCAGGCTTAGGGACAGATCCCTCAGCCGCTCTCTTCTTCTGGCGCGTGGTGCGCGCGCTCTCTGTGAACTCCCTCTCCTCTCTTTGGGCCCTAAGGCACGCCTTCCTGGCAGCAGCCATGCCAACGCACTGCCTCGTGGTCGGAGGGCGTCCCCTTCCACGCTTTGATGGCGTCACGGCTCTGGGCTTCGCAACTGACGGGCCCTGAGCCTCCGAACCGGAGCTGCTGCTCAACCCGTCTGAGCTTATATTAAGGACCCTTTTCCGCTGTCGTCGTGTCGGCGACGAGCGGGTCGACGATTGGGCCGAACCGACTGTGGCCATGTCATCGTCTGACACGACATTGGCTCTAAAGGAGCTTACTTCAAGGTCCTTCTCGGACATCTTCCTCTGAACTCCGTCCTTCTCGGACCTGACGTCTAGGCAGTTTTTGCCCCCCCCAGAGTACGTGGGGCAGCGTGCGTCCGACGAGTCGGCCGCACGGAGGGATTCTCCCCCCGCGGAGCGGGAGGTACCCTCCTGGGGTAGTATCTTTTTAAAACTAGCCATTACATTTATTTCTTTTTTATATATTTTTTAACCCAGGGTTCGGTTCCCTGGGACACCCTAGCGACTGGTCGCCCACCAGCCATTCATTCTCTCGCCGGGTGTCAGAGCTTAGAATTGGGTATAAAAGGAAAGAAGATAAAAATAAAACCAAATAAAATCAAAATAAAACCACAGGAGAAGAAGAATAGAAAAGCGTGTAAAATAAAACAATGAACGGAAACAAAAGAAGAGAAAGAGACAGATTGAAACTTAAATTAAATTAATAAATAAATAAAAATAATCAAAGGACAGTGTGAACAAAACAATAAAACAACAAGGAAAAGAGGGAAAAAGTGGAGGCCCTCGCATCTCCAGGAGAACCACCCTTCAGCAAGTGAAGGGGGAGGAGAGCGTGTAACCCCCGATGCTGGTTTTGGTCCGCGTCGCTCAATCTCTCCCGCCGTAACACAACGAGAGAGAAGGAGCGATGCCCCTGTGACTATTGCCCAGAGGCCCGTGATCCGCCACCTACGGACGCGCCCGGTCGAAGTCCAGCAACTCCCCCGCAGACGAGATCCACAGCACGCAGAGTGCGCGCTGCAAGCTCGTCCACGACCGGGATCTATGATTGTACCTGACTATAAAAAAACTCAGAAGTTTGTCCGGTTGATATTAAACAAAGGTGAAACACGACTTGTCATGAATGCAAGACGAATCGTCTGTAATGTGCCTACACACATATGCACATGCCAGTGTGAATACGGACGGAAACTCTATCGATTTTAAAGCAATGCAGACCAGCCCACGTTTACTGATGACACGTTTTATATCCATTCGAGTGTTTCTCACGGTGTCCTACTCGTCGTCTAAGCAGAATAATTCCAACGATTTCCACTCGTAACATCAACCAAACCTATTATAATATTACTTTCATATTATTACGAATGTACAAAGCAATAATTAAAAATGGCTTTCAAAATTGATTCAAGTTGATTGTGGATTTGTTTTATAATTGCTCTTTCCTGAAGAATGAAAAGACACAAATTACTTAATGTTAAATTCCATTGTTATTTTGTTTAAGTAAAGAGGGGATTATGGAAAATTTTGCTGAAATTATTTTGACTCAAGAGATATCTGCCTAGTTAAAGGAAAGAAAATTATTAATATTAAAGTTATGAACATAAAATCGAGATGCGATCATGGTTATCGTCTATTAACGATATGAATAGTTACAATAGTAGTTTGATTCTTCTGTATTATCGGCCCGCAATGTACCACTGTTAGACTTAGGTCTTTACTATAGGGTCGTCGCGTCCCCGGGGCGGGACGGGCCTCAGGGAAACCCCTCATCCCGGGCTTATGACTCCCTGCCTATTGAGGCAAGGGTGATGCGCTGTAGGATGATGAGTGGCAGGCTTAAAGTTGTGATGGGTGGGACTCGCCTTCTTCTTCACTTCTTCCCTCTTCTCTTCTTTCTTCGTTCTTCGTCGAGGGCGACAGCTTCCCTCCTCCAATTTTTTTTTTGTCATTAACGTATGATAGTCGGTACACTGAAGGGACTGTTGCGAAAACAAATTTACCAGGGAGACTGAGGACGGCGACACCCCGGGTCTTAGGGAGTTTGAGTGACCAACGTTTTTGACGTACAAAGCCAGAAAAATTGGACAAGTCTACTAAGATATTTGAGTCATAATGCATTTTGACACTTAATAAATGGCCTTTCGTAAGGTAAGCGTGATTCAATGAACAACTTGGGCAGTGGTTACTCGGGTGAAGATGTCTATATCCAAACACTGCAGGCACGTTTTTTTAATAGTCCACTTTTATCAGTTTTTAATAGTAAATAAGGAGAAGAGGATAGGGGAATGACATAATATAAGATTCTAGGGTTCGAAGTATCGTGCAATTGTTTGTTCAGCCTCTGAAATCAAAATAAAGTTTAAATCCTTAACAGGCTTGTCCGATATTTATTTTAATTAAAGCTACTGAAGTCTGAATGAAACATTTAAAACCCATCCCAAAAGTTTAGTTTGTAAGTTTTTGCTTGAACTTTAAGAACTTAAAAGGGTTGAAAATTTAATAGCCATACAGCGGAATGTTGGATTTAAAGGATCGTTCATTTTTGGGGATTTAAGGTACCTTGTTTGTTTATGTTATTCAAAATTGCAAACAAACACGTAAGACTTCTTGAAGCCTAATATAACAATTTAAACACACTTACAAAAGGTATTGTTTCACCTAGGGTCGCCGGGTCATCAACAAAGCAAGGCTATTGGAAACCGTATTATTAAAATGAACATATAATAGTTACTGAATCCTTCGTTACAAAAGTTAAATACAATAGAAACCAATAATAATTTGTTGTTAAGCTTTATATTAGCCTAACTTTTAAATTCGCAGTGCTAGAAAATTATTTAAGATACCTCTTCTTTGATATTACTAGTGTAGTATATAGAAAGATAGATAGATTGAGTTACCGTCTGTTGATCACTTTTTATAGCTCGTCAATAAACGGGTAGGTACCACCACCCTGCCTATTTCTGCCGTGAAGCAGTAATGCGTTTCGGTTTGAAGGGTGGGGCAGCCGTTGTGACTATACTGAGACCTTAGAACTATATCTCAAGGTGTGTGGCGCATTTACGTTTTAGATGTCTATGGGCTCCAGTAACCACTTAACACCAGGTGGGCTGTGAGCTCGTCCACAAATCTAAGCAATAAAAAAAAAACAACACGAATGATGTCATTACTACTCACCTAGAGTTATGAGGTCGAATTTTATCTTTTTTATCGTTACTTCAAAATATATTTAAAAATAATAAATAATGCTTTGTTATACGTAGTTGAGGTGTTGACAGGACAACCCACTGTATTTCTATCGCCCGATCTCCTTAGTGGGTCGCGATTCCGATACGGTGAAATCAAAGAACTGCTCTTGTTAAAGCAGATCTTAGCAGTCTCTCAGACTGAGCCCCGTAAGCTCTGCTACCCATCCGGTGAAGCCGGAAAAGCCCCTCGAGGCTTCTGATAATGGTAGAACCACAGCATACATACATTATTCAAAATAAAGTTTTGAAGTCGTCGTGGCCTAAAAGATAAGATGTCCGGTGTATTCGTATCTAGCGATGCATCGGTGTTCGAATCCCGCCGGCAGGTACCAATTTTTCCAATGGAATACGCATGGTTAGGTACCAACGCCCTGCCTATTTCTGCCGTGAAGCAGCTATGCGTTTCGGTTTGAAGGGCGGGGCAGCCGTTGTAACTATACTGAGACATTAGAAAACATATCTCAAGGTGAGTGGGTATCTACGTTGAAGATGTCTATGGGCTACAGTAACCATTTAACACAAAGTGGGCTGTAAGTTCGTCCATTCATCTAAGCACATTATTCTATTTATAAATTCCTAAAAATAAAACAGTGCCTTCAGCTGTTGACTCGCATTACATGTATGAATGAAAATAAAATGTAAAACAAATATCGCACGAAAAAGTCTAACTAATTTTCAAATGTCCGTAATAATATGGAATAAATACTTTTTGTTCAAATATTGTTAATTCAACATAATAATATGAGGAAACATATTATGAGTTTTTTTGTTTGTTTCATAATTTTGCATTCAGAAGCGAGTTTCAATGCAATATAATAAAATGAATCCTAATCTTGAGTTTCCAAAATTTCCAAATTTCAACCAATGATTGAATATTATGAAATTTTTCCTCAACACGGGTAAATTTGTTCATAATGTTTTGAATTATCATTAAGGAAAAATTGAGTGTTGTAATTATGAGCCATTCACGTATAAAAACGTCTAATATAGTTGATTTAGAATGAGTTCTTCATTTAATACAAGTTAACAGCTTATTACATTATAATCATTCATGAGATAAACAAAAATTTCATACCGTCTGTCAATATCCATAGTTATTAAAATACGACTGACAAGGTCTTATGGTGTCGCTTTACTACTAAGGACTCTCCCTCTCAAACTTTATTATAAGAAGTATACGTTCTAGTGTAGAGAGGAGGCTTCTAAGCCTAAAAAAAGATCTCTGGATACGAACTGTAGATAAGCCCAGGGGTTTCAGGAAATAGTGGTCTTTATAACTATTGGCGTGTGGTCAGGTTCGATGCCGCTATCTCTTAAATAATTCCTCAGGTTTTCCATTGAGCATCCGGTATAATCTAATAAAGGCAGGTAGCACATGTTTGGGAGACTTAGTCCCGAAATATAAACAGTCCTCCACGTAAAGCCAAGTCTATGGTGCTACCAAAGGCGTCCTTAGACTACCAATATCTTCAGTTCGAGTGTTCGTCTTCTATACGTACGCTCATCGATAATTCGATTTAATTAAATCCTAGTAGAGATGTTAGCTCATGAAAGTTTCGAACATTCTAAATGACAATATGCAGGTACGTACGGTATATGGAGAACTAATCTATAAAACTAAATTGCGAATTCTATAAACAATATCCGAGCTCTGTTTTCTTGCCTACCTATTGCTAGTAACCTTTTGGGGTTATGCTAATTTCAACGGACGCTCTGCTAACATTATCCCTAGCAAGTGCTTTACTGAATCTACCACCGGATCGGAATCGCGACCCACTGAAAACATTCGGCGAGAAACTCAGCGGACTTCGGACCGCTGTGGAAGGCATTTTTTTAACGGTAGCGTGTATTGTGGATCCTCTCTAGCGATTAACGGTACTCCGCCTGTTTTTGTTGCATAGCGCTCATATTTTAGTTTGAGGGTGCGACAGCTTAACAATGTAATTGAAACTGCTTCCGCATAGGTGGCCCCTAAATAGACAGTGAAAGCACAACATTTTGCGGTAGGCAGCGGCTTGGCTCTGCCCCTGGCATTGCTGAAGTCCATGGGCGACGGTAACCACTCACCATCAGGTGGGCCGTATGCTCGTCTGCCTACAAGGGCAATAAAAAAAAAATCATCTAGTTCTATAGTAATAACGAGTTTTCTAAAAATATATCAGATTGTCTACGCCGGTTGCGAGGATGTAGTTCCCGGCAGTCGGAAGTGTATGAGCGCATCTAGTGTGCGTTCAATATGAATGCTAAATGTAAACGGGAACCAAGCGATTTCAAACATAGTTATATTTATTGGGCCCGGTTCTGATGCTTTTACATAAAATTAGAGCGTAACTCATACCCGATCCTGTTGACCGAATGGTAAACAGTCGACGTCGCCCAAGACACGTCATTACGGATCCTCCCGATCCATTAACGGTGCTTTTAGGTACTACAAGCACCGGTCATAGTCCTCGTCGAACCCGTAGCTTGCGACGAAGGGCTCGACGAGTAAATTAACCCATAGACACAGCCCACTGAGTTTCTCGCCGGATCTTCTCACTGGGTTGCGTTTCCGATCCGGTGGTAGAGTCTGCGAATCACTGCTCTTGCTAGGGACAGTGCAAGCATCACTCCGGTTTGAACCCCGTGAGCTTACCTACTAGTTAAGGTTACGCTGAAATAGCGTATATAGAGCTGAATAGCTCTCAAGGCTATCAGCTTAGGTAGACCAAAAAAAAAGACCGTATCTAGTAAACATCTTTCTATCATCTCAGCCTGTGTACTGTCCACTGCTAAACATAAGCCTCTCCAACTGTGTCCAGTGCGGCCGGTTCGACGCCACCTGCACTCAACGCGACCCAGCGACGTTGTTTAAAAAAAAGAGTTTTTATCTTTTGATTGGATCGAATAGAGTAACTATTGTATTGAGAATATTTTTTCAAGTCTGGTCGACCGAATGTCGTCGTTTTAATTTTACGAGAAATCTATACTAAATGTATGCTTTCGACTGGTAGGAACATAGAATTTTCAATTAGGGAAACTAATGAGAAATCAAGTGGGGCGGCATTTATTTTTTCTTTCTGAACCTTATAAATGGGTCTTATTAGCAATTAAATTTAAAGCAAACAACATAGGTTCACGATTTTATACGCACCGATCGAAGCTCTTCTTGTAATGGTAGTTCTTGGTTATAAAATATATTATGCGTTTATCATAGTTTTTTATTATAGGTATTACATGTCTTTATGTATCTCCTGTTCCCTGATAATGCAGTGAAATAAAACGTGTACCTATCAGCTTTTTGCTCTAATCGCAAATTTATAGCCTTATAAAATTTCATCAAAATAGTAGTTAGTGTTTTACTGGTGGTAGGACCTCTTGTGAGTCCGCGCGGGTAGGTACCACCACCTTGCCTATTTCTGTCGTGAAGCAGTAATGCGTTTCGGTTTGAAGGGTGGGGCAGCCGTTATAACTATACTTGAGACCTTAGAACTTATATCTCAAGGTGGGTGGCGCATTTACGTTGTAGATGTCTATGGGCTCCAGTAACTACTTAACACCAGGTGGAGCTCGGTGTGTTCGTCCACCCATCTAAGCAATAAAACAAAAGTTCAAAAGTGATGCAATCAATTCATTATAAAATACAATTACTGCGACGTCAACTTATGTTATGTCTAAGGGAGTCGGGCACCGCTCAACAACAAGTGGGTCGTCTGTAAGTAAATAAATTTAACGAATACAGAACCCTAAACACGTTGTGCGACCCGCTCTTACTTGATTTTATTTCATAATTCCCACCAATCAATAGATAGCTATTGCGGTATCAAGTCTTGAACGTTTAAACACCGATTGATATTTATGATTCGCGGTGAATATAATAATAAAAAAAAGTCTAATTTACGATGATACGGTCGGACGGAGTTGTCACGGACGACTACACAGACATCTGATTCTGCTTGTCCCCCGAGGCTATAGACTGTTTACTCATACCGTACCTATAAACGACGCTCCAACAAGGCTACTGTCGGATAACATTGTTTTTTTTTTAATATCACAAGATTTTCTTTAAATATTAGCGCTTATACACCAGACGAGATCACGATCTGTTATGATAACCTCTGGTTTCCTAGCTTTGCTTCCATCAGCACTCACGATCCTTTATAAGAGAACAATCCCCTCCCTATCCAGTCAGTCCTATTCCTAATACCACACGGCACGGTTCACGTCATTGTCGTCTTAATCCTTTATATTTCTATTTTATCAATAAAATCTTTTTTCAAAAGATCTTTCCTCAATTCCGTATAACAGATTGATCGACCACGAAGTCTAAGTTTTTATTGCACTGGAATAATAATGATATCTTTATATCAGTTTACCATAATAGTTTGTAAATACGTTACATGGAAAATGATATAGTAATTAAATAATAATGAAATCTCATTTAAGAAAACAGACCGAACGATTGCTCCACAGCAGAAATGGGGATACATAGTATACCCTTTTTTTTCTCTACCTATTCGCTGGTAGCCTAAGAGCCTATCCCACGTAATGATAATCGCCTTATCGTTTCCGCCGCTGACTACTCCCCGAATCCTGATCACGCAGGAGCCAGTCACCGTCGACGCCCTAGACACGTCCTTACGGATCCATCAGTTCCAATAACTCTTGCATTCAGCTCTAACATTAGGAGCAGCCTGAGGAACCCCGGTAACCGTACTCGTCGAACTCGATAAAGAGGTCGACGTGCAACCTAACCCATGCATCAGCCCGCTGAGTTTCGACGGATCTTCTCAGCGGGTCGAGATTCCGATCCGGTAGTAGATTCATTCGCGAAGCAGTTGCTCTTGAGTTGTTAGGTCCCCTTCGGAAGCGCTCGGGCAGCTGTTAGCAAATCCCACCCCTTCTGGCTGAGCCTTTGCTCGCCCACCTGTCCTAGTGAAACTGGAAAGGCCTCCGGGCCACCAGTAATAATTCAATCATAAAAAAAGGCTATCCCAACTACGCTTGGACGGGATATAGACCCGCATTGAATTTAGGTAGGTAATGAAGGTGAGAGCACAACGGGCGAATCGAAGGCCGGGGCGGATCCAAAATACCCACCTTCAAAATACCCACAATAACTTTACTGGTCTGGAAGACTATATTAATTCAACCTGTTGGCACTAAATAACTCACCCGCCTATAGTGTCCCTTGACTTGATAGAGATGTAATGTAAAGTTAATACATTAGAACCTTACAATTTGAATATTTGTAATAATTGATATCCGACCTTGTCGCAGTGTATTTTAACAAATAACCAAATGCGTCCGGACACGCTCGTCTTCCCGAAATATTTATGTCTTCGTGGTCGTTGCGACCTTTGCGAAATCGGATTCATTATGAAATGTAAAATTGAAATGGTTGTTATCGCTCTAAAAAAAAAGAGATAGAAATACTAAAGATGATAAGTCACATCAAATGATAATTCTTTAGTACGTTGTGACGTTTATCGATCGCTCCGTTATAAAACTTCCAACTTTACGTTTCGTTTTAAACGTACAAATCTAGTATGATTATCGATCAGCTGATTATGATTAACTATAATCCCACGAACTTAGTCGTGAGAATCGATCGCTTGTTCTGTGACTGATTTCTTTCATTTAATCCAATACATTTTTTAAAATTTTTATTTATAGCTTAGGTGGGTGGACGAGCTCACAGCCCACCTGGTTTTTTAAGTGGTTACTGGAGCCCATGGACATCTACAACGTAAATGCGCCACCCACCTTGAAATATAAGTTCTAAGATCTCGGTATAGTTACAACTGCTGCCCTACCCTTCAAACCGAAACGCATTACTGCTTCACGGCAGAAATAGGCAAGGCAAGATCAGTTAAATCGTTTGATCACAAAAGCAAACTCCGAACGTGTTGTGTTGTGAATTCTAGATGTCCATAAAATTATAGCTGCGATCTCATTTCGTCATTTGCCCGTTTTGCATAAACGTCACCATTCGTATACTTGAGACTTACATATTTTTTATATTACTTCTTGTACAGTCATCCGTTCCATTATAGTCTGAATTCCATCCAACCATTTCTTTTTTTATGCCGTGGCTATACTGGCAAGATTGTTTTTATTTACTGCACAGAACAATGGATGAGCCGACGGCCCACTTGGATTTAAGTGGTAACGGAAGCCAATAGACATCTAAAATATGACACCACCTACTTCGAGACACGAGTTCTAAATCTCTTTTTTATAGTACCTCGATTGCCCTACCTGTCAAACCAAAACGCATTAGTGCTTCAAGGCAGAAATTGGCAGGGTGGTGGTGCCTACCCGTGCGGACTCACAAGAGCTCCTACCACCAGTAAAAAATCTACGGAGGGACTTGGGTTCCCTCTTTGCTTTGTATCGTATAGTCTACGGAGAGTGCTCTGAGGAATTACTTGAAATGACCCCGTCATTTCCTTTTTATCGCCGCGTTGCCCGCCAACAGAACAGAGTTCATACCAATACAGTGCGTTTCCAAAAATTTTCTTTTTCACGTACCATCGAATTTGGGCTTAATTTTTGTATGAAATTATTTCTGAGCGTTGACCATGTCCTTAAGGAGAGAATCTTCGGCGGTGGACATCTTGTCTGTGCCCGTAGCGTTGTTCGCATTCGTGAGCGCTGGTGACCACTAGCAATCAGGGCCCGATTACTCGTCTGCCTATGAGGACAAGAAAAGATAAGTCTTCAAGGAGGGTTTCGGTTATAGTACCATCATCGTACCAGAGATGGCGCTTGCCTAATTTTATCAAATAGATGTGTGTATTTTATACTTTTAATAGTGACAACGGAGCCTGATCTAGTTTTAGTAGCACCTAATATATAAAACATACTGAAATTCATTTCCACTACGAATATTAGAAACATTCATGTTATTAATTCCAAATTTAACCGCGGGACGCACGTTTTAAATCACCGGTGTACGTGAAATTCGACCATAATCACTGTTGACTCAAGACTTAGATTCGTTTTATTAGATCGCACATAATTTGTAACCATACGTCTGTGGCACTGTTCATCAGTCGACGTATAAATTAATTGAAAGCAGTCGTCAGTAGGTTGGCGGAATATAAATCGGCCCGTGACCTCAGACGGCGCTGCAAAAAGCGTCGCGTAGTTTATCATATTTGCCCCTTTACTTATTATGTTTTATTTTTTGCGAACATCGACGTCAAAATGTCATAATATAATGTTTACTCACAGTTCCTTCATAATAACAACTTGAAATATTAATTGCGTATTATGTTATTTGATTGACGTCTTTGTATTTAGTTTAATTAATCATTATTTATCTATGTATTCAGAGATCGTGGCGGCGAACTAACGACGCGTTATCTACTAAGTAGTGTTTCGTTTTCGATATTATCTTGTTTCGGTTTTCATCGTTCGAGCCAATAAAGCCGTGACGCGCATTTTAATGTGCTCCATCCGAAGACAGGTGTGATAGCTCTGTCGAACTGCCTTATCTCGTAGGTTGCTTGGAGAAGCGTGAAACAGCCTAAAAGCTATTTAGCGGAGAACGAGCAATGAGAGGGAATTTCGCGTCTTCCTGTAAATTAATGAGAATGCCGCTTAGGACGTTTGCGATCGCACCTCGTTCCCGCTTTCCACAATACGGCGACGGTAGCGCGGCACAGACGACTAATGGCTACAAGCGAAACAACAGACCTATCGCTGTCCTCCTTCAACTCGTTTGACGCGTTCACGGGCGTCTCTGTCCGCCGTCACCCAGAGCGGCAACGCAGCGTTCCGTCCCGGATAAATTACATCCTATTAACTTTGTTCCGGTGCTCGATTTAAGCTTCAACGTAGCCCTGCTTAAGGATTGAAATCGAACAATACCGTCCGGTTTTCTATTAAAACGTTTACGTTCGATTTTATCGTTTTAAACTTAAAGTCTAATATTGTAACGTTGCGGCGGGCTGTTGCGGCGTTTCAGTTTTGTTTGCGATTATTAATTTGCTGTCAAATAAAGGGGCCGCTCGCTTGGGCGTGCGTGTCGGCACAAATTTCTGCCATACTTCGGAATCGGTGATTATTTTTTTTTTTCGCCTTGACTTTGGATTCGCAGACTGACAGACATTTTTAGTGCACTGTTTCTATTATATGTGTTTCGCAAATACTCGCTTGGTTAGCTTTAATTAAAGACAGAATCTCTTGATGTAATCAGCGGTCTTGTATTTTTATTTAAACAGAGGAATGTCGCCGTCGCTGATTTAATTTAATTGCTCGTTATGTAGGTACTTACGTATTAAATCGAATGATAATTGTGATAACTTGATCAGATGATAAAGATATCACGAGAGCTATTAATGACTTACGGCCTCATTCCATTGTACATGTACCTAATTGCCAAACGATAGTGCATCAAACTGTTTTTTTTTCAATGTTAAATAGAAAATTAAAGCTTGTTTCTTAATTCATTAAAATGAGCTTAATTAGCACATCATTTCAAAGGCATTATTACTCGTGAGACATTAAATAAGTCATTGACCCCTGTAATCTGGCTTCCCCGCATTTTACATAATACGTAGACTAAAGGATTTAGATTTTGAAAAGTTAACTCGTTCAGTGATAAAATTAAATTACGAACGTACTCTGTATTTAATTTACAGGTGATCAGAAAGAAAAAAAAACGAAGTAGAGTTCATTGAACTCGTTTTATTATAGTAAACATATCCTATTGTCGAAACTTATATATTATCATTTTGTATATGCTATATTATGTAAAGCTAAAACACAAGTCCCGTACACATAAATATAAAGAGCCTAACATAGATTTTATCTCGGGCTGATCCAATTTGACCTCATTTGTATTCAAGTCACTCCTCCTGTAACGTATTCTGGTATATTTCGGATGCATTAGGGATATATATATGTATGTATGTATTTTTTTAACGAAACACCACGTGTGTTATTTGTTCATGCGCTCGGCTGTATTGGTATACTATAAAAAATACTCTCGGATTTCGGGAAGTGACGTCATTTAAATAAAGCCGTTTATATTTCCCGACAAAAGTCATTATTATTATTTCAATTTTTTTAAATTTAATATACAATTCAATTTGACAACATTTATTTAAACTAGAGGTCCCGCAGTAGTCGAAATTCGACTATAATTAATTGGAATTGTATAAGTTTGTACACCATTATGATTGTATTTTATACTTCTATAATCACAAATTTCGGGCTGCACTATAAAAAACATATTAATAAAGACAAACAATATTTAATCCATTCTCAATTTGACCACAGACGTCAAGAACAAAAGTTTGACAATAAATAGTATGCATGCGTGTGTGCGTCAAATAATGGTATGTAGTGTGTGTAATGTTTTCTTTATTGATTTAATGTATCTTTTATGAATTATTTAAAAAAAAAATTAGCATTGTGCACTTCTTCTCTATATTCTCTATAAGTGTGGAAAATTTCATACTCCTCCGTCCGCGCAATTTTCGTAAAAAGGGATACAAAGTTTTTGCTTCACATATCAATATATATAGATAATCAATCGATCGATCGTATACACAATTATAGTAAAACTAATACCGGAGACCTGAAAGACAGAATAAACTATACGTAATTGTATAAAGCATTGTATTTTCTTCACTCTTCGCGAGTTATTTTCGAAACTTTCCGAGATAAATTAATAACAATTAAAAAAAAAACAAATTAAACCATTAAATTATGTAGTTATAATTATTCTCTTAAACTTGTTTGCAAACTAGTTGAACTTTTATTGTGGTTTTTGATGACATAAACCTCGTGTTCGCTCCAGGCCGGTGTCGGACGTGCCTCTCGTGTTGGAAGGTTCTTTATACTTGTAAACCTCGTGAAAGTTCCACCATC
The DNA here is from genome assembly GCF_030267445.1 of Bombyx mandarina. Lineage (NCBI taxonomy): Eukaryota > Metazoa > Arthropoda > Insecta > Lepidoptera > Bombycidae > Bombyx > Bombyx mandarina. The sequence continues at coordinate 18,254,618 of NC_143234.1, forward strand.
TATTCTATTTCTGCCGTGGAGCTCTGGTTTGAAGAACAAGACAGTCGTAATACAATACAATTGGTCCTAAATACGTCATTACGGATCCTCCCGATCTATTTTTTTTATATTTTTTTTATTGCTTAGATGGATGGACAAGCTCACAGCCCACCTGATGTTAAGTGGTTACTGGAGCCCATAGACATCCACAACGCAAATGCGCCACCCACCTCGAGATATAAGTTCTAAGGTCTCAGTATAGTTACGACGGCTACCCTACCCTTCGAACCGAAACGCATTACTGCTTCACGGCGGAAATAGGCGGGGTGGTGGTACCTACCCGTGCGGACTCCCAAGAGGTCCTACCACCAGTGATTACGCAAATTATAACGGTGCTAATTATTAACGGTGCTTTTAGGTACCTCAAGCACCGGTCACCGTCCTCGTCGAACCCGTCGCTTGTAACCAAGAGCTCGACGAGTAAATTAACCCATAGGCACAGCCCACTGAGTTTCTCGCCGGATCTTCTCAGTGGGTCGCGTTTCTGATCTGGTGGTAGATTCGAATGCGAAGCACTGCTTTTGCTAGGGCCAGTGTTAGCAACACTCCCGGTTTGAGCCTCGTGAGCTCACCTACTAGCTCGTTGAATCTAGAATAACCCCTCGAGGTTACCAAAATAGCTAGGAAAAAAAATACAATTGAGACATCTTGATCTCAAGACGGCTGGCGGACTATACGTCTATGAACACTTAACATCATTTAGTGCGCGACCTTACCTCACCCATTAAAATAATTTCAAATATATACGTAGTATTATAATCCATAATGATCGTTATGCATTCCTTTGCTTTGTTATCTGAATACTGAGGTTCATATAAATATAATATCAAAGGAAAACATTGGTTCTGTGGCGTTCGAAGCTAATACCGCAAAGTAGGGATGAATAACTGTCCGTACATCCGTAAGGGTTGAAGCCGGATTGTCTGAACTGACCATTACTTAATCACTTACTATATAAGCATCAAATTATTATCTTAAGAACAGAAAAGCGATTGAATTGAAAAAAGAAATAGTTTTCAAAAATTATTTGTCAAAAAATTTGAAAGAACTTATTTAATGGTCGACTCCAATCATTAAAATAACCAGAGGAAGGGGAGTTCGTCTCGGACCATCAACATCATAGTGGCTGTTAAATATAGACGCTAATAAATTAAGGTGAGAATTTCTAATTATAACAACTTTTACGTTTATCTAATGTTAATTACCTTCATTTTATTATATCAGACGACGTTTCGATTACTCCATAGTTTACGTGGTCACGGTCGACTAAGGTGTTATACTACTTACCGCCTAATCTATCTATCTATCTATATATATAAAAATGAATTGCTGTTCGTTAGTCTCGCTAAAACTCGAGAACGGCTGGACCGATTTGGCTAATTTTGGTCTTGAATTATTTGTGGAAATCCAGAGAAGGTTTAAAAGGTGATAAATAAGGAGGATAAATATGAAAATACTCGGAATTAAATAAAAATAACAATTTTGTTTTCCCTTTGATGTGTCCCCCGTCGAACGGATTCCTTTTGTTTGTTTTAAGTTTATTTTATACAAAAGTTTAGGTCTTTTATTTATCGATTGAGGCACTACGAAGTCTGCCGGGACAGCTAATATTATATCATCATCATCATCATCATCATCAGCCTTTTTTTAGTATTATATAAAAAATATTAATTCTTATTTAAATTTAATTTCATTCAAAAATGTACTAACATTGTTTGCACACTTTGAAGTAGCAGTATATTGAGGTCTAGCAGTTTGTTTGACTTAGGTTTTCATGTTCATGATAAGAGTTGGGTGTTAGATAAGCGCCAGCGATCTTCGCTCAAAGTTTACGTTTTTTATTTTCTTATTTCACTTGCCTCGCGCAATTGATTTGTTTTCTTTAGAGCGTTAGATCTTATAAAAAAAAAATGTGTTCCCTACTTATTCCCTGGTAGCCTAAAAGGCTATTCCAGCTAAAAACGCACAGGTAAATAAGCTCACGGGTTCAACCTAAGAGAATTTTCTACCACTGGCCCTAGAAAGAGCAGTGCTTCGCAGAACCTACCATCAGATCGGAATCGGGGCCCACGGAGAAGATTCGGCGAGAAACTCAGCGGGTTTTGTCTATGGGTTAGTTCACTCGTTGAACTCTTCGTCGTTATCGACTAGTTTAACGGGGTCAGTGGCCGATGCATGAAGAGTCAATAAGCATCGACAGTGAATCCGAGCGACCCGACAAAGTATATTTCCAGCGACGGCAGCTTTGCGATGCCCCATCGCTTACTGCAGAAATAGGCAGGGTGGTGGTACCTACCCGCGCGGACTCACAAGAGGTCCTACCACCAGTAAAAAAATAATTAAACCAATAATTATTCAACAATGGTCTTCACATATCCGTTTCGCCTACATTAACTCACGACTTGGGAATATACCTTATTAGCTGATTAATCCAAGGTCGCCGATAACCTTAATCATGAGAAACGGCAAGGAGTAATAGATCCCGCCCACGCTACGGTCCCCGCGATATTATATTGCCCTTTAGGCTATGCGTGGGAATGTTTTAGATAACTAGAGGTCCCGCAGTAGTCGAAATTCGACTATAATTAATTGGAATTGTAAGTTTGTACACTATTATGATTGTATTTTATACTTCTATAATCACAAATTTCGCCAAAACTACACTATAAAAATTTTAACAAAGACAAACCATATTCTATTCTCAATTTGACAACAGACGTCAAGAACAAAAGTTTGATAATAAATAGTATGCATGCGTGTGTGCGTCAAATACATGGTACGTAGTGTATGTAATGTTTTAGTTATTGATTTAATGTATATTTTATGCATTATTTTAAAAAAATATTAGCATTGTGCACTTCTTCTTTATATTCTCTATAGGTATGGAAAATTTCATACTCCTCCGTCCGCGCAATGTTCGTAAAAAGGGATACAAAGTTTTTGCTTCACGTATTAATATATAGATTTATCCGCAGTAGGTAAGTGAATATATGATTAACGACTTGTTGAATTTAAAGTAACTATAACGCATGTCGCGTATGTAAGTAAGTGTTGTAGAAGTGGGATATGGGAAACAAAAAACACTCGATACTGTTATTTGTTAGTAGAGATAATTGTTACTAGTTTTGAAGTCGTCGTGGCCTAAAGGATAAGACGTCCGGTGCATTAGTGTTGAGCGATGCACCGGTGTTCGAATCCCAGGCGGGGTACCAATTTTTCTAATGAAATAAGTACTTAACAAACGTTCATGATTGACTTCCAATAATATCGTGTAATAAAAATCAAACCCGCAAAAATTATAATTTGCGTAATTACTGGTGGTAGGACCTCTTGTGAGTCCGCACGGGTAGGTACTAATACCCTGAGTATTTCTGCCGTGAAGCACTAATGCGTTTCGGTTCGAAGGGTGGGGCAGCCGTTGTAACTATACTGAAACTTTAGAACTTATATCTCAAGGTTGGTGGCGCATTTACGTTGTAGATGTATATGGACTCCGGTAACCACTTAACACCAGGTGGGCTGTGAGCTCGTCCACTCATCTATGCAATAAAAAATTTAAAAAATTATACAGATATAAGTTACATATGATCGATTCTGTAATGTATATGAATTTAACAGGCGCAGGAGTGCGTATTACCTGGGGACTGAACCCAAAAAAGGTTATTTACTTTATTAGGTATAAAGGTTGTTACTACTTAGGTTATTACTTATGTAAGTATGTTGGAGTATTTCCATTTTCGGGTAGCGACATGGTAAGCGGGCGGTCTTCGTAAGTCATTAAAACCAGAAATGTTAACTCAGAGCGTATATCACGCAGGAGCGTTCCGTCCGATACGGCGACTCGCTCGCTTCCGAGCTCGAGAGTTTTTTTTTTTTTTTCCTACCTAAGCTGATAGCCTTAGGGGCTATTTCAGCGTAACCCTAACGTTTGTAGGTGAGCTCACGGGGCTCAAACCTGATGACGTTGCTAACACGAACCCTAGCAAGAGCCGTGCTTCGCAGGATCTACCACCGGATCGGAAACGCGACCCACTGAGAAGATCCGGCGAGAAACTCAGTGGGCTGTGTCTGAGAGTTAATTTACTCGTCGAGCCCTTCGTCGCAAGCGACGGGTTCGACGAGAACGGTGACCGGTGCTTGAAGTACCTAAAAGCACCGTTAGTGGATCGGGAGGATTCGAGATGACGTGTTTTGGGCGACGTCGACTGCTTTCCATTCTGTCCGCAGTATCGGGAATGCTGAGCTCGAGAGACAACAACGGAGCGTTTTTATAGCAAGGTATCGTGGTGAGACGATGTTGTTTACTACTCTTATCTTGCACGTGTTGTTTTCGATGAATGCTTGCACGTGTTGTTTGTCGTCCCATCTTTATTAGTCATCAACTAATGGTTTATAAAAACACGCGCAGACAAGTATAGGTATATTAATATGTTCCCTAATAGTTCCCGTTCAGTTTACTCAGACGTTTCGGTATTATTGTAATTAAGGCGTCATTAAATGCTTTTATCTGACCGCGTGAAGTCGCAATAAATGTAAAACAGCTGGTTGTTAATTAGATCTTTTTGTTCAAAATACATTACAATTAATCCTTGTAAAGCTTAAATTACTTGCAACGAAGTCGGCAAAGTATTACAGAGTGTCCTAAAAAAGGTATAGCAAGCTGAAAAGTGGCTGTAGTGTAGATCACATTCTTCTTTTTCTCTACCTTATCCCAGTAGGTGGGGTAGGCACGGCAAATTTTTCTTTTCCATTCTCTTCTATCAGCCGTTATCTTAACACTCATTCCTCTCTCTCTCTCAAATCGTCATTCACATGCTCCATCCATGTCTTCTTCGGTCGACCTCTTCCCCCTCTACCTTGCACTACCATTTCCATACATCTCTTAGTCACATGCATCTTCTCTCTACGCATCACATGTCCACACCACGCTAACCGTCCGCTCTTTAATTTATTGATTACCGGGGCTACTTTCACACTTCCTCTGATATACACACATTAAAGATGTTAAAAAAAACCTTAGTCCTGATTAGTAGTTTTATACAAAAACTAAGTTATTGTTTCAACTGTTATAGCTCTGAATTTATCCAAAAAAATATAACGTTAGGGCGTTTATTCAGATAAACGCCTCAGAATAAGATAGACAATAGTGAAACTATTCAAGTCATTTAAAAAAAAATTGCCAACTTTAATAAATTTGCAATTTTATCCGGGCCGTAATCTGCTCATAAACTTAGAAAATTTCAACGGATGTTATTATATTTCACTTTTATTGCAAAGAGAAAGAATCTGTTTGATATGACGCCGTAGTCCTACAGTATTCGTTTTGGCGGCATTTGTTTAGCCAAACTAGAACTATAATTATTGTTGTACTCCTGTATCTGATTTGATCTGACTTTAATACATGAGGTCAAAGCCCCGGTCTCCTATCCAATGCTTGAGACAAGGACTGGTACCCATTATTTGATATTTACTCTGATCGCAGTTACAATTTCGAATCACTACATAGTATAAAAACAAAGTCGCTTTCTCTGTCCCTATATCCCTATGTATGCTTAAACCTTTAAAACTATGCAACGGGTTTTGATGCGGTTTTTTTTAATAGATAGAGTGATAGAAGAGGAAGGTTTATATGTATAATAACATCCATTAAATTGTGGAGAAATCAGTAATAAATTACAGTTTCCGAAGCGAAGCGAGGTCGGGTCGCTAGTTATGAAATAAATAACACACAAGACGAAACTTCATTCGAGCGAACTCTGTATGTCCTCAGTTTATTTGTGTGTGTTTCAATCAGTTGACATCACGTGTTCCTTTTTGAGTTATCGTGTTTGCTGCATTTTCGTATAACCTGTGACTTCCGAAAGCAATCCGAAGTTGTTGGGATTTTTATAACAATTTTTACATTTACAACGGTAGCGATATCAAAGGGACAGTGCCTAATTGATACGTATTCAGTCGTACTCAAATGCCAGTATTCATACGTTTACTTTCAATACAAATTTGCATCTTTTGATATGTGACCAGTATTATTTTTAGTCCGACTCACATTACAGTAAATTTCATACATCATTCAAAATTCTTCAAGGGTTGGCAGAAGACTATTTAGTTCGTTATGTTCAAATACTACTTGTTGCAAAACTACTTCTTCTGGGCTCTGGGGTATCACCCTTGGGGTAACACTCTTTGTGGGATACCTTGTATATGTCTGACTATTGAGAACTCGTCGATAATGTCATCGGTGACTCCATTAAAATGAGTAAATTGATTTTCTCATCAAATATAGAAAATAATTTAATATTTTTATTTGCTTAAATCATAACAAACTTGCGTTTGGACTTGGGTTAGAAAGAAGCTATTGGCGTTAACCCGTCTGGGACTACACAACGATAGGAATTAGGGAGGTCTGATGAAAGTCAGTAAAATAAGACTAGAGTACTGTGTAGGCTCGATTAGACCAGACTCTTATATCCGTATTTCCTGAAAAATATTCAGAGATACTGTTAATTATATAACAAAACGACTAATAGTTTTGATTTTCATTAACATCGTGCTTGAACACCGTTAATTGAGACAAGAATAAGGGAATACGGTTCAATAAATACATGTACAGGATTTTATGCGCGCAACCATTAAAACGAACCGATAATAAAACACCGGTTAAGTTTCCGTAACAATTAAATGAGGTCGTATTTTCTCTAAAAAGAATTATTGGCGGTACTTGTCAGCTCTGTATCGTTAAGTCTGGAGACAATTAAACTCGAATGATTGAGATTAGAACGGTGGCCTCTTAACGCATTGTAATTTGTGTTGATATAAGTAAATCAAAATGGTTCTTATACGTGTGTTACTGTCCATACTTTTTGAGTGGTAGAACGATTTTCCGTGTTTTAATTTTAAAATTCATCCGTGACGTTATCAACGAATTCTCGGCAGTCAGACATGAATAATAGACCTTATATACTCGTAATTAATTCGCAGCGCAATTTGTCAGCCGATGTCTCTTGATCTCCTGTATTTCTTATAAAATGTCGGATCAGAATCCGTCACTATCAAATATCACGACTTTGACAATAATCTTTCGGTAAAGTATACGTTTTCAATGGGGACTGTTTTCCGTAGTCAAATTTGTATTGTCCTAACAGGTTTTCGCCAAATAATACATTTATTTATTATGCACATATATGCATATAAAGAGGTTATAAATGCAAATTCAAATGGCACGTACGGAAGCGAGCTGACGCAAAACCTTAATTTAATTTTTAACGCAACTATTTTAAATACACTATCTAACTTTGACTATAGTATTCGTGACACAATTGAACCGCAATCTATATTTTACGTCAATTGCATAAACAAGATACACTGGGAGACGTATGCGTGTGGGTACACGTATTCCAGTTCACATCTCTTACATTGTAGTGCTGGGCTCAGTATCAGATAACCGATGTCAGACATTCGAACATCCGAATGTGTCTAGACTCCCTCGATATTATTACGATAATATTATTATTAATATCAATATGTTTAAAGACTGATTGTTTAGCACAATATAATATATTGTTACGCCGGCAAGAGTAACGCCATCTATTGCCGAATAGCCGGAATGAATATCAAAGGGATCCGTAACGTCGATAAGCTCGAGAAGTACAACGCCATCTATTGTCAGATAGCGGAAACACACATCTAAGATACTCGACTTGCCCCGAATGTTCTCGATAAATCTAGGGATGTCGTCTCGACTATAAAAGCATTGCAGAGATGACACGAAGCAGTTAGTAATCGGAACTCCTACTCGAAGCGAAACAGCGAACGGATCACCTGAAGCGAAGCGGAAGAAGTAAGATGCCTACAACACGCATCTACACATATCTATATGTTCATCGTACTTATATTAAGCGACATGATTATTTATAAACATATTAATCGGTTAAGTGAAAATTAAAAAAAGAGCAAGCTCAATGAAGGTGTTTGAGAGAAAAGGTCACGGTTAAAATTCAAAGTAAAGAGATTGCGTTAATTTTGTTGTTCAACTATGATTACGTATACGAGTATTATGAATATTTCATATCCCAAAAGTTTGCACTCGACATTTATGTTTTTCAGACTAATTTGTGTTTCAGTTCTGTAATCACGGAATTTTTTCACTGAGCTATCGAAAAGTTAGACTCTAGAAACGCTTATGTCGCCGCCTATTGACCTAAATAAAAAGTTACCTACCTAGGTACCTAAGATCTACCTAGGTCGTACCAAACTTTTGTATTTATTAGCTTTAGATTATTAGATTTGAATCGACAAATTATAGATTTTTTTTATTGCTTAGATAGGAGGTCGAGCTCACAGCTCACCTGGCGTTAAGTGGTCACTGGAGCCCATAGGCATCTACAACGTAAATCCGCCACCCATCTTGAGATATAAGTTCTAAGGTCTCAAGTATACAACGGCTACCCCACCCTTCAAACCGAAACGCATTACTGCTTCACGGCAGAAATGGGCAGGGTGGTGGTACCTACCTACTCGCGCGGACTCACAAAAGGTCCTACCACCAGTGAAACTGCAACACGAATAACGCTTCCCACTTTAAGGCGCAGACTCAATATGAATTACAATACAACGGCTGCCTTATACGTTCAACCGGAATGCATGATTGCTTCGCAGCGGAAAACGCAAGTAAAGATACTAACTACACTGTCCACGTGCTTCATTCGATTCTTTTCCATCTCCATTATAAACACGTAATGCCGCCTATCTTATACCTTTAAACGAGCAATTCTTGTATATCAATATATATTATAATCTGAATCACGGAAACGGCTCCAACGATTTTCATAAAATTTAGTATACAGGGGATTTCGGGGGCGATAAATCGATCTAGCTACGATTTATTTTCAGATAATGTTGGTTTATTCGTGTTTTCAATAATCAACTCTTCCCGACATCTATTGGCGAATAATAGTACTATTTTTTTTAATTGAGGGCAACTAACCGCTTTAAAGACACAACAAGATGGCGTTATAAAAAAAACCGTCTTGTCTAGTCGGTCATCATCTAGTGTACCTATGTGTTCAGTTTCTGAACGTCAAAATGTCAGCGAGCGACTTCCGCCTTGACACTCTTTCCCTTTCAAATTCATCCGCCAAGAGCAACGCATCAATTTTATAATTCTCTTAAATTAATTATTTAATTTGTCATATAAGGTTAAAATAAATATCTCAAAACAATGAATACAGTCCACGTTCAATTACCACAACGCAATAGTATGTTTTTTCTTATCCGATTCTCATCGATAATTTTATAAGCATTCAATTGTTAAGTACGAGTAGTCCCAATGTCGATTTTTTTATGTCAGACTCATCATCAAATGTGTGTATACCTACTTATATTTAAATCTACCGCGCCACGTCCTTACGGATCCATCAGATCCTATAACCTTTGCATTAGATGCCTTCAGCTCTAATACTAGGGGCAGGCTTAGGGACCCCGGTAACCGTACTCGTCGAACTCGACAAAGAGGTCGACGTGCAACCTAACCCATGCATCCGCCCGTTGAGTTTCTCGCCGGATCTTCTCAGCGGGTCGCGATTCCGATCCGGTAGTAGATTCATTCGCGAAACAATTGCTCTTGAGTTGTTAGGTCTCCTTCGGAGGCGCTCGGGCAGTTGTTAGCAAATCCCGCCCCTCTTGGCTGAGCCTTTGTTCGCCCACCTGTCCTGGTGAAACTGGAAAGGCCTTCGGGCCACCAGTAAACTTTCAATCATAAAAAAAAAAAAAAAAACTACCGCTTGTAATTTGTTTCCTAGTGATTGTTGTCAACCTAATAGTTTTCTAGAACAGATAGTTTTTAGCTATAAGACGGCCAATTATACTTTTATTTATTTAATGTTTCGCATTTTTTATTCATTTTGTGTACAATAAAGCGTTCTCTCTCTCAAATACGTCGATCAAAAAATGAAATATTTTAATGCATGATACAGTGCGTAATATAGTAAAACATTAATGAGATAGTGCATAGTCTAAAACCGGGCTAGACAAGATGGTATGCATTGTGCAGTGATCCGAAAATGCGATAACAATAATCCGGTACGCCGTATGATATACAGTAGGAAAGGCCGCGCCCACACGACTCAAAACAACAACAAAAAATACGTGCAATGATTAATTAACACGCGGCCAGGTAACCCCGATACTATTGCAGCCTAAGTATCATGGACTGAAAAGAAAAGGTCATATGGCCAAGGCCGTTGGAAAGGAACTTCGCCGCTTGGTACCAACTGAAGACGATGAAATAACGATAAAGCGACAGCATTCCGTCTAAAAATATTAAACGTTTTAAATTGAAATCGAGCGGAGGGTATCCGGCTTTCCCTTTTGTTCGGAAAGTGTGTGATTACAGGCGATTGTTCTCTGATTTAATTATTTTCGTTTTATGTTTCAGGTACGTCAACAATCTTTTCAGAGTTTCAAAGATCTCGCTCTCCGCTGCTATGGTATCGTTAAAAACTTTAGTCATATTACGCGTTCACTGCTTGCTTACTTAAGTCAATTGAGCATATTTAATACATCTTCTAAGTTAATTTAATTAACTTAAATGTTGTTACGAATGATTTTGTAGAAAATATAAATCCGATGTCTCTTTTTTCGCACTCGAGTATAATGTCGTAAAATGATAAAAAACCTTTTGTGTCCAACGTTTTATTAATATAATGGAGCTTACATAAATGTTTTGTTTGTAGAATTTTTCTACCGAGTCTTTAGTTAAGATATTTGTAAAGTTGAGATATGGCTATCAATTTGGAAGTAGGCATTCTCCAACTAAATTCTCCCACTCTTCGCAGTTTTAGCCTTAATTCATTAAGTTCTTTCTTCCTATTTGTGTCAAGTCATTAGTCCCCTGTTTTTTTGTCCTGGCTACAAAAATGTAGTGTTTTTCCTAATGCAACTTTATAGTACAAAGTCTTTCTCTCACTCTAGTGTTAAACATTAGCTGCTGCTACTCCTGGGTCAATGCATGTGTGAGAATCTCAGTGATTTTTTTCTCAATTGATCTTATGAATGATTTTGATTTTTAATTTGATCTCTTTTCTCGCACAAAGAGAAAAGATTGTAGTTAAAATTTTCACAACACAAAACCCGTCTCTTGAAGATGCACCGTAGTGTAAGCCCATTAAGTGCAATACATATAAATGTAACGAAAGGGCTTAAAATACAAATCCAATTATACTCAAATAATTTAAATGCTCTATCCGCAACGTATAATCCAATTAAAATATGAAATTGTAAAAATTCATCGTGGAAACGCGGTAGTCAGAGTTAGTCGCCGGGTGGGGAGTAGCGCCGATTCCAGGCCCCGTCTCCACCCTGCTTTAATATCTCCCTGTGTAGGCTGCTGACTTGGATGTCTACTACGTTGGGACGAAGTTTCGTGCACAAGTGCATTTTCATAGTCGAATAAATAATATACTTCAAAGCAAAAGACGACTGTGTTTCCATAACAAGCCCAGAGGCTGTCTTTTGAAGTATTTTACTCTTATGCGATTGTGTAATGATACAGATGACATATATATGTTTTGTTAAATCTGTACACTTGTACATAATTAAATTTTTTTGTTTGTGCCATTTCTATCAGAGTTTTTTTTTTATTGCTTAGATGGGTGGACGAGCTCACAGCTGGTGTTAAGTGGTTACTGGAGCCCATAGACATCTACAACGTAAATGCGCCACCCACCTTGAGATATAAGTTCTAAGGTCTCAGTATAGTTACAACGGCTGCCCCACCATTCAAACCGAAACGCATTACTGTTTCACGGCAGAAATAGGCGGAGCGGTGGTACCTACCCGTGCGGACTCACAAGAGGTTCTATCACCAGTAGGTTGGGCGTGTTGAGTATATTTTAGGATCTGTGCACTACTCTGTGATTATATATATTAGTCTATAATTTAGTTTAGTTAGTCTATAATGTGTTTTTACTAATGTATCTATGTCACTTCACTTCACTTCCGCTCTGCTAATAAAATGGTGCCCTTACTTTTATGTAATAATTTGCCAAAAGAAATCCAATAGGGCGAAACAAAATAATTGCTTTGTTAGTTTGATGTCTGTTAAAAAGCGAAGTAGTGTTGCTGTCAATCTACTCCGTCAAGTCTTTTATCAAGAGTACGTTCTGTAGAATGTCTCTCATTGACGGCTACAAACTTTCAACTGTTGTGGATGTAATCCAGTGTTCACTAGATTATAATTGATTATAAGCTGCTGAATATCGGCAGTTTTGCGTGATGCTGGAACAAACAATTGAAGGAACAGACAGATAAATACCTCCCCTTCCATACCATTAATATTGTTTTGTAAACGTCCTTACTAAAAACATTTTTTTTATATATTAAAATGTTACTTATTCAGAAACGAACAAGAAATGCTATTGGGGCTGTGGGAATTATAGTTTATTTATTTTATTTATTTATTTTTATTTATTTATTTTTTATTTATTTATGTACACACAAAAAAGATGACATAGTACAGATTAATAGGAAAATTATGTACAAAGGCACTGCTCATTTCTTTAAGAAATCTCTTCCAGCAGACCTGCGAGAGGATTATGAGAATAATAATTAAAAGCGATGAGTGTGTGTAGAACAGCTAAAATAATAAATACAACATGAGAATTATAGTAATGCACATACACACATCTACTGGTGGTAGGAACTCTTGTGAGTCCGCACGGGTAGGTACCACCGCCCCGCCTATTTCTGCCGTGAAGCAGTAATGCGTTTCGGTTTGAAGGGTGGGGCAGCCGTTGTGACTATACTGAGACCTTAGAACTATATCTCAAGGTGTGTGGCGCATTTTACGTTGTAGATGTATATGGGCTCCAGTAACCACTAAACACCAGGTGGGCTGTGAGCTTGTCCACACATCTAAGAAAAAAAAAAAAAAAAACAGCAAATATTGTTAAACTTGAATACAAAATATTATAAGTAACACAGTATATAGTATATAGTAACACAGTTTATTTAATATTCAGATTATCTTTAAGGTGTGCGTTAATTTATTTCTGTTTTCTATTCCCATGCCTTTCAGATGCAACTGAAGATATGATTTAAAATATTTTTTGAATATTACGTTTCTTCCTTACTTCTTTGCTTTTTTTTTATTGCTTTTTTTGCTTATAGTATAGCTGTGTTAATGACCACGAAAACTGTGGAGTATTCGAAATGTCGCAAAGAAATATTACAATACAATGGTTTTAATTATGTCCACGAACTGTGATTTGATTTGATTTGATTCAATATACCTATGTACATCGATATTTATTGTCATATAATATAGATCTGTGTGTCCATATCGATGTGACAGTTACAAATGTAGCGAAACCAAAATACTATTATAATTAAATTCATTAAAAAAATGACTTAATTTCAAAATAGAATAGGATATTTGAAAAATAATATTCTTTTGAATTTAGAAATTTATATTGGCGGCCGTACATAAATTGCGTTTGAAATGGCCAGTATTTTTAAACGTCAACTTCACAGATAAATAATACCTAATATTTAAATATCTCAAAAACATATAAACATGTGAATGTAATCTCTAGTAGGATTGTCTTATACAATTGAATCAGTAAGTCGATTAGTGTTTTTTTTTGCTTAAATTGATGAACGAGCTTAAATTGATGAACGAGATAACCTAACCTACCTGGTTTTAGTTAGTTTTCTTCACAGCCCAGACTTTTCATTTCGAGAAAAATCAATTTAAAATAAGGACATTGGATGTATGAATGATAATTGTATGATAATGAAAATTAAAAAAAAAAACTGCAATCAAACGTCACACAAGTTGTTTGTTTGCCCCTCGATCCAACGTGTCACGGACAGGTTCCGACGTTTGCCGAAGATTTACTGTACACACGCACACAAGTAGACGCGCGCGCGTGTACCCGCAGACACACAGAGACACACATACCTACATATAACATTATTCTCATACTCATATTATTGTATATTGTTTGTTTTGCTATCGTCGCTTGGACAGATTGTGTTACGTTAATAAAATCAGCGGACGATTTGTAACGAAAGGCTAATAATAATTTGTTTTGTTTTCGTGTAAGTTTGTTTGGACGTCAGGCGATAACTACTGAACTACTTACTCTACTTGATCGGTGCCATCATTTTTGTGTTTAAGTATTACAAACTTTAAAACTGGAGTGTAGTAGTATTCTTTATCTTTGCGATGACGGGAACCACAAAATAAAACGATAAAACACGTCTTTCCACAACCAATTGCAAGATATTTTAGGTAAATTCATATTGTTTCTTATAGCTGGTGTGACCGCAGCGGAACTCTCAAACTATGTCTTAATTCGTGTAATTACTGGTGGTAGGACCTCTTGTGAGTCCGCACGGGTAGGTACCATAACCCTGCCTATTTCTACCGTGAAGTAGTAATGCGTTTCGATTTAAAGGGTGGGGCAGCCGTTGTAACTATACTGAGACCTTAGATTCTCATATCTCAAGGTGGGTGGCGGTATTTGCATTGTAGATTTCTATGGGCTCCAGTAACCACTTAATCCCAGGTGGGCTGTGAGCTCGTCCACACATCTAGGCAATAAAAAAAAAATATTGTCAAAATAACGTATTATATTTAATTTTTTATCTTGAAATTCTTTAAAGCTTCAATCACGAGTGTGATTATGACACTGATTATACAATCATATACTGCTATCATTATTTACGTATATTTATCTATTTAATATTATAACAATTCAAATTAATCTAGTGAACGAAAATATGATCTTATACATTTCATGTAGTAATTTTGCGTCTTTAGAAAGATGCTTTGCCAAAAGAATACTATGTACAATCTCTACAGTTCTTAAACATACCATTAAATTCAAAATTGTTTCCTATAAGTACTAAATTAGGATACGATTAATATACACAGGGTTTTTTCCTCTAAAAGTAAAATAAAATACGTTTTTCTCAAGTACGTATAACAATTGATTTCTACTTGTGCAGATTTGACGGGTGTAAAACGGCGCAATGCTATCTAGGTGTCTATTTAATAAGAATAAAAGTTAGCTTAAAAAACTGGGAGACCGATTTATTTTTATTACCTTGAAAAAACCATAGAAACTTCCTTGTAGGACGTAAGCAACGCCAGAGTCGCTGAGTTTCTCGTCGGATCTTCTCAGTGGGTCGCGTTTCCGATCCGGTGGTAGGTCATGCGAAGCACTGCTCTTGCTAGGGCCAGTGTTAGCAACACCTCTGGTTTGAGCCCCGGGAGCTCACCTACACGCTAAGGTAAAGCTGATATAGCCTTTCAAGGCTATCAGTATAGTTAGAAAAAAAAAATCACGAAATATTTATAATAGTAGTCATGGCTTGAAGGATATGCCGCCGAGTGCACACGTATCTAGCAATGCGATAATGCCTTTGTTCAAACTTCGCAGCTGGCAAAAGAAATACACGTACTTAACAGGTGCTCACGTAAAAGACTAACGATAAGGGAATAAATAAGATCGAAAGAAATAAAAATTGAATTCGCATAATTAATTGACTAGTTAATGGATGAATGGATACCACCATCCCTCATGTAGCACGGTAGGATATTCGTTAATTACAATTGAGACATTGCGTTAAAAGTAAAAGGAACGTTAATGTCTGTCTATCTGCAGAAATAAGTAGCACAGCAGTATGTTAAATTGTCACGATACTATCCTCTCGTGAGACGAGATGCATGTGACTAGGAGATGTATGTAAATGGTAGTGCAAGATAGAGGGGGAAGAGGTCGACCGAAGAAGACATGGATGGAGTGTGTGAATGGGGATATGAGAATGAGAGGAGTGAGTGTTGAGATGACGGCTGATAGAAGAGAATGGAATAGAAAAATTCGCAGCACCGACCTAGTGGGATAAGGGACAAAGAAGAGAAGAAGATTATTCTCTCGTCGTGTTTTAATTAAATATGAGACACGCGTTGTCCCGGAGTTTTATTCGAAGCGCGCTTTCACAGTTCAGTAAGCCTCTCGCCCACACTCACGCCCGCGGGACACGAGCAATTATCGTAGGATCTACCTTGAACTATTTCCGGACGTAACTTGACTTGTTTCAAAACGTCCAGAGTGCAGGCTACTAGATAAACGAACGCGAAACATTTTAGCTTGTTAGTCTTTCCACCGCAATCTCCACAATAGGGCGAAGAATTGTGACGGGATTTTTAGAGATGTATTGAAGTAGTAGTAGAATGGTAGTAGGGGGAAGAGGTCGACCAAAAAAGACATAGATGGAGTGTGTGAGTGACGATATTTATTTATTTATTTATTTGGGAAACAAACAGTACAATACAAAACATACAATATTTAAAAAAAATAGCTAAAACAATAACCAAATATGTTTCCACAATCAAAATCACATATAAGTAGACAGTGAACAAGAAGAGAAATTTAGAAATTTAAATTACAAAAAAACAAAAGCAACACAATACGCACATATAATTTTATACATTAACTCACACTACAAAACTACAACACTTATCGGGCCAAATCACCCTATAAACACTCCAAAACAGCTTTTCTATATGCTACAAGTGACAAGCAAAAGATATCAGCATTAGAGAACTTAGCATCATACAACCTACAAGATCTACGGACAAAAGAGTTAGAAGCATATTTCGTTCGAGCCGTGGACATGTGGAAGGTCTGTTTAGAACGCGCGGAAATACGACTACATTTAAATGAAATTTTGGAAAGAAGATAGCTAGAATCAATCTCGTTATTTATTATTTTATATAAAAACATTTGATCCCTCAGTAGCCTGCGATCGACTAGAGAGACAAATTCTGTCGGTTCTGGAGAGTTAAAGCGACGACAATGGTATAAAAGATGCTTAAAAAACTTTTTTTGGACTCTTTCTAGTCGCTGAATATAAATATTATATTGGGGGTTCCATGTGACGGAGCCATATTCCAATATAGACCGTACAAAACTGTTGTACAACAGAATCAAAGTAGATGGTCTTTTAAAGTCTTTACCAACTCTAAGTATGAAGCCTAACATTAGATATGAGAGAGAGAGGAGTAAGTGTTGAGATGACGGCTGATAGAAGAGAATGGAAGAGAAAAATTAGCTGTGCCGACCCCACCTAGTGGGATAAAGTGGAGAAAAAGAAGAAAAAGAAGAAGATTTTCAGAGATGTATTGAGAGAGAGAATACGCTTTATTGAACACCAAAACACAATTTACATTCAAAAACAGTCAACAATCAGATACATTTGTACAATGGGCGATCTTATCGCTAAAAGCGATTTCTTCTAGACAACAAAAAATTTAGAATAATTCTGGAAAAGATAAAGATATAGCAGGTATATTGCGGTATACTATTCTTTTCCTAAAATATTTTCTAATCAATTTTAAATAGCAAAATAATTAATAAAGTCTAGTCTTCTATATATATAACAAAAACTCTTAACTAAATCAAATTACGGGCACACGTTTTTTTGTAACTTTCAACTAGATAATTGGATTTATTCAAATGAAAAACTTAAGAAAATCAATCATCATCATCATCATTTCAGCCTATCGCCGTCCACTGCTGAACATAGGCCTCTCCAATAGATTTCCAGTGCGACCGGTCCATTGCCACCTGCATCCAACGAGACCCAGCGCTTTTTACTAGGTCGTCGGTCCATCTAGTAGGTGGCCGTCCCACACTGCGCTTGCCAGTACGTGGTCAAAAAATAGAATAAAATAAGAAAATCAATAAAAAAGTTAAATCGAACATGATTTATTCGAGTATACGCAATCGCGTCAGAATTTCTGAGAAAGGCTGCGCTACGAAGATTCCGCGATCGGAAAGAGTTCCTAACATGACGCCGTTATCAATTCCAAGTAAAGTTGTACGTGTATCTTTGTAGGAAAGCGACTATTGGTATTCGTTTTGTTAAAATCTACTCTAAGAGCTTGTTTATATATTATTATCTATACTTCTATACGAATATTATAAAGAGGAAAGATTTGTTTGTTTGTTTGTATTGAATAGGCTCCGAAACTACTAAACCAATTTGAAAAATTATTTCACTGTTTGGAAACTACACTATTTCCGAGTGACATAGGCTATAATTATTTTGAAAAAAATAATAGGGATCCTTGGTAAAACTCCAATAATGTAACCCAAGGTGTAAAAAATAACCTTTAAACCGCGTGCCCTGCGAAAACTATTGATTATAGAATAAAATAATGTACTAAGACTTTGTAGAACACATTATTATTTACAAAAAGTTTCGCGAGAGCATATGTCTAACTATTGTAGTTATGCCGCAATAAGTTTTCTTTTATTTAAAAAAATAAAACAACGTCAAATATCGTTGAAAATTTTGTTAAAGACCCGAGTGGAGCCGGACCGGGCCGCTTGTACATACATAAGCGCCATTGAGTGTCCGCAGTCTCTAACGAATATTAGTCGGGAGCACCCGCACGGATAGGCGCCACTATCCTCCCTATTTCTACCGTGAAATAGTAATACGAGACTCAGAACTCACGTCTCAAGATTTACCGGAGCATTTACGTGGTCGATGGCCATGGGCGGTGTCCGGCAACCACTTAACACCAGCTGGGCCTTCAAGTCGTCCACCCGTATAAGTAATAAAAAATATATATGGAGTTGAACGAAAATAAATGTATAGTATGCTCCATGGGGAATGCTCCGAGGAATTGTTCGAGATGATCTCCTTTTTATCATCACACCTCCCGCCATCGGAGCAGAACTCATTCATATTATCTGGAACCGCTGCGTTCATCGACAATGCGTTTCCGAATATCTTTTCTGCCACGTACCATCCGGCTTTGGAATGAACTCCCCTCCACGGTGTTTTCCGAGCGCTATGACAACGAATGAACGAACGAGGCTTGAGGAGAGTACTTAATAGGAGGCAGCGACTTGGCTCTGCCCCTGGCATTGCTGACTTCCATGAGCGAACGTAATCACTTACCGTCAGGCGGGCTGTATGTTGTTCTGCCTACAAAGGCAATTTAAAAAAAACATGATTGTATAATACGCCTAGATGGGAATCTTCACGATGAGCGTATTTCAAGATCATATTATGCACAAATCGTAAATTCGGCTATCTGTATCGGGCTAATCGAAGTTTATCGGAATGACGCCTTTGAGATTGTAATGAGATGGATTGCAGCATGTGGTACACCAGCTAAAAAAATATATGCTCAAAGCTATGCATCGATTACTATTAGCTTAATTGAAGCCATTCTCAATAAGCAAACCAAAACGATCAATCGAAAACAGTTAAAGTGGCACCTATATTCGTATTTTTCTGGACGTATTAGTTATAATTCTAAATTCGAGACTGTCTAACGACGGTCTTAGGAATTTGATGATCATTTAAAAATGAAACGATTCGTGTTGGAACCCGGAAACACAGAAAAATACGGTTCATAGATAGAAACCTTAATTGAAGACCAAGCCAAAGCTAGTTTTAACTTAACAACTTGACATTTTGTATAGAATTATCAGTATTTGTGAAAAATATCCACATGAAGCTCTTTCAAACTAAACATTTACTTTTATTCATTAGTACGTCGTTTGATAAAGTTAACTCGGACGTTAAAAGTGAATAATCCGGACGCAGTTGAATGTAGGGCCAGTATTAACTGCTCAACGTAAGATAAATGTTTGCCCGTTTATTAAAAGGAGACGGTCTCGGATTTCGTTTCACTGGTGTTGCCTCTCGAAAACTTATTCATTTCGACGAACTGACGTCGAACGAACATATCGTGGGTCTTATTCAATCGCGATAGAAAGTATTTGTTTTTTTTTTCTTTCCTACCTAAACTGATAGACTTGAGACGCTATTTCAGCGGAACCTTAACTAGTAGGTGAGCTCACGGGGCTCAAACCTGACGACGTTGCTAACACGAACCCTAGCAAGAGGAGTGCTTCGCAGAATCTACAACCGGATCGGAAACGCGACACAGTGAGAAGATCCGGCGAGAAACTCAGTGGGCTGTGTCTGAGGGTTAATTTACTCGTCGAGCCCTTCGTAGTAAGCGACGGGTTCGACGAGAACGATGACCGGTGCTTGTGGTACCTAAAAGCACCGTTAGTGGATTGGAACCGGGTATCCCAGGCCCTTACGGCCAACAAAATTAATTACTCCCAAGCGCGTAATCTCGCGCACGGGATACAAATAAAAGTCGCAACGCCGGGCGACCATAGGGCCCTCACTTCTTACCTCCGAAAGGAGAGCATAGGTTACCACACCTATGCACTCCAGGAGGACCGCGAGCTCCGCGTAGTAATACGCGGAGTACCAAAAGAGCTCGACGTCGAGCTAATCAAGGAAGACCTTATCAGGCAAGCGTACCCGATCGTAAGTGTGCACCGTATGCACAGCGGGCGCGACAAATTCGAGTATAACATGGTTCTCGTCGCGTTGGAACCAACCGCCGAAGGCAAACGAATTGCCTCAAGCCTCCGCACCGTTTGCGGTTTATCAGGGGTCACCGTCGAGGCCCCACACAAAAAAGGCACTCCCGGACAGTGCCATAGGTGCCAACTTTATGGCCACTCCGCGCGCAACTGCCACGCGCGTCCGCGGTGCGTAAAGTGCCTCAGTGACCACGCGACAGCCGACTGTTCGCGGGTCAAAGAGACCGCGACCGAACCGCCGAGCTGTGTGCTCTGCCAGAAGCAGGGCCACACAGCCAACTACCGCGGATGCCCCAAGGCCCCGCGGAAGCGTCTGGCCAACGCGCCATCGAAAACCGTCGGCCCAAAGACTTCGGCGCCCCGCGCGCCGAAACCTGCCTTCGTGCCGGCACCGGTGCCCACCGTCTCCGCGTGGGCAAAACCGCTGCCGCTCACGTTGGTAGGAAAACCACCGGCACCCCAGCCCCTGCTCGCGCCGCGCCCCGCCCTCGCGCCCGGTCCCGCGCCTCGCCCCGGCCCCGCGCGGCCTGCCGTAAACGACTTCTCAATCGTGCGTGATTATATCGCCGCGATTAACATCGATAGCATGCGCTCGTTCGCCGACGCCATGCGCAGGGCGGTCACGGCCGATGACCGCCTATACGCGACGTTCGACCATATGGACGTCATCGAGTCCGTCCAGCGTACGCTGGCTTGATTACCGGTAATCAATGGCCAACAACGGTAGGGAAAAACTGCGTTCCTTAAAGTTAGCATTCTATAATGCTAACGGACTCGCGCGTCAGCGCGACCAAGTATATGAGTTTCTCCGCGATAATCTCATAGACATCCTTCTGGTGCAGGAGACCTTCCTAAAGCCCTCGCGTCGCGACCCCAAAGTCGCGAATTACGTCATGGTTAGGAATGACAGACTCTCCACCCGCAAGGGCGGGACTGTCATTTACTATAGGAGGGCCCTGCACTGCGTCCCTCTCGATACTCCCTCGCTCTTACATATCGAGGCGTCAGTGTGCCGCATCGCGCTGACGGGACACCAGCCGATCGTCATCGCATCCGTTTATCTCCCCCCTGACAAACCCCTCCTGAGCAGTGACCTCGAGACACTGCTCGGTATGGGGGACGCGGTCATTCTGGCAGGCGATCTTAATTGCCACCACACTAGGTGGAATTGCCATCGCACGAATGTGAACGGTAGGCGTCTCGACGCGTTCATAGACGACCTCACATTCGAAATATTCAACCCCCCGACCCCCACATGCTATCCGTACAACGCCGCGCGTCGTCCGAGCACAATAGATCTGGCACTGCTGAGGAACGTAACTCTGCGCTTACGCTCCATCGAGGCAATGTCAGAACTCGACTCAGACCACCGACCTGTCGTCATGCAGCTCGGTCGCCCAGTCAACCGCGAACCAGATACGAGGACCATGGTGGATTGGAAGAAGCTGGGCACGTGCTTAGCTGACACCGCTCCACCAATCCTCCCTTGCGGCCCGGATTCAACTCCATCCCCCGAGGATACCGTCGAATCCATAAACATCTTCACTGATCACGTCTCGACGGCGATCATAAGATCTTCTAAGCAAGTCGATGTGGAGGACTGCTTCCACCGCATCAGACTTTCCCCCGATCTTAGGGACCTCGTAAGAGTTAGAAACGCGGCAATCCGGGCCTACGATCGATATCCCACGGATTCAAACCGGACTCGGATGCGTCGCTTACAGCGGGAGGTCAAATCCCGCTTAAGCGACGCCCGAAACGAAAACTGGGACAGTTATTTAGAAGAACTCGCGCCCACTCACCAAGCATACTGGCGACTAGCTAGGACCCTCAAGTCCGAAACTATCGTCACTATGCCGCCTCTTGTACGCCCCTCAGGCCAACCACCGGCTTACGATGACGATGACAAGGCAGAGTTGCTGGCCGATGCACTGCAAGAGCAGTGCACTACCAGCACTCAACACGCGGACCCCGAACACACCGAGTTCGTCGACAGGGAGGTCGAGCGCAGAGCTTCCCTGCCGCCCTCGGACGCGTTACCCCCCATTACCACTTCCGAGGTTAAGAAGGCGATCGATAGCCTACAACCACGGAAAGCTCCCGGCTCCGACGGCATCCGCAACCGCGCGCTTAAATTGTTACCAGCCCAACTGATAACGATGTTGGCCACCATATTAAATGCTGCTATGACGAACTGCATCTTTCCCGCGGCGTGGAAAGAAGCGGACGTTATCGGCATACACAAGCCGGGCAAACCGAAGAACGAAACCGCGAGTTACCGCCCCATCAGTCTCCTCCCGGCGATAGGCAAACAATACGAACGGCTCCTTCGTAAACGCCTCTGGGACTTCGTATCCGCGAATAAAATTCTTATAGACGAGCAGTTTGGATTCCGCGCCAGACACTCGTGCGTCCATCAAGTGCACCGCCTCACGGAGCACATATTACTAGGGCTGAACAGGCGGAAACCCATTCCGACAGGAGCCCTCTTCTTCGATATAGCGAAGGCGTTCGACAAAGTCTGGCACAACGGTTTGATATACAAACTGTATAACATGGGAGTGCCAGACAGACTCGTGCTCATCATACGAGACTACTTGTCGAACCGTTTGTTCCGATATCGAGTCGAGGGAACGCGTTCCCGGCCCCGTCACGTCACAGCCGGAGTCCCGCAAGGCTCCGCCCTCTCCCCGTTACTATTTAGTTTGTATATCAATGATATACCCCGGTCTCTGGAGACCCATCTGGCGCTCTTCGCCGATGACACCGCCATCTACTACTCGTGTAGGAAGAAGGCGTTGCTTCATCGACGACTTCAGACCGCAGCTACCACCATGGGACAGTGGTTCCGGAAGTGGCGCATCGACATCAACCCCACGAAAAGCACAGCGGTGCTCTTCAAAAGGGGTCGCCCTCCGAACACCACGCTGAGCATCCCCTCCCGACTAGGCGCGTAAATACCCCCGCCCCCGCCGTTCGCCCGATCACGATGTTCGACCAGCCCATACCGTGGGCCCCGAAGGTCAAATACTTAGGCGTCACCCTCGACAGCAGGATGACATTCCGCCCCCACATTAAGACGGTACGCGACCGTGCCGCCTTCATTCTAGGACGTCTCTACCCGATGATATGTAGGCGAAGTAAAATGTCCCTTAGAAATAAGGTGACACTCTACAAAACTTGCATACGCCCCGTCATGACTTATGCAAGTGTAGTGTTCGCTCACGCGGCCCGCATACACTTAAAATCCTTCCAAATTATTCAATCCCGTTTTTGCAGGATAGCCGTCGGAGCCCCGTGGTTCGTCAGGAACGTCGACCTCCATGACGACCTGGACTTAGAGTCCATCAGTAAGTATCTGCAGTCGGCGTCCATGCGCCACTTCGATAAAGCGGCACGACACGAGAACCCTCTCATCGTGGCCGCCGGTAACTACATTCCCGATCCTGCGGACAGAATGGAAAGCAGTCGACGTCGCCCAAAACACGTCATCTCGGATCCTCCCGATCCACTAACGGTGCTTCTAGGTACTTCAAGCACCGGTCACCGTTCTCGTCGAACCCGTCGCTGGCGACGAAGGGCTCGACGAGTAAATTAACTCTCAGACACAGCCCACTGAGTTTCTCGCCGGATCTTCTCAGTGGGTCGCGTTTCCGATCCGGTGGTAGATTCTGCGAAGCACGACTCTTGCTAGGGTTCGTGTTAGCAACGTCATCAGGTTTGAGCCCCGTGAGCTCACCTACAAAAGTTAGGGTTACGCTGATATAGCCTCTCAAGGCTCTCAGCTGAGGTAGGAAAAAAAAAAAAAAAAAGGGAGGATCCGAAATGACGTGTTTGGGGCAACGTCGACTGCTTTCCATTCTTTCCGCAGGATCGGGAATGTAGTTACCGGCGGTCACGATGAGAGGGTTCTCATGTCGTGCCGCTTTATCGAAGTGGAGTATTTGGTCGTAGGAGATTATTACGGATTGTAGTTGTCGCTATAGCCGCTAACCCATAGACACAGCCCACTGAATTTCTCGCCGGATCTTCTCAGTGGGTCGCGTTTCCGATCCGGCGGTAGATTCTGCGAAGCACTGCTCTTGCTAGGGTCAGTCTTAGCAATACCCCGGTTTGAGCCCCGTGAGCTCACCTACAGACGTTAGGGTAAAGCTGAAATAGACTCTTAAGCCTATCAGCATAGGTAGGGGAAAAAAACAATATAGCCGCTATTGCCGAGAGGAAGTGTACAAGTAGGCACGGTGATTGACAATTAAAGCGCGGACGGTTCGTAGTAAAAGGGAGATTATTGATACGTTCTCTCGCCGATATGTATTCAATATCAACTGTAATTTTTTTTGGAACAGCTGCAACATGATTGATATGACACTAACGATTTTATAATCAAATCATAATACGTTTAATAATATTTAAACAAATCCAAAAGGTATTTATTCTTCGAAAGGTGTTATTCTAAATCTTGGTGGGCGCTTAGTACAAGAACTACAAGACACTGTAATGACAAATTAAACTATAAAAATACATTGCTGTGTCCTATTGTCAATATGTATGGGCGCTCACCTGAGACTGTCCGCTTGTGTGCTTATTCAGACAATAAAAATGTTACAAATGCTGTCAATATTTTGACTGTCAACATCACACTTTTGTTTTTATAAGCAACGGTAATCTTAACGGCTCTGAAAAACCTATTTACAATATACGTGACGTATCTCGGGACTTCTTTACCTACGGTATAACTAAAATGAATAACGTATTTGGAAATGAGCTCAACTTTTATTGATCCCATTTGGTTCTGGAAAAAATATGATATTATTTTATTACGTTCGATGTTATTTTATTTCGTTAGTACCCGTTTTAGAATACAAGTAGGTATAATGAATGAGCTTTTAATTTATTATTTATTGAGAAACTTTCAGTAGATTCGTTCCTTCATTGCTCTGATGATATTTGTACGAAAAACAATCTGAAAGATAGGAAAACAAAATATAAATCGGTGATTTCGGTGCAAGATAAACTTTTGAAATTATAATCATAATATTAGTTTTTAGAAAATCACATCAATTGATGTACGGGCTGCAGTTTTCTTAAAACTTTCTTCACTTTCTCGGTTCAATTTTCTCTTGTGTTATCCGTGTGTGAGTCTAAAATAATAATATGAGACAAGAACCAGTACATCCAGACACCGAATACTAATTATCTATACATATAAATAAAATTGGAGTGTGTTTGTAATATTGAAATAACAGCTTTTTACTACATGCATATGAATATATATACGTTACAAAAGTACACCAAAATAACATTTTTTACAATTTTTGTCTGTCTGTCTGTCTGTTTGTTCCGGGACAGGACTTTCACAGATAGGTAGGTGATGATATAAGGAGTAACTTAGGCTACTTTTTATTTTTATTGTAGACTAGTGACCCGCCCTCGCTTCGCTTCGGAAACATTAAATTTTATTATTGATAGCCGAGTCCCGCGACGTTACCCGCGGTTATTGTCGTACCGCGGGTGACGCAGCGGGGCCAAGCTAGTCTAAAAAAAAGTACTTAGTAGCCTAAGTTACTCCTTATATCATCAGTTAGAGCAAACAGACAGACAGACAAAAATTGTAAAAATGTTATTTAAGTGTATGTACCGTATATATATATATTCAAATGCATGTAGTAAAAATCGGTTATTTCAACATTACAAACATACACTCCAATTTTATTTATATGTATAGATTTCTAAGGAACAACAAAAGATATGTTTTCGTTTAAGGCGATGTCTTTATTATCGCCCTTTACTCTCACTTAAAATTCTTAATGTGAAACAGAAAACAAGAAACGTGACAAGAGAAAATGCGCAAGTGCCAAGAAGCCGTACAGAAAAGTGAAAAACAAAAATAACGTTTGTCAAAAGTTTATTAAAAGAAAAAGGCATTGTATTAAAAATCTTTTGTTTTTGAATAAACACTGTTCTTGGTTAAAGGGGTTTCCTAACCATCTTCAGACCTGTACGTGTTAACAAAGAATGGGTTTGAAGCTTTAAGGCTTTGTAGGTGTTTGGGTAAATAAATGCACGTGTTGAATGAAGTGATAACAAATTTTTGGCATTACTAAAACTGGTTACACTTACCGGTGGTAATAGTTTTTTTTTCCCCACCTATGCTGATAGCCTTGAGAGGCTGTTTTAGTTTCTCCTTGACGTATAGGTGAGCTCACGGGGCTCAAACCGGGAGTGTTCCTAACACTGGCCCTAGCAAGAGCAGTGCTTCGCAGAATCTACCACCGGATCGGAAACGCGACCCACTGAGAACATCCGGCGAGAAACTCATTGGCTGTGTCTGTGGGTTAAAAGTAATAGTATCACAATTAGTACGTACTTTAGCGCATTTGATACCTAAAAGAAAACCTAAAGAATATATCCAGACGGAAAATATACTGGAGGCCCTGACGGCGCAAGCTTTATGGCGCGTCTGAATTTTATTAATAACAATAAACGTCATTGATTCTTCGACCTTATGTCTTGAGGTTGAGGATTGTATTTACGTTGTTGTTTCTATGGGCTTCAATAATTCATGCTGTATTAGTTTGATTGTACTACAAATTTTACGGACACGACTTCCGGACATCCTTGCCTATTGGGATAATGGTGATGCTAAAATGATTTGAATCAATTTATCAATTATACTCGAGACCTTAGAACTTATATCTCAAGGTGTGTGGCGCATTTACGTTGTAGATGTCTGTGGGTTCCAGTAACCACTTAACAATAGGTAGGCTGTGAGCTCGTCCACACATCTAAGCAATAAAAAAATATATGGAATTTTTGGGTTTAGTTAGTCGGGTGGATTGTACTCCTGGTCCCCGAAATGAGAAAGACTATTGTAACATATATTTGTTCTTCTCGAGTGTTCTTTTTTTTTGATAGTTACATTAGTTATTAAAATGTGAATACTGTTACCCCTATTGGTGGGTACGTGACGTTGTGATTTTGTTTTAATCATGGATATCGCTTCAAACTCGAACACAATATGCGGCAGAAATAGGCCAGACAGCGATAAATAATAGCAGCAGATAAGCATGGAATTCCGTACTAAATTTCAAGCTCACATTTTTTGCTGTTCAATTTTCACAATATAATTACAACTGTCGAGGTAAACGCACCTATGCAAATAATAATATAGATGCTAGTCAATGTAATAATAGTTTTTATTATAATTCCATTGTAATCTTCAATCATACCTTCGGATTGAGTCATCTGTTTCGCAGGCGGCACCGTTTATAATCGTTAAGAACCTCTTGCCGTAATCTGTTATTATAGATGTGAATCGAATAAGTGTAATGTCAAACAGATATTTACAGATTGTAATTTAGAATTATACGCATAACTATGAATACTAGTGGTCCAGCAGTAGTCGAAATGCGACTATAATTAATTGAAATTATAATATAAGTTTGTACACTATTATGATTCTTTAATCACAGATTTCGCCAAGACTATTTATTAAGACTTAGACAAATATTAATAAAGACAAACAATAATTAATCTATTCTCAATTTGAACACAGACTTTTAGCAATAAGAAAAGTTTGACAATAATCAAATAGTATGTATGCGTGTGTGTGTGTGTGTCAAATACATGGTAGTGTGTGTAATATTTTTATTTATTGATTTCATGTATTTTATATGCAAAATTAAAATAAAAATTAACATTCTGCACTCCTATATATTCTCTATAAGTGTGGGAAATTTCATACTCATCCGTTGGCGCAATTTCCGTAAAAAAGGGGTACATAGTTTTTGCTTCATCTATTAATATAAAGATTTTATTATCTATTTGGAGGTTGCTCGTATGGTCACCAGTGCCGGACGGCACAATAAGGAGTCCGTAATAGGGTAGACAGTTTATTTCCTATTTACACTCAGTACATTTAGCAGAAGGAGAAAGTACGGAGAACAGAAAGCACAGATAAAGCGGTAGGAAGTCCAGAAGCAACATTAATCATACGCACGAGCAACAGATCGCAACAAAGGAAAAGTGTACGCGTAAAGCCTTGTTCGGACTAGGCGAGTATTTTAGTCGAGTACCGAGTAATTTAGTGGCTAAACTACTCGTTACTCGCCCGAAAAAATATAACAAAATGGATTGACTTGACTAAATTATTTACTAACCTATTCGACTAAATTTTTGGTGCTTAGACACATTTAGCTACTAAATTACTCGGTACTCGACTACAATACTCGCCTAGTCCGAACAAGGCTTTAGTCGAGTAGCGACACAATCTGTTACTTTACAGTAGAGATGGATCGTACTAGATAAATCAGATACTAGATCCACCTATTCCTAATCTCTATATACCTAATCCAAATACCAAATCCACATAATCTTGTTAATCTCATTCACAACCAATACTTTACTTAGCAAGTAATCTCAATCTGCCTATTCCTAATCTCAAGTTCTGAGTTTGGTATTAGGATTTGATTAATGTGATCGTTGGATCATTATTTGAATGATTAGGATTATAGGATTAGGCATTTAGGTATTGTGAGATACGTTGTAACGTGTAAGTGAGTGAGATAGCGCAGGAACAGGTGAGAGCGTATGCTGAACATTGGATTTTATGTTTTAAGAATACGAAGATACGGTGAAACAGGTGGATTATACACATTGAAAAAATGGTATTAGGTGCAGCCTAATCTCGTAAAATACCTAATACTCGGATCTGTTCTAATAAATCCGACTCATCTCTACTTTGGAGTGATGTGGCGACGGTTCCCTGCCACAACCGAGAAATGCATACATATATGTATAAGAATTTATTTAAGTAGTCGAGTGCCTAACGTCGTTTAGTTATGGTACTATAAAAAGAACAACTTTAAAGAAATTTTCCACTATAATAAACAATCAACATACAGAAATGAGTCGTACCAAAAAGCCATAAATACTAATGTTTATAAATATGTTTTTATTTATTGCCCTTGTAGGCAGACGAGCATACGGCCCACCTGATGGTGAGTATTTACCGTCGCCCATGGACTTCAGCAATGCCAGGGGCAGAGCCAAGCTGCTACATAACAAAACCTGTTAAAGAATTTAGATGCTTTAGATTAAATCTGTGAATAACTCCGATAGTCGACCTTTTTTTATTAGAACAAATAACTTGAATTGTTCGTTAGAAATCTATTTAATTCTGATGAGAGTGAAAATTGGACCGTTTATTTTGAAAGTGGTGCAAGTCCATTTTCTGTTGTTTCGAGAAAATTAAAGATTACTTTAATTGTTGATTTAAAAATACAGGTAAATCATATGAGGTCTCGCTATGCCACCTACCTCTGTCAATTGGACTTACACCACTTTCATAATCGATGACTATGCAATTTCATTTACCGACCGATTTTAAGTTGTACAAAACATGGGATTTTTTTGAGAAATTAAACACGGACTAGTTACGTATAAAAAATTTACATTAAATTAAGCATGAATTACGTGATAGCTCATTTTTCTCAAAAATGGACTTACACCACTTTCAAAATAAGCGGTCCAATTGTTGTTTGGCAAATCTAATTAGAGATAAGAGGATAGTTAAAGAAACGGCTGTTCAATCGAACTCAAACATAGAGTGCTACACATCCATCTACAAAATATAATTAGTTTGTATTGCAACAGGAAAACTATTAAATACAAATCAAATATAATAAATATCTGGATCGAATTTCTGACCACATATAAAATATTTTTAGCATAAGTGAATCAGGACTCTGATTGGTTAAGAATAACTTATTTCTAATAGCGAAAATCCAAATAAATGTTTTAAGCCCGTAATCCCTCTGCGGCGTGAGATCATAGTCACAATTGCGACGGAAAAACGGATATGCTACTCTTCAAATCGATACTCTTAATAGATTCACCACAGAGATAAATAGGACGACTTGCATGCCATTCCACTAACATTCATTTAAATTCGCCCTTTTGAATGCCTAATTACTTATCGTCACTAAAAGAGTTTAACACTAATCGTTTGAAAGTGGCTATTGTCACTCGAGGACATCGGTGTACGGTTGCTTATGCAAGAGTAAAGGGTGTAAACTGCCCTTTATTAATGAAACAAGTTGGTTCCAATTTAACTCCGTATAATCACAAGTGTCTGACGTGTCGGGTGGGCTATGTACGACTGACCAATGTCAATTGTACAAAACTGCATACGCTGCTAAACTGTGTCCCTACAATCGGCAATGCTAAATTACAACCAATATTTATATTGTACAAAAAAAAGGTACGTATGTACCAGGAATTCATAACACGGAGCCGCTTAAATCGTCAATAACATTGTATATTGAACCGACATACAATCGCCAATGAAAACGCTCCGGTTAGTTTTATGTACATCGTAATAATTTGTTTTATAGGTTTCCTTTACTGCTTTTAATTTTCTTTGTCTGTACGTGTTGTTCGATGACATCATTCGCTTTATTAATCTCATTCGTTTCGGTGATGTGCTCGTCGTGTCTTTGTCAGTTTTGGTATGGCTCGAATTAATTTTGTTAAAGCGTAACGTTATTTGTATATATGTAAATTTTTTTTTTTGATGTGGTCTCCGATGATCTTATTGTCCGCTTGGTGTGAACTAGTTAATGGAGACCCTTGATCTTTACATACCTCTCCCCTAGAAGATAATTATATTTATAATTGAAGTGAAAACTTCTTTAGAATCGTTGTGATTTCAAACCGGATGCAACGGAAAAAACGACAGGTAAGAGACACAAATACAAAAATGTGTAGGATGAAGCCAGCAAAGAATGAGACAGAAATATACATACTATTTAATACAGCGCCATCTGTGAGATTTTTTAATACTAACGTGTGTATGAAAGCTCTTGTAGTGAATTTTAATTTAGGATTATACGTGAAATTAAAATATCAATTCACAGAGGGCGCTACCTTACAATTATTTACTAATGGCAAAATTTTACATATACTTAAGACGTTTAGGATAATTGTATTTTAATTTTGGAAGGTTTCACTTCTACCACGTGTGAATTGCACACATTTTGTTTTTTTATTATATTTGAAGTCGTCGTGGCCTAACGGATAAGACGTCCGGTGCATTCGTGTTGAAGCGATGCACCGGTGTTCGAATCCCACAGGCGGGTACCAATTTTTCTAATGAAATACGTACTCAACAAATGTTCACGATTGACTTCCACGGTGAGGTAATAACATCGTGTAATAAAAATGAAACCCGCAAAATTATAATTTGCGTAATTACTGGTGGTAGGACCTCTTGTGAGTCCGCACGGGTAGGTACCACCACCTTGCCTATTTCTGCCGTCAAGCAGTAATGCGTTTCGGTTTGAAAGGTGGGGCAGCCGTTGTAACTCTTCTGAGACTTTACAAGTCATATCTCATGGTGGGTAGCGACATTTACATTGTAGATGTCTATGGGTTCCAGTAACCACTTAATACCAGGTGGTCTGTGAGCTCGTCCATCCATCTAAGCAATAAAAAAAAGGGTATAAGATTGAAATCTCATTTGCAACCATACAAAAGTAGCAGTTACTAGTAGTAGTAAGTACTAGTAGTTCAAGTAGCTCAGTAAGTAATTTATCGTATTTAATTACGTTCCTATTCCTACCGAGTTTTCCAAAACAATTCAATACACACATTTACTGTAGTTGAGCAACAACGACTCTAATCTATTTACATTATTAAAATGCACACACACACGAGAATTCTCAAATATTGGTCAAAGAGATAGACTCTGAGTTTTTATTTTTGTAAGCCAAACGAAATCAGTGCTTAAATGTTGAGGGTTTAGTGTGTTATTTGTTTGTAAATAGCATGTCAACATACGATTTAGTTGGGCAATTGATCGTTCCGATTGTTTGTGGAGTCGACGTGTGCGACCGGATGACGTACCGTGTCCGGTCCAATGACGTCACGACAGATGTACCGTTATCCCCTTTAAATAGCCTCACTTCGAAAACCACCTTAAGGAAGGTCAACGCGTCGGGGATGAGATTAACGTTTTCCTGAGTAGGATTAAGTCATTGGCTATTTTTTTTATCTCTGCTTTTTTAGTTTAGTGAGTTATAATTAAAGTTGATTTTATAATTAAAGTTACTTTATCTCGCGCTTATAATTTGATAATTGTTTGTCTTCGTTATCCTTGTCAGGGTATTGGAATAATAACTACTTTTGCGGTCTAATCTGGCGTTTATAATGGTTCTTATAATATATCTGAGGTTTTTTATCCTTAAAAATAAATATTGAAAATTCGGCGGTAGTTTGCACAATATTAAAATATTTACAAGTCGGTCATCCGTGACCACGGATACTGTTAGGTTTTCAATAGCCAAAAAAAGATGATTTTAAATTGATTGTTATAATATTTTTTTAAATTTTTTTTGCTCGAATATTTTGCTGTTGTATATTGCCTTAACTATCGAAAAACATACGTATTTATAAATATATTAAAAAGGATAACTGTAATCTTTATATATTTTTAAACTAAGGGTCGCGAAAACCGATGGAAATACTAACTTTTTTAGTAACAACAATTAAATTTGGAGACCACTAGAACTCACTAAAACAAGAGTAGAACAAAATCAGACTTCGGCCTTTTAAAGTATCTGCTACTATTTTTATAACATTCATTCGCAGTAGCAGTGTTACGTGAAGTCTACTTTCTTATCTCATTTTTGACTCCAAGAATTGGCTTATCAAAACTAATTACGTTTACAATTAGCTTACAGGGGAAGATAACAATTATTTATATATTTTAATCACACGTCTCTAAATCCGTGCATTATCTTGTGAGTATTCCACTTACACTGAAAAATAACGGAACGATTTATCGATGGCGTTAAGAATTAAATTGAATTAATTTAAATAAAACGCACAATTCGCCGAAAGACTAATTGTTAAAAGAAAATATATGTATATTACTAACTGACCCGGCAGACTTCGTAGTGCCTCAATCGATAAATAAAAGACCTAAACATTTGTATAAAATAAACTTAAAACAAACAAAAGGAATTCTTCCGACGGGGGACACACATCAAAGGAAAAACAAAATTGTTATTTTTATTTAATTCCGAGCATTTTCATATTTATCTACCTTTTAAACCTTCTCTGGACTTCCACAAATAATTCAAGATCAAAATTAGCGGTCCAGTCGTTCTCGAGTTTTCGCGAGACTAACGAACAGCAATTCATTTTTATACCTATATATAGATAGATAGATAGATTGTCGTTCACGAACCCAACGATTGTTATCCAAGTCTGTACTATCGGAACATGTAAATGGAACACCATTGACCGAGACGATACACAAGGACTTTTTGGCGGGAACGCGAGGAGTGAAGTTGTGTGATTTGTTTTATTTTGTCTAATTAGTGTTGCTTCAGGTTTAAATGTGTAATAACGGTGGTTTATTAACTGTTTAGTATCTGCGAAAGTGCACAAATGTGGGAAAACAAAGCCGCTGAACGTAACTTCTCGGGATCTTCCAAAAAGTCCACTGAGAAAGTCTCAGTAAATGACCACCATTTTACTGAGATTATACTTCATCTCATATCTTCGCATCTCATTTCATTTCTTTTCGTTTTCATTTCATTTCATGCCATGTTTCATAATAATCAACTTCATTTCATTTCATAATATCATTTTCATATAAAAAAGTTACGTATCATTAAAATTAAAATAAGACTTGACCTAAAGGTCTTAGTTACCAGGTCATAAAATCGCTTAAAAAAAAGACGATACACAATAAAACTTATACGGTACGGCACCTTGAGCGTTCCGTGATACATGATGTACTATGAGTTAGTTACGTAAATTGCTCAACTGCATTCCGCGAAGCAAAGGTACTGTACGGCCCGGCCGCCACCATTAGGGGAAAGTTTTAATTGTCAAACCCCAACAAACGATCTCGAAGCGAACGGTATACGCGCGACGTTACGTAAACATTCATTGCCACCACGTTAACGTGCGGAATACACAATCGCAGATAACCAACCAACGTTTTTTACATCATCGCGCAATATGATTCAATTATAAAAATGCATATAAAACAGATTTTACGAATTGAAATGTGCGAACGTTTTCATTCCAAATTAGTTTCGAAATATATACATATGTGTGTGTGTGTGTGTGTGTGTGTGTGTGTGTGTGTGTGTGTGTGTGTGTGTGTGTGTGTGTGTGTGTGTGTGTGTGTGTGTGTGTGTGTGTGTGTGTGTGTGTGTGTGTGTGTATTATGTCTATCATCGTACAGAGGTCATTGAGCGTT
Source organism: Bombyx mandarina (assembly GCF_030267445.1). Lineage (NCBI taxonomy): Eukaryota > Metazoa > Arthropoda > Insecta > Lepidoptera > Bombycidae > Bombyx > Bombyx mandarina. The sequence goes on from NC_143234.1 coordinate 18,289,364, forward strand.
AGTAAGCCTATTGTTTCTTAAGTAATAGTTAGTATTTCCATCGATTTTCGCGACCCTTAATTTTTAAAATATATAAAGATTACAGTTATCCTTTTTAATATATTTATAAATACGTATGTTTTTCGATAGTTAAGGTAATATACCTACAATTGCAAAGTATTCGAGAAATAAAAAGTTTAAAAAAATCTTATATATATACATATGTGTGTGTGTGTGTGTGTGTATTATGTCTATCATCGTACAGAGGTCATTGAGCGTTAGCAAGCCTATTGTTTCTTAAGTAATAATGCATGTACACAATCGCCTTTTGCTACCTAATTATGTTTATTGGTACGCGTAATTCGACCCGGAGTCAACTTCGATTTTTATGATGACACAATAAAACGCTTTCGACGTTTTGCACGAAAATAATATCGGACCGTCGAGAAATAGTTTGAGTTTATTTGTTTAGTGCGGAGGTCGTATCGACATGCGTTCCGCGAGTCCGTGTTACCGTCCTTGTTCGATGCCGGAGAGGTCTAATTTTAGGAGCAGGCATCCAGTGAATAAGAGGCCTGTGGAAGTTCGCAGGTCAAGGCGATGCGCTGGCTCACCACCGCCGTGGAGGTCGAGGACCGCGAAGCGCCGCCGTCTGTCTCGGACTAGGTACGTGCCGTTATAAACCCAGACCCATTTTAGTTTTTGCTCGCATCAAAACAACCAGCCGACTGGTCACTGGTAGTAGGACCTCTTATGAGTCCGCGTGGGTAGGTGCCACCACCTTGCCTATTTCTGCCGTCAAGCAGTAATGCGTTTCCGTTTGAAGGGCAGGGCAGCCGTTGTAACTATACTTGAGACCTTAGAACTTATATCTCAAGGTGGGTGGCGCATTTACGTTGTAGACGTCTATAGGCTCCAGTAACCACCTAACACCAGTTGGGCTGTGAGCTCGTCCACTCATATAAGCAATAAAAAAAAAAAAAAGTCGCAGTTTAACATTCTTCAATACATCACTCCAGTTCTAAACGTGGTCGGTTTAGTCTGAAGAGTTTTATGGCAAGTGCGGCTCTACAATCGGGTCGGTACGGGTTGGTCATTTGTTGCGTGGCCGCGTGGGAACGGAACACAGAAGCGGAACGTTCCGTGGACTGGACTGGGCTTATCTTGAAATATCGTCGCTGACAGCACGACTCGCGAGTCGCGACCGAAATGCCGCACTGGAATACTGTTGACGCTTCAAACCGATTCATTTCGTTTGAGCATCGAGAACGAAACGTTTTTATAGTCAACGTTTTTAATCTATGCAAGTCTATACTAATCTATACTAATATTATAAAGAGGAAAGATTTGTTTTTTTGTTTGTCTTGAATAGGCTCCGAAACTACTGAACCGATTTGAAAAATTCTTTCACTGTCTGGAAGCTACACTATTCCCGATTGATATAGGATATAATATTTTTGGAAAAAATTAGGGATCCTCACTAAAACTACAATAACGTAACTCAAGGTGTAAATAAATTACCTAATATATTCTTTACATCGCGTGCTTTGCGAAAACTATTGATGATAGAATAAAATAATGTACTACGACTTTGTAGAACACATTATTATTTACAAAAAGTGTCGCGACAGTATATGTCTAACTATTATAGTTATGCCGCAATAAGTGTTTTTTTATTTTTTTAAATAAAACAACGTCAAACATCATTGAATTTTTTGTTAAAGACCCGAGCGGAGTCGGAGCGGGTCACTTGTATACGTTATAAAGTTTTGCTTAAGTTTTATTCACCGGCAAAGGAACGCTTGTCAATTTCAACCGAGTAATTTTATTCTCCGGCTTGCGTAATGTTTTAGTGAGAACGCAGTTGGCCCAAGCGTTGTAACGACCCAAGTTGGCATGATAATTATTAAAATACCATGTTTAGGTGTTTGCTTTGTGGGGTTCCGAACTGAAATACGTTGTAAATTGTTTGTCGAAATTTAATTAGCCTATTTTGTAGTAAGAACATTGGTTTGTGTGTGTGCTTTTTTTATTTTCATATTGATATATTGATCTATTCCCCATAGTTTTGATTTCGAAGAGATAACGTAATGAATGAAATAAAATTTTGTCTTTTTTAATTCATCTCATGGCACGGCCACTAATACTAAAAACAAAAGGTAGATTGAAACTTAGATAAGAAAGAGTCAAAGATAATATTTTGTTGTATTAATTTTTGAAGTGAAACTTTTTTTAAATCGTTGTGATGTGATTTCAAACTCGATGAAACGAAAAAATGAAACGTGAAGTTAAAATATCAAATCACAGAGGAGCGCCCTCATACTATAAAAGATAATTTACAATTATTTCTATTTAGTTTGTTATCAATAGATGTCGCTATTTTTTTTATTGCTTAGATGGGTGGACGAGCTCACAGCCCACCTGGTGTTAAGTGGTTACTGGAGCCCATAGACATCCACAACGTAAATGCGCCACCCACCTTGAGATATAAGTTCTAAGGATTCAAGTATAGTTACAACGGCTGCCCCACCCTTCAAACCGAATCGCATTTCTGCTTCACGGCAGAAATAGGCAGAGTGGTGGTACCCACCCGCGCGGACTCGCAAGAGGTCCTACCACCAGTAAACGCTACACGTAAATTCAACAATTCCTGAATCGCGATGACGAAATGCTACACAGTTGATAGACGCGTTCGTATTTCTCTTGCTAAATCATATTTATCTGGCGTAGAGATACCGTGATCATGCAGGCGGTTCCCCCAGGGTGAGGCTGCTCCATTGCACTGCGGAGTGGTTGGTGGTTGACCCTTGCGATTATTTATTTATAAGTTTCACTTCTACCATGTGTTACTTGCACGCACACACATTCTTTTTTTGTCTAATAAACTATATCAGAAAACGTACTTTACTACTATCAGATGTGTCAAGTAGTTCATAATAACGTTTAATCAGTGTTGATGTGAAAACAAGACGAATAGCATCAATGAAACGGTGTTATAAATGCATAAAAGATTGAAGTAGGTTCAGTAATTGGCGTCAGTCCAACGTTGCCCTGCTGTGGCCTTACAGTTGATGCCATTCGAAATTTGAAAGCGTTGCGAATCCGCAATGTACTCAAAGAATAAAAGAAAAAAGTAGACATAACATCATAGATTAATATTTATTTTCCTGAAATGCGTTTTTTTTTTTTTTTTGGTTTTTTTTTGCGTTTCTTCAAATTTTTTTTATTTAGAAATTGCCGTATCCGTGAATTCTGTAGTTTAAAAATGCATATCAATACTAATTCGATAGCGTTATATTCCTACATCTTATTAACTTAAAATACTGAGTGATACCGAAACATACCTCTATATATATATACACACAAATTTATGTATAGTTTCTACCTTGATCATAAAAATGTATGTTCATTAAAATATATGTATTATATAAATCGTAGCAGCCTGTATAATGAACTTTGCAGCTAAAATGTGCGTCAGCTGGACATTACATCAGTCAAACGAAGGAAAGATAAATTTGAATTCCAAGGTATACCTATTACATTTCGGAGTGTAATGTAACCTAAACTAAATATACATTACGGGTGCGGTTCGCGACGCGCTAATTATCCCTTAAATTAATAAAAACTGAAGAAATCAATTCAATGTTTGAAAACTTCACAGCATACAAAAGCGTCACTTGCAAATCTGTTTTTTTTATTGCTTAGCTTGGTGGACGAGCTCACAGCCCGCCTGGTGTTAAGCGGTTACTGGAGCCCATAGATATCTACAACATAAATGCGCCACCCACCTTGAGATATAAGTTCTAAGGTCTCAAGTATATTTACAACGGCTGCCCCACCCTTCAAACCGAAACGCATTACTGCTTCACGGCCGAAATAGGCAGAAATTCCTTTAGTATCACATAGAAGTGGGCTTATATTATTTATTATATGTACTTCACTTTGACTGTATTGTACGCTCCGTCTAACCGAGAGAACGTGTTAACAAAGTACTTTATTACTACGCTTGTCGAATGTCGTGATTGATGGACAGTGTTGCGTTATACGGCCTTTGTAATATAATTGCTGTGCTTACTGTTTCGGTTTCTAATAAAAGGCTATTAAGTTCTTATCTCTACGTATAATAGATTATACAACTGGTGGTAGGACCTCTTGTGAGTCCGCACGGGTAGGTACCACCACCCCGCCTATTTCGGCCGTGAAGAAGTAATGCCTTTCGGTTTGAGGGGTGGGGTAACCGTTGTAAGTATACACTGAGACCTTAGAACTTATATCTCAAGGTGGGTGGCGCATTTACGTTGCAGATGTCTATGGGCTCCAGTAACTTAACACCAGATGAGTGTAAAAAAAAAAGATAATTGAAATTGAAACTGGTAACATTGTGTGCGTACTTTGTTGCAGATTTAATTTTAACCTTCAATAGTCTATAAGATGAGCTTGTTCGACTCGGACGCCGACGGCTAAACGTAAAAATCGCAGCTGATATAATACATTTTATTATTATTTATTTAACTACCCACATATAAACGAAGTAAGCCTCAGCTGACGCGTGGGGTCAACGGTCTCTCGTGAACTACAGTCGTTGAAGGTTATATTTAGTTTGGAGGCAGCGAGGAAATAAATTCAACAAATCTCCTCTATTATTGCAATAACAGAAGTTACTTGGCTGAAGTTACTTTGAAAATGTACAATTAGTAAAGAAGGAAGTTGTTCCTTATTTAGAAATTGAAATTGTCGAATCGATTGTGCTGGTAATTATCAATCCAGTTTATTTACAAACTGAAAAGGATAGATAGGTGGAAGGACCTCTTGTGAGTCCGCGCGGGTAGGTGCCACCGCCCTGCCTATTTCTGCCGTGAAGCAGTAATGCGTTTCGGTTTGAAGGGTGGGGCAGCCGTTGTTACTATACTTGAGACCTTAGAACTTATATCTCAAGGTGGGTGGCGCATTTACGTTGTAGATGTCTATGGGCTCCAGTAATCACTTAACACCAGGTGGGCTGTGAGCTCGTCCACCAATCTAAGCAATAAAAAACAAAAAAACAAAAAAGATACAAGTGTACTTGACATACTATATGAGCTCTCTACTCCTTCCACTCATGACTGACATGATGACATGACAATAAGAAAACCAGCACTTTAATCCCGAAATGTATTGGTCGAATATTTTATTATGCCTTTGTGAAAGAACGAGTAGCCACATTTTTAATTCCTAAGTAACTTCTGAAACAGTTATTATAATAAGAGGCAATTTGTTGAATTTATATCCTTTCCGCCTCCAGACTATATAACTCATAATTTTACGACGTTTTATTTAAGCTATATCTACCGTAATAATATTTTGTGCGTTTATCTATGTAATTTTGAAGTTTTTTTTTTTTTTTTTTTTTATTGCCTTTGTAGGCAGACTAGCATACGGCCCACCTGATGGTAAGTGGTCACCGTCGCTCATGGACGTCAGCAATGCCAGGGGCAGAGCCAAGCCGCTGCCTACCATAAAGAACTCTCCGCAAGCCTCGTTTGAAGAAGGACATGTCATAGCGCTCGGAAAACACCGTCGTCGTGGCCTAACAGATAAGACGTCCGGTGCTTTCGTGTTGAAGCGATGCACCGGTGTTCGAATCCCGCAGGCGGGTACCAATTTTTCTAATGAAATACGTACTCAACAAATGTTCACGATTGACTTCCACGGTGAAGGAATAACATCGTGTAATAAAAATGAAACCCGCAAAATTATAATTTGCGTAATTACTGGTGGTAGGACCTCTTGTGAGTCCGCGCGGGTGGGTACCACTACCCTGCCTATTTCTGCCGTGAAGCAGTAATGCGTTTCGGTTTGAAGGGTGGGGCAGCCGTTGTAACTATACTTGAGACTTTAGAACTTGTATCTCAAGGTGGGTGGCGCATTTACGTTGTGGATGTCTATGGGCTCCAGTAACCCCTTAACACCAGGTGGGCTGTATGCTCGCCCACCCATCTGAGCAATAAAAAAAAAATTGTAAGTCCTACGAAACGCGAATACACCTTAAAAACTATTATGAAAAACGCATATCTGACATGCTAGACGAGATGTTACGAATCGATCTGATTTGTTTGAAACGATATAAATAAGTTGATTGAAAACACTTTCACGGTTTAATCGATCATTTACAGGTGTAATTTATTTTATCACTAACCACTAAAGGCTTATAGTTTGAATTCGAATGATGAAATTATCTTAATAATAATAATAACAATAATGGCTAAAATTATCCATGAACAGCTTGCTCTGAAATATGGTTTTCTTGATACAACTGTACCTTATTACCATTTTTTTTTTTTTTTTTTTTTTTTTCGGGCCGGGGGCCGAACCTCCTACGAGGTCCCCGCGCCTAGGGGGCGCGCGGGGTATGTGAGACTCAACGATCTGCAGGTGTTGAGAGCAGATCGCGGGCCCAAGGATTTTAGGGCCCACCCACTAAACGACTCCCCTGCACTCTTACACCCGACGTCCGATCTCCATCCGGGGTCAGAACCCGTTCAGAGTAGGGGGGTTCCCGCGGTCAACACTACAACCAGACACGCGGCGCCACCCCGAGGACGCCCGACCGACGGGTCGTCGAGGCGATAGTCGACGACCAACGACGTCTGTCTCCGCGGTACGGCGGCCCTACCAGGCCGCCCGGGCGGTGCCGCTGGTGTTCCGGGATACCCCACTGGGCCAGAACCAGCCTGCCGGGTCGGAACGCGATACACCGCCGACCGGGTTGCTCTTCAACAGTATGTTCGGCGACGACAGCGACGACGAAAATGCGGACCGCATCGCAGTCCGCAGCCGCCGACGCGCCGTCCCGTCCTCCTGGTGCCAGCGCGCTAGAGTGACGGTAGCGTGCGGCGCAGCCTCAACCCCCTTAGGTCGCCCCGTGACCATCACCGGGAGGAGACTGCCTCCTCATAGGGGCTGGAGCTGGACAAACGCCCTCCTCCGAACCCCGGCTCGACGGCGGCGGCACGGCGCCGAGAGGGAAGAAGAGCTCTCCCTCTCCCGTTCCGCCGCCTCCTTCTGCGAGATGGTGGACTCGCAGAAGTCGAGCATCGCCTGCCAGGACTCGTCGCTGCCGAGCATCGTAGCCACGACGGTCGGAAGCGACAAGTCCGGTCCTATTTTTGCAACGAGGACGCGGCGCTGCTCCGCGAAAGCGGGGCAGTCGAGCAGTGTTAGTTGATATCACCATTCTTTATTGAACCTCGTGAAGGCAGAAAAGGACAAATTAAAATATTTAGACCTAGCCCAGGAGACTACTGCCATGTGGCAAGGCAGTTACCCTTAATACGGCGCGTATTGTGAGGAGGTTTCTCACTCTGGAGTCCATACTGCTTTTGGCTGTGGCGGTAGTAATCACACAACGCAAGATATTTGACTGATGCCTGATTTTCGGTTATGACATTTTCAAGATAAGCTTGCATATATACCAGTTCCGAACAACAACATTCGGACAGTCGGTCTATCGAGCAATATCAGCCGTTCGATGGAAGATCTTCCTTGCGTCGTATATATTCCCCACAGTGGCCTGTGTCGTAGACACTGCCATCAGCGGAAATCAATTTCTTGTATAATGTTTTTTAAAAATTGTATAATTGTATCTAATTTGTAGAAAATAATAATAAGTTCATTGGTCACGTTTATTTAGGTACAAGGCGTTTTAACTAGTATCGTCTTAAAGTTTCTTTGACTATGGAATTCGTCTTCACGATTAGTGAAATCGGAAATATAAACGTAAACCATAAACGTAAACTATGCTCGATTTTTGGGAGATAACAATTTAAAGTTAGTATTCGAAACGCCTATAGAAATGCTCGTGTAATTGTACGTGACATTATTATTAATTGGGAAACTGGTTTAAATATCTACCACAGTTTACGTGAAAATATTTTTTTGTCTCCTACCTATGCTGATTGCCTTGAGAGGCTATTTCAGCTTCTCCTTGACGTGTAGGTGAGCTCACGGGGCTCTAACCGGGAGTGTTGCTAACACTGGCCCTAGCAAGAGCAGTGCTTCGCTGAATCTACTACCGAATCGGAAACGCGACCCACTGAGAAGATCCGACGAAAAACTCGGTGGGCTGAAACGGAAAACATAACGTTAATACGTTGTTTGAACGCCGCGATGTAAGGTTTCTATCTTCTATCTTCCAGCCCACAGACGTCCACTGCTGAAGATAGGCCTCCCCTCAAAGCCTCGCCACAACAAGGTTTCATTTTATGTAAAGTTTAACTGGTAGCTATTTGACGTTCCCTTAGTTTCGAGTTTATAATTTAGAATGTGAACGTAAATCAGTTTACGATGCGACATTTATGTGTCTCCATCGCTGTGAGCACCACGCGGGCCTTGCCAACTTTTTTCGTTTGCTTATATAGTCACTAACGTTACTTGAGAACTACTTAATCCTTTAGCAAATTGTCATTTAATACGCTTCCGTGTTGCCAAGTTTAAAAGATCGTCAGTCTCTGGTTTATTAAAGTGCTTACTTAATGGTTTCGGAAGAATATTAAACAATAAAGATTGATTTTCCGATTACTAATCTAAAAATGTTGTATATTTGAATCTTGGCCTCCTTAGGGCACTGCTGCTACAATTCCATCTTTTTTCCCCTACCTATTCACTGGTAGCCTATGCGGCGATTCTAGCTACGCTTGGACGGGTAGGTGAGCTCAGCCTGAGAGAATTTGCTAACACTAGCCCTAGCAAGAGCAGTGCTTCGCAAAGTCTACCACCGGAGCGAAATCGCGACTCAGTAAGAAGATCCGGCGAGAAACTCCGTGGGCTACATTTCCATCACTCGATTGAAGTTTTATTTCACCGTCATTTTTCGTCCTCTAAAATAATTCCTTAATACAGTCACCATGGACACCTACTCCGTGCGTCGTATTCCTCAGTGCTGAGGGTCGTGACCTTTACGAAGTACCCTTGTTAGGACTATGTTCCTCCATTTACTTCTGTCCTCCGCGCAGTGGATAGCGACATTGGTGCATGATTCCAAAGTCTTCTTAATCTGATCCGACCAGCGACCAGGGGACTACGCCCCCTAGGCCTCTTTCCTTCCACTTTGCCGATGATGAGAAGTATTTCGAGACTGTCACCCGTATTCCTCGCAACGTGGCCGAAAAATTCTAAGACCCTACGTACGCAAATGGTGGAGAGTCTTGAGGAGACGCCTAGTTCTTCCAGGGATGATGCGTTTGTCTGATCCGCCGTCCAGGGAACCATGGACAATATGGTACAAAAACAAATTTCTTCTCGTGTTCCCAGATGCGGATAGCTGTCCGTGAGATTAGAGCAGTAACCTACTTCCCTAATTTCTAACAAACTAAGTTTTCGTGGTAGGGATCGCAAGCTCGTACCGGTGTTTATTTATTCCTAATGTTAATTACGTCTATCACGATGCAATTAAGGACACTGCCCTCACGTTTCTAGATAGGTGGCGGAATTAGTATCGTTTTGTTGAGGAGCCTCGGTATCAACACAACCTTTTTATCGGAATTCAATGAAAATGGAAACAGTTAGTTAAAAAGTTACAGTTTACTTTTACGAGATTACCTTTGCTTTACAAGCATAATTTATTCGAATCTGAACAATGATTTCCACGAGGATGTAGGCCCATAGAGGAACGCAATAAAAAGTCGATAAAACAACAAAATATAAAACGAAGTAATAACACAAAAGGTTCTGGACTGACTCGAGGTTGAATCCCGAAATGTATGAAAGATTTCTGCGTGACCTATTACACATCAATACTGTTACGTACACAATAAAATGGTTGGGATAAAATGTTGTTACGTCTGTCTGGTCAAGTCGTCATTGTCCAAGGATTATTAAATTGCTCTCCAATTAGTAAGAGTACTCTCTATTTATTCATCAAGCGGAAAGATTCTTTTTTTTAATAATGGTGAAATGCCAAAGATGTGCAGTAACATGAGATATTTTTTTGCTTGTGAAAGCAAACGAGCCCTCGTCCTATCTGATCACTAGTTGTCACCGTCGGTAATAACGTTGCCCAGTACCAGGGATACAAGACATGGACTGCGTATGATACGAATTTAGGAAAAATTAAACTCGTTGTATTTGGGAGTTTGGTTAGGATCAACCTCGAATTTATAACCTTTTGTTTTAGTAACAATAAGCCTCAATTGGGGGACATTAAGATTATAAATATTTACATCTTTCATAATATGTGCATATTTTTTCCATGCACAATTTTGGTTTGTTATTCAAATTCAAATGTAAGTACTTTCACATTTTAGTCCAAGCTTATCTCAATAAATCACTTAAAGCACATCCTTCGCGATTAGCACGCAAAAGTCGCATGAAGTCGTCGTGGCCTAAAGGATATGGCGCCCGGTGCACTCGTGTCAGGCGATGCGACTGTGCAGGTGTTAAACACCGGGTGTTCAAATCCCGCAGTCAGGCAGGTACTATAATATTTCTAAGGAAATACGTATGTACGTATTCAACGGGTGTGTTGAACGACTTTTACGATAAACGAATAACAATCCTTTAATGAAAATTCAACCCTAAATATTTATGATTTGCGTAATTACTGGTGGTAAAGCGTAATGTAATCCTGTCTGACCTCCTATTTCCGCTTTTTTTTTCTACCTATTCTAGTAACCTCGAGGGGTTATTCTAGATTCGCCGAATTAGTAGGTGAGCTAGCATGAGTTGTGCTTCGTAGAATCTACCACCGGATCGGAAATGCGACCCACTGAGAAAATCCAGCGAGAAACTCCTGCAGCATAAATATGCGTTCTTATTCGAATGGCCAGACAGCTTTCAAGACGATTGAGACATCGAGCTCTTGTCTCAAAGAATACAAACTAAAGAAGAAATAATAATTGATTCATATTTTAAAACAAACGATTATAAAATTAGTTACTAGCTGTGCTAGATCAAGTAGTTTCGGTGCGGGATATTATAAGTTAGACAAAAAAAAAATCAAGTATGGTAACCACGCAACTAATTAATATTCTCTTGGGTACGCCTTTAGACAAGGCCACGCCAAAGAACTAGACGCAAAGACGAGGGTAGTTCATTAAAAAACCTCCGAGATAGAACTTGAAATCCAATACTGAAAGGAGTAGGTACGACGAAAAACGATGAATCAAACAATTTACGTCGCAATAATTTGAATTATTCGTAGAGTTGATGCATTTCATAATTTGAGTGGCTTCGTAAACCACAGAGTACTGGTATGATCACGCACAAGTAATTCCAAAAAACACAGAACAAAACATCAAAGTTCTAAAAGGTATCGGAGCGCAGGGTGTCAGGTATGGGTAGGGTTGCTAGTTTTTTTTTCAGCCTATAAAGTCCAAATGCTTAAATAGCCAAAAAATACGGGAACTTAGTTTTTTACCCGGGACAAATAAAAAACAAAATTATAGATATATCTCTGAGGAGCAAGTCAATTTTAATCGGTTTTAACATATCTATAAAAATCAACACAATTATAATCGTACGGTTCGAATACGGGACAGAGTTAATCCCGTCGCCGCGCCGCCCCGGGACATTTTGCAACCCTAGTTATGGGTAAAAAAAAGATTGTTTTTTTTTTTATTGCCCTTGTAGTCATACGAGCATACGGCCCACCTGATGGTGAGTGATTACCGTCGCCCATGGACTTAAGCAATGCCAGGGGCAGAGCCAAGCCGCTGCCTACTGTTGTTGTTTCAATTATTCTTCTAAATATACGTTAATGCAGCTTCGCTTGGTAGTGGTAATCGAACATATTCACAATGTCGATGCCGGTGACTATAATAAGACACTCTACACTTCCTGAGATCTAGGAACAACGGTTGGTGGCAAAAACGAAATAGATTGTTTTATCTTAGCGAGCTGATATACGGACCTAAATGTTGATCTAACATTCTAATAGTACAAAAAAAATACTCCATTATTATTATTTTTTATGAATTTCTAAAACAGTATTCAACGTTGACACGAACCGTTAAAATGAATAAAAAAAGTAAGGCGCCACTGTGATCTCAGTGCCGTGGTCGGATTTTTTTTTATTTTTTTTTTCCAGATTGTTCTTTAAAGGCGTATCGTTGGTTTGAAAATGCATAAGTTACAGTCAGCTCGCGAGAATTGTAAACTTCGTATAATAATATCGGAAGTTCACTTACAGGTAACCTACTTTGATCATTCTGAAGAATTGGAAAAGTAAAAATAAAGCTGATAGTAATTAATTAGTAGTGATCGGAAGTCCCCTTACGTTAATGGAGTTGTGCCCACCACCTCGGAGCTTTTCGGTCGACACGCCTCGCCAATTTAAAAGGTCAAACCACATTAATGTCTGCTATTTTTTATTATATTAAAATATTCATCTTGTAGCGACATCTGCCGGCGAATAGCAGAAACAATGTAATAACGACAAAAATCACAAGAAAATCAAATCAATACACGTTATTTTTACGAAGAACATTCAGTTTTGTCGGTATACTAATATAAGTTGGATCGTTTGGTGCATCCGATCGGTGAATACTGATAAACTGCGATTGAAGAATAGTAAGTTATATAGCAAACGAGCGGGTCATCAGCGTCGACGCCACGCCGGTCCCGCGTTGCTATGTTATAAGCAATCGAAGACTGGGGCACACACGGTATCGGAAAGTTTGTAAACATATAAATGTATTGTGACGTTGATACTCGCCAATCGTATGAATAGCTTAGATTAGAAACTTGTATTACGAATTGTCTCCCGGAGATTCAGATCAAAATTCTTATATAGTCCACGATAATGTTTTTTTTTTATCGTAGTGTTATTTGTAAATATTTGTAACCCAAGATTGATTCCGGCCCAAAAGGACCACTTAGCACAACTCATGAAAATATCATAAGTGACAATAAGTCACGAATCACTTTTAGTTTGACTGTGGCTTCCTTACTTACCTTTTTTTTACGTTTTCTTACTTTCCTTGCCAACCTACCTTACATGAAGAATAATCTTGAGTATAACCAAGAGATTTCCTTGAAATTGGTTGAACGGAGGAGTTTCAAGTGTCGTGGAAACGGAAACGAAAAAGAAGTTTTTTTTTTTTTTTTTTTTTTTCTTAAAACAAATATTAAAACAACGAAGATACAATAGTTTTGATGTACACGATCCTTACACTTTTCGATCATTAACATATGAATTTTAATGTACCAAATAAGAAAACATGAATTAAAGGACTTTTTTTATATAATCACACATTTATATATTTGCCTTTCAATTGGTTGACCTTTCGAACACTTAATAGATTCCGTGGTGTCGTTTAAAAACGACTCGCGAAAACACTGAACATCTTCTATGTACCAAAAAAAAAAGGACTCGTGTCTAATTGGAACACGAAATGTGACAGTTTTCATCCGTCCGGGTTTTTCGCCGCATATTCTCAGTGGGTCGCGTTTCCGATTCGGTAGTAGATTCAGCGAAGCACTGCTCTTACTAGAGTCAGTGTTAGCAAACTTCGTCAGGTTTGAGCCCCGTGAGCTCACCTACTAGTCAGGTTACGCTGACATAGCCTCTCAAGAAGGCCAATCAGCTTAGGTAAGAAAAAAAAAGATTGCATAAGACTCCAATTTGTATAGCGCTATTTATATAATATTTATTTATCTATATATACTAGAAGTTAGTGTTAGCAATTCTCTCAGGTTAAGCCCGTGAGATCACTACCGGTCCGTGCGAAGTTGGAATAGCCCCTTAGTCTACCAACGATTAGGTAGGAAAAAAAAAATGTGACAGTTTTTTTAATTCATGTTATTCTTTTGTTCTTATCCCACATTACCGGTCGACGGAGCGTGCCCTCTTATCATGCTGCATAGGGATTTTACGTAAGTTTTAATTATTTTATTTATTTTATTTAATGTATTAAAATAATAATAAATTTTCCGATCGAGATAACTGAAAATCGTTTCGTTTTATGTCATATAAAATGTACGCTAGCTGTGAATAATACACACAGCTTACCTTTATAGTCTTCACAGCGCCTTTGTAGGATTTTGTTTATACATAGTTAGTTACGTTCGTTTACATATTGTGTCTCGCCACCGAGTCGTGGACAATGAAGTCAAACAAAAGAATACTCATGTTGTAAGCCTATCATTATCCTAACACGTGAAATTACAAATTATTTATTGATGATCCGGTTGACAAGATTTTGTTTTCGAAATATTTAAAAAGTATCTTTTAACAGAATAAAATTCAAAATTGGTTCAGTCCGTGACAACGATGGATAATAAAAACCGAAGATCTATACTAATATTATAAAGAGGAAAGATTTGTTTGTTTGTTTGTTTCGAATAGGCTCCGAAACTACTGGACCTATTTGAAAAATTCTTTTTCCATTAGAAGCCGACATTGTCCCTGATGAACATAGGCTACTTTTTTTTAAAAAAAAAATTATTTTTTTTGTTTTCATGTGTGTTTTAATGTTTCCGAAGCGAAGCGAGGGCGGGTCGCTAGTTAAACAATAAAAATAATTTTAATTGTGTCTAACACTCGTGAAAACCGAAGAAAATACTAGAATTATTTGTATTTTCTAAGTTAATTTTCGTACCTTCGAACCTTAACTTTATAAAAAAAAAACAAGTTTAATACCATTGTCGATTAAAAATAAATTAGGTATTTTCAACAGCATTACAAAATAATTTTTTTTTCCCAGCTTCTGACCTAACCCCAGAAATATCATACCACCAACTCGTATCAAGCTATATTTAACATACCATAACAAGTAATGGGATGTGCCTGCAATATCATGTGCAATGCGACGTATGTAATATTGCGCAATTTAGTGATGTTTTTATTAGTTTCAATTGGAAAATGAAGTCATTGTGAGTTTCACCGCCCACCTTCCGCGGCACGAGGGTCGAAGCTGCATCGAAATAATGACAGTACCCGGAACACGTAATCACTTATTTTGTCCTGTGTTAGTTGCGTAGTTGATCTCTCTATTTCTGCAGCGAAAGAGTTCCTATTTGAAGGTTAGAGAAGCTAATGGTGACTGGCAAGGTGAACGGAAGAAGACCACGCGGTAGAGGCCCGACACGTTGGACTGACCAGATCCGCACTACCCTCGACAGCACAGTTCACGATGCTCTACACTCGGCGGCAGATAGAGGCAAATGGCGTGGAATGGTCCGCGATAAACTCTTGTTGCGAGGAGGTTGTCACGACTCAGTATTGAGGAAACCGAAGCAAGAAGAAAAAGAAGAAGAGGCTTTTTTCTATTAATACAATTCAGCCTTGTGTCTCCGTCAACGCTTATCAATAAAATAGAAAAGTTATTAATAAAATTTGCTTATTGACATAACCACTGAATACTCTGATACTATTTGGCCCGGCCATATAGATGTTTAATATGTTACAAACATATTTTTTTTGCACGCAAAAGCAAGTATCATTATTGCGAAGTCTTTTTGTGAAAACAGCGACGTAATTAGTTGTAAATTGAAGAAGTAATTAACATTTTAAAGATGGGTTAATACTTAGTCTGGCCACAAATGTTGTTACAAGAAAACTTCTTTTTTTCTCTCTATTATATTTATATTATCAACATTTATAACTGAAGTGTGTGTTAATTTATTACAAGTTACAAGAATATTTGACAAGGATTAATAATGTGAAAACACAGCGAACATTCATATTATTAACATTCATATTACAAGAATGACAGAATCGAAATTCAAATGTAAATAAAATTAATGTTTTTAACACGGTTTGATAATGACTTGACCTGTGTGTGTCTCTATAATGGACTCTTTCGTGGCAATTTTCACAAACTTACGAGCTTCCAATCGACTTAGGAATTTGCACTCGTGTCAAGGACTAATTAAACAATATAGTAATTTGCAATACGTTGAAACCTAAAACACAGACCAGGATCATGAGGTTAATTTTTTTTTTAAATTGTTACAGTATTTGTGGCTAGACCGCGAAGAGGATGATTGGGTTGCTTTATTGGCAATCTCTTTTGCACGCCCGTAATTCAATAAGTAAAGAGTTCTCAACGGATTTATAGAGTTCTAAAACATTTCTATCATTAAGACTAGTTTAATGTCACATACAGACAAACATTGTAAAATGGATGCAGTGACATTATAACGTAGATGCTGCCATCCACCTTTTATTTAGCCGAACTGGTAAGATAGCAACAAGGGATTATAACAGCTTCACCGAGCGAGTAGGCCACCTCACAGGGCTCAGCCTGGTGAATTTGCTAACACTAGTCTTAGTAAGAGCAGTGCTTCACAGTATCAACCACCAGATCGGAAGCGCGACCCACTGAGAAAATCCGGCGAGAAACTCAGTGGGATGTGCCTGTGGGTTAATTTACTCGCCGAACTCTTCGCCGCATTCGACGGGCTCGAGGAGCATTAGGTGCTTCGAATGCCTAAAAGCACCGATAATGGATCGGGGCCAACCACCTTCCGAAGCGAAGTCGTCTTAATCGCGTTGAGCAACGATAGTGCCACCAATTAAACTGGAACCTGCGACTGCTTCTCGGTAGAAATGGCAAAATGGTGGGGCACACGGCTACGAGCGTACAAGGCACCCACAAGCATGAATTAAATGAATGAAACCCGCAAAATTATAATTTGCGTAATTACAGTTGGTAGGACCTCTTGTGAGTCCGCGCCGGTAGGTACCACCGCCCTGCCTATTTCTGCCGTGAAGCAGTAATGCGTTTCGGTTTGAAGGGTGAGGCAGCCATTGTAACTATATTGAGACCTTAGAACTTATATCTCAAGGTGGGTGGCGCATTTACGTTGTAGATGTCTACGGGTTCCAGTAACCACTTAGCACCAGGTACGCTATGAGGTCGTCCACCTATCTAAACAATAAAAAAAACATATATCATACATATAAAAAGAACTTCGGTTATTAAAATCACTTAAGCCATAATCCTTGTTATTCTTTTTGTTTTCATCCTTGAAGTAAAATACTACGTAATAAAGCATTCTAAGTACCATCCTCAGTAGTTTCTGAGGACAAAGAAACTTCTTTGAAACGCGTCTCACAAAGGAATGATGTTATATTATTGGAAATAAATCACAAACGTACATACTTACGTTTTTTTTTATGTTTTGTTCGAATTTTAGTATTCAACTATTGACGGATCGACAATAAGTGATTCCAGTCGCGAGCTTCCCTACATTTGGCGCGCGAAGCAGTCTGCGTTCCGATTCAATGACTGGAACAGTCTAATGGTATATACCTATATACAATTGGGATTTCTTGGATCGTCACGTTCACGTTGTAACCTCTGGGTCTGCGAAGGGACTTCGGTTACCTCTATATTTTGTACCGCATGTTCCATGGGGAGTGCTCTGGGGAATTGTTCGAGATGATACCGGCATCTCGTTTTTACCATCGCACCGCCCGCCACCGGAGTAGAGTTCATCCATACTACCTGGAGCCACTGCGGTCATCCACAGTGCGTTTCCAGATATCTTTTTTGCCACGTACCATCCGGCTATGGAATGAGCTCCCCTCCACGGTGTTTCCCGAGCGCTATGACATGTCCTTCTTCAAAGGAGGCTTGTGGAGAGTATTAAGCGGCTTGGCTCTGCTTTGGCTTGGCATTGCTGAAGTCCATGGGCGACGGTAACCACTCGCCATCAAGTGGGCCGTATGCTCGTCTGCCTACAAGGGCAAAAAATAAAATAAAAAAAGACCTTGATAATAATTATTTTTATCCATATAGTGCTGTAGGATAGTTTACTACTGACATTATGTTACATTATGTTTTCAAACGTGATAAATTTCATAAGAATTTCTTACGCTGAACGCCGAAATTAATTATCTTATTGAATTCGTTTCCCATATTTGTTTTGTAAAAACTAAATGTGTGGTGTCGTGGTATAATAGGTAATAGGGAACGAAGTTCCTTATTATAAAAATATTAATTTTAAGTTCTATTCGAGGTATAAAGAAAATAATTATTAGGGTATACATTTTTTGTTATGATTTTTTTATTGATAAAAATAAAATAAAAACTACTTTACAAAGTTATCAACTTTATTTTATTCACAATGATTTATAAAAAATGTATAATAATAATATACAAAGAAGCAGCTATTTATATGAATAAAAATAATTAAGCCTAATTATGTTCTATCAAAGAAATCATAATAACCGTCATCACGTAGACTATACATTAGACACCGTATAGCCATCATACTGAGACTATATATAAATAATAAAAATCTTACGTTACGGACGTTTTTTCCCGGTTAGGGTACCCCTCCACATCGTCCAATAAGGAGCTTCGTTCCAAAAACATATTTAATTCGCTAACTGGCCACGTTTAGATATACGAATAAACGATAGAATACAATAAACTGTTGAGACGTTCTTAAAATTTAACATTATATCACAGGATGATTATCATTCGATGTTAAGGTCATTCACCCGAGTCACTGACGCATTACCTAATTAGTGAGGCCCGAAATTAAAAATATAAACTTCTTTAATGGGCTTTATAATCAGCAAATTAGGATTGTACTGGCTCTATTAATAGAATCGTTCGTATTATTTAAATAAATCTGTGTTTTAATCAATTCATGTATTGTTTTTGACGTAAATAAAAAAAAAACGTTTACTAAGCATAGTATATGACCGTTATAAAATTAATAAGAATTAAAATGCTATAGACGGCAGACTTTTAGGAGGACTATTATTGAGTAGTTCCTGAGGCGAAGCATAGTCATCACAACAAGAATACCGTTCTTCACCTTGAGATATGAGATCAAAGTCTCAAAACTGTATTAAATTTAGATTGTCCAATTATTAAAACCGATGTTTTGCGACCAGAAATTGGTTAGACGGTTTTCTTACCGTTTTGGCATACAGGGTGTGTCATCACTAATTGTCTAATATAATTAATTTTTAAAGCCAGTTTGTAGCACCACGGTCTGCTACTGGTATCAACAAAACGTAACGTAGAGATTTAATAATAATATGTTAATTTTTGGAACGGGAGTGTCATTAAACTTTTTATGACACGCTGACGTCTTCAGATCACTAAAAAATGTAGGCCACATTATTTTATTGGGTTAATAGATAAAAGATTGGCTTGTTATTCACGAAATATATGACGTTTGCTTTTTATACTTCAGTAATATTCGTTGGCGGAGAAGGTTTATTAATGTAGAAGGGTAGAAGTATAAATGTATTCTAATATATACTAAAATAGAACTTACAGAGTCCGTAAATGTCATAAATTTAAGGCAAAGTCTACTTTTAAACATGTCGTGGATGAGTCATATAATGGCAATGATTATTTCCCATAATATCTCATAAAATTGTCCCCCGAATCCTATTTTGAGTACCAGTGGTAAAGCATGTTGTAAGCCCGCACGGGTCAGTCCGTCAATAGTAGATACTACCAGTCTGTAATGGCAACTAGTGCGGACGGACTTATGAAGGAGTTGTAATAATAGTCGCTTTAGGAGGAGTCGCTTAGCCATAATTTCTATAAGCCTATACTGTAGCCGGCTTATCGATTTAGATTCTCTGATCGTGTCGCACATTGTATAGCCAGACTAGTATCGCATAAATCGATTCTCATTCAATTTCATAAACAAATCCAATCGGAATAACGTATCCTAAATCGAGACCCTATCTCGCAATTTCCTCAGCGAACCGTTGCACCGGCGCGCTTCTTAATGACACTTCCAGTAGTGGAATATGAAATTACCGAAGTACATCACGCTCGTGTGTTAAGTGAAGGTGCGATTCACTCGTCGTGGCGTGGTAGGGGCAGGGATGTACTGGCTTCGTTGCTCTGATGCACTAACGACAGATTATTGTATCGAGCACTTAGGTATGGTGCTAAAACTTATTGCATGAAGTGCTTTGTTACGATGACTGGACTGTAGGTTTGAAGTACAGGTATTCACGAGATAAGTAAAGTGTTTTTAGCTATTAAAAAAAATGTACGAAGTTTTATTGTACACTAGCGACCCGCCCTCGCTTCGCTTCAGAAACTGTAATTTATTATTGATTTCTCCACTATTTAATGGATGTTATTATCCATAAAAAATCTTCCTCTTCAATCACTCTAGCTATTAAAAAAAACCGCATCAAAATCCGTTGCGTAGTTTTAAAGATTTAAGCTTATATAGGGATATAGGGACAGAGAAAGCGACTTTGTTTCATACTATAATAGTGATATAGCTTGTAATATGAAAACTTAGATCTACGTAACGTTAATATGATGCAGATGAATGATAACCTGAAAAAATTCTTCGGCTAGTAATTTCTAGAAAATTTTACTTATGCAATCACGGCCATAAAGCCTAAAGTACAATCATGCGCTAGACTTCTTTCAAAATGAACATTACGGTCTAACTAGGATCATAACATAGGCATATCTGTCTGGTATTAGCTTTTGAAACGTGTGCTCCATCGTACCCTAACCACAACACGGTACATCGCTAATGAGACTTGCGATGTATTGCCGCACTCTATAGTTAGTATAAAAAGTAGTATCTATATACGTGAAGCAAAAACTTTGTACCCGTTTTTACGAAAATTGCGCGGACGGAGGAGTATGAAATTTCTCACACTTACAGTGAATATAGAGGAGTACAGAAAGTTAATATATTTTTAAATTATGCATAAAAAATAGATTAAATCAATAAAATAAAAACATTAAACACAACCATGTATTTGACACACACGCGCATGCATACTATTTGTTTATTGTAAAACTTTAGTTAATGCTTATAGTCTGTGGTCAAATTGAGAATAGATTAAATATTGTTTGTCTTTTTAATATTTGTCTAAAATGTAGTCTTGGCGGAATCAGTGATTATAGAAGTATAATACTCGTAGTCTTTGACAATAGAATCATAATAGTGTACAAACTTATAATTTCAATTAATTATAGTCGAATTTCGACTACCAGGGGTCCACTAGTTTTTACAAATTCACGAAATACGAATTTTAGATTGTTTGTTTTGCGTCACTTTTTTCAATTTCGAATCCCGTTCAGGTTTCAACATAATTTTGTAATAGTATTATAATACGAGCAAATGAATTATTTATAGCCTCCGGAAACTTGACAAATAAGAGCTTAACTTACGTCAATAACGTATTCCAGGAACAAAGTTGAAAGCAACAATGTTGAAGAATAATACTGAATGAATTCAATCGCGATTTTCATCACGAAAAAATATTTATTAAAAAACATTATTCGTTTGATGACACAAAGTTCTTCGACATCAAAACCACCAAGGTCGATGCGTATCGGGCGGCCGATGACCCTTCTCCGAAAGTTCATACTTTGTTCGAAAAATTCTTTCGACATATTCGCCTAAAATTGGTGGACTAAAACAGATCACGTTGTCCGGTCATCTGCAGTGATTAGTATCCCGCCGTTTTGGATAATTCATCAAAACAAAATTACAGACCGCATAAGCCGCCCGGTCTTATAAAGTGGGCGGTTCGCTTCCCGAGAAATTTTGTGAATGGAGACCCTCGGGACTTTTAACGTAAACTCGTTGTGCTTAAATGTTTAAACGATTAGTATAAAGTAGATTTTATACAATGGAATTTGTTTAAGGTCAAGGGTGACGACGCCCAATCAATATTCGACCAGGCAACGTGGTGCGGTATAAAGGTTCTCGTCTGCGGAGCAACGTATATTATAGACAAACGTTTAGACAACACAAAACAGAATACGCTTTGGTGTAATTTTAACTTTGGCTTTTATTTTCGTCGTTCGCGTCGCCCTATTTAATATATTGGTCTATTTTTGTAGACAAAAACAACGTGCTTTTGTGCGATTTTAGCGGGATTCGTGGACACCCAATTTTTCCAATGAAATACGCACTCAACAAATGTTCACGATTGATTTCCACGGTGAATGAATAACATCGTGTAATAAAAATCAAACCCACAAAATTATAATTTGCGTAATTACTGGTGGTAGGACCTCTTGTGAGTCCTTGCCGATAGATACCACCACCCTGCCTATTTCTGCCGTGAAACAGTAATGCGTTTCGGTTTGAAGGAATGGGCAGCCGTCGTAACTATACTTGAAACCTTAGAACTTATATCTCAATGTGGGTGGCGTATTTACGTTGTAGATGTCTATGGACTCCAGTAACCACTTAACATAAGGTGGGCTGTGAGCTCGTCCACCCATCTAAGCAATAAAAAAAACCTGTCTTCGATCATGAACTGCCGTCACTAAAAAAAAAACAGGTAATTTAAAAGTTTAATTCACCTTCATGAATTCCTCAGTATAAATTGTTTGCTAACAGAACTTGAAGATCGGGAATCGTTAAACAAAAGATTTAACTATATGAATTGCTCAAATGATTCCTATCTTTTTTGTTTTGCCGATTTTGCCTTTCCAATAGTTTTTTTTTTCTCCAGAATCTTCTTTGTAGGAACCGACATCCTTATTCGCGATACCGGAGACTGGCGAAGCGATATCCTATTTAAGTTCAACGACCGTAAAGTACAAATTGTCTTGTTCGCTGTTCTTCGGTGCACGTCGATGTTTTTATCTTTATTGTTTAGGTTCAGAATTGCTCGGATTTTTTTTTTCTATTCGTTGTCGACCCTCTAGAGATGGGCCAATTGCAAATTTACCTGCTCTAGTGAGAACGGACGTCAGATGCTCAACGGTGGTCCAACTGTGTATTTGTCAATTTTAATAATAAATTATGAGGGTGAATTTCATTTGTTAACTTAATTTATAGATACTATCGTGGAACTAGTTGGTGATTTGTGATGTGATTGAATTATCATTGACGTGTTGTTACATACGTGGACCGATATTGCTAATACTGTATTATCTTATCAGTAAACGTGATGAAGTCGATATCTGTGTGTAGGAGTGAGTTTGTGGTCGCTTGCTCGTGTATGATTCTTTCCAATTTTTATTGAATCCATAGTCGTTATTTACATAAATAAATTGCGCTATTGTGTTACAATGGCATATTTTATTGTTTTTATAGTTACGCGTTAGTTTCTTTTATAGCTCTTCGAAATAATGTTAAACTATAAATTCGAATATTTTTTTCATTCGAGAAATTGATACTTCTGTATAAACCGATAGAATTGTTGTCAGGATGTGGTTTTATCATTGATGAGATCCCGCACCTAAATTTCCGGTAGATTTCCATTGAATTAAATTTTTATTTTATTTTACTCATACATTAGATTGGGTATCGCGGTGGACTTGATCAATCGAAACGTTTCGTTTTTTTTTTTTTTATTTTTTATTATGATCTGGTAACGAGACCTTTGAGCCAAGTCTTATATCTTCTTAAAGTCTGTTATATGAAAAATGTTATGAAATTAAATGAAACGAAATAAGATGGGATGGGATGAAATAAATTCTCAGTAAAATCATGGCCGAAGCGTTTCATATCAATAAAGATTGTGTTTAATAAACGAAACATTCCTATTTCACGATCCGGTTCTTACAAAATGACAATCGAGGAAAACATTAACTCATTACTATGACTAACCAATATAGTGTAGGATTATTATGGGAAATATAACATTTACATATTACATTTATATATAGATTCGGGCAATGTACTTACTGCCTTGAAATATTACGAAAACTCGATAATGGCTAATGTAATATTTATAATGCTTATCTAATTGGACCACGTGCGGTTGGTTATGTGGTTGAAAACCAGATATAAAAGAGACGGAAAGATTTCCAAATTAATATGAATGTGATGTTAAATAAAATTCGTTGGTCTTATCTTTTTTTTTGCCCTTGTATCTGTACCTATAAGTCGTACGATCGTGTGTATAATTGTAATAATTAATCGGAGGTTACTTCTATAATCAAACTGGATTGCTCACCCATGTATAAGACTTTTAGCAAAAGAAGTATTTACAGAAATAAAATATTAAAACATCAAAATAGATGATATTCCAAATCTCCGGTTTACCCAATATTAGAAAATGAATGTCTTAATGACCAAAACGATTCGTGCAGTATCAATATGTCACTTAGATCGTTTTTTTGCGATAATAATGATGAATTCATGACAATGGGCTGGCGTAGCAGGAGGTGGAGTCATCAGGGCGATGACCTAGACGACCTTGAGGAACTCTTCGCCAAACTATGGTGAGTGGAATGTACCGTTCGTGACGTAATATCACAAAGAGAAAAGAGGACGCTTTGTATGTATAGTTTTTATTGGCATACAGATATGAACACTGAAACTCATGAGTGCCTTTCGTGATAAGTCGCAGGTTCGAGTCTTGGAACGTACTGCAAACATGTTTTGGTTATCCAAAATGAATTAATATGGCTTGTATTTTCTTCTCTGATTAACTTATATGTATGTTAGCATGTCTAATTAAATAGAATGGACAATAGAATCTTATGGGTTGGTTCCCTTAGTATGGTTTACGATGAAGTCGGGTAACAGAATCATCGACTACCAGACTCAGTTTGGTCACAAAAAATTTATTTTAACAAGTTTCCTTAATTGTTAATTATTCGTGTCTACACGCGTCAAAGCTAACATGTTCTCGAAATAATAAAAAGAATAACTTTAAAGGTTGAATAAAAAAAAAAGTGCATTATATTTTTAAATACGCTAAAGTTTCCGTATATTTATTAAATGTGTATACATTTTCAAGGTAAAAACTTAGCGTCCGAAATTTTACCGGTGTGTATGCAATTTGATTATTTTTCGTATCATTCAGATATCTCATTTCGTATAATTGATGCGCGCAAAACGACAGACCTCTATCCATTCACTTAACACAGTATTTTTATGGACCCCTCCACTGTATCAGCCTAATGGGCCTTCGAGATTTTACGAAGCACTACTCTTGCTAGGTAGGACCAGTGCTAGCACATTCTTTCAGGTTGAGCCTCTTCAGCTCACCTATAAGGTACAGAGTAGTTGGTATAGCCACTAGGGCTACCAGCGAATAGGTAGGGTTAAACGAAATGCATGTTTACGAATGTTTAATATCAAAATTTGTATTGTTGCAGGCCTCACAAAATGATGGTGGAGCCCACCCGGTAAGTCGATACAAATGAATGCTGCTCAGTTATATTATTTACTAGCGGCCCGTTCCGGCTCTGCTCGGTTCTTTAACAAAAATTTCAACGATATTTGACGTTGTTTTATTTTTTAAAACAAAGGAACACTTATTGCGGCATAACTACAATAGTTAGACATATGCTGTTTCGACACTTTTTGTAAATAATAATGTGTTCTATAAAGTCGTAGTACATTATTTTAATCTATCATCCGTTTTAGTAAGGATCTCTATTTCTTTCAAAAAAGATAGCTTCAAGTGTAGCTTCCAAATAGTGAAAGAATTTTTCAAATCGGTTCAGTAGTTTCGGAGCCTATTCAATAGAAACAAACAAACACCTCTTTATAATATTAGTATAGATAACGAGACTTTCAATATACAAAATATTGATGGTATTTTTTTTGTTGTTGTTAAGAAATACATAAAAAATACGTTTTATCCATAATTTAAATCTGCGATGTATTTATTTTCTTCTTCATCGTTCACTCACTGCTGAGGATCGCGACCACATGCTACTTCCCTCCATAGTGTTGGGTAAGGTTGACATGGATGATATGGTATAGACAAACACCAACTGCTTTCTTAACCAGATCTGACCATCTGGCTGGTGTTTTACCAACGGCGCGTTTGCCTTCTATGCGACATAAAATTATGAGTTTCTCTAATTCATGTCTGGGAGAAGACCGCACATGACGTGTCCGAAAAGAAGCTCATAACACGTTGTTCGCAGATAACAGAGAGCCTTTTTGGATGTTTAGCTCTATTAAAATATATAAATAACTGAAAATAAATCAGTGCAATTTTCTCCTCTGTGTCAAAAACAAGTTTGTCAACCGTTTTTTTTTTGTTGTGATGGATATACTAGTGTTACTATACACTATTCACTATGAATTAAAATAATAATAACAAAACAAAATGTAATGGTATTAAATGGACCCAAATAAGGAGATGTGTGTCAGTATTATCGACGAATTTCAATCATTCGCCAAACAACACTAACTACATATTATACTAATAAATTAATTACTTCATAAACCTGGTAATGTAATAACAAAAAAGGATACACGTCTAATTTTATGACGTCATCGCCATTTTTATGCGTACGTGCGAGAGAGATAACTAGATTTCTTCCACACGCATCCTTTAATTTAGAGATGCCTTAAAATTTCTGTTGCATTTAAAAGTAAAATTTCACGTTGTTCTGGTCAGTAAGATTTTTATTTAATATTGTTTCTTTTTGGGTATACAAAATAAAACAGTGGAGATATCCCCATTCTGATTTCCCATACATCTGTTGTTTTCGTGGTGGATGGTAATGAAAATTGGGCAGTATTTTGTTAATTTCACACGATCAGTAGTAATGGCAAAAAAAAAAGATTAAAATCATAATGGCTACATAGGTAAAAATGTTCTCAGCCACATTTCTAGATAATTAGGCATTGGAGAAAAAAATCTGTGATGCGATCGAGGCTTGCACAATCTCGTTTATCTGGGTTTTTTTTTTAATATTTAATTCAATAAGATAAGACGGATATTTTGTAACACTTCTATCGCATTCTTTGCTACAATACAGAAAACGTTTGTGGATATGTACTGTTCGTTTTATAAACGTGTCTGACTTAGTTACCGGTTCGAAAGATGAAATAGCCCTTAAAACGTTGGAATAAAGACTTTTATTTGTATTTTGATTCTAGGAGTATATATGCAATCAAGCGATTATCTTTGCTCTTGGTAATACTAGGGGAATTTTTGGAGGGAACGCGAGGAGTCAAGTTGTGTGATTTGTTTTATTTTGTCTATTTAGTGTTTCTTCAGGTTTAAATGTGTAATAACGGTGGTTTATTAACTGTTTAATATCTGTGAAGGTGTACAAATGTGGGAAAATGAAACGAAGCCGCTGGACGTAATTTCACGGGATCCACCAAAAAGTCCACTGAAAAAATCTGTCATCTCATTTCATTTAATTTCATACCAGTTGATTAATGTCTCAAATTAATCATCTTCATTTCATTTCACTCAATATTATAATTTTTCATAAAAATAAGAATATAAATTAAAATAAGACATGACTTAAAGGTCTTAGTTACCAGGTCATAAAATCCCTTTAAAAAAAAACAATACCAGGGGTACAGCTAAGTAGTCAGGATGAAGGTGGTTCTAATGGGAATGGTGGGATGAGATGAAAGAAAGTTCGACATTTCAAACGACTTGTCCAGAGCACTCCCCGTGGAACTTACGGTATCAAATCCTGCGGTGCGGGCTCTTCCTGTATCTAGAGGTTCCGAACCAATCCTTTATGATATCGATCTCAAGTTTCAAGTTGTGCTGTGGCCCTTGGGCTCGACAATCAGTTAACATTCCAACGACCGTGAACTCGTCGTCTGCTCCTTTACTCCAATAAAGAGAGTGAATTTATGTTACGTCGTAATAATAAAATCCTGAAACACGGTCATTAACAAAGTCATAATTTGCTTACAGAGTGTGAGCAAGCCAACAAAAGCCGAGCTGTAAATTTATACTTTTTAAACGGCTTGGGAGCACACGAAACCTAATGTACGCTAAGAATGGTTTTAAAGTATTTTTCTTCGGTTTTCGCTTTCGATTTTTTTTTCCACCTATGCTGATAGCCTTGAGAGGCTATTTCAGCTTCACCCTAAGGTGTAGGTGAACTCACGGGGCTCAAACCGGAGCGTTGCTAACACTGTCCCTAGCAAGAGCTTCGCAGAATCTACCACCGGATGGGAAACGCGACCCACTTAGAAGATCCGGCGAGAAAATCAGTGGGCTGTGTCTGTGGGGTCGGTTATTTAGACATTATAGAAATGCTCTGTTTTTTATATCAAATAAATGTTACCTGCGTCTTAGGTCGTATGAACAAGGAAAGTGTCAATGAACTTTTCTAAAGTGTTACGTAATTTTTCCAAAGATATTAAAACAGTTTCCCGTGGGAGTGAAATGTTTTTTTCGGGATAAAATATTGTCTATATCGCTCTGCTGACCTACAAATATCACTGCAAAAGAATCGTGTCAGTCCGTTGCTTTGTCTCTAAATTAAAGAAGGACAAACAAACACATAAACTAAGAAATAAACACGCTTTCGCGCTTATTATAATAGAATGGATGGTGGAAATGGAAGATTATTGTGCGCGGAACAAGGCTGAGCAATGAGATGCTTAAGAATGCTCAATAAAAGTGAGATGTTTGTAAATTTATTGGTTACCTCGATCTTTGAACTTTCCCTTTTCAATTATGTTAAAGGCTATAATTTCCTTTTAACTTTTACTATACATATGTGTATAAATATTATTTGTTTGCTATTAATACCAACAGATCAAGACAAGACCGTCACACTCTGCCTTCGCCGCGCTCGAGTACTTAGGTCATATTGCTTGGAAAACACCCGATAGCCTAGAGCAGGGATTCCCAAACTTATTTTGTTTACTGCCCACTTTGAGAATAAATTATTTTTTAGCGTCCCCATTTTATCACCTACTGTATGACCACTACAGCGAGAGCTCAGTCGGTATCTAAGAGTCCTCTTAGATAAAATTACAAATCGCCCCTAAACTTCTACACAGTGTCCCCAATTTTTTTTCTGGGTCTCTTACCGCCCCCCTTTAGGCCTGCAGCGCATGTGGTTCGACCAAATCCGCACCACACTAGAGATCCCATTCCACGACGCCCTTCATGGAGCCAATGATCGGAGGCGCTGCGCTGGAGGGACATTACAAGAAGTAAAATCTTGTCGAAATATGATTGATGGTCGCGACCCTCAGTGGTGAGGAAACAACGCGAGGAGCAGAAAATAAACTGCATATAGAAATACGTACTGGTAATAGATTGTAGGACTGTAAGCGAAGACTGAGTGTGTAATTGAATCACGACAAACGGATTAAATATGTTACAATATGCGTATATACCTTGTATGTACTACGTATGCATATGTATATTTGAATGTTTGTGAGTTATGCGCGCCAAATATTCGATTCAGTTTTCACTTTTCTTTATTTATTTAAATTATTTAAATCGAACGATGCACGTTTTTTAACGATACAGCCCTTAAGTGCTTAAGTTCGTAATTAAACGAATTTTACATACGAATTCGCATTAATTAATATACTGTCCGCTTTTTATTTATATATCAATGTTTTGATTGCGAAAAGTAATAATGGAAAAGATAAACACGATAAAATATATTTAATATTAAACATCACACGAGCGTGCTGAAAGCGCCCTGTCGCGTGATAAGCGGCCCCGCAAGATTAAATAAAATACAAGTTATAAAGTTAGACAGAGACGGACAAGCGAGACGCTTAAAACGTTTTAATATAGAGAGAGATGGAGAATGTCGAGCGTGTGCCGCTTTCGAAGTCGGCCGTGACCTGTGAAAGTAAACACCAAACATCATAGAGCTTAAATTTTTTTTTTAAATAATCAAACATAAATTACACTGCACACATACAATAATGGCGTATTTTATTTCTGTCACATTCATACAGATATATTACAAACGCCCCGCTCCGGCTCCGCTCGGGTCTTTAACAAAAATTCCAATGATATTTGACGCTGTTTTATTTTTTTTAATAAAAGAACACTTATTGCGGCATAAATATTATAGTTAGATATATGCTGTCGCGACACTTTTTGTAAATAATAATGTGTTTTACAAAGTCGTAGTACATTATTTTATTCTATCATCAACAGTTTTCGCAGGGCACGCGATGTAAAGAATATTTTAGGTAATTTTTTTACACCTTGGGATACATTATTGGAGTTTTAGTAAGGATTCCTAATTTTTTTCAAAAAAGATTGTATATAGCCTATGTCACTCGGGAATAGTGTAGCTTCCAAACAGTGAAAGAATTTTTCAAATCGGTTCAGTAGTTTCGGAGCCTATTCAATACAGACAAGCAAACAAATCTTTCCTCTTTATAATATTAGTATAGATAATTAGAAATGTTTCGAAGTAGTATCAACGCAGAATTTGAAATAGTACCCCAATCTTTCAGTAGATAGAGCTAGTTGACATTGACATTATTATGGTTAAAAAAAATTTTTAAGTTTTTATAAATTTTTTGTCGTATTTTTGTACCCTATCTGGGCAGTGTAATTAATACCTACCGATAAAACCTAATAAGATACAAAATAAACCAACAGACATAGCCCACTGAGCTTCCCGCCGGATCTTCATCATAGTGGGTAGCGATTTCGATTTGGTGGTAGATTCTGTGCTACTCTTGCTGGGGCTACTGTTAGAAATTCTCTCAGGTTGAGCCCCGTAAGTTCGTCTGTCAGTCCGGAGAAGCTGGAATAGTCCCTTGAGGCTACCGGCGATTAGGAAAAAACCATATTATGAAATACATTCTTCAATGATTTCTTCAACAACATTATATTATATAGAACAATAAACAAGGGGCCTATTCTGAGTAGAGTTCACAAGAAAAAGGTGCATCTGATCAATCACGTCATCTTCATTTTTTCGTCTCGTTTTCATTCGCCATTTTTTGTCTCGTTCACTTTTATTGATCTAGTGCTATGCGAGAAAGAGACAATCTTCATAGTTGACCTCAAAGTGCTCGTGCGGTTTCGATACCGTTGCTCTTTGTGTATTATTACTTCACTCATTCGGGTAGTTTGATTTTAAATAAACGAACTATTTCCGAAGATTTTGTAATAATTTAAAGACATATATTGTTATATTATAATATAACTAAAACTTGTAATTTCATAAATAATTCGCCAGGTCAACCAGGTTACATTTAAATTTCAAATTTAGCTAATTTTCAAATTATGAAATATTTTTTTGTCGTACATTCAAATGAGATTTAAAAAAACGAAATTAGTGTAACCATCGCTGTGACGAACGTTAAATATACCTATTAATAAAGTATTTTTGTTTCTGGAATATTCGCGCGGTTAATTCATTATGTAAACATCTGGTCCGATTGACTCTGTGGTGCAGTACTTAGCGCCTCTGACTGTTGCACCCGAGGGTCGTGGGTTCGATTCCCACATCGGGCAAACATTCGTGTGGTCAACAGGTTTGTTTGCTCTTTTTCTGGGTGGTTATTATTTATATATGTATATATTTAAATGTATATAAGTATGTATGTCAGTCACTGGTTCCTATAACACAGGAAATCCTAATTTGGGGTCGGATAACGGTGTGTGATTGATTCCCAATTATTTATTTGATTTGGTGGTATAGTATAACCTAAAAAAATCCCGATAATACCAATAATATACCTAATTGAGATAGTTTGGACTCGGCCGCATAAATCCATCGACCATTAATAAACAAACGGACACACCAGACAAATATTTATTTATTTTTTATTAAAATATAATGTAATTTTTTTTTCTTAATAAAATATATATTTTATTATGAATAGGAGACATAAATTTTTAATCCGAAGGACGCGATATAAATTCTGATTTTTGATGTTGTTGATTCTAGATTTATTTGAATCGTTTAGTTTTATTTTAAATTAATTCTAAATAATATAAATTAATTTAAAATAATTTTATATTAAATTACTTCGGAGTTCTCCTAAGCTAAAAGTCAACTTAATATAGCATATTACAGGTATTGTGACGTCACGTAAATATTGTTTAAGAGACGATCGTTAGCTGCGTGAATGGTCGTGCATTACTTTCAAATTTACTTTTCTAATAAAGCATTTAAATATAGTAACTGTATTTTTGATACGATTGACTAGTTCGACGAGAACAGTGGTCGGTGCTTGGGGTGCTTAATAGCACCGAGAATGAATCGGGAGGATCCGATAGTAACACCTTTGGGCGACATCAGCTTTGTGTTGCATTCGAAGAGAATTCTCTTCTATTACTGCGTGTAGATGGCGTTAGAAACACGGGGTGCAAAATAAAATGTTTCTCAGATCGTCTATCTAAATTTTTAACAACAATAAAACTTAATTGTCATGTTCATTGATTATGGATGATAGGTAAAATATTTCTTTGACTAAAGAGATTGGATTTTTTTTTTGTGATTATCCTGATACTGTATTTATTTCATTTTGCATATTTTTTATCTCTTATCATAATCGACAATGAATTCCATTCAAAATCTTTAGAATATTAATTCTCTACAATTCGTGTACTCTATGTTTCATCTATAATATTAATACGTGAAGTAAAAGCTTTGTATCCCTTTTTACGAATATTGCGCAGACAGAGGAGTATGAAATTTCCCACACTTAAAGAGAATATAGAGAAGGAGTGCACAATGCTAATATTTTTTTTAAATAATGCATAAAAGATACATTAAATCAATAAAGAAAGCATTACACACACTGCCATGTACTTGACACACACACATATTATTATGTATAATATATACTCTTTGTTTATTGTCAAACTTTAGTTAATGCTTAAAGTCTGTGATCAAATTGAAAATAGGTTAATATTGTTTATCTTTAAAATTATTTGTCTATAATGTAGTCTTGGCGAAATCTGTGATTATAGAAGTATAATACTCGTAGTCTTTGACAATATAACCCTAATAATGTTCAAACTTATATAATCTCAATTAATTAAAGTCGATTTTCGACTACTGCGGGACCACTAGTCGACTTAATTTGGTTTTAACGACTCGAGTGTGGCTTGTGACGTCTAATGACGTTTATTAATGAGTCGCTCTCTGCAACTACTGGTCGTGAAAGTGCCGACTATAAATAGGACTTGTTTGTGGCCCAGGGCACGCATCACCGGCTCGCTGGTACAATATGATTTGAATTAAAATATATGTTTCATCTGTTTTTACTTTATTTTATTGCTTAGTTGGGTGGACGAGCTCACAGCCCACCTGGTGTTAAGTGGTTACTGGAGCCCATAGACATCTACAACGTAAATGCGCCACCCACCTTGAGATATAAGTTCTAAGGTCTCAGGTATAGTTACAATGGCTGCCCCACCCTTCAAACCGAAAAGCATTACTTCACGGCAGAAATAGGCGGGGTGGTGGTACCTACCCGTGCGGACTCACAAGAAGTCCTACCACCAGTGATTACGCAAATTATAATTTTGCGGGTTTGATTTTTATTACACGATGTTATTCCTTCACCATGGAAGTCAATCGTGAACATTTGTTAAGTACGTATTTCATTAGAAAAATTGGTACCCGCCTGCGGGATTCGAACACCGGTGCATCGCTACATACGAATGCACCGGACGTCTTATCCTGTAGGCCACGACGACTTGCATTACTTGAAAATAAAAAGTTACAGATTTCGCATGGTAAATTATCTTGTGGTAAAGGTGTTCTTAAAATTTTAATTGCGACTTGTCTACGACTCGTGAAGAATCCGTGAAAATAGCATCGTTGGTATTAGTTCTCTGATGTCTATGAGCTCCTAAAACAGTTTGAGAGTAGATGAGCTCTTCTATGTGAATAACAAAGTAGCTATTGCGGTTTATGGACATCATTATTGACCAGGGTCAAAACCGAACCGTCGCCTACCTATCAATTCTAATAGTTTTCCACAATACTAAATATTTAAAACAACCGACGCGGATAGATTTAACGGCCGTCTGGTGTAGTGGTAAGTGACATGGTCACTACACAAGGGGTCGCGGGTTCGAATCCCGCCAAGGGAGGATATTTGTATGATAAATATAAATATGTCTTTTCCAGGGTTATGGATGTATATTAAATATATGTATGTGTATAATAAAAATATTACATTTATTTCCGTTATCTGGTACCTGTAACACAAGTTCTTTACGAACTTATCACGGGACCAATTAACGTGGCGTGATTGTTAGTAAATATTTATTTATTATTATAGATACCTTTAATCAAATATTAAATTGTATTTACCATCAATAAATTAAGTTAAAGAAACACTGCACTAATAATCGCTTTAAGAAAAAAAAACTCCTGAACCAACATGAATTGTTTTATTATGAATTTTTAACCGCAAGCTATCGTTATTTGTTCAACACAGAAAATATATTGTATATTATGAGTCATTACAAAACTTCACACTGAACAATGCAGTGCAATATTAAATTCGATAATTTCAACAGCTGGTTGGTTTTGTCTAACGGTCGCATGACACATAATTAGAACGGAAGTAATCTACAATAAAAAATATATCAATACAGGTACGTACATTTACGAGTTGACTATGCCGGGACGTGCCCATTGAAACCTGACCAATAAACCGCGATGGATGTAATTAGATGTGTGATGTAGTCGTCGTGGCCTAAAGGATAAGACGTCCGATGCATTCGTATGTAGCGATGCACCGGTGTTCGAATCCCGCAGGCGGGTACCAATTTTTCTAATGAAATTCGTACTCAACAAATGTTCACGATTGACTTCCACGGTGAAGGAATAACATCGTGTAATAAAAAACAAACCCGCAAAATTATAATTGGCGTAATCACTGGTGGTAGGACCTCTTGTGAGTCCGCACGGGTAGGTACCACCACCCCGCCTATTTCCGCCGTGAAGCAGTAATGCGTTTCGGTTCGAAGGGTGGGGTAGCCGTTGTAACTATACTGAGACCTTAGAACTTATATCTCGAGGTGGGTGGCACATTTACGTTGTAGATGTCTATGGGTTCCAGTAACCACTTAACACCAGGTGGGCTGTGAGCTCGTCCATCCATATAAGCAATAAAAAAAAAAAAACGTGCAAAAGCAATTGCAATCGATTACCAAAGTTTATAATAAAAAGCATTTTTAAGTCTTATTGATAACCCAAACGTTCTCTTCTGTTCCGGCTAATGGAAATTAATGTTTTTGAAAAAATAAACAAAAAAAAATACTGACGGCTCACAGCATATTTGAGTGATTGAACGTAGCGTCTTACCTATAAAGCCATAAACGCTTTAGTAATTAAAACGAAGCTTTATAATGATTGAAGGAAATTTTTGTTTATTTTAATTTATTTAGTAAAATAAAATATTAAATACATTTAACGGTTGTTTACTTTCATTTTGTTTTTTACAAAAATAATAAATATTAGCTTCTAAAGTATATTTATTTTGTTGTGAGTAATAACTTGATAACGGTACGGGGAAATAACAAAGTTATTATCTACCTTCATTGAAAATAAACGATGAATATTAGGATAGTAGTTCCAAAGAAAATATTAATGAGATATTCTTAAAAAGAGATAATTATCTTTAATTTTACTGACCTGATTTCAGTTATTTGAAATTCCAATTTCGGCTTGAAGGACGGAGCAGCTTTTGTACTATAAAATTGAGACTTAAAACTCATGTCTCAAGGTGGGTGGCGGCATTTACGTTGTCTATGCCTATAGGCTCCGGTAGCTAATAAATACAAGAAGGGCCGTTAGCTCGACCGTAAAAATGAAAAGAATCGCGCTAACGATATTTTCAAGGTAATCTTGCATACATATATATGTACAAGATCCGAACAACAATAATATATGGACCGTAGTCCGTAGGTCTACCGAGAAAAAGCAGCCGTTTGATGAAAACCCTTGTTTCCTATCTCCCTGAGTAGAAACGTCCTGTTCTTCGCATCTATAGTTCCATCTGGTTTTTCCTTTGCTTACCTAATGTTTAGATAAACATAAATAATGTACACTTTAATTTTATATTGTAAGTGATTTGCATGTTTAGATGATAGACCATGTTATGAATTTAAAAAAAATCACCAATTGTATTATTATATTATTTTGATTCATATGCCTTATATTATTTTGATTGATAAAAATAACAATATTCAGAAGTTACTGTATATAGTTCTCCGAACTCCTTTGTTTGAAGTGTGAATATTCAATGATATTTTCCTCGTAACAGTCCATACTATTTCACTGGCGGCCTCTTGGATAAATTCGGATAATCTCATTCATTTCTCAGCGGTCGGTTGGAGGTTCCTCGCGCTTGGTTTAATGATTCGCGGTAAACAAGGAAACAATACTTGAATAAATATATAATTTAAAAATAAAAACCAAAGCGACGATAGCTACGTGACAATTAAGGGTTTCTCGTATCAGTTCGTGACAATTTTGGTCCTAACGTGTTCAATGCGATTTCACATATTGCTCATTTATTTGTGTATTGATTAGGAAACTCTTTGTAATGAAGCTTATCAATGGCATTTGTCATAAACGAGAGATATCTCTTACTTATACATTATACAAGATATACTTGTTTGGAATAGTCGAAGGACTGTTTAGATAGCTTGAACTAACAGTATAACACTCACAGAAATTGTCAACTGCGTCGATTGGAAAATGCTGAATTTCATCAAATTCACATGGTATGCGATTTCAAATACAAGAGGACTTTTTGGCGGGAACGCGAGGAATGAAGTTTTTTTTTTTTTATTGCTTAGATGAGTGGACGAGCTCACAGCCCACCTGGTGTTAAGTGGTTACTGGAGCCCATAGACATCTACAACGTAAATGCGCCACCCACCTTGAGATATAAGTTCTAAGGTCTCAATTATAGTTACAACGGCTGCCCCACCCTTCAAACCGAAACGCATTACTGCTTCACGGCAGAAATAGGCAGGGTGGTGGTACCTACCCGTGCGGACTCACAAGAGGTCCTACCACCAGTAATAATCTGTGATTTGTTTTATTTTGTCTATATAGTGTTTCTTGGGGTTTAAATATGTAATAACGGTGGTTCATTAACTGTTTAATATCAGTGAAAGTGCACAAATGTGGAAAAGTGAAACAATGCCACTAGACGTAGCTTCTCGGGATCCTCCAAAAAGTCGACTGAAAAAATCTCAGTAAAGGACCACCATTTTACTGAGATTATATTTCATGCTATATCATCTCATTTCATTTAATTTCATCTCAGTTGATTAATGTCTCAAATTAATCAATCATCTTCATGTCATTTCACTCCATATTATAATTTTTTAATTTTTCATAAAAATATAAATTAAAATAAGATATGACTTAAAGGTCTTAGTTACCAGGTCATAAAATCCCTAAAAAAATAATCAATTTCTAATGGGGACGTTGAATTGAACACAATTAAAATACTAGACTAGTTTGTACAGTGTCGTGTAGTACGGTCGTAAGTGGAATGATAACATAAAATAGTGGAATAATAAACATTATTTTTTACCTTCGTTTGCAGTACCGTCTTTTTTATAAGTCTCGTCAAGCTCCCTGACAATTGACTTACATGTCCTTACGGATCCATCAGATGTAATAACCCTTGCATTAGACACCTTTAGCTCTAACACTAGGAGTAGGGACCCTGGTAACCGTACTCGTCGAACTCGGCAAAGAGTTCGACGTGCAACCTAACCTAAGCATCAGCCCGCTGAGTTTCTCGCCGGATCTTCTCAGCGGGTCGCGATTCCGATCCGGTAGTAGATTCATTCGCGAAACAGCTACTCTTGGGTTGTTAGTTCTCATATGGAGGCGTTCGGGTAGCTGTTAGCAAATCCCACCCCTCCTGGCTCGCCCACCTGCCCTGGTGAAACTGGAAAGGCCTCCGGGCCACCA
This sequence comes from Bombyx mandarina, assembly GCF_030267445.1. NCBI lineage: Eukaryota > Metazoa > Arthropoda > Insecta > Lepidoptera > Bombycidae > Bombyx > Bombyx mandarina. Next base: position 18,326,869 of record NC_143234.1, read on the forward strand.
GTAAATCCTCAAACATAAAAAAAAACAATTGACTTCGTAATGAGCTCGAAAATACAGCATTTTTAATGCACTTTCGATTATAATTCAGTTCATATTTGTTTTGTCATTAATTGGCACATTTAGGTCGAACTAACATCAACGCAACATGTTAGCGATTCATAACTCGCCCACGTTTTCTTTGCTGTCTAGAATAAGCACTTTTAATATTCCAATTTAATAAGCTAAGACTGTGTTATACATTAACGGCCTGAATAAATGTAATAGTCGGAAGAAAAAACTTTAGGGAAAAGCTTGCTGCATTCGCAGTTCTTAGGAAAGATTTTGTTATTTTCGTTGATTATTTAATGATAATCAGGTGCCAGTTATATTCACCGTTGGGTACTAACGAAGAATAAAATAGTATGGTGAGTGGTCTGCTTCGCTCAAGGCTATCAGCAATGTTAGGTTCACAGCCGTTCTGGTTGCAGTGTTGACCGCGGTAACCCCCTTACCACATCCGGGTTCTGACCTCGAAGGAGAACAGACGCTTGGGTGAAGAGTGCAGGGGAGTGGGTAGAGCCCTGAAAACATCTTTGGGCCCGCGGTCTCGCAGTCGCGGATCAGTCCCACATACCACGCGTGCCCCCTAGGCGCGGGGACCTTGTAGGAGGTTCGACCCCGGCCAGAAAAAAAAGGGTCACAGCCGTTATCTACAGTTGATGAATCTACCCCTTTTTTATTGCCCTTGATGTTAGACGAGCATACGGCCCACATGACAGTGAGTAGTTACCGTCGCCCATGGACTTCAACAATGCCAAGAGGAGAGTCAAGCCGCTACCTACCGTTAAATATTTGTTTCAATGTCAAAAGATAATTTCTCAACTCAACTCATTTAATTTATTAAATAAAGTCTGAAACTGCAGAATAATCTCTTATTATATTTATAATGACGTGGAGGCAGACAGATGATGTCAACTGGCGACTGCATGTTATCTTCCTCAAATATTAGTTCGACCGACCGCACTCACAATATAATACTGTTTATTATACTACAAAAGACCTTGAAAGAATATTGACTTATAAGTTATTAGATGTCAAGGTTTATTTTATTTTTTACGATAAAGGAATAAACGGCACACACGATGTGAAACGGTATTAGCGGTGTCAGGACCTTGCCACTGCGTACTGACAAATACCTACTCTATTATTTTTATTTTATACTCTCAGTCTATTGAAATGCCCAATAAGTTTTTTTTATTTTTTTCAAAGACAAAGGGAATCTTAGTTCTGAAACCTTACACGTACCGAAATCGTATTTTTAAAAAAAAAAAAAAAGCGTAAACCGTACGTTCACCTCTTGTGAGTCCGCATGGGTAGGTACCACCACCCCGCCTATTTCTGCCGTGAAGCAGTAATGCGTTTCGGTTTGAAGGGTGGGGTAGCCGTTGTAACTATACTGAGACCTTAGAACTTATATCTCAAGGTGGGTGGCGCATTTACGTCGTAGATGTCTATGGGCTCCAGTAACCACTTAAAACCAGGTGGGCTGTGAACTCGTCTACCCATATAAGCAATAAAAAAAAATAACTATAAAATAATTTAACAAAAGGTTAGATCGCAAATTCGAGATTGAGTCATCCTGTCTTTCGGTTTTTCTGTAAGAATGTAAGTCAGTGCGTAAGTAAAGTGTGTTCAGGAGAGCTCAACATCGACACTGTTTTGATTTTAGATTCGACGATGTAGCGTAGTGAGTATTATGTATTCATAGTAGAGCTAAGGTCATTTCACTATCATCCATACCTAAGTACATGATTTTGGCTCGAGATTGAATGATTCATGTCAAAGAAATGACTCCCAATGACGAACCCTTGAAGGAATTCATGACTAGCGAACGAAAAGAATGCCGCCGTGAATTGCTGTCTAGTGTGCGTGAACAAGACGGCCACTGTGCGACAGAGAAGGACGATTTACGGGCAATATTATGATGTTACAAAATACACTGTATTTGGGAAGAATCATCATGGTCATAATAAAATGAACTTAGAATGCAGTTTGTTGAGTTACATTTAAGATGTACAAAATGTACATAAATAAGATGTAAAATTGACGTGGGTAATCGGCACCCGAGTTTGTTTTGTTAGGTATATTATTTTACTTGTATGTCTGATATTAGTGCCCATTTTTCCGTCATTTTACGAATGCTCGGTATTTATCGCAAAAACAATCAAGCATCCGGATTATTATTATTTTTCTTCTATTGTGTAATGCGTGTAAAGTGGTTATCGAAAACCATGAAATAGCGTGAATGCCTTAACTCATCTTGAAACAGTCGAAATTGTATTGTGTGATGGTTGCTCAAACCGAAACGCGAGATACAGCATTAGGCAGAGTGGAAATACCTACCTACTTCTAGTGATATTACGAGCATGACTGGTAAACACAGAGGGCTCAAATCACACGCCGCCCCCAATTAAATTTGATGGAAACTAGGCGTGTGTGACTGTGTCTGAAAATTAACATTAGCTCAAGGTTGACTAGCCCAATGAATTCGTATCGAGTATGTGCCGATGTTCGAATCCCGCGGGCAGGTGCCAATTGTTTAAATGAAATACGTATTTAACACATGTTCACGAATTACTTCCACGATGAAGGAATAACATTGTGCAATAAAAATCAACTGTACCAATTCAACCAAGTTCAATTCACCCCATTCGGAGACTCGCCCCAGAGAGTTCTCCACTTCAGACACAAGTTTTGATCGTCTCTCTTGCACCACGCTCCGAGAGAGACTCTGATGGCCGATATATCGCGCATCCCCCGTGCTATCATCTGCATAGCAATGCATGCCATCAATAGACAGCATGTCATTGATATACAGGATGAAAAGCGTGGGGGAGAGCACCGAACCTTGTGGAACGCCAGCGTTAATGGTCATGGTATCAGAACAGTCACCGTCTACAACGACCGTGATGCTCCGCCCATCCAAAAAGCTAGCGATCCACTTGCAGAGACCCTCGGGGATTCCGTAAGATGGTAACTTCGATAGAAGTGCCCTATGCCAGACCCTGTCGAAGGCCTTCGCGATATCAAGGCTCACAGCAAGAGCCTCGCCCTTGCTCTCCAAGGCTTCAGCCCACCTGTGAGTAAGGTATACAAGAAGATCGCCAGCTGAGCGACCGTGACGGAAACCGTACTGTCGGTCACTGATCAGCTGGCGATCTTCAAGATACTTCAGGAGTTGTGTATTTATAATTCGCTCCATCACCTTGGAAAGCAAGGAAGTTATCGCGATAGGCCTGTAGCTCGATGGGTCCGACCGGTCACCCTTCTTGGGGATAGGGTGGACATGAGCAGTCTTCCATGAAAACGGAACCTTGTTAGTGCAATAAGAGAGGCGATACAAACGCGTTAGCGCAGGTGTCAGCTCAGGGGCGCACGTTTTCAGAACCACTGCGGGGATGCCGTCTGGCCCACTCGACTTATGAACGTCCAGGAGTCGGAGCTCCCGCCTGACTGCACATTGTGTGAAGCAGATATCCGGCAGGGAGCTATCACACCGGGGGATGCTCGGTGGTGTGGCACCCCCGTCGTCCACAGTCGAGTTCGAGGCGAAGAGTTTGACCAGAAGGTCAGCCTTCTCTTTCGCGCTGTGGGCCAGATTGTCATCGGACTTGCGCAGTGGTGGGAGACTAGACCTGCAAAAGTTTCCTTCTGCAGCTTTGGCGAGCGACCAAAAAGCACGGCTCCCGGAGGGATAGCTCTTCAATCGCTCGCCAACTCTAGCAACGTGCTCCGACTTCGCCTTGGCAATTACCTTCTTGTAGGACCTGGAAGCGGCGTTATATTTCCGCCTTTCCCCTGAGATATTAGGATCCCGACGTCTCCTGGCATTATCCCATGCCACGTATGCGGACCGCTTGAGGTGTGCAGCATCCCTGCTGGCATTGTTATACCAGGGTCTGCTGCGACCCCCAACGGGCACTTCAGAGGAGGGAATGAACAATTCCATCCCCTGGAGCACCACGTCTTTAAGTCGGTCCGCACAGACGTCAGGATCAGCAGAGGAAAAGCAGAACCGCCCCCATGGGTAGGATGCGTAAAATTCACGCAATCCATCCCAATCTGCTGACATATACCGCCAAACTCTTCGATACCCGGTCGTCGTTCGACGATCAGGACGAGAGAGTGGTACGGCAGCACGAATAAGGCAGTGATCAGACGATCCAAGCGTATATCAACTGTTGTATGATAAAACTTGGACTAACTCATGTCTCAAGGTGGACAGCGGTATTAATGTTGTTGATGTCTATACTATAGACCATATTACCAGATCCTATAGACTCTATAGGATCTGGTAAGCAGAAGCTGGGCCGTGAGCTCCTCCACCCATTTAAGTAATAAAAAAAAAAACGAATAGCCGTCAGAACATCATCATTGTAGTAGGATCCCTCGACTACAAATATGCCGCTCCGGTAAATAAACGTCCACGCCTGTTTTAAGTTCGTCTTAGCAAAATTTTAATATAGAGATTATGTTCGGAAGGTTTACGTAATTACAATTAAAATTCAATGTCAACACGTTGTCTAACATTACCTTGACAATGACAGCTGATGCTGACACTAAACACTTGACATGAGGTTTTTGTCACGAATTAGTTATTCATATTATACAGTTATTACGTAGGTAGGTACCAAGTTTCGCGGTTTTTTGCGTATTGAAGTGGAAACAAAAACATTAAACTATTTACATTTCTTTGTAGTATTTACTCTATGGGAAACTATAAATTTTCGGGAAATACAAGTACGTCAATGAAACTTTAACATAGAAATTACAATACCCTTAAAGTTTATAGCATCAAAAGTATCGGAATGAACTGGATGTCACTATGATAAACCGATAAACCATACTCATTTGTAAGGATTTTTTTTAAGGACATGATTAATCGAATAATATAGTAATATGTATGCTTCGACTTCTTCGGGTAGCGTAACTCCGAACATTTTCGTTAAATGTCTTAGTCTAATTCTAGGAGTTTTCCGTCAGTCCGTTGACTATTAGTCAACTCCGTAGCAAGCAATGAACTAATTATACCTTAGACAAAGAATCAACAGGTCGCCCTCAAGGAAGCCTAACGGATGTGAATGAATTTTTCATGTTACCAAATCTGTTTGGTTTTCCGTTTGGACTGTGGCGCTTTTATTGATTTATTTGACAAGGTGTTCTTCCGTGATTCATTATTCTCCTGCCCTTCTCCCACTCACCTGGTGTTGGCGCAACATGTTTTCTCCTTCCATACTCCTCTATCATATACCATTTCTTCGCTCACTCCCCTCTTACACATATCGTCTTTCACGCTATCCGTCCATTTTTTTTTAGGTCTACCTTTTCCTCTTCCGTGTTTATGTGATGTAATTGACCTAATGTTTTGGGAAATATTAGCCGCATTACGTTATCGCGCTCGCTAAGCAATGGGCTCCGATTTGAGTTAAACCTATTTATTCTTCAGCGGAGACTTGTCTCTTAGTGACGTGCGACATGGCCTTATCGGCATGTGATTGTAACGCTCTCTTATCGCTTGTGCTTATCGATGTCCGTTGTATTGGTGAAATTTAATCGAATAGATAACGCTGTGTAGTAGAAGTATTATCTTTAAACGTAGGTGCTGCTTCCTAGACGCTTTCTTTTCTTCCTTTCTTTTCATTCAAGAAAGATTTTGCAATAAGCATTGGATTGGCTGTGTCGCTGTCATTTCTGATTTCTATGACGTCCATTTTCAAAGTTCTCCATGCTACCTATGCATTTATTTGGTTTTATAGCATAGACGTGTGAACGAGCTCACACGACCACTTGGTGTTAAGTGGTTAATGGAGCCCATTAACGTCTCGACGTACTGTCACCTACCTTGAAATTTGACGTCTAAGTCCCAATCGCATGGTATCTCGTTCTCCTAACTTAATGATTCAGGGTGGTGTATACGTACCCGTTCGCACTCACAAGATGCTTGAGAATCTATAAAAAAGACTAAACACTAAAAACTTCTAGCCTATAAACCGATGCCATAATTTTGTTTATCTAAAATTACATTCATCTCCAAGATCCACTTATATAAGCAGAAGTTGGAAGAGTACAAAACTAAAATTAAACAACTCGAATCTAAGTAACGTAATGTCTCTGTTTTACGGTTGCAGCTTAAACCTTGGTAACTAGACTCAAAATATTTCAAATGCACCGTAAGAAAAGTCAGAAATAAAACAACTACTAACGTTTTTGAAGTTTTTTCAGCGAATGGATTGAATGATTACGGTTTTCCTTCTTAAACCTACGAGTTTTTTTTTATTGCTTAGATGGGCGGACGAGCTCACAGCCCACCTGGTGTTAAGTGGTTACTGGAGCCCATAGACATCTACAACGTAAACGCACCACCCACCAGTGCACAGAATATACATATGCATTACTTACTTTAAATAGGAAATTAGAATACCAAAATACTGCTAACTATTTCATACCCTTTAAGATAAACCCAGATAATATTTAAATCAATGTGGATTATATTAAGTAATTAGTTTGTATAAAATAATAAAAGTTCGATAAGAGAAATAACCCATACACACAGCCCACTTAGTCTCACGCCGGCTCTTCCCAGTGGATCGCGAGATTCCGATCCGGTGGTAGATTCTGTGAAGCACTGCTCTTTTTAGGGTTAGTGTTAGCAAATGCTCTCAGGTTAAGCCCGTGAGCTCCCCTACCCGTCCGGCCGTTGCTGGAATAGCCCCTAGACTACAAGCTGATATACAGTAAAATTAATAAAATTTGATTTCATTACTTTTTTGTTCAAAAAAGTTTTGCACAAAATATTTAGTATATTAGGATGACATAGCATCAGGGTAGCCAGATATTCTTTTTCCGAAGTAGCCAAGTTCCGGGGCTGTCTCTTATGACCGTAATGTGGCGCTAGTAGTATAATAGGTACTTCAAGTAAGCGCCAATGTTTAAATAAATAAATAAATAATAAATATACGTGTACATATTTTTTTTTCTTTTATTTAAAATTTAAATAATATTAATATGTAATAATTTTACTTGTCAATTTTTAATAACAATTTAAGATTTAAATACATTTATTTATTCATAGATTTTACTTTTGAAATAGAATTATTATTATTATTCAAACGATCAACAAAAATTAATATTATTTAAATAATAACAACATTTTAATGTATTTGTTTTATTTAAAAAAGTTTAGAAATAAACAACACTTATAATTAATCAATATTAAATATTTCATTAATTGAGCAAAGTAGTGTAACGTTAGTCTAGATTAAAAGTACTGATAAATAATTGATATAAAATTTTATATATTAAATATTATTATACTGTCGACACAGCCATGTTATTACATGTATTGCCTTGAATTTTTTGAAGAAAAAAGTACCCAGAAAAAAGTTAACCCATACAAAATATTCGAATAATTCGATCAGAAATCGATTTGAAAATAAAATTTGGCAATAAATGCTATCTTCATCATCATGAGCATCTCTGATTAAATCAATAGATTCCACTAAGATATCAGCAGTTTCAACTGTATTAGCTTCAACAGTATTCTTAGCAGATACTTCATTCATTTTACTATTAAATAGTTTCAGCATAGGTGTTGTGTTCCGGTTGTGAGTATTTTGAAAATTACTAAAATAGCCACTTTGGCTATCAGTAGTCAAACGATAAAATTATGTCGCCTGATTAGCTATTTAGGAGCCACAATGGCGAGAAATCGCCACATCTGGCAACCCTGCATAGCATGTTTATCATCATAAATAAAATCACTTTTATGGTTTAATCTCGAGTTTTTTTCCGTCGTTATACTATTTCCGACGACTGCGAATACTTTACAGTTTTCGTGGTCTCGTCCAAGATTAAATCGTTTAAGTGGTTTTAGTTGTATCTACGCTCATTATTAGCACTGTGTCAGAATTAAACGGTGCTTTAGGTATATATCTATACATGTTTATTCAGTATCACAGTATTCCTTCGTACTGAAATGTATTGGAGTGTTCGCTCGCTGGCGTCGTGGGGATATTTCTTTTTTTTGCTTAGCCGCGTCTCGACGTCGGTCGTCGCGACGTAGCTCAGCCGTATTCCAACTTATTTGCCGCAATCGCTGCCTTCCACGAGCTCTTTTACAGTGAAACTACTCACTTTAAAAGGATTTTGTATCGGAAAATGCACATTTTGTAATAAAACTTAGCTTCTTATGAACTTACCGAGATACTTTGTCAGGTTCTCGAAGGAATAAAGTAGTATGCCGAACAAGAATATTGAATGATACGTAAATTGCGTTTAAAACGATTTTAGAATGTTCTCGAGTTAGATCTTAATCGTTTGTATTATTAACCAAATTACAACATAAATAATCTATACTAATATATAAATCTATAGTGATTTTTGCGGATGTTCTGTTATAACTACTGAACCATACATCCGATTGACTTGAAACTTGGTATCCATGTAGAAAATACATGTACTTAATGAATAGGCTAATATTTATATGAGTGTTGGACTCCCTACACCAGTTGCGGGAGCGTTAATGATGAGAATCTTTACTTGAGAAGTAATAATGTTAATTTTAAATTCCCAGCAAAGCGGACAGGTACAGCTAGTAAATATATAAAAGTATACAAATACACAAAATATAGTCTCATCGGAACATTTAATAACCATAACGATCTCTTAATCGTTTTCGAATGCAATATAAAAATAAAACGTTAAAAGGATTCCCGAAGCCGTTTGGACATTAGATCGAAATGCTTACGTTGAATGCCTGCTGGTAGATCACCCAATCCTGCCTCCGGGCTACAGGTATTTCAATTATCCGTGGTTCTGCCGTTCCCTGCTCGTCCGCTTTCATAGTTGCTCGTGGAATCGATTCCCAGACATTCCTCGTTCCGAATAGATCCTCCTCCTTCGCGTAATCTCGCGTTTGTGAGATGTTCAATCAAAATAACTTTTGTGTCTCTCGTTGCTTTGCTTTATTCATTTCGGATGAATGCTTTGTATTCTTCTTATTGAGAGTTTAAAGATTATAAATTTAACTGTGAAACGTAATTAGATAAATATATTCTTTTTTATTTTGCAAAGTTTGAAATGTTTTTCCGTAAAACGTTAATGCTAATTATAGATTAACTAGCGACCCGCCCTCGCTTCGGTTCGGAAACTGTAATTGATTTCTCCACTATTTAATGGATGTTATTATACATATAAACCTTCCTCGTCAATTACTCTATCTATTAAAAAAACCGCATCAAAATCCGTTGCGTAGTTTTAAAGATTTAAGCATGCTTAGACACAGATATAGGGACAGAGAAAGCGACTTTGTTTTATATTTTGTATTGATTTGTTTGATATAATTCCAATTTGGTGGAATATAATCATAGTTTTATAATGACTTTTAAAGTTTTGAGATAAGTAAATGTGAAATAAATGTTGAATCTATCTTATCTATTTTAATAAATATGTTTGTATAGATTGCAGATTCTTATAAAGAAACGTAAAAGCGTGTATTACTAAATAGATACAATCATGCTATGTAATAATATAATTTACAAATTACGGTAATATAGTGTACTAGCACTTACATGGCCGATTTTCGTGAAATATCTCATATTTAAAAGTCTGATTGGACTTAAAATTGGTATTGAAGCTAATGTAAAATGAACTCTCATCATCGAATTAGCAGATATATATATTATATTCATTGTTAGTTTAGCGCAATCAGAACTGTGAAGAAACTAAGAGTATGAATTAAAATTGCAGATCTATTTGCACATTTCAACGTACAAACATGACAGTTATAAAGCAACAAGTCCTTTATGTCACATTTGTGGCGACGTTTTGCTACGTCCTAGTTGGGGGAGGGGGAGGCGGGGTGTATACGTTCGGGTGGCTTAGGGGGAAGATGCGCGGGGGTGACGCGTCTCGCGCTCGTACTATCAGTGTATATTAATACGTGAAGCAAAACTTTGTACCCCTTTTTACGAAAATTGCGCGGACGGAGGAGTATGAAATTTCCGACACTTATAGAGAATATAGAGAAGGAGTGCACAATGCTAATATTTTTTTTAAAGAATGCATAAAAAAAATACATTAAACCAATAAAGAAAACATTACACAACTAACATGTATTTAACACACACACACACACGCATACTATTTTGTTTATTGTTAAAGTCTGTGGTCGAGTTGAGACTAGATTGATATTGATTTCTTTAATATTATTTGTCTATATAGCAAAATCTGTGATTATAGAAAGTAGTCTATGACAATAGAACCATAATAATGTTCAAACATATAATTTAAATTAATAATAATTATAGTCGAATTTCGACCACCGGGCGACCACTAGTATCCATAATTATTTCATACTTTGTATTTCGCGTTCACGACACGGGGAAACAATCGGTCGCCATAGTGCTTTTCCGTGTGACCGAATGTGGGGTTGCTGTATTTTCTTTGACTCTTAATAATAAATTGCGCCGTTTCCTAAACGAGGTTTTTTTGTTCATATTTACACAATATACGCCAATTATGAATTTGGTTCGAGCTAGATTATTTAATCAAAATATATAAACCAAACAAATGTGTATTTTTTTCATAACTTATGCTAACGTAACATATTAAGGTCGATAATTTCTAGGTAGTGTAAATAAATAAATTATTTTCTTCCATCGTTTTAATGTTAGTTACAATTGAGTGTCGGCGGCAATCAATTGAAATAAAAATTACTTCTCCAACGATTTTTATGTTCATTACATTAGATAAAAACTTGGTATTTCTGTTTCGATTCGGGACGTCTTCTTGTTAATAAAACGGAAAAAAAATTCTTCTATCTTCTATTGTAAATGTTTATCGCATTTGTAATCAGATATTCAACATTTTAAGTTAATTTCTTTTATAAATTGTATACAATTTTTGAAAATTATTCTTGTCTTAGTAGACTATAAAATATTTTTATTCTTTTCTATATACATTAAACAGAAGACATTCAGGATCACGAGAATAATTTTCACACTGATAAATCGCAGTAAGATTTAACAGCAAAAAAAAAACGACATTCAAGAGGCAATCTGACACTTTTTTGTCCAATGAAAAAAAAAAACTGTCGTAAAGTATGAACAACATGAATAGCCCTGCTGCACCCTTAGTTCATTGTTAAAGTACGTCCCTGTACCGGTCTCATTTGAAACCTCGTCGCCGGCGATAACGAGCCGCAGATAAGGACAGGGACAGGACAGCGACGAATGTTTTGAACTCATCGACTCCGCTAATGACATAGAATTTAACATCTCGCTCATTTATATTAACGTTGATTTGCTCTCATTGTGTTCGCGTATTGTCAACGTTTATTTATGACGGGGTGTAATTTATAAGAAATCAAAACATTTTTTATTTTATTTAGGCAACGCTTGCAAAAATAAAAACATTTACTACAATCAAAAACATGAATCAATTTGTATTTGAAAAGCTTTTTTTTTTCGGTATCATACATTGTTACCACAAATGATCTTTGTATATTCAATACACTGGTGGTAGGACTTCTTGTGAGTTCGCGCGAGTAGGTACCACCACCCTGTCGATTTCTGCCGTGAAGCACTAATGCGTTTCGATTTGAAGGGCGGGGCAGCCGTTGTAACTATACTTGAGATTTTAAAACTTATATCTCAAGGTGGGTGGCGCGTTTACGTTGTAGATGTCTATGGGCTCCAGTAACCACTTAACACCAGGTAAGCTGTGAGTTCATCCACCCATCTAAGCAATAAAAAAATAAACAATGTTGATTCCTTGTGATCTGTGTGAATGCGGATCGAAGTGAGTTGCCCAGACTCGGACAAACATCGCATCTACTTGTATATATGTATATATACAACCGATGTAATTACATTAAGGTTCAACTGTGTCTCGTGGACTACGTAGAAACCTTGTTTCGCCTCTCCACCGGTTGCCGTTAAGTTTGCATGTTTAATAAGGATCCTCCTGAAATCCTATGTAGCTGCGAAATGTCTGATCGGATGTTGCCGGTCGTGTTATTTGTTTGCGTTAAATGTTGACATCATCAATTGTTTCTTCTGCATTCGTGATGGAGTCATTCGTTTTCATCTATATAAATACGAACTTGACCTATCTATATGTAGGATTGGTAAGAACCGGAACGTATGAAAAGAGTGTGGAACGAAGCGTTAAGGTGTGAGTGAGAGAAAACGGAAGAAAGGGAGAAGAGAATGACAGACAGAATGACAGAGAAAAGGAAGATGGCGAAGACGGTTAAAAAATTAGCAAGGCGCAATAAAAGTGTTAATTAAACTTTAATTATTATTATAACAGAAGATTTTGGAACAGTGTAATTAATAATAATATTAATAACCTATTCTTCATATATATTAAAATGTATTATGTAGATAGGACAAGTTCGTCTATATGTTACGATATTTTTCGTTGCCAAAAACGTAAGTTTTTGAACCCTGAAATTTTAAGAATATTAGAATTCAAATGCTGGCAAATCAGAATCCTTGGAATTTTTAATGGTACCAAGGCTCGTTATGAGCAAGTGCAGGCAAGTCACGCGAGCCAGGCTCCGTAGAAAGTGCGATCCGATATGTAAGGTACGTTCCCCTTGCGGCCCTAAAGTTTTCCCCTCCACTCCCCCGGGATCATTCGCCTATTTCCGCGCTAACTCTGCTCGCCAATCAAGCGCTCCACTTGTCATGCCAAATTTGGGTCACTATGAATCATTTATCTTTGTTTAATTTATTCAACATTAAAACAATACATGTGTTCGCCGAAGCAAGATCATCATCGCTTAATACCTTTTTTTGCCATAAACGAAGCGATCTCAGTGGAATAATTTCAGCTGAAGACAGCAGTAGAACATGTGCTAATTGATGTCAGCGTTTATTTTCGCACACTATATAATAAACGTTACGTAGAGAACATCGTGCTAATTACATACTTTGATGTTGATTAAAACCACAATATTGGTTACTTCGCTCTAGTTGCTATGTTTTTTGATTACGTGCCACGAATGAGTATAAAATACTCTTTGTGTATAGCGGAGATAGCGCCAGTCTCAAAGCTCAATGAACAGAAAGAACACGGTTTCTCGCTCGCCTGTTATGGTTCTTTCATGAAATTTGCCGCAAAAACCTCGACTAAAACATCCATCAAACCGGGTTTGATCTTAATACGACCGGAATATAGAGGAGCCCGACGTTCTGCTAAATGGAAATTCTCAGTCTGTCACCGAACCGAACGAATCCGACCTTAAGGTTCCACTTAATAGGAGCGCTTTTACAAGTCTACTTTGAACCGATAAAATCCGGTAATACGAAATGTGTCATCCACATTAAAGAAACCAACGCGTTAACAACCCCAATACAATCACATTACGGTGCAGATTCGGAAGGTCGTCAAAATATCAACATTATTCGACTTGACTAAGTCTTTGCGGGCCACGCGATCGAGTTTAGCAATTTTTCGTCTTGACGTTTTGAACCAAGAACGACATTGGCCTGCAGCACGGAAGAGCGTGGGACAATAAAAATTACGACCGGTGTTTTGCGCCGAGCGCGCGCTCTCTTCGATGACTGATATTCTCCGCTAATATATTTTCTTTGTTGGTAAAATTCTTAAAGGCGTGGCAGTTTGTGTTATTTTTATGTAACAAATCATAATAAAACATTGTGAAATAAATTAAATTAGAAAGGAAACCTCCAAAATCATCTAATCACTGCTTCACAATTAGAAGGTTGAAGCTTCCAGCTTCCGCAATACAAGGGAATTTAATGGACATGACGTCTACGTCGCGTCATCACAGTCAACAGAATTTGTTGATACTCTTAATACTGAATCAGGGTCCAGACGAGTAAATCTAGTGACGGTGCAACATCGGGTATCGAAGTGGTTATTGGGAACGTTTACAACATAATAGAGAGCATTAGTCCGATCCACTTTTGACATCATTATCTGTGTAGTCGAGTGACGATAACCTGCTAGCGGTGTGTTGGTCGCTCCCGCCCCGCCTCGAGCCAGCGGCAGTCGCGCGCGTCCTCGTCTGCCGTGTGGTCGTGTGCTCAGTGCGCTGCGCATGCCTTCACTCCATCTGCCTACAAGGGTACACTTGGAGAACTCGCTTTTGGCGGGTTTTCGCACGGACGTGAGCGGCGAATGTGATGCGCTTTAAGATCGGACACGGAATGTGTGCGTGCTGCCTATTGTATGTGTTTGCGCGTCACAGTGAAATCCGCGGCGAGGACTGTCAGTGATCACTTGGATTGCAGTGTTGGATCTTAGGATATAAACGGAGGCGGCCTACTCTACGATTTAAATAAATTTTTTCGTAAGAAATTATCGCTCGGTCGGATGTTTTGTCCATTACGTTGACTCATGCATGACGCACTTGATTGCTGGAACTGGGAGCTCATGATTTGTGGCCTCTTTTCGAACTAAAAACAATTACGGAATTAGATGAATATTTTTATAATAGCCAAAAGCTATGATTTGGTTTCGCGGTGTGTGTTATGTTTACGAGCGGGCGCGGAACAGTATTTATAATTGACGTTGTAGTCAAAAACAAGGTCGCGTTTGCCGCCTCTAATGCAATCGCTCGAAGCCTTTTGCGAATAGATAACGATTTCAAAACGGAACGGTCACTTGGCAATCTTCATTCGCGCGTGTTACTGTTAATGTGTTTGTCGTAAACATTGATAAAACAATCGGTTCTATGAGATAGGATCCTAAGTGATAATTTATCCGGCTATTAATCAAAATGCGGGTATGCGACCTTGGCCTCGAACCATTGCCATTTCCCCATTTTCTAACCTTGTTGGTTGGTAGTAGTGCTCATTTTTTTTAAATGTAAATACTTCATTAGTTATATTCCTATTCCTTGCTTCAAATTCAATGAAGCGACCGGTCGTAAAAGCTGTTTCACATTAAATTATAAAATGTGTTCATGTTTTTGATTGTCCATACACCTCTTTAAACCTAGCGGTATAGGAGTAAGACGAAGAAAGGTGATAGAATAGGTAATTAGCGTATTGGAGATATTTCAATAAAAGCAATGACGAGATTCAAATGTTTTTTTTTGTCTTATTTCGCTGGTATGAAACGTTTTGCATGACGATACCCTGATATTGATTCGTTTGCCTCATTGTCCTAATGGTTTTTTTTATTGCCCTTCTGTGCAGACGAGCATACGGCCCACCTGATGGTGAGTGGTTACCGTCGCCCATGGACTTCAGTAATGCCAGGAGCAGAGCCAAGCCGCTGCCTACCAGAAGTGTACCTCAATGCTGTACTATGCTATCTCAATTAGATTCCCAGTCGAACTTATATTTGATGGGTATTAGAGGTTTGCGAGTACGTATATTGTATGGTTGTTTCGTATATATATTTTATCGGCACTCGTAACACGATGTTAGGCTATGGCGTTATGGTTTTGACTATGGTGTCCCAATTATATAATAATAGATCTGGTTGCATGACGTTCCTCAACATGGCGCCACTCATACCAAATTACTAATAAATATAAAACTGTAGCGTTTCGAATGACTATTGAATGAGAATGAAGCATTCCATAAGTTTTTACGTTTCAACATGGATAACTGTGCTTGGAAGCTCGAGATTAGATTTATAATCGTAAGGATGTGACCGTTTGAAATCTATTGACGTTTATAAAAAAAGCTTTATTTCAATATGGTTGGTATTCCAAAATACAATACAATATTAACGTAACTTTTATAAATTAGGCTACTTAATATGAATCAAGCTTAAACCGGTGCCATTGAATGAAGACCTTGGACATCACGCGTGTAGTGCACCGCCGCCGCGCCGTTGTGAGGGCAAAGCTTCAATTTCTCGGTAACTGCTCTCTTGTCGTAATAGGAACGCATGAATCTTTTGCGACATCATATAAAGTTAAAATAATGGTGGGTGGCGCATTTACGTTGTAGATGTCCATGGGCTCCAGTAACCACTTAACATCAGGTGAGCTGTGAGCTCGTCCACACATCTAAGCAATTTTGCAAGTTATAAAAATATGTCTAAAAATATTCTATATACTTTTGCATATTAGACCTTCGTGGTTTAATTTTTAGAATGTCAAATTATCTTGAGTTCATAAATTGAACGTAAAAGCTCATGAATCAACGTCTCGACCGATCTTCCCTGAACGCGCACTTTTCTCTCATTAATTCTTTAATCAAATTCAAAGTATCATTACTTAGAGACGAGCTCGGAATATTAATGCGTTTTAATCCTACCCGATCGCGGCGGTCAGTCGAGAAGACATTATATTCAGTGGAACTTTGCATTATAACTACCCAAGTCGGTGTTTAGATTTTTGTCTTGCTCTCGTATTGTTCTTTTGCGATACGAGCGAAAGGGACGCAGCGCCGCCGTAGACACCTAGTACCGTTTTTCGGATTTCGCTGCTAGTTCTTCCCACGGGTAACGGTCGGTCTGTACATCTCAAAGGTTATCTTAAACGCCATTATAAAGGATGAAATAAAGTAACAAAATCTAATAGTCTTAACAGAATATTTACTATTCGTTTTGTCCCCACGTTAATGGAACGTGGACTGCAGTCGTTTTATTGACTTCAAATCGTAGTTAATTAATTAGCAGTTGTACAGTGAAATGATGCGAACAATATGGTCACTAAGAGATGTAAGGTCTTACCAGTAAAACATTAGATGGATAATAATCATCGAATTTCCAATACACATAACTAAAAATATGTTTTAAATATACCTTTTTATTTTTTACTGGTGGTAGGACCTCTTGTGAGTCCGCTTGTATCTCAAGGTGGGTGGCGCATTTACGTTGTGGATGTCTATGGGCTCCAGTAACCACTTAACATCAGGTGGGCTGTGAGCTCGTCCACCCATCTAAGCAATAAAAAAAAAAAAAAAAAAACCCTCATTACTAGCATTACTAGATTGCGACGATAATATGAATGGTGAAATCGTGATCTTTCTTGAATTTTCTTTTTCTTATTTGTGTTTTTTTTTATTGCTTAGATGGGTGGCCTGGTGTTAAATGGTTACTGGAGCCCGTACACAGTATACGTACGTACTACGACGTAAATTCGCCACCCACTTTGAGATATAAGTTCTAAGGCCTCAAGTATAGTTACAACGGCTGGCCTACCCTTCAAACCGAAACGCATTACTGCTTTACGGCAGAAATAGGTACCTACCCGCGCGGACTCACAAGAGGTCCTACCACCAGTAAGTGTGTTTTTGTAATTAGGGATAGCATCAAACGTACCTTAGACATCGTTTCTTTTTTTAATAGTTTTTTTTTAGTGAGAATCCCTACGTCATACGTCGTTGTGACCTCGAATTTAAACTGGGTTAATGTTTCCGAGATGTAGGACATCAGTATTTGGCTCGAATAGAAAATTAACTCGTTTTTGTCGTTGAAGGTTTTCGGAGCTGCAACCTTGACTGATATTCAATTTATACGTTTAATTGTGTAACCGATGGTATAATTACTATATCTTGAAGGCATACGAAATTATATAGAGCTCATGTCATATCAGGCGTGTATTATTAAAACAATATAAATTTCTGTCTTTAGTAATTCCATTTTAACGAAGGGTTCTTTGGGGTAATATTCTACAATGGAGACTTGGAGATTTAGACTACAGCTCAGGTTATGCGGTATTTGTCTAATGGCGACAATTAGGTCAGAGTGAATCTTAGTGATAATAAACTGGAACTAGTTTATATCTTAAGTACGGCTATCCTGTCTAGTTGTGCCGCGAAACAATATGGGCTTCGGCTTATAGGACAGGCGAGCCGTTGCCTTTAGTCATTCGTTTCAATTTAAAGAAGGGTTCTTTGAGGTGTTATTACACAATGGTGACTTGAACCGACTTTTTAGACTACAGCTCTGGTTATGCAGTATTTATCTAATGTCGACAATTAGGTCAAAGTGAACCTAACTGGAACTAGTTTATATTTTAAGTAAGGTTATCATGTCTAGTTGTGCCGCGAAACAATATTGACTTCGGCTTATAGGACAGGCGACCCGTTGTTCGTACCAAATTAACTAAGATCTCTCTGCCTTGTGTCTTAAAATTAATATTCGCGTTTTGGTGAATCTCTTAACATCATGTTAGCCGAGATCTCGTCTGCCAAACACAGCTCATAAAAATAGGGCGGAATATTGTTAATTGGCCCAACTTACCTCGTAAAAATAGGGCCGAAAATTGACAATCTGCCCAATTTAGCCCATAAAAATAGGGCCGAAATTTGTCAAATCATTGAATCAACATTTCACTGTATATCGTATTAATGAAGTTAGCAGTTGCTAAAATAATAACAATAATTGTGAGTAAGGGCCGTGTATTTCAAACACCCCAGCGGTTTGGGTTCGTTTGATTTTGATTTTCTCACATTTTTTAAGACCGGTAGGTAGGGTATCACAATACAATCCGTTCCTCGCGTTTCGTATTGTTCTCTGACTGATTGTAAGTTGAGATTCACTTTATGTTTCTAAACCTTTAATGAATTTTGATTAGACGGTAATGTAAAACAAAATTGTTTAAAACAATAACATATCTTTTTATAAGTAGATAAGCTCCGTAACGTTACATGCTATTAACATTTGGTATGCGATCCCGTAAACAAATTTGCTACTATTTGGGCATCGTCATCTAGTACCTCTTGAAGTATTTATTGGCAGCAGGGAATGTAGTGAGCCCGCACGGGCTTAGTAACGCAGTCCTCCCATCGAAAATATTAAAAGATACGTTGACGAGATACTCACGCGTTTCGAAGGATAGTAGACTATTTACTCTTCCATGCGATTATTTGTTTTATTCTACCATAAATAAATATCAGATTATAGTTTTGTTACGTATTCGTATTGCGTACATCAGATAAGCTAAGGAAACATCCGTGTAATAGGTCCGTGTAATAAAAACCCTTGTTTAATAAAAGCAAAAAGTGTATACATATAAGGTCGGTCAGCAGCACCACTGATTTTGGGATTTAGAGAGATGAGATTATTCGCACGTAATCACTGTTTCTATAATCTAATGGTTCAGACTGAGAACTTGATTTGCGTTCTTCTAGATCTAACAGGTCATCGGTAGCTGTGCACTCCATATTGTTTTTTCTGGAAGACTCAATGTGATATCATCATGTTTTCTTCCAGAATAATGCGGAGATTGATTTCGTGAAAATATTTTTACATACTTTTTAGTCGGCATCCTGTTGCAATTTGACAATGCGCATAGAAATTAGAACAGAAAAAAGGTATCGTTCCCAAAGTCGATAGGAATGAAAAGTTAGTATAATTTACGAATTATTTTTTGCACGCAATGTAATTTGAAATGAGCTGACGCGTCGGGTTTCGCGGGTGCAGCGGCCACAGAGGTTGTTGACCTACTACGACGATAAATAATTTTGCTTGGCTTTTGATCAATATTGTGTTCCTTCTGCGTTTCAATTGTTTCTTAAGAACGGTACGGTATTCTAAGTGCAAAGGCGTTTTGCGTTCTTCAAGTATTATACCAGCGTACTGCGATCGCCCACCTTTTTTGTTTTTTCCTACCTAAGCTGAGAGCCTTGAGAGGTTGTTTCAGCGTAACCTTAACTAGTAGGTGAGCTCACGGGGCTCAAACCTGACGACGTTGCTAACACGAACCCTAGCAAGAGTCGTGCTTCGCAGAATCTACCACCGGATCGGTAACGCGACCCACTGAGAAGATCCGGCGAGAAACTCAGTGGGCTTTGTCTGTGGGTTAATTTACTCGTCGAGCCCTTCCTCGCACGCGACTGGTTCGACGACAACGATGACCGGTGCTTGAGGTACCTAAAAGCACCGTTAGTGGATCGGGAGGATTCGTAATGACGTGTTATCGCTATTTTCTGTTGATTGAGTAACCAGCTTAGGTAGAAGCCAATGTCTATGTCTACGCCGAAACAGACATGCGTCCCTATTTGAAGGTTGGGACAGTCGTCATACCAATCAAATGAGATTTTGATCTCATGTGTCTCAGGAATTTGGGTTTGCCCTACATTTTTCAACCGCAAAACAATGTACATTCGATACTTCAAAAACGTTGGTCGTGGGTGGCGGTGTTCATGTTGTATCGGGCTTCGCTTACAGCCTAACGCCAGGTGTACCGGTAACTCGTCGTCCGTGTCAATCAACCGGAAAAAATCTTACGAAGGTCAGGTCTTATTCATCGTGCTCCCATTGATGTCGCTGCGAAACGATATTCACTTATGCATTGTGGTTTTCTGTTTATTTTTTGTAAATTACCTATGCGTTTTGCATGATGCATAGCGGTTAAGGATGTCATTTTTGTAACGACGTGTTTTGATTTCGGTCAGTGTATATTGTAAGAGCAATATTTCCTTTTTTACCGGTGTTAGGGGCCCGCACGATTAGGCTTCATCCTCTACCTTTATTATGCCGCGAAGCAATCGTGCACATGGTATCAAGGTTAGAATAATATTACATACGATTGAGGCTTCCACTGTATTAGATTTACGTTGGTATGTCCACGGGCTAAGTTACCACCGATCATGAGTATTACAATGTTTTAATTGAGGTTAACAAAAATAATAATAAAAGTAATTACACTCTGTAGCAAATACATTAGCTTTTTAATATGTAATATGAGACAAATAAAGAACTAGTGTACAATGTGTACATGACCTAAAAAAAATCACGCAACAATATGACGATAACCCTTCGATGAAGTTGTGTCAATAATAAAATGCGTATTACGTATTTCCCGCTTGTATGGTAAACAGCGTTTTTCCTTGAGTGACTTCAAAATTAATATTAATAATTCGTTCAGTGTGAAGTTTAATTCGTATCACTCACGTTTGGGATTAACGATTTCGGCGCCGTCGTGTTTAACGTTTGAAATTTGAATTTAATGTAACGTATATTTGAGGTCGAAAATCGTCTGTAGTTACAGCAATCAATTGCACGTTACTGCTTATTTGATATTAGAGTAAATTTTGTTTTTTTTTACAGTGTAACGCTCGTTGAATATTTGAAAAAAAAAACACTAAAATGTTCGTACGCGGCGTTGATTAACAGCGAATTTTTAATTGTATGTACTTAAGAAACGTCATTGTGTTGTGTATGTATAGTGTGTAAATACTTCAAAAGTGTGTGTATGCAAAACGTGAAATATTTAGAATAATAAGTATTAAACAAGATACCAGTGGTATGCATATGTTGTGTTATGAAAGGCCTGGTGTTGTTACCGCCCTGAACGGATCTGTTGGGTAAGATACTGTTTTTTTTAATACATATACCATTAATTAATGTTGTAAAGCTATCTTCTTTTTCTCCACCTTATCCCACTAGGTGGGGTCGACACAGCTAATTTTTCTCTTCCATTCTCTTTTATCGCCCGTCATCTTAATACTCACTCCTCTCTCTCTCTCTCATATCGTCATTCATACACTCCATCCACGTCTTCTTCGGTCGACCTCTTGTCCCGCTGTACCTTGCACTACCATTTCCATACATCTCCTATGTTGTAAGGCTATATTAACAGTAAAGTCCTTTTGCTGGCAACACTCGCGATGGTAATGTTCATTTTTAGGCGAATTTATTTTCTTGCACTGGTAACACGAAGTATGATGACCACATGATAACGATAAATAACGACTTGATTGGGTTCTTTTGAGTCTTAGATCGGACGTATATGTAATTTAATTTCAAATAACTTTTGATTTAACTTTATTGCTATAAAAGATATATATTTTTTATTAAAGAAAAGAAATATCCATAAAAATTGGTTTTGATATAATAATACAATACTGTAATTCACAAAAAAAACCCCGAACAATAAGTTGCTGTAATTGTTTTTGTGGTATTAAATGATTGAAGTTAGCAAAAAGGTTTCAATTGACGTGACTCTCTACAAGGTTGCCTTTTCGCTCCAATAATGTTTGTCTTTTGAATATATTACTTGCAAATCAACTAAACCAATAAAATAAAACAAAAATATTTCCTACGAGCGTGTCACGACACGATGACATTAAAATCGGCCCGAGCCTAATGAACAAGAAAGTCTCACCTACGCAGTCTAGTAATTATAACATTAACATTTCTAAGTAGGATTAAACGTAAAATAAACAGCTAAACCGCTTCAGCCATTGTAGAAATTAGTGTGCAACAATGTGCGGAATAACAATAGCTTGTTTATTATTTGAATGCGAATACCTGAATAGATTTAGTATGAAAACAAGGTAGTCGTTCGTAATAAATTCACATTAAAATAACCTAGTGTGTGTGTTTTCTTGTCAAGGCCAGACGAACTTGCGGCTTACCAGATCGTATGTGGTTATACTCAATCATGAGGATCCACGATGCCCGGGTACAGCCATTGGCTGCTTTCCAATAATACACATGTATTAGCCAACGACTATGTGATTTGAAAGATCCATTAAGAACAAACTAAAAGATACCTTATCAATTGCATCATGGCGCAGACGAATCCTTAAAACTAAACCGGCCTTTGTTACCTTCTCAATATGTGATCGCCAAATAAAGGATTTTAATACTACTACTACTACTACTACTACTACTACTGAGCTGGCGCTATGACCCCGAAGTGGGTCTTGGCCTCCGACAATAAACTTTGCCATTCATCCCGGCGCTGCGTAACACCTTGCCAGTCCGACACTTGGAGCTCCCGTAAATTTACTTCCACAGCGTCAGACCAGCGGTACTTGGGCCTCCCTACGGGGCGGCGTCCCTCCGGTACACCCGCGTACACCCGTTTCACAGCCCGATCCTGCTCCATACGTATTACATGTCCGAGCCATCCGAGCCTCCGTGCCTTCATCTCCCTCAGAATATTTGGCTCACCAAAAAGCCTCTCCATATCCTTATTTTAATGAAATGTTCAAATTGAGATCGAAATGTTGCACACTCAATGAACCTGAACCGATTGGTATTTCTATGCCATGAGTGTTGCAAATAAATAACAGTCAATATACGAGTAAAGAACACGCCTAGACTTGGAATGAGTGCAGCAGAATAGCCTAGAGCAGATTTTAGAGATGGCGTGGCATCGTATCACGATTACTCTGGCAAAAGTGAAACAATTAAAAATGAATACTTTACACATTTCAGCTTCGATAAGGTTCCCAAAACCTGGTCTTCTATTGGTGGTAGGACCTCTTGTGAGTCCGCGCGGGTAGGTACCACCACCCTGCCTATTTCTGGCGTGAAGCAGTAATGCGTTTCGGTTTGAAGGGTGGGCCAGCCGTTGTAACTATACTAAGACCTTAGAACTTATATCTCAATGTGGGCGGGGCATGTAGATGTTCATGGGCTCCGGTAACCACTTAAGACCAGGTGGGCTGTGAGCTCGTCCACCAATCTAATAAATAAATAAAAAATTAAAAAGCCCCCAAAGAGACCATCAATATTTAAAACGGATATTACAGATTTGAATGAATAGATCAGACGAACTAATCTTAAGACTTAATTTATGTCTTATTGTGTTTCAAATTACACATCCTAATAGTGAAATATAATGATTTAAAGGGAAATTTTGTATTTAAACGTCGTCGGAATCGAGTTCGGGCTTTTTTAATTGGCCATTCATCGGCGTGCTCGGCGTATAAAAGTTTTCGGATTTCAGTACGTTTCACGGATAATTAACTTATAATGCTCGTAATATTTCGTGCGGCTTATCCAAGTAAGATTATATTATGAACGTGGACGGAATCATTAAAAAATAACGTTGCATTTACATTTTAATGATTAATAATATTTACTGGTGGTTACACCTCTTGTGAGTCCGCGCGGGTAGGTACCACCACCCTGCCTGTTTCTGCCGTGAAGCAGTAATGCGTTTCGGTTTGAAGGGTAGGGCAGCTGTTGTAACTATACTTGAGACCTTAGAAGTTATATCTCAAGGTGGGTGGCGCATTTACGTTGTAGATGTCTATGGGCTCCAGTAGCCGCTTGACACCAGGTGAGCTGTGAGATCATCCACCAATCTAAGCTATAAAAAAAAAACATTTTAAAATTGTCATTATTTTCCTGCCACGTTATTTGCTTTGTGTTAGTTAAAAAGTACGTAAATATTCCTGGTGAATGCCGCCGTTAATAAATAGATGTCAGGCCTAATTTATCGTACACGTATAGTAATAAAAATAAAATATGCAATAACTTGTAAAAAAGTATGTACAATGAGCGATATTATCGTTCTAAGAGATTTAGTCTAGACTAGGCGACCGTTGGTGGAAAAGAAGAAAGAAAAGACAAATGTTAGTTGCGGCTTATTTACAATTAGCAAAATGTTCAAGAACAAATATTTATACTTTTTCTAAGTGGTTTTGCTGCTACATTCAGAATTATATAAGTAGAAACGAAATAAAAAGGAAATTATTATATTAGGCTAATGCATACACAAACATGCTCAAAGTACATAAGTAAATATGCATCTTCAAACGAAGCTTCCGGAGAGTACTTAACGGTAAGCAGCGGCATGGCTCTGCTCCTGGTAGTGCTGACGTCTATGTGACAACGTTTGATAACATACATCAGTTCGACAATGGGGATTAATCCCCAAAATCTGGACTGAAATGAACTTAAGTTCATTCAAAATACTTATAATATATGTCGGTGCAACGTCACTATTTAGTCAGCTAAGATTGTTCAAAGTTAAATGTTTCCTTAATGTTACACATGTAAATAACTGTTTAACGGTATTCAAGAGAATTCATGACTAAGATATCCCCCACTATCTACTATAAATACAAGTGACTATTGTCCCACAAAACAGCCCACTGAGTTTCTCGCCGGACCTTCTCAGTGGGTCGCGTTTCCGATCCGTTGGTAGATTCTGCGAAGCAATGCACTGCTCAGTGCTCTTGTGAGGCTTAGTGTTAGCAACGACGTCAGGTTTGAGTTCCGTGAGCTTACCTACTTGTTATGGTTACGCTGTAATGGTATCTCAAGACCATCAGCTTAGGTAGGGAAAAAAGCACAAAACATTCCGGCTCCAGCAGTCGAACTGAGCGGAGCTCTCTGTTGTTATCGTTGTACGCTTGAAATGTAATAAATACAATTCATTGGAAAAGTGAGTCTTAATTATTGTCACTATGGAAGGCAATGTTAATGATGAAGAGAATGACGTCAGCAACGCTTACGTCAACATTTTAAAAACTACCTTCCTCTCCGCCATATACACAAATATTATAAAATAGATTAAAATAATTGGACAAGAAATGTCCCTTTAACAATCGTATAAACTAACTGATGTGTCAGCATGTGTTTATAGCGGGGAGTGCACTCCACAAACGAATAGCCCGTAAGTGTTGTAAAGGAATGGTCGTAAAACTTCGTAAATGGCACGGGCATCCTTAATTCCAGATTCTCTGATAACCTCGAGGATAAAAGTGCCTATCACTGACCAACTCAAAACGACCTTAGAACTATAATAGAGATGTAGGATTGTAAATGATGCTATAAAATATGTTTTGAGCGGTCCGGCAAAGGCGAATTGGTAGACAATTAATTTTCTCATTCTTATCCGGTTCTTATCGCGAAGAATTTATGTGTTCAGATTTTTTTTGTTTGTTTGTATGAATAGCGGCTCTTGTAATGTAATAGAGACTTTGGGTACTAATGTTAGGATGCATTCTGGCCTGCACAGATAGAAACCGACTTCCTGCTATTTCTACCGCGTAGCAGTCATGCGTTCTATTAGAAAGCTACGGTATAGTACGGTACGTAAAATAATTTGACTCACTATGTCTCTGGTTCGGTGGCGGCAATAGTGTTGTTATATCTGTGAGTTCCAGTAACTTATCATTAAATGGGCAAGGAGCTCTTCTTCCAATCTATTGCATAAAAAAAAGAAAATTTAAAATTACTTCACAATCATGTTGTTAGCAAAGAAGTAAAATATCGCAAAAAAACTTTTATTAAATTTTCAACAAAGAGTATTTCAGTAACTGGACACACCTATACGTTTGAATATTTGCCAGAAATCGACTTTTAACATCTTCGGTTCTGCAAATTTATATTTATAGGAACGTTCTTTCGAAATTATAACAAACAAAAAAAACGGTTCATTCGAGTTCATGTTAACTTATGCATTCAATGATAAATTTGCAACAGTTCTCATTACACCTTCAAAAACTGCAGGCACACGAATGCTACAGAATAACCGGTTTAAAAATAGTTTTGTGAGATAGCTGCTCGCTCCCTTTCACGCAAAACGTTTATTATCTATCCGAAAATATATTTCTATTGTTCACGCTTGGTTCTATTTGAAATTCTAAAAGAATGTTTTAACTACCTGAGTGATTTTACCGTGTCCACATTTACCGGAACTAAAGCGTAGGCGAGACAACAGGAGTATTCAATAATATTATTTGTGTTTGCTAAATCTTGATTGTTTTTAAATTCAGTTTCGCGCGTGTCAATTATGGGATACGACGTTTCGTGGCGCGGTTCCAGTTAATAACCAAGTGAAAGTTTGTTTTGTTGTAAAATTGATCGTATTTATAAGTGGTAAGGGGTTATTTTTATTTCTAACTAGCTGACCCGGCAAACTTCGTAGTGCCTCAATCGATAAATAAAAGACCTAAACTTTTGTATAAAATAAACTTAGAACGAACAAAAGGAATCCGTCCGACGGGGGTCACATCAAAGGAAAAACAAAATTGTTATTTTCATTTAATTCCGAGCATTTTCATATTTAGTTACCTTTTAAACCTTCTCTCGACTTCCACAAATAATTCAAGACCAAAATTAGCCAAATCGGTCCAGCCGTTCTCGAGTTTTAGCGAGACTAACGAACAGCAATTCATTTTTTTTTAATTGCTTAGTTGGGTGGACGAGCTCACAGCCCACCTGATGTTAAGTGGTTACTGGAGCTCATAGACATCCACAACGTAAATGCGCCACCCACCTCGAGATATAAGTTCTAAGGTCTCAGTGTAGTTACAACGGCTACCCCACCCTTCGAACCGAAACGCATTACTGCTTTACGGCGGAAATAGGCGGGGTGGTGGTACCTACCCGTGTAGACTCCCAAGAGGTCCTACCACCAGTAATACATATATAGCTTTATTTTTCTAGTTGTTATTATTCTTTTCCTTTAAAGTCTTAAATTAATGTTTTAATTCCTGTCGAACAATGAAAAATTAATGCGCAATGTCTGTCGTAGTGTCCATAATAATATGTTAATTAATGCACAAATGTTATAAATTCTATTATCACAATGAAAACGTTTTTAATTTTTTCTCGGCGCTTGTGAATCCGAATATATTCACGCGTAAGTGTAACCAATATCGGTGTGGTTATTAACCGTGTGCCTTTGTTATCTGTATTTTGAATATGTTATGGATGATATGTGGTGGGTGACACGTTACCGGTCGCATATGCAAACGGCGGTATATAAAGAAAAATGTATTTATGAGTGCTCTGTTTTAAAGTTCTATTAAATTCTCGTACAATGCGTACATTGAAATCTAGTTGGTAAAATAGGAAAGGCGATATTTATCTTTCACTATGTTTGTTTTTGTTATTAAAGTCCAATATAATAAACGGTAAAAACGTCATTTCGGATCCTCCCGATCCACTAACGGTTCTTTTAGGTACCTCAAGCATCGGTCATCGTTCTCGTCGAACCCGCGCTTGCGACGAAGGGCTTGGCGATTGGCGAGTAAATTAACCCACAGACACAGCCCACTGAACTTCTCGCCGGATCTTCTCAGTGGGTCGCGTTTCCGATTGGGTGGTAGATTCTGCGAAGCACGGCTCTTGCTAGGGTTCGTGTTAGCAACGTCGTCAGGTTTGAGCCGGCTCGATTAGCTCGTCGGATCTAGGATAACCTCTCGAGGTTACTAGAATAGGTAGAAAAAAAAAGACGGCTACTGCATGGGATATGATGTGGAACATCCTTAACGCGTTACTCGCGCCTGACATTGTCTTCAGTGCATCATCAACCCTATTGTATAGAAAAGAAAGCTTTAAAATCGAACTAACAAATTGGTTAATGTTTTATCGAATTAAAAAAAAATAAGATAGCCCTTTATAAATAAACAAAAATTCAATATTTCAATAATATTGCGTATTTAAAATAAAAGAGCCTAGTGAATGTTTTGTTTACAAAACTCTTCTACGTCAAGTCAAGAAAATACAATATCAATTGATTATTGATAATATCAGTTCAGATATATCATATAAATATGATAAGATTATTTTCTACTCTTTCAGTAAGGAAATCAAAGAATATTCAAAATTATACTCTCGTTCGAAAATTTATCTTTCAGCAAACAAATCTAAAATTCGTATCATCAAAACTATATTAAAAATAAGCTTTAGGAAAAAAAAAAGATTGTTATAAAGATTACTGGTGGTAGGACCTCTTGTGAGTCCGCGCGGGTAGGTACCACCGCCCTGCCTATTTCTGCCGTGAAGCAGTAATGCGTTTCGGCTTGAAGGGTAGGGCAGCCGTTGTAACTGTACTGAGATCTTAAAACTTATATCTCAAGGTGAGTGGCGCGTTTGTGGTGTAGATGTCTATGGGATCCAGTAACCACTTAACCACAGGTGGGCTGTGAGCTCGTCCACCCATCTAAGCACCAAAAAAAAATTTATTAAAAATAAGCTTTAGGAAAAGAAAAAGATTGTTATAAATTCTCGACGAGATATCTTCGTAGTATGTGACGCGCGCGTTCGCGATAACCCAATAAGCTGCAGTACAAATGGCTTGTATTAACCTCTTTAGTTACAGTCTGGGAATCATCTCTAACTAGATTCCCTACCGAGCCGGCTACGGGTAATGATATAACACGGGTTGCAAGCTTCTGAACTAAAGTCGTTTTTTCAGACACGTAATTAACGTGAATACATTATATATATAATTTTAAAGATTCTGTCAATTCATGTCTTTGTTTAATAAGAGATCATTTAATCATTTTATTACTGGTGGTAGGACTCTTGAGAGTCCGCGCGGATAGGTACCACCACCCAGCCTATTTCTGCCGTGAAGCAGTAATGCGTTTCGGTTTGAAAAGTGGGGCAGCCGTTGTAACTATACCTGAGACCCTAGAACTTATATCTCAAGGTGGGTGGCGCATTTACGTTGTAGATGTGCTCCAGTAACCATAACACCTGGTGGGCTGTGAGCTCGTCCACCCAACAAAAAAAAAGTCGATATTGAATATTGAAATTCATAATGCTAATATTATGAGTATTACAAGCTCACGCCCTATGATCTGGTGTTAAGTTGTTACCGGAGCTAATAGACGTTATTGACCAAAGCAACGTGAATGCCGGCCGCCAAACACCTTGAGACATGAGGTCGAAGTTGGAAGTTTTGATTTCTTCATCACAGAAGTCGTTCGTGGACCCTTTTTTCCCCACCTGGAACCTCGAGGGGCACTATTGTGGTTTCACCTAATGGGTGGGTGAGCTCACGGGCTTAACCTAAGAGAGTTTGCTAACATCTGCCCTAGCAAGAGCAGTGCTTCGCTGAATCTGCAACCGGATTAGAATCGCGACTCGCTGAGGTGATCCGACAAGAAACTCACTGGGTTTTTGGAAATTAACGACGGAGGGAGGTTCTTCCACCGAGCGGGTGATATTGCTCGGTAGACCGACGGTCCGAATGTTGTTGTTCGGAACTTGTATATACGAAAGCTTATCTTGAAAATGTCGTAAGCGAGATTCAGGCGTCTGTCAAATATCTTATATTGTATGACGGCTATCCGCCGCAGATTGTATCCGTGTGTTAAGATACAAATCGCACTCTTCGCATTCGACGAGAACGGTGACCGGTGCTTGAAATGGTTATGAACCCACAACGAATTAATAATGTATCTGATTGCCACGTACTTGCTTCATACTAATTTGTTGGTTTTTTACATTTTTTACTCCAAAAGTTATTATTTCTATCCATTGAATTCTTCTTCTTCTTCTTTGTCGTTTCCTCATTACTGAGGGTCGTGACCACCTTGGTCCAGTTTTTGCACCAGTTTCCTCCAATGTTGCCTGCATTCGACCTGCTTAATGGCGCCCGGGACGCTGGTGTTTGTGAACTCCTTGATAATGTCCGTCCACCTGGTTGGCAATCTTCTTCGACTTCTCTTTCCTTCCACGTGACATTGAATTAGATATAGCAAAATACTAAATTTTTTTTTAATCATCGCGGATGCTTCGTTGGTAGGCTTCACTCATACCATTAAAAATACTCTATTCCCTGAAAAACATTTGGACCATAACGTTACTCTTTCTGCTCTGAAATTTAATTTAACGACGAACCCGAACGAGGATTTCGTTTAATAAATTCCTGGAGACTACTACAATATTCATGGTGTTTAAGAGGAAAACGAATCGCGGGGTGGCGGGCTTTGTAGCGGTACTCTGATTGCCCCCTGTGCTTTGCGCGACTCAGTGGATTCTGTTTTGAAGTAATTCTCTGTCGGATATTCATTCCCGACTAAATTTACCGCTGCGTTCGTATTATTTACATATTTGCGAGTTAAAAGGTTAGGAATTATGACAGAATGTCGAAATTTTATTTTTAATTTTAATTAGTGACGCAATTATCTCATCTCTGAAACGTTTTTGCGTAAATAAAGTGTTATGACGAAATAGACTTTTTAGAAGTGTTATGACGTCATTTGTGGGTACTACCGTATTTTTTCGCTAAGTTGACCTACTGGTTATTCATTAACAATTTTACCCGCCTACCATACGCACGGTTCTGATGGAATGTGTGGAATGCACACTATTTATATCATTATAAGAATTAAATGTATTTTATGTATTTGTTTTGCGATTTATATATATTTTAAATAAATAGATTTAGAATTAAAAATTGTTTTAAAACTTCTGTTCGCTCATCAGTTATTTATGACACAAAAAAACAGTTTTTTTCTTCTTCCTTTTCTTTCGAAGTTAATTTTCTGCGTATCTATTTGACATTAAGTCCCTGTCAGCGTCCCTTTGTTTCGTGATGAATGCAGACGGAATCGGAGAAACAAGCGGCCCTATTAAAACAATACGACAGTTGATAATTAAAACGGGGCCTCCCTTAAATATCTATAAAAATGTAACGCTTTTTTTTTCTCTATAAATTGATATCAAAAAGTTTGAGTTTCATTTAATTATTTTATCGAATTTCACGTTACGTTTAAATTTAAGTTCATGGTTTTCAATTCATGTAAAATAAGTTAACTTAATGCTTTATTTGAAAGTCATATTTGAATTTCGCGTTAGATAAGTTTGTACTATAAACTAAGCTAATTAAATTAGAAAACCGCAAATGTTTATGGATAGACAATCCTTGATTAAAACCCAACACGCTAAAAATGAGCAATTCATATATAAGAATGGACAGCCCTATTGGCTTTGAGCGACCGCTTCCGGACAACCCTGTATGGAAAGAATCTATTACACACACAAAATATTCAACATTCCGTATCAATTAAAAGCAATTCATCAAGTTTCGGAACAGAGTTTCGTCTCTGTACCTACTAATTGTGAATTTGACGTCTCTGAAACGTGGCGTCTCCGAGTCAACGTTAATTTATTTGCCGGGTAGCACTCAACAGGCTCTTGACAGATGTACCTACAGACTACAGGTCGTCTATTCGAAATCTTCACTGGCTCACGTACAAGACGAGATCGCGGCGATAAGCCTGGGAATCGGCATTAACTCAGGACCCGGGAAGACACCCGCTCGGAAATACCAGCTGTGTTTATTATTTTACCGATTTAAATTACCAGACGAGAACACAGAGCACCCGCTGTTTCTTTTTTTTTTTATTGCACTTGTAGGCAGACGAGCATACGGCCCACCTGATGGTGAGTGGTTACCGTTGCCCATGGACTTCAGCAATGCCAGGGGCAGAACCAAGCCGCTGCCTGATACACGTTTTTATCTTCTTTTTTTTAATATCGATCTTTTTGTTCTATAATAGTACGGGTAGTAGTTTGACGGGCCCCGTGGCGTGTTGGTAAGTGATACCGACTGCCGTTTCGAGGTCGCGGGTTCGATCCCCGCACAGGACAACTATTTGTGTAATTAAAACAGATATTTGTAGTGCGTCTGGGTGTTCCCTATGTATTATATGTATATACTTACAACAAAAAGTAATATATGTAGTATATCCGTAATCTGGCACCCATAAAACAAGCATTAAGCTTACCTTGGGACCAGAGAACGTTGTGTGAAAAAGTTCTTGTCTTCTTCTTCTTGTAATAGTAACGGCCGTCTTAACACAACACTGAACCCGACATTCAGCACGTCCTAATGCTAGTTAATCTGTATTTAGTAAACTAGAGTATACATTTTGCAGATCGAAATAATAATATGATTGTTGATTGTGATCTTCCAGACTGTTGTCCCACCGTTAAAATTGGAAGGTATTTGTAAGTAGTCGTGTATTTCAACAAACACCGGACCTAAGATAGAACTTTTCTGTTAGTATTGGCATCAGAAATATTAGATCGGTTACATCTAGTCAATAAAATAGTGTATATCTTAAAAACGACACTAATCCCATCTTGGCAACCAACACGGATCCTGTAGGACAGTAACCAGGGCTATTTACTGATTACTGTATCAACTAGGCCATAGAAACTCCTTACCGCATTAAAGACAAATCAAAACGCACATAAAACATTTAATTTAAAAATAAAAAACAACCTCTCAATAAAGAATAATCGGCACTTAAACTCCTACCTGAGTCCGCGCAGACGAAATCAAAGTATCACAGATCCAATTGAAAAAAAAACCCGTAAAAAGATAATTTCGATCGTAAAAGAAATCTAGCGCCCGAACTCGTCTCCCACGATCGGATCGATGTACTAATGAATAAGTTATTACGTACCTGTATCATATCTAGTTTACATATATATTACTTGATAAATATGTACGTAAAGTAAATAAAAAATGTCTTATTTATTCATACGTTTCTGTAGGCGTACGTATCTTAATATGTTTTGTAACGCATTTTACTTGTTCCGACAAGAGGTATGTAGATTTAGTAATGTAAACTGTCGTATTAGCTGTAAAGGGAATGCGTTTGTATATACAGGTATTAACTGAAAAAAGATTTAAATCAGTCTTTAACATTAAGGGCCTGTGCACACCACGTTTTTTCAAGCGAGGACGAGCTCACAGCCCACCTGGTGTTAAGTGGTTACTGGAGCTCATAGACATCTACAACGTGAATGCGCCACCCACCTTGAGATATAAGTTCTAAGGTCTCAGTATAGTTACAACGGCTGCCCCGCCCTCCAAACCGAAAGGCATTATTGCTTCACGCCAGAAATAGGCAGGGTGGTGATACCTACCCGCGCGGACTCACAGAGGTCCTGCCACCAGTAAAAACCAGTATTTCATTATGACTCTTAACTAAATCTATGAATTAAACTAATTGTTGAAATTGTGATCACTTGTCGCCTCATTGCCTAACGGCCGTTTTCAATAACGTATCTGAGTTTACCGATAGATAGCTATCTCCGAATATCAGCAAGAGCGTATCTATCTTTAGTTTGCGTTTCACAATCACGGATAAGTGCTATTTCTCTTTAACCAACAGTAGATAGCTTCTTCCCTCCGATTTATCCGAGCCTCTTGATACGTTTCGTTCTACTACAAATACGAAACAACATCAGGATCAAGACTTATTTTATTTTATTCTAAATTATAACTATAATTTAACCAGCATATCGTAGACTATCATAAACACATTTGTTTATAACAAAAAGTAATAAAAACAAAAGTAGAATTTTTTAAATTGGACGTATTGCTATTTTTATCCTAGTCGAAATTATGAAACGAAACGTTTTGACAGTCCGTTTGCCAATGAGCAGTGATCAGTTTCTTTTGTTTGTTTTTCTATTGTTTACCTACTATATTATATGATGACTTACCTCCAAAACGCTTTAAAACTTTCGTTTATAATTCTAAGTGTGTTTATAATTAAAGAGCTACAGTGAAATAAAATGAATTCTGTAAGTATCTATGAACTACATTGATAATAATAATTTTACTTTGAAAACTTTGAGTTCAAGTTTAGAAAATATATCTTTTTCAGTCAAGAAAGGCAGCACCCATGACAAAAGATGAGACGATGATTCTAGCAAAACTTGTGGCGGCGAAGAAACATTTCAATAATAAGGCAACAAATGCCACAAACAATAAATTGAAGGAGCAGGTTTAGCAAACCCTTGTAAATGATTTTAATTCGTCGATTCGTCGTTTCCCACGAACTCCATCGCAACTTCGACTAAAATGGGAAAACTTAAAGAACGCTACGGCAACATAAGAAACAACCTTAGTAAGGTTAGTATAATTAGTTGATTGTTTGTCTCTAATAACACATAAACATGATTTTTTCTTCAGGTTGCCGTAGTATTTGAAATAATTATGCTCTTTGTTACAGGCTGGAGGTGGTAAGGATTGCAGATGAAATTTTGGATAAAGCATGCACATTGTTGTAGGTCACATATAATATTTTTAACACTTTTACAGCCAAGCGGAAACAAGATGGAAGAAAAGAAATGCAAGGCTAGCATAGGGACAATGCATTAGCAGAATATCTAATGGCAAAAAAGAGACTTGACTTGGAAAATAAAGAAAAGGAGATTGTTGTAGCAAAACTTAAGTTAGATTTAGATAATGCTAGT
This sequence comes from Bombyx mandarina, assembly GCF_030267445.1. Lineage (NCBI taxonomy): Eukaryota > Metazoa > Arthropoda > Insecta > Lepidoptera > Bombycidae > Bombyx > Bombyx mandarina. The sequence continues at coordinate 18,361,555 of NC_143234.1, forward strand.
TTAAAAAATAAAAAATTACTTAAGTAAAAGGAATATTAAATTTCATAAATTAAGTAGGCAATAATAATTTTATGTTAGATAGTTTTTTAAGTATATGTATAAATTCTAAATTAAATATCTTGCATGTACTAACTACCATGTAATTAACATTTTGGAAAATAAATAGTCAAATTATCTTTGGAGTTTATTTTATAAATTATCTTTGGAAGCAATTATTTATAAGTACATAGTTGTATTTCAGATGTAAGTTTTGAAAAATTGTTACGAACAATTATATTATTTTCCTATAATGTATCTGCGACTGAAATTTCTGATTCTAATTCTTCTAAATTCATACTTCTGACGATATTATGCAGCATGCTATAATAACAGCTTGCATATTTTCTAGTTTTAATCTACTTTTCAATGATATACAGGGAGTCTTCTTTTACAAACACCAATGCATCTGAAAATTATACATTATTCGCTTACATTATTTTACAATACAGTATAACAAACTCTTAACTAAAAAAAAAGATTACCTCTCTATAGTATTTCTTGTTTTAATATGTGATTCATTTTAAATCGTTCCGATTGAGTATGTGGGTTAATTAATCACGTTAAAAGATAGGGTTGTGGGGATGGCCTCTATCGGCAAGCAAATAGCAATTTCCAAGTCCACCTTCTTATCAATGTTTTCTTGATATGTAGATAATTTATTATAATAGTGTCATATTAAATTCACATACACATAAATCAATAAACACCTAAATATATAATATAAATAAATAAAAATATAATAATAATATCTAATATTAATAATATAAATAAAAAATACCTTTTCAATCTGAATGGTTAATTATAGTTGTATCATGAGTAGACCCAGGCCATCAAGAAACAACATTTTGAAACATCAATGATGCATTGCACACAAATTACACATTTAAAATACTATTTTTCTATTTCTAAATTCCTCTCCTATATTTGAATCTGTAACACAAATATAAAATGTAGAGGTATCAGTGTGTAATAAGAATGAAGGTAAATAGCCTACCAGGTTTTATTGTATTAGTATATGAATGTCATTTAGGGCACCGTGGGAATCCAGCAGTATTATAGAATTTCTGTTGAGTGTGATTTTGTAACACAACAAAAATTAGGTATAATTTTGCTATTGCTATAAACAAATATAAGTTATAATAACGAGTACTTTTATGGTTAAAATTTATCTTACCTTTTTGACGTTACCCTCAAATATGGTCTCATTAAATTAGTCAATTCATTCACAACACCTTTGCTCAGAAATCTATACCTAGTCAAATTCGTAATTATTGATCTTCGCCATGTAATTCAGACGATCTTTATTTTCCTAACCATATGATATCGGCCTCACTATCACTATCTGCATCACAATCCATTATCATTTGAAATAATTCCATATTATGACTGTCATCACTGCTACAATATGCCAATATGAAGAGAAACAATTATTAAATTATAGCGATTTACTTTCGAAAGATAAACATGTAACCGGCCAATTTTGACAGATAAGCGAATGCCCTTACTAGAGATAGCGCTGCCTACCGGAGAGTTACTTAAAACTCATATTGAAACGGAAGTAAGCACGATTTGTATGAGCGTTCTATCTTTAGCAGGCTATCCGTCCTCCCGACGATGGATAGATAAATCCGATAGGAACTGCTGTCTGTCGATAGGTTATTGGAACGTAAGTAAGGACAAAAAGATAGATTTTTCTATCTTTAGTAACCGAAACTAGGGATAGATAGGTTATTGAAAACGGCCGTAAATGATAAGATGCTTCATATACTCTTATCATTTAGGCTTTAATGTAGTATTCCATTAATATTGATCTGTCAACAATCGCTAAAAAGTTTTAACTCAACACAGCGCGCGAACCCGTACCTCGTTAAGAGACGCTCACATTATGTTAATTTTATATGTAATTAATGTTAAAATATGACTCTCTATATCTACAAACACATATATATATTGCACTTTGATAAACTCTTTAAGCATCGCATGATATTACCCGGTTTCGTGATTAGAATTTCGTCGTATTCAAAGACATTTGAGCAGTATATCATCCAATATCTAAAACATAGCACTCGAATTAAAATAATGGATATCGCATTGAAATAATGAATCCTAAAAAAAGTCTAACGAAGCAAAATCACACCTCAATACTTAGAATTGTTTTGGTTACATAATCACGACAGACTGTTTCTTTTTAGCTAGACCTTTTCTTTAGTCTGATCGAAAATTTAATTTCGAAAGATTTGAAATTATAAATTCTATTCTAAGTTCATATTTTATTATATTTATTATATTCTATACGTAAATTAATTTTTATTATAAGACTTCTGACCTACCAGTGACTTAATATTAATTTTGCCTCTTTAAATACTTGACTTACATTATAATTTCAATCAGTAACGTACTCTGCGTTTTAAAGGTTTCCCCAACCCACAGACACAGCTTACTGAGTTTCTCGCCGGATCTTCTCAGTGGGTCCCGTTTCCGATCCGGTGGTAGATTCTACGAAGCACTGCTCTTGCTAGGGCCAGTGTTAGCACCACTCCGGTTTGAGCCCCGTGATCTCACCTACACGTTAGGGCGAAGCTGATATAGCCTCTCAAGGCTATCAGCATAGGTAGGGAAAAAAAAAGTTTTCCCCTTCATTCGACTCCCATCCCTTACAAAATATATATCTTTATGAAGAACAATATATTTTTTATGCATGCTCCAAAGTTCGAGTGTGTAGTCTACACGTAATGCTGCGTTCAGTGTGCTTAGTGTGAGTTTTTTAACGTTCTCGATAACGTAAAAGTTAACTCGAATTTGTAGCGACCCTAGCGGAAAACGTAGGCAAACGCTCGAACTCCATACAAATTTGAGCTAACTTTTACGCTATCGAGAACGTTAAAAGACTCGCACTAAGCACACACGACCTTACATTCGGTAAATAAACGAGTTTACTTCATAGTCCCGTAAGACTTCCAGAAACTCGTCGAAACAAACATATAACATGATTATGCGAATAAATTTAGAAGCTGGAAACGTAAAGGAAGTTTTATTTGACACTCAGCATTCTAAATGATTGCCGTAATGATTTTAGATTCTTTTCATCTTCGCTAGATTCTCGTTATTTATAACTTTCTAGTTGCATTAACGTATGTCGTGTCTTTATCTACGATCTCATATGTTACTGTAGTTCTTTATTTAAGTATGATAATTTGAAAGCGTTAATAATTACTAATATTAAATTATAGATTTCCGAATACAAATAATAAAGCAATAAAAAATTTGCTTAAGAGATGTTAATTAGGATAAACCGATTAGTAAATCACTCGTTCTGAGAAAAATTAATGATGTTTATTTTAAATCACTCAATTTCGTTTAATGATTCGAGCTTTTTTTTTTCCTCGTCAAATTATACGTGAAACACAATGTGTGACGTCATATGCGGGTAATCACTGTGTATTGTGTGAGCTATGGTGACCCCGTACATTTTGACCCCAAATGATTTTGTGCGTAATGAAGTTGCATTCAGGCAAGTTTTGTAATGTTGGCACGGCGATTTTGTAATAATATAAAAGTCGTCCGGTTTTCTGTACCGACGCGGCCGCTATCATAAATATAAGATATTTGACGTAAACTTGATTCGCGCGTGCGATATTTTCATTATGGGTTTGCTCGTATGCAAATTTCGAAGGACAACTGTCGGACTATCGGAGATATTCCCTTCGCCGCTAATTCTCCAAGCTGATGATATTTACTCTATCAGCGCATCATTGGCTCTCGCAGTCCAACGCAAGCTGTTAACGGCAGTTATCCCACAGCAAGCCGGCATAGCAGTTTTAATAGATCTCTCGCTGCCTGGTCTTGACTATAGGCAGTAGTATCAGTTGGAATATCTATGTTAACCTACATTATACGGAAAATCGTGGATATGTATTCGAAACAAGACATGTACTTCAAATCGTTATTGTGTGTCCTCGTACAGTTTCCTCTTATAAATGTGGCTTTATTTATACGGCTCGAGGCCGCTTACAATTCAAAAAAGGACACTAAGTTGCTTTATGGAATTTACCAGATTATATATATTATTTCTGTTTTCGACATCAATAAATCTTCTTCTTCTTTGTCTCCACCTTATCCCATTAGCTGGGGTCGGCACATCGAATTTTTCCATTCCATTCTCTTCTATCAGCCGTCATTTTAACACTCACTTCTCTCTCTCTCTCTCATATCATCATTCACACACTCCGTCCATGTTTTCTTGGGTCGACCTCATCTCCCTCTACCTTGCACTACCATTTCACTCCTCTTTGAGCATCATATGTCCATACCACGCTCACCGTCCGCTCAACATATTAATATTTAGAAAATAATTTCTATCCGCTATCCGTACTATCTAAATCTATACTAATATTATAAAGCTGAAGAGTTTGTTTGTTTGAACGCGCTAATCTCAAGAACTACTGGTCCGATTTGAAAAATTATTTCAGTGTTAGATAGCCCATTTATTGAGGAAGGCTATAGGCTATGTAACATCACGCTAAGACCAATACAAGTGGTTTAACAATAAAGAATGTTTCAAAATATGGGTTTAAATAGCTCCTTAACATTCTATAATTCAAAAATATTTTCACTTTCTACGTAAATGAAGATTCAGTATCTTCGGTCTTGTCTTTCCTAGAATCTACTAGATATTCCGGCACATTACGTGCCGTGACTTAACTACAAGGCTACAAGGTTAAGTTATAATTATAACGGCCGTCTGGTGTAGTGGTAAGTGACATGGTCACTACACAAGAGGGTCGCGGGTTCGAATCCCGCCAAGGGAAGATATTTGTATGATAAATATAAATGTCTTTTCCAGGGTTATGGATGTATATTAAATATATGTATGTGTATAATAAAAATCTTACATTTATTTCCGTTATCTGGTACCTGTAACACAAGTTCTTTACGAACTTATCACGGGACCAGTTAACGTGGTGTGATTGTTAGTAAATATTTATTATTATTATTATAATTATAACCATAAATTATGCATAAATCCAACGTAGCATTAAGTATTCCGTAAATGATTCTGTTTAATATGAAAAGTGACAGCAGGCATTGGTCATTCATTGTTATCAATAAAATTATAAATGAACTAACTGTATTAAAACCAGTTGTGACGTTACACGCGTTATCAACAGATTACTTATATTTAATACAGTGTAGTGTTGAAATCGTATTGTAACGCAACTAGTTGCCAGAGCGAGTGTTAAAACTAGTTTTTAACCGACTTCAAAAAAGGAGGAGGTTTAACTCATAACTTTTGACTGGGTGGAATCGATTTTGATGATTCTTTTTTTTATTAGAAAGCTGACGCTTCCCGCGTAGTCCCATTTCGATTTAGTCTAGTTCTGATAATGGTAACCATGAGAAAACCATATATGTATATCTTAAATTTGCATTAAATACGTGCGCGACAAATAGATGAATAACTCAATATCACGCCAACCGATTTCGATGATATTATTGTTTTTAGTGTACATTAATTTGTTTTGGAATATCTTTTTTTTCTATTTGAAGTCGCTTTTTGTTACAGCTTATCTATTTACAATTATTATGTATTGGTTTATATAAGTAAATGGTATGTGAGTATGCGTGATCTCTTAACAACTGGTATTAACCTATAGCAGTCCACTGCTTCCATATGCCTCTCTAATTGCCCGCCACTGAACACAATCCTCGGCTTCTTTAATTCCTCTCTTCCAGTCACCCTGCATAGATCGTCACCCCGTCCAGCCTGAGGGTTATGATTCGAAGATACACATTCAAAATTTCTGATTTGTTCTGTTTTAAGCAGCCTATTTATGTTTCAAGAATTATGATCCGCTTAGGGATAATTCGTATAGCCCATGGCGTCATCTGACTGGTGCTCCCACTGGAATACTAAACATGTTGTGCTAAATACTAAACTTGAATATTAAACTGGTGGTAGATTCTGCGAAGCACGGCTCTTGCTAGGGTTCGTGTTAGAAACGTCATCAGGTTTGAGCACCGTGAGCTCACCTACAAATTCGGCGAATCTAGAATAACCCCTGGAGGCTACTAGAATAGGTACGAAAAAAAAAGTGTTTTTAATAAAAGCAACCGGTATTGTATAACCATTAGAGGGTGCAAGAAAAAAGGAAAAACAGGTCAAATTAAAATGGTTCATTCGATAAAAAAAATAACAGAAACGTCATAGACACTTATAAGTTTATTGTACAATTTACGACATTTCCAACAAAGTTTTTGCGATGACAAAGGTTTCACATATCGAAATATCTATCAGAATATCGAACGAGATATATTGTTTTGTATCAAAAGCTAATATTTGTAAACCAGTTCACCTTCCTTTTGTGAGGTTGAATTGAATCTTTGCGAAGTTGTTTATAATAATAAATAGTGCCATTTATGTACGAAAGTTGTTTTTTTTTTGTTATTGCTTAGATGGGTGGACGAGCTCACAGCCCACCTGATGTTAAGTGGTCACTGGAGCCCATGGACATCTACGACGTAAATGCGCCACCCACCTTGAGATATAAGTTCTAAGATCTCAGTATAGTTACAACGGCTGCCCCACCCTTCAAACCGAAACGCATTACTGTTTCACGGCAGAAATAGGCAGGGCGGTGGTACCTACCCGCGCGGACTCAAAAGAGGTCCTACCACCAGTAAAAATGTTATGTGGTATGTGGCGTTAGTTATTTTATTTTAGGTATTATAAAAATTGGTAGATGCGCTCATGACCTACCTGGTATAAAGTGGTCACTGAAATCGATAAATATCATAATGTTCATACTGTCTTGAGATACCGAATGGATTTAAAAGGTTTAATTGTATGTACATATATGAGGCCATCAGCGTAAAAGTGTCCTAACCCACAATTTTTCAAAATTGGTGTTTCTAAATTACAATTTATTTAAAACAAAATAAATTTTGACGCAAAACCGGTCTATCCCTAGTTTCAGCGATAGATAACAAAAGATGGCTTTGTAAACATTATTTTCGCGCGTATTGTTTTTGCCTACGAAGCAGTGTAAAACTAAATTGTAAACCTCGATATCTCCATACTAACTATGGTAAGCTTAGGCCACTTTTGCACTGACGACTTCATATAATAGTTGTCCCATCATGGTGGTAGGACCTCTTGTGAGTCCGCACGGGTAGGTACCACCGCCCCGCCTATTTCTGCCGTGAAGTAGTAATGCGTTTCGGTTTGAAGGGTGGGGCAGCCGTTGTGACTATACTGAGACCTTAGAACTATATCTCAAGGTGTGTGGCGCATTTACGTTGTAGATGTCTATGGGCTCCAGTAACCACTTAACATCAAGTGGGCTGTGAGCTCGTCCACACAGCTAAGCAATAAAAATAAAAAAAAAAAAAAAAAAAATTTAACCCAGTACGTATGTTTGCTTGTGACCGGAAAAAACCGGCCTTAAATTTAAAAAAAAAGTAACTTGTAGCTCATGTTTCTTCGAAGTCAGAATGAACTGAAAGTTGTCGTGGTCTAAAGGATAAGCGTCCGGTGCATTCGTGTTGAGCGATGCACCGGTGTTCGAATCCCAGGCGGGTACCAATTTTTCTAATGAAATACGTACTCAACAAATGTTCACGATTGACTTCCACGGTGAAGGAATAACATCGTGTAATAAAAAAACCAAAACCCGCAAATTTTAATTTGAGTAATTACTGGTGGTTAGGACCTCTTGTGAGTTCGCACGGGTTTGGACGGTTCGAAGTGTGGGGCAGCTGTTGTAACTATACTTGAGACCTTAGAACTTATATCTCAAGGTTGGTGGCGCATTTACGTCGTAGATGGCTATGTGCTCCAGTAACCACTTAACACCAGGTGGGCTGTGAGCTCGTCCACTCATCTAAGCAATAAAAAAAAAAGAACTAACGATTAATTATAAATTATGAAAGTTATGAGAGTGACAATATTGTGAGATTATTCGGCTTGCACAAAGACTCCGTCCTGGAGATTCATACGTTATTAGCGTAGGTACGTGAGTGCGCTGACGTATTTTAAATTCACGCTATCAACCCCGAGATGTCCTCGTCGAGGACGTGACTCCCACACAATTTGCACTCGCACATAAAATTTCCACTCCGCCATCCCCGTTTTTACTGTTTCATTCACGCGTGCGTATATTTTTCAGCTAAACTTATCAACGTGTCGTTCGTTGGTCACGTGTTTGGGGTTCGGAACGGTTCACGTGTTCTTTAAAGCTGGATTGTAAAATAATTTGTAAACTAGTGACAGCGATAAATCAAACGTGTTTTATAAAATGTTTTTGATTCATTTTACTGGTGGTAGGACCTCTTGTGAGTCCGCGCGGGTAGGCACCACCACCCCGCCTATTTCTGCCGTGAAGCAGCAATGCGTTTCGATTTGAAGGGTGGGGCAGCCGTTGTAACTATACTGAGACCTTAGAACTTTCATCTCAAGGTGGGTGGCGCATTTACGTTTTAGATGTCTATGGGCTCCAGTAACCACTTAACACCAGGTGGGCTGTGAGCTCGTCCACCCATCTAAGCAATAAATAAAAAATCAAGATTGAATCTATTAAACTCGATGATCGCACAAAGATTCTAATCATATCTCCGTTTTCGTGAATGTTTCGAATTTAAAATCGAATTGAGGTCCTTCTTTTTTTTTTTTTTTCGGAATAATTCCGCGGGACGGTCTTCAAGCCAACGTGTTTCGCTACAAATTGCACTTAGAAAACGTAGGTACGTTATCAGAATAACAATGGTTGCTTGCGACTTATCGCCGCCCGATAAAAATGTCCACTGAAAACACACCGTGTCAACGACCTCACGATCCCCATCCTTTATCGCGATGAGAAACTGGAGCGAAAAGTCGATTTGAAGTCATGCTACTGTGAAGAATCGTTGGCTAAAAAAATTCGATCGCGTTTAGTTTATGATTTTTTACATAGATGTCGCTACATGCAACTATTCGACCTTGTTTTCTATTATACATTCTCTCTACTTTACAACAATCTCTGGTCTGTATTTCTAAAGAATTTTTAGCTCATATCAAAACACAACAATGATCCATGCTGTGCATGTGTGACCCTAAGTGTTAGTTGAAGAAATCTGATCTTCGGTCAATTTAATTATTGATCGCTTGAATTTAAAAATTGGTGATTTTTTTCTTACTTAAATAATCAAAAAGTAACCGAAATAGATTGCATAAGATCTATATATTAATACGTGAAGCAAAAACTTTGTATCCCTTTTTACGAAAATTGCGCGGACGAGGGAGTATGAAATTTTCCACACTTATAGAGAATATAGAGAAGAAGTGCACAATGCTAATATTTTTTTAAAATAACGCATAAAAGATACATTAAATCGATAAAGAAAACATTACACACACTACATACCATGTATTTGACGCACAAACGCATGCATACTATTTATTGTCAAACTTTTGTTCTTGACGTCTGTTGTCAAATTGAGAATAGATTAAATGTGATTTGTCTTTGTTAATATTTTTATAGTGTAGTCTTGGCGAAATTTGTGATTATAGAAGTATAACATACAATCATAATAGTGTACAAACTTACAACTCCAATTAATTATAGTCGAATTTCGACTACTACGGGACTTCTAGTATTGGTAAATCGTTAAATATTTAGCAACAAATGAGCCTTCAGGTCGTCTGACGTCAATAAACGAAAACATTGAGATGAATATCTTGAAGGGGAGTAAGTAACATGGAGGTTATTGAATGGAAACTTTAGCCGCGTTACCGCACACATAATCCTGAACGATGGCCATTATAATTACTTAGATAAAACGAATGGTTTCGGTTAACTTCCTTTACTGAAAATAAAGTAATCACTAACAATTAACTTTATGGTCTATTAAGTCGTTTTGCGAATTTCCGTTTGCTATTTCGCTCCGGTGTTCGAATTACAAATGTTGTTTCTATTTCTGAAAGAGAAACCAAATTAGATTAGGCTTCTTTAGGAATTAAACTAGAGGCGTGTTTTGTGATGCCTGCGTTTTTCTTGGTATAGATGATTTTTTTAAATAAAATGCTCCCACTGGTGGTAGGACCTCTTGTGAGTCCGCCCGGGTAGGTACCACCACCCTGCCTATTTCTGCCGTGAAGCAGTAATGCGTTTCGATTTGAAGGGCGGGGCAGCCGTTGTAACTTTACTGAGACCTTAGAACTCATATCTCAAGGTGGTTGGCGCATTTACGTTGTAAATGTCTATGGGCTCCAGTAATCACTTAACACCAGGTGGACTGTGAGCTGGTCCATCCATATTAGCAATAAAAGAAGCTACGGAAGGAGACTATGTTGATTTTTCCGTTATTTAAGGGGTAAAGCTGAGATGTCAAAACGTAAGTGACATCCCCGACCCAGACAATGGGGCAACGAACAGCCGCTCTCGTCCTAGACATGTCCTTTCGGATCCTCTGCTTTTAGGCATTTCAAGCACCGGTCATCGCTCTTGTCGAATGCGAGGACGAAGATGACGCGTAACTTGAATCATAAATACAACCCACTGAGTTTGTCGCCGGATCTTCTCAGTTGGTCGCGATTACGATCCGGTGGTAGATTCAACAAAGCACGCCTGGTATAGCCTGAGATGCCTTGATAGCCTTGAGATATAAGATTTCCCCTACTCCGTGCGTCGTATTCCTCAATGCTGATGGTCGTGACCTTTACGGAGTACTTTTGTTAGGACTATGTTCCTCCATTCTTTCCTGTCCTCCGAGTAGTGGATAGCGACATTCATGCCGCGTCTTAATCTGATCGGATCAGCGCATGGGACTTCGCCCCCTAGGCCTCTTTCCTTCCACTTTACCGATGATGAGAAGTCCATCGAGATTGTCACTCTTTTTCCTCGACTTTAAAAAAAGTCAAAAACTAAAATCGAATAAATCGTCACATATTAACGTATATAATCGTTTATCACGTTGCCAATGTTAAAAGAGTTCAAGTTTATCGCGGTGTCTTGCCGGAAACGCTTTTATCGCACTGAAATATAATTAATATGTTAAAATTAAAACAAAATACTATGCCAATAAAAATGTATTTAGATCAAATAAAATGTAAAAATCAAAATTCATAATGGTATGAATTAATTATACATACATAAGAATTTATATCTTATCACTGACATAGTGATTATTTAACTTACAAATATATCAGTCATATAAATATCTATCTCAAACAAAGACCCTAACTTCTCATCAGACACATAATAATCATTCTCAGTGGGTCGCGTTTCCGATCCGGTGGTAGATTCTGCGAAGCACTGCTCTTGCTAGGGTTCGTGTTAGCAACATCGGCAGGTTTGAGCCCCGTGAGCTCACCTACTAGCCCGGTGACGCTGACATAGTCTCTCTAGTCTATACCGTCGGAATTAAAAAAATTATATATATTGAAAGAATACGTCATTACAATCTATTTCCGTGACAAAGATGTCTGTAGCACACTCCTTTTTATAAAATCGAATACAATAGGTACATATCCAGATTAATTGTAAACTTTCCACAGCTATCTATATCCATAATGAATTAATCAATAGGTGACACAGAAAATCGACAATTATCATTCTCGAATCTTTTCGTCAACTGATATTTTTTTTAGTTATGATTTTATTGTTGAATGTTCGTATTATAAATATAAATTTTTAGAAACAGTCAATTGATTTTTAAAACAGCAGTAAAGTATCGTTTTCTCTTCGTGTTCGTCAATCAATTTCGTTATTCTTTTATTTGGTGAAAAAAAAATTATACCCTGTATTTATTTCTCTTAAAAATATCAATAAGAAAATAAAAGAGTAATTAATACATTGAAAGAATCTAAATCTTAAGTCGGTGGTGATTATGGTCGAATTTCGATCAATGAGCGAAAGCTAGTCTTAATAATATCGAGAGTACGACTCATTTGTTGTTATAGGTCACAAACTGTATTCAACATGGTAAATACCCTGAATTACTATTTGGAACAGTTACCATTCTAAACAAAAATGCTATTCTTGTTGTGTAAGGGATTGAGTTCTTTATCTACGTCACACGAAAAAGTACAAACGTTAAATATAACGAAATTATCAATTATCTTCTTCTTCTATCTTCTATATATATATAAAAATGAATTGCTGTTCGTTAGTCTCGCTAAAACTCGAGAACGGCTGGACCGATTGGGCTAATTTTGGTCTTGAATTATTTGTGGAAGTCCAGAGAAGGTTTAAAAAGTAAATAAATATGAAAATGCTCGGAATTAAATAAAAACAACAATTTTGTTTTTCCTTTTATGTGTCCCCCGTCGAATGGATTTCTTTTGTTTGTTTTAAGTTTATTTAATACAAAAGCTTAGGTCTTTTATTTATCGATTGAGGCACTACGAAGTCTGCCGGGTCAGCTAGTTAGTCTCTTCAATATAATACGTAGTAAGCTTTGTTTATGATTCTTACCAAGCTTTTTGGTTTGAATAAAAATAACTTCAACGTGTTTATCCAGTTATTTTAATTATTGAAATTGTTAATTGTCTCAATCAATTATTACGTGTAAAAGAGATGAAGAGATATAACGTTTTTTTTATTAGCTTTGTCGATCAACATGCCACGTTGAAAATGATCTCTAAGAAAAGGAGAATAAGGTTCAGTTATCCTAAAATTTATTAGCGTCATACAAAACGCCCATTTCTACTTCTTACAAGTTTCAATAGTAAATTCAGTATTCGGTTCTTCTCAAACACTTCTCACCGACTATTTTCTCGTACGAAAAATTAAACAAACTGGGATAAATATGGGCGCTTTTGATATAAAGGAGATTGTGGGTTCGATCCTATAATTATTGTCGATATTTTTTCAAGATACATTCGTATTTCATGAAGTGGCTAGAATATCTTTTTTGCAACGCAAATCTTTCAATAAAACTTTTATTTCAAAGTAAACATCATAGAAAGCGTCATCGCTGTGGCGTATTCGGAAACTTTCACCGCATTCCCGCGCCTCTTTGTTTCGAAGCGGATACATCATTAATAAGTTATGTTTATCGACGCGACAGTTCGATATAACCATGTTTGCTTATCGTCGTTTTTTTTACGTTACTTAGTTTTTTGCGTGTGTCTTCAGAAGTGTCCCTGTGTTCTGAATATTAATGAGAAAGTAAGCGTTGCTGTCACATATTTCGGGTCTACGTTCTGTATATGTAAAATTTTATGATTTGTTTATGTTTACATTCATAATTATTGTTTGCATCTAAAATTTATTATGAGAAGATAATTCAATAACAAAAAAATCACGAGCATTTATTTTTCAATTTTTTTATTAGCGCCTATAAGAACACTGATAGGCTGCTCTAAATAGTTTTGGACAGTCATTTTAATTCAATAAACTACGCGAGGCCTTTGAGATTTGGAGCCTATAATTACTCGTAAAACCGTCTTTCGGCAGCAATGTATACTGAATTAGTAAAAAATATACTAGCCTTCAGCCACTTGCAGCTCACGGAAGATAAACAATTGCGAGGTTTTTATTTCTTGTATTGGTCAGGTTCAATTATAGAAACTACATTGAATGAAAATAATCACAACGCGCACTTTTTTACAAAGACTAATCGACAATAATACTGGCCTGTACAAAACGTCGGGTGATTTTGTATTTTTTCTTTTTTCCTACCTATGCTGATAGCCTTGAGAGGCTATATCAGCGTTACCCTAGCGTGTAGGTGAGCTCTCGGGGCTCAAACCAGGAGGTGTTGCTAACACTGGCCCTAGCAAGAGCAGTGCTTCGCCGAATCCACCACCGGATCGGAAACGCGACTAACTGAGAAGATCCGGCGAGAAACTCAGTGGACTGTGTCTATGGGTTAGTTTACTCGCCGAACCCTTGGTCGCAAGCAACGGGTTCGACGAGAACGGTGACCGGTGTCAGGTGCGATGACGTAGGCGTCATACGATGAGGGTTTGCGTCTGCGTTTAGTCGTGTGCGAGTATTTACCTACTTGCTACCCTACCTACGAACGGATGATGGGAAGTAATAGTTGACTCCAGGCGAACTTTTACGGTGGGCGGCACGGCTTCGCTCTGCCCCTAGCATTGCTGAAGTGCATGGGTGACGGCAACCACTCACCATCAGGTGGGCCGTATGCTCGTCTGTCTACAAGTGCAATAAAAAAAAAGAACTGATTATTAGTTTTGGTTTCAGTACAAATTTAACAATCTCGTACTCTCTTGCCTTTTAATTTTCTCAATGCAACGACGAGTATGACATTTCGATATTAATTTAATACTTTTATATCTTAGAGGTTCCCAAATTTTGTTATTGAGTTCAACACGTGCTGAGCCTTTTTTTTTCTTCATAAAAACTCACCGAAAAATTCTCAACACGTGCATAGTTACTTTAAAGCATTCTGCGAACAGCAAAGATAATCTAATCTATCTATATATATAAAAATGAATTGCTGTTCGTTAGTTTCGCTAAAACTCGAGAACGGCTGGACCGATTTGGCTAATTTTGGTCTTGAATTATTCGTGGAAGTCCAGAGAAGGTTTAAAAGTTAGATAAATATGAAAATGCTCGGAATTAAATAAAAATTGTTATTTTGCTTTTCCTTTGATGTATCCCCGTCGGACGGATTGTTTGTTTTAAGTTTATATCATACAAAAGTTTAGGTCTTTTATTTATCGATTGAGGCACTACGAAGTCTGCCGGGTCAGCTAATATGTTGATAATTCTCGAACTCTAGAGAATACTGATTTATAATACGCGGACGTATTTAAATTGTTCGGATTGCGATTATGTAAGTCAGTGTGTGTGTGGTCCTCAAACTGGTCATTAATGTGTCGCTGTTTAGGGGTTGCGTAACTGGTATTAATACTCTTTATCTTTATTAACGTCTTATTAAATGTCCGTTACGTAAAATATTCCGGTTTTTAAATGTGCATTATTGTTTACGTAATGTGTCGAACCATCCGATTTACGAAATTTTAATCCTACATCCTACGTACAATCAATATCAATGAACACATGAACATAGTATCGCGCTTATTTTGTTTAGTATTGCGTTTAGACAAATCAGACTTTACAGGTCTTTTAAATATACATTTTTTGTTTTCGTAAATTTGTTTGCTTGAGTGTCTCACAAAATCAACTTTAAAAAAAAATGAATGCTTTGATCATGGGTGGACGAGCTCACAGCGCACTTGGTGTTAAGTGGTTACGGAGCCCATAGACATCTACAACGTAAATGCGCCACCTACCTTGAGACATAAGTTCTAAGGTCTCAGTATAGTTACAACGGCTGCCCCACCCTTCAAACCGAAACGCATTACTGCTTCACGGCGGAAATAGGTAGGGTGGTGGTACCTACCCGTGCGGACTTACAAGAGGTCCTACCACCAGTAATTCAACTTGAATGATCTAGCATGTTGTGAATTGGGATTTAATACGACACGTTTGTCACTAAATCGAGAGTAAGGCGATTTTTAATGCTCATTAATATTTGAACGATGTGTAAATTTGTTATCAGGTACGACAAGTGGGACCGGGACAGGGGCGGGGGCGGAGGCGCGGGCGGCGCGACCGGCGGCTCGTGGGCGGGCCGCGACCGCGAGCGCGACCGCGAACGAGAGCGGCAGGCTCGCGCGAACCAGATGTCGCAGGCGCATGCCGCCGAGCCGGACGCCTCCTCGCTGTTCTCGGCGCCCATCAGGGTGAGTCCTTCCAACCCTAACTTTCTTATCTATACTATAATATATAAATCTACAGTGGTTTTTACGGATGTTCCGTTATAACTACTGAACCATGCATCCGATTGACTTGAAACTTGGTATCCATGTAGAAAATACACGTGCTTAATGGATAGGCTTAATCTATACATATTAATAAAATTGGAGTGTCTGTTTGTAATATTGAAATAACCGCTTTTTACTACATGCATATGAATATATATACGGTACATACACCAAAATAACATTTTTTACAATTTTTGTCTGTCTGTCTGTTTGTTCCGGCTAATCTCTGGAACAGCTGGACCGATTTTGACGGGACTTTCACTGACAGGTAGCTGATGGTATAAGGAGTAACTTAGGCTACTTTTTTTAGACTAGCTTCGCCCCGCGGCGTCACCCGGGGTACGACAATAACCGCTGGTAACATCGCGGGACTCTACTATTTCAATAATAATTCAATAATAAAATTTAATGTTTCCGAAGCGAAGCGAGGGCGGGTCGCTATAAAAAATAAAACACGCGATGTAAAGAGTAGTACATTTTTTTTTTCGTTATTGCTTGAATGGGCGAGCTCACAGCCCATCTGGTGTTAGGTGGTTACTGGAGCCCATAGACATCTACAACGTAAATGGGCCATCCATCTTGAGATATAAGTACTAAGGTCTCAAGTATAGTTATACCGGCTGCCCTACCCTTCAAACCGAAACGCATTACTGCTTCACGGCAGAAATAGACAGGGCGGTGGTGCCGATACGTGCGGACTCACAAGAGGTCCTACCACCAGTAAAATGCAAAAAAAGTGTTTCAAATAAAGTACTTCCTTAAAGAAATAGAAGTTCCAAAAATCTTCATCGCGCTATTCAAATGGAAACGTACACTTAACTTGAATTATTGTGGAGTCAACGGTTGCGGAGTTACTAAAATTCAGACATTCCCTATTTGAAGAGGCCACAGACCGCACCGGCGCGGCTCTCGGTTCAATTATTAAAAAACTTACACAGCAAAGGATTCGCTTTGAACGGCCCAAATGAATATTTACCGGATCATCGTTACGTTCGTTTACTTTGTAACAAGTTCGACGTTCGTATGACGCGCGTTAGCTACCTTCTCTCCGAAATTGTACGTTCTGTTATGGGAATTTACTCTGAGGTCGTTTTAAAAAAAGGAAACTTTTAGGATACGAACTATTTATTTGATTTACACAATATGGATGATAGCCCTCAGAGCAATCCCGGCAGCCGCACCCGTACTCTAAGTCAGTTCACTCTCTACTGACTGTTCTCCGGTCTCCTCTGAAGTCTCTACCTCGGACCGTCTAGTCAGCGGTTCGAGGATATCAGCATTTTAGGGTTCAGTACAGAGATATATTATAACAGTTCGAATACATTGCGTGTTTACGAGTTTACTTCGTGTGAGATCACGTGTTTTTGTGCCCCGTTTGTGGCTTGATGATATTATGGTACTCGCAAAACAGAGCGATCAAGGTAATTTTTTTTTTTTTTTTATAAAGTCTTTTCCGACGTCTCGAGCACTTTTAAGTTTTTGTGGTCACGGACGACGAAGTTGTTGTTAATCGTCCATATTTTACAGTTGTTTAGCACAATAAAAAAAACTTGATTTTCAATCGTAAAAATAGTAAACATGTTTTATCATTATAAATTACTGATATTATTGTAATTAGAGTCCCTTAAGAATAGCGACGCCCGTTTTTTTTTAAAGGCTAGTCGGCTTCTAATACTGTCTAATAGTGAATAATCTCCTCAGAAAAACTGGTACCTGTCTACGAGATTTCGTACACTGGAATTGTTGCATCGCTTGATACTTGATATTCGCACCTGGCGCCTTTAGATCACGAAGACTTTAAAATTGTAGTGGCCACAATGGTCGAGCTCACAATCTACACGGGCTTAAGCGACAACTGGAGAGAATAAATACCAATCGGGAATCGTAGAAAACATAATTGTAAACAGACATGCTTTAACAAAAACCGACTTCGAATAGAAAAAATAGATATTCGAAAACAAATTAATATACACTAAAAACAATAATTATCGAAATCGGTTGGCGTGTGGTGAGTTATTGAGTTATTCATCTATTTGTCACGCACGTACTTGATGCAAATTTAAGACTTAAATACCTATATGTTTTTCTCATGGATACCATTATCAAAACGTGGGACCACACGTGAAGCGTCAGCTTTCTAATAAAAAAAGAATCATCAAAATCGATTCACCCAGTCAAAAGTTGTGAGGTAACAAACATAAAAAAAAAAACATACAGTCGAATTGAGAACCTCCTCCTTTTTTGAGGTCGGTTAAAAAAGACCAATCAACAGCCCTGTATAACGTTAAGTATATGAAAACGCTGCCAAAGTGAACACTGATCAAGTTATACAACATTAATACGACGGTAAACATGTTATTAACCACATTGTTTGCCCCGTACTTGTTTGATTAATTGATCGCATTGTTTGTTTGTTACCTACGCTTTGAGCTCTTATTAATCTCGTTTCACGTGCAGTCGCATTAAATGACTTGGCTCAAGTTTACGTTGCATTCCTAATTGCGAGGCGGACTACTTTGTAAGAGTTGTGTCTATTGCTCATCGCGTGGAATAGTTACTTTGGCATAACGCTAAATTTTACTCCCCACTTCATTTACCGTAGAAAGTGAAAATATTTTTGAATTGTAGAATGTTGAGGAGCTATTTAAACTCTTATTTTGAAACATTGTTTATTGGTGCTCCACTTGTTTTGGTCTTAGCGTGATGTTATATAGCCTATATATAACCTTCCTCAATAAATGGGCTATAAAACAGTGAAAGAATTTTTAAAATCGGACCAGTAGATTCTGAGATTAGCGCGTTCAAACATACAAAATCTTCAGCTTTATAATATTAGTATAGATAAAGTACGAAGAAAAATTTACAACGCAACGTTTTTTTGATCCGTGATTCTGCCGTCTGATGGTTGTTGAGAAGAGACAAGCTCATTAGATCATCCTTTGTAATTTATTGTCTGATTACATTATATTAGTGCTAGAGCTCTAATAACGTATCTACCCTAACCGACGCCATCTAGGCGGGCTCCGGATACCTTGCCGAACGAAGAGGGCTGGTGCTCGTGACGCCGACGACTGCCGGTCCGGCGTCCCGAGGGGGAGGGTGATGGAAGAGATGTGCTCCGCACTAAACGCTTCACTCTCCCGCCTTTGCTTTTCATTCGTTCTGTCTCATGCGAGGTTCGGACGTGGGTTGTTGAGCGACAGGAGATTTTAGTCGGTTCAACTCCGACATGCCCAGTGGAGGGCGGGAGTCCGACGATATCCTCTTGACCCAAAAAAAGGTTCCAATAACGTGCTGCAAATTTAAGTGCTTAAATAATAGTTTTGATGTATTACGAGGAGATTTTGCACGTTTATCAGTGCCTTTGAGTATTATTTCCTCGCCAATAACGGAATAGAAACTTCGGGTAACATGAAGGTCTTTACATAAAAGCTCGAAGACATAGATAAACAATTGAACGAATTCTCTCTTCGACCATTCCATTTTGTTCATCACTCCCGTCTGAACTCTAGAGTATGTTTAGATATTCAGGGGAAGCTGGAAATGCCTCTACGGGCCACAAGCAATCCAGAAAGAAAACTCTTAACTAGATGACTTGACGTTTGTGTAATGTGGTTATTGGAACTCATAGGCATAATAACATACATACATACGTCGCCTCTCGCCTTCAAAAATCGAAATCTTAATCGTGCAGTATAACTGATGTCCCATTTATGAAATTGGAATGCCAAAGTCCTCCGTTCTTCTAATGGGCAGCACAATTGTACTGATCCGTTAACCCTCAGACACAGCCCACCGAGTTTCTCGCCGGATCTTCTCAGTGGGTCGCGTTTCCGATCCGGTGGTAGATTCTGCGAAGCACGGCTCTTGCTAGGGTTCGTGCTAGCAATGTGGTCAGATTCGAGGCCCGTGAGCTCACCTACTAATTAAGGTTGCGCTGATATAGCCTCTCAAGGCTCTCAGCTTAGGTAGGAAAAAAAAACTGGTCCGTAAGCGACTCAATCGATGTCCTGCCTCCGGCAAGAAACACTATTAGAATTCTATTAGTGTGAGTGGCATCAATCACAGCGTGTTTCCATTAATTCACTCATCTTACGCGCTCTTGTAACGGCTAAGATAATATAAATCGACCTTTAATTCGACCTCGGGAAAACTAAAGATTGCGTTTGTCTATATCTTATTTATTTTATCTTATCTTATTGCGTTTGGGTTATTTGAATACTGGATAAATGTTGATGGCTGTGAAGATTAGCAGCTCTGTTTTTTAATTGCGTTAGTGGGTGTTTGGAAAGTTTGAATTTTTTCATTTTTGAGGATCGTGACTGTTCTGTAGGCTTCTCATTGTTACTTTCCACATACTTCTATCTTTTGCCTGATGGAGAGTTTCGTGGTATACTTGAATAATACTAATGCCCAAATACAACAAGCGTGTTACCAAACTTCAATTGTATATTTATGTTTCATAGGTATTTTAAGTATGTTTTATAGGTAAATTGTTTATTTTTATTTATGTGTAAAGAAACAAAATTATTATTACCTTACATTGTGTATTTGTAGGTATATTTATAAATGTACCTAGTCAGGTCATAAATTCTGTCACATGTTTAATGTAAAATAATTGAAACAAGTTTATTCATTATGTAACCATTCATATACCAAAATGAACTTAACAAAACATAGATTCTTATGACACTAAAGTTTATTCAAAATGACCTCCGTGATTTTGAATACAGGCCTTCAATCTGCGCGGCCAGTCGTCTATCGCAGCACGAACGAGGTCCATGTCAATATCGGCGGCTGCCTTAATCAAGGATGTCTTGAGTGACTCCAAATTGGGATGAGGCTTTGAGCACGCCTTTTCCTCCAAGTGTTGCCATATGTTGTAATCTAACGGATTCAAATCTGGACTGGAGGAGGGCCAGTCTTCGTGCCGGATGAAGTCGATTTCACGAGCCGCCAGCCAGTCTTGTGTGCTCTTCGCTCTATGAGCTGGCGCCGAATCTTGTTGGAATACCCAGTGCCTGTTATTGAACATGGTATGAGAAACAGGTTCCACAAGGTTCGTCAGGACTGTATTTTGATACACAACTGCATTCGTTTTTACACCTTTCTCACAAAAATGTACCTCGGTTAAGTCCCAATAAGAAACTCCCAACCATACCATGAGCGAGGATGGAAAATGACCTCGTTGGACACGCGGAATACGGTTGCTCGCTTCTTCACTACTGTGTACCTTATCATTTTGTTTGTTGTAGCTCTCTTCTACGGTAAAAATTTTTTCATCCGAAAAAAGAATTTCTCGATATTTTTTTCCCGCGTACCGCTTCAACAAAGCGGGGCATCTCTTCAGTCTCAGGTCCATTAGACGAGCATTCAAACGATGTCCTGTTTTTCTTCGATATGCCCGAAGCCCTAAGTCTTCATTTAACACTCTTTTCACCGTGGTTCTGCTTAACCCCATCTGAAGGGCCAACAGTTTCTGCTTACGTTTGGGATTTCTTTGAATTCGCGCCTTCACAGCTTTTATCACTGCTGGAGTCCTAACAGACCGAGGGCGACCACTTCTTGACCTGTCATCTACACTAGAGTCTTCATTGTATCGTTTGATGGTACGATAAACGAATATTTTGCTTATATTCAAATTTTTCAGTATGTTAAAAATTTGAATTGGCGTGTAACCGCAACGATGCAACGCAATAACTGCAACACGGTCTTCTTTAAGCGTCCACTCCATATTTAAAAATGAGTAAAATTCTAAAAGTATACATTTTTATTTTCATGAACAATTCGAAATTCGAATTCAATAAACTTTTTTGTGGCCAGCATTCTAAAAGAAAAGTTTTTACTGTGTGACAATACTTATGACCTGACTAGTTATATATGTAAGGAATTGTCTATGTGTGTATGTGTATATATTTCAATAGATTGATATACCGACTGTAATTAATTCGTTTCCAAATTATTCTTTTCCACCTGTTGGTTGTCTAGAAGGGATCGTTCTTAGCGATAAGACCGTCAATTGTAAAAATTTTTTGTATTTAATGTTTCGCATTGTCTTTTTTTTTTTTGGTGTACAATAAAGAATTCTCTCTCTCTCTCTCTCTCAAACGGTTCGAACCTTGCGAACTTACCTGTTCCGTATAGATAGATACATCAAATAACCTTGTCGATATCAATGAAACGTCCAGTTTAATCAGACCTATGATAGCGAAACCGTCGCTTCGTCGTGCTTTACAGATAAACAAAACGACGCGGATCAAATTAATTTTGTCGTCTACATCCAATGTCAAGCGGGTTCGAGGTCGCCACTCTGTTTACGTTATACGTAGGTAATTACGGTTCATGCGAAGCGTCGAGTCGTGATGTAAATTGTTCGCAAAATGCTTCTAAAACATTCGGATGCTCGTCGGTATTGAGATAATGAGCGTCCCGTTGTTTAGAAACGGGTACGATTCTCGCACAGTCTTATGTTGCCGAATGGAGAGATTAAACTTTAGAGATTTTACTGGTGGTAGGACCTCTTGTGAGTCCGCGCGGGTAGGTACCACCACCCCGCCTATTTCTGCCGTGAAGCAGTAATGCGTTTCGGTTTGAAGGGCGGGGCAGCCGTTGTAACTATTCTTGAGGCCTTAGAACTTATATCTCAAGGTGGGTGGCGCATTTACGTTGTAGATGTCTATGGGCTCCAGTAACCACTTAGAACCAGGTGGGCTGTGAGCTCGTCCACCCATCTATAGTTACAACGGCTGCCCCACCCTTTAAACCATCTAATCAATAAATAAAAAATAAAAAATAAATCAGACTACTCCGTACCTCACTAGTTGATGTATAAAGTAACCACGTCAGATATTAGGAAACTGTTTATGAGTTATTTCGTTTTGTTTGAGCCGGTTACTTGCATACGCGACCTCGTTCAATGCAGACACGTGTATACGGAAAACCAAATGTAATTAGATCCGCCCCGCACCCCTCGTCTATTAACCGTACAGATCTCGGAGGGGATATCATTTGTGGCTAGCTAGAGCATTTATGTTGGACGTCCCTGACTTAAGTGTACGAATTTCGAATATATTGTTCACTTCATTAAGCACACTATTCTGTTCTTCTTCAGTTTATGAATGAGATTATTGCACTGCGATTTAAGTTTCATATCGAGGGATGAATGATAATGATTTGGTCTAAGTAGTATTTCACTTAATACGCGACGTTTATATTGTAATTAAAGATGCATTTTATTGTTTAACTAGCGACCCGCCCTCGCTTCGCTTCGGAAACTGTAATTTATTATTGATTTCTCCACTATTTAATGGATGTTATTATACATATAAACCTTCCTCTTCAATCACTCTATCTATTAAAAAAAACCGCATCAAAATCCGTTGCGTAGTTTTAAAGATTTAAGCATACATAAGGACAGACAGATATAGGGACAGAGAAAGCGACTTTGTTTTATACTATGTAGTGATTAGTATCATCAGTTCGATCTATTTAGTCGAACTTTTAGTTATATTTCAGTCAGTTCAGTTATATTTTTTGTGATTTAAATGTTGGTTGATAGCATTTTTTTTTATCATTCGCCTCTGCTACGTTTCCGGCGACAATGACCTTCATTTATGTTAGGAAGTATATTTTTTATTTAAATTTATTAAATTAAGTTACGTATTTTTATATATATTTATATTTATTCAAGCCTCTTAAAATACAAACACGTACAAGAATTCTTAACACTAGTATAATAATATACATGGCTTTTTTATGAGGTATACATTAACAATATTCCCTGACTTTTATGCTAGGAAAACCTGTGTTACAAAAGTCAGTGGTTCAGTGCTAGGTCACCAGGTAAAGTAAGTTAGTTAACCAGGAAGAGCCATCTGTAAGAATATAGTACGTACGTGTGTGTGTGTGTGTGTGTGTGTGTGTGTGTGTGTGTGTGTGTGTGTGTGTGTGTGTGTGCGCGTGTGTGCGTGGGCGTGTGTGCGTGGGCGTGTGTGCGTGTGCGTGTGTGTGAGTGTGCGTGTGCGTTTGCGTGTACGTGTGTGCGTGCGTGTGTGCGCGTGTGTGTGTGTGCTTGTGTGTGTGTGCTTGTGTGTGTGTGTGTGTGTGTGTGCGTGGGTGTGTGTATGTTATTGTTAGCAATTTCAAGTTCAACTATTAAGCGACTATTCCGTTTTCTCTTAGCCATAGAATATTAGACCAGAACGTTAAAAGAAGAGCAGGCACATACGCACTAAAGAGTGCTTTGGTCATACATTTCTATTGTATCAATCTCACGGTCCAACTTTATACAAGAGTACAAAGACATAGCATTCTTTGATGCTCACCTAGTCTCAACCTGAGCTCATAGTCGTCACAAGGCGAATTCCACCGCCCACCTGAAGATATGATATCTATGTGTCGATTAGACTATTTTTCTCATCTCCTTCGACCACCGTAACTGTAAAGTTATCAAAACGTCTGATTAAAATATGCGAAAATAAACACGAAATTAAATCGTACAAACTGTCGGTCAATGCGTCTCGCGAAAATATTAATTTGTATGTTTATTTATTTATACTAGAGGTCCCGCAGTAGTCGAAATTCGACTATAATTAATTGGAATTGTAAGTTTGTACACTATTATGATTATATTTTACACTTCTATGATCACAAATTTCCCCAAAACTACACTATAAAAATATTAACAAAAACAAACAATATTTAATCTCAATTTGACAACAGACGTCAAAAACAAAAGTTTGACAATAAATAGTATGCATGCGTGTGTGCGTCAAATACATGATGTGTAGTGTGTGTAATGTTTTCTTTATTGATTTAATGTATCTTTTATGCATTATTTTAAAAAAAAAATTAGCATTATGCTCTTCTTCTCTATATTCTCTGTAAGTGTGGAAAATTTCATACTCCTCCGTCCGCGCAATATTCGTAAAAAGGGATACAAAGTTTTTGCTTCACGTATTAATATATAGATTCAACCCCGAGTATGATTAGCGTTTACTTTGCAAAATGAAACGTAATTCCGGATCTATTAAGGATATCCTTTCGCGTTGTCGTCGTTACATGTAAATACATACTTGAACACATCGATAGCTACAAGGAAAATGTTATCTCAATCTCAATGATTTTTTGAAATAATAATTCGAAAATGACCGGGATTTTCTATAAAAGCGTATTGTTTTTGTTTTTTTAAACTATTATTTATTTTTCATTTTTTTGGGTGAATGTCAATTTTTTAAATATTTTTTTTAATATAGAATTGTCATCGGTCCTTAATAAGTATGCCAAATTTCGAGTTAATATCCGACGTTTTGAAGGGGGTCAAAATCATGTTCAAAGATTCCGTTACACACCAACATAAGTACGTCTGAAGCTAATAAAAGCGTATTAAAAAAAATGCATTACGCGAAAGTTAACAGAAACGATATCAATTATAACTAACAATTCCGTAAAATGTAGAGAGACTTCATGTCTCGAGTGAATCGGGCAACGAACGCAGATAGATACCCTGCTATGCACGAGCGCGATGTTTTGTTATATCATCTAGACGCGTCTAGACGTCCTCATTACCAACCCCCCAACCCTCGACCGATGTTTCGCATTCGCAAAATATAAAACGGAAAATGTTGTTTACAATTTAGTATGATGTTTGGTTTTTGTGTGTGTGTGTGTGTGTGTTTTTTTTATATTGTTGCTACAAATGAAACTTGAATGCTATTGGATTTGCTTAATATTTATTGACTCTAAATTTCAAATATCTTTCGATCCACCGCATCAGCGTTCGCTGTCTTTCCATATAAGTGTGTGTATCCACACTTATAGTCCTTATAAGACTTATAATCCACACATACTATTACGTTTATGTATGTGGATTATAGATTAGTATTATTATTTTACAATAACGACTTTGCGTGAGAACGTTCCAGAACGTATGTTTTGATTTTTTAACTGATTTTTTAAATACATATTTAACGAGCATTAATTTGGTTCCGACGCGACGATGTGATTTACTTTTTGTTTCAAAGACCTAATTTGTGTCATACTCTTAAAGAAAACTGAACGAATTGCGGAAGAGCTTACTCTTATTAAGTTGTCACGGAGCCATTACTGCCGGTAGGCTTTTACTGTGACTATTTTTTCAGTGAAGCAGTAATGCAATTCGGTCTGAAAGTTGGGGCTCCGGTAACAACGTAACACCAGGCGGACCGTGATTTCGTCGACTCACGTAGGCAAGAAGTCATCATAACGCCAATGCCACTCGAAGCGTCAATTATATTGTATAGCATCTGTAACTCCATCAACCCGTGTTTTACTACAATTTTGCGCTAGAATTTGATATTACGGTTTCACCCACCCATATATTCAGACGTTACGGATGACGTGGTCCAATTGGCCCAGTTATCGACATCGGTTCACGGCCGAACTGGAGGAGGCACAGCCAGACCGCTATCTGTCATAGAGAACTGTATTTAAATCCCGTTTGAAGAAAGGCATGGGCCCAATTCCGCTGTTCTGTAGTACGAGAGAGAGATGACCTCTAACCAATCGATCATGTGCGTGATATATGAGGCTCCGGCTGGGTGTGAGGGCTGTAAGGATGAAATCCATCCGGAAAATAACGCCTAGCGTCACGGACGCTCTGACACTTTTATCGTTTTCCTCAACTAAACGAAACTAGAGGGTTTTGCCAGCGTAACCGGGCGAGTGTAATAATAATATACACAGGTCATAGTAGAGTTTGGTTCCCGCGGTTAACACCGAAACCGACTGGTCGTCGAGGTGATAGTCGACAACTCTACATCAGCCGTCTCGGTACTGCAGTCCCAGTCAAGCCGTCTCAAGCAGTGCCGCTGGTGTTCCAGAATACCCCGTTGGACCAGACCCAGCCTGCCGCCACCCACCTGGAGAAATTAAGTCGAAATCTCAATTGATTTATATATTATGTCTTCCCTGCCTTCAAACCGAAACGCATCACCTCCCCATGAGTGCCTAATCGCAACCTAATTGTAGTCCTAATCGTATCATCCTACCACCGGTAGTTGAAGTAAAATTTCAATAGCTGTTTATGGCAAAACTGTTCATACAAACAGATTCCAAATTGCCATAAATATGTTATAGAGAACTTTTTGTAAGTTGTAAATATCAGACGCAAAGATACACGGTAAATACTAATTTAAATGCTACAGGTTGACAGTATTCAAGTGCGTATCTAATGTAATAAAAAAAATGTCAAAGAATCATTACTAGTTGTATCTACAAAGATTACTTACTTTAGAAACTAAGTTTAAGGGTAATGTTGAGACCATAAGTCCTTGCAGCTTATCCGATAGAATTAAATTATGGAGGGAACGGCTACTTGGATTGCGATAAAGAATGGATTGCTTCAGACGATAAAGTTAGAACTTTAAATATGTAAAAAAAAAAGTACTGGGACTCATTGAGCAATAATCGCCGTCTTAATCTTCTAGAAGGAAAATCTATGAGGCGCCGGAAACAGGTAGGAAATTATTACCTACCTGGCGTGGGTTCGCGCGACACGACCCGCTAGTAAATATGCGAGTTTGTTTTGTATTATCACTTCCCATATTATTATTATTTTTTTGTAAACTAATACATAGATAAATTGCTTTCAAATGCCACGGCTACTGAAAACTTCAAAATCAATTGAGTTATCTTATTTTGTCAGTTACACCTTTGTTATTTATAAAATGGCAAATAAGAATCCTTAAAAAAAAATACGTGGCGGGATTTTTATTTCTTTAATAGGTTTTTTACATTTTTCTAATGTGATGTCTGACTGACTGAACGCCTTAAAGAAAAAAATACTAGGTCTCCTTCAGTCATTGACGCGGTCGTTCAGGTCACTGTCTCATCTACAAGTCTGCGGGTTGGGGGTTGTCACTAATAGAAAATGTTTGATACCTTGAAGGGTCATAAGGTTCATTGACATGTCAACTATAAATTAACGTATATATATTCATTCATATTCATATAGATATATGATATAAGAAATTGATATTCATATACATGAATATAGATTATATAAACAGTTAAGTGCCATTTCTCCGGTGTTTGCTGACAGGGTTTCTTTATATTTATTTGTAGCTTAGTAGCTATAATTGTCATTAGTACCTATAACCTATATGTCTGGAAGAGATCGCTTTTAGCGATAAGACCGCCTACTGTACAAATGTAAATAGTGGAAATAGTCACGATTTTTTTCTTCTTCGTAATGTTAAAATGAATACTAATTAAAGAGAAAACTGCAATACAAAATTGTTTCTACAATCCATGGTTGAAACGCAGTTGTATTCAGCGAAAGATTTCGATTCGCCATCCGGCGGCGGTGTGAACTTCCGCATCCACATAGTTTCCCGATAGCTACGAATATGTCATGGATTTGAAAAAAATTATCTCAAAAGCTTGGGTATTGGTTTGGCTTTGCCTTTTTTGAAAAAAAAAAAACAAACAAAGAAACACAAATCCCTAGTGATTATTGACACTACAACATTATTTATAAGAAGAGCATGTTAGTAATCTAAATTCTTGTAGAGTATCCGTTCTACACGACCTCTATCGATATAGTGTCATTATATTACTTACCCCATCTTGGTTCGATATTATACGACCCTTCGGCGGCCGTCCTTTTTGTACTTATCTTGCACCCTCCGTGTGAACTCTAGGGCGTTGACTCCCCGAAATAGAGATTCGGCAGGTGGAAGAAATATAGTTATATAGTCACAGCTTACTCTTTTAGTCTTTATTTTATCGTTTTTTTCTGATTCGCAACGAATATTGACAGTGTCGATGACTTAATTTTATTTTTATGTTATTTTATTTTTTAGTAATTTTTTTTATTGCTTAGAAGGATGGACGAGCTCACAGCCTACCTGGTGTTGAGTGGTTACTGGAGCCCATAGACATCTACAACGTAAATGCGCCACCCACCTTGAGATATAAGTTCTAAGGTCTCAGTATAGTTTCAACGGCTGCCCCACCCATCAAACCGAAACGCATTACTGCTTCACGGCAGAAATAGGCATGGTGGTGGTACCTACCCGTGTGGACTCACAAGAGGTCCTACCACCAGTATACGCGTATATATGCGGTTTTGAATTTTAGTGAGAGTATCCGAGTTTTCAGCTAACTAATGAATAAGGTTTAATTTTGCTCATATAACTTTGCGTTCTGGCTTGCATTGTGAACTAAAGAATCTTGATCATACATTGATTGTAAATTTGTCATTAAAGCCTGGAATCGTATGTTGGATAAGTTAATTTTGATACTTGTACTTAGATTGTATTCACTATTCAAGCTAGCAAACATAACATTTGTGTGATTGCTGTTGGTACGGTTGTATTGTAAGTAAGTATGGGTAGGTGTGATCGTTCTGATTACATCTGTCGCGAAGCAATCATGTGATCCGATACGAAGTGTTGCGCAAAAATTTTTAAAACTTTGCTAGCAACTAAATATCCGCAAGTATCTGACACGTAATAATAACGTAATTACGTTGATAGTTTTAGCTGCACAAATAGATAGATATGAATCAGGCTAATAGAAATAATGTTAATAAAATAAACCCAGAGAATTCCGAGTGAAATCTATTATTCAACTGAAAAAAGTGGAATTAAAGTATCACTCTTAACAGAAGAAAAAAACAGAAGATTCGATCAACTACTCCAACGATTTTGGCTGTATCCATAAATAATTCCCGAATACAGGAAAGCTTCGCTTCGTGGGTATTTCAAGAGGAAAGTTCCGCGAAAGTCAGAAATCATAACACTATAATCAAAGCTCTCTTAACACCGAAAGCCATTTCCTTTGATCAGATATAATTGTTTCATCAAAAGCTACGTAACGTGTTTCGTTTAAAGTAATGTTTAATAAATAAATTTTCACCGTAACATTAAATGGAAATGATTCTTGTTATTGTCTGTATTGCACCTGTTTTTTCAGAATACAAAAAATATATTAATTTAAATATTTTTTATTGCTTTTCCACGTCAAAAGTGAAGTAACGAAATTTAAAAATAGACAACTCACTGAGATTCGGTGGTAGATTTAGCGAAGCACTGGTCTTGCTTGGGCAAATGCTACTAAACTCTTTTAGGTTGAGCCCCGTGAGCTCACCTACCAGTCATGGGGAAGCCGGAATAGCTTCTCGCGGCTACTGGCAGATAGGTAGGTACAAACATTTTGCTGTGGCGGTGTAGGCTCTCCTCTTGTTCGGTGGCGAAGCCCATAGACATCACGCTTACACCGCTACCCACCACATGGCACGGACAACTTAATTTTACTATATAATAATTGTCCACTGCTAGGGATCACAAATCAAATAGCCCAGTGAGTTTCTCGCCGGATCTTCTCAGTGGATCGCGATTCCAATCCGGTGATGGATTCAGCGAAGCACTGTTCTTGCTAGGGCTAGGAAGGCTTCCTGGCCAAGCTCTGTGAGCGTGAACTACACGTCCGGTGAGGGTGATAGTTAGGGGAAAAAAACATCAAATTCAAAACCATTTATTTAAATTTGGTTAAAGATTCTAATTGAAAGCCGAAACGAACGCTATTATAATTAATAAATAATACTTCTACTCGCTGAAAATGAAAAAGTCACTCTAATTTATATAAATCTAAATAAAGGAAATAAGTCGTCGATGTCTTAAGGATAACACGCCCGCCGCGCCTGTTATTAATCTGTGCAAAATCTCGCAGGCAAGTAAGATTTTTTTTAAATGAAACACTCAGTCGTGTACCCCAATGACTTCCACTATGAAGGAATAACATCGTATAATATCCGCATAATAATCAAACCCGCAGAAATTGTAATTTGCGCAATAACTATACAATTGAAATATTTTCTGGTGGTAATGCGTTTCGGTATGAAGGGTGGGGCAGCAATTGTAAAGCATCACCTCTCCATGAGTGCCTAATCGCAACCTAATTGTAATCCTAATCGTGGTATCCTACCACCGGTAGTTGAAGTAAAATTTCAATAGATATCCTTAAAAAACGCTTGCGTTTCGGTTTGAAGGGTGGGGCAGCCGTTGTAACTATACTGGAAACCTTAGAACTTTATTTTTACGTCGTAGATGTCTATGGTCTCCAGTAACCACTTAACACCAGGTGGGCTGTGAGCTCGTCCACCCACCTAAGCAATAAAAAAAAAGACCTTAAGCTTCAAGAGAGTGGCGAAATTCAAGTTTCAGATGTCTATGGGTTTCATGGTTTGATTTGTTCGTGATATAGCTGTTCTAAATGTACCTTATCCTAATTAAGAAAGCTCCTTGATTATTCCAAAATTATTAATTCAAGACATTCATCGATTTGATTGATTACTCTTAATTAAAATCTCGGCAATTTTCAAATTCGGGAGACTAATAAATCAGTAACAAGCACCTGAATATACTGACGAGAATCCTGACAATAAATGAAACATAAAACATAAAAACAATAATTTAAAATAAATAGCATATAAAATTAATAATACAGAATGCTATCTGAAAGATAATAAAACTGACCACTAAAAATAAATGTAATTGTCTTAAAAGAGAAAAAAGCTATAAAGGCATTGGGCCATTAAATAAAAGACATCCCCGTCTATACTAGACTAAATACTAGAGACTAATGTCCTTTAGGACGGTTATTGGCGCCACGCACTCCCCACATTCTGAGTACATTGACTCCACACACTTGTATGGCAACATATGTACATATCTATTGCGCACGTGAAACTACATCATTGGGGCTTTACGTTTGTATCTTATTGGTTCTCAAATCGGGGTTGCGAAATTTTACTACATTCTGTTTTCTGTTTAAAAAAAACTGAGTTTATGTTACGTCATAATCGCGATTGTGTTTTAGTTTTTACTGGTGGTAGGACCTCTTGTGAGTCCGCACGGTTAGGTACCACCACTATGGCTATTTCTGCTGAACGGTGGGGCAGCCATTGTAACTATACTTGAGACCTTAGAACTCATATCTCAAGGTGTGTGGCCCCATTTACATTGTAGATTCTAATGGGTTCCGGTATACACTTAACACCAGGTGGGTTGTGAGCTCGTCCACTCGTCTATAAAAATATTAACCCTTTGAAGTCCATTGTCATTAGACATAGTCTTTCTTAAATTGTATTAGTCTTAGGACCGCAAAGGGTTAACCTAACCTTTACTAATGTTAAACGTATTGCTAAAGTTTATTATCATGATAAATATTGTCCTCTAAGGTCCTCTAAGGACTTTGTATTGCCGAAGATTGTATGACTTTATTGCATATATTGAGTTTACTTAGTAGTAGTTCGTAATTACTTTCAAACCGAGATTGTTTCTCATGCGGTCTTATAGCAAGCCTCAGGCCCGGCAAATACGCAGATTAATAAATTTACCGAGCCTAATTATTCTAGATTACTGTCGATGGAGGACATGTCCTTGTTCAATCAAGGTTTTATCGGTCTCAGTAATTTACGATCTGTTTTTTTGTTACAAGTGAAACCAAAAGTGACTTTAGAATTGTCGACATTAATAGGATAAAATTTGCCCAAATTTTTGGAGGAAAAAAATTAACGATTTTGTAAATAGTTTTTGATTTTTCTTATGGTCTTGACTATTGCCTAACTTTGCCTTCTTTTGTTTTTAATGCAATTTTTTGTCTTTTAGGCCTTTTAGGAATAGATTCATTTTCAATATCTTCTGATTCGTCTTTCTCAGAGTCTACTCCGGCGCCTTAGTAAGAAGATCGAAAAGAAAAATCGACATTATTACTTTAGTGCGCCAGATACGGTACCGGTAACCTTAATGGCAGTCAACGTGTTAATAATTCAAAGGACTCTTTTTATTTTTCTATAACCGATCGCATAGATCCTTATTACATTAGAATCGATCACAATATAAAGGTGTTGAATTTGAAAAGTTCAAACCATGGAGTGCGAGATTTATCATAGTAACCTACATCTAAAACACTCCGTAAACGAGATCGCACCTCCCTGTAGATTAGCTTCAGTGGAATATGAAAGTCTTGATAACTCGAAAGCGGATAACAAATCGCCTGTGCGTCAGTAAACGGGCGATACGTATCAACAAGCAGATTCGTGCTTAAATGGTTAATAACATTTGCATGACGTATAGATGAAAGTGAAAATAAGGAACTTGTTGTTTGCAACTTCACACACGAGCCATTTAACGTTTAAAAATTGGAAAAAATATTAAAACAAAAAAAAACTTAAATATTTTATGAACAGATATGAGTAGAAGGGTTATTTTGATAATATCCTGAAAAGCACCCTACGCTTTTTTTACAATAAATATTTTTTTCTTACACTATTTTTTTATTTAAATTTATTAAAATTTATTTTCTATTTTTTAGTTGGTTTTTCTATAAAAGCGTATTTTTTTTGTTTTTTTTAAATATTATTTCTTTTTCATTTTTTAGTTGAATTTCAATATTTTCAATTTTTTTATATATATTGAATTGTCATTGGTCCGTAGTAAGTATGCCGAATTTCGACTTAATCCGACGTTTTGAAGAGGGTCAAAATCATGTTCAAAGATTCTGTTACATACTAACACATACGTCTGAAGCTAATAAAAGCGTATTCATAAAATCATCAAATCTTTTGCTAAATAGCATAAAATTTAAATTTACTTAAATGAAGAATAATGATGAGGGCGAATTGGGATGAGTATAAAAAATTGCCGAGGAAACAAGTTATAATCATAATTAAACGTCACTAAATAAATCATGACTGGCGCCGTCCTTGTCCGGCGCTGCTTACCGGCGGTCAATTTAAAAAGTTTTCTCTGTTGTGAAAATTTGCAATTTCCATTTTAAATACTAGGCCCCTGTATGTATGGTTTCTCTCTCGTTCGACGACCCACATTGCACGTCATCCGTGAAGCCATCGAATTATTGATGTCCACACTGACTCGTTTCCATATACAACATATTTTTTATTGCCTCTAAATTTTTATACTTTTCGTAACGTATTTTCCGCGTTGGCCATTGTTGTTACATTGAATGAACCATCAACTGATTTAATGACGATTCTTGTAATATATTTTTGTTGCTCTACATGGGTGGTACAAGCTCATGATCAACAAGTAGTATATGAGTAATCGACTTGAGAGATAATGTTGGAGCCTTATTTCCATTTTGAATGGGTGGCGCGTTTACAGTACTCTTTAACACCAGTGTATTTTAATTAGGATATCATGAGCGTTGATCGAAGCAATAAAAATTAAATACACATAATGCATTTTGTATGCTAGACTTAATTGAACAAAAATTGTTAAAGACGATTGTGATATTAAACAATTAAAATAATAGAGATTTAATCGTAAGATAGATTTTTATCAACGTAAATCTGTTTTCTCATCTTGACAATTGGAACTTTTTTTCTTTTTCTTTCCTACCTATGCTGATAGCCTTGAGAGGCTGCTTCAGCCTCTCAAGAACCAGAGTGTTGTTAACACTGGCCCTAGCAAGAAGAGTGCTTCGCAGAATCAACCACCGGATCGGAAACGCGACCCACTGAGAAGATTCGGCAAGAAACTCAGTGGGCTGTGTCTATGGGTTAATTTACACGTCGAGCCCTTCGTCGCGAGCGACGGGTTCCGCGAGGACGGTGACCGTGGGGAAACTTTATAATGAAATGTAAAAAAAACGCTTTATTAAATATCTATTACTATATTTAATTTTCTCACATTGCGTCGTACACAAGTTAAGTTCTTGGTGCTGTATAATTTTGCAATTAACATAAAGATCTTGTACTATAGGATGAAGATGTCTTTATTAAAACTAGAGTTCCCGCAGTAGTCGAAATTCGACTACAATTAATTGGAATTGTAAGTTTGTACACTATTATGATTGTATTTTATACTTCTATAATCACAAATTTCGCCAAGACTACACAAAAAAAAATATTAACAAAGACAAACCATATTCTATTCTCAATTTGACAACAGACGTCAAGAACAAAAGTTTGACAATAAATAGTATGCATGCGTGTGTGCGTAAAATACATGGTATGTAGTGTGTGTAATGTTTTCTTTATTGATTTAATGTATCTTTTATGCGTTATTTAAAAAAATATTAGCATTGTGCACTTCTTCTCTATATTCTCTATAAGTGTGGGAAATTTCATACTCTTCCGTCCGCGCAATTTTCGTAAAAAGGGATACAAAGTTTTTGCTTCACGTATTAATATATAGATAAAAAGAGCGTATTGTTGAGAATCATTAGTAGCGGACGTTTCGGCGGCGATATGAACACAATGGATGGGTTCCGGAGTGCTTTTCCGTACGATCGGATCGTTTGGAATAATGTTTCGACTGGAACGCGGATCGGTAAATCATTTAGCCGTTTCAATCAAATCACTAACGTTTCACGTGAGTTGAAATCGAATAGACCCGGTTTTTTGTGAATACGGTTTTACTCTTTTGTCTGCGATGATGTATATGTATTCATGAATTCCGATGTCCGATTCTAATTGTTTGTTTTGATGTTTTGACTTAATTGTTCACCTTTTAAACAAAGTAAAGGCAGGTCACACAAATACGTATGTAGATGCATCTAAAAGGCACCAAAAGTCAACTCACATGCTCATCTTAACTTAGCCCGTTTTTCCATTATTATTTTTAAAGTTAAATAGTTGGTTGAAAGTATTTCAATCCGATTGAATCGTCGATGACTCATATAGTTTCGATGAAGACATTAGTCACGATTTGTATAAAGAAAGACGATTCCGAAAATAGTATAACTCCTTCTCGTGATGTTGAAACGACGGTGAATATTACGAGTACAATAAATATGATACAGATGGTTCACTTTGATACTGTAGTATACAATGCTTTGACCACGAATTTCGACGACTTTCTAGGAAACTTAGTAATGTGGTGGTACAAACAAATTAAAAATTTTGATTTTATGTCACAAATGTTGCCAATTTTTAGTCTTTTATAATTCACGATTCGCTGTGACCAGCGCGAAATATTGTACAATTCTTCCGAATTGCGCGCCTCCTGAACTTCGTAGATAATTCCGGTAACCTTCGCGATAAACGTCACAGAGTTTCGCCTTCGTTCGGTAAACAAAGCCACAATTACTTATTTTATGTCGTAATTAAAATATTTATGCAAAACTTTTTAATATCCTTTGTTTTGATGCTGTTTGATGAGTTTGTCTGTTTATCCATAGTATGTGATATGCGTCCAGGTTTGTTAGGTCAAGGCTATATTTACTATGATGCTACGTCAATAGGCGGTTTTTTTTTCTTGCATATCCTGATAGATAGCCTTGAGAGGCTTTGCCTTAACGTGTAGGTGAGCTAACGGGGCTCAAACCGGAAGTGTTGCTAACATTGGCCCTAGCCAGAGCAGTGCTTCGCAGAATCTACCACCGGATCGGAATCGCGACCCACTGAGAAGATCCGGCGAGAAACTCAGTGGGCTGAGTCTATGGGTTAATTCGCTCGTCGAGCCCTTCGTCGCAAGCGATGGGCTCGGCGAGGACAGTGACCGGTGCTTGAGATACCTAAAATCACCGTTAATGGATCGGGAAATAGGCCGTGAGTAATTGGTTAGTGCTTGTCTTACATTTGGCGATTGGTTTGTCGGTACACTGGGTTCATCATATCGAAGAATTTCATACGAAAACGTTTTCAAAGGCATTTCCGTCTTCCGAGTTTATTAATGAACGGACAAGGAAGTTTTCCTTCTGTACGATTCCTTACTCGACGGATCTCGCGTGAGTCACACGTCGAAGAGTGTCAGATGACATTGAGCCCGGTTTATTTAGGACACGTCGAGGCGTGCAACACATGGTCTGCGACCTCGGAATCACCGCTTTCTGATGTTTGATGCGGTACTGAGATTAATTAAATATTAAAGTAAATAATATTTTTTTCTTGTAACTAATGTTACTACTAAACTAACTGTAAGTCGTCGTGGCCTAAAGGATAAGACGTCCGGTGCAATTGTATCTAGCAACGAACTCCGCAGGCGGGTACCAATTTTTCTAATGAAATACGTACTTAACAAATGTTCACGATTGACTTCCACGGTGAAGGACTAACATTGCGTAATAAAAATCAAATCCGCAAAATTATAATTTGCGTAATTACTGGTAGTGGGACCTCTTGTGAGTCCGCACAGGTAGGTACCACCACCCTGCCTATTTCCGCCGTGAAGCAGTAATACGTTTCGGTTTGAAGGGATATTGAGACCTTCGAACTTATATCTCAAGGTGAGTGGCGCATTTACGTTGTAGATGTCTGTGGGCTTCAGTAACCACTTAACACCGGGTGGGCTGTGAGCTCGTCCAAACATTTAAGCAATAAATAAATAAAACCGATAGTTTTTAACGAACCTTTTCTACGTAGCTTCCACATGTGATTAAGGTTTAGTACAATATGAATATCAAAACCTATTCGTTTTTTGAGCTATAATTTTAATAAATTACTTTAATTTAGATTTAAGTCTCCACAATATTTAGAATATTTTTAAAATGAAAACTTATTTAGCACCGTTGTGATTTGAAACGAAAAAGTGACACTTAAAAGAGACAACACATTACATACCAATAGAACTTAGCCTGCAATCGAATGAGACGGAATATTTTTGAAGCTTTCACTATTATACCTCGTGCGAAATGCACACATGTTTTTTATATCTCTTATTTACTTTGGGTATAATTTTGGTTACTTTTGTCAGTCGTACTATATGTTGAAATTCACTCGTTGGCTTCGGTCCAAGATTTTTA
Source organism: Bombyx mandarina (assembly GCF_030267445.1). Lineage (NCBI taxonomy): Eukaryota > Metazoa > Arthropoda > Insecta > Lepidoptera > Bombycidae > Bombyx > Bombyx mandarina. Next base: position 18,399,119 of record NC_143234.1, read on the forward strand.
CTGACTGTGTTTTTAATAGAGTGCTACTTTTCGTTTGATATAATGTATGTACGTACTGAATTGAAAAAATAGGTAAGGTAATATCGTAAATACATTAGACAACATTTTTGATGATCAAACATAATCATTGATACAGGAATAATTAAAATTTCTATCATGAATCGTGAAGTAATGAAATCTGTGTAAAAGTAATGTATTTATAATTTTGAAGGACAAAATCGAAAATAGGAAATGATCTGTTTCAAATAATATTAAAGTGCTATCGTAGGCACGATGAAGTGACCAAAACACTTACGGCCAATCTCGACTTTATTAATATATTTTTTTACTACAGTTTATAACTTGTCTGATGTACAATCTGTACATAACAACAAATAGATACTTCACGTTACGCACTTAGGGACTTAATCCTAATATTTATAAAATAAAAGAGACAATGGTCTAAAATTGATTTTAACGATCGTTTAACCACGAAAACTGTAAAGTATTTGAAACGTAACGTAAAATAAAAATAATTGACCCCACAATACACGATCAATGACGAAACCCTCTAAAGATTGTTAATAGTGAGTTGAGCCAAACCAAGGATGCACTGGTTTGAGTTGTGATCAATCAAATTAGTTCTACAAATACGGTACCGGGACTTGTCAACATTGACCCTCTATTATAAGATAGAGGATCAAACATATCTACTTCGTGCAAACAAAACCTGATGCTTCAATGGACTGTGCCAAAAGCATTGATGCCAATCTTAATGCATCTTGTCTGTAAATACAACTTATGTATAAAAATCCAAAATTCTAATAACAACTACGATTGGGGCTCAGTGAAATTTTGCGTGACTCTCTTATTCAGTCACTAGTTTTATCCAACTAAGAATTAGTAATGTTATAAAATAAAATAACTAAATAAATGACGTTTCCAAATTTCTGGAAAATTCTGTATGTTGCAGGAAACTTGAAGTTAAAATCTCTTCACTATTATATTTTATGCCTTAAGGTCATAGTATTTGATCGTTGTCACCAGTGCGCTTAGTGCGAGTTTCTTAACGTTCTCGATAACGTAAAAGTTAACCTAATTTTGTATGCAATTGGAACAGCGCCCCTAGCGGCAAACGTAGGCAAACAATCCCATACAAATATGAGCTAACTTTTACGCTATCGAGAACGTTAAAAAACTCACGCTAAGCACATAGGTTAGAGCCCCGTGAGTTCACCTACTCGTTCGGTAACGCTGGCATAGCCCTCTAAGTCTACCAGCATATGTAGAAAAAAATAATCTTATTGTCCTATTGCCTATTGCTTATTAGGGCCACTAAGCTTTTCACAACAAAAGTAACGACAAATTTGAGTGTAGCGTTATAAATGAAATATGTATTTTAAATATACGTTCTCTGTTTGTTTTAGGTGACTGGAAATCGGGATCGAGTCAGCCAGCAGATCCAGACGAAACTCGGCGACTACCATCTAGCGCAATGCTTCATCGACGACCCGAGCAAGTCAATCGGCATCTGCGCCGAGCCCCCCAGTCCTGCTCCATGTAAGTACTGCTTGTTCTCATGTAAAGGCGTGACCACATACGACGTGAGTTCCGCCAAATTCTGCCCAAGGTCAGCCGTGATTGCTTCTAGTTCGTACAAATCTATGGATCTACTCTCGGCGAAATTCGTGTATCTGGCCGCGCCTTAACATCGTACGTACATTTCAAGTCATTTCATTCAAATTGTCAGTGATGGTGTAGACTTCTGAAGTGTACCCTGCCTATGAGAATAATAACCAAGTCGACCTTATCAATATTTTAGAAAATAAAGTAATGAGAAATACAAATTAACAAGATTAAGAAAAAAGAAACGTGTGGGACTCTAATTATTTTGTCGTTTCATTACCTCAGTTCTGTTATCTGTAAATTAGTATTCTACATCATTTCGTGTCAAAAGCTGTTAAACAAAAACAAAACAGTATTCCAGTCTCTAGTTTCATCCATCAAAAAGCCATAATATGAAGTGTAAATAGAAGACAGAAGTTTCGAACCTACGTCTGAAAGCCGGTCCCGTGACGCAAGCGCGTGGTTCGAAGAATCGAAATACCTTTTAAAACGATTCATAAGAAAACAAACAGAGAACTTACAATCGCAATAATAATTGAAGCGAACTTCGAATTTTTTTTTATTGCTTAGATGGGTGGACGAGCTCACAGCCCACCCGGTGTTAAGTGGTTATAATAGTTTAAAAAAACTAACAAAATACGCTTTTATAGAAAAATTCAACTAAAAATTAGAAAATAAATTTTAATACATTTGAAATAAAAATAGTGTAAGAAAAAATGTAGCAGTAGTTATAAATATTTTATGAACAGATATGAGTAGGAGGGTTATATTGATAATATCCTGAAAAGCACCCCACGCTTTTTTACAATAAAATAATTTTTTCTTACACTATTTTTAATTCAAATTTATTTAAATTTATTTTCTTTTTTTGTTGGATTTTGTATAAAAGCGTATTTTGTTAGTTTTTTAAACTATTATTTATTTTTACGCTGTCACCGATGTTCATAGTAATCACAAAGTGAATACCGTCACCCAACTTGAATATAGAATATAGTATAATATATAAGAGGCCTCAAACGGTATTTGTTCTATATCTATAACCATTCAGAACGAAATTAATAATGTTATCACGTTGGCGTAATTGTATAAAGCAATATTTATAAGTTTTGTTCCTTTATCCGTACATCGCTTATTGTATGGAGCTGAAGCTTTGTGTAGTCGTAATAGGTTAGGTTAGGTCTCCTTCGGAGGCGCTCGGGCAGCTGTTAGCAAATCCCACCCCTCCTGGCTGAGCCTTTGTTCGCCTGTCCTGGTGAAACTGGAAAGGCCTCCGGCCCACCAGTAATCCTTCAATCATCAAAAACATAGTCGTAATTGGCTCGTCAGGGAAGGTTACTGGCACGGTAGCGGCAAAATAATATAGATGGCAAAGGTTTTAACAAATAAAAAGTGGCTTGGAAAAAAAAACCATACATTTTTTAGCACAATCTGACAGACAGTCAAACCTTTCCATCCATTGTTACCAATACATTTTATATCCGGATCGTATCCGACGAAGTAAGTTTTCCTTTGAAGTTTGATCGTTTCGATTTAAAAGGATACTTCGAAGACGAATAGTTCTGGAGTGAAACTTACGTCATAAAGTTGCTCACCTTTCATTCTCGTAAAACGCTATCTGTTTGGGTACGTACCCGTGAATTCCCAGTTTTATCTGTTTATTATCGTGTGCAGCAGATGAGTCTACTTGATGTGATGTTGTCACCAGAGTTGCCACTATGTTCAGTACTCACACACACACATATGTATTTTCTAATGAAATACGTACTCGACAAATGTTCACGATTGACTTCCACGGTGAAGGAATAACATCGTGTAATAAAAATGAAATCCGCAAAATTATAATTTGCGTAATTACTGGTGGTAGGACCTCTTGTGAGTCCGCACGGGTAGGTACCACCACCCTGCCTATTTCTGCCGTGGATCAGTAATGCGTTTCGGTTTGAAGGGTAGGGAAGCCGTTGTAACTATACTGAGATATTAGAACTTATGTCTCAAGGTGGGTGGCACATTTACGTTGTAGATGTCTATGGGCTCCAATAACCACTTAACACCAGATGGGCTGTGAGCTCGTCCACCCAACTAAGCAATAAAAAAAATGTAGTTAACTTCAGTCCTTGGTCCTTTAATTATTTTATATAATTATTTGCGTTAGAAATAAACAATATATTATGGTTGTTACGTGGAACATGATTTGCCACTTTCCAGATAAAAATTAATGAAAGGAGAATACGGGATAATACGTTTAGGACACGATTAACGTGAGCGGACTCACATAATATCTGGAATTCATTTGTTTAGTTTTTGTGTAAAATAACACTTGACTTCGTTGTGTTAAAGCTTAATTTCCGATAAATTCATCGAACCGTACATGAACGTTCGAATCAAATGAAGATCAAAAAGAAATAGCGGAACGAAAAGGAAGCCAGTAAAAAGTTCTATCTACCGAGATTATACGCAGCGGAGATAATTTCGCCGAGACATTACCATAACAAAAGACTAGGTTATTTGATACGCCCCCGAACATCCCCGTAGCTACTTTAGTCATCCTTGAATATTTCAGGTGCGACCTCCCCCGAGTGGATATCCGATATTTTTTCGCGACCAAGACCGCTCGTTTTGCATAATGGCCAATCCGGCTACATTTAGTCTTTTGCGTCACGCAATGCACCTCCGATAAACTCGCGTATGGCTTGCTGCTTTTTTTATTATTATTGTTGAAGTGAAACTTCTTTATCGACGTAGGGAGTAAAAAACGTATGTAACGTTTTTCGGTTACGCGCCATCTTAATTTCTTTAGTTACGCGCCATGTTTATTTTATTTCTATTTAGTTTATCTCTATTTAGTTATTTATTTCTATTTAGTTATCAACAGATGTCGCTGCACGTAAATTCAACAATTCCTGAATCGTGGTGACGAGATGTTACACAGTTGATAGACCTTCTCGTATTTCTCTTGCTAAATCATACCTACCTGGCGTCGGGATTCCGTGCAGGCGGTTCCCCCGAGATGCGGCTGCTCCATTGCGATTATTTTTATATTTTATAATTTTCACTTCTACCGTGTGTGACTTTGCACACACACACATTTTATTTAAGTCAAATCTTTAAATTTCAAAGGGAGGTTTGAAATCGAAGGCACAAAATATTCACAAGGCAAATTTGAAACTTGGTATTTGAATTTCTACTTACTTCCACACCTCAATAAGACGCAAACTAGATATTATAATATCATGCTGATAGACCGTTGGTTGAGTGTGATTATTCTTACAAATAATTCCGTTTATTATTTAAATGTAACGAGTGCTCTGCTCAAATACAGAGTGTTCTTATAAAGCATGTAATATATTTTTAAACTCAATGCCATCTTCGGACCAAAACGGTTCTAAGTGACCTTCTTTAAAACTGTCTCGAAAAAACAGCAAGTCGAACTAAATATATTTTTTTTAAGTGATTTTATGACCTGGTAACTGAGACCTTTAAGTCATGTCTTATTTTAATTTATATTCATATTTTTATGAAAAATGATATTATGGAGTGAAATGAAATGAAGATGATTAATTTGAGACATTAATCAACTGGGATGAAATTAAATGAAATGAAATGGGATGAAATATAATCTCAGTAAAATGGTGGTCATTTACTAAGATTTTTTCAGTGGACTTTTTGGAGGATCCCGAGGAGTTATCTCCAGCGGCTTTGTTTCATTTTCCCACATTTGTGCACTTTCACAGATATTAAACAGTTAATAAACCGTCATTATTACACATTTAAACCCGAAGAAACACTAAATAAACAAAATAAAACAAATTACACAACTTCGTCCACTTCACTCCTCGCGTTCCCGCCAAAAAGTCCAACTAAATATATAATGAAAGAGTACTTAAATACCCTCTTCTTTATTAGTAGTACCCTCTTCTTCTTTGTTCTTCTATAGTTTGGCGAACAAGAACTAGTCTTTGGAAATAAAGTTAGGTTAACATCACTACATAGTATTAAACAAAGTCGCTTTCTCTGTCCCTATCCCTGTCTCTGTCTGTCCCTACGTATGCTTAAATCTTTAAAACTACGCAACGGATTTTGATGCAGTTTTTTTTAACAGATAGAGTGATTGAAGAGGAAGGTTTATATGTATTATAACATCCATTAAAGAGTGGAGAAATCCATAATAAATTACAGTTTCCGAAGCGAAGCGAGGGCGGGTCGCTAGTATTGAATACACAACGTATATTTGGTTTGATCGACAATGGTGTCCAAAAAAATATTCGAATTGAAACCTTTGCACTGTATAATCGAAACTAAGGTCAAAATCGTTCTATCTAATTGAAAATTTAAATGAACGACGTACATACGTGTAGAAAATTTTGATTCTCATTAAAAACTTTACGTCTCGTACAAATTTCGAACGTATCACTCGAGAACAACGTCCTGAATTCGGCCTCGAACTACGATGTCCTTGTTACCCTATTAAACAGAACTAACTCCTTAAATAGAGTAACGTGTTTGCAATACGTTCTTTTAATTTTATACTCTTTATTTACTTACTTATTGCTAGTAACCTTGAGGAGTTATGCTTCTTCATCGGACGGGTAGGTGAGCTCACGGGGCTCAGACTTTGCTAACACTAGCCCTAGCAAGAGAATTTTTTCCTAGACTTATTTCTCATTTCTATATACAATAGGTTTTCCTCAGAAGCTCAAGGTTAACGTTTACGATTTTCCTTGTTACGTGCATTACTTGTTGATTGGTTAACATTTCTTAATTAAAAAAAAATATTAAATTAACAGAACTTTTGAAATTTAGAAATTTTTTATTATTATATTTTCGTATCTTTCAACACGTAAACATCCAATAATTGTTGTAGTTTTTTATTAACACTAGATTTGAGTGTTTGGCGGTACTGGATTATTTTGTTTAAATCTTTTTATGCATTTGAATCATCTGGATGTTCACAAAGTATAATTTATTTAATCACTGAAAAGATCGGGCGAAAAACTTCTCACTTTATTTTCAATATTTACATTTATGATATGAATTTGCAACTAACCCTATACGTTTGAATACTTAACAATGACACTAAATGATAATAGTTAGGTCTTAAAAGTGTAAATAACTTTAATCGTGTAGAAATGCGAGTATGCATGCCCTCAGGAAGCCTCATAAAACCGTTACCCCCCTATAAAAACAGGGTAATGATGATTCCGTCAGGGGGAAATAATTGTAAGACATCCCATAAAGTAGCCGGCTGTCGCCCTGTTTTACGATGCCAAAGGATCCTGCTCTGAACTCATAATTATACGCTTTAGCACTGTTTAAGTTGCACTTTGATGTGGAGTAATTATACAAATGCAGAATGAATTGTTAATAAGGTCCAAGGTAGCTGAAGGTTCGAATATATCCATTATAATTTGTGTAACTATTCATGGAATATTTTAAATGATGTTTCCATAACTTTTCTAATTGATAATGACATCGATATGTGGGTGAATCTTTGTTAGGTTTGGCTCATTAAATTTATCTTAACGACTAAATGTTTGAATGTAAATCGATATTTTTCTTTCAAGGGATATTTCTATTTGCGAAGCGTTCCTTTACTAGGAAAATTACAAAAGAAAAGTCTACCTATTTCCCAAAACCTTGTTATATAGTCTTTACGTAGACTACATGAATTTTGTTAACGTCAAATTGGTCTGTTCTAACCTATGCCTCGTGGGCGTTTCTTGTGACCGGCTTACGACGTATCTGTAGATGGAGGTTCTAATTTCACCTCGCCGCATCTGACATGACAGCTCACGCTTCACCGCTTCCGTTGGTAAAGGAAAAAAATATCCCAGAAGACATATCGAACTACGTAACAAGATGTTGTTTACGTTGCCCTGCGCAAGTTTTGTTTACGCTAATTTCGTGCGTCGAAGGCGCGGCTTTATTGGATTATCTTCATGAAATATCAATCAAGGCGTTTCTTGACTGAACGTCTAGTACAATATTATCGTATTTTATTTTGCTTAGATGAGTTGACGAGCTCACTGCCCGTCTGGTGTGAACTGGTTACTGGAGCCAATAGACATCTACGACGTAAATGCGCCACCCACCTTGAGATATAAGTTCTAAGGTCTCAAGTATAGTTACAACGACTGTCCCACCCTTCAAACCGAAACGGATTACTGCTTCACGTCAGAAATAGGTAGGGTGGTGGTACCTACCCGCGTGGACTCACATGAACTCCTACCACCAGTAATTACGCAAATTATAATTTTGCGGGTTTCATTTTTATTACACGATGTTATTCCTTCACCGTGGAAGTAAATCGTGAACATATTTGGTTCGTATAATTTGCAAGCGTTCGATATGATTTCGTCTTAATTTCGTGACGTATTGCTTCAGTTTATGTTGTGAACGAATCCCGTCAGCGTTATTCGTGAAGGTTCGCTCTAGGAATTCAGAGCTAAGAGTTCTCTGAAATGACGTCATTCTTTGATTTCGTATTTTCTCAGTTCGTGACGTAGGTTCAAAGTCCGCTTGCCTATACGCAGATTCACGTGCTGGTTGTTTACGTCTCGGTACAGAAGCGTGGCTTAGATTTTTCATTGGGCGTACAACATTTGTACCTTGTTTTGTAGGCGTTAATTTTTTTAATGATCATTCACCTCTGCATGTTCACGGCCAATGTCACGGCGTGTTTGCGTATCGAGGATGTGGATTAGGGGCCTTTGATCTCACGATTGGAGCGGGAACAATAGGGTTCAAAGACATTTGAATGTTAATCAATTTGGATGGTCGATTAAATTTCGTCAATTTATTAGCATATATTAATACGTGAAGCAGAAACTTTGTATCCCTTTTTACGAAAATTGCGCGGACGGAGGAGTATGAAATTTCCTTCCCACACTTACAGAGAATATAGAGAAGAAGTGCACAATGCTAATATTTTTTTTAAATAATGCATAAAAGATACATTAAATCAATAAAGAAAACATTACACACACTACATACCTTGTATTTGACGCACACACGCAAGCATACTATTTATTGTCAAACTTTTGTTCTTGACGTCTGTTGTCAAATTGAGAATAGAATATGGTTTGTCTTTGTTAATATTTTTTATAGTGTAGTATTGGCGAAATTTGTGATTATAGAAGTATAAAATACAATCATAATAGTGTACAAACTTACAATTCCAATTAATTATAGTCGAATTTCGACTACTGCGGGACCTCTAGTTAGCATTAATAAGGAAATAACGTTCTAGAATGTTCTATGGTAAATGTTTTCTAATATCAACATGATATTTCGATATTTTGTGAAATCATGTCGAAGTGACGTCAGATTTATTATTATTGTTATCATTGTCCATTTTACTGTCCCATAGGTGAGGTCGTTGTTGTTAAGCAGTCTTTACGTAATCGTTCTCTTGCATGATGTCGCTAATTCAGGTCACATATTTCACTGTCAGGCATGCTGCGGTATATGCATTGGTAGTGGTACAACATAATACGAAGGTGACCTCGGACGATGTTTCGGCATAGCTATTCAATAATGCAACTAATCAAACACTGCATCGTTTATACTATTCATACAGATATTTGTCATTTGGAAATTCAGAAAAATAAATAAAATTCATAACGTATGCAATCAGAGGGATCTTGTTTAACAAATACATGTTATTTCGATTTATTTTAATTAAAATGCGTAGTTAGAACAGTTCGCTGGATGAACGCGATAATTTAAAAAGCAACTCTAATTTTGTATCACAATTAAAATGGCTTAGCTTTAATTGCCTGATCGAGTCGTATGACTATTGATAAAGTTGATCACTAATATATGTAAAGTTTTTTTTTTATTGCTTAGATGGGTGGACGAGCTCACAGCCCACCTGGTATTAAGTGGTCACTGGAGCCCATAGACATCTACAATGTAAATGCGCCACCCACCTTGAGATATAAGTTCTAAGGTCTCAGTTACAACGGCTACCCCACCCTTCAAACCGAAACGCATTACTGCTTCACGGCAGAAATAGGCGAGGTGGTGGTACCTACCCGTGCGGACTCACAAGAGGTCCTACCACCAGTAAAGTGTCTTATAATATCTAGCCAATTAGTTTCGTATATTACTGTATATAACTGGTGGTAGGACCTTTTACTGGTGGTAGGACCTCTTGTGAGTCCGCACGGGTAGGTACCACCACCCCGCCTGTTTCTGCCGCGAAGCAGTAATGCGTTTCGGTTTGAAGGGTGGGGTAGCCGTTGTAACTATACTGAGACCTTAGAACTTATATCTCAAGGTGGGTGGCGCATTTACATTGTAGATGTCTATGGGCTCCAGTAACCACTTAACATCAGGTGGGCTGTGAGCTCGTCCACCCATCTAAGCAATACAAAAAAAAAACCCGTCAAGTTAATCTTTCCACTTATTTTGAATGAGCTAAAATTAGTTTTACGTACCTAAGCATAGTTTCTCGTATCGGAACGCGTACTTGTCTAATGTAAACAAATGTACAAATTTCGACACTTGTTAGTCGTTTAATTAATGCGTTATTTAAAATAACGTGACCAAAATATTACGATAAGTTTTTTTTTTATATTTTACTAGCTGACCCGGCAGACTTCGTAGTGCCTCAATCGATAAATAAAATACCTAAAGTTTTGTATAAAATAAACTTGAAACAAACAAAAGGAATCCGTCCGACGCGACGGGGGATACATGAAAGGAAAAACAAAATTATTATTATTTATTTAATTCCTAGCATTTTCTTCATATATATCTACCTTTTAAACTTAGCCAAATCGGTCCAGCCGTTCTCGAGTTTTAGCGAGACTAACGAACAGCAATTCATTTTTATATATAGAGATTATTACGTAGATGTGTGATGAAATCACTACATAGTATAAAACAAAGTCGCTTTCTCTGTCCCTATATCCCTATGTATGCTTAAATGTTTAAAACCACGCAACGGATTTTGATAGAGTGATTGAAGAGGAAGGTTTATATGTATAATGACATCCATTAAACTGTGGAGAAATTAATAATAAATTACAGTTTCCGAAGCGAAGCGAGGGCGGGTCGCTAGTAATATTATACTTCAAGACCACGCGACGAATAACTACGTCACGGAGACGGAACACGTGCCGCACGCCACATCAGGCCCAGTACTGAGACGTTTTGCAACTTTTTTTTTTTGCTCAGTCTTTATCGCTGCTGACATTTTTGTGATTCGACTACTCGTTTTTAAGTACAACGCATAAACCATGATAGAATACTCTACCGGTGATCGTTCTCGTCGAACCCGTCGCTTGCGACGAAGGGCTCGGCGAGTAAATTAACCCACAGACATAGCCCACTGAGTTTCTCGCCGATTCTTCTCAGTGGGTCGCGTTTCCGATCCGATGGTAGATTCTGTGAAGCACGGCTCTTGCTAGGGTTCGTGTTAGCAACATCGTCAGGTTTGAGCCCCGTGAGCTCACCTACTAGTTCAGGTTACGCCGATATGGTATCTCAAGACCATCAGCTTAGGTAGGGAAAAAAAGATAGAATACCGGATTAGAGGCCTTAATTCCTGAGAACGACAACTTCAAGTATAGGCCTAGTAAGTTTTGAAACGGGTATTTGTTTAATAATAAAACATTGTATAATATTACTCGGAAAACCCGACGAAGCTTTACTTGATGTTAATAGTAATATTTCTGCTGATTTTATTAATAATTTCACGAGTTCTTTTTACGCAGAACCCTAATTATCTATATAAAATAATATGTATTAGTATATCTTTATTCCTTCCTTCACCTATCGGCCTGTGAAAGTTCCATCAAAATTGCTTCAGCCATTTCGGATATGAATATCCTCTATCTACTCGATTATTTTAGGATCAAATTTCACTAAATAATAATTGATGTATAATTATAGTCTAGATGCTCAGATCTCTGGAGACAAACGGAAACAAGTGAAGTAAATTTGATGTTGAAAGTTATATTTTACTAAGATTTTACACGCTATGTAATACGCAATGAAATACATTTAAAAACAGATGACATGCGGGGTCGATGATCTCGAGCGACGCGGCGTGGTTTCCGCCAGCTGCCTATATTTTTCTGATTCAGGAAATATGAACTCACTAAACCGACAAGTAATTTATACTGAGCTTAACAAATGAATATTGCTGACCCGTCACGGTAAAGTTTTTCCATTATTTTGTTTTCGATTTCGACCTTTACGGTCTATATATACAGGGTGTCCCAAAATTCAACGATAAGCCGGTACCGGTGTCTGGTCGGATCAATAACTACCCATGGAAAAATAATAAAAAAAATCCAGCTTTTTTTTTTCAAAGCTACATTAACTTTTTTGAAAAATGTAATTTGATACCTTACACCCTATGATGATGATTCGATAATGTGGTTACAAATGTGAACATATAAATTTTATTTATTTTTTTAGTTATTGGTTAGACGGGTGGACAAGCTCACGGCCCAATCTCTTATAATAGACTCGTTAATGTATCTGCCATATAAAGACTAGTCTAACACTAGGTATTTTCTATAAGCTTATGATTGAATCAGTGTTTATTCTACGTAAAGCGTTGACAAACCGATTCTCTACTATGTATACACTCTATAAATATGTATATATTTTTGTGTATTTATTGTTTTAAAACAAAATCCGTTGAATGTTCCGTTCGTCTTCTACCTTCGATTTCTAATAATTAATCACGCTTTACGTCTGGCCTGTTACACGTTGCGTTACGACAGTCTCACCGAACTGGGTCATTCTTTCGAACCAATCCATCGTATACGTTTAGACATTACGTTTCTTTAACGCGGACACTTCGCGTGCTAAACACTCAATTCCATTTACCTAATTGACTTTTGCCTTTGAATCACCGATTCATATCATTTCCGCTGTGAAACCACAATGTCCAAAGAACATGATTTTGTTTTACGCGGATAAATTATTTGCGACGGCCCACATGGTGTCAAGCCATAGCCAGAGATCCTTGGAATGTACCATACGATAAGACGGAATGTACCACACCATAAAATCCTTGGAATTCAAGGTGCAAGTTACGGTTTCGAGACAAATCTAGTATCCTCAAATTTGACGATTATTGAACCGGATGTGTGGAACTCTTACTGGAATCCATAGATATCGCAACACGAATTCACTTTGAGTCATAAGGTCAAAAGGACTACCCCATCCTTCAAACCGGCAATGCTTCGCGTTAAAAGTAGTCAAGATGTCACCCAATGAAATGTGCTTATCACCCTCCCAGCAGTAGAACCTATTTTCCAGTACCATTTCAATTAAAATATCAATAGCGATCATTGAGATAGTTATAAGGCAAAAGTGCTGGTCTATTGGAACAATCAGCAAAGCCCTCAATTACGGTATGCATGTTTAATAATACGTAAAGTATGAATAATTGTAGTGTAGGCGACAAACGTTATCGGTATTAATGTCTGTGAAATGCAAGAGAAAATGCACCCGTAGAAAACATTAATGGATTGGATCAGTTAGTTACCGTAGACGAAAAAGCTATAGTATATATTTTAATATATATATTAATACGTGAATCAAAAACTTTGTATCCTTTTTTACGAAAATTGCGCGAACGGAGGAGTATGAAATTTTCCACACTTATAGAGAATATAGAGAAGAAATGTTTTTTTTAAATAATGCATAAGATTCATTAAACCAATAAAGAAAACATTACACACACTACATACCATGTATTTGACGCACACACGCATGCATACTATTTATTGTCAAACTTTTTTTCTTGGCGTCTGTTGTCAAATTGAGAATAGATTAAATATTGTTTGTCTTTGTTAATATTTTTTATAGTGTAGTCTTGGCGAAATTTGTGATTATAGAAGTATAAAATACAATCATAATACTCTACAAACTTACAATTCCAATTAATTATAGTCGAATTTCGACTACTGCGGGACCTCTAGTTTTAATTTTTTACTGGTGGTAGGACCTCTTGTGAGTCCGCGCGGATAGGTACCACCGCCCTGCTTATTTCTGCCGTGAAGCAGTAATGCGTTTCGGTTTGAAGGGTGGGGCAGCCGTTGTAACTATACTGAGACTTTAGAACTTGTATCTCACAAGGTGGGTGGCGCGTCTACGTTGTAGATGTCTATGGGCTCCAGTAACCACTTAACATCAGGTGGGCTGTGAGCTCGTCCAACCATCTAAGCAATAAAAAAAAAAAAAAAAAAATTAAATCGTCTCTTATGTGTCATACTGTAAGCATTAGTGAACGTAATTCGCGGGTATAAAGAAAAGTCGAAGGTGTCCCGCGATTTTTAAAATTGCCATACATACTTTGGTTTCTATATGTGGATCGATTTGTACCATATTTATTATAACAACAAACGTCAACAATCTTTTTTTGTTCTCGAAAAATGTTATGAACTTGCGCATGTTAGTATTTTCTTAGGTTTTCGCGAGTGGTACGCATAAATAAAGCTACTTTTACGACTTAATCTGTAATTTTATCATTTAATAATAATTAACATAACACTAGAACCGATTTTAACTTTAGTCATTGTTAGGATTGGTGTGCCCAAATTACCTGTGGGGCCGGGGACCGATTGGCCGCACAAGATCCCTGCCTAGGGGCCCGCTTTGAATTTGTAGGACCGCCAATTACTAAATTAGGTTATTTAATGTGGTTTTTTTTTCTGCCGAAGATGGCTAGACGGTCTCGATAGTATTGTACGTTGTATATAAACTATACAACGTACATAAAACATTGACCTAGTTTTTCACTGTAGATGTTGGTATTCACTTCGTGCTGGGTGACGGTCAACATTTAAGACCAGATCGAATGGAAGCCACATCCAAATAACGCAAAAAAAAAAAAAAAACGAAAAACTCGTTTCAATCTTCAAGCAAAATAACGATTTCACTCGTACCACCTGTTCAAAAATAAAATGCGTTATAATTTAACCGTTTAGAAGGAGTAACGTGTATTTCATTTTATGCTAAAGTTTGTTGGCGGCGTGCATGACGTTTTAAAATAATATTTGCGGAGATTTTCCGGCGTTCAGTAAATCGAGTCAATATCCGGTGTGAAATTTCATTGCCACTCATCTCGGTGTCGGGAAATGCAAGCGATGTTATCATCGTTTTGCGTTTGCCCGAATATACCGGCAATTTCGCAAAAAAAAAATTTGTAATATAGTATATTGTTATATATAGAATTGTGATACTTTAACTTTATCAGACTTTTTTTAATGGTTGTTAATGGGTAAATAAAATCAGCGGATTTTTTGGTGTTAAGTCCGCCTTCCCATGATGAGATTGAGCTCCCTTTCCAACAGGGCTGGGGGTGATAAATTGCTGGATACATACTTATATGTACATAATAGGATGGTATGAATGTGTTTGATGAATGATGATGACGGAATGATGACAACTGATGGGATGAATGAGTTGGTGATGGAGTTGACTTCCGAGAAATTGGTGGGGGAGTCGGACTTACTCTGCAGGCCTCTACGTCTTCAGTCTTCTTCTTTCATCGTTCTTCATTTAAAAAAAAAAATCCGAAATCAGACTATTTAAATAACAAAGCTAAGATCACCTCTGGTTATATCTGGCAGCAAACAAGACTCAACTTATTGTATGCAACTCAAAACTGACAAAAGGGAAAAAAGAACTGACTGACTATCAAAAGTGCTGATCAACATTCTGTAATGAGACAGATTGACAATAGAAAATAATAGAATAGGCGAAACTTCGTATTATTATGATGTAGGTAAATATATATTACATAAAGTAGTTTTAGTACTAGAGAAATGGAACTTGTAAGATGAGTATAAATAAAAATCTATACTGAAAACAACCAACATACGACTTAGGCATGTACATTAAACATAAACATTAGTATAGTTCTGAATTTGTATCTTAATACATAAATTTATTTGGAAAGTCGTAAAGTTTCTCGATGTTTCGTGCGATGGAACTTTCGCTTAGGCCTTTTAAGATGTTGAAACGATGAAATAACCGCGTCTCATAGATTTAACAAAAGATAGATGGGCGCTTTGTTGATCAGATGTGTTTGCATCATCCAAAAGGAAATCTTATGCTGTAATAATATAAAATAATAAGGTTGACGCAATGAAGATAGTGGACATACTGCGTAATCGTGTTACACATGAAGCAGTAGCGTGCTTAGAAGCGAATCTTTAATGAATATTCCAAAATATTAGCCTTTATTATTAATTAACTAGCGACCCGCCCTCGCTTCGATTCGTAAACTTTAATTTATTATTGATTTCTCCATTATTTAATGGATGTTATTATACATATAAACCTTCCTCTTCAATCACTCTATCTATTAAAAAAAACCGCATGAAAATCTGTTGCGTAGTTTTAAAGCATACATAGGGACAGACAGATATAGGGACAGAAAAAGCGACTTTGTTTAATACTATGTAGTGATGTTAACCTAGTGATGTACAAATACTTAGTAAGTTAGTAACCTAGTGATGTACAAATACTTTTAAGCAACAATGTTTTCATTTATGAGTGGATGGACTAACTTGTAAACAATTACTATAGTCTCTTGTCTCTTGGAGACATGAGGTCGAATTCCTAGTGCGTTGTTTTGGTACAGTGGTTGTTTTACTATTCTAATTGGAAACGAGATTGCTTCATGGATCTTCAAAAACAATATTGAGGGTGCTTCAACAAAACATGCAGATTCGTCAGTATCTTTTCAGCGGAAACTTATGATTGAGGTCGAAAGATGGTGAAGTAGTTACTGGTGGTAGGTCCTCTTGTGAGTCCGCGCGGGCAGCCACCACCATCCCGCCTATTTCTGCCGTGAAGCAGTAATGTGTTTCGGTTTGAAGGGTGGGGCAGCCGTTATAACTATACTTGAGACCTAAGAACTTATATCTCAAGGTGGGTGGCGCATTTACGTTGTAGATGTCTATGGGCTCCAGTAACCACTTAACACCAGGTGGGCTGTGAGCTCGTCCACCCATCTAGGCAATAAAAAATAAAAGTAGCTTCAGTAGTTCGAAAATCTTAGTTCCGCATACTCCTATCTTTTGATTGGTAAACTCGATTGCGCCGACCATTAACATATAATATCCTCTGGCATGGTCAACATTCGCCGAGAAATAACCAAATGTAATAACATAAATCCGTGTGAACGCCACTCGGCAGTGACGTCACAACAGTATCTGCGTCCACGACATTCCGATGTTGATTTGATCTGTGGCCGTGATAAATGACGGTGACCACTGGGAACAACGTTTGGAGAAGCCGCTACTACGTGTCCGCGTATCCCTCACGACTCACAACTTCGAGTTGGAGTGTAAACTTGAACTGTAGATTTCTTGTTTGTCTGGTCACGTGCTAATACGGTTTTAGGTTATTTCAAGTACAGAACGTAAAAACGGATTCACAACAAGGGCGGATCCAGCTTTGGCGCCAGGTGGTGGTCACATAGTCGTGGTCAAGTCAAGAACTTATAATTTAATTTTGATAACAACAGATACAAGTAAAAAGTAGGTATTTTATTAATGTACGTAAGTACTGTACTTGAAAATATTTATTCTTTATTTGTACACTTGAAAAACTTAACACATAATAACTTGTACATGTACATGTACATATTGCCATCTTCTCTTGAAGGCATCCAGAGGAGCACTATCACGCCCGGAATGTGGCAGCCTATTTATATTCCACTTACCATTTCCCCATGACCCCCGTCCTGGATCCGCCGTTGATTCACAAGTGCTTTTTTTTCGCCATTGAAGCCATCACTGTCGGTTACGGACATTGGAAATGCCAGGGGCATAGCCAGGCCGATGTCTGCACACGATCGCGGACTTGGTTGCAATCTATTGAGGTTTTTAGTAATCGTTGAAATGAAGACTGAGTTACTCAAACCCATTCTTTACGTGCAACTTAAATAAAGCATATACTTATTTATTATTCTTCGAGATAAATAAATCTGAATAGAACCCACAATGCGTTATTTATGTCAATAGTACGGAGCAATATTTTATTTTTGCTATTTACGATAATCAAATCTAAATTGTACGTAATTTACGAAGAAGGCATGATTGGCATGGTTCAAAACAAGTGCTTGTCTTTCGTGTGAATATTTTGTACGGATTTGTCAACAAGTGACTCAAAAAAAAAATCGTCGCAGATTTGACAAAAAACGTTTGCAATATGGACTTGTAAGGCTTTATTCAATTTTGGAATTATCTGGGTGTTAATATTTAAAATTTATTATATTACCTTTATTGTATGTATATTTCACAGTTTTCGTGGTCACGATTACGATATTATTTGTTGACATTTGTTTATTGCAGACTACCGTATATTTTGAAATAAAATACTTTGTGTTTTTATCGATTTTTTTTAGATAAAATGACCCCAAAAGACACGAAATTAAACCATAAAATTAGTTTTAATTACATTTTACAGTTAATTATCGAGGTGTTATTGTACTGATCGTGATAACAGTTTGATTGTGCGTCTGGCATTACTGACGTTCATAACGTGTTTGGTAAACAATCGCTGTCAGGTGGGCTGAATGCTCGCCTCCCTATTAGGGAAATAAAAATAAAATTATATGAGAACATATGAGGCCTATAAAGTCAAAGGCAGCTAAATCCAAGTCAGTCAAATATTCAGATAAACAAAAAATCGGCCCTAAACACGTCATTACGGATCCTCCCGATCTATCGAAGTGCTGCTCTTGCTAGGGCCAGTGTTAGCAACATTCCCGCTTTGAGAAGCTGAGATAACTTTGTTCGGGTAGCTACGATATTCTTTATTTTAAAGCAGATTTATAAAGGATGAGATTATTACTAATAATCTGAATTTGAAATGATAAAACTTCGTTTATATTTGAGTACAGGGTAAAAATAAATTTTTTGGACTGAATTTGCTAGAGATTTGGCTGCATTTGTTATAACATGAAAATAGTAAAGCGTGTCAAACTAACTAAACAAGATGGCACCATAGTTAATCCGTTTTACTACATTAAGGCGTTTAGCTGCCTTTGATTTTATAGGCCTCATATTGTTTCTGTTTATTCGGCTTCAATAAATAAATATTCAGGGTGGACTCTAGTAATGGTCGTCGTGTCGCGTCGACGGAGGCACGTACTCACTCACCCGTCGGACTGTCGGTCGCAAATTGACTCGTCGTTGCATTGTCGACGACCTAATAGCTCTGCACTTCACGGGCCTTATGAAAATGTGTTCGCATCTTCATTGTGAATATTCAAATTGACAGCCAGCCCTGTTACTCTCACGTAAATTGTGTTCTGACTACGGATCTAGTACGCTTCGTAGAGAGATATTAGGTTGTTTAATATCCCCTTATCGTTTACGATTTTATGTTACATCGTTGAGGTGTCGACCTCATGTCTCAAGGCGCACCCCGATCTTCACATTAGAGCTTGGAAACTCTGGTAATTTATCAATTTAATCTTAAGTTTTTTATTGACGGTATCATGGTCACGGGTGACTGATGTGACTATGATTTTTTTTAAATTGTCACACATACTTATACGATTAATATTCTTATTCGAATAGGGCGTATTCGAAGCTTAGTGGTCAGTGGTTAATAAACAGTTAATTATATTTTTTTTGTTACTTTTACGTACTCGCTGACATCAGTCAGTGTCCGTTTTAATCCGTCAGTTTTAATGAAGATAGAGCGTCTTGTGAGTCCGCACGGGTAGGTAACCATCGTCCTGCCTATTTCTGCCGTGAAGCAGTAATGCGTTTCGGTTTGAAGTCTGGGGCAGCCGTTGTAACTATACTTGAGACCTATGAACTTATATTTCAAGGTGGGTGCCTGCATTTGCTTTGTTGTTATCTATGTACTGCGATATCTATTGAACACCCGTTGGCCCGTGAGATCGTCCATCCATCAAAGCAATTAAAAATAAAATCGCAAAGTTGTCCTGCGTCACGCTTTGGAGGGTCGGAGTGCCTTTATTCCAAGTGTGAGGTAATATTTATCGCTGTCAATTTGTCTTTTATCAGGTTTTGCGTCTGTATTATTATTAGTCGATTTAATCCCTTGCAACTATAGTGCAATGCCATTCTTTGTTTTCATTCAAAACCAACATTGGTTAAGTTACTATGAAGAGTGTTCACTATCGCTCACGCCAATGCCTTGTGCTCGTGTATACTTTAAGAGTACCTAATAAATTATTTACAGTTAGTTTTCCTTATTCATTTTCTAGTACCGCATCTTTATCGTAATCCCGTTTCGGTAAGCGAGATACTTAATGTTGGTTCAAGATAATATTATCTAGAGAGGGCTTCATATAATGGGTCGACAAGAAAGAAAGGGTAGTGTGTTATCTACCTGATTCACAAACATTACATGTAATGGGATGTCTTTTGTGAACGATTATGTCATATTAGAGTTCTTAAGGTATTTGCGGAGGATTCACGTATTTAGATAAAAATAATATTTTATTCACATCAGAGCTAAGGGTATCCCTGAATGACTTACTTGGGATTTCGTGATATGGCATTTCTAGGCAGCGGCTTGGCTTGGCCCCTGGCATTGCTAAAGTCCATGGGCGACGGTAACCACTCACCATCAGGTGGGCCGTATGCTCGTCTGCCTACAAGGACCATAAAAAAAATCGTAGTTTTCATTGTTCGTTGTTAGAGTCTAAAATAAGTAGGAGGATGGTTTACCATTACCTTGTAAGCTTAGGTTTGAGAATATCAATGCCTTTGAGCAACGGTAACAGTTTACCGTCAGTTAAACAATATTGTCTACGTTGGGGTCACAAAAAGATCATGTCATTGTGTATCCTTTAAATGAATTGTATATGTGTATTGGCAAAAGAAAATTGACGAAAAATGTGCGGACTACATTATTAAAATGAAGTAAAAAGTCGAAACCTCTCAGATTCTCTTACTCCGCACTATCTTGTCATCAAATTATGGGCTGTTTAAATTTTTAAGTCCCTGCCACGTCAGGAATTGAGTTTGAAATCAATTATAAAATTCCATATGCACAGATAAAAAGTTTTAACAGAATGAGTCCGTAAAAATCTGGGATAAAGAAAAATATTTGTATACAACCGTATTCTTCTTTTATATTAAGATAAATTATATTGCGCGATTGCTATGTTCCGTGATGTGTATTTTTATAATATTACATACAAATTTAATAAATCAATAAAATAATAGGTTTTATTCTTCTTCTTAATCTCTCTTGTCTTCATTTTCATCCGAATCTGAGCTACGTTTTTTATTTATTGTATAGACGGGTTAAACAATTTACGGTTCATATGGTGTTAAGTGGTTACCGAAGCCCATCGATATCATCACTAAGTGAAAGCCACCAAGCTAAAGAAACGAAGTATAAGTCCCAAGTGCATACGGATCTTCCACCCTTCAAACCGGAAGTGTGTTTAAAACGATTAGGATATGACTTCTGAAAACTGTTCACGGCGAGATAATAAAAAAGAGCGGAAAAATAAATACCAAAAAAATGAAATAAAAATTCAAAAAAAAAAAACGGTGATGCGCTATGATAGGCGGGCCATAAATAAAATTAAAAAGCAAAACTGTTATGAAGCGTTTCAGTGGGAGCGTTGCCTTTATTTTCTCGTGTATCATGTCTTCCGCAAGCCATGGACGCGCAGAAATTAAGAATTTAGGGGTTTGAACGCAGTGACAGGATGCAGCGGGAAATTATTACTTCAGTTTACTTTATGTATTTCATATCGAAGCTTACTATAATAATAGGACACGCGTAGTATAATATGTTTTTTTATTTTTCGTTATTTAAAATTCACGTCTTATACAATCGTCCTTTTCACTACAACTTGACAAATAATATGCAGTCACCATTGTTGTATACGTTGCCGAGTCGATTAATTAATTAATAGCATTAATGACCATGGTATTCGATATGGATAAGAATAGAAATAAGTTTTTTTTTTACGTTGCTAACACTAACCCTGGCAAGAACAGTGCTTCGCAGAATCTACCACCGGATCGGAAACGCGACCCACTGAGAAGATCCGGCGAGAAAATCGGTGGGCTGTGTCTGTGGGTTAATTTACTCGCCGAGCCCTTCGTCGCAAAGCGTCGGTTTCAACGAGAACGATGACCGGCGCTTTAGGTACCTAAAGGCACCGTTAGTGGATCGGAAGGATCCGAAATGACGTGTTTTGGGCGACGTCGACTGTTATCATTCGGTCCGCACGATTGGGAATGTAGGTAGAAATCAGATAGCGGTTCCGGTGAATGAAAATTGAACTTTGAAGTTTATAAACGTGCTTATAATATGTACTGGTAGGACGTATTGAGACAACATCCATCATTCTGAGTATTTTCAGCTTGGAGCAGTTATGCTTTCTTCAAATTATGTCAAATTAAAGCTTCTTCCTCAAGTTTCAAGGTAGCTGACGGCGTTGATGTCGTGATATCTGTAAAATCCGGTGACAACTGAACAACAGGTTGGTAATAATAAAAATAGAATATCCTTCGAGAAAGCGGGTAAAAAATACTAAGTTAGATAACTCATATTTTTAGTTACCTTTCTCACCTGGTACCTGCCCAGGTGTCACAGGGCAAGCTCCACAAGTAGGCTGGTATTTAAAGTATACTAGACGCTACTAAGTCGTGAATGTTTCATCCATGTCAAAATAAGTTATGTCAGAACGCTCTGGGATCTTGGACTAATTGTTTTTTGTGGAGTTTTGGATTGACATTTTGTATGCCTTTATGTACAGACATATTTTTATATTAACGGTAGACTGCCACTAGATTATGTTCCCGGACTTGCTGATGTCTTCGAGCGATATTGATCACTGACCACTTCTCTTGGACCGTGTTCTCGAAGATAACAAAAATAAACTTTTTAGAGAAAACTAATTTGTTTTGACAAACGTTTAAATTCGATATCCGCTATCACTTATTTAATGCATTAGCTGCCTTGTTATGTTTTCCGTGTTGAATTTTATTAAAACGGTACATTTCTGTATAGTCGGCTATGAATTTATCGTAAATTGGAAGTGAGTTAATAAAGACAATAACTTCAAGGTGTATCTGACACGGTGTCGGGTTGCGACACACCAAGACACACCTTGACCCAGATGTGACCGTGCTCGACTTACGTCTCCGAACTACTGTTTTATATACGCTGAATTAGTTTTAGTTTTAAATATAACGTGTGCCTTTAAATAAATAAACTTAGGAATACTTTATCTATAATTACTACATAGTATAAAACAATGTCGCTTTCTCTGTCCCTATATCCCTATGTATGCTTAAATCTTTAAAACTACGCAACGGATTTTGATGCGGTTTTTTTTAATAGATAGAATGATTGAAGAGGAAGGTTTATATGTATAATAACATCCATTAAATAGTGGAAAAATCAATAATAAATTATAGTTTCCGAAGCGAAGCGAGGGCGGGTCGCTAGTAATATTATAAAGCTGAAGATTTTGTTTGTTTGAACGCGCTAACCTCAGGAACTACTGGTCCGATTTGAAAAATTATTTCAGTGTTAGATAACCCATTTATTGAGGAAGGCTATATATAGGCTATATAACATCACGGTAAGACCAATACAAGTGGAGTACCAATAAAGAATGTTTCAAAATAGAGGTTTAAATGGCTCCTTAACATTCTATAATTCAAAAATATTGTCACTTTCTACGTAATAAAGTGGGGGGTAAAATTTAGCGTTATGCCAAAGTAACTATTTCACGCGGACGGAGTCGCGGGCAAAAGCTAGTTTTATAATAAAACCAATAAATATGCCGCCCTATATATGTATATTGCAACCTATAAAAAACAGTAATAATAAAGGAAATTATTATTTTTATGTTATTTTTATTTATAACTTCATATACTAGAAACTATAAAGGCAGACTTAATGCCATAGGCATTCTATAACAGTCTACCTTAGGGGAGTGCAGAGATGAATCTTGGTAGGTGTAGTGTGAAGGTGATATTACATAAACATATGTGTATATATAACGTACATAATATTTATAGATACAAATACTCAAGTCGTCGTGGCTGAAAGGATAAGACGTCCGGTGCATTCGTATGTAGCGATGCACCGGTGTTCGAATCCCGCAGGCGGGTACCAATTTTTCTAATGAAATATGTACTCAACAAATGTTCACGATTGACTTCCACGGTGAAGGAATAACATCGTGTAATAAAAATCAAACCCGCAAAATTATAATTTGCGTAATGACTGGTGGTAGGACCTCTTGTGAGTCCGCGCGGATAGGTACCACCGCCCTGCTTATTTCTGCCGTGAAGCAGTAATGCGTTTCGGTTTGAAGGGTGGGGTAGCCGTTGTAACTATACTGAGATTTTAGAACTTGTATCTCAAGGTGGGTGGCGCGTCTACGTTGTAGATGTCTATGGGCTCCAGTAACCACTTAACATCAGGTGGGCTGTGAGCTCGTCTACCCATCTACGCAATAAAAAAGAGAAGAAGAGAAAAACTCGTACTTAAATAAATAGATATACATAAATATATAGATATACATATATATACACATATAATTATTCGTAGACGAATCAAAATAAAATTTATCCCATTACCCAAATCTTCATATTATTCAAAACTTTCAATTCACTTCAAAACAGTATTAAAAATATTATACTTTGATAGCCGTTACAGTAAAGAGCGCAATAAGCATAGTAAAAATACAATTTTTTTTATTTAATATAGTAAGTCGTATAATAAAAAAAAATCCCGTTATCTTTTAATAAGATTTCTTAAACAGAATATCAAGCTAGGCTTACCTTTATTACAATTACGTATACAGTTTAATTTCGCTTTTTATTTTATTAATATTATTTCCGTCGTGTCGGATACTTTACAGTTTTCATGGTCGCCACGGACGTCTGTTTTCGTCCAGATAGAACGGTAAAAATAGTTTTAATTATGTCTACAACTCATGAAAACCGTAGATCTTATCTTATACCTTTAAACGAGCAATTCTTGTATATTAAAATACATATATAATCTGAATCTCGGAAACGGCTCCAACGATTTTCATAAAATTTAGTATACAAGGGATTTCGGGGGCGATAAATCGATCTAGCTACGATTTATTTTCAGAAAATGTTGTTTTATTCGTGTTTTCAATAACAAATCTTCCCGACATCTATTGGCGAATAATAATACTATTTTTCTTAATTGAGGGCAACGAACCGCTTTAAAGACACAACAAGATGGCGTTATCAAAAAAAAAAACGAGCAAAGCTCGGTCATCGTTTAGTATTACCGTACAAGTACAGCTTAGAGATAGCTAACAACATCAGGCGGTTAGAATGCTTAAAAACTAAACGCGCAGTCGTCCAGTGACCATGAAAATGTTTAGTATTGGAATCGTCGGAAATATTATACTGTCATCAAAAAAAACCTAGGGATTAAAGCATAGAAGTAGGTTTGCTTTATGAATGTTTGTAGGAAAAGGGTGATTGAGTAAATTGTAGGAGAACAGTTTTGTTAATAATTATAATCTCTCTCTCTTCACACTTCACACACAAGTCTGGTCATTGATAATCACGGATCTACAAAAAATATGGTATAATATGAAAAAAACGTACGCAACATTAAATCCTCAATGTTTTCAAATTAAACGATAATCACCGTATAAAATCAGTGGGAATATCATTGACAACGAACCAGTAATAACGCCTTTATCGCTAATAAAACACATGTATATTTTCTTTATTTATTTTTTATGTGGAGGTTTTTGTTCGTGTTTTTAGAACGTAGTTTATGGAACGTTCGATTATAATTTTTATTGTCGTAAAAATGACCAGATCGAATCGTGACGTTATTATAAATAACTAGCTGTACCCGTCCGCTTCGCTGGGCATTAAAAATTAACATTATTATTTCTCACCCCCACCACAAATATTCTCATCATTAACGCTCCCGCAACTGGTGCAAGGAGTCCAACACTCATATAAATATTAGCTTATCCATTAAGTACATGTATTTTCTACATGGATACCAAGTTTCAAGTCAATCGGATGCATAGTTCAGTAGTTATAACGGAACATCCGTAAAAACCACTGTAGATTTATATATTAGTATAGATATGTACGAGAGTCCGTCTGCGTATTCATACGTGCACAACGTTTACTGCAAACGAAGCTGAGATTTCACTCAGACGACCATCTCAACGTAAATCGGGAATCTGAAGCCACAAATATCGTAAAATGAATTCGACCATTCGTCTCGGGACATAAGGTCGAATTTTAGATTTATTATTTTTTGTTTAAAACGGCTATCCCACTATTCAGATTAATACGTATGACGGCTTCGAGCTAAAAATTGACAGGCCTCATGAAATTCGGCCGCGGTCCGTTGTAAATAAACGATTATCGGTAAATTTATGAAAAATACCGACTTGTTGTTGGACGTGTTAAAACTAGTCGCGTTTGATTTTTTTTTTATGACTGAAGGATTACTGGTGGCCCGGATGCCTTTCCAGTTTCACCAGGACAGGTGGGCGAGCAAAGGCTCAGCCAGGAGGGACGCGTTTGATATTTCGTATATTGACGTTAAACATAAAAACCTTCTATAATGTGCCAACATTCATACAAAAATTTAAATCAATTAAGATATAATTGAAGAGGTGAAAGGCTATTTGGTTTAAACGACATTTCTTTTTATTTATTTTATTTATTTATTTATTTATTTATGTACACACAAAAAGAAGACAGTACAGAGTAATAGAAAAATTATGTACAAAGGCACTGCTTATTTCTTTAAGAAATCTCATCCAACAGACCTGCGAGAGGATTGTGAGAATAATAATTAAAAGTGATGAGTGTGTGTAGAACAGCTAAAATAACAAATACAACATGAGAATTATAGTAATGCACATACACATAGCACATAGCCATACACATAGCATTTCTCTCAATACGTGACATTTATCTTTATAATTAAAGGTCAATTTTATTTGGTATTACGAGTAGTATCAACAATTCGATGTTGTTAAATGAACTTCAAATAAGTTTACCCCATTCATGTAGCTTAAGAAGCTTTTTATTATGATATCCAAATTTTAAACTTTAAGTGGCCCCCCTGTAAAGTTGCAAAAATTTCGCTTAAACCAAATAGCCATTCGCTTCTCGATATAGAAACGCGCGAGTTTCTTTGATGACGAACAAACAGACATAAATATTTTTGTGTATCAGATTAGTTTCACTCAACGCGCATCCATCGGTTACAAACATATTTTATTAAGAAGAATCGTGCTGTGTACATCCTTGACATTCAGTTCGTACGTACCCAGGATATTACGCGACCTCCCGAACAAACCGGTAATTTACATTTGAAATTGGAATTAAGGGTCCTTATTGTTACTTGGGTCTGCGTATTCGGTCCTTTACGGTATTAAACATTGATAATGACTCTATCCCTTGTGACAATTAGAGACCGACTCGAAGTATTCGTAAACCGTAAGACGTTTTGCTGATATTTCGTCTTGAGGTTTTACGGTTTTTTGGTCTTATTGTCTCGTTTGCTCTGGTCTGATTTTACTGGTTGGCGAGTTAATGTTTTTCTAATTTAGAATAATTTTTCAATTGTTACGTCTCTATTTTTTTTAATTGAAAACCTCTTTAGGAAATCAAATACGATGTCATATGTAATTAAGAATATTGTTTGTCGTATATCTTTATTGTTGTACATAGGCGAGCTTACGGCTCATCGTGTAATAAATGATTACTGGAGCCTATGGGTATCACTACGTGAATGAATAAATTGAATGAATGAATTGAAAAAAAAACAGTAGATTGAAATAAAACATATAGTAGTTATAAGTATCGCTCCAAGAACCTTTATTTTATTTTATTGTATTGATGGTTAAACGAGCTCACAGTCCGCCTGGTGTTAAGTGGTTACCGGAGCCCATATACATCTATAACGTAAATGCCGCCACCCACCTTGAGATAGGAGTTCTGACGTCTCAGTATAGTTACAACGGCTGCCCCACCCTTCAGACCGAAACGCATTACTGCTTCACGGCTGAAATAGGCAGGGCGGTGGTACCCACCCGTGCGGACTCACAAGACGTCCTACCACCAGTAAATACGCAAATTATAATTCGTACTACACACGTATTATAATCTTGAATATCTACTATTCCACTTAACCTTGTTTGTTTCAAGGAAAGAAAACCAATAGTGCGTATTAAATGCGTAATCAAAAGTTTTCATAAATACGTAATGCATTCGTTCATTCATCTGTTTGTCCTATATTCATCTGTAAGCATATTTCATGTCGACCTCGGCCGCGTTTCTCGGGACACCGATATGAGCTATCGCCCCCGGGGGACGGACGAGAATTGATTCTGACGCCAATCGGGAAAAATGAACAACCCATGCGATATATCCACTGAGGATGCTAGATTAAATTCCCGACTTCGCGCCCGTTGCGTATTTAGAAACAATTTTCTTATCATTTGGGAAACATGTTAATGATGTTAATAAAATAAAATAAAATAAATATAAATATAAATAAATATTTACTAACAATCACGCCACGTTAACTGGTCCCGTGATAAGTTCGTAAAGAACTTGTGTTACAGGTACCAGATAACGGATATAAATGTAAGATTTTTATTATACACATACATATATTTAATAGACATCCATAACTCTGGAAAATACATTTATATTTATCATACAAATATCTTCCCTTGGCGGGATTCGAACCCGCGACTCTCTTGTGTAGTGACCATGTCACTTACCACTACACCAGACAAAAAAAAAGAATTTTATAACTCTATAAGATGATGTAATTTCCAAATATCTTCTTTCAACAAATATGTAGGTATTTTATTTTTTCATGTATTCGTTCTTTGCATTCAGACGTCTTTTTTAATCGACTTCAAAAAAAATTAGGAGGTTCTTGATTCGGATGTTTTATGTGTGTTAGTTACCACAGAGCTTTTTTCTAAGTGAAGCGAATCGATTTTGATGATACATATTTATAATAATTTGACAGCCAGAGCATCTCGTGTGGACATATTTAAGTTTTGTCGTGATCTGACGAGCAGTTTTTTATTTAGATATCCATATTAATGAATGTTCAATTGACTCTGACTACATTGATGATATACTCATTTTATTTGTTGGGATTTAATTTTGTAAAAATAATTTTTTTTATTTTTATTTGTTAATAATTATGATTTAATTGTATTAAAATTCGTAATCGATAATGATATATATGTGTACATACATAAAAAAAATCGACTGCTGGCGTAAATACGTGCGTAGTGAGCCCCGCGGTCGCGTACGTGTCGTCTCGCGCGTCGAGCCAGAGTCCAAGAGTACAATTTATTGCTATTTGACTCTGGACCCGTGTTAAGAGAGGCCGTCCACGGTCGCCGGTCGGGGTCCTATGTATTTCATGAGATTTTATTTTTATCGTCTCGTCTTACTGGGGTCTTAGTTCGTTGAGAATATCACTTAAACGAATTACGTTGTAGTTCATCGATAGATATGCGCTTTCTTTTTTTTATTGAACGCGCCATTTTTGATGCTAAACTAAATGACGTGTTTATTTCGCGAATTGATTTATTTGGAAAGTTGATTTGATAGTGTTATTTTATATTTTTGTGCTGTTTTATATTAAAATCTGCTGCAATCGAAGCAGAGTGGTTGTCTAGAATCACTACGTTCACCGTTCAGCCTTGGCTTCAAGAAGTTGAATATTTTCGTAGTCTTCGAGATCTTGCCCTTTTTTAAGGAAGCTTATTTATGATATCAATCTATATATTAATACGTGAACCAAAAACTTTGTACCCCTTTTTACGAAAATTGCGCGGACGGAGAAGTATGAAATTTCCCACACTTATAGAGAATATAGAGAAAGAGTGAAAAATACTAATATTTTTTTTAAATTATGCATTAAGAATACATTAAATCAATTAAAAAAACATTACACACACACTACCTTGTATTTGACATACACACATATATACTCTTTGTTTACCTATTGTCAAACTTTTGTTATTGCAGTGAAATTGAGAATAGGTTATTATTGTTTATCTTTAATATTATTTATCTATAGTGTAGTCTTGGCGAAGTCTGTGATTATAGAAATATAATAATAGTCTTTGACAATAGAATCATAATAGTGTACAAACTTATAATTTTAATTAACTATAGTTGAATTTCGACTACCCGGGAACCCTTCGATCAATAATACCGGGAACCACTAAAATAAAAGTAGTAAAAATAAAAACTCATTCGACGTATTAGATATCCGAGTTGTTTTAAGAACAATAAAATTATCTCTCTGTCCGTGTCAAAAACAACGAAAAACAATCGGTTTTTACAATCATGAACATAAACAAAGATAACTTATTAGAAATAATTGGCTTCTGAACAGGCAGGCAGGCGGTCATGATCACGCTCGCAAACGTTTCACGTAATATTCTTTTTGCGTGTAATATGATAATGGCTTTGACGGTGGTTCGTACAGTAACAGTCGTAAGTCGGGTGTAGGATTCAGTCTGCATACAAAAAGCGTTGGCTGATCGACCGTTGCTGACTGGGCGCCAGGCGGATATCACGCTTTCAAAATATGTTTGCATTTAAATTTTCAGTTCATTATTTGAATTCGTTTTGGAATACAATTAATGTCATCTATATATTAATACGTGAAGCAAAAACTTTGTATCCCTTTTTACGGAAATTGCGCGGACGGAGGAGTATGAAATGTTCCACACTTATAGAGAATATAGAGAAGAAGTGCACAATGCTAATATTTTTTTTAAAGAATGCATAAAAGATACATTAAATCAGTAAAGAAAACATTACACACACTACATACCATGTATTTGACGCACACACGCATGTATACTATTTATTGTCAAACTTTTGTTCTTGACGTCTGTTGTCAAATTGAGATTAAATATTGTTTGTCTTTGTTAATATTTTTTATAGTGTAGTATTGGCGAAATTTGTGATTATAGAAGTATAAAATACAATCATAATAGTGTACAAACTTAAAATTCCAATTAATTATAGTCGAATTTCGACTACTACGGGACCTCTAGTTAAACTTATTACAGATTTAAATATATTTCGTTTGTGTATTTATTGTGCGTCTTTATCGAAATTACACTTTAATATTGGTAAATAGAAATGATGGTTGGAAACATTTGTAGTGTTTGGATTCAACATCAGGCTCTTCTGTACCTATGCAACTATAATAAAAAGAGATATTCTTCATTTAATGGCATCAAACTAGAATTTTCTCTTCTGTTAAAGGCGCCGGAATAACAAACTAGACAAGACAAAGTCGTCAGAAAAAAAAAAAAATTTTTTTTTACAATTTTGTGACTCCGGTCTGGACAATCGCACAATTCAGTCAAAATCACTATACAAAATATATTTCCAACGGATTATCGTATTATCTCGTAGGTATTTTCTTCTTTGAAGTGGGCTTCACAACTTTGAATCAAATATGAAATGTTATCGTCAAGTAATTTAAACGTTATCCAACCTCACTGTTTTTTTCCCGATCCGATGATAGGTTTGTTTTATTTATTTATTATAGCTGACCCGGCAGACTTCGTAGTGCCTCAATCGATAAATAAAAGACCGACACATCAAAGGGAAAACAAAATTGTTATTTTTATTTAATTCCGAGCATTTTCATATTTATCTACCTTTTAAACCTTCTCTGGACTTCCACAAATAATTCAAGACCAAAATTAGCCAAATCGGTTCAGCCGTTCTCGAGTTTTAGCGAGACTAACGAACAACAATTCATTTTTATACTACTATTATTATATTATATTATTTTTACTATCACAACTTGACACATGACTTCCTTGTTTCATTGCCAATGCCGAGTGCAGAATTTAAATAAATACACACCTTGTGTATAATTTTTAAGTTAATTAACCTTTGTAAGGAAATGTTTTTAACTTGATTTTGATTGCAAATAAAAAAATTGAATAATATTACTGTGAGCTAGAAGTCTGTCTACCTACTCATACAGGATGGGATACCATTGCACAATTGAGACTTCGGCACGTCTTGATACCATCAGCTCCAACTATGTATTTCATTTTTAACTATGTATTATTTTTGTATTGGTGGTAGGACCTCTTGTGAGTCCGCGCGGGTAGGTAGCACCGCCTTATCTATTTCTGCCGTGAAGCAGTAATGTATTTCGGTCTGAAGGGTAGAGCAGCCGTTGTAACTATACTGAGATCCTAGAACTTATATCTCAAGGTGGGTGGCGCATTTACGTTGTAGATGCCTATGGGCTCCAGTAAGCACTTACACACCAGGTGGGCGGGCTGTGACCTCGTCCACACCTCTAAGTAATAAAAAAAATTACTGCAAGAAATTAATAAAAACTACCCTCCTATTTTGTTTTTTCAATAGAATCCCTTGAACAACTTACGCTTACGTTTTTTTTACGAGGGACAAGAATATAAAAACATATTTCACTCCTTATAATCCCGAAGGGCATGAAATATGTTAGGGACGCTGTATCAGTACGTGTAAGTGCGTATAAGGAACCTAGTTATTTATCGTTTCGCCGACCTAAAGTCATTGCTATGGTACTAAGTTAATACTTTGGAAAAATATTCAGACTACCCTCCGCGGGAATGACGTGACGACATGTTATTTTTACAGTATAGTGCTTTCTTCGGTTTTCGCATGTCGTGCACATAATTGAAGCTACCAGTAAAGACAGGAAACTGCTTACCTGGTTGAGAATTATTTTCAAATCCCGTGTAAGGGATGATGGCATTTCGTTTCGTTTGAGAAGCCGCGGAGAGGAGTAATAAAAAAACAAACCCGCAAAATTATAATTTGCGTAATTACTGGTGGTAGGACCTCTTGTGAGACCGCGCGGGTGGGTACCGCCACCCTGCCTATTTCTGCCGTGAAGCAGTAATGCGTTTCGGTCTGAAAAGCAGGGCAGCCGTTGTAACTATACCGAGATCTTAGCACTTATATCTCAAGGTGGGTGGCGCATTTACGTTGTAGATGTCTATGGGCTCCAGTAAGCAATTAAACACCAGGTAGGCTGTGAGATCGTCCACCCATCTAAGCATTAAAAAAAATGTCGATTTCTCTCTTCGATCTTCTTACTAAGGCGTCGGAGTATCTAGTAGACTCTGGGAAAGACGAATACGAAGATACTGACAATGAATCTATTCCTAACAGACCTAAAATACTGAAATATACATTAACAAACAACAAAACTATCCAGCGCTTAATAACAGAAATCGAAATAATTACTTCAGTACGCCGCGTAGGGCACCGGTGACCTACATATCAGTTAACGTGTTAACTAGTGTGTTCGCGGTCTAAAAACGCCGAAAATTCAAAAATAATAAACGCAAAGTTATTTAAAACAGTGACCTGACAACGATATTTCGAATCGTGTGGTATAAAGAGGTTTGCTTTAGCTACATTATTCTTACTATCGAGAGAGGAAACATGGAATATATTTGAATCAAATAAACATACATCTACCAATAAATAACCTATGTTTAATGCATTTTTATTGCTAAGAAAATCGGTCAAGCTCACGACCCACCTGGTGTTAAATGTTGTCGGAACTCGTAGCCGAACTCTAAGATGGTCATCGATGCTAATAAATTAAAGTTTTTTTCAATTATAACATCTATATATATAAAAATGAATTGCTGTTCGTTAGTCTCGCTAAAACTCGAGAACGGCTGAACCGATTTAGCTAATTTTGGTCTTGAATTATTTGTGGAAGTCCAGAAAAGGTTTAAAGGGTAGATAAATTTGAAAATGCTCGGAATTAAGTAAAAATAACAATTTTGTTTTCTCTTTGATGTGTCCCCCGTCAGACGGATTCCTTTTGTTTGTTTTAAGTTTATTTTATACAAAAGTTTAGGTCTTTTATTTATCGATAGCGACCCGCCCTCGCTTCGCTTCGGAAACATTAAAACACACATGAAACCAAAAAAAAAAAAAAAATTAAAAATAGTAAGTAGCCTATGTTCATCAGGGACAATGTCGCCTTCTAATGGAAAAAGAATTTTTCAAATCGGTCTAGTAGTTTCGGAGCCTATTCGAAACAAACAAATAAACAAATCTTTCCTCTTTATAATATTAGTATAGAGTTTTAAGTTTATTTTATACAAAAGTTTAGGTCTTTTATTTTTCGATAGCGACCCGCCGTCGCTTCGCTTCGGAAACATTAAAACACACATGAAACCAAAAAAAAAAAAAAATTTTAAAAAGTAGCCTATGTTCATCAGGGACAATGTCGCCTTCTAATGGAAAAAGAATTTTTCAAATCGGTCCAGTAGTTTCGGAGCCTATTCGAAACAAACAAACAAACAAATCTTTCCTCTTTATAATATTAAGTATAGATTGAGGCACTACGAAGTCTGCCGGGTCAGCTAGTTTTAAATAAAAGACTCGCGTGTCTAAATGCAAACGCATAAAATACGTTATCTTCGCGTTTTTATCTATCGATTTGAATGTATAGAGACGGGGGGGCATTGAATGGTAATGAATTCTGAATGTGTGTTGTCCAGTGGAGTTGAGTTTTTCGTTTTAGATTTTTCTACGGTTCGATAAACATAGCGAATGCTTCAAGTATGCTTTCTTTTTATTGCCTTTGTAGGCAGACGAGCATACGGCCCACCTGATGGAAAGTGGTCATCGTCGCTCATGGACGTCAGCAATGCCAGGGGCAGAGCCAAGCCGCTGCCTAAACCTTTTTTTTTTTTTTTAACGCTGGGGAATCCCTTTACGGATACCCGGTCGAGTGGGGTAATAGACCGGGTTATGTCGGCCTCCGGCGCCTCCAGAGAAGAAGAGGGAGAAGAGGAAGACTAAAGTCCTCTTCTTCCACTCCCTACCGGGAGACTACGCCTTGAGTAAGGCGCGCGAGTCGCTGCGCGGCGTCTACCACGCAGGACCCGCCCCGCAAAACCAACTACCGACTAAACCCCATCGAGCTCCACCACTCCGACTCCACGAAACCTGTATAACTTAAGTTTGGAATTGAATTAAAGTAAGCGTAAACCTAATAGATATATTTGAAAATATACTTCAATTAAAAACATCGATTAACTTGACTAAAAAGTAGAACACGCAAAAACAAAATTTATTTTATCAGTGTAATGCGTACTACGATTTACGTTAGACACAAACAGTGAAGTAAGTGTGCAAGAACTAAAACTAATTATCATCGACTAATAAGTTTGTGTAGGATGTCAAACGGCTAGTGCTGATATGTATTAAGTCCTTAAGCCTTTTAGTGCGGAGCTTATTAAGCACATATTTTGCAGAAATTATAAAATATTTTATGAAAAAAAGTACCTTAAAAGTAATTTAATTAAAAAAAATTAAGTCAATGCTAAATACGCAAAATATTTTTAATGGTTATTTATAAATGTTATTAACTTATTAAAAAAGTTATATATGCATGCGACGTCCATATAGGTCGATACCTAATTTTTATAATCAAACTGCGCAATCGTCGGTATTTCGACGCTCCATACATTATACGCATTCATAGAGAATCGATCTATCGACGGTTCGCGCTCAAAGGGCTAAGCGGAAAGTTCGTTCAAACAGAATTTAGCCTGCGGCTAATTAACTGTTGAAGTTAAACTTAATTAAAGAAATTTACATTCAGATTCCTCACCTCTTTATTGGTGATGAGAAAGAAAAACATTTACATTTTATAATTTATTTGTGAGCTATTAATTAACCATAATGAATATGATCAATATTAGTGCAATACTTTTTGGTTTATGCTCTAATGAACATAAATACAAAGAGATATAGATGAATATAATAATAACCTGTGATTTGGGATCAATGCACGTAAAATCCATATAGCATTTTCTCATCTGGTCTATAGAATAGATAGAAGTGTTGTTGTGAATGTATTGTAAAGTTTTGCTAAAATACCGAGAAAAGCCTCATCGCAATCGCATTGATTTGCTTTTCGGTAAAATTACGAAACATTAATAGGACTGTTTTCCAATATGTCAATCTAAAAAAAAAAAAATTAAAATAAAAAATAATCAAATAAAATTACTATTAACTACCACTGCTTACTACTACTGAAGTTATTTTACTACTTATTTACTTATGTGTAACGAACAGGCGAGAATATCAGAACAGTTAGTGTATTGAATGAAAAATACACTGCTCAATGTTTTCTCGACTGTTTCTCAATTCGCTACTTAGAGTTTTTATCAATATGAAGTTGAGATCGATAATCGTATGATGTGTTTCGGCATAAGATTATGGCGGCTGCATTTTTCGAGAAACTTCCTCCCGCGTAAAATTCTTCAATTAACTTAGCGTTAATGCGCAATTTAAATTGATTGGCGATCGAAATATTGCACTTAAACGCGGTGAGTTTTGTATGTGTGTATGTATGTGCGTGTTTGTGTGCATGTGTGTGTATCTGTTTTCGCAGTCGTAGGTAAGCATTGCTCGGGCACACGTGTCAATGGCCGGAGTTAAACGTCATTGGCCGGCCGTAGCCATTGTTCCTTGCACCTACTAACTACTAAGCCAAATAATAATAATAATAAAAAATGACAAAAGAAAAAAAAAGATCTTCCAGTGTGTCGTAACCTGTTATCGTCGAGATAAATTTTCGTAGATTAGATTTACAAAAAAAAAGAAGAGGAAACGTTCTATGAAATGTTTATGTAAAAACATTTTTAATTATATTATGTATTATTACGAAAGAAATCAAAATTTTTACCTCAAGCACCGGTCACCGTCCTCGCCGAACCCGTCGCTTACGACGAAGGACTCGACGAGTAAATTAACCCATAGGCACAGCTCACTGAGTTTCTCGCTGGATCTTCTCAGTGGTTCGCGCTTCCAATCCGGTGGTAGAATCTGCGAAGCACTGCTCTTGCTAGGGTCAGTGCTAGCAACACTCCGGTTTGAGCCCCGTGAGCTCACCAACACGTCAAGGCGAAGCTGAAATAGCCTTTCAAGGCTATCAGTATAGGTAGGTTTAAAAAAAATTAAATAAAAGGCCCACCTGATGGCGAATTTCGCAATTTTTTTTACTACCCAAGCATGTTTGCAAGTGCTAGCAAATTTTAAGATAAAATTTAATATGGAACCGGAATATTTTGAACGTTGTCATCTTCTAAGAAACAATAAAGGCTACTGGACACTGTGTTTGAACTCGAAGAACTAACTGTTCTTCTGATTCACATCTGTATGTGGATTTTATTT
This sequence comes from Bombyx mandarina, assembly GCF_030267445.1. Taxonomy (NCBI): domain Eukaryota; kingdom Metazoa; phylum Arthropoda; class Insecta; order Lepidoptera; family Bombycidae; genus Bombyx; species Bombyx mandarina. The sequence continues at coordinate 18,435,970 of NC_143234.1, forward strand.
TCTTTAATCACACACATACATCTTTTTAGCGAGATAAAATATTGTCTAAAATCTTTTCAACGCTAGAACTAAACGTAATTTTATTTTTTATATCAAGTAAATAAATTTTATGTTTAGTTATTATTGACACAATTTAGACATTGAAAAGCTTTCAAATCGTGTCATTAAGACTTAAAATAAAAAAATTAAGAACACCCATTAAGATAACATATATTTATTTCACTTAATAAACCCACAAAGTTTCAATCATAATAGAATAATCGAAAGAAAAACCCGAGAGTAACATCGACTGTGAAGATTATCGAGATACTTTTTGGCTCACTAATCCGATAAGGAGATCGGATTGCACCAATAAGATACTGTGGGCGTGAATTCTGGGGTTCGCGAACGCCGAATATCGAATTTGCGAGTTCGAAATTTGACGCTGAATCGATTTTTCAATGTTTGACGTTCAGTTTTACACTAGGGAACTATGTTATTATCAATTCATATCTTATTCCAATTATATTCCTAACAAAAATAGGTCATCTATAATTGAATTGAGTTTAAATTGATCAAAGTTTATATACCGAAACAATATATCGTAGATTTAATGTATTTCTACTATCTTCTTAATTTAGTATTTGAAAACATTTGTATATCGAGATTGTAGAGTTTAACGGTTACATTACATTTGTATTATATATTGTCCGTAGACCAAGAGCATGGATGATAAAATCATTGAAACGCTATCCAATAAAAAACAACGTTCGGATCATTTGAAGTTTAAATAATTGTAATGAATAACATAATAAAACTTCCAGAACCTTTCGTCAAGTGACGTACGTAATTTATCTAAATAATAAAGGAACGCTTAAAGTACGTATTGACTTAAATTATACTTTCGTAGTGAGAATAATTTCCCAAATCTCTATTAAAAACTAATACAAATAGTATTTTGAATGAATTAATTCAATTTACAAATTCTCAGTTTCACGATTGAATATTTGATTAAGCAGTAAAGTTATCTTTAATCGTGTCAAAAATACGAGAAGACGAGAAAAATACCATGAAATGAAGTTGATATAGATCGATCCAGCCACGATGGAAGGTCTAGATTAAGACAAGAAACGACTTCATAAGCCGCCGTAATGTGGCGTTTCATAGCGAAATGAGATTCACTTATGATCGAAATCTTGTTAGCTGATAGCCATGGACGTAATAAAAGACATTTAAGTGCTAGTCATTCTTGAGTATTTTTGGAATAACGACAGTTCTCTCGGAACTATGGCGATACGAACAAAGCTTATAATAACGACAAAATAATTTTGGTTTTTTTTTATTAATGACCAGATTCTGAATTGGTTTGGTAATAAAAAATACATGACAGATAAATATTTAACGTACAGAATGACAAAAATTATTGGAATAAAAATAACTAAACAAAGGAAAAGAATTAATAATTTCAAAGATTCCAGATTTAACTTTTTGTACGAACTTTAGACTTGGCTGGATAACCGCGGGTAAACGTCTCCTTTGTTATATAGTGATTGAGAAGTCGCCTATTCCATCCCCGTGATATTTGTGAAGTTACGTATCGTGATGCAAGGCTTTATTTATTGCACACATCACATCACATCGCATCATATAAATCACGGCACATCTGGTGTTAATGCTTATCGAATACCATAGACAATATAATCGCCTCACGTCCGTTGCCTCGATTGAGTTTTCTCACTGTCGAGGGTAGGAGGTGGGTTATTGAGTAACAGGTTTCAGTTGGTTCATTTCCAACATACCTGGCTCACTTCCATAGAAGTGTGGAGGGGAAAACTCGGCAATTTCCATCAGAAAAAATAAATGGTGGTGGTAATATCAACCTATGCTCATAATGTAATTCTGATGCTGACAGTCTCTGAGACTAGAAATAAGTTTTTTTGTTTATAAACAAAATTGTACTGGTGTTATTGAAGCGTGTTCCATTAGATCATATTACATCAATATCCGTATTAGAGAGGTTATAAACCGTAATGGAAATAGTAAATTGACCAATCACAATACTCGCAGGCTACCGCGTGCGTGTCTGTAATTGAATGTAGAACTGCCGAGATGCGCATGCTGGAACCATAGATTCGAAGATCTGATGCGTTTGATTGCGTTTCCCTTTTATTAACCGACTTCAAGAAAGGAGGAGGTTCTCAATTCGACTGTGTGTTTCTTTATGTTTGTTACATCATAACTTTTGACTGGGTGAATCGATTTTGATGATTATTTTTTTATTAGAAAACTGACGCTTCTCGTGTGGTCCCATTTCAATTTAGTCCAATTCTGATAATGGTATCCATGAGAAAAAAATATAAGTCTTAAATTTGCATTAAGTATGTGCGCGACAAAAAGATGAACAACTCAATAACTCAATATCACGGCAACCGATTTCGATGATTATTGTTTTTAGTGTATATTAATTTGATTTGGAATATCTCTTTTTTTCTATTTGAAGTCAGTTTTTGTTAAAGCATGTCTATTTACAATTATTTTTTACTACAAGGACATATAGAATCAAAGCATCGATTTAACAGTCCTTGTATTAAATTTTCTTTTAATAAAAATGGGTAGAGCCGTGGTCTTGTCTGTTACTGCTTCGAAGTGATCACGTGTTTCGTTGTGATATCTGCGGGCTCTGTGTATCACTTAATGCCAATCGGGCCGTGAGTCCGTGAGTCTGTGAAATAAAACGGCGGCTTAACCGTTTGACTGCCGTGTAGTGTAGTGTAGTGTCACTGGTGTTCTATACGGCGCACTGAAGTAATTATGTCGATTTATTTCCGGAATATTCAATAGACAGTCCGAAGATACTGAGAATAAATCTATTTCTAAGACACCTAAGTGTCTAAAACGTACATTAACAAACAAAAGAAGGCGAAGTTAGACAATTTAGGCGCTTAGTAACAGTAATCAACATAATTACTTCAGTGCGCCGCGTAGGACACCGGTGACCTACACGGCAGTCAACGTGTTAAAGAAAAGGGCCGACTTAATTGACTCGTATCACAAATTAAGCTCATTTAAAAGACGGTCTTATTAAAACAATAAGAAGGTCTTATTTATTCTGTCCGCTTACAACAATCACATACACTACTGAATTTATCTAAAGTAATAAGGCTTAAATCAATTTGTAGTGTAAACCTTTTAGTTTGGCGCACGTAAACATCTGTCTATACAAGAAAGTTAACGCCTCTATAATGTTCACGTTGTGGACTACGGTAACACTTTAATAGTTTTATTATGTATAACTTGGCTGTGCATTCGTTTATTTATCCCTACATAGTATAAAACAAAGTCGCTTTCTCTGTCCCTATATCCCTATGTATGCTTAAATCTTTAAAACTACGCAACGGATTTCGATGCGGTTTTTTTGAATAGATTGAGTGATTGAAGAGGAAGGTTTATATGTATAATAACATCCATTAAATAGTGGAGAAATCAATAATAAATTACAGTTTCCGAGGCGAAGCGAGGGCGGGTCGCTAGTATACTAATAAAGCAAGATAAACATAGATTACAACAAACTATTACAACTCTTAATAAATCGAATATAAATAATAATCGTGTTAATTAGCGTAATGTAATAAATATATGCCGCGAAGAAATCCTGCGCACCGGCTTCAAAAGTCGGACGATTTATCAAACAATTGAGTCTTCGATCCTATGTCTCAAGCTAGACAGTGGCTTTCAAAGTTGTGATATCCACGGGGACCACTTAAAATGAGATGGTATTTGTTTTAGCTAAAAAAAAACCAGAATATTTTTTTTTAATTATTATACAATAGTAAATTAGACGGTACTTAGCATAATTTTTAAATGTCGACGATAAATGAATTTTATGTGTCAGTGACCGCAATATGTGTGGAGTATTTGAAATCTCGGAGGCTATGCAACATAATTAAAATAAAATCCGAGATTAAACTGGAAAAGTAGTTTTAATTATGTCGAGAAAATCGAGGAAAATACTGCGCTTCGTTGAACTAAAGAAAGGATTACTGGTGTATTTATTTGGACGGTCACTTTGTGGACCGGTGAGCGATCTAGGTATCCTAAATTGGACTCCTTTGTCCCGATCGCAATCTCCATAAAGCAGCTAAACACCTAGCCGAGATTCCCCTTCGCGGGGTCCCGCGAGGTGGATTCGGGTGGCAGTCCTCCCGCCTCCACGTAAAGGCGGTTTCCCACCGGAGCTCAGTCTGATGCGAAGCACTAATATGTAAAGGATATCTTTAACTCATCACTCGGTCAGAATGGGTTAAAATATTTAGCGATCTCATTATTTTATGTAAGGTCATTCGTCGCTCTCACATATTTTATTTATACGCTCCAGAATTAAGCCTGATCATTGAATTATGAATTACGGGTTATATATTCATCGAACTGAGAACTACAAAATCGAGCTCTTCCATGATAATATTGAACGACAAAATATAACTTGTGTACTTTTGCGTTGAAATATGGCCTTCATAAAATTTGTATTCTCGTCGTGTTCAGCGCGATGTCGACACGAAATAACCTCCCAAGTTATATAAAGAGTTAGGCACCTTATGATTCCGGAACGCAGCCGCGCCGAGGTGAGGCATTTTATTAATTCTTAAAAACCTCGGAAATACTCTGTCGACAATAATTACTTTGGCGTCTAAGGTGCGATTGAATCATATTGAAAAGTTTTATGCAAAATTACAGGACGTCACGTGATTTATAAATTCTTAGTACTTTGTAACTGTGACTACTATTCTTAAGAATTCGCCAAATATTCGTTAGCTTTACATTTGATAGTACTGATTTCTTACTATGATTACTATTCTCAAGAATACGCTAAATATTCGTTAGCTTTACATTTGATAGTACTGATTTGTTACTATGACTACTATTCTTAAGAACACGCCAAATATTCGTTAGCTCTACATTTGATAGTACTGATTTGTTACTACGACTACTATTCTTAAGAATACGCCAAGTATTCGTTAGCCCTAAATTTGATTTTACTGATTTGTTACTATGACTACTATTCTTAAGAATACGCCAAATATTCGTTAGCTCTACATTTGATAGTACTGATTTGTTACTATGACTACTATTCGTAAGAATACGCCAAGTATTCGTTAGCTTTACATTTGATAGTACTGATTTGTTACTATGACTACTATTCTTAAGAATACGCCAAATATTCGTTAGCTCTACATTTGACAGAACTGATTTGTTACTATGACTACTATTCTTAAGAATACGCCAAATATTCGTTAGCTCTACATTTGATAGTACTGATTTGTTACTATGACTACTATTCTTAAGAATACGCCAAATATTCGTTAGCTCTACATTTGATAGTACTGATTTGTTACTATGACTACTATTCTTAAGAATACGCCAAATATTTGTTAGCTTTACATTTGATATTAACTGAAACTACTGTTGAATAAAATATTATTCCGATAATAACCACTCAGAGGACTGACTGATAAATAATATTACAAAAAAAATATGATAATATCGTTTTTATTATCATGTCATTTAAGTATTATTGGAGATATTACGTGTAATTTTTTACTTTTTATTGCATAGATGGGTGGACGAGCTCACAGCCCACTTGGTGTTAAGTGGTTACCGGAGCCCATGGACATCTACAACGTAAATGCGGCCACTCACCGTGAGATATGAGTTCTGAAGTTTCAGAATAGTTAAAACGGCTGCCTCACCTTTCAAACTGAAACGCATTACTGCTTCACGACAGAAATAGGCAGGGTGGTGGTACCTACCCGCGCGGACTCACATGAGGCCCTACCACCAGTAATAATAATATAATTATATATTAATAATATCATATTAATATAAGTGTTTATTTTTGAACCAGGTCCACCGTCGAGGAGGGAGAGCGAGTTTAAGAAGCCAGCTCACACTATGGTGGCACCGCAAAATGGTCGCGTTCACCATCGGCCGCACCCTTACAACAAGGTACATAGTCTATAATTACCATAGTATATAATAAAATATGGCGATGTTTGTCTATCAAAGTCACGATTGCGGAAGACCCTCGCCGACTGCATCCTTGTAGCAATTAAGTACGTATTCAAAATAAATCGCGACTCCCTCCCCCTGGGGTGTTTGCAAATACTAAGACTAGTGGCTAGTAATACCGACTACTGTTTCCTATACGTAATGTTATGGATGTTGTTGTTTAAGATATTTACTATTCGGCTATTGTTGTTTTTTTGTGTAACAAAGAAACAAACCTTTGAAGAGCTACTTATAAAATCTTAGTGTTTCTTCTCCATCTTATAGTAGACTAGCGGCCCGCTCCGGCTTTGCTCGGGTCTTTAACAAAAATTTCAACGATATTTGACGTTGTATTATTTTTTTAAATAAAAGAACACTTATTGCGGCATAACTATAATAGTTAGACATATGCTGTCGCGACACTTTTTGTAAATAATATTGTGTTCTACAAAGTCAATAGTACATTATTTTATTCTATCATCAATAGTTTTCGCAAGGCACTCGATGTAAAGCATATTTTAGGTAATTTTTTACACCTTCGGTTACATTATTGGAGTTTTAGTAAAGTCCCTAATTTTTTCAAAAAATATTATAGCCTATGTCACTCGGGAATTGTGTAGCTTTCAGTGAAATAATTTTTCAAATCGGTTCAGTAGTTTGGGAGCCTATTCAATACAAACAAACAAACAAATCTTTCCTCTTTATAATATTAGTATAGATTTAAAGTAGTCAAACTCGCCTCGCTGTGCTGGCCGATCTTTGATTTGATTTTGATCCGATCGCTAACAAAATTCACAGGGACGCTCGCTAGACTAATCTGAAAATTTCTTGAATATTTCATCGAAATTGGTCCAGCCGTTTCAGAGTCTATAGGGAACATACACACATTGACTTTTGTTAATTTTATTAATTCAATTATAAAAAAAAGAACACAATATTCCTAACCTAAAAGTACATGTTATTATCCGCAACATGCTTCGTCAGATTACAGAAATAAAGTTATCAGCAACATGCTTCGTCAAAATTGACTTGTATATGTGTAGATTTGAAATATTCTGAGGAATTGTTGCGGTCTAAATTCAACAGAACATATCAGTGGCAAATGCTTAGAGGACCAATGGGTATTGTGTGTAAAAGAAAAACTCTCATTTAAAAATAAACAAAGAACTTTTCTTTATTAAAATGGTTTATATAAAGCTTGTTCACGTCTTACGACTTAATATAAAATATGTTCTTTTAAAACTTCAATACTCTAGTGGGATTCTCGGCGGAGTGTAGTAAAGTGGTTTTCTATAGAAATAGTTATACTAATTTATTGTGAATTGGCCTACTTTAGTTGAAGCGATCAACGTAGAATTACGTGTATGGATTCTGCTTAGAATAACCGTAGAATAGTCGACAGGAAATGGCTTGGGAAAATTTGAAATTAAACAAGTACGTTTCAAACTTAAATAATAATAATAATAATATTTATTCAAGCCTCTTAAAATACAAACACGTACCACAATTCTTAACACTAGTATAATAATATACATTCACTGTACTAGTGTCGGATGATCTATGCCCAGGTTCAAATTTCGAAACAAATTATTCTCAAGCGAATACAAATGTAGCTTGGCGTGTCCACAAAAAGGTGATTTTTTTTATTGCCCTTGTAGGCAGACGAGCATACGGCCCACCTGATGGTGAGTGGTTACCGTCGCCCATGGACTTCAGCAATGCCAGGGGCAGAGCCAAGCCGCTGCCTATCGCTTGATTACGATATAATGTTAAGATCTATTAAAAATCTACCCCACAAAATATTTACATAAATTTGCGTATTTACGAAGAATATTATGTAGTTACCTGTGCGTATTTCTGCTGTGGAGCAGTTATACGCTCCGGTCTCCCAAATTGGAAAAACACAGACAGAATAAATACAATTGAAGCTTAGTGTCCCAATTTATTTGGCAATAACGTTAAACTCGTATGTGCGCTTAAACCGGTTAAGCGAATTTGTCTACATCAGCAATTTAAATTATTTGTAAAATAAGTTGTTTTGCTATCAAACACCTTTCTTTTCCTCCAGAAAAAAACATTAATTTAAATTTTATGCCGCGTTAATTAATTCTTTCGCGAGTATTAATGTCGTCCCTAATTATATTTCACAGAATGACGGTTCCAATCTCACTGCACAAGCTCATCGGCCACCGCCATTGAGGATACCAAACGGCTTACAAGTAAGTTTCGCAACATAATTCGGCCGCGAGGCAAACGTTTCTCCTATTTCGATTGTAAGATAGAACTAGGACTAGAACTAGTAACTAGGACTGACTAGGATCATAAATGCCGCGATATCTGTGAAACCAGGTAACCGCCCGCACTAGATTGGTCGTAATGAGAATGACGAATGAAAGGCCAAGAAATAAGGATCGTACGTCGCGCTTCTGGTTTGGCACAGCTTAGGAACACAACGTATTCTTTTTATTTTTTTCCTACTTATGCTGATAGCCTTGAGAGGCTATTTCAGCTTCGTCCTAACTTGTAGGTGAGCTCACGGGGCTCAAACCGGAGTGTTGCTAACACTGGCCCTAGCAAGAGCAGTGCTTCGCAAAATCTACCACCGGATCGGAAACGCGACCCACTGAGAAGATCCGGCGAGAAACTCAGTGGGCTGTGTCTATGGGTTAGTTCGCTCGTCGAGCCCTTCGTCGCAAGCGATGGGTTCGAAGAGAACGGTGACCGGTACTTGTGGTACCTAAAAGCACCGTTAATGGATCGGGAGGATCCTAAGTTTACGGTATATTGAAAAAACTAACAAGTCTAGTGAGCGTTTTACATTTTTATGTCGGAAGTGTGGGTAACAATAAAAATTAAGACCTACATAGTAATCTTTACGTATGTACAATTCTATGAAAATCAAGGTTTCATTAATTTAGTACTAAAGGTAGTGCATTAACTAAATTTCTTATTAATACGAAAATTGTTTGTGTAATGCTTGTAATCTCTAATGTTTTCTTAGTTCGAAGAAATAATGTTGCGGTCTTTATAGGAGGATGGTTATTACTAGTTGCGCTATGCTGGCTCTTTGTAATGTGACTTCATGTCTCATGTCGTGGAATCTATTGCTTCCGACCGTGACTTCAGGCAAAATAATGAAATAAACTTAAATAAAACCCAAACTTAGCTAGTTAACATTTTCCATGCGATAGCTACACGCTTAGGCGCTTAACTTTTGTAAGTTGCCTGAAACGTATCGGCTTAAAGACATTCCGTCGTGAATAAATAATTGCTCCCAGTGTGTGTAATTCCTTCAATAAAATTATATCGAACTAAAAATGTTGTCTTTACTCAGAAAAGTGACTGACTTCATATTCATATGACTTTGTAGTATTGTTCGCTTCTACGAATCTTTGTTAATATAATGTACAGTTCCTTACAAAAACTACACCTTTTGGTCGGGGCGTTTCATAGGAATCTGACTATTCATCCTTGTCGCACGTGTTAATTTATTCATGGCATAGAGCGAGACGATGCGTACACAAATGAATACGCGACGAGAGATTCGACGCATGGGCGCTTTCGATGCGAAACTTTGCTGGCGTGAAGTTGTTAATCATACAACACAGAAAAGCGTAAAATGGCCCTAAAATTTTAATGGAGACTTTTTGCCACCATAATTTTACAGTACTCTAAAGTGCCTTTCTGTTGAGTCTGTGTTTGAAATGAGGAATGGCATGGTGTTATTCTGGTATAATGCTTATGAGAAGCGACGTGACCTCAATGCCTGAGAGATTTGTTGCCATCATTTCGTCTGTAGTAGTGTCTGGTTTTTTATCTATCTTTGTGAGCCCGCTAAGGCTGTTACGATCATCCTGGCTTCTGCCAACCCGCGCTACGATCTAAAGAGCTATAATTCCATTGTACCTGAGACTTATTAATTTACTAATAAGAAAACTAACAGCTAAAACCATGTTTTATGAAAAACTGTTATTAAAACGTAAAGTCACTCGAAGATTTTCACAAATAGGTTAAAACCCATTTAATTCATAGTACCACATTATGGAAAGTTAATCTATACTAATATTATAAAGAGGAAAGATTTGTTTGTTTGTTTGTTTCGAATAGGCTCCGAAACTACTGGACCGATTTGAAAAATTATTTTTCCATTAGAAGCCGACATTGTCCCTGATGAACATAGGCTACTTTTTTTTAATTTAATTTTTTTTGTTTTTTTGTTTCATGTGTGTTTTAATGTTTCCGAAGCGAAGCGAGGGCGGGTCGCTAGTGTTTATAATAAGAATGTAATTTTTAAATTGGAGTAAAGTGTATTGGGTTGAAGCCGTACAGCTTAATGCTACGGTTGACGCTTACGTTGTCATGTTTATAGGCTCACGTAATCCTTAGTGGTTATCTGATCTAAAGCGAGGGTTGTCAGCTCATCTGCCTGAAAAGAATAAATTCGTGGAACACGACAAAGTAACGATTTTTTTCAATCCCCCTTTAATAGCATTGATCGGTATTGTTTTCCTGCCATATTGTAATCTATCTATCTATCTATATATATATAAAAATGAATTGCTGTTCGTTAGTCTCGCTAAAACTCGAGAACGGCTGGACCGATTTGGCTAATTTTGGTCTTGAATTGTTTGTAGAAGTCCAGAGAAGGTTTAAAAGGTAGATAAATATGAAAATGCTGGGAATTAAATAAAAATAACAATTTTGTTTTCACTTTGATGTGTCCCCCGTCGGACGGATTCCTTTTGTTTGTTTTATGTTTATTTTATACAAAAGCTTAGGTTTTTTATTTATCGATTGAGGCACTAAATACACTGTAATTCTCGTAACCATTGTTTAACCAACACCTTTCATGTATTCTCGGCACAGCAAATGGATCAGTGGATTATCCAGGAGTTATTAGTAGAGCAAGTAGGATTGCGTACAAATTTATATCTTCTCAGAAAGCCGCAATGTTCCACAGATACCCTTAGCTAAGACCACTAATAGGGAGAACTGTTTCATGATCAGGGCGAGCAACGCTTTCCATTCCATCTCCCATGACTGCGCCATTGATTTGTTTGATACCACTTGTTGTGCTCTCAAGGTTTGAATGGGTTTTACATTGAACAGTAAACCTTGTTCCAATATTTATGAGTTTTTATCATACGAGCTGCAAAATTTTTCGCCGCCATACATCGACTATTTCATTTTCATTCTACTGCATTTTGATAATATTAGTTTGACTATTGTTTGGCACACTATTACCTTGTATAACAATTAAACTTTTTCTGGTTACGTGTGTATCTATTTGTTGATAATTTATTATTAATCACTACTGATTGAATATTTAAATTATGTTACTATAAGTTTTGTAAGAAACACTTCCTAGTGAAAAAACTTAAAAACATTGTCATAACCAAATTGTCGTATCGCGATATTAACTATGAAAATGTTTAATTATATTCATCAAATAAATTATGAAAGTTTTGGTATTCCAAAGTTTCGTTAATCGTAAGCACTGAAAACGAACTTGTTTTTGTCGTGAAGCAGTAATGCATTTCGGTTTGAAGGACGGGGCAGCCGTTGTAACTATACTGAGACCTTAAAACTTATATCTTAAGGTGGGTGGCGTATTTACGTTGTAGATGTCTATAGGCTCCAGTAACCACTTAACACAAGGTGGGCTGTGAGCTGGTCCACCCATCTAAGCAAAAAAAAAACGACTTCGTTCTTCTAATGTTGGTGTTAAAAACCTATTGTAAAACCTTCTTTTAAGATCTTGAGTGACCATAACAATGTATGAATAATAAATAGATGAATATCCTCGCGTATTTTCGGCTTATGATATACGTCGAGTAATACTTTTGCCTGCGTTCCGCTACGCTGTGTGTGTGTGTGTAAAGAAGCATTTTTATTGAAGCCATAAAACGTCGATTTATGAAATTCGTTATGGAAAATTACTTTGTAGGGTCCGCGACCCTACAAAGCTTGTATGCAAGCAAAGACTGCTTGTATGCAAAAAAAAAAGGTTTTTTTTGTTGTTGTTTTTTTTTGTTGCTTAGATGGGTGGACGAGCTCACAGCCCACCTGGTCTTAAGTGGTTACCACAGCCCATAGAATTCTACCACGTAAATGTCGCCTTGTCACCTTGAGATATGAGTTCTAAGGTCTCAGTATAGTTACAACGGCTTCCCCGCCCTTCAAACCAAAACGCATTACTTCTTCACGGCAGAAAAAGGCAGGGCGGTGGTATCTACCCGTGCGAACTCACAAGAGAATCTCTGAAAGTATACGGAGATGCTTTGTCTTGTAGATTATGAATTTGATTAATTTATTCCATCTTTTTTCAGCCCAACATCGACAGCAGTCAACCGCCAATAGAAAGTATTTTAAAGGTAATCATGATTTTTTGTATCCATTTAAGCCGTTTGGTGTCCAACTTCCGAATCCTACTATAATTAATTACTTTAATAAGTTTAATAAAAATCACTCACACATCCACGGTTTTGTTCAGTTTCTGAATTACCTATCTAAATATTTATCAAATATATATTCAAATCAACGATTTCGTGCAACAAACTTTTACGCTATTTTTTTTTTTTATAGCGCGAATCTATGTCGTAACTGAGTAGTGAAAATAAAATCGCGTGCGATCAGCCCAACCGGATAACTGTTAACAATGATGTGCTTTTGCAGGAAATGAAGTCGATACCAACACCCCTCTCGGTGATAGCGGCGACGCCGAGGAAAGAAGCCGAAAACAAATTCATTTTTAACCCTCACACGAATAAGGTAAGATAATTTTCGTACAGATTTTACAATCCGGTCTTAGTATTTAGAACCATCCGGCCTAATAATGTTTTTAAAAGCCAATATACATATTTATTCTCTCATCCATCTAATGAGAGAAGCTGAGGATCGTGTTCGTTGGCGTGCTATTGAACAGGCCTATGTCCAACAGCGGACTGCTATAAGCTAGTTAGTCATAGTTATGACGACGATCGTAATGCGTATTTATAATGTACGCGCATTATTTTTACAAGTAAGATTAGGGTAGCGATTTTTTTTAAAACATCCCATAATAGGTTCCATAATACATTCTTCGGACACATGATACGGTCTCCCAGACATGAATTAGAGAAGTTCATAGTTTCGGGTCGCATAGAGGGCAAACGCGCCGTGGACAGAACACCAGCCAGATGGTCAGATCTGGTAAAGGAAGCACTTGGTAGTCTGTACCATGCGGTCCTTGCCACCCATGATCGAACACTGTGGAGGATAGTCACATGTGGTCGCGATCCTCAGTAGTGAGTGAACGATTTAGAAAAGAACTAGAAGAGTAATACATATATTGAAGTATAAATCATATTAGGGTTGCACAAAACTGTTTTGTAATTATTTGGGGAACCCGGAGACTTTCATTCCCAGGTGGTCTATGGTGAAGACACTTATGTACTTCGCATTGGACGACGAGTAGGAGATTCGAATGCAACTGAGAATAGGACTTCAAATCTGAAGGTCGAAGTGGAATTTGCGTCTTTAGTTCTGGAAATCAAGATTTAATTGATTTTTTGTGGTACACAACAAAAAGTGTACAAGCAAAAAGTCAATTAGCAATTAATTAATTTTCAAATTGGCATTTGTAGCGAACTTTGTTTTAAAGTGAATAAAACAGTAGTTCGAATCCAGTCGCGAACCTATGACGTCTTCATTGAGGAGATATGCGTAGTAATATCGCCGGACTAAGTGCGTATTCTGGACTAGCGACCCGCTCTCGCTTTGCTTCGGAAAAATTATTGATAGCTGAGTCTGGCGATGTTACCCGCGGTTATTGTCGTACCGCGGGTGACGCCGTGGGGCGAAGCTAGTCGTGGGTAGAAGCCTAAGTTACTCCTTATATCATCAGCTACCTATTAGTGAAAGTCTCGTCAAAATCGGTCCAGCCGTTCCAAAGATTATCCGGAACAAACAGACGACAAAAATTGTAAAAATTGTTGTAGGTAGTAAAAAGCAGTGATTTCAATATTACAAACAGACACTCCAATTTTATTTATATGTATAGATTCGTAATTATGTAGCGCTGCGAGAAATTGTATTTTTGCGATTCAAAGCGGAACGAATAATTGCTTTACTGCCGGATGGTCTTTTTAATTATAATTCAAAACTAACTCATGCGTATACTATACTTTGAACGCAATGGAAACTGAACTGTCATTACCGAGCTATTTATGATATCTATTAAATGTCGATGCCCTAGAATTTATGTGTGGTGCCTAGAAATAGTACCACCAAAAAATAAATATTTAGCTCATACAAATTTTAAATTCTCCTTCGACAGGTGCAAGAGAATCCCGTGCAGGAAATCAAAACACCCCTAACAAAACCTGGTAAGTGTTTTCATTTTGTTTTCACACATCACGAAATGCTCTTCGAATTTTCTAGATGCGAGAAAGGACTTTAAAGTTGCATTACAAAAATGTTATTTTCGGATTTCGCTGAGGGGGAAAGAGACAGAAAATAATAGCAGCTTTAAGTATTATGCTGTTTTCGCTCATGATTATTTTTTTATCAAAAAAAATGGGAAACCTTTTATTACAGTCGTGAAATGAGATTTTTGTTGTGTATCATATTTTTTATGTTATCTTGAGACATATAAAATTAAATAGTAGAATGATAGCGAATGTATGGAGTAAATTTTATCATAAAGACTATCGAAACTGCTCGGAAAACCCTGTTTGGAAATTACCAAATCATTTCAAATTAGAGAAACAGGTAAATTGTCTTATTTCTTACTTGAGTTTTAATGATACTGGTTCATGTGATTTCTTTATTTACAGCATTGATAGTTATGATTTTAGTGTATTCTAACTGTAGATAATCTAACATTATTATGCAAAATAATTTTAGATTATTTTTGCGTATAATAACCGATAACGTAATGTTTCTTTAAAACAGTAAAAAATACATAAGATTACAATCGTTGAGTCCTACGTTAAACGTTGACTGAAAAGCATCGTCAATACGACCACTTAATGTGACGCAATTATTTCTCTCGCGAAGCAACCTAGTGCAAGAAACTAAAATTTGACCATAATCGCTAAAGGCACAAGATTGACATTCCTCTTACACTCATACCGGCTGGACGATGTGAACTTCTGCCTCACCTGCTATTAAGAGTTAAGTTCAGAAGTTCAATGTTAATACTACGAATTAGGACTGGAGGTCGCATCCGACAATTAGGTTCGGATGTGGCCCACGCTTAATGGCTTTGCGAATGAGATAGCACAGTCGGACTAGAAGAACTGATTTGATTATGTCATAGCATTCCTGAGTACCCAACTAAGCATTTGTGATTAGCACCCACGTAAGGGTTACACAGCTTGTGATGCGTTTTATAGTTTCGAGAAGAAATTAATCGTCGTCCCGGAACTGCCAAACAATTGTTCAAACAGCATTCCTTAAGGACGTAATTAGGAGCGGTCTTGCAAAGAAACTTAGCGGGTCCTTGGACGAAGTGTTTTGTGAATGAAGTTGTTTTGAAACAAGATAACATTTTACATTTATAAATAATTTTAAGGTCAAACTAATATCGATAATTTGGGAACAATTTAGGAACAATAACCTCGTAACCTATAAAAAAATATCCGAAAAGATTATCCACGTTTTAACCAACCACTATCAGGCCGTATTAACTTCTGTCTTCGTAGATAACCCAATACAGTAATAGTAGTAATACACAGAAGTCACAGGACCAAAGTTCTTCTAATATATAATTATTAAGTTCTGCTCCAAAACAGTACAAGTATTTGAATGGTAATTGGATTAATTAAGGACATTCACAAGGACAATTCACAAGAGGTTCTACCACCAGTAAGTAGTTCGTGTTCGCATTCGTAAATATTTTTATTAAGCCCGGGTCGCGCCGCTATGAACTTACTCTACTTTAAGGCATTGCGACTAAAGAAATCATTTTATTTCTGGAGAACTCGCTAATTGGCTTTTTGCCGTGCTATTGAAAACTGAATTATTCGAATTTAACACTGGAGAACCGTCCGACGTATTTATTGAAACCCTGCAAAATTTATAAAAATAAAAAAAATCGCGTAAACGACAAAATATAAAAAAAGAACGGCATAATTCAACGTATTTCTCTATGAAGCTACACGAAAATGTACATTTCGTTTACAAATTTAAAATTCGAAAAGCTAAATAAGTATGGACGTTGAATATTTTAGAAGTGCGATTTAAGTTTGAGCGCACATTTGAACGAAATGTGGAATGAAATTATTAAGAGCCAGTTTACACGTATCGCGGGCACGAATCGGCCACCTGTCGGCACAACACGAATAAATAAATTGCGAACGGCGCGACGATGTAAATGAAAAACAAAAAAAACAAAAACTTAACTGGCATTGCACGTTGACTCGCACGGTATCGTGCACACACACAAACAAACAAAAAAAAATCGTGATATAAAAATAGTTTGTTTGCGTAGTTCCGTTCTTATAACGCTCAATATTATGATTGAACTTTAAATAACCGGCTCGCACCGGATTTAGTCGGTGTTAATGTTTCAGTAATAATTTTTTTTTGTTTTGTTTTTGTAATACGTTCTTACGTCCATACTAGAAGCGTGCGTGATAGGGGCATGCGCGGAAAATGTTTTGTAAGAGATATTATGTAATTAACAAACATAATATGACGTCAAAAAAAACAAAACTTATTATTATCTTATTTATAAATAAATTATAATTAATTAAACCTAAATTAATTCGTTCAAACTTCAATTGGGCGTTTTTTTGTGTTTTGAAGTGAAAACTTCTTTAGAATCGTTGTGATTTCAAACCGGATGCAACGGAAAAAACGACAGGTAAGAGACACAAATACAAAAATGTGTAGGATGAAGCCAGCAAAGAATGAGACAGAAATATACATACTATTTAATACAGCGCCATCTGTGAGATTTTTTAATACTAACGTGTGTATGAAAGCTCTTGTAGTGAATTTTAATTTAGGACTATACGTGAAATTAAAATATCAATTCACAGAGGGCGCTACCTTACAATTATTTACTAATGACAAAATTTTACATATACTTAAGACGTTTAGGATAATTGTATTTTAATTTTGGAAGGTTTCACTTCTACCACGTGTGAATTGCACACATTTTGTTTTTTTTTTTTTTCTTTCATTCTCTGTTAGGTCAGTGGATATGGGAATGTAATCGATATGTCTGCAACAGAACCTTTCATCGTCTGGCTTCAGGATATTTTTTTCAAACTGTCTGCACTCTCACTCCCCATTTCAATTTGTGTCTATACGAATTATATTCGTCGGAAGCGCTTTTATCTTAAACTTCTTAGATTATAATTGTCTTGGTTTGCTTAGTTATATTTAAATGTTGTTTTAAATAACTGATATAATTCGTACTTATTAGGTATTTAACATTGTATAAATAACTGGTATTTATGTACCGCTGGGTCGATCAGAGATTTAAAAAAAATATCGCAATATAAAACCACTAGGAAATAAAAGGAAAATAAATAAAAAATGCGAAGATATATAAAATACTTGTTATTTTGGCAAGTCATTGTGGCCTAAAGGATAAGACTTAAATAAGAAGATAAGAAATAACAAATAAATTAAGCAAAAGCAGCAGGCAGACGCCTATGAAATCCTTTTCTTGTTTTATTTACATAGCGCGCTGTGCAAGCACTGTCACTGCTCCAGATGCGCTGACGATTGCAACATGAATGCCGCTACTCATTTTGAAACATAGAATCGAATTCTCAATTATATTGAACGCTTCGAACTTCACGCCAGAAACAGGCAGGATCACAAGCGGACTATGATAACTTTCCCTACATCAAGTAAAACAGATTTTCTTCTAGAACAGATGTACTTCGCTTTTTGCAAATCGTAAACATACTTAAATCTACTTTTACGGTTTAATCTTTAGGGTTTATCATTGTCATTATATTAGTTTAGTTGCCTCTAATCTATACTTAATATTATAAAGCTGACGAGTTTGTTTGTTTGAACGCGCTAATCTCAGGAACTACTGGTCCGATTTGAAAAATTCTTTCAGTGTTAGAGATAGCCCATTTATTGAGGAAGGCTATAGGCTATATATATATATATAACATCACGAGACCGATACAAATGGAGCACCAATAAAGAATGTTTCAAAAATTTTTCACTTTCTACGTAAATGAAGTGGGGGGTAAAATTTAGCGTTATACCAAAGTAAGTATTCCACGCGGACGGAGTCGCGGGCAAAAACTAGTACTTTATGATTTTCGATACGGGTGATTTTGTAACCTTGATTTTCACAAATTATAGTATCTGGAACGATCGCCATTGCTTTCAGAAATAGTCCTATTGAGTTTTTTTTAAATATTTATGTAAAGCGGCTAACTCATTAGTTTTTTTTTTTTGCCCTTGTAGGCAGACGAGCATACGGCCCACCTGATGGTGAGTGGTTACCGTCGCCCATGGACTTCAGCAATGCCAGGGGCAGAGCCAAGCCGCTGCCTGCCGCTTAATACTCTCCACAAGCCTCTTTTAAAGAAGGATATGTCATAGCGCTCGGGAAACACCGTGGAGGGGAGCTCATTCCATAGCCGGATGGCACCAACCTGTCCAGAATTCCGAGCTTGAGATATTCACTTCACTCACAAAAACCTTTGGATGCGATTTCGTAAATGTTTTTGCCTCGTATTCTTTAAATAGAACATACTTGATCGTTCACTGAAAATCTCCGTTGTCTAACTAATTAAGCTCTGATTAAACGCTAAATCAATTCGCATTCAGTTAATTAGTGTTTGACCTTCATCTATGTTTGGCTTACAGCGGCATAGACGAGAGCCGAAATTCAATCTGATAGTATTTAGGTAGTCTTTAATATAACAAAGCTTGCTACATTATGTCCAATAGTTTAAGAAACTCTTACGGAAACTATATTCGAAAATCGTGCAGGCATCAAATGCTCGGATGCCGATTGACTTGACTAATTGATTGATTATTTAGTTAATCTCGGCTGGTTTAGAGTACACTAAAAAATGCTTTCAAAAACCCCTTTGTACTATTCGTTAGCTCTAAACAAAACCGTACTGTTGTAACGTTGAAGGATTGTTGTTTTGAAAGCTTTCTCGAGGTCGTTATTAAATATGTTGATAGACCAGTATATTCATGGGGTACCGGATGTTTTGAAAGGATCTTACCATCGCATTACCCGCCATCAGCGTAGAGTTTATCCATACTACCTAGAACTAGTGCTATCATCCGCAGTGCGTTTTCAGAGATATTCTTTGCTACTTACCATCCGGCCTTAGAATGAGCTCCCCTCTACGATGTTTCCCGAGTACTATGACACAAGCTTCTTCAAGTGAGGCTTGTGGAGAGCACTTAATAGTAGGCAGCGACTTGGCTCTACCTCTGGCGTTGCTGAAGTCCATGGGTGACGTTAACCACTCACCTTCAGGCGGGCCGTATGCTCGTCTGCCTACAAGGACAAGAAATAAATAATAAGATCTATCGCTAAAACAAAGACGGTTTGCAGTGCCTATAATTCCTTAAACCGCAACGTAAAAACATCGTACTTCATCTATTATATAAGTAGGTATATCTGAGACCATAACAGATTCATATATTCACAGCAGTAAGACAAATCAATATTCAAATAGGCAAAATAGTTCAGTATCCAGTAACAGTATCCTATTTGTGTTCTGGTTGTCAACCGACTATAATTTTTTTTGCTTTTGTAGCTATTGACGAGTTTAAGTGTCGTCATTAAAAAACTTTAGAAACATTTATATATATATATTTTTAAAGTGTTATAAGAAAAAATAACAATAATAAAAGAAAAGAGAAAATGCAATACACGAATTAAACGTGAACCATGAGGCGTCAGTGATTAAGTACGATTATCGAGTGTACAATAGTTTTACTAAACCATTGAACAATACCCGCAATGTAATCCAATTAAAAACAGATGACGCGCGAGTTCAATGGCCTCATGTGCTACAGAGCGCGGGTTTTGTGAGTAGTTTTCCGCTTTTCTTTGCGCTTTAGTCCGCAGAAACGTTGTAGGCACATACGTATGTAGGTGTGATCGTGCTTGTCTGATAAGGTTTGCCATCTATATCTAAAGCTAGCATTACAAAAAGCTGTCAACAGATTTATAACTAAATGATGAGCTCACGGACCACATACATACATACATTAAACTGTTAAATTAAAATAGAAATTATTTATGTATTGATCAGACAAGAACTAGAACTAAATAAAAACTGTCTTCAATACCAATTAATTTTACTATGCGTGAATGTTGAGGAAGTATGTTACGGCTTCGAGAACGTTCTCTTTGTGTATGCATCGTTTACTAAAAAAGTCATTGGCGATTTCAGAATTGAAAAATTTTCGTGAGCTCTTAAAAAAAAGAACTACTTAATGGATTTATTATAAATGTGTACATTGTAATTATGAAAGCAGCCGTTGCCGTACAGATGCATCTGCAGCGTTACCCCCACAAACCGCCGAGTGTATTTTGAGCAATCTTTATGTTTGTGCAGGATATAAACAGATAAAAACATAATCATTAAATACGGTAATATTTTTCATAGAGCGAGAGAGAGAGAGCTTAACTAATAGCTTCAATAAAAACTCCATACGGGAGCGGTCACGTACGCGTTTACACATTTCGGCGCCTTTCTCCCGTCCTGCAAGATTCATTGATTATACAGGAATTGTTTTCCAACTTTTACGACAGCTTCAATCGTAAAAGTGTTTCTGTCCCCCTTCCGTATCCCGAACTCCCCCCTCCCTCCCCTATGAGTGAGTTACGGTCTTGGTTAAAGCGTCTGTAAATATATCAGCGTTTAGGTCTTCGCACAGGTGGATATTTTTAGTGGCTACTATTGGTGTACGTGATTTTTGAGAACGCGATACAACGAAATGGCCATTATGTGATTAGAGCGGAGTCTTGTTAATGTGAACGTTTGTTTTAGAGAGAAACGTTTAAAGTACATTTTAACTTGGATTTACTGTATTTTGACCTATATTAATCCCATTTCATAGATTAGTTTAGTCTCATTCAATGATTATTTTTTATTGCTTAGATGGGTGGACGAGCTCACGGCCCACCTGGTGTTAAGTGGTTACTGGGGCCCATAGATATCTACAACGTAAACGTGCCACCCACCTTGAGATATAAGTTCTAAGGTCTCAAGTATAGCTACAATTCGAATTTAATAAAAATAATTTTCGCTGCAACTGGTCTCCTTAGTAGCTTTTTTCAAATTTTCAATGCATCATTAGGAGACCACACGGCCTCGCGTGTTATCGATAGGTTTGAAAACAATTAAAACAATCTTGTAGAATAACGAGAACCGCTTCGTTAACAAGCATCCGACAGAAACTTGCGTCAGTTCAAACAGTTTTCAATAAATTTCGGTACCTAATCTCGATATAACCGATACTAAAGTTCAGCTAACTTGTGCGAACTATTCGATGCTGTTGTCGGGTAATTAATTAATTTTATCGGTAATCGTGTATTCGATTGGTTCACTAACGTAACTATTATTTGATCTCCGAGCTAAAGATCACGTTGCTCTGCCAATTAAAATTCACTAGGTAAAGTGCATCAGGTAATCAATCGCATTGTACAGACAATTAGACGGTAGTTGGCAAAATATTTAAATGATCACGAATATTAGGCGTCTCTATGAGAGTAAGTTTACGCAAAATATTTAAAAAGTCTGATATAATACAAACACAATAACATATGTCGGATTAAACCGTAAAAATAATTATAATTATGTCTACGAAAATACTATAATCCCATATCGGATAATGTGCTTGTTGGCTGCAGTTTATTTTTCAGCTGCTTAGATGTGTAGACGAACTCACAGCGCCACTCATCTCGAGACAAGAGTTCTGAGACTCCGTTTTAAAGTACCCTACAAATCGAAAGCATTACTGCTTTACAGCAGAAACAGTCCGAGTGGGCTTAAAAGGCGCCCTATCCCCAACCAGTACCGTCTTTGAAACAGTAACTTTTTGTATAGTGAATAATAATGAATAGATCAGTTTATATAAAATGATTTCCGCTAAACGCTAACATCGTGTAATAAAAATCAAACGCGCAAAATTGTGATTAACTGCACTGCCTATTTCTGCTGTAAAGCAGTATTGCATTTCGGTTTGAAGGGAGGCGCAGCCGTTGTAACTATACTGAGATCTTAGAACTCATATCTCAAGGTGGGTGACGGCATTTATGTTCTAGACGTCTATGGGCTCCGGTAAACACTTAACACCAGGTGGGCTGTGAGCTCGTTCACCCAACTGTGGAATAAAAAAATTAAAAAAACACGCCTCGGGACATGGAATCAATATCTGGATTTTATAATGTAGCGGCTGCTCCATTTTATCGAAACGCATTATAGATTTGCCAGTAAACTGTAGTAGTGTATATAGTAAGACTTCTAGAGTGACCTATGTCAAGACATCCTATTCTCTTACCTTGATAAATACCAGACACCTATTGAATTCAGTTGATACTCCGATTTGGTTGCAACTTGGCAAAGTACTCTTTGATACTTCAGAAAGAGTTTTTAGTTATACAATTCACGGAAAGCAGGTGGCGCGATAGTCGTTTAAAAAAATGACTAGTATTTTTCAATTGTTTAGTGACATTCTTTACCACGTGTCGCGACAGTCTTACCTAAAATCAATATCTTATGCATTCGCGTCATACCTACCTGTCCGCCGGCTAAGTTAGCAAACCACATCCAAGTTTTATGATGTAAGTTATCCGCCAGCTCGCCGTATCGAGGTGCTTAGCCGGCGCCCGAGATTAAGTTTATAATTTTCAATCGTTTCGCTTTGTCTTAATAAAAGCACCTGTGGCTCGGTGGAAATGTTTCGGTTTCCTTTGTTTGATAAAAGTATGTGTGCGTGTGTGTGTGTGTGTTTGTGTGTATTTGTGTGTGTGTTTGTTTTCAAATGAAAATTTGATGCGTAGTCGTAAACTAATTATTGATTATTTTTGTCAGCGTTGGTCACGTGCTGGTCAATTATAGGTTTTAGCTGCATAATGCAAATGCGATTGTACAATAGGTAACATTTAATTTAATTTTAAACACTTAGTCATCTATACTAATATATAAGTCTACAGTGGTTTTTACGGATGTTCCGTTATAACTACTGAACCATGGATCTAATTGACTTAAAACTTGGTATCCATGTAGAAAATACTTAATGGATAGGTTAATATTTATATGAGTGTTGGACTCCCTAATTATAATGTCAATAAATAATAATGTTAATTTTAAATGCGCAGCGAAATGGGCGAGTACGGCTAGTTCTTAATAATAATTGAAATTAACACGAGTATTCGCGTGAATTAACGATCTTGAATAGTATTTTAGTACACTTGAATCGTTTTCGATCTCAACAAAGACTTTTCTATTATTAGTGCATCTAGTTCGGAATAGTAAGCAAGTCGGAGAACGTATCGAGGTATTGAGTAGTTAAGGAACGGTTGCAGTAGATCCATATCCGCCCCGTGCACTTATTTCTTGCACCGATTCGCATTGGTTCCCCTGGCTTTTATAATTACTAGGGAAAGCGGGTGCAACTCTCCTCAACGGGTGCAACGGGTACAACTCGTAACTTCCACATCAAATCATATAGCCTATCAATAATTCGGTAATAAGCTTGATTGACAGAGAATTCTTTGGATGCTATACCAGTTTTGGGGTTAGGTTTTTTCAAGCGATAAGCATATTTACAACTCACGATTTTTAAAAGTCGCCACCGGTTTTGAAGTTAGGCCATCCTTGGAGACGAAATTCTCAAAATCTTAGATATAAAAACGATTTTTCACCACTAGTTGCTGAGGTGGCCGGTCAAATATCCGAATAGTCTGATAAATAGTTGCATGTCTTGTGATCGTGAGATAGCATCTGGCTTTAAGTAATTATATGAATGATAAGAAATAAAAGTCTATTAAGATTGTTAGTTATGTCAGTGTTAAGTTCGTGGTTATATAAAAATGAATCGTGGTATTGAATTACTAAAGTTTTGCATAGCGAATACACAATAAAAACGTTAAAAATAAAAATGAAATCGAAAGACAGGAGAGAACGGAAAGCTAAAAAAATAAAATATTTCTCGTGCATTCCATAAAAAATCATTTTCAATTGAAAAGCAAATAAATCTCGGACGTTATGCGAGTTTAATCACGAAACGCCATCTATCGACCCGGAGCGCCGACGCGGACGCGCGGGCTCTCGCATGGAGGCGCCCCATACCCCTGGGCCCGGGATACCCCCATCCCGAGTTGTACTACGCTACTCGCTAGCGTAAGTACACTCATTCTTGGTGCACGAATATATTATGTCATTTCATAAAAGCAGGTATTGAGATTTATTTGCGACGGTATTCTATCAATGGGAGTGCTCGTGCGTGTTTGATTAATGATTTCCCATGTCGCCTAGAAACGGCTTGTTAAGTATTCTTTTAGTTTTTAATTATTATATTTTTTTATGTTCAATTCTAGAATGTTCTGTTGCAACCGCGAGAATATTTATTTTTTGTGTATATATTTTTATATTGAAATTAAATAAATAATATATTATAGATTTGGTAATAAGCTTTTAATGTGTAAATTTATGCAGAGATCTCGTCTTTTATCTCAATATCTGTATCGATAAATTTACTGTTAATCGTAAAAACTTGTAAACTCGATCGGTTTTAAGTTTTGATTTTGTGCTTAGATTATTAAATTAAATATTTTAAAATCAATCTTTACGAATAACATGTTGAAATGTTGCACAGTCGACGTCTATGACGCTGTCGTTTTGAATAAATTTGAAGAGTTGTTTTTCAAAGCTTATTTAGCAGTAAGTATTAGTAACGAATGTTGAAAGAAAAGAAAAAGTTGGCGCGGAAATATATTTTAATCATGCCGCTGGTCCTACAAAGGGTGTTTCATTCGAAGTAATACATTCCAGAACAAAGGATATGAGACTAGGGGCAGAGGAACTATCGCGCACCGTCCATTAGGCGTCGTACGTGTTTACGGCCGGGTTAGGTCGTGATAAAATGCTTGTTATATAACTATTGTTTGGTGGACCGCTGCATAACGATGGCTGGATCGAGGCTAAAGCACAATTACAACGGAATATGATTAGTCTCTAAGGTTAATTAGGGTCGCCGATGGGACAGTTGACTCCCCAATGAAATATTGAGCAAAAGGAATTCTTTGAATTATTTTTAATACAAAAGCTTTTCTTGGGTATTAATATTTTTACTGTTGTTACTATCCAATATGCGATTCTTATTTGACCTAAATAAAAATTGTGATATGTATTAGATGCCAAACTTAAATGTAACTTTACCTTATGTATATAACCTGTATGTATGTAACCTGAACTCGTTTTGACACATCAGCTTGGTTTTTTATACCCAATTGAGATAATCAGGTATGGAAGACCCAAAAAGGGAGTGAGAATGCAGGAACATTTCATGGCAGAAAATAAATGCCGGAATCAATCCACACAATATTAGACCATAAACCTATAGATGCTATTGAATCATTAAAATTCGGTTGTTTCTCAAAATTTATCGCAAAATTCTTATACGTTTTTCATATCGAGCTAATACAAAATATATTTTTTATTTTTTTTTTGTTCTGTCCTGCAACTTACCAATCTGTTTCTTGAAAAACAACAATCTAATTTGTTGTCCGATTTTCATCAGGAAAAGTTGAGTAAGCTGAGTTGTGTCCCCAGTGGTACCATTCTCATCTTATATCTACAAAATAAATAAATTCAATTTTATATATGGGTATATATATAAACAGGATCCTTAATGCAAACGACCCTGTCAAATACATGATCGGACGTGGTTGCGAAAACAATCGAGTGCAAACAGCGCCGGGCGTAACCGGAGGTCGTGTACGGTTCCATTAAAATGCACCGCGTGTGCTCAACCCCCCTCCGCCCCCGAGCACACACACTTCCTCGACCAAGGACCAGCCCATCGGTACAGAGTACACCCATCGATTATGCAATGTCGATATGTCAGCTTCGAAATACGAACGTTCCACTATGGAAAATAAAACTTTTTTTAGTACCTACGCTTTTATTAGGTTCAGACGTATGTATGTTAGTATGTAACGGAATCTTTGAACATGATTTTGACCCCCTTCAAAACGTCGGATTAACTCGAAATTTGGTATACTTATTAAGGACCGATGACAAATCAATATTAAAAATAATAATTGAAAAAAACAAAAAATTGAAAAAATTAAAATTTAACTAAAAAAATAAAAATACATAATAGATTTAAAAAAAATATTACTAAAAAATAGAAAATAAATTTTAATAATTATCATGCATTATCTCGGCACCACCCTATGGTCGACTGAAAGAAAATGCCCCATGGCTTTAAGTCCGCCTGTGTACAACTTTTGTTTTGTGCTTTATGCATAAATAAATAAATAAATTTGAATAAAAAAATAGTGTAAGAAAAAATGATTTTATTGTAAAAAATGCGTGGGGTGCATGGTATCAGTAGTTATAAATATTTTATGAATAGATATGAGTAGAAGGGTTATTATAATTTAGAACAACAATGGGTATTTTACTTGTGATAGGTCTTGTGAGCACGCATGGGTAGATAGCACCGCCCCGCCTATTTCTACGGCCAAGCAGTAATGGTTTGAAGGGTGGGTGGCATTTACGGGAACTGATAACCATTTAAAACCAAATACGCCGTTAGTAAGTCCACCCGTCTAAGGAAAAAAAAGAATCTGCCTACTGTCTTTCAATAAAATTGGTGTCGTTTGCGAATTATCTTCATCAATTCATTTATTTTAACTGGTTCTGTCTTTTTTAAGTGTTTTCGTGGATATACTTTTTCATTATAACCGAAAAAAAGTATTGCAGCAAGCACCTTATTAAAAAAAAAGTGGAACACCTAAGAAATTTTCAATTACCAATAAAATTCAGGAAACAATCTCGTATCGCTTCCCTTTGTTCAAATCTCAACGTTTCCAATATGAAAAACGATTCGACTTGGCGTGAAGGCTCTCCGTTCTCTATCCTGTGTACTTAAGCTCTGAAACGACTCAACTTTGTAAAGCTCAGACAAACAATTTCCACTCTATTGTCTTCATCCTAAAATTGACTTTTGACTATCAATTCAGTTACCGCAGCTCCGAAAGGGCGTGTCGCAATTATACAAGCGAATGAATGTGGATTTTATCACGTTAGCGACAAAGTTTATATTTCAAGGAGCCTAATATTGGAATTAAATTGGAAAATATTTTTCGAATAGATACCGGATAAAATGATGGCGCCCGAAAGTAAGACGCTTCCCGGCTCGACGGCGGGAGACATTTTTTTTTATGCTGTTGAAATTTATCGTTATACCTCTTCTTCTGGCTATTTGATTTTTCGTTCAAACAATGACGGCTGTAAAACTTTGTCCATTATTAACCCGTGAGAGAGAACAAACGTAACTCATATTCCAAGAAACAAATAAATTATAGAGGTACCTTTCTTTCGACCAACTGAGAATGAATAGAGTTTCGATCGGACCTGCATTTAGAGTTCAGATAAAGTCAGTCCGCGTGATTTATTTCTCGTTAATACGACTGCGATTCCGGATCCTGTTCGGTGTTTTTGTTTCATCGTTTCAATGGACTTTTGGATCAAACATTCATTCAAATTTGTACATGGTGTGTATTAATGCAAGTTTTTTTTAAAATTAACTCTGAGCTATAAAGTTTGAGCGTCGTGGACGCTAATTTTCACGATGTCGGTTAATTTATCAACATTCTAGAACTTTCGTATTTGTTTGACCTTGCAAAACCCCCTTCCAAACATCAGGCGAAGGGTGCAAGGCGACATTAGAATAATAAACTGGATCGCGTCGCCTACCAAACATATTTTGGTAGGATATTAACAATTAACGTCTAAATTTATTCACATAATAAACCGTAATCTATGAAGAATGTATTATTGTGCGACCGATTCAAATACAACGTAACTTCGCGGAGTATTTCATGGTTTTGTTTTGCAGGTTACGTGATTGAGGGTCAATGCCAATGCGACTAAGTTAGATATGCATAATTATGATATAGAGACCGAACGCTTCACTCCTAGGCGCACATTTAATTTCCCGACGCGATATTAATTTTGGGGTAGTGTTCCCGACATGTGCATGCGGAGAGAAGACCCCCTCCCTCTCCGCTTTCACCCCACCCACCGACGTTTTGTTCGAGAACATTAATGCAAAATGGATGATTTTATTATTTATTTTCCAGAACATAGTCGAGATTTAGGAGATTTAGAAGTCGTCGTGGCCTAAGGGATAAGACCTCCGGTGCATTCGTGTTGAGCGATGCACCGGTGTTCCAAACCCGCAAAATTATAATTTGCTTAATTACTGGTGGTAGGACCTCTTGTAAGTCCGCACGGGTAGGTACCACCGCCCTGCCTATTTCTGCCGTGAAGCAGTAATGCGTTTCGACTTGAAGGGTGGGGCAGCCGTTGTAACTATACTGGAAGCCTTAGAACTCATAATTCAATATGGGTGGCGGCGTTTACGTTGTAGATGTCTATGGTTTCCGGAAACTACTTAACACTAAGTGGTCTGTGAACGCGTCTACCACTATGCAATAAATAAATAAAATGAATGTATAAATCGAGATTCAAATAATTCAAAGTTATCATCACCACGCGTTTCCTTATCATCGACAATGTAACATTGTATGTTAAATGTACAATGTTGACTACAGTTTTATCGTAATAAGTAATCACAACATATTTTCGCTTTAAAATAGTAGTATAGTGGTCATTAAACTCATTTAATATACTTGATTTACGTTCGAGCTAAGTTGATAGACTTCAATAAACATAAATAAACAGATAATGGTTCGCCGTGATAACGAATGGTCTGAGAATCGTTTTAGCTCAGAATACAAAAAAAAGCGGGAAGTGAGGCAGGCGGGCGTGGGGTGCTTATTTTGTTTTAGGACACACGTGCGACTTGCAATTTCAGTGGAACGCGGCTTCTGGTTTTTTTTGTATTCCGAGCGTTTTAGATGTAGGTAGTAGCAGTAGTTAGTTAACCCACTAAAGACCAACAATAATTTTTAATGCGGATTCGAATTTTCATTAATCGAAATCGTGTTAAATTGTCATGGCCTAAAGGATAAGACGTCCAGCGTATGTACTCTTGTATATGCGATACCGCTATGCCAGTGTTCAATCACGAAAAAGGTTCTTCTTTTTCTCCAACTTATCCCACTAGGTGGGGTCGGTACAGCTAATTTTTCTCTTCCATTCCCTTCTATCAGCCGTCATCTCAGCACTCACTCCTCCCTCTCTCTCATCGTCATTCACACACTCCATCCATGTCTCATCCATGTGAGTGGCGACCCTCACACTACAATCTCCACGGTAAACTTAAATTCTTAAATAAGTGAGTCGTGACCTAGTACTGTCCATTGACGCAACAACAAAAACTGATAAGGCGATACTTTAATAGGTCAGTTCTTGATTTAACGTCATCGAATACTAATAAACTCAATTATACTCAATACAAGTAACAATGCGCGTTTCCCCAAAAAAAAAAACGGGTTTTCATTACGCAACCATAATTATTTCCGTCCACAAAAGGTGTACCGATCTACGAATAGCGCTTTACTAACTCTGGGACCGGCGTTGTAATTGAAACTCGGCTTCCTTGTTCCTAAGGGCTCACCGATCTTTTGTCCCTCACGAAAATATTTCGCCATAAAACTGCCCTATTTACATTGAAGCTTCCTCTTTAACAAAAGACATCTGTTAATTGCATAACGGTGAACGAATTCACCGTAATTTCGTACAATGTTTTTATTTATTTATGTATTTATCTATATATATATAAAAATGAATTGCTGTTCGTTAGTCTCGCTAAAACTCGAGAACGGCTGGACCGATTTGGCTAATTTTGGTCTTGAATTGTTTGTGGAAGTCCCGGGAAGGTTTAAAAGGCAGATAAATGATATGAAAATTCTCGGAATTAAATAAAAATAACAATTTTGTTTTTCCTTTGATGCGTCCCCCGTCGGACGCATTCCTTTTGTTTGTTTGAAGTTTATTTTATGCAAAAGTTTAGGTCTTTTATTTATCGATAGAAGCACTACGAAGTCTGCCGGGTCAGCTAGTTTATATATATTTTTAACGTGTTTTTTTGGTATTTTTCTTTGATTGTGTGTATGACTCGATGCGGGTATTACCCGTTTTGTTGGAACTAGTGGTCGCCCAGTAGTGGTTGGAATTTCCCATAATTAATTTAAATTATAAGTTTGAACATTATTAAATGTTAAATTGAGAATGTCCGTGCCACGTTAACCGTCCGTTCATTATAATATTGTAAAATTATAAATTTAATTTTATCTATTGCATGTATTTTTTGCATATTTTTAGATATTATCGTGTAGTATGGTTATTTTTAATGTTAAATATACTTACGAAATGTGCGTGCAATGACTTTCTCCGCATCGCCTTTGGTTGATTTAATAGAGAATGCATTAAGTCTATGAATGTTTTGAATCACTTTTGCTCATTATCTAAACAATATACAAAAGCATCCATCAAATCGTAATGTATATTATTGGCTATATTTTATAGGTCACGCTTTCAAGTTAATTAAAAATCTCTTATGATTTTGACAAACACTTTTCGGCGAAACTCTTATTAGGTTTCAGAAATAAATAAAATAAGTTCCAGACGAACATATGAAATTGTCTTTTAATCACATCTATGCCTCGCGGTAAACACAAGAAAGCAAGTTAATATCGTCGCATGAAAACTAATTACAAAGTAGATGAATGAATAGTGAAAACACTTAATCAAACTTGTGAAGCGAACAAATTTATTCTAATTATCACTTGTGTTTTAATGGTTAATTAAGTTTATTTGAAATAATTCAAGATTTTTTTTAACTATTTTTTTTCAATGAATTATTCTTCACTACATAGTTTATAACAAAGTCGCTTTCTCTGTCCCTATATCTGTCTGTCCCTATGTATGCTTAAATCTTTAAAACTACGCAACGGATTTTGATGCAGTTTTTTTTAACAGATAGAGTGATTGAAGAGGAAGGTTTATATGTATTATAACATCCATTAAAGAGTGGAGAAATCCATAATAAATTACAGTTTCCGAAGCGAAGCGAGGGCGGGTCGCTAGTAGTCAATAAATCCTTAATAACTATCGATGTATGTTAAAAATATGTTTCTGCTATTTTTTTCCGCAAGTTCACTTGAGTTTAATAAAATACAAATACAAATGATAATTAAACTGACTATGGTTTTGGATGTAAAAATGGATCTTGTAAATATGCATATTTTTAAATTTGGTCATATTTAATATACATTTTGGTAATATATCCCGTAGTTTTTGCATAATTCTCGTAGTAACAAACATATTATAGTAAAAATAAGATTGTAATATCTTTGTTTTCGATTCAAGCTAGAATTCTATTAAGAAATTAATAAATTTCAAAAACTGTTTACAAAAACTGCGTTAAATTAAGTTTCCAACTTTAGTTATATAAGTCAAGGACGTCTGGGAAAGTAGACAAGTATCAAAGCCGCCGATTTTGATTAATTTTCTTTTTCGGTTTGATTTAATTGTTTTATGGTTTTTATATGAATTAAAGTAAGAATTCAATCCAACCTCAAGACGGTCGTGCTTGCTCCAGGTCCGTAACGAAATTGTTTCAAGTACCGCGACCAACTAACAACAGAAATATGCAAATTGTTCTGGAAACTTCAAGCTGATGTCTCAAGTTAGACGTTGTACACGATTTGATGTAAATTATGCCTAAGCACTTTTCAGATTCCAAATTTAATTTTGTTATTGTCCGTATTAATCTAAAAACGATACGATATTTATCTCTCACTAGCTCACCCGGCACACTTCGTAGTGCCTCAATCGATAAAAGAACTAAAAGGAATCCCTCCGACGAGGGATACATCAAAGGAAAAACAAAATTGTTATTTTTATTTAATTCCGAGCATTTTCATTCATTTATCTACCTTTTAAACCTTCTCTGGACTTCCATAAATAATTCAAGACCAAAATTAGCCAAATCGGTCCAGCCGTTCTCGAGTTTTAGCGAGACTAACGAACAGCAATAAATTTTTAATGATATAGATTATTCAGATTAATCTTGTGCTTCGTAACTCAATAATCTCCAATCGTGTAATGTTATATCACACCTTTAGAATTATAGAGGACCAACCAAAAAAATGTGTTTTTTTGGAAAACATCGGATAAATTTCTCAAACCGAAAAGACGTAGGAGAAAGGGGAGTGAAAGAGGCCGATGGATAAGTTTGTCCCTTTATAAGCTACTTTTAGTCATTTGATTATTAAGAGTCGCTGAAAAGGGTCGTTATGCTAGATATAGATAGATCTAGGATTATTGTGATATCTACTGTACATAGTAAATGTTTAATTTGGGTATTGCTAGTACTTATTTTTTTGATTGACACATTCTGTTCTATAGAACATTGATGATATATTTCCGTCTATTTCTGCCGTGAAGCAGTAATTCGTTTCGGCTTGAAGGGCGGGGCAGCCGTTGTAACTATACTTGAGACCTTAGCACTTATATCTCAAGGTGGGTGGCGCATTTACGTTGTGGATGTCTATGGGCTCCAGTAACCACTTAACACTAGGTGGGCTGTGAGCTCGTCCACCCATCTAAGCAATAAAAAAAAAAAAATGTATTGGAATGAGCTCCGCCTTAAATGATTACAACCTAGCTCATAGCCCATCAACCAGCTTGGAATTGTTGCTGCTTATACCCGTGCGGGCTTACAACTGCCCCTAATGATTGGTGATCTTAAAAATCCTCTCCATTCAAATAAAAGTGAAATTTAACTATGCGAATACGTTTTTACTCTTTAAAGTTCCATAATAAATATGACGTAAAATCGAAATGTCTATATTCATAATAAAATACCGATGTGAAACACCAACCTTCTCAAGATTTTAGTTGTGAGCCATTTGAAAATAAACTCTAGGTAGATGATCAAAAGATAGATTATACTGTTTTATTTGAGTGGCGATCGACTGTTCGGGCACTGATCCCCTTTATCCGAACGCGACCGCGAAATTATGATGAAATTCAATAATTCAGGACCCAGCATTTGTTATCTTCGATCTTTCTTTGGGACATTGAATATCTTCATTCTAGTTGCAGACGTTTAAGTGAGACAATGACAAAATCGATAAGGCAACTTTTAATTAATTTATTGCGTATTAGCTGACCCGGCAGACTTCGTAGTGCTTAATCGATAAATAAAAGACCTAAGCTTTTGTATAAAATAAATTTAAAACAAACAAAAGGAATCCGTCCGACGGGAGACACATCAAAGGAAAAACAAAATTGTTATTTTTATTTAGTTCCGAGCATTTTCATATTTATCTACCTTTTAAACCTTCTCTGGACTTCCACAAATAATTCAAGACCAAAATTAGCCAAACCGGTTCAGCCGTTCTCGAGTTTTAGCGAGACTAACGAACAGCAATTCATTTATATATATATAGATATATAGATACATAAAAATAATTCCTTTTATAACATAATGAATGTGGCATACGATGAAATCGCTTAGAGAATCAGTTGACTCCCTGTTTAATTATTTAAGGGTTCGTCTACTTTTTAAACGACTTCAATGCTTCTGTTCGGCTCTTTCGATAAAAAATACCAGTTTGAATTATAAAAGAGTAAAAAACGCTGGCAGCAAGGCGTTTTGTGAGCTCACACGGGTCGGTACCACCACCCTGCCTATTTCTGACGTGAAGCAGTAATGCGTCTCGGTTTGAAGGGTGGGGCAGCCGTTGTAACTATACTGAGACCTTAGAACTCATATCTCAAAGTGGGTGGCGGCATTTACGTAGTAGATGTCTATGTGCTCCGGGAACCACCTAACACCAGATGAGCTATGTGCTTGTATACCCAACTATGGAATAAAAAAACGGTTTGAAGGGCGGGGCAGCTGTTGTACTGTTAAAAGTGAGACCTTACAACTTATGTTTCAAGGTTGGTGGCCGCATTTACGATGTACATGTCTATGGGCTCCGATAACCACCTAACATCATGTGTCCAACTATCGAAGCAATAAATAAATAAAAACATTGTCGATGTAAACGTGAAAACTTCCCATCTAGATGCCTCTAGCCAACAACAACGGCCCATCGGCGTTGACTCCTCACTGTTGATGCTAAAATATCAAATCGAGTATGGTTTTCATGATAGTATAGTATAGATCAGTGATTCTCAACCACTGTTCCGCGGCACTTTTGTGTGCCGCGAAATTTCAAAAGTGTGCCGCCAAATTTTGCCAATATATAATGATGTTAATATTATTAAATTATATCAAATAATTTTTTTTTAATTATTAGCTTGTAATTAATCCCTTTTTAAACGTTTAAATATTATTAAAGCATATATTAGTTTATTTCGTATATTTAATGGTTTTTTATAAACGTTTTATGTAGTGTTTTAGAAAGTAAATAGTTTAAATCTTTTTCTTTGTGTGTCGCCAAATTTTAAAATCGTTTAATCTGTGTCGCCAAATTTTAAAATCGTTAAATATGTGCCGCAACAAATAAAAGGTTGAGAATCACTGGTATAGATAGTAGCCAGTTATAACATGAGCAGTATCGATGATTTCACTGCGGTTCTAACTTACGGTCGAGTTCGGTTAGTTAAATGCGTAAATAGCGGCGACGTCTGCTGCCGCGTACTTACGTACCACTGTGACTGACATGACATCGCGCGATCAGCGGAATCTGTGTTGCGTATGGATTTAACTTCGACCAATTTAAAACATCGAAGAAGTAGCTTATGCCTTATGACCGAGAATAATAAGACGTGGCAACAATAAGACAAGACGTGGTTTCGGCCAATAAAACTACCAAAATTCTCCAATTATTACCAAGAACAAGACCTGGCTGTATGGACTAAAGTCCTATGCCTTTCCGATTAGGGATAAATTAATATCATCATCATCATCAGCGGAATGTGTTTACGGAGCGTTAATCGTTAACGTGTCCCTTCAGGATGTAATTATTTATAACTCCGGTCTCGTCTGCGCGATTGGAACACATCGTCGCATACGCAAACTGATAATGTTTCCATTGAACGGCGACACCACGGGCGATCGTTTTGTATGCCAGAACGCGTACGGTTTGTCGTTCGTATGCGAAACATTAGGAGACACGCGAAACGTGTTTGATTCAAGGACGTCTCCGTTGGGAAGTTAGAAGCGGAGAAGCTACTTCCAGGTGTTTATCTTTTGAAAGTACTAAAAGAAAAAGAAGAAAAAAAAGATGTGTGGTGTCGCGGGACACCGGATAGGAACGAAGTTCCTTATTATAAAAATATTCATTTTAAGTTCTATTCGAGGTAACGTGCGAACTTATTGTGGTACACTTTATTCACGGTTGTTTGCATATAAGAGTTAGCGTATTGCGCAAACGAACGCTCTGAGATCGTGGTCAATGAATGACAAAAAAATATGTTATTTTTTGTACGTTATTACAAAGTTAAGTCGTACACTGTGTGCATTACTAATAAAAATCTTACGTTACGGACGTTTTTTCCCGGTTAGGGTACCGCTCCGCATCGTCCCATA
The DNA here is from genome assembly GCF_030267445.1 of Bombyx mandarina. NCBI lineage: Eukaryota > Metazoa > Arthropoda > Insecta > Lepidoptera > Bombycidae > Bombyx > Bombyx mandarina. Next base: position 18,471,682 of record NC_143234.1, read on the forward strand.
AGGAACTTCGTTCCAACAACAAAAAAACCTATAGATATATCCAAAGTCAGAGCTTTAGTATCGTCAAAACCAAAACTTAACGGGCCTAAATTTATACACAAATATTTCCGGAATGCTGCTGTTACGAAAAACTTATTGACTTAATTGCGTATGTCCATCTTGTTCTAACGCTTATGCACACATAATGCATCGAATGATGACGCGCGCCCGAAAGACTCGCGGTCAGTACACTCGTGTGCGTCGGTGCGTCGCGACGTTTCGGCGGCGTCGTCTATACGCGACTGTACCCACGTGCGACGCGCGTACCCAAAATAAACGCGGCACGCGCACATCGTCGCGAGTTCATCGGAAGCCTTAAGTTATTATTAATTTCTCTTACGTTATGAAAATGGTCATATAGTCGGTTCCTTGCGGAAATCATTGTCGAAGCAAAACGGGATATGTGAAACACATCGATGTGCGAATAATCAAAAGCACGATTCGATCCCCCTTGTGTTCGATGGTAGTAATAATAGCGGAGGGGAGGCGGGTGGGTGGAGCGTGTGCACCCTCTCACGTAGGTACCTACTCCGTGAATGCACTTAGCCGATACCAATTGGGTCATTCCCACGCGGAAGTTTCATATTCCCCGAAATATTAATGAGCATTGCGAATCAATGGGAATATTGTTCTTTGTTGCTTTTTCAAACCTTTCGATTGAATTTAAATTCGATTTCGTAAATCATTGAATAGTCTTCAAATTGTTATAACTTCCGTATTGTAGTAATAATAATACAATAAGTTAATTAGGTAGTTATGTTTATTTGATTAAGAAAACCATAAAAGCTTACGATGCGCGTTTAAGATCGCAATTTTTATTGCCTTTTTATTGCCTTTATAGGCAGACGAGCATACGGCCCACCTGATGGTAAGTGGTCACCGTCGCTCATGGACGTCAGCAACGCCAGGGGCAGAGCCAAGCCGCTGCCTACGATAAGCAAGCTAATCGATCTCGGAGAACTTAAATAATTTGACGAAAACACCACAACGATTTCTTTGGACTGTCTTGAAGTAAAATCTTATTTTTTATTATTAGATACTAATAATAATAATAATATTCTATTATCTACTAGCCCTTCATTGTGTAGAGCGTTAAAATTTTCTTCGGAGGGGAAGTAGGGAGAGTCTTATTGTCAACACCTGTCGGACGCGGTGGTTGCTTGAAGACGGAACGAACGCAGTCGCGACTTGTGCGTCTTCAAAACATCTGCTGGTTCGCGCCAAGCCTAACGTGTTCTAACAATAACCGTTATTTTAGTTTTTTATTTAAAAAAACAACAATCCCGTTATTTTTATTTTTCTGTTAAATCGAATATTGGTTTAAATAGATCTATATAGAAAAAGGTAACGATACATGTGTTTATTGTTTTGAGTGTTCATATACCAAGTTTACATTTATGAGTGGTATTAACGACGTATTGCGACTGAATAGATTATAAAACAATTTTGTTTGAGACTCAAAATTGTTTTAACAAAAACAATTGCAGATTACGTTCGAACGGTAGTACCTACATATAGACAGCGCGTTTCACATGTTAGTGTTTCAAGTGTAGACTTTTTGTTGAAAAACATTCTGAATGTCGATAAACGACTATCAATGGTGTTTTTGTTGTGTTTCGTATGAACTTAAGATTAAAATAATTTTGTTTCTGAACATGTGATAAACAGTGAACAGTGATTAAAAATGCTCGGTTTTATGACATCGGATTTCGGTTACCAAAATCGATTGACCCTCATCCAGCAATTGATCGACTGTGGTGATGTTTTATTGGGAAAGGAGTACTGTGGTATGTGTCGATTCTGATCTTTTTTTTTTCTCTTCTATCGAAAGCAAACGACAGAAAATTGCCATTACGATCTCTTTTTTTTTGCGTTAATGGGTGGACGAGCTCACAGCCCACCTGGTGTTAAGTGGCTACTGGAGCCCATAGACATCTACAACGTAAATGCACCACCCATCTTGAGATATAAGTTCTAAGGTCTCAGTATAGTTACAACGGCTGCCCCGACCTTCAAGTCGATACGCATTACTGCTTTACGGCAGAAATAGGCAGGGTGGTGGTACCTACCCGTGCGGACTCACAAGAGGTCCTACCACCAGTAATTACGCAAATTAAAATTTTGCGGGTTTGATTTTTATTACACGATGTTATTCCTTCACCGTGGAAGTCAATCGTGAACATTTGTTGAGTACGTATTTCATTAGAAAAATTGGTACCCGCCTGCGGGATTCGAACACCGGTGCATCGCTCAACACGAATGCACCGGACGTCTTATCCTTTAGCCCACGACGACTTCATCGTATGTTTCAAGGTGAGCAGAGCGACCTTCACGTCGTCTAGTCAAAATAATAAAATATGTACATACTTTCTATATTTTATTGTATTTGAGTCGTAGAATTGAAAGCCTACATAATTCATTGTGGACATTCTGATTAGGATAGATATGATGATGGTGATGATATGATGAAAAAAGTGTACACCCTCTGCTAGCCACCTAGCACTAGCTGGTCTACTAGAAGTCAGTTGTGAAAACAATCCTGTATGTATTATTGTAAATAAAACTCTAGAATGTTCTCCCTCTTCCGGTATTTTCCCGGGCAGCTTCCTCGAAACTTAGCTTTAGGAGAGTATGTATCGTTAGGAAGTGCTGCGACTGTATCCGGAATTACCGTATTACTCATTGGCTTCGTACGAGACAACACGACACCATAATGAGTGTCATAGTTCAGTATCAAAAATATAGTTTAAAAACTTAAAAAAAAACGCATTCGTAACATGTCTAATTAAAAATTTAAATTTTACTTATATGTACCTCGGTGATCCGGGTCAGGATATTCGGTGAAATTAATAAGATTATTTTAGTATCATCAGCTCTTGAGACGTGTACAAGTTTTCAAGTCGTCAATCGGACATTTTGAAGTTGGCTAAAATTTTAATAAATTTTTTTTTATATTTACTAACGATCACGCCACGTTAACTGGTCCCGTGATAAGTTCGTAAAGAACTTGTGTTACAGGTACCAGATAACGGAAATAAATGTAAGATTTTTATTATACACATACATATATTTAATATACATCCGTAACCCTGGAAAAGACATTTATATTTATCATACAAATATCTTTCCTTGGCGGGATTCGAACCCGCGACCCCCTTGTGTAGTGACCATGTCACTTACCACTACACCAGACGGCCGTTAATACATTTGCATTACAATTGCCTTGAAAGATCCTGCAACATAGATAAATAGATATGTCAACAAGCTATTTATTGCCTTGTTGAACAGCGTATTCGCGTATTACGAATAAGTAGGACGGGAAGTGAAAAATAACAAAACTGGGTTTTTTTTTTTTTTCAAAATAAAAATATAACTGTTTATTTCGTTTGAACACCTTCACCTTTTTGTTTTTATTATTATTATTATTATTATTGCTTTTGTTTTAGTTCGAAATTGTAGTTATTATTTTTATTTAATTCTAGTATAAGTGAAATGTTAATGCAGTGTAATGAAGGGTAATATGGATGCAAAATCTGAAGTAAATGAAATAAATAAAAAAATACAATTACGTTTACTCGCACCAATTCAATAGTTTTAAGTCCAGTTTAAAAAATAAATAAAATTACTACTAGAAAGAAAAGAAAAACGATATTATCATTAAATTTTAAAGCAAAAAAACTCATAAAGTCGTTAAAAATAATATAAAACATATATTTGACTTAAACACCACTAATCCTCAATTAATTTGAATAACTTTATTTTAGTAATAAAAAAAAGAACTGTTTAAGTTTGTATTGGGGAATGCACAGAGCAAGGTTCCGTAGACAGGAGGATCACTGACGAGTGAAATTCAGAATAAGACATTGGACAATAAAGTTCCGTCTAAAAGATCTTTTTTTTTCCGAAATCTTCAACGCATTCGACAAGTTCGATTATAACGGTGATCGAAGCTTGGAAAGCCCAAAAACACCGAGAGTAGGTTAGGCTTGGAAAAGCTCGACGCGGGGCAACACTTTTACTGCTTTAGAATTGTTATCAGTAAAGTTTTTCTTTAAAATAAAATGAAAGCGCATTTAAAGAAAAATAATGCTTTAAGAATGCTTTATTGTACATCAAAATAAACAAAATGCAAAATATTAAATACAAAAAAAGTACAATAGGCGCTTTTATCGCTATGAATGATCTCTTCCAGATAATTCCATCACATGTACAAGAATCTATTTAGGAAATAAATTAACCGCGGTGTATTTATGGATTGAAAAAAAAAATTATATTATTTATAAATATGAACTATAAATAAAAAAGAACGAATAATAATTCTATTCTAATGAATTTCTAATTCTATCCCTATGTTTGGCCACGGAACCCTAATGAAACCAGATAATATGTTATTTTATAAATTAAATATCATTTATTTTTTAATATATTTTAACCATGTTTATTACGTGCTTTGCAATATTTATAACGCGACGCTACAACCGCATATTTTAAGTTAAAAAAATAATAAATAAAAAAATAATTTTTTTAATGTTCAATATAATACTTAGATAATCTTCTTGTTGATTTTTTATTTTTTTTATTTTGTGAATCTGTTTAAAATTTATATTTTGTATTCATAATATAATGAAATTTCATACTATAATGTAAGTCAACAACATTAGTATTTCACTACTTCACTTGTGTAAATTGTGTTATATAGCTTTAGGTACAAGGTTACCTGAAAGTAGGAAGAGACCTCTTAAAGTACACACAACACATTCATTGTCGTTTAAATGCTGCCAACAAATAACACATGTTTTAATAAAAAAAAATAAAAAAATTCAGGTGTATAATTTTAAATGAATAACTGTTGTTTAGTACTTATATACACTGTTTGTTTCTAAGTGCTGCGATTCCATACGCAAAACTCGATTAAAAATTAATCGTATAATAATATAATATACATATAAATATATATAAATTCGATTAAGATCGGTCGTGCTATATAAGCAATCAATAGCGAAAACTAAAATAACATTAACAAGGATTAAATCAATAAAACAGTCCATAAAGTTCATAAATTGCATTAAAAATAGTCTTTTATAAAAACCCGTATTTATTTAGTGAATTTGTATTGTACCAAGAACAGCTTAGCTATGTGATCAGTTGGTATTAATAAATATTGCCTTTATTATATGGTACAATATACGTAATATATTCATAAAATTTATTGTTGTTATCGGAACTTTCCGTTTTCGTTCAATACTGAGGGCGTCCCTGCGATTAATTGAAATGTTTTGGATAAAATTTAAACTACAGTACAGTTATTTTGTCCGTGCAGTTTCGAGTCATAAAAAATCGGAGCTGTGCAGCGAATATTTCGCTCTCTCTTCAACTCACGAGCCTTATAGTGATGCTTTTTTTTTTTTTTCCTACCTATGCTGATAGCCTTGAGAGGCTATTTCAGCTTCACCCTAACGTGTGTAGGTGAGCTCACGGGGCTCAAACCGGAGAGTTGCTAACACTGACTCTAGCAAGAGCAGTGCTTCGCAGAATCTACCACCGGATCGGAAACGCGACCCACTGAGAAGATCCGGCGAGAAACTCAGTGGGCTGTGTCTAGGGGTTAATTCGCTCGTCGAGCCCTTCGTCGCAAGCGACGGGTTCGACGAGGACGGTGACCGGTGCTTGTGGTGCCTAAAAGCACCGTTAATGGATCGGGAGGATCCGTAATGACGTGCTTTGGCGACGTCGACTGTTTACCATTCGGTCTACAAGATCGGGTATGGGATAGTGATGCGCATTATTGTTGTCGATAAGCGCTTATAGTTATAGTTATATTATAGTGTAGGAAAATATTTTATTATACATCAGTAAATGATCCATGCTTACACAATAATAGATTTAATCGATACAATTGTTCTTAAATTTTTTGTTACGAAGCATTTAAAAAAAATTATAACGATATAATATATCACATTTATTTAAGAACTGGCGGCCCGCCCCGGCTCCGCTCGGGTCTTTAACAAAAATTTCAACGATATTTGACGCTGTTTTTTTTTTTTAAATAAAAGAACACTTATAGTAGTAAGACATATGCTGTCCCGACACTTTTTGTAAATAATAGGTAATGAGTTCTACAAAGTCGTAGTACATTATTTTATTTTATCATCAATAGTTTTCGCAGGGCACGCGACGTAAAGAATATTTTAGGTAATTTTTTTACACCTTGGGTTATATTATTAGAGTTTTAGTAAGGATCCCTATTTTTTTCAAAAATGATTATAGATATATATCACTCGGGAATAGTGTAGCTTCCAAACAGTGAAAGAATTTTTCAAATCGATTCAGTAGTTTCGGAGCTTACTCATTTCCTTTTTATAATATTAGTATAGATGTGTACTATTGCTCAATAGTCCCGACTTGTTCCTTCGGTACCACCTGCTTACTCGAATGCCAGGAGCAAGCAATGTGAGCTATCTTAGATCGCTTCGCTGTATATTTTTAGCATTCCCCGACTTTGGATCCTCAGAGTAGTGAAGTAGGATCGTCCTAAAAGCCTTAGAAAGACCCTTATTTGACGAATTATGAAGTACTTCCATACTTGCCATACTTCGGTTTAAGTCTTATCGGAAAGATTAACAGGAAACTATGATGTCATAAGTGGGTGATCAGCTGTTTAGTACCCGACCTCTATATCGTTGACATGTAGACTTACTAGACAGTGTTGTTGATACATTAAGGAATTGACCGCTCTATCCCTAGCGGGCTTGTGATTAATTGGATTCAAATGACACTTAGACATATTACGCGGAACATGGGGATCGGTAGCGCAGAAAACCGTTTGAATTATGAGTTGAAACGGGTTGCAAGAAAGACCTTATTTGTCCGTTCACATATTGGTTAGACGATTTCTTTTAAACCTAATCTAGAAGCTCCGTATGTACACTTGTCTAGAAAAAAAAGCAAAAAATAATAAGATTAATAACACATCTTTTTTAAATCTATATTTTGTAAAGTTTTAATATCTACAAAATATGTACTTGTATAATCTGTCTAGAAAAAAAAAAAAACAAAAAATAATAAGATTAATAACATCTTTTTTTAAATCTATATTTTGTAAAGTTTTAATATCTACAAAATATGTTCTTGTATAATGCAGCCGGCGACGGTATTGTGACAATGTATAATGTGTGTATAACGAAGACATTGTTGTATAAACATTTACTTTAAATAAATTTCAACCAAATGAAAGCGTATTTCTTACGTCCGAAAGTCGATTTTCAAATTGCACTCATATAATAAGTTGGACATTTGCACACGTCGATCTTATCTTATATAATTTATTATTGCATTGTTTCAGCTCTCGGAAAATGAACTTTAATTAGAATAGTTTTCAGTTCTTAATATGTTTTTTTTTTTGTATTCCAATTTATTGCGTAATAAATGTAAATTGTTTATTGATTGGTAAATGACCTTCGAGTACAAAGACCCATCTCTTATTTGTTCCTTACTGTTCTTCAAGGTTCGGGACTGGATTATACGTACCCTGTTGGTAGGTACCACCACCCTGCCGGTAGGTACCACCACCCTGTCTTACTGGTGGTAGGACCTCTTGTGAGTCCGCACGAGTAAGTACCACCACCCTGCCTATTTCTGCCGTGAAGCAGCAATATGTTTCAACTTGAAGGGTGAGGCAGCCGTTGTAACTATTAAGGTCTTATGTTTCAAGGTGGGTGGCGCATTTACGTTGTAGATGTCTATAGGCTCCAGTAACCACTTAACACCAGGTGGGCTGTGAGATCGTCCATCCATCTAAGCATTAAAAAATATATACAGAATATAATGTGATATCTATATACCTTATGAATATAGTCTAATGCCATTAATATAAGGTTTTCTTGTTCGCGGCTGTTTTAACCGGTTAGCATCTGACCTTTTTTTATCGTGAGCTCCCTTATCTGTGGTATTTTACTGAACGCAATCCTTACTGTTCTTTAGATACACGTCTGATAAATATATCGCTTCGTTAGTATCCCATTACGAGAGTGGGAGTATTGGGATATCGAATATCCTTATTTTATCGGAATCATGGTGCAATGGTATCTCATGCGCGTCGTCTAGAGTCGTAGGTTCGAAACTGCGGATGAACCGTTACGTCTTTAATTGTCAGAAGGATAAAAGGTGCATTTAAAATGAAGTGGTGTTATTAAAGTGTGTTATTGTGTTCTATTAAATAAAATAAAACACATTTTGGTTCCTCGTGTTTCCTTCCATAAATGATCAGTAATTTAATTTTTTTTTTCTTACCTAATCGTTGGTAGTCTAAGGGACTATTCTAACCACTACTCACGGACCGGTAGTTGAGCTGACGAATTCAATCTGAGAGAATTGCTAACGCTGACCCTAGTGCTTTGCTGAATCTACTACCGGATCAGAAAAGCGACCCGCTGAAACGATCCAACGAGAAACACAGTCATTTGTTTATGGGCTAGTTCGTATTTCAAACTCTTGGTCGTAATCTACAAGTTTGACGAGGTCAGGGACCGGTCCGGGGGATCCTACAAAGCAAAATGGTTCTAGATATGACAAGCCAGAGAGGCTCGTGCTTGTTGCTTTTTTTTTCCTATGATGATATCCTTGAGAAGCTATACCAGATTTACCCTAACGGGTAGGTGAGCTCTCAGGGCTCAAACCGGAGGTGTTGCTAACATTGGCCCTAGCAAGAGCAGTGCTTCGCAGAATCTACCACCGGATCGGAATCGCGACCCACTGAGAAGATCCAGCAAGAAACTCAGTTGGGCTAGCTTGTTGCATGAAGACCGATATTCTGTGTGGGGGAAAGTGGTCGTACCGCTTTAGTAATAAAACCATTAAAATTGCTCCGCAGCTTTTATAGCAACACAAAGAGCAAGAGGTTTGTTAGGAGACCAAAAATACTTCGAAGAAAGGTCTTCTCTCTCTGTGTGTCATTCAGTGCAATAAATAAATGGGTTTCAACAATTGTTTTACTTCTTTACAAGCGTGTACACATTTGTTATTATTTCATTATTTTGTATTTGTCTTTGTTGTGTATTTGTTGTTGACAATAGTGATTTATTCTATGGGACACATCGAGTCACGCTGTGAGCGTGTCGAGGAAATGAGTTTGTTTCAATGATTTGAGTTGTAACGAATTGTTTTGTTTGTGAGAGCACTTTAAAAATACAATCATCTTTTTCTTCACCTTATCACCCACTAGGTGAGGTAGGCACGGCTAACGGTTTTAACCGTAGGCAGCGGCTTGACTCTGCCCCTGGTATTGCTGAAGTCTATGGGCGACGGTATCCACTTACCATCATCATCATCATCATCATCATCTTAGGCCTTACAGCCCAGGGTGGGCCTTAGCCTGGTCCTGTATATCTCTCCAGACTGCTCTGTTCAGAGCTTTCTCCTTCCAGTTCCTAACACCGATATCTTTTAGGTCGTGCTCTACGCCATCTAACCATCGGCTGGGCTTCGACTTACCATCAGGTGGATCGTATTCTCGTCTGCCTACAAGGGCAATAAAAAAAAAATTCTCTTCAATTCTCTTCTATCAGACGTCAGCTCAACACTCACTCCTCTCTCTCTCTCTCTCTCTTCATATCGTTAGTCACACACTTCATCCATGTCTTCTTCGGTCGACCTCTTCGCCCTCTATCTTGCACTACCCTTTCCGTACATCTCCTAGTCACATGCATCTTCTCTCTACGCAACACATGTCCATTCCACGCGAACCGTTTTAAAAACCTCTTTAAAAATACAATAAATACATCAATTTTGTATTGTGTCGTCACAATTATAAATGTTGGGATAGAAGATGCATTCGTATGCGTGTGCAGTATTATTGAGGATGGCTGTATACGCATACATAATATGTAGGCGATAAAGCGGTATCTGAGTATAATGGTGGTTCCTACCATCCCGCCCTGCTAGGAACCATCATCCTATTTCTGCAGTGAAGTATTCATGGGCTCCGATTTGCAATGCATAAACAATCGCTCTACAGTGTGCTTAGTGTGAGTTTTTTAATAGCGTAAAAGTTAACTCAATTTTGTATGCAGTTGGAACAGCGCCCCTAGCGGCAAACGTAGGCAAACGATCCGATTCCATACAAATATGCGCTAACTTTTACGCTATCGAGAACGTTAAAAAACTCGCACTAAGCACACAGTTACAATTCGTTCTTCGGTCTCACGTCTCAAGGTGCGTAGCGACACAATACCATCGAAATTAATGGAAAAAGGGGTTTTCGTTTATATTCATGATGTTTTGCTCACAGAAGCTTGTTAGGTACGTGTTTCTCTTATTTTATTTATTTATTAGGCTCACAATACACATCACAAGCTTAAAATATACATAAAAAACACAAGTAAAAAGAAACAATCTAGCTTGCAACATAAGTTATTCTTAGGCCACGACGATTATACAACCTATAGATACCCAGAGCCCAAATGTCAAATGCTTTTAACAAGAACTAGTGGTCCCGCAATAGTCGAAATTCGACTATAATAATTTAAATTATAAGTTTGAACATTATTAAGGTTCTATTGTCAAAAACTATTATACTTACTTCTATAATCGCAGATTTCGCCAAGACTACACAATAGACAAATAATATTAAACATAAACATTACTAACCTATTCGCAATTTGACCACAGACTATGCAATAACAAAAGCTTGACAATAAATAAAGAGTATATATATAGGCATGTGTGTGTGTGTGTGTCAAATACATGGTAGTGTGTTTAATGTTTTTTTAATTGATTTAATGTATTATAAATACACAATTAAAAATAAATTAGCATTCTGCACTCCTTCTCTATATTCTCTATAAGTATAGGAAATTTCATACTCCTCCATCCGCGCAATTTTCGTAAAAAGGGGTACAACAAAGTTTTTGCTTCACGTATTAATATATAGATACATGCTCAGACTGACGATTAAACCTCGGTCGCGGAGGTACAGAGGCTACCCTAACCACTAGACCGAATCTTTAGGCGATTATAAGGCTACCTTCCTGTAAATAGGGTCCAGAGAATGTCAGAACTTAGCCACAGCGCGCCGGTCGCCGTGACGGCGTGACATGCGTCTCGTCATTTGTCACGCATGAATTTCCCATTGTGCGGTCCGTAATGTCAAGTAAATTGTTCACGTAATGAATGAGCTTGCCTCATTATAAGTGTACGGTTGTTTTTATATTCAATTTGAAATTCTTAATAAAAAAAATTTCGTAGCTGATGATGATCGAGAACAAATGGTTGAGGCGTAAGCATTAGTTAGGACGAGATCGCCTGTCTAATCGGAGGATATATGTAGATAAGCGGCGGCTTGGCTTTGCCCCTGGCATTGCTGAAGTCCATGGGCGACGGTAACCACTCACCATCAGGTGGGCCGTATCCTAGTCTGCCTACAAGAGCAATAAAAAAAAATTACACTAAATGGTAATGCATCAAAAATATTAACTACCTAAATTACTAGCGTCATCTCTGATTTCATTGTCGTATCAATCTTGTGAGAGCTGTCGTAGTCGTCAGGCAGTATCATTGCTGTGGCTAGATGTTATGCGCTTAACGCGCGGTATATCATCTGTGATACGTTGATGGTATTATGACGTAAACCTTCCCTAAATTGCCAACGACAAATGAGTCAAGTTCATGATAATCAATTTAATAATGCGAAGAATAAAAACACGCAAAGAAACGTTTAATTTAAAATTTTAAATAAGAAGATTGATAAAGAAGATAAATAAAGATTTTTTTGTGTTTATTTTAGGATTTATGTCGCTTCGCATTTCCTCTACTTTCGTCTGTGTAATCACATATAAACGGGTGTTGTATCTCGATCATATGGCCATCATAACAGTGACTATAACCCTTTTCTGCTTCGGATGAATACTGGTATAATTTTATTAAATAAACAGAAGTAAAAATTACACTTGTAATGTACGGTGAGAATACACAAATTAAACATGTGTATAGACATGTGGTGGTGTACTATTTGAATGAGCCATTCACGGTGTAAACAAGTAACCGTAGGAAACCAGGATTAGAACCAACTTAAATAAAACAAAACAGTTAAATACCGATTTCTTCTTTGTTTATCACTTGTTCTTTTTTTAATTGCTACCCGCTGACGAGCTTTTTAATGTTATCAATAAATTATTTTTGGTAATATGTAGTCACTTATTTTATATTATTATTTACAACAAAGGAGCTATGACATATCCTTCTTCAAACGAGGCTTGTGGAGAGTACTTAACGGTAGGCAACGGTTTGGCTCTACCTCATCGCATTGCTGAAGTCCATGGGCGACGGTAACCACTCACCATCAGGTGGGCTATATGCTCGTCTGCCTATAAGGGCAATAAAAATATAATAATAAAACGTTTGACATAAAATTGATATGAATATCGAGGTATCTGTTGTTATAGTTGAATTTCCATGGCCGAGTGAACAATAGGAACCGATTTGGCCAATTTTTTTTTCGTGTTCATAAAAGTATAAGTAATAAGAATTTTATGGCGAAGAAAATAATTAACAGGCAGATTTATTGAAACTTGTAAAGGTCACTGAACTTTTATTTCGGAACAGTTAGTTTTAAAATATCGGAAATAGTATATTAACTGTGTATAAACATAACGCAGCTAAAAACGCCATCGCGAATGTGTTTAGTCTGTACATGTTTGTATAGGACGGCGTGTCTGACCGCCAAGCGAGTTCACTGAGGTCTGTTCAGGCCGTATGCTCATTGGGTTATTATTGAAATTTTCTAGTGTCCAGTAGGGACAATCTTTCATAATCGTTTTTTTTATAAACTAATGCGTGTGCTCACGGCTTTAATATCAGATTATACGTATTATGAGCCCGTAGAAGTACGTGCTTTATTCGACTTATATTTGGTACGAAGTAGTCCTGTTTAAAGGGTGGAACAGACATTACATCAATGCGGTTGAAATTTGCACGCACTTTTTAATACGCTTTTATTAGCTTCAGACGTGTGTATGTTAGTATGTAACGGAATCTTTGAACATGATTTTGACCCCCTTCAAAAAGTCTGATTAACTCGAAATTCGGTATACTTATTAAGGACCGATGACAATTCAATATTAAAACAAAATTGAAAAAATAATAATTGAAAAAATTTAAATTCAACTAAAAAATTAAAAATAAATAATTATTTCAAAAAAAAACTTTTATAATAAAATAATTATTTTAAAAAATACGCTTTTATAGAAAGTCCAACTAAAAAATAGAAAATAAATTTTAATAAATTTGAGTTAAAAATAGTGTAGGAACAAATGATTTTATTGTAAAAAAGCGTGGGTGCTTTTCAGGATATTATCAAAATAACCATTCTACTCATATCTGTTCATGTATCATGCATACAAAAGCGCATATAAAAGCATATTTTGCGTATTTTATTAAATTTTTAGTTTTTATAAACTATTATTTATTTTTCTAATCGAGTGATGTCACCCTAGTAAAGTTCTAGTTTCGAAAACATCTTTGTAGACGCAGCTTTATGTCAGCTGCTAGTTGGTGGTCACACACGATTTTAACACAATATCGAACCACGTTCAATCCGTAGTTAGGAAATTAGTCGGGTTTTTTTTAAAAAATAAAACGCTCTAATTACTTTAGTTTTCATGTTAGCGATAATTGAAGGTATTTCCTTGTTTCGTTCTTGTTTGTAGAGAGTAATAATTGATAAATTACACAATGATAAAAAAATCAATATACATTAAGTACGTACGTCACATGTCCTTCTTCAAACGAGGCTTGTGGAGAGTATTAAACGGTAGGCAGCGGCTTAGCTCTGCCCCTGGCATTGCTGAAGTCCATGGGCGACGGTAACCACTCACCATCAGGTGGGCCGTATGCTCGTATGCCTACAAGGGCAATAAAAAATAAATAAATAAAAACGTCTAAAGTAAGTAAATGGAATTTAATAATTAAGGGTTTACTGTTACAAATTATAATAGTGAATCACGTTTTTCGTCCCTATTGCGAAACTCATGAGATTAGCCTTTTTATTAAAGCGAATTGCGCGCCATTTTCTGGTTACAAAAAGCGGCTGGTACAGTGATCTTGCCGCTTAGCTAGGAAGGGCGGATTTGGGGGGAGGAAATATTTTGTAACAGGTGCTCAAGCGCCCCTGGAAGAGCTCCAATAAAAAACCGTCATTAAAGTAACAATGCTAAAATGTCTTAAGTACCAAACCAATCGGCCAAATGATATCAGAGTTTATCAACAGGGCTTCGAAACAATAATTATGTAATTGCAGTAAATCAATATTATTAACAACTATCCGGTTTGTGATCAGCACGAAATTAGTAAATATATATGCAAAACGGTGAGCTGTTTTATTAATTATTAGTAAATTTAATAACAATAGTTCATGCTTAACACCGGGAGGGGCGTAGTTCGTTTGAGATATAATGCATTAAAAATATTTAAGAAAAACATTACACCATTCCTCCTGTCTTAAGACGTAAAGTGACCTAAGCATCAAAATATACAAGCGGAGAGTAAGCGGGTTCTAGAATGTTCGAATTTTTTTTAAAGTAACCTAACTCGACTACTCCACATTCTAACGGTTGAAAATTCTAGTTGTTTTTGTATTGCTAGACGAACATGTATAGAAATGAAATAATCTTAACGAATGCAGATAATTGTTATGCAAGTTTCATAACATCAATCGAACAAAACGCGAAAGATTCGAGAACGAAAAACTAATCGTATGTATAATGTGAACATTAAAATGCTAAAGTCGTAAAATGACTTTCATCTCTTCTTCAACGTTTCCGACTAATAAAGTCGTATAGCTGTTGTTTTTTAATTGCCCGATCTTGTTTGTTTGTTTTTTTTAATATATTTTTTTTAATATACTACTAGAACAGGGATCGGAGCGCATAAAATAAAACATCCACTGTTCCAAAATCCTCTGTTATAATAATAATAATAAAAAATTATTTAACACTTTTATTACGCCTTGCTCATTTTTTAGCCATCTTCCTTTTCACTGTCATTCTGTCTGTCATTATCTTCTCATTTCTTTCCGTTTTCTCTCACTCACATCCTAACGCTCCGTTCCACACTCTTTTCATATGTTCCGTTCTTACCAATCCTACACTACTATTATGTATTATAACTATAATTACTATCCCTTTTTAGGTTTGATTTTTAAGATCACGGTCGTTCGATATGTATGTCAGAGTTCCGAATTAAAAAAAATCCCTCTAAAATTTTCATCCGACTACCCCGAATATTTCCGGGATAAAAGTATTCGTTGTTTTAGGATATATTCTCTCGGCAATAAAGGATTCGCTTGACGGACGTTAGTTCTAAAATAAATAAACTATAATATGAACTTGAAGAAGCCCATTTGTTTTGAAATCGACCTTGAGTTTAAACGAAGGTTTTACATACAAAATAATGTTTTGAAGTCGTCGTGGCCTGAAGGATAAGAAAGAGGCCACGTGCATTCGTATCGAGGCGAATGTGCCGGTGTTCAATACCCATAGGCCATTTTTCCAACAATTTTTTTTTAATTGAATACGTATATAATAAATGTTCACGAATGATTTCCACGTTCAAGAAGAAACATTGTGTAATAAAAATCGAACCAGCAACATTAATTAATTACTAAAATAATAACTCATGGAAGGGCGTATTGTGAGCCCGTACTGGTAATACGTTTCGGTTTGAAGGAAACTAATAATATCTCAAGGCTGTGGATGTCTATGGACTCCGACAACCACTTAACATCAGGTGGGCCATGAGCTTATCCACATATCTAAGCAATAAGCAAAAAATCTATGAATGTTTTATTTAAGGCATGCAAAAAAAAGTTATTTATGATTACTACATTTCTCGATGGATTGAACAAGAATATTTCAAATGCACACCTGTAAATTTTGTGGCTTTCATTCGTCTCCGCAATCCTCGAGCCAGAGATAATTATGTCCGAGCTTTGTATTTAAAATGGAAAACACATCAAACAGGATGCGAATAATCCTCGTCGTATTTAATAATCTCGTTTTTGATATACGAGAATGGGTTGCGGTGGAATTTAGGCTTTTCGACTACGGTCACTTTATGTACGAGACGTGTCTTATGTGTGGCTATTTACCGAATGAAACTCTTCTTTTGAATGTGGTCAGTTAGGGAACTTTAAATTCGATTTTTTTTTATTTTTTTTTTATTGCTTAGTTGGGTGGACGGGCTCACAGCCCACCTGATGTTAAATGGTTACCGGAGCCCATAGACATCTACAACGTAAATGCGCCACCCACCTCGAGATATAAGTTCTAAGGTCTCAGTATAGTTACAACGGCTACCGGACCGAAACGCATTACTGCTTCACGGCGGAAATAGAAATATGAGAGATTTCTATACATATCGCTTTCAGTTAAAATTTATCAGGAATGGAATCTACCAACTGTTTACAAGCCGTGTTATACTGGACTTTAGTATATATATTTATTTATTCTTTATGCACAAAACAAAAGTTGTACACAGGCGGACTTAATGGCATGAGCATTCTCTTCCAGTCGACCATAGGGTGGTGCAGAGATAATGCATGGTAGGCACATTAACAAAAGAATAACAAACAACAACAAAAAACAAAAAAAGAACAAAATCAAAACAAAAATCTTCCTTAAAGTAACATCACAGTATTATAGAAAACACATAATGTTAAATATAGGTACTTATATTATAATTATTTTTAGCCATTCTTAACTATAATACTAAATTTTGTATTTTCATGTGTAATTATCTATCCACAACTTGCTCTGAAATATGGTTTTCTTGATTCTGCTGTACCTTATTACCAATACCAACCTCAACCAGTTCTTGATAATGGTCATGTTACGCTCTACTGGGACCGATCTATTATCACTGATAGGTATATTGTTGCCAATAATCCTGATATTGTGATAATAGATCGATCTGCGCGTCGAGCAGTGTTGGTTGATGTCACCATTCCTCATGACGAGAACCTCGTGAAGGCAGAAAAGGACGAATTAATAAAATATTTAGACCTGGCCCACGAGACTACCACCATGTGGCATGTTGATTCAACCATCATTGTTCCAATAGTTGTGTCGGTACACGGCTTGATAGCGAAAAGTTTCGATCAACACCTTAAGAAACTTTCGTTATCCAGTTGGGTTAAGGGCCTAATACAGAAAGCAGTTATCCTCGATACTGCACGCATTGTGGGGAGGTTTCTCACTTTGGAGTCCTAACCACTGGTGGCTTGTGTCGTAGACACCGCCATCAGCGTAAACCTATTTTAATATAGTGTTTTTAAAAAAAATGTATTTTTAATATCTTTTTTAAAAAATATTTTTTATTTTTATTTTTTTTTTATTGCCCTTGTAGGCAGACGAGCATACGGCCCACCTGATGGTGAGTGGTTACCGTCGCCCATGGACTTCAGCAATGCCAGGGGCAGAGCCAAGCCGCTGCCTACCGTTTAATACTCTCCACAAGCCTCGTTTGAAGAAGGACATGTATTTTTTTATTTATTTATTTGGGAAACAAACAGTACAATACAAACATACAATATTTTAAAAAAATATAGCTAAAACAATAACCAAATATGTTTCCACAATCAAAATCACATATAAGTAGACAGTGAACAAGAAGAGAAATTTAGAAATTTAAATTACAAAAAAACAAAAGCAACACAATACGCACATATAATTTTATACATTAACTCACACTACAAAACTACAACACTTATCGGGCCAAATCACCCTATAAACACTCCAAAACAGCTTTTCTATATGCTACAAGTGACAAGCAAAAGATGTCAGCATTAGAGAACTTAGCATCATACAACCTACAAGATCTACGGACAAAAGAGTTAGAAGCATATTTCGTTCGAGCCGTGGACATGTGGAAGGTCTGTTTAGAACGCGCGGAAATACGACTACATTTAAATGAAATTTTGGAAAGAAGATAGCTAGAATCAATCTCGTTATTTATTATTTTATATAAAAACATTTGATCCCTCAGTAGCCTGCGATCGACTAGAG
This sequence comes from Bombyx mandarina, assembly GCF_030267445.1. Taxonomy (NCBI): domain Eukaryota; kingdom Metazoa; phylum Arthropoda; class Insecta; order Lepidoptera; family Bombycidae; genus Bombyx; species Bombyx mandarina. The sequence continues at coordinate 18,489,774 of NC_143234.1, forward strand.
AGACAAATTCTGTCGGTTCTGGAGAGTTAAAGCGACGACAATGGTATAAAAGATGCTTAAAAAAATTTTATGTTAAAAAAATTATGTAATTAATAAGATTTTAAATAAATATAAATAAATAATAATAATTGAAAAATAAAATAAATTAGTTTGGACTTTACTGTGGAATTTACTGTAACATTTAAATAGTCCCGGTGGATATGCATACTCTAGCGAGAAGCAGTCATGCGTTTCGCTTCGAAGGGTCGCTCGTCACTCGTTGTAAAATCCAATTAAGACTTTGAATTTATGTCTGGCGGCATGTCGAATGAATTCATATTGAATTGTGATGCTTTTAAAGCAAAGCAAAAAAATAATAATAATCGAACCCAAATCAAATCAACTCAATTTTTTTTTATTCAACATAAATGAAAGTACATACTTGTTGAACGTGAAAAGAACTACCGCCAATTCACAGCGGGCATGTCTTTTTTTTTAAATATACCTTATATTTTTTATTTTTTTTTATATATACTCTAAGTATCTGTCTATCTTGTCTCTACTTGTCTCTACTAATTCTATATCTATCAAAATCTACATAAATTATCAGACGTTTTATTTTGTATCGGAAACCGTTGTAAAATTATAGGTTCATGAATAGGTCCTTCAGCAGTCTGGCGCGAGTCACCGCTGTCTCGGGACGACGACCCTTCGGTCTCCGGGACTACGAACACCAGCCCGGGTCGTGACCGGGGAATCTGTTTGATTACCAAGAGACCTACCCGAACAAATGTTGATGTTATAATCTTGATGCGTCTTTGTGATTAGAAAAGTTAAGGATTTTTAAGTTTTGTCTTATATACGACTAGCTTTTTTTTTATTCCTACCTAAGCTGATAGCCTTGAGAGGCTATTTCAGCGGAACCTTAACTAGTAGGTGAGCTCACGGGGCTCAAACCTGACGACGTTGCTAACACGAACCCTAGCAAGAGCCGTGCTTCGCAGAATCTACCACCGGATCGGAAACGCGACCCACTGAGAAGATCCGGCGAGAAACTCAGTGGGCTGTGTCTGAGGGTTAATTTACTCGTCGAGCCCTTCGTCGCAAGCGACGGGTTCGACGAGAACGGTGACCGATGCTTGGGGTACCTAAAAGCACCGTTAGTGGATCGGGAGGATCCGAAATGACATGCTTGAGGCGACAACGACTAGCTATACACGTCCGTTTCGCTGGGCATTTAAAATTAACATTATGATTTCTCACCCCCACAAAGATTCTCATCATTAACGTCCCCCGCAAGTGGTGTAGGGAGTCCAACGCTCATATAAATATTTGCCTATCCATTAAGTACATGTATTTTCTACATGGATACCAAGTTTCAAGTCAATCGGATGCATAGTTCAGTAGTATATAACGGAACATCCGTAAAAACCACTGTAGATTTACATAATAGTATTGATAGCGATTCTTTTACTTAGATATAAATACACTAAATGTTTTAGTGGTTCCCGGTGCTGCTGTCGATCTCCTTAGATATCACAGGACCGCTTCTCTTCAACTGGTTTTACTGGTGGTAGGACCTCTTGTGAGTCCGCACGGGTAGGTACCACCGCCCCGCCTATTTCTGCCGTGAAGCAATAGGCCGTTTCGGTTTGAAGGTTGGGGCAGCCCTTGTAACTATAGTGAGATCTTAGAACTTATATCTCAAGGTGTGTGGCGCATTTACGCTGTAGATGTCTATGGGCTCCAGTAACCAATTAACACCAGGTGGGCTGTGAGTTCGTCCACACATCTAAGCAATAAAAAAAAAAAATCGAAATAGACGAATTATTCGCGGCAAATATCGGTAGACTTTTTATTTATTTATTAGACTCACAATACACATTACAAGCTAAAAAGATACATAAAAAACACAAGTAAAAAGAAACAAAATCTGGCTTGCAACATAAGTTATGTGCCCACGACAAAACAAGACATTGTGCTGAATTTGTACAACAACGTTCCTTACAATTATACGTAATTATATTATTATCATTAGCTTTCACTAAGGAAAATTAAGGCCATTGCGCAGGATTAAGGTGAGCTTAGTTCTACTATAGATAAGTCCCTATGCATCAATGAATATGGAGTAATCACAGTCAGATGTGGTGCTAACGAATTGTCGAATATTACACTATTATCGTTGTCTAATATTAAAAAATCTAATGTTAGAAAAAAATAATCTAATATTAAAAAAAAAAAAGACATGCCCGCTGAGTTTCTTGCCAATTCTTCTCAGGACGGAGGCTAGTTCTTGTGAATTGGCGGTAGTTCTTTTGACGTTCAACAAGTATGTACTTTCATTTATGTTGAATATTTTTTTTTATTTGATTTGATTAATGTATATTATTTTATTTGAAGTCGAGGATCTGTTAGTTGAATTTACAAAACATTAATTTAAAGTTAAAGCTTCAAGCTTACGTTTCAAGTTCAAGAAAGAGGCATTCACGTTATTCGGGTCTATGAACTCTAGTGATTAAGAGATTCGTGAGCTTCTTCTGACGATTTACCACCGAAATTACATTTAAGAACGTCATCATTTTAATAACGTAAACATGATTATTATTCATAATTTGTTTTCGTAATTCTCTGCCTTGTAGATCCACTTAGGGATGTCAGTGTTTTATCTTTACCAATATTATAAAGCTGAATAGTTTGTTTGTTTGAACGCGCTAATCTCAGGAACTACTGGTTCGATTTGAAAAACTATGTCACTGTTAGATAGTCCATTTTTTGAGGAAAGCTATATATAGGCTATATAACATCACGGTAAAACCAATACAAGTGGAGCGCCAATAAAGAATGTTTCAAAATATTTTCACTTTCTACGTAAATGAAGTGGGGAGTAAAATTTAGCGTTATGCCAAAGTAACTGTTCCGCGCAGACGGAGTCGCGGGCAAAAGCTAGTCGATAGTAAAATTGTATTAAAATTTTGATAAACCCATATTTGGTACAAAAAAAATGAGATGTATATGTTAATGGTAGATAATTGTTTACATGTATTTCCTATCGTTGTACAAAAATTATCGTTTGTTTACAAAAAAAAGCCTAATAATTCGAATTTCCCCTTCGCTTCGGTAAACTCATGATATCGGGTAAAGGTATTGCGAATCTAGAGACAGAGGCTCGTCCGAGCGCACGTCCGTTCGATGAATAATTACACGCGACATGAGCTTTGTCGGCGTGGCTGTAATATTCTAACCGAATGTCGAATGTCGATTATCTATTTATGAAGCTCCGTCTCTAAAAAATCGACTGAACAGAGCGTATGGGCAGGGGTGTTGGTTAAAACGGCACCACCCCACCTCATTCCATGGGTGTCGGTAAAGGTTATTTACAGATTTAGCGTAACAGCGTTTTCTGAGCGTAACACTGCGATCTGCGTTTGCTAGTGGTTGGGCGTATCGTGAACCCGCCCCTATAGATATTACCCATAATTTATTTATTTATAAGTAAGTAGGATGGGTAGTGAAAGATCAAAATCTTCGACATCCCGTCCAGCAAAAATTGAAAAAAATTATATTGTTTTGTACAAGTGTGTACAGTTTGTGAAGTTTGCGTGTGTTAAAACTTCGTCGCCTAGTCGAAATTCCGATATAATCAAGCTAAGGTTTGTTGAAACAGCGTCTTTGCGTATTATAAGTAATTAGGACGGGAAGTGAAATATCAAAATCTTCCTCTTTCCGTCTAGCAAAAATTTTAAAATTTTTTTGAAATGATTTGTACAATTATTGTCATTCGTAAGTATCCGTATTAATCATGTTTACTCATTTTTGAAATTTGTGAAAACAAGGTTGTAGGATTCTGTTGTATTTATTGGTATTGTAACTATACTGAGACCTTAGAACTTGTATCTCGAGGTGGGTGGCGCATTACGTTGTAGATGTCTATGGGCTCTAGTAACCACTTAACACCAGGTGGGCTGTGAGCTCGTCCACCCATCTAAGCAATAAAAAAAAAGTAGTCAAGCTAAATAAAAACGTGTTAAAACTTCGTCGCCTAGTCGAAATTCCGATATAATAAAATAATACGACACGTCTCTTGCCTGCAGCTAAAAATGACTTTAAATATAGCCTTGATAGTCGACAGCTGGCGGTGTCCCGTCAGCCGGACGTCCTTTACAATACACACTCAATAATTCGTGTATATCGTGTCGCTCTTACGAAACCTGGGCCGCGTTTTGAATTTTAAACAATGTCTCTTGCAAGGCACTATTTGCGAGATACGAATGAGCCTTTGGTGAAATCAAATAATAATTACGCTGCGCTTATAATGAAACCAGCGCCTAGACCGTAATTTCTGTTAATGAAAACGTATATAAACGCTACTGATGGTAGGACCTTTTGTGAGTCCGCGCGGGCGGATACCACCACCTTGCCTATTTCTGCCGTGAAGCAGTAATGCGTTTCGGTTTGAAGGGTGGGGCAGCCGTCGTAACTAAACTTGAGACCTTAGAACTTATATCTCAAGGTGGGTGGCGCATTTACGTTGTGGATGTCTATGGGCTCCAGTAACCACTTAACATCAGGTGGGCTGTGAGCCCGTCCACCCATCTAAGCAATAAAAAAAAAGTATTTATTTTGAGTACATTTAATTTGTGAAGGCCAAATTATTGAACTTGTCCAGTTTTTTTTATTGCTTAGATTCGGCGACTTTCTATCACAGTTACTTTAGATGCGACAAAAACGGAGAGTCACATTCCAATTAGGCCCTTTAAACTGGTCTTCCTTTTCTTTATTTATTGCCTATATGGATTGACGAGCTCACAACCCACCTGGTGTTAAATGTTTACTGGAGCCCATAGACATCTACAACGTAAATGCCACCATCCACCTTGAGATATAAGTTCTAAGGTTTCAGTATAGTTACAACGACTGCCCCACCCTTCAAACCGAAACGCATTACTGCTTCACGGCAGAAATAGGCAGGGCGGTGATACCTACCCGTGCGGACTCAAGAGGTTCAATCACCATCAAAGCAGTCCTTCCCGTATAAGTTCCCGTGAAATTTGTTGATTGTTTATTGTAACTCGCGAGTATGTATCTTCGGAACGTCGCCGCGTTGTAAGAATAGCTAAAAATATCACAAAAACACTTACATTCAATCGCGTGATGTCTGTTAAATGACATTGTAGTTAATATGCAATTAATTTAACTGTTATAATATTTTAGGTTTACTTCGCACATAATCGTTCAAAAACAATGGTGTTTTTGATGGAGTCCAAAAACCTTATTTGTGACTTGAATATGTTAGCTAACGCGTAATATATGCCTATAAATAATTATTTGATTTTATTCTTCTTCATCTGGGTGTTTTAAAGAGCTTTCATGTTTATGTAATGTTTCACTTCTCTTTTATTTATATGTATTTTCTTCTAGCTATAACAACAAATAGGTATGTATTTCTAACTAACGATTCAAATTCGATGGTTTGTCGTATCTAAGTTTGGAAAAGAAAAATAAATAACTCGAAAAATATTTCCATTCGTTCTCAGAGCGTTTTATGTGTCACTTCGATAAAGCGGCACGACACGAGAATCCTCTCATCCTAGCCGCCGAAAACTACATAGCCGATCCTGCGGACCGAATGGTACACATTCGACGTCACCCAAAACACGTCATTTTGGATCCTCCTGATCCACTAACGGTGCTTTTAGGTACCCCAAGCATCGGTCATCGTTCTCGTCGAACCCGTCGCTTGCGACGAAGGGCTCGGCGATTAAATTAATCCACAGACACAGTCCACTGAGTTTCTCGCCGGATCTTCTCAGTGGGTCGCGTTTCCGATCCGGTGGTAGATTCTGCAAAGCACGGCTCTTGTTAAGGTTTGTGTTATCGACATCGTCAGGCTTGAGCCCCGCGAGCTCACCTACTAGTTAAGGTTACGCTGAAATGATCTCTCAAGACCATCAGTTTAGGTAGAAAAAAAAAAGTTTTATGTGAACGCTATTGTCGCACGGTCGTGTTTCTCATGCTTTACATTCGGTTTCTCTAATGGTATACAGTGAGAAACTTAACGTTTGTACAAGAAATAATTACGAGTAAAGTTCAAAGACTTTTATGGCTGTTTCGGTGACGTGCACTGGCCGTGGTTGGTTATATTATGTTCGGCGATTGTTTCGTAACATTCATACTGGTTACGTTGAATATTGGAGTTTATATACACAGTATTTAAGGCTTAGTTTGTTTGGTTTATAACTTGAGCAACATACATGAGCGTGGTATGGACATGTGATGCGTAGAGAGAAGATGCATGTGACTAGGAGATGTATGGAAATGGTAGTGCAAGGTAGAGGGGAAGAGGTCGACCAAAAAAGACATGGATGGAGTGTGTGAATGGGGGATATGAGAGAGAGAGGAGTGAGTGTTGAGATGACGGCTGATAGAAAAGAATGGAAGAGAAAAATTTGCTGTGCCGACCCCACCTAGTGGGATAAGGTGGAGAAAAAGAAGAGAACTTGAGCAACATTCAAATGAATTAAATTTTTTACTTAAAAAAAACCGTAATATGGGACATGGTTGTACTCTAGAGAGCTTATTAGGAGCAAATTTTGTGTATCAGACCTATATACCTAGTCAGGTCATAAATTCTGTCACATGTTTAATGTAAAATAATTGAAACAAGTTTATTCATTATGTAACCATTCATATACCAAAATGAACTTAACAAAACATAGATTCTTATGACACTAAAGTTTATTCAAAATGACCTCCGTGATTTTGAATACAGGCCTTCAATCTGCGCGGCCAGTCGTCTATCGCAGCACGAACGAGGTCCATGTCAATATCGGCGGCTGCCTTAATCAAGGATGTCTTGAGTGACTCCAAATTGGGATGAGGCTTTGAGCACGCCTTTTCCTCCAAGTGTTGCCATATCTTGTAATCTAACGGATTCAAATCTGTACTGGAGGAGGGCCAGTCTTCGTGCCGGATGAAGTCGATTTCACGCGCCGCCAGCCAGTCTTGTGTGCTCTTCGCTCTATGAGCTGGCGCCGAATCTTGTTGGAATACCCAGTGCCTGTTATTGAACATGGTATGAGAAACAGGTTCCACAAGGTTCGTCAGGACTGTATTTTGATACACAACTGCATTCGTTTTTACACCTTTCTCACGAAAATTTACCTCTGTTAAGCCCCAATAAGAAACTCCCAACCATACCATGAGCGAGGATGGAAAATGACCTCGTTGGACACGCGGAATACGGTTGCTCGCTTCTTCACTACTGTGTGCGTACACCTTATCATTTTGTTTGTTGTAGCTCTCTTCTACGGTAAAAATTTTTTCATCCGAAAAAAGAATTTCCCGATATTTTTTTCCCGCGTACCGCTTCAACAAAGCGCGGCATCTCTTCAGTCTCAGGTTCATTAGACGAGCATTCAAACGATGTCCTGTTTTTCTTCGATATGCCCGAAGCTCTAAGTCTTCATTTAACACCCTTTTCACCGTGGTTCTGCTTAACCCCATCTGAAGGGCCAACAGTTTCTGCTTACGTTTGGGATTTCTTTGAATTCGCGCCTTCACAGCTTTTATCACTGCTGGAGTCCTAACAGACCGAGGGCGACCACTTCTTGACCTGTCATCTACACTAGAGTCTTCATTGTATCGTTTGATGGTACCATAAACGAATCTTTTGGTTACATTCAAATTTTTCAGTATGTTAAAAATTTGAATTGGCGCGTAACCGCAACGATGCAACGCAATAACTGCAACACGGTCTTCTTTAAGCGTCCACTCCATATTTAAAAATGAGTAAAATTCTAAAAGTATACATTTTAATTTTCATGAACAATTCGAAATTCGAATTCAATAAACTTTTTTGTGGCCAGCATTCTAAAAGAAAAGTTTTTACTGTGTGACAATACTTATGACCTGACTAGGTATCTAGTTTATGTTATGTCAAATTTTATAAGAATTGAGATGAGTGCCTAGCGAGGTCTTATCATCGAATAGGTGAATGCAACATTCAGTACGTGTAAATCATTATAAACATTTATCAATAGCAAAAATTTTAAGTAACGAATCAATGCAGACAAAAATCAGTTTTATGTTCTGGGTCGAACAGCTCTGTACTGCTAAACCAACAAACCGTTTCGATTTTACCAAATGATGCGAAGTTTCTTATTTACATGAAACATTAAGAATTATATGTAAATATATTTTGAAAATCTCTATTGTTTGTATGTTTAGAATAATTTGATCTTTTATAATTGTACCAGCTTGAGATTCATAAGGGAGTTTCTTGTGGTAATAAAACTCCAGCACTTTGATATTATTCTTATAATATTTAAATTGGGAGATGTACTACAGCGTACTTGAAGAGCGGGTAGTGAATGATTGAATGATAACGAAATACAATAATATGTTGCTATACAGTGATGCTTAGCGCCTTAGAAGACTAGCGTCTTTGACATTGCTATAAAAGAATTGAAGGCACTGGCCTGAACAATAATATATAAATTACATAACTAACTGCTGGTACTGGTGGACATCAAGTGAGTCCCCACGTGTAGGTACCACCACCCCACCTACTTCTGCCGCGAAGCAGTAATGCGTTTCGGTTTGAAGGGTGGGGCAGTCGTTGTACTGTTAAAACTGAGACCTTACAACTCATTTTTCGACGTCGCCCAAAGCACGTCATTACGGATCCTCCTGTTCCATTAACGGTGCTTTTAGGCACCACAAGCACCGGTCACCGACCTCGTCGAACCTGTCGCTTGCGACGAAGGGCTCGTCGAGCGAACTAACCCATAGACACAGCCCACTGAGTTTCTCGCCGGATCTTCTCAGTGGGTCGCGTTTCCGATCCGGTGGTAGATTCTGCGAAGCACTGCTCTTGCTAAGGTCAGTGTTAGCAACACTCCGGTTGAGCCCCGTGAGCTCACCTACAAACGTTAGGGCGAAGCTGAAATAGCCTCTCAAGGCTATCAGCATAGGTAGGGACAAAAAAAAACAACTCATGTCTCGAGGTGGGTGGCGGCATTTGCGTTGTAGATGTCTATGGGCTCCGGCTACCACTTAATACCAGGTAGGCCGTGAGCTTGTCCATCCCTCTATGCAATAAAAAAAAAAGATCTATTATATGTTTTAATGAATGAAATGTTTTAATATTTACGAAATATTGACCCAAGATTGGAGATTTTGTTCTAAAGTGCTCATGTTTGTTTGCATAAGCGAATACGTTGTACAATGTGTGAAATGATTTGGTAATTCTGAAAGTTTCAATAAATCTTTCGTATCTTGTGTAATTAAAAAAATATATTATTAATTAAAAAATAAACAATAAATTAGTAATCGTGAAAAGACTCATCTATCACGTTTCGTTTTTTTTTTTTTTTCATAGGTACCTACGGCATGTTTCTTTTCTTTTGAATTATGAATTTAATGAATGTTTTCTTTCTTTACAGGTTTAGATAATCGGTTACCGAATTCCAGGAGTTCAGTGTCGCCGTGAGTATTCGAATTGATTTTTGTAATTAATTAGTAATTTTTTTAAATTTTCTTTGGATATTTAAATCAATATCGAGACCATATTGATAATGTGGAATATTCTTTTTTTCGATATCGATAATTCGTATGTCCTTAGTATTGTACGTTCGGCTCGAAATTGAGACAAATAGAGAATCGATATAATTATAAAAATATTTATTTTTCAAATACATCCTTACGCTCCCGGTAATAACATATTACATATTTAATTTTATAGACGTATGGTCATAATAAATAATAAGTTAAAAATGGTTTTCAAAGAATCTAAAAACTAGATATACTATTCTATATATACCATACTTTTAAATATACCATTTTACCATATATGTAGTACCATTCATTCTGAGCTCTAAGTTAATTATGGCTATTTCTGCCGCGTAACAGCACACAGAACATCAAATTTGCAATTGAGACTTCGATCTCTCAGGGTGGGATGGTGGCAGTAATTGCGTTATCATGTTTATGGCCCTTGGTTGGCTCGTCTGTACATCTAGAGCAGGGACTCCCAAATTTATTTTGTCTACTGCCCACTTTGAGAATAAATTATTTTTCAGCGCCCCCATTTTTTCATATACTTAAAAACCACTATAGTGAGACTTTAGTCGGTGTCTAAGAGTCCTCTTAAAAATCCTCTTAGAAATTACAAATCGCCTCCCAAGCTTCTGCACAACGCTTTCATTTTTTTCTGGGTCTATTACCACCCCCCTTTAGGCCTGCTGCGCCCCCAGGGAGGCGTATCACCCACTTTGGGAAAGACTGATCTAGAGCAAGACAAAAAAAGGTTAATTAATTTTCATAGAGATAATTTGATATGTGTGTGTGTTTTGCAGTGATGTCGTTAACAAGGACCTTGGTTTGTCGGAGAGTGACGATGAAGTCGCCGCAGCAACGCACACTCTTGGACCGTGAGTATTTAACAAAGCTAATATAGTTTATTTATAACGTTTGTTCTTGTCCAGTCAGTAACCGCTCACAGCAGTCACGTACGGACAGAAGAAGGACAGGATAAAAAAAATCTCTGTATTTATTTGATCATAAAAGTTTGAGAAGTTAAACTTCTTTAACGCCAAAGGTAGAGAGAAAGTAAGAGAGACATCAGTGTTTCAGTTTTTTTTGCATTTAGAATTCGTTACACAAGAACGTTGCACATAAATTAGACTTTAAAAAAAAATTTTAATTTTCACAAACAAGTCGATTTAGTGTCATACATTTATCGATAAATTGATTGGGAAGGCTCACTTCAATCGGTGTGATGTAATAACTCAGTAAATGTCCAATACCAGGCCCATATCACCGATGGGATCGAACAGTCCGACTTCGGGCAGTTCGTCCCCATCCGACTCGGAGTCGGAGTCCTCGTCAACGGAGTCGAGCGTGTTGGCCGCCGCGACGACCCCCGCCACCTCGGAGCTCCCCGCGGCGCCCGCACAGAGCGACTCCTGGAGCCTCGTCAACTTCGCCCCTCCCCCCGCCCAACCCCCGGACAACAACTACGAAACGGGCAAGGAATTGAGACATGCCTTGGCCGATGTCAAGGGAAAGGTGAGTAATGCTAATATAAATAATTTGGTTTACAACAAAAGTAACGAGAAACATCTGTGGCTCAATTGATACGACTGTTACTCGACACATATGATAAGCTCTATATTTATTATATTTATAAGTGAATATGTACATACCTTTTTTTCCTACGTATTCGCGGGTGAGCTCACGGGTTCAACTTGAGAGAAATACATACCTACCTAACATAATAAGTACAAACGTATTTCACGACGAATGAATAATAACATCGTGTAATAACATTCAATCCACAGAATAAATAAATTTGTAGGATATCTGCTAATAGCGTACGCTGCTAGCCCTTCAAAGATTTTTTTTATTGCTTAGATGGGTGGACGAGCTCACAGCCCACCTGGTGTTAAGTGGTTACTGGAGCCCATAGACATCTACAACGTAAATGCGCCACCCACCTTGAGATATAAGTTCTAAGGTCTCAGTATAGTTACAGCGGCTGGCTACCTTCAAATCGAACCCACCCTTCAAACCGAAACGCATTACTGCTTCACGGTAGAAATAGGCAGGGCGGCGGTACCTACCCGAGCGGACTCACAAGAGGTTCTACCACCAGTAATAAAGTACTACCAGCTTCCATATTTGTGTCACTTAATGTGCCACGGTCATTATAAAATACAAATTAGACATCGCCTTTTCTCAAGTTGGCTTAACTTGTGATGTCCTTGGACTCCGGCAACCTTTGAGGACCGTGATCTTTCGAAACTAAAAAAAAAACTGAATTGAAAAAAATAAATTTCCAGAAAGAAACACCCTGTAGTTTCTTCGAACAATCATGGTTGACCGTGCACCGCCCTTTTATTCACATATTATTACTTTAGTCCATTCTAATAGATTATTGGATTTGACTACCTAGAGAATATGATGTAATAGATTATATTTTTGAAAAATTTATTCAAGTATCAAAACTAAATGAGCCATGTAAAAGAGGTACATAGTTTAAATTCCCCATTAAACTTTAACCGCCACGTAAAAAAATGTATAGTCTGCTAAATTTCCTTCCCAGGTTTCAAGTTAACGCAACGAATTAATTTCCCACGAAATACATTATTATTCTGTTTAAAAAATCAATGGAAATCGTACACGTAATCGTAATTCAATCGGTATTAATTTTATAGCAACTAAGTCTCCCGCAGTCGAGAAACCATTTCACAGGTGTCGAGTTCCCAATGATAAACACTTCCCAGTACCCGGAGATCTTACTAAGCACAATTATCTGACCGATGGACCGACCGCTAAGTTATTAAGTCATTCGCGATACAGTTCGCCTCGGTAATAGGACGTTGGCGTTTCGGTATTTTTGCTTTCAACAATATTCGGCCGATAGTAGAGCATCTCGATTAGATTTCGAATCGTTCGATTTAGCATTGTCCAAATTAATCAAGTGATCGAAATTATACTATGGTTAGCACTGAAGCTGTCGCTGACCATAAGTGTATTAAAGTTTTGTCGAAAAAGAATTGGCGTCGTTCTTTTTCCAATTTCAAAGATAATTCGGATTGTAAGATGTCAATGAAAGAAGAAGATAAACTGAAGTACGCTCTGTGGCGAGCAGTCGCCGGAATCAACGACAGCGTTACCGATTCGTCAGAGGTTAAATACATAAATAAGTTTGTTCCTCTTTCTATTCGTACACTCTTGACAAAGTGGTCGTGGTCATGCATCAGTCGGATCCTGCGATACCGATGCGACGCCATGTGGCACGATGTTTCGCAGAGTGAGAGCAATCATTTATGTTGGAGTGAGTTACAGATTTTATGAGGGCGGTCCATCGTGTTGGAGATCGTCCGCAAGATCTTTTGCCCTCGATTTTCCCTTGCACCACCAACCGCTCAATGGAGTCCTCATTACGAGTGTTAAGTTTGTATATCTGGTAATTGAAGGCCGTCATTGTAATGATAATTTTGATTTCAGAGTCCAATATCAGAGATGTCGGACTCGGAAACGTCGTCGCCCTCTCCCGGCGCCGGACGGCGGGCGCGGTCCCACACGAACAACAGGATGTCGGCCGCTTCAAGCGATGACGATACCCCTCATCATTCTTCGGTCAGTTTCATTTCGTACCTTTCAATATCTTAATAGCGCATTTAACTTGCCCTGTTTTCCTAACGCTAAAACAATATACCGAAAGAAAATTTAAGTTTTATAAACATATCGAATATTTGCAGACGTCACCACGCGTAACGGCGTCGGGGCCCCAGAAACGAGGGCGACCCCCAAAAACGCGAGGCTCCGACGAACGTCCTGCGAAGAAGAGACGCGGCCGTCCCCCTAAGGCACGCGCTCCCTCCCCCGCGGCTGGAGCATCGCCCGCCGCCGCTCCCTCCCCGCCCCCCGCCGCCCCGCCCGCGCCTGACAGCGACGTCGAGCCTGATCTGCCGCATCATCACCATGCGCAGACAGACACCAAGACACACATTTTCCGCAGAGTTCGTATATGTTCATTAAATTTATTGCTATCGAATTTTATTAATTACACTAAATATCTTTCAATTCAATCATTATCTTCTAGGTCTTCACCCCGAGAAAGGTCGAAGAAGGTGGAGGCAAGGGCGGTAAAGGAGGAAAGGGAAAGGGAAGCAAAGCTAAACCTCAAGTGACGATCATTGAAGCGACCGCGCCCGAGTGCTGCGCCGACGACGAGGAGCGGAGGCGGAGGGAGCGGTCCTGCGAGAGGAGACACGACGAGGCGCTCGCGAGAGTCTCCCCTCCGCGAGTCGTGGAGCCGCCGGCTCGCGTCCGGGACGAACGGTCTCCGTACCGAGCCGACAGACACCTACTCGACCGGCCGCTTAGCGAACGACTCGCAGACCGGCTCGCGGCCGAGCGGGCGGCCGACCGACATCGGGACCGGATATCCCGAGAGCGGACTCCCGTCGAGCGCGCCCCGCCCGAGCGACGCTCCCACGAGCGGCTCTCCGATCGGACGGAGCTCGACCGGACCTCCGCCGAGCGTATCAACTCCGAGCGACAGGCGACCCGCGACCGATCCACGGAGCCGTCCGTCCAGCCTCGGCTGTCAGCGGACAAATTACCGTACGACCGGCTGTCGGTCGAGAAGCCGACGCACGACCGACCGTCAACGGACCGAACGCACGACCGAATGCCAACGGACCGGACCCACGACCGGACGACAACGGACCGGACACACGACCGGACGACAACGGACCGGACACACGACCGGACGACAACGGACCGGACACACGACCGGACGACAACGGACCGGACACACGACCGGACGACAACGGACCGGACACACGACCGGACGCCGACCGAGCGAACGTCGCACGAGCGGCTCGAGAAACCGTCCCGGATACCACCGAGTCGGATAGACCGGCTCACGGAGAGTAAAACATCAATAGAGCGGCTGGCGGAGAGCAAAACCGCGATAGAGATAAAGCCGGAGCCGGAACGCGTCACGGAGCGTGAGGTCAAGCGTGAGGTCCATCGCGAGGTGCAAGTGGAGCGGGTCGAGCGGTACGTGAAAGCGGAGGCTGACGTCGGCTCTGGACTCAAGCGGCCCTCCGAGGAGCTCTGTTCTAACGGTGAGCACCACGACACATTCCTAAACTGGTCTCGAAATGGAGGCTCAATAAAGTAAGTGTTGTTTTCGAAGTCTTATCTATGGTATGCGTGTCGACAGTGGCTGAGCGGCGCCGGTCCCGGTACGTGGTCCGCATCCCGCTGAGCCGTCTGCGCATGGAGGTGGTCCGAGCGCTGAACCGTCCGCAGCCCCCCGTCAAACGGTTGCTCACTCCTCATGTCGAACAGGTAATCTATACATTAATACGTGAATCAGAAACTTTGTACCCCTCTACGAAAATTGCGCGGACGGAGGAGTATGAAATTCCCCACACTTATAGAGAATATAGAGAAGGAGTGCAGATGGTAATATTTTTTTAAATTATGCATTAAAAATACATTAAATCAATAAAGAAAACATTACACACACTATCATGTATTTGACACACACAGATACATATAATTATACTATTTGTTTATTGTCAATTGTCAAACTTTTGTTATTCTTTAAAGTCTGTGGTCAAATTTAGAACAGATTAGTATTGTTTGTCTTTAATATTATTTGTCTATATTGCAGTCTCTCAAATATTAAGTGTATAATCTATGGTGCAGTCTTGGCGAAATCTGTGATTATAGAAGTATAGACAATAGAACCAATAACAATGTTCAAACTTATAATTTCAATTAATAATAGTCGAACTTCGACTACTGCGGTGACCACTAGTATATATTTATTTGTTAAAATAATTGTTTGTTTGTTCCCAGGGCGGCGAGGTAGCCAACAACCACGAGCGGTCCAGCACCGCCCCTGAACAAACTCCAATCTACTTCTCGTACTTCGAGAGACTTCCGGCCGACGCTCTCTCCGACGAGGAGAAGGATCACAAGTACGTCGTCAAATATATTTTTTAAGGGATTTTATGACTCTTTATCTATTATCTTTCTTATCTCTTTATCTATTTATGAAGATATGAGATCTTTTTAGTCATGTCTTATTTTAATTTATATTCATATTTTTATGAAAAATGATATTATGGAGTGAAATGAAATGTAGATGATTAATTTGAGACATTAATCAACTGGGATGAAATTAAATGATATGAAATGAGATGATATGGGATGTAGTATAATCTCAGTAAAATGGTGGTCATTTACTGAGACATTTTCAATGGACTTTTTGGAAGATCCCGAAGTTAATTTACGTTCAGCAACTTTGTTTCCTTTTCCCACATTGGTGCACTTTCACAGATACTAAATAGTCAATAAACCATCGTTATTACACATTTAGAACCTGTAGAAACACTTATTAGACAAAATAAAACAAATCACACAACTTCACTCCTCGCGTTCCCGCCAAAAAGTCTCATTAATCTTATGAGTAAACCTTCCACAGATATTACTTAGTAGAAGCGAAGAGGCTCAGGAGCGCGGCGGAAGCGGAACAGGATCCATTGTCCCGAGTGATGCTGTACCTAGAGTCGGTTCTCTGTTTCGTCCTGACCGGTCGGGTCCTTGAGCTGGAGTCCGACACTAAAGGCGCCTTCACGATATACCGAGAGACAATCGAGTACATCAAATCGATACATTCGATGCCCCAGCGCTTCAGGGCCTCCCCTCACGATACATTCAACAAACTCGATATACTCAGGTTAGTGTTGTGCAAGGAAATCGATTTGCTCGACCCGAATGATCGTATTGAACACTGTACATTTTTTGAAAAATATATCGATACATAATACTAAATATCGATATTTTATTTTTCGCAGCCTCCGAGTACAGGCTCTGCTCTACCTGCGAATGTTCAAAATGTACAATCGTGAAGTCAAGGAATACAATAAGATAGTTCACGAATATCAGCAAAAGGTGAGTAAGGTAAATATATTGTTTGTATCATATAATATATATATATTTATTTTAAATATTATTTAAGTACGTTCTAAGTACATATTATTTTTATTTAACATAAAATTATTTGTCAAACAAAATACATATTACAAATTGAAAACGAAAAATGTTATTAATGGTAGATGCTGATATTAAACATTTAATGGCTCATTGTTAATAGTTGCTTAAAAAAAGTATTGATATAAATTAAAATGAAAACTACAAAATGTTAGAGACATCTGAAATCTTTGAATCGTATATAAACAATGAGTTTGTGGGAAGTATAACTATGTACTGTCATCCTTATTATTTTAAAAGTACCAACAGAGTAAATTAATATGTAAAGCTATTTAAAAAATTGTACATTTGATTCTTGAATTCCCCTGTATTGATTCTGATGCAAGATCCCTTAATTCAATAGAATGCGGATTTATTTAGAGAAATATGTTATTACCCTGACAAGGTCCGGATATTAGGGCAAAGTAATAAAATTGAAAAATTGTCATGGGTCTTTGATATGTTTGCGAATTTCAAAGTTAAGTAAATATCTTGAAGTTGGTGACAAATATTATATCCTTAGATTCCATTACACATATCAAGTTAATAAAAGCGTGGGAAAATAATTAAAAACTGAAAAGTACGCAAACAAATAATTGTCACTAAAATTGAATCGGCTCTTTGGTTTTTTTGTTCTCCTCTCGAAAACATACTTACGTTTCGTATAAACTTAAGTATCGACAACTGAATGGTTCGTGTTGTCGCACAGCCGGCGCTGGCGGAGTCGGTGTCGCCGCTGTCCCCGTCCCCCTCCCCCGCGGGGTCCGTGGGGTCGGTGGGGTCGGCGTCGTCCGGGTACTGCTCTCTCGCTCACTCCGTGCCCGCGCATGCGCACCAGGCGCTGCTGCTGCTCACCAAGTACTACGCCTTCCTGTACGTGGCGCACGACCTGTGGGAGCAGGCCGACGGACTCTGCAGGCTCAGGGCGAACCAAGGTCGGTGCCATTTCGCTTCCACGACCGACCAACATATCGGTTCTAGTCTGTAACTATACTTGAGATCTTAGAACTTATATCTCAAGGTGGGTGGCGCACTTACGTCGTAAATGTCTATGGGTTCCAGTAACCACTTAACACCAGGTGGGCTGTGAGCTCGTCCACCCATCAAAGCAATAAAATAAAAGAAATGTCTTGTGCAAAAATTGATTTAAATAATAGTATTATAATGATTTATTTAATAGAAAGCGTGTGTTTTTTGTTTTTTCAGATCTTTTCATAGCGGTGGATCGGAAGTGCGGTCCTCTGTCTCTTTCTTCGACGTTTAGGCACCTCGTCCAGTACGTGCGATATGCGATATCGCTACTGAAGAACGCTCAAAGGGAGTGACTACACGCCTGCCGCCCCTTGTGTCGGCGCGCACATGTATGACGCACGAACAGACAATCGAACTCTCTGCTATATATGTACATATAGTGTATAAACAAAAATTAATAATAAAAAAATTTATAAAAACAGGAAACGTCAATGAAACAAATAGGTCGCTTGTTTCGTAAGTTGTAAAGTTTTTTACGTGATAAAATTTTAAAGTTTTACGATTCGGTACAAAGAGAGCAATAAATAATAAATAATAATACGTGTTGAACGTCTGTGTTGGCAACACTAAGTGTTATTATATGTGTTGTCATTTAATAATTATAATAATAATAATGCCAATAAAAGTTTTAAGAATTGTTGTATCACATTTTTTTTTATTCGTATTATTTAACTTACACATGTGCAATGAACTGTCAGACAACATCACACGGTGCGTTTATGTATACATTTTTTTTTTCGACGTCTTAATATTTGGTCAGACAAAGAAACGTTGGTGAATGAATTATTCGAAAGAACACTGTGATAAGAAATCTATACATTTTGAATCTATCGATATCGATAATGAATTTGTATCGATTTTTATTATGCGAGACGATCCTCGCGTATTCACATCACTAAAGCAACGACTGTGATAACGTGTTATCGATATCGATAAATCGAACGCAACGGTCTGGACAAAATAATTTATATTCAATATAATTATTTAAAAGTATCTATTTATTTTTAAAACATGTACATCACAAAATGAAAGTCAATTTGGAACAATTATCAGTATATTTTAGCTCGTACTCTTCTTTGAAATCCTATTGAGGTTAAAAGAATTCACGTGTCGATAGTACTCCCGGTCGCATAATAATCGATTAATAAACTATATATAATCGGAAACTCGCATTCGTAACTCCCCGAATATCTATGACCAATATGAATATTGTAAATCTGTAAATAGCTTCGTTGCCTAGCAACGGATGACGTCGGACACCCACAGACTATGTAAATACCTGATAGTGTCATCATATCTTAAGCGATTTTGTTTTGTAGTCGGTACCCGTACTGGTTCTTCGGGATCATTTATACAAGACAGTTCGAGCGTGGGCCAAATATCGAGTATATTCTTAATATCTCAACATGTAAGGGAACACTTTTAGAATTTCGCAAAAAGATTTTTCTCGTGTATTTTAATTGTTTTCGCTTCGATTTTAGCGCGTGAACGTATGTTTGTTTATATTATTCCAGTTGTTTCCGCTTGACGAAGGCAGTCGTATCGTGTCAGGATTGTACCAAATTCACAACCAAGATAAAACGCTACTTGATGTTCGGAACGCAAGTTCAGATACAAATAGTTACAAATTCAAATGATTTTTTTTTAAAAACTCAAATCCGAAGAGGTATTGCTTGATTTACAATTTACATCACAGAACAAATTGTTCGAACAATGAAAACGTATGCATAAATATTTTTAACGTACACATACATATCAAATTATTTATTTAATTTTCTTTCGTGGTCATCATATTTGATAAAAAAAAAAATATTTTTTTTTTCATATCGGAACTAAACTGTTATTTTATCACAATCATTTACGTGTCTTGCTAGATTAAATTAAAATAAACAATATATTTAAAAATCGATTACCCTACTACATGATACTTTGATTATTATTTTTTAAATTAATGTGATTTAAATTAATTTCCAACGACAATAATACTCTGTTAGAAATGCTAGATTCTTTTAAAAAATATATACAATTAAAAAAATGATCGCGGTGCGGTCAGGCACCGGCTCGTGTCGCACTGAATGACGAACAAAAACGCAATTCGTTTAATTCCATTTTAGTTGAAATAATTATTAATATTTTAATTGCAATGTCCGGTGTGCGTCAGCGCGTCAATCCACCCGCAATATACTTTTCGCCATTCAAACAACAATATTATATCACTCGGTTGTACGGTTCGTTTTTAAAAATAATAATTACGTTGTGATTGTAAATAAACATAATATAAACTAATTATATTATAGATTTTGTAATCGATATACATACGTGTTAGTGCCAGATAGGATTTTGTATGAATGTTTACAGTGAGACCGCGTTCGTTTTGATCGACAAATATAAATATATATATATATATATATATGAATGTCATCGATGCCTTGTAAATAATATTGAGTTAAGTAGTTTTCACTCGATTGTAATTATTATAGTATATCGTCATCGCAAATTTTAAATCTCCTATGTGTAGTATTCGAGAAAAAATAATAAAACTACCTCTTATATGCAAATTTTTTTTTAGCACATACGATATCTACTTTACAATAAAATGCAAACCGATACTTAGATTTTTTTAAGATTGACGCGTAATAAATTGAAATTTTGAGATAATATGCAAAAATGACATTTTTTGCTGAGTATTCAAAATAACTTTCATAATTTTGGCCCCGAAATCTCACATTGGAGATTTTAAATTTGCAACGACGATATATTTATTATATTTGTGTGTAAGGTTCGGCGAGCGATGTACGGGGCCTGGCGTGTGTGATTTATACGTGATTTATATTTTTTTAAATGTATCGTCGAGCTAGCAGCGTTCATTTAGTGTAGTCTAGCCTAATGTTAGTACCGTTACCGGCCGAGAGATGGCGCTGTTTTATTATTATTTTGTGTCCCATTAAGTCTACTTAAACGAATCGTATGGATTAATTATAACGTGTGAATCCGGACGTTAGCTAACGTCGAACGATATAGCAATAAAGAGAGCAATGAATAATAAATAGAAATTATATTATTATTATTATTGCGTATGAAATGTTTACGTGAAAACGTGTGGGGCGGGTGTTTGTTGTATTTGTTGTTAAGAATGTGGATAATAATTGTTAAGAGTGTTTTTCACGAAGCTTCCATATATATATATATTTTTTTTAAGATATGGATTTTTAAAACGATGATGATTCCAATGACGATTGAATTGTACTGAGCTTGTGATTTGACGTAATACCTTGAATGAATATATTATTATTTTTTTTAGGTAATTTTAGTTAATTATGAAATTGTCGTGTTGATTTTTGTTATTTTTTTTTTGTTTTCATCATCATAATATTGTCATGGCTTGTTTTTTTTTTTTTTGTAATATCAGTACAAAATGTTTACACGTTTTAATTGATCTATTTTACGTGTCCTATTCTTAATTAACATCGAAATTTAAAAAAATTAGTTTAATTTAAAATAATAATTATTATTATATTATATTGAAATCGGTACTTACCCGCACAAATATTTATTTTCTTTATTTATTGTTATATTTATTTTCTCGAGCACCCGATGCGAAGTTTACTTAAGTTTATAAAAAAAACACCTACATCTTTTTTAAAGATCTGTCGATTATCTATACTATACCGGATTGATCTAATTATATGCACACGTTGGCTTTACGTTTTATTGAATAAAAAAAAAAAGACATTTTTTTTAGATTAAATTCAAAATTTATTTAATTTGTTTTCGTTAATTTTAAAACATTTTCGTTGTCATATTGTTTTGTTGCTTATTTAACTCGACCTTTAGAAATTTCCCGATTAACGATAGTTAGTTATGTACTAATACATTTTCTCCTAATTTTAAGGTGTATGTTTGCACAAAAAACTCGGTAATTAAGTTACCCATCTTATGTCCTCGCAAGAATCCTTCGAGTCCTTAAATCTCAATTTTTAAATTATTAAGCCCCAAAATTGAAACCAAATTTTGACATTATAAGAAGCACTCCCGAACGCCGCGGAGGTGTTTTCGATTTTAGAAAAATTGTAAAATATTGTTTTATTATTTTTCTTTTTTTTTTGTAATAGCATCTTGTGTTGATAGCGTGTATAATTTGTTTTATACTCGAGTTAAGATTAAGTATAAATTTGTTTTGCTCTTATTTTATTATTTTGTGTAGTTGTACCTTATGTTATCAATGATAGAATACATTAATTTTATGTATCAACCATTTGTTTTTTTTTTTCGTTTCCGCTTTTTTTTTCCTTATTTCGCCTCAATTTTCATCAACTCACGTAATTAAATAAGATGTATTAGCGTAGTAGATATTGTCAATTCACACCTATCGAATATTGGATCAACACAAAATACCTGCCTACGAAGACACCCGATTAATTAACTAGATAAAGATTGTATCCATAAAAACAATCAAATGTGAGATTACTAGCTTCTATGATATTTTGAAAACGATGGAAATCGACGCGGTTATAGAAAATTATAAGCTTCAAATTTCAGCTCCGTATATGAATTCAAATGGGTTGCGTAATTCGCGTATGACTCGCGTATCAAAGATCAAGTCTTTGAAAGGACTTGAGGTTTCCGAAAAAGAAAAGAGGAGAACATCTATTACAACACATGCAATAAAGCAATATTCATTTGCAAAGCTGGGCATGAATGATTTTTTTTTAAGAAGTGGATATTACGTGAACGCACTATCCAATAGCGCAAAATATCGCGTAGAAAGTTCCATTACCACTGAACCCGCGTGCAGTGTAATTAGCATTACGGAATGCGTTTTCCCTGTCCTATCCATATCTTTATATACAGGGTGTTGCAAAACTACCCGTACAGCCGAAATGAGGTTAAATGGGGCCTTATAACGAGTCCATTCACAATATTTATGAACCGTAGTAACGCTGTATAACATAAGCCAAAAGAATTAAATATATTATTATTTTCACTGATGTGCAAACCCTATTTCAGTAAAATTAAAGAGTAAACTACTCAGAATGTACCTATATTTTTACTCGAAACAGTTTTAGGATATCGATTAGAAGATTTGAAATTGAAATTTTTTTTTCAACTTGACATTTTTTTAAATACTTGAATATAATGACATCCTTGTATTGAGGTAGCAAAATTTATGAATAAAAAAATTGAAAAACAATAAAGTAGACAATTATTAAGTAAAATAGGTACGTAGGCCTTTCTGTTAAATAATCTGGTTCCCTGACATGACAACTTACTAGGGTTGACAACGTTTTTGGCTTACAAATTATATTTTTTACGGGGTATTTTGTAACACGCTGTATACTATTCTACTGTATGTATGTAAGTCACTGAACTCCTTTTACACGACTGGACTGAATTGAATGCTTTTTTTATGAGTTTGGGTGGCGTCCTGGATGGCTTAGATTCATAAATCAGGCCGGCAGATGGCGTTGCAGTCGCTTTCTGGGCTATTTATTTATACCGCAACTAAACGGCTGGATTGACTATTCAAGAATTTTTGTGTATGCATTCATTCATCAATTTCATTCATTTAGCGTATGCAGGACAACGTCATTATAACCAAAAAACATCACGAGAATCGATTACTTCTGAAGGGAATTCCTTAGTTTCATCGATCATGGCGAAGCCCGTGAGCGTTTATGATCATTAACTACGAAGTGGATCGAATGCTTGTCTACACTAGCTCAAAGTGATGGTAAAATTCAGTTTCTTTAAAAATATGCTAACAGTTTAGGCTTAGAGCTCATGGGAGCTAAACTTTTCATCGATACTATTATCGATGAAAAGTTTGAAAGGTAGCATTCCAAATTGTACTTTATTTTATTGCTTAGATGGTTGGTGTTGATGGTTACTAGAGCCAAGAGACATGTACAACGTAAATGCGCCACCCACCTTGTCGGTAGGCAGCGGCTTGGCTCTGCCCCTGGCATTGCTGAAGTCCATGGGCGACGGTAACCACTCACCATCAGGTGGGCCGTATGCTCGTCTGCCTACAAGGGCAATAAAAAAATAAAAAAAAAAAAAGATATAAGCTCTAAGGTCTCAAGTATAGTTACAACGGCTGCCCAGTCTTTCAAACCGAAACGCATTACTGCTTCACGGCAGAAATAGGCAGGGTGGTGGTACTCACTCGCGCGGACTCACAAGAGGTCCTACCACCAGTACCTTTGGAAGCTTGTTAGTATATTGAGATTTCTTAATGTATGGATTAAGGGTGCGTTTCAATCACTGGCTCGTTTCAACGCAAACCAATATGTCTAATAAGGCGGTAGTAAGGCCTTATCCCCGAAGCGAAGTACTAAGTTTAAGTAAAAGTTTCAGTAATTACATATTTTGTGAGTGGTAATGGATAACGCACAAAACTTACAGCCTGTTCAACAACAATGGTAATATTGTTGTAATTCTTGGGCCCTTGGGCACACGTTATAATCCGCATTAGGTAATTTTTAATTCCGCTATTTTCCTAAAACAACTCATTCGCTGCCTAAATAATTAAAATGGAGCCATTATATCTTAATAGCAACAATACTAAATTCAATTTAACTCAACGTAAGCGTCGTAAATCTGTTTTACATTTGTTTAAATTTATTATCGTTAGCTTAAATCTAAATTAAAACCGACGCAATACGAATTGTAACACCAAGCGATTGCAAAATGAATAGATAGTATCAAACACCACTTACATTGTAACTAATTATCTATATTATTTATTTGTAGTGATTGTGATTGTGATCATTCGCGTAAGTAATTTTCGAACGTTGCAAGCTCGCATCTCGACGGTTCGTAATAAGTGCTCGAAAATAATGTAAATAAAATATTTTATTGAATAAAAAGAAATAAGTTTATATATATTGTGTGATAGACACGATAATTAAGGAGATTTTTAACGCGGGAACACCGCATCGCTTTTGTATACGATAGTATAATAATACTGTTTAGCTGACGCATAATATATTACGAAGTCCCTACCTCAAAGAGCTTTTGCGTGATATAAATACGCGTAGTGTCAGTTTTAGCGTAAAATTTTATATTTTGTCTAAAACTCGACTCACAATTTTATTGCGAACAAAAAATAATTATGTATGCATTTATTCCTTGAAGAATCAACAATAAATGTTTCATATAATGTTTTGCAAACGGCATCTGAAATTTTTTGCAAATATATCCTTATTTGTACTGTTTAATTCTAAATCTGCAATTCGTTCCTAAATGCAACTAGCATTCATATACACCATTTAACAATCAGGCGACACTGAACTCTATAAGATATTTTTAACTAAAATACGTTATCCAATGTGTGATTTATTAATTAAATTATCTTATCATGAACAATAAAATCTCATTTAGAATCTTTCTTACAGCGAATTCGTATTGATTAAAGTAAGCCTATTAATTAACATGCACTCAAAATCCGATTTCAGCGTTTTATTGATAAGGCCCGATTATTTAGCTTTACTAAAAAAAAAATGTAATGATTCATTATAAATATTAAGTTTCTCAATCGATCGTGAAAGCAAGTTACATAGAAAATAATATTATTCGCGTTCCCGTTGTTAATATTGAAATAATGTACAAAGTTTTAATTTTAGCCTTTCGTTCAATTCTGACGGAGAAAGTTTTACACCTAAGTAGCTTTAAAAAACATAAGCGTATAAATCATTTTATATGCATTCTTTTTTATGAATAAAATAGACACGAGGGCTTTTTTTTCTAAGACATGAGACATTGCAAAATATCGTTAATAAAATAGTTGTCACTTCAATTCATGCATATCCGATATTTTTCCAATATAAATATATCTTGATTACTGCCTATTTAGAGATGCTTGTCTCTAGTGCACGGTGACGGCAACTGCGCTTTCGCAATGGCTATTAAGAGGGGGAGGGAATTGGAATCATTTATTTTAGAAGTAAATAAAGTTCAAAACGAATATTTAAATTGTGCCTTAGTGATTGACGGGTTAGCATTTTATTTGTATCGTTAACGTCGTAAATACGAAATGTATTTCAAATAACGATTGCGACAAAATTTAATCTTTAACTTCGCATTAATCGAGAACAGTATTCAATAGCAGAGTAAACGCGTTGCACGTTTCATAGACTAAAACATCTTGTAGGCTATTTAGATTCTAAATTAATTCTGAATTGATGCAAAAAATAATAATAATAATAAGAAATAATAGTTTTCATTTTTATTGGATGTTGTGATTGAATTATATTTATACAATTTATATTTAACCGTAGTGATTAAATGTGGTAGCAATAATTTTTAAGTGTGGCAATAAATTCTAGTACATTGCTTTATTACGGAATGTAATTACATAGATTACCTAGTTCTATGCTGTACACTGCTTACAATAATATACTTTATGTACGTAATTTTGAATTTGTTAAAAAAACATATTATATTTTATATTAAACTGAGAAAACAATTAGTTGTGTAGTGAATTTTTCATTACATTTTCAAATGTATCTTCAAATATTATGAGCTTACAATTTCTATGTCCAACTATTTTAAATCTACGCTTGTTGTTGTACATAAATCTAAGTTACGTGAAATAAAATACATATTATTGGTCTTATTCATAATGCTTGAAACTAAAATAAAACTGACACTTGTTTTTTTTTTTTATAATAATGATTAACTATGACCACGGTACAAATACGCCGCCAAATTAGGTACGCGATATAAAAATCGGGTAGATTTTAATTTAAACTCGATTAAAATTAGGTCTGCCCGATTATAATGTCTCACGTCTCAACGACTTCTTAATTTTATCTCCACTTATAACGCGTAGTTCCCCTGATTCGCTTAGGAACTGAATTTGCTTCACGAATAATTTTATTTGGGTCCATATTAGACGCAATTCCAATTAAATGTACCGTAATACTGAAAATCGAATTTAATACGTTTATAATTGGTCAAAATGGTGTCCCATCTATTTTAATTCTATTAAAATGTAAATTATCGTTTTAACTTTATCTGACGATTGCGAATAACACTTTTTTAAAATCTTCTTATAACGGGCCTTTATAGCTTCCATAGCTAATTATGAATAAGACCATATTTGAGAGTAATTTCAATAAGTAATTCTTTTAGTTGCTTAAAAGAAGACGATTAAGTTTCCAATTATGAAGCTAAGAACTCATTGAATAATTTTGGCGACCTTCATTAAAATATGTATTTTCAACTGTTATAGTTTAAAAAAACGTTTGGTTAATTACATTTACAAACTTTGTTAGCGTAAGTAAAAGTGCCAATAACCGTAATTCCTTTCCTAAATCCTAAGTGCAATTCCTTCTCAATTAACATTCTTTATGTCTCATTCATGCTTAGACGTGAACACACTTCTCGCTTCGCCAAAAAATATATATCACGGGATACTTTTAATGCCACAGAATTTATAAGCAAAATAGGTACGCTGTAACGAAAAAGTGCAGATTACAAAATGTCAATTACAATTTTTTGACGTTAATGGGCAGAATGACTGTTCATTAGGTGTTAAGTGATTACTGAAACCCATGAACGTTATGTTACGATGCTCTTTATCTAGATATATGAAGTCGAAATTTCGATTCTGTTAAAATAGGCGTCCCATTAACTCAGCAAGTAGCTACACGGTTCGTGGCAAAAAAAGACAGAATTGCGACAGGAATAGGCAGTTTGGTTATACCAGCCGTCGGGGAACCGGGGTAAATTACCCCAAATGGGGAAAAATTAAAATTTGGGGGGTAAAAATGAAACTTTTGTGAGTAAAAAGTATATATTGAGGTGAAGCTTCTTTAGAACGATTCAAACTCGATGAAACAAAATGAAACGAAACGAAAATATAATATCTTTTTTCAAAATTATCACATGGGCTATAATATGAAAGATGCTAAAAAGAAGCGATTTCGTTTTTTTTTGTTCTTCGCCATGGGGTAATATCAACTTACACAAAAATATTTTGGAGTAATAAGTTCCCCGACCGCTGGGTTGTACCGATCCGGGCAGTCTTATAGTTCGCCCTACTATCAGTAATTACACGTTTTCGGGCTTGCCTTACTGAGAAGCAATTTTTGTAGTTTTATCATTTCAGTGCCTTTGATTATTACAAAGTTAATTATTTACATTAGGCCTAAGTTTGAGTTCATAGTTCAGGTGCATATGTAGAATAGTTTGTTGTTGTATTAGGTTCATTTATTTTTAATTAAATGAATTTCGTTTTAATGTTAAAAGTATCCCGTTTAAAGTGAGAATTATTGTGTAGTGATATTGATAGTAATGGTAGAATTTTTTCGAACAAATGAGGGCTAAATGTTATATTCTAAATTATGTTTTGTAGTGAATATTTTACTATACAGATAAGATAAACAGACGTGGATTGGAATAAAAAAAAAGAGAGTAATAAAATGAATAATTGTGATGAAGTTTTCAAGAAAGTAATTTTGTATAAAATGTGATTTTAATGTCGTAAATTCGTTCCATTTTCCTTAATTTAATTTTATTAAAAACATAAATAAAATTATTTTCTGATAATATATTTCTTGGAACGTTAATTATAAGTTAAAATGTAAGTTTAGTTCGTACTTTCTTAAAAATTCGTCATAATTAAGATTGTTCACAAGGGAAACGTCGGGCCTTCGCTGTATTATATTGTAGAGGTGTGTCATTGAGGGCTGTGTTCACAGACGCTTTTTCTAGATAAATTAAAAGAAAATAAATTTTTAGAAACAATTAATTTCTTGTGCTACACAATGTGGTACGTGTTCTATCTATGGCTCGTGAACGCGGCCCTCCGGTTTAATGTAGAAAAGTGGTAATATAAGGTTGAGACAAATTTTAGGATACAATTCTTTACCACACCTCATAAACGGTGTTAGACGAAAATATTATTTTTCTTAGATCACAATATATTGTAATGTAATTGGTAAAGTATTGGTGTTCGGGCCGCACGACGTTGAGTCGGTGGTCAAGTTTAAAAGGAATATTTTTATACGAACGCTAAGGTCGGTCGCGGCTCGCGCGTCAATCGTAATGTATCGTATTTGTTGTGTTTAAGAAGATATCTAATGTCTATTCCAAGGGTTAATACAACCGACACTTTTTTATATTACAATAATTATAGAAATTATTATTGAAGATGTCTTTCATTCGTTTTTTCGTATTACAAATTAAGCTGTTTATCGAAATGTTAAATACAAGGCATTTAGAAAAACATGCTGGAATGCAGCTGAGCGAGAGTTTTAACAATATCAGATAAACAAAATTCAGACACACTTAACCCTAATTCTTGATGTTTTTCTAACACCATATGCCATTGATCACACAAGGTTTGGAAGCAAGGCCGACATGGGTGACTGTGATTTATTTTTTATCCGAAGGCAACGTTTTTCTTTAGCAGACGATTAAAATAACAAGTTTACCATTTATCCATAATCTTTCTGTAGCACAATGGCAGTAAACTTTGCTAATATAACATTTGAAGTCGTTGTTGATTTTTAATGGTAATAAGGGTAGCGTAGACGATTCCCTCAGACACAGCTCACCGAGTCTCTCGCCGGATCTTCTCAGTGGGTCGCGTTTCCGATCCGATGGTAGATTCTGCGAAGCACGGCTCTGGCCAGGGCCAGTGTTAGCAACACTCCGGTTTGAGCCCCGTGAGCCCACCTACATGTTAGGGCGAAGCAGAAATAGCCTCTCAAGGCTATCAGCATAGGTAGGAGAAAAATAAAGTAGACGATTTACACTTAAGGCGCGACTCCATATGCGTACATTAAGCCAGGGGAGCAACAGGGCCGTCATGATAATCGCCTTATCGTTGCCGCCGCTGACTACTCCCCGAATCCTGATCACGCAGGAGCCAGTCACCGTCGTCGCCCTAGACACGTCCTTACGGATCCATCAGATCCATTAACTCTTGCATTAAGCGCCTTCAGCTCTAACACTAGGAGCAGTCTTAGGGACCCCGGTAACCGTACACGTCGAACTCGGCAAAGAGTTCGACGTGCAACCTAAGCTAAGCATCAGCCCGCTGAGTTTCTCGCCGGATCTTCTCAGCGGGTTGCGATTCCGATCCGGTAGTAGATTAATTCGCGAAGCAGCTGCTCTTGAGCTGTTAGGTCTCCTTTGGAGGCTCTCGGGCAGCTGTTAGATAATCCCATCCCTCCTGGCTGAGCCTTTGCGCGCCCACCTGTCCTGGTCAAACTGGAAAGGCCTGCAGGCCACCAGAAATCCTTCAATGATAAAAAAAGCAACAAGGGAAGTTGCTGCTTATTATACCGCGAAGCAGCGTTCCAATTTCAGGGATAGGGAATTTCTATTACGTCAATTGATAGTTTGACGTCATGTCTCAAAGTAGGTAAGTGAGCACACGTCTGATAGCATCTGATAAATCTTAATAAATAGGCATGTTTGCTCATTTAGTTATGTGGAAAGAACAAAAAATCTGATCCCATCCTTTGCACTCAGATTCAGAGGTAAGATAAAATTCAAAGTTAAGTTAACATATGTAGTCATAACAGATTTTTACTTACGTTAAGTACGTCTGTCAAAACTGGTTAAGGTTTTATTTAATATTGGGAATAAGGGAATTCTGCTTAAGCCTGTTTATCTCTCGCAATAAATGAACAACTCGTAACTAAGCCAGGACGTAATTTATTCCATAATAATGCTCAGTCAAAGCTAATAGGTGAAAGATAATTATGTCAGCGATTATTTCAATGGCGGAAAACAAACGGTCTACAATAAGTGGCGCTCTAAAAAAAAATTTTCCGAGTGTAAAGAGGTCTAAAAACCATTCGATTTACACCAGTATGGTGTCTGTGTTAATGCAATTTTTAATCTCAATTTCACGTTGATTCCGATTGTATTTTAGTATAACCTAATAAAATACGTACATCATTATTATCTTTTTTATCATTATATCGCTTAAAACAGCGAGCTTTATTGGATGACAGAAATATTTTTAGCACGTTATTATCAGATTAACCTGTAGCTGTGACTGACTGAATAACTGAACCTTCAATATTCATAATTTCAAAACCTTAAATTTACTTGAAAATTTTCAGATGTATCTTTTTTTTCTGCTGTCTATTCGCAGGTAGACTAATGGGCTTTTCTAGACACTCACGGACTGATTGATGATCTCAGCTCAACCTTGAGTTTCCTAACACTAGACCTAGCAAAAACAGTGCTTCACAGAATCTACCACAGGGATGTGAAAATACGGTGAGAAACTTGGTGGGTTTTTTCAATGGGTAGACGTATCAAAGACGTTTCTTTGGCTTCTCGAATCAGCAGGGTTGTAAGTAGCGGCTCGACTGTGACTTTAGCATTGCTGATGTCCACGAGCATCGCTAACCTGGTCTCTAAAAGCTAAAAGGAAGCTTGTCTGCAAAACCAATAAAAAAGGATGAAAGATGAACATTATAAAGATATTTTTGTTCGCCTCACTATTTCAACGTGTTTTCCTAGTTCTAAAACTATATTTATATACATACTAGCTGTCTGTAACCGTCCGCTTCGCTGGGAATTTAAAATTAACATTATTATTTCTCACCCCCACAAAGATTCTCATCATTAGCGCCCCCGCAACTGGTGTAGGGAGTCCAACACTCATATAAATATTAGCCTATCCATGAAGTACATGTATTTTCTACATGGATACCAAGTTTCAAGTCAATCGGATGCACGGTTCAGTAGTTATAACGGAACATCAAAAACCACTGTAGATTTATATATTAGTATAGATTTTTTTAAATAAAACAAATTCATTTATTCCTATACATTTAATTTAATTAATTTTTAAAACTCTTTTTTTTCTTTTTCTTCTTATTCGTCTGCAAGTCAAGCAAATCGTCTATTTCCTTCATGTCTTCACCTAAACGCTTCTCACCACTGAAAGGAAATATTAAATAAATATAAATAGTCTGATCTTATTTTTTTTTAAAAGATAGTTCACCTAAAAAAAATAATTATTAAATTGCAAGTATTGTACAATATTGAAAATTATATTGTATATAATTTTTATAATTTTTTTATCAATCCCTGATTTTGGCTTGGTCCGAATCAATTGAAAATCATACCGTCGTTGTCAAACCAAAATCTGCTATGTGCACTTTTTGAGATTTTTACTTTTTTACCTTTTCTTATAGTTCACAGCCCTATCTACCGTATAAGAAAAACTGTTAAGTGTCTATAGCTTTAATATTTATCTATAGCTTTCATTTGATATAGTTCTTAAAAATTCACCTTTTTATAAAATTTTATACGAAAATGTTTTTACTCGTAATAATTCAAAATAGAGTTTTTGCACATAGCAGATTTTGGTTTGACAGCGACGATACAACGTTTTAAACACAAAATACTGTACAAAATCAAACATAGGAAATAATCGCATGAATGTACATTAATGATGCATTAATTTATCTCAATGCAAGTCCTTACGTACTTTGATTTAAGGTGCATATTCGTTTACCTTTTGACGGACAGTATGGTCTTCTGTTTGGTGCTGGCTAGAGCCTGTCCCCAATCTAGGTCACTCCCCTTGATGCGGTACTGAGATAAATCCTCTCCCATCAGTTTCGATAATTCCTTACGTTGTTTGCGCTCTAAATCCTGCGACAAACATTTTCAAGTCGATTGAAGTTTATCGGAGAGCCAAAGAAAAATAGTAATAGTAAATATTTTTCCATATAAAATTTAATAAATTACCAAACAAAAATGCTTCAAAAACGATAGAATTGACTTGCAATTAAAAAGCATTTGTGAAAGTAAAACTCTGATTTATTATTCAATTTAAAATTCGCCAATGAAAAAGGTATTAATTCATTGTATCTTGGGTGTTAGGAGACCGCTTCCAAAAACGAATACAGATGATAGTACTAATGACACCTTTGATGATCGAATGGAAAAGAAATCGTTACTGATTTAAAAAATATATTTTTATTAGCATTAATTACAATCCAATATGTTTGTACAGCTAAACGAAACGATAGTTTCACCAAAAATAAATTACTTTACTTAAAAAAAAACAGCAATGAACAACAAAATCAAAAACAGCTGATGCTCGGATCAACGAACGCCCGGGCGTCGCGCATACTCACACGATCGCACAAATACTTATTAACAACATTTGTCTAAATAACTATCATTAGTACTATCGTATTCCCGATCCTGCGGAAAGAATGGAAAGCAGTCGACGTCGCCCTAAACACGTCATTTCGGATCCTCTCGATCCACTAACGGTGCTTTTAGGCACTTCAAGCACCGGTCACCGTTCTCGTCGAACCCGTCGCCTGCGACGAAGGGCTCGACGAGTAAATTAACCCTCAGACACAGCCCACTGAGTTTCTCGCCGGATCTTCTCAGTGGGTCGCGTTTCCGATCCGGTGGTAGATTCTGCGAAGCACTGCTCTTGCTAGGGTCAG
The DNA here is from genome assembly GCF_030267445.1 of Bombyx mandarina. Classification (NCBI taxonomy): domain Eukaryota; kingdom Metazoa; phylum Arthropoda; class Insecta; order Lepidoptera; family Bombycidae; genus Bombyx; species Bombyx mandarina. Next base: position 18,522,791 of record NC_143234.1, read on the forward strand.
TGTTAGCTACGTCGTCAGGTTTGAGCCCCGCGAGTTCACCTACTAGTTAAGGTTACGCTGATATAGCCTCTCAAGGCTATCAGCTTAGATAGGAAAAAAAAGCTATCGTCTACCTTCGTTTTCGGAAGCGGTCTCCTACTAACACCCGGTACAGCAAAGACTGGCAACACTAAAAAACTTATAATTAAAAAAAAAAGACTAAGGAAAACAAAATCATTTATTCTTAAGCCAAACGAACACCGAACCTACGAAGACAAATCCGATAATTACCTTGGCGGCTTTAGACAGTTCGTCTTGCAGACTCTGCTGCACCGGCCGCGCCGCGCCCGACGCCGCCTTGTCCTCTATTCCTATCTCTTTCGCGGCGGAATCTTCTAGAACCGCGTTCAGAGCCGCGTTGATTTTCTTCGAGGCCTCGTAGAACTTCGCCAGGATCTGAGAGCCGGGCAGGCCCAGTTCGGACGCTATGTCATCGACGTCTTTCATTTGGAATCCCATTGCTATGAAGATTACCTGGACACGGGTTAGTATGTTACGGCTTAGGAAATCGTTTGAGATGATGCCTTCATCTTATTTTTCGGTATCACCCCACACGCCACCGGAGCAGAGTTCATACTATCTAGAACCCCTGCCTCCCTTGGAATTACTGATGTTCATGACCGATAACCATTTATCATCAGGTAAACCGTATACTCATCTACTTCCAATGGAAATTAAAAAAATACGTTTTTTATGGTTAGTGAATTATAGATGATACGAGGGGGTGTTTTTATGTTCGCGGAATGAGGGATATAGGGTGGAAAAAAAACCTGCAAGACGAATACATTTTTCGGATCAATTATACAATTTATATCTTTTTAGGAAGGAGCTTTATAACGGCATGATATTCTATTTTATCCATATTTCCATTTTTTATCCATTATTTTTATTTTCTTTTTATTGCTTAGATATTAGACCCTACCACCAGTATAGATGTCGGAAAAATAATGTAATAATATTATTATTATTATTACATTATTTTTGCCTTATGGCGAAATCAAATTATAAAATTAGTTTTTATTATTTCTACAACCCTATGATAGAGCTGAAGAAAATATCTTTTTTTTTTATTGCATAGTTGGGGAACAAGCTCACAGCCCACCTGGTGTTAAGTGTTTACTGGAGCCCATAGACATCTACGACGTAAATGCGCCACCCACCTTGAGATATAAGTTCTAAGGTCTCAGTATAGTTACAACGGCTACCCCACCCTTCAAACAGAAACGCATTACTGCTTCACGGCAGAAACAGGCACGGTGGTGGTTCCTACCCGCGCGGACACACAAGAGGTCTTACCACCAGTAAATTAATTATGAGTCACTAAACACGTTATCTTAATGAGCATAATCATCCCCCTCCAACCCTCTCATTACGCGAATTTAAAAATGCACCCTCTTAAATAAGACATGCAATTCCCCCCTTACAGGTTCCGTATGAACAGTCATGGATAGAAAGCCAGTTCGTGAGCTCACCTTCTGAACTGCATCCAGCTTGATGGTCGACTTGGTGTGGAAGACGAGTTCGGCCAGCGGCTGCAGCAGGTCCGTGATGAGCCTGTAGTCGGCCTGTTGCTTGGAGTAGGCCTCGAGCCTGGACAGGTCGTGTCCGGTCAAGTACTGCTCTATCAAGTCCTTTGTCAGCACTGTGGTGGGGCAAATATTTTGGTGATTGTTGACATAGAATAAAAAATAAAAGTGTAGGATTCGCGATGGGAACGCATGCAGCGCAGTTAAATTAGGCAATAAAGGTGGTTCATTAACACTAAACAATGGTATGTTTAGTCAAATGACTCATTTTAAACTTTTGCATTGAAAATGCACGTATCATCTTATTGCTTTTGCACATTTGACTTCATAACTTTTTCTTCCCAATTAATCTACAGTTATTAATTATTTTTTTTGGTTACGTTTGTTTATTTTGAGTAATACTTGGCGTATACCGGTATCTACCCGCTATTGTAGAAATAGGTACCAAATAGTACCAATAAGTGTTGGTATGATTAGTGTTAACCGTACAACATCTTTTTATTATGTTTGAGAAATTACTGGTGGCCCGGAGGCCTTTCCAGTTTTACCAGGACAGCTGGGCGAGCCTTTGCTCAGCCAGGAGGGGAGGAAGTGGCTAACAGCTACCCGAACGCCTTCAAAGGAGACCTAACAACTCCAGGGTAGCTGCTTCGCGAATGAATCTACTACCAGATCGGAATCGCGACCCGCTGATAAGATCCGGCGAGAAACTCAGCGGGCTGATGTTAGGTTAGGTTGCACGTCGAACTCTTTGGCAAGTTCAACGAGTACGATTACCGGGGTTCCTACTCCTAGTGTTAGAGCTGAAGGTGTCTAATGTAGGGGTTATTGGCTCTGATGGTTCCGTAAGGTCGTGTCTAGGGCGTCAACAGTGACTGGCTCCTGCGTGATCAGGATTTGAGGAGTAGTCAACGGCGGCAACGATAAGGCGATTATCATGACGCATAGCCTTATCGAAGTACCGTTATTGTACAGCATCTATGAGAGTGCAAAAGAATGGGAAAATGAAACAAAATCCAAAAAGCTCACACAAAGTCTTAAGTTCCTACCATTGTACTTGGACATTATTTCACATTAACTCATCTCGTTTGTTCGTATTTTATTGCAATACATTACGATTTCAAATAAATCAACGCAAATGCCGCCACCTACTTTGAGATATGAGTTCTAAGGTCTCAGTATAGTTACAACGGCTTCCTCACCCTTCAAACCGAAACGCATTACTACTTCACGGCAGAAATACGAACAAGCACGCCATACCGGGTTTGTTAACTTTGACGCTGTCAGTGACGAGCGTTGACAGTGCCAGCGCGGCGGGCAGCCTCCGTAGCGTCCGCGGCAGCAGGCGCGCCGCCCGCCGCGTGAAGTCCGCGCTGTAGGCGCCCAGCCACGCGGCGTCGCGCAGCGCCCGCAGCATTATGCACGAGTGCTCGCCCGTCAGCTCGTTCGCCTTTTGACTGACGCACAAACAAAACGAACTGTTGCAATTGAAACTTCTTATGCTGACGCTACATTAGCGGGCGAAGATTCGTGTCGCGTTGGCGCTTTTTTTTTGATGTGAAACTTCTTTAGAATCGTTGTGATTTCAAACTCAGATGAAACGAAAAAATAAGTCGGTAGTGTTTTTTTTAATACAGCGCCATCTATGAGATTTTTTAATACTAACGTGTGTATGAATCCTCTTGTAGTGAATTTTAATTTAGGATTATACATGAAGTTAAAATATCAATTCACAAAGGGCGCTACCTAATACTATAAAAGACGATTTACAATTATTTACTAATGACAAAATTTTACATATACTTAGACATTTAGGATAGTTGTATTTAAATTTTTGAAGGTTTCACTTCTACCACGTGCGACAGATTGCACACATGTTTTTTTTTCTTTTTTTTCTACCTATGCTGATAACCTTGAGAAGCTATTTCAGCTTCACCCTAACGCGCAGGCGAGCTCACGGGGCTCAAATCGGATTGTTGATAACACTGAGCCTAGTAAGAGCAGTGCTTCGCAGAATCTACCACCGGATCGGAAACGCGACCCACTGAGAAGATCCGGCGAGAAACTCAGTGGGCTGTGTCTATGGGTTAATTCGCATCGTGTAAAATCGTGTAAAACATCGTGTACAGTACATCCGGCATATGCAATGTCCTTTCTACATTACGGCGGGCCAAGATTTGTGTCGTGTTGTGGTGTGCTGTACGACAGAGACGTAATTTAAAATGGAAGGAGTAGTGGCGTTGCATTGTATATTGGTAAATTATTATTTCTTACAATCGTATGAATAATTTGCAAAATAATATGAACTCTATGGTATAGAAGAAAACAAGCACGTTCGTACAGCATTAAAGTCTGGACAGTACTGAAGTGACGTAGGTGTAGCCACCCATCTTGAGATATAAGTTTAAGGTCTCAGTATAGTTGCAACGGCTGCCCCGCCTTTCAAACCGAAACGCATTACTGCTTCACGGCAGAAATAGGTAGGGTGGTGGTACCTACGTGCGGACTCACAAGAGGTCCTACCACCAGTAATAAAACAATTCAGTTTATCGTCAATTATTATTATTTTTTAGCGCCCCCATTTTTTCTACCTACTTAAAAACTACTATAGTGAGAGCTCAGCCGTTGTCTAACAGTCCTCCTAGATGAAATTACAAATCGCCTCCCAAGCCTTTTCAACACAACGCCCCCATTTTTTCTGGGTCTCTTACCGCCCCCCATTAGGCCAGCAGCGCCCACAAGGGGGCGTTATCGCCCACTTTGGGAATAGCTGATTTAAATAATCGATCAAGTACCTCAGATAAACCGGAACGTATTTCTGCGACTTCCAGAACCTCAACAGATCTTCGGTGAGACCGAAGCTGGTGCCGAGGTAGTCCAAGTTCTCGGGCCGGACTTCTGTCAAACGTTTCAGCAGAGTAGGCGGTTTCGATCTGGAATCGTTCAAGCAAAAAACTAAATAACCCTCATTCAAATACGGTTTGTTTTCGCTCGCTCTAAAAACAAAATATTTAAGACATACCTTCACAATAGCGAAACGTAAAATAGTTATTTTTCGTAATTGAATGCAACAGTATCTGTGACGTCATTTGAGGTTAAAATTATTGACAAGCTAGTCATAGATTATGCAATGATATTTACAAAGCAATAATATTCGATTTTTTTTTTACAACCAATGTTAGAGTTACCTTTTGTTCAGGCCAGTGCCTTCAATTCTTTTATAGCATATGTCAAAAATGCTAGCCTTCTAAGGCGCTAAGCATCACTGTATAGTAACATATTGTATTCACTACCCGCTCTTCAAGCACGCTTTACATATCTCAATTTAAATATTATAAGAATAATATCAAGTGCTGGAGTTTTACTACCACAAGAAACTCCCTTATGTATCTCAAGCCGGTACGCATTTAGTGTTTTGAAATCTAATAATTAATTATATTATAATGGTATACAATTAGAAATATTATTCTGTTTATAACAATGAACAAATTGAGGGTAGTTTCGTTAAATTTTTAGGATCTATTATACGGACCTCGGAGCGATGGTCTCTGTCTGCAGCGTGCTTTGTGCGTCTGTCTGTCTGTCTGTCTCTGCATCGGAGGCGTCCTCGTCCAAGCACGGAATGTCTCCGCTGTAGTACGCGGCCAGCTGCTGCAGAGCTCTCTTGCCGTACCCCATCTATGATGCACAATCTAATCATATACTGGTCACTGTCATTAAATAAAGTATCTGTTATCCCAACTGTAAAGCGTGAGATAGAATTATTAAAATCGAAAATATAACACTAGATTAGCTCGTAATTTTTTTTATATAGTACCCGCACAATAATTTTAGAGCATTTTGTTGATAATGTTTCTTATTTTAAATTGTAACTACGCGTATTTATATATTAAAGCGATAAGATCGGATGTGTATAATAGTACTAATTATAAAAAAAAACATTTCAAAATGTAAATCGTTTTTAATGCTTGTTGGCATCCCGCGGAATTACCAAAATTTTGCACAAAACAGTCAAACATTTCCGTTGAAGAGTGAGGCGGTTTTCATTATTACAATTTAGATTGAGTCATCGCGTCTCAAGGTGACATACAAGCCGTAACTGCATACCTAGGTACCATTGTGACACAAAAAAAGAAGCAATATTTACGTAGCTATAGTTACGTGTAATCGACATAGCAATTTGTTTAGGGTGATTTAATAAAATAATACATGAATTCATTAAAGTGATTTGATTCGGTTCTTGTTGTTTGACACCGGAGTAAATTAACCCTCAGACACAGCCCACTAAGTTTCTCGCCGGATCTTCTCAGTGGGTCGCGTTTCCGATCCGGTGGTAGATTCTGCGAAGCACCGCTCTTGCTAGGGCTCGTGTTAGCAACGTCGTCAGGTTTGAGCCCCGTGAGCTCACCTATTTGTTATGGCTACGCTGAAATGGTCTCTTTAGACCAGTCTTTCCCAAAGTGGGCGATAACACCCTCTTGGTGGCGCTGGAGACCTAAAGGGGGGCGGTAAGAGACCCCGAAAGAAACGGGGGCGTTGTGTAGAGGCTTGGGAGGCGATTTGTAATTTCATCTAGGAGGACTCTTAACATCGATTGAACTCTCGCTATAGTGGTTTCTAAGTAGGTGAAAAAATGGGGGCGCTAAAAAATTACTTATTCTCAAAGTAGGCAGTAGACAAAATAAGTTTGGGAACCCCTGCTCTAGATCATCAGCTTAGGTAGGAAAAAAAAGTTGTGTGACGTTGTTTACCCGTTGGTAGGCAGGATGCGTGGCGATCCTCACGATCCTGGCGCCAGACAGCTTCGGGAAGTCCTTGTCGCCGAACTGCTCGCAGATGTTCCAGGGTATGAGGTCGCCCGCCGCCTTGCGACCCCGGCCGAGGCTGTCCCGCACCGACCTGTTAATATCAATTGTGATGTACTGACAGTGACTTTTTGGCGGGAACGCGAGGAGTGAAGTTGTGTAATTTGTTTTATTTTGCCTATTTACTGTTTCTTCAGGTTTAAATGTGTAATAACGGTGGTTCATTAACTGTTTAATATCTGTGAAAGTGCACAAATGTGGGAAAATTAAACAAATCCGCTGGACGTAGCTTCTCGGGATCCTCCAAAAAGTCCACTGAAAAAATCTCAGTAAATGTCCACCATTTTACTGAGATTAAATTTCATCCCATATCATCTCATTTCATTTAATTTCATCCCAGTTGATTAATGTCTCAAATTAATCATCTTCATTTCATTTCCTTTCACTCTATATTATCATTGTTCATAAAAATAAGAACATAAATTAAAATAAGACATGACCTAAAAGTCTTAGTTACCAGGTCATAAAATCCCTTACAAAAATGTACTGACTGTACTTTTTACTCTGAAGTACGTGAGTACGTACGTAGTCTCGTGAGCCCACATGGATGAGTACCAGCACCCTATTTCAGCCGTTAAGCAATAATGCATTCCGAAGGATGGGAGCGATTACATCGTTGACGTCTATGAGTTCTGGTTACGGCCGTTTTCCAATTACAGCACAAGAGCGCATTATTGGAATACTACCATTAAGTAATGATTAATTACAGAGCATAATGCGACTCAGTGACGCACAATGCCGAATTATGCTGAAGCTTAGTTGAGCATTATGCCGCATAATGCGCTCTTGTGCTGTAATTGGAAAACGGCCTACTACTGAACACTAAATGGCCCACGAGAATCTAAGCCACTTCGAGGCTAACGTCGAACAGATATCGTGGTAAAAATTCAAATACCCACAGATTGGTTTCGAATAGTATGTATATACAAATATTGACTATTAAGAATACAATTGCATCAAGTGTGCATGGTATTCATATAGTCCGTACACTAACGAACAACAGGATCGTACTTGTCGGATATGTTTCCCTCTAGGCACAGTTGCAGCACGCACAGCAGCTCGGGCAGGGCGGCGGCGCGGGGCGGGGGGGCGAGCAGCACGAACAAGCAGTGCGCCGGCGCGTCCGCCAGCAGCTGCAGGTCGTTGGGACTGTTCTGCGGACACACCACCCTCATGGTCACACGGGTTCGACTCGGCCGCGACCGGTGTGCTTACTGCAACGTTTTTAACGTTCTCGATAGCGTAAAAGTTAACTCGAATTTGTATGGAGTTGGAACAGCGCCCCTAGCGGCAAACGTTCCGTTATGGGAATTTACTCAGAGGTCGTTTTAAAAAAGGAAACTTTTAGGATACGAACTATTTGATTTGATTTATACAATATGGATGATATACGTAAATCTCAGAGCAACCCCGGCAGCGGCACCCCTACTCTAAGACAGTTCACTCTCTACCTTTTCTTCGATCTCCTGTAAAGTCTCCACCTCGGACTGTCTAGTCAGCGGTTCGAGGGTATCAGCGTTTTAGGGTTCAGTACAGAGATATAACAGTTCCAACTCATACAAATTTCAATTAACTTTTACGCTATCGAGAACGTTCAAAAACTCGCACTAAGCACACTAGGCGGTGAAACGCGCGGTCGACTCGTATCGAGCAAATGCATTGAAGTAGTTATGAATATCTTTTTTTTCCTACCTAGCTGAGAGCCTTGAGAGGCTATTTCAGCGTAACCTTAACTAGCAGGTGAGCTCACGGGGCTCAAACCTGACGACTTGCTAACACGAACCCTAGCAAGAGCCGTGCTTCGCAGAATCTACCACCGGATCGGAAACACGACCCACTGAGAAGATCCGGCGAGAAACTCAGTGGGCTGTGTCTGTGGGTTAATTTACTCGTCAAACCCATCACAAACGACGGGTTCGACAAGAGCGATGATCGGTGCTTGAGGTACCTAAAAGCACCGTTAGTGGGTCGGGAGGATCCGAAATGACGTGTTTGGGGCGACGTCGACTGCTTTCCATTCTGTCCGCTGGATCGGGAATGTAGTTACCGGCGGCCACGATGAGAGGGTTCTCGTGTCGTGCCCCTTTGTCGAAGTAGGGATAGCGTAAAAGTTAACTCAAATGTATATGCAGTTGGCAATAGTGCCCCTAGCAGCAAATGTAGGCAAACGTTACAATTCCATACAGATTTGAGTTAACTTTTACGCTATCGAGAACGTTAAAAAACTGGCACTAAGCACACTGATCGGTGAAACGCGCGGTCGACTAGTATCGAGCAAATGGAATACATTGAAGTATAGTTATGAATATCGAATCTTATGCATGTCTTTAATTAGTTGTTATAAACAGAAATAATTTTGTTCAAAGGATAAAATGTCTCTCATACGAATATTTCGTAAAATGTCTCTCATACTCATACGAAATAAATACATATCGAGGGGTGAAAGGTTTTTAGGATTTTAGGATTTGGTTTACGCATTTATCTTTGTAATTAAACGTCCATTTTAATTGGTATTAGCATCAATAGTTCATTATTTTCAATTGAACTTTAATTAAGTTTACTCCATTCAAATAGATGAATAAGCTTTTTTGTTATAATATTTTTTCCAAATTTTAAACTTTGAATGACTCTCCTTAATCAACAAGCCTTTCACCACTCGATATGTATCTATTATATATAATTACATCGATATACCTTATAGTGACTGGCGACGTAAATGGAGACTAGTCGATGTAAGAACGCCTCGGCCGCCTTGTGATAGCAGAACAGCGCGTCCCTGTTCACTCGGTACAGCTCGCAGGCGGCGGGGGGCGGAGCGCCCACCCCCATGGACGGGGGCGGCGCCTCCAGGCACAGGAGCGAGTTCAGCCATGATTCTATTGGATCCCCGGAGCGATAACGAATCGGTTCGTCTAGTTTTATCTGGAAATGTTTTTATTAAGTCTACCTTTGATATCCAGCACGTAATAATTTTGCTTCTGTTTTTAAAGGACACAGGAAAAAGAAATTATAAATATATATAATTTATATTGCTTATATGGGTCGACGAGCTCACAGCCCACCTAGTGTTAAGTGGTTACCGGACCCCATAGACATCTACAGCGTAAATGCGCCACCCACCTTGAGATATAAGTTCTAAGGTCTCAGTATAGTTACAACGGCTACCCCACCCTTCAAACCGAAACGCATTACTGCTTCACGGCAGAAATAGGTGTGATGGGTGGTACCACGCAGACTCTTATTTCCTTAATAATAATCAGTGAAGATAATATTTACCGGAGGGGGGGCATTATGTTGGGTCTGTAGCTGTGCGAAGAGCTTCAAGGACAGAGCCCGTCCGGTGCCTTCATATCCGGAGACAGTGGACGACAGCAGAGCGAGTGGAGCCTTCTGTGCGGCCGCGGCTACGTGCACCAGCGGGATGGCTGCGGCTTCATCCACCAGCACCAGGTCAGCAGCCGACAGTAGGGAGTGGTCGTCTGGGGTTATGTACTACAAGAAGAAAATGAAATCTATTGTTTCCACGTTGTAGTTGCTTTTATTTGCTTGCTTCGGATTGTTATTTAGCAATCCTTATTTCAGAATAAAATTTATTTTTTTGTTCGTTGTCTATTGTTGGCTCGAGGAAATAGCGTTCTCAAGGCTATCAGCATAGGTAGGGAAAAATAAATAAATAAGAATTTGGTTATCCATTATCATGTTTGAGCCTCTAGTTTAAAAAAAATCATCAATCAATAAAAAAATCATTAGATTTTGTTTGTTAGATGTTTTAAAATTAAATTTATCATCATAATTTAATTGCATGAATACAATACATACTTGTACAGTCTGTCTAGAGTTCCTAGCGATATTAACTCTGACAATGGCCTTCTTGAAATCCGGATTCGTTGACCTCACGATGTTATAATCAATATGCTCTTGGTACAAGCAAGCGTCGAGACCCCTGAGTAGGAACTCGAATAGGGTGATCAAGTTCTCGGGATGGGGAGAGGTCACGTAGATGTTGACGTAGCCGAGAGCTACTGCGGCCGCTACGGCGAGCCCCAGGCATGCTGACTTACCGCGACCACGGGCGGCCGTCAGGCAGTGCGGAGGCCTGAAATAGTTAATAAATCAAATATACATCTTTTGCAATATTTTTTTTAATTAATATTGATTGCAATAGAATAAAGCAGTGTCCTATGACTTAAAATAGATCAAAAAATGACTTTTTTGCAAGAACAAGCAAAAGATCATTTGAACTTTTCGTACGACTTCTGAAATTGTTAGTCGACATAATTTAAAACTTTTAAAGTTTAATCGTGCGTTTTTTTTGTCATTAAATTAATTGTGACCTTTCAAATAATTCACACTTTTCGTGGTCATCGAGATATATGAATATTTTGCGAAACTAAACTAGGCTCAACGATATGGCTTTGACTCAAATATGTAAAATTTAAATGAATTATACAAATTTTCGTTATTGAAGATCCCTAATTCTTACCTTGATTGTTTGTCTGCTAATGTGTTGATGAGTGCAATCAGGGCCGTTGCCTGGTCATATGTCCGAGTTAAAGCCACTAACGGTCCTGCAGGTGGAGAGTCGGATAGTGATGATATGAGCTCAGTCAATTTTGGGTTAACACGCTAGAACAATATTATATGACTAACTATAATGTACAAGACATGACAATGTGTTAAATTTGTTATTAAACAGAATGAAAGACTGCATTTGTTTTAGGATAAAGAATGGCTTATAAGAGGTTTTAATTAAGAACAAGATATCTGATGGCTTAAAATACTAGGTTATTTACTAGCCACAATAGCAAATAATAGAGTGGAGTGAAAACTGCTGCAAGAGGACTTTGTGAATTGAGATTGCACTAAAGGGCTGTGTTTAAAAATAATCAAAAAGCAAAATGAGATATTCCACATATGTCTAGTATTTTTTATTTTACATTTACATAATTATATTTTATATTATTTAATGGGACGTTCAGTCTCCAAATACCAAATATCTTTCATTATGATATTAACTCTGACCTGAAATCTAACACAGACATAGTATTTGTGGTATTGTAGTCACAGTCATTAACTACATTACAATGAGGTGATCGAAATGAAATTTTCATTACATGTATACAATTTTATAATTTTATCTCTCAAACTTCATAACCATTTTGTTGGCCTTCATTGTATTCATTGAATTAATATATAAATTACTATTAAAATTTCAAAAAACTATTTATTACCTCTGGTGTAGCATCTACAGGGTCGATTTGGGCGGTTTTGGATGATATCGGCAGAACCGTCAGTGAATCATCAAGTACCAAACATCTAGGGTTATCTGCTAGAGACAATAGAAATCTTTCATTGAAACGATTGACCACTGTGTCATAGGCTTCAGTTTTGAATCTGTAAATTAAATATAAATTTTATTTAATTTCTCTTAAAAGTATTATAAAATTTATTGTGAAAATATTAAATTAACTAAAATTGTAGTTGTCACTGGACGTTTATACTGTTCTCATGAGATTATAATGATATGGTATTTAAATGTAGTAGGGTAATTTGCATTTTAATTGGGATCAATTATCGTAGAGCAACTCTTCAAGAGAGCTTGTTAATTCGTGTATATAAATAATAATAATACAAATGGTGCAACATACTTTATTTAAAAGCAATTTTTTTCATTACAGTATTGTATTAGAAACTAGCGACCCGCCCTCGCTTCGCTTCGGAAACTGTAATTTATTATTGATTTCTCCACTATTTAATGGATGTTATTATAAATATAAACCTTCCTCTTCAATCACTCTATTAAAAAATACCGCATCAAAATCCGTTGCGTAGTTTTAAAGATTTAAGCATACATAGGGATATAGGGACAGAGAAAGCGATTTGTTTTATACTATGCAGGGATTATATAATATTATTATAGATAGTATAGATATGTATTTAGTTTCTTATATGTATAAGGTACTCACAAAACGCCCTACCACCATCACTAGTACCTAATTACGATTTTGTCCCTATGTATGGACAGACAGATATAGGGACAGAGAAAGCGACTTTGTTTTATACTATGTAGTGATTAAGAACAGAATAATACCTTGAGTGTACATCCATTGTTATTGAATGTAGTTGTCTCAGAGAATCCATGGTTTTAAGTAAGAATATTATAAGACCACCCCCTTCTACAGTTTCAATTGTTCGTGCCATCAAATTGGGGGTGAGAGCTTCAAAATCCTAAAAATAAAGGTCATATACATTAAACCAAAAATTTGACCTCATGTCACATCATCACTGGTTTTTTTTTCTTATATTGCTAAGATGGATGGACGAGCTCACGGCCCACCTGGTGTTAAGTGGTTACTGGAGCCCATAGACATCTATAACGTAAATGCGCCACCCACCTTGAGATATAAGTTCTAAGGTCTCAGTATAGTTACAATGGCTGCCCCACCCTTCAAGTCGAAACGCATTACTGCTTCACGGCAGAAATAGGCAAGGTGGTGGTACCTACCTGCGCGGACTCACAAGAGGTCCTACCACCAGTAAAAATTTAAAAATTAATTTAAAAATTGAAAGTTTTTTTACTGTTTGCATTTTACCATGAAAAAATTAAGTTACTGGATGGTAACCAATAACCAAATTTTACATGAGCCACTCTAGTTTTTGGTGTAGCTTTATATAGCGTACCTTTCAAAACATGTCTTTTTAATTTGTAACTTACTTGCAAAACGCAAACTCCATATGTCTGACCGAGCATTGCATGACTTTCCGAATAATATCTACCATGAATAGTAGTGGCCACTCTGAATGCATCAAACAGTGATTCTTCAGAGACTTCCAGTTTTCCAGCTGCTATTTTCTTGGCTCTTTTACGGCCATGACTAAAAGGAATTCATTTATAATCAATATTCTAAAAGTATGAAATCATGTATTGTTTTGGGTAGTTAACTATTGTTACAATACAATTCTCTAAAGATTGTTACTTACTTGCTAATTGCTTCATCTTTGTTCTTATAGCACCAGAGTACTGTTGGTCTAGCCTTTACTGTCGATTTGACTAACATATCATATAAAATGGGCACCTGAAATAAGTTTTTTTGAGATTTTTTGTTAAATTGATTTAAAATGCGATTTGCGTGACACGTCTTGCTGGATATAGATAGCTAATGTACCAATTGTTCTGATTGCAACTTGATATCTAAGGCAGGAATAATTGTTGTGGTGTCGGACAAATTTGAATGATAGAAATGTTTTTTTCATACAGAAAAATTAGTTACATTTAGAAATATAATATGTGCATCACAAATTTTAATACCGTACATTTTCATAAATAAAAAGCCAATATTCAAATATCAACGTAGATATGTATTACAATTGTATTGTTTTTAGATACTTAAGTTTTAAAGATATAGAAAAAGTACATAGGTACTTGTATACTGTGTACTTGTATGTGCTTAACACTAACCCTTTAATTTTATCACCATGCTTATTTTATTAGTTGAAGAATTTTTCATTTACCTGATCTCTGCTTTTGTCTCCAATGAGAAGAAACATGGTGCGATGGCCAAGTTTAACTCCATTCTCTATCATAACCCTGATACGATTATCAATTTTCTTTTTCACCATTTTCGGATATATTCAATCAAATCGATTAAACTAGCGTTAAAATTAAATTGTTTAAAATTTTATAACCTAAAATTCAAAACAAAAGCACACTTCATGTTATTTGTTACATGTAATAGACAGGCAAAGACAATACAGCCCATACTACCAAGACTGATTACAAAAGCTGAAGGCAAGCTTATTTAAGTAAGGTAAACTAAAAGTAGACGAAACGAGATTTGAAGAGGCTAAGTAAGGCGAGACTAGACTAGACAAGCTCAGACTAGACTAGACCAGAATCGGCTAGGCCTGACTAGGCTAGGTCTAGACCGGACTAAACTATAGTTTAATTCATTCGGCTAAACGTGTCAGAATGACCCACAGTAAATAAATAGTAAAACAGTAACTTTCGTACCATAAATACGACCAAAGATTGCAACATAATAGGCTGGCTTACACTTGGCTGAATTCAGACGACTGAATTCAGTCAAGTGCATTAAGTAAGTTAATCTACTGAATTCAGTAGCAAGGATGGTTTCTGACTGACTGAATCATTTAGAAGCCTAATTAGAAACGCATTTAGGAAGGTGTAATCGCATTTAGTTACTGAATGGTTTCATTCAGTCGTCCCATAGCTCTCCGTGCGGACGTTTTAGTTTGTTTTTTGCTTCCGAATAAAAAGTATTAATTTCGGTCGCCTTTATTTAATGTGCCAGACATTTATAAATAGCCCGACATGTTTCAGGGATAGTTTTTTTCATCAGGGGTTGGGATAATGAAGAACTAAATTTTAAATCTTGATACGAATTTCCTACGAATTTCCTGTTGCAAGAAATCTTAATGTTACAACCAATCTTTCTTTTGGACTTATACTATCGTAGGATTAGATATGTAACAGTTATATAATAGACTATCGTAGGATAGTATCCTGCTTTTGAATAAACCGTGTCACAAGGTTTAATATTAGGTCAAACGAGATCGAATCCATTTATAGATAATTTTTGAAGTCTGCAGGTTTCTAAATCACTCTTATATAATGTTCATATTTGCTAACATTCCGCACAGCAATAAATATTTCTTCACCGATATTCTTGTTTTTATTTTGAGAAATTGAAACAAAAAACAAAAAATATACAAAAATGTTGTTGTTGTTTAGACAATACTGGGGCCATCCTCTTACGCACACGACACGTCTGACTTCGTCGCGCTTAAACTGACAATTGATTCAGTAACTGAATTTAGAACAGTGTAATCAGAAGCTTCTAAATTTGCTTCTGAATTCAGTCGACTAAATTCAGCCAAATGTAATAAGCCTTTAAGTTCACAATCTTCTCTTTCTTCTCTTATAAGGCTCTCAAAATTTTTTGCTAAATTTAACCTTATAGCCTGCGTTCCACAAAGTGTTCACAACGAACACGCTCACGACCGCAATTTTTCCCGTTCCACTTGCTTGTGAGCGTTATTGTCGTAAACTCAAGTGGGATGGATTTTAGAGTGTTTTGAGCGTGGAGTCCAGGTAGGTAATTAATACAAGTGGCGAGTTAATAAAAAGATTTAAGAGGTTAGTTTATAATCTGTAATCCTTGAAAATTAACCTTATTTATTATTGTTTAAATCGATTTATATTGAAAAAAATTATAATTTAATTTTTTATATTTAATATTAGTGGTGTATTTAATTAATTTACTTTCAAATGTTATTAAAATGTCTTTTGCGGTGGCACTAGGATATTTGGTAAGAGGTCGCAATAATGCTCCAGTGTGCTTAGTGCGAGTTTTTTAATGTTCTCGATAGCGTAAAAGTTAAGCCAATTTTGGATGCAGTTGGAACAGCGCCCCTAGCAGCAAACGTACGTAAAAGATCCCATTCCATACAAATATGAGCTAACTTTTACGCTATCGAGAACGTTAAAAAACTCGCACTAAGCACACTAATAGTATCTCTTTCCGCATGAAATAACGTAAGCTTAACGGTCGCCATTTTTGATGCTTGATCACTTCGACCCACCTTTTTAGATGGGTCGTCGTGAGCTTCGCGTGAGCGTAAGTTATGACGTCATAAGTGACGTTTTCGCCGCGACCACAACGACTGCGGTCGTTATGTGGAACGACTAAAGGAGCATTTCGATCGTTGTGGGCGCTTAGTGGAACGCACCCATCATGTTACTTTTCACCAGTATTGCAAAGTCAAAAGAAGCTATTTGATAAGTATTTGAAGCAATATCGTGGCTGTTTGGTGGAGAAAAAGTATTCAGTCAGCGCACTCGCTTGGTAAGGCAGTATTACTACGTTTACTTCCAACACAAATTTGTATATTTTGGTATGTGGCCAGCTTAATTTTTACTTTGATTTAGATTACGGTACCTTGTGTAAGAAATAATTTAAGAGTGGCAGAAGAATAATTACTTCATTATGTTTAAGTATTTAATCTAAAACAATTTACTTCAGAAAAAAATCTTTGGCAAATCCTAATAAAACCCTATTTACAGTTTTCGACTGGACTTTGAGGGACATCTTGTAAAAGAGAATTAATTGTATGGTGTGAAACGCTGATTTTCCTGTTAAAAAAATTTAATCAATAGTAATACTCTGTTAACATTATGTGTATAATCTATGCTGTTAACGTCAACTGTCAGTCAAAACTGTAAGTTTGTGTGAAGTGAACTGAAGTGTATTTTGCTGTTAGTTGTTACACATTCAATATTAAAAATAAATCGCTTTAAACAAAAATACATAATTCCATCACTTAACTAAATAACTTAATTTCAATTAACACCGTTATTGACGGCATTCGAAGAAAGTGATTTCGCTGAACGTCGGCTTCTAACAAATTTGGTCTCAAAAAAGCCGATGAACATTTTACCGCTACAATGACTGAAAAAATGTCCAAATTTCAAATAAATACCAAATCCAAGACTTATTTGAAGGACAAGGAGGCCTTCCTGAAGGATTTAAGACAGTTCAATGAAAGTAAAAAGTAAGTATAAACATTAAATGCTAGCCCACTCAGTGCTAGATTTTAGTGCTATTAATACTCACAAATACACTGAACACTGAAATTTAAAATAATGTTTTCTCAATGAAAACATTGCAACATGGTATGTTTTATGACATATGAAATTTAGGCGAAGAAAAAAAATGTACAGAATTGAGAGAATGAGTGATTTTATAACTCATCATTTAAAAATTAACCATATATGTCAAGTTTCAGATTATTTTAGATGTTAGATTGCGTATATGATAATGCTACTTACTGAATATACCAGGAAACTGTATTTTGCACATACCAATTCTGCTTAAACTAATTATTAAGTCCTTAAGTTAATTTAGGAAATAAAGTTGTGACTTATATTCACTGCGTGGTATTGAGATAAAGCTGTATTAACGCTCATTGTTACCTGCACTATATTAAAAATTGTGCATAATGGATTTTTAAAAAACAATGACAAAGAAACAGTGGTAAATAAATAAAAAAATATATAGTATTTATCTTTTTTTTTCTAGTTCACCATGTCTTTATCTTTTACAAAATTGGTACAATCATTTGGGAATTCATATTCTCTAATTATCTGGAGACCGCCCATTAAATGTAAATTCGAACTTGAAAATAGAATTTGAATAATCGATCGATAATTAATGAAAATACTTATGTTTTTAGCATTGTGACAAAACCGGCATATGTGAATGGTATTGAGATTGATTTGTATCACTTCTACACATTGGTCCAACAAAGAGGAGGTATTGGAAAGGTTAGCATTAATTATGTTACATGAAGTTGTAGAGTAAGTGATTAGACGCCCAATGCTTTCATATCGAGCAATATGTGCCTATGTTCAAACCCACAGGAAGGTACCAACTTTTTAATGATATATCTACTTAATAAATGTTCATAAATGAGCTCCACAGTAAAGAAGACTTGGCGTAAAAATCAAACTCATAAAAATTCACAATTGATAGAAGGCATTTTGTGAGTCCCACCTGGTAGGTACCAACACTAGGAAATCTGTTGATGGATACCCGGTCTAGGGGGGTAACAGACAATGAAGCAGTATTGAGGTTTAGTTTGAAGGGTGGGACACTTGTTGTATTGTAAAAACTGAGACTTTAAACTCATGTCTCAAGGTGGATGGTAGCATTTAATTTTGCATTGTTGATGTGCATGGGCTCTGTTAACTGGTCCACATCAGTTGAGCAGTGAGCTCATCCATATATCTAAGCAGTAAAAAAGCCATTATTTTTCTTTACTACTTTTACCTAGATGTTAAATTTATTAAAAGACATTGTTGAGTCACACAATTGGTCGTTAACCTGTTACTTAACAGAAGGTTAATCAAAATGTTAATGGCTGGAAAACTATAATTACACTCAGAAAATGTGTGCAGTACTAAGGCTGTATTTGCACACTACTTATTTAGGTCTGTGTTCTTCTGTATATACTTTTTTTGCATATCGTAAATCTGCACACGTAGATATTATATCTATTTTCAATGTGAAGCTCATGCTTTGTAGTCTGTAGAGCGGGACAGCTATTAAACGTACCTGTAAGTCTCAAAATAGATGTTAATGTTTATTTCGTTGTCTTTATGGGCAGCCTAAAAAATTGCACTAGTTCATATCTATATGCCATGTTAGATTGTCCTTAAATTTCTGTAATTTTTTTTGATAAGGTTCTGTTTTTTCGAGCTGTAAGCAATCTTCAATATAATTCAATTCAAAGTGTAATGATCTTTTCATCTCATCCCTTAATGTTTTTACCTTGCCTTCATTTCTTGCATTATATACTGAAGCCAACAGTTTATCATTAATTTATTCTAATCATTCAAATTGTTAGGTAAATCAAAATGATACATGGGAGTCTTTCCTGAGACCTTTGCGATTGCCTCATCCATGTATCAATGGATCAACACTACTGCGAAGGATTTATTCGTCTCATTTGGAAAAGTAAGTTGACAAAAATTTTAGGCAAATGTGAACAATAATTGGCTAAAAGCTTTGAATAATTTAAATTAAGAATAAATGTGTACATATCACTATATTTGTTGGATATTGATTGAACATTACTAAATAACAACTTATAAAACAAATAAATCAAAAACTATAAAAAAAATAGGAAGTTTATTTATGAAATTTAAGGGCTTGTTTACAATTGAAGAACAAGTAGATGATAATTTCAAGACTTTCACAATTACTTAATGTCCAAACATGACTGTAAATTTTCTGATATTTCATATTTTATTTAAAATAATCTTGAACTCATGGGGTGCAGGTATTTAAGGCAGGTGCATATTACACAATAATATGTTGAATTTATTGTCATGGTATATTGGTTTTATCAGATATGAACGAGCAAAAGGACCACCAGGGCGTGATGATGATAACGACCTGGACGACGACCCCAGGCGAGGGAGAGGCAGTGGTATGCCCAGGATTACTACTTTCGGAGGCGGTACTTATGTCTCAGGTATAATGCTCTTAAGCAACCTATATTTATATTGCGAATTTTCGGTGCTGTGGAGGTGTTGAGATCTTGAGTGAATATAACTTTTAGTTTACTCATCAGCCAACAATGTAGAGTGACAATATTCATTTGACAAGGCATGATTAAAAGTTTTATGAAACTGCAATGTAAAGTAGGTAGGGACTTGGATGTGCCACTGGCGTTGCTGACCATGAACGATGGTAATCACTTACCATCAGGTGAGCCGTATACTCGTCTTCCCACAAAGGCAATAAACAAAAGGTAAACATCAGTAATGTTACACTATAAAAGAAAGTCGTGTTAGTTACACTATTTATAACTCAAGAACCGCTGAACTGATTTGGCTGAAAATTGGTGCGGAGGCAGCTTAGAACTAGGAGAAGGACACAGAATACTTTATCCGTCTTGCAATCGTCATGTCCATAAACAAATCACAAGGCCAATCCTTAAAAGCTTATGGCCTGAATCTAGAAAATCCATGTTTTTCCCATGGTCAATGATATGTGGCATGTTCACGGTTCGGAAGGCCATCTCCGTTATTTGGTCTTGCACCTAATAATTAAACGAAAAATGTCGTCTATCACAAGGTGCTCCACTAAAAAGTGGAACCCATGCACTAAAATACATGGCCAATAAATAAAGAATCATTAAAATACTTGCTTTTTTATTTACATTATTATCTAAATAAAAAAATTGATCTTGATAAAATCAAAAGTCTGCTCATTTATTGCCTCTAGGGCGGAACAAAGTTCGCTGGGTCAGCTAGTAAATAAAGAGTTAAATAAAGAGATTAAATGTAAGTACCTACATGAATAAGATCGCTTAGTTAGTCTAAAGTCAAGGTTTCAAGATTAGGTTCCTGTTTTGTGAGAGATATAAGCTGTTTTTCACTGTATTCCCTCATGTTTCGCATTTAAGTTAAATGTGGAATGTTTAGACCCCTCAGACTTCCTTGAATGGGTTTTGTCTTGCCTTATCAAATAGTTTTGGTTTTAATCTTAATAACTATAACTAATATTATAAAGCTGAAGAGTTTGTTTGTTTGAACGCGCTAATCTCAGGAACTACTCGTCCGATTTGAAAAATTATTTCAATGTTAGATAGCCCATTTATTGACGAAGGCTATAAGCCATATTTACCATCACGCTAAGACCAATACAAACGGAGCACCAATAAAGAATGTTTCAAAATCGTTTTTTTCCCTTTTAATGTATGACAGAATTGTTCCTCTTTAAAAGATCTAAAAAAAATCCGAGACAGCATATATGTCTATGTGTTAAGGTTGGCTCATTATAACGTTTTTTATGCTAACCAAATTTGTTCTAAAATAAAGCATTATTTCTGAAGGTGTTTACTTACTGGTGGTAGGACCTCTAGTGAGTCCGCGCGGGTAGGTATCACCACCCTGCCTGTTTCTGAAGTGAAGCAGTAATGCGTTTCGGTTTGAAGGGTGGGGCAGCCGTTGTAACTATAGTGAGACCATAGAACATATATCACAAGGTGGGTGGCGCATTTACGTTGTGGATGTCTTTAGGCTCCAGTAATCACTTAACACCAGGTGGGCTGTGAGCACGTCCACCCATCGAAGCAATAAAAAAAAAAAAGTTGTTCTTATAGAGGTGATATTGAATAAATGAAGTCGCGGGTATAATTTAGCGTTATGCCAAAGTAACTATTCCACGCGGACGAAGTCGCGGGCAAAAGCTAGTCTTAATTATATTATGTTGTAACAAAATTGTGTATATGCCTACAGCATCAGGAGAGGCTCTGCGTCCGGCGCCGCGCGTGGCGGCTCCCTACGAGCGCCTGGCCCTCTCGCTGCTGTCTCCGATGCCGAACGAACAAGACTTCGCCGTCAACGTGTGCACGGTGCTGGCCGCGGACCATTCGAACCGCCTACCGCTGGGCACCACCCCGCACATACTAGACTTCCTACTGGCTCATGCCGGTGTTTACAATCATTGTGAGTATGAGATTTTGTCTTGAGGTCGTTATTTTTTATTTTTTGGTGATATTACTCTAAGGACATGCATGTGTTTAACGCGAAACATACTATAACTGGTCAAATGATCCGTTTTGAACTTTTGCATTTGTAAATCTTATTGCTTTTGCACATTTGACTTCATTACTTTTTCTTCTAAATTAATCTACAATTTTTTTTTGTTTTTTTTTTGAGTAATATTTGTCTTATACCGTTATATACTCGCTATGGTGGAAATAGGTACCAGTAAGTGTTGGTATGATAAGTGTTAATTAGATCATATTTGTATTGAACAGGACTACAAAGTCAGCTTTTAACACAATTATGTCAACAAGAGCGTTGGGATTATGTGTTTAACTACATATAAACGAAATATAATGTAAGGAAACTTACAGCGTGTCTTAGATTAGTTATTACTCAGGCCACGGATTTGTCCATTCTACTAAGCTATAAAAAAAAATTAAGGTCGCTAAGTTAATGACCAAGCACAAATTTTTACATAAATTATATTTAAGAGGAGCAAAAAAAAAAAACAATTTCTGTAACTAAATTACAATACGTGGATGCGTGGATGCAATAATATTAATGTAAAGTGAATAATTAAACATTTTGACTTCTAAACCTAACTACATAAGATACATTGAATTTTTATTATAACACGACCGGTATGGTATTACATTACCACATGGTATTACATTACTTCTATACTAATATATAAATCTGCAATGGTTTTTACGGATGTTCCGTTATAACTACTGAACAATGCATCCGATTGACTTGAAACTTGGTATCCATGTAGAAAATACATGTACTTAATGGATAGGCTAATATTTATGAGTGTTGGACTCCCTACACCAGTTGCGAGGGCGTTAATGATGAGAATCTTTGTGGGGTTTAGAAATAATAATGTTAATTTTAAATGGCCAGCGAAGCGGAGGGATACAGCTAGTTTATTATAAAACAAGCGGCCCGCTCCGGCTCCGCTCGGGTCTTTAACAAAAATTTCAACGATATTTGACGTTGTTTTATTTTTTTAAATAAAATAATACTTATTGCGGCATAACTATAATAGTTAGACATATGCTGTCGCTACACTTTTTGTAAATAATAACATATTCTGCAAAGTCGTAGTACATTATTTTATTCTATCATCAATAGTTTTCGCAGGGCACGCGATGTAAAGAATATTTTAGGTAATTTTTTTACACCTTGGGTTGCATTATTGGAGTTTTAGTAAGGATCTCTATTTTTTTTTCAAAAAAGGTTATAACCTATGTCACTCGGGAATAGTGTAGCTTTCAAACAGTGAAAGAATTTTTCAAATCGGTTCAGTGGTTTCGGAGCCTATTCAATACAAACAAATCTTTCCTCTTTATAATATTAGTATAGATAATGTTATTGTAAATTTCAACAACAGCAAGTCTGCGTGACACGATCGGAAGGTCGTACTACGAAGCCCGAGGCCGAGCCCCGGACCAGTTCTGGAGCATGCGGGCCGGGGGCGGAGGCGCCAGGGAGCTGGCCGACGAGACCAAGTTCATGCAGCCGGGCGTTGAACAACCCGAGCTGATGGTCCAGGCCTTGGCGGCCCAGAACTCGTTGAACGACTGCCTCATGACCGGCGAAGATGAGGAGGATGCCGTCGAGAAAATTGTTGAAGAGGTATGTATGGCATTCATAAGACCGGTCATCGTTCTCGGCGAGTAAATGAACCCACATTCCCAAGTAATCTCTCTCGTCAATGATTTAAGTAAATTATGTATAATCTGTGGGCTTCTTTTATGTTGTTGTTTAGCCTTAAATTAATAAAACGTAGGATATGAGATTTCCTAGCTCTTTATCACGTTATTACTTAACTATGTCTCGTATGCAGATTGTAATTTTCTAGTTATTAGTGGTACAGCGTCTTGTGGAGATCGGACGGACGGACACGGACAAGTACCATCACTCTGCCTATTTCTGCGGTGAAAGATTATTGCGTTTTGATTTGAAGAGTGGAGCCCCACAGACACAGCTCACTGAGTTTCTCGCCGGATCTTCTCAGTGGGTCGCGTTTCCGATCCGGTCGTAAATTCTGCAAAACGCGGCTCTTGCTAGTGTTCGTGTTAGCAACGTCGTCAGGTTTGAGCCCCGTGAGCTCACCTACTTGTTAGGGCTACGCTGAAATGGTCTCTCAAGGACATCAACTTAGGTAGGAAAAAATAAGTATTTGAAATCACACGGACATTATTAAAACGACAGGTCTCAAAGATGAGTATGAAGAGCAAGGCTATACAGACTGATGTTGATATAAAACGCTTTGAAGAATTCTAGCTTTTACTCTTCTTGGTTGGTATTATAATGTCTTTGCAATTAGTTACAAACACAAAAAGACACAAAGAAAGTTTTTATTTAAGATGAACACAAAATATAGTAAGAAGGAGAAAGTAAACAAGAAATATATAGTCCAATCAACATAAGCGGGTACACGAAACAAGAAGCAATTTTTTTTTTTTTTTAATAAATTTGAATTAAAAATAGTGTCAGAAAAAATGATTTTATTGAGTAAAAAGTGTGGGATGCTTTTCAGGATACTATGAAAATAACCCTTCTACTCATACTACTACTACTACTGTTCATAAAATATTTATAACTAGTGATACCATGCATTCCACGCTTTTTTTTACAATAAAATCAATTTTTCTTACCCTATTTTTAATTCCAATTTATTAAATTTTATTTTCTATTTTTTAGTTGGGTTTTCTATAAATGCGTATTTTGTTAGTTTTTTTAAACTATTATTTATTTTTCATTTTTTAGTTGAATTTCAATTTTTACAATTTTTTTTATATAATATTGAATTGTCATCCTTAATAAGTATCACAAATTTCGAGTTAATCCGACGTTTTGAAGGGGGGTCGAAATCATGTTCAAAGATTCCGTTGCATACATACGTCTGAAGCTGATAAAAGCGTATTAATAAATAAATAGATGTGAGTCAGTAGTCACTCACATCGCTTAAGGCTTGTGTGCGTTTTAGGCTCTCCAACAAGAGGCTCTAGAAGATTGGGTGGCGGAGCCGTCGGAGGAGAATCAGCTCTTCGCTCCGGAGTTGCCCGGTGGGGCCGCCTGTGTGTACACGCAGCGAGTACTGCAAGTAGCTTCCATTGTCCGCTCCTTGTCCTTCCACGAAGAGAACGTGCAGTATCTTGCCAAGAACACCACGCTAATAAGGTGAGCTCTGGTTTTTGGAACAAGTGTCGATTTTTAGACGATACTAGCTGACCCGGCAGACTTCGGAGTGCCTCAATCGATAAATAAAAGACACATCAAGGGGACACATCAAAGGAAAAACAAAATGGTTTGTTTTTATATAATTCCGAGCTTTTTTATATTTTCTCACCTTTTAAACCTTCCCTGGACTTCCACGAATAATTAGCCAAATCGGTCCAGCCGTTCTCGAGTTTTAGCGAGACGAACGAACAGTAATTCATTTTTATAAAGACGTCGTCGTGGCCTAAAGGATAAGACGTCCGGTGCATTCGTATAAAGTGATGCAACGATGTTCGAATCCCGCCAGCGGATACCAATTTTTCTAATGAAATACGTATTTAACAAATGTTCACGATTTACTTCCACGGTGAAGGAATAATATAGTGTAATAAAAATTTACCCGCAAAATTATAATTTGTGTAATTACTTGTGGTAGGACGTCTTGTGAGTTCGGTAGGGTAGGTACCACTAACCTGCTTATTTCTGCCGTGTAGTTATACGTTTCGGTTTGAAGGGTGGGGCAGCCGTTGTACTGTAAAAACGGAGACCTTAAAACTCATATCTCTAGGTAGGTCACAACATTTACGTTGTGGATGTCTATGGGCTCCGGTAACCATTTAACATCGGATGGGCCGTGAGCCCGTCCACATCTAGTAAGTAAAGTAAAGTACTAAGTAGTAAAAATAATCTAAGATTGAATGTATGATGAATCGAATTGATTTTATTGAATGTTTCACATTTCTTTTGCAGATTTCTGCTTCTTTGCGCCAACTGTTGGGTCGGCACATTGCGACAGTCCGGGCTGGACACTCTCGGTAATGTGTCCACGGAATTGATAATCAAGGTATGAAATATTTCATAATGGATTGACGTATCTATATATTAATACGGGAAACAAAAACTTTGTACCCCTTTTAACGAAAATTGCGCGGACGGAGGAGTATGAAATTTCCCACACTTATAGGGAATATAAAGGAAATTTTAATATTTTTTTTAATTATGCATAAAAAAGTATTAAATCATTAAAAAAACATTACACACACAACCATATATTTGACACACACGCGCATGCCTACCATTTGTTTATTCTCTAACTTTTCTTATTGTTTAAAGTCTGTGGTCAAATTGAGAATAGATTAAATATTGTTTGTCTATAGTGTAGTCTTGGCGAAATCTGCAATTATAGAAGTAGTCTTTGGCAATAGAATCACAATAAAGTACAAACTTATAATATCAATTAATTATAGTGAAATTTCGACGACCGGGGATCACTAATTTAATTAAAATTGTCGATTAATTCATCAGTAACCATCTTGTTTATGGACGTTTATGTTGCTTAAAGAAAATAAAACATACTCTAAATAAAATTTGGTCTTTTTCATAGTTCATTTACGATCAACGGATAGAATACCTTATAGGGTAGCTAAAATTTTTACGTATGGGGCACGGAAAAAATTACATTATTCGTATAGAAATGAAATTTATTAATTTAAGTCTTTAATCAAATTCAACGAAACGAGATGAGGTGGGATGGATTAAAATCTCAGTACAATGGTGGGCCTTTATTGGACAGTAGACATTTTCATTCGTTTTCCTACATTTGTGCACTTTTATTTTACATGTGCTAATCAGTCTATAAATGACAGTTATTACACGTTCAAAACTTGAAGGAACACTAAATTAACAAAACAAAACAATTCATACGAATACGCTCCGCGCATTCCCGCCCAAAAAGTCCGGTTATTCGATAAAATTTTTTTTTAAGAGATTTTATGACCTGGTAACTGAGACCTTTAAGTCATGTCTTATTCTAATCTATATTCTTAATTTTATGAAAAATGATATTATGGAGTGAAATGAAATGAAAATGATTAATTTGAGACATTAATCAACTGGGATGAAATTAAATGAGATGATATGAGATGAAATCTAATCTTAGTAAACGTACACATTTAAACCCGAAGAAACACTAAATAGACAAAATGAAACAAATCACACAACTTCACTCCTCGCGTTCCCGCCAAAAAGTCCTGTTATTCGATCTAGTGTCACAGGGTTGCCAATGCATAAAATAATTATTTAAAAAAATGTGTGAATTCGAATTGCGTTGTGATTTAATGTTTTTTTAATTTATTCCCTACACGCACAGGACCCGGCGACTTGTCTGATATCTAGACACGTCCTGTCTACCATACAGTCTGCGTTAGTGTCGCCGGATCGGGCCAGAGTATTGGCAGCACTCGAACTGCTCAATAAGCTTGCACAAAACGAGGCCAATGAGGACGCTTTGCTCAAAGCTTTAGAAACGAAGGTATGTTTTTTTAATTTATTGCTTAGATGAGTGGACGAGGTCACAGCCCACCTGGTATTAAGTGGTTACTGGAGCCCATAGACATCTACGACGTAAATGCGCCACCCACCTTGAGATATAAGTTCTAAGGTCTCGGTATAGTTACAACGGCTGCCTCACCTTCGAACCGAAACGCAGTACGGCTTCACGGCAGAGGGTGGTGGTACTTACCCGCGCGGAAACACCTACCTACCTCCTTCTCCTCCTCGCGTCGTTTTCCTCATTACTGAGGGTAGTGACTCCTTCGCTGCATCAGTTTCTCCCGTACGATTTCCCTCTATCTGCTGCGGTCCTTAGTTTCATGAAGGGCATTGTGGAAGTTGATATTTAGAGAAGATCGTATTTGGTCTGATCATCTCGTGGGACTGCGTCCTCTGGGACGTTTGCCCTCTACTCTGCCTACCTATCTACCTTTCCTACCTACCTACCGTCAGTGCAAAGGGTTGCACATCTAGACAGCCTTTTTTTTTTTTTTTTTTATGTTTTATTGCTTAGGTAATCGGACGAGCTCACAGCGCACCTGATGTTAAGTGGTTACTGGAGCCCATAGACAACTAAATGAGCCACCCGCCTTGAGATATAAGTTCTAAGATCTCAGTATAGTTACAACGGCTGCCCCGCCCTTCAAACCGAAACGCATTACTGCTTCACGGCAGAGGGTGGTGGTACCTACCCGCGCGGACTCGCCTACCCACCTACCACCAGTGCAAAGGGTTGCACATTCAGACAGCCTCATGTGTCATGTTTCGTCCAGGTGTACTCGGAGGTGTGCTCGCTGCTGACGCTGCGCGACATCATGGTGCTGGTGATGGCGCTGGAGTGCGTGTATGCGCTGACCGGGCTCGGCGACCGCGTGTGCGAGCACGTGGCGCGCGTGCCCGGCCTCCTGCATACGCTCGTGTCCCTCGTCACCGTCGAGGTACGTATTGCCGACTGTGTCGTTGTCAATGTCAACTGTGGGGTCACATGGACATATAAAAATAATATATTATACTATAACCATAGTATGATATAGTAGTTAGTAATAGGTAGGTTAATGTAATTGTTTAATGTATTATATTGTGATATATTTTTTTCTTCCTTACATTATAAGTTAGGTTAGTTTTCGTTATCGTGTTGTTTTGTCGTAATTGTAAGGAACGTTGTTGTACAAATTCAGCACTATGTCTTGTTTTGTGGTGCGCACATAACTTATGTTGCAAGCCAGATTTTGTTTCTGTTTACTTGTGTTTTTTATGTATCTTTTTAGCTTGTGATGTGTATTGTGAGCCTAATAAATAAATAAATATGGTAAGAATGGTCAGGCAGTATAATGATTTGGTTAAATCTCACGGTAACCTTGATATCTTTGAACCCAGACTCAGGGGATTTGCAAATGTGTGAAGGATATCCTATTTAACAATGGCTAGTTATCAATATTTTTAATTTCAATTGTGTTTTTAATAGCCAAAGCTATGCACATTAATATGGATTTGCTGAGTGCACATTGTGGCGGGTAGCCATCATACAACGCAAAATATTTGACAGATGCCTGAATCTCGCTTACGACATTTTCAAGATAAGCTTGCATATATACAAGTTCCGAACAAGAACATTCGGACCGTCGGTCTACCGAGCAAATATCAACCGCTCGGTGAAAGATCTTCCCTTTGTCGTATATCCCCAAACACATACTATTTAGATTGCAATTCAGATTAGATCTAGGTACTACTTGTACGATTTAGCTAATATGTACTGTAATGATTGTAATTTGTTTTGTGCATCAATAAAAATATAAAATAAAACATGGGAACATAGTGAACGTCCCTAACGTTAAGTCTAATATGTTTGTTCGTGTCAGCATCGTTTAGTTTGGCGTAGATCAGTGGTCTTTGAATCACCTAGTGATGTTTTTTTTCCTATCTATGCTGATGGTCTAAAGAGACCATATCAGCGTCTCGATTGCAGTAAAAGTAAGCTTTTAAGTACTTTTGATGATTCAATGAAACCGAAAAGGGAGGTTTTACGTACTTTTTTAATGTTTCATCAAAATACTTTACGACAGTTTTTTGCTATTGGTTTTTGGAACGATGCGGAGGGGTACCTTTACCTGGAAAAAACGTCCGTAACTTAAGATTTTATGTTTGTTACCTCATAACTTTTGACTGGGTGAATCGGTTTTGATGATTCTTTTTTTATTAGACAGCTGACGCTTTCCGTGTGGTCCCATTTCAATTTAGTCCAGTTCTGATAATGGTGTCCATGAGAAAACCCTATAAGCCTTAAATTTGCATTAAACACGTGCGCGACAAATAGATGAATAACTCAATATCACGCCAACCGATTTCGATGATTATTGTTTTTAGTGTATATTAATTTGTTTTGGAATATCTTTTTTTTTTTTATCAATGAAAAAATCATAATAAAAAAAACATGTGTGCAATTCACACGTGGTAGAAGTGAAACCTTCCAAAATTAAAATACAATTATCCTAAACGTCTTAAGTATATGTAAAATTTTGTCATTAGTAAATAATTGTAAGGTAGCGCCCTCTGTGAATTGATATTTTAATTTCACGTATAATCCTAAATTAAAATTCACTACAAGAGCTTTCATACACACGTTAGTATTAAAAAATCTCACAGATGGCGCTGTATTAAATAGTATGTATATTTCTGTCTCATTCTTTGCTGGCTTCATCCTACACATTTTTGTATTTGTGTCTCTTACCTGTCGTTTTTTCCGTTGCATCCGGTTTGAAATCACAACGATTCTAAATAAGTTTTCACTTCAAAAATGTATACCCGAATAATTATTTTCTTTATATCTCGAATAGAACTTAAAATTAATATAATTACAACAAAGAACTTCGTTCCTATCCGGTGTCCCACGACATCACACATCTTTTTTTTCATTCAATTATTCCCCTTGTAGGCAGATGAGCACACGGCCCACCTTATGGTGAGTGATTACTGTAATTCATGGACTTCGCAATCCCAGGGGCAAAGCCGCTGCCTACAAAGTTACACTGAATTTCGGGATTAGTTTGGGATGGTTCTTGAGTAATGTCTGTATGCTGTATAGGCCCAAAGCTACGGGCCCCGAGCATGCATACTGATGCGCGTGGTGGAGACGGTGAGCGGGCCCAGCGCGCTGGCGGCGGTGGCGGAGCGAGACGCGCAGGAGCGACAGCAAACGCAGCAGCCGCAGGTACGTGCCTCCGGGGATTGGAAACCCGATAGTTGCTCCGTTCGGGTCGTGTGAGAACTAACTGAGCTCTGTCTCTTTTCCGCTAACCAGATTTTGGTATAGATTGATTGTGATGAATGAAAACAATGACGTCATTATGCAAAATGGTGTAGTCTAGTGTAAAATTTTAATGTTTCTAGCTATTTGACTGATGCGAGAATCTCGTTAACGACATTTTCAGGATATGTGTGCATGTATACAAGCTCCGAACAACGACATTCAGACCGTCGGTTTTTTTGTTGTTGCTTAGATGGGTGGACGAGCTCACGGCCCACCTGATGTTAAGTGGTTACCGGTGCCCATAGACATCTACAACGTAAATGCAGCCG
This sequence comes from Bombyx mandarina, assembly GCF_030267445.1. Classification (NCBI taxonomy): domain Eukaryota; kingdom Metazoa; phylum Arthropoda; class Insecta; order Lepidoptera; family Bombycidae; genus Bombyx; species Bombyx mandarina. The sequence goes on from NC_143234.1 coordinate 18,553,435, forward strand.
TTTACCGAACAATAGTAGTCGTCGTGGCCTAGAGGATAAGACGTCCGGTGCGTTCGTGGTGAGCGATGCACCGGTGTTCGAATCCCGCAAGCGGGTAACAATTTTTCTAATTTAAATACGTACTCAACAAATGCTCACGATTGACTTCCACGGTGAAGGAATAATAACATCGTGTAATAAAAATGAAACCCGCAAAATTATAATTTGCGTAATTACTGGTGGTAGGACCTCTTGTGAGTCCGCGCGGGTGGGTACCACCACCCTGCCTATTTCTGCCGTGAAGCAGTAATGCGTTTCGACTTGAAGGGTGGGGCAGCCGTTGTAACTATACTGAGACCTTAGAACTCATATCTCAAGGTGTGCGGCGCATTTACGTTGTAGATGTCTATGGGTTCCAGTAAGCACTTAACACCAGGTGGGCTGTGAGCTCGTCCACACATCTAGGCAATAAAAAGAAATTTGTATTGTTGATACAAAATTTATGACACAGATAAAAAAAATGTTATATGTCATTATAGTCTATACTAATATTATAAAGAGGAAAGATTTGTTTGTTTGTTTGTTTCGAATAGGCTCCGAAACTACTGGACCGATTTGAAAAATTCTTTTTCCATTAGAAGCCGACATTGTCCCTGATGAACATAGGCTACTTTTTTTAATTTTTTTTTTTTGTTTTGTTTCATGTGTGTTTTAATGTTTCCGAAGCGAAGCGAGGGCGGGTCGCTATAATTAATAATCAAGCTCCATTAGCAAACTAAAAGCGACTAAGCCTTAAGAGAAGTCAGTGAATAATTCTGCTGTAATTTATATTGTTTTAACTTTATTTTTCTCATCGCCACCAGTGGTAAGGTAATAAGTGTAGACAAATTATTATTTTATTTGCAATAAATGCTTTCTTGTTGAAGCCAACTCCAACTACACCGAAACCAGTACAGCAACCAGAGCCAGCGCCGTCCACGACAGCAGCGCCCACCACGACCACGGTAACCACGACTCCAGCGCCATTCTCATCGATACAGCAATCTCACATGCAACAAAGAACGATACAGGTTTGGTAGACTTTTTTTTAATTCATTTATTTATATGGCCATGAGCTCGTCCACCCATTTAGATGGGTGGACGAGGCTCATGGCCCACCTGATGTTAAGTGGTTACCGGAGCCCATAGACATCTACAACGTAAATGCCGCCACCCACATTTAGATAAGAGTTTTAAGGTTTCAGTATAGTTACACTGGCTGCCCCACCCTTCAAACCGAAATGCATTACTGCTTGGCGGCAGAAATAGGCAGGGTAGTGGTACTTACCCGTGCGGACTCACAAGAAGCCCTATTGCCAGTAAAAAAATATTTTTTACTAAAAAACTACAAAAACTACTAAAATCTATATCTATACTAATATATTAATCTACAGTGGTTTTTACGGATTTTTTTTTTTTTTTTTTTATTGCCTTTGTAGGCAGACGAGCGTACGGCCCACCTGATGGTAAGTGGTCACCGTCGCTCATGGACGTCAGCAATGCCAGGGGCAGAGCCAAGCCGCTGCCTACCATAAAGTACTCTCCGTAAGCCTCGTTTGAAGAAGGACATGTCATAGCGCTCGGAAAACACCGTTGTTCCGTTATAACTACTGAACCATGCATCCGATTGACTTGAAACTTGGTATCCATGAAGAAAATACATGTACTTAATGGATGAGCTAATATTTATGAGTGTTGGACTACCTAATAATAATGACAATAAATAAAATAATGTTAATTTTAAATGCCCAACGAAGCGGGCGAGTACGACTATAGTAGAATTATTTTGTCCGTGCAGTTTGGTTTATAAAAAATCGGAGCGGTGCAGCGAATATTTCGCTCTCTCTTCCACTCACGAGCCTTATGGACGGGCATAGTGATGCGCATTATTGTTGTCGATAAGCGTTATCGATAGTGTATTTAGTTTTTGTCATGTGGGCTAGTGATAGAAATGAAAGAAAAAATCACTAATCGAACACTTACACCACATATCGCCGCAGCAAGATAACGAGCACGGCAGAAATTAACACTGTAACTTTTCGGGATCTATTCTCATTTCAGTGACAACTTTTAACACATTGTTGATAATAAGACGTGCTTGTGCTGGTATATTTTTGCCAACAAGCAAAATATTTGAATAAATTCTGCCGTTTTGGTACAAAACAAAGGAGTAGCCATTGTGTCACTAAAGAAATTCAGAGACCGAATGCACAAAATCACATTTCTCTTCGACGTATGTACTATAATGTGCAGGTAGGTACACTCATAACATAACAATGTTTCACCACCATTCGTATACCACTCCGTCGTCGTGTACCTGCTTTCGATGACTCATTTGTTTTTATCGATAATGGCGTTGCGCCCGCGCAACATGCTCACCGCCCTAGCCGGGCTATGTTTTATGACCCAAACTGCACGGATAAAATAATTCTAGTATAGTATATTTCTAAAAATACAAAATTGATAGTAATTTTGTGACGTGACAATAGGAAAATGAAAATTTCGCTCAAGCATGGCTGCGCTCGAGCTACGAGCCGCTGCCACTGAACGACAACAGCAGCTGCGAGGCAGCTGAGGTGTACCGGCAGTACCTGGCCTGCTGCACCAAGCTCGGCAGGAAGGGAGTCATCGCGCCCGGACACTTCCCCAGACTAGTCAGGTACCGCCCCGCCTCACTCCATTTCACCCCGCAATGTCGACTAATATACGATACAGGGTGTTACTTTTAATCAAAACTATCGACCGACTTAAAGTTCCACTTGTGGCGGTAGCTAGCACAGAAAACCAGATATTTGACAGATGCGAAATTTGTTTGAGAACAAAAAAAAGTGTGTCATTCGGGGACTGCCGCGGTAAAGCTATTGCATAGCATTTTTTATCAACTCATGCAATTATAATTAGACAGTAATAATTTAATATTAAAACAATAATAAAATAAGCGCGCTATATTTATAAACATTAAGAAAAGCAAAACATTAATTGTTCCCTACACACTCATAAGCAAGACCGCGCGAAAGAGAGATGGGCAGACTTTTCATGATGCGCATGCAGTACGACGTTACACCGCGTGCTTATTCACAAGCGCAACGTGTGAATGTATTGAACGCGAGCTACATGGCAGGCGGAGTGGAGGGTGTTAGGTTTTATTTTCGTTACGGAATTTCTTGATTCGGTCGGCGCGCTTAAAGCCCGCGATAAAAACTATGCAATAGCTTAATAACCATTGAAATTTAACTACGAATTTCTATATCATCTATGACTGGATGAACTTTAGATCTGAGCGAAAGATACCGTAACTGGATTTAAGGATCGGTGGTGTGATTGCAGGACTGTATTCGGCGGGACGGTCGGCCCCAACCCGGTGACGGCGGCCTCGGGCGAGTCGCAACAAGCCTACATCGGGATCCGGGCTAGGAACCCGCAGAACAGGACCAACACCACTGCAGGTAAATTATATGTAATGTATGTAACATTTATCATATATCACAAAAAAAATTACAAATCTATCTATTCAAACAAAAAGTATGATTTTTTGTTATAATTCTACATATATATGTATGTATTTGTGACAAAAATCATACCCTCAAAATTAAATTAAATAATTAAATTTGGGTAATTACTGGTAAGATGTCTTGTGAGCCCGCACGAGTAAGTACCACCACCCTGCTTATTTCTGTCGTGAAGCAGCAACACGTTTCGGTGTGACACTTGAGGTATTTCTTATTTTCAAGTACGTAGCCCGTATTATCTAAAAGGCTACCACGATAAAAAAAATTAAGCTATAGTTGTTGCAAGCTACGACAGCGCAAAAATTAAGCTATAGTTGTTGCAAGCTACGACAGCGCAAAAATTAGACTATAGTTGTTGCAAGCCACGACAGCGCAAAAATTAAGCTATAGTTGTTGCAAGCTACGACAGCGCAAAAATTAAGCTATAGTTGTTGCAAGCTACGACAGCGCAAAAATTAAGCTGAAGTTGTTGCAAGCTACGACAGCGCAAAAATTAAGCTATAGTTGTTGCAAGCTACGACAGCGCAAAAATTAAGCTATAGTTGTTGCAAGCTACGACAGCGCAAAAATTAGACTATAGTTGTTGCAAGCCACGACAGCGCAAAAATTAAGCTATAGTTGTTGCAAGCTACGACAGCGCAAAAATTAAGCTATAGTTGTTGCAAGCTACGACAGCGCAAAAATTAAGCTGAAGTTGTTGCAAGCTACGACAGCGCAAAAATTAAGCTATAGTTGTTGCAAGCTACGACAGCGCAAAAATTAAGCTATAGTTGTTGCAAGCTACGACAGCGCAAAAATTAAGCTGTAGTTGTTGCAAGCTACGACAGCGCAAAAATTAAGCTATAGTTGTTGCAAGCTACGACAGCGCAAAAATTAAGCTATAGTTGTTGCAAGCTACGACAGCGCAAAAATTAAGCTATAGTTGTTGCAAGCTACGACAGAGCGCCGCCCTTAGTTGTGTGAGTGACCAATCTGTATACGCATCAATGTAGGCTATGTGTAGCTAATGTAGCAGCAGACCAGTGACCTTTCCGTCGGGTGCACACACTAACGAAAATGCGTATTTACAATTACAACTACATATAAAGGCCACGTACGTAGTTTGCAACAACTATAACGGTTTATTTACATGACAAAAAAATATTGGAGCGATAATAGTTATGAAGCTTGTAACTTAATTTTATTTTGGTGTAGTTGTAAAAGTAGTAAACACTGATGAAAATATTAAAACTTCAACACACACTTTCGCTCCGGAATGAGGAAGATACAGTTTGGCACATATAAGTTCCGCAATGGACACTAAATTGTTCGAAATTGTTTCACGAAAGTCGTACGATGTTTGAGTCTACATATAGATTGAAGGAACTCGCCACTAAGTTGTATAAACCTTCCAGGACCGTCGTCGCCCATACTCAAGGCTCAGTTGACGAACAAGGCCGCTGTGGAAGTGAAGCCGGCTGTCACGCAGGCTGCGCAGGTATCGAGATGTGAATTTTATATTTATTTAATTGAATATGCAATTTCGAAAAGAGCAAATCTCTGAAAATGTAAAATGTTCAGGAAATGAAAAGGCAGTGTAAAATTTAAAATATTAACTTTTGAGATATATTTTAGTGTTAATTAGCAATTGAAAATTACTTGAATTATTATAAAATGGGTGTAGGTAAGCCTCAAAAGTACATGTATATGAAAAAAAACGTATTTGACAAAATATGCGACATGTGCCCTTTTCGAAATTGCATATTCAATTATTATAACGTTTTTATGAATGTTTGATAACAATAAAGACAAAAAGTACCGCAATTCATTGTATTTCAAACGTTGTATCAAATAATGTTAAGTAAAAATCTAAATCTGGCAACTTCTGAATTCTTCCGAAAAATCTGCAGTTCTATCTTCTAAATCTTCTAAATTTGAATTGTCATACTAAAACATTTTAATTAGTCACCTCTTTTTTTCTATTTTAAACTAACCATCGTTTTTTTTTCTTTAAAATCTATTATTTAGTCCCAACAGTTGCCAGTGTATCCTCATCTGTCACAGGCGCTGGAATCGAATCCCTCCAACACGACCCTCATCAAGCACTTGCTCGCTCATAAAGTAAGCCCCGCTACATCGCAACCGCAAGTAAGTGCATCACTAACAACACTAATATTTGTAAAATGCTCTTTTGGTAAATTGTAGTAATAGAAATCAATAAAATCGTCGGGAACACATCTGCTTGATGAACTTCAGCAAAACGAACACAAAGCTCTAATGTTGCCAACTTAAAAATGATAATTTTCACTGATATTGTATTCATATTATATTGAATTAATATTTTAACATGTTGACTGCCATGTAGGTCACCAGTGTCCTACGTGGCGTACTGAAGTAATTATGTGGATTTCTCTTTTCGATCTTTATGCTAAGGCGCCGGAATATCTAGTAGCCTCTATGAAATATGAATCCGAAGGTACTGGCAATGAATTTATTTTTAAGAGACTTGAATGACTAAAACATATATTAACAAACAAAAGTCATAGTTAGGCAATCTAGGCGCTTAGTAAAAAAATCGACATAATTAATTTAGTACGCCATGTATGGCACCGGTGACCTACACGACGGTCAACGTGTTAAAATACATAATATGAATTTAATGTCAGTGAAAATTATTATTTTTAAGTTGGCAACATTAGTACTTTGTGTTCGTTTTGCTGAAGTTCATCAAGCAGATGTTGTATTCCCGACGATTTTATTGACTTATATTTTCCTACCATAGAAAAAAAAACATGACCTGATTATTAAAAAAAAATTAACTTTTAAAAAAATATTAATATTTTAGTTTAAATACTATCAAAAGCAGGGGTTTCACCACGAACAAGGTCCGAGGTATAAAATATTGATACAATTATAAACTAAAAATGCATGAATGTGTTTTGATCTAAACCGTTAATAAAAAATATCAAATATTAAAAAAAAACAAAGAAAACTGCAGAATAAAGAAAAAAAACATTTTTAAATGTAATTATTGCCAACTCTCAGGTATTTAAAGAAAATCCTAGGAAATTGAATGTAATATGTAGTTAATAAAAATATTATTTCCGAAAAGTTAGTGTCGTTGCTAGGTACTACTTAATGAATTTAGTTAAAGCATGCTTTGAAACAATAATAATTCGATTTGATGTTCAAAGTTTCGTAGTGGCTGCCAATGTAGAAAATAGCATGCAAATAAAATCGAGTAGAAACTAACTAAAAATTGAGTATAACTACACACACTACACAAAGCATGTATTTAATGAAAGCTTTTTTGAAAAAGCATGTTGAAGTTTTTTTGTGTTATTTTGTTATCTCAATTAGGTTCGTTGAATAAAATAGTTGCCGTTGGACGTAGTTGAATAAATTATACGTATTATGGAGTTAAAAGAAAGTATTATCGTATTTTGATAATTCACAAATACATTTCCAAGTTAAGTTTTATTTTCAATGTTTAAAATACTTGAGAATTTTCGTGATCTCGAACGACTGATGCGACATGTGTTACAATATATTTAGGATATTATGTAAATTTACTTTCTTATGTATATAACGATAAAGAAGATAAAAATATATATATGAACCATAAAACATCTTATAGAGAAAAATATAAAGCATCCTCTCTGATGTTCTATTTAATGTAAATTTTTAAAATCACAATATTTAGAAACGATTTAAATATCTCTATTCAAATGGTTTGTAAGTTATATATTTGATGTTAGGTGGCGCAAAGGCAGCAGAATCAGCAACGCGTTCCGTCAACTTCAACAGTGGTAGTACAATCCAACCAGGTATATATATTATGTTTTTTGTTTTATACATAACATTTATACATTATATATACAAATTATTATATAACACATTATTATATAACACATTATTATATAACACATTATATCGAAGTTATTCCAATTATTTAAAGATCCATACATAATTAATTGCATGTAAAAAGAAAAGAAAAACCGTATGTAAAATTATAAATAAAACTGATTTCAATATTTAGTTTACTCTGTGGAAGTTCGAGCAAGTTTGTACCTTGCCACAAAACTGGGAAAATTTTCAAGGATTTTTCTTAATGAATCTGGCAACATTTTAATTTTTTTAAAGAAATCTTGAAACAATTTTTTTTATGAATGTTACTTGCTCGAAATATTATTAAATTAAAATTTTAATATTCATGGAAACGGAAACAGACATCATATTGACTAATGAATAGATCATCGTGTAATAAAAATCAAACGCGCAAAATTATCATTTGAGTAATGACTGGTGGTAGGACCTCTTGTGAGTCAGCACGGGTAGGTAGCACCACCTTGCCTATTTCTGCCGTGAAGCAGTAATGCGTTTGGGCTTGAAGGGTGGGGCAGCCGTTGTACTGTTAAAAGTGAGACCTTACAACTCATGTCTCAAGGTAGGTGGCGGCATTTACGTTGTAAATGTCTATAGGCTCCAGTAACCACTTAAAACCAGGTGAACCCACCATCTCATAACCATGAGATCGTCCACCCATCTAAGCAATAAAAAAATCTAAGCGTGTGTCTATTTTAGGCCATGGACGTAGACCCAGAATCATTGATTAAGTGCACCACAATAATAACGCCGGGTGGAGTTGCCAATACGACGCCCTCGACGCAAAGCGAGAAGGTAAATATATTAATATATCGATATGAATGTAGAAGGATATAGAAGAAGAGGTAGACCTAAGAAGAAATGGATGGATTGCGTGAAAGACGATATGTGTAAGAGGGAAGTGAGCGAAGAAATGGTAAATGATAGAGGAGTATGGAAGCATAAAAACGTGTTGTGTCGACCCCAGGTGACTGGGGGATTTTATTAAATCTATGGCAATCTCGTGTTTCGTCTCATTTGGGGCGCTTTTTTGCAACCGAATCTGTTTTGTGTTGCCGTTAAATTCAAAGCACTGTGTGCGTGCGTGTTTGCGTGTGTGCGTGCGTGCGTGCGTGTTACATGTCTTATTTGTTGAAACATTTTTTGTTTTTAAATTAGTGTTTATAATTTTAGGTCATAATCAGTACTCAAGAGGATATATTGGGTAAGTTATATTGTTTTTAGTATATAAAATTATTCGTATTTATACTATGATTTTGTTGGGATTCTTCCGTTTTCAGTGCCCAAAGAAGAACCGGTTCAAATTCAAATCGACGATCAAACCCAGTTTACTATTGTGAGTGCGATCTTGTGTTTATTTATTCGACATTTATTTTTTTCGAAATATTGTTTCCTCAATCGAATGTATATAAACACTATTGGTTATCGGGCTCTTAACAGAATTTTTACATTTTGTGAGTTTTCAATATTTGGTGGTCTGAAGACTGGGTAGAATGTTAGGAGCAGAAAAAATTGTCTTGGTTTTTGTGAGTTACCAGTAAAACTCCATGACTCTCCCCGACAATATTATACAGTTTTTTTATTGGTTAGATGGGTGGAGGAGCTCACAGCCCATCCGGTGCTAAGTGGTTACCGGAGCCCATAGACATCTACAATGTAAATGCGCCACCCACATTGAGATATAAGTTCTAAGGTTTCAGTATAGTTACAACGGCTGCCCCACCCTTCAAACCGAAACGCATTACTACTTCATGGCAAAAATAGGCAGGGCGGTGGTACCTACCCGCGCGGACTCACAAGAGGTCCTACCACCAGTAATTAGTATACTTATATTACATCTTACGTATCGAGAACTCATTATATGTGAAAATAATAGTAAGGACCCGTTAAATTATTATAGTATTTGAATAATATATACTTAACTACGAAATTTTAAAACAATAATTTTTGTTTGTTATGAAAATTGTGTATGTATACATGTTTCTTTAGTTAATGTTTAAAGGAAATTTATTCTAAACGTTTCTGACTCTAGAAGACGACACAAAACAAAATGTTAGCAGATCTACTCGAGAAGAAGTCGAATCCTCCCGTACAAGTCGTACAGATGGCGCCCCAGCTCAACGCTCCGACCATCCAAATAACGGAGACCGGTCAGATAGTTCAAGTGAAATCCGATTCGACGCCGCTGATACAGATATCCGACTCGGCCCTCGTCGGCGGTCAATATTTCCAGATAAAAAACGACCACGGCCAGCTGATACACATAAAAAACGAACAAGGTCAGATCGTTCAACTGAAGAGTGACCAGATACAGCCTCTATTGCAGTTCAAGAGCGAACAGGGACAGATCGTTCAGGTGAAGAGCGAGTCCGTGACGCAGCCGGGGGTGGTTCAGTTGAAGGAGAAGGACGCGCTGGATTTGGTGGTCACGGATCACTCGTACACCGAGCCGCCATCGAAGAAGATCAAAGTCGAGGAGGTTTGTAAGGGTCGTGGCACACTGCAACCCCACTTCGAAAAAGCTGCACGACACGAGAACTCTCTCATCGTGGCCGCTAGTTTCCCGATCCAGCGGACAGAATGGAAAGCAGTCGACGTCGCCCAAAACACGTCATTTCGGATCCTCCCGATCCACTAACGATGCTTTTAGGTACCTCAAGCACCGGTCATCGTTCTCTTCGAACCCGACGCTTGCGACGAAGGGCTGAACGAGTAAATTAACCCACAGACACAGCCCACTGAGTTTCTCGCCTGATCTTCTCAGTGGGTCGCGTTTCCGATCCGGTGGTAGATTCTGTGAAGCACGGCTCTTGCTAGGGTTCGTGTTAGCAACGACGTCAGGTTTGAGCTCCGTGAGCTCACCTACTAGTTAAGGTTACGCTGAAATAGTCTCTCAAGACTATCAGCTTCGGTAGGAATAAAAAGGCACACTGCAAGCACGGCAACGGCACTGCTCCAATTCCAGCGATTAGTTTGTCATTTGAATTTGACCCTTAAATCGTAAGAAAGAAAGAAAGAAATCATTTATTCGCTAAGCATAGTGAAAATGAGTCATTACATAAGTTAAAAGCAGCGTGTGTGCTTTGTAATTATTTGACATGCGAATTTTAGTGCAGTGCAAGATATTATGATATTATGTAATTTACCATTCATTCATCGATAATTCAACTAATAATAAAAAAATCCATTTATTTTCCATGTCGTCCCTAAGAAAATCACTATCACAAAAAATGTGATAATTATTTTCACTAATAAGATTATCTTTTAGTTTAATTATATTGTGCTTGTTGGCAAAAACATACCAGCACAAGTATGTGTTATTATCAACAATGTGCTAAAATTTTTCACTGAAATGAGAATAAGTCCCGAAAAGTTACAAAGTGTTAATATCTGCCGTTCTCGTTAACTTGCTGCGGCGATATGTGGTGTAAGTGTTCGATTAGTGATTTTTTCTTCCATTTTTATCACTAACCCACAAAACGACAGAACTAAATACACGATCGACAACGCTTTACCGGTAGGCACTATCGATAACGCTATTACGGTAGGCAGCGGCTTGGCTCTGCCCCTGGCATTGCTGAAGTCCATGGGCGACGGTAACCACTCACCATCAGGTGGGCCGTATGCTCGTCTGCCTACAAGGGCAATAAAAAAAAAGAAAAAAAAAACGCAACAATAATGCGCATCACTATGCCCGTCCATAAGGCTCGTGAGTGGAAGAGAGAGCGAAATACTCGCTTCACCGCTCCGATTATTTATGACCTAAACTGCACGGACAAAATAATTCTACTATAGGTCTCTTAATTTGAATGTCGTATAATATGTTTCATAAAGTCAGTATAAAAAGCAGCTAGCGGTACCCAAAATTTAATACAGAGCTGTGCCGTTACCTAGCCGATACAGTGTGCCATAACCTTAAAGTGATCCAATTGTGCTGATGTAAAATTTAGCTATGATTTAACTCTTAAACTCGATTGGTGTATATTAATTTGGCAGTTTTTTTTTATACTATTCGAATGTTAATGTATTCTTTAACAGACAAGCGTCCGACAAGAATCCGTCTCGAAAACGGCGGCAAATTTGTATGCGGCACTCGCGGCATCCGCTTTAGAAGACGAAGACGATTTGGTATGTTAAGATAACGACTGTTTCATATAGCAATCAAAGCTGTTTGCGTGGATCTATAGGTTTCTTATGACGACGCTTGTAGCTGAAAATAGGTATTGTACTTTTTGACGAAGCATGTTGCTGATAACTCTGTTTCTATAATCTGACGAAGCGTGTTGCGGATAATAGGCAAACGTGACTAAGCGACAATGCGTGAACCTTACAGTAGACTAATTTAAAGTTGAAATACCTGAAAAAAAATCTATTTTACGAATCTAGCTGTAGGATTGGAATTATTTTAATAGACCTAGAAATATATTTTTTTGCGCATCGATTATGGTTATTGTCTATCATTTATGTACAAAGCAGTTATTGTCGCTTAGTCACGTTTGCCTTTCAAGCGTCGATATGTACTTTTAATAATTGAATAAAATCTATTTTCAATCAAAAGTAAATCAATTAAAAGTGTCCTTCTTCAAACGTACCGTATCGTACCGAATCCGTCGCTTGCGACGAAGGGCTCGACGAGCGAATTAACCCATAGACACAGGCCACTGAGTTTCTCGCCGGATCTTCTCAGTGGGTCGCGTTTCCTATCCGGTGGTAGATTCTGCGAAGCACTGCTCTTGCTAGGGATCGTGTTAGCAACATTCCCGATTTGAGACGTTAAGGCGAACCTGAAATAGCCTCTCAAGGCTATCAGCATAGGTAGGGAAAAAAATATGATATTTTCTAAGCGATTTTTAATCAATTAAAAAAGCAAAGATCATTTAATTTGAAACGTTGTAACTTCATTTTACATCAGTTGTTCGTGTGTCGTTGTTACTTTGAAAATTTACCAATTCTTATAATATTATTGGCGTGCATCTTTACATGTCTGAACTTTAGCGACCTCATCGATTGATGGTGGCGGGAATGCGGACTAAGGTTTCTGTATGTCTTTTATTTTATTTAATCTCTCACGGGTGCTGGAGCGTTTTAGTAGTCCCGCTTGGGTAGGTATCGCCATCTCGCTCGTTTCTGTCACGAAGCAGTCAGCGTTTCAGTTGGAAGGGTTGGCCCCGTAATAGGGAGACACTTGACTCTATTTTTTATTGGTGGTAAGACGTCTTGTGAGTCCGCATGGGTAGGTACCACCGCCCTGGCTATTTCTGCCGTGAAGCACTAATGCGTTTCGGTTTGAAGGTTGGGGCAGCCGTTGTAAATGTACTGAGACCTTAGAACTTATATCTCAAGGTGGGTGGCGCTTTTACGTCGTAGATGTCTATGGGTTCCGGTTACCACTAAAACACCAGGTGGGCTGTGAGCTCGTCCGCCCAACTAAGCAATAAAAAAAAAAACTTCGATCTCATGTGTCAAAGTTGGTGGCCATATTCACGTTCTGATGTCTCTGAGTTCTTATATTTACTTAACATCGGATGGGCCTTGAACTCGTTTACCCATGTATGGAGGAATTAAAAGCTCTACATAAAGGTTAGGATATTGGTCTCCAAATTGGTACAGTCCGGTCATGACTTAATTCAGCATATCGTCGTTGTCAAACCAAAATCTGCTATGAGCAAAAACTTTTGAATTAACGAGTAAAAACATTTTCGTATAAAATTTTATATGAAGGGGAATTTTTAAGAACTATATCAAATGAAAGCTATAGATAAATATTAAAGCTAATAGACACGTAACAGTTTTTTTTATACGGTAGATAGGGCTGTGAACTATACGAAAAGTTAAAAAAGTAAAAAAATCTCAAAAAGTGCACATAGCAGATTTTGGTTTGACAACGACGAAATCCAGCATACATGAGTGCACAGTACCATCTAGAGCAAGGGTCGGCAACCTGTTTGTCCTTAAGGACGCAAAACTAAATTTGAAAATCACCGAGGGCCCATATTTTATAGAGCAAGAGCCCACGACAGCCAGACCTTCGTTATTTTATAAAAGCTGAAAATTTCTCTGTATGTCTCCAACACAGGTAAGAACAACCGGCGATTATAGAGTTTCGATTGTGGTTACTTGGGCAGGTAACAGGCAGTAAAGGTATATAAAATAGTACCTTAAATTCGTTAAAGTATAAAGGTTTTTTTTTTAATATTTACTCCAGAATAACCTTATAAATCACGATATCCGTTGCCGGACACTTTTTCCAGTTGTTACCCCCTGCCAGACACCCCTAAACTTTAATAAATTTTAATTATACTTTCGTTATACTATAAAAGCTAAATTTTATATATGTTACTTAGGGACTTATAAAAATATGTTACCCCAATAGCCGGACAGTTTTAATGGTTCTTACATCTTGCCAGACACATTGAGAGCCCGCTGTAGGTGCGAGCGCGAGGTAGCAACTGTTCAAGCGGGTGTGAGCGAGATAGAGTGCTTAGTCTATTGTGATCTTTTACTGCACATCAGCTGTCGTTTATAGGATTTATCCGTTCTAAGCAGTGATATCGAGGCGCTACCCGGCATGGGAAGCTCTGTCATTCTGGCGGGCGACCTAAATTGTAAACACATCAGGTGGAACTCACTCAACAACTGTCCTGGTGAAGCTTGAAAGGCCTCCGGGCCACCAGTAATCTTTCAATCATAAAAAAAAAGGATTTATCCTGCGTTCTTCAGGAAAGGAAAATTAAAACCATACAAAACATTTAAAAAATATCCAGAGTACCAGGAAGCTTTCAAAAATTTCCGTAACAGCGAATCAATTGAAAATTTAGATCAACAACAAAACATCTATAATAGAGGTCTATATGCAATGCTTACAATGTCCGTAATGTAATTGATATTGATATTGATGCTGCTCGACTTCAATTATTCATCGACTCCTATACAGTCTCTAATATAAACGAAGCTTTTGACCGAAAGAAATTGCGAAATTTTGACGTCAGCAATCTACCACCTTGTAAAAGCGAGCTATTGCAGCAATTTTTGCGATCAAATTCTGTATATACCATTTGGAATAATGCTCATCTAAAAAATCCAACCTCATATGGAACCGGATAATGATGACAGGGTATTGAAAGATGACAAACACCAAAATCTACTACCGAGTTATGCTAGAGATTCGCTCAAAACTCAATCAGGTATGTAATTATTATGACAAATTATTGTACATATTTTTTTTATTATTCAAATTCTATAATTTTTCTTAATTTTTTACAGAAACTGATGAATAAGGCGATATTGATATCGCCTTATTCATCAGTTCAATATCGACGACAATGAGGAAAATTATAAGAACGATTAAATATTTTTCTTTGACATGTAATATTTTGTTTGTACTTTATAATATTAAAATAACATTTTTTATTTTCTATAATATTGCTATGAACGTAATAAAATATTTTTTTATTGGATATCTTAAAAGATCACAATAGACTAAGCACTCTATCTCGCTCACACCCGCTTGAACAGTTGCTACCTCGCGCTCGCACCTACAGCGGGCTCTCAATGTGTCTGGCAAGATGTAAGAACCATTAAAACTGTCCGGCTATTGGGGTAACATATTTTTATAAGTCCCTAAGTAACATATATAAAATTTAGCTTTTATAGTATAACTTTTTTTTTTTTTTTTTTTCCTACCTATGCTGATAGCCTTGAGAGGCTATTTCAGCTTCGCCCTAACGTTAGTAGGTGAGCTCGCGGGGCTCAACCGGAGAGTTGCTAACACTGACCCTAGCAAGAGCAGTGCTTCGCAGAATCTACCACCGGATCGGAAACGCGACCCACTGAGAAGATCCGGCGAGAAACTCAGTGGGCTGTGTCTATGGGTTAGTTCGCTCGTCGAACCCTTCGTCGCAAGCGACGGGTTCGACGAGGACGGTGACCGGTGCTTGTGGTGCCTAAAAGCACCGTTAATGGATCAGGAGGATCCGTAATGACGTGCTTTGGGCGACGTCGACGGTTTACCATTCGGTCTACTGGGTCGGGTATGTAATTTCCAGCGGCTACGATGAGAGGGTTCTCATGTCGTGCCGCCTTCTCAAAATGGCGCAGCGATGCCGACTGTAGATACTTACTAAGGGAGTCGAGCTCCAGGTCGTCGTGGAGATCCACATTCCTAAGGAACCAAGGCGCTCCGACGGCTATCCTGCAGAATCGTGATTGAATAACCTGAAGGGATTTCAAGTTGGTGCGGGCTGCGTGAGCGAACACTACGCTTGCATACGTCATGACGGGGCGTATACAAGTTTTGTAGAGAGTTACCTTATTACGGAGGGACAGTTTGCTTCGACTACAAAGCATTGGATAGAGTCGTCCTAGAATAAACGCGGCGCGGTCGCGTACCGTTTTTATATGGGGACGGAATGTCATCCCTCTGTCGAGGGTGACGCCTAGATATTTGACCTTCGAGACCCACGGAATGGGCTGGCCAAAGAGAGTGATGGGACTAACGGCGGAGGTGTTTGCGCGCCTACTACGGAGTGGGATGCTCGAAGTGATGTTCGGAGGGCGACCCCTTTTGAAGAGCACCGCTGCGCTTTTCGTGGGGTTGATGTCTATTCGCCACTTCCGGAACCACTGTCCCAGGGTGGCTACTGCGATCTGGAGTCGCCGATGAAGCAGCGACATCTTCCTACACGAGTAGTAGATAGCCGTGTCATCGGCGAAGAGCGCTAGATGGGTCTCCGGAGACCGGGGTATATCATTGATATACAAACTAAATAATAACGGGGAGAGCGCGGAGCCTTGCGGGACTCCGGCGGTCAGTTGACGGGGACGAGAACGAGTTCCCTCTACTCGATATCGAAACGAACGGTTCGACAAGAAGTCTCGTATGATGAGCACGAGTCTGTCTGGCACTCCCATGTTGTACAGTTTATAAATTAAACCGTTGTGCCAGACTTTGTCGAACGCCTTCGCGATGTCGAAGAAGAGGGCGCCGGTCGGGATTTGTTTACGCCTATTTAGTCCTATCAGAATGTGCTCCGTGAGGCGGTGCACTTGTTGTACGCACGAGTGTTTTGAGCGGAATCCGAACTGTTCGTCAATGAGAATTTTGTTCGCGGTAACAAAATCCCAGAGGCGTTTCCTAAGGAGCCGTTCGTAAATTTTTCCTATCGTCGAGAGGAGACTAATCGGACGGTAACTAGAAGTTTCGTTTGTCGGTTTGCCCGGCTTATGTATACCGATAACGTCCGCTTCTTTCCACACCGCGGGAAAGATGCAGTGCGTCATAGCGGCATTTAAAATTGTAGCCAACATTGCTATCAGTTGGACTGGCAAAAATTTTAGCGCGCGGTTGTGGATGCCGTCGGAGCCGGGTGCCTTCCTAGGTTGGAGGTTGTGGATCGCGTCTCTAACTTCGTCAGTGGTAATGGGGGGTATAGTATAACGAAAGTATAATTAAAATTTATTAAAGTTTAGGGGTGTCTGGCAGGGGGTAGCAACTGGAAAAAGTGTCCGGCAACGGATATCATGATTTCTAAAGATATTCTGGAGTAAATATTAAAAAAAAAAACCTTTATACTTTAACGAATTTAAGGTACTATTTTATATACCTTTACTGCCTGTTACCTGCCCAAGTAACCACAATCGAAACTCTATAATCGCGGGTCGTTCTTACCTGTGTTGGAGACATACACAGAGAAACTTTCAGCTTTTATAAAATAACGAAGGTCTGGCTGTCGCGGGCTCTTGGGCTATTACAGATAATCAACAGGTATCAGGTATCATCAATAGGCATTAAAAAAAACAGATTTTTTATAACTTTATTTTGTTGGTGTCATACATAATGATACATATAATTCAGTTGTGAAACTTGGGTGTCCATATTTTCAGCTAATTTCTTATAATTGGGGATATATTTAGAATTCCCGGGCCTTAAACTATTATCTAAATGTGAGTCATTAAGCTTTGTTCGGTATTGAAAGAAAATAATTATTTCGGATTACTTGGTAGTTTTAAATGCACGGTCTACGCGTGGTCTATTCGAAATACGATCACACACTAACAAAAAATACGCGCGTGTTATTAGATACGCTCAAGGTTAGCAAACTGCTAATCTATGCACAATCCTAAACTCAACTGACTACTTGCTGTATATCGCCGTTTGACAAGAGTAAGTAAATCGCTCTGGCTGTCATACATTTACATTAGTCCAGCGAGGGCGCATTAAAAATCGATCGGGGGCGCCGCGTTGCCGACCCCTGATCTAGAGTTTCTAGAGAGTTCGCTGACCGAGAGGAGAGCCGTGAACCCGCAATGTACTACGAAGACAGTCGTCCCGCGATTTCTCGATTTCGATTCACATCAGCTGCGATTTTTGTTTACAAAAACGAAGGGTGAATTTTCAATACACTTTTTAATACGTGTCATGTTTGAAACAGCTACCACCGAAACAAGAGGCAATGGATGTGATCCAACCGCCGGTGTTGGTCGCGGGCACGGCCGATAACCCGTCCGTCATAATTCAAGAACCAATACTGCAGGTGAGTACTGCTAGATTTTTTATACCTTTTACTAACTTATACCCGCGACTTCGTCCGCGTGGAATAGTTACTTTGGCATAACGCAAAATTTTACCCGCCTCTTCATTTACGTAGAAAGTGAAAATATTTTTGAATAACAGAATGTTAGATCTTTTAAAGGGGAACAATTCTCTCATACATTACTTTAGCGAAACTTTAATCGCTTCCGCAGCGCACGCAGTGGAAGCTCTCAAAAGGGATTAAAGCCCCGATTTTGAAACATTGTTTATTGGTGCTCCGCTTGCATTGGTCTTAGCGTGATGTTATATAGCCTATAGCCTTCCTCGATAAATGGGCTATCTAACACTGAAAGATATTTTAAAATCGGACCAGTAGTTCCTGAGATTAGCGCGTTTAAACAAACAAATTCTTCAGCTTTATAATAATACTAGCTGATCCGGCAGACTTCGTAGTGCCTCAATCGATAAATAAAAAACCTAAACTTTTGTATAAAATAAACTTAAAACAAACAAAAAGAATCCTTCCGACCGGGGACACATCAAAGGAAAAACAAAATTGTTATTTTTATTGAATTCCGAGCATTTTCATATTTTTTTACCTTTTAAACCTTCTCTGGACTTCCACAAATAAAATTCAAGACCAAAATTAGCCAAATCGGTCCAGCCGTTCTCGAGTTTTAGCGAAACTAACGAACAGCAATTCATTTTTATATATATAGAAGAAGAAGATTATAGATAGTATAGATATGTATTTAGTTTCTTATATCAGGTACTCACAAAATGCCCTACCACCATCACTAGTACCTAATTACGATTTTTTTTGTTGGTTCCTTTAATAATGTATTGTTAATAGTACACTGCAACACACCTGCTGTATCTTTATCTTTTCCAGAATTTTTGTAAATAAAAGAGTTGTCTGAAAGTAATGTAAGACCGACTATTTATTATACAAATACATGTGCCTGTTGATTGTTATACTCTCTTTGATGATTGAAAGAGCTCACGGCCCTCTCGATGTTAAACTCTTATCGGAGCCCATAGACATCACCACTTTTAGGTCCTAAGCCTCAGTTTTATTTTGTAACGGCTATTCAGTCAGCAAAAATAGACACGTAATTGGTTCGTACCCCTTACGTGCTCAGGAGATGTCTTCCCTCCTTCCTCAGTCGCATTCCTCATGTCTGAGGGTCGTGACCGTCTCCTCCCATTATCCTTCTCTGGATGATGTTTCGCCATCTTCCTCTGTTCTCGGCGGTGTGTATGGCGTCGTAGACTGTGGTATCCAGAGTGGTGTGGATTTGGTCGGACCGGCGCATTGGATTACGGCCACGAGATCTTTTGCCTGCAATCTTGCCAGTTATCTTGCAAATATAAAGTTATCTTGCAAATTTGCGGTAGGCAGCGGCTTGGCTCTGCCCCTGGCATTGCTGAAGTCCATGGGCGTCGGTAACCACTCACCATCAGGTGGGCCGTATGCTCGTCTGCCTACAAGAGCAATAAAAAAAAATATATATAAATTTTTCAAGATTGTCACCGCTCTTTCCAGCAATGTGACCGAAGAACTCAAATATTCTCTTAGAGGTCTTACTAGTATACACAATGCTTCCCATTCCAGGTGCAACAACCTACAATGCAAGTTCAGCAATCTGCGATACAGGTTCAAGGTCAAACTCTGCAGGTAATTGATACTCGTTAAACAATATTGTGATTGTGTGCTTGTTTTTTTTTGTCTACCTTCATTACTAACCTCGAGGGGTCATGTTAGCTTCACCGGTCGTGTGGGCGACCTCACGGGGCTCATTCTGAGGACTTTGCTAAAATTAGTCTTAGCAAGAGCAGTGCTTCGCTGAATCTACAACCGAAGAGACAACTTCAGTGTAGCCATAACAAGTAGGTGAGTTCACGGGGCTCAAACCTGATGACGTTGCTAACACGAACCCTAGCAAGAGCAATGCTTCGTAGAATCTACCACCGAATTGGAAAGTGGGTCGCGTTTCCGATCTTTTTATTTATTAATTTTTTATTGCTTAGATTGGTGAACGGGCTTACAGCCCACCTGGTGTTAAGTGGTTACTGGAGCCCATAGACATCTACAACGTTAATGCGTCACCCACCTGGAGACATAAGTTCTAAGGTTTCAGGTATAGTTACAACGGCTGCCCCACCCTTCAAACCGAAACGCATTACTGCTTCACGGCAGAAATAAACAGGGTGGTGGTACCTACCCGCGCGGACTCTCAAGAGTTCCTACCACCAGTGATCTGATGGTAGATTCTGCGAAGCACTGCTCTTGCTAAAGCCAGTGTTAGCAACACTCCGGTTTGAGCCCCGTGAGCTCACCTATACGTCAAGGCGAAGCTGAAACAGCCTCTCAAGGCTATCAGTAGGGGGAAACAATAATAAGAGTATAGCGTATTGATAATGTTTTTCGTTTCTTTTTGATACGTCCAAGGTCCAGCAGCCGGCATTACAAATGCAACAGCCGATGTTGCAAGTGCAACCGATGGACGTCCAAAACATCATAGCTTCGCAATCCGGGCAGCTAATTCTGCAAGGTATGTTAAATCTCTTCGGGTACGCGTGACGTCATTGGGGGCCAAAACTAAATTATCACTGTTGAAATACAACAATTAGCTAGTGTATCTGATGATACAATGAAATCCCGTTGTTTTCTATAACGAGACTTTATTTTATATTTGTACAATAATTTGTTTAGAGTAGAGATGTTTAGTTTGTATTTTGATGAATTACATGAAGTAATTAAGTATAGAAGCAAGAAGCTTGTATAAATTGAATTAAGTAGGTAGAAAAAGAAGCGGGAACGACATTGTTCCTCGTAAAAGTGTTAAGAGACAGATTATATTTTAATTACAGAGTAGTTAGCTTAATATAGATTATAGACGACACGCAGATACGGCAAAGGCGTTAACATAGACTCCCCGCCGTTGAAAGATCCTTCTTTCAACCTTGATGATGATCATCCTGAAGATCTTCCGATTTTGGCAACGGGCAGATGCGTGTAAGAGGTCGTCTCACACATCCCTTAGAGGTATTGATGTCAGCTACCCTGGATATTCCGTCAGGTCCGGGAAATAGTTTCGTCACGCGTCCGAGTCTCCAATTGAGTGGTGGCACGTGGTCTTCTCGAATAAGAACTAAATCTCCAATAGCAAGAAACACAGCGTTAGACTTCCATTTGGTTCTTTGTTGCAATTCGCAAATATATTCTTTCTGCCATCTCCGCCAAAAGTGTTGTCTAATTTGCTCAAGTCTTGCATAACGTTGAAGTCGAAGCTCATTGAAACCTTCAAGGTTTGGTGATGGGAGAGCATTGATTGGTCTTCCAATAATGAAGTGTCCAGGTGATAAAGCTTGGTAATCGTTTGGTGATGAAGATAATGGACATAATGGTCGACTGTTCAGGATGGCTTCTACTTGCGCGAAGAGGGTAGAAATTTCTTCAAAAGTGAGGTGAGTATTGCCCATGACGCGTACAATATGGAATTTCGATGATTTAACGCCGGCCTCCCAGATGCCGCCGAAATGTGGAGCGTAAGCGGGTATAAAATGAAAGTTTATCCCTTCTTGAGTTGCAAACTCAGATATAGGTTCAAGATTAGATTTAAAAAAAGACGTTAACTCTTTGGCTGCTGCCACAAAATTCCTACCATTGTCAGAAAATATTTCTGTTGGTCTTCCACGACGTGACACAAATCTCCTCAATGTCATAATGAATGCCTCCTTAGTTAAATCACTAACTGCCTCGAGATGCAGACATTTATATCTTAAACAGACGAACAAACAGAGATAACATTTTTGTATTTTAGCACCACGCCCCTTTTTATTTATTATATAAAATGGTCCAGCATAGTCAAGCCCCACTGATTTGAATGGAAAGTCTGGGGTGATACGTTGTGAAGGGAGATCACCCATTTTAGGAAAGAGAGTCTTACCCTGCAAGCGTCTACAGAGTACGCAATTGCGGACTACACGTTTAGCTAGGTTCCTACCATTAATAGGCCAAATATACTGCCTGACTGAAGCTAGTAAGAGTTGAGGACCAGCATGCATATTGCGTGTATGTTCATGTTCAAAAATCAATTTTGTAAGGTGGTGAGAAGAACTGAGAACAATGGGATGTTTTTTGTCATAAATGTAATTTGATGCTTTAATTCTTCCACCAACTCTTATTAAATTATTTTCTATAAAAGGTGACAAAGGCAATAATTTTGACTTATGATGTAATGAATTATTATTATTTATTGAGATGAATTCTTGCATAAACGTTTCCTGCTGTGCAATAAAACATAAATAATAAAAAGATTGATTTAACTCTTCTGGTGTTAAGTTACCAGTTATCTTCATTAAAGGATTTTTAATGTTGTGCATGAAACGCTTAATCCAAGCTAATACTCTTTTAATTTTGCTTAATTTGGAATATTTTTTAATGTTTATTATAGGGTTCATCATTGCAGACACATTTGATATGGTTTGATTTGATTTATACTCAGGTAAGTCAAGGTAAGTAATATTTTTGAGTACTGGCCATTCTATTTCAGGTTTGTATAAATATTCAGGCCCTGTCCACCATAAACCTAGGTTAGGTAAGTCCTTAGGACTCATACCTCTGGATATGAGGTCAGCAGGATTTTCCTTGGTAGGTACATGCCGCCAAGAGTCTGGATGAGCAGATTCTAAGATTTCACTAATTCTGTTAGCAACAAATTGTTTCAGTTTATTAGGTTCACTGTGAAGCCATCCTAGAACTATACTAGAATCACTCCAGTAAACAACTCGAGACGGTGAGTATCTAATGGAGTCAAGTACACTCCTACAAAGCCTAGCAGAGAGAAGGGCTGCACATAACTCTAGACGTGGTATGGTTACAGGTTTCAAAGGAACTACCTTAGATTTGGCACATAGTAAGTTAACTGTTACTTTGCCTTCGCAGGTAATTGATCTTGCATAAAGACATGCTCCATAGGCATACTGTGAAGCATCACTAAAGGCATGTATTTCTATAACATCTGGTGAATCACAGAGGACATATCTAGAAATCTGAAGACTAGATAAAAAAGGTAAATTATCACAGAAATTGTTCCAGGACTTGATGATGTCCTGGGGCACAGCTTGATCCCAGTCATATTTTTGTGACCATAGTTTTTGTATAATTATTTTAGGTTGAATTGTGCAAGGACTCAGTAAACCAAGAGGATCAAATATTTTAAATGAATTTGACATTATGCTTCTTTTAGTTGTTATGTTATCTGGAGGTGGTAAAGATATAGGAAAGTATAACTTATCATTCGAGGGACTCCATCCTAGACCAAGAGTATTAGTTGACTCACTCAATGCTAGATTTTCTTGTGTAACAGTATGAATATCATTAAACAGTGACAGTAAGTTAGTTTTGAATTTTCTTAATTTAAAACATCCTGAATTTAATGCATGTACAACAGATTTGTGAATGTATTTTAATGTTTCTGGATTGTTTGAACCGGTAATGAGGTCATCAACATAGAAATCATGTTGTATAATATTTTTAATTAAAGGATCTGTACATTCTTCTCCGATCTGCCAAAGACATCTTGTGCTTAAAAAACTTGCACTGGCAGTACCATAAGTGATTGTATTTAATCGTAATGTTTCAATGGGTAAGGACTCACTTTCTCTCCATAATATTAACTGCAAGTTACGGTCTTCAGGAGCTACTTCAACTTGGCGATACATTTTTTCAATATCACCGCATAAAATGTATTTGTACTGACGGACTCTTAAAAGGATAGAGAAAAGGGAGTCCTGCATATTAGGCCCAATCATTTGAATATCATTAAGAGAGAAACCAGAAGTAGTGGGAGCAGAACCATCAAACACTACTCGGATCTTTGTTGATTCACTGTCATTTTTAAATACTGCATGATGACAGAGAAAATATGATAAATTAGGAATCCTTTGAGGTGACTTTGATAAATGGCCTAATTCCCTATATTCATTTATGAACTCAACATATTGTTTCTTTAAATCAAAATTTCGTCTAAATCTTTTTTCTAGATTTAGGAAACGTTGCTTCGCTAACTTATAGGAGTCTCCTAAACAATCAGGAGATTCAATTAGGGGTAGTTTTACACAAAACCTCCCTGTACTCAGACGAAAGGTGTGACATTTAAAATGCTGTTCACATGCCTTTTCTCTTGCACTTAAATTGTTGTGTTGGGGAACACTCTCTAGTTCCCAGAATTTAGATACAGCTCTATCAAGGTCTGTGTAATCAGATGCACTCATATGAGCATTGTGACAGTGAATGTTCTTGTATATATTGCTATTTATAGGACCAGCTATAAGCCAGCCAAACTTAGAATTTATTAGTTTAGGATGATCTTGACCAAGACATTTTTCTTCACTTCCTAGAATATCCCAAAAAATGTCAGCTCCTATCAACAAGTCCACTGGTGCAGGGATATGAAAGTCGGGGTCAGCTAATTGTAAATTTGAAGGAATAGAAATGTTTTTTAAATTAACAGGAGATTGAGGAAGTTTTCCTGTTAACTCATCCAAAACATAGCAAGAAGTAATGATGTTGTAAGAATCATTATTTGATTTTATTTGTGTAGTACAAATCTCAACAACATTCTTTGACAATTGATTGCCAATACCTATGACATTAAGTGAATCAACAGATTTAGAAGCTAAAGATAACTTTTCTTTAAGTGTATTTGAAATGAAGGTGGATTGACTTCCACAATCTAAGAGTGCTCTAACATTCAATGATTGATGTGTAACAGGGTTGCAAACCCTTACAAGTGCAGTAGATAGAAGAACTTGATTTGATGATTTTGTAAAATTAACCACTGACTGTGATTGGTTAGAAGTGAGATCAGTGACTAAATTTACTGAACCTTTAGGATCATGTAGTAGAGTGTTATGACGTTTCTTGCATTCACGACAAGGTCCTAAGCGACAGTTTGATGTGGTGTGTCCTTGTCTCAGACAGTTAAAGCAAAGTTCATGAATCTTTACTTCCTTTAAACGATCCTCAAAACCTTTAGATTTGAATATGGGACAATTATATATTCGGTGATCACCCTTACAAACAACACATGGTGGAATTTTCACATAAACATTTTTATCAGTTGTAGCAGTGAATGACTTTGTGGTTATATCTTTATTATAATGTTGATTAGTATTAGACCGTGGTACAAAACGTGGTGTTATCCGTTTGTGCTCCTGTGCAAGTTGTAAAGCCTTATTATGATTCAAGGATTCTAGAACGTCTGCACGGTCCGATAAGAATCTCTGAAATTGTTCCAATGTTGGGACATCCTCAAATGTATTGCGCAACTCTTCCCATTTAGTAAGGGTGTTACTGTCTAGTTTAGAAGTTAACATAAATATCAATAAAACATCCCATTTATCAGTTGGTTGCCCTAAGCTGGATAATGCTCTCAAATTCTTAGTCACATGATCAACCAAGTATCTTAAAGATTTTTCAGACTCTCGAACAAGCTGAATGTTAAATAATGAGCTAATATGGTGATTAATTAACAGACGTTTGTTATCATATCTGTCACAGCAATTTCCAGGCCTCAGCATAATTATTTGTGGAGACCTCAAGATTGGATACTAAGCGGGCTGCATCACCATCTAGATAAGATAACATATAGTGAAATTTGTGAATTATGGGAATACGGTCGTTGTTGTGAACAATAGAGGTAAATGTGTCACGGAATTCCAACCAGCGGAAATATGAGCCATCAAACTTTGGCAGATGCATTTGTGGCAGCTTGAATCCGATATAATTTTGATCATGATGACACTGAATGTTCTGAGCTATTGAGTCACGTCTTGACGACTCAGAATGAGTCTCAAGCAAGGCCTTGGCATTGGCAAGGTTAAGAATGATGGTAGTTTCAATGTCATCACGATCTTGGATTTCATTCTCCAAATTTTCAAGGTTGAGAACCTCGATCTCAGTCTGCAACTCATCGAATCTGGTCGAAAGGGCTTCAAGTTTGCTAATTTTCAAAGTAAGTTCAGTTAGTTGAACATTAGTCAAATGAGACAATTTGGTTACATTGTCTACATAGTTTTTAAATTTAGTTAACTGGCCTTTGATAGAGCTACGTTTGGCTACTAATTCCTTCAATTTAGATGAGAGGGCTTTGTCTTCCTTGTTAGACATTTTGATTTTGGAGAAAACTTATAAAATTAAAATGGCTCACGCTCCTCAAGTCGACGACACCTTCTTGCAGTTGATGTGTCTGAGAACTGGTATACGTCTTCCAGGGGTTGTTCCATCCAAGAGTCCAGGATCATGTCCCTGTTCGGGCGCCAAATTTTGTATCTGATGATACAATGAAATCCCGTTGTTTTCTATAACGAGACTTTATTTTATATTTGTACAATAATTTGTTTAGAGTAGAGATGTTTAGTTTGTATTTTGATGAATTACATGAAGTAATTAAGTATAGAAGCAAGAAGCTTGTATAAATTGAATTAAGTAGGTAGAAAAAGAAGCGGGAACGACATTGTTCCTCGTAAAAGTGTTAAGAGACAGATTATATTTTAATTACAGAGTAGTTAGCTTAATATAGATTATAGACGACACGCAGATACGGCAAAGGCGTTAACAGCTAGATATACATATATGTTATCGTGTATTATGAATGGCGATTAGGTTATCGTGAAAAAAAAGACAAATTATTAGATCTAAAGTCTAGAAATAATGGTTGGTGCGGTTCTGGTTTTTTACCAAATTATTGGCAATTTTTGTTGTGAATTCGCCGAATTTAGTACTTGCTTGAATATCTTATCACTTAACTTATAGGGTAACTTTTTGAACACCCTTTGTTAGCTTAACCTGTAACTATCTGTACACGCATCAAGGACCGTTGGCAATACAATAATAATATTAATTTGACCTGATACCCTGACTAGAATCACCATTAAAACCATAATTAGTTTTTAGTTGCACGTGCTATTAAGTGTGTGTTATTTTGATTTATTTTATTATACTTAGAATAAAACATTTTGTCGCAGAAAAAACGATAGCAACACAGCCGGCGCAGTTTATGCAGCAGCCAATGCAGATCATCGCTACACCCAGCACTTCTCAAGGTAAACGTAGGAACGGAATCCGTCTTCACTGCTGGTAGTGGGACGTCTTGGGAACCCGCACGGGTAGGCGCCACGGTCCCGTCCATTTCGGTCACGAAGCAGTCATGACTTTCGGCTTAAAGGGTGCGGCACCCTTGTGAGAGAGAGAGAGAGAGAGAGAATACACTTTATTGCACACCAAAACACAATCTACATTCAAAAGCCAGTCAAAAAG
The DNA here is from genome assembly GCF_030267445.1 of Bombyx mandarina. NCBI lineage: Eukaryota > Metazoa > Arthropoda > Insecta > Lepidoptera > Bombycidae > Bombyx > Bombyx mandarina. The sequence continues at coordinate 18,580,685 of NC_143234.1, forward strand.
CAGATACATTTGTACAATAGGCAAACTTAGGCGAATTACAACTCATGTCATAAAGTGGGCGACGGCATTTACGTTGTTGATGTCTATGGGCGCCGGTGACCACTTAACACGAGTCTCATGACAAGGCGCCGACCACTGCCTTTTTTTTGTTTTTTTATTGCTTTTAATGGGTGTACGAGCTCACAGCCCACCTGGTGTTAAGTGGTTACTGGAGCCCATAGACATCTACAACGTAAATGCTGCACCCACCTTGAGATATAAGTTCTAAGATCTCAGTATAGTTAAACTTAGGCCCACCAGACGAGATAATAAACGTAAACAAGCGGACCGTTACTGAGTTACATTGCGATAGCGAGGGATTATTATCTCTGTCCTTATCACTCGTACGCGCAGTTATGGCGTCAGTTGGTCGACAACAGCTGTCGTTTTTAGTTTCGTGGTACAGGAAAGCACTGAGTACCGCAGCTGTCAACATTTGGTCCGCCATTTTGTGAACAAGTTCATTCCTGTTTGGATTGCGTTCGAAGTGATACATATTTTTTCGTTTCCGTATTTACTTGGTTTGTTGTTGTTATTATTCCGTTTTTGTTAGTTTTTTATAGCAATATTGACAACATGATTGATAATACAATAGATAGTTTTATCATAAATACAGCTGACTCGGACTCTTCCGACGAATCATCTTTGTCTAGTACAGATGACAGCGATTAAAATTCGAACTTTGTAATAATTTATTTAAATAAAAATGTTTTTTACTCCTGAAACTTTGTTTACATTTTTTATCTCGTCTGGTTGGCCTTACTTTACAACGGCTGCCCCGCCCTTCAAACCGAAACGCATTACTGCTTCACGGCAGAAATAGGCGAGGTGGTGGTACCTACTCGTGCGGACTCACAAGAGGTCCTACCACCAGTAAATGATACCTTGTTCAGGCACAAGGTCGGAGTCTTCATTACCGGCTGCCGTGCAAACCGGTTCTTATGACAGCATCTGTCACAGGTTCCTCGTGACGATTCGTTGTGTGTTTCAGCAGGTCTGAGTTACATCACCCAGAATCTGCCGAGCAATATGATGCAGAAGACTATAATAATCGTTCAGGGTCCAGCCGGGGGTGGACCGCTGACGCTCACGGTAAGCTTTAAACACATTAGCGTGATTAGTTATTGATGTCAGCAAAAATGTCATAAGTACAAAACAAAACTTTTTAATTATGTACGTTTGTATATGATAATGACACGAGATGATAAAATTCATGTGGAATTAAATATGCTTCACATGTCTCCATGTCGAATTTATCAAAATTCAATGTCAACTGAATGCGGTGTGCGTTTTATACTTAGGGCTGTCACGGGCCAATTTAGGGTCACGTGTTTGTCGATTTTAAAATTCTGATCAATCATCTGATATAATCAGCATTAGAGCATTAATTTCTCTGGATATATTAGGAAATTCAGAGTTGTTTTAAACTAATTTTATATCGGAACACATAGACATCGTAAAAAGAATATCATCGTTAAACTTGACATATGAAAATTAAGCTTTATCGGTATTAGGATAGCGACTATTTTGCTCTTAAATAAAGGACGAACGTACTTCTGTTTGTAGTTACAAAACCCGAATGTTCAATAGTTACAGTTAACCAATTTAAAAGGATAATTAAATTTTTATATGTAAGGTGAACAACCCTGGCGGCTTGGACGAAGGCACGCTAAACAGTCTAATAGCGCAAGCGACCGAAGCATTGACTCAACAACAAATAATACAGGTTAAAAAATAAAACATGACCAAAAAGTATCGCTAGTACTAATTTCTGTTGTCTATGGGTTCTCATTCGTTCATGCTAATCGTTCGTTTTCCTTTTTGTTTTTAAAGTATATATATTTTTTAACAATTTACATGTAATAACAGCGTTGTATTAACAAAATCTATTCATGTCATAATGCTTTTACTAATTTTCGATAAGATCACCTCTCCTTGGCTTGGTACTGTGCCAGCGATGTTTGGTATTCGTTTGGCTGTATGTCTGTGTATCCTGTGCCGGTGAAGAAGCTAACATCAAGCTCGGTCCCGTTAAATGTGTGTTTAAATAACAACAATTTTCATTATAATCGATCTGTTATATATCTGTTGGGTCTGATATTAGTACAATTACAAACAAAGTACAGTTTGCAACATTGATGAACTGTGTAATATTATGAATATATTTATTTGACAGTAGTATGGTCAGAAACACAAAATAAATATTTATTTTTATTTAATTAAATATTTAAGCTAGTAAAAGAATTAAAAAATACTATGCGTTTCCTCTAACATAAATTCTATTTCATTCATTTCTCATCTGCTTAAATCATCGTTTTCTTCTTGATTTTATTCATCAGTTGGTTTCATTTATGGTTGCAGGTCTTAAATGATTTTGTGCTTAATTAAAGTTGTGCGACTGGAAAATGAGCTCTAAAACACAGTAAAAAGTGACTTAATTTTATTGCGCTACATCAAAATAGAGAGAGAGAGAGAGCTCAAATTTTAAACAAATTCAGATATAAATAAAATAATATTTTTTTATTTGGCATTATTAAGTTGGCATTGCTCCGACAGAGATCTATAATTTACTGTCTAAAGTTTAAAAAACACTCGTATGGTATTGTAAATTGTTATGAGTTCTTTGATATTTTTAAGTCAACATGACTCGAAATTATGCATCAAAGTATTTTATACCCTAATTTAATAGAAATAAAGTATAATTTTGAACGTACAGAATACTGGAGTGATACAGTCGACCCAGAGGGTTATTGTCAGTCAGCCAACACTAGTGAGCACTTCACAGCCGATAACCGTTGTGAAGACTGCCATTGCTCAGGTTCATGCATCATTTGATATTCTTAATTATGCATCCATTAGAATGGTTAAAAAAAAAGAGTACTAAAGATATAGTTATCCTGCTCTCGCATGAAGTTGAATGTAAAAGTGCGAGCAGGACAGAGTGCTAAGTGAAAAAGTAGCTTCTAGAACATGTTGCGTCTTTCAGAATGAAGGGTTAAGGTAGAATTTTGCTTTGATTCTCATTAGGCAATAGATGAATTGTAATCTAAGTGTTTTTGATGTTCCTAATTTCCATTGTATAAAATTCGCGTATATCTTGGTTTTGTGCATGAAACGAAAGCTTTTTATTAAATGTGTAGATGAAAGTATTTTTTTATTTATTTAAAATATGTGAAGGCATGTCATGTTTCTGGGGGAAAAAGAGTTAATATCCTGAATTTGTATGCATTTAGATACGGTTTTTATTTACTGGTGATTTTGCTTCTTAGTATTCTAATTATCGAAATCAAACGGTTTTGTATCAATTATTTGAAAATTTCGTAAATGAAAAATGTTTTATTTCTCTAACGCCTCCCCTAAACTTACAGAACGCCCCTCAAATAACTCCAAGCCAGCAACCGATAATAACGACCCAACCGCAGCCCCACAAAGCTCAAATCGTTAGCCAACCTCAAGCGCAACAGATAGTTGTGACCCAGAAGCAACCTCCCGCTCTTATTACGACGTCGACCAGCAACCAGATGATGCAGGGCACCCAGCAACTGATTCAGGGGAACCAGCAATTGCTCCAAGGGGGGCAACAGCTTATATCGGTGTCGAACAACCAGCCCGTACTGATGAGTGCACCGCTGAAGGCGAACGTTCACAGAGTCGTGCAACCTCAGAGGAGTCAAGTCGTGAACCAACCGATAGCGACTCCGGCATCCGTTGTGCAGACCGACACCAAGAATACAGTCATTCAGAGCGGCGCGGTAAGTTCTAGAGATAATTAGTTCCTTTTCTAATTTTTATTTGTTTATTTTATTCATTCCATTCAATACAAAGTCAGGCTTACAGTTTGCACCAAAACGCCTAACTCGTTAACATAAAAAACATTATCAAAATTATTAAGTACTATTATTATGCTAAAAATAACATTATTTTGGAAAAAAGTATTCCCCAACTATCAGCAAACACGTCAGCATCCTGGATTTCGGACATAAATTTGTTGAACAGCTCGATTGCCCTGGCCTAGCTCTACGGCATGTAGCTCTAATGCATGTAGATTCGATCTCACGAAGCATCTTCTGATAAGCGGCTATCAGCGTCTATAGATATTGTGAAGCGATTGCCCTCCACCTCAATACATGAAGTCGAAGTCTGAATTGTGTTCTGATAAATGTTCGATGCTTTAAAACCGAACGCATAACTGCTTCTTTCTTTTTTTTTGACCTGGTTGGTAACTACGACCTTTAGGTCATGTCTTATAATAATTGATATTCTTATTTTTACGAAAAATGATAATATAAAGTGAAATGAAATGAATATGATTCATTTGAGAGGTTAATCAACTGGGTTGAATTAAGCGAAATGAGATGAGATGATATGGGATGAAATATAATCTCAGTAAAATGGTGTTTATTTACGGAGAGTTTTTCAGTGGACTTTTTGGAGGATACGGAGAAGTTACGTCCAGCGGCTTTGTTTCATTTTCCCACATTTGTGCACTTTCACAAATATTAAACAGTTAATAAACCACCGTTATTACACATTTAAACTCGAAGAAATACTAAATAGATAAAATAAAACAAATCACACAACTTTACTTGTCGCGTTCCCACCAAAAAGTCTCATAACTGCTTCGTTCGAGATAGATATGTTAGTGGTATACCCGCGCGCGGGAGGGTACTTTACTACCGCGAAGCAGTAATGCTTTCCGGTTCGAAGGGTGGGGCAGCCGTTGTGCTGTAAAACTGAAAATTAGAACTGGTGGGTGACGGTATTTACTTTGTAGTCGTCTACGGGCTCCGGTAAATCATTAGCATCGGCTGAACTGTCAGTTCGTTCACCCATTTAGAAGCAATACAAAATAATATAAAACACAATAATTGCACCGAACTGTGCGGCCCCACAATACCGCTATTAATTACGCAAACTTGCATTTTTTTGCGGGTTTGTGTTTATAGAAAGCCTTTGATCTGTGGATTTAGTGCGAGTTTTGTTAACGTTCCCGATAGCGTAAAAGTTAACTCAAATTTGTATGGAATTGGAACAGCGCCTCTAGCGGCAAACGTAGGCAAACGTTCCAACTCCATACAAATTTAGGTTAACTTTTACGCCATCGAGAACGTTAAAAAACTCACACTAAGCTCACTATATCTAGAAGTAAGTAATATCTCTGTAAACTGATACGTTAACCATAATATTATTATACTAGCTGTACCCGTCTGCTTCGCTGGGCATTTAAAATTAGCATTATTATTTCTCACCCCCACAAAGATTGTCATTATTAACGCCAAGCAACTGGTGTAGGGTATCCAACACTCATATAAATATTAGCCTATCCATTAAGTACATGTATTTTCTACATGGATACCAAGTTTCAAGTCAATCGGATGCATTGTTCAATAGTTATAACGGAACATCCATAAAACCACTTTAGATTTATATATTAGTATAGATGTTAGGACATTATTTTTAATTTTTTTTATTTACAGAAAGTGCAAGCACAAGCGATGAGGCAGGTGATCACCCGGCAACCGGTGATGGTTGGCAACACGAAGATCGGCGATAAGGAGCTAGTTGTGACGCAGCCGGTAACTCCCGAGGTATCACAACATTTTAACAGACTTTCAAAAAGAAAGTTTCTCAATTCGGCTAGGTCAGGGGTTCCCAAACTTATTTTGTCTACTGCCCACTTTGAGAATAAATTATTTTTAGCGACCCCATTTTTTTCACCTATTTAAAAACCACTATAGGGAGAGCTCGTCGGTGTCTGGGAGTCCTCCTAGATAAAATTATAAATCACCTCCCAAGCCCCTACACAACGCCCCCGTTTTTTTTCTGGGTCTCTTACCGCCACCGTTTAGGCCTGCAGCGCCCACACGAGGATGTTATCGCCCACTTTGGGAAAGGCTGGTCTAGGTGGTCCAATTTTGATAGCTCTTCTTTAAATCGTTGTGCTTGTTCTTCACATGCAGTCACATTTAAATTTGATCAAAATTCGACTGGTAATTTTTGAGTTATCCTCAATAATGCATACTTATATTGACGATATTGTCATTTTGACAAAATCTATTTTAATTTTCTATTTGTGTCTTAAAGTATTTTTTTATTTCGCAATTTCAAAACGAATTCGTTTTTCAAAACGAATGTTGGTTAATAAGAAATTTATTTATTAGCTATCCTAACAACAATAATTCCATAATTGTTCCAGTTAGCTCACAATAGCACTTTTCTACTATTTTTAATCATCTTATCTATTACTTCTGTTTTATCAATTCGAACGAAAATACGTGTTTATATGAAGAGCGATCTGAAGTAGTCCATTACGTCTCGGCAAGTGGTATCGGTTGCAATTTGTTTAATTCTTCGCTAATTACTAATTAAATCTAATCAGTCGCCGTGTAACAATAAGGTCGATTTTCAAATACAACGAAAAGCCGCTCCGGGTTTTCGTTCAGTAGCGTTTATCGTAATTTCTAGAAGAGTGTAACGCCGAAACCGCCCAAGTCGACGGCGACTCCGCCCCCCCCGCCGCCGCCGCCGCCGTGTCCGCGCACGCCGCCCTCCACGCACGACCCCGACACGCCCTGGATCTGCCACTGGAGTGGATGCGGCAAGTGAGTTATCTACAATAATAATTCCATGTCCTTGAAAATATTATATAATAAAAATATAGAGGTCAATGTTATAACTCCAATTGTACCTACCTCTTTTTTAACCGTTGTGTTCTTTAAATTTTCACTTTAATTGAAAACTTCGAATTCGTGTAACGACTGATTCGATATGTTTATTTCGTCATAGAAAAAAATGTAATTGATATTTAAATTTTACAATCGATTTCAAAAGTGTTCAATAAATATCGATACGTTTAAATCGATTTTAATTTAATATTTTCCTGAATTGCGGTTATCGTAGAACGTTCGCGAACGCGTCGGAAGTGTTCGTGCACGCGGCGCGGCGGCACTGCCCGGGCGGCGCGGGGGGCGAAGCGCCGTGTCTGTGGCTGGACTGCGACCGCGTGCCGAGGAAGACCTTCGCGCTACTCAACCATCTCACAGACAAGCACTGTACCGTGGCGGTCAGTGAATTTTGCGTATTTTGTATTTTCATATTGTTACGCGCGGGTAGATGCCACCACCCCGCCTATTTTTGCCGTGAAGCAGTAATGCGTTTTGGTTTGAAGGGCGGGGCAGCCGTGGTACTATAAAATTTTATACCTAAGAACTTATGACTCGAGGTGGTGGGCTCCGGTAACCACTTAACACCAGGTGGGCCGTGAGCTCGTCCACACATCAAAGCAAAAAAAAATTACTTCCACCCACTCGTTAGAGAAAACAATTCGAGGTGGTAGTCACTTCGTTGTTAGGCTAATATAAGTATATTGACCTCTCCAACAAACTTCCACGCTACGATAAGAGTACCAAAGAGGCACTACGTACTCGCGATTCATTGTCATGCAATTTTCAACTTTATCTCCAGGCGTTAAAAGCGATTTACAACTCGCGTCGTCACACCGCCTCGGACGCGGACGGCAACAAGCCGGTGTCGGTTGGCTACCCTCCCAACGCAGCGCTGGCCGCTCTCAACAAACACGCAGCCGACATGTTCAACCCGAGGGAGCTAATGGTAAGTGTACGTATTCCATTTTTCTATTGCTTAAAAAAACATTTTTCTATTACATACAAAACCTTTTTTCTATTACTTAAAAAAAACATTTTTCTATTACTTAAAAAAACAATTCTCTATTTCTTTAAAATTAAAAACATTTTTCTATTACTAAAAAAATATATTTTCTATTACTTAAAAAAAAAAAACATTTTTCTATAACAAAAAAAAAAACATTTGCGTGCCCACACGTCACACATCTGTGGTTATGAGAAAAGGTAGATACAAAAAAATATTTAAATCCGCCATTTTCCTTGAGATAGGAAGCGGTAAGCCGTGAAGCAGTAATGCGTTTCGGTTTGAAGGGTGGGGTAGCCGTTGTAACTATACTGAGACCTTAGAACTTAGATCTCAAGGTGGGTGGCGCATTTACGTTGTAGATGTCTATGGGCTCCGGTAACCACTTAACACCAGGTGGGCTGTGAGCTCGTACACCCAACCAAACAAAAAAAAAAAAAGTTTTTTGAAATGATATTCATTCGTTTGGCTAATAACACTTTTAATTCATGTTTTGTGAGCCAGCAATCTCAAATGAAGTCAAGTTGCGTTGTAATGCAAAAAGCGTGTAAAATAGTTTGTTATCACGCACCATATTATTTCATTATTTAAATAAACAAAACGCGCATAATATTTAAATAAATAATTGTGTTTATTTAAACGTTTTTTTTATATTTTAAGACAGCTTTTGTATAAATAAAATAAAAAATATACAGCTTATTTAAAAATGAGATATCTAGCTTTCGAGAATTAAAACATTCGAGAATGTTTACTATAGGAATTAGTTTGATCTGCAAAAGCTTTCTTTGTTTGTCTGTAGTCATTGTAATAAATAGCACGCGCTATTTTCTAATCACGCAAAAAGCACTTCATTAATAACGCTACGTTGTAACGAGAAAAAACATATCTATACAATGTTTATTATTTTATTTTATTATAAGTAGTCACTTTCGACAAATCAGTACGACACGACTCTAGTTATGTTCTTTAATGTTTTATTATAATACTACAATTGTGAACTATAATAAATATAATAATATATTAGCAGTTTTTTTTGCAAACAGTCCTTGTAGTGCTAAATGCAAGTACAAAGTACAGTTTTCGAATAAGTTTCGCTTTAGGTAGGAATTATGTCAGTAATTTTTGGTAGGCAGCGGCCTGGCTCTGCCCCTGGCATTGCTGACGTCCATGAGCGACGGTGACCACTCACCATCAGGTGGGCCGTATGCTCGTCTGCGCACAAAGGCAATAAAAAAATTGTAGAACGAATGGAACACGTGATTATGGTGTCTGAGATTGAAGTTTTTAAAAAGGACAAGAAAGCTCGTGGAATTAAATCGAATGAGCTTATTAAATCAATAGTGATGCACCGGGTCTCACATTTTAGGCCACGATGACTCGTAAAATATTATTTTTAATGCTTTCGAAAACGGATGAGTGTAACGTCTGTCTGGTGCTAAGGGTTAAATTTCGTTCGTAGGACAGCTAAATCGCAGCCCAGTTTTAACGGTTAAGAGTTTGAATGCAATTTCTCAGCTTACATTTATATTAATGTGGTTATTATAGGGCGAAATCTACTTACTGGATTTTTACTTTAACACCATATTTTTTATTAAAAAAAAAACTCGTAATTACGTCATTTTTTTTCCTACCCAACCTGATTGTCTTGAGAGACCATTTCAGCGCAACCTTAACTAGTAGGTGCTCAAGGGGCTCAAACCTTACGACGTTGTCAACACTGGCCCTGGCAAGAGCAGTGCTTCACAGAATCTACCAACGGATCGGAAACGCGACCGACTCAGAAGATCCGGCGAGAAACTCACTCGGTTAACGTCGTCATGACGATCGAAGACATTCATCTTCTTTTAATTAAAAACCATATCTAGTGTGCCAGTGTGAACTAATCTAAAAAATACCGCGACCTTCCCAGATACATATATACAATTTCTCAGTTTATATTTCATAGTTAATTATCAGCTTACATAAAGCCTTCTCGTTTGCCGCTCGTATTTCAATCATCGAAGCGTGCTGCCGCCACTGGGTCATTAGTCAATATTAAATCAATTAACTCGTTGATGCTTAAATTAAAATATTAAAAAAACTAGTCGGGGACGCGAGACTGTGTGGAGCGCTTCGTTATTTGTCGGCGCCGTTCGGAGCCGCTTCGGCAAGCCAATCGCGGCACACGTATTTTTTCGTTTCGTTTCATTTCGTTTCATCGAGTTTGAAATCACAATGATTCTAAAGAAGTTTCACTTCAAAAATCGTTCATTGTTCGATAAAGTTTTTTTACTGGTAGATTTTCGAACAAGTAGTCACATTATCACCTCACGCTTCCACGTTTGAGCCCCGAGAGCCACCCACACGTTAGGGTTACGCTGACATAGCCTCTCAAGGCTATCAGTTTAGGTAAAAAAAAACTCACGATTCGACGCACGAGATCGATGTCAGAATCGTATCGTATAAATCGGATCGCGGGTCTGCTCCAACCAATCCGTGCTTGCAATAATCGTTGACGTCATCTATAGTTAGACTCCCCGCGCATTAGGCAGCCAGACGAATATATGGCGTTGTATGGAAGCCCGCGCACATAAGCAGCCCGGAACCCTTGGCTGTTGCAGCCAATACAACGCGTCTGTTGAACGGCAGCCAATTGCAGCCAGAGCGAGTGTTGTCGAATGTATGTGGCTGCTGTCAGTCCCCGCGCACTTGTTGTAGCAGCCAATGCATATTCGTTTTGCCAAATGTTAGTTATATGACACAGGATGCTTGTACAATCCCTTGTATTTCAAAAAAACCGGTCAGGGTACGTATCAACATCTTTGAAATAATTATAGAATAACCCTTTTGAGAGCCGTTCTAGAAAAAGAGGATGAATCCAGTGTCTTTTCTTTGCGTTTTATACGAGATAAAGTCCAAATCGGTCGACGAAAGGATCATAAATGAGCCTCGATTTGCTTCTATAACTGGCTGCTTAAATATGCCAGCCAGGCTGCCTAGTACGCGGGGAGCCTGATTCGTCAATCACAACTAATGCGCATACGAAGCGTGTCTCTCTAACGTGTCTGTGTTTGTGCGCGCAGCAAAGAGCAGAACTTGGCCGCACCCCGGAGCAATTGGTGAGCAAAACGCAAGTGTTCATCTCGCTTTGAATGCGTTCTATTTTGTTTGTTTGTTTTGTTTTGTTTGCGTGCTTTACTTTTGTCTTGTTTGTCGGTATTGTTTGTGATTTATGTTGTTTGTACGTTTAAATGTTTTTATTCAATTTACGTTTTTTTTTCCTTGTTTGCCTCGGAACGAATTGTTTGGTGATTATTTTGGGTTTGAACGTGTCGTGTACCCACTACATACGTCTAGTTGACGTCTCAGATCTTAACGCAGAATTATTTCGTGTCAAAAACTTTAATATTCCTTTTTATCGTGATATAAATAAGGAAGCACATAATAATATGTGTTCATGAAAACTGTAGCTTGGCTTTATTTTTATTGGAATTCGTATTTTCGTTGCGTCTACACTTGGAGAAAGCGGCACGACATGAGAACCCTCTTGTCGTGGCCGCTGGGAATTACATACCCGATCCTGTAGCCCGAATGGTAAATAGTCGGCGTCGCCCAACTCACGTCATTACGGATACTCCCGATCCATTACCCTCCTCGTCGAACCCGTCGTTTGCGACGAAGGGCTCGACGAGCGAATTAACCCATAGACCCAGCCCACTGAGTTTCTCGCCGGATTTTCTCAGCGGGTCGCGTTTCCGATCCGGTGGTAGATTATGCGAAGCACTGCTCTTGCTAGGGCCAGTATTAGCAACACTCCGGTTTGAGTCCCGTGAGCTCACCTACATGTTATGGCGAAGCTGTAATAGCCTCTCAAGGCTATACATTGGTAGGAAAGATGGGTGGACGAGCTCACAGCCCTCCTGGTGTTAAGCGGTTACTGGAGTCCATAGACATCTACGACGTAAATGCGCCACCCACCTTGAGATATAAGTTCTAAGGTCTCAGTATAGTTACAACGGCTGCCCCACCCTTCTAACCGAAACGCATTACTGCTTCACGACTGAAATAGGCAGGGTGGTGGTACCTACCCGTGCGGACTCACAAGAGGTTCTACCACCAGTAATTCAACCGATGTGTCATACGGATGGAAAACGTGCAAATCTTTCTATGTGAATTAAAAAAAAGATTCTATATAACGGGCTATATATCGATTCTGACGTTGACATCGCTACGCACACTACAATATATATGAAATATACTGGGTTCCTCGAAATTCAATTACAATTCTGAAGTCGTCGTGGCCTAACGAGTAAGACGTCCGGTGCATTCGTGTTGAGCGATGCACCGATGTTCGAATCTCAGGCGGGTACCAATTTTTCTAATGAAATACGTACTCAACAAACGTTCACGATTGATTTCCACGGTGAAGGAATAACATCGTGTAATAAAAATGAAACCCGCAAAATTATAATTTGCGTAATTACTGGTGGTAGGACCTCTTGTGAGTCCGCACGGGTAGGTATCACCACCCCGCCTATTGCTGCCGTCAAGCAGTAATGCGTTTCGGTTTGAAGGGTGGGGCAGCCGTTGTAACTATACTGAGACCTTAGAACTTATATCTCAAGGTGGGTGGCGCATTTACGTTGTGGATGTCTATGGGCTCCAGTAACCACTTAACACCAGGTGGGCTGTGAGCTCGTCCACCCAAGTAAGCAATAAAAAAAAAACCTAATTCGTTACAATAGTTCTGGGAAAAATAAAAACAAAGATCCATTTAACTCGGTTAACTGAATAGCCAATACAAAATCTATCGGAACTATGCGGCAAAATACCTGAAACAGCGGAATCTACAGACTCAAGAAGTTACACGCGATTCTTTAAAAAAACTTTTCTGAGGCGATTTTAAAATATCAGTATGTGACTATAGTAGAATTATTTTGTCCGTGCAGTGTGTGTCATAAAAAATCGGAGCGGTGAAGCGAGTATTTCGCTCTCTCTTCCACTCACGAGCCTTAAGGACGGGCATAGTGATGCGCATTATTGTTGTCGATAAGCGTTATCGATAGTGTATTTAGTTTTGTCATTTTGTGGGTTAGTGATTAAAATGAAAGAAAGAATCACTAATCGAACACTTACACCACGTATCGCCGCAGCAAGTTAACGAGAACGGCAGATATTAACACTTTGTAACTTTTCGGGACTTATTCTTATTTCAGTGAAAATTTTTAACTCATTGTTGATAACGACACCTGCAAATGTTATTTTGAATAAATTCTGCCGTTTTGATACAAAACAAAGGAGTAGTAGCCATTGTGTCACTAAAGAAATTCAGAGAACGAATGCATAAAAACACATTTCTCTTCGACAAAATATACTATAATTTGCAGGTAAGTACAAATTACTCTTAGCATAACAATGTCTCACCACCCTTCGTATACCACCCCGCCGCCGTGTACCTATCTTCGACGACTCATTTATTTTTATCGATAATGGCGTTGCGCCCGCACAACATGTTCACCGCCCTAGCCGAGCTATGTTTTATGGCCCAAACTGCACGGACAAAATAATTCTACTATAGTATTTGTTTTTAAGAAATATCGATTTTATTCGGTTTTTAAATGTAATAATAATCGATTTGAAATTAACATAACGTTGTGTACAAAAGTGAGTTACACGGTTTGTCAATGTTAGGGTTTCTTGTGAGCACGCACGGGTTACTACCGCCACCCTGTCCTTAATTCTCCATAACAGTCGTTAGTTTAGATAAGAAGGGCGGGTTAGTCGTTTATACAACACAAATGAGACCTTCCAGTACGTGTATCGAGGTGGGTGAAGGGACGGGAAGGGATTGTGACATCCAACTGTCTTTATATTATAACTAGCTGTACCTGTCCGCTTCGCTGGGCACTTAAAATTAACATTATTATTTCTCATCCCCACAAAGATTCTCATCATTAACGTCCCCGCAACTGGTGTAGGGAGTCCAATACTGATATAAATATTAGCCTATCCATTAAGTACATGTATTTTCTACATGGATACCAAGTTTCAAGTCAATCGGATGCATGGTTCAGCAGTTATAACGGAACATCCATAAAAACCACTAGATTTATACATGTATTAGTATAGATTATTTAAGAGATTGATCTACATGTCGGCTCCATTATCGTGTTTCTTGCTTTGCTAATCTCAAACTTTTGTATCTATTGGTTCTTTATTCGTTCGTGCTTTCATTGAATGTTTTCGAAAAGTTATTACGCAAATCTATAAGTATACAACTATATATATACATACATGTTGAAGATTCTTAAATAAAACATGTGATAAAAAAACAACAAAAAAAACTAGATTTTTCGTGAAATATGCATGTTCTTATAAGTTGGGAAATTGTATGTAATAAAATGGTGTGAAGATATTTTTGTTTTTAAAATTTGTCGATGTCATTTTTTGGTTGTTTTCAAATAGTATTGTTAATGTGGAAAGTCCTCAGTAATGTATTTTTGTATTGATCCAGGACGAAAACGAAGGTCCTGTAACGAAGAGCATTAGATTGACGGCCGCCCTCATCCTGAGGAATATCGTCATTTATTCGAATACAGGAAGACGGTGAGTTTTAAATAAGTTGTTATTATACTAGTACTTTTCATACCCGTGTGCTTAGTGCGAGTTTTTTAACGTTCTCGATAGCGTGAAAGTTAACCCAATTTGTTTGCAGTTGGAACAGCGCCCCTAACGGCAAACATACGATCCCATTCCATACAAATATGAGCTAACTTTTACGCTATCGAGAACGGCAAAAAACTCGCATTAAGCATACTGATCCGGTAGACCGAACGGTAAATAGTCTACGTCGCCCTAAACACGTCATTACGGATCCTCCCGATCCATTAACAGTGCTTTTAGGTACCACAAGCACCGGTCACCGTTCTCGTTGAACCTGTCATTTGCGACGAAGGGCTCGACGAGTAAGTTAACCTACAGACACAGCCCACTGAGTTTCTCTCCGGATCTTCTCAGTGGGTCGCGTTTCCGATCCGGTGGTAGATTATGCGAAGCTCTACTCCTGCTAGGGCCAGTGTTAGCAACACTCCGGTTTGAGCTCACCTACTAGTTAAGGTTACGCTTATATAGCCTCTCAAGGCTATCAGCTTAGGTAGGAAAAAAAACCTTATTTATTTACGTTGTTTCAGGCAATTGCGTTCGTACGAGTCGCATTTGTCCGCGATCGCGCTCAGCACAGTCGAAGCCTCGCGCACGATCGCCCAAGTACTGTACGACATGAACAACATATGAGAATCGCTTAACGGGCACAAGCCCTGAGCGGACGTGCGAAAAGCAGAGCCGCGTTGAAAAAAAAACATTTTCTCTAACGTCATATAAAAACGGCCTTAAGCGTGGCGCAACACGAAATAAAAAATAAAAAAAAATTCTCTAACGTCACATAAAACTGGCCTTAAGCGTGGCGCAACACGAACTGTCATTTTGTATGTCTAATACATAGATCAGTATTTTATGAAATTTTTAAACGGGTTACGTTCGATTGTGTGTGTATGTTTTATTAGTGCGCGAACGAGTGGATAGACATTAAGTATAGTTTTTTTTTTGTAAAGTAAGGTATAATGATAATTGTTTTGTATGAATGAAACTTGTGCTAGTGTAAGTTTGAGAAAAAAAAAACCAGAGAGACTTGTGTTTCATTGACAACTACATAATTCGAACGAAGTTCCGTTTGCTTTATCTTTTTGTGTTTGTAATAAGTAAAGATTAAAAAAAATAAAAAAATAAAGAGTTAGTTAAACGATGCATACAATGTGAATGAAATCTGTATGAAGTAGATCTTGCAATTTTTTTTCGAAAGATGAAAAAATATTTGTCAATATTTTATTATTTATTATAAAAATATAAAATATTTTTGCATTTTCTCAAATAGGACGGTAAGCTGAATCGATAGAGAAATGTCTCAGTTACAATATTGTATTCAATACAAATTGTATACAATATTGTAAACTCCGTTCCAATATAGATGTATTTTTATATTCAAGAGATTAATGTTTGATTCGATTAAAATCGATCAGACAAACAAAAGCAATCGTAGCGATTATTAATTTTTAATACTTAATAATTTAGTCGATATCGATTTAAGTGCTTAACCCGGAAGACTTATTACAAAAAAAAGGGCGTGCATACAAAGTACACATGTCAGAAGTGAAACTTTTTTGGCGAACTGATTTATAAGTCTTGCTTATATTTATACAAATCTAAAACTTTAGATTTCCGAGACTTAGAGGAAGGAAAAAAGGAAGATATGTTCCCGCCAAAAGTCTGTCAAATGTCAATCTCAAACCTCAGTGTTGACAGTCACATTATGTTTAGATTTCTAAATTGTAAATGACTAATATTTTGCCAATTGAATTGACTAATTTAATTTCATGCTATTTGATTAATGTTCCAAATTCTTTTGATTTCATTTCAATTCCTATTAACATTTTTCACAAAAAAAATATAAAATATTAGGCTGTATGGTATGATACATTTGCCTTTCCAGTTACAAATACAACAACAACTACTACTGACATTTGACAAGTACTTCATTTCAATAATAGTTTGATGTCACTTCCGTTACATCCCTGCGTGACGTTCTGTAAAAATTTTACCCTCATGCGCTTAAAGAAGTTTCACTTCAATAAATGCTGTATCGGACAAGCAACTGGTTTTCGATTATCAAAAACAGTTTATACACAATTCGGCTTAAAAAAACTCGTGTAGTCAGAAGAATACAAGAATAGTTCACGGGGACGAAGTTATTGTTGTTGTAGTCCTAGGGTATCCCGCTGGTACATAGGGCCCTCACAAGTTGTCTCCACTTTACCCTGTCTTGCGCTTGCTCCTTGACATCAAGTTACTAAACGAAGTTAATAAATGTAAATTTTTTTAGATATTCCACATAAAACTATGGACACAGTAGTGTGGTAGTGCTATTGAAGTGGTAATAAATAGTGTTCGTAAAATTTAAAACAATATTATTGTTAATGCTTAGCGATCTTTACGGGGAAATACGACTATTTTATTAACTAAATTAACAAAATAGCGGTTATTCCAGATATATTAATAATAATCAAGAGATCAGTCACACACACACTGTCGTCTAGCCCCAAACGATTCCCAGTACTATGTTTAAATATGTAGATAATAAACATCCAGACAAAAAAATTTGGTCACCACATTACGGTTTGTCCGATGGCTGAATCGAACCCACGTCTCCGGCCCAGCACTTAGGGTTCCTAACTACTGCACCATCGCGTCAGTCTATGTGCTTGCCGCATGTGATGCTCTTTTGTTTTGAAAGGAAAATTATTGGCCTACAGTGAGATGTTAAGGACAAAAAAAGTGCGCGTGAATGAAGTGGAACTTCTTTTTCGATTTGTAGTATTGTGGTTTTCTTTATTTTTCATCGTTAAATCACAGATTTGTCTTTTAATATGGAATGCTGTCTATAAGAGATGCGACATCTTCTACATTTACACTCGTATTATATATATTTTAAATTATAGATAGAAAAATAAATTTATATATTTTTTTAAATACTTCATTAAAATATTGAACGCTACTGGTTGCTTACGATCGCGTTGGCCTGTAACAGGTATACTATGCGCATGCGTTCGAGTGCCACGCATTCACTCTCGCTCTGTCTCTTTCTACTCCATGGTAGCGTTAAACGTTTAACGCAACGTTGTTGGAAGTCGCATTAGAAGTTTCACTTCAAAAACAAACTAGTCACTGTCATTATCTTATACAGTGTTGATGTGTAATGTCAAATTTACTTGTCTAAACTTCGCGTTCTCATTTGAAGACTGTGAATGTAGCTTAGGTTATATCTAGGTATCTCGTAAAGTTTTACACATAAAGATTTAATTTTATTTTATTTTTATTATACAGAGATCTTACTAATTTAGTGTTCGGTTGATTCTGAAATGCTAATCGCTAGAGATTAGCTAGTATTGGAACTGTTTAATTAGCATCAATGAGTACGTGCGAATAATATAAAAAAGCTATAGTATTTTTAAATTTTGATTTTATAAGTAGCATTGTAAGTTTTAACACAGACTCACAGACTTGATTTTTTTATGTAATCTTACGTTCTACTCTACAGTTTTTGTGTCTAGAATAGAGTGACGTCATAATTTGTGTAATTCAATAGACGGGTTGAATTTGTTATTAATTCTTTTTTTTTAAATAAATAAACAAAACATAAGTGAAACGTGTTATTGTGTTTTATTTATATCATGTTTTCAGTGTCCATTGCTTTGAAAGTTCATTGTCCATTGCATTGAAAGTGTGGGATAAGGGTTGCGGGTCCCCGGATGTTTCCTCTAAACACGTGTCCTGGAACCTATACATGTGCTCAACCACCAATCTCGATTGTGCAAACCAGAGACTTAGAGACCTGTTAGATGATCTGATGACCAGCAGATTATTATCATAGGCTGAAGTAAAGTTAGTTAGTTTAAAAAAAATGAAAATGGTAAGTGAATAAATCGGTGCGCAAGGAATACTTAGGCTCTTAATAGTTACAATAAATGGATAAGAGTTTATTTGCAGATTCAAATAGAATCGATTGATCGAAAATTGA
Source organism: Bombyx mandarina (assembly GCF_030267445.1). NCBI lineage: Eukaryota > Metazoa > Arthropoda > Insecta > Lepidoptera > Bombycidae > Bombyx > Bombyx mandarina. The sequence continues at coordinate 18,599,001 of NC_143234.1, forward strand.
CAGGGAAAACATTAAAATATATCGCAGATACGGTGCGATAACGTCACTCATGCAAATTATCTAATTTTTCAGGAAAATGTTGGAAAATTCAACATCTTATTGTATATAATTCTTGTATAGTTCTGCTAGGCTATAGAAATAAAATGATAATATTTAAACTCCATCAGCAAAAGCAAACATCTCGCTCGTCTCACTAATAACTATCAAAAAATGTATTTTCTCATACTCAATTCAGTGTTAACAAAAATTGCATAAGTGACTTTATAGCACCTTATATGCGATATATATTTAAACATATATTACAAGTTCTTTATCTTTATTCTTTATTGTACACATAGTTAATATTACAGTAATTGCGATAAGATATAAAAAATGGCGAGCTTAACTTTCTTGAGTTTTCTACCAGCTAACCGTTCCTAACGAAGGAAAGTTTTAAATGAGTGTTTAAAAGCTTTAAATGAGTTAAAGTGGGGAGTCGTTTAGTGGGTGGGCCCTAAATTCCTTGGGTCCGCGGTCTGCTCTCAACACCTGCAGATCGTTGAGTCTCACATACCCCGCACGCCCCCTAGGCGCGGGGACCTCGTAGGAGGTTCTTCCCTCGGCCCGAAAAAAAATATTTTTATCGCTTAGACTGTTCATGTCACAATGTCACTACTCGTGTAGTGATGTTTCACTCTTCCGATTTGCTTTTTCTATGTGATAATTATTTTATCAATCGCGATTTATCGTTATATTAATCGGTCAACATTTTGTATCGTAACAAATATATGAATAAGAACTAGTAAAGAATTACGCTGTTTTAATGTAAACAATTATTTTTAACATTCAAATAACAGTAATAGTGGTTAAACATAAATAACAGTAAGCTTGTATGCATAAATAACAGTAAGCTCGTATGTGGTTGTTATGCACTCAACAGTCGCGGATTCATGCCTCGGCACGTATCATCGGCGGTTTTTCCGGAAATCAGATGTAAGGAAACTAGCATTCTCAACATTTTTATTGACTTCGAAAGCCAGTCGACCGCCCTTTTGGTGTTAACGGTTGAGTCACTTACTTACCTAGGCTTTGCAGTCGAATTGCATCAGAACATTTATTGTACCGCTTATATTACTACTGGTGGTAGGACGTCTTGTGAGTCCGCGCGGGTAGGTACCACTACCCTGCCTATTTTTGCCGTTAACCAGTAATGCGTTTCGGTTTGAAGGGTGGAGCAGCTGTTGTACTGTAGTGAGAGACCTGAGACCTTAGAAATGATATCTCAAGGTGGGTGGCAGCATTTACATTGTAGATGTAGGAGAAAAATCAAACGTATTTTTCAGATTTACTGGATGCTTGTGTTTGAAAACTGAAGTGTTGGTGGGTATCCACCGTACACGAGATCCATAAGGGCTGCTCCTAAGACTAATCTACACTAATATAATAAATGTGAAAATTTGCCTGTTTTGAGATACTCAACTATTCAATGGAATGGATGATGACATTTACTAGCCCATAGAGACAACCCACTGACTTTCTCGCCGGATCTTCTCAGTGGGTCGCAATTACGATTCGGTAGTAGATTCTGCGAAGCACTGCTCTTTCTAGGGCTAGTGTTAGCAATTCTCTCAGGTTGAGCCTGTGAGCTCACCTACACGTTAGGACGAAGCTGAAATAGCCTCCCAAGGTTATCAGCGTAGGTAGGGGAAAAAAAGTTCTCATTTAGACAATAGGAAGCGTCCTACCCGTGCGGACTCACAAGAGGTTTTATTACTGGTGGTAGGACCTCTTGTGAGTCCGCGCGGGTGGGTACCACCACCCGCCTATTTCTGCCGTGAAGCAGTAATGCGTTTCGGTTTGAAGGGTGGGGCAGCCGTCGTTACTATACTTGAGACCTTAGAACTTTTATCTCAAGGTGGGTGGCGCATTTACGTTGTGGATGTCTATGGGCTCCAGTAACCACTTAACATCAGGTGGGCTGTGAGCTCGTCCACCCATCTAAGCAATAAAAAAAAAAAAAAAGGTCCTGCCGCCAGTAAAAGTAAATCGCGATGCACTATGCCTTCGCTTATATTTTTAAAAGAATTCTTCTGCAGCCCTAGCGAATATCTTGCTTCCTTTATAAAGGCATCGCTCGGGTTATAAGGAATGCAAGCAGCTGCATATTACACTTCCGGCGTGTAGAGGCACTCGACTATACATAATTATTTACTGCATTTCCAACCTTTTAGTGCTAGAGCTGTGTATAATAAAGTGGCGAGTTTTCAATAAAATGTTTATTTTCAATTCTGTTGTGTATTTTTTGATGACAAAAAAAAAAAAATATATATATATATATATACAAGCGGCCCAATCCGACTCCGCTCGGGTCTTAAACAAAAATTTCAACGATATTTGACGTTGTTTTATTTTTTAAAATAAAAGAACACTTGTTGCGGCATAACTATAATAGTTAGACATATTCTTTCGTTACACTTTTTGTAAATAATAATGTGTTCTACAAAGTCGTAGTAACTACATTATTTTATTCTATCATCAATAGTTTTCGCAGGGCACGCGATGTAAATAATATTTTAGGTATTTTTTTACACCTTGGGTTACATTATTGGAGTTTTAGTAAGGATCCCTAATTTTTTTCAAAAAAGATTATAGCCTATGTCACTCGGGAATAGTGTAGCTTCCAAACAGTGAAAGACTTCATTCATTCAATTTCAAATCGGTTCAGTAGTTTCGGAGCCTATTCAATACAAACAAACAAACAAATCTTTCCTCTTTATAATATTAGTATAGAAGTATAGATTTCAGATATTTATTACGGTTTTGTTTTTAGACAATGTAAGTTTAAATATATACATATATAGATAATAAACACTCAGACAAAGAGCAAACAAACCTGTTCATCACACGAATGTTTGCCCGTTGTGGGAATCGAACCCACGACCCATGGCGCGAAAGTTATGCTCCTAACTACGGCATTACCGAGTCAGAGATATACACGTAATAATGGGAAAATAATCCAGACAGGAATGAGTTTTATGAGGTTAGACAAAAACAAGACGATCCGAGTACTCATTAGAAAGACAGCTTAATAATTTTACGTACGGTACGTATATTTGTGGGAAACTACACAAAGTTCAGTGGAAGAAGCAGCGTTTGGCGTTTATCTAACAATTGGCTTCTTTGCTTGAAAGAGCTTCTTTTTGCGCGCGAAGATACGTAATCTTTTGTTGCTATTACTATCAAAAAAAGGTTAATACCGTGAGTAAATTTTTCACTCGGAAATCCTGGTAGGAAAGTCGTACTCTAAAAACTTAGAAGTCATGTCTCAAAGTGGGTGTATTTATGTTGTTGATATTTAAAAAAAAGTCGGAACCTTTAAGGTTTTATTTATTGATTAGATGGGCGTACAGGCTAACGGCTTTCCTAGTGTTAAGTGGTTACCGGACCCGGACATCAACCATGTCAATGCCGCCCCCGTCTTGATACATGAGTTCTAATTCTCAGTTTTTACAGTAGTACGGTTGCTCCAGCTTTCAAACCGAAACGCATTACTGCTTTACGACTGATATAGGAAGAGCGATGGTACCCACCCGTGCGGGCTCATAAGACGTCCTACCGACAGTAATTACGTGAATTATACTTTTTGCGGGTTAGGCTTTAAATACACGATATTGTTCCTTCACCGTGGAAGTAATTCGTGAACATTTTTATGTACGTATTTCATTAGACAAATTAGTACCTGCCTGCGGATTCGAACACCGATACAGTCGTATCTCTCGATACTAATTCATCGGCCGTCTTATCTTTTGGGCCACGATGACATAAACGTCAGATTAAACTGTGAATAATGTATCGATTTCATTAATTTAAAAAATTTCGAACAGATAAAAGAGAAAAGAAGTTCAGAAGGACATTACAGCTCATATAACCTTCACATGTCCAAAGCCACAGATTAACGAATGACAACTAACTGTTCGAGGTAGAATAAGTTCCTCGCGTCCCTCGAATTTCCCCCTAGACAGGGTAAAGCTCTTTGTAGTTTGATCGATGTGTCGCCTGTACCCATCTGTCTTCATTGTCTTACTCGCCCGAGCGATTCGTCTTAAAAATAATGGTGATGCGATCACGACTGTTTCTATGCAATGCGGGACGAAAATATATTTCAAATTTCTTCGTTCTAGTTGTCTAAGTATCATCTGTTTTTATCGTATCTCATGGGTTGACAAGCTTCTCTGATGTCATTTTTATAATTATTATATTATTATTATTGTATTATATTATTAACTAGCTGACCCGGCAGACTTCGTAGTGCCTCAATCGATAAATAAAAGACCTAAGCCTTAAACAAACAAAAGGAATCCGTCCGACGGGGGACACATCAAAGGAAAAATAAAATTGTAATTTTTATGTAATTCCGAGCATTTTCATATTTATCTAGATTTTAAATCTTCTCTGGACTTTCACAAATAATTCAAGACCAAAATTAGCCAAATCGGTTCAGCTGTTTTCGAGTTTTAGCGAGACTAACGAACAGCAATTCATTTTTATATATAGAGATTACTGGTGGTAGGACCTCATGTTAGTCCGCGCGGGTAGGTACAACCGCCCTGCCTATTTTTGCCGTGAAGCAGTAATGCGTTTCGGTTTGAAGGAAGGGGTAGCCGTCGTAACTATACTTGAGATCTTAGAACTTATATCTCAAGGAGGGCGGTGAATTTACGTCGTAGATGTCTATGGGCTCCAGTAACCACTTCACACCAGGTGGGCTGTGAGCTCGTCCACTCATCTAAGCAATAAAAAAAAAGTCAAATTATTGACATCGTGTATATGAATACCCACATTGAGATAAAAGATTAAAGTTGCATTTTAATTGTGCTGTACAAGAGTTGCACCCCCAATCACTACGCATGTCCGTTTTACTTTAAAAATAAGCTGAATGGTGCTAGTGCTAATCAAAGTACGAACTAGTACCAGTAAGTTGACGTGGATTAGGAAAGAAGGAAGATTGTAGGACTATTCGGGAAGTCTACCCTTTCGAACACAAAAAATAAATAAATAAATATTTACTAACAATCACGCCACGTTAACTGGTCCCGTGGTAAGTTCGTAAAGAACTTGTGTTACAGGTACCAGATAACGGATATAAATGTAATATTTTTATTATACACATACATATATTTAATATACATCCATAACCCTGGAAAAGACATATTTATATTTATCATACAAATATCTTCCCTTGGCGGGATTCGAACCCGCGACCCCCTTGTGTAGTGACCATGTCACTTACCACTACACCAGACGGCCGTTAAAAGGAAATTAAAAAAAAAGGATGAAATAGGAAATTAATTAATAATTAATTATCAGAATCGGTTCAAGTATTCTCGTGAAATCGGTGAACATACATAGATTAAAAAATTGTGGTCGAATTGATAGCCTCCTCTTTTGAAGTTGAAGGTTAAAAAGCGTGATTTTGGTAAATTAAATAGCTCCTTAACAATTTTTTTTTTATTGCTAGGATGGGTGGACGAGCTCGCAGCCCACCTGGTGTTAAGTGGTTACTGGAATCCATTGACATCTACGACGTAAATGCGCCACCCACCTTGAAATATAAGTTCTAAGGTCTCAAGTATAGTTACAACGGCTGCCCCACCCTTCAAACCGAAACGCATTAATGCTTCACGGCAGAAATAGGCAGGGTGATGGTACCTACCCGTGCGGACTCAGAAGAGGTCCTACCACCAGTAAATTTATTATTCAAAAATATTTTCATCTCCTACGTAAATGAAGCCGCGGGTAAAATTTAGCGTTATCCCAAAGTAGCTTCCACGCAGACGAAATCGCGGGCAAAAACTAGTTTGAAAATACATTTATTAATATAGAATAATTATTTTACGCGTCAATGTGTCAAGGAAGGACTTTCCCACTGAAAGTAATTTTTAACTTTACCAGAACGTTTGTTTTTTCCGCCCATCCCAAACGCTGATCCTAAAAGAAATTGTTAATACATTATTGAATTTCTTTCAGTAGTCGAATTATGACGAAGAAGAATGGTATTTTTTTTTTATGTTATTCCGACGCGAGGGGTTGCGAGTTTTCATACTTTATTGACTTCGTTTTGAAGTTGATTATGTATGTGAATGATGGATAACTTTTAAATTACTTACTTCGAGTAAACTTTATTACTTTTGTTACACGGGTAAAAATATTTTTAACCGACTTCAAAAAAAGGAGGAGGTTCTCAATTCGACTGTATGTTTTTTTTTTGCAGATTAGTTTGGGTCTATAGAGACAGTCTTTGAAGTTTGTATTGTTACGCAACTAATTTGTTTGTCTTATTAATATTTTAAATTACGTTTTTAAGCAATTGTCACTTTATGCAAGAATGTAGTGTAGGTATACATTGTTTTACTGTTTGTAATAAGCCGTGTAGGTTTAATAAAATTCGGATTTTATTATACATTTTTACAAAATTATTAGAGATAGTAAATACATATAATCGTAATTAAACAATTGTCATTACAATTGTACGTTGTAAGTGTTGCTACGGTAAATATGCTAAATAGAAAACATGCTTCCGGCAATGTTGCCATTAACGAAAACATAAAGGGCACTTTGTCATTTTCTAATTTGACAACCGAATTTCTAATTTGACACCGCCCTGCCTATTTCTGCCGTGAAGCAGTAATGCGTTTCGGTTTGAAGGGCGGGGCAGCCGTTGTAACTATACTTGAGACCTTAGAACTTATATCTCAAGGTGGGCGGCGCATTTACGTCGCACATGTCTATGGGCTCCAGTAACCACTTAACATCAGGTGGGTTATGAGCTCGTCCACCCATCTAAGCAATAAAAAAAATTGGAATCTGTTCATATACTGAATATGCAGCATTCACCAACATCTAACTAACTTTTTCTTTTTTGTCACGAGTACCGTAATTATACACATGAGATAAAGTAAAATATGTACCAGAAGATAGCTACTTGGTAGGACTCCTGGTATATTGCTGATGTCCATGATCGGCGATGGCCACCAACAGATGGATCTGCTCGTCTGTCTACATTGGCAATATGTTTTTATTATCTTTTATCTCTAACTCTGGAATAAATAAAAAATTTGAAGTTATAATTGAGACCTTAGAACGCATATCTCAAGGCAGGTGGCGGCATTTACGTTGTAGATATCTATGGGCTCCGGTTACCACTTAACATCAAGTGGATCGTGAGCTCGTCCCACCAACTAAGCAATAAAGGAAATATATGAATAAATTATCAAAGATTTGGTCTGTTAGTCTCCTGTCCTAATGACGAGTTTTATAATATAATTTTTATCTTTAATAATTTAAATCTTGCTGTGTGCTCTCGCAGAAGCTAATCTCTGACTATAGAAACACGCTAATAATCGCGAAGCCCTTTCCAAAGCCTTCACAGGGTAAAGGCACAAAATTATCTAATCAAAATAGAAAATTAATCATGCGACCTAAGTTCATTAAGCACAAAGCTTCCTCCGAGCTAATCCTTAAAGAGTCCAAACCGAGAATGATTTATGAAATCTTGTGAAGACCCTAATTAATCTACAGTTAACCTGCTCGGTGGAGCTAAGGTACAGTGACCTTGTGACGGGAATTATTATGTGGTGGCGTTTGCTAATTTCGTAGCGTTCACAGTTTCGCATGTATGAGTTAATAAAGTCATTCGCGGCTTAGAAATTTCATCCTAATGGATCACGATTTCAAAGAAATCAACTTCGACGATTAAAAAATATGCTGTTTAATAACGCGTTTTTATTGTCATTTTATTATTTGCGATCAATTTGTTTCCGTCTTCCGTCACACAAAAACTGTACATTATTATTAATTAAATAAATATAATAATTGTTAATAGATCGCGACACAAGAAACACTTTACTGTATCAACCCGTGAACATAATAAGTCCATCATTAATATGCATTTTGTTGATTTCATTTTTGATGCTTCTTTTTTCTTGTTAGGCATGCATTTCTATTAAGAAGTAAAATTGGTGTGCGCATTTTTCTCATGAAGTGGTTGAAGCATCCACACAGCACTACTTATTATTCCACGGAGAAAAATGACCAGAGAACTAGTAGATACTTACTAGTACATTACTGGTGGTAGGACCTCTTGTGAGTCCGCGCGGGTAGGTACCACCACCCCGCCTTATATCTCAAGGTGGGTGGCGCATTTACGTCGTATATGTCTATGGGCTCCAGTAACCACTTAACCCCAGGTGGGCTGTGAGCTCGTCCACCAATGTAAGCTAAAACAAAAAAATATATTCTACTAGAATTACTAGAGCTGCGTTTTGTATTTGTAGACAAACAAAGAAGTCAAAGTTCGTTCCAATACGAAGGTCTGTTATTAAAGTAATATAGAAGCGTTTTCCAAAAAAAAAAAAAATCGAGCACGCTCATAATTCGATCTTGATAAAGCCAACAAAATTATTCGACGTCACGAAACCGCGGTTATATTCATAGTCCTCATTATGATAACAAGTGTAATTTTACAAAAGCTATTTTACTTTCCAAACGTAATTAAATTCGGTCGATTTAATTATTTTTGTGCATACTAGTTGCGTGACGATAGTGGCTTATTTAATTTAAAAGTTATTTAGATTCACGGGTAAGGTTTATTTTTTATTTTCACGGACCGCGAACTTCTGTACCTTGCTATTGTAATTATCACGCATTTGTTTGAGCTCGTATTCTCTTATCGTACGTGAATTGTACTATGAAAGAAAACATATCTACAGAGTAAAGAACAACTGTAAAAGGCTTGAATTTAAGCGGATGATAAATTGACGCTTTGGGGATAAACATATTCCATTTCGAGGGGTGAAAAGCGACATTTTTGCAAATTTACAGGAGAAATATAGAATTGTTGATAGTAATACTAAATATAATAAAACAGCCCTTTAATTACAAATAAATGTCGCGTATTAAGCGCAATGTCTCTTAAACCAAATATTTTTTTATTGCTTAGTTGGGTGGACGAGCTCAGAGCCCAGCATTACTGCTCATGCGGACTCACAAGAGGTCCTACTACCACTGCAAAATAATCTTTCACGTTACGTTTATACGTTTGGAATTGGTCGGAGCGGAGCCGCCAACTATATTTCACATAAACCGGCTGGAAGAGATCTGTGTGCTTAGTGCGAGTTTTGTAATGTTCTCGATAGCGTTAAAGTAGTATGCAGTAGCCCCTAGCGGCAAACGTAGCCACAGGTTCCGACTCTATACAAATTTGATTTAACTTTTACGCTATCGACAACGTTAAAAAGCTTTGGTTATGTATTGGTCCCGCTTGTAAGATAATAATATAAATGTAATAAAAAATAAATAGATATAATAAAATTGCCACCGTTTAATATTACGTATATTTAATGCGACAGAAAAACAGCGTTAGTTTAAATTAAATGAAGTCATTCTGGCCTAAAGGCTAAAATATCCAGGGTATTTGTATTTAGTGATGCGATCGTGCCGGTGTTCGAATTCCACAGGGTGTTGTAAATTTTTCTAATTAAATAATTTAACTGTCACGAACAGCTTCAACGATGAAAGAATAACATCGCGTATTATATATCATACCCGCTAAAATTATAATTTTCGTAATTACTGTTAGATAGGCGTCTTGTGAGTCTGCACGGGTCTATTTCATTTTACTAGTGGTCCCGCAGTAGTCAAAATTCGACTATAATTAATTGAAATTATAAGTTTGAACGTTATTATAGTTCTATTGTTAAAGACTATTATACTTCTATAGTTACAGATTTCGCCAAGACTACACTGTAGACAAATAAACAACATTAACCTATTCTCAATTTGATCACGGACTAACAAAAGTTTGACAATAAACATAGAAGTATTCATATGCGTGTGTGTCAAATACATGGTAGTGTGTGTAACGTTTTTTTTACTGATTTAATGTATTATTAATGCATATTTTAAAAAAAAAATACCATTCGGCACTCCTTCTCTATGTTCTCTATAATTGTGGGAAATTTCATACTCCTCTGTCCGCGAAATTTTCGTAAAAAGGGATACGAAGTTTTTCCTTCACGTAATAATATATAGATTTCATCTGAATTGATTAATGTCTCAAATTAATCAACTTCATTTCATTTCGCTTCGTATCACTTTTCATGAAAGAGAATAGAATACACAAAATATTAGGCTGTATGGTGTGATACCTTCGCATTTCCTGTTGGAAAAATGGAACTGTAGGCCTGTTGAGGCTGCGATGCTGGCTTGCTGTGGGACGACTGTCAATGACGTGTTTTTATCTGCGAGAATGCGGGGATTGTGGTAGCCGAAGTTCTTGATGCGCTGATGATGAATCAGAAGGTTGCGTGTTCATATCTCGTCGCAGGTCACCAGTTGTAGGAATATATACGACAAAGGGAAGATCTTCCACCGAGCGGGTGATATTGCTCGGTAGACCGACGGTCCCAATGTTGTTGTTCGGAACTTGTATATATGCGTTTTATCTTGAAAATGTCGTAAGCGAGATTCAGGCATCTGTCAATTATCTTGCGTTGTATGATGGCTACCCGCCATAGGAACTACTAGATACTCGATTATCTGTCAAAAAAGTCAAAATACATACCTCGTAATTTTATTCAAATATTTAAAACACTAGCTTTTTGAATTGACTCAGATGTTGATACTTCGTCTTAAAATATGTTTGGAAGTAAACCTATCTTGGAACATCAGACCGATACTTTATACCCTGTCAGGTAGTAAGTTCTTTGAAACCATTCGCATTCCGTCTACGTATGTAGGTAATTTGTCGACCAGACAAGGCCGGGATTAACTGATTGTTGGATGTGGTACTTTTTAAACTATCAAACGTTATTATCAGAAATAAATTCGGATCTGGTTTGCGTAGGAGGAGCTCTTGTGAGGCCTTAGTGTATTTTTTTTATTGCCTAGATGGTTGGACGAGCTCACAGCCCACCTGGTGCTAAGCGGTTACTGGAGCCCATACACATCTACAACGTAAATGCACCACCTATCTTGAGATATAAGTTCTAAGGTTTCAGTATAGTTACAACGGCTGCCCAACCTTTCAAACCGAAACGAATTACTGCTTGACGGCAGAAATAGGCGGGGTGGTGGTACCTACCCGTGCGAACTCACAAGAGGTCCTACCAAGAGTAACAATTCTGTGTTTTAAGTGCTCATGATTACAGTCTAACAGCAATGTCCAATGTCAACATCTTATAGGTTATTTGCGTTCTATCATTATCATTAAATTTTAAACTGACAAGTCATTGGTTTTTTTTTTATAATATTTATTGCCATTGTAGGCAGACGTGCATACGGCCCACCTGATGGTGAGTGGTCACCGTCGCCCATGGACTTCGGCAATGCCACATTTAATGCATGTTGCAATGCAACAATACCATATTTAATTAAAATCTAAATTTGTGGAATTAAAAAAACGTATAAGACACAAAAAAATTAACCCCGAAATCGAATGAGGAGCGCAAACATCCGAAAATAGTGCCCGTTTTTCGACAAGTCAGATTAACGATTAAAACAACAAGGCGACATTTTACGCTATTGCATAGCTTTTATCGCGGGCCTTGAACGTGGCGACCGAATCATGAAATTCCGTAACGGAAAAAACCTATCACCCCTCACTCCGCCACGTAGCTCGTACCATGTAGCTCGCGTTCAACACATTCACACGTTGCGCTTGTGAATAAGTGCGTGGCGTGATATCACACTGCATGCGCATCATGAAAAGTCTGCTCATCTCTCTCTCGCGCGGTCTAGCTTATGAGTGTGAAGGGGACAGTTAATGTTTTGCTTTTGTTAATGTTTATAAATATAGCGTGGTCTTATTTTTATTATTGTTTAAATATTAAATTATCATTATCTAATTATAATTGCATAAGTTGATAAAAAATGCTATGCAATAGCTTTACTGCGGCAGTCCCTGAGTGCCACACGTCTTTTTTTTTTTTACTAAAATAGCATATCTCGAAGCGTTCTTATATTCTGTCCGCAACATTTACGGCACACACAAAGCGATGCTTTTACTTGATTAGGTTCGAGAATCTTTTACGTCTTATCTAATAATGTATCAGTACAATGTATTCTATCTAAAACAAATATGTTTAAATTATTAGGTGGGGAAAAGGTAATCGATGATTTAAATTAAAAAACAAGCCGAGTACTTTTATAAATTAATGAAATAATTATGAATGAATGAATCAATGAAATAATAATGCAAGAATCATAGAATGCAACGTAAATGTAACGAGTATTTGTATCTATAAATATTATGTATGTTATATATATACTTATGTTTAAGTAATGTCACTATCACACTACACCTACCAAGGTTCATCTCTGAGCTCCCCTAAGGTATATATAAATAAAAAATAATAATAATAATAATTGTTTCAATAAATTAAATTAGGGGAGATTAAGTAAATAAATAAATAATAATTTGCGTAATTACTGGTGGTAGGACCTCTTGTGAGTCCGTGCAGGTAGGTACCACCATCCTGCCTATTTCTGAAGTGAAGGAGTAATGCGTTTCGGTTTGATGGGGCAGCCATTGTAATTATACCTGAGACCTTAGAACTTATTTCTCAAAGTTAGAGGCGCATTTACGTTGTAGATATCTATGGGCTCCAGTAACCACTTAACACCAGGTGGGCTGTGAGCTCGTCCACCCATTTAAGCAATAAAAAAAACGTACCTAAATAGGTAATAATTACATAAACAATATACAACAAATATTGTATGTTGTTTATGTAATTGTTTATGTAATTACATAAACAATATACAACAAATGTTGTATGTTGTTTATGTAATAATTGAATAGCCTAACTTCCAAGTTGGCATGCTTGATCGCGTTGGTCGTTTAAGTTTATTTCCTGATCTGATTGTTCTGTCCAATGGCTTAGAGAGAAGGTGAGCATTTTAGTGAATATAACGATTAAAATATTAAACTTTAATTTTGTATTTTTTTTAAGCTACTTCTTGTTGCTTCAATTCTATCCAATAAAAACCACCATGAACTCTGAATACAAAACATGATTTTCAATATTACGTTTTTTTTTTATTGCTTAGGTGTGTGGACGAACTCACAGCCACCTGGTGTTAAGTGGTTACTGGAGCCCATAGACATCTACAACGTAAATGCGCCACACACCTTGAGATATAGTTCTAAGGTCTCAGTATAGTCAAAACGGCTGCCCCCACCATTCAAACCGAAACGCATTACTGCTTTACGGCAGAAATAGGCGGGGCGGTGGTACCTACCCGTGCGGCCTCACAAGAGGTCCTACCACCAGTAAAAATGTTAGGAATATTTGCAAAAACTACTTACAATCGCAGCCAGATATTTATGTATGTAGTAATTAATAGCCATTGCGAAAACTCGTCTGTTAAACATGAATGCGTATGAAAAAGGGGAGATTGTTTTAGAAACTTAAACTGGCACTTATCCAAAATATACATTAACATTGATATAGTTAAATCTACTTCTAATCTCGTGTTTTTATACTTTTGATTTAATATACGACTTTTCGTGTACTATGACTAAACTAAAAAACTATTAAATACTATAACTTTTTTACTTTATACTTTTATTATCTTTTATTATTATATATCCTTAATTGTATATTAAAATTATTTTATTATAATTATATAAAAATTCAATATTATTATACTAACGTTATTATATGAATACTATAATTTTTCCAACATTAATCATGTTGCGACAAAATTGCCAACAGTTATGGTATTTCGTTAGACAGATCACTGTCAAAGTTTCGTGAAGCGATATGCTGGTATAATTAGTATGAATCCAATACAGGGTGTCCGAAAATCACATAACTCATTTTCAAACGAATACACACCATTAATTAGGTGTAAAACCAGCAATATATATTGCCGTCTTTATTTCACAAATATATTGTGAAGTGTACGCGAGTATTTTATCCGGCTTGACGTGGGACTATCAATAAATCCGGATCAAACGGGCGGACCGTTAAACACCGACCCTTATCAAATGTAAACTGCCGCGGTAACTTATCCACTGTGCTGATATAAGCTTTACTGCGGTCACTTTCATCGTTTTAAACTTTCGATTCTGACGCTTATGAGTATTTCACGCAATAGTTTAGTTGGAATTGTTTTGTGGTTGTTTATCTGTTTTCGACTTGGATAATATTAATAAGCAGCTTACACTATGAAAGAGTAATAACTTGTAATAATCTATAATAATCTCTATATATAAAAATGAATTGCTGTTCGTTAGTCTCGCTAAAACTCGAGAACGGCTGGACCGATTTGGCTAATTTTGGTCTTGAATTATTTGTGTAAGTCCAGAGAAGGTTTAAAAGGTAGATCAATGAATGAAAATGTTCGGAATTAAATAAAAATAACAATTTTGTTTTTCCTTTGACGTGTCCCCCGTCGCACGGATTATTTTTGTTTGTTTTAAGTTTATTTTATACAAAAGTTTAGGTCTTTTATTTATCGATTGAGGCACTACGAAGTCTGCCGGGTCAGCTACTTTGTGATAAAAAAGAAACACGCAAAAAATATTATTTGCAGTATGGGTACTACCATTTTGTCTATTTGCTACTGCGAAGCACTGATGCTTTCAGGTTTCATGCGTGGAACGGTAATTATACCAAACAATTGAAACTTAAACATGTTCACATAGGTCAATGTGGTCGCCTTGTGATGTCTTTGGACTTCAATAGCCATTAAACATCAGGTGGAGTATTAAGCGGTAGGCAGCGGCTTGGCTCTGCCCCTGGCATTGCTGAAGTCCATGGGCAACGTTAACCACTCACCATCAGGTGGGCCGTATGCTCGTCTGCCTACAAGGGCAATAAAAAAAAAAAAAAAAAGGTGGGCAGTGAGCTCGTTGGCCTATCTATGTATACGATGTATAGGTATATAACAGTATGTATGTATGTATGTTCACATAAAACTCGGGAATCATTAGCCCAATTGATACGGAACTTTGTACACCTATAAAGGGGACACCGATGACAATAGTTGCGTTAGTACAAGATAGGTGGCACGGTTGGCACTAATTTTTATCTTTTGAATTACAGGTTGTATTGATATGTAATCTAAATACATATATCGAAGAAAACTAGAGGTCCTCTAGTTTCCTTCGATACTTCGATTTGAAGTAATTAATTGAAATTATAAGTTTGAACATATATAGTTCATTGTCAGACTATTTATATTTCTATAATCACATATTTCGTCAAGACTACATTATAGACAAATAGTATTATAGACAAACAATTTTAATCTATTCTGAATTTGACCACAGACTTTAAACAATAACAAAGTTTGACATTAAAAAAAGAGTATATATTTATGTGGTGATGATGTGGTGTGTCAAATACACGGTAGAGTGTGTAATGTTTTTTATTAATTTAATGTATTTTTTATGCATATTTAAAAAATATATTAGCATTCTGCACTTCCCTATATAGGTATTCTTTATAAGTGCGGGAAATTTCATACTCCTCCGTCCGCGCAATTTTCGTAAAAAGGTATACAACATTTTTGCTTCACGTATTAATATATGTATGTATGTACGTATGGTCACCTAAAATTATCTTACGTAGTACATAGTAAGTAATTTGTTTTAATATAAAATTGTATTTGATTGAGGGCGACGCCACGGGTGCAGCTAGTGAAATATTCAACAAAAGATAACTACTGTTAAATTTTCAAAATTAAAATATCGAATTATTCTGGTACAAAACGAACTAACTGTAAATAGCACTTTAAATTTTTTAGCGAAAACACTCCGTAGCGGGATGCTAAAATATTCAAGAATGATGGAAAGCGTTTTAAAATCTACACTTTTGCTGTTTTGAAACGAAAGATACCTATAGTTAGGTCGCGTGAAGTTAATATTTCAACGTAAAACGAGCACCGGAATCGCTCTACATTAGACTTCACGACGGGTAAAATTTAGATTGATTGCATTTAGCCGAGGACATTTTCATAGTACTAGAGGTCCCGCAGTAGTCGAAATTCGACTATAATCAATTGGAATTGTAAGTTTGTACACTATTATGATTGTATTTTATACTTCTATAATCACAAATTTCGCCAAGACTACACTATTAAAAATATTAACAAAGACAAATAATAGTTAATCTATTCTCAATTTGACAACAGACGTCAAGAACAAAAGTTTGACAATGAACAGTATGCATGCGTCAAATACATGGTACGTAGTGTGTGTAATGTTTTCTTTATTGATTTAATGTATCTTTTGTGCATTGTTTTAAAAAAATATTAGCATTGTGCACTTCTTCTCTATATTCTCTATAAAAGTGTCGAAAATTTTATACTCCTCCATCCGCGCAATTTTCGTAAAAAGGGATACAAAGTTTTTGCTTCACGTATTAATATATAGATTCTAAAGTAAGAAAAAATGCAGTTTTTTTGTTTGTAGACATTTAGGAAATTGGTAAATGAGTTAATGAGGCGTACGGTATCAAACTTTAGAGAGTTCAAAGTCTCATATTTATTTTACGAATGCTATTCACAGATCTTGGGAGCCCGCATGGGTAAGTACCTTTTTTTCCTACCTAGTAGCCTCAAGGGGTTATACTAGATTATCCGGGCGAGTAGGTGAGCTCACGGGACTTTAACTTCGCAGAATCTATCACCGGATCGAAATCGCGACCCACTGAGAAGATCCGGTGAGAAACTCACCGTGGTCACCGAAGCCCATAGACATCAATAATAAAAACGCCACCACCCACCCGCTTTGAGACATGACTTCTAATTCTCAGTTTCTACAGTACAGCGGATGGCCCGCCCTTCAAGCCGATACGCATTACTTGACGGTGGCTACAGGTAATGGCGTTCACAACGATAAACCTTGATCGTTTGATTTATAAAGATGAATTCAAAATTAATGTGGATACGTAATCCGATGGGCCGGAAAAACAAAAAAAAAAGGGAAACTCGAATTTCGTCCACCGCCGAATGTCATTTGCATACAAGTGTTATATGACAATTGCAGTTTTCACGTCACGACCTAGTTTACTGAATATTACATTTAGCAATGAGAAATGTTTGACCCATTAATATTACAAAATAGTTTACGTATTATACAAATGTTAGCACGTTATTTTATGATTTATGTGTATGAGCTGGCGGGCTCGCAGCCGATCTCCTATTATGTTCTTTTTTATTTTTGTATTGCCCATTATAGGCAGACGAGCATACGGCCCACCCAATGGTGAGTGGTTACCGTCGCCCATGGACTTCAGCAATGCCAGGGGCAGAACCTAACCGCTGCCTACCGTTAAATGTGATGAATATGTTTTAATGCTACCACTACTCACTTCGTGACAAGGAAATCTCAGTTTTATTGGAGTCACGGTTATGCTATCAGAAATAGGCTTGATGACAAATCTACCTTAGCTTACTCACAAAACGACCACTGTTGAGTACTCGAAATGTGAAGTAAGAGTGGAGTTTTTTTAAAAAGAAAATAAGGTTCAGATACTCGTGCACCGGATTCATGAAACATTTATTTTGGAAATAAACTCAACTTAGTCTTGATAAATATACTGAGATCTTAGAACTTATATCTCAAGGTGGGTGGCGCATTTACGTTGTAGATGTCAATGGGCTCCAGTAACCACTCAATACCAGGTGGGCTGGTATTAAGGGTGGGTGAGCTCGTCCACCCACCTAAGGAATAATAAAAAAAAACAGTTTACTAATTATACCCGAATTATTTACTATCAGTCATATTCCTACGGCTGCTATTGTTTGAATAAGTTTATAGTTAGATGTAAGAGATATTTTTCTTTTGTTTAGGTATGGCTATCGCTACGTAGCTTCGATACCTGGGAGCTATATGTCGGAGAGTCGTCACGTTTTTTATGTATTTGTTTTTACATTTGTTTAAATTGTAAATCAATCAGGACCAGCCCCGTAAACACAATCCACTGAGTTTCTCGCCGGATCTTCACAGTGGGTCGCGACTCTGGTGGTAGATTCTGCAAAGCACAGCTCTTGCTAGGGTCAGTGTTAACAAATCCTCTCAGATTGAGCCCGTGAGCTCATCTACCGTTCCATGAGTAGCTGAACTAGGCCTCTAGACTGCCAGCGATTATCATATCGTCTCTGTCAAACCAAAATCTGCTATGCACAAAAACTCTATTTTGAATTAACGAATAAAAACATCTTCGTATAAAATTTTATATGAAGGTGAATTTTTAAGAACTATATCAAATGAAATCTATAGATAAATATTAAAGATATAGACACATAACAGTTTTTTTTATACGGCAGATAGGGCTGTGAACTATAAGAAACTATACGAAAAGGTCAAAAAGTAAAAATCTCAAAGTGCACATAGCAGATTTTGGTTTGGCAACGACGATATATACACCTTTATCCCTATATAATATACAAAGTATACAAGAAAAATATATTGCTAACACGTCACGTTTTTTACATCTGGGTTAATATTCGTCTATAGACATTTCACCCATATTTCAATTTAGTCACGTATCTGTTCCGAGTCGATGGAATCTTCTCATGAGCGTTGAGTAAATATTTTTGTCGCTTGTGTCGTGCGTATCGTGAAATGGGCCATCATTTTTATTTAGGTAATGCGTAGCTGGCTGCAGCCCCTATTATTTTAAATGAGCTTCTAAAAATATTAGGGGCTTACGCAGATGGAGCGTTTTTCATCTTTATCTGATAGAAGGTAATGTCAGAACACAGGGAGCTAACAAAAAAAAGAACTTCTTGAGTTACTTATTGTCAGAACGTAGCGAAGAGTAATCAGGGTACACACACACATAACAGACACAGTCGATCTTTTCATTATATACTGGTGGCAGGACCTCTTGTGAGTCCGCGCGGGTAGGTACCACCGCCTTTTTTTTTTTTTGGTACCGCCTATTTCTGCCGTGAAGCAGTAATGCATTTCGGTTTGAAGGGTGGGGCAGTCTCTGTAACTATACTTGAGACCTTAGAACTTATATCTCAAGGGGGGTGGCGCATTTACGTCTTAGATGTCTATGGGCTCCACCACTTAACACCAGGTGGGCTGTGAGCTCGTCCACCCATCTAAGCAATGAAATTTTTTTCTTCATTTGAACATAAGATGGAATTAGTAATATATTGTTTCTCTACAATCTGATTGGTGTGATTCAAGTTTCATGATGTTTTCATTATTCTGGTTACGGAATATTTTCTCTTATTCGTCTTTAGGCTAAAATCCAAAACCGATAATAAAATACGAAGTAACAAAAAAAATATGATAATACTAACTTGTAAAACGACGTAGTGTTTTAAAAACGGGCGTGGTGAATAGTGTGAATCTTAGAGTATACTTAGAGTATAGTTTGCTTATGTATACTCTAAGGTGTGAATACTCCATTATCTCTCTTGGACGCTTGCTAATAATGGTCTGACGTCATAACACCCGTAATTTTTGGGCATCAGTACAGGTCCCAGATTTAAAATCTTTTTTGAACTTATTAATCTCTGAACTAATTTGGAATATTCGTGATATTTTAATAGTGGAAGTACATAGTAAACGTTCACTTTATATATTGTTATTTATTATGTCAGAGTATCTCAGTAATTTATGTCTGAATTGAATTTTTGATTTCGTTTTATCAGGCAACATTCATTAAATTAGGAAGACGTACGGATCCCGGAAATCCCAGATTAACCTTTGGTCTGCCGGCCACGGAACGTAAGGGGGAAATACTTCCAAAATACAATTTTATTTTCATTCCGCATCCGAATACATTGGGTTCCGGGGAGAAAACATTCTAAAATTTTCAACATGTGTGCAAAGACTAAATGTTGTATATAGCTTTTAACACGCAAATAATGATATCAGATAATAAGTTGGGATGCTTTTTAACATGTTTTTATTCGCTTTGTATGTTTTTTTTATGATTGATTTTTTTTTATGATTGTTTTTTTTATGATTTATTACTGGTGGCCCGGAGGCCTTTCCAGTTTCACCAGGACAGGTGGGCGAGCAAAGGCTCAGCCAGGAGGGGTGGGATTTGCTAACAAACGCCTCCATAGGAGACCTAACAACTCAAGAGCAGCTGCTTCGCGAATGAATCGACTACCGGATCGGAATCGCGACCCGCTGAGAAGAGCCGGCGAGAATCTCAACGGACTGTATGGGTTAGGTTGCACGTTTGTATATATTAAATGTATGTTTGTATATAAAGGAATCCTTGAACGTCATTTTCTTCGATTTCGAGATGTACTTAATTAAATTAACTTGAAAATTTACACAAGTTTTACGACCGATGATAATAGTTACAATAATTTTCTAGCTTCCCAATAGTATCGATAGGATAAAAAAAATATGCTATTCTATTATAAAATGA
Organism: Bombyx mandarina; assembly: GCF_030267445.1. Lineage (NCBI taxonomy): Eukaryota > Metazoa > Arthropoda > Insecta > Lepidoptera > Bombycidae > Bombyx > Bombyx mandarina. Next base: position 18,619,394 of record NC_143234.1, read on the forward strand.
TTGTATTATAAAATATTATCATTTTGCTGTTCAAGCGTGTTTCAGTCGGTTTTTAAACTAAGTATATTTAAGAGGATTCTCATGACGTGCCGCCTTCTCGAAGTGGCGCAATGATGGCGACTGTAGAGTCGGCATCATTGCGATCTACATACTTATTGATTGAGTCAAGCTCCAGGTCATTGTGGATTTAAATGAGAAAATTTTGACTGCTTTTAAATGCGCACAAGCGTAGTTCATTCATCGATAAATTCACTGAAAATTGACGAGGACATTTTTTTATCTGTTCCGATCGCGCCTACCGTTTTGTGCGGACGTCAATGTCAAAAAGTGAAATATATGTAAATTTGCGTCGCAACGTGCTCTGTCGCCAGCATGAAACTGTGAAACAGTTACTGTCCTTAATTAATTTAACGAGAGACGAATGGATTCCGGTGACGTAACGAAGTTATTATGCATCAATTCCGCGTTCTACTTACGTTCAGCGTTTTTCGTGTCGAATTTCAGGCTGAAAGAAATTCAATGTGCAGATTTTAATTTTATTTCTCACTAGCTGACCAGGCAGACTTCGTAGTGCCTAAATCGATAAATAAAAGACCTAAACTTTTGTATAAAATAAACAAAAAAAAAAAAGGAAAAACAAAATTGTTATTTTTATTTAATTCCGAGCAATTTCATATTTATCTACCTTTTAAGCCTTCTCTGGACTTTCACAAATAATTCATGACCAAAATTAGCCAAATCGGTCCAGCCGTTCTCGAGTTTTAGCGAGACAAACGAACAGCAATTCATTTTTATATATATAGATAGATAGATAGATTTATAACATAGCACAATTTGATATGCCAATTGCCTTTTTTACTGGTGGTCGGACCCCTCGTGAGTCTGCACGGGTAGGTAGCACCACCCTGCCTATTTCTGCCGTGAAGCAGTAATGCGTTTTGGTTTGAAGGGTGGGATGGCCGCTGTAACTATACTGAGACCTTAGAACTTATATCTCAAGGGGGGTGGCGCATTTACGTTGTAGATGTCTATGGGCTCCAGTAACCACTTAACACCAGGTGGGCTGTGAGCTCGTCCACCCACCTAAGCAGTAAATAAAAAACGCCAGATGAAGATTATTCTTTTTGAAACATCGGGGATGTATTAAACAATTCATATGATTTATTTATTACTTATTTAGCGGAGTCAATGCAGCATCGATCTGTTACGAGGATTTATTAGAAAAGATTTAAAAAAAAGAAGTTTATTTAATTCTAATAATTAAAATATTTGAAATGAATAATTGAAATTAATTGGGGCAAGTGTCACCGGGAGCGCGGTTAGAATTTGAACTGTATGATCTATCGGCAACCTAACTAAGCTGCATTACGTCGTGCATCTTACATTGCATTTTTAGGTACACTATGAATATATAACAGATCGCTTTTGAGTGGTAACCGCTTGGCAAGAAAAGACCTGGTCGCCCTGTGCACACTTGGCGACGCACCGCTGAGAGTGAGATGAGGACTGCCTTCCTGATCTGGAGTGATGTTAAGGAGCAAACGCAAGACAGGGTCAAGTGGAGAGAACTTGTGGGGACCCTATGTACCAGCGAGGTACCCTAGGACTACTACTTACATGATTTACTTAAAATTGTTCTTTGAAAATGTACAGCTTTACTTGCCCATGTGCTATGTGTCCGAAAAAAAATATCTCTACCGATAGCTAAGTGCAACATAGGGCTCTTCGCTTTTGAGTTTACGGTTCAATATTCATAAGATAGTTCAATTATATCTGTACCGTCATACCGGATCAATTCATCAGCTAATAATGATCGATCGTGTTACGGAGATAGATTGATGAGTTCGCATTTACCGTGGGGTGCTCAATTCGTCCTTGATAGGCCTTCAGGGTCAAGATCCTTCGATTCATGTTTGATCTCGACTCTGCGATAACCCGAATAACGTACGATCAAAAAAATATTTCGGAGAGTGTCAACGACCTATGACTCGTTAGTTCGTAATTAAGTTTTCCAAGGAAACATACAGGGTGTGACTAGACCATTCATTGACGAAAATTACGAAAACTAAAACGAAAAACATCATTGTTCAGGAAACGAGCAATGATGTTTGTCATTGTCGTTTATCATTGATTCGACATAAATTATTGTTTGCTTACTGAACAATGATTATTGTTTTTTTTTTTTTTTATTACCTTTGTAGGCAGACGAGCGTACGGCCCACCTGATGGTAAGTGGTTACTGTCGCCCATGGACTTCAGCAATGCCAGGAGTAGAGCCAAGCCGCTGCCTACTGCTTAATACTCTCCACAAGCCTCGTTTGAAGAAGGACATGTCATAGCGCTCGGGAAACACCGTGGAGGGGAGCTGATTTTGTCACTGTCATTGCTGTCATTTTGTCCATTCCCGATCCTGCGGACAGAATGGAAAGCAGTCGACGTCGCCCAAAACACGTCATCTCGGATCCTCCCGATCCACTAACGGTGCTTCTAGGTACTTCAAGCACCGGTCACCGTTCTTGTCGGACCCGTCGCTTGCGACGAAGGGCTCGACGAGTAAATTAACTCCCAGACACAGCCCACTGAGTTTCTCGCCGGATCTTCTCAGTGGGTCGCGTTTCCAATCCGGTGGTAGATTATGCGAAGCCCGGCTCTTGCTAGGGTTCGTGTTAGTAACGTCATCAGGTTTGAGCCCCGTGAGCTCACCTACTAGCTCGGTTACACTGAAATAGCCTCTAAGGCTTAGCTTAGGTAGGAAAAAAAAAGTCGTTTTGACAGCATCATTGTCGTCTTAGTTTTGTGAAACCTCATATAGCTGTATGGTAGTAGTTAGTTCATACGAACACAAAAATCTATTAGAGCTGTAATTACAATTTCTGACGTCTTAAAAATAATAAACACAAGCTGCACGCACGAAAAAGTGTCACGTTCCGCCTGAGCCTGAAAAAGTTTATTGAATTCGAATTTCGAATTGTTCATGAAAATAAAAATGTATACGCACACAGTAGTGAAGAAGCGAGCAAGCGTATTCCGCGTGTCCAACAAGGTCATTTTCCATCCTCGTTCATGGTATGGTTGGGAGTTTCTTATTAGGGCTTAACAGAGGTACATTTTTGTGAGAAAGGTGTAAAAACGAATGCAGTTGTGTATCAAAATACAGTCCTGACGAACCTTGTGGAACCTGTTTCTCATACCATGTTCAATAACAGGCACTGGGTATTCCAACAAGATTCGGCGCCAGCTCATAGAGCGAAGAGCACACAAGACTGGCTGGCGGCGCGTGAAATCGACTTCATCCGGCACGAAGACTGGCCCTCCTCCAGTCCAGATTTGAATCCGTTAGACTACAAGATATGGCAATACTTGGAGGAAAAGGCGTGCTCAAAGCCTCATCCCAATTTGGAGTGACTCAAGACATCCTTGATTAAGGCAGCCGCCGATATTGACATGGACCTCGTTCGTGCTGCGATAGACGACTGGCCGCGCAGATTGAAGGCCTGTATTCAAAATCACGGAGGTCATTTTGAATAAACTTTAGTGTCATAAGAATCTATGTTTTGTTAAGTTCATTTTGGTATATGAATGGTTATATAATGAATAAACTTGTTTCAATTATTTTACATTAAACATGTGACAGAATTTATGACCTGACTAGGTATACTTATATAGTTATAATGATAATTCAATGATAATAATTCAAACTGATTCATAAAAGTAGTCAATTTTTCATCAATGTTTATGACGTTATCACGTAAAACTATCGGACGTAAACCGACTTATACCGACAGACAACCAATTTTTTAAATACGTATAATAATACTTTCGAGGTTATACTTTAATTCTTAACTGTAGCTGGGCTTGGCTTGGCTTGGCTCTTTAGCGATTTATATCCTTTTGCATTTATCAAAATATCATAGTTAAAACACTCTTAACTACCTCATTGTCATTTCGTTTCATCACATGTCCATACCATCCCAAACGCGCACTTCTCAACTTCTTTAACACAGGTGCCACTTTTAGACTTCCTCTAACTTTATGTACTGCTATGCAACATTATTAATCCTAAGCACTGAACACACTACGTTTTCCACTTGGAGAAACATAGATGGTTAATTTTAGGTATAATTTGCGGGGGAATCTATCAACTGATTCAAAAGACCTTTATTGCAATAAAATAACATTTAGTTTCGACAATGTTAATTGCTACGGTCGACGTATGGTGATGGCATCAGATAGTAGATAGTAATTTTCGACATTTTAAAAACAAAAATATGATCAAAAGTTATATAGATGGCGAAGGTAATATCTATACAGATATAAAATTTGATAATGTTCGTAAATTAATGATGGTACGGGTCTCTGTTGCATCTGTGCCTCTCGTTCATTAGTTTCAATAAACTGAAAAATCAAGATAGTTTTTTTCTCTGAAGTAGGTGAGAGGTACTTTTCAGAGTCAAACTAGTGTTAAGTTAAAATAGGACTCTAAAGACGATCTCATACATTACCGTGAAGTCTTGTTCGCCCTGAGAGATCGTTTACCGCAAGAATAGAAACACCAAGCATATCTGTCACCAAAAAGCAAAAAAAAAGCCTATTGGCACAGATTGAGACGAAACGTTAACACGCTGCAACTCCCGAAAAGGTTCGACGTCGCCCAAAACACGTCATTACGGATCCTCCCGATCCATTAACGGTGCTTATAGGTGCCACAAGCACCGGTCACCGTCCTCGCCGAGTCCGTCGCTTGCGACGAGGGGCTCAACGAGCAAATTAACTCAGTGGGTCGCGTTTCCGATCCGGTGGTAGATTCTGCGAAGCACTGCTCTTGCTAGGGCCAATGTTAGCAACACTCCGGTTTGAGCCCCGTGAGCTCACCTACACGTTCGGGTGAAGCTGATATAGCCTCTCAAGACTATCAGCATAGTTAGGAAATAAAACCGAAAAGGAAGGTTGTTAAAAAAAAAATTCTAATAAATATACCTGTTAGGGAACCGATTAAATATCCCTTTTCCTGATCCACACCATCTATCGGCTCTGTAAAATCTATAACGCGCCTCCTAGCGGGCGAAGAAGACGAACTGAGTCGACGCTTAGCACCGCGCGCGCAACAGTAAAAAAAATCAACTGGTGGTAGTACCTCTTGTGAGTCCGCACGGGTAGGTACCACCGCCCTGCCTGTTTCTACCGTGAAGCAGTAAAGCGTTTCGGTTTGAAGGGTGGGGCAGCCGTTGTAACTATACTTGAGACCTTAAAACTTTATATCTCAAGGTGGGTGGCGCATTTACGTTGTAGATGTCTATGGGCTCTAGTAACCACTTAACACCAGGTGGGCTGTGAGCTCGTCCACCCATCGACACAACTTTGTTTATCAAACTTGTGCGTTGTGTCCGCGTGTCTTTAAACTCGACTACAGCAATCCAGAACGGTGCCCTGAGGCAGAAGACCACAATATCGAGAAAACATGCTTTTTTCTGAGCAGGTACCTTCCCCTTCCCTTAGTCGGCTTAGTTTTCTGGGATTTAAATTAATTTTAACAAACGTTGTCTATACAACAATACCTTTCACGGGTTCTTCAAATTGAAATTAAAATAGTTACAATGTTAATTTATTAAACCATAATTAAATCCATGTAAACATATCAAAAGCTTCATGGGCAACATTTCTTGTTTTTGCCACTGCCACTGTCTCCGCCAGACTTGAACTTGCCAGGATCTATTTCTGGAACAGGTTTTTTGTCTAGGCCTGAAATTAGTCTTTTTAGGTTCATAATAGCCTTTGCTGGATGTAAGCCTTTGGGACAAGCCAACGAGCAGTTCATGATGGTGTGACATTTGAATGCTTTGAAACTGTCCCGTAATTCATACAGTCTTTGTTCCGTGTCGTCGTCTCTTGAATCTATGACCCATCTATACGCATGGAGTAACGTGGCGGGGCCTAAGAACCTCCTACCGTTCCACCAGTAGCTCGGACACGATGTAGAACAGCATGAGCACAAAACGCACTCATATAATCCGACCATTTTCTCATTGTCTTTGATGCTTTGGGCTAATTGAGTTTTTCCAATGGCTCCATCGTTTTTCCTCACAAGATACGGTCGAATACTATCGTAGCCATTGAAAAAATGTGTCATGTCAACTACCAGGTCTCTGATGACATACATATGGGGTAATGGGAGTATGGTGATGGTCTTGGCTGGAGGTATCTCAGTGATGCAGGACAAGCAGTTCATTCCTTGTAAGTTGATCGCGCAAGAGCCGCAGATACCTTCACGACAGGATCTCCGGAACGTCAGAGTTGGGTCCTTGTCTTTTATTTTAATTAAAGCGTCTAGAACCATTTTGCCACATGTTGAAACGTCTAGTTCATAGCTCTGTATTTTGGGTTGTTCCTTTGAAAGAATACCTCCGAAGCGATATATTTTGAACGTCCTACAAGGGTCAACGTCTTTCTTTGGTTTCGTTTCTTTTTTCGAACTATAGTTCCTGAAAGAGAATCTGATGATTTTATGAAATCGTTCATTTAGTTTGGGCATGTCCGGTTCGATGTTTTTATATTACAGGCTGTTCGTTTAAAACTAGTAAAATATTTAAACACTCTTTAAAAATTGATGTTGTTCTATCGAAAAATTTGACAACGAAATATCACAGTTTGACACTTACAGGTTGACAATAGCGAAACTGAAAAAAAATTAGTTTATTTGGTAATAAATACACGAAGTATTTATTATACAATTTTTTTATTTTTATTTTTTTTTATTGCTTAGATGGGTGGACGAACTCACATCCCACCTGCTGTTAAGTGATTACTGGAGCTCATAGACATCTACAACGTAAATGGGCCATCACTTTGAGATATAAGTTGTAAGTATCAAGTATAGTTACAACAGCTGCCCCACCATTCAAACCGAAAAGTATTACTGCTTCACAGCAGAAATAGAGATAGCAAAAAGTTTCATCCACGCTTCTTTGTGACGGATCATCATTATATTTATAACTAGCTGACCCGGCAGACTTCGTAGTGCCTCAATCGATAAATAAAGGTCTTTTATTTACGTTTTGTATAAAACGTACGTTTTGTATAAAATAAACTTAAAGCAAACAAAAGGAATCCTTCCGACGGGGGACACATCAAAAGAAAAACAAAATTGTTTGTTTTTATATACATAATTCCGAGTTTTTTTATATTTATCTACCTTTTAAACCTTCTCTGCACTTCCACAAATAATTCAAGACCAAAATTAGCCAAATCGGTCCAGCCGTTTCCGAGTTTTAGCGAGCCTAACGAACAGCAATTCATTCTTATATATATATAGATAGAATAGATAGAAAGATTTCCTTACAATTCCCATTAAGAATTTGTCATATTTACTTACACATAATCGTAATCACTCACTGAATTTATTAGATGTTATGAGCACGACACCACAGTTAATTTCCTGCAGGTATAATTTGAACAATGTATGAATAGAAACTATAACTTCAAAATCGATTCTTACCCTTGGTACAGTATAGTTTGAGTTAAGTAAACTATAGTGGAGAGAATCTTCTTATATTGTGGAAAATTGTTAAGAAAAATAAGCTAACCTTCGTAAGCGAAATTTAATGAACGTATTTCATAAGCATCTACATCTAATTCGAATAACTACAGCTCAAGCGTTTGTTTATAATATATCAAGGGAAACATGCCATCATTTCGCTAAGGGCCCGTATAATAAAACTGAAAGATCATAAACATAATTGCCTTACCCAACACACGATTTTAGTACTTATTTACGAAAAGACTGAGCTCATATTTGCTTGTGGTCGTTCCGGGCGCTCTACCCCGAGTAGGGCGGGATGAATCATGCTTTCTAAAGCTATGATTGATGACCGTTAGTTTGATACCGACATGGGACCCGATACTGTAAGTGATTAACAGTGAATTTTGAGGAAAAAACCGAAAGTTCACGGTCTCGACTTGTTTTTTATAATTTATGATGTAGGCTCTCTGTAGAATGACGTGAAAGACAATGTTATAAACTCACTTTTTGACGTTACAAAATATAGTGTGGTTAAGTGACGTCATCATTATTTACATTGTTTACAAAGAATAAAAATTTAGTGATTTATGGTCAATGTAATAGCCAATTCAAATTAATGTAATTGAATGTAATTATGTAATTGTATGTATGTAATAAATGTAACTGAATGTAATGTTTTAAATTTTAATGTAATATTAAATTTTTATTTAAGTTGCTCTTAATCTAAACCTCTTGCAAATGCAACATTAAATCTATCAACGGAGTTCCGTCAGTGGCATTTCGTTTGTTTTATATTAAGTATATTGCGTAAATTTCCTTTTACGCAATTTTAAATTAGCCAGAACGGGGTCCATGCTCTATCCAAAGCTTAACTAAAATTTGCTTTGTGTAAAACAGATATTCCGAGATAAGACTTTTTTTATCAGTTTCTTGAGCGAAAGTAAAACATCAATGTCACTTAGGATACGGCCCCATAACAATAAAAACTCCATCCAAAAAATTACACCACTCAACTAAATATTTAAAATCTATTTATTTAAATATAACTAATTAATAACACAGCTCTGATATAAGATGCACATTATATTCATAAATATTCAATTAGCTATTCACTTTTTCAAAGCATTAGTTACAGACTCGTCTTACGTCTTACAAGAATAAAAGCATTTAAAAATAAGATAGCGTTATAAAATAAATAAAAATTTTAATTAGAAAAGAAAAATAACGGGTTTGATATTAGTAATCTGTAGAGATTACTAGTATCGTGTACTAATATCGTAATCTGTAGAAATTACTAATAATAAACTTGGAATGAAGTAATGACATTTGAAATGGACCTTCCATTGACGGATTATCCAGTGTTTATTTGACTAACTAATTCTAAAAAGTCTATTCGAAGCTACCAATAGCACCGCATTATCTTTAAGACTAGATTTAGAGGCATTGGGCGGAGTAAGGGCTTGTACGAAATACTTAGTCGCAGAACGTTACGTTGAAAACAGATGTTAACATTTTATAGCTACGATACAATATATAGAATTAGGCGATTTGGGTGAATTCAATTTTTAAGGTACATCCAAACTTTCACTACTGCTTAATTTTTATTAACAGATATTAAAAAGACTAGTGGAATGTACGACTATATTTTTATGTCTGTTCACGATTTCTGCCTCGTTAGTGGAATGATTTTGAATTAATTTTTTTGTTTGAAACCGTATACTCTTGACGTGGTCATATTGTTAAGCTTAATAGACGTATAACACCTTCGATATCTGTTTTCAATTGCTATTTTTTTAATATGTTCATTTAAGTACTGGTGGTAGGACCTCTTGTGAGTCCGCGCGGGTAGGTACCACCGCTCTGCCTGTTTCTGCCGTGAAGCAGTAATGCGTTTCGGTTTGAAGGGTGGGGCAGCCGTTGTAATTATACTGAGACCTTAGAACTTATATCTCAAGTTGGGTGGCACATTTACGTTGCAGATGGCTATGGGCTCCAGTAATCGCTTAACACCAGGTGGGCTGTGAGCTCGTCCACCCATCTAAGCAATAAAAAAAAAGTAAAAGATAAAGAGGTTCTTAGGGGAAATACGTTTCCATCATAGAAACGCGGAACATCTTCTATCACTTATACCAAATAGCTAAGGTAGTTTCAGATAAGACGTGGACGACACAATATATCGAGGGTCGAGCTGTACACGGTTGTGGCGTTGTAACTTCTGTGCCACAAAAGCGTGGACGAATTAACTGTCCACTTCAAAATAAAAGGTCAAGAAAAGTCATTTGAGTACACGCAGACCATTGACTAGTTGATAGTTGCTATATCTGAGCGTAAATGAAACCTAACACAAAAACTGCCACCCATTTTGATATACAACTTCGTTTTTCTCAGCCAAGCTGATAGCCTTGAGATGCTTTATCAGCGTTAGCGAACGAGTAGGTAAGCTCACGGAGCTCAAACCTGGCGAAGTTGCTAACACTGACTCTACCACCGGATAGGAAACGCGACCCACTGAGAAGATTCGGCGAGAAACTCAGTGGGCTGTGACTGTAGGTTTGTTTACACGCCGAGTTTTTCGACGCAAGCGACGGGTTCGACGAGAACGATGAACGGTGCTTGAGGTACCTAAAAGCACTCATGTTTTGGGCGATGTCGACTGTTTACCATATATAACTATAGGTCGCAATTGGTAAAATGGAAATAGGTAATTGGTACATATGTAGTAGATATAGATGTTGATACTTGATTCCGAGATTTAATAGTTTGTGTGATCTCCGTCATAGTTCATCCAGTGACCCGAATATACCAGTTTCCTTACGTCCTATCAGAACATTTTTGTTTTTCTTCTTTACATCTCAATAGAAACTTTTTTTTTTTTTATGATTGAATAATTACTGATGGCCCGGAGGCCTTTCCAGTTTCACCAGGACAGGTGGGCGAGCAAAGGCTCAGCCAGGAGGGTTGGGATTTGCTAACAGCTACCCGAGCGCCTCCGAAGGAGACCTAACAGCTCAAGAGTAGCTGCTTCGCGAATGAATCTACTACCGGATCGGAACCGCGACCCGCTGAGAAGATCCGGCGAGAAACTCAGCGAGCTGATTCATGGGTTAGGTTGCACGGCGAACTCTTTGTCGAGTTCGACGAGTACGGTTACCGGGGTCCCTAAGCCTGCTCCTAGTGTTAGAGCTGAAGGCGTCTAATGCAAAGGTTTATTGGATCTGATGGATCCGTAAGGACGTGTCTAGGGCGTCGACGGTGACTGGCTCCTGCGTGATCAGGATTCGGGGAGTAGTCAGCGGCGGCAACGATAAGGCGATTATCATGACGCATAGCCTTATCGAAGTACCGTTCCGACGCTGACTTCATGTATTTCTGGATAGATTCGAGGCCCAGGTCGTCGTGTAGGTCAACGTTCCTCACGAACCACGGAGCTCCGACGGCTAACCTGCAAAAACGGGATTGTAGAGATTGGAGGGTGTCTATGTGTGTGCGGGCCGCGTGAGCGAACACCACACTCGCGTAAGTCATGACGGGCCTTATGCAAGTTTTGTAAAGTGTCAACTTGTTCCGAAGGGACATTTTACTCCGCTTACAGATCATGGGGTAGAGTCTACCGAGAATAAACGCGGCACGGTCACGGACTGATTTTATATGCGGGCGGAATGTCATTAGAAACTAGCGACCCGCCCTCGCTTCGCTTTGGAAGCATTAAATTTTATTATTGATAACTGAGTCCCGCGATGTTATGTCCCGTCGTATAGCGGGTGACGCCACGGGGCGAAGCTAGTCTAAAAAAAGTAAAGCCTACTCCTTATACTTTTTACTCCTTTACCTTTACTCCTCATATCATCAGCTACCTATCGGTGAAAGTCCCGTCAAAATCGGTCCAGCCGCTCCAGAGATTAGCCGGAATAAACAGACAGACAGACAAAAATTGTAAAAAATGCTATTTTGGTGTATGTACCGTATATAATATATTCATATACATGTCGTAAAAAGTGGTTATTTCAATATTACAAACAGACACTCCAATATTATTTATATGTATAGACATCTATAAGCCACTGTCTCTATTCTTTCACGAATTATTTTCAGTATTGATTTGAATTATTTCTTCAGAAAACTTCAGTAGCTCAGAACACGTAAAGTCAGAATCTATTCAAGTTATTAATTTACGATTCCATAACGCAGTTCATTGTACGGAACTATACTAGGAACATTCTCGGAACGTTTTCGGGTCAAGATAATGTATTATTATCGTGATCGCGTTTTAGTATTTTGTACACGAATGAATTGTGTAATCGGGTCGGAGGGATGCCGTACATCCAAGTGCTTACGGCCTTTAGATTTAAGGGCCGTAGCTTTGTGCGGTGCGTTAAGCGGATAAAAACATTAATAAATTTTAATATCGTAATGGTTATAAAACTGAATGGAATGCATTTTCTTTGAATGCATAGATTAAAGGCTTCTATGCTCTTTCCAAAATTATGCAAATTAAACTGTCCCAGACTAATGTATTGTATGTATTCTATATTTTATAAGCACCAGGAATAGCATACGAAGGAAAAACAAATCGATAAAAACTTCAACTAAAAATCTAAATGTAACCCAATAGAGCAGTTGATAAATCAATTTCCAAAACCAAAATGAACTCTAATTTAAGGACGCGGAAACTTGTTCCAATAAAGGCTTGATCTCAATTGACCTTTCCCCTGATCTCCTGCAAATTTACACCAAACCTCAATATAAATATTCATTTTGACGTGACAACGTCTTATAATTCGATGGAGCCGGCTGCACGCACGAAAAACCATGACTCATGCGGCGTTACCTCGCTCTGAGGCGTATTTTCTTATGACGTTGTGACGTTCAACTATCGTCAGTAAACCGACTTTACAGACAACCGATTTTTTTTTCAGGTTTCGCAAGTGGTGCACCTAAATTTTAAATATTTATTTTAATTAAATATCACTTATATGCATACCAACTTATTAGTTTTTAAGATAAATATTTTATTGCAAAAAAAAACGCTACAGTACATCAGATTGTCCTGTTCCTTATTAATTGTGTGTCCTTCGTTGCTAAATAAATTTCAAACATTTACACGTTTCACGTTATCAGCTTAATACAAATACAACAGAAGTGTGAACGATCTAAACATACTTGTGGATATATCAAGATATATAAGTATATATAACGGCAAATAGCAGTTAATATGTATAATCTCCTTAGTATACGTTATTACATATTTAATTTTGCCGCTTTAATAAATATATCCGAAAACAAAATAAAATTCCCGATAAATGGATATTTTCAATTATTAATTAAGTCAGAGCCTAACAACTGGACGGTTAGCGAGGATACGTGATGCGTTGAGAAGAGATGCATGTGACTAGGAGATGTATGGAAATGGTAGTGCATGATAGAGAGGTAGACCGAAGAAGACATGGATGGAGTGTGTGAATGACGATATGAGAGAGAGATATGAGTGTTGAGATGACGGCGGATAGAAGAGAATGGAATAGAATAATTCGTCGTGCCGACCCCACATAGTGGGATAAGGTGGAGACAAAGAAGAAGATTAAGTCAGAGCCCGAGAAATTTGAAATCAAGTTTGATTATTTTCTTTTCTTAGTAGTACAACTACAGTTTTATTCAAAGTGATTACTTTGTGGCAGAAATAGCCGAGTGCCTAGGCAAGGCAAGAAATAGGTAATTACCGGTGTGAACAGAGTTACGTTTATACCGTTTCCTTGTTCTCTACTTTACAAAAGTAGATCATGAGTGGTCGTGAAAAAGTCCTTCTCACGTAACACAAATTACATTAGATAAATAACGGGGAAGGCGTAGGTGTGATTACGTGAAAATCCGCAGGATGCCCTATTTGAAAGACTATTGGCACGTTACATTTATCTCGCCTACGAACTCGGGCAGCAAAAATATTAGGGTTACTTCATGACAAGCCCAAGGAATGTTGGTCGGAAACCTAATCTATTTCGTGAATGATATTTTTCAATTATTAAAAACAATACTAAAATTTGATGACGCGTTTATTGCTGCCTTATAAATGAACCAATCAGAAATGGTTTTATAGTATTAAGATCCTTGTTTATCTTATTCAAACATCGTTAACAGAATATAAAAGTAGAAAGTTATAATAAGTACATATAATGTTAGTGGGTGAATCTGATAATAATGATCTACATATTGTTAGAAATTTAACCTCAATTTGTATATTTTATTTGCGGATAGTAGCTGTCATGCCTAAATATATCTGTAGGTTACCAAAATTAAGACCGCGTTAGAATGTTGTTTTATGAGAAAAAATGCGACACGATAAAACACCCCGTCGTTGTTGCTGCTAAGTACAATCCTGAACTATTACAAGCAGCGACAAACCATCAACGCCTCAGACACATCCTGATGAATCTACTTAATGAATTCTCAGTTGTGTTGGAGGCTACTGGCGCTGTTAATGTTCTAGTTAATAGCAGCAAAGCGCAGATAACCAACCGTACTACGTAGGTTGATAGGTAAGTAACTATTTATTTATTTTGTAGTTTTCAGTGCACATAAAATAAAACCGTTTAACTTAAAAGTTTTTTTCCGATTTTTATTTTCTTGTTTTTAGTATGTAGTGAAATTGTCTACCGAATATTCCTCATTCTATTTAATTCATTCAGTGCATCATTATTACATGGTTTCTTACCTGATTATTTAGTACAATCTAATTCCTCAATACATAGCCCTTCCAGAGACTTGACTCGACTTAGAGCCACGTATGCTTGTCCTTCCTCAAACAATTTTGAGCCCAAATATACTACTGCATGGTCGACGGTGCTGCCCTGCATTTTATGAACGGTGGATGCCCATGACAAAACTAAGGGCAACATCCTTCTTTCAGCCGTACCATAATTGAATTTTGCTGGAAACTGTATGGCTTTAGGGTAAATAACGTGCATGCCGTTACATTGCACGCCGGCAAATCCTGAAGTGAAAACGCTGTGGTCACCTTGATGCCATGAAGCCCGAATAATTCTAGCAACATCATTAATACTAATGAATACATTTGGAATTTCAATTCTTTCAGGTTCACCGTTTTTAGGTATACCTGGCACACTAAGTCGTATTAAGTCTTGTTCACTTATCTGGACATTTTCGTCAATGCGTACATCTCTATAAAGCGGGTTATTTCTAGTTAACCATCTTAAAGCGCTGTAGACTTTTTCGCCAGATATTGTGAATTCTCTTGTGATGTTCAAATTCTCCAAACGTTCTGTAACTACAACGATACCCACCTGGCTGGAAGATCTTGGAAGCATATTAGGTAATCTTTCACTGACTTCAAAGATATCTTGGGCAAACAACACTGCTTGTACTGCCCGTATAGCTCAGTAAATTTTACGATTTTAACAAACGGGATGATTCTACACAGCAATTGCTGCTCTGCTTGCGTCAGCGCTTGAATCTCATCTGGTATTGAACCTGGATCCAGATTATTCCAGTACGCCTTTGATGGTGCTATTGTTTTATCACATGTGTTTGGCAGCGCGAACATAAAAGTACCTAGTCAAGTTGCGGGCCACGCGGAGTACGTTTTAAAAAATAGAAATTATATTTTATGAACGTTTATTCCGTACCAAATCTGACTTAAGACTAACTTATTACTAATCTTAATCTAACGGGAAGGGCATCGGACCACCGGTCCAGCGGATGCCGTCGTCTGCGAATTCCACAATTCAGCAGTTGAGTTCGCCGAAGATCTGCCTTTGCAGACATGCGTCAGCAGAGGTGCCCGACGTAACTCCTCCCTCCTTAAGAACGGAGTTCTCTGTTTCAGGAGAACTACGTACTGAAATCTTACAAAATTTCATACGGTACTTATATACTAAGGCACATAACATGAAAGTTATTAAAATTACATAAATGCAAAGAGTCCAAACGCTAACACTTTTCACATGGATAATTGCCTTTTCACTATTTTCACAACCACTAACACTTTTCTTCAGGGCGAATGAGAGCATCTTCAGGTCTGTAAGATCGACGTCTTCCAGGTGCACTGGTTCTGCAGTTTTTATTTTACTCGTTGAATCAAGTAGGGGTAAATTGAGCATCGGTGATTTTGTATATTCTATATTTTCCACATTGGTTTGGCGTATTTTCAGAGTTATATTTCGGACCTTAATTTCACAGGGGTCATCAAGGGTGAGTATATAGGTGCCTTTGATTTTCTGTCGGGATATTTCTTCAGGACAGGTTTTGGTGAGTAATGTCTCATCTCTAGCGTATAAAATCCATTGGTTTTGTTGTAGGATCTGAATTTTGATGTCTTCTATAATTACTGGAATTTGAATGCATGATTTCACGTTTTCTACGTACATCATTAGATCAGTTATGCAGGGGTCTTGTATGAATTGCAGCATCTCATCGTTGATGCAGATGAAGCTGGCCTCGTCGATTTCCTGGCATGGCTGGGCAAGCAGTCTGATCTTCAACCCTTTCGCTAAGAGGTAGGGATATTTTGGAAGGATAATTACTGTAGGATTTTGAGATACGGGCAATGGTATTAGTTTATAATAGATATAGGTTTCCTTTTCGATCAAAGGTATTTCCAAAACGTAGGTAATTTGGCTCTTCTTAAAATAAGCCTTAAGTGTTATCGTTTGCTCTATCTTAACTAAATTTTCTAAACTAGGGGTATAAACTAATTTATCTTTCTTATGAATATTTTCAAGTAAACTTAATAATTTGTTTGAATCAATAATGGATTGATGTAATATTCCTAATCTACTAAGTGCAAAACTAGTTTCTATTTCACTTAGCTTAGCATGAATCGTCTGCAGGTTATGGTATATTTTATTGTATGCGGATATGATTTGAACTTCAAAGTGTTCAATCCGTAAATTTTCAGTATAATTTTGCCACAATGTTGCAATTTCCTTATTCAATCGAATGAGGTTTCTATTTAAGGTAATGGTTGAATTAGATACAATTTGCACCATTTCAGAGATTAACGTTAATTTTTTATCATTAGCGTCTTGATCTGATTTTATTTCATTAATTAATTTATCATATTTTATGGCATCATCGTGATCCAGATTTCCTGTAATGATTTTAATTAATGATCCAATTGGGTTAATCAGTCCGCGTTTGATTTTAAAGGTAGGAGTGATTTGTTCGAATTTGCTCACTGTTAGATTTTGCATATAGTCTACTTGTTCTCTTACATTTATAAAATTATAAGTAAAGTTCTTAATAAACTTAATACTAACTAAGCTATTTAGTTCCCTGAAACATTGAATATTAAGATCTAAGTCTTCTCTAATAGGTTTAAAGTCCAATACTCTTGCTATTATCCACTTGTCTTTGCTGAAAACAGCAGTGCCTTCCCTGACGGGTAAAACTCCGGGATTGTTATTTAATACCTGAAGTTGAAGGGCGTGGACTTGCGTCGTCATAATCGTCATCAGGAGGACGCGGATGTGCCTGTGAAGGGCGTTTAATGTTTTTTAGTGGAACTTTTGTAATGCGTTCTTTTATTTGAACGGGAACTGTGTTTCTGACTATGTCATCTGTAACTATAGCTTTTTGGTAACGCGGCTTATCTTTGCTAATTCTTTTATTTGTGTTTTTGGAAAATATGGTGTCTCCTGGTTTAATATTAAATTCTGTTTCTCCTGCTCTTTTTTCGTTTCGTTTTTCCTTCATTTTTATTGTTTGTTCCGAAATATGTTTGTATAAAAATTTAGTTCTTTTTGCGTGTTCTTTTATTAATTGTTGTATATATTGCTTATTAAAGTCGGCATCAAAAGTATTTCTAGAGTCTGTGTGACCTAGGAATATCTCGAATGGGGTGTAGCCAGTACTGGAGTGAATAGACTGATTATAGGCCATAATAGCATAGGTCATTATGGATGCTGCATCCGTGTATTTTTGTTCGTATTTAGCCAATCTATATATTTCTAGTATTGTGGAATGGAACCTTTCTCTGAGTCCCATGGAGTTCGGGTTGTTAGGTGTACTGATGTGTAAATCTATTTTGTAAAATGCTAAGAGTTCTTTTAGAAGTGCATTATTAAATTCTGTACCGGGATCCGAGCAAATTTTTTGGGGTATCCCATAAAATGAAAAGTATTTTATTAGGGCTCGTACTACTTCAGGAGTAGATCGGTTTGTAACTTCTAGTGCTTGTCCCAGTTTGCTGAAGGCGTCAATAATAGTAAGATAGTAATGTCCTTCGATAGTAAATAAGTCGATAAAAAGTTCTTCTAAAGGTTTAGTCTGTGTCTGTGTTAATTGTAGTGTAGGTCTGAGGGGTTTCCTGTCATATTTCATACGTTTACATACTTCGCAAGAGTTTATGACACTTGAAACGGTTTGTTCCATTTTATGCCAAAAGTATGTGCGTTTAATGTGTGTAAGTGTTTCTCTTATACCTCGGTGACATGTTTTACCTGTATGATATTTTTCAACGATTTCTTTTTGTTCTAATTCATTTTCAATAAAAACTACTCTTTTAGTGCATTCGAAAAATTGTACCATTTCCTTTTTGAATAAAAAGATTACTGCTTCTGTAAATTGTCTCCTATGTTGGTCATCTTCGAAATAAATGAAGTATTTAGTATTGTTCTTTATGTATTCCTTAAGAAACTGTTTAACGAGGTCAGGTCGATTAACTGGTAGGTGGACTTCTAAAATTCTTTGTTTTTCTCTAGACAAATTTTTAACTGAGAGTTTGTCGATAAGCCATGTATAGACTAAAATTTGATTTGGTTTTGTGTCTATGGCTTCTTGTAAGATAGGTATACCTTTCGATTCTGTATCTTGTGCGGAATGAGCAGTTTCTGTGTTACTAGGTGAACCTTCGGATGCGGTCAGGGTGGAACTAGAGTATGGTATTGAGTAAGGTGAGCGACAATGGGCTGTTAAAGTTCTCTCAGAGTCTGTGTCGGAAATAGACATAGTTTCTAAATTTTCCTCGGGTTCTCTACGCAAATTTTCTATTTCTTTAATAATTTCTTTTACATGTTTATTTCTATTTCTATCTTTGTCAACGTTTACTTTCAATGAGCTATTATCTTTGTCTAAGGCATTTATTTTAATACGCGATAAGGCGTCTGCGTTATTATTCAGTTTTCCACTTTTATGAATGATGTTAAAATCGTATTCTGATAGTCTAAGTCTCCAACGGGTCAGTCTACTGTTTGTCTCTTTAAGGGTATTAAGCCAAGTGAGGGGTTTATGATCAGTCACAATTGTAAATTTTCTACCATAAAGATAGGGTCGAAAATGTTTGACTGCCCAAACGATTGCAAGCAGTTCTTTTTCAGTTACACTATACCGTGTTTCAGCATCATTTAAAGTTCGGCTGGCATACGCCACAGGTTTGTCATTTCCTACTGTTCCTTGTGATAATATTGCACCGAGAGCGAATTCTGAAGCGTCTGTTGTTAATATATATGGTTTTTCAGGGTCTGGATATTGTAAGATAGGGGCATTTACTAATAACTCTTTACATTTTTGGAAGGCGGCTATATATTTTTCGTCGTCTATTGGCATTGAACGTTTCTTTTTTAATCTAGCGGTCATAGGTTGTGTAATCTTTGCAAAGTCTTTTATGAAACGTCGATAATAACCAATTAGTCCTAAGAAACTTTTTATTTCGGTAGTAGTACGGGGTAGGGGGTAGTTTAAAACTGCTTTAATCTTATCATTATTAGGCTTAAGGCCATTGCTCGTGATTGTATGTCCTAAGTATAGAACTTCTTTCCTCAAAAATTCTGACTTGTCTAACTGTACTTTAAGGTTGGTTTTTCGAAGTCTGTCAAAAATGGTCCTTAATTTGTCTAAATGTTCTTGAAGGCTAGACGAATAGACGATAATATCATCTAAATAGACTAGGCAGTGTATTCCTTGTAGTCCTCGCAGCACATTATCAATGGTTCTTTGAAAAGTAGCCGGAGCTGTCTTAAGTCCGAAGGGCATACGAGTAAACTCATAATGTCCTGCATTTGTGCTAAATGCGGTTTTTTGTCTGTCCTTTTCAGCGACTTCAATTTGATGGTAACCACTAGCTAAATCTAGGGTAGAGAAGTAACAGCTGCGTCCTAATTTGTCAAATAAATCTGTAATATTTGGTAATGGGTATTTGTCATCGATGGTAATTTCATTAAGTTTACGGTAATCTATTACAAGTCTATATTTCTTTTCATTACTAGCGTCCATTTTTTTTGGTACTAGGTGCACGGGTGCACTCCAGGGTGAGTGAGAGTGAGTTACTATATTATTTTCTAACATTTTCTCAACTTGTCTATTTATTTCGTCGTTAATCACTTGGGGCTGTCTATATGGTCGTATAAAAATAGGGTCTTCGTTACGAGTGCGAATGTGGTGTTTAACATCGTTGGTAAAAGTCAAGGGTAGTTTTTCAGAATAAAATATATCTTTATATTCTGAGCAGAGTTTATGAATGTATGTTTTCTCCTCTTCATTCATGTGATCTAATCGTAATTTATTATTTAAATTTTCGGTTAATATACTATGTCTATGTTTGTCATGTCAATGTCAGTTATATTGTTAATTTCACATGTGTCACTATTGTATTCAGTTACAGTTACTGGTGTAAGGAAATTTAAAGTTACTTCGCGGTCTTTAATGTTTTGTATGACTGTCGTCGCGAAACCGTTTTCGCATCTTACTATTGCACTAGGCATTCTAACTCCATCACAAAATATTTTATAATTCATTATTGCTTGTCCGTTCCGTAGGTTTGTAGGTAACCTAACTCTTTGTTCACAACGTGGGGCTATTTTAATTGAACAACCGGGATTATATATTATAGGTATTTTAGTGGTATTTGTAGTATGTAGTAGTAAATTTTTCATATCAATTTTTGTATCTAGCTGTTTTAGTAGATCACTTCCTATTAGTCCGTCGTAACGTCCGTCTACGTCATATATATAAAATTTATGCATCTCGTCACTATTAAAGGTTGGAAATAACGGTATATATATTACTTCGTCGTGCTTACTAGTTGCGTGTGTGCTAATTACTTCAAAGGGTTCATAGTACTTAAAATTTTCGAAATATTTAGTAACCAGCTTAGGGCTAATAAATGAGCGTGAACTTCCGGTATCTATCATAAATTTACCATTGATTTCGGGAATGTTAATATATGGTAATTTTAATGCGTTACAATTTAAGTTTATTATCTCGGGGGTTGGTTGTTGGTAATTATGTGAAAATTTTCAACTACGGGGTCGTATTCTTCGGTTTGATCAGTTTTTAATGTTTCAAACTCTTCCATTACTTCTGTATTACTATAATCATCGTATGAAGGGTTCTGAATTTCAGAATTGTTATAATTATTATCGTCATCGTTTAAGTTGTATAATTCGTTCATGCGTATTCCTAGTGGCTTAGCGGTACGCATACTAACATCAGTCGGTCCGTTCCTAGGTTGTAACACCTGTGGGGGACGATATCCGAATTGTTGGGGTTTATAACCGAATTGGGGGTTATTCTGATTTAACTGGGGTCGGTAACCGAATTGAGGTTGATTTAAGTTTGGTTTGTAACCAAATTGATTTTGGTTCAAAGGTGGTCGATATCCAAAATGAGTTTGATTTTGAGGTCGATATCCGAATTGTTGCGTTTGTGGTAATTTTATTTGTTTGCTAGCGGGAATTCCAAATTTAAATTTATTTTGCTGTTGAGGTTGATTTGACATGGTTGCGACATTCTGTGGAATACCGAATTTATACTGAGGCTGTGTGTTACTAACGAAATGAGGTTTTATTACATTTTTATCTGCAAACTGAAAATTGTTGAACGGTTGAGGTCTAGGCGCCGTACACTGGGTATTTTGTTGTTTTAACATTTTATTGCGTGAACTATATTGGAACATAAAATTAACTTCTTCTAATACTATACTTAGTGCTTTTTCTAACGAATCACATCCTTTTAATCTAACTATACGAAGAAGGTCCTCCGGTAGATTATATAAGAACACATTCATAGACATGTTGTCATATATTATCACTTTACTTTTACGAAGGTTATCATCCTGTATTAAATTTACTTTTGCAATCAAAGTACTTTTAATATGCTGTATTCTATTACAGAAATCTAGATACGATTCTCCGTTATTAATTTTTAAAGTTTCTAATTCTATTGCAATACATTCTTCCGAACGTGGATCTCCAAAATGTTGTTCTAGGGCTGTTTTTAATGAGTCCCATGTATCTAAGTCTTGTCTTTCGCTAATAAGAGCTGCGGCTTTCCCACACAATCGGGATGTCACAACATGAAATATATATAAGTCCTGTTCTCTACTATCATCTACACGACACAATCGAATTACGTATTCACATTTTCTAATAAATAAATTTAATAACTTTTCGTCACCATCGAATTTGGGGATGACGTTAGCAATTTCACGTGGTATCTGAGATATGTTGAACATGTTAAATTATTTTATTAATTAATTTGTTTAAATAAAATTGAAATAATTTTAATAAGTATGTCGTATAAAATTTTGTAATTCTTATAACTAAAAGTAAATTTCAATATTCTTTAATTTTATGTATTATATGTACTTTTATTAATTTTACACTTAATTTCTAGCTAAAAGAAAACTGAAAACACTTTTCGAATTTTGGAAATAGCGCTCTGTCTTCTAGAAAAACGTATAACTATTATACTAAGGAATGGAATGGAATGAAAATAGCGATTAGGGTCTACTCACAGACTGTCCATATCCTCGGGGTGAATCTCAAGCAGATGGTGGTGACTTCCGGAGCTGTTGTGGTCGTGATGTCTTGACGAATTTATTTTGTTCGAATTTCCGTTAAACGCGTAAAAACGTACGTCGCGATTACTTCCAGATTGAGTTCGCGATCGCGGAAATCCTACCGGCTGCGCCAGTCAAGTTGCGGGCCACGCGGAGTACGTTTTAAAAAATAGAAATTATATTTTATGAACGTTTATTCCGTACCAAATCTGACTTAAGACTAACTTATTACTAATCTTAATCTAACGGGAAGGGCATCGGACCACCGGTCCAGCGGATGCCGTCGTCTGCGAATTCCACAATTCAGCAGTTGAGTTCGCCGAAGATCTGCCTTTGCAGACATGCGTCAGCAGAGGTGCCCGACGTAACTACCTATAATGTTGTTTTTGAAGACAGTTCTACAGGTAGATATCCTAATGCAGCTGTGTTGTAACGTACAGTATGAATTTGGTTAGGATAACAATGCTTCGTGCAAATGTCACAAACGTGTATACACGATGTGTTAATAGCATCTTCAAACGCTTGTACATGATGTTCAGCTCTGCGTTGCTGTGCACGCTCACGTTGGTTATTTAACCTGTCGTGGCATTGCTCAGGTGTTTCTGAAGCTTCTAACTCCTTTTACTCTCACGCCGTCCTGTTAACCTGGCCTCATGTTGCTCAGGTGTTTCTGACGCTAATAGCTCTCTTTGTCTGTTACGTTGTAATCTTAGCCTGGACTCATGACGCTCAAGTGTTTCTGACTCTACCAGCTGCCTTTGTCGCTCATGTTGTGCTATTAACCTGGTATCATGTTGCTCAGGTGTTTCTGTTGCTAACCGTTCTCTTTGTTTCTGTAGTCGACTATGGGTTTCATTTTCACTTTCCTTTGCACGTTTCGTTCTATACTTGTCTTTTGCCTTTTCGAGCCTTCTTTTTCGTTGTGTAGCAGTTTCGTTTTTATTTTTGTTTGCTTTTTTATTTATTGTCACCATGTTGTTCCCACGATTAAGGGGCATTTTGACGGTCGACCCCCCTCCCCCCCAGAGGTCCAGTAAAGGGGCAAGGCTTAATATACAACAAGATGCGCCCAATCTTGAGGGGGAAGCGCTGACGACATTACATTTTTATCCACCCTAATGCCATACAGTCCTCGGCACGTTTTTATGCAACGGCAACCTATTACCGTAACTTGGGTGGTATAGCTACCGCTTACTAACGAGGTATCTAATTACCTATTTTTTTTTATCTGCCCCTCTAACGTCACACAATCTTGGACGCAACTGTTCTCGACACGACTAATCATGCCCCCACCTAATACGCCATTTTGTAACAGCGTCGATCTTGAGTTTGAAATTTTGAAATAATGACAGTATTCTGCTAGTGTAGTCCTATTATTTGATATCCATATTGTGGTGGTTGTGGAAAAATATGTACCTAGTCCGCCATATTGGAACGGCGTCCATCTTGAATTTTAAATTTTGACATAATCATCGTGTTTTACTAGTGTAGCCCTTTCATTTGATACCCATACTGAGGGGGTTAAGGAAAAATATTTAATCCGCCATTTTGTATCGGCGGCCATCTTAGATTTATAATGTTATTGATTTTCTTATATTGTATTGTCATCTAAATTACATGTGTGTACCAAATTTCAGATCAATCTGACAACGGGAAGTTGCTTAAATTTCAATTTCTAATTTTGACCCAAATAAACAAATAAATTCCGTACAGGTCGAGCTAAATAAAACCGTTTAAAAATGGTAGTATTTAGAGTTTGGTATTTTGTAACATCTTAAAGAATTATTATTATTATTCATAAAAATTACGTTAAGTTTCCATTACGAACATTAGCAACAAGGGATGTAATGCAGTTTTCTTTGAAGAGACTTAATTGGAGCATCAATTTGGAGAATTTGTGTTTTAATTGGGGATTTTTTGTACTGTGATTTTGTAAGTATGTAATTTAGTTTATATTGTTTATTGAATTATACACTTAGTCTATTAGAGTTGACCGAGCTAATTCTATCATATTGTTACCAATTGATTGCAATTTAAACCTATTTAGAAGACTATCTCAAATTAATCAAATAATTTACTTGAAATCGTCATCAATGCTTAAAGTTAGTTCAGAACATTGGTTTCCGCTTCAGAAACTCTAAAAAATTTCGTCTCTTATTGGATTGTGACTCTATTGTGTTTATTTTTGGAAATTTTCCTGATGAAAAACTAAAATTTAATCATTAATTATCATGTTTAATGATAATTGATTTATTATAACAAATTTTAATAATATTGTATCCCGATATAAGTGCCACATATGTAAGCTAAGGTTAAGACGAAATGTAGGAAATATTAAAGTATTAAAAAAAAAACTGCGCACGTAAATCAATAAAAAAAGAAATAGTTTCAAAGTCATAAGCGAACAGAACGGAAATTTATAGAAATTAAACAAGTCATTTTTTGTTTAGCGGGGAAGTTTATGACCAACAAAATATGAAGTGGTGAATATACTAATACTGAAGTTGACAAACCCAAAATTTTTTTTGTGAGATCGAATTAGACCCATCATTATTTGCAAGATCAAATAAGATACAAAAGAGAAAAGTGTTGGATAACTTCATTAAGCAGAGATTACGCCGCCTTATGGATTCTTTGAGATAATCCACGTTATAAGACTTAGAGCCGGGAAACTTGTTTTCATTTCGTTTTATATTAAATTCTTAATTATCCCGCTCCCTACTGTTGTGCGTTTGTGGAAAATAATTTGCGATTTTTTGAGGGTTCGCGTAAAAGTTTCCCGTTTCTGGAAATTTATGAATATTTTCGCCAGCCTTACTGGTACAAATGATGTAGTTTTGGAATTTAATAAGCGAAATCAAGTATATATCATCAACGGAGTACTTTGCGATGGAATGTGTGTAAAAACCGAAGACATAAATTTTTTTTTTCGGTCATTTGATCACGTTTTTAAAGATACTTTCTGCCTATTCTATCGTAACTACAATTTTTTAAATGTTATTGGGCCAGTTATATGAGGCCGCCCTTTTTATTACTGCCAAGAACACTGAGCAAAAGACATGTGATGTAAAATATTAAATTGAAATTTAGGGGTCTTACCAATATTGGTATTCGTATTTGTGAGGATAAAAGGGTTTTTGGTAGTCTTTCGCCCAAAACCTACTGAAAGGATTTTGTTGAATAAACTAATATCCAAATAAAACTTAATTTACTTCAACAAATTTCTTAACGTTCATCTGTAGTAGAATATTCCTCTTGTTTAAGCCCATTGTTACATTTTGTTGATACTACCATTTCCTCTGTATCTGTTACGAAGTTAACATGCGCTCTATTTGAAGAGAAATATAGCTGATATTCCAATGAAACGTTGAGGAGAGTGAAGTCCAATTGTCACAGGTACCTAACCTTAAGCTTGCCTGTTCATCTAGTAACGAGGTTTGTTTTGACACCCCTATTTTAAAACGGGACAGTTAAGTGATTGTAAATTTTAAAGGTAATGCTTTAAGCCAAAAATATAACAATTCTTGTTCGTGTACGGGCTTGGCGAGATTTATTTTAATAAAAGGTTTTAGCACGGAATACAGTATCTTTTTGGTTGAATTAACATTTTAATCTGACGGCCCGCATGTTAAAAGTTCGTGTTGGATATTACAATACGTTATTTTGAAATAACAATTTCTGTATTTTTGTTTTTGGTACACAAAAATAAACAGGGCTTTTAAATACATATTTGTGGTTGACATGGATGTGATAATATTATTAAGAATGAAATTGGTTGTGGATTCTGAGGGCTTTAGAACCTACTGGGTAGTAGTATTTGAGCTCCGTCTGCCTGGTTCTAGGGCGGGTAGTAACACCACATGGATATTTTCATCAGTCAAGAGGTCCGACAGACTTTGGATCAGACAGCTATTGTACAATACAATTAATATTTCGAATTCCAGATAAGCCATATTATGACTATACCTATATATACGGCTTTTCTGGTACAACATTAAACATTAGTTAAAAATAATAATTAAAATTGATCATTACAACGCGCCCAACAGATGTCAAAAATCAATTTGATGGTAAAATTTATAATTAATGAAAACAATTAATTTGATATAAGGTAAGCTGGATTTGGTAATGATATTAAAACTAAATACAATACGTATACACGCGGTGAGCGCGTCAATGTAACTGAACGTAACGTGAACGAATAAAAAAGACATGGAAGCAACAAAGCATGTAGAAAGCGCACGCACATTCACAAGGGAATCGAAAGCGGTGGCGTCGATGTGGCATGATGACATGAGAAAGCCCGTTGCTACCTGCCCTCGCGGAATACGGTTCGAATTTACGGCTAAGGTAGGTTTTCACATCAAAAGAATTACATTTATAATTACTTTTAACTAGGCTTCTCCGTTTTTAATGGCATATATTAGCATCCATTTAGCATAGCGTATTTAGCATCCATTTTCGTCGGATACCAAAAATAGACAACCAAAAAGGTGCACAAGAATAAAAGGACACTATACGAACTTTTATCATGCTCAGAAACGAAATTTCCATAAACAAAATTTTGTTATGCGAAAGAGCGGAATTTGTGTAACATTCTAAAAACTTTGTAATTGAGAAATTTCAGATATTCGTGAAATATTAAGCGAGGGTAAGGTAAAAGTTCGCTTAGTACTTAGCGAAGATTCTGTGTGAATTGCGATGGTAAATTCTAAGTATTTTAGATTAAGGCCTAGCATTGGTGTGGGACTTATGCCCGTTTTCACCGACAAGTTCCCAAAGTGGTCCTACGTAGGAAACACTTTAGACAGGAGATTACCTAAATCAACCACCTACCTAAATTCATTTTCACCATGCTTTGTGCTAAGTTTTAAGGAGTTTCTTAGTTAGGTGACGTTTTAATGTTTTGATTTGAGTGCTGTTTTATCGATAAAAATATGTGATCCGCGATTACCTTTAAAATATCCATCAAATAAAATAATAATAAATATTAATGACAATAAATCATAATTATACGTCTCTGGTATATAATTTATTTAAAAAAAACCAATCTGTTATATAAATATGAAATTGAATAACGCACTTTAGTCGTGAATGTCAATAATTCAATTTTCAGTTTAAAGTTAATGTCAAACTAAAAACTTCAAACAAAAGTGATCAAAATAAATTTGTGGATTTAATTCATTGAAATTGCTGAAAGTATCGGCAGATTGCCATTAATCTGGCAAATAATAATAATAAATTCGTTATTCTTCATTATCATTTTGAAACCAAATTATGGCGGAAAAAAAAACGTGGCCAAAACTTTACGGCCGAAGAAAAAGATAAACTTGTGAAGTTATTGGCTTCCAACAAAGAAATTATATTAAATAAAAAAAAACAGATGGCTGTACCAATGGGGCCAAAAATAGGGCCTGGTTAAATGTGACCGACGAATTTAATGCGTCTACGACTGTTTACAGGTAAATAAAAAAAAAATGTCAACAAAGTTTTTGTATTTAATGATATAACGCTATAATCAGAATACTAAAAAAACCGCATCGTATTAATAACTACGAATATAAAAGTTGAAATAATAAAAATAATTTCAGGACTAAGAACTCATTGATGAAAGTGTGGGATAAACTAAAAACTGAGAGCAAATTATACTATCAATCCGCTAAGCTGAGCGTAACTAAAACTGGTGGTGGTCCTGGAGAAGTGAAAATCGATCCTATTCTGGAGCAAGTCTACAGTACACTTCTCGGCCGAGTTTGCACAGGCATAATAGGCGTGCAAGACTGTACTGCTAATGTTTTGAATGTGGTGGAAAATGAATCACCAATAAAAGAGAGATGTGCACAGAAAATACTGCGACAGTAGAGGAGTTTGTTGCAGAAAAGAAGATCAAATTTCAGTTGAAGTATGAATCATTAATAATTTTTTGTGCCTTCATCACCAAATGTTCTTAAAATTCTAAGTATGAATAATAGTAAGACCTACTATTATTGTTCCAGAATTATAGTACAAATAATACACCACTATGGTCAAGGAGACGACCACGATTATCACTTAGTAATGAGAGGACAGGGGTGTCCTCGCTTTGTACAAGTTTTCAAAATGTGAATAAAAAGAAAGAGGATATAGAAGACACAAAAAGACAACTTCTTCAGAAAGAATTAGAATATAAAAGAAAGTTTTACAAGTACTCATTAGAGGCAGCAGCAAAGGAAGTCGAAATTAAGAATGAAGTCTCACATCAATAATTAAAATGTAATTTAAAATAATAATTTATTTTTACTTAACTAAAGATTACAGGTAAATGAGTAATAAAAAAAATGCCTGTCTGCAAATATTAACTTTCTTTTCTTTCAGTTGGTATTAAAATAGTAGCAAGAGCTATAATGAACATTAATTTGGAATTGGCTATTTATTAGTTTTTATTTTATACCCATAGAGCTATAATTAAAATTTACTCAAACACTCGTTCACTCCAAAAACCTTACTTTTCATTTTTAGGGTAAAAAAATTTTTTTTTTTTAATAAAAATAGCATAGTTTCTTTTGATAGCCTATACCTAAAGACAAAGTCTTTGTCATCCTATTTTCCGAAATCTTCAGTCCTCTGACGATACAAGTGTGGCCTTTTAAGTACAGAATGACTAGAAACTAACTGTAAAGACTCAACTGCTTCCAAACTTTCTAAAAATAGAGTTAAATCTTCATCCATTGTAAAAATGGTTTTCAAACCTTTTGAATGTTATATGTATTGAAATAGATGACAGCAGACATAAAACTGTCTTCTAGTGTTAGGAGACAGTTAAGGAACGAAAAATCGGGTTCCTAAATTTAGGGAGCCTTTTAAGAACTTAGGAGATACCTAAAGGTTGGTGAAAACGAATTTTTAATTAGGGGCTCCTTAAATGCAGTTAAGGGATCCCTAAATGTCGGTGAAAACGGCCATTAGTCCTTAGGATTTATAAAACTACAAGGATAGATATTTGGCCTTCTGGGCGCTATTGTTTAGCACAAGAAGAAAGAACAGAGACAGAAGGATGTATTTTCCTACGTAAGTATAGGTACTAGGTAGGCCTTAGGAGCACATTTGTAGCCGATCAAACGCGCATTGGACCGCTCGTCGTCCCATATTAACGATTGATAAATCTATTATATGTAGTAGGAATGTAGTTGGAAGCCCATCCATTTTGCTTGCTTCTGTGTTTGGGTATATGGGACCCTTAGATAACGAGCGTCAAGAGGGTTATTTGGATTTAACTCTTAGATCGCATTCCTTTCTCACCATCTTTGGAATTTTGGCATGTGATAATTTCCTCTGGTCCAAAACAGAGATCTTTAGCCATTTAAACGGTTTAATCTGGTACGTATTTTTGTTACTATTTCCGATATTTCGATTACTAGATAATTAAAAGGCAACTAAAATGAATGAGGGATTCACTATGTTATTCATGGACTTCGCAATCTTAAAAAGCTTCAATATATTCAACACATCTTATTTAATTTATTTTTAATGGTGCATAGAATTGGTTATTGCATGCTAAACAAACTATTGTATACACAAACCGAGAATACTAAACGCGTTTAATTATTTTGTTCATTAAGCAATTTCGCGTGTAGTGCTAGGTAATTGACGTCAAATTGCCTTAGTGTTTGCATTAACGGAAACGTTTCTGATCGAGACCGCAATTGTTCGAAATGCGGTGGGTTGGTTCATTGGACATGTGTCCAGCGTCTGGTTCATTTCCTGTTTGATTCATTGTGTAATAAATTTGGTGTTTAGCGGTATCATGCTAACATCGAAAATTTAACTGAACGTATTGTGTCAATGATATGTTTAGATTAGGACCATTAATTTTTTGAATGGTTATTAGTTTTTATCTGATCACTGTCGTATACTTCAAGTTGGAATGCATGATTGCTTAATGGCAGAAATAGGCATGGTGGTGGTAAATGTACTCGGGAGAGTGATTAAAGAAAGATATATGTAGATAGGACACGTGATCTGAAATTAGTTCCAAATATGGAATCTCTATTCAAACCAAACTAGCTCTAATGAACAAATATTTCATGATGACGTCAGGAACCCACTGGGAAAGTCAATTACTACATTTCACCCGGTCGGTTTCCGTATAAACAGACTAAAGTGGCGGTCAGTTGTACATTTTCCGCTGCGTTTACGAATATATATGGCCACACATTAGTTAACTTGTAAGATGTCGGATGTTAATGAAACAAGGATGGTTTTTGTAAGTAAACACAGGGTCTTCCATGATATTTACGGAGCTTTGTATCGTGATGTCGTCTAGTATAAAACCGGCCTTAAACTCAATGAAAAATCACCCGTGAGTAGTCTACAATAGTCTGTTTAAACGACAAAAGGAAAGTGATCTTTAAAATGAGGTATGTAGAGCTTACTTTGAAATTCAATTGGTAAATCGTTTTGAATTTGTAGGTATTATTTGTTACTATTAGACTAATTAATTCAACTTTTAAAATAGGTGCACCGTAAGTTTTTAATCGAATGAAAATCACTAGTGCTTAATACACATATTATTATATACACGTACACAATAAATACACATTGAAGATCTTATTATTTTTCTGACGACATGTACCTACGTATAGTGACTTTTGTTTATCAGATACTGTAGTCTTGCGATAACGTCACGCGTTTTGAAACCTGGTTGAAGGTAGAGGTCAAAGGCTCAATTGTATTGTGATAACGTCATTCTTACCTTTAGAATGGAACCTATAACTTCTACGTAATATAGGCTGTATAGTGGTACCTACTAGTTTTACCATTATTTTTATATTTCATTTCATATTAATAAATTTAAGTGTAATATAAAAAGAATCGAGACTGATAAACGTAAATTAGATCCTTTCAAACAAAAAATAATATTTAAAATCGGTTCACATAAACATAATGGTGAACTTAAATGAAATACATATAAACTTACAATATAAGCTTACATAATGTTTACTTCCATGACGATTTTCCCCTAAATGTCCCCCTAATGGTCCCCTAAATTAGTGCAGTAGAATGGCCTCGAGCAGGGAGAGATGGCGCGACATCGTGAGACGCATCAAGTCTGCCCCTTCCAACACTACATGACGATCACGACCACTTTGTCAAGAGTGACACGACTGAGAAGAAGAAGAAATAAGCTTACAATGCCCTATGCGTTCAATATACATTATAATGCGTTTAGGATGATGTCACTGCCGCGCTATTGTAGTGCATCCACAATGTTTGCGACATCTCACCCAGGTGGCTTCATAGCAAAAATGCGGAAGAGAAATGCGACGTTATTGGGTCGAGTGCCCGACAGTGGCAACGATATCTCTGAACATCATATCGAGCAAGATCGAAGGACTTTTAATGAATAATAGCCTGTGCAGAAAGCACGTGGATTTTTTTTTGTAATAAATAGTCAAATAGTTATGTGTTAGGTTTTTAAGTTGCTAGCATAGATTATAAGTAATACTTACTAACAAAATGTTCTGGTTTATTTACTGAGATAAAGATAAATAATAATGATATTTAAGTGACCGTAGAATCCTTTCTTTTTGCAGTCATCTAAAACTTATGGATACATCAGTATATTTTAGTCAATAGTAAAGTATGTTAAAATTGACATTTCCCAAAGAAAATACCCGGGAACGAATGAATAATTCTCGATGTACAGGTAAGTATGCGAGGTCGCTGGTATGTTGACAGGTTTTATTAAATTCCGCGCTAATATTGAATTCTTACGAGACCTACAATGTCGTTCTGAGAATCGGTAGTTTTATCTGTCTGTAAAACTTGAAGCAATATTAAAAATTACTAAATAAAATTGTTTACTTTATTAGATTATTTTTTTAATACGCTTTTATTAGCTTCAGACGTCTGTATGTAACGGAATCTTTGAACATGATTTTGGTCCCCTTCAAAACGTCGGATTAACTCGAAATCTGGCATACTTATTAAGGACCGATGACCATTCCATATTTTAAAAAAAATAAAAAAAATTGAATAAATTCAACAAAAAAATGAAATATAAATAATAGTTTAAAAAAATACGCTTTTATAGAAAATCCAACTAAAAAATAGAAAATAAATTTGAATTAAAAATAATGTAAGAAAAAATGATTTTATTGTAAAAAAAGCATGGGGTGCATGGTACCAGTAGCTATAAATATTTTATGAACAAATATAAGTAGAAGAGTTATTTTGATAATATCCTGAAAAGCACGCCTCGCTTTTTTACAATTAAATAATTTTTGTCTACACTATTTTTAATTCAAATTTATTAAAATTTATTTTCAATATTTTTAGTTAGATTTTCTATAAAAGTTTTTTTTTTATTTATTTTTTTAAACTATTTTTTATTTAACTGTAACATACTGTAAGTCTGCGGTGTCAAAAAGCGGGTCATATCTTGATGCTTAAGGTGATGCATTAAATGACCAGTCGTCCAGATATATGGTGAGCTAAAAAATAATAACATAGCACGAAGAGAGGACGGTCGATGGGGCAGAAAGATCCTGGAGTGGCGACCACGTACTGGCAAGCGCAGTGTGGGACGGCCACCTACTAGATGGACCGACGACCTAGTAAAAAGCGCTGGGTCTCGTTGGATGCAGGTGGCAATGGATCGGTCGCACTGGAAATCTATTGGAGAGGCCTATGTTCAGCAGTGGACGGCGATAGGCTGAAATGATGATGATGATGAAAAAATAATAAAAGACAACAATTCAAAAGAAATATTCTCTTCATCGTCAGATTTTTGTCATTTAATTTACGCACAACAGTTTATCTATTACAATAAAATAAAAATATGTTCCCTGTAAATGAATACTGGGAATTCTGAAGGAACTTAATTGAAAGGATTCTTTGGACCGAAAAATGGATGTCGTCTACTTTCTCAACTAAATGGGCTGTGGAGGGACACCGTCCTCTCATTTATAGTGCGTAAACAAAGCCCGGAGGGCTCATACATCGAAATAAACCTCATCTTGATGCTATTTTTGTCTGGCTATTTTTGTTAATGTTTCTTAGCTTAGTTCGACATTGTAAATTTTTTTTTTTTCTTAGATGAATGGACGAGCTCACAACTCACCTGGTGTTCAGTGGTTACTGGAGCCCATAGATATCTATGACGTAAATGCGCCGCCCACCTTGAGATATAAGTTATAATGTCTCAGTATAGTTACAACGGCTGCCCCGCCCTTCAAACCGAAACGCATTACTGCTTCACGGCAGAAATAGGCGGATTGTTGGTACTTACCCGTGCGGACTCACAAGAGGTCTTACCACCAGTAATCATCGTACGTCAAAAAGTAAAGGCATATTGAATAATGATTTCAATGTTTCAATAAGCAGTGTCGTGTATTCTATTCTACTACTCTATAGTATCTACTACTCCATTTATCGCGCGAGATCACAAAAACAGCTACCTACAATCATCCCCGATGTTTCACTGCTAAAAATGAATTAATTCTCGGTGGCTGCCTTAAGCAAGTGTCTCATCGAGCTTTCACAAAGCGGATAATAGTGTAAAACAAATTTTACATTATATCCATACGGCTAGGGTAAGTAAAACTTTGACAGAGGCAATTCCTTAAGCCTTAAAGAAGTTGAAAACTGTGGATCTGATAAAAGCTAACACAGCTAATGTTTAAGGTTTCATGCTCTCGACTGTGTTCACTACGTGCATGAAGATAATGATTGCGTAAAGTTAAAATGTGGGTTGTGATAATTTTAATTTTTACTGGTAGGTAGGTTTGATAAGTAGATTTGAATTTTTACTACTAGGTAGGTTTGATAGGTAGATTTGAATTTTTACTGGTAGGTTTACGGGTAGGTATCACCACCCTACCTATTTCTGCCGTGAAGCAGTAATGCGTTTCGGTTTGAAGGGCAGGGCAGCCGTTGTAACTATACTTGAGACCTTAGAACTTATATCTTTTTTTTTTATTGCTTAGATGGGCGAACGAGCTCACAGCCCACCTGGTGTTAAGTGGTTACTGGAGCCCATAGACATCTACAAAGTAAATGCGTCACCCACTTTGGCGAGCCACCACGAGCTCTCGGCATGTCTAGTTGAGTTAAGCAGAAACCATAGACAAATAACGATAATTCCGTCACCCATAATAAGTCACAGGGTTGAAGTCATAAATACTGTCAACCAAGCTGGTTCGTGTTACCAGAAATCTCATCAGAACTTAAGAAAGCACACGCGTAACACATCCGATCTTCGAGTATTAGTTGCAGAACAATTGTTTATAAAAGATTAGACCGCGGTATAAGCAATCATAACGAAGTTTCAATCTGATCTTATTTCGTGTGCAGCTCAAACAAACCAGTCATTCAATGCGGCGAAATGAATTTTATTATTTATTATCGATTAAATTAAGATCGAGGGACTGCTGATTAATAGCATTTGCAGCAGGCACTTGGAAGGAAAAAAAATGTAATGATATAAAATGTATGTAATATGTTACTAACATAGATTATAAGCAATTTTTACTAACAAAATGTTAAGGTTTTAAAAAAAAACTGAAATAAAGTATAATCTATATATATAAAAATGAATTGCTGTTCGTTAGTCTCGCTAAAACTCGAGAACGGCTGGACCGATTTGGCTAATTTTCATCTTAAATTATTTGTGGAAGTCCAGAGAAGGTTTAAAAGGTAGATAAATATGAAAATGCTCGGAATTAAATAAAAATAACAATTTTGCTTTTCCTTTGATGTGTCCCCCGTCGGACGGATTCTTTTTGTTTGTTTTAAGTTTATTTTATACAAAAGCTTAGGTCTTCTATTTATCGATTGAGGCACTACGAAATCTGCCGGGTCAGTTAGTAAATAAATAAATAAATTATATCGAGAGGAAACATAGAGCATAGAAAATTTAAACATTAATACCGATTTGCGAGACTAGTTATACCTAGTCAGGTCATAAGTATTGTCACACAGTAAAAACTTTTCTTTCAGAATGCTGGCCACAAAAAAGTTTATTGAATTCGAATTTCGAATTGTTTATGAAACTAAAAATGTATACTTTTAGAATTTTACTCATTTTTAAATATGGAGTGGACGCTTAAAGAAGACCGTGTTGCAGTTATTGCGTTGCATCGTTGCGGTTACGCGCCAATTCAAATTTTTAACATACTGAAAAATTTGAATATAGCCAAAAGATTCGTTTATCGTACCATCAAACGATACAATAAAGACTCTAGTGTAAATGACAGGTCAAGAAGTGGTTGCCCTCGGTCTGTTAGGACTCCAGCAGTGATAAAAGCTGTGAAGGTGCGAATTCAAAGAAATCCCAAATGTAAGCAGAAACTGTTGGCCCTTCGGATGGGGTTAAGCAGAACCACGGTGAAAAGGATGTTAAATGAAGACTTAGGGCTTCGGGCATATCGAAGAAAAACAGGACATCGTTTGAATGCTCGTCTAATGGACCTGAGACTGAAGAGATGCCGCGCTTTGTTGAAGTGGTACGCGGGAAAAAAATATCGGGAAATACTTTTTTCGGATGAAAAAATTTTTACCGTAGAAGAGAGCTACAACAAACAAAATGATAAGGTGTACGCACACAGTAGGGAAGAAGCGAGCAACGGTATTCCGCGTGTCCAACGAGCTCATTTTCCATCCTCGCTCATGGTATGGTTGGGAGTTTCTTATTGGGGCTTAACAGAGGTACATTTTTGTGAGAAAGGTGTAAAAACGAATGCAGTTGTGTATCAAAATACAGTCCTGACGAACCTTGTGGAACCTGTTTCTCATACCATGTTCAATAACAGGCACTGGGTATTCCAACAAGATTCGGCGCCAGCTCATAGAGCGAAGAGCACACAAGACTGGCTGGCGGCGCGTGAAATCGACTTCATCCGGCACGAAGACTGGCCCTCCTCCAGTCCAGATTTGAATTCGTTAGATTACAAGATATGGCAACACTTGGAGGAAAAGGCGTGCTCAAAGCCTCATCCCAATTTGGAGTCACTCAAGACATCCTTGATTAAGGCAGCCGCCGATATTGACATGGACCTCGTTCGTGCTGCGATAGACGACTGGCCGCGCAGATTGAAGGCCTGTATTCAAAATCACGGAGGTCATTTTGAATAAACTTTAGTGTCATAAGAATCTATGTTTTGTTAAGTTCATTTTGGTATATGAATGGTTACATAATGAATAAACTTGTTTCAATTATTTTACATTAAACATGTGACAGAATTTATGACCTGACTAGGTATATAGACAAAATCAGTCGACCATGTTCGCTATTCAAATTAAGTCTCATATTCAGTTATGATGACGATAATTCGGGTAATTAAAATTGAAAAATAAAGTGCAGTCATATTTTCTGGGTTCTTAATGAAAAATCGAGAATTCGTTTTAAAAAAAAAATGATTTTTGATTTTGCCACCTATCACCGAATAGTCGAACGAAAATCGAAGGATCTAGTAACATCTAGAACGCTCGAGAAGTACAACGCCATCTATGATTAGAAAGCGGAAACACACGTAGAAGGTACTCGACTTGTGAGGAATGTTCTCGACGATTCTAGGGGTGTCGTATCGATTATAAAAGCGTTGCAGAGATGGCACGCAGCTAATTAGTAATCGGAACTAATCGAAGTCGAAGTTCTATTGAAGTTATATATAGACAAAATCAGTCGATTATGTTCGCTATTCAAATTAAGTCTCATATTGAGTTATCATCATCATCATCAACAGCCCACAGTCGTCCACTGCTGGACATAGGCCTCTCCCAATCTACACCACTGAGCCCGGTCTGCTGCTCTCCTCATCCACTTCTTGCCGGCCACCGTGCGGAGGTCATCGCACCATCTAGCCAGGGGTTATATTCAGTTATGATGACGACAAATTGAAAAATA
Source organism: Bombyx mandarina (assembly GCF_030267445.1). NCBI lineage: Eukaryota > Metazoa > Arthropoda > Insecta > Lepidoptera > Bombycidae > Bombyx > Bombyx mandarina. The sequence continues at coordinate 18,656,582 of NC_143234.1, forward strand.
AAGTGCAGTCATATTATCTGGGTTCTTAATGAAAATAGTGAATTCGTTCTTCTTAAATTTTGATTTTTTAAATGAGAGCCATTGAATGTAGGCCTTCCATAGATTTACGAGGTTCGTTGTATTATTCATGAAAACAGAGGAGTGTCGTAAAAATTCGAATAAAATATCTACTTCACAATCCAACATCGCTCATCTTTTCTAATCAAAGTTAAAAAGCTGTGATATATTTTAACTGTGTCACATGTTTTCCTTCACAACTTTGTTCATTAGCGATGGATTCAGATTAATGAAATAATAACAGAAATCCTACCGAGTTGCCGCTTTCTCAGTCTTCGTACGTGACGAGAATGATAAATATTACAAACGTTATCAGCTTTGATATTCCCCTCATAATAACGCATTCGGTTTGGTAATATAAGGTGATACTGCTATTCGATCATGTTGTTAAAATACCTTTGTACATATTGATTGACCTGGTAGGCAGACGAGCATATGTCCTACTTAATGGTGAGTGGTTACCGTCGCCCATGGACATCAGCAATGCCAGGGGCAGAGCCAAGCCGCTGCCTACCGTTAATTATATAGGATTAAGGTTAAACATTGCCAAAGTAGAATTGATTACATTCATAAAAGCGGAAACTAAATTAAATTGCTAATCTGACAAAACTGCTTGTTGTTATGGTAAGTAAATGTTTTACCGCGCCCCGTAAGCCACTCCTTGCGACACGATACTACGGAACCCGTACGCTTACCTATATTTACTCTTGTTTTTTATTTCATTGCGTGCATAAAAAAATTTCAAACAATTTAATAAAGCACTGGTAGCAGCACTTTAACTTTTTACTGGTGGTAGGATGTCTTGTGAGTCCACTAGGGTAGGTATCACAACTCTGCCTATTTCTGCCGTGAAGCAGTAATGCGTTTCGGTTTAAAGGGCGGGGCAGCCGTTCTACTGCTAAAACTGAGACCTTAAACCCCTTGTCTCGCGCAGCCCACTGAGTTTCTCGCCGGATCTTCTCAGTGGGTCGCGTTTCCGATTCGGTGATAGATTCTGCGAAGCATTGCTCTTGCTAGGGCCAGTGCTAGCAACACTCCCGATTGGAGCCCCGTGAGCTCACCTACACGTCAAGGAGAAGCTGAAATAGTCTCTCAAGGCTAATCAGCATAGGGAAAAAATCCTCGAGATGGGCGACAGCATTTACGTTGTAGATGTCAATGGGCGGTGGTAACCACTTAACACCAGATGAGCTATCGTCCACCCATCTAGGCAATAAAAAAAAAACATTTTTACATAATACTCCCCCTGAGTTTGAATCGGATATCGAAATTGTGTTTTATTCGGTTTACCCGAGTCCTACGAGTATATAAATAAAAGTTCTTTTACGACATAGTTGTGTGACCGCAAAAAATATAAGTTATTAGAAATGTCACGTCGGATGCAATAAGCGTGTAAATGTATTTTTAAGTATCGTAATACTTTTGCTTAGATGTGTGGACGAGCTCACAGCCCACCTGGTGTTAAGTGGTTACTGGAGCCCATAGACATCTACAACGTAAATGCGCCACCCACCTTGGGATATAAGTTGTAAGGTCTCAGTATAGTTACAACGGCTGCCCACCCTTCAAACCGAAACGCATTACTGCTTCACGGCAGAAATAGGCAGGGTGGCGGTACCTACCCATGCGGACTCACGAGAGGTCCTACCAGCAATAATTACGGAAATTATAATTTTGTGGGTTTGATTTTTATTACACGACGTTATATTATTTTTAACTAATATTTCGTATTATAGAGTTTAAAAAGGCCTGATACAAAACCCATGTCAACAATACAGTACATATATATAATATTAGGATACATGTCTTCAGTTTTAAATCGTTCCATACTCCGCCCTACGGTCGATCTTTGAGCCGGATATTGGATGCGTGGGCACCACGTTAATAGGAAATTGGCAGTTAATGTAATATTGATTAGAAATACCTTTTTAAATTACAATCCGAATGAAATTTCCTCAAGATGTTTTGTTGTATGTATATTCATAATAGCCGTTATCGTAGCTTAGACCGCCGATGAGTTGATAAGACTTATCTACCGATTTCTTGAATGAAAAATTCGATTATTTTATTAAGTTAGTTAATGAAAAAAACTAATTATAAAAAAATACACAGAATAAAATAAATATAGTATATATAGACCGGGCTCAGTGGTGTGGATTGGGAGAGGCCTATGTTCAGCAGTGGACGACTGTGGGCTGTTGATGATAATGATGATGAGGATATAATAATAGTAATATAAATAAAGGTCCAAGTTTAATTAGATAAACTATTTTTGGAAACTGATTTAAAGTTCGTCAATAGCTACTGAATAAAAAAAAATGTGAGCCGTCACGGGACGCCTGGCAGATGTGAAACATCGACATTATTTTGTAAAAGTAATATGCAGAAAAGAACAGATTGTGATAGGAACTAAATATATCATAATGATAAAATAAAATATTACGAAAAAATAATTTGTTTTCAAGTAAAATACAGGTTATGTGTACTGTAGTAAACAACACTGAATACACTATGGAGTATACACTATAGGTATCCGAGCTCAGTGTAGCGAGAGAGATAGCTTAACGCCGGATCGAGTGGGAGAGAATCGCACAGTCGATTGCGCATGGCGACGCGTCGCCACACTGTACACACTACTGCATATAGACTGTATATAAATGCCATCATATAGCGTGGCGACGCGTCGCCACGGCATGCGTCGCCACTCCAGAAATCGGTTTTACGTGCGGCTATAGATGTTTCACATAAAAAAAAAGTTATATCGGTTGATAAACATAAAGGTTTAAAACATGATTATTAAAACATGATAAACTGTACTTTACTAATGTGCATTTGCCCTTTAGACATAGATATAAACCACATTTAATAGTTATGTTTTTCTTTCGTTTTTATATGTTTTATTTCTATGAAAAATTGTGTTCGTTTTTCAGGAGGGCGACGTTCCGTTACTTTGTTAATGTCGTGTATGTTATGTTTGTGGAAGCCTATTATATTTATGTATGTATTGATTTTGTTGTTATTTTATGATAGTATTTTTTTTGTAAGTAAATAAAACGTAGTGCAGGCGCAATTGTTGTTTTGGTATAAGCGATATCTGCGTAAGGAAGATTCTGATTTACGTTAATTCAACCTTTTTTTTCCTACCTAAGCTGCCAACCTAGGAGGTTATGCCAGCGTAACCGGACGAGTAGGTGAGCTCACGGGCTCTAACCTGAGGATGTTGATAACACTAGCCTTAGCAAGAGCCGTTCTTTGCACTATCTACCACCGGATCGGAAACGCGACCCACTGAAAAGATCTGGTGAGAAACTCAGTGGGCTGTATCTGTGGGTTAATTTACTCGCCGAAACCTTCGTCGCAAGCGACGGTTTCGACGAGGACGGGGACTGGTGCTTGTGGTTCCTAGAAGCACCCATAGTTGATCGGGAGGATCATTTGTGACGTGTTTAGGGTTAATTCAACATTTTGTTTGTTAGCCTATGAACGCTTTTTTTTCCTACCTATGCCTTGAGAGGCTATTTCAGCTTCGCCCTAACGTGTAGGTGAGCTCACGGAGCTCAAACCGGAGTGTTGCTAACACTGGTCCTAGCAAGAGCAGTGCTGCGCAGAATCTAACACTGGATCGGAAACGCGACCCACTGAGAAGATCCGCCGAGAGACTCAGTGGGCTGTGTTTGTGGGTTAATTCGTCGTCGAGCCCTTTGTGGCAAGCGACGTGTTCGACGAGGACGGTGACTGGTTCTTGAGGTACCTAAAAGCACCGTGAATGGATCGGGAGGATCCGTAATTATGTGTTTTGGGCGACGTCTACATGAACTCTGATGTCACAGCGTCGTACTAAATTTCCCTTGCCTTTACTTTAGACTTTTCCAGTGACCATCATTTTCCTTTCTATATTCCAAACGTCCTCCCTGAAAATTAAGGCCAATAATTACCAGTGTAATTTCTAAGTAAAAAGGCTAGCAAAGAACTCAGTCACGCAATAACAAGGTCTATCATTCGTTCTATTCTAGGTTGTTTAATATCTAAATAGGTTATCATGTTTCTATTAAATTGCTTTTGCGAAAAGTGCGCTGACGTTACTATGTAGTTTTCATTAATCATTATTTATTATCACCGTATTTAATTCGTAAAAGCAACTTATTATTTTCGTTTTAATAAATCATAGGTTGACTTTTTTAATTACATAGTTGTGTGGTCAAAGTGACACACCGACATGATGGTAAATGGATTTCGGAGTATACGGATTACACTACACGAACGTTACTACCCACTATAGGCCGAAATTTTCAACTGTATTGCGTATATCCCACCTTCCGAACCGAAACATATAACTGTTTTGCGGCAGAAATGGAGAGGATTGTGAAATGTGACAGTCTATAAGATACCAGAGCACCAGTGTGTATTTCCTTACAGTAATTGGTGACCGCCTGCGGAATTTAAATAACTGCATGGTCGTATCACACGATATGAATACATCGGGTGTCACTCTAGCGCAGCGGTCGGGGAACTTTTTTAATTATTACCCCAAAATACTTTTGTGTAAGTTGATATTACCCCATGGCGAAGAACAAAAAACAAAACGTAATCGCCTCTTTTTAGTATCTTTCATATTATAGCACTATTGTTGTTTTTGAAAAAAAAACCAAAAACTAAAAATTTAATGATTCTATAGAAGTTTCACTTCAATATATACTTTTTACTCACAAAAGTTTCATTTTTACCCTCCAAAATTTCATTTTACCCCATTTGGGGTATTTTACCCCGGTTCCCCGACCGCTGCTTTGGTGCGTTGGCTCCATGGTCATTGGACTTACACTAGCGGCATTCGCGGCTTGACACGCGCCATACCGCGGAGACCGGCGTCGTTGGTCGCCTGGGCGACCCATGGTCGAGTGGCCCATAGTCCTTACCCAATTTCTGGGGACCGTAAGACCCACATATTCTGCTCGCCCCCTAGGTACGGAAACCTCAAGTATGAGGTTCTGCCCTCTGCGCGGATAAACAAGGTTAGAACACTAGACGACCGCATTGCATTCTCGGTCCGTTTCTCTGTGAAGCGTATTTCTAGTGAGCATATCCATATTACTAATCAGAGTAAATCCTAGTTTAGATCGTCGAAATTGGAATAACTCTTTATTTAATAATAATATTAATTATTCTACGAGTAGCATAAAGTACTATATTGGACTGTTTGGCCAGCGCATCGTGGTCTATATTTTTCTTTGGTCAGAACTGAAACTTTAATATCTCAAGCGGCATGGAAACGGAGCATAAGATGTTTATTGACTGTATTCCCGACGCGGACATTCGATTGAATAGCAAATAGTTAGTTATTCTGAGAGTGATCTAGTCGCCTCGAAACTTAGTTATGCAAACATTATGCTTGAGTGCATTTGCTGTCTGATGGACTGTTGTCCTCGGCTGTGGACATTTCTGAGTGCTTGTAATGGCCAGACGTTGTTAAAATGTTTACATTTGAAATGGATAGCGTGAGTAATTGGCTTAAAGGGTTTTCTATGAGTCTGCAGATGCGGAGACGAACTTTGAGTCCACTTGGTGTTTACCGGATCGTATATATATCAAAAACTTAGTATTTTTTTGGGATTAAGGTTCGCGTTTTGTCCAAAGATCTTGCTGCATAGCTAGGACCGTTGGCCGAGTTGTAGGGTTGACTGCGCTTTGGTTTTTTGTTACCAGTCCAGTAGTAGTGTGAATGAATCAGCGGACAGAAGTTAGATAGGTAATTGATAGGCGTGTAAGTAAGTAAGTAAAAAAAAAATCAATGGATCCAGACGTCCAAGCAATTGAAAAGTCATTTGCCACATCTTTGAATCTGTTTTAATGAATGAACCGTCAACGGTTTATATTCGTATCTAATTAAATAAGCATCTAAGACATTCCTTAGGAAGATTTCCGACGGATTACGATTAAAGTTTCCCGAATAAATCAACGGGATTGTAGACTAGTTCCTCGCCGCTAGTATTGATAGGTCTTTAGAAATTGCCCTAAATATTCTCGTCATAAAATGAAACAAAAATATAAAATTCGAGCACTAATCTTCGTTTTGTTTGTGGAGACGGACAATCATGTTAATGCCATGCATCTTTAAAATTGTTTCTTTTTATAACACACTAGCGACCCGCCCTCGCTTCGCTTCGGAAACATTAAAACACACATGAAACCAAAAAAATAAAATAAAAAAAAATTAAAAAAAAGTAGCGTATGTTCATCAGGGACAATGTCGGCTTCTAATGGAAAAAGAATTTTTCAAATCGGTCCAGTAGTTTCGGAGCCTATTCGAAACAAACAAACAAACAAATCTTTCCTCTTTATAATATTAGTATAGATCACTTTCCCCTTCTCTATTTGCTTTATTGATTTTATTATCGATGTATTGTTGAGCAACGCCTGTTCTTCTAACGTTATTATCACGGTTATAGCTTGTCTATCCAAATAGTAATACATTCCAAGTCTTCCCAGGGGGGTAAGAGTATTCACCGGAGCGTGAGAAATAGAATACTGCGATCGCCAACCGACATTTTATGGTGATATATATATATAGATATATATAGGGTCTATTGTTAACCCTTAGGATTGGATACCCCCAGCTTGCCTATTTCTTCTACCAAATAATCTTAATGCATAGCTTGACCAACCAGATCAACAAAAAATCCGACCAATGTTATTTTCTTTTCTGAATATTATGTAGTCGAGTCGTCGTGGCCTAAAGGATAAGACGTCCGGTGCATTCGTGTTGAAGCGATGCACCGGTGTTCGAATCCCGCAGGTGGGTACCAATTTTTCTAATGAAATATGTACTCAACAAATGTTCACGATTGACTTCCACGGTGAAGGAATAACATCGTGTAATAAAAATCAAACCCGCAAAATTATAATTTGCATAATTACTGCTGGTAGGACCTCTTGTGAGTCCGCGCGGATAGGTACCACCGCCCTGCTTATTTCTGCCGTGAAGCAGTAATGCGTTTCGGTTTGAAGGGTGGGGTAGCCGTTGTAACTATACTGAGACTTTAGAACTTGTATCTCAAGGTGGGTGGTGCGTCTACGTTGTAGATGTCTATGGGCTCCAGTAACCACTTAACATCAGGTGGGCTGTGAGCTCGTCCACCCATCTACGCAATAAAAAAAAAAAAAAAAAAAGATTCAAAATACAAGAAACACTAAGTATTAGTTCGCAATGATTTAAAAATATCGAAGCACTTACGATAAAATGCGAAAATGAACAGGCTTAAGCTTGGAAGGAACAGCAAAAAAAATTTTCGTTGGTATATAAACGGATATGAAAAAAAAATTCAATATTCCCATTCTATTAACACAATAATCTCGACTTTTCTTAGTTGAATAATTCTTTGAAGAGAGCTTTATTGTTTCATGAAATTAAAAGCACGGTCTCCTCATTACAGCGGAAGCTCGTGCTCAGGAGCCCAGAACTGATTGGCTTAATTCGGTTTCAGTAATTTCAGTTTTCATTATCCTATTAATGTGTATTATAGTCAGTTGTTTGTTGACTTAGCTATAAAAAAAAAACATTGCCCTGTTATGTTTTTATTTCGTCCACTCACACTATGTTTGTATATATGTATCATACTTTGATTAATATGCACAAGCAAGAAATTTATGTTTGTATGTTTGTTAGTCAATAAAGAAACTGATTTTAAAAGCAAGAGTATTTTTTGTTAATTGGAGAGAAGGAGCTTGTTTAATGGTGTTTTTTGTTTTTTTTTTTTTATTGCTTAGATGGGTGGTCGAGCTCACAGCCCACCGGATGTTAAGTGGTTACTGGAGCCCATGGACATCTACAACGTAAATGTGCCACCCACCTTGAGATATAAGTTCTAAGATCTCAGTATAGTTACAACGGCTGCCCCACCCTTCATAACGAAACGCATTACTGCTTCACGGCAGAAATAGGCAGGGCGGTGGTACCTACCCGCGCGGACTCACAAGAGGTCCTACCACCAGTAAAACCAGTGTACCCAATAAGAGTTCAATTCAAATATTCATTTTCAATATGAATTGATTTTAACGATTTGTATTTTTGGTTTTGTTTTACAAGACGATTTTTATGTTAATGTGAAATTCTATTTGAAACGTTATTGGAAATAACTGTAATGCTAAAACTTATATGAACGATATAATGATAGTGATAGATTCCAGATAGTGCAATAGAAGCATTATGGTAATACATATTTAGAGCTTGGCTATAGGAGAGCAAACGTGTTGTATCCTTTCTGTAAGGCCTTTGCCTAATGTACAGTAGACTCCAAGACGGTCGGCAGCATTAACGTTGACCAATGAAAGAACAAACCCAAATTATAATGAGGATTCTGTACAGTCTAGAGAGTCCACAAGGTGATGATTGTGTTTCTAGATGAATCTAAGCGAATGAATCTGACACGAGGTGCTTTTGATCGAACTAATTTTAATTCAATCAGAAATGTATGATTTATTTGTTTTCAAATAATTTTTTTGTTATTGTCAGATTTGCATAGCTGTTTTTCATTTTGGCGCGTAGTTTGATTTGCATCTGTTATCCAGATTAAATACACTGGTGCTTTTAGGTATATCTCGTCCGTATTTCATAAGGGATAAAAACATCAAACAAAGAGTTTGTTTTAAAATTTGCAGCGTAATGGAATTCCGTGTTTTTTTTATTGCTTAGATGGGTGGACGAGCTTACAGCCCACCTGGTGTTAAGTGGTTACTGGAGCCCATAGATATCTACAACGTAAATGCGCCACCCACCTTGAGATATAAGTTCTAAGGTCTCAAGTATAGTTACAACGGCTGCCCCACGCTTCAAACCGAAACGCATTACTGCTTCACGGCAGAAATAGGCAGGTAGTTTGGACTAGTTTGGAGTGATGTGTGGAAGATCCATCAACGTCTGCAACTGAAGTTAACATCGCAAAAATGAAGTAGTAGAAAAAACTACAAATATTCATTCCGGCTTGGGAGAGGTAGCTGCGAAATATTCTTCACCTCACGAGTCGTTCCATGATATTTTAAATATCAAACGGTAAATAAAGAATATTATTTAAGCATTATGCGGCGCTTAAGAAAGCAAATAAGACGAAAAAGGCCAGATTTGTCTAAAGAAAATTCTTGGATTTTTCACTACGATAATGCCCTTTCGCACAAGGCCATGATTGTGAATTTTTCACCAAAAACTCCACAAATACCATCGAGCAACCACTTTATTCACCAGATATGGCTCCAGCTGACATCTTTCTGTTTACTAAACTCGATTTGCTACTTCGTGTCACCCGTTATCATTCGGTATAAGACACAAATGTGAAATAGCGGCGAGAGCAGAACGCAATTCCGGAAAAAGCGTTTAATAAAATATTTTGATGACTGGATTATTCATTGGCCTAAGTGTTTGACGTTTTTGAAGGTGATAAAATAAATATGGACGTATAACTAACATTTTATTTATTATTCATCTTTTTCCGGTACTTTCTTGACAGAGTATAATTGTATATATTTCTATCTAATTCCTTACAACTATTTGCTGTGATAATTTGATAAGTACTAAAGTAAATTGAAAACCCGTAGTAATAACCATCCCAACTATTTCTATTGAGTAGTTTGTTGAAAATGCCGCATCCAATATTCCTTAGCGAATGTTCAGAACCGATCGGCTTAATCCGGTTTCACTAATTCGTATTTTCTTTATCCGATTATAATTTACGGTTTGAAACGTTCCTAGTTTGATATTCTTTTGTTTTGTTTGTATTATAAGTTGAAATAATGATGTGTTTATTATGGTAAAATTCGAGTAAACGGAAATAATCCACTGTACTACCCATGTTCTTGTGATTTTTCTAGTAAATGTTCGGATCAAGCTAAAACCTATGATAAATATCATATTATGCTTTTTAATATTTCTATTGTGGACATTTTTGCATTTACTAATTTACAAACTGCTATCCAATATTTATGGATGACTAGCTGACCCGGCAGACTTCGAATTGACTCAATCTATAAATAAATGACCTAAACTTTTGTATAAAATAAACTTAAAACAAACAAAAAAAAGATAAGTATATATATATATATATTTGGAAAACCAAAAGAAAAGAAGCTTATTAAAAAAATCGGAATGATTTTCTTCAGCTGAATTGAATTTTCAAGCCCACACCATTTAATGAAGCTTCAAAAAGTTACAGCCACGCACTGTAAATATCCCTTTAGAAGAAAACATCAAAAGAGTTTCAAATTTAGCTGTAAAATGTTAGTGGGGCTCCCGAGAGGAATTTTAAACTTATAAGGCTCGTCAGAATGGCTGGATTCTTAGCATTTTCTGGTGGGTTCAAGAATTTTATCTAGACACGGAGTTACCTTGTATACATGTAAAAATCACGTAAGAAACTTTGAAAGATTAGTTAGTTATTTTACAAATATTTCTTAATTGCAAATATGCGATACGCAGCGGCCTGGCTCTGCCCCTGGCATTGCTGAAGTCCATGGGCGACGGTAACCGCTCACCATCAGATGGGCCGTACGCATTGCTGCCCACAAGGCCAATAAATAAAGAGCGAGATCTGTCATTAATGTCATTATTATTTTAACGATTACTGTTACTTCATTGCGATTATGATATGAGAAGTAATATAGACGTTATTAAAATGGGGATAGCAATTTGTTAAAGCGATTTTTTTCGGAAGAATATAGCTATTAAAGATCTACTAGAATATAGTATGTTTTAAATCGAAGGACTTTTATTTCAAATATTTACTAAAACGAATTAAAAACTGAACGGTTAAAGTATCGTTATTTCATCGTATCTATACTATCTATACTAATATTATAAAGAGGAAAGATTTGTTTGTTTGTTTGTTTCGAATAGGCTCCGAAACTACTGGACCGATTTGAAAAATTCTTTTTCCATTAGAATCCGACATTGACCCTGATGAACATAGGCTACTTTTTTTAAAAAAATAATTATTTAATTTTTTTGGTTTCATGTGTGTTTTAATGTTTCCGAAGCGAAGCGAGGGCGGGTCGCTAGTCTTTCATATTTATCTATCTACGGTATAAAGGAAATCTCTTAGAAAACCTCTTAGAAAAAGACGATGGTTATGATTCTAGCCACGATAACACTAAAAAAATAGACCCTTTGCAGCGCCCCATCTTTGTACCATGAATTTCACCCTCATAACACTTTGCTGGGTATTTTTAGAATTAGTTTTGGATCACAGAAAATATTACAAGTACAGGGTAATATTTACAGGGTACAAGATAATATTTACAGGGAAAACGGGCGATAGCAATTGCAAGACAAATAAGCAGAGGGTGAGAGAGAGAACATACTTTATTGAAAAACCAAAACACAATTAACTTTAGAAAATAGACAACTTTAGAAAATACACAATGGGGCAGCCGTTGTAACTATACTGAGACCTTAGAACTTATATCTCGAGGTGGGTGGCGCATTTACGTTGTAGATGTCTATGGGCTCCAGTAACCACTTAACACCAGGTGGGCTGTGAGCTCGTCCACCCATCTAAGCAATAAAAAAAAATAAAAAAAAACAACAAGCAGATAGATTGCATAACGTTTGCACAATAGGCGGTCTTGTCGCTAAAAGCGATTTCTTCCAGACATCCGTTTAACAGAAATTCTGAAAAAGATAATGATACAGCAGGTATGTTGCGGTTTACTATTAGAAAATCAACTATATAGAACATCAAGTAATTTTTTAATTAAGTATATATTTCATTACTTTACTGTACATTTGGCATATAGTTTAGTGATTGAGAAAAATCGTCGAAAAACTCGGGAAACTTTTCAAATTGACTAGCACAGTTCATGTACCAATAATTTTAGTGAAAAACAAAATTCAGTTAGAAATTTTATCGTGACGCGTGACGGACATAAAAGCAATTCAAATTAAAAGGTCGTATGTGGATTATAAAACAGACAATCGGTACAAAGAAAACCATAAAGTTGTCATTCGAAGTTTTATTGCCATTGTAGGCACGAGCGGTGAATGGTGAATGGTCACCGTCGATCGAGGATATAAGCAATACCAGCCAATCCGTTGCCTACAAACTATAATAAGTCTATACTTAATATTATAAAGCTGAAAAGTTTTGTTTGTTTGAATTGGTCCAATTTTAAAAATTCTTCCAGTGTTAGATAGCCCATTTATTGAGGAAGCCTATAGACTATAAAACATTATGCTAAGACCAATACAAGCGGAATAAAGAATGTTTCAAAATCAGCTTTTTTTTCTTTTTGAGAGCTTCTGCTGCGTGCGCTGCAGAAACGATTAAAGTTTCGCTAAAATAATGTATGAAAAAATTGATCCTCTTTAAAAGATCTAAAAAAAAGTCCGCAACAGCATATGTCTATATGTTAAGGTTGCTCACTATAAAAATTTTTAAGCTAACCAATTTTTTTCTAAAATATAACATTATTCGTGAACTATTCCACGCAGACGAAGTCGTAGACAAAAGCTAGTTATACATATAACTGTATGGCAAGAATAAACAGTTAATGTTCAATAATTTACAATGTGTAATATTAACGTGCTACATTCGAATTGTAAATGCTCACCATTCTCATTTCATTCTTCAACAAAGAGCTTAAATATCTTTACTTGTCCGGTGCACGAACTAAAGTTTCAGACGTTTTCCTAAAATACACCGCTTTGTTCAATTTTCAAACTAGCATTGTGAATTTACTTCAAAGTACAATTAAATGTGACTGTAATTTCAGAATTAGCGAATGTTTTATTTCAGGAACAGCTTTGTAAAAACTAAATGAATTTTGAAGTAGTCTGTTTGGTTGTATTTTTAAGATACTTGGAAAGTATTGGCACTGTTATTATAATTTTTACTGGTCACATTTTTAATCATAGAGTTCCCGTTTGATATACTGTGGTATTTGGGATGAGAACATTTTCGGCAGCTTCCCGAACGCTGCCTATCCTAGTTGCATTCGATGATTAACCTCTTTCTCAATGTTGATAAGCGTAGCGTGGGTAGACTGTCCACGAGGTGGACCGATGACCGTGGAAATCCAGTGGACGTCCGTGGGAAAGAAAAAAAAAACCAGTGGTCAACATTGAGATAATTAATTGTAAAAAAAATGGGAAGATCGCTTTCTGTGAATCACAATTAAAAAAAATCAGTGTATAAAGTTAAAAAGTGTAAAAAGTTTTAAAAATAAATGGCCATGATTTAGTTATAGCTTAGTATTTCTAATGTTCAAATAAAATATACGCAACTGAGACCTCACTCACGCCTCAAGTGTGGCGGCATTCCCATTATGATGGCTATGGGCTCCGCTAATCACTTTACACCAAGTGAGCCACACGTACATACATGCAATAAAATCCAAGAGCCAATTCAATCAAACCTTTTTCTTACAATGCACTAAACTCGAAGATAAGAAATCATCGTGTCCTAAAGGATAAGACGTCCGGTGCATTCGTATGTAGCGATGCACCGGTGTTCGGATCTCGCAGGCGGGTACCAATTTTTCTAATGAAATACGTACTTAACAAATGTTCACGATTGACTTCCACGGTGAAGGAATAACATCGTTTAATACAAATCAAACACGCAAGATTAAGCGTTTTCAGTGGTGGCAGGACCTCTTGTGAGTCCGCACGGGTAGGTACCAACGCCCCGCTTATTTCTGCCGTGAAGCAGTAATGCGTTTTGGTGTGAAGGGTGGGATGGGGTCGTTGTAACTATACTGAGACCTTAGAACTTATATCTCAAGGTGGGTAGCGCACTTACATTGTAGATGTCTATGGGCTCCAGTAACCACTTAACACCAGGTGCGCTGTGAGCTCGTCCACCCATCAAAGAAAAAAAAAAAGAAAAAAAAGACAATGAATTAATCAGGAAAAACTTGAAATCTCGTAAAAACAAAGACCAATTCACGATAAGATTCATCCTGGATAACAAGAGCATTTCTATTCGCACGAATTTACAGTACCAGTACCTATACAGGTGCAAAATGCCACCCGTATTTTATAAATAAAACATGCGTTGCTCTTTGACGTAACCGAATCTCTTAGAGCCTTAGAAGGAGCGTTTTCATAAATTGGGTTTTAGAAAACCGATGTTTGTTTTTGATGTAAAAGGCGCCAAGGATTTGCAGCACTGTCTACTGATTTTGGATGACATACGCACTATCTATGACTTAGTCGCTTCTTAGTTTTTTTGGTATTTAGTCAAGTAGACTGAAATAATGTATATTGTATCTTTATCACCTCAGGCGGATATATTTTTTATTCACCAAAGGGAATGTCGTCATCCAGTTAGGAACATCAAGTTTCAGACTGAAAGCTGACATTGCTTCGTGGTAGAAATAGGTAAGACCGTGGATACAAACCACTTGACCGATATAGGTTGTAACTTTTAACAATTTTAAATTACTGTCGAATTGTTGTGCTTTTCATCTTTGTTGTGGCACATCTAGCTGTATGACTATATGAATTGCTGAAGACAGAAGATTAAGGATCTCAAGATTCGGTCCTAACTTGGTAGGTACTTATGGTAGAATCAGAGGAGGGGAGTAGAGTTAGTTTACTGGTGGTAGGACCTCTTGTGAGTTCGCACGGGTAGGTACCACCGCCCCGCCTATTTCTGCCGTGAAGCAGTAATGCGCATCGGTTTGAAGGGTGGGGCAGCCGTTGTGACTATACTGAGACCTTAGAACCATATCTCAAGGTGTGTGGCGCATTTACGTTGTAGATGTCTATGGGCTCCAGTAACCACTTAACACCAGTTGGGCTGTGTTATCTAAGCTATAAAAAAAAAAGTTAATTAGTAATAATTAATGTTGATATTATTACTGTAGCGGTTCGATATTGAGGAAGTTGTCATTATAGAATTTGCTGTAGACGAAGAAAGATGGCGAAAAAACCTACCTTTAATATTTACTCGGATAATCAATAATGGTTTAAGATTCTTTCGCTTACGTTTAATAATTCAAAATTATAATGCAACTGCGTAAATCACCTAAGACATTTTTATTACCTCAAGTGAATTTATTTGGATCTGAAATAAATTAACGAGGATTTAAAATCAACCTTGAAGCCTACTTGAATAAAACACATTTTTATTTGGGATTTCACCAATTTATGCTATTAAACTTGGTCTTCGGCACTCCTCATTCAATTCTAACTGGCCACCCTCCGAAAACTTCGCTCCACCTGGATATGCGATTTGATATCCTATCAAACGAGCATCCAAGAAATTTATATATCTAAGCCAAAAGTTATCTCACACTCGCAAATTAAGAAAGGAGCCATAAAACTCCACATCAACGTGCGGCCATGTTTTTGCCTAGCGAAATTTATCAGTAGGAACGTAAATTTCTCGACCTTTATCTGGGCACGTAGCCAGAGGGATACTTGGTAAAGGTCTGGTTTATATAATTTATAATTTTACTCATTCACCTCACGAGAAAAACAATCTCAATGTCTCATTTATCTGGTATTAATGAAACATGAGATTTTTTTTTAATTTCATGTATTCATTTGGTACATTATGTTTAGTAATCTTATTAACACAAGATTTTCCTAGTTTAGGGTCTTTGAATAACATCAAGATCGCCGAGGCGTACGTGCAGCTGAGAATCGGAGCCAATGGACGACTATGGCGTTAGGGAATCGATATAAGGAAGAAAAGGAAGTCGTGGAATGCGGCATTTTTATTTATTTATTTATTTTAATTCTGTACTATTCTGATTTTTATTTACATCCTCAAAGTAATCTTACTGTCGTTAATGGGTTGGACATAAATTACTTCTGTTGTAAATGATTCGATAGAAAAGCCAGCAGCTTAACGACGAGCTCTTTTATTTGTGAAAAGCAAAAAGCGGGTAGAAATGGCTGGCAAAGCTTGTTTTATTGACACTGTCCTCCCTTCGTTGGCTTTGGCTGGTGGCAGTGGTGGAAGGAGGCGTGTTAATACGTGGCTTGGCGGCATGGCTGATGGCAGGCATGGCAGCTGACGTCATGTCCGTTACACTTTAATAGAATCCAAACTTCTATTCGCAGTCTTAAGGTAAGCGATAGAATTAAAAATTGTTTTTCAAACTTCTCATAGTTTAGCACACAAAGCCACTAGCAACTCCATTACCACCAATGTAGGTACGTGTTGATCCCGTACGGGCAGGCTGTCGTGGTCAAATTGGTAAGACGCACTGTTTATTCTCTAGTGATACAAATGTGCTAGGTATCTCTAGGCTCTTGATTGCTATGGATTAACATTTAAAACATACATAGATAAAATAGAATCATTGCAAACAAGATTTTTAAAATTACTCGTAAATAAAAAGACAAAGAATCAATGTAAAGGAGATTACTCTAAACTATATAAAATATGTAAAATTTTACCGGCTAGCCTGAAACATAAATATCTTCTACTTGTAAACAATCATAGTAAACAGGATCGTTTAACTAACTTGGTGCAACATAAAACTGGCACAAGGTCAATGTCCAAAGGAAAATTTGAAATACCCATGGTACAAAATTACTATGGAGATAGAACGTTAAAAAAACGTGTTCCATACTTACTCAATAGTTTACCCGAGGACATAAGACGTGAGCCTATACTTGCTAAATTTAAAAGCTTATTAAAAAAACATTTGTTAAATACGTTGTAACCATTTACGTAAATTAATTGTGTTATTATAGTATAAGCTAGTTGAATGGTTTATACGCTATGTTTGTATAAAGCGAGTTACCTGCAGTCAAACTGCGTAAGCAGTTTTGCAGGGCATGTATTGAATGTAAGTGTAACTTTTTATGAATAAATATATTACATACATACATACATACATCAAATCCTTTGATAAGTGCCTAAGTTTCAGCCTTAGAAAACCACAACGCGTTCTATTCATGTTTCATAACGGGCTTCAGCATTCTCAGATTATCACACCGCGTTTAATAGTGGTAGGGCAGGTAGGGTATAGGGTTTCGGTTTCTGCCGCAAAGCAATTTCGATTCCATGCTTCAACGTGGGTCGCGACGTTCACGTTGATCTGCGAGCTCTATGTGTTTTAGTAAGCAGTGAATAACAATTAGACATAAGTTTATAAGTCATTGTTTTACAACGGGTTCTGTTTGATACGAACCTTTAATATATTTTGTTGAATATTATCAAAACTCCTGAATACAGCCCTGCGGGAAACATTGCTAAATAAAACCCATAAAATGGCAGTTTCCTCGGTGTAACACCGAATAAATGACGCCAATCCTGATTTGTTACCGCTCATTCGTAAACGCGTGAGCTCAGAAAAATCCGTCTATTGTGTTGATTTCATGAAATGCTTGTTTTTTGGTTTTTTGCTTATTTGGCGACCGATAGCATCGTACGATGTAAGAAATGTGTATAAATCAGCTGTACACTATTTGTCAAACGTACAAGAACACAGTTACAAATGACAAAAAAAAAATTAATGTACGTCAGCATTTTGTGTGGTTGTTAAAAATTTGTTTAGCTTATAAATTTATTTTTATCCAAGAGTGGTTTTGTATTTTCCAAAAGTCGAATTATTGTATGGATTATTGGAACGAAGTTCCTTATCGCGCGTTGTGAAAGGGGGCTAGACGGAAAAAATTCTTACAAAAAGTTGTCACGACACTTTTTATTTTTAGAGATACTACTGCCATCTATCAATTTTTATGGGAACAACTTAGACTGTTGAAATTATGGAATGAGTGCAACAGTTACTAACGCATCTAACATCTGTATTATATTATAATATGAATGTCACACAATAATAATAGAGAAGTAATGAAATGTTTAGCAATTATAAAATTTGATGAGCCACAAAAAAACATCATTGAAATCATTTGGTTGGCGTACAAAGATTTTGTTTGCAATTAAAAAAATCAGGCAGCAATCCTTGTTGGAACGAACAGCAGAAGATTTTTATTATTTATGTATAGTCTTAGTATAATTCATGGCTATAGTGTCTAATGTATAGTCTACATGCTGACGGTCATTATTATTATTCACATAAATAGCTGTTTCTTTGTATATTATTTATATTTATTTTTGATAAATCATTGTGAATAAAATGAAGTTGATAATGTAGTTTTTTTATTGTTAACAATAAAAAATGTATACCCGAATAATTATTTTCTTTATACCTCGAATATAACTTAAAATTAATATTTTTATAATAAGGAAATTCGTTCCTGTCCGGTGTCCCATGACACCACACATCTTTTGTTTTTTTTTTATCTTTTTTTGGTGCTTTGACTAAGCAATTTTTAAGAGGCAATCTTATCTTGAAAATGATAAATGGCTTGATGTCTTTTATGTCCAGAACTATAGTTCGATTAGGCGTAATTCTGAATGAGTCAGTCAGTATGATATTATGTTTCAGTCATCAATCGTCTCGAATGTCTAGTGTTTAGTGACTACTCGGGTAAGATCGGTATCTGTTTCTCAGTCTCGGTGTCTGCGTGTTTCCGGCAATGGGATACGGGAGAATGTTTTGGGCATTTCAATGTGGAATTTTCTTTACCAACAAAAGGTGGTCAAAACGAGAACGGAAAGTAGAATAAGAAAAGCGTCATTAGTCAATTATAATTTGCATAATTACTGATGGTAGGACCTCTTGTGAGTCCGCACGGGTAGGTACCACCACGCCGCCTGTTTCTGCCGTGAAGCAGTAATGCGTTTCGGTTTGAAGGGTGGGGCAGCCGTTGTAACTATACTGAGACCTTAGAACTTATATCTCAAGGTGTGTGGCGCATTTACGTCATAGATGTCTATGGGTTCCAGTAACCACTTAACACTAGGTGGGCTGTAAGCTCGTCCACACACCTAGGCAATAAAAAAAAATTGTAACTATACTGAGACCTTAGAGCTTATATCTCAAGATGGCAGCGCATTTACGTTGTAGATGTCTATGGACTGCAGTAACCGCTTAACACCAGGTGGGCTGTGAACTCTTCCACCCATTTAAGCAATAAATAAAAAAGTCATCATCCGCATTCGTTTATATCTCAATCAACCGAGAAATAAGTCAGTTACCACACTTATTGAGTAGAACGAAACATATTTGAAAATCCCCTCGGCGTGCGATCACAGAAAACGTGGAGCGATAATCTCCAGCCTCCAAAGAAACGGATATTAAGAGATCGCAGAGATTTCAATTCAATTTAAAAAAAATCAAAGCTTTGTTTGATGTGAAGATTTTCGCAGTTGATAATTGAATTTAATCATGCAATAGCAGCTGGTAGCATTACAAAATGCGGGTTTTGTTTTATTCAACTAAAGCATTACTTAAAATACGCAATTGCTGTCAAAGGAGAATCGAATTGAAGTCTTTGTTGAAAATTTCAGCTGGTTTCATTTCAGAAAAGTTTTCAATGCAATCTATGTTAACATGATGAGTATTTTTTATCGGGTCATTTGAATAAATCATCTTGTTTAGCATAATTTGATTTTAGAAAACGAAATAAGAATACCTTGAAATTTCAAAGTGGCGGCACGGCACTGCTAAGATCTGAAAGGAGAAATTCACGATTTTCAATAAATTGGTCATTACAGGTAACAGTAGTTTGTGGTTGTCGTTCGTAACTTTCCCGAGGTTACCTCGCTTCGGAAATTTCGTGATTGATTGCTGACAAAAACTTTAGGTACACGAGACAAAAAATAAAACATACATTTTCTAAAGTGTCAATTCATATCTTCAGTCAATTAATCATATCATACCTCAATCCTATCATACCAAAATAAATCATACCTTCAACTCGATCAGACTGACGTCCTGCACAAAAAGTTACATCAACGATTTTAATATTATATTTTTGAAGCGAATTTTTCAACGCATCATTAGACCCTCGGTTGCCGACGAGTAATTTCAGAAAGACCGACCAGGGAGGCCCAAGCAGACGACCTGCAAACTGCCCTAAGCGCGTTTGGCACAATTATCGACAGTTACGGACCAATGTTGGTTCTGACGCAGCAGGAGGTACGGATACCCAATCGACGAAGAGAATGGGTAGTCGTGGGACCGACAACCATTTTCCTCCCACTTGTCTCCCTGAACTTCCGTTACATTTTGGGCTTGAACTGGGTTTGTTGAGCGAAATAGTGTTTTAGTACAAATCCGACATGCTGTGTCTCTTTCCTCGAGCGGGTAGTTCGAAGCCCAACGACTGCTTCCTGGTCAATAAATATCTGTTCTAAATGAAGGCTCAACTGCTTCACACCAAAATTGTATTAGGCAATACACCTACGTGCAGGCCAAAAGCAACAAATTAAAAAACTAGGCCAATAATGAGTGTTGCACGTCTCATGGATTTCATATGATTGAAAACAGCGACAAATGCGACACATACTTTTTTTAGTATTTAAATGCATGCTCGAAAGCCATTAAAAATAATGTTCGTCCCAAGTCAGTCGGCTTTCAAAGTAAAACCGATACTCAAGATCGGTTAAGTACCGAGATCGAACTTCGCCTACCATTTTATTTATATTAAATTAGAAATATTTCAATCAATCCGAAGTAACTTAATTAAGAAGTTGTACAACCGAAAAGTTTGGTAATACTGTGTGGAACGTGATTCTTAGTAATGTGATTTAAAAAGTCCGCAATTAATATATCCGATAATCAGCAGCTGGACTCTATTCAATCTTAGGCTGTGGATTAATTACAGTCCGACACATATATCTCTAATTTCGGAAGCCAATA
Source organism: Bombyx mandarina (assembly GCF_030267445.1). Classification (NCBI taxonomy): domain Eukaryota; kingdom Metazoa; phylum Arthropoda; class Insecta; order Lepidoptera; family Bombycidae; genus Bombyx; species Bombyx mandarina. Next base: position 18,677,348 of record NC_143234.1, read on the forward strand.
ACTTTTGTAACAATGCTTACTCTGCTATCCACGCAAGAAGACTTCGAAAAACGATCGAAACACATTAGATAAATTTGTGATAAATGTCTGTTTTGCTGACGGTACCGTGTTTTTTTTTTCCTAATAAATTCCGATTTATCTTAGACTATTTTAATTAAACGTGCCCAATTACAGACTATGAATATGATTGTGTAAGATAAAGGCTTTCTGATCATAAACGTCTTGTTTAACTGGAAACACTCAAATATCTAATTTATTAATCAAAGCGAACCTGATATCGTGACCAGCCATCAAAGAAAAACTCTAACTCGAATTTGTAATCAAAGAATGTTAAATGGTGTATTTTTAATTAAGCTTTGCTTTGAGTCCGGGGGATTCACACAGTTTTAACGAAATAATTCAGTTTCTTTCTCTTCATCAATCTTATTAAGCATCAAGACAAAAGTTGGTAAGTTTTATCTTTCTTAAAAAGCGTTCCAATGAAAATTAACGTCGTGCAATAGCGACGATATTTGAACAGAGCTTTTGAATAGTTCATTGACTTGGAATTTATTAAAGCTGCATCGCTTTACTGCGCTGAAAGCAATTAAGCGGATCCGTTTTCTACAGCACTCGAGTGTTCTGAAGCGCATTTCCCTATTGGATGTTTAATCACATTATTTTCACTGTTATTGAGCTAGCTGGGTGATGAATAGGATTTGTTGTTTTATCTATTTATATATATATAAAAGAAAGTCGTGTTAGTTACACTATTTATAACTCAAGAACGACTGAACTGATTTGGCTGAAAATTGGTGAGGAGCTTAGAACCAGGAGAAGGACATAGGATACTTTTTACCACATTCCCGTGGGACGTGACATAAAACGTGGTATAACAAAAAGCAACTGACAGCTTTTTTTTTTTTCCTACCTAAGCTGATAGCCTTGAGAGGCTATGTCAGCGTAACCCTAACTTTAGTAGGTGAGCTCAACGCGACCCACTGAGAAGATCCGGCGAGAAACTCAGTGGGCTGTGTCTGAGAGTTAATTTACTCGTCGAGCCCTTCGTCGCAAGCGACGGGTTCGACGAGAACGGTGACCGGTGCTTGAAGTACCTAAAAGCACCGTTAGTGGATCGGGAGGATCCGAGATGACGTGACTGACAGCTAAACGTAATATATTCTATGGTTAATTGTGTTAATTATACCTATAGTAGAATATTGAAGTTGACCGGTTGATGTGTTTGAAACAAACCGTGTGGCGGAACAAAGTTCGCCGGGTTCGTTAGTTATCTTTAAATCGGTTCTAGATTTATAATTAGTACTTTTTTAATATTCTCAAGATTTAAATTAATAATAATAAACGATATTAAATTAAAATATATTAACTATTTTTATGGCTTTAATGGTTCAAAGAGCTCATAAGCGGATACGGTTTTTCCCCTCTGCTTATTGCTGGTAGCCACGAGAGGTTATGAGAGCTTCACCGAAAGCGACGAGCCTGCGGGGAGACTTCGTTAATATCTCCTAGCATGAGCAGTTCTTCGCTGAATCTACCACCGGATCGAAATCGCGACCCACTGCGAAGATCCGGTGAGAAACTCGGCAGGAGCGGCTGTGTCTTTAGGTTAGTTTTCACGATAAGCCCTTCACATTTGACGGGTTCAACGAGAGCGGTTACTGATTTTGCTTGGAACCCAAAAAATTATTCTACGGATCTGAAATGACATATTTGGGGCGTCTGCTGGTTTGCAAAAACGGGACTGAATGACTTGTAGGGAGCGCCCTGCCTCACGTGAGCGAACATAACACTTGTATAAGTCATCACTGGAAATATGCAAGTTTGGTTAGTATCTTCTTATTTCGAAGGGACAAATTACTTGGCTTACAATTCATCGGGTAGAGGGGATGCGGAGCCCATAGACATACATGAATGTCGCCATACATATTTAGATATATTGTCGAAGTCTATGTCCTATCCTTCAAACTGGAACGAATTAATGCTTCGTAGCAGAAACGGGTGGACCAACAATACGCCCTACCTAGTTTGAAGCGTGGCGGTGGCGACATTGGGATATTTATAGGTTCTGTTAACCACAAGACATCACACGAGCCGAGAGGTTGTACTCGGCCGTGGTGTCATTTCTTAAAATAAAGTCACATTCATATTTACTGGTGGTAGGACCTATTGTGAGTCCACGCGGGTAGGTACCACCACCCTGCCTATTTCTGCAGTGAAGCAGTAATGCGTTTCGGTTTGAAGGGTGGGGTAGCCGTTGTAACTATACTTGTTGCCTTAGAGCTTATATCTCAAGGTGGATGGCGCATTTACCTTGTAAATGTCTATGGGCTCGAGTAACCATTTAACACCAGGTAGGCTGTGAGTTTATCCACCCATTTAAGCAATAAAAAAAAGTCATATTCATTTACAATTGTTGTGTTGTTATGTGTAAAAGTGTTGTTATCCACACAGTCGAGGATAGGTTGGAGTGGCGCAAGATAATCCAGCAGAAAGTTATTAGAAGAGGCCACGACCCTCAGCACTGAGGATTATCGATACAAGGCGGAGAGATTCATAACAAATGTTTTTAATGTTTTTTTTAAAATAAATTTCGTAATAATCTACAATCTGACAAATAGTGCAAAGGAACTCACCCGGTGTCTTATGTGAATACCTTGAGCTTAGTCAGTACATTTTTAGAGGAAGGGCTTTCGATTGTTAGCATTATTTGATAAACAAACGGTCTCAGAACTAAACTATCGATTGGTGGGTTCCGAATAATATTCGAATCTAGATATTGAAAATATTTTTACGAATAGCAATTTCATTCGCTGCTAGAGTCTTACAAATCTTACCATATGCCTTTCGATTTTATTCCATGTTTGTGCTTAAGTCGGTGCACAGTGTAGAAAAGTTACAACAGTACAGAATTATTTTTTAGGTACGGCTTGAGTGCCCATCGACTTTATGCCGCAATGCCGTCATGCGTGCCGGTTCGAAAGCTGGGGCGTACGATGCAATGCAGATTCCGAATTTATAAAGATTGGTGGCGGTTTTTACGCTTTGATGTCTAAATCTATCTATATGGCTTGGTTAATCTTGACAGATCACTCTAAGTTCAAATTCAAATTCAAATTCAAATTCAAAATCATTTATTTCAACTTAGATGTCAGTATGACACACTTGTTGAATGTCAAAATACAAATAACAATGTTAACTCTACCACCGGTTCCAAAAAAAGCCACAGTCCTGAGAAGAACCGGCGAAACAAACTCAGCGGGCTTTTTTTTCTTTTTGTTTTTTCTCAAATATATTCTTTTTTTTAAATAAATAGAAATATTCACAATAAAAGAAAAAACAAGTCTAAAAAAATAATAATAATAATGAAAAATGAAAAGGCCAGGAGCGAGCGCCTCATTCCCACGTAGTGCCATCTAGTAAATAATCCTTAACTTTATAATATGCCTTGTTGCACAAACGTTCCTTAACAGTTTTCTTAAATCTATGAACAGGTAGTAGTTGAACGTTTAGTGGGATCTTGTTGAAAAGCTGTACACCCAGCCCCCTAAAAGAGTTGCTTATTTTCTTAATTCGAGCCGCCGGCAACGCAAGCCTATGTTTGTTCCTAGTGTTCACATTGTGCAAATCGCAGACTCTGGGGAATTCTTCAATGTTTTTACGCACGTACAATAAATTTTCAAAAATGTATTGGGACGCTAAAGTTAGAATTTTGATTTCCTTAAACTTGTCCCTCAAAGATTCCCTCGGGTGCATATTATAAATAGCACGAATAGCCCTCTTCTGCAGGATGAAAATCGTTTCGACATCGGCAGCATTGCCCCATAGCAAAATGCCATAGGACATAACACTATGAAAATAACTAAAATAAACCAAGCGTGCCGTATCTTCATTAATATACATTCGTATTTTTTTTACCGCAAACGCTGCAGAACTAAGCCTACTCGCTAACTTGCATATGTGAGGACCCCACTGCAGCTTAGAATCAACTGTTATACCAAGAAAAACTGTCGAATCCACAAGCTCCAGTGTCTCTCCACTTACAGTAATATTAGTGTCAACTTGTCTAACATTAGGTGTAGTAAATTTTATACATTTTGTTTTTTTGTTATTTAATGATGTATCATCAGCGAATAATACGACCTCGTGACGGGTTTCAATAAACTTAGGTAAATCATTGATATATACAAGAAATAGGAAGGGACCCAATATGGAACCCTGAGGAACACCCATATTAAGTAAGACACCGGAAGATCTCGTTCCTTTAACGTCTACCTTTTGGATTCTTCCGGATAAATAAGATTTAATAAGTTCTAATGAAACGCCCCTAATACCATAATGGTGTAATTTCCTCAACAATGTATTATGCTCAACACAATCAAAAGCTTTAGATAAGTCGCAGAAAACCCCAAGGGCATTATGCGACTCTTCCCAAGCCTGAAAAATATTTTTAATGAGATCTACACCTGCATCAATAGTTGACCGACCTCTAGTGAATCCATATTGTTTGTTATGAAGCAGGTTATTGGCATTGAAGTGGTTCAAAAGTTGTTCCAGAATAATTTTTTCAAAAATTTTACTCAATGTAGGTAGTACTGAAATGGGCCTAAAGTTAGAGGGGTCAAAAGTACTACCAGATTTAAATAACGGTATTATTTTACTATATTTCATTAGATCAGGAAACACACCACCATCAATACAGTCATTAAATATTGTAGCAAGGTAAGGTGCAATTATATCAATAATGGATTTTATAACATTAATTGAAATTCCCCATAAATCACCAGTTTTCTTAATATTAATGAGCTTGAAATTATTGATATTATTGATGATAAGTATTGTTAATAAGTACACCGCAACATTCCTGCTGTATCTTTTACAGAATTTCTGCGGATAAAAGGGTTGTTTGGAAGAGATTGCTTTTGGCGGAAAGACCGTACAGTTTTACCAGCCTGTTGACTGTTTTTGAATGTTAATTGTGTTTTGGGTTGCAATTAAGTATCTTCTCTCTCTCTCTCTCTCCCCCTTTTATCAGTATCTCTGTCTCTCCCTCTTTCTCTCTCTCTCTTTATCTTTCTCCATCAACTACTCAATAGGTGTTCTTGCATTCAATCATGTATCTAACTCTAGTGATTTAAAACTAAATGACTCAGAAATGAAATCGCCTGCGTGCTATTCGCCGTTGTATCTTTGGTTGATTGAAAGTACCTACTGAATTTCTTTGAACTACTCCCGACGGTGTTGAAGATTCAGTGATTTTGATAAATCGCTTCATTCGTTTGGAAATGTCGATTACGTTAGCTCAGATTCAATCTTGAACGAGATAATTTGATAGTTTTCTTATGACACAAAATGGGATTAGATATTGAGCTGGATTTTTTCAATACTTCTACTTGATAAGTGGCTATAGTATATAGGTAGGTGATTCGATAAAAAGAAATATGTTCTTAAAGAAAAAGACCTTAAATTTGAAAAGGGATTGTGATAATTAAATGAGAAACAGAATGAAAAGAACTAAGTATTGATTGAATAATTTAAACGAGAAAAAAGTGCCGTAGTTCTAGTAGTAGTAGGATGTCTTGTAAGTCCTTATGGTTAGGTACCATCACCCTTTTTTTTCAGGCAGGGAGGTAGGCAGGCGATCGAACATTATGGGTTAAAAAAAGGAGAGGACCATACCCAGCAGTGGGTAACCAAACGCTGATGATAAAAAAGGCAGTTATGGTAACAAGTGTTACCTATATACATATTATGTGCGTATTCTCGATATAACTATCCATTTAGGGTCTGTAGTGTACTTAACGTTCGAACTCCAATTTCAACTAGAAACACAGGCAATTTTTAGATCTTGTTAATATGTATTTCTGTTTTCTTCATTCTCTATTTTCTCTATTTTGTTTTACTATTATACATACATTCTACATCAGAGACTGTTATGTGAAAACAGGGAATTTTCAATTCGGAGTGTTTTTTTTTATTGCTTAGATTGGTGCACGAGCTCAAAGTCCATCTGGTGTTAAGTGGTTACTGGAGCCCATAGACATTTGCAACGTAAATGCGCCACCCACCTTGAGATGTAAGTTCTAATTTCTCAGTATAGTTACAATGGCTGCCCCACCCTTCAAGCCGAAACGCTTTTTATTTTTGCTGTTTTTTATGCGGGAATTACTAACAACACCATTGCTTTATACAACAAAGACACCACATTAAATTAATCTATTTTTTTTTTTTTTTTATAAATAAATATTTACTAACAATCACGCCACGTTAACTGGTCCCGTGGTAAGTTCGTAAAGAACTTGTGTTACAGGTACCAGATAACGGAAATAAATGTAAGATTTTTATTATACACATACATATATTTAATATTTTAATATACATCATTAACCCTGGAAAAGACATTTATATGTATCATACAAATATCTTCCCTTGGCGGGATTCGAACCCGCGACCCCCTTGTGTAGTGACCATGTCACTTACCACTACATCAGACGGCCGTTGACTATATACTTATTGGAAACTATTCACTTTTAAATCAGGTTTAGTTATAGTAAGCCTGTGAAATACCAAAATATTATACTCCATGATGGGTAGTATAAAAAAACATTCCTGGGAAGAACCGGCAGAACCAGCTTAGTGGACCGTTTCGTATTCTATTTTTAATGGAAATTGTACTTTAAATACTAGCTGATAAATTGATTTTTAAAACAGCACATCACTTTTGACAATAATTAATTTCGTATCGTTTTCGAATATGAAATAGTATAAAGCTTTCGGACACGTCCCATTAAAGCACATAAAAAAAAGAAAAAGTGTTAGCCGCCACAACCCAACACCGAAATACAAACAGTAACCCGACGCAATAAATATTTCCATTAGGGTTGAAAATCGTACAGCCACTTTAACGACACAATATTGAGTTTCGCTACACAATAAAGAACATAGAGAAAGTTAAAAATATGAAATACTGAGGTGCCTCAAGCCACCGCGACGAGGATGACACAGCGGAACACACGCTGGCGCGTTGCTCTGGATTCGACGAGCAACGCGCCGCCCTCGTCGCGGTCATAGGAGAGGACCTCTCGCTGCCGCGCGTCGTGGCTACGATGCTCGGCAGCGACGCGTCCTGGAAGGCGATGCTCGACTTCTGCGAGTCCACCATCTCGCAGAAGGAGGCGGCGGAGCGAGAGAGGGAGAGCTCTTCCCTTTCCGCACCGATCCGTCGCCGTCGAGCCGGGGGCCGGAGGCGGGAATACGCCCGTACGTCCCGGCCCCTGTAGGTGGCGGCCTCCCCCCGGTGAAGGTCAAGGGGCGACCTGAGGGGGTGAGGCCGCGCGGCGCGCTACCAGCACTCTAGCGCGCTGCCGTGGAGTGAATAGAGCGACCGGTTGACGGTGTATCGCGTCCCGACCCGGCAGGCTGGTTCTGGTCCAGCGGGGTATTCCGGGACACCAGCGGCACCGTCTGGGCGGCCCGACGGGCTGCCGTACCGAGACGGCCGACGTTTCAGAGCCTTCGATTCGCCTCGAAGGCTCCGTCGGCTGGGCGTCCTTGGGGTGAGTCGCGCCGTCTGGTTGTAGTGTTGACCGCGGTAGCCCCCCTACCTCATCCGGGTTCTGACCTCGGAGGGGATCGGACGTCGGGTGTAAGAGTGCAGGGGAGTCGTTTAGTGGGTGGGTCCTAAAATCCTTGGGCCCGCGGTCTGCTCACAACACCATGCAGATCGTTGAGTCTCACATACCCCGCGCGCCCCATTTGCGCGGGGACCTCGTAGGAGGTTCGGCCCTCTACCCGAAAAGAAAAAAAAAAAAAAAAGGTGCCTCAAGCCGGTAATCCCGATCTCTACACAGATGTCTACCATTATCTTTTTGTTTAATTTTTTTATTGCTTAGATGGATGGACGAGCTCACAGCCCACCTGATGTTAAGTGGTTACTGGAGCCCATATACAACGTAAATGCGCCACCCACCTCGAGATATAAGTTTTAAGGTCTCAGTATAATTACAACGGCTACCCCACCCTTCAAACCGAAACGCATTACTGTTTCACGGCAGAAATAGGCGGGGTGGTGGTACCTACCCGTGCGGTCTCCGAAGAGGTCCTACCAGCAGTGATAACGCAAATTATAATTTTGCGGGTTTGATTTTTATTACACGATGTATTCTTTCACCGTGGAAGTCAATCGTGAACATTTGTTGAGTACGTATTTCATTAGAAAAAATGGTACCCGCCTGCGGAATTTGAGCACCGGTGCATTGCTACATACGAATGCACCGGACGTTTTATCCTTTAGGCCACGACGACTTCAAAATGGGCACCGGATGCCACCGGATGCCAATTATCTAATGGGCGTCCGGTGGCTTTACTCGTCTAAGCCCATAAAGCAACAGCCTTGCTTGAGGACTTGTGCCTTAACCTTCGGATCTCCCAAAGACGATCTCTATATTTAAATAATCTTGAACCTAGTTGACAACGGGATCAAAATAGGACTTAATCACTTACCCATTTAACTTTTATATCACTATGTGTGGTCCTTTCAGCAAACTGGATGAGTAAATTGGGAGAGGTTGCGTACAGCAGTAGACAACTGTGGGCTAATGATCATGATTCAATATTTGATGTTACTGAACATTTCCTATTGAAGCTTTGACCGGTTGCATGGGTCATACATATTAATGGCAACGAAAGATATACTAATAATATATAGATATATATTTTTTCTGCTACATACGATTTGTGAAGGTGGTTTTAAGTGATTATCGTGCCCATAGGCGATATTATATCCAATCTATAAAATTGGAGTTTCAATTTTATTTAATTAGACTGCCCCACCTTCTGAACTAGAGATAGGTTGGATATATGTCTTTAGGGTCACAATACCATCGCCTTCATCAGTAGGAATATTTTTAATATTGGTTTTGTATCTGTTAACTCTCTCTCTCTTCACTAGGAACATATTGTGATTTAAACCGACTGACCTGGTGGCCTAGTATGAATTACGACACTCGATTGCAATAGCGTAAAATAATTTAATTTTATATGAAGCCTGAGCTATTTTATTACAATGACACTAGATGCCGGTATTTGACTTTATTGAGTGTTAATTACGATTCATTTTAGAGCCTCTGTTGTTCGTTTGTTGTGTTACAGACAGGAAGCAACGACATCGAGATCCATTAAAGGCTGGCGGGCGCCCTGCGCACGTTTAGAATCAATTTTAGATGACTACAGTCATATTTTATCTGTAAAATTACTCGTAATACTTAAAAATCCTATTTCATTTGCTAAATGATTCCTATCCTTTGTTTTAGCGTGAACTGTATTTCTAGGAAATTTTTATTAAATGTGAAGTTTTAAGGTCTAAAGTTTTGGATGAGATTTTGTTTGAAATTGGAATGCTGTATTTTTTATGACTATGATGATGATACCCGCGCTCTGCCTTTTTCAATGAAGGAAATAACTGTTAACTTACTCTGTTCTGACTCCAATATAATTTCCCATTCTGGACGAAGGAACTCTTCAATATTCGTTAATTACTGAGTCCCAGCAGCAACTGAACATCAGACAGCCTGATATCTCGTTTGTCCAGCTATGATAATAAAAAGAATCTCCGGATAAAACTATTAGGTATTACGAATCTTCCTTTAAATAACAATGATATTCGTTACGCACACGGGGGTTTCACACGCGAAATACGTCTAAGTAGCTGTATTGTATGAAGCTTGGATGGTAAATCCCCTAAATGGATAACGCACGCAAGCCTTCTCAAGTTCTATTCGTGTCTGTGTACTTGTAAATGTATGAGGCTTTAGTTGGCTTTGTTTTTTTTGGGTTTGATGATGGAATATTAGCAGTAGGCGTACGAAAAGAAAATAACCTTTGAATATGATTTAGTTTTGTTTTTGTGTTTGGGAATGTTTGTTGATAGAAAAGGTTTTTATGATGAATAATATTTTGGGCACGCAGAGTTTTTTTTTTTTTTAATTGATGTTGAGTGATCAGTCAAGGCACTGGTTGCTGTCTGCAATTTTGATTTGATACCACCGCCTCCTTTCCACTACCGTACGAAGCCGGAGCGAGTTTACTCCCCTGAAGAGGGATAATGGAATGCTCTTCTGTCACGGCTACCAAAAAAAAACAGTGATTTTTTTTTAAATTTCAGTCACAATATAAGTTTATTGAACATCAATTTATAAAAAGAAATTCTGACTTCGAAATATTACTTTTCAAAGCTAAATTGCTTTATTAAGACTTCGTTCGGCGGCGGACGTGGACTGAAATACATAATTTGGCAGCAAAAAATATTTTTAGCTACATAAAAAGACTCTAAAAGCGTCTAGAAGTAATTTAGGGGCGTTAACTGCTTGTCGTTTAGATAAGGAGTGAGTTATTGACACATTTTGTAAGAAAACGCAGAAAAGTTGCTACAATAAACAGCGTTCAATTTACAGTGATTTATATATTTATATTGTAATTAGTTACCTAACGTATATGTTAAAAAAGATGTGCGGTGTCGTGGGACACCGGATAGGAACGAAGTTCCTTATTATAAAAATATTAATTTTAAGTTCTATTCGAGGTATAAAGAAAATAATTATTCGGGTATACATTTTTTATTATGATTTTCTTACTGATAAGAAAACTACTTTAAAAAGTTATTAACTTTATTTTATTCACAACGATTTATAAAAAATATATTATAATAATAATATATAATAAACAGCTATTTATATGAATAATAATAATAACCGTCATCACGTAGACTATACATTAGACATTGTATAGCCATCATACTAAGACTATACATAAATTATAAAAATCTTACGTTACGGACGTTTTTTCCCGGTTAGGGTACCCCTCCGCACCGTCACTTAAGAAACTTTGTTCCAAAAACAAATTTAAATTTCACACTTTTGGTGTGTCAGTAAGCATTGCCATAATTTACGTCGGTTATTACCTTTGTGATTTGAATCATGATGAAACGGAAATTACACTCGAAAGCAACACAAAGATAAAGATAAACGTGTGCACTTATAGGTATTAATTAGCCCCCGAAAGAAACGAGATAGAATACTTTTGTTGGTTTCACTTCCACCTCGTGAGAACTGCATCACGTCTTTACTACCTTAGAAGACGTGGTTACCGATGATCATGAGCAATGGAAATTGCATAATTACTTAAGCAAGGAAATTCGTAACTACCTTCGCATAGAGATGTCATTTTCTATTTAGGTATGCCTCGTCTGATATGTAATATATGTCATTATTGCCTTGATTATTTTTTTGTTTTTTGATTGGCCCTGCTTACTGAACCACGGCCCGGATTCGATGCCTCGGAAAATCTTTATGATATTTTCTATTCATAGCTTGGCCTTTTCTTGACTTCAGTGTTTTCTTTATCCATGTCATGGAAGTAATACATTGTATGGGAAACGTTTGATTCTTGCATTATTAAAATATCATCTTCTTTTTCTTCACCTTATCCCACTAGGTGGAGTCGGCAGCTAATTTTTTTCTTCCATTCTCTTCTGTCAGCCGTCATCTCAACACTCACTCCTCTCTTTCTCATATCGTCATTCACAGACTCTCTCCATGTCTTCTTCGGTCGACCTCTTCCCCCCTACTATTATTAAAATATATGTATACATATATGCCGATCAATAGGTTTAGGCGGAATAACGTCTAAATTTTGTTATGTAGTCTGCAACTTTCCATAGAAATCTTTAATGCTTCAATAACAAAACCAATCAGTCTGTTGAATTATGTCGGAGTCAAGACGCGGATATTGTATTTTATTTGAGAGTATAGTCAAAGAAAACCCTTTAGAGAATGGCGTTATTATCTATCTTATTTGGGAAGGGGTTTTATGTACAGCGATTTGCAAAATTCGGCAACATTCATCCCTAAGGGATCTATGGTATGACAGTTAAAATAATCGCTAAATTCTCGATGTCATAAGATGGATATAATTTTTTAACTTTTCTTTTAACTCTAACCTTCACTTTACTTAAATCTAATTGTTTCAACTAGAGGTCCCGCAGTAGTCGAAATTCGACTATAATTAATTGGAATTGTAAGTTTGTACACTATTATGAATGTATTTTATACTCCTATAATCACAAATTTCGCCAAGACTACACTATTAAAAATATTAACAAAGACAAACAATATTTAATCTATTCTCAATTTAACAACGGACGTCAAGAACAAAAGTTTGACAATAAATAGTATGCATACGTGTGTGCGTCAAATACATGGTATGTAGTTTGTGTAATGTTTTCTTTATTGATTTAATGTATCTTTAATGCAATATTTAAAAAAAATGTTAACATTGTGCACTTCTTCTCTATATTCTCTACTCCGTCCGCGCAATTTTCGTAAAAAGGGATACAAAGTTTTTGCTTCACGTATTAATGTTTAGATAATTATTACCCTAATATTGTCGTACATAAATTTTTATCAAATAAGAACTGATTATCAATTTAAATGTTCCGATTGAAAAATTGAAAATTCAGGCAAATTAATTAGTGATGATTTGTTGATACTCTATAGCGATTTATCGCTTTTCCAGGTTTCCTTTTGTGTGGTTTGATTGATTTTTAATCCGACTGCTGAAAATTCAATGGTTATTTTTAGTGTGTACTTGTGTCTATTTTTAATTTGACGATATTTTTCGGAAAAGTTATGTAGCCTTCATGTTTTCATCTATTTAAATACGCCGGGTGACATTAAAAAATGCTTCTTCATTTTGGAAGTTAAACAAAAGCTAGGCAATATGGATTCAAAAAAGTTTCAATGAATTCTATAATGGTCATTGATTACTGGTAGATTTGTAATCCGTTGATGGATGGCCCAACACGCGGCCTACTTGATCAAAATTATCTACAGTCGTCCATTGGTATAAGTTGAAAATACCGTTTTAAACAAAGGTATTTTGTGATAATTTGATTTTTGATCAACAAATCCTCAAGGATAATATCGACGCTATAAAGTTGTATCGTTCGTTTTTCGTAACGCTTAGGACAGTACTCGGGAAATTGCACAGCGGTGGCTCGACTATAAATTAAAATTTTAATATTGTACGTGCTCTTTTCGGGCGTGTTTTCGGTGGAAACTTACCTTTACACGTGAATATTGTCTTTACAGAAAACTTCAGTTGTCAACTTTTAAATACGAATGACATTATCATCATCATTCTCCTGCCCTTCTTTCAGTCACTTGGGGTCGGCGTAACATGTTTTCTCCTTCCATACTCTTCTATCATATACCATTTCTTCGCTCAATCCCCTCTTACACATATCATCTTTCACGCAATCCATCCATTTCTTCTTAGGTCTGCCTCTTCCTCTATATCCTTCTATATGCATAGTTAACACTCTCTTACCGTCCTCATTTTCATTTCGTCTCATCAGATGTCTATACCATCCCAAGCGCATGGATTTTAAATAAGATTCTATTTTTCTAAAAAATAAAAATGTTGAGTCGTCCCTCAATTGTATATTAGTGCAATCGTATTTTATAATTCTATTTCTTTTATCAACAATAAATCGACAAAAAATGTAAGACAGAAAGAGATATGTAGGTTAAAACAAATTTAAATCTGAGGAAAGCAATTTAATACCCAAAAAAAACAAAGCTGTTTATACCTTATGACGTCACAATTGGAAAAGTGTATTAGTAAGCTGTGTTCTTTTTTTTTTATTGCCCTTGCAGGCGGACGAGCATACGGCCCACCTGATGGTGAGTGGTTACCGTCGCCCATGGACTTCAGCAATGCTAGGGGCAGAGCCAAGCCGCTGCATACCGTTCTTTAAATCATACTCTTAATTCCACAGAAATTGGCTGGATAATGATGTCACATCGCAAACTAGGTAGGATATACATAGATGTGAGGTATTATGCAGTCCTATATTATAATTTATAAAATAAAACTGTCATTACAGTAGTACTAATACTATAGTTTCTGATAAATACCTACCAGTTTTGAACAGCAAGTTTTCTAAGCACTTGTGAGTTTTCAATGACAGTGCTTAGGCAGATAATTTTGTATATTATATCTTCAAATATTTAGGCTCCATAATTTGGAATGTCTAACGCGGAGTTTAGGTTACATTAAGATTTTAGAATATTCTCTAGAGGCCGCAACCGAAAATAGCTCTTGTATACAACGCCATAGAGCTTCTCTATCACCGTCTCTCTCACCATGACAAAATTACATTTACGATTACTATTTTTAGTGTTGTTTTTACGAGCGTTCTCCTTGTAACTGGCTTAACATCGTTATGTCAAGATTACTTTTAGTGTAAATTACGTGATGGCACTTGCGAATTGGTGTTGAGTGATTTTAGTATCTTGTTACCTGGCACTTATCCGTTATGTCACAGGCTATGTTAAGGTTTATTACTGGCGGTAGGATCTCTTGTGAGTCCGCGCGGGTGGGTACCACCACCCTGCCTATTTCTGCCGTGAAGCAGTAATGCGTTTCGGTTTGAAGGGTGGGGCAGCCGTTGTAGCTATACTTGAGACTTTAGAACTTTTATCTCAAGGTGGGTGGCACATTTACGTTCTAGATGTCTATGGGCTTCAGTAACCACTTAACACCAGGTGTCTTGTAAGCCCGGAAGTGTAAGTATTACCATTCCCCCTTCTTCAGCCGTGAAGTAGTGACGCGTTCTGATTCGAAGCGCGGGATAGCCGTTCTTGGACCGCATGTCACAAGTTGAGTGGCAGCATTCGCCTTGTATTGCCTGCGATAGTCAATTACTACTATTTTACTCATCAATGTAATAAAAAGAAAGGAAGATTAATTGGCAAATTTGTTTCAAATCACCGCGCTTACTAATAATGGCATTAATCGAATTAAAAAAAGATGTGTGGTGTCGTGGGACACCGGATAGTAACGAAGTTCCTGATTATAAAAATATTAATTTTAAGTTCTATTCGAGGTATAAAGAAAATAATTATTCGGGTATACATTTTTTATTATGATTTTTTTATTGATAAAAATAAAAAAGCTACTTTACAAAGTTATCAACTTTATTTTATTCACATTGGTTTATAAAAAATATATAATAATAATATACAAACAAACAGCTATTTATATGAATAATAATAATAACAGTCATCACGTAGACTATACATTAGACACTGTATACCCATCATATTAAGACTATACATAAATAATAAAAATCTTACGCTACGGACGTTTTTTCCCGATTAGGGTACCCCTCCGCATTGTCCCATAAGGAACTTCGTTTAAAAAAAACGTTCTCATCATCAGCAATCAAAAGGGTCAATGTATAATAAAATGAAGCCTTTATATGTAGCGAGGATGACATTCGGAAACGAAATCCGCGAACGACACAAATAAGAAAATTGCTTATTGAATGCCAATGAAACATAAAATATTTCGTTGTTGTCGTAAACATTGTGTCAGAGCGTGCGATCGTCTCACATGGTGTAAGAACATCATATTATGTTATTTATGGTGCTTGTC
Source organism: Bombyx mandarina (assembly GCF_030267445.1). Taxonomy (NCBI): domain Eukaryota; kingdom Metazoa; phylum Arthropoda; class Insecta; order Lepidoptera; family Bombycidae; genus Bombyx; species Bombyx mandarina. The sequence goes on from NC_143234.1 coordinate 18,692,840, forward strand.
AAGTTTTAAATATATCAATGACGTGTCTATCGTAAGTCCGATTCATACATGTATTGGCTTGCTAATTTAAAGGTATTAAGAGTAATCAAGTAAGATTAGTAAGCATGTGTGCATAGAACACGATAAATTTAAAATCTTTATTGCGACACCAAGAAACACAAATTTCAAGCATCCGCTGGTCGAGTTCTTGGTTACTGATCGTCGTAACTCCGTCTATGACTTTTGTCTTCACCTGGACCTGTCTGGTCCTATATTCTCCAGTCATTTGTTTCTTGGTACGAAGTACTTTTAAATTCACTTGAGACAGATCATAGTGAGATATCTGAAAAAGTATACATATGTTGAACAGAAATATTGTACGTAAGATTTTGCATTCATGTCCATTATCCTCCACTGACTTCTCTCAAAATCGTCTATGCGTTTTACTAGGTCCACGTCTCAGTCCTATCATAGAAGATGGTAAAGACGAGTGGCCGTATAAGTTTGGTCTTCACTTTGAGCGAAATATTCCTATATCTCCAAGTTTGACCTATTTGGCACACATATGGGCCATACAAAATCTCTTTCGAACGTCTGTATTTAAGGAGCTGTTATTAATTATATTTATGTATATTAACAATAGTTGTTTGTGAATCAGCATTTGTCAGTTGGTTGAATACCCATACAGCCTGTCATAAAGTACATGCAAATTTCAACAAAAATAAAGACACCGATAATTGAGGAGAATAGAAAAACAAACTTTTATCTTTAAATAAATGAACCTTTGGAATCCGATCAAATGGCAAACAAAGCCAACAATCGCGCCAAATTGTGTAGGAAGCTTTTTAAATTCTCAACAGATGAGGGCCTTTTTATTCGAATCCCGTGACTTCTCAGGGGATTATCTCCCGATTTTGGGCTTAGCGAGAAAATCGATGTCATTCGAGATGAAACTGTCTTCGTAATCGTAATGAGTGATGGAAGCTTCTGGCGGATTCGAGTGCTGGCCGCTCTTAGAGGTTTTGTAAGAATGGGTTCCCTTTTTTGAGGGCCAATTTGAAAAAAAAATGTCTGTTTTGGGAGAACGATGAGGAACGTATGGATACGTATCGGATTGATATTTTCATAATGTGTACAACTTTCTTTTATTGGATGTTTGAAGGTTTTACTTTTATTACTTTTGTTTACCATTATTTTTCTCAACGAGAATGAGTTATTAAAAGAAAACAAGGTTCAAAACAATACAAAAATGTTATATAACACAAATTAAGAGAAAATTGTTGTCAACACATAATTTTCGAGAAAAGAATCCGGTGTCCGAAAAATTCGTTAGAAAACCGATCCAAGTTTTACTTTTTGTCCCGGGAACTAACTTCATTTTGGGATCATTGAAGTGCAAAAAGGACCGACAGCAAACAAAATAACTTCAGTATTGAATACGCATCGGGTATGGCTGTTAAAAGATTGATTCTATGGATGATTCTGTTCGAAATTGCTTATTTATTTATAAATCAGTTTTTTGTGCAATAATATTCGAACAAATTTAGCCAATACAGTGCCTAGGTTATCTAGTTTTTTCAACACGAATGAAGGCCGGGACTAGAGTGACGTCGATGTTTGGAAAATCATAGTATCTTCTTCAAACTGTTTTAACGGTACGAGCTTGAGTTTTTTATTGTCTTATTATATTGGTGATATGCAAAGTATATGAAACGACGTATACTTGTAATATAGTGTCAATTAAAAAACATATACCCTTAAAAATAGTTTTATAAAACTAATCTAAGTGTACAAAATAGCAAAATTTTCGGCGAAAACAAAAGACTAGTTTTCAAGTTGCATGTACATTCTGATACATTTTCTTACAAATTTACTTAAATTTTTTATCTTCTGAGACTCGTTTCAACCTGTCAGAGGTTGGCTTATAAATTGCTATACAAGTCTTGTCTTTTGGCGTATCATATTGTTTTAATGCTGCAAGTGGCCAGTCTATTATTTGAGGCTTTTATTAGGTTCTTTGAATTGCTTATGGCCTAAAAGAAAACGGTGCCTGGTACTCGTATCAAGCGATGCATCTTGATTCGAACGTCAGTGTTGGAATCTTAAGAATCGTTTAGAAAAAATAGCATCGCGTAAAAATGTACAAACCCGCAAAGTTCACAAAATTTTCTTGAATATGGTAGGGCGATTCCTGTAGAGAAACAGTCATACAGTCTGGCACCAAAGATGAGACAGCCGTTAATGACAGTTGAAACTTTCCCAACTCAAGATGGATGGTGGAATTCACTATAATGTCTATTGTACTTAATACTTATGGCATTAAGCATGTTCAACCATTTATGATTCGCTCTTTGAAAACAGATACTCGTGTACATATGTTTACCTAAATGCTATTTTCCCTAACACTTTTAAATCAACGTCGTGGTCTAAAGGATAAGACGTCTGGTGCATTCGATTTAGCGATGCAACGGTGTTCGAATCCCGCAGGTGGGTTACCCATTTTTCTAATGAAATACGTACTTAACAAATGTTCACGATTGACTTCCACGGTGAAGAAGTAACATCGTGTAATAAAAATCAATCCCGCAAAGTTTTTATTTACGTAATTACTGATGGTAGAACCTCTTGTGAGTCCGCACTGGCAGGTACCACCACCCTGCCTATTTCTGCCGTGATGCGTTTCGGTTTGAAGGATGGGGCAGCCGTTGTAACCATACTGAGACCTTAGAACTTATATCTCAAGGTGGGTGGCGGCATTTACGTTGTAGTTGTCTATGGGCTCCTGTAACCACTTAACACCAGGTGGGCTGTGAGCTCGTCCACCCGTCTAAGCAATAAAAAAAATATCAACATTTTAGGCAATTGTTGTGGTAGGTATATTAGTTTCTGTCACATCACTGGTTTTCCTTTTCAGTCGAAACTTGACAGTTCCGAACACCTACCAGTTTATTCACTGGAATAGTTTATTTTTTATATGAGCGCCCGGAGTGGTTGTTCAGAAAACGATTTCCTACGTAGCTTTGTTGACTTGATTGGAATGTTCTCTTGGTATTGACGTTGCGGAAAGGTTCTATTGTCCTGAAACGTTTTATTGTCAGGGTCGTCAAACATTTTATTTTGCAACGAATATTTAGGTTAAGAATTTAAAAAATAATAATAACCTTTTTATTTGGATATAGCCAAGAACTACATTATGCTTAAGATATATACTAATTAAAATATTTTTGGTTGTTTAAAAGTCGACATTTGTATGTTCATTCACTACAGACACCGAAACGGCTGTACTGATTTCGATGAGATTCTTTAAGATCTCTTCTATTTTATATTTTTATTTTGTTATGAATATTTGGTTGTTTCCAGTATTAAAGTTCACCATTAAAGCTGAGCCATCTTGGATCACAGAAACTGATTAAAATAAATCGACCAAAAATTTGTGCTGGAATGGAGTGTAAAAGTATTTTTTATTTCGATTTTTTGTTAGTTTAAGTTTCTAGACACGGATAGTCTAGAAGCGTCAGGCGATATCGTGCTGTTAATAATACTCTTGGCACAATTATAATTTAATTAATAGGCTGTTTAATTTTAATAAAAAGTGATAAGTATGTAATTACATTAAATTTATAAAATCAAAGATCAATATAACAGTTAAACGTTATTTTATTTTTCATCATAGTTACCTACCTTTCAAGTTTATACATTTTCTATATCTTTTTTTTAAATCTAAATTTCCTTTCTTTTTCATCTTCTTTCTGATCTATTAAAAAGCGTGTACCGAGGCGACCACGGCGTCATCATCCTCAAATTTATTTCTCCTAAAATTGTTCTTTTAACCACGGAAATAGATAGAAATCACTTGGAACTAGGTCCGGTAAATTTGGAAGATGTTCCATCAATTCGAAGCTTATTAAATAGCAGCCATCGCAACTGGAATTGTGCGCGGGGGCGTTATCTTGGTGTAACAAAACAACTTTAGCGAGTTTGCCACGCCATTCCTTACGTATTTCCTCATGCAACTTTGTTATTTTTCCTGGGTACAAAGTTCCCCGTAATAGTGGCTCCATGATTAATGTATTCAATCATTACCACCCCTCAGCTGTCTCAGAAATAACAAGTCATGATCTTACCGGCAGATGGAATCGCCGTATCGAAACAGTAATACCACGATCCGCCAAGACAAAGTTTTTAACTCAATTGCTCAGTCACTACCGATGTAGGGCCTGCCTTGCTGGGGTCGTCGTTAATGGAACTTCTTCCACGCTTGAACTCAGCATACTAATTCGCAACCGTAAAATATGGAGGAGCATAAACCCCTAATGTTGCTCTCAAGCCTTGATTGACCAGCTCTGTAGAAAAATTTTTCAAGCAGATATATTTAATTACTGCGCTAACTTCAATTTTATCCATTTTTATGAACACGTTCCAACACGACGCAAACAAATGAGTTCTGTTTTCAATTAACAAAAGATAATTGATTGCTTTATTATTATTTTTATATCTAGCATGGGCTGGGCTAGGTCTGCTTGTATTTATTTTTTTCTTTCAAAGAAGAATGTATCGCGTTATCACTATTTTTTGAACGCCTCCCGTTGAATGAAGTAATTAGATTCACATTAGTCTATTGATTAATTAGTACATTTATCAACTATTTTATGTGATATTTTCAAAGTTTTGATTGAGAAAAGCGAAGTTAATGTTCCGTTTAAATCTTTCCTTTAAAGTTTTGAAAATGCTGTGGTAATTATTCCATTCGTACTTAGCATATTTTCACGAATAGCTGTTGTCTAATAAAAATCAAACCTGCCCAAAAATATGATTTGCGTAATGATGAGGAAACCATCTTGTGAGTTCGCATGTATAAGTACTACTACTCTGCTTATTTCTATTTTTATACTTATACAAATGGGACCTAGACCTTGTGTCTCAGATTAGGTGACATTCCTGTAGGAGGCGTCTCCCCCAACGAAGCTCATGGGGAGACCTGAGGGGGTCGAGGTTGCGCAACGCACCACCAATACTTTAGCTCGGCGTCGCATGACGGTGGTCCTGCAAAACCGTCCTGTGTAGGCGTTCAGTTTATTCACTCATGAATGGGCGGATGTGTATCACGTTCCGATTTCGGCAGGCTAGTTTTGGCTCAGCGAGGTATCCCGGGACACTGGCGGCATGGCCGGGACGGCTTAACAAAATAAGGATAGGTGGCATCATTCATATTGTGATGAGATAGACGGCGGATGCGTTACCACTTAACACTAGATGTGTCGTGAACATTTATGCATTAAAAAAGACTCCCAGACGAAACCAGTATATTTTGCTATAGAGTAAGGCTTTCGTATCTACAACAAAAGATAATCCTAGCATAGGGGGTAGTTTATGAAACGTTTAACTTGTTTTAAATATATAATAGTTCTAATGTTCCTTTCGCTTAGCGTTAAGCTAAATGAGTAAAACGCAAAGTGGAAGTTAAGCTTATTTCGTGTCCACTATAGTGAAGGCAGTTGCTACATAATTCAGTGCGGTGACCACACCGCATCAGGCCCGCCTTTACGATCCTGGGACCTGCATATTTTAATATTGCGACCTCTATTCCGCAGGCTCAGGTGGTCCCAAAATGTATGAAGTAATTTGTATGGGATCTTGTTTATAAATCCTCATTGTGTTACTTGAAAGTGGCGCTTATGTTTCCGTTCTTTTTGCGAGGCCCGTAAAACGCTGTCTGGGACAATGACTATGACAGTTTTTTTTTAATATTCACGTTTACTAGAAAATTCCTTTAGAGTCTCGAATAATATAGCAATGTTTTATTAAAACAGGCCGTCAGTCGTCAAATGATTTCATGGAAAAAAGAAATTCGGATATGAAAAGTTCCGCTCAGAAAATTATAATTAAAAAGTACGAGGAAATTTGTGTCGTGCTTGTATTTATGTTATCAGAATTTCTGTTGTCTAATTGTTGAGTTGTTTCAAGTATGCTTGTGCAAGGGAATCATGATAACATTATATTATTATATCATTAGAGAGTTTGCTTTTAAATTTCTTCTTCTTCTTCTTCTTCCAGTGTCTCTTCAATCCTGAAGGTTGGCCGTTAGCTTTCTATATTCATTTTTATCAGTAGCCAGCCGGAACAGCTGTTCGACGGAGCTAATACCGGTCCACTCCCGGTTAAATTTCTACATGCTTCAAATATCAGGTGTGGGAATTAATTGATAAGATTCTGTGGTCTTTTATGCCAGTAATTGACAAAAATCAATAAAAATTTGACCGTAAAATTTTCAAATGGAGAGTTCCAGTCGAACCCACTATCATTGAAGAGTTAGTTGAGAGAGTTATTGACAGAGTTATTGTGCTACGAGTATTCGTTGAGGTCACCGCTAAACGCGACCTTTGCTAATGTGGACCTTGAGAGAGAAATAAATAAATAATTTTGATCGAAAATATCAAGCTGTTTCCAAAATTTTGGGAATTTTCTCCCAAACTAGAGAAATCGAGAGCAAAAAACACATAATTGATAGTAATGTTAATGTTATCAATATTATCGTCCATAAATATTAATAAAATATTTTGTATCTCAGGAATGTGGACAAGATAGGATCACAATAACAAATTACATTATTATTTTTGCAACGTGAATTAAACAAGGCAACTGGGCAGTGTAAGATAGTGATTGTTGGAATTCATATTATGGTAAATATGTATGTACAATTGTTAATTTTATATTGTTGGTTATTAATATGTGTAATTTTCAGATGCCTGATGAAGGTCTAATAAAAGACCGAAACGTTGCAAAAATAATAATGTAATTTGTTATTATGATCCTATCTTGTCCACATTCCTGAGATACAAAATATTTTAGTAATGTTAATTTTTCACTAAATTCAGAATATGAACAATTTTTTACGTGAGAACGTCTTATAATTCGACGGAGCCGGCTGCACGCACGAAAAACATGACTCATGCGGCGTTACTTCACTCTGAGGCGTTCCATTTAAGGCTTTGAAGTGCAAGCGAGAGCGCGCAACGAGCGACAAAGAGGCACAATCGGCCTCCGCGTTCGGCAGCGTTCGAGATCTGCTTCTCTCCTACTTGAGTGAGCGATGCATTCGCGTGGACAGCTGCTATACAATAATACATTTACATGTTTTCGTCAAGTATGAAGCTCAGTGAAAAGTGAATGTGGTGTCAATTGTCCATACAAAATAACTAACAAACAAATAAAATTAAAATTTTCTTTTGAAAAATGAAACCATTCCATCAGTATTTTTTTATGACGTTGTCACGTTCAACTGTCGTCAGTAAACCGACTTTACAGACAACCGTTTTTTTTTTATGAATTATTACTGTAAAGTCACTTAAGTAAAATCAATTTTGTTCGTCAAAATAAGAAAATCTGTACATGCTTCAGATCTCTACTTAATAAAAACATCACGTGCTTGCGTGAGAATGTCGCTGACAGATGGTGTAAAAGTTATGTTGGGCTCTGACAGGAATAGGTCTTTGGGAATAGGGAGTCGCGAACTGTCAAACTCCGTCATATCTCATCGTGTTTTCGTTTTAGTTATCAAAAAGGGAATTAATCTATCTATCTATATACATAGGTATATAAATGAATTGCTGTTCGTTAGTCTCGCTAAAACTCGAGAACGGCTAGACCGATTTGGCTAATTTTGATCTTGAATTGTTTGTTGAAGTACAGATAAGGTTTGAAAGGTAGATAAATATGAAAATGCTCGGAATTAAATGAAAATAACAATTTGGTTTTTCCTTTGATGTCCCCCCCGTCGGACGGATTCCTTTTGTTTATTTTAAGTTTATTTTATACAAAAGTTTAGGTCTTTTATTTATCGGTTGAGGCACTACGAAGTCTGCCGGGTCAGCTAGTATTATTATATATTTATTGTGTGTTATTATATAGTGTGTATGTGTTTTTTTTTATTGCGTAGATGGGTGGACGACCCACCTGGTTTTCAGTGGTTACCGGAACTCATAGACGTCTACAACGTAAATACCACCGTCCACTTCGAGACATGAGTTCCCAGTTCTTATAATACAACGGCTGCCTCACCCTTTAAATCGAAACACATTACTGCTTCACTGCACAAATAGGCAGGGTGGTGGTACATACCCGTGCGGTCTCACAAGACGTCCTATTGCCAGTTTGTTTGTATGTAAGGGAATCTTTCAACGTCATTTTCAACAACTTCGTCCGATTAGTTTGAAACCTTGGACACGCATCAAGGAGGGATGACAATACAATCAATTTATAACTTCGCTGTATATTATATCCTGACCAGTATCAATAGGACAAAAAAAGGAAATCAATTGTTAATTCGGTTTGTTATATTTTTTAAATCAGATTTAATTTTAAATTAGCCTATAGATAAATAAGTTTTGTCTACCGCAATATTAAAATTGTCTTAACCACCTAGACGTTAACTTGACTATCTTAACTGATAACAAAACAACTATAAACTACCACGTTTACAATACAAAACTTAATGTGACATTAAAACAAATTTCAACTAATGAGTTAGTTAAAAGCTCTGCTAATGTTGCACCACAAAATAGAAGTGCTTGTAATATTATTATACCGCCCACTTCTCGCTAATTTAATTGGATATTGCACTATTTACGCTATGCGGTAACGCGGTATTTTCTGTGGTAAACGCCATTGTCGGATTTGCTCAAATTGCATTTTGATAAAACTGGAACTAAAATCACGGAGTTATTTTATGGTGCCATCACAGAAGACAAGATATTTGACAGAAGCCTGAATACCTCTAAAGATATTTTTAAGATTAGCTTGCCTATACACAAGTGCCGAACATTTGGGGTGTCGGTCTACCTAGCAATATCACCCGCTTGGCGGAAGATTTTCCTTTTGTTGTTACTCCTAAAATTCAATAATCTCCACAACCAATCTGCATATTCTTAATAGTTAGTGAACATCATTGCTCAGGGACTTCTTACTATTGGGACTTTTTCCAAAGTTCGTTTCCAATAAGGTATGTCATAGTTCTAATTAAGACTATGTAAGTTAGTTCATTTCGAAGATAGAGGAATTTGTGACAAAAATTATCTCCAGAAGTGAACTGTGATGAAGGGCGCTTTTCAAATAAAATCTCAGAGCACTTCACATAAATAAATAAATATTTATAAATATTTACTAACAATCACGCCACGTTAACTGGTCCCGTGCTAAGTTCGTAAAGAACTTGTGTTACAGGTACCAATAAAATATGTAAGATTTTTATTATACACATACATATGTTTAGTATACATCCATAACCCTGGAAAAGACATTTATATTTATAATACAAATATCCTCCCCTGGCGGGATTCGAACCCGCGACCCCCTTGTGTAGTGAGCATGTCACTTACCACTACACCAGACGGCCGTCACATGGAATGTATAGTACATAAATGTGACGAAATTTTTTCAGAATAAATTAGCTGTTGGTACTTTGAAGTCCTTATTTTCTAATGCATAAGCATTCAAATACCACAACTTGCTGATGACAAATACCACTAGGTGTGTTATAATCTTGTTCAATTCTTGGATACACAGAGCAATTTTTGTTAATAAGGACGTTAAAAAAATTTAAAACACAGTTCGTCATCCCTAGGCTCGAATTGCAGGACATTTTACATCTTTTAAGATAAATGTAGACGGGTCCTATTATGAAAAACGGAGATAGATAGAGCTGCTGATGATTTCTGATAGATAACCACTCAGCATCAGGTCTACTCTTCTATCGTAATAAAGGAAATATAATGTATTTACTCAGCAAAAAATGTCTTCATGAACTTTTGAATAAATTTAAAATGAAATCATGAATCATTTATCAGACACAATAATGCTAAATATTAAACCGATCGTATTGATTAGATGAATTTAATACATATTTTTTTAATTTAGATGTCAGGGATTATGTAGATACGTAAGATTTATTGCCTATTAATGATTATTCAAAAATCACAATCTGAATACGGTACACCCCAAAACGTGGAAAATTATCTTGTAATCTTGTTGTAACTTGGGTTTTAACAAAAACCGGTTTTACCTTACAAGAAGTACTTTAAAAAACGTTAAAATAATTCTTCGAAAAGATATTTATCTGCATAGGAGTAGATTCTTTCGAGTGAGAAATGTTCGCGTGTGTCTTACCCGTAAATCATTAGGGCGTTTAAAAGAGGTACAAAATAAAAGAAAAAACAGAAGAGTCGAATCCTATTTTAAATGTTAAGCCGGTGTTAATTTTTCTAGTATTAATGAATAAGGTAGTGTAAAAATAAAGCTTGCGAGTTTACGAAAAATTGGAATAAAATGGAAGTTGGTTTTGGTCTTAGGGATTCGTAGAAATAATGAAGACCACATTTGCGATTTAATATCGCGTGTTTCATTGTAATTAAATAGTTTTCTACTTCTCTAATACTGAACAATTTTCGTTGTCAATTATTATGTTATTTTGTTGGTTTTTAAGAAACTGTAGCATGAAGTAATTTAAAAACTTGCCTCCAAAGTTTTACTAGAAAAAGATTTTTGCGTGTGAACCTTTTGTTGTTTTGTTGTATTCAAGAATTTCAGAGGTCCATAGCCTAATTTATTCAGAACGAAGGAAAAGTAAATGGGACTTTTTATCTTTTCTTCGGCGATATTTATTAACGGAAAAACAGCTAGTTAATTTATTTGTGTGTGTTGTTTACTTGTTTTATGGTGTCTTAATGTTGGTAACACTGCGAAACATTCGTATAATGCTGTGTACTGTCGATGTTTCGGAGAAAAACAAGAATTATTATCTTGTTTTTGTAATTTCTTTTCTTTATTAATTTAAAGCAAGCACAAGAATATAAGAATTACAATCGTAAGTATATGAGTTTTCCTTGTATATTTCTCGTGAAAAAACAAAGGCTTTCATAATTTTTTCGTATGAATAATGAAAAAAAAGGAACCGTAATCTCTATATATAAAAATGAATTGTTGTTCGTTAGTCTCGCTCAAACTCGTGAACGGCTCGACCGATTTAGCTAATTTTGGTCTTGAATTATTTGTGGAAGTCTAGTGAAGGTTTAAAAGGTAGATAAATATGAAAAAACCCGGAATTAAAAAAATCCCCCATCGGACGGATTCCTTTTGTTTGTTTTAAGTTTATTTTATACAAAAGTTTAGGTCTTTTACTTATCGATTGAGGCACTACGAAGTCTGCCGGGTCAGCTAGTGATAAATAAAAACATACATCATGTTGAAGAAATCTGTGAGTCACCTTAACATAAACAATAATCAATACATCTAATGAAAATCTATATAAATATTAGTTTAGGTTTTTTTCTAAGTTATTTAATAGTAAGCTAGTTATGTGTACAATTTCTCATTTACTTTATGTCATACTGTAAGTACTATGTACATATGTCTTGTCACAAATACTGCGCAAAGACAGAGGATAGGTTAACTGGAAATCAGTAGTACTGTTCGATCAATCCACTTCGAAAATCATCAGCTGAGCTAATATCCCAGGCCTTTTCTTTTATTTGTTTTTTTCTTATGTGTAACGTTTTTTGTGTAAATATACAATAAATCATGTTATAATGAATATTAATTAGGGATTTATAGATGCAGTCCGCAGACCGGGTGGACACTCCCATGTTACACGAAAACCTGAGTCACACGTTTCATTTCACTTGAAGATCTGGATCAGCCAATAGTATTTATTTATTTATTTAATATATTCTGTACACACAGCTATTAGAAGAAACACGACAATAAGGATATAAAGTACAAGGGCACTACTTATTTCATGTTGAAGTCTCTTCCAGTAGGTCCGCAGAAGGAAAGAAGAATTAGGAACATAAACCTAGTGCATACAGTAAACACTACATATAGTAATGTCAATTAGTTTTGTATGAAAGTGCGTGTTTTGTTTATATTGATTTGTAAAGTTTACCTGAACTATACAAGAAATAAAAGTCATCATTATCCAGCCCTTCTCCCAGTCATCTGGGGTCGGCGCAACATGTTTTTTCCTTCTATACTCTTCTATCATTTACCATTTCTTCGCTCACTCCCCTCTTACACATATCATCTTTCACGCAATCCATCCATTTCTTCTTAGGTCTGCCTCTTCCTATCCTTCCACATTCATAGTTAACACTCTCTTACCAACCTCATTTTCATTTCGTCTCATCACATGTCCATACCATCCCAAACGCGCACTCCTCAGCTTCTCTGTTACAGGTGCCACTTTCAGACTTCCTTTAACAAGAAATAGAAGTCATTGTTGAATAACATCTTCCGTCCGAACTGCAAGTGGTTGAAGGCTAGTACAATCAGCCATCCGATGTGGAGCTGCGTCCAGTCATATGCAAGTACCAGCCTACTCGCTACAAGCTGTTCAGCGCTGCTATTCATATTCATTTGTACCTTATATCCTCAGTAGCTAAGGTCCAATATTTGTGTCGTAATGAAATGAGCTGAAACTAACAATTCCGATGCCGGGACTGAGAATACCGAAGTACTGAATAATGAATTCAGGGGTAAAACGAGAATATGTAGCGTTATCAAAAAAATAACCTAATGGTTTTTTGAGTTTTTTTTTTTTGTAAGCGGAAATATTCATTGAAACTGTAGAGAAAGAGCTGGATTTCTTCTATTCAGACTTCTTCTTTTAGATCGGATATCGTGTAAGTAGATTGACGGTATCCATTTGTGACTTTAGTAGTCCACGTAATATAGTCTGTCACTGTCGTATTGGAGATGTGTGATGGTGGCAAATACTAATTAGGTTCTGGACTATAACAACGCGATGAGGCATTGTGGTACTGGGACTGAAGGAGTAAGAAGCGTGTGAAGTAAAATTACTCTCTTGTCTTGTGCTGCTGACTGCGATGGACTTGTTAAAGTTGCAGTATCAACTTTTTATGAGACGATTATTCTAGAGACTTTCATTCAGTTGAGTCAACGTTAATGATTTTTTTTTTAATAGCCCTTGTAGGCAGACGAGCATATGGCCTACCTGATGGTGAGTGGTTATCGTCGGACTTCAGCAATGCCAGGGGCAGGGCCAAGGCGCTGCCTACATACTGCTGTCATAGTGTGACTACAATTCTATTTTATCTTTAAAAAAAAAGTAATTAGTGTAATTACTGGTGCTAGAGCATCTTATAAGCCCGCATGAGTAGGTACCATCGTCCTGCCTATTTCTGCCATGAAGCAGTATTACGTTTTAGTTTGAATGGTGGGGTAACCTTTTTGCGATAAAAGTGAACATGTCATGTCTCAAGGTAGATGGCGCCGGTTGTCGATATGTATGAGCTCCGGTAGCCACTGAACATCACGTGGACCGTGAGTTCGTCCAACCATCTCAGCAATAAAAAAATATTCCCAGTCACGAGCGGTTACTGAAAACACTAGTAGGTGAAGATCTTCCACAAAGCTATGAGTCTATGCTCCGTTCCAAATGTTGTTTGGAACTATACTGAAAGAGCCTGTCGCACCTTCTGGCTTGAAGCTTAGAGTGTAGTATTAAGTGTATAGTCATATCTCAAGGTGGGCAGTGGCATTTACGTTGTAGATGTCTATGGACTCCAGCTACCACTTAACACCAGATGGGTTGTGACTGCTGTGAGTTCATCCACCCGTCTAAGCAATAAAAAAAAAACTTAGACTTATTACCTCAAGATGGGTTCATGTTGTGACGTCTATGGTATCCGATAACTATTTAATCACTGATTACTTTTAATTAATAAGTAGGCTGTATTTAGCTACATCGGTTCATATTGATTCTCACGATTGCGAGGTCACCTAATAGTTTTTTTTTGCAAGCCGTACATGAGTACCGCTCACCTCGATGTCGTTACGGGCATCGGCCAATTTTCAATTTTACACGACACGCCCGCAAAATTGAATTCTTTATACGATACCGTGTTTTATTGTTTCTATATATAGACAACCCTGTATCAGGTGACGTAGCGGCTCGTTCGTGGTCATTGGTGATGAGGATGTATACTCTTTAAGCGAAGTTGGTTATATACTCAGCGGTGGGTAGTGACTTGGCTCTGTCCCTGGTATTAATGACATCTACAAGCGACTGTAACAAATCACCATCAGGTGTAGAGCTGTTGACATATCTGACTACAGCACTGACACGTGACGGGGAATAAAAAAAAACAATTAAAAGTTACTCTGTAGGTTTGTTTAGACAATTTTTTATTTTTTTTTATTGCCCTTGTAGGCAGACGAGTATACGGCCCACCTGATGGTGAGTGGTTACCGTCGCTCATGGACTTCAGCAATGCCAGGGGCAGAGCCAAGCCGCTGCCTACCGCTTGATACTCTCCATAAGCCTCGTTTGATAGAAGGACATGTCATAGCGCTCGGGAAACACCGTGGAGGGGAGCTCATTCCATAGCCGGATGGTGCGTGGCAAAAAAGATCTCTGGAAGCGCACTGTGGATGACCGCAGTGGCTCCAGGTAGTATGGATGAACTCTGCTCCGGTGGCGGGCGGTGCGGTGGTAAAAACGAGATGCCGGTATCATCTCGAATAATTCCTCAGAGCACTCCCCATGGAACATACGGCCGTCTTTTCGGATTAAAAGTGTATAATTTCCAAAAATATTCGAAATTGAGTTAATATGCGGAATCATTTGGTATCACCAGTATTTTTTTCATAAATATTGTCAAAAGGGCGTAGTTTAGTTTTAGTTTTTTTTTAGTTTACCTATGTTTTGAATAGTATTAACAAAATTAATACATAATTTTATCTTACTTTAAAAGACAGATCATATAACTGTAAAAAAGAAAAAAAATGTTTCTAAGATGATTAACATTAAAAATATCACGTGCTATCAAACCTTTAAAACACTCTCCTGTAAATTTTGTAAGTTTCGAGATTATACAGTTTTAATACGAGAAGACGACGTGCTTGAGGTATAGAACCATTAACAATTTACCAATTACCATAAGCACTCAAATAAATTAAATAATTAAATTGATTTGAGTGATTATTATTAAAGGGATGGTGCATCGGAAAATTATGAGGGTCTATCTTAAGTGGTTGAAGTTGCGTTTCCGTTGCTTTTAATACTCTTAGTGATTATGGAGATTCGTAATAATTGCTAGAGGAGATTGTATTAGCATTGTCCTCCTTATATTTTCTAGTAGTATGGTTTATAGTTTTTATTAGATTTAAGGGAATCAGTCTTTTTCGTAAATCTATTAGGTGCTATGATTTTACAAGTTCACATACAATTAAAATCTTAAATTTAAGTTACTGTACTCGATTTTTTTTTAAATTGCTTAGTTGTGTGGACGAGCTCACAGCCCATCTGGTGTTAAGTGGTTACTGGAGCCCATAGACATTTACAACGTAAATGCGCCACACACCTTGAGATATAGTTTTAAGGTCTCAGTATAGTCACAATGCCTGCCCCACCCTTCAAACCGAAACAGAAACGCAAATTATAATTTTGCGGGTTTGATTTTTATTGCACGATGTTATTCCTTCACCGTGGAAATCAATCGTGAACATTTGTTAAGTACGTATTTCATTCATTTAATTTAAATGTACTTTAGCAGAAATTATTGTTACATGGATTTAAAAAAGAGAAACTTTATTGTAAACACGATCCTCAGCTGAGACTTCCAGATGAAAAACATTTAAACAGTTTTGTTGTTTGTTGTTTTGTTTTAATATTCTATTGTTTTGTTTTGGATAAATTAATTAATCGAGTTTTTGTTTTCGGAAAATCATTTTAGAAGTTTATTTACTGTCATTCAAAGTCCTTACGAACCTTATTTGAGGAAGCTATTTGATACTCCTAGACGTCAAAGTTGACTACGACTTTGAATATATAGGCTTAGAAACAGAATAAGATTTTCTGTAGCGGAATACTAAATGTATATTGAAACTAATAAAAACTACACAGCGATAAACTTTCGACATCTGCCTTCATAAATTTTAATAAGCTGTACGAAAAACAATTTGCCTTATTCTATGTCCGAACTTTTGTTTTACCCTTTTTATCCCGGAGCGTATGTTCGCAAGTCGACAGGACTTATCATTGGTCCCTTTGAGAACTTATAGGCCGACGACAGACCGGAGCGAGATAAGGGTTCTGTTATTTCAGTAAAACGGAGGCGGCCCTAAAAATCAGCGAGATTAGCCGCCGGCGTTTGGACAATGAGATTTAACAATCACGACGTTTTGTCAAGTTAATTGAGCATTTTTATTAGCAGCCCGCTGGGAGACCATAAATTTTGAATCTATTGGCAGCTTATAAATCGAACCACGAGCATTCGAGAATATACCTATATATTTAGGAAAGGGGAATCAGGGATAGATCTTTCGAAAATATAAGTTGAAGGTTACGTTTATCAAAATTTCACTTTACTTTACTTTTTTACTGGTGGTAGCACCTCTTGTGAGTCCGCGCGGGTAGGTACCACCGCCCTGCCTATTTCTGCCGTGAAGCAGTAATGCGTTTCGGTTCGAAGGGTGGGGCAGCCGTTGTAACTATACTGAGACCTTACAACTTATATCTCAAGGTGGCTTCTTCACGGCTGAAATAGGCAGGGTGGTGGTAACTACCCGCGCGGACTCACAAGAGGTCCTACCACCAGTTGATGGTTCTATGACAAAAGAAGTTCCCAGAAGATTCTATATCAACTGTACCAAGTTTCAAGTCAACCAAATACACTGCGCACAAAAATTCAAAGGAACAACAGGAAAACACTTAAACAATCATTTTATCATGCTTGATAAGAGAACATATTATGTAATCTCGTTTTCTCCGAACTGGTAATTGTTTTACAACACTGCGTAACGTGTTTTAATATTCGTAGAATTTGAATTATACCAATGTTTTATTTTCTTTTTTTGTTGTAACCGATTACGTCTTTGAGGACCGAGGCAATTTTTCTTGAAGCTTACACGCTAATGAATTACCGCTTATCTTATACACCGCTCAGAGAGATGGGCGCATTCCGAATCGGAGATAATGGCACGGCAGATTGTAAACGACGATTTTAAGAGAGCTTGAATGTCCGTTTTATTCCCATGTTTTGTGGATATCCCGGGAAATTAATTATTTTGTAAATTAATTAATTTGTTCTTTCGTTAATGGTTTAAATGGCTGCTCGAGCTCATGGTCTCCCTAATGTTAAGTGTTTACTGCTATCTGCGGACATTCCTACTCGTATAAGAATACCCCACCGATTCTCATCAGGACAGTAGCAGCCGCCCCTGACGAAGAACGAAGACGGAAGAAAGAAGAGAAGAGGGAAGAAGAGAAGAAGAAGAAGGAGAGAGAGCCCCACCCATTACTACCTATAGCCTGCCTTACAACATCCTGCAGCGCATCACCCCTGCCTCATTAGGTAGGGAGATTCAGCCCAGGAAGAGGGGTTTCCCCGAGGCCCGCTCCGTGCTCCCGCAAGGAGGTACGACGACCTCAGTCCTTCTCTTCTCCCCTTCTCCCTCTCAGGAGGCGCCGGAGTCCGACATAACCCGGTCCGTTAGCCCCCTCGACCGGGTATCCGTAAATGGAATCCCCAGCGTCAAAAAAAAAAAAAAAAAAGGTACGACGACCCTTTCTCTTCTCTCTCAACGGATAAATGAATGAAGCTAAGTCTTTTCTCTCAAGCCAGAACGCATGACTGCTTAGTGTCAGAAATGCCCAGGAAAGCGGTATTTATCCGTGTGAGCTTACAATACATTCTACCATTAGTGGTTACGTTTTTTTGTGATATCAGTTCTTCTGCACTATGTTATTTCTACATCGGAAATCGTGCGTTAATTCTATAAAGTGTCTGTTTACTTAGAAAAACTGGTACCGGCCTGTTGGATTTGTAGTACGATACAGTCGCATTGCTTCATGGGAGAGTGCGTCTTATCTCTCTGGTCATGACGACTTAAAATACGACGTATCTTAATAGTAATACTGTATACTTTATATTGAATTGTACCTTGTTATGTAATATTATTATTTAACACAAAACTTATGATACAATACACGATAGACTGCAATAGAATAATATGTGTACTACAACAAAGTCGCCATCTTAATTCCAATCGGTTTTTTTTTATTGCCTTTGTAGGCAGACGAGCATACGGCCCACCTGATGGTGAGTGGTTACCGTCGCCCATGGACTTCAGCAATGCCAAGGGCAGAGCCAAGCCGCTGCCTACAAAACCCGTTTAGGTATTTCCTCAATTCCCCAATGTTTTCAAGAAGAATTTTGTGCTATGTCCTGCTTTTAACTAATCACCAGTTAATACCTGTGATGAACATTTTCGCATTCAATTCAGCGTGCTATTTTTTTTTATTTTTTTTTTATTGCTTAGATGGTTGGACGAACTCACAGCCCACCTGGTGTTGTGTGGTTACTGGAGCCCATAGACATTTACAACGCAAATGCGCCACCCACCTTGAGATATAAGTTCTAAGGTCTCAGTATAGTTACAACGGCTGCCCCGCCCTTCAAACCGAAACGCATTACTGCTTCACAGCAGAAATAGGCGGGGTGGTGGTACCTACCCGTGCGGACTCACATGAGGCCCTACCACCAGTAATTACGCAAATTATAATTTTGCGGGTTTGATTTTTATTACACGATGTTATTCCTTCACCGTGGAAGCCGATCGTGAACATTTGTTAAGTACATATTTCATTAGAAAAATTGATACCCGCCTGCGGGATAAGAACACCGTTGCATCGCTAGATACGAATGCACCGGACGTCTCATCCTTTAGGCCACGACGACTTCAACTAATAAAGCTAATAAAGGTCACAGTCTTGTAACACTTATTCAAGGATTTCATGTCTATTACGTCATCGTTCACACATGAGCACGTGCAGGAGAACAACCCAATCAGCAAATAAAGGGGAAACGAAAAAAATAAATATACAAAATCCTCGGGGAACAACTGTTTTCTGGAACACATCCTTTGATTTATTGCCGATTCCTTTTAACGTGGTTTTCTGCTTTGTGAGAAGATAAAATGAAATACATTGTCGAGGCTGATATAGATCGGTCTCCCGTGACCGAAGTGTAAGTAACAAAGGCGTCATTCCTTGTTCATTGGTGTATTTGAGCTACGAGCTGACGAGCCGCTTCGTTTGATTACTTTACCACATATGTAGATATACGTGAATTCTGTTTGGTCATCATAAGACACAGCGTTAAAGCCTCAGCTGTATTGTATGATGGTTGTTTGATCCTTTAAGCCGGATAGAAATAATGATTTACGGTAAGATTAGGCAGGAGATATATCTTCCCACAGCCAATGGCATAAGTAATTACGAAAACTTTTATTTTAAAACGAAAATTTTACTAGTGGCAGGTCCTTTTATGAGTCCGCACGGGTATGTACCACCACCCAGCCTATTCCTGCCGTGAAGCAGTAATGCGTTTCGGTTTGAAAGGCGGGGCAGCCGTTGTAACTATACTGAGACCTTAGAACTTATATCTCAAGGTGGGTGGCGCATTTTGACTTAATAATATCAGTAGTGTGCCGAGTAGAGTACCGGTGACCTACAAGGCGGCCAATGTGTTAATAGCAGGCGAGCCATACTCTGATTCACCCCTTAATGCATAAGATATGAATAAATTAGTTGTATTATAACATTTTTAACTGACTAGTGACCCGCCCTCGCTTCGCTTCGGAAACATTAAAACACACATGAAACAAAAAAAAAAAAAGTAGCCTATGTTCATCAGGGACAATGTCGGCTTCTAATGGAAAAAGAATTTTTCAAATCGGTCCAGTAGTTTCGGAGCATATTCGAAACAAACAAACTTTTTTTTTTTTTTTTTTTTTTTTTTTTTTTTTTCCCTACCTATGCTGATAGCCTTGAGAGGCTATTTCAGCTTCACCCTAACGTTAGTAGGTGAGCTCGCGGGGCTCAACCGGAGAATTGCTAACACTGACCCTAGCAAGAGCAGTGCTTCGCAGAATCTACCACCGGATCGGAAACGCGACCCACTGAGAAGATCCGGCGAGAAACTCAGTGGGCTGTGTCTATGGGTTAGTTCGCTCGTCGAGCTCTTCGTCGCAAGCGACGGGTTCGACGAGGACGGTGACCGGTGCTTGTGGTGCCTAAAAGCACCGTTAATGGATCAGGAGGATCCGTAATGACGTGCTTTGGGCGACGTCGACGGTTTACCATTCGGTCTACTGGGTCGGGTATGTAATTTCCAGCGACTACGATGAGAGGGTTCTCATGTCGTGCCGCCTTCTCAAAATGGCGCAGCGATGCCGACTGTAGATACTTACTAAAAGAGTCGAGCTCCAGGTCGTCGTGGAGATCCACATTCCTAAGGAACCAAGGCGCTCCGACGGCTATCCTGCAGAATCGTGATTGAATAACCTGAAGGGATTTCAAGTGGGTGCGGGCTGCGTGAGCGAACACTACGCTTGCATACGTCATGACGGGGCGTATACAAGTTTTGTAGAGAGTTACCTTATTACGGAGGGACAGTTTGCTTCGACTACAAAGCATTGGATAGAGTCGTCCTAGAATAAACGCGGCGCGGTCGCGTACCGTTTTTATATGGGGACGGAATGTCATCCCTCTGTCGAGGGTGACGCCTAGATATTTGACCTTCGAGACCCACGGAATGGGCTGGCCAAAGAGAGTGATGGGACTAACGGCGGAGGTGTTTGCGCGTCTACTACGGAGTGGGATGCTCGAAGTGATGTTCGGAGGGCGACCCCTTTTGAAGAGCACCGCTGCGCTTTTCGTGGGGTTAATGTCTATTCGCCACTTCCGGAACCACTGTCCCATGGTGGCTACTGCGATCTGGAGTCGCCGATGAAGCAGCGACATCTTCCTACACGAGTAGTAGATAGCCGTGTCATCGGCGAAGAGCGCTAGATGGGTCTCCGGAGACCGGGGTATATCATTGATATACAAACTAAATAATAACGGGGAGAGCGCGGAGCCTTGCGGGACTCCGGCGGTCAGTTGACGGGGACGAGAACGAGTTCCCTCTACTCGATATCGAAACGAACGGTTCGACAAGAAGTCTCGTATGATGAGCACGAGTCTGTCTGGCACTCCCATGTTGTACAGTTTATAAATTAAACCGTTGTGCCAGACTTTGTCGAACGCCTTCGCGATGTCGAAGAAGAGGGCGCCGGTCGGGATTTGTTTACGCCTATTTAGTCCTATCAGAATGTGCTCCGTGAGGCGGTGCACTTGTTGTACGCACGAGTGTTTAGAGCGGAATCCGAACTGTTCGTCTATGAGAATTTTGTTCGCGGTAACAAAATCCCAGAGGCGTTTCCTAAGGAGCCGTTCGTAAATTTTTCCTATCGTCGAGAGGAGACTAATCGGACGGTAACTGGAAGTTTCGTTTGTCGGTTTGCCCGGCTTATGTATACCGATAACGTCCGCTTCTTTCCACACCGCGGGAAAGATGCAGTGCGTCATAGCGGCATTTAATATTGTAGCCAACATTGCTATCAGTTGGACTGGCAAGAGTTTTAGCGCGCGGTTGTGGATGCCGTCGGAGCCGGGTGCCTTCCTAGGTTGTAGGTTGTGGATCGCGTCTCTAACTTCGTCAGTGGTAATGGGGGGTAACGCGTCCGAGGGCGGCAGGGAAGCTCTGCGATCGACCTCCCTGTCGACTAACTCGGTGTGTTCGGGGTCCGCGTGTTGAGTGCTGGTGGTGCACTGCTCTTGCAGTGCATCGGCCAGCAGCTCAGCCTTGTCATCGTCATCGAATGCCGGTGGTTGGCCTGAGGGGCGTACGAGGGGAGGCATAGTAGCGGTAGTTTCGGATTTGAGAGTCCTAGCTAGTCGCCAGTATGCTTGGTGGGAGGGCGCGAGTTGTTCTAAATAACTATGCCAATTATCGTTACGCGCGTCGCTTAAGCGGGAGTGGACTTCGCGTTGTAGACGACGCATCCGAATCCGGTTTGAATGCGTGGGAAGACGATCGTAGGCCCGGATTGCCGCGTTCCTAACTCTTAAGAGATTCCTAAGATCGGGGGACAGTCTGATGCGGTGGAAGCTGTCCTCCACATCGACTTCTTTTGAAGATCTAATGATCGCGGAAGAGATGTGATCGGTAATGATGTTTATGGATTCGACGGTGTCCTCGGGGGATGGATTCGAATCCGGGCCGCAAGGGAGGATTGGCGGAGCGGCGTCGGCTAGGCACGTGCCCAGCTTATTCCAATCCACCATGGTCCTCGTAACAGTGACTGGGTTGTGAGGGCGACCGAGCTGCATAACGACAGGTCGGTGGTCTGAGTCGAGCTCTGACATTGCTTCGATGGAACGTAAGCGCAGAGTTACGTTCCTAAGCAATGCCAGGTCTATAATGCTCGGACGGAGCGCGATGTTATACGGATAACATGTTGGAGTTGGGGGACCGACTATTTCAAAGGTGAGGTCGTCTATAAACGCATCGAGACGCCTACCGTTGACGTTTGTACGATGGCAGTTCCACCTAGTGTGGTGGCAATTTAGATCGCCTGCCAGGATGACAGAGTCTCCCATGCCGAACAGTGACTCGATGTCACTGCTCAGAAGGGGCTTGTCCGGGGGGAGATAAACGGATGCGATGACGATCGGCTGGTGTCCCGTCAGCGAGATACGGCACACTGACGCCTCGATATGTAAGAGCGAGGGAGTATCGAGAGGGACAACGTGCAGGGCCCGTCTATAGTAAATGGCAGTCCCGCCTTTGGAGGCGGTGAGTCTGTCATTCCTAACCATGACGTAGTTCGCGACTTTCGGGTCGCGACGCGAGGGCTTCAGACAGGTTTCCTGCACTAATAGAATATCTACAAGATTATCGCGGAGGAATTCAAAAATTTGATCGCGTTGCCTCGCGAGTCCGTTAGCATTATAGAATGCTAACGTAAGGGAATACGGTTTTTCTCTACCTTTTTGCGCCATTGATTATCGGTAAAGATTTTATAACGTACGCGACACGGACTCGTAGACGTCCATGTGATCGAAAGCGGCCGCGAGCCGCTGTTCGGGGGTTACCGACCTACGTATCGCGTCTGCGAACGATCGCAGACGGTCGAAGTTGACTGCGGTGACGAAGTCACGCACGAGCGCGAAGTCGTTGACGGCAGAGGGTTGCGGGGGACGGAACGCGGGCGCGGGGCGAGGTGCGAGCAGGGGCTGGGGCGCGGGGCGTGTCACGAGCGGGGGCGGGGGTGCGGTTTCCGTTCCCGCCTTCGTATACGGCAGCGGTTTTTTCCACGCCGACACCGTGGGAACTGCAGCCGGCACGAAGGCGGGTTTCGGCACTGAAGGCGCCGAAGTCTTTGGGCCGACGGTTCGGGGGGCTGGGTGGGTCGGACGTTTTCGCGGAGCCCTAGGACATCCACGGTAGTTCGCGGGGTGCCCTTGCTTAAGGCATAGGACACAGCTTGGAGGTTCGGTCGCGGTTTCCCTAACACGCGAGCAATCTAGTGTGGCGTGGTCGCCGAGGCACTTTACGCAGCGGGGGCGCGCGTGGCAATTACGAGCCGAGTGGCCGTAAAGCTGACATCTGTAGCAATGCCCGGGAGTGCCACGTTTATGGGGGGCTTCGATGGAGACCCCGGATAGGCCGCAGACTGTCGAGAGGCATGAGATCTTTTTCTTGGCCTCCGGGGTTGGCTCCAACGCGACGAGTATCATGTTGTAGGGCTGCTTGCCCCGCCCGCTGTGCATCCGATGCACACTAACTATAGGGAGTGCCTGAGCGATCAGGTCCTCCTTAACGTAGTTTATGTCTACTTTCGGTACTCCGCGTATTACTACACGGAGCTCGCGGTCCTCCTGAAGAGCATAGGTGTGGAAACCTATGTTCTCCTTTCGGAGGTATACAAACAAACAAACACATCTTTCCTCTTTATAATATTATTACTGGCGACCCGCCCTCGCTTCGCTTCGGAAACATTAAAACACACATGAAATCAAAAAAATAAAAAAATAAATAAAAAATGTAGCCTATGTTCATCAGGGACAATGTCGGCTTCTAATGGAAAAAGAATTTTTCAAATCGGTCCAGTAGTTTCGGAGCCTATTCGAAACAAACAAACAAACAAACAAATCTTTCCTCTTTATAATATTAGTATAGATAAGTATAGATATAGATAAAATCATATTTTAATGCCGTTTATTTTCCGACAAATACTTAAATTTTCAAGTCTGTATTAAAATGTATTTTTATACACATTCTATGAAGTCGAAGAATTGGTAATGAGCAATTGATCTAAGACCAAGACTATCATAGATCAGCTATCTTACTATCATCTATATTAATATTATAAAGCTGAAGAGTTTGTTTGTTTGAACGCGCTAATCTCAGGAACTACTGGTCCGATTTGAAAAATTCTTTCAGTGTTAGATATCCCATTTATTGAGGAAGGCTATATATAGGCTATATAATATCACGCTAAGACTAATACAAGTAGAGCACCAATAAAGAATGTTTCAAAATAGGAGTTTAAATGGCTCCTTAACATTCTATAATTCAAAAATATTTTTACTTTCTACGTAAATGAAGTGTGGTTAAAATTTAGCGTTATGCCAAAGTGACTATTCCACGCGGACGGAGTCGCGGGCAAAAGCTTGTAACTATTATATTATAACTATGATAGATAACGGCCGTCTAGTGTAGTGGTAAGTGACATGGTCACTACACAAGGGGGTCGCGGGTTCGAATCCCGCCAAGTGTAGATATTTGTATGATAAATACAAATGACTTTTCCAGGGTTATGGATGTATATTAAATATTAAATATATGTATGTGTATAATAAAAATCTTACATTTATTTCCGTTATCTGGTACCTGTAACGCAAGTTCTTTACGAACTTATCACGGGACCAGTTAACGTGGCGTGATCGTTATTAAAATATTTATTTATTTATTTATAGATCATGGCCCTGGATTTATTTTGCTCATCACTATGAAGAATCTACGTCGGTTATTAATATGATTTCTGACGAAAAATATCGTATCTAAACGTATACCTGGAAGTTAAAAAGAGATCGGTCGAGTTTCAGAAACCGTTTATGAAACCGAGCATGACCTTTTCCATCATTGATTCGTTGGATGCGCGAAAAAGAGAGAAACGTTAAAATGTCGGCAATCGTTATTAAAAAAGTTTTATTGGACCGTGGAGTGGATTACAAATGGGCAATCTTATTTTGTTTCAAATTTAACGAGTTTTTGCCTGTGGATTCTTAATGTTTTTTCCAACAATAGAGAGCATACTGTGATTTCGCAACAGACAAAGTCAAATGTTTAAAGTGCATTTTAGTCGCAAAACCAAGTTTTTTAAATTTTTTTATTGCTTAGATAAGTGGACGAGCTCACAGCCCACCTGGTGTTAAGTGGTTACTGGAGCTCATAGACATCTACGACGTAAATGCGCCACCGACCTTGAGATATAAGTTCTAAGGTCTCAAGTATAGTTAGAACGGCTGCTCCACCCATCAAACTGTAACGCATTACTGCTTCACGGCAGAAATAGGCAGGGCGGTGGTATCTACCCGCGCGGACTCACAACAGGCCCTACCACCAGTTATTACGCAAATTATAATTTTGCGGATTTCATTTTTATTACACGATTATTGATTATTTAGTAAAGCATTGTCAATTAGTATACACCTACGCGACATAATTTTCTGAGAAAATATATTTGAGGTGAAGAAGGAAAGCAACAATCTATTTATTGATGGTAGAACGAAAATGTTGCTCGTTAAGAAGTAGCCCATAGACACAGCCCACTGAGTTTCTGGTCGGATCTTCTCAGTGGGTCGCGATTCCGATCCAGTGGAAGATTCTACGAAGGACTGCTCTTGCTAGGTCTAGTGTTGCCAAATTCTCTCAGGTTGAGCCCGTAAGCTCACCTAATCGTCCAGACGTAGCTGGAATAGCTTCTTAGGCTATCAGCGTAGGGGAAAAAAGGTGCTCGTTACCTATAAACATAACAAAACACAATTTCTCATATTGTCTTGGCCATTGTCGTGGCGTGCAACCTCCTTTGACAGGAAATTAGAACTACGAAGACTAGACATAGACACAGACTAAGACAGAGACTTGACAATAATTCGAAAAGAAATGGAACGAGGGCGTACGTGACTAGCGGAAGGCAGTACATTTTTTGACTTCCTTAAAGACAGACACAAAATAGACGACAAGGAACGACCCGACCGTTCCCATATAAGACGACAATAGGACGAACGACCGTTGAAGTGGTCCTTCGACCGTTCAGCCACAATTCGCCTTTTCGCATTAAAAAGTGTACAATTTCCTAAAATATTCTAAACTAGCTGACCCGGCAGACTTCGTAGTGCCTCAATCGATAAATAAAAGACCTAAACTTCTGTATAAAATAAACTTAAAACAAACAAAGGAGTCCGTCAAAGGAAAAACAAAATTGTTATTTTTATTTAATTTCGAGCATTTTCATATTTATCTACCTTTTAAACCTTCTCTGGACTTTCGTAAATAATTCAAGACCAAAATTAGCCAAATTGGTCCAGCCGTTCTCGAGTTTTAGCGAGACTAACGAACAGCAATTGATTTTTATATACATATATAGATTAAGTTTATATGCGGAAACATTTGGTATCACCAGTATTCTTCTCATAAATACTGTGAAAAGAGCGTAGTTTAGTTTTTTTTAGTTTACCTATGTTTTGACTACTATTAACAAAATTAATACATAATTTTATCCTACTTTAAATGTAACTGGTAAAAAATAAAAAATAAATGTTGCAAAGATGATTAATATTAAATACTAGCTGACCCGGCAGATTTCCTAGTGCCTCAATCGATAAATAAAAGACCTAAACTTTATTTAATTCCGAGAATTTTCATATTTATCTACCTTTCAAACCTTCTCTGGACTTCCAAAAATAATTTAAGATCAAAATTAGCTAAATCGGTTCAGTCGTTCTCGAGTTTTAGCGAGACTAACGAACAGCAATTCATTTTTATATTATTATAATTATAGAGATAGATGTGTTACCATGTACCTTTAAAACAATCTCCTGTAAAATTAGTAAGTTGTGAGATTGTACAGTTTTAATGCGAGAAGTCGAATTGTCAGTTACAATCTAAAATTTTGTATACCATCAAATTACAATTATTATTAGACAACATCACGATTGTGTTTATCACAGATATATCATAGATTACATTAGAGAGATGATGGGCTCAGAATCGATTATCCGAGACCATTGTTATGGCTATATGGATAATACCGTAGAACTAGCCCGGTGTGCCGCCGATAGCTTATCATTTGTATCGCAATTACCTCAGTGCTGGTTCTCTAACTATTATTACTCACCACAGCTGTTTAAGCCAGCGTTTTGTTAGTGACTTTTGTTTTAGATTGAGTTTGTGTTATTGACATCCTGAGGGAAAATATGAGCTTTCCCAGGACTGAGTTATTTATGCTACTTTAGGAGCAGCAGGTTTCCTCCTCGAGGTCTAACTTCTACTGACGTGTCATCATTGCTAATAAGGAGGTGACCGCGGACCCAGGGATGGTTTTTGGGCCCTCGTTAATATTAAACCTACAAAATTGATGTTTAAATTCAAATTAATTATATTCACATTCAGCAGTTGATGTCTTTTCATTCAAAATATTCGACTACCCTCTTTATTGTTTCGCTCGAGCATTATATTCAGGTTTTGTTCTACAGTGAACTGGTGTGATAGCTTACAAATCTAATTCCGGGTATCTCGCGAGGTCACCGCTGCACGCGGCATTTGTGGAGATTTTAGTGATGTGAAATAACTTTATCGATTAAATAACGTATTTAATAAAAATAGGGGTAGCTTAGGAATCGTTTTAAGCCTTCGCGGCTATGTACATTTTAAGCACTATTTTTTATTGTTAAGATACTAGCTCACGGCTCAATCTTAATTAGAGAGAAGAATGCTGAATTTAAGAAAATCAGACAGAGTATGAAACAAAGTCATTAGATGTCGCACTAAGATACAAAATATTTCAACTAGAATGCGCGAACTAAAATGGCAATGGACAGGAAGACGGCAAGACACACTCCGGCGAAGTGGGCAACAATCGGCCGGAGCGTTAGGGACTATTGTTACTTATACTTACAAATAGTTACTTATCTATATATTAATACGTGAAGCAAAAACTTTGTATCCCTTTTTACGAAAATTGCGCGAACGGAGGAGTATGAAATTTTCCACACTAATAGAGAACATAGAGAAGAAGTGCACAATGCTAATTTTTTTTTTAATAATGCGTAAAAGATACATTAAATCAATAAAGAAAACATTACACACACTACATACCATGTATTTGACGCACACACGCATGCATACTATTTATTGTCAAACTTTTGTTCTTGACGTCTGTTGTCAAATTGAAAATAGATTAAATACATATTGTTTGTCTTTGTTAATATTTTTTTATAGTGTAATCTTGGCGAAATTTGTGATTATAGAAGTATAAAACACAATCATAATAGTGTACAAACTTACAATTCCAATTAATTATAGTCGAATTTCGACTACTGCGGGACCTCTAGTTATTGTTATTACAATAGAGCTGCACTTGTAACATCACTATAATACGGCCTGTCACATTTCAGAGCTCTGGCCGAGCAAAATGCGCCTCACCAAAGACTCCATCCACTGGGATTTACAGTTTTATTTATTTTGTTTCGCGAGACCAGCGCGAACAATGGATGATTGCTTTTGTTTTAAAATTCGACGCCTTCGGATATTCTTTGTTTAGTACTACTCTATTGTGTGCATGTTTGATCGGTATTGCAGTCTGGTTTTTGGTTTGACTCTTTGAATAAATGTAAATAAGGTACTATATAGGTCTATGAAATAAGGTGATTGATTTTGTGACAGTATGCTGTTGACGTTTCGTCTCATGTTAGGTTCGTTGGAGCTGTGACGTATGGTGGTCCCGTTAACCATTTAAACTAAGTACAGAAAAAAAAAAAAAAAAACTATTTATATTTGTCCAGGAATTAAACAAAATGATAAAATTATATTTTTATACTTTTATAATGTACTGCTTTTTATAATATTAGTATAGACTAGCGAACCGAACCGGCTCCGCTCGGGTCT
This sequence comes from Bombyx mandarina, assembly GCF_030267445.1. Lineage (NCBI taxonomy): Eukaryota > Metazoa > Arthropoda > Insecta > Lepidoptera > Bombycidae > Bombyx > Bombyx mandarina. The sequence continues at coordinate 18,721,891 of NC_143234.1, forward strand.
CTAACGAAAATTTCAACGATATTTGACGTTGTTTTATTTTTTTTAAATAAATGGGCATTTATTGTGGCATAACTATAATAGTTAGACATATTGTGCTCTCGCTTTCTACACTTTTTGAAATAATAATGTGTTCTACAAAGTCGTAGTACATTATTTTATTCTATCGTCAATAGCTTTCGCCGGGCACGCGATGTAAATCATATTTTAGGTAATTTTTTTACACCTTGGGTTACATTTTTGGAGTTTTAGTAAGGCTCTTTAATTTTTTTCAAAAAAAGATTATAACCTATGTCACTCGGGAATAGTGTAGCTTCCAAACAGTGAAAGACTTCTTCAAACCGATTCAGCAGTTTCAGAGCCTATTCAATACAAACAAACAAATCTTTCCTCTTTATAATATTAGTATAGATTAACATGAAGTCTGTCGCTTATTGCCTATGTTGTTAGTGTTGCGCACGCGTCCGTTCTCGCGTCTGTCCGTCTTCACGTTTTTGGTCGGGTCACCCCGCACTCCGCTTCCGCGTGTCCCCCTCGTTTGGGTATCGTCGCCGACAATATTTATTACTAACGTTATTTTTACTGACGTTGTAGACAGATGACGTCCCACCGGTTAGCGATTACCGTTGCTCACGGATATCAGTAGAAATAAAAAAAAAGAAAGAATTAAAAACTACTTATATTTATTACTAACGTTATTTTTACCGACGTTGTAGGCAGATGAGGTCCCACCGGTTATTGTTTACCGTTGCTGACGGACATCGGTGATGCCAGGGGCACGGTCAAGCCACTACTTATTGTATCATCAGCTCCAAAGTAATCCAGCCCTGAGAAAAATTGACGAATCAAATTCAGCGGCCTAGGTTTTTGTTATAAACTCGTTTAGTTTTTTATTTTTTTTTATTTAAATGTGCACGATTTTATACCCTTAAGTTTACCCTTAAATTTTTACTGGTGGTAGGACCTCTTGTGAGTCCGCGCGGGTAGGTACCACCGCCCTGCTTATTTCTACCGTGAAGCAGTAATGCGTTTCGGTTTGAAGGGTGGGGCAGCCGTTGTAACTATACTTGAGACCTTAGAACTTATATCTCAAGGTGGGTGGCGCATTTACATTGTAGATGTCTATGGGCTCCAGTAACCACTTAACACCAGGCGGGCTGTGGGCTCCTCCACACAATTAAGCAATAATAATAAAAATTAAGGTGATGCTACAAAAGCAACAATAAAATGAAAACGAATATGTCATTGGAACTTCTTACGATATTATAAACGGTAACAGCTTTCTTTGAATATTTTTCTTCAAAAAATATCACGAGGAAGTGTCATCAATCATAATACCGTGTTCACAAAATTTACTTTGATCAAAGCAGAATTGACATGCCGCCTTGCCTACATTCGAAAACACGATATGTTAATATTAAACAAGATGAAAGCGTCATTTTTTAAAATAAAACGTAATTATACTAACTAGAGGTCCCGCAGTAGTCGAAATTCGACTATAATTAATTGGAATTGTAAGTTTGTACACTATTATAATTGTATTTTATACTTCTATAATCACAAATTTCGCCAAGGCTACACTATAAAAAATATTAACAAAGACAAACAATACTTAATCTATTCTCAATTTGACAACAGACGTCAAGAACAAAATAAATAGTATGCATGCGTGTGTGCGTCAAATACATGGTATGTAGTGTGTGTAATGTTTTCTTTATTGATTTAATGTATCTTTTATGCATTATTTAAAAAAAATATTAGTATTGTGCACTTCTTCTCTATATTCTCTATAAGTGTGGAAAATTTCATACTCCTCCGTCCGCGCAATTTTCGTAAAAAGGGATACAAAGTTTTTGCTTCACGTATTAATATATAGGTTTCAGAAATATCACCTCATTTTTAACGCAAACATTTTAAGTATTATTAGGATTGTATCTATTAGGATTCTATCACTAAAAGTCCATCCATGATCCGTCAGAATCTTAAGCAAAATTAGTTTAAATAATTATAAGAAAAATACCTAGAAAAATACCTTCGAATGATTATTTAAATTTTTACACATATTGGAAAATTTTGCCAGAAGTTTAGTAAAAACAAACCTTTTTCGTAGATTATACCGAATAAAACTAAAGATAGACCGATTTAAGGATGAGACAAACGTTATGAAATAGAATTAAGACTAAGATCAATTTAAATCTAAATAGTTTAAAAAAATTAGTTTATTAGCATTTTGTATTTCTGATTATGCAATGGCAAAGAAGCTTAGTACCATTTTCTAGTCTACCATTTTTTGTTTCTTTATTTTAAAAGATTTTCTTCTTACCGTTGATAGCCATTAACGAATAGTAGTGTATCAATAAAAAAATGGAATCAGCTACATTTATTGACAGCCATTACAACAAAATGTCAATAACAAAACATACAAGAAAATATAATACATAATATGTATCAAAAAAAATTTTTTTTATCAATTTTAACTACAAGGCGAACACTCTTTATAACGATTTGAATATTTTTAGACAACTTCTCACTTGACATATTTTAGTGTTATGCTTCATCATAATGCAACGAATCAAGACTCAAATGTCTTTGTTGTTTGACTCCAACTTCGCTAAACTCAACCACGAATCATTAATTCGTTTATTTTATTGCAATAAACATGTTTCATCTACCGAGAGTATGTTTCATCCATCAATGTCTGCGCCAGTAACGCCGTATCCACTTAAAGAGCAACCGAGAATTATTACATCTGGTTAGGAGTTGTCGTACTGTTTGCTGTAAGCGTTATAAAATTGCGATAATTTTGTCAACGTTTAGTTGGTGTTTGGACTTGACAAATCAGTATTCATTGTTATTTTAGCGGAGTCGTTAAAATCTAACTTAAAAAAAAATCGTTTATAATCGCGTTTGATAGTGAAACTTCGAGTGAAACCTGGATCCTTCCTAAAGCTAAGTCATTCCACTTACTGTGCCATTGCCACTTCAAGACATAAGAGTTACAACTTTTTTTTTTCCCTACCTCTTCTAGTAGCCTCTAGGGGTTATACTAAATTCGCCTAATTAGTAGGTGAGCTCACGGGGCTCAAAGCCGACGACGTTGCTAACACTAACCCTAGAGAGAGCAGGGCTTCGTAGAATCTACCACCGGATCGAAAACGCGACCCATTGAGAAGATCCGGCAAGAAACTCAGTGGGCTGTGTCTGTGGGTTAATTTACTCGGCGAGCAAGCAACGGGTTCGACAAGAACGATGACTGGTGCTTGAGGTACCTAAAAGAACCGTTAGTGGATCGAGAGGATCCGAACGTTTACGTCTTCAATTACCGCTGTTCCAACTTTAAAACCAACACGCATGTTTTCACATGTCTCCATTTTATATTCAGCTTTGCGTAAAGTTAAATATGTGACATCATACCTAATTTCCTAATTCAATTATGGCACTAGCCAAAATATTTCAAAACTCAAAACTTTAAAAAATAATGAGTAAAAACAACAAGTAACAAAAGCGTTGGTTAGGCGTAGCGCATTGTTGTTAATTTGGCAGCATACCTTCGAGAACGTAAAAGCAAAGTACCTCGATCCGAGACGATATTAACTATTGCAATATGCATAGCTGGTGGTTCGGTTTACAAGATAACCGAGTCTGCGTTGTCAGTTTTGAATCTAATACAAACTAGAATTATATATTAGATTTCAAAGTGTTCTATAACAGTATTACGGAGTTTGCATTTCATGTCGCATATGGGTTTTGCTAGTGCACCAAGGATGTCAATTAATATTATACTGAGACAATTTGATATTGAAAGTAGGGCGTCTTGTAACATACCTATACAGGCAAAATGGTACCTATATCATATACTATTGGTAATATATGGAAGCAGTTTCGGTTTTAAGGGTCAGCCAGCTACCATGCATTATAATCGATATTTCGACGTCATCTCTAGAGGTGCCATTCGTATTGTGAATCGGGGTCTCTAGTAACCACGTCAATAAAACACAGCATTACTGGGCCATTTTAATAACTAAAAAGCTTTGTAAAGCTCCTAAATGTAACAAGATAAGGCATGTTCCTCGTCCTAAAGAATTCATAGCTACCCGACGTATTAAAATGTGTAGGTAATTTTTCTCCGAAACTTTTGAAGCAACGTGGTACCTAATGGGTTTCTAACGATTATGAAAGTTAGGGTCAGAATTTAACTTGCAAAATCTAATAAAAAATATTGTTTCATTTTCAGAGTTGAACGTTTATTTTTCTCTAATGTGGCCAAATGCTGGTGTCTAGACGGGCTTAATGTTCTCTTGTTCCTTAAGCAGTACAGTCGTAAAGACTTAACAAATTTGGTTGGAATGTACTGCGTAATTATATATTTAACATCACTTTTAATCTTGTATAGCCTCAAGCTTGTTCAAAACTTGGTCTCAGATCTCAAATCTTTTCAGTAACGTTTAAAACGTTATTAAGTATATTGATGAAAATTTTGCAAATAGATCTATTCAAAATGTGAAAATTTCAAAATTGAGTACGATTTGATTGGCTTCTTTCTGTAGTTAACAGATTTGGTAGTTGACGAGATATTTTGGATCTTTCACGATCTATTTTAAAGTATAAAGTAATTAATAAATAGAAATATTTAATAAAGTCAGTCAGTCAGTTAAAAGAGTAAAAATTTCCTTACCATAACACTTTCTCCAAAAAAGATGAATGGAAAAGGTGGAAATTCGATACCGTAGATCTCATAGAACGTAAATCACATAATGACATCTAGCTAATATATTAGTGCTATTAGATATCAACCTTCACAAGGTATCAATAAAACAAAACATTTATTTGCACAAACTGCAGTTTTTACTCAATACATTTAATTGAATAGCTAAACACATAGAAGAAATTAGTGGCAAAAGCAATAACTAAAGAAGAACAAATTTTGGCGTCACGTATTACTAAAATGACGTCGCAATTGGTGTCTGAGTTATCACGAAAATGTTATTGCGGCTGAAGTAGGTAAAAGCCCACTATTAATTATTATTCATGACATAGCTATTCATAGCATCGTTGCTAGCTAGTTCTACTATGTTCGGTTTAGACTGCTAAGAATGTATGACGACATTTGCTGCATTTCCTTTACCTATTTCAGCAATATAATATAATAATTGTGCTAATTGCTTTAAAGACTAAATAAATAAGTGCTTTAACGAATCAAAAGTGCTATCGTTAATGGAATTCCGTAACAGAATTTTATACATAGATGCTATGTTTGCTATGCTACGATGCTACGTTTGCGATGCTACGTTTATCGCCTTTTTGGTTTAGTATTCTTGTAGTCGTCGACTTAATGTACGAGTGTCGTGGTTCAAGTTTGATTTGTTGGAGATAGTTTCTTTGTGAACGATATTGGGAATCGGGGGTCTGAGCGTAAAGATTATTTCTTCGCATATATGTTTTCTGCATACGAAATAAATAACACGTAGGACAAGTGTTAGTTGTAGTGGTGTTGTTGACAAATAGAGCTGTTGAATGTGGGACTTTTATTTAATAATACACTCCGATTTAAACATTTAATTACCTAATTTAAGTGTTGCAGTGTTTGCTTGTGGAGTTTGCTTTGCTTCTGACAGTATGCAGGTTTGCCTTTGAAAATAGAGAAAGTAAATAGTGGAATTTTTAAATATAAGTTTTTGCTTGTGTTCATTGTTTTGATAAGCAAATAACTAAGTGCTTTGAAATAATTTCTTTAAGTAGGTAACGTTACCCGATTATTTGTATGAAGATAAAGAAATGCGGTTGAAATATCTAGAAATAACATCTTTTTATTTCTAAGAACTTTGTTGCCAGATAAAATGTAAAATAATTTCGGGTTCCGAACAGCTATAAGAATTAAAGAACAGTAGATCCCAATTCGTAAGTTGGCTCAACGCCAAATATGTCATTGGGGTATATTGTGTCATTTAAATCACTTCTACTTGGTTCAGACGTTGGCTGTACAATTGAAACCTTTTTTGATTTTTATTTCATTTCAATCAACAATCAATGTTTTACTATTGATAAACTAACTATTATAGGTAGCCTAAGTATTTGGCATTCGAGGCCCACGGTATGGGCTGGCCAATGATTTTAATAGCGCCGATGGAGTTACTGGACTCAATTCCGTACGTGCTAGTAGCAGTGGATTTTCGTGCAGTTGATGTCGATGTACCAATCCGGAACCATTTTCCTAAATTGGTGGTCGCGATCTGGAGTTTACTGTGGATAACCGACATCTTCCTATTCGAGTAGATAGCCGCATCATCGCTAAAAAGGGCCTACTGAGTCGTCGGCGACAAGGATATGTCATTGATGTACAAACTGATGAGTAGCGGGGAGAAAGCGGAGTCTTGCGGGACTCCGGCCGAGATTTGACGCGGGAGAGAGCGGGCTCCCTCAACCGAAACTCAATTTCGACAAGAAGTCTCGTATAATGAGCATGAGATCGTTTGGTAATTCTACAGTTCGTAAATTTAACCATTGTGACTGACGGTTTTTTGATATCGACGAAAAGGGCTCCCGTGGTGGATATATATACGTCTATTTAGTTCGACTCAGATGTGCTCCGTGAAACAGTGCACTTGTTGGATGCTTGGCGCAGAATCCAAACTATTCATCGATCAGGATGCCTTTCGGGGCGCGAAGATCCCTGAGGCATCTACTAATCAGACGTTCGTACAATTTGCCTATCGCTGGGAAGAAGTTAATGATACGGTAACAAACTACTGAGGATTTCGCCGGATCTTCTGAGTTGGTCTTCCGCAATTTCGATCTTGCTAAGGCAGGTGTTAGCCCCATGAGCTCGCCCACCAATCAAGGTGACGTCAGAATAGCTCCTCAAGACTACTGGCAGTTAAGTAGTAAAAAAGTAGGGTGTATTGTAATCCTACGCGTGTAGGTAGAGTAGTATTCTGGCTTCTGGTTCGAAGCGTGGGACAACTGATACGCAATCAAATTGAGACTTCAGCCTCAAGTTTCAATACGGGTGGCGTCATTTATCATTTTGATATCTATGGGCATCAAAATTCACTTAACGTTTCCACAGAATCTTAAACAACATTGGAAACAAAAAAAAGTCATGTCATCGACATTTTTTAAATTCAAATTAATTGCAATAAAACGAGACTGAACTTACTAGTTTTACATGATTCTCATAATGGCAAATAAACTACTGAACTTTATCAAAACGTCAGAAGACTAAAAAGCTCGACGGCAAAGCTTAATGTGATTACTCAATTTTTCTTTAACATTTTATTCGTCTTAAAGCTTTTGAAGAAAAGTTTGCATAGTGAAAGTTTCTCAGCTAAGCAAAAGTGCTAAATGAACAATGGAAACTTGAGTGCAGATTTTCAGTCGAAGCTCATTCTAGTTTTTTTCCCTAAACATTACCGTTTTCAATAGTAGTATTTCTTGGAAAGCTTTTAGCTTTTGTTAATTAATTTAATTTAAGCTTAATAGCTTTTCGCTTGCAGCGTCGCTCGCGTGAAATACACTTTATATCACGTGGATGGACGCTTAAGCTCAGCAGTGGGATGAAGGACAGTCTAAATTGTTTTCCAGGGCTTGGACTATTTCTAAACCGAATTTCGTGAAAACCGGCTTACGGCCTGGCCACGGGGATCGGCGGTGCGAACAGCGAAGCGGTGGACGAGGCGACCATTCGCGCAGCACCGTTTGCAGGCCACGGGTACTCACGTTCGCCGCCGCGACTAGTAAGGAAGTCCGACAGCGAAATGTCTATATCGAAATTATCTCGATATTGCTTACAAATTAATAGTTTTTTGGTTCAGGACCTATTATTTGGAAAAGATTGTGAAGTACATGATTTGAATAAGAATCGGAGTATACCTATAGATGGAGAATTCCACAAGAAGTACGAGAAATACTTTGGGTGGCTAGACTTCCAAATAGCTGGTCTAGCTAATATTTCAGCTATATATTTTTTTTATTGCTTAGATGGGTGGATGAGCTCACAGTCCACCTTGTTAACTGGTTACTGAAGCCCATAGACATCCACAACGTAAATGCGCCACCCACCTTGAGATATAAGTTCTAAGGTCTCAAGTATAGTTACAATGGCTGCCCCACCCTTCAAACCGAAACGCATTACTACTTCACGGCAGAAACAGGCAGGGTGGTGGTACCCACCCGCGCGGACTCACAAGAGGTCCTACCCCCAGTAATTACGCAAATTATAATTTTGAGGGTTTCATTTTTATTACACGATGTTATTCCTTCACCGTGGAAATCAATCGTGAACATTAAAATTTGTTGAGTACGTATTTCATTACAAAAATTGGTACCCGCCTGATATTCGACTACCGGTGCATCGCTCAACACCGGACGTCTTATCCGTTCGGCCACGACGAGTTTAAAAATATAAAAATAATAATAATAATAAATATAAAATATAAAAATTTCGGCGTTCATTTTTCGCGGCGAAAACAACTAAACTCATTTAATCACTGCACTATTCGCCGCGACTACCGCTCGACTCCGTGGCTTGCGCCATCCTTATTCATGCATTTGTTTTGCTCGCCCGCCACATCGTAAGTCGCCCGCGCGATTCGCTCGGTACATTCCGCCGGTCGCTTCGCCGGTCGCCGGTGCGCGTGGCTTGTTAGGTACATTTCTATGCTCTTATTTTAGTCGCTAGACGCTTCGCCGTTCGCACCGCGCGAATATTCGTATCGGCGAATGTCCCGTGGCCAGGCTGTTAAGGAGTTGGGCGCGCAAACAAAACAGACCGAATTGCTTTCATAAAATGAATTATGAATGCTTTAAATTCGTAAGGACACGCTATATTTGGTATAAATGACTAATTTCGGTTATCTTACTCAAGTACTAGGGGTTGCGTATCAAGTTCTGAATTTTTTTTAATTGCTTAGATGGGTGGACGAGCTCACAGCCCACCTGGTGTTAAGTGGTTACTGGAGCTCATAGACATCTACAACGTAAATGCGTCACCCACGTTGAGATATCAGTTCTAAGCTCTCAAGTAAGTAACAACGGCTGCTCTGCCCTTTAAACAGAAACGCATTACTGCTTCAGGGCAGAAGTAGGCAGGGTGGTGGTACCCACAAGCATAATTACAACTACTTTTAAGGTTTAATCTCGCATTTTTTAATGTCATTGTATTATTTTCATCGTTCGAGTCCACGAAAACTGTAAGCATTCGACGCACCGGAAAAAAATATAATGACAATACAAATAAGAGATTAAGCCGAAGAAGCAGTTCTTAAGTTCCGGCGCCCCTATCAATTTGTTATTATTACCGCTGTACGGCCCACCTGATGAGCTCAAGTAGCCATTTAATGTAGAGGTCATGATATCTGTGCCTTCTCTAAATATACAAACATTTTTTCCAGACATAATGCTAATGGTATGTTAAGACAGTGTTACAACTTCGCAGCTTAACACCTTCGCAAATTGAACCTCTCAAAGTCATCTCTTATTATCATACCGAGGTTATGATAATGAAAATTCGCATGTAAGCTCACCTAAGTTCCATAAGAAGCTAATGCAATGTCATTCCCACCTAAATAACATCAAATTTAAATTGGCATACAAAGCTTACTACCGACCGTGCATAGTAGAGGTCTAACTAAATTTGTTACTTAATGAGGCCAATTATGTAAGAGCCGTGTTAACGTTTATCAAGTTTCGATTTGGGGTTCTTTACGAAATAGTTACAATACGACTCGCGAATTTCAAGCCAATCTCACGTCCCACTGGCTCCGGTTGTTTAATTGCTTTAAATTAAATCGCAGTTTCAAGGTTTGTTTGGTATTACGTGAACAGCAATACAGTTTAGGTAACAGTTTCAATAAAATCAACAGAAATGTAAATGTTATATACATTTTAAAGTATATACTACAGTATAGTGCTGATCCGGTTTTAAATATATCATTAAAAAGTCAAGTTATCGATTTCAAAATCCAATTCGAATCCAAATCAGTTTAGAAATGAGCAAGTCCATAAATTATCAAAAAGGTAAATATAATTTAAAACTAAAAAAATACGACGAAGGAACAATAACTTGGAATCACCGTCGGTATATTAAGTTAACCTTATCAAAATATTTGTTTTTACATTTTTCCTGGATACGTGTGAAAATTTTCAAGTCGATCTGATTTTAATAGGCTTTTATTAGCTTCAGACGTATTTATGTATGTAACGGAATCTTTGAACATGATTTCGACACCCTTCAAAACGTCGGATTAACTCGAAATTTGGAATACTTGTTAAGGACCGACGACAATTCAATATTAAACAAAAAAAAAATTGAATACATTGAAATTCAACTAAAAAATGAAAAATAAATAATAGTTTAAAAAAACTAACAAAATACGCTTTTATAGAAAATCCAACTTAAAAATTGAAAATAAATTAAAAAAAAATTGAATTGAAAATAGTGTAGGAAAAAATGATTTTATTGTAAAAAAAGCGTGGGGTGCATGGTATAAGTAGTTATAAATATTTTATCAACAGATATGTGTAAAAGGGTTTTTGTGATAATATCCTGAAAAGCACCCCGCGCTTTTTTACAATAAAATCATTTTTTACACTTACACTATTTTTAAATCAAATTCATTAAATTTTATTTTCTATTATTTAGTTGGATTTTCTATTAAAGTGTATTTTTTTAGTTTTTCAAACTATTATTTATTTTGAAAGCGTTTGTCGATGCCTATATTGAAGAGCAGCAATCAATAACTAAAGTGAAATAGCCATTTAAATATATTAAATATAGTGAAATAGCCATTTAATAAATATAGATGCAAGATCAGGTTCATAACCTAAATTTGATTATTAGTAACTATTGTAAATCATGTTCAAAATCAAACATGGAAACTGTTAATAATTATGTACGCTTGACTTCATTTATCAAACTGAACATCAATTATTCAGGCTGTACACTCCAGTGAGGGGAATTGATGTATCCAAGAGTAGTTAGTTATATGAGAACAAGTAGTGTTTATGACAATACCAATTCAGCAGTAATTTTAACATCGTATTTCTTAATTTAGGTTTGATTATAGCATATTGGAAGGTTGCCCATGCGATAAACCGACCAGGTCAAGTCGGCAGTTGGCGGCTGTTTGCATAAGTTTACCAGCATCACTACAAACCGGGAGGAGTGGCGATTGCTTGTGAGGCGCATAACATCTGCCCACAGCAATGACGCTGAATAACGACCACGATCGCTCTGAAAATAGTGATACGATAAAGGAAAGGAAGATAGCATATTTAGTTTATCAGATGAGTTGACCCATCTGGTGTTAAGTGGTGACTGAAGCTTATACATACGTGAATACCGCCATTTACTTTGGGGCATGTAGTCTAGGTCTCAAATGTATAGTATAATGTCTGTTTTACCATAGATGTTAGAACGCGTTACGCGCAGTAAAATTATGCGGGAACGAACATGTGATCTACCCATGCGTTTTTATTAATTGCTTAGTTGGGTGGAGGAGCTCACGGCTCACCTAATGTTAAGTTGTTACCGGATCCCATAGACGTCTACAACGTAAAAGCCGCCACCTACCCTGGGATATGAGTTCTAAGGTCTCAGTTTTTACATTACAACGGCTGCCGCACCCTTCAAACCGAAACGCATCACTGCTTCACCGCAAAATTAGGCAGGGTGGTGGTACCTACCCGTGCGGATTCACAAGACGTTCTACCACCAGCATTGATTAAATTGATTTGTAACATTGCAGTTATCGTTGGCACTTCAAGATATTTTTCTTGCGTCTCATACGTTTTGTATTTGAAGATCTTTATAATAGAATACAATGGTAGACTACCCTTAAATACTTAACTGCTATTTTCATATCATTCATATATAGAATACGCATATTTTTTTTTTTTTTAATATTATCCTCCCGATTCTTTGACTCCTGTTTCAAGAACCGAGAGTTCGCCAACAAGTATGATGTGAAGTTACGATTGAAATCATGACCTTAGACCTTAAAAAATGGTAAGCAGTGGCTTGGCTCTGCCCCTGGCATTCCTGAGGTCCATGATCGATGGTAACCACTCACCATCAGGTGGGCCGTATGCTCGCTTGCCTACAACGGAAAAAACATAGTGTAATATTCGACTAGAAGGCGCAGTGAAGGTCATATTTCAATAGCTTTATAAAATATATATTCAATAATAATACCCATGAATTGAGTGAATAAAAAGATTGAGAATTTAGTTAAGAAGCTTTTACCGGTATGTTTCAAAGTAAAGTCGTGTAACATCCGCTCGCGCGACTACAAAGTTTAAAGCTCCGGTAGAGTTTAAGAGGATTGAGCTTTTCATTGCTTGAATTCTGAAGGTATTTTTGTTTGAGGAAACATTTCCTTCTTCTATTTCGCAGAAGGATTTTGATGGTATATTTGGGATGACGGTATTACAATCATTTTATAAGGTCGTAGTTTATTGATGGTCACGGCTAATTAACACGTAATTAAGTTTACTAGTGGCCCCGCAGTAGTCGAAATTCGACTAAAATTAATTGAAATTATAATTTTGAACATTATTATGGTTATATTGTCAAAGACTGCTTCTATAATCACAGATTTCGCCAAGACTACACTATAGACAAATAATATTAAAGATAAACAATATTAACCTATTTTCAATTTGACCACAGACTTTAAGCATTAACTAAAGTTTGACAATAATCAAAGAGTATATATACATATATGTGTGTGTCAAATACATGGCAGTGTGTGTAATGTTTTCTTTATTGATATAATGTATCATTTATGCATTATTAAAAAAAAAATTTAGCATTGTGCACTCCTCCTCTATATTATCTATAAGTGTAGGAAATTTCATACTCCTCCATCCGCTCAATTTTCGTAAAAAGGGGACAAAGTTTTTGCTTCACGTATTAATATATAGATTTTCATAAAAAATTTTTTGTGGCTTCGACGATTATTTTGTAAGCACACGTTCATTTGCAGCGTGACATAAAAGTGAATATATTCGGTTCAAAGTGAATATTTTGAAATTAATAAAAAAAAAAAGGAATTCGTTTAAGCATCGAAAACAAAAACTTTAAAACTATTTTAAGTTTTACGATTATTGGGCAAAGACAAAAACGCAAATAGAATAAAAAGAAAGAAAGAAAGGTCATATCGCAGCAGCCGAAAAACATAATTTTCCTTTCAGAACAGGGTTCCTCGCTGTAACCACGACAATGTAGCGAGTGTGGGTTTCAATAATTCATATCGAGGAGAATCTTGAGACGAAAAAAAACTACAGAAGGTAAGAACGTAAATTGATATTTTCATGACTTCTATATATTAATACGTGAAGCAAAAACTTTGTATCCCTTTTTACGAAAAATGCGCGTGCGGAGGAATATGAAATTTTCCACACTTATAGAGAATATAGAGAAGAAGTGCACAATGCTAATATTTTTTTTAAAATAATGCATAAAATATACATTAACTCAATAAAGAAAACATTACACACACTACATACCATGTATTTGACGCACACACGCATGCATACTATTTATTGTCAAACTTTTGTTCTTGACGTCTGTGGTCAAATTGAGAATAGATTAAAATTAAATATTGTTTGTCTTTATCAATATTTTTTATAGTGTAGCCATGGCGAAATTTGTGATTATAGAAGTATAAAATACAATCATAATAGTGTACAAACTTAAAATTCCAATTAATTATAGTCGAATTTCGACTACTGCGGGACCTCTAGTTCGAATAGTTTTGCATTGAAGTTGCTGCCTTGAAGGGTTTTATTTTATGCTCTAAAAATGTTAGCGCGATCCGTGGTATGTATAACTTTAATTTTTTGTCAGACACAAGTAAACACGCTATTTCACTGTACTTGGAAGCAGGTTTTGTAATACTTTCAAACATATTACTATTAATTAGACGATGATCATTGGAAAATAGGTTGGAATCCGATTTGATAATTTTCCCTGAGTTCGTTCAACTCTGTTATTTTTATGCAGAAGCTTTCTATGTTGTTGAAGTGTATAATAACCTATATTGTTCACGAAAAAATTCTATCTTCAAATTAAATTTAAGTTAGAATCGAAGCAGCCGTTTCGAAATATCAGACATAATCTCAATGCTTCTTAAAATAACAGTCAATTTCCAGTAGCAGGAAAGATATTACAGGAATATTTCATATTGTCATTAAATCCGTATTGGCTTCAGTCCGTAGTTGGTTAGTAGAAGGCTATAGAAAATAGCTTCTAACTTTAAAAGTTTACTGTGTTGTTAGAGATGTGTCAAAAAAAACATTGTTTTACTATTGCTAACTTGCTTCCTAGCACGTCATTTCGGATCCTCCCGATCCACTAACGGTGCTTTTAGGTACCTCAAGCACCGGTCATCGTTTTCATCGAACCCGTCGCTTGCAACGAAGGGCTCGACGGGTAAATTAACCCACAGTCACAGCCCACTGAGTTTCTCGCCGGATCTTCTTAGTGGGTTGCGTTTCCGATCCGGGGGTAGATTCTGCGAAGCACGGCTGTTGCTAGGGTTCGTGTTAGCAACGTCGTCAGGTTTGAGCCCCGAGAGCTCACCTATTAGTTAAGGTTACGCTGAAATAGCCTCTCAAGGCTATCAGCTTAGGTAGGTAATAAAAAAATGGTTACTAGCGTGAGATACTTAAGTGGTGGTAGGGTTTTTTTAGAATTTAGATATGTACTATTCTGTGTAGTTTATCAGTCGCAAAGCAGTCGCAAGTTGAGCTGTAAGTTGTTGAGTTTTGTAGTTAAATGGCGATATTCACGGTATTATCTCCAAGGGTTTAGTAATTAGTATTGATACCAGGTGAACCGCGAAAGTGACTGCAGCAATTTAAATAAAAAACTGAAAGTTCAGAAAGATTTTTACGTTTGAAAAATGTATCAGTCAGCTTAACTTAAAAGCCCCACACGCGACTATTCCCTGATGCCGCAGTCAAAACTTTTCGCTTGGTCCATAAGGCGACAAGTCCACATTTCTATAAGTATGAGTATATTCGAAAACATTTTTGAGGCCTATAAGGTCTCATAGCGTAAACAAGTCCAATCTTGGAAAGACCTCATACGCATTGGCTTAAAAATCCCTAAAATAGTCTTGCAGTCAAAGTGTTAAACAAAGTTCAACGTAAGCTGAGTCTCTGTACGTAACTTGGACCGAACTAAACTGAATTCAATAAGATCATACATATGTCGAGGAATCTTGATTTATAACAGAGCCCCTCTGTGGCTCAATGCGAATCAAACGATACTTTGATATTAATACAGAATCGACTGGTTGTTAATCACTGCTCTTTGAATTGTTTAACAATTGTTGAACGATCCTTATGATTACAGGACCATTCGCGAAGTCTACCATTTCGAACAAAAAACATGAAAAAAAAAAACGTATTATTACCAGAATCAGCTCAAGCATTCTCGAGAAATATATATTTTTTTATTGCTTAGATGGGTGGACGAGCTCATAGCCCACCTGGTGATAAGTAGTTACTGGAGCCCATAGACATCTAGAACGTAAATGCGCCACCCACCTTGAGATATAAGTTCTAAGGTCTCAGGTATAGTTACAACGGCTGCCCCACCCTTCAAACCGAAACGCATTACTGCTTCACGGCAGAAATAGGCAGGGTGGTGGTACCCACCCGCGCGGACTCACAAGAGGTCCTACCACCAGTAATTACGCAAATTATAATTTTACGGGTTTGATTTTTATTACACGATGTTATTCCTTCACCGTGGAAGTCAATCGTGAACATTTGTTGAGTACGTATTTCATTAGAAAAATTGGTACCCGCCTGCGGGATTTGAACACCGGTGTATCTCTCAACACGAATGCACCGGACGTCTTATCCTTTAGGCCACGACGACTTCATACATAGATAGAACATACATAGATAAAAAAAATGGTGGTCGAATTGATATCTTCTTTTGAAGCGTGATTTTGTTACTTTAAATCACCTTCTACCTAAATGAAGTCGCGGGCAAAATCTAGTTGTAGATAAGTCATATTACATATTACATACATGTGCTGCCATATATTTATGTTTATCATACATTATTAATAAATACGTAAATTATTACCATGTTTTTAATTTTGAACTGTTCTGTTTAGACAACCCTATTAGAATTAGTTTCGCGTGTTTAATTAACATTAACACAGTAAATACAGGTCAATCTGAACTAATATTTAAAATACAATTTCATTAGTCAGGTACTGGATTAAATCACTGTTATTAACAGTCATATTTGGATACATTAGGTTAAAAGTAGTAAAATAGAAAATGTCAAGTAGAGATTTTACTAAACTAAAAATGGGATGGGACGTGACAATTGAATACTGGTGGTAGAACCTCTTGTGACTCCGCACGGGTAGGTACCACCGCCCTGCTTATTTCTACCGTGAAGCAGTAATGCGTTTCGGTTTGAAGGGTGGGGCAGCCGTTGTAACTATACTGAGACCTTAGAACTTATATCTCAAGGTGGGTGGCGCATTTACGTTGTAGATGTCTATGAGCTCCAGCAACCACTTAACACCAGTCGGGCTGTTGGCTCGTCCACCAATATAAGCTATAAAAAAAAAGAATACAATATGATATTTATGTAACATTTAATTCAGTTTATTATAACCGCAAAATTATAATTTGCGTAATCACTGGTGGTAGGACCTCTTGGGAGTCCGCACGGGTAGGTACCACCACCCCGCCTATTTCCGCCGTGAAGCAGTAATGCGTTTCGGTTCGAAGGGTAGGGTAGCCGTTGTAACTATACTGAGTGAGACCTTAGAACTTATATCTCGAGGTGGGTGGCGCATTTACGTTGTAGATGTCTATGAGCTCCAACAACCACTTAACAACAGGTGGGCTGTGAGCTCGTCCACCCATCTAAGCAATAAAAAAAAAGAATACAATATGATATTTATGTAACATTTAATTCAGTTTATTGTTCTATTATATTTGAATGAAAAACATAATACATTTTATTAACACTCGATTTTACTGCTCAGCAGATTGTCGTACCGGGAGCTTTAAATTAAGTATATACTTAAAAAGAAGCTGCTCAAAAAAGTCGTTATAAAACCGATTAAGCACTAAGCATTTTGGGTTATAGTAGCAATTTAAAATAACGATATTGTGCAATGGAAATGTTAGTGGTGTAATACGTAACTTATGGCTTAGAGCAATAAGTTTGCTTGAATAGGTCGATATATTTCACGAAATATGATGGTAGGGTAGATGAGTCTGCGCGGGTAGTTATCACCACCTCGTGTATTTCGGCCGTCAAGCAGTAATGCGTTTCGGTTTGAAGGCTGAGGCAGCCGTTGTACTGTAAAAGCTGAGACTTAGAACTCATGTCTTAAGGTGGGTGGCGGCTTTTTAGTTGTTAATATATCTATGAGTTCCGGTGACCACATAACACCAGGTAAGCCGTGGTGAGATCCTCCACCCATTTTAGTAATCTTTATATATAAAAATGAATTGCTGCTCGTTAGTCTCGCTAAAACTCGAGAACGGTTGGACCGATTTGGCTAATTTTGGTCTTAAATTATTCGTGGAAGTCCAGGGAAGGTTTAAAATGTGAGAAAATATAAAAAAATCTCGGAATTATATAAAAACAAACAATTTTATTTTTCCTTTGATGTGTCCCCTTGATGTGTCTTTTATATATCGATTGAGGCACTACGAAGTCTGCCGGGTCAGCTAGTAAATAAATAAAACTATAATATGTGAAATATGAGACAGCCATTACGAATAACCATTGTGTGTTCAACTTCATGTCTTTACCACAGTAGTTTGTAGGTCATAAAAGGTTACAAAATAATATTATTAATAAAAAAAGAAATGCAGAATGAACGTTAATGGCGCAAAATTAATCTTAAATTGATCTTAGTCATCCTTATTTATATGCATACGTCAAGTATTTTAAAATGGAAGATATGCGGCTATAATCTGATCGTTTTATAGATATTTTTAAGTTAAGTCTGCATAATTATATTCAAGTACCGAACAACAACAAATCAAATCATATTTTTTTATTCAGCATAAATGAAAGTACATAGTTGTTGAACGTCAAAAGAATTCACAAAAACTAGCCTCCGTCCTGAGAAGAACTGGTAAAAAACTCAGCGGGCGTGTCTTTTTTTTTAAATTGTATTATTTTTTAATATTAGATTTTTAGAATTACAACAAACAGGACGGTTGGCTTAACGATTAACATCAGCGTTCGATGGAAGACAATACCTTTCTTAGTTGTACTCCCCAAACGCAAACGTCCAAATAAACTTTGTCGACGGGCCGAATGCCGAAAAACATTACCAAGGTCACCGCGCAAAGAGGACGTCATCGATGAAAAACACACGATATCATCCCCGCAAACTAGATTATAATCTTTCTATGTACAAACAAGTTTTGGTAGCCCCGAAGGAGATGTCCATAAAAATGTTTGAAGACGTAAACAGAATCATAAATAAGCCAAGTTTATAAATAAAGCCAACTATTTGCTGCTTGTTTTTTTTTTTACGTTCTCTTTTCCAATTTTGAGTAATCTTAGTATAAGCTGTGGTTGTAGTTTGGCGTTAATTTTATTTATTTACTAGCTGACTCGGCAGACTTCGTAGTGCCTCAATCGATAAATAAGACCTAAAATTAAAACCTACCTAAAGTAAACTTAAAACAAACAAAAGGAATCCGTCCGACGGGGGACACATCAAAGGGAAAACAATATTGTTATTTTTATTTAATTCGAAACATTTTCATATTTATCTTTTAAACCTTCTCTGGACTTCCGCAAATAATTCAAGACCAAAATTAGCCAAATCGGTCCAGCCGCTCTCGAGTTTTAGTGAGACTAATCAACAGCAATTCATTTTTATATATATGGATTTCATTTACTTCAGATTTTGAATACATATTACATTTATTCATACAATAACTACAATTTCGGAATTAAATAAAAACAATAATAAAAATAAAACAAAAAATAAAAGTGAATGTTAAATCTACCTTTGTTTGGATCCAGAGTGCTCAACATGCACACGTGTCCAGTGTTGCATTATTGAGCAGCTCAGATCCTTCTGCGAGGCAAGCAGTCGCAGGTAACTCTTGCGATCGATCCGCTTTATTGTAAATAATTGGATAGGTAGAATAATCGGTTCATATGTTCGCTTCTTTGGTCTAGTAATCGTCTCTATACTGTCACGGGAATTTGATTCCAGATCTGTGGGCAAGATCTCTGGGTCACAATCATACCCTCCGGTCACCGTCCTCGTCGAACCCGTCGCTTGCGACGAAGGTCTTGACGAGCGAATTAACCCGTAGACACAGCCCACTGAGTTTCTCGCCGGATCTTCTCAGTGGGTCGCGTTTCCGATCCGGTGGTAGATTCGAAGCGAAGCACGGTTCTTGCTAGGGTTTGTGTTAGCCACGTCGTTAGGTCTGAGCCCCGTGAGCTCACCTATTATTTAAGTTTACGCTTAAATAGCCTCTCAAGGCTATCCGCTTAGGTTAACAAAAAAAAACAATCCTATGATACCAATAACAAACGACTTGTTTTATTTTTTTTCTATTTCGCTTCGAGTGATTATAGAATTAAATTTATTGAAAAGTTTTTTCAAATAATTCCCTCCCTGATGTTTAAAGTTTTTTTTTTATTGCATAGATAACTGAACGAGGTCAAAACCCAACTGGTGTTAAGTAGTTACCGGAGTTCATAGACATCTACAACGTGAATGCCGCCATCCACTTGATATGAGTTCTAAGGTCTCAGTATAGTTAGCTGCCCCACCCTTTAAACCAAAACGGATCACTGCTTCGCGGCAGAAATAGGCAGGGCGGTGGCACCTACCTGTGCGGACTCACAAGAGGTCCTACCAACAGTAAACGAACTCATAATTAACGAACTTATAATTGTATATGAAAAAAATATATATTCAAAGTAGAACTCATGATATTTGTAGCGATAGCAACGAAGGAAGGACCATGTAATATGCGAGAAAAGTTATTAGTGTACGAAAGTTGTTCACATTCATACTCCAAGAGCTTTTCGCGTAAAGTTTAATTAGCTTATAAATTATTCCATGATTTAAGTGTCGTGTCAATGTTTACGTTCTCAAGGGCTTCTCGTAAGTGCTGCAATTACGAGGTACTCTTTAACATTCTAGAAATAATAACGCACGCTCTTACTTGTAAATTTAGCGTGTTTATTTAGCAATGTTATGGTGAGAGCTTAGATAATTTACTGAAATAGCAGCTGATTTTTGATCGTGTGTCAAATAATAGTACAATTAAAAATTACCTACTTAGAATAAGGTGTTTTTTTTTATTGCTTAGATAGATGAAAGAGCTCACGGCCCACCTGATTTTAAACGGTTACCGGAGCTCATATACATCTACAACGTAAATGCTGCCACCCACCTTGAGAAATGAGTTGTAAGGTCTCACTTTTAACAGTACAGCGGCTGCCTCGCCCTTCAAACTGCAACGCATTTCTGCTTCACGGCAAAAATAGGTAGGGTGGTGGTGTGGACTCACAAGACGTCCTAACACCACCAATTTACCTATGTACTCGTATATTACTAACAACATTCGGTTGCATGCAGCTGACGACAGACCAGCTGCACTGGAGATCGAAATTAACCAATTTCAACCTCGCGTCTCAAGGTTGTGTTTATAAGCCTTCGCTAACTACTTAATACCGAATGAGTCGCAAGTTAGTCTGAGTACCTAAAGCCATATAAAACTAGTATTTCTTAATTATTTGCATAAAGAACTAAGCTCGTCTGCTATCGACACGGGAAAAGAAATTAATCATCCAAACACGCCTATATGAACGGAGACAATATAACTATTATTCTGATATAGACGTGTATACGAGAGTAGAAAATTAGACTTAAATTGATAAAATACAAGAAGAAACATAGAGAGATAACTTAAGTTTTCTAGGGAAGATGTAGGACGGTCGAAACTTATCCCGAGAGCACGGTAAATCTCAATTAAAAGGTAAACAAACAGTGGTAGGCTTTTAGTGCTGAAAATGTTTATGGCATATCACAAATGTGGAACGTATAGTGTTCTAAACGGTTTTTTGTTTTTTTACTGGTGGTAGGACCTCTTGTGAGTCCGCACAGGTAGGTACCACCACCCCGCCTATTTCTGCCGTGAAGCAGTAATGCGTTTCGGCTTGAAGGGTGGGGTAGCCGTTGTAACTACTTAGTCTGGCCATAACTACTGTTTCAATAAAAATAAAAATAAAATCTATTGCAAATAACATTTATTACTTTTACAGTGTGTTAGTTAAATACATAAATATAAAACAATTTAAAGTATAAAAAGCTTATTCGAAGTGGTCTCCATTGGCTGCAATACAGTCCTTTAAACGTTGAGGCCAGTTATCAATAGAAGCACGCACTCTTTCCATGGGAAAAATTTTCACTGCCAATCGTAAGGATCGTTTTAGGGACTCCAAATTATCATGGCGTTTAGAGCAAGCCGTACTCTCTAAAACTGAGCATAAATCATAATCCAGCGGATTAAGATTGAGACTAGACGACGGCCAGTCTTCAGCTTTGATGAAGTCCGAAACGTTCGTTTCCAACCAAGACTGCGTAGACCGAGCTTTATGACCTGGCGCCGAGTCTTACTGGAAGGACCATTCTTGATTATTCAACATGGTGTTGTTAAGGGGCTTCACTACCTTCTCAAGAATGGTATCTTGAAAAACTTGTGCCGATGTTTTGATACCTTTTTCACAAAAGTATGGCTCAGTCATTCCTTCATAGCTAATAGCCCACCAAACCATCACTGAAGTCAGATAGTGCCCACGTTGCACTCTGTCGACTAATTGGGAAGCTTCCTTGGAGCTTTGAGCATAAATACGGTCATGCTGTTTGTTAAAATGTTGCTCAGTTGTAAAAAAATTCTCATCCGTAAACAAATTTTTTCTATGACCTCCTTTTGCGTACCGCTTCAGTAGATGTTTCGATTTTACCACCCTATTCTCTTTTAAATTATCAGTTAAGAAATGACCAGTACGTCTCTTATAGGCTGCAAGTCCTAAGTCATCTTTTAAAATACACGACATGGTTCTAGGTGCTACCTTAATCTCCCGAAATAAAATCTTTTGCTTTCGGACAGGATTTCTTCGAATTCTTTCCCTTACTACTTTGACCGCCTTTTTCGTACGAACACTACGTGGACGGCCAGATCTTTTTCTGTCACAAACAGAGGAGGTCTTACTGCACCTATTAATAGCCCGGTACACAAACATTTTACTAATACCAAGCGTATGGAGAGTTTTAAAAATTGCATTTGGCTCCATACCTACTTTGTGTAATGCAATCACAGCAATTCGGTTCTCTTTATCACCCCACTCCATTTTAATATCGCAAAATATTGTACAATGTATTGGCGCGAAAATGAGAAAACTCAATGAGCAATCATATAAAAATGACAGATTCCAAATTCAAATGTAATATTTTGTTTATTTTTAATTGTAACAGTATTCATGGCCAGACTAAGTAACTAGTCAGGTCATAAGTATTGCCACACAGTAAAAACTTTTCTTTTAGAATGCTGGCCACAAAAAAGTTTGTTGAATTCGAATTTCGAATTGTTCATGAAAATAAAAATGTATACTTTTAGAATTTTACTCATTTTTAAATATGGAGTGGACGCTTACAGAAGACCGTGTTGCAGTTATTGCGTTGCATCGTTGCGGTTACGCACCAATTCAAATTTTTAACATACTGAAAAATTTGAATATAAACAAAAGATTCGTTTATCGTACCATCAAACGATACAATGAAGACCCTAGTGTAGATGACAGGTCAAGAAGTGGTCGCCCTCGGTCTGTTAGGACTCCAGCAGTGATAAAAGCTGTGAAGGCGCGAATTCAAAGAAATCCTAAACATAAGCAGAAACTGTTGGCCCTTCAGATGGGGTTAAGCAGAACCACGGTGAAAAGGGTGTTAAATGAAGACTTAGGGCTTCGGACATATCGAAGAAAAACAGGACATCGTTTGAATGCTCGTCTAATGGACCTGAGACTGAAGAGATGCCGCGCTTTGTTGAAGCGGTACGCGGGAAAAAAATATCGGGAAATTCTTTTTTCGGATGAAAAAATTTTTACCGTGGAAGAGAACTACAACAAACAAAATGATAAGGTGTACGCACACAGTAGTGAAGAAGCGAGCAACCGTATTCCGCGTGTCCAACGAGGTCATTTTCCATCCTCGCTCATGGTATGGTTGGGAGTTTCTTATTGGGGCTTAACAGAGGTACATTATTGTGAGAAAGGTGTAAAAACGAATGCAGTTGTGTATCAAAATACAGTCCTGACGAACCTTGTGGAACCTGTTTCTCATACCATGTTCAATAACAGGCACTGGGTATTCCAACAAGATTCGGCGCCAGCTCATAGAGCGAAGAGCACACAAGACTGGCTGGCGGCGCGTGAAATCGACTTCATCCGGCATGAAGACTGGCCCTCCTCCAGTCCAGATTTGAATCCGTTAGATTACAAGATATGGCAACACTTGGAGGAAAAGGCGTGTTCAAAGCCTCATCCCAATTTGGAGTCACTCAAGACATCCTTGATTAAGGCAGTCGTCGATATTGACATGGACCTCGTTCGTGCTGCGATAGACGACTGGCCGCGCAGATTGAAGGCCTGTATTCAAATTCACGGAGGTAATTTTGAATAAACTTTAGTGTCGTAAGAATCTATGTTTTGTTAAGTTTATTTTGGTATATGAATGGTTACATAATGAATAAACTTGTTTCAATTATTTTACATTAAACATGTGACAGAATTTATGACCTGACTAGGTATATTGAGACCTTAGAACTTATATCTCAAGGTGGGTGGCGCATTTACGTTGTATATGTCTATGGGCTCCAGTCCCCACTTAACACTAGGTTGGCTGTGAGCTCGTCCACCCATCGAAGCAATAAAAAAAAAAGATGTGCTCCTATGCTGTGTAAAACTCATAATTAATTCATGTACCAAGTCAATTGAGTCTGTGTTTTTACGAAGTGTTCTAAATTCATTTGACAGTAACACTGTCTTCAACTTATAACATACTGTTCGGATCAATGAACACAGACTAACTTAGTGTTACAGCGATAAATTAAAAACTTAAGTAGGCCATAAAGACTGCGATCTTGGGGATGATCGTTAAATCATTTAACTGCCTAAGTTACCCCGTTACTTAGAAAGAGTGGGGCTAAAGAAGGTCGTATAATGTAGTATATATTATGGTCTGATATAGGTTATTCGTAAATACTTAGTAACTGCCCAATAAAAGCCTCCAAAGGGCGTTCGGCATTGTCCGTTTGATCTTCAAAATTACGTCCAACTAAGACTATAGTAGATTGTTTGCAGTAGCGATCGTTGGTATCTGAAGTCAGCATGCAAATCACAATGTGACTTGGACGAAGACAAAACAGATAACAATGACAAAAGTCGTTGTAATAAAGTCTCAATTCTAACAACTCTACCATTAAAATCGAAAAAAATAAATTAAACGCATTAAACTTAAAAAAAATATTAGTTTTTTCCTATTAGCAATAATAATAACTGAAGAACACTTATTTTATATAGTGGTTAAGATTTTTTAAATTTTTTTTACTGCTTACATGGGTGGACGAGCTTATAGCCCACCCGGTGTTAAGTGGTTACTGGAGCCCATAGACATCTACAGCGTAAATGCGCCGGCTACCTCGAGATATAAGTTCTAGGTCTCAGTAAAGTTACATTGGCTGCCCCACCCTTCAAACCGAAACGCATTACCGCTTCACAGCAGAAATAGGCGGTGTGTTGGGACCTACCCGTGCGGACTACAAGAGGTCCTACCACCAGTAAAAGTTAACAAAACCAGTCTTTTTGTATGACAGATGGGCGACCAAAGGCTCAGCCAGGAGGTATGGTATTTGCTAGTAGCTACCTGAGCGCCTCCAAATGAGACCTAACCCCTAAAAAGCAGCGGCTTCGTGTAAATCAAAGTCATAGTTCCAATGTTTACACTCGATGGAGTAGCTTGACGTCCATAACCTTCAATTGTTCCATACGAAAACCTCTCCAAGCATCTTTTGTGGCCCTTGACAATTGTATTCTAAATATTACAGAAAAATCAAAAAAATCCTCTTTCGCAATAAACGTATCTCAATCGTGTCATTATAATTTATTGTGCTCATTTACAATGGCGTAGAAATCGACAATGGCGCCCCGAGAGATACGTCAGCGATCAGTCAATGGCATACCATAAAACAATTTTAACTTACAACAGAACGCCCTAAAATGAACCATATCCATTCAAGATAAAGGTGAACTTGAAAGTATTTCATTCCCGTTTCATAACGATGTCTACGTTCCTGACTGCTTGTGACGTCATCGGATGCGGTCGAATTTGAGTGGCATTTGAAGCATTTGAAGGCTGTACATTGAAGGTTGTTCGGTAAGTATAGTCGTTCCGTATTGAGGTTTTACAGTAGTGATTACAAATCACTACAATTTTATCAAGACAGGTAAGGGTTTTCAAATTTCAGTATTGTTTACTCAATATTTTAAACAAAATTAACCAATGCAAGAATAAGAAACAATAATTAATACAAAAAAACACGTGTGGCACTCGGGGACTGCCGCGGTAAAACTATTGCATAGCATTTTTTATCAACTTATGCAATTATACTTAGACAATAATAATTTAATATTAAAACAATAATAGAATAAAACCACGCTATATTTATAAACATTAATAAAGGCAAAACATTAACTGTCCCCTTCACACTTATAAGCTAGACTGCGCGCGAGAGAGAGATGAGCAGACTTTTCATGATACGCATGCAGTGCGACGTGACGCCGCGCGCTTTTTTACAAACACTACACAAACGCAACGTGTTGAACGCGAGCTACATGGTAGGCAGAGTGAGGGGTGTTAGGTTTTATTTTCGTTACGGAATTTCTTGATTCGGTCGCCACGCTCAAAGCCTGCGATAAAACCTATGCAATAGCTTAAAAATAAAGATATTAAAAAAACACTAATTATAAATTAATTCACCTGCTAATAATATATGTGTTGCATTTTAAATTTGAACTCTGCATAAACGAACTGACTTATAAATTTGTTCACTTTTTTCTTCCAAAAAGCTTAGAAACTATCGCATTTGTGATTCCTAGTATTAAATAGTATTACAATTAGCTCGATAATAATACAGTAGCAACAAACCAGCAATAAATAACATTCATGTCAGTGAAATAGGCTAGGGTATTCGATGCTGTGCGTAATGAAGTATCCTTAGCGATAAATGTATTCTGATCATTTTGATGTATATCTTTTTTTATTGCTTAAATGGGTGGACGAGCTCACAGCCCACCCGGTGTTAAGTGGTTACTGGAGCCCATAGACATCTACAATGGCTGCCCCACCCTTCAAACCGAAATTTTGCTGCTTCACGGCAGAAATAGGCAGGGTGGTGGTACTTATCCGCGCGCACTCAAAAAATATCTGATTCTTTTGGAAATAAATGTCTGACCAAAAGTTTTATCAGTAACATCAAGCTAGGGATTACTAATGAATGCCCAGGAATTGTTATATTGTGTTCTGTTTTTTACGTTTATGTCAAGTTCAAAGACTGAGAGAAGAGAACCAAAAGCAAAAGCTTGTGTAGAACTAATAACAAGTATAATATTATTCTGTACATTTAATTCTATACAAAACATCAAAAGTTTCGAGTATTACTGAGTTTTCATGAGAATAGAAGGTTGCACCCAAATTAACTCGTCAACATTTAGATAAAGCCAAATTATTTCAAGTCGATGTCATTCTACTACGAAATTCTTCGATACTTGAGAATTTTTATTGAACTTTTTATGTTCTTACTTTATATCTTTGGAACTTTTTAACCTAAATGAAGTCATAATTAAGTCAAATTTATTTTAAAAAGAGGTAAATTTGTTAT
Source organism: Bombyx mandarina (assembly GCF_030267445.1). Taxonomy (NCBI): domain Eukaryota; kingdom Metazoa; phylum Arthropoda; class Insecta; order Lepidoptera; family Bombycidae; genus Bombyx; species Bombyx mandarina. The sequence continues at coordinate 18,748,861 of NC_143234.1, forward strand.
TCAAATCTTATAATTTTACCGTAAATAAATATTAGCTTTTATTTATGTTAAAATGTTACTAAATAAAGAAACTATTTATCTATTGTTGACGTCCGTTTTGGAGCCAGTTTCCGTATATTATGATTCATAATCGAAATATTATCCAAGAACAACATTATTCCGATAGCCCTTTTCGGTAGCTCCTTAGTGTTGTGTCGTTACAAGAAGCACTTTTGTCAATAGCGAATAATTTCTTTGTAAATTAGCTGGTCTTATCGGATCCTCTCGATCCAATCTTAGTGCTTTTAGACGCTCGAAACATCGGCCATCCTCGTTGTAGAACTACGAAGAGTTCACCCTAACTCATAGACAAAACTCACTGCGTTCCTCGCAGGATTTTCTCAGCGGGTGGCGATTTCGATTCGGTGGTAGATTCAACGAAGAACTGCTTTTGCTACGGCTTGTATTAGCAAGTATTTCCAGATTGAACTCCGTGGGCTCACATTCTTTTTTTTATGATTGAAGGATTACTGGTGGCTCTGAGGCCTTTCCAGATTCACCAGAACAGATGGGCGAGCAAAGGCTCAGCAAGAGAGGTGGGATTTGCTAACAGCCGCCCGAGCCCCTCCGAAGGAAACCTTACAAATCAAGAGTAGTTTCTTCCCTAATGAGTGAGCTCACCTATCAAACCGGGCGTAGCTGGAACACCCGCGATTAGATACAGGAAAAAGATAATTTAATCAGTTTTAATTAGTTAAAATGAAATAATTACTGGTAGTAATCAAGTGGTTCATCAGTACATAGCATAGTGACCTCTGTTGCAGGGGGAATGGTGCCCCGGCGAAGGAGTGATTCAAGCGCGGAGGCTCCAATATTTGCGGTCGGCGCCGGAGACGTAGTCACACCGTTTGGCGAGACTGCCCTGCGGCTTATGGACTGTAGAGATGGTCTGTCCGGCCTTCGCGGGCTGGGTGAGCCAGCACTGAGGATACTCCAACGTCCTGCTGATGCGGGTGGTCATCGGTCACGGTTGTTTCGATCGGTAGCTGCACTGAATCATCAGAAAGGCAATTGACAGTACAGTGCTACAACTACGATGACGGTGACAAGGAAGATACCGCAAAACATGCTCGCGCGTTGCACTGCTTGGCGAGAGCAGCACGCCCCTCTCGTCGCAGTCGTAGAAGAGTATTTGTCGTAAAGACCATCCTAGGGCTTGAAGTTCTCTCTCAATCTCATCAAATTCAATCTGCGGACCGTCCAGTCCCACATACTGGAGACACCTGAAAAAAATCCTAGCTCAAAAATAGAAGCAAAAAACGAAAAACATCGATAGAATAAGCACCGCATCACTATTTGGCACTCCGCCAAGCCAACCATGTGTACCGACTACCACATCAATGGCCCTCCACCTATGTACATATGTATATGCAGATTTTTGGCATTATTGCCTTGTCGTTACGTAAAGATTTGACGTTGGCTTTATTTGAGAAACAAGCAATCCGGGTTGATTGAATTTGACTTTTATTTGTAAATTCATAATCACCAAACATATCTTAATTCTATTGCAATTTGACATTTAAAACATCACGGTCTATAAATTAGCAATAAAAAACGTTGAATTTTTCATTTTGTGCATAAAATATATTTTTAAATAGTACATTATATTTCAAAACGATTAAAAAAATATTACGACTAGAATTTGTTAAGAATCTGTGATACTGGTAACGGCAATATTATACTTTCTAGTATATGAAGTTATAAATAAATAAATATTTACAAATGTCATAATATGTATCATTTTAAATTTGAATAAAAAGATTTAATACAGCATTTGTTGAGTGACTAGTGACTTAGCTCTTATTGTTTCAATGATTTACAATTTTGAACCACGATTCGAGACATCTTATTATTAAGTGAAAGCAAACAGATTTTATTTAAACACTAATATACAATATCAAAAATACCGACTGGTAATGATCAAACATATAAACTATTAAAGAGAAATAAACAAGAATTGACGGTGCTCTCTCTGTAACTAGCACAAAGAAACAAAAGAATCACACAGACGTGGCAACTCAAAGACACGCCGTGCCTGTGTATACAAGTCAGTATAAAGTTAGGAATAGAGTTGAATAGTTGTTTAGACCGAAAGGATTTCACTTTGATTTTGGCTTACCTATATTTTGAGACGAGAAAAAGGCAAAAGAAACAAGAATCAGAAAACTTTCACTACGCGTTTCAAGGTGAGTCGAAATATTTATATTTCTGGAACGCAATAACTACTCGACGAGTTTGTCAGTTCATAAGTGAAATGTATTTAAGAGATGTATTTCTTCTGCTACCTGTTTGCTGGTAGCCTAAGGGGCTATTCCAGCTACGCGATGGCTAGTATGTGAGCTCACGGGTCTAATGTTAGAGAGTTTGCTAACATTGGCCCAAAATAATTCGTAGAATCTATCATCGGATCGGAATCGGGACCCACTGAGCAGATCCGATGAGAAACTCAGTGGGATGATAGAACGTGTTGAACTGTATTGTTGTGTTGGCTAATCGTGGAATTATTCGAAGAGATTGATGTAACCCTCAGGATAGAGCATCAGCTCCGGTTCCTGTCAAAGCGGTTGCATTTAAACCGTTAGACCTAAAAATAGCTTTCAACCGGATGAATATTGCATCGGATTGGAATCTTGGTAGGTATTTTGTTAGCTTTATATAATAACTAGCTGTACCCGTTCGCTTCACTGGGCATTTAAAATTAACATTATTATTTCTCACCCCCACAAATATTCTCATCAATAACCCCTCTGCAACTGGTGTAGGGAGTCCAACTCTCATATAAATATTAGCCTATCCATTAAGTAAACGTATTTTCTACATGGATACCAAGTTTCAAGTCAATCGGATGCATGGTTCAGTAGTTATATCGGGACATCCGTAAAAACCACTGTAGAGTTATACATATATTAGTATAGATAACAAACGCACTGGAGTGATAGTTATAAAAAAAAAAGCGACAATATTTGCTAATTCTACTTTCTTCATCTCCAGTAATACCTAATTATTTAAATCTGATGTGTGATCTATTTGTGTGGTATAAAGATAAAGTAATAATACTATACTATAATATGCTTCCTTCATTTTGTCTTTAATTCGTTCTAAATATTAACAAAAGAAACCGTGTATTTCCAACCGTAGTACAAGGCGTATCTTAATTGGCTTTCCCATAAAAGGCGTTGTAATAAAGCAAAAGGCAATAAAGCACGGTGATTCAACCTTGTCCCTTCGAGGGAGGTATACTTACGGACCTACTACGGCTTGTGTATCTTTCATTACTAACTAGCTTAGACGATTGAAGCAAGTAAACACAAACGTATTTGTTGCAATGCTAGGGATTCCCCAGCGTTAAAAAAAAAGGGGGTTTACCTCACATTTATTTATTTATTTATGCGTATATAATTTTTATCCTATTTGTTGTTTTACGATCTCGTGGTTCAAGAATAACAGAGCAAGACAATTAAAATGACAAAATGTTTAAATTATAATATAAACTTTTAATTTAATAATAAATATGACGGAATTTCTCAGTCCCTGATGGCCTGATAAATTAGAAGCAACACTCAAAATATACGAAACCTAATAAAGCTTAGTAACTCATGAACCGACAACACGTTTGGTTATTAATCTAAAATCAAATGAGGATGCTCCGATACGTCCTCGATCTCCAGAATTCCCAATTGCCGGGAATAATTGAGGTTGCTCAATCAAACTTTATTGTGGGTGCGATACTTGAGAGAATGGCTGATAGCATTGACGCAGCGGAGTAGTGGAGGTATTGTAACGCATGTGTTCAAGTGTTTGGAAATTATTGTATAATAGATGGTGTAAGCGTGTGGCACAAATATTGAGTTGAGAATTAAGTGTAGTTTCCGGGAGCTATGAATAAGAAATGAGTTCGTGAAAGCCTTTAGTATGTGTTTAATTATTAACGCAAAAGTTTCAATTCACACAATTTGATGTTGATCTATATAAAATTTTTGAAGATTTCTAATACAAAATACTTCAAAACAAGCGTCATCTGAGATTATCTGTCACTATAAAAATTTATTTCCAGTTTGCCAAACTAAAAGGTAGATGATTTTAAAAATAATGTGTCCTAAAACAATTCGTATATTTCATAAGCGGTATCATCGCAATACGCTGTTTAAAAATCGAATTAATATCGTAAACAGTATACGAACACCAGACAAATAAATCAGCCGGGAGTTATCGTAAATAACATTCAAAATATATTTGTGTAAATCCTACCAATCTCATTACCGCCTCTAATGCGACGGTCGAGCGTGAAATCGGTTCAATGTCCGCCATTACTGGGCGTAACTCTTATTTACAACTAAATCAAATTTCGAATTACTTCGATGGTATCGGGTTATTTTTTTTTTATAAATCTTTTTACGTGTTTAATCTATCTGCAAAATACATTGGGTTATTCAAGAAAAGAGCATATTCTTACCTGAAGGGTAGGCAACGCACTGGCGTAAACGCTGGTGACCGTGGGCGGCGGTGAATCACTTACCATCAGGTGACCCGTCTTGCTAGTTTGCCTCTCGTTGTTATAAAAAAAAAAAAATACAATTTCTGCACTGAACTTTAACGGTTTCTAGTTTCGCCTTTATTTCTTTCGTAGGTTTTAATCAATTACCTTTATCTAGATCAACACTAATGGTTTATTGTTTGCTTTTAATAATGTGTACGTGACTTTTGCCACGTCGTGCAATATCAGAAGTCTCATGAACTTAAATGTCAGGAGTGATTTTTAGAAAAACTGTATTTCCTTCTTTTATGGCTTAGATTGGTGAATGACCTAACGGTAAGCGTGGTATGTACATGTGATGCGTAGAGAGAAGATGCACGTGACTAGGAGATGTATAGAAATAATAGTATAAGTTAGAGGGGGAAGAGATCGATGGAGTGTGTGAATGACGATATGAGAGCGAGAGGAGTGAGTGTTGAGATGCCGGCTGATAGAAGAAAAAGGAATAGAAAAATTTGCTGTGCCGACCCCACCTAGCGGGACAAGGTAGAGACAAAGAAGATTGGTGAATGACCTAAAGTTATTCCTTTATTTTATTGTACTGTAGGTAGACGAGCGCTCAGCTCACCTGATGATAAGTAGTCACGGTGACTAGTAAAGCCAGGGGAGGACTCCAGTCCCTGCGTGCTGTGGGAGACTTCAAACCACGTTTTAAGAAAGTCATGTCATAAGACTCGAGAAACACAATGGATGGGAGTACGTGGTAGAAAAGTTTCCGGTCATCGTTCTCGTCGAACCCGTCGTTCGCGACGAAGGGTTCGGCGAGTGAATTAGCCCACAGACACAGCCCACTGAGTTTCTCACCGGATCTTCTCAGTGGGTCGCGTTTCCGATCTGGTGGTAGATTCTACGAAGCACGGCTCTTGCTAGGGTTCGTGTTAGCACCATCATCAGGTTTGAGCCCCGTGAGCTCACCTACTAACGCGGTGACGCTGACATGGTATCTCTAGACCAGCTTAGGTGGGATAAAAAAGTTTTTATTTTTAATTTTTATTCCTCTTGTAGGCAGACGAGCATACTGCCCACCTTTTGGTGAGTGGTTGTCGTCTCGTTGGACGTCAGGGGCACAGCCAAGTCGTTGCCTACCGTTAAGTAACTCCTATCCAAAATAAGCGATCTCTGGAAACACACTGCGTGATGAACTCTGCTTTGATGGCGGTCTGTCCGATAGAAAAAAGGAGATGAAGCGATCATGTCGAAAAAGCACTCAGTCCATTTAGTGTTATAACGTACGAAACCTTGAAAGACACTATAGAATTAATAAAGTACAAAACGCTTTATACTCTTGATAATATATAAAAAGATAAAAATTCCATCTGTAAACGTGACAACATTTTAACGTGTCCTCATTTCAGTTTCAAACTTAATAATTCCGTGAACAGTTTTAATAAAATACCGTGATGTCACGCCGAGTAATACGAAAAATCTAATTACGTTTTATGTGTATTCGAATTGGTGACGTATTGCGTCTACATAAAAGTATGAACTATATACATGTATGTATATGAATATTGGTTTGGCACTGCAGATAAATTAAAGGCGAATACTTATTTCTTGATTAAATTGAATGTATTTTAATTGTCGTTAATTATCTTTTACTCAGTGACAAATTCAGGATCGTGATGTAAAATGATTCATTCAGTAAGAGAGGAACTCTGTCGAAAACCCGCTGTATCATGTCTCAGTGAATGTGGCTGTTTGCTTCCGTCATTCCGGTATATTGTGAGGATACTGGCGGTCTTATCCATCCGGTATGCATCGACAGGTGGTAGGACAGAGAAATGAACACGGGAGTCGCATTTGAGCGACAAGGATGGGTAGCTACAGTAATAACCTTTACACGCAAAATATCCTACTTGTCTATAGATGTGAAAGATAGATGTTTGCTACTCTTTCGCGCAAAAAGTACTGGATGAATTTTGACGTAACTTTAGAATTTAATTAGTTAAGGCATCCGTTTTTTTTTATTAATGAAGGAATTACTGGTAGTCCGGAGGTGTTTCCACCAGGACATTTGATCGAGCAAAACAGATTTGCTAACAGCTGCCCGGAGGAGACCTAACAATTCAAGGGCAGCTGCTTCGCGAATGAAGGCATCAGTATATCTTATGAAATGATACTAATTTGGTATGCATGTATATGGCTTTTTCAAGTTTTATTTTTAAGCTATTGCATACTTTTTCCCGTGACGACCGGATCAAGGAATTCTATAACGAAAATAAAACCTAACACCCCGCTCCGCCTACTATGTAGCTCACGTTCAACACATTCACACGTCGCGCTTGTGTAATGTTTGTGAATAAGCGCGCGGCGTTACGTCGCACTGCATGCGCATCATGAAAAGTCTGCCCGTCTCTCTCTCGCGCGGACTAGCTTATAAGTGTGAAGGGGACAGTTATTGTTTTGCTTTTGTTAATGTTTATAAATAAATATAGCGTGGACTTATTTTATTATTATTGTTTTAATATTAAATTATTATTGTCTATGATTGCATAAGTGGATAAAAAATGTTATCCAATAGCTTTACCGCGGCAGTCCCCGAGTGCCACACGTGTGGTATTTTATTTTATATATAATAAACGACCGTTGAAGTGGATGTAGCGTGACTGATTTTTATTGATCTATAACAATGTAATATATTCTATTTACGAACGGCGTTGATAATCTGTACTCATTGTAATTTTTAAAAGGATATATCACATATGAACGACCTCTTATTCCATTTCAGTAGACAATTACATCGCATGAAATATTTTACAAGAATATTTGGAATAACGGAGTTTCTGTACACGAAAACACGAGAGTTTTAAGTTTTCTCGAAAGTGTACTTCTTCTTTTCTATTTGCAAGCAACAAACGATTTTAATCCCAGAAGATAAAGGCCGTTTTCGTTTGTGGAAAGACAGGTTTCCGCTGAATGCGACAATGGAATTGGTAACAAACGAAACGCGTTAGCTTTTCTTGGATTTTCTCGAATATGTTTTTTTACTATTTTCTCACTTAAGTCTGTGAGTTAAAGTTTATTTTTCTGAAACTGATAATTAGAGGGTATTTTCATTTTGCACCAGCAATACGCATCGTTCAGTTAAAATGTGAAGTTTAAAAGAAGAAGTTTAAAACTTTATTGCTGTCGTTAATTCGAGTTAAATCTGAGTTTTGGTTAAAATATGTATAATGTAGAGTCCAATTTACCGTATACAATAATAAATAGTGCTCGTAAAGTAACACCATTGTAGATATCTTTTGTCTAGTTTGTGCGGAAATAGATGTTCGTAGATTTTTTCTTTTTTTTTCGTAGATAGGTGAATGAGTACACAGACCACATGGTGTTCAGTGGTTAGCGGAGTTCTTAGCGTAAATGGCGTTATCCAATTATAATTTTGATTAATATGAGTGCTGAGTCTATAGTACAACGGTTGCTTTGTTCTTCAAATCTGAACGCATTTGGTACTGCGTCTATGTTTCTGTAAATAGACTATTATACATATCCAATACCATCCAATATATCCAATATATATAAGTATATGATTGGTAAGTATTAAGACTCAGACATCAGGAATGTAACCGAGGTATTGCACATAGGAATTTATTACTATTAAATAATCACTGACCGTAAGCCGGTAATTAAAACTGAACTATAAAAATGGAGAATGAACTAATTAAATGACAATCACGAATGATAACGTTCACATAGGGTAGTACTAGCTGTCACGGACAGGTTTCCGTGCACCTACCGCAATAGGGACAGTACTAATTGTCAAAAACAACGCTCCACATCCAATACTGTGCAGTACTTATTGTCGAAAGGCAGTGGTTCGTACACCAAGACGCATCAAGACAAGACAAGAGAGGTCGTCGTACCCCCTTTCGGGGGCACGGAACGAAGCCACACAGGGCAGGGGTGATGTAGGTGCAAGACGAGATCGAATGGGGGGTGCTGTCCGCAGCGTGCACGGCTGCACAACATCGACAAAAATATATACATATATATAATACGATGGGCTTGGTTGTTGGGCGGAGTGATGCCCGCGGAGGAGTCACCCCGGCGCCGGCTGCTGTCCTCTGCTTCTTATTTTTTTTTTTTTCCTAAGTACTAACTATAGGCTAACTACAACTACAACTAACTAATACTAACTATTAACTACTAACTATTTACAATATCTCCAAGACGCATCCGCTCAAATGCGTCCAGACAACTCAGACGTCCAGTCAACAGCCCAGACAGACTCCGCGCAACGGATTATAAAGAACTAATTCCCCACCCGACGATACCGCAATCGTGCTGCCATCTCTCGGGAGTTGTGCTGTGTTTCGTTTAGCCACTAAATTAATGACCGTCTCCGACGTATTATATATACGGAACATACGAAAAGAGTGTGGAACGGAGCGTTAAGATGTGAGTGACAGAAACAGTAAGAAAGAGAAAAGAGAATGATAGACAAAGCAAGATGGCTAAGACGAATGAGTGAGCAAGGCGAAAAAAAAGTGTCCGTAAATTTTTAATTATAATAACAGAGAAGATTTTGGAAAATCTATATATTAATACGTGAAGGAAAAACTTTGTATCCCTTTTTACGAAAATTGCGCGGACGGAGGAGTATGAAATTTTGCACACTTATAGAGAATATAGAGAAGAAGTGCACAATGCTAATATTTTTTTTAAATAATGCATAAAAGATACATTAAATCAATAAAAAAAACATTACACACACTACTTACCATGTATTTGACGCACACACACATGCATACTATTTATTGCCAAACTTTTGTTCTTGGCGTCTGTTGTCAAATTGAGAATAGATTAAAAATATTGTTTGTCTTTGTAAACATTTTTTATAGTGGCGAAATTTGTAATTATAGAAGTATAAAATACAATCATAATAGTGTACAAACTTACAATTCCAATTAATTATAGTCGAATTTCGACTACTGCGGGACCTATAGTAACAATAAAAGTGCAACAGTGGAATAGATTTAATTTATGTGCTACGATCCAAATCCCAAATCGACTATTACGTTTCATTTCACATAATAAAAGTCATCAAAAAGACATTTATGAAGTCGTCGTGTCCTAAAGGATAAGGCGTCCGGTGCATTCGTATGTAGCGATGCACCGGTGTTCGAATCCCGCAAGCGGGTACCAATTTTTCTAATGAAATACGTACTTGACAAATATTCACGATTGACTTCCACGGTGAAGGAATAACATCGTGTAATAAAAATCAAACCCGCAAAATTATAATTTGCGTAATCACTGGTGGTAGGACCTCTTGTGAGTCCACACGGATAGGTACCACCACCCCGCCTATTTTCTGCCGTGAAGCAGTAATGCGTTTCGGTTTGAAGGGTGGGGTAGTCGTTGTAACTATACTGAGACCTTAGAACTTATATCTCATGGTGGGTGGCTCATTTACATTGTAGATGTCTATGGTCTCCAGTAACCACTTAACACCAGGTGGACTGTGAGCTCGCCCACCCATCTAAGCAATTAAAAAAAATTTGAACGAATGAATAGTATCTTCATTTCCCGACCCTAAAATCATAAAAATTGTTTTATTTAAGATAAATAACAATTAATTTTTTTTGCAATTAACAATGGTATAACTTATATATGTTTATATTTAAACATAAATAAGTATGTTTATCAGTCCCTGGTACCCATAATATAGGGAATTCTAAATTGAAGTCGGATGACCGTGCGTGATTTGTTCGCAGGTGTTATTATTAGATATATTAATATTACCCCGTAATCTGAATCCAGCAAACGAGATTAAGGAAATTGATGGTATATCTAAAACATGATCACCACACGGAAAGGCTTTGCAATAACATTCGTAAAGGCAGACACGTACTAGGAAGCTTATTTGGGGAGAACAATTTCTCGGTTTTCGCGCGATCACAAATTCTTAATTTCGTTGCTTTGCTAAAATTGCTATACAAATCAATTTTGCTTAGAATAAAATTAGCAGACACAAAAAAATCTGAATATCTTCTAAGGATTTTCTTAGATTTCTTTAATACTTTTACCTATATAGGTATTCTCCGCCTCGTGCCGCTTTATCACTGCAGAGGGTCGTGACCAACAATTTTTTTTATGGGCGTATAGGCAGGCAAGCATACGGCCCACCTGATGGTGAGTGGTTACCGTCGCTCATGGACGTAAGCTATGCCAGGGGCAGAGCCAAGCCGCTGCCTGCCATTTAATACTCTCTGCGAGTCTCGTTTGAATAAGGACATGTCATAGCGCTCGGGAAACACCGTGGAGGGGAGCTCATTCCAAACCCGGGTGGTACGTGGCAAAAAATATCTCTGGAAAGCGCACGGTGGATGATCGCAGTGGCTCCAGGTAATATGGATGAGCTCTACTCCGGTGGCGGACAGTGCGATGGTTAAAACGAGACGATGGTATCATCTCAAATTGGTGGTAGGACCTCTTGTGAGTCTATGCGGGTAGGTACCACTGCCCTGCCTATTTCTGCCGTGAAGCAGTAATGCGTTTCGGCTTGAAGGGTGGGGCAGCCGTTGTAACTATAGTTGAGGCCTTAGAATTTATATCTCAAGATGTGTGGTGCATTTACGTTGTAGATGTCTACGGGCTCTAGTAACCACTGAACACCAGGTGGGCTGTGAGCTCGTCCACCCATCTAAGCAATAAAAAAAAGCGATTCCTCAGAGCACTGTTTTTTGTCGTGTCACATAGGTGATAAGTTTTTTGTCGCTGCAGTTAAAAAAAAGAACCATGGTTGGATCACACCGTATTCTAACTAACCATTAAGCGTCGATTTGGTAAATTTTAAATTATTAGAGATTGCTCAAAAATTTGTGAGTAATTTTTTATCTTTAAATTACCAAATTCTCAATGTGGCCCGATTCTCGTAGTAACGTCTATGAGCACTGGGAACCATTTAATGTCGTGCTGCTAATCTCCTTATTTACAAAAAAATACCATTAAAATCAACGATACTGCCAATTCTATTTACTTGTGAACATAGTGAAGTGAAAAGTACATAATTTTCACAAATAATTCTTGGACCTTTAGACCTTTTCTTCATCATCCACTGTTTCTCTGAAACATGATTCCCACTTTAAAACATAAATATGATATCGGAAAGTTGTTGTAATTTGATGACTAGTCTTGATTGTTTTTCACATTGTTTTGTATGATATTCCGTCTCACGTCTTTTTATTTATTTATTTTTATTGCTTAGATGGGTGGATGAGCTCACAGCCCACCTGATTCAGCTTGATATTCACTACCTTCTCAAGAATGGTATCTTGATACAATTGTGCCGATGTTTTGATACCTTTTTCACAAAAGTATGGCTTAGTCACTCCTTCATAGCTAATACCCCACCAAACCATCACTGAAGTCGGATAGTGCCCACGTTGCACTCTGTCGACTAATTGGGAAGCTTCTTTAGAGCTTTGAGTTGTTAAATGTTGCTCAATTGTAAAAAAATTCTCATCCGTAAACAAAATTTTTTTATGACCTCCCTTTGCGTACCGCTTCAGTAGTTGTTTCGATTTTACCACCCTATTCTCTTTTAAATTATCAGTTAAGAAATGACCAGTACGTCTCTTATAGGCTGCAAGTCCTAAGTTATCTTTTAAAATACGCGACATGGTTCTAGGTGCTATCTTCATCTCCCGAGATAAAATCTTTTGCTTTCGGACAGGATTTCTTCGAATTCTTTCCCTTGCTGCTTTGACCACCTTTTTCGTACGAACACTACGTGGACGGCCAGATCTTTTTCTGTCACAAACAGAGAAGGTCTCATTGCACCTATTAATAGCCCGGTACACAAACATTTTATTAATACCAAACGTATGGAGAGTTTTAAAAATTGCATTTGGCTCCATACCTACTTTATGTAATGCAATCACAGCGATTCGGTTTTCTTTATCACCCCACTCCATTTTAATATCGCAAAATATTATACAATGTATTGGCGCCAAAATGAGAAAACTTAATGAGCAATCATATAAAAATGACAGATTCCAAATTCAAATGTAGTATTTTGTTTATTTTTAATTGTAACAGTATTTTTGGACAGACTAAGTATCTATATGATATATAAATAAATCGTTGAAGGTTTTTTTTATTGCTTATATGCGTGGACGAGCTCAAGGCCAACCTGGTATTAAGTTATTATTGGAGTCCATATACATCAACAACGTAACTACCGCCACCATCGTCTCAGTTTTATAGTTCGGCTGCCCCATCTTTAAAACCTCAACGCAATACTAATCACCTGAGAACATCTGTTAAGAATGTATTTCATTGGAAAAATTGGTACATGCTTACGGGATTCGAACACTGTCGCATCGCTCGATACGAATGCACCGGCCCTTTTAATCTTTAGGCTACGATGACTTCCCACTAGCTAATTTATTGCAGAGACTGATCTTACGTGGAATAGTGAACTATCTATTGCGATAATATCTAGGTTGTCGGGTGAGATACATGAGTGTCTGACGATTTGGATTTATTGCTTGATCTCCCACTGCCCCCTTTACTTTCCCAGTAGATAATGCATGTTCCTATCATAGGCAGCATTTGTTCCGATGTGAAAATAAACTGGGCTAATGTGTATCTTGACTTCACTAATATACTATCTATTAGCGGTAGGCCGAATGAGATCGCTGTAAACACTAAGACCACTTTTTGTGCTCACTATGACTTAGTTTGGAATAACGAATAAATAGAACAGTAAATGTAAAAACATGTTCTTCTTCTTAGTCGTACACTTCTGGTGGAGTGGTCGTGGTTATGTATCACCCCTTTGGTTGGGTGCGGCTTTTGCGAGGTTTCTCCATTTCTCTCTATTTGTGGAGGTAAGTGTACATTCGATAAGGGAACACTTCGTAGATGTTTTTATAAAGTCTGTCCGTCTTGTAGGTGGTCGACCGTGAGAAGGCTGACCTTTTATTCTTCCTTGAACCATGAATCTTTCCAACGAGCTTTCGTTAGGGCTGACATGTCCAAACGTCTTAAGGATTCGCACTAGCGGAATCGACAAAAGTCTTTGTTTGATTTGGAGCTCTTTTAGGATGGAAACATTAGTCTAGTTAGCGGTCCATTGTATCCTCAGCAAGCGCATCTCAAAATCCAAAATCCAATCGAAAAATCAGATAATCTTCCCCTAATATATCTGGATGCGGGAGGAAGTAGCATTGATCTAAATACGCGCACGTTCTTGGAAAATCATTCGACGAACGCTATTCAAGTTTTGAGGGATAATCTCTCGATTCGCGGGTACCGAGCCGGCAAATATTTGTGAACATTAAATGTTTACATGCGTAGTCTTCGTAAAGTTCAGTATAATGATATTATACAACGGAATTTAAAATCTGTTGTCACTTATACGAAGATTTTTGTTTGCTTGTTTCTTTTCATTGTATTAGTATATAATATTTATTGTACCGGTTTTTAAGTGCTCGACGGCAGTGGAAATTTCGGGAGAATCAAACCCAGAAAAATATAATTTGCGTAGTTTTTACACAATCACAGACATAGACCTCAAATCTGAAGATGGGTGGCTGCATCTTCGTTGTGATGTATAACTAGTCAGGTCATAAGTATTGTCACACAGTAAAAACTTTTCTTTTAGAATGCTGGCCACAAAAAAGTTTATTGAATTCGAATTTCGAATTGTTCATGAAAATAAAAATGTATACTTTTAGAATTTTAGCGAATTCAAAGAAATCCCAAACGTAAGCAGAAACTGTTGGCCCTTCAGATGGGGTTAAGCAGAACCACGGTGAAAAGGGTGTTAAATGAAGACTTTAGGGCTTCGGGCATATCGAAGAAAAACAGGACATCGTTTGAATGCTCGTCTAATGGACCTGAGACTGAAGAGATGCCGCGCTTTGTTGAAGCGGTACGCGGGAAAAAAATATCGGGAAATTCTTTTTTCGGATGAAAAAATTTTTACCGTAGAAGAGAGCTACAACAAACAAAATGATAAGGTGTACGCACACAGTAGTGAAGAAGCGAGCAACCGTATTCCGCGTGTCCAACGAGGTCATTTTCCATCCTCGCTCATGGTATGGTTGAGAGTTTCTTATTGGGGCTTAACAGAGGTACATTTTTGTGAGAAAGGTGTAAAAACGAATGCAGTTGTGTATCAAAACACAGTCCTGACGAACCTTGTGGAACCTGTTTCTCATACCATGCTCAATAACAGGCACTGGGTATTCCAACAAGATTCGGCGCCAGCTCATAGAGCGAAGAGCACACAAGACTGGTTGGCGGCGCGTGAAATCGACTTCATCCGGCACGAAGACTGGCCCTCCTCCAGTCCAGATTTGAATCCGTTAGATTACAAGATATGGCAACACTTGGAGGAAAAGGCGTGCTCAAAGCCTCATCCCAATTTGGAGTCACTCAAGACATCCTTGATTAAGGCAGCCGCCGATATTGACATGGACCTCGTTCGTGCTGCGATAGACGACTGGCCGCGCAGACTGAAGGCCTGTATTCAAAATCACGGAGGTCATTTTGAATAAACTTTAGTGTCATAAGAATCTATGTTTTGCTAAGTTCATTTTGGTATATGAATGGTTACATAATGAATAAACTTGTTTCAATTATTTTACATTAAACATGTGACAGAATTTATGACCTAGTCAAGGTAGCCACTTAAAACCAGATAATCCATAATGACGCATATTTATTATTTTTGCGGGTTTTATTTTTATTACGCATTCATTGCCGAGTTTTTCATGTGCGTTGGATATGTATTTATTTCGAACAATTGGTATATGTCTATAGGATCACAACTCTGGCATAGTCGTCGGACATCACTTAAGTTGATCCCTCGCTTGCGAAGAAAGGCTCGACAAGTAAATTAACCCACAGACACAACCCACTGAGTTTCTCGCCGGATCTTCTCAGTGGGTCGCGTTTGCGATCCGGTAGTAGATTCTGTGAAGCGCTGCTCTTGCTAGGGTTAGTGTTGGCAACGTCGTCAGGTTTGAGCCCCGTGAGCTCACCTACTAATTCGGTGAATCTAGAATAACCCCTCGAGGCTACTAGAATAGGTAGGAAGAAAAAACTCTTCCATACTTCGAACGTGACTTGGCCAACAAAATCTAGAAAGACTATTGCGCCGCAAGCATTCTCGGTATACAGAATACGCTTAAGATATGCTTGGGCAGAGCTGTGTGTAAGAGGTAATAGCTTAGTAGTTTGCTAGCATCGGGAAGTTAGCGGTGATAGTGAAGCTTTTGTGGTTTTACTTCCGGGAAACGAAGGTATTGCTTAAATAGGTCAACGCATTACTTAGCGCTTATCGGTTGCCGGACCCATGCACATCACGCTTGGCGTTATAGGTTATCTTTGATTTGAAAAAGTTGAATTCATTTGTAGTCACTAATCGTTTTACCAAACAAAACTGACAAATGAAATGAAAAAAAATGAAATTATACTTTAAAATATTCAAAAAGTCATAGTAAATATGACAGGGCGAAGTTTTGTATTAAAAAAAAATCGTTGGAAAATTCAAGTTAATAGAAAAAAGTTAAGTAGTTATACTTTAGTATACATTCAAAAAGTCGTAGCATAATTATATGAAAATGCCGATTATTATTTAAAAAACAAATCCGTGATACATTGAAGTGGTCGTCTATTCTAGTTTAAATGTGTGTCAGGTAGAACGAACGCAAATATTATGGAATACAACATGAGAATTGACGAAGGCATAATTTCATTACTAAATGTGTGATGTACAGTTGATGAGAAAATTAAAAGTCACTAGAATAAGTTAAATCGCGAAAGTGGAGGCACTTTTCTCTTCAGCAGTACACAAATAAATGGAATAGTGTGGACACGAAACATATCAATATATTTCAGTCGCAATGTCAAATTAGTTCCTTTTAAATACTGAAATTTCAAATGACTGCAAAACAAATATTTTGCTTTTATACTACGATCGTATGTATGATGTTTTTGGAAATGTCTTTCTTGGCATTCTTAGTTTGATGGCTGTCGGATTAAAACATGATTATTGATAATGGACATATTTTAATAGGATGGCTTCGATTATAGACTATAAATTCGTTATCATAAGGTACACTATTGATATTGTGATACACTAATGTTTATAATTATGTAGGTACATTATTATTGACATAGATTGTAATTGCCCTATAACAAGATTGATTGGTGACTGAAATAGGGCTGTCACTGCTAATTGAAATAAAATATGAAAGCGTTATTATTTGCGTAATCACTGGCGGCATGGCAACTTATGTGCCTGTACGGGTATGTGGGACAATTCCACCTATTTCTGCCGCCAATCAATAATGCATTCCCGCTTGATGGTTGGGGCAGTCGTTGTACTGTGAAAGCTGAGAACTCATGTCTTAAGGTGGGTGGCGACAATTTGCGTTCTTCATAGTCAAGGATGCCGATAACCCCTTAACACTAAATGGGCTGTAAGCTTGTTCACTCGGCTCAGTAACAAAAAAAATCATATAAATTTTTTTTAATCAATAAAACTTTTCTAAATGACTGTACATCGCCATTACTAAATTAACCTGGGACTTTTACAAATATTGTCCACATTGTGCCGCAGTGCGTGTCCCGTACTTATCAGCAATATATATTAGAGTTACAAAACTATTCTGTAAATACAAAACAACCTTTCAATTTTTACTCAAATTTCAATAAATACTCTATTGACAAGCTTACGCAAACAATAAAATTTAAATAAAAATGTTTGTTGCGGTACTAAAATACGAAATGTTGAGCGCATTGAGTTTCTCGCCGGATCTTCTCAGTGGGTCGCGTTTCCGATCCGGTGGTAGATTCTGCGAGACACTGCTCTTGCTAGGACCAGTATTATTAGCACCTCCGGTTTGAGCTCTAAGAACTCACACACGCTAGGGTAACGTTGATATAGCCTCTGAAGGCTTCAGCATAGGGAAGATAAAAAAAAACTAAATTAAATAGTGTTCACAACATAGTTTTAACTTAGGCATATTTTAATTTGTAATTTAAAAAATCGAACGTGTGAAAATTCGGTTTGTTCACGGCGGCAGGTATCTTTTGTGCAGTCTGTACTCGGCCTAAGCTTGCGCACATCGTTCGCTCAGCGCCGTAGCAGCAGTGCCGCGTAGACCTCACGACGGATGCTACGTCCGACTGGCTACGTACCGCGTTCGTATTCTTACCGCAATGCTTGTACAGACGAATCTATACTTCAGTGCAGTGTTCTAAATTCGAATAAAAGTTTTATTTATTTATTTATTTTGTTTCTGGCATCGTGTGTTGTGAACGAACTTTTTTTCTAGTAATTTTTTTTTGTCTTTCGCAAAAATTTACTCCGAAGTTCAGGTTTGTGGACAGTTTTATTAAATCACTCACTAGTTTTGAATTCTTTCATATTACTTATTTAAGAAATTTATGACTTAATATAAATTATTTTAGTCATATTATTTCAGTTTTCAAAGAGTTTTCATTGTTTTGCTATTATATAAACTGTTTATTCACTAATATGGTTTAGTAATCCTTTTACGTATAATTTAGTAAATATTTTCGACACGATTAGTACGTAGAGTATGCAGCTGAAAAATAATAAAAGTAGGTCAATTAAGTAACGGTCTCATTACTGAAACATCCGCTTAATCGGATTTCAATTCGGTACAAGTTTAAGTCCACGAACAATTTTTTTTTCATTTTCAATTTTCCAATTTCGCTATTTTTTTTCCTTCATGAGCTGATATCCTTGAGAGGCTATTTCAGCGGAACCTTAAGTAGTAGGTGAGCTCACGGGGTTCAAACTTGACGACGTCGCTAGCACGAACCCTAGCAAGAACCGTGCTTCGCAGAATCTACCACCGGATCGGAAACGCGACCCACTGAGAAGATCCGACTAGAAACTCAGTGGGCTGAGGGTTAATTTCGCATAAATCCTTAGAGACTTCAACTCGACTCTACGAATTTTAAAGGCATTTTTATTGCGAAAGCTAAAAGGTCCAGTCACTTTACAAAGGAATGATAATATGAAATATTAATTTCGTTTTGTAAGGTGAAGCTCGGCTTTCATGAAATTGGAAAATCATTTATTTTTTTCTTTCGCGTCCGTAAAATTGGCTTTGCCTCCGTATATTAAAGGTTCTCCGAGTTTCATTTACGATTTTATTGTATTTTCTCTTCTGGTTACGTACGACTCCAGAATTGGTTCCTGTGAAAAGTTTTTATTGAAATCGACAGTACTTGAGATATATATTACTGCTAGGGTAGATTACACCATTCGCTTGTATCTAGCGCGAGCCAGATATGCCTTTCGGTTAGAAGGGTCGGTGGAATCTTAATTGTATTGTATAACAGGGTAGATAACAGGTTATAAAATACAATACTTTTTAGATTTCGACCTGATCGTTTTTTTTTATATTGGTGCTATGCGTGGACGAGCTCACCATCCACCTGGTCTTTAGTGGTTACTGGAGCCCATAGACATCCACAACGTAAATGCGCCACCCACCTTGAGATATAAGCTGTAAGATCTCAAGTATAGTTACAACGGCTGCCCCACCCTTCAAACCGAAACGCATTACTGCTTCACGGCAGAAATAGGTGGTGTGTTGGTACCTACCCGTGCGGGCTCGCAAGAGGTCCTACCACCAGTAATTACGCAAATTATATTTTGTGCGGGTTGGATTTTTATTACACAATGTTACTCTTTCATCGTGGATATTATTCGTGAATATATCGCTTCTTTGCTACAATAGTGTGTTATCATGAAAATTCCATTGAATAGATTTGTTTCTTTTTAATATTGCGTCGTAGAGCCGTTATAAGTCTGTTCGTAGGTACGTTCCGATAGACGTTTGCTTACTTCAAATTCGAGATTCGGTCAGTATGAGACTAGGTGGATATTAACATTTCAGCTTGTAATTCGATTTTATTCATTGGCGTAACTAAAGCTGATAGTTGGAGATTTGAACAATCACAGATTTGTGTGTTCGGTGGATTTTATGCCATATGATTAGATGCTCTCAGAGTAATCGAAGACAGGAAGAGTGGCACAGTTGGCACAAGCTTGTAAGGTCAAAGTCATGGATGGAGGTCACACTCAGATACGAAGAGCACGATCGGAGGAGCAGTTCAGATCAGTAGGCAGCGGCTTGGCCCGTTAGGCAGCTTTTTGACTCTGCCCCTAACACTGCTGGAGTCCATGGGCGACGGTAACCACTCACCATCAGGTGGGCCGTATGCTCGTCTGCCGACAAGGGCAATAAAAAAAGAAAAAGAAAAGATCGTCGTATTTTCGAAGGTTTCTATAGCGGTTCTATTTCCAAAAACTAATAAGGTTTTCTATAGATGTACATATATTATTTTCTATATATTGTCATCTTTAAATAAAATGGCGAAATGAGATATGAATGTTTTTTGATGCTCATCAACTGTGAGCTGAAATATATTTGATACAATGTGTAACAGGGATTAAAATTTTCACCTAAAGTAGTTTTCACTCCGTACACCTCATTAATGCCGTGAGCCGTTTTTGTGGGATTTCTACCGCAGCGGATCTCGTGCTATGTAATTGTATTTTTATCGTGTCCATATCGACGAAAAAGATTAAAATGTAGTGAATATAAAACACTAATCAATAAACAAATAATTACATTTGACAATAGAATTTTATAATTGTACAATAAGATTAATTTCAATTTAATTTTTTTAGCCAGCCACACATAAATTACCTTTAGTAAAACGGTCAGTACTCTAAAATCCCAACTTCATAGGTATTTTTTTTTTTAATTGAGTATGAATCTTATTTTTTATTATTGAGGCGTCACTAAGCTTAGAGAAAGTTTACTCCACGCCAATAGTGAGATGGCTGTCCCAGACTTCTGAGGAATGCATCAACTTTTTTTTCCATCCTAAGCTGATAGCCTTAAGAGGCTATTTCAGCGTAACTTTAAGTAGTGGGTGAGCTCACGGGGCTCAAACTGAAGTGATTCTAGCACTGACCCTAGCAAGAGTAGTGTTTCGCAGAATCTGCCACCGGATCGGAAACACGACCCACTGAGAAGATCCGGCGAGAAACTCAGTGGGCTATGCATCAACATGAAATTGTCTTTGTTTGTGTTACGACGGTGACAATTTTCAATAGTTTTTTGTTACCATTGACAACTGCCATCGAAAACGACTACGGCTGTACATGGAGCCATCTGAGGCAATTTTGTAGAGCACTCTCTATGAAACAGTAAAAAGTACCCAGAATTCTATCATACGACTAAGTAGCAGTGGTGGAATGGGGAATAGAGTATGTTTTATTGTACACCAAAATAAACATAAGTGCAAAGCATGAAAAATAAAAGTACAATGGGTGGTCTTATCGGTAACAGCGATCTCTTTCAGACAATCATCAGATTAACAAGAACCATTACACGAATTAAATTAACAGCGGTTGAACAAAAATTTATATATATATATATATTATATATGAACAATATAATGATAATATTACTTTACATATAGAAATATAGTTAAAGGTAGAACAACGTCATTTTCATTCAGGTTTAGTTATACGACTGATTAAACATATTTGTTTCTTATTGGCAAGTGAAACAGCTGCTCTACACGGGGCGTTCCGGTCGACTCTTTTTTATTTTTTATTGCACTTGTAGGCAGACCAGCATACGGTCCACCTGATGGTGAGTGGTCACCGTCGCCCATGGACTTCAGCAATGCCAAGAGCAGAGCTAAGCCGCTGCCTACCGCAAACTCCTGATGCTCCTACCGCAGACTCCGCGACTCCTGATGTTCTCTACCTATGACTTTACCGACTGCTGCAATCGACGGCGAAAGTCGGAGGCAGAAAACGAGACGAAAGATAAAAAGTCGTGGCCTTTAAAGGTATAAATGGTTCTGATATTTGCTTAGGTTGCTGCTGGACTTATAATTAAGTATGTAAAAGGCTCGCTCTTCAAATAACGATTGAAAAGCCTGAACTTATTCTCCCGCAAAACGAACTTTCTAACTCATTTACAAATAAGGAACGTGATTTTTTAAGCTCGTTATAAACTCGTGTGGACTTTGACCTCATTTCCTTAAGTTAAACTTTTTTTTTTTGGGCCCTATAATTATAAAACTTCAGAGTGGCTTGCGTAACGTGTGACCCTCGATACACGCGAGGTTCGTGTAATCATGAAAGTTTAATTTTTTACGGTGCGTAAAGAAGTGTAGCATTAATAAAAAAAGGTACGGTTTTAATATTATTATTTTTTAATTTAGCCGAATAATGATTTAGCGGTGAATGCGGTTCTCTTGCTGAATTCGTGTCACGTCGACCACCAGGTTGAATTTATACGCTGCATGTAAATCGCGCATTCCGCCGCTAGTTCAACGTAGCATACAAAGATAATTACATATTTGAACTCTCGCCAGTCTGCCACGTATCAGTAATTTTTTTCCTACCTATTCTATTGACCTCGAGGGGTCATCATAGATTCACCGGGCCAGTAGGTGAGCTCACGGGGCTTTAATCTGTGGGCGTTGCTAACACTGGCCCTAGCAAGAGCAGTGCTTCGCAGAATCTACCACCGGATCGGAAACGCGACCCACTGAGAAGATCCGGCGAGAAACTCAGTGGGCTGTGTCTGTGAGTTAATTTACTCGCCGAACCTTTCGTCGCAAGCGACGGTTTCGACGAGAACGGCAACCAGTGTTTGAGGTACCTAAAAGCACTGTTAATGGACCGTCTCAGCCCACAACGTGCTTACTTACTTATACAGCATTTGCATTTCTTACGTGAACAGGTATTAATGCGGTAACAATCGTGGTCTCACAGGTCGTTCGAAGTCACTAATTTCTGTTGCCTTCGGTAGTAGCTGAAATTTGATAGGGAAAATCGTTGGTCATAAACACCAGAGAAAGTAGGAACAATACCATTTTCCCTCAGATAGAGAACCATACTGGCTCCGCAGAATATGTAGTGGTACTAACTAGTCAGTGGGGAATAGATACCAGAAAGTCGGTATTCAAGGCTCAGTTTTTTTTCTTAATTTAATAGCAGAGTTGTAAAGGATGACTTTAATAATACTTCTTGTTGTGTATTTATTTATTTATTTAGCTATTTTAATTTTCTTACAAACTATCAGTTGAACCAAGACATTTGTAGGTAAGCTATTAATGGTAACTTAAGTAGCTTCCAGCAAGATCTAAAAATGTTTGCCTTTAATATGTTTATTATGTGCAGCATTGACGATTCAGGCACATCCAAATGTCCTATGACTATTATGGGTAATATTTTAAGTACTCTATTCAGTTATAGTCAGACCAAGATCAGACCAAATGAGTCTTTAGTTAGTAGAGTGTGTATATGACGGCGTTAACGATATTTCTGTTTAGCACGTGCAATAGGAGTGACTCACACAAGCCAGGTGCGCCGGCCGTGTCGTTCGACTCACAAACAACAGGTGCAACAGAAGTGACTCATAAATAAGCCAGCTGCGCCGGCCAGTATAAAAAGGCGGTACGTGCCTCGCAATGAAGATTCGTTCGACTGCGTTTGCCCGGGGCACTTACTTTAACGTTGTTACGTTGTGTGATTCAGTGACTGTTGTACGTACTGGTTAAAGTTAGACAAGTGTTAAAGTGAATTGTCAAGTTAACATATTGTTGATTAAATCAGAAACCAAAGGTGACTTCGTTTTACTTGGTGTTCAACAAGATAATATCTACCCTCAAGCTTACATCAGAAGTGAGATCAGGACTCTACTCTCACTGGCGTGACGTGTTTGAACATGTTCGAAGTACAGCAAAAAAAACATGATGCAGATCAGAATACTAGTAGTGGTACGCCACAAGAGCGTGAATGCAGCATACGTAAGTCGTGTAATAACGTCTCTGTTACCTCGATGGAAGATCTGAGCCACGAAGAAATCGTCACATCTTACGTTCTGGCTCATGTTGCCCAGTTTGACTGTCGACTTCATCACATGGCATTTACTAACGGAAATACAACACGTAACAAGCTATTGCAAGAAATTAAGGCAAGTGCAAATCTCAAGTGAAACTTCGATCGCAATAATGGATCTGTCATGACGAGTGGGTAGTTCCGACACGAATCGTTTTTAAGCCAATGACTACTGCTAGAGTTACATGGCACTAGTACAGTAAACCAGGACATGAGACTGTGAATTGTCGCTGAAATTTTAGAATCTACTCGATTCAATACCAATAACACTACACGTTCGATGACTTCGGGCTCCAGCAAGCAAGCAAGCAAACAAGAAAGCAAGCAAGTTTCCGTGGGGAAGAAAAATTTACACATCTGAAGTCGTCGTGACCTGTAAGATAAGACGTCCGGTGCGTTCCTGTCTGGCGATGCGGCGGTGTTCGGGTTCCGCTGGCGGATGCAGGTTTTTCCGGTGAAGTGCGTGCTTGTGCGTGCTTGACATGTGTTCGCGGTTGGCTTCCTCAGTGTGGGAGTAACATCGTGTAAGAGAGGTGGAACCCGTAAAATTGTAGTTTGCGTGGTGGCTGGTAAGATTTGTTGCGGTAAGAAGTTTGCATGGCGGTAAAATGTCTTGTGAGTCTGCACAGGTAGCCGGAGGTGAGACTTCCGCGGTCGCGGCCCACCCAGTCCGCGAGAACCGGGCAGATCGCCTCGACGGTACGGAGGCCGGCCGACGGGTCCGCTAAACGACGAGACCACGCCTCCAGCACGGACTGCCGATATTGGAGCCCCCGCGCTCCGGCTGCACTTGCGCTAGGGCGCGCCGCCTCGTAGGAGACTGTGAGCAAAACCTGAACAACCTCCTCATCCGTGGGCGCCCGGCTCTCGCCTGCAAGTCAGCTGTTACGTGTGCGGTGATGCGAGTCATGTAGCTTCTGGGTGTTCCATACGCTACAAGAAGAAAAACGACACTGCTCCAGGTGCTGTGGCAGGTGCAACCAGAGACGTCAACGTGTGTTCCAGAGCTTCAGTGTGTTACAGATAAGTGGTTTTGGCTTCCCCTTTATGTTCCATTCAGGGTCAGAATGTAGTCTTATAAAACAAAGTCATAGTAATTTATTCAATGGTAAGCGGTTTCATGAACAAGTCACTCTTTGATCTGAAAGTAACTTAGACCAATCATGATGGTAAGAGCACTTAGGGGATATTCAACTCGCCCTTAATAGTGCACGCTGTCGAGTAACAGGGTTTACTCCAATAGAATAGACGTTTGCCGTTCAGGGTAGTTCACTTGAAATATCTTAAAGTTTCAACAGAGTGATAATCCCTCTAGATTAGATCTTGATTTAGCACGGTCGAAGACCGGCGAAAACATAAAAAAAAAGGGCACAAACAGAAGCTTGGTTTAGTCGAGGCAAAGCTAAAGCCAACCTCTTTTCCGCTGGGGATCTTGTTTTCGTAAGTTGACCGAAATTGTAAAGGTCCCTTCAACATTACTGCAGTTTTGGAAAACGATAGGTATAAATTGAGACATGTAAATAGTTCTAATAGAGTGTACAAATTTCCCCATGAAAACTTACGTGAAATACCTCGAGGCCCGTCAGGCCTACTAGAAATTTCTGAAAATTATAGTGACGATGACGTGACGGCGTACACTGATGGGTTAATTAATCTTGTTCATGAAACTGATCTTAATGATGACGACTCTATCACTGACAATAGAAGCGACATTTTTATCCGCAAATAGCGATACTATATCTGTGGGTGGTGATACAATGTCTGTTAGGTCAGGCACCTCGGGTGCAGGTGTTGGAAATGTAGAAAACGATGGTCGGTCTCGCACTATTTCTGAAGAAAGTCCGTATAAATGTTCTAGTTTAAGAAATGTTTCAACAAATGCTACCGTACACGCAGAGTGAAAAAAAAGAGAGAAAAAAATGAAAAAAAAAAAAAAAAAAAAAATTAAAAAGAAGAAAAAATAAGAATTGTAAGTCATTGAAGGGTGTATCCGGTCCAATGACTTGGCTAAAGGGATGTTAATCCGGACTAGCAAAAAAAAAAAAAAAGAGAAAAAAAAATGTAGGTCGTTGAAGGGTGTATCCGGTCCAACGACTTGGCTAAAGGGATGTTGATCCGGACTAGCAAAGAAAAAAAAAAAAAAAAGAAAAAAAAAAAAGTGTGAAGTCATTGAAGGGTCTGTCCGGTCCAATGGCTTGGCTATAGGGATTTTCATCCGGACTAGCCACAACAATTAGCTACAGGGATTGCGATCCGGTCTAGCATTATTCGGTCCAATTCGAAAAACTGAAGAGATAAAGTTAAAAGGGACATACTTACATACCTGAAGAGTTTTAAATGAACTGACCCAGGTATATAAGCAGTCAGTATTTATAGCCAGTATAGGATTTTCTGAAGAATTATGCGAACCGAACCGTACTAGATTGTTAATATCATAGACCACGTTTTAAGTTGCATCCGTTAATGTCAGGATGAACGAACACGTTTGTTGTTCACAGACATACCATAAGAATGCGCGCACGAGGACGAGCGCACGTCAGTATGGCCGTGACGGCGTTAACGATATTTCTGTTTAGCACGTGCAATAGGAGTGACTCACACAAGCCAGGTGCGCCGGCCGTGTCGTTCGACTCACAAACAACAGGTGCAACAGAAGTGACTCATAAATAAGCCAGCTGCGCCGGCCAGTATAAAAAGGCGGTACGTGCCTCGCAATGAACATTCGTTCGACTGCGTTTGCCCGGTGCACTTACTATATCCTTGTTACGTTGTGTGATTCAGTGACTGTTGTACGTACTGGTTAAAGTTGGACAAGTGTTAAAGTGAATTGTCAAGTTAACATATTGTTGATTAAATCAGAAACCAAAGGTGACTTCGTTTTACTTGGTGTTCAACAAGATAATATCTACCCTCAAGCTTACATATATATAATTGAAATCGACAACGTCAGAAGTAAATTACTCGAAAGGCTAAATCTAACGCAAATAAACTATGGACTACCTCAAAGTCCTTCGCTTTTAGTTTCCAAGTTCTAACAACTTATCCAATAATAGTAATTGGCTTAGTTAGGCTTATAAATCTAAATTGATCAGTTACCGGATTGTTATTTTAGCAGTCACTCAATGTGTGCATGACAATGAAGAAGGCATCACTGCCGTCACCTATTCTATCTAATTGGTATTAATACAAATTTCCACATTGAATCTGTATGTTGTATGTATTTATTTGGCCTGAATGTTCTATAGTTAATGCTACTTGCTAATTCCATATTTTCTAAGCCCCAGATACATATCTCAAGTATTGGATTCTTTGAGTTTTGGAAGTCCAAGTTGATACCCACAACCTTATCTTTGAAGGAACCCTTTGTACCAATAAAATTGAAACTTCGATCTTGGGTCTTGTGATTGGCAGTAGAATTCACTTCATGATCAATGGGCATCGGATAACTGTAATATATTAAAGCCGTTTCATTAAGAATCTATAGAAAACTCATTATCTTTTGTTTCATGTGGTAATTATCAAGCCATATCACTGCATCTTCGTTCGTTCCATCTTTGAAAAGTTTTTTGTGGATTTCATATGAAAGGTTTTGTTTTTTCAGTACAGACGTTTTTGACATGAACAATGTCATTGATATTTCGTTAGATTAAGAGTTAACGCTGCCAGATGATATTTTATTACGTACTTATACGTGTATAGGGTCGGAAAACACAGAATTGAGTCCAGTCGTTATCGAAATGTCCTCTATTTCATTAAGTAGGCTAGATAAATTTAGATTGATGCTTCACTCATCATCGACCTCATCACGATCGCTAGTAGCGGCTGGGCTCATATACAGTGCGTTCCAAAGACATTTTATGGCACGTACTTTTCAGTTTTCATATGATCTTACTCTCCACCGTATTTTCTGAACATTGTAACATGACATTCTTAAAACTAGGCTCACTGATGCTCCTTAGGGGCAGGCTACGACTTGACGGTGTTCTAGGTAATGACGTCATCGTGTCTCATCAATCATTCATGTCTCATGTAATGATGTCTCATCTATTAGCGACGGCCACAACTCACCGTCAAGTGGGCATCAACACCTTCAGTTCATCGGTTTGTCTATGGTAATTAAAAAAAAAACATAATGGCTCCAAGCTGAACATATAAGTAAATAAAATACTAAATATTAAAATTCCACTTTTGTAAAATGATAATTTTGTACTGAAGGAAAAATATTTTTCGAGTAGATATTTAAAATATTCTTTTTCGTACTGTTTTCGTTGAAAGCGAGAATGAATTGAATAATCTAGTGAAATGTAGCAAAGAGGATTCCCAAGACAGTCATAATTCAAAATCCGATTGAAGTTGCTGCGAGGGAATAAAAAAGTAATGATACAGATGAATTATTAATTTACAGGATAAAATTTAAATTGACTTGCGAAACATCGCACTCTCATTATCATTTTCGGAATATTTCACACAAAGAAAACCTCAATCAACATTTTCCTTCCTCTACGTATCCCATTAAATGTGTTCTACATTCAAATAGCTTTCGCGTTTCAATAGACACATCTAAACAGCAATTACAACTTACAGAATTCAACAAACTCTATTGAAATGCTGATAATAGTTCAGCGGTTATAACCGGCACTGGAAGTTTTAACGAGTTGTCAGCGTACGCTGTAGAATGAATAGTGATTTGATGCAGCGTAAAATCGCTTATTTAGCACGCCGTTTCATATCGCTTTGCTGATATATTAATTATTGTTCTCATTTTGAATGTTGCAGTTTTTTTTTTCAACTACAGTATGTTGTTTTTAACTGAACATTTTTATTGGCTGTTCGCTTTGTTTGTCGTGTACATCTGGTATTTTTATTTATGAACTGGTGGTTTTCGTTTTGTTTTTGTATCTAGTATTTTTTTATTGCATATATGGGTGGACGAGCTCACAGCCCACCTGGTGTTAAGAGGTTACTGGAACCCATAGACAGCTACAACGTAAATGCGCCACCCACCTTGAGATATAAGTTCTAAGATCTCAGTATAGTTACAACGGCTGCCCCACCCTTCAAATCGAAACGCATTACTGCTTCACGGCAGAAATAGGCAGGGCGGCGGTACCTACCCGCACGGACTCACAAGAGGTCCTACCACCAGTAAAAATATTAATGTTAGTCTATTCTTTGTATCTCGCAAAAGAGACTTAATCTAAGAAAAAAAAAACTGTAGAAGCCGCTAGTCCCTAATATTTGAATCAAATTGATGATGATCGTGTTTGTAGTTTTTGAGGAACTTAGTCGTAAACCCCAAATTACAAGGGTTTATATGTACATCGAGTAAAGATCGACCTATTTCCTGAATTCGTGTCTAGACATTATTTGTCTGGTTTTATTAAGTCGCCGAGGTTTCGGATGATTCTCATTTTTCCCAGAAGCCTTGACTCTCCCAATATAAGGGCTTTATTTATTACTTTTCCTGGAAGTGTTTGTTAGGGAAGCTCTTACATGTAAGAATGGCCGAATAATATTTTGGTAGTGTTAAGTAGTTTACTAGATCGTCTTATTCTAAACGATAAGATGACCGGTGCATTCATATTATTAAGATTTTTTTTTTATTACTTAGATGGGTGGACGAGCTCACAGCCCACCTGATGTTGCTGGAGCCCATAGACATATACAACGTAAATGCGCCACCCACGTTGAGATATAAGTTCTAAGGTCTCAGTATAGTTACAACGGCTACTCCGCCCTTCAAACCGAAACGCATTTACTGCTTCACGGCAGAAATAGGCGGGGTGGTGGTACCTACCCGTGCAGACTCTCAAGAGGTCTTAGCATGAGTAAAAACGTAAGTGATACGACTGTGCCGGTGTTCGAATCTAAAAGTACAAAACCGACAAAAATTGTAATTTGTAGTACATTTATTACTGGTGGTAGGACCTCTTGTGAGTCCGCGCGGGTGGGTACCACCACCCTGCCTATTTCTGCCGTGAAGCAGTAATGCGTTTCGGTTTGAAGGGTGGGGCAGCCGTTGTAACTATACTTGAGACCTTAGAACTTGTATCTCAAGGTGGGTGGCGCATTTACGTTGTGGATGTCTATGGGCTCCAGTAACCACTTAACACCAGGTGGGCTGTGAGCTCGTCCACCCATCTAAGCAATAAAAAAAAACATACATAGCCATAAGAACATTATTTTATTTCGGTTTTTGACTACGATATTCCGAGTATTGTTGGCTTTCATTTCATTACTCTCACAACTTTCCGAGTGCTTCTTGGCGATTCAGGACTGCCCACGGAAACTTTATTTAATAAGGAGCTGCACTTTGACTTTACAAACACGAGGTTCAATTAAATTTAAAGCTTTATAAACAGCTGCCTAACGACACGTCCTTTCAGGGGACAAGTCCTTTGTTCCTAGCATTAAAAGAACTTCAGCGGTGCTTTTGTTTGTGTTAAAGAAAAGTCGATCAGTATTGCTTTGGAACAGAGACTCTAGGGTTTGTTTGTGATCCTCGTATTTTTGTTGATGATTTAGCTGTATCTAGTGTATTTGAGTAAGATAACTTAGTTAAAATCCATTGTGACGTTTTTCGGTGCTAAAAATACGATTATTTGCTGTGTTTAAGATTAATTTCATCCATGCCTTTTTATTGTTTGCTGCGTGGATGAAATTAGTTTTTATCATTGCAATATCTGTTAGAATTAACGCTTTTTATTTTAAATACAACTGGATTGCTGTCGGTCATTGCTTTGGTAGAGTCTCTGTCCTAAGCTTTTATGACGATTGCAAAAGCGCAGTCTTGCGACACTAGTGTGGTACTTAATTTACGACTACAAGCTAGTGAGTAGGAGCTGAGATAGAAAAAATATTTAATTACTCTTACTACGGTCTTCTGTTTCTTATTTACTTACTTTCTTAAATTACTT
Source organism: Bombyx mandarina (assembly GCF_030267445.1). Taxonomy (NCBI): domain Eukaryota; kingdom Metazoa; phylum Arthropoda; class Insecta; order Lepidoptera; family Bombycidae; genus Bombyx; species Bombyx mandarina. Next base: position 18,779,282 of record NC_143234.1, read on the forward strand.
AAAGTAGTTGAGAATTTCGTTGGGTTAGGATTGAAAAATTGCATCCTTCTGTTACATAGTAGCTTAGGTTATTATTTTTAAGAATGTCCAACGCTAACTCTTAAAACAAAAGTTGGCCCTTACGAATGGAATATTTGCCTTAATTACGTACACAATACAGAGAAATATAAATTTAGGTCAAATTTTGATCATCGCGTTGATTGATCAGCATAAACAAAACACGGAAACAGAGAATGAAAATATGCTTAAAGTAAACTAGTCCTTAATGGAATAAAAAAAGAACAACAATCAAAGAACCATGTCCAAACAAAGCGATATCGAACAATACATATTTTAAAAATCAATTTTGGAATGTTGGCTTCAGGCATCGAAACTCGTTGCCGCAATTTTTTTTTTTTTTAGAACCGGTCAAATGAAAAACTCGCATGAGAGACTTAATAATGTATCATGACTGTTATTTGTACAATTTTGTTTCTCTCACAATGCTATAACAATACGAGGCAATTTCGTATCGTAATTTTTAATTGATATTGGTTTGCTGAACAATTCTTTTTTATTTTCGAAAGACTAACTTAAGAAACAGACCTGATAAAATACAATGGATTCAGTATTTTGCTGTTTGGTTTGTCAACCAAAACCTACTGGTAGGACCTCTTGTGAGTCCGCGCGGGTGGGTACCACCACCCTGCCTATTTCTGAAGCGAAGCAGTAATGCGTTTCGATTTGAAGGGTGGGGCAGCCGTTGTAACTATACTTGAGACCTTAGAGCTTATATCTTAAGGTGGGTGACTCATTTACGTTGTGGATGTCTATGGGCTCCAGTAACCACTTAACACCAGGTGGGCTGTGAGCTCGTCCACCCATCTAAGCAATAAAAAAAAACCCAGGAATAGTTTGTGATGATTTAATTATTTTCATTTTACCATTACCATGACCATTACCATTAGTAGTTCATGTACCTAGAGAACTATTATACGTATCTATAGTGCGTTTCTTAAGATCTTTTTTGCCATATACATTCCGGCTGTATAATATGACATGTGCTGCTCCAGACAAATCTTGAAAATTCCCAAACAGCAAACAGGGTATGAATAAAAAATCAAAAATAAATAAATGATAGTTTAAAAAAACTAACAAAAAAGATTTTATTGTAAAAAAGCGTCAGGTGCTTTTCAGGATATTATCAAAATAACCCTTCTACTCATATCTGTTCATAAAATATTTATAACTACCGATACCATGCACCCCACGCTTTTTTACAATAAAATCAATTTTTCTTACACTATTTTTAATTTAAATTTATTTTCTATTTTTAGTTGGATTTTCTATAAAAGCGTATTTTGTTAGTTTTTTTAAACTATTATTTATTTTTAATTTTTTAGTTGAATTTCAATTTGTCCAATTTTTTTTTTTTAATATTGAGTTGTCATCGATCCTTAATACGTATACCTAATTTCGAGTTAATCCGACGTTTTGAAGGGGGTCAAAATCATGTTCACAGATTCCGTTACATACTAACATACATACGTCTGAAGCTAATAAAAGCGTATGAAAAAATTATTACAAAACATTTCCTTGTGTATTTTTGTTATGAACGATCAGACAGCAAATAAAATTTCAATGAGTGCAGCACAGTATTTATTCACAGATGATGCTTGAAATTTTATCGTGCACGTATGTTTTTTCATCGAGAAACATACAGTCTACTCAGTAAATGTTAATGTTATTAATTTTCCGTTCTGATCTTACGTAAACTGGATTTTTTTGATTCGTTAAAATGGATCAAAGGATCCACGATATATCTGCTACCATTGTGAAAAATATCTTGACTATTTTCCTATTAAGCATATTACTCGTAATTCTTATTCAGAGGACTTGTGGTTAGCTTTTTATGTCGGTAAAGACGTTTGAATCTGCCGTGAAGCAACAAGATTTTCCTGTCTGAAGAACACTGTTATTTTTAGTGCGACTCCAGCGTTGTATCACAGGATAAGGTGAAGCGTCCACGATATAGTAATGATAGTAATCTGGCGGAATGGGATCTATGTTACACAATTGTCTACAAGGCCTTCAATATTTTGGTAACAAAAATTGTGCCAAGTTGATTTTTAAAACGACATTGATATCAGCCTGAAGTTTGAAGTTGAGTTGAATAGTGCCTTCCTACCCCAAAAACAGAAACCGGCAGGTTTTTTAACTTACGTGGACTTAAAATACTTTGTAGTACCATTTTTGGAACGGAGCTCCTTATCGCGCGTTTGGTTTGCGGGCTGACGGGCTAGACAGAAATAAGCGTAACAATGAATAACAGACAACAAACGCTGACATTTTTTTATCCGTTTAATTATTATACTGGACTCTTTATTTTTTTATTTCATAATAAAACTCCATTCTAAACAGGTGTTCACGAGACACCTCTCTTATATTTATTTATTTTTGTGAGAGGCATATTTGGTAATCTGGTACTGGGGTCCATAGACATAACAGCGTGGATATCGCTACACACCTTGAGACCTTGAGATCTGAGCCTCACTTGTGTAACGGTTGTCCCATCCTTCAAACGAAAAAGAGATTACTGCTTGGCGGAAAACTAGGCATCACGCAAATTGAAATTTTTACGGTTTTTATTTTTAGTACCCCATATTATTCGTTCATCCTGGAACTCGTTCGTGAGAATATGACAAGAACGTATTTCGTGAGAAATATTGGTACCTGTTTGCGGGATTTTAACAACGTCATAGTTTTCGACTTCTTGATAAGTAGAACAGTCGCTTTGTCGTTCAGGGTACGACGATGTCATTATACCAAAAAACTAGATAGCGGTCGTGGCACCGACAACCGCCAGTCCGGCGTCCCGAGGGAGAGGGTGATGGGAGAGATTTGCTCTGCACTAAACACTTTACTTTCACCCCTTTGCCTTTTCATGAGTTCAATCTCATGCGAGGCTCGGACGTGGGTTGTTGAACGACAGGAGGTTTTAGGCGGTTCGACATACCCCGCCCGCCATCCCCAGTGGAGGGTTGGAGTCCGGCGATTTCCTCCTCACCAAAAAAAAGGCTACCGGAGAATATGCACGAAAAAAATATGCAATGCAGGTGTTTGTAATGAATTTACTTTGAACCAATATGACCTGATGTTTGGCACCGAAACTGGTGATGTAAAAATATCGTAACCACCTGAAAACAATGTTTTTTTTTGGTACTTTCGATTTATCCTTTTAAGGATAAAAGAACGAAAATGATCGTCCCTCGGCAGTTAAAACACGCTTAGAATATGATACGATGCCACGAATAAAAATTCCTCGCTTGCTCTAAATTAAAAATGACGTATTTCACTTAAAGCGAAGCGATGAGGCTCCAAGAGATGTGATGAAATAAATACAATTTTCATTGAACGGAACGCGAGTTTTATATTATAATTTTTGGGCGTGAACATTTCAGGGATGTCATTTAAATTAATTATTATGATATTAGGGTTTGACAATCAAGGCGGTAACTGCTATTTTTTGACAAAAGAGAGTGACTGATTGGAGAGCACATTCTCGTCCCGGCTTTTACTGGTGGTAGGTAGGTAGTGATAAAAATCAAGACCGCAATATTATAATTTGCGTAATTACTGGTGGTAGGACCTCTTGTGAGTCCGCACGGGTGCGGGAAGTTTATGCTGTGAAGCAGTAATGCGTTTCGGTTTGAAGAGTGGGCAGCCGTTGTAACTATACTGAGATCTTAGAACTTATATCTCAAGGTGAGTGGCGCATTTACGTTGTAGATGTCTATGAACCCCAGTAACCACTTAACACCAGGTGGGCTGCGAGTTCGTCCACCCATCTAAGCAATAAAAAAAAAGGTCGGCTAAATCTGTCCCTGGAAAGTAATTGATCTTATGCGTTATTTGGACCTGGAAGAAGACATTAAATACTTTTGGATAGTCAAAACGGATCCGTGTTTGTCGTAATGATTGATGGACTTACTATCGCCGCCTTTCGATCTCAACACAAACGAAAAAAATTGTCGCCTTTACATTTATTTCTCAATTCCTAGTTTTGTTATTACTTATAAAGCTTTAACGCTACAATTTAGAAGTATAATATTTAATTCTATTATGGACGTATCTTTATGAAGTTATACGCGTATAATCTAATACTCGAAAGCTTAAATAATAATAATAATAATAATCATTTATTTCAGACCATATTTTTGCCTATACATGAACATACAATTTGGAGATACTTAAACTTATCCCGCCATTTATAGAGACGGTGTGGCATTTTTTACGATTTTTTGAAGCACACAACATCTTATCGTCTGAGGACTCGAAAATTGTTTTTCTGTATTGGTAAAGAAATATAAAAACATTTTTTTCGGTAAACCTTAGTCGCGTATAGCTATAGTTGATGATTATTAAAATCTAATTGGAATAATCTATATATTAATACGTGAAGGAAAAACTTTGTATCCCTTTTTGAGAAAATTGCGCGGACGGAGGAGTATGAAATTTTCCACACTTATAGAGAATATAGAGAAGAAGTGCACAATGCTAATATTTTTTTTAAATAATGCATAAAAGATACATTAAATCAATAAAGAAAACATTACACACACTACCATGTATTTGACACAACACACATATATATAACTAAACTCTTTGTTTATTGTCAATTGACAAACTTTTGTTAGTGTTTAAAGTCTGTGGTCAAATTGAGAATAGATGAATATTGTTTGTCTTTATTATTATTTATGTATAGTGTAGTTTTGGCGAAATCTGAGATTATACGAAATAAGTATAATAGTATTTGACAATAGAACCATAATAATGTTTAAACGTAAAATTTCAATTGATTTAAAGTCGAATTTCGACTACTGCGGTGACAACTAGTATAAAAATAAACGACAAAATTCGTCAAACAGAATTTCCAAGTTGACGGCTCGTTTACATCTTGCCGTTCCTTAACGTTTTTGTGGTTGTAGGGACGAAGACGCAAAAAGTACAATCAAGGTAATTAATGAGCTGTGAACACACCGAGGGTAGACGACGCGGAGACTGTACCCACTCACATTAATTAAGTTAGAGGATTAATCCATGACTTTCTTTCGCACTTTCGGTAATTAAAGAGAATTAAATCGTGGTTGAACAATTGGAGATCATGAAACGCTGCATGCATTGTAGAACGAACTCTTGCTTAGTAGACAGGTGACTTAGGGAAGGTATTGGGTCTAATAATTCAGCCACCATACTGCCACTGTGGCGTTCTATAGCACAGACCTAAATACAGCTGTATGATGTAAAGTGTCGTCTTGGACGAAAGGATAAGACGTCCGGTTCATTCGTATCTTACGATGCACCGGTGTTCAAATCCCGCAGGCGGATACCAAATTTTCTAATGAAATACGTACTTATCAAATGTTCGCGATTGTCTTCCACGGTGAAGGAATAACATTGTGTAATAAAAATCAAACCAGCAAAATTATAATTTGCGTAATTGCTAGTGGTAGGACCCTTTGTGAGTTCGCACGGGTAAATACCATCACCATGCCTATTTCTGCCGTGAAGCAGTGCATTACTGCTTTAATACAGCTGTACGATGATGATGTCGAATGATCTACAATTAAAAAGTGTTTGAATGATAGCAAAGATAATGTGTGTGACCTAATGTTTCTGTGATAATTTTTTTATTGACTTAGAATGCCAAAGGAATTGTGAACTACCTTCACTGATAGATACCCAAAACCAAATTCCTGCCTGCAACGGCCTAATCCGAGAAATTTCCTCAAGCCTCGTTTGAGAATATGTTATGTGTTTATGTTCTGAGGTGGAGAGGTCATTACGGAATCGGATGGACTATGCTAGATTTTTGGGATTCTTGGTAAAAACAAATTTCACAGACCAGCTTAGTAGTTATTGACGTAATTTTAAGCAACAAGCCTATGCCATATTGAATGCATCTTGCAAAATTAATAGACTGGTAAGATTATTTTTTTTCAGTATCAACGGCTGCCCTAGCCTTCAAACCGAAACGCATTACTGCTTCACAGCAGAAATATGCAGGATAGTGGTATCTACCTATGGGGACTCACAAGACATCTTACCACTCGTAGCTGATAGACAAAACGTGGTAGAGCAGTAATGTGTTTCAGATCGCAGGGTAAGAGAGTTGCTATGTCATTGAGATTTCGATTTCATGTTTCAAACTGGAGATTGGCATTTACGGTTGCAGTATCTACGGACTTCTATAATCACCTGAAATCGGGATATTTTTATCAATATCGAGACACAAACTTGTTACAGTTTCATATTACACAACTGAAAATTCAATAAGTATTTTACTGCACTCGCCATTTTATGAATTGAATTCTCTTCTTTATATTATTTTCTACGTTGTTTTGGAATTTAATTAACTAAAGCCCACAGCTGCCTAGCTCATAATGGCATTATTTGTATGTACATTTTTGTATTACCCAAGAGACAGACGACGTCACATGGCAAATTCCTGGTAAATTGAAAAGCTCTTTAGAGGACACTGTATCTAAAAAAAAACATTATAAAGCACTTTCGTTGAGTAGCTTTTCATATTGATGTAAATTTGATTTAGAATATTTTTACTCACTTTCCAAAACCTATTTTTTCTGTGACTAGATTCCACGACGAACAAATCGAATCGTGCGAGAAAAAGAAAAGTTTCCAAATTTATAAATATGCTTAATTTTTTTATATATAATATGTATCCTGTCGTGAGTTCGCACTAATAGGTATCTCCCTGTTTATTTTGGCCGTGAAACAAGCACGAACCGGCTTAAAGGGTGGATAAGCCGTTATGGAATTGAGACTTCCACCCCATGTCTTAAGTCGATGACGAGATTCACGCTATCTATGGGCTCTGGATCTATCTATTGACACCGGGGACCCATAAACTCGTTCCCCATTTAAGCAGTAGCGCCAAAGATAAACGTAGTACCGTGCCGATTTGAAAATTCGATGGCCATTGATGGTCTATCGCACAAGCGAGCGTGATTGAAACTGAGATTTTGACCTCGTGTGCATTGGCCCGCGGACATGTGATACCCTGTGGAAAGTAATTCATTATAAAATTCAAGTTAAGTAATATGGAAATTCATAATGTAAATTCAAGACAAAAATGATGAAAAAAGTGCTCTGAGGAATTGTTTCAGATGATTTTATCATCGCACCTCCTGCCATCGGAGCAGAGTTGATCCATATTATCTGGAACCGCTGCATTCATAGACAGTGCGTTTCCAGAGGTCTTTTTTGCCACGTACCATCCGGCTATGGAATGAGCTCCCCTCCACGGTGTTTCCCGAGCGCTATGACATGCCCTTCTTCAAACGAGGCTCGTGGAGAGTATTAAGCGGTAGGCAGCGGCTTGGCTCTGCCCTTGGCATTGCTGAAGTCCATGAGCGACGGCAACCACTCACCATCAGGTGGGCCGTATGCTCGTTTGCTTTTTTTTATTTTATTGCTTAGATGTGTGGACGAGCTCACAACCCACCTGGTGTTAAGTGGTTACTGGAGCCCATAGACATCTACAACGTAAATGCGCCACACACCTTGAAATATAGTTCTGAGGTCTCACTATAGTCACAACGGCTGCCCCACCCTTCAAGTCGTCGTGGCCTAAAGGATAAGACGTCTGGTGCATTCGTATGTAGCGATGCACCGGTGTTCGAATCCCGCAGGCGGGTACCAATTTTTCTAATGAAATACGTACTCGACAAATGTTCACTATTGACTTCCACGGTGAAGGAATAACACCGTGCAATAAAAATGAAACCCGCAAAATTATAATTTGCGTAATTACTGGTGGTAGGACCTCTTGTGAGTCCGCACGGGTAGGTACCACCGCCCCGCCTATTTCTGCCGTGAAGCAGTAATGCGTTTCGGTTTGAAGGGTGGGGCAGCCGTTGTGACTATACTGAGACATAGAACTATATCTCAAGGTGTGTGGCGCATTTACGTTGTAGATGTCTATGGGCTCCAGTAACCACTTAACACCAGGTGGGCTGTGAGCTCGTCCACACATCTAAGCAATAAAAAAAAAAAAAAAAAAAAAAAAAAAAAAAAAAAAAAAAAAAAAAAAAAAAAAAAAAAAAAAAAAAAAAAAAAAAAGTGTGTGTGTCCGCTCCGACGCACGACTGGAGTTTACTGGATATAAAAAATTAAACGAAACAATACGAGAAATAGTTCTATATTACGACAACACGATACACTACAGATTATTAACAAATTAACGAGACACAAAACAAACGACTAACAAATATATGAAAATACAATAATGAGAGAAACGCGCGATCAGTACGAGGCTTTGTGGCGGACTGCCGGCGCAGCAGCCCGGCGCGCATTTCGTGTGACATGCGCATAACGCATTTCGTGTGACATGCTAGTACGATTTTGGTCCCCATAATTTTCATACCCCGGGCCTATATATGTAAATCGATTCTAAAGGAGTAAACTCCAAAAAAACCGAAACGCATTACTGCTTCACGGCAGAAATAGGCGGGGCGGTGGTACCTACCCGTGCGGACTCACAAGAGGTCCTACACTTAGAGTGCTTACAAGGGCAATAAAAAAAAGTCTTCATCTCCTACAAATTCAAATTTCAGCTGAGACGTCACGTTTATAATCGTTGTCTTCAACTAAGCCATTGAATCTGAACGGTCTGCAGAATTACCCATTAGATTTAACGGTCACATTATGGCAATGTATTCGAAGCGTGAGAGGTATGATAATCTAAGTGCTTCGGTCAAGTGCTATTAATTTATACGTACATTATAAAATCACAATTACGGCTAATGACATAATATAATTTCTTTAAAACACTTTATGTTTAAAATATCAGTCGCACAATGCTTGTTCAAAATCAAAAGTCTTGAAGGAATTCCAGATGGTTTTGTATAGAAATTTTAAATACAGCCAAAAATTTATAATTTTTTTTCTTTATTGTGTAGTTGGTTGGACGAGCTCACAACCCACCTGGTGTTAAGTGGTTACTGGAGCCCATAGACATCTACAACGTAAATTAGTCACCCACCTTGAGATATGAGTTCAAAGGTCTCAGTATAGTTACAACGGCTGCCCCATCCTTAGAATCAAAACGCATCATAGCTGAAATAGGCAGGGTGGTGGACCAGCCTACCCGTGCGGACTCACAAGAGGGCCTACCACCGGACCTACTAAGTTATTGTAGATATTAATGACGCCAAACACATTTCTAAAAGGTTTATAAAGGGAGACCTTTGTATTTTTTATGGAATAGTCTATTTCTACCGCACTTTAAATATACGTACATAGTTTAGTATATATATATTAATACGTGAAGCAAAAACTTTGTATCCCTTTTTACGAAAATTGCGCGGACGGAGGAGTATGAAAATTTCCACACTTATAGAGAAGGAGTGCACAATGCTAATATTTTTTTAAATGATGCATAAAATATACATTAAATCAATAAAGAAAACATTACACACACTACCTACCATGTATTTGACGCACACACGCACGCATACTATTTATTGTCAAACTTTTGTTCTTGACGTCTGTTGTGAAATTGAGAATAGATTAAATATTGTTTGTCTTTGTTAATATTTTTTATAGTGTAGCCTTGGCGAAATTTGTGATTATAGAAGCATAAAATACAATCATAATAGTGTACAAACTTACAATTCCAATTAATTATAGTCGAATTTCGAATACTGCGGGACCTCTAGTAGTCCGAAATACACTTTAGGGCCGTCTGCGTGGAATAAAACGTTATTTTATTTGTATGCTCAACAGATATAGCCCAATTTATGGCTCAATAAATTCGAGCCTTGAGAAAAAAAAATCTCGAAGGTTACATCGGAACGAAATCACGAGTAATCCTGATCTAACAAAATTTGTCGCTACAACTAAAGTTCGATTCAACCCTATACAGTTGTAATAGAAGTTATTTTCGTTAGTATATGTCTAAATGTACTGTAAACAGATTGCGTTCACGTATGACGGAGGCGGGTTAGGTAGGTATCAGGCAAATTGCTGTTGACAATGTAATTTGGATTTCATTTGCTTGATTTAAGCTGTTACGGACTACTTGGTAGAAATATAATGAAATAAAAATGGCCCCGGTAGCAATTATGTTGCAATTAATTTGGTAACGGAATTTTAAAATGATGAGGAATATACATTTCAGCATTAAAATAACTTTAACTTAATATATCCTGTTTAAAGTATCTAGAAAACTAAGATCACCAAGATTTTATGTTTATAATATTAACTATCACTTCCTTTAAAATTAGTCAGCTATTTAGTGTATCTTGATTTAAACTCTGTATTTCTGATGTATTGCTTACTTATTACTTACTAATGGAGATTGCCTAAAATACTTTGTTTTCTTAAGCTTTTCTATCCTAAATAACACCAAAGAAATCATCTTATTGTATTTACTGAAAATATATGCAATCGTCTTCTTAATTTTTTTTCTTACCTAAGCTTGGATGGCCTTTAGAGGCTATGCCAGCGTAACCGAGCAAGTAAGTGAGCTCACGGGGCTCTAACCTGAGGGCTTCTTCAAAACAATTCAATCACCTTATATCCCCCAATAACAGTTACTACTATTTCATGTGCTCAAATCATGTCAGCAGGTTGCGTTTGAGATAGAGAGAAAAAGAGAAAGGGCATCTTTATTGTACACCATAAAAAAAAAACATTGCGATATATTAAATACAAAAAACACTCATTATCATCATGTTTGCTCATTATTTAGTATTAACGCAAAGTCAAGTATGTCGTAGGTGTTGGAGTGATCGTCTGGGTTTCGTATGCAAATACGAAGATTTGCAAGGATAGCTTTTATTCAAAACGGCGATACACACATATTTGTGTCAGTGGTCATACGACACGCCAGAGACAAGAATAAATGGAGAAAGATCGTGCGTGCGAAGGTGATTCAAAAGGGTGGTCACGACCCTCAGCAATGAGGAATACGACGCAAAGAGGAGGTCATACGACTACGCAAGAAAAAAACACACATTAGGCGAGTGACAGCTGTCAGTTGATATCGATATAAAGATGCGTTTAGGTATTACACAATTCTAACAGTAGGCAGTAGTAACGCTGTGCTTCTACGGTTAATGTCTATGATCAGTAGCTACAGTCGATCATATGGGTGGTACGTTCATTAGCTAAGCTAGTTAAGCTAGAAAATTATCATAAGGTTGAGTTCTTTACGCCGTAGAAAAAGCCGCAGCGTCAGTGATTTGAAATTTCAATTCAAATAAATTCAGACACTCCGTTTCATCTCCTATTCATATTTGAGGTCACGACTGCTGCATTGCTAGTCATATAACCTCACGAATATTTTAGGCAAATTGACGAATGGTTTACTATTAAATTATTAAAATTATTCCGTTTGTATATTCTGTGCGCCTACTATCTAATCTTTAGAACCAAAGCTAAGTAAAGTAAATCTTGACTTAAATACATATAATGACAGTCAAAAAGGTAAATTTAAACCGTAAAAGAAGTTTTCATTGTGTGCACGACACGCGGAAACCAAAGAGAATATTAAATAAATCTTTGTTTAAATTCAATCACTATTTTACTTAAGTGAGCCGCATCAGATTACATTTTAATTTAATGCAGTAGGGTCATCGTGGCCTAAAGAATAAGACATCCGGTGCATTCGTATGTATCGATGCACCCGTGTTCGAATCCCGTTGGCGACTACCAATTTTTCTAATGAAATACGTACTTAGCAATTGGTTTCCACGGTGAAGGAATAACATCGTGTAATATAAATCAAGCCCGCAAAATTATAATTTGCGTAATTACTGGTGGTAGGACCTCTTGTGAGTCCGCACGGGTAGGTACCACCCCCCCGCCTATTTCTGCCGTGAAGCAGTAATGCGTGGGGCAGCCGTTGTCACTATATTGAGACCTTAGAACTTATATCTCAAGATGGGTGGCGCATCTACGTTGTAGATGTATGCTCCAGTAACCAGGTGGGCTGTGAGCTCGTCCACCCATCTAAGCAATAAAAAAAACATATTTAGCGTGTTTCATATGAATATTCGTAATTAAATCAGTTCTTGAATATCTTTATCTTATATCTCAAGGTGGGTGACGCATTTACGTTGTAGATGTCTATGGGCTTCAGTAACCACTTAACAACAGGTGGGCTGTGAGCTCGTCCATCTATTTAAAATAAAAAAATAAATAAAAAAAATCTTGTAAAACGATCTTCAGTTTCCACCTCCCGGAAAGCTACTGTTTTGGTTACAATTGTACTCTACTCCCATCGACGACAACCGTTCGAATCTAAAACACAGATTAACAATCTAACTACGGTTTAATTATTCAAACGAAACAACTCGTTGTGATTCGGTAACTAAAGGGTTATCAATTAAACGATAGAATTAATACTGAATATTCATGGAATTAACGCGGCTTGTTGCCACAGAGGCGGATCGAAACTTCGGTAACAGGTATAACGATCTTTAGACTGTTAGAACAGCGATTGAGATCTATCTTGAGATAAGACTAGAGCTGAATTTGATCATACCTTTTTTTATTGCTTAGATGGGTGGACGAGCTCAAAGCCCGCCTGATGTTAAGTGGTTACTGGAGCCCGTAGACATCTACAACGTAAATGCGCCACCCACCTTGTGATGTAAGTTCTAAGGTCCCAAATATAGTTACAACGGCTGCCCTGCCCTTCAAACCGAAACGCATTACTGCTTCACGGCAGATATAGGCGGGGCGGTGGTACCTACCCGTACGGACTCACAAGATGTCCTACCACAATACCTGGAATACACAAAGTAGGCAGCAGCTTTGAGGTTGATCAGCAGTTGTTTTAGTTCCTGACTTTGCTGACATCTAACGACGGTAGCCATTCATCATCATAGGGACCTTATGCTCGTTTATTTATATAGGCAATAAAAAAATTTAGGAAGTCATGGTTTACCTTATCTTCAACTGAGTTAGAATCTTCAGAGTTGCTACGAGAAGCTTCTATAATGGTAGACATTTTTTCTAAACACATTAACAGCTTTTAGAATTACCTTCCTTACGCGATGTTCTCATAGCGTTTAAGAAAAGTACTACCATATATTTATGATAAAATGAAGTATTGTTGGCTAAGTACTAACATTCTGCCTAATTCTGTGTTCTCTTTTTTCTACCTAAGCTGGTGTCCTTGAAAGGCTATGGTAGCGTAACCTAACGTGTAGTCGAGCTCTCGGGGCCCACACTTGGCGGCGTTGCTAACACTAGCCCTAGCAAGAGCAGTGGTTCGCAGATCGGAAATTTAAACCACTGAGAAGATCCGGTGAGAAACTCAGTGTGTTCTCATTCTCGTTCTTGATAGTGTTAAGTTAACTTAAATTTGTATGGAGTTGGAACAGCGCCCCTAGCGGCAAACGTAGGCAAACCATCGAAGTGCATACAAATTTGATTTAACTTTTACGCTGTCGAGAACGTTAAAAAACTCGCACTAAGCGCACAGATCTGGAAGGGAAACCTGTTGTTCGAAACTGACTTCTTTAATTGTCTTAAGGCACGACATGTGTACTCGACGTGCGTTTGGTTCGGTAACCGCTTTAAGTCAAATAAGCTGTGGTTGACCGGCTGAGCATCTACGCTAACAACAAAATTGAATTGTCAGAAAATGTATGTAACCTCTATACGATTAATCCTTAAAGAGGTTAATATGTTACTTATATCATTCTTCGATAGATGACATAAATAGAATTTCGATTATTGAAACATTAGAACATTAGACATATAAAGAGCATTTTTGCAATATTAAAATATAAAAAAGATATAAAAATAATGGTGAAGCAATAGCTTTAAATGTTGTTTCTCTTTATAAGAGCAACTCAATTGCTATAGTTTTACAAAGCTAAACTGTATTTTGATACAAATAAAATAATACATTACATGTATATTCAGATATTATGAATTTGTGCTGGGATCAACAAACCACGTCAAATTGTATTTTCTTCAATTTTCGTTTTTCATTGTCATCGCAATATATTATATCGCTTTTTACGAATACCTTACAGTTTTTGTGTACAGACTGCTAATGTAAAATTTACATAAAGTGTACTAAATAAAGCTTGAATGTACACATAGCATTAATCGTCAAAATACCACCTATGAATAAGAGCGTGAAAAGAAAATCCTAATAAATAATTTCTAAGTGAGCAAAACAAAAATGGGTCTGAAATGGTCCACAAATCTTTCTTTTGGGAGACATAGACCGAATATATCGGGAAATAGCGAAAATAACAACTGATTTACGAGAAAGAAGAATATTTAGTATAGTCAATTCACGTTTGTCCTCTTTTCCGCTTAACTGTTCAAGTGTTGACTTATTTCTATCTCAATGGACAACGAAATGATAGTTGGGATACCGGAGGAAAGTCCTCCTTTTGTAGTTATAGGATTGAAGGTTTGATCTTTGAGTCTTTATGATCACAACGGTATCTTGTTTTTAAGAAAGTTTTTGTCAGTGAAAATAAACCGATTCGTCGTATTTGATAAGGAGACAAAAACTAAACTCTGCTCGTATTAAGCTATCGGGACTGCTTGAAAGTGTAGAGAAAAAAATCAACGGTGAAAATGTGGGAGATTTTTTTTTTATTGTTTAGATGTGTGGACGAGCTCACAGCCCACGTGGTGTTAAGTGGTTACCGGAGCCTTGGGACATCTACAACGTAAATGCGCCACCCACCTTGAGATATAAGTTCTAAGATCTCAGTATAGTTACAACGGCTGCCCCACCTTTCAAACCGAAACGCATTACTGCTGCTGCAGAAATAGGCAGGGCGGTGGTACCTACCCGCGCGGACTCACAAGAGGTCCTACCACCAGTAGATGTATGTTTGAACTGCCATTGGCTGAGTTCATGAACATTAAAGAAAGGCAAATCTTTATATTCATTGTTTAGGACTCATGATTAAGCGAAGTATATTGTATATTCTTCGCTTAATCGCTTTTTTGGGCGCTTCTTTAGAGCGCTTTCTTGGCCAGGGTAGAAGGCACTAGATTCTGTGGTAGCGATATATGAAATGGATCTACCAAACTTGATCTGCTATGAGTCGCCCTTTATGTGAATGCACCCGGTTGACGGCGAGATATCATAAGGCGAATGAAATGTGCCCCTAACTCCAGTTTTTACGACATGTGCCTGCTTTATCAACACCGTATCGAGTAAATTTTTTACGTTTTCCTCGGTACCTTTTATGTGTGTTTATTTTTCTGAAATATATAATATATTATACTTGATTGAAATACGCTTTCACTGTAAAGAATAGGCTGTTATATTACTTTAATTATAATACGTAACTAAAATTAGTATTATTAGTAGTTTAATAGGTAGTTTTCGATTGAATTCCGGAATTATTGTTTTAATATATGCCAATAATCAAACGAACTACTTTTTTTTAAAGTAATTATCGTGGAAATTAATAAAAATATTAGTTATTTATTTAACTTTATTTTATTACCTGCAAAGTATGCTTTTTCAAAACATACCTCACTCGTTTACGGGTACGAAGAATTCAATTATCAAAACGCCTTTTGAACGTATAACCATGACATGACATTTATTAGACATTCATATTAATATTACAACAATTACTATATTACTGTGTTAAATTTGAATTTCAAAGTATTTTTTCATTAGGTATTCTTTTTATTTATTTATTTATTTATTTATTTATGTACACACAGAAAAGAAGTCGTAGTACAGAGTAATAGGAAAATTATGTACAAAGGCGCTGCTTATTTCTTTAAGAAATCTCTTCCAGCAGACCTGCGAGAGGGTTATGAGAATAATAATTAAAAGTGATGAGTGTGTGTAGAGCAAATAACATATAACTAAAATAACAAATACAACATGAGAATTATAGTTATGCACATACACATAGCAAATATTGTTAAACTTGAATACAAAATATGATTAGTAACAACTAGTAGTAGACCTTGTATTTAAAAACAGAAACAGACTTGTAAACTTTTAATTATTGTGTTCCATCTTCGAGCCGATGAATTGCCAACGCTATGTACGCCACTGTTGTCACATGCATCAGGCCATGAATTAAATAACTTAAGTTATTTTCAATGTTAAATGTTTGTGATGTAGCAATATTTTTTTTACATAAATAAATAACCACAGAGTAATAAATAGTTACGTATAACGCTCAAATAATATTATTTATTTCCTGTTTGACCTCCGCAAGAATTCCGAGTACACAATACCGCAATAATCAAAGAAAACAGTTAAATCAAATCAAATCAGTTAACAGTGACTTTGTATTTTGATCACATTGGCGTGGTATTTCCAGTTTTAGTTCACTTCGAAGGCGCCACTCCGAAGTTTGTTGACTAGTATGCGGGTAAAACTCGTGAAGATCATGTTACCAGTGACAACGCGTTGCATGAATGTTGGGTCGGAATTGACTTATTCTAGCATGTCCTCAGCAACTCTTAAGCGTTGAGTTTTTGAAGAGAATTCGAGCCTTTTGGATCAAGCCCAACGGACAACCAGTTTCATACGCAAGTAATTATTTAAAATGGTATACAGATCGACTCGTGAGACGCAGAAAGTTCGGCAGTTCAAATTTCAAGGAGGATTTCCAGTCCTTATTTCCTTCACTTTTGTGAAGTATGTATGTAGCTTCAATTGCAGATGTTGATGGCCTAACAGAGCGAGGCAAATCTTCCATCACATCTCGACCGCTTTTGAACCCTCGTACCACTCATGAGCACGTGTTTTTAATAAAGTCGATTCATCGTAATAATAATAAAGCCTTTTATTCCATGCAATTCCATTTTTTTTTATATATTTAGTATATATATTATATGCATGGACCCCCTCAAGTAAAGGCCTCCTCCAAAGATTTCTATTTTGTTTTGTCTCTGGCGACATAAATCCAGTGTGGTCCGGCAACTTTTCTAATGTCGTCCTCCCAACACGTATACGGTCTACCGACGCGCCGCTTGCCCTGTGGACCGTCCCATGCCCATCTCCCATCCCCGAGTCGTGCTACGTGGCCATCCCCCTTAAATTTCAATCTTTGAGCATATTTGAGAGCGTCCACTATTTTGGTTATGTCATCGTAAGCCTTCTCTAATATTTTCAGCGACCCCGAACACAAAATTCCATTAGCGATGCATAACTTAAGACAAACTCTTTCTTCGAATGTTTTTGTCCATTATGAAAATTAAATAAAAACAAAACATTCATCTATCTTGATTTGAAAACCCAAGAAAACCTCTGAATACCATCTATCAATCAATTGTCAAAAAGCATAATCGAATTGAGCTATTCAATCGAAAATGATTTCCGAAATACATCAAACAGTTACAGTATAAATCAAACATTCCAAACAAGGCACAGTGCAAGCTTCGCTCGATCGATTTGCCGGGTCAAGACGATACCTGAATGCTAATGATAACCAAGAAATACCGTGCGGAAGTGCTTAGATACCTCAAAGGTGGAAAAAAAATATGTGTGGTGTCGTGGGACACCGGATAGGAACGAAGTTCGTTATTATAAAAATATTAATTTTAAGTTCTATTCGAGGTATAAAGAAAATAAAACTGGAGGTTTCGCAACAACCCACGGTCATGCGGTGACGTGCGAACTTATTGTGGTAAACTTCATTCACGGTTGTTTGCATCCGCCGTGGGAGCTGGAGGCGGAGTCGCTCGCTGCCGACTATCGGTGGCGCAGCGAGCTTCGTGCTCGGGGCGTGGCGCGTCTCCCCGAAAGTGAGCTGCGGGCGCGGAAGGCCCATTTCCGGCGGTCCGTGCTCGAGTCGTGGTCGAGGCGATTGGCCAACCCCACGTGGGGGCTACGGACCGTCGAGGCGGTTTACCCGGTCTTTGGTGACTGGGTGAATCGTGGCGAAGGACGTCTCACCTTTCGTCTGGTGCAGGTGCTGACCGGGCTCGGACGCTTCGGGAAGTACCTGCGCCGGATAGGGGCTGAGCCGACGACGAGGTGTCACCATTGTGGACACGACCTGGACACGGCGGAGCATACGCTCGCTGTCTGCCCCGCTTGGGAGGTGCAGCGCCGTGTCCTGGTCGCAAAGATAGGACCTGACTTGTCGCTGCCTGGCGTCGTGGCGTCGATGCTTGGCAGCGATGAGTCATGGAAGGCTATGCTCGACTTCTGCGAGTGCACCATCTCGCAGAAGGAGGCGGTGGGGCGAGTGAGGGAAAGCTCTCCTCACTACGCAGAAACCCGCCGCCGCCGAGCAGGGGGTCGGGACCGGGGTCGTATCCGTGACCTGGTCCCCTAAGAGCTAAGGGTCCCACCCGTTTTGTGCGGGGAGAGACCCAGACATGGGGTGGCGTGCTTGCACGCTCACCCGCAATAGGAAGCCGGGTGATGGTAGACCGCGTTCTCCCGACCGCTCTGGGGGAAGGTGTAACGCGGCGCCATCAAAGCGGGCTCTCGGCCCGCTGAACGAGGGAACCGGTGGTCGTGTCGCTGGCGGCCACCGGTCCGGCGTCCGTGGGACGGTGGGATGGATGTAATGTGCTCTGCGTCAACACTGTCCGGCCGTTTCAATAGCCCCGACTGGGCTCCGGCCCGGTCCGAGGTAGGGCGCCGGTTGTGAGCGGCAGGAGTTTTTAGTGAGGTTCAACTCCCACATACCCCACCTGCCGCGCGGGTGGGGATCCGGCGATTTTCTCCTATGGAAAAAAAAAAAAAAACGGTTGTTTGCATAAGAGTTAGTGTATTGGGCAAACGAACGCTCTGAGATCGTGGTCAACGAATGATAAAAAAATATGTTATTTTTTGTACGTTATTACAAAGTTAGGTCGTACACTGTGTGCATTACTAATAAAAAGCTTACATTACGGACGTTTTTTCCCGGTTAGGGTACCCCTCCGCATCGTCCCATAAGGAACTTCGTTCCAACAAACGATCAATATTCGATTTTTTTTTCATTGCTCATCTGAGCAACATATCTGACATATCTATGTCATTTGCCCTAAGCAATTTGGAAACGCCTACTTATAGATTTTCGTTTAAATTTTGTTGATAAAAAAGAGAAGAGTTTGGTGTAGTAGATTTTTTTTTTATTGCTTAGATGTGTGGACGAGCTCATAGCCCACCTGGTGTTAAGTGGTTACTGGAGCCCATAGACATCTACAACGTAAACGCGCCACACACCTTGAGATATAGTTCTAAGGTCTCAGTATAGTCACAACGGTTGCCCCACACTTCAAACCGAAACGCATTACTGCTTCACGGCTGAAATAGGCATGGTGGTGGTACCTACCTGCGCGGACTCACAAGAGGTCACAAGATGCCAAAAAAAAATCGTAATTATATTCGTGTGTGATTACCTGCTTAGCAATTAGTTTTAATTTTTTTAAACCAAAAAAGCTATTTTCCCCTCTCATGTATTTAGATTTTACTAGATATATGGGAATATTGTATGAATACCACATCCAGACATGATGTGATGAACTTAAGACAGATTTGACTGAACTTAAGACAGATTTGACGAACGCTAGCTACCTGCTCTGACGGTACTATCTATCTACTTATCTAATAAAATGTTAATTAACTATAAGGCATACGGGGTAGCTGGCATTCTAATATCTAGAACTATTTGTTCAAACTACCCACCCACATAATTATGTGATAGGATTCTGATAAACTTTAACTTCATAACATGATTACGCAGACATGCAGTGTAAAAATAAAATCCGTTTAGCTTCAAAAAGAATTTAGTGTCACCAATGATAGATACCATTAAGCAATACTTCGTTTATCACAATGCAAAAACAATTACTATGAATCAATTATTTTCTAAAAATAGAACGATTTGTATTCACGATCAATGTCTTAATGATTGTCTCATGCATCATTTATATCGACATTGACTCCATTCATTCTATTGTTCTAATTTTTTTTTTTGTGACGTGTCCTTCAATGTTTTGTTCCGCTATTTGCATTTCGTATCTAAACTAGGTACTCTTGAAGATGTAATAACACTTTTGTTACTTAGATATTAAATTTTATGGCATCGGCAAGTATCAGATAGCTTGTCTATGGGCTAATTTGTCTATGCACAGAATTTAATAAAAAATGAATTTACCACGTGTAAGTGATTTTATTTCTCTAATTCTAATTGTTGATCTATTGATTTTGAGGACAGAGTTTGATGAAATTCTCACCATACTTAAGACTTGAATAAGAATATTGTCAAATAGAAAGATGTATTCCTGAAAGGATTGTCAGATGAAGATATGATAAAGAATTTCATTCACCACTGACTCTTTCTAATTACGATGCTCAGTTTTCATACGTTTAGCCTTTTTCCCAACATGGAACATCAACGTTGCGAAAAAAATCCATATCCCCGCAAAATTAGAATTTGCGTAGTTACTATACAGTTGAGATATAAGTTTTCTGGTCATCGTTCTCGTCGAACCCATCGCTTGCGACGAAGGGCTCGGCGAGTAAATTAACCCACAGACACAGCCCACTGAGTTTCTCGCCGGATCTCCTCAGTGGGTCACGTTTCCGATCCGGTGGTAGATTCTGCGAAGCACGGCTCCTGCTAGGGTTCGTGTTAGCAACGTCGTCAGGTGACCCGTGAGCTCCCCTACTAGCTCGGCGAATCTAGTATAACCGCTCGAGGTTACTAGAATAGGTAGGAAAGAAAAAAAACAACAACTAAGTTTGAAGTTGTGACATTTGCGTTGTCACTTTATGGGCTCCGGTAATCACTTATCGTCAGATGATCCGTGAGCCTGTTCATTTTAATAATAAATCAAAATTTCAAGTCTCTAGAACCGATGTGTTTATTCATAGTATTTATTCGGAGTAGATTATTGTCATATACTTTTCGTCAGTGCTAACGATGTTTTTGGCATGGTCAAAGTCGAACTAGCCGTTTAGATGTCTATGTCGATGGCAATAAAATATCCATTTATGGGACTTTTTTTTTCTTTTAACTTCATAGATATGAATATCGTAGCAATAATGCGAATATAAAGAATGGTGAAAAACAAACAAAAAAAAACTTGTAATTTCATCGTGACTCTTATATGCTTTTTTTTTTCAAGCTAAAATGAACTTCACATATTATTTTCATATTCAGAATAACGAAAAACAAATAAAATAATAGTTTATTTCTAAACTAATGTTCCAAGTTCGGCCTTTGTTCGCAAATTTATGCCGAGCCTGAGAGAAATTTACACTGAATTGATATTGTAGTTCTGTGTGTATTCAGATTAAGCTGTTTGTTTACGATTAGTTTGTTAGGCGAGATCGGCTTCCAATGGTTTACGCTATTCATATTACGATTTATAACTGTTACACTGTCTTGAATCTACACAGTATACCTCTACAACTATATATTTCGTGGTGAGAATTTAAAACTGATATATAATAGATAAATAAACTCTAGTGTTATATAATTATGTTGCAATTTTAGATATCAAATTTTTATTAATTAATATTTTCGGAAATTTGGCACTACCACTCGACCTCCTCCGACCATCGACGATCTATGAGCGGTAGGCAGCGGCTGGGCATTGCAGAAGTCCATGGGAAACGGTAACCACTCACCGTGAGATGGGCCATATGCTCGTCTGTCTAGAAGAGCAATAAAAAAAACCTCCCCGGTCGGAGACCTAGAGGTAAACCCAAGACAAGGTGGAAGACTGTAGTGCTGAAGGACAAAAGGGAATGCAATGATGCTGACGAGGATGTCGAAGCCAGAGCGAAGTGGAGGGGTAAAGTAAGGAAAGCTGACTCCACCACCATGTGTGATAAATAGCTGGGAAGCGAGATAGAGATAGTCGCAATTACTGTATAAAAAACAGACAAAAAAAAGTGTGTGTGTGCAAGTCACACACGGTAGAAATGAAACTTATAAATAAGATATAGATATAGATATACTGACTATCCCACTACACAGGAGCATACATATGGACAATGTTTAGTAGACGATAGTGGGGATGCTACGAAGAGACGCACAAAGAGGAGATCGAGAACGTCTAATGTGTTCTATCTCATTCTCTCGCCGGCTGAATCCTATACATTTATGTGTTTGTGTCTCTATGGACTAATTTTTTCGTTTCATCGAGTTTAAAATCATAAAGATTCTAAAGAAGTTTCACTTCAATTAAAAGTATTAAGTAAAGCAGAAAATTATTTATAAAAAAACCTGTATGTGAAATAAATTTATTGAACATTAACAAAAAAATTCGATCGACAATTACGACAATTAATTATATTGAATGAATGCTGAACAATTGTGAATCGGGATATTTCGTGTTAACTACAGGAAAATAATGTAATTTAGATATAATTATAATAATACATGTAAGTATATATTTTTCTGAAACGCAAACATTTTTCTTTACAGGCGATGGACTGAAAACAATACTGACGCTGTGTGAAATTTGAAAATCAAATGACTTGACGTTCGAAATCGAATAACCTCAATTCGAAATTCAAAAATGACGTGTCCGTTCCGACGCGCCTCGTCGCAACATCAGTTCGCAAATGGCGCCGGCTCGACGAGCAAGAGGCCAGAGTTTCGTTCCCGCACTTCGTCAGTGCACCTGCCTGGCCCCGAGGAAGAAGACAACGAACGCAACACATTGACGCTTAAACATCTAAGTGAAGCCCTGCAACTGTTAACTGCGCCTTCGGTAAGTACATAATTCTCGATTGACACGACGTTCGCTGTCGCCTGTCATTAGTCGGGATATTGTATGATACATATACTTTTTTTTTTATTGGAACGAAGTTCCTTATGGGACGATGCGGAGGGGTACCCTAACCGGGAAAAAACGTCCGTAACGTAAGATTTTTATTAGTAATGCACAAAGTGTACGACTTAACTTTGTTATAACGTACAAAAAATAACATATTTTTTTATCATTCACTGACCACGATCTCAGAGCGTTCGTTTGCCCAATACATTAACTCTTATGCAAACAAGCGTGAATGAAGTATACCACAATAAGTTCGCACGTTACCGAATGACCGTGGGTTGTTGCGAAACCTCCAGTTTTATTTTCTTTATACCTCGAATATAACTTAAAATAAATATTTTTATAATCAGGAACTTCGTTCCTATCTGGTATCCCACGACACTACACATCTTTTTTTTTATTGCTTAGATTCGTGGACGATCTCACAGCCCACCTGGTGTTAAGTAGTTACTGGAGCCCATAGACATCTACAACGTTAATGCGCCACCCACCTTGAGATATAAGTTCCAAGGTCTCAGTATAGTTACAACGGCTGCCCCACCCTTCCAACCGAAACGCATTAAGGCTTCACGGCAGAAATAGGCATGGTGGTGGTACCTACCCGTGCGGACTCAAGAGGTCGTACCATCAGTAAATACTACTTACAGTAAATATTAAAATATTCTTAATTTTCAACTGCAAAACATCTCCATATTGAATCCGCTATTTATTAATACGCTTTTAATATATAGCTTCATACGTATATTAGTATGTAGCGCAATCTTTGAACATGATTTTGACCCCCTTCAAAACGTGGGGTTAACTCGAAGTTTGGCATACTTATTAAGGACCGATGATAATTCAATATTTTAAATAGTTTGATCCGTTACCCTTATTAGGATAATCAGGATTAGCGTTTTTTTGTTTTCCTGAGACTCGGAGTGTTTGCGTCAAGACCAAGAAGGGAAACTACCAGGCACACCGATCACCTGTTTCTCGGATAAGTTACCGATTGGCTCAGATGAAACTTTTGAAAAATAAAAAAAAAATTAAAATGGAAATTCAACTAAAAAATTAAAAATAAATAATAGCTAAAAAAACAAAAAAATACGCTTTTCTATAAGGTCCAACTAAAAAATAGAAAATATATTTTAATACATTTTGAATTAAAAATATTTTGATTGAGATTATATAAGCGTGGGGTGCTTTTCAGCACCCCACGCTTTTTTTTAAATAAATTCATTTTTTCTTACACTATTTTTAATTCAAATTTAATAAAATTTATTTTAGTTTTTTTAGTTTTAAATTATATTTTTTAGTTGCGTTTTCTACAAAAGTGTATTTTTGTAGTTTTTTTAAGCTATTATTTATTTTTATTTTATTTTAAATAAGCCATCCGATGTAAATGGAAGATTTTATTTAACAAAATCCTTTGCTCTTATTCACCTCTATGTTTAATTGTATCTTTACCACGTTCGGTAACCTTAACAATTAATTTTGCGAAACAAATTTGAGTAGTGACTTCAGTGACTTCAGGACCGCACAAGTGGATTATACGCTAACAGTTATCAAGCCCTACAAGTCTGTTAACTTGTACTACATGAGTAAACTTTGGTGTGTATTGGGAAGAGAATCTCGATGCTTAGTTTGTAAATTGATATCATTATGTGATGCCAGTATTTTTTAATGAATCTATACTAATATACGAATCTACAGTGGTTTTTACGGATGTTCCGTTATAACTACTGAACCGTGCATCCGATTGACTTGAAACTTGGTATCCACGTAGAAAATATATGTGCTTAATGGATAGGCTGATATTTATATGAGTGTTGGACTCCCTAATAATAATGACAATAAATAATAATGTTAATTTTAAATGCCCAGCGAAGCAGACGAGTACGGCTAGTACAATATATAAATAATGACCAAATTAAAAATGTTGAGCTATGGTATGGAAGCCTCGATTTAAAGAGCTCACACGCCATTAACAAAGTCCATGGCGCCATTTATAAACAACACGAACATTTTATAGCTTAGACGCTTAAAATTCAATGCGCGTCTGTTTTTCGATGCGATCATTCGCAATTTTGGCTCGTGGTACTCTAGAGCAGTATTTCTCAAAGTGGGTGATAACGCCCCCTTGGGGGCGTTTGAAACCTCGAGGGGGGCGTTAAGGGGCCCAGGAAAAAATGGGGGGCGTTGATGTGGGTTAGGGGGGCGCTGTAAAATTTGTAATTTCATTTACTCTATAGTATTTTAAATTTCACTAAAATTAAAAGTCACCTACTACACAATAACGAATAATTAGTTTATATTTCTACCCTGTATGATGTTTTAAAAACTTAAAATAATTAACATAGATTTCGTAGGATAGCCCACACACCGTACGCAATCAAGTTGCAACAAGTTTCTGCGGAACATGATCGATGATAGTTAAAAAATTAGAGCAATTTTACCTTAATTATATTGCACCAGAAATTATTTTAAACATTAGAAAAAAAACTACCATGCAGTTCTAAATATTACATTAACTAACACAAATTGAGGCTTTCTTTACTTTCTTTCTTGTTTTTAACATAAGGGCATTTTACAGCATTTTCCTAGCATTTTATAAGAAATTACTGATGTAAGAATCATAATTTTTATATAAAATGGAAATGCGTATATAATTATTGTTCAAAAACTTGTCTTAGATTATTATTTTTTACAATTTACCCATTACCGTCCAATGTCAAATAGTATAGTAAGCCTAAACAGCTCACTTATTGTAAACATTGTTTACTATTTTATTTCTATATAATAATAAATAGGTTGGGGAAAAAGTTTCTTCGCATTTTTTAAGCAAATTCACAACATTTTTTAATATAGTTTATTCACATTTAACTAAAGTATGTCGGTACCATTTTGTTCGATAACTTTTTGCCATCTTGTAGGTAGGGACATGATCCCATTGTTATAGAAATTTTGGGGCTTCTGATCAAAATACCGCGACAATTGGTTTTGGCAGTCCTCTCGTGATGTTAACCTGACACTGCCTAAAGAATTCTGAAGAGACCGAAACAGGTAGAAATCTGAAGGTGCAAGGTCATTACTATACGGCGGATATATTAAAACCTCCCAGCCAAGCTCTCTTAATTTTTGCTGAGTGGCTAAAGATGTGTGAGGTCTAGCGTTATCGTGATGAAAAACCACACCCCTTCTGTTGATTAATTCCGGCCGCTTTCTCTCAACTTCTTGCTTTAATCTTGTTCGCAGTAGAGTTTAGAATCGATGGTCCTGTCTGGTGGTAACAGCTCATAATGTATAATGAGCTCATAATGTATAATGAGCTCATAATGTATAATGCCCTTCCAATCCCACCACACACACACAGCATCACCTTGTTGCGAGTTAACCCGGGTTTCGCCAAAGTCTGTGAAGCCTGACTGGCCTTTGACCACAACCTTTCTCGTACGTTCTTGTCACACGTGATCCACTTTTCATCACCAGTTATCAGCTTCTTCAAAAATGGTTTCATTACGTCGTAATAAAGAATCACAAATGAGTACACGGCTCATTAGGTTTCTTTCAATGAACTTTTTTGTGTACCCAGTTTTTTTCAAATGCGCCATAACTATTTTGTGGTCAATTCCCAGTTCTTCAGTTACGTCGTAACTACTGATATGCCGATCTTGCCCCACTTTTTCAAAAATGGCATCGATTTTATCCGTAATAGGGCGACCAGAGCGACGTGCATTTTTGACATCAAAATTTCCGGATTAAAAATGCTTAAACCAAATTTGTGCTACTCTCACAGACACGGCTCTAAGTCCATAAACATCGCAATTTTTTTCACGGCTTTCGTTGCTTTTTTACCTTTTTTGTAGTAAAATTTTAAAATGTATCGAATATCTTCATTAGATTCACTCATCTTCACAGTACGAAAAATAAATAAAAATCACACATCTTCATAATTTTAATTTGGAATTATCTTCTTTCGAATTTAAACTTTTAATGATACCAAAACCAGACAGATACATATAGTATAGCCAAAAAGATTTTATTACATGTTCATACATTTTTAAGCTATTGCATAGCTTTTATCGCGGGCCTTGAGCGCGGCGACCGAATCATGAAATTCCGTAACGAAAAAAACCTAACATCCCTCACTCCGCCTACCATGTAGCTCGCGTTCAACACATTCACACGTTGCGCTTGTGTAGTGTTTGTGAATAAGCGCGTGGCGTGACGTCACACTGCATGCGCATCATGAAAAGTCTGCCCATCTCTCTCTCGCGCGGCTTAGTTTATGAGTGTGCAGGGGACAGTTAAGATTTTGCCTTTATTAAGTTTTAATATAGCGTGGTCTTGTTTTATTCTTGTTTTAATATTAAATTATCATTGTCTAATTATAATGTCATAATTTGATAAAAAATGCTATGCAATAGCTTTAACGCCGCAGTTCCCGAGTGCCACACGTTTTTTTTTTTGTCAGGAGGAAATCACCGGACTTCCGCCCTTCACTGGGGATGGAGGGCGGGGCATGTCGGAGTCGAACCGACTAAAACCTCCTGTCGCTCAACAACCAGCATCCAAACCTCGCATGAGACAGAGCTCATGAAAAGTCAAAGGGGGGAAAGTGAAGCGTTTAGTGCGGAGCACATCTCTCCCATCATATCACCTCGGGACGCCGGACTGTTTTTTTTTTTTTATTGCTTAGTTGTGTGGACGAGCTCACAGCCCACCTGGTGTTAAGTGGTTACTGGAGCCCATAGACATCCACAACGTAAATGCGCCACCCACCTTGAGATACAAGTTCTAAGGTCTCAAGTATAGTTACAACGGCTGCCCCACCCTTCAAACCGAAACGCATTACTGCTTCACGGCAGAAATAGGCAGGGTGGTGGTACCCACCCGCGCGGACTCACAAGAGGTCCTACCACCAGTAAGGCTCTCGGTCGGCAGGCTGTCCGAAGCCCGCCTAGATGGCGCCGGATAGAATGGTCTATCCTACGGAATACCCCGCTGGGTCAGAACCAGCGTGGGTTGAGGATAGCCAGCCTTCCATCGCCCGGATGCTCATGCGTAAAACATGTGCAGAGCAGCTTGCACGTCGTCTTCCTAGGCCCCCTTCGCCGGTCCCCAGGCCGACATGTGAGGAAGACCCGAAACACTTAGAGGGCCAAGGCTTGGGCGAGATCCGCCCTCCTGGACCCCGCTCGACGGCGGCGGGCCGGTGCATCTCTCACGCGCCCCGCCGCCTCCTTTTGCGAGATGGTGTACTCGCAGAAGTCGAGCATCGCCTTCCACGACTCGTCACCGAGCATCGATGCCAGAACACTCGGCAACGACAAGTCGTTTCCTATTTTTGCGACGAGGACACGCCGCCACCCCTCCCATGCGGGGCAGGCGACGAGCGTATGCTCTGCCGTGTCCAAGTCACAACCACAATGGTGGCACTCTGCCGTCGGCTCGGCTCCGATCCGGTGCAGGAACTCACCGAAGCAACCATGCCCAGTAAGTACCTGCGTGAGCCAGAAAGTGAAGCGTCCTCTGTCACGATTCACCCAATTCACAAGAACCGGGCGAATCGCCTCGACGGTCCTATGACTAGCCGAAGGATCGGCCAGCCGCCTGGACCATGACTCCAGCACGGACCGCCGAGATTGGGCCCTCCGCGCTCTGACCACACTGGGGCTGGGACGCGCCACGCCACACGGGCACCTCGTACAAGGCCATTGACCGCACCACCCCCGTATAGAGATGGCGCGTCACCTGGTCAGGCCCCCCCATGTTGAGAAGGAGCCGGCTTAACGCGCCGGCCACCCCCAACAAACGAGGGGCCAGGTTCTGAAAGTGAACACGGAAGGTCCAACGACTGTCCAGAATGAGGCCGAGGTACTTCAACTGCACCCCGACCCGATACGGACGCCTCCAACCGCGATATGGGCATCGACAGGTGGCACTCTCCGGGGCCCGTGGAACCACATTGCCTCGGATTTACTGAGTGTCACGTGAGGCCCAATCTCCTGATTTTGGCGACGACATGCGTCACCCCAGCGGTGGCAAGACGAGCAAACTCAGCAAAACTCCCCCCCCGGGACACGACCAGCGTGTCGTCTGCGTAACAGATTACGCTTAGGCCGGGAGGGGGCACCGCACCGCGGGAGGAGGGCACCTCTCAGTACCCAGACTTACCCGATATTCCACAAAAGGGGGCCGAGCACCGACCCCTGTGGAACCACCGCGCACGACCGGGAACCTGTGTACGATCCCACCGTGTCCAGTACATGTGACCGATCTGTCCTCCAAGTAGGAAGCCACCAGTCGGCGAAGGTAGGGGGGCACTCCGTGTCTTACCAGGGGCATTTTTTTAAATAAAAGAACACTTATTGCGGCATAACTATAATAGTTAGACATACATATGCTGTTGCGACACTTTTTGTAAATAATAATGTTTTTTACAAAGTCGTAGTGAGTACATTATTTTATTCTATCATCAATAGTTTTCGAAGGGCACGCGACGTAAAGAATATGTTAGGTAATTTTTTTTACACCTTGGGTTAAATTATGGGAATTTTAGTAAGGATACCTATTTTTATTTTCAAAAAAGATTATAGCCTATGTCACTCGGTAATAGTGAAGCTTCCAAACAGTGAAAGAATTTTTCAAATCCGTTTAGTAGTTTCGGAGCCTATTGAATACAAACAAACAAACAAATATTTCCTCTTTATTATTACAAATAATAAAAACGCAGACTTAGGCGGCGGTTTTTATTTGAACTAGTTCTAAATTATAAACTAAAATTCTATGAAAAATTACCCATATTTATTTATAATACGAAATGATATTAATTTATTTTTCGTAGTTTCCTTCTTTTTTGCGTCGATAATCCTCAGTGATGAGGATCGTGGCCTCCTCTAATAACTTTCTGCTGCAACATCTTGCGCCATTCCTGCCTGTCCTCGGCTGTGTGCATATAGCAACGTGGACTGAGGTATTGAGAGTGGAGCGTATTTGGTCCGACCAGCGCATTGGAGTTCTGCCTCTGTGCCTTCTCCCGCATACCTTGCCTGTTACCAGCAGCTTTTCCAGATTGTCACCTCTCTTTCTGGCGATATGTCCAAAGATCTCGAAACTCCTCCGCGCGCATGTAGTGCTAAGGCGCATTGGAATCTTGAGCTCGGTAAGAATGGATTCGTTGGTTCTGTGTTCTGTCCAACGAATCCCGAGCATTTTCCTCCAGCACCACATCTCAAATGCGTCGATGCGTTGGCGGTCGGCTTTCTTGAGGGTCCAAGTCTCTGCGCCGTAGAGAAAAATGGAAAAGACAAGGGAGGCGACGAGCTACTTTTTGGTATTCCTTGAGATGTTTCTGTCCGCCCAAACACGGTCCATTTGGGACATAGCTCTCTTTGCCATTCTGATTCGCCTTCTGAGGTCCTTTTCGGAGGGTCCATTACTAGCTATGACAGAGCCCAGATAAATGAAATCCTCTACAACTTCCAGGTTTAGCTTATTCGTAGTTTAATAAGTTATTATTGTTAGTAGTATTATTTACTAGTCGAAGTATAAATTTTTAATTATCTTATGATGAGAATCTTATATTAATGAGAAAGATATTCAACAAAAATAGTTTCGTTCTAATAAATTAGCATAGTAATAGTACAGTGAACTAGCAATTTATTTTGGTAATTCTGAATTTAAGCAAACATATTGATGAGAAGAATTCATTTTTACTTTGCAAATTTGTAAATACACGCTCTGTAGCAATGTACGGACATATAATAATATGAAGAAACAATAATAGCATCTACAAATACATATGTACTACGTGGTAGTACATTTACTAAAATTAATACAACATTTATTAATTTAATTAATGAAGTTTTAGGGGTATATAAAAAATGGGGGGCGCTGAAAAATAATTGATTTTCAAAGGGGGCGGTAAAAGAAATAAGTTTGATAATCACTGCTCTAGAGCGTGGTGTGATTGATTATAAAACCGCTCCTTACCGGTCACAATAGTCCGATACGTGCGTCAACGTTGAATGAGTGAAATTATAACAGTTGTGGGCGAATTGTGGAACATCCTGTTGTGTCACGTCGTAGAATATAATGAACTTTATAGTGACTTATTGTAGAGCAAGTTTACACGATCTTATCAAGCGTACCCAGTGCGAGACTTTGTTCCGGGATTGGTTTCCGGGAAATCATGAGAGGCCTTCTTATTTTTACTGGTGATAGGAAATATTTGCTCCGTTTGCTGATATACATATAAATAAACAATATTTAATTTTTTAAATGGTATTTTGAGTCAGCGATCGTTGCAACCAAATCTTTGCTTCATATGCTGATATACATAGAAATAGACATATTTAAATTTGCTATACGTTTAGTAGTATTGCAGCAGGAACCATTTTTCTGGAACACTTACACAAAATGTAAAAGTCAAGCCCCGCGAACATAGCACCAGTGGACGAATCATAAGAAAATCTATAATATTACAATTTTATGTAGGTATATATTAAATTACAACATTAAATTAATATCAGGTTGACTACCCAACAAAATACATAAATATTATGGTGTTTCCCTCTCTAAATATTCCGGTCCTATTGATAAAGGTTTAGAATATAAAATTTCTCAGTAGCGTAGCTTTTACAAGCAAAAATAATATTAACAAAGCACAAAGCGATCGCTTTTAAATATTCAGCGAGGTGGTAGCAGCTTTGTAAATTGAGGCGAACTTTGAAGTGCGTTTGACGTTTATTAGTGTAAAGCCAACGTCGTCAGGAACTGTAATGATAAATTTATTCTCGTGGAAGTCAGTGGGTGTCTCGTAGAAGACGATAATTAAAGTAGAGCATCAGTATATTCCAAGAAAGAAGGTCGCAGAAGTAATGACATGCCGAATCTCAAATGGTTGGACAGGGTCGAACAAGACACCAAGACTTAAGTGGTTATAAGTTAGAAAGGGAAAGCAACGAATAAATTCGCCTGGAGAGGACTGTGTCAGGCAGAGCGGTGGATGTAGTGCCCCAAATGATGATGGTGATGATGATCAGTAATTTGGTAAATTTTGAACAGGCAAAAGCTTAGTGTCGGGGATGACTCAAAACAAATATCTAATTAAATAAAAATGTAGATTGTCAATAAATTTTAAGCAAAAAAAAACTATAACTATTTGATTAGCAAAAGAGCAATGAGCAAACTGCACGACCGTAACTTACCTAGAATGCTGTCGTATTTTAAGTCCTGTGAGATCATTGATTGAAGTTTACCAACTGGAAAGTGGTCATGAATTTACATATCACATTCGTTTCTCTTCTAAACTAAAGTGGCGGATGAAAGGCGATTGCATGCAGCAGAGATGCGAATATTGCGACGGATGTGTGGAGTAACGAGAATGGATAGAATATGGAATGAATAATTATGTTAGAGGAAGTCTGAAAGTGGCACCTGTGACAGAGAAGCTTAGAAGTGTGCGTTTGGGATGGTATGGACATGTGACAAGACGAAATGAAAATGAGGTTGGTAAGAGAATATTAACTATGAATGTGGAAGGATGTAAAGGAAGAGGTAGACCTAAGAAGAAATGGATGGATTGCGTGAAAGACGATATGAGTAAGAGGGGAATGAGCGAAGAAATGATATATGATAGAAAAGTATGGAAGGAGAAAACACGTTGCGCCGACCCCAGGTGACTGGGAGAAAGGCAGGATAATGATGATGAATGATGATTCGTTTCTCTTCTACTCAACAGTCATTTCTATTATGAAACACAACTTTAGCCTTTAACTTTAAACTTAGCCTCAGATTCAGATATTAATTAAAAAAAACTATTATGTTTCCAATTACAAACTCAAACAGCTATCTCCACAATATTATTCTTCCCAAAATTAATTGTACTAAAACAGATCCCGACCGTCTTAGAGCCTCCGTTCAACCCAGTGAAACTTCACAATTCCAATTCCAATACGCTACGGCTTTAGGTTTAATTCAATACATTCATTTCGAAGATAAACGATGACAGTTCTACACTTTCGAGCTTCGGAGTCGCGCAGTAACTCAATAGGTATTCATGACGACCCAGTATGAATCTTTCAATATCTAGGGCCGTTGTAATGATATATCGCGCAGGACTTACATTTGGCACGATTTTGATCTCTTATTTCGAGTGTCAATCTAGTATCATTTATGTTGAATTTGGATCGTGTCGCATAAAATAAAACTATTCCACTGTTGCAGCTTTATTGTTGTCATCCCAAATCTTTTCTATTATTGTAATTATAAATTAACTGACACCTTTTTTACAATCGTCCTCGCCATCTTGCTTTTCTCTATCATACTATTTTCCCTTACCACCGGTGTTCCAGTCCAGCTGGTAGGTACCAATTTTTCTAATGAAATACGTACTTAACAATCACGATTGACTTCCACGATGAAGGACTTTTTACTGGTTGTAGGACCTCTTGTGAGTCCGCGCGGGTGGGTACCACCATCCTGCCTATTTCTGCCGTGAAGCAGTAATGCGTTTCGGTTTGAAGGGTGGGACCGTTGTAACTATACTAAGACCTTAGAACTTATATCTCAAGGTGCGTGGCGGCATTTACGTTGTAGATGTTTATGGACTCCGGTGACCATTTAATATCAGGTGCTCCGTGAGTTCATCTACCTAACAAAGTAATAAAAAAAACCGAAACTAAATCTTTAATATATTTTAGCTATAAATAGTGTATTTAAATTGAATTGTCATATTAACACAAGCTCCTGATTAAACGAGGCAACTATTTGAAATATGTTTGGGACTCCCGAATTTTGTTTTACTGTAATTTCTGTACTAAATCAAACAAGGTACTGTGAGTATAAACAAGATGCTACAGGGACCCTTATGTTTCAAGAAAGGTCTTTGATAGGGTTACATACTAATACCAACATAACAATTGGTCAATTTTCAGTATTTACCTCGACGTTAGTACATTTAATGTAATGATAAATTGAAATATGAAACAATGCATCCATAGTTATACGTAAAACGTCTATACCAGATTCTGAACAATTTATCAACGGAGAATTATAAATATAATTTGATAGAATACGAAGCGATTGGTTAGAAATAGTATGCTTATTTACAATGAGATTGTAAAAAGTATCCCTCCGTGCGTCGTGTTCCTCAGTGGTGAGGATCGTGAACTTTACGGAGTAAATACGTAAAGGTTTTTTTGGGAAAATTACTATTAGTGGGTTAACGCGTCCTTCCACAGCAGAATTTCAGAGGTGATTTAGTTCCTCTGGGCTACTGAAGCCCTAGTTCGGGTTAGTTGATTACCGCCTGTTGCTCGGCGTTATATTATTACGGCTGGGTAGGTGGCATACCAAGGTCAACCCTCCTCTTTTCTCATCCGGGCTTGGGACCGGCAATGGCAGAGCTATCAATAGCATGAAGTATAGCACCAACCAATCCAGGTCTAATTTTGTCACGCAATCGTTAAAGCAATCTGGTACCACCACCCCGCCTGTTTCTGCCGTGAAGCAGTAATGCGTTTCGGTTTGAAGGGTAGGGCGGCCATTGTAACTATACTGAGACCTTAGAACTCATCTTAAGGTGGGTGGCGCATTTACGTTGTAGATGTCTATGTGCTCCAGTAACCACTTAATTTAAAGCAATCCACCTCGCCTGAATCGTAGTACTAGGCAAAAAGTGTTTTCCAAAAAGGCAAACGACGTTAGGACTTTAACAAAATGGATGACATCACACTAGTTCTATTTTTATTGAAAAATGATGTCATTTTATGGTACGTGGCAATATATGAATGCAGTGTCTAAGTGTCGCATTAAATGTATTACATAAAATGCGTTAAATTAAAAATATCAACGTTCTGTCGGCGGCAATAAAACCGCCAAGCGCCATATATAATAGAATACGAAATTTTCCACTTTACGCCATTGTAAATTCTGCACGATTGAGCTGCATGGATACGAGCATCAATGGATTTTCATAACACCCTTCTCGACTTAGCCTTTTCAATGTTATTACGACGAAAATGTTCCCAGCGACGGAACAAACATAGACTGCTCGTATTGCGGGAGCATCGGGTTTCAGAGGTTCAAAAGTTTTGTGTATATCGTTCATTGTGAATTTTGTATTTATATTTTCATGGTAGACAGGTTTTAAATGTAGTTCTTCTATATCATGATACTATTATACTATTAGAAGTGCTACTTATTAACAAAATTTTAGAACAAAATAAGTGAAGCTTATTTGTAAACTGATTACGGATGTTTTTGTTATATATCAGTATGCAATCCAATATTTTATTTGTAGGTAAGAGGTCCAGTAAGCTTAATATAATTTAAATGGCCTACAGAATAAATGTGATACTATTACGTACAAAATCATAGCCACAAAAATGTTACAGCAATACTAATTGCAATGTCATCGCCGTTATTAAAATCAGGTGGGTTGTAAGCTGTCTGCCATTTATACCAAGAAAATGCCTTTGAACGTAACCTAGTGAGAAAGAAATATATTTATAGTATTCCAAGCCCACACAAGTCTGGCTTGAAGGTTTCAAGGTTTCACTGGCGTGCCAGGTGGTGACTTGTACTGATACCTAACTATTTTAAAAGAAGACTTATAATCTTGTTGATCTTTAAGAATTTACTCGGATAATTAATATTCGATGATAATATTTGGTTGGTTAGTTGGTTTTAATGATGAAGGAGCAACATGATAAATTATGAATCAAACCCGGTTTTGCGGGAAGATGAACAGTTGAGTCATTCCAGTTTAAAGGAGGTGTTCCAATTTGAAGAATGGGAAAATACATGTATGGTATATTTAAGGCCTCGACCTGATGTTTCGAAGTAGGTACCGGCATTCTTGTTCTGATATCGATAAGCTTTAAAGAACACTCGAATTCTTATAAGTTGTAAGTTCATCTCTATATACAGCTATAAAACAAAGATGATCACGTCAGTCAACTTGAAAGACTTTGGCTACAAACTTGTGTGGAATTCTCGTTACTTAAACGCAAACACGATCCTCAAAGACGTTTAGTAAACATTCTCCATTAAACGTAATCCGAGATTGATCCAAAAAGAGCACAGATTTCGCAGAACACAATTCGGTACGATAACATTCTATATGAGCAAGTTACTGTTTTGCCTTAGAAGAGTAAGAGGAACATACATTGCAAATATCCATCGAGAGATATAATTTATATTATACAGATTTATATTACACATCGTGTAATAAAAACCAAACCCGCAAAATTATAATTTGCGTAATTACTGGTGGTAGATCCTCTTGTGAGTCCGCACGGGTAGATACAACCACCCTGCCCATTTCTGCCGTGAAGCAGTAATGCGTTTCGGTTTGAAGGGTGGGGAAGCTGTTGTCCTGTAAAAACGAAGGCCTTAGCGTCACACAGTGCAGGACATTTTATTTTTGTAGGCTCCGCGGCCCACTACCACTACACTAGTACTCTACTTGCAATTTTACAGAACTGCTCTGGAGGAGCAACCAGTTAGCAGTGTATTGCTGACTGTTTGGTTCTGGACCAACGGGGTATTGTGGGACAAAAATCGCACCGGTATCCGATATCACACCCAGTGTACTTAATTTTTGGACTACACCGATCTTTAAATCCCAATATCAATTGCCAATTAGATAGAGCATCATATAAGCCCTTGGTATCTTGCCCATTTTTGCCATGAAAATTAAGTTTCCAGAAGTTTAGAATTCAATTGAAATTCAAACTAATCAGAATGAAATTCATACATTCTTTTTAAGCTTAAAACACCAAAGCTTTCTTTAAAAGTAATCCCGTACACTGATTGTTTTGCATTATATCATTATAGCAGACAAATTGTAATTTTGTGTCGGAATAATTTTATTACTGTACGCGCAAATTGCAAAAATTGGAGACACAATCTTCTTTATATTAATTAATTTCGTGTTATCTTTCAATCAACGAGCGACAAAGTAATTAAGAGTCCAGAATGGAATTTATTGAATTATTCGCGTCATGTAAATCATTTACACCCATCTTTCGATATTAATTCTATTTTTTGGCTTCTATATTAAACTAGAAAATGTAAATGGTGGATCTAATTTTGTTTATATGATATCAAGTTGGTTGCATTTTATCAACTAAGCTAAATCGCAATCTTTAGCTTAAATCTATCAAATTTTCAGCACATTTTAAGATATGAGCTATATTTCTACCTTCGGATCCTTCAAACGAGAAGACATCATGATGGCGGTATCTCCCTTAATGTGGTTCCATAAATTTACAGAAAGTACCAGGTTTTTGCTTTACCTCCCCACCATCAAGGATGGTTGAGACTAATGAATCGAGCCTGTAGATTGATAGTGCTGACGTCGTTTTATTGTACCACTCGGCTGATTGCGCCGCCAACGATTTAATTGAAACGGCTTAGAGCGAGCTGTTACCGAATGGAATGGTTGGAGCGTGAGTGTGGTACTTTGATGACTTTGTCTTTAACCCTTCACCGGTATTATCGGTCTTAATCGGTATTTAGTTATGTATGTTTTGCATTTTTTGTATTTCGCCACCTATAGTTTGAACATCAGAAACTTTCAAGAAAGCACTAGAAACTTTGATAACTTTGTCTTTAACTCTTTACCGGTATTATCGGCCTTAATCGGTATTTAGTTATGTATGTTTTGTATTTTTTTTGTATTTCGCCACCTATCGTTTAGACATCAGAAACTTTCAGGAAAGCACTAGTAACTTTGATAACTTTGTCTTTAACTCTTCACCGGTACTATCGACCTTAATCGGTATTTAGTTATGTATGTTTTGCATTTTTTGTATTTCACAACCTATCGTTTGGATATCAGAAACTTAAACACTAGAAGCTTTTTTTTTATTGCCCTGGTGGGCAGACGAGCATACGGTTGGACATCAGAAACTTAAGCATTAGAAGCTTTTTTTTATTGCCCCGGTGGGCAGACGAGCATACGGCCCACCTGATGGTGAGTGGTTAACGTCGTCCATAGACTTCAGCAATGCCAGGGGCAGAGCCGAGCTGCTGCCAGCATTTGTTATGTCAGATCAGTTAGGATGAACGACGTGCTTACACGTTTTTTCTTGGTAGTGCATTGACTAAATTAACATATTCGGTTCAAAGAGCGTCAATGTATATGCTGGTCCATTAAAATTGAATCACACACGTACCTAACGTGTGTTAAATGTTTATTTGACAAACAGAATTGTAAAACATTAATATTCAACAGTTTCAGAGCCAACTGAGACGTACGCGGTGTTGTTTCGACAACTTATGTCAGGTTGTCGTAGATCTTGTATTGACATGAGTATTGACATAATACATGACACTTTACTATATACGTAATTGTAGCAGTTCATCTTATAGTGGATTACATTAATTTTGGAAAACATTAATTTTATATCTGCGTCCGTAATCTGTACTTAAGTTTTAACTGTAAACGTTTTTTTCACTCATTCGCGCAAAAATGGCGTTATGGATTTTGAGGAAGTTTCGCTCGAAGACAATTTATTGTATAGCTGGATTAAAACGCACATAGGATCTTTTTTATTGCTTGCGGCATATTTATGGTAAATGATTTGAGTCGAGAAACGCCAATTATATCTTCTATAATAAATATGACATTGTTTTTGCTGAATCATAATTTTTCGTGCCAATTCATCTACAAATCGATTGGGTATAGACCAGAGAGACAGTAAGTAACTCATAATTCCGAGAAAATGCAACGTGTTTCACTATTACCGAAGTAAGTACAACGTTAAAAACATCTAGCATAGTATAAATCAGTTTTGAAGTAGTTTTTTCTTTCGCCTCGGACGAATAGAAATAAAGTCGAACGAACCATCTAAATAAAATCAGTCGTTTAGGGTCCGGTACACAGAGACATAATATCCTTTTTTTGTTTTCTTCTAAAAACATTTCAACGTTTGACTGTACCAGGGAAAACACTAAATACCACTAAAACAGTAAGTGTTTTACAATAAATATTACTATTCGTGCAAAGCCATTTACAAAAGTCACATCATCAATAAACAATTATAAATGAGAAAAAGATAGCGTACATTCAAGAACAAAGTTCAAAGGCCCGAATAATAAATTCTATCAGGCATTTTTCTTTCATTCATCATAAAATAATTGACTTTATTTATTCTCGTAATATACGGCGTATCGGGTCATCAAAGAGGGTAATTAATCAATCTTTTCACGTCCATTCACGGGTCATTTACCACCCCTTGTGTGGCGCGAAAAATTCGGAGTTGTACGAGTATTTCACGTGAATTTGAAGGCAAAGTGGGTGACATATGTGTGTCGTATGTAAATCTCTGAACAGAAAGCGTGGAAAATTGTTAACATCTAATTATTACTCGTAGATTGCTTAATTATCGGCATCGATATTTCATTACATTAATTGGGGAATGTAATTAATGAGACAGTCAGGGTCATTAATTTCTTTTAATATTCTTTATTAAAAATATTCCTCAACGGGTTTTGGTAGACTGAAAGCCTATTTACGTAATCGTCTTTTTTTACCATTGCAATATGACTGAACTGAAGTAAAAAGAGTTTTAAAAGGTTTGTACCTCAACGTAATTTATTACTAAATTAGTCCCTAGCTGTAATTATCTTGGTTCAATTAGCTTTAAGCTTTAATTACACTGCTCAAATTACCACAGGCAATTAGTTTATCCTTTTCATTTCTGATTTACCTTACGGATAATTAACAATGTGTTTTCACAAATAAAGCTAAATTACAACGACAGAACCAATTTTGATGTTTTAAGTGATCCACTACATAGAAATAATCTTGATAATTTTTTTGTTTTGTTACATTTAAATTGGTTGACAAAATGTAATGAGAATGTATTGTTTCAGATCTATTAGGCCTTTTGTTATCGAAATATCGATGCAAGTTTCGATTTTTATGCGCATTTTACATATTGACATACACATCAGCGAAATTAATTTACTATTTGAATTAATTTTAAGAGTATGAACACAAGAGAGTGAATTGGAATTTATAAAAATGAAAAACCGTTTAAATTTGCCAAAAAGGGCCTTTAAAACTGGCCTGCGGCTCTCTAAAACCCATTAGGAAAATTCGGAAGCCGGTATACCTCAAAAAGTCTCAGCTTTGGCTGCATTTACAATTTGGCCATAAGTTGAGAGCTGCATCTGACAAAAAGTAGTGGACCAAACCATATCGCCTATAGTCCGGTTTTTGCTGGATATTGAAACCTTTTGGCCATCAAAATACATACGTGTTGGTAGTATTTACTGCTAAGACTTTTCGTCTCTGAAGCTCACAATGAAGACATATGATGTATACCCTTAGCGTGTTTCTGAGGCAATTCAGTGAAAATTATTGCAATGAATGTTGAAGACATAACTCCATCAATCCATTTAATTAACTAACCATCTAATAGATTTATTATTTATTATTACTGATGAAGAATTTCTAAGAATAACATAACAAAATTTATGAGAGCACCGTGAAACATCGTACCCATAAGGAATTCTATGATTGAAATAGTTGTGTAACTGTTCGAAATGAACGTTTTCCTTTGGCGAGGTCGAATACTTCTGTGTTTCCGCAAACTCAAGGGGAGAGATTAAGTTTTTATTTTAGTGAAACCGTCGAGTTTATTGGATTGCGTGTTTCTATTTTGTACTCTTACATTTCAAGAAACAATCGAGATCGTTTTGTTTAAGTTGAAGCCGGAATAATGTTTTAGACGGATTGAATGTAATTTATTATGTGGATGACTGTAGTAAGATTGTCAAAATCTCCTATATCGAACAATTAAATGATATTTTGTCTGCTCTTGAAAGCCAAGCCAGTTTATTAACTACGCGGTGTTGCGTGGAGGCCAGAGACATTACCACATAAATACTGCCAGCCGCCTTCAAATTTACGTGAGCTCCAAGTTTCGGACTAGCAAGGTGTTGCGTAGCACTGGGACGAATGGCACAGTTTATTGTCGGAGGCCAAGACTCATCCACCGGTAACAGGGAAATCGCAGTCAAATCGACTGTATTTTAGTACGGTGATAATAATACAAAGCAATATCTTTCTCATCAAACGAATTCACTTCCGAAAGCCATAAGACCCTTTCTAAAGAAAATAAACGTAAAAATTTTGAGAGGAGATGAAAGGAACACGTTAATGTTATCACAGTAAAAGTCAACAGATTGAATCATGCACACATTAATCTAATGGCTGTCTCTGTTTGTGTTCGTTTGTTACCATTAATCCTGCTTGTGGATGCCACTCACAGTGCTGTATTATATGGAGCAATTGAATATGAGATTTACAGGATTTTGAAGTATTCAGTGCGCGATGGATTTTTATTTGCTCCATATGGGGAAACTAGTTTTAATAAGTGGGATGCAATTACCTTCGATAAACAAAGGTTAAATTCGAATTTATAAAAGGAATAACAGTCGTGCGTTAAAAATATTTTATCTGTCTGTATGTAATATGTCAGATATAGGTATTTCCTAAAATAATACTTTTGTGGTTTGTACAATTGGTTTTCTTGAATTTTTGGTTTCTGCAACTGGCTTATAATAATGTCAGTAATTTAACTGATACGTTTGTATCTGAATGGTTTCTAGTTAAATATTTCGCCAGAGATTCATGATTTTTGTTTTACAAATGATCTAGAAAGGATGATTTCTTTGTGGTTTTCAAACTCAATTTCTTTTTGTTGTTGTTAGATTGGACCAATCGTTTTTCACTTTGGTGCGGAGTTAGAGTTACATCTGTTATTTAGATTAA
The DNA here is from genome assembly GCF_030267445.1 of Bombyx mandarina. Lineage (NCBI taxonomy): Eukaryota > Metazoa > Arthropoda > Insecta > Lepidoptera > Bombycidae > Bombyx > Bombyx mandarina. The sequence goes on from NC_143234.1 coordinate 18,820,815, forward strand.
ATACAGCGCTGTTTTTAGTTATATAATATCTAGTGTCTATTGCGAATTTAATAATGGACAAAAACATCGAACAAAGAGTTTGTCTTAAGTTATGCATGGCTTATGGAATTTCGTGTTGGGGGTCGCTAAAAATATTAGAGAAGGCTTACTGAATCGACTTTTTCAAAATACGTCCTTATAAGTAGTACAAAGCGTTTAAAAGTAATCGAGATGCGTTGGAAGATTTGCCTTACTGTGGTAGGCTGTCAACGTCTGCAACTGAAGTTAACATCGCAAAAGTGAAGCAAATAGTGGCTGAACTTCCTCATTCAGATTTGATAGATAGCTGCCGAACTTTCTGTGTCTCACGGGTCGATCCGTACAGCTTAAATAATCATTGGGTTAGGAAACTTGTTTGCCCCTCTGCTGGTCCCAAAAGGCCTCAATCTTCTCCAAAAACTCAATCGTATTAGAGTTACTGAGGAAGTGCTAAAACGAGTCAATTCCGACCTAACTTTCATGAAGCGCATTGTTACTGGTGACGAGACTTGGGTTTACGAGTATGACATGCAAACTAGTTAACAAGCTTCGGAATGGCACCTTTCAACTGAACCGAAACCGAGAAAAACCACGCCAAAGTCGGTCAAAAGTCAGTCATGTGACTGTTTTCTTTGGCTATCTCAGTGTTTCGCACTCGGAATTTTTGCCAGAAGGTCAACTGGTAAACAAAAAGAAGGTCAAGTGGTAACCAAAAACAAGGTCGAGTGGTAAACAAAGAATTTTATTTGAGTTATATGCGGCGTTTAAGAGAGCAAGCTCGATGAAAAATGCCAGATTTGTGGAAAGAGAATTCTTGGATTTTGCCACTCGACAATGCGCTTTTGCAGAAGGCCATCATTGTTAACAATTTTTTATAAAAAAAGAAAACTCAAGGATACCATAGATTATCCAGATTCGCCAGATATGGCTCCATTCGACTTCTTTCTTTTTCCTAATCTCTAATTACCATTGCACCCACCCACAATACGTTTTGAAAGGTCTACTTTCACAAAATACGGTATTTCGGTTTGTCTGAGTCTACCCGTCAGCATCCGAGCTGTGATGTAAGATAAAACAAAGTGTCAGCAATGCTATAAAGTGTCGCTTCAAAAGCGGAAGGTGAGAACACCATTTGAGCATGCGCTTTGCGACAATGCTTGCGATAACGGGAAAAGTGGGTCTCGTCTGAATTGATACGCCCCCGTACGTGTAATTCAATAGAGTTTTTCAGTCGTTCCAATTAAAAGGGATATGTAGATTTTCACGTTTTAAAGCAGATTTCAAACGAGAGCATTTATTATTTCTTAATTTTGTTAGTTCCCTAAATCAAGCGTTATTTCTACATGTTTCTGTAAAATGTTCATGTTTTTAACAGACTATAATATCGATATGGGCCAATAACTAACAATGAATCGAATATTTGAACCTTCGTCAAATTTAGCACTTACTACTTTTTTTTTTTTTTATTGCTTAGATGGATGTACGAGCTCACAGCCCACCTGGTGTTAAGTGGTTACTGGAGCCCATAGACATCTACAACGTAAATGCGCCACCCACCTCGAGATATAAGTTCTAAGGTCTCAGTATAGTTACAACGGCTACCCCACCCTTCGAACCGAAACGCATTACTGCTTCACGGCGGAAATAGGCGGGGTGGTGGTACCTACCCGTGCGGACTCACAAGAGGTCCTACCACCAGTGATTACGCAAATTATAATTTTGCGGGTTTGGTTTTTATTACACGATGTTATTCCTTCACCGTGGAAGTCAATCGTGAACATTTGTTGAGTACGTATTTCATTAGAAAAATTGGTACCCGCCTGCGGGATTCGAACACAGGTGCATCGCTTCAACACGAATGCACCGGACGTCTTATCCTCTAGGCCACGACGACTTCTCGATATAGGTACTCTGTTAAGAAAGTACCGGGAAAATATCAATAATACACAAAATCTTATGTTCGTCCAAATTTATTTTATCACCTTCAAAATATGCTCCATTACAAACGATACATTTACGCCAACGAATGCTCAAACATTAAAAAATGTTTTAAACGCTTCTTCTCGAATTGAGTTCAGTTCTCGCCGTGAATTCTTCTTTATCTCTTGTACCGAAACGCATAACTGCTTCACGACAGAAAGAGGCAGGATGGTTCCTACCCGTGTCGGTTGACAAGACGGCCTATTAAGTTCAGTATGATACTGTTGGTACATTAATGTTAGCTTTAGTAAAGCAAAATTTGGTATAGATGGAACTAATTTAATACATTACCTTTCATAGTTCTGCCTTAGCATAGAGAGGGCGTGAGTGGCTTTAACAATGCAATGGGAAGCAAAATCGATTCTTGACAAAAGACGACGTCTTTGTTAAAAATATTTCGAATTCAGGGCGCGTACTTATTTTTATCACATGAGCGCTTCACTAGTGAGTAATACAGGAGTGTATCGTAGCATGGATCCTGATACTCTTCAAAAAATCTTACACGATATGCATGACATAGCTCTATAGCTCTACATACTGTAATGCTCGCTAGAGGATAGAAGATATAAGATGTTTACATTATACGGCCACCTAATTTATGTTGATTCTTTATATGTTCATGCTTCCGCGTGCCTAGCGGTGGTGTGACCCTCTCATCTATATATCCTTCAATAGTAATATTTTATTGAAGAAATAAATAATTGAAATTATTTAATAAATGCGTTTACAGATTTATTGGCGATTAAGATGGAGTATGTCCCTTTCACGCAATGCGAATGCTATGTTCTTGAATTTTTAATGCTGACGTCATTATACAAAACATTGCGTTCTTTGTCGTGCATAAATTGAAAAGGTTCTTTTAAATTTTTTACTGAGATATTTAATTTTTTTATGAGAGAGGTGAACGGGCTCTCGGCCCACCCGGTTATAAATGGTTAATTATAAAGAGACTTAGAAGTGTAAAAGCGATACATGATAATTTTCGTATATTAGGTACTTCATAATTTTATAATATAACAAACTCAACAATAAACAATAATATAACAAACAAATATAACAATTTAGGTACTTCTGTATTTAGATTCTTAGAATTATGGGAAAATAATCCTTATTGTCAAGGTATCAGAATTGCATTAAAAATACATATAATAGTAATATAATAATGCGGAGTCGCGAAACGTATTTGTTTCATGCACAAATAACATTTCCACGGAATTCAAACGGAGAAGAATTTTCTACGTGACTGCATCTTGTGGATTTTATGTTTGCACCGGGAAAGGGATATTTTTGAATTCTAAATGTCGTGCGGGATCCTCGACGGAAACCTTCATATCGGCTTTATTTGATATTCAGAGAGTAAGCTTGCAAATAAGTCTCTCGAGCGGTACAGCCTTTGCCGACGTATGCGATAGAAAATGGTTTGAAATAATATTAACTATAATATCTTTGTGCGTTGGAAATAGTGTTTTGCATCTGGAAAACATGAAATCTTTATTGGTGAAAAGGAACAACAAACTTATTAATAATGGATAATTTTAATTTTATTTATGATTTTATAAACAAATATTTAATAGAGTGCATTAATTACGCTTAGTCAAATCAGAGCAGAAAGAAGACGATGGAAGAAGGAAGAATATAATATAATATACATAACACATGAAATAGACTACGTAAAAACAATTTGATAAGTCTACTGTAATTATCATTATTTGTTCTGTAATAAAATATTGAACGAAAAATAGAGAGTGTAAAATCTCCAGCAATTAACCCGTAGGGTTTCTAGAACGGACACCTCCATTTGGAAAGTACGCAATATCCTCTTACAAGATAGGCAGGTGTTTAGAGAATTCACAAAGGATCAGAACGAGTTACATAACCACTAAATATCTCCCTTCTTTTTTTTTTTTTAATGCTTAGATGGGTGGACGAGCTCACAGCCCGCCTGGTGTGAAGTGGTTACTGGAGCCCATAGACATCCACAACGTAAATGCGCCACCCACCTTGAAATATAAGTTCTAAGGTCTCACGTATAGTTACAACGGCTGCCCCACCCTTCAAACCGAAACGCATTACTGCTTCACGGCAGAAATAGGCGAGGACTCACAAGAGGTCCCACCACCAGTAATTACGCAAATTATAATATTGCGGGTTTCATTTTTATTACACGATGTTATTCCTTCACCGTACGTATTTCATTAGAAAAATTGGTACCCGCCTGAGATTCGAACATCGGTGCATCGCTCAATACGAATGCACCGGACGTCTTATCCGTTAGGCCACGACGACTCCCTAATTGCTACTTAAAGTATTAGTATGTTGGTGCTATTTACCTACACCGGTTCCTACTTATTTCGGTCGCTATTTCACTATTATACATTTCACTTTAAAATTACGGCGCTGAATGCTATTAAGCACTTAACCAGAATAAAATATCCATAGAAAAAGTTACAGTATCTTCTGTGAAATTTCTAGTCTAAAACTTTGAACATCCCTAGTGCCATTAGTAAAACACTATGAATAGTGACCTAAAGCAATCAAAATAAACTTAAGCTAAAGAATACATCCATTAGATACCGTATACTGAACGTAGACTTTGCACTATTCATCTAACACTATCCGTCCGCCTCTAGGGGCGATCACTTAAGGTGTAATATTACTGGGTCGGAGTTTCATTGCGAGCGAGTAATGCAAATATATTTTTTTTATTTTTTTTTCTATTGCTTTCATAGTTGGACGACCTCACAGCTCACCGGGTGTTAAGTGATTACTGGGCCCATAGACATCTACGACGTAAATGCGCCACCCACCTTGGGATATAAGTTCTAAAGTCTCAAGTATAGCTACAGCAGCTGCCCTACCCTTCAAACCGAAACGCATTACTGCTTCACGGCAGAAATAGGCAGGGTGGTGGTACCCGCGCGGACTCACAAGAGGTCCTACCACTAGTAAAAAAAATATAATCTTGTGTATAAATCATCCATATATTTGTTTATCTTCCATATTTCGTATGTCGTCGCATTGTATTATTTTTAAAGATTTGTTATATTTGTACCTTTTCTAATAAACTTTTTAAAAACTTCATGCAAAAATATTTTTAGTTGATTGTGTTCTTTTATTTTTATTTTTGTTTGATTCGTTACATTTTGTGCACATAACATAGACATTTCAGTTAGAAAATGATTTAAGCTGCGTCCGCACTGTTAAGTATAAAGTAAAATTATCTGGTTTGATTATTTTGGTATGAATTCATGGGTGTATGTTTTTTTGTCGCCCTGTCCTAGCATCTGCGACTAGATGTCATCGCGAGTGCTCAACCTGTGGAAAGGCGGAAGGAGAGTAGGATATGTCGCCGATCCGACTAAGCCTCAAGCACGGGCGCCTGGGCCTTGGTACTGACCGAGGTATCGTTCCACTACGTACGAAAGATGACGCAGAGTACACCTCCACCGATATAATGTCCACTTACCTTAATAAATTAATAATCGATTTTTTAGAAACGCTCCGACTTATACTTTAGACCACACATCAAGCACACTCTGTTCTTGTTTGCTGTCTTTCATTTTAATTACAGGGACGTCCATTTTGATAATTTAGATTTATAAATTTGCGTCTCAAAATTATGCCTCACGAACAGTGTAACAAAGTTAGTATTCTTCGATAACCAAGACATTGATTGATACTCAATTTTGGAAATAATTTTCTCTCGTTTTATTGGGATAGGCTTTATTGGTCTTGACATTAATTAACTAGTTTAAGTTAAACCCTTTTTAGTTTATGATTTTCGTTAAAGTTTTCATCAAGATTTCAACACTTTGTGGAAGTTCACTTTGTGTTAATAGAAATCGTATAAAGATCAATAATGATGAAATGCGTTGATGTTGTCACGGATTTCTCCGACATTTGTAGACTGACTTTGAACAGTATTATTTACTAGCTGTACTCATTCGCTTCGCTGGGCATTTAAAATGAACATTATTATTTCTCACCCCCACAAAGATTCTCATCATTAACGCCCCCGCAACTGGTGTAGGGAGTCCAACACTCATATAAATATTAGCCTATGCATTAAGTAAATGTATTTTCTACATGGATATCAAGTTTCAAGTCAATTAGATGCATAGTTCGGTAGTTATAACGAAACATCCGTAAAAACCACTGTAGATTTATATATTAGTATAGATTAAAAGAGACATGTCTCTCAGTAGCGTTATTCGATTGAAATTGTTTTTTATTGTATTTGTAATGAAATACTAAACAAATTTAACATTTTATTCGATTTCACAAAACCTCAGTTCTGATGTTATTTTCTACACTTCTCTCCTTGAAATTTTTTCTATTTTAGCTAACACAAAGAGACGCTCTTCCGGCTCGAACGCAAGCCATTTACAAAGTAAATACGCCGTTAAAAGGTTGCAAATCGCGCGCCCGCCCTGGACACGCTTCCTGTAATATAAATATACCACTTCAGATTTTGTTTTCCTAATAAATGGTTACACGTCGGTAGGTGTGTCAAATTTATCCCGAGTTCGCCGTCTCTCGATCTACTTGATTTTAGCTCTAAAACTTGAAATGTTTAAGATACTATTAATACTAATTATTAATATAATCATAATCTAATAATAAATATAATTAATATTAATACTACTATTAATATATTCTTTACTGGTGGTAGGACCTCTTGTGAGTCCGCACGGGTAGGTACCACCACCCCGCCTAAATAGCAGTAATGTGTTTCGGTTTGAAGGGTGCGGCAGCCGTTGTAACTATAGTGAGACCTTAGAACTTATATCTCAAGGTGGGTGGCGCATTTACGTTGTAGATGTCTATGGGCTCCAGTAACCACTTAACACCAGGCGGGCTGTGAGCTCGTCCACCCATCTAAGCAATAAAAAAAATAGATTGAAAATGTACAGAAGTATTGATAATTCCTACAATTGACCCGCATCAGGTGATACTAGTACCGCAGAAGAACAATGCTGAAAATTTTTTTTTATCGAAGAAATAAAAACAACAAATGAAAATTATATTTGCCACTAATTTGAGTTAATTGTGGTATAATAAACAAATGCAATGAGTTTACCAAAATACATTGAAGTGATATGTATATTTACAGAAGCATATATTTCTGTATGAATTATATGTGTAGATGAGTATGTGCTGTGTGTTTGTGTGAATTACATGGTGTTCACGTGTGCACGTGAGTAACGCAAGTGACAGCGTGAAAAGTATAAGTTATCTATATATTAATACGTGAAGCAAAAACTTTGTATCCCTTTTTACGAAAATTGCGCGGACGGAGGAGTATGAAATTTTCCACACTTATAGAGAATATAGAGAAGAAGTGCACAATGGTAATATTTTTTTTAAATAATGCATAAAAGATATATTAAATCAATAAAGAAAACATTACACACACTACATACCAAGTTTTTTTGACGCACCCACGCATGCGTATTATTTATTATCAAACTTTTGTTCTTGACGTCTGTGGTCAAATTGAGAATAGATTAAATATTGTTTGTCTTTATAATTTTTTTTTTATAGTGTAGCCTTGGCGAAATTTGTGATTATAGAAGTATAAAATACGATCATAATAGTGTACAAACTTACAATTCCAATTAATTATAGTCGAATTTCGACTACTGCGGGACCTCTAGTGTATTTTAATTCAACCACTGAATTTTTCGATCACTAGTATGGATATTAAAATTATTTCCTTGAGGTTAGTAATATAGCTGTAACCCCGCTTGCATTGGAATGGCTTCAGCCTCTGCGACTAGGCTGCTTACGTCACACGTTCGGCTTAAGGATTAATTCGTATTTACGTAAAGTATATATATTTTTAAATAACGTTTTCCAGACCTGTTTTTTTCAGGTTAGACCATTTAGTGCGAAAAGGCAAGATACGCTCTTGATACTTTCGGTCCCTAGATTGGTAGAAACAATTTTAAATCTTTTCAATTTCAAATTCCTTGTATCGTTTGCTTTAGTAGTTCACGGCAGAGATATACTAATAATTAATAATTACTAATTGACCCGGCATACTTCGTAGTGCCTAAACGTAAGCCTTTGTCTAAATTAACTTAAAACAAATAAAAGGAATCCGTCCGACGGGGGACACATCAAAGAAAAAACAAAATTAATTGTTATTTTTATGTAATTTCGAGTATTTTCATATTTATCTACCTTTTAAACCTTCTCTGGACTTTTACAAATAATTCAAGACCAAAATTAGCCAAATCAGTCCAGCCGTTCTCGAATTTTAGCGAGACTAACGAACAGCAATTCATTTATAAATCTATAGATTATAAAAAAAAATACACGCAAAAATAATGTTTACAAAGCCATCTGTTACCTATGGGTGAAACTATGGATAGGCTGGTTTTGCTTCAAAATTTATTATATTTTAAATAAATTGCAATATTCATAATTATAAGCATGATTATGAAACATTGTGGGCTAGGCCACTTTTGCGCTGACGGCCTCATATGGAAGTCTATGGTCCCTACAGTATATAAAATTTATTTTTGGGTCTGGGTTCAAAGGACCGTGCATGATCGGTCTTACTTAATTTATGATTGATGACTTCCGGTGATGTTTCACTATCAAATGGGCCAAATGCCAAATGGCAAATGCTTATGCTGTCCATGAATCGTCTACCTTAGAAGACAATTAAAAAACCCACAAATAAAAATTTTGGAGATATAATGTTCCTAAAAACACTGATGATAGATTCCGGTGTATCAGGTAGCATTTAAGATGGCTACTTCATTTTATCACATTTATTATTCACTTATGGAATATCTTATGTGTTACCACTTGTGGGTTTATCGTTACACTGTCTTATACTATGAATATTAATAATACCCATTAAAGTTATTTCCTGATAATCTAGATTTTATTAATACTTTTATAAACCAAAAATATAGTATTTTGTTAAACACACAAATCTCCGTCCTAAGTTTGATAGTTGAAATTAAGCAGATGAAACAGTGAAAACGTGAGTTGGGAATTGATTATGATATTTGTATATTTTATCGTAACAAAAGTAACGACTATTAGAACATTAAGGGACTTTCACTTTCTAGACTTTCATTTTTATGAAATTTAAGCTACACAGTACTAGCAGAGTCTTATAACTAAAAACTGCAAACTTCTTCTAAGTAAGTTTTAACAATCTGGACCGTATTGAAGAAATTGAAAAAAAAGAAGCTATTACAATACCCATTTGTGAATCTAAACCATTCTCCAATTAACTGGAACACATACAAACAAAATCATCAAAATCGGTCCATCCGTTTAGAAGTTCAATAACATACTCACGGAAAGAGAAATCACATATTTTTTAAATGATTTTAACAGAGAGATTGTACTATGTGTATTTCTTTGTCGACAGAATGAGTGCTTACACGCTGCGGTAACATCTCTTACGAAGAACCAAGCGGAACATTACGACAAATACAATTGTTTGTAAGTACAATAATGATACTACTAGCAAATTCGACATATTTGAAGAGGTCGTGACCTAAAATAAATCTGAATGTATTCTATTCGTATCGAACTATGCGACTATGTCAATTTTCAAATCTCTTTTTTCATGGCCTAAATAGATAGCCGATCTCATAGCCCACCTGGTGATAAGTGGCTACCGGAGCCCACAGATATCTACAACGTAAATGTCGCCACTCACCTTGAGATATGAGTCCTAAAGTGGCAGTATAGTTACAACAGCTGCCTCACCTTTCAAAACGAAACGCATTACTGCTTCACGGCTGAAATAGGCAGGGTGGTGGTACCATTCCCGTGCGGACTCGCAAGAGGTCCTACCACCAGCAATTACGCAAGTTATAATTTTGCGAGTTCGATTTTTATTACACGATGTTATTCCTTCACTATGGAAGCTAATCGTGAACATTTGTTAAATTGATACACGCCTGCGGAATGTGAAGACCGTTGCATCGCTAGATACGAATGCACCGGACGTCTTATCTTTTAGGCCACGACGACTTCAAAAATCTCACAGCCAGGTGCAACTTTTTTTTTCTTCTCAGACATATTATGTAAAAGAAATAGGTTACTAGTTTCCCGTCTTCAACTATATCGTGTGTAACCGAGCTCAACCGTGAGATGAAAAGTAAACATGACGCCAGATCCTTCTCCAAACTAGGCTTTCGGAAAATTCTTAGCGGTAGTTAGCGACTTGTCCGTGCCTGGCATTGATAACGTCTATGGGCGATAGTAACCACACACCATAAGTTAGGATGTATGCTCGTCTGCATATATGGGCTATATGGCCACATGGGCTTAAAAGAGAAGGCTGTATTTCCAAATTTGTCAAGTCCAGCCATAAGTTTTGTTAAAAATTCAAATTTATTAAAAAGTTTGAAACAAATATTTTTATTTTTGTAATAGTATTTATGACCAGACGAGTTAATATATAAGGATGTTTACAGTGGTTCATTGTGGTGGGAATTCACGAGTGAAACCAAAATTGATTTGTTCACAGACGCAGATTACCCGATGAAGTGAAGACCTGTAGAAATTATGCGTATCTCCAAGAAATTTACGACGCGGTGCGAGCGACAGACAGTAAGTGTTACAAAATTCATCGCATGTTGAGTTTACGCGCGGTTTTAGTGATTATTTAATTTAAACCGAGTGAATGAGTTTGCTGGGAATTCTGGTTGTTGTAATATACATACGTATCTTATGAAATCTATACATATAAATAAAATTGGAGTGTCTGTTTGTAATATTGAAATAGCCTCTTTTTACTACATGCACATATGAATATATATACGGTACATACACCAATATAACATTTTTTACAAATTTTGTCTGTCTGTTTGTTCCGGCTAATCTCTGGAACGGCTGAACCGATTTTGACGGGACTTTCACTGATAGGTAGCTCATGATATAAGGAGTAATTTAGGCTACTTTTTTAGACTAGCTTCGCCCCGCGGCTTCACCCGCGGTACGACAATAACCGCGGGTAACATCGCGGGACTCAGCTATCAATAATAAAATATGTTTTCGAAGCGAAGCGAGGGCGGGTCGCTAGTTATGAATATAGTTTTTACGAATATATATATCTTTTTATTATAAAGGCTTTATATTAGAATATACGACTATCACTTATTCAAGATATGTCTACTGATTTACCGTTATCTAGTAAAGGATCTTTCATGTCTCAAATGTGATAGCGGCCTACATGTCACAATGCCTATAATTTCAGTCTACCCACAAGGCTCAAATAAGATGATTATATTTACCTACCAATTTTAGAATATTTATAATAAAAATAACCTTGCATGTCCTAATTAGATTTTATTTGAAATATTTGTTAGTGCTCATTATTCGGAATCCTCGATTTTATCAATGAGCAGTTGTTCAAGATGTTAAAACAGATCTTATTATTTGATCTGTAACAAATAAATAATTGATTCATTATTCACATACTTTTGTATCATCCAGGCTATTCCAGCGTTAAATAAATCTAATAGATAAACCACAGAACTAATAAATAAGCCAAAATAGATGTTAATATTAATAATTTAATTTGATGACTAGATTTGAGACACAAAAGGAAACTGAAACTTGGTTACTTTAAAGAGTTCCAAGATCCTGAATGGGATTAGGGAGTGATAGAGTAGGGAGAGATCGTCGTAAAATATTAATTAAAGAAACACCAAACTACAGAACTTATTAAGATGTATAGCAAAACAAGAGCGGTGTAATCTTAAGGAAAATTTATCTCACAGACGTAAATGGGTCGGCCAGATTAGGGTTTCTAGACGGCTTTGAAATACTTACAAATTGTATATGACGCGGGTTGATGTAGACCTTGTTGGGAACAAAACGGATGTTAGGAAGGATTTACGTTTAGACGTGGCGTGAAATTGCACCGAAAATAAAAATTAATATATCATTAGTGCAACAATAAAATATCAAAAAAATCTTCCGTCTTTGAAAATCTTTACGATGAAGAAAATTGAAATGTTGGATATTATAAAATAAATGAATAATGAAACCGGAGATTAAACCGTAAAAATAGTTTTTATTTTATTTTTTATTGCTCTTGTAGGCAGACGAGCATACGGCCCACCTGATGGTGAGCGGTTACCGTCTCCCATGGACTTCAGCAATGCCAGGGGCAGAGCCAAGCCGCTGCCTACCGCTAAAATAGTTTTAATAGTTTCTTCTTCTGCTTCTTCAAATTAATCTTAATGCTCAGCAGCACCATTTTTCACCAAGAACGTCGATTCAGACGATCATTGAGCCAATTAACACGTTAACAGTCCGGTGTTACGTATGTGGTACACGGTGAGCGGTGCCGCCGAGTTCGTGTTCCTTAAGAGGTACACGAGCCGATGTGTTTCTCTACGGGGCCTAGATCCACGGACTTGTCAAATTAGTTAGTGTTTTCTTTGTGAACTTGTGGCCAAGGATCTAATAAATGGAAAAAGTCGAAAACATGTCATATTTTTTTTAAATTCTTAGTATAGCAACACGACATAAAAAAACTTAGAAAAAAAGATACAAATTTTAATTGGTGAACTAAAAGTTTAGAAAAACAAACAACGCAATATGCTTGTGCCACAGAGGTCTGTATTGCGAGAAAGCATAAATTCTGTCAAAGGATCGCTCGAGTAGTAGTTGTCAGTTATCATGCAGCGACCTTCATCAAGTAAACCTTTGCCATTGTTATTACTATACTTCCGGAGGTATCCAAACACAGTAAAAACTGTAGACCTCATGCTTGTATTTTAAATTTAATTGTATAATTAATCATCGGAGAGTACATTTCCATTGATCTTTGAATGCCATTGTATTCTAAATAAAGTGTGTGTCCTCTGCTGCATATTATTTGGCATTAATTTACTGCTATTTTACTTAATTACTCTATGTACTTTATTATTGTGTTTTAATGACAGAGGCGTATATTGAGGAAAGTTAAAATACTGGGAAAAATCCCTTAAGTTGAATTCCAAAGGTTTCAGCGTTATTGATCTTCTTTTTATAGGTCTCAATCTAAATGATATAAAAAAATCTATTCAAATGTAATATGAATTTTTTCGATGGCCTCAGATTTCCAACTGAATAGATTGATGTCATTAATAAATCTCACAATAGCAATTTCTCTGACACAGCCTAAGAAGATTTCCGAAAGAGCAACAAAAAAGTTCATTTATATCATGAACGCTTGACTTCTTTGAACCCTTCTCAAGGTGTATTTAACTTTTAGATGCGATCCTTTTTATTTCTTATGAATACTTATGGTTGGAACATTTTAATGGATAATTTGAATCTTAGTGATATTTTTTCCAATAACGTGTTTTGCAAAATGGACAAAAAATTACCACGAACATTAGATTGTCTTATTTGTATTTTTTTTACTAAAAATTGAGTTTACTAAAAATAGAGAAGGTCAGTTCGAGAACAATTTCAAAATAGCTTCAAAATATATTTCGTTTTTGAAGGTCAGTACTATGATGACATTCCAATGTAACTGAGGCTCGGTCGAATTTTAAGACTAGGTCTTGAAGGGAGCTTTGAAATTCACAATAATTTTACACCGACTGGACCGTGAACTCTACCCTCTACTCTACTCTATCTATAATAGTAACAAAAAACTACTGAAATCCTTGTTACGTAATTAAGATACTTAGTATTAATAAAAAAAGATGTGTGGTGTCGTGGGACACCGGATAGAAACGAAGTTCCCAATTATAAAAATATTAATTTAAAGTTCTATTCGAGGTATGAAGAAAGAAAGAGAGAGAGAGACAGACAGACAGACAGAGAAACATGCGACGCCGCACAGCTTACAATAGCTTACTATAGCAAAAAGTGTCGTGACAATTTTTCGTAAGAATTTGTAGCAAAAAGTGTCGTGACAACTTTTCGTAAGAATTTTTTCCGTCTAGCCCCCTTTCACAACGCGCGATAAGGAACTTCGTTCCAATTATGCACTAAACATAGTATTAGCTTAGTTTCTTAAAACTTAAGGACTATTGACACTAACGAGATTTCACTATTAATAGAACGTTTAATCTTAAAATATGTTCTGATCCATTAAATTCAGGCCTATAAATCTACTCACCAGTTTCCCTGTCAAATCAGTCACCCTGTAAATCAAACAGAAAATTAAACAAAGCAAAATTAACGCGAAGATTTCCAAAAGCCTTATTGAATAACTTCGTTAATTACAATCTCTGGATAATATCTTTTGTTAAAATTAATTAAGTTAAATTCGTCTTTTGGCGAGGTGTCGTATCATAATGGAAATTTTGTTACAGGTGTTAGCACTAAAGATTTTATGGCGAAATTAGGAGAATATTTAATATTAACAGCGTTCTCGCACAATTGCCGATTGGAGAGGGCTTTCAAATGTTTAGGCACCAATTTGACTGAATTCCTGACCACATTAGACAGTGTACATGACGTATTGCACGACCAGGTTAGCTTAAAATTTGTAATTCAAATTAGTTGTTTACATTTGCAGCAAGAGCGGGTTGAATTACTTGAATTTTATTTCAAATTTTAGTATTGATTTATAGAATTTGTTTTATAGTAGGTCTGTGTAATTAATTGTAAAAGTTAAACGGAAGAGTACCAATGAGGAAGAAATAGTAATAGTGATATTTTCATTTTCTTTTAGGACGATTCACTCAAAGACGAAACTATTGAGTACGAAGCTAATTTCGTATGCACAACATCACAAGAGGGGAAGATACAACTTCATCTCACAACAGAAAGCGAGCCGGTCGCTTACCTACTGGTGGGAAGTCTTAGAGCGATAGCCCGAAGGCTGTACGATACACAGACAGATATAAGACTGATGAGCTACACCAACGACCCAAGAAGATTTAGGTACTGAACTTTCACGATGGTGAAATCAAGGCTTTCATGGTAAGTTACCAAGCTTGTCGTGGTATTATATTGTTAATATTAATTGCAGATACGAAATAAACGCTGCCCCGCTAAACCTTAAAACCAAAGAGGAAAACTGCGATACAACGAATGAACCTGCTCCAATTGCCACGTCAACCAAAGTGACAGATCTGAAGATAGGCGTCGCCAGTTTCTGCAAGGCCTTCCCTTGGCATTTTGTTACAGATAAGCGTTTGGAACTCGTCCAGCTCGGTACGTATCTTTGTTTTCGGTATAATTTTTTTTGGAAAGCCAAATAGATTTTATCGGAATGTGGTTTAGTCTTGGCATCTTCGTTGTTCCAAAGTACCTTTTTTGTTTAATGTGACTCGAATTATTTAATTATGTTTTTCACTGTCCAATGAAATAACAGTTTATTCTGCCAGCAGTATTTGAAATTGTACATTTTATATATTTATTTAACATTTCAACAGCTTTACTGTTAAAATGAAAACGCTTTTTGGAAATAAACCACACAATTGTTTCAAAAAAAATCGGCTGATTTGACGTCGTCGTGGCCTAAAGGATAAGACGTCCGGTGCATTCGTGTTGAGCGATGCACCGGTGTTCGAATCCCAGGCGGGTACCAATTTTTCTAATGAAATACGTACTCAACAAATATTCACGATTGACTTCCACGGTGAAGGAATTATATCATCCTGTTATAAAAATCAAACCCGCAAAATTATAATTTGCGTAATTACTGGTGGCAGGACCTCCTGTGAGTTTGCACAGGTAGGTACCACCACCCTGCCTATTTCTGCCGTGAAGCAGTAATGCGTTTCGGTTTGAAGGGTGGGGCAGTTGTAACTATACTGATACCTTAGAATTGATATCTCAAGGTGGGTGGCGCATTTACGTTGTAGATGTCTGTGGGCTCCAGTAACCACTTAACACCAGGTGGGCTGTGAGGTCGTGTACCTATCTAAGCAATAAAAAAAAATAAAAAAAGTCTGCTGATAACGTAGGCGGTTTGAATTTTTTGTTCAAAATTTTACTGTGATATATCACACACTGTCATATTTTTTCTCTAAACACTAATTACCTATATTATGCTAAAAAATGAATAGAAATGTAGAACTATGAATAAATGTCGAATGCAATCGCAAACCGCTGCATAGGATTCGAAATCTGAACTTGTGAATAGAATTCTAATTCCAAGCTGGAACTATTTCTGGCTGACCTAGAAAGGCTTTGTATTATGTAAGACGAGACTTACTATCTACATTCAAGATTCAAGAGTACCTACAAAATTAGAATTCTCGTTTATAATTTATTCAATATCTGCTTGTTCTATGTCGATAATAATAAGTTTCCATCACCACAAGACACAGCGGCATCATATATGTGCCTCTTATTCGCGAGTCTGTAGGTTCGATGCTGGACACGTGTAGCTTTAACATTCAGTTAATTGGCAACCACTTAGCGTTAAAACTTCAGCTTATTTACCAGCGTAAGCCTAAAAGACTGTTGAATGAACGCAGATTTAAATTTACCTATTTAAATGAAGAAAAATGAGTAAAAAACTGATTAGGGATAAAAAATTTGTTTAAACTATTCCAACTCGTATTAAGTTTACAGGGTTAATTCAATACTATTGAATCCTACAAGGAGTTTATAAGCAAAGCAGTCTAGTAGTGTCGGTTTTTATATATTTTATTTTATTGTTGTAATTTTAACTGAAATATACATAATACATTATAATACTTTAGACCTTACCATCATATATAGATAATATAATGAATAAATCAGAAATCCTTAAAGATCCAAGCTGACATTGAATTTTTGAAGTTTATGAATTAGTTTAAGGCAGAAGTGACTTTATATATAAATGCTCTTATAGCATAAAAATCATAAAAGATTAATAATTAAATCAGCATTCATTATTTATTATATTAGGAATAATAACTTTAAATATCAAATTGAATATATGGATGTTATGTATCTACTCGTATTTATTGAGGCATCGCTTCTCCGATTAAATTGAGACATCCAGGTTGACTAGGCTAAGTGTCCGCCAATGGTAATGGCCAAAGTTAATGTGACATGAAAAAGGAGATTTTTTTTTATTGCTTAGATGGGTGGAGGAGCTCACAGCCCACCTGGTGTTAAGTGTTTACTGGAGCTCATAGACATCTACAACGTAAATGCACCACCCACCCTGAGATATGAGTTCAAGTATAGTTACAACGGCTGCCCTACCCTTCAAACCGAAACGCATTACTGCTTCACGGCAGAAATAGGCAGGGTGGTGGTACCTACCCGCGCGGACTCAAGAGGTCCTACCACCAGTGAAAAATGAAGGAAGGCATGCGAGACATTAACGATAGTCAGAGCAGACTTTTACTAGTGAAATGTCAACTTAATTAATGCTTTTGAAACTGCTGCATTCGATATCTCAAAAGATTTTGTGTCAATTTTGTCTGACTTATTTTGGAGAGGCGCAGTGAAAACAAGATTGAAAACCAAAATCGTGGGTAATTTCAGGAATTCAGTGTATTATTCTCACTATGCGCCAATGACTCGATTAAGCATTTTGGTTTAGTATTATTCCGTACTGAAAGCTTTTTTCCTTGATAATGTACCATTAAATGAAATCCCTTCGTTAAGCATTATTTTCGCCTCACCTCCATTACATCACATTAAATAGGCTCCTTGAATTTACGATTCACTTTACGTTAAGCCCTTATTATTTACTGTCTCACAGATAATTTACTCTTCATTAAGTAAACCTAATTGGAGTTTATAAATGATTCTTGTCCACCTGATGGTTGGCTGGAAGAGATCACTCTTAGCGATAAGACCGCCAATTGTACTTTTTGTGTTTAATGTATCGCACTGTTTATTTGTTTTTTGGTGTACAATAAAGAATACTCTCTCTCTCTCTCTCTCTCTCTCTCTATTTCTCTCTCTCTTTATTCCTAATTAATTAAATATACGCTTGCATTATTTAGGCAATGCAAAGTTTATTTAAAGCATTCGCTTGGTCTGGCTTTGAAAAGTAGGACGTCCGTTTTTGTATTCGAACTCATGTCTCAAGGCGGGTGGTGTGTCTCTAAATAGTTTCGTGTAGCTTATCCGGCTATCTACTACCAATAAATAAGAGAGCCCTTAAGACTTTGTTATCTGACAACCCTTGCTCTGGAACAAGTCTATGGCTTGGGTTGTGTAGGAGTCCCAAAACAGAATATGTTTGACGGATGTCTAAAGATGCTACAAAACTATCGCATAAGTGTCCCTTTAAAGTAATTTGATATTTGAAGAAAGGACTGGGCCATGTTCTCAGGCTCCACTATGATATTTTTTTCTACAAATAACCCAAGCAACAGTATCATTTGATTTATGTTTTTCATCAAAATCTGATAAACGCCAATTCGCTACCTACCTCGAGACATGTGGCCTTTCAAACCCAAATGTATGACAAATTTGAAAATATCGCTGAAACACAAAAACAACAAAATACTAGGTTTCTTAATTTTTTTTAGACGCCAACAAAAGTCTCGTGCTGGACATAGGTCACCCCCAAAGTCCGCCTCAATAATCGGTCCTACGCAGTCTAGATCAAGCGGGTTACCGCGATTTTTACCAGGTCCTGGTTCCACCTGGTGGCTGGCCTGGCCTAACCACAATGCGTTTGCCGGATTTACTTCTATATGTAAATTATTAAAAAAAATATTAAAACATTACGCAATTTAAAAGAATGCGAAATATGCCCGGTATCAGACCGAGAAAATTTCAAATATCTGAGACTACCTACATCTTGTGAAATTCTTACAAAGTCTATCTCTATAAAAAAAATTGAACGAAACATAACAATCAACCCAACCCCCTAATTCCACTTTGACCACCTCAACCCATCTGGGACCATTCTTTTCCTTCCCACCTCAGACGTTTCTTAATGATGTTGAAATAGGGCCGTTAAATTCGCCGGTAATGTTGGCAGGTGATTATCGAAGGGTTTTTACGTCTATGCCATTTTCTTAGACGATGATGTAACCGTTTATTTTAACGATAGCGGCAACTCTGCGCTGTTCACAGAGATTCGATTTGAATTTCATCATAGATAAATTGCAATGAAGCTTTTGTTGAACCTTATGACCTGATCATGGGTTATTAAAATTTTCCAATCTGATTATGGCACAAGCAATATATGTATAAAATTATAAATTGCTTCTGGGTGAATACTTGTATGTAAGTTGACTTGCTTTGAAGTCGTCGTGGCCTAACGGATAAGACGTCCGGTGCATTCGTGTTGAAGCGATGCACCGGTGTTCGAATCCCGCGGGCGGGTACCAATTTTTCTAATGAAATACGTACTCAACAAATGTTCACGATTGACTTCCACGGTGAAGGAATAACATCGTGTAATAAAAATGAAACCCGCAAAATTATAATTTGCGTAATTACTGGTGGTAGGACCTCTTGTGAGTCCGCACGGGTAGGTACCACCGCCCCGCCTATTTTCTGCCGTGAAGCAGTAATGCGTTTCGGTTTGAAGGGTGGGGCAGCCGTTGTGACTATACTGAGACCTTAGAACTATATCTCAAGGTGTGTGGCGCATTTACGTTGTAGATGTCTATGGGCTCCAGTAACCACTTAACATCAGGTGGGCTGTGAGCTCGTCCACACAGCTAAGCAATAAAAAAAAAAAAAAAAAAAATTATCAGCGTGTGCCTTGTTCCTATAATATGATTTCTGTGCAAATGTTAAATTTATTTGGTGCTAAGGTTAATAATCCCACACTATCTCTCCGTAGTAGTAGCTGTTATGAGGTACTACAGCTTAATAGATAGTAATATAGATCAGTAAGGATTTATCTACCTATCTATCGAATTATGCCCTTAAGTCTATCTTCAAAGCTGGTGGTGCGTTCTGAAAATCGCATACTATCTGCTTTCGTTCACACTGTCATACAAACTTCGACTTGGTCTCTTAAGGAAGTTGGCGTTTACGCTCTGATGGCTATGGCATCTGATATCCACTATATCAAAGACGGGCTATACACTCCTTTGTTATTCCCTACTTATTGGTCTTTAGAGCCACTTTTGGCTTCATCACCATATTAATGTTGATTGTTAAATTTTCGTATGACTAAAATGGAGAAACATAAGTAATTATATATTATTTGGATTGATATTCTGGAGAGGAAATGCACTGTATTCTTATCTAAAAAAAAAACAATACCTACATTACGTTTTATGGCGAAATTAAAAACATGTTCATCATGCACACTAAAAACTAACTCACGCATTAAATATTATTAAATGTACGCACGATTCGACATTAAGTCCTTCAATAACACAAAATAAATTACAAGCATTTTTTACGAGGTTGCAAATATCTCGCCATTAGCTAAAATACGATAAAATAAATGTGGGTGTTCCAACTTTTTGCGAACATTTACATACATCACAGTCACGTCAGTTGAATCAGCTGGTTTCGGTATAGAATGGGACATTAATGTGAAGACATTACTCAGAACAAATCGTTGAGCGATTTATTCAAAAGTTACTTGAAAACTAAAAGATGTAGAGATAGAAATCTGGAATGCTGTTCACATTTTTTCTTTTTATCACGAATTTATTTTGTTTATTTACTACGTACATGGGTGAATGAGATCTGAGTTCATTCGCGGTTTTATAGTTGCCGGGAATCCTAGAGATCACAACAGGATTGCCACCACCCACTTTAAAACAAGGATTGTATTGTATAAATGCTGCTGCGTCTCTAGTTAATCTTATTCGCTCTTTACCCACGAAAGGAATGGGGTGGTGCATTTTAGGTCAACATCACATAGTCCAAAAAAACTGTGATAGTTCAAATGAAAACACTAGGTTTCGTATGGCATGTAAGAGGAGAAGAAAACAAAAAGGCTACTTCTATCGTCTCCCTGTTTATACTTGATCTATTTTCCGAGCTGACTTTTGATATTTTAACTATGTTACTAATTTTCGTGGGGTAGCATGTTACAACCCGCATTGGAGGGCATTTATATCCTTTTTTATCTTACCAACCATGGAATACAATTTGAAGAGCACAACAGTTTTTGTGATACTTAACAACGCAATTGATACTCAAGTGACGTCTGCTGGTTATGATTGCATCTGATGAGCTATCAGCTCCTTCGTTAATCACGATGGAACTTTTCAAAGAACCTCTTAGAATAATGTCCAGGAAACCATGAAATTTTAAAGATAGACCCTTGACTGACAGCGATAAATACCTTGGTAATACCTTCATCGCACAAAATTGCGACCCTGGTTTGAGTCCCCGTGTTCCCCGTGTTCTTCTCCCTGCCTATCCAAACTTGATAGGCGCCTACAATTCTGGTTTTAAATGTTCATTCAAGTATACAATTTACGGAAGTTCTTGACAAGCCTAGGACTTTTAATAGGTTATAGAAAGATTTAGCTTGTATACTTTTCGCTCTCACTTTGACAGGATTAATATTGTGTGACATTCATGTTATTTGGTAATTTATAAAAGTATTTTGAATTCACTATCGTATATTTTCTAAATTTAAGAACACAGTAAATATCGTTAATCTAAAAAATCTCAACAACGTCGAGTATGAAAAATCAATTATAATTACAACCTTTATTTTTTAGTACATGTTAGATGAATTAAATATGTAATTAAACTATCGTTAAATACAGTATCTGGAAGACTGTTACTGATTAGTGTTTTGCCACAACAAAATTTATTTAAAAGTTTTCCGTGATGATGTATTGAAGATCCGAAAAATATCGGTAGCTAACAAAACTAACTTGGCTTTTTTGCTCGTTTCATACTGTTTTAGAAATGTTCATTAGTGTTTCCTTCTGACCTAGATAATAGCATTATAATTAACGAGCCAAGTGATGATTGAGCAGAAACGGGAATTTTTAGACGGGGGTCAACGAACGAAGCTTTTTTTTTTTTTTTTTTTTTTTTTTTTCCTACCTATGCTGATAGCCTTGAGAGGCTATTTCAGCTTCGCCCTAACGTTAGTAGGTGAGCTCGCGGGGCTCAACCGGAGAGTTGCTAACACTGACCCTAGCAAGAGCAGTGCTTCGCAGAATCTACCACCGGATCGGAAACGCGACCCACTGAGAAGATCCGGCGAGAAACTCAGTGGGCTGTGTCTATGGGTTAGTTCACTCGTCGAACCCTTCGTCGCAAGCGACGGGTTCGACGAGGACGGTGACCGGTGCTTGTGGTGCCTAAAAGCACCGTTAATGGATCAGACGAAGCTTAATCAAACTTCCATTACAAATGCAGATACTTATCAAGATGAATAATAACGTTGACACAGTCGCTTTACTTCGGATGTAATTATACTATTTAAAAATACATAATGAACTATTAAAATTATTGTTCGGTGGAATAATTATTGACAGCAACAGCCAATTTTTTTCAGTATATTGGTTCCGAAATAAATAACCAAGACAAGCCATCATCGAGTTTCTGAAAATATTTTTGAAGTTATACTTCTTTAAGCGCGTTATGAAAAATTTATGAGAGTGAAATTTTACGATGCGCGCGCACCGTGACACAAAATTAACAGAATGAAGTTGCCCACTAAATCGCTCATTACAATACGACCGACGTAACTTGGCGAGTCTGAATATAACCGCAGGTGAACTTTTCGAACCGTTTTTTTTTTTTTTTTTTTTTTTTTTTTTTTTTTTTTTTTTTTTTTTTTTTTTTTTTTTTTTTTTTTTTTATGATTGAAAGTTTACTGGTGGCCCGAAGGCCTTTCCAGTTTCACCAGGATAGGTGGGCGAGCTAAGGCTCAGCCAAGAGGGGTGGGATTTGCTAACAACTGCCCGAGCGCCTCCGAAGGAGACCTAACAACTCAAGAGCAATTGTTTCGCGAATGAATCTACTACCGGATCGGAATCGCGACCCGCTGAGAAGATCCGGCGAGAAACTCAGCGGGCTGATGCATGGGTTAGGTTGCACGTCGACCTCTTTGTCGAGTTCGACGAGTACGGTTACCGGGGTCCCTAAGCCTGCCCCTAGTATTAGAGCTGAAGGCATCTAATGCAAAGGTTATTGGATCTGATGGATCCGTAAGGACGTGTCTAGGGCGTCGACGGTGACTGGCTCCTGCATGATCAGGATTCGGAGAGTAGTCAGCGGCGGCAACGATAAGGCGATTATCATGACGCATAGCCTTATCGAAGTATCGTTCCGACGCTGACTTCATGTATTTCCGAATTGATTCGAGGCCCAGGTCGTCGTGTAGGTCAACGTTCCTCACGAACCACGGAGCGCCGACAGCTAACCTGCAAAAGCGGGATTGTAGGGATTGGAGGGTGTCTATGTGTGTGCGGGCCGCGTGAGCGAACACCACACTCGCGTAAGTCATGACGGGCCTTATGCAAGTTTTGTAAAGTGTCACCTTGTTCCGAAGGGACATTTTACTCCGCTTACAGATCATGGGGTAGAGTCTACCGAGAATAAACGCGGCACGGTCACGGACTGATTTTATATGCGGGCGGAATGTCATCGATGCATCCAGGGTAACGCCCAGGTACTTGACCTTCCTGGCCCAGGGTATGGGTTGTCTAAAGAGAGTAATCGGGGGTGTGAGATTCCTCCTCCTAATCCGGGAGGAAATCCGTGTGGAGCTTCCCCTCTGAAATAGCACCGCAGTACTTTTCGCTGGGTTGATGTCTATGCGCCATTTTCGGAACCACTGTCCTAGGGCTAGGGCTGCGCTCTGAAGCTTCTTCGCGATTAGGGACTTATTTCTACTAGAATAGTAAACAGTCGTGTCGTCGGCGAATAAAGCTAAATGGGTCGGCGGCGACCGGGGAATATCGTTGACGAATAAGCTAAATAGGAGGGGTGAGAGGACAGAGCCTTGCGGGACTCCAGCTGTGAGAGGTCGTGGGGAGGAGCGGGTTCCCTCGACTCGATATCGAAAAGAGCGGTTCGACAAGAAGTCCCGTATGATGAGCACGAGACTATCCGGCACGCCCATGTTGAATAGTTTGAAAATCAAACCATTGTGCCAGACTTTGTCGAACGCTTTTGCGACGTCGAAGAAGAGAGCTCCCGTGTATAACGGTTTTGGTCGATTAAGCCCCACAAGAATGTGCTCCGTGAGGCGGTGCACCTGTTGAACGCATGAATGATTTGTACGGAATCCGAATTGTTCATCGATGAGAATGCCCTTGGATGAGACGAAATCTCTGAGGCGCTTGTAGAGCAGACGCTCATACAGTTTGCCTAGAGACATGAGGAGGCTAATCGGGCGGTAGCTCGTCGGATGATTTTTTGGTTTACCGGGTTTATGTATGCCGATAACGTCCGCTTCTTTCCACACCGCGGGAAAGATACAGTTCGCCATAGCGGCATTAAAAATAGATGCCAACATCACGATGAGTTGGACGGGTAGAAGTTTAATAACGCGGTTAGATATACCGTCGGAACCGGGAGCCTTGCGAGGACGTAGGTCTTTGATCAAGTCTTTAACTTCCATCGGGGTGACGGGTGGTAACGCATCTGAGGGTGGCAAGGAGGCTCTGCGTTCTACCTCACTGTCTACTAATTCTACATGAACAGGGTCCACGGATTGAGTGCTCGGCGTGCACTGGGTTTGCAATGTATCGGCCAGCAGCTCTGCTTTTTCGTCATCATCAAAGGCCGCGAGTCGGCCTGAGGGGCCTACGAGGGGGGCATAGTTACTACCGTATCCGATTTGAGAGTACGAGCTAAGCGGTAGTAAGACCTTTGGGAGGGCGCGAGTCCTTCTAAGAAATCAGACCATCTGGCATCTCGGACTTCGGCGATGCGAGACTTTACGTCGCGTTGTAGGGCACGCATTCGAATACGATTTTCCGCGGTAGGATACCTGTCGTAGGCGCGTATCGAGGCGTTCTTAGCTCTAAGGAGTTCCCTAATATCGTCGGACAATTTGAAGCGGTGAAGGAAGTCCTCCGCTACAACTTGTTTCGATGACCTATCTAATGTCGAGGTGATGTGTGATGTTAAGATGTCTATGGCTTCAGCGGTATCCTGAGGAGACGGGGTAGAGTCCGGGTTAAACGGGAGCGATGGTGGATCAGATTCAGCCAGGCTGATGCCCAGCGTGTGCCAATCCACCACAGTCCTCGTGACGGGAACGGAATCGGGAGCGCGACCGAGCTTCATGACGACGGGACGGTGGTCTGAATCTAACTCTGAAACGACTTCGATCGAGTGTAAGCGCAGAGTTACGTTTTTTAATAACGCTATGTCGAGTATATCCGGGCGATGCGCGATATTTAGCGGGTAGTGAGTCGGGGTTAACGGAGCGACGATATCGAAGGCGAGATCATCGACTAACGCGTCAAGCCGCCTGCCATTCGGGGTTGTGGTGTGTGAGTTCCACCTGATGTGTTTACAATTTAGGTCGCCCGCCAGAATGACAGAGCTCCCCATACCGAGCAGCGCCTCAATATCACTGCTTAGAACGATCTTATCCGGTGGAAGATAAACGGACGCGATAACGATCGGCGCGTGTCCCATCAGTGAGATTCGGCACACTGATGCTTCGATATTAGCGAGCGCGGGAGGATCGAGCGGGACGCAATGCAGGGCTCTTCTATAGTAAATAACGGTACCACCACCACGGGCAGAGAGCCTGTCGTTCCTGACCATGTTATAGTTCGCGATTTTAGGGTCACGGCGCGCGGGCTTAAGTAGGGTCTCCTGCACTAAGAAAATGTCAATTTGATGGTCACGCAAAAAATCACAAACCTGATCACGTTGATTTGCGAGACCGTAAGCGTTAAAAAAATCCTATTGTTACGGATAAGGGTTTTATTCTACTAATGTACGCCATTGATTACCGGCGGAGTGAGGGGAGGACGTACGTATTTAACGACGCGTATACGTCAGCGTATTCTTGCACAACGGCGATGAAATGTTGTGCAGTGGAGGCGGCGCGAATGGCGTCACCCAAAGCGTTAACACGCTCAAAGTTGATCGACTGAAAAAAGTCAATCGCTAGAGCGAGATTTTCGGACGCGGTCGGAGGGCAGGTCGCGGGGGAGGGACGTGTCGCGGGGGTGGGACGAGTCGGGGAGAGAGTTGTAGCCGTGTTCGTGTACGGCAACGGTTTAGCCCAAGCCGAGACGCTGGGCACCGACGCCGGCACGAAAGCAGGTTTAGCCTTCGGCACAGAGGGTACCGTGGCTTTGATGTCTGGGCCGGAAGCTCGGAGGCGGTTTTGACGGGCGACGCGGCGATTTATTTTTGGAGCTCGGGGGCATCCACGGTAGTTCGCGGGGTGACCTTGTGTTCGGCACAGGACACAGCTAGGCGGTTCCGTCGCGGTTTTTTGGTCGCGAGCGCAGAGGGCCGTGGCGTGATCGCCCAAACACTTAACACATCGGGGGCGCGCGTGACAGTTACGGGAAGAGTGCCCGTACAGTTGGCAGTTATGGCACTGACTAGGAGTGCCTTTTTTATGGGGGACTTCGACGGCAATACCGGAGAGCCTACAGACGGTCCGAATGTTAAAAATTTGCTTACCCTCGGGGGTAGGCTGGAGGGCGACTAAAACCATATTGTATGGCTCCCTACCGCGGCCGGTGTGCATGCGGTGCACGGAATTTACTGGTAGGCCTTGTTCTATCAGATCTGCCTTGACGAGATCGGCATCTAGCTCCTTCGGGATTCCACGTATGACAACGCGGAGTTCGCGCTCCTCCTGGAGCGTATAAGTGTGGAAACTTATACGCTCCTTTCGGAGGTAACTTGAGAGGGCCCTATGGTCGTCGGGTGTCGTTACTTTTATTTGAATCCCGTTGGCGAGATTACGGGCGCTGGCAAAATTAATATTTTTGGCCTTAAGGGCCAGGGAAACTCGGTCCCAAGCTGCCTTCTCTTGAAGGATAACCGGGGGAGGGGTCTGAGTTTTAGATTGCGCCACCGGTCGCGGCGACGGAGTGGCACGGGCTGGAGGCGCAACGGGAGTCTGAGGGCGGGGGCGCGACGCGTTCGCGGCTTTGCTAATTTTAGCGGCCGCGAGAGCTCGAGACTCCGCGGCACGCTTCTTACCCTTTTGTACCAGGGTGAATCCATCCGTCGATGAGGCGGGGGCGAGGTCGACCTCCATCTCCGAGTCAGAGTCGGAGGACGAGGAGGCGGGCGCAGGTGACCTACAAGCAGGAGTTTTGGAGGGCGCGACGGAGGCCGCGGATGATCGCGCTGCTGGAACGGTGGCCACGGCGGACGACGCAGTAGTTTTACTCGCCAGTATAGGCGACGCAGGAACGGCAGGCACGACGGAGGCTGCGGTGCTCGATGTAGACGCTTTGCACGAAGGCGACGCAGGAGCAGCGAGCACGGCGGAGTCTTCGAGAGAGCTCGCAGTGTGATTGGCCTTGAAAGCCAGAAACTCTGAGGCGAGCTGTGGGTGACGAAGTCGGAGGAATTCCACGAATACAGCGTCCATGATCGCTGAGTACCCAGGTGGGGCGGCCCCGGGTCTTGAAAACACTCGCCTTGCGGCGAGGCCCCAACTTCTCGGACCTGAGCGGTTCTATTGAACACAGGTGGCAATGCGGCGCGATTACTACAGGACAAAGAAAAAGCACAACAAAACAGAAATTACAAAAAGAAGCAAAACAAATAAATACTTGCAGGAAAACACTTTGTCGGCAAATGTTCCACGAACACAAAAATAACTAAAACAAAACAAATAAAAGCTTCCAGGAAACACACTTGGTCGGCAGATGTATCACGAACACAGGCCGCGCGAACAATGGCCGGGCTAACAAAAGCCGGGCGAACAAAGACCGGGCGATCGAGTGGACGATGAGCACGTCCGCACGTGACGGGTGCCTCTATCGGAATGATTTTCGAACCGTACCGAGAATTACTGAATTTATACGATGTCAAGAAAAGGGATGTCCAATATGCGTTTTTGAAGATGTTGTTTAATCGATTTTTTTTCAAATTGATTAAAATTTTAATAAAAAAAAAAAAAGAAATAAATTTAATGAAAATAAAGTATAATTTCTTACGCGCGTACTTAAGTACACGCACCCTTTTTTACTTTAACATTTAAGATAATAAACATGTATGATCTTCCAGCTTTACATTTACTTAATAATATTTCCATATTATTAAAACCATTATGGCGGTACCTGTTATAGGAAAGAAGATTTTTGAAAAAAAAAAAAGTTCCGAATAATGAAATACTGGCCGTTACTCGTCAGTTCAGAACTAAGTAATTTTATTCGCTGGGTGGAAGATATTCCCTTTGTGGATTCCTCTAAAATATCCGCCCTAGAATATCTGCCATAATTGAAAGCCAATCGCTTTCATTTGCTGGGTGAAAGATATTCCCTTTGTCTTTTCTTATTGCCTCTATAGTCAGATAGTTGAGATCCGAACCAAAGAGCGGGTTCAGTGGCGAGTTTTGGGGGAGGTCTATGTCCAGCAGTGGACTGCCGCAGGCTGATGATGATGACGGCCCATCGGATGTTGAGTAGTTATCATGGTTCATGGACATTAGCAATGCCAGAGACAGAGGCAAGCCGCTTGCCGTACTCTCCGCAAGCCTCGTTTGAAGAAGTTCTTTCCATGTTAATTTCTTTCCCTAAAATATTTACATCCATGACTGATTTGATTATGGTTGCTCAGGTGGAGGTTTCATGCGTCTCTTCGGAATGCACCTCGCCTCTCATGGTTCCTCTCTCAACACGTTCTTCAGGCTGCTTCGTCCTCGTGGAGTCCCCTTAGATTTCCGTGAGATACTGAAAAGGGTCAATACTCCCTTCATGTTTTGCTTGAAGATACCGGGGTCCACTTCTTTGGCTGAGGTAAGTGAAAATTAATTTCAAAACAAATTATAAAAAATTTCTGCAAGCAATTTAAAGATCCCTTACATCGGAGATTTCATGAGACATAATCCGGTCACCGTCCTCGTCGAACCCGTCGCTTGCGACGAAGGGCTCGACGAGCGAACTAACCCACAGACACAGCCCACTGAGTTTCTCGCCGGATCTTCTCAGTGGGTCGCGTTTCCGATCCGGTGGTAGATTCTGCGAAGCACTGCTCTTGCTAGGGCCAGTGTTACCAACACTTCGGTTTGAGCCCCGTGAGCTCACCTACATGTTAGGGTGAAGCTGAAATAGCCTCTGAAGGCTCTTAGCATAGGTAGGGAAAAAAAGAGACATCATTTTTAGGTTATGTTTGTTAGAAAGATACATACATACCTATACCTATGTAGTATGTATATTTCTAACCATTAACGTGATGATTATAACAAGTTATTTTCTACTTGCTTTGTACATCTGAACACTATAATGAACTGTGTGAAAATAATATGACTAAACAATAATACAATTTGCATGATCGTTAATATTATGGAACAAGAATTTCCTATCTTTTAATTCAATAGCCAATACGAAGCAGAGCTTTGAATCAAAGGATATTCAGACGGTTCAAAGGTTGCAGAGATCTCGTTATCAAAACAAAAACCTGATAAGATCTTGATTAATCATAAGGTTTAATTTTGTCAGCTCTTTGATGTGTACAAAAAGGCTATTTCTTCGGAATCCTATTTTAGGTAGCTTTGATTGTGAAATTTCAAGAAGATTTTCAGCTTTATTATTATTATTACCTTTAGTAATTCGATTTAATATTTTGTTCCAAGAGCATTTATATGTGTGGAGTTTGTTTTCAACCAAGTCAATGTTTCGTGTCTTAAGTTGATTTTTTTCGTTTTGAGAAAATGATAAGACCTTATGATAATATGTATTTATAGGTATAGTACTATCGAAAAGGTAAGTGATATTGATACGCCAGATCCACATTTAAAATGAGCAAAGAAGAGTAAAATTTTCGATTATGGTAAAAATAAAATGTCCTAACAACTATGTCATAAATAGTAAATGCTATTATTCTAATATGCAAAATAAGAATGCCTAAATCGTTTATATCTAATGCAGTAATTTCGGTTCTTAATTAAAAAGAATTTCATTAAAATTAAAGTCCTGAATTCTTCGGTACTCATAATATTACTTATTATTGTTCGGTATTTGGTTTTTCCTGTTACGCTCCTTATAAATTTTATTTCGTTTCCATCCCTCCATTTAGATAATTTAAATTAAAATACATAGAAAGCACAGGCTGATCTTGTAATAATAACAAAATTATAATTAATATTTGGTATGCTTGTTTCACATTCAAAAAATATTAATAATATTAGTTGTGCAGGATTGCGTCAATTCATATGCGAAGAAATTTAGCTTGCACCCGGAAACCTCAGAGGGCGAGTTTTACTCGTTCTCAATGAGTAATACTCAGGTTTGCGAATTTTAAAATCTTAGTTATAATCCAGTTGTTCAATAACAAATACAATGTATCATATAACAGAACAATATTTTTTCATTCATTTGCTCCTTAAAGACGGCTATGCCAAATTGCCGAAATTTGAAACCTACCAAATATTGCCTCAAAAAATATTTATAGCATTTTTTGTCAATATTATAATGCAGAAGAAATAGGCCAATGTATTTACTTGATTGACCTTTCTATGAAAAAATATATTCGTTGCACAAAACGAACCTAATACCAGAGTAACGACACGAATTAAAATTTCCAGAACCACATCAGAAATATTGTAATATCAGGCATTTACTTTTTGCCTCGGCGGCACTTAAGCCACTGTCATTACCTCCAGTTACGACACGGAATGAAGACATTCTCCGCCCGCTAGCTTACTGAATAAGTAATATTCGCCAAGAAAATGTAATCTTTGAATAAAAATGGCATTATTTTGGTTAATCTCTCACCGTCTGACACTATGAAAATGTTTTCAGTTACAATTTAAGATAACTCCTCTGAATTTATGAGTCTTTATTTGGGTGACCGCTTTAATATCATTGTACAAGTAAAACTTATTTCACTACATTATTTATCTAAATAATTGGTGCTACAGCTTTCAATGTCCTAAGCTTGACCTTTATGATCTTTGAGATTTTCTTGAGATTCTTCCTCGTCAGCTACAAATATAAATGTAAATTAATCCCAAAAGAAGTAGGCCTATCGTTAACTTACGTACTCTTGTGGGTCCAGTTTCAAAGTAGCGTTCTTGTGGTTGGACTCAAAATAACATTAAGTCGCGAAAGCTTCATTTTTATCATCAACATTGTCACGTGATAAATCATAATGAAGTGTATTCAAAGTTAACCTATAAGCCCTTGTTTCATTAGCTGTCGAAACTTTATGTACTTAATCATTGTTCACTCCATTAATTACAAGTTCGTGTAAATTTTCAACTTATCACATTAAAATTTTTAGTTATAGATTAGATTAATTCAAGTTTCCAAGTTTTTGTAATTGCTTCTCGAATTACGGGATTACTCAGAACTTTGCGAATGAATTGCGAAAGAATCTTTTTAACATTTTTAGAGCAGAATATTTGATTCTTGTAATTTACAAAAATATGAAATATGAAATTATGGCACATAATTTACGACATTAAAATCAAAACCAAGCTCGGAATATTGTAGAATCAAAATTACACAGCCGACAACAATCAATTTAAAATTAATTCCAATTCATGTTTGTTCGTATTATTAACTATACAACATATTTAACGTTAAGATTTTTGGGTTTTAATTTCAGATTTGTTGGTATAAGCGTTCATTTTATTTCTGCCATGACTTAATTATGCGTATTAGTTTAAGGGATTGCCAGTGGCACTCACCACTTTACACCTCACGGTGAGCGGTAATAAGCACAAGATACAAACATTCTAGTAATCATAATTAGTTAACAGCATGTTGAGAAAGAACTTGCTTGTATCTTAGCAAGCAAAGCAATAGCTTTAAAAATCTATTAAACTTCAAACAGGAATTAATTACAATCTATACTATACTATACTATGTGAATGGTAAGATCCAATCATAGTATAATAATAATCTGGATATAATAGCAGATAAGAAAAGGTTTTATGTTGTAAAAACTATAATATTAAACTCAAACAAAATAACTAAGCCAGCTCAACGAACGGCTGTATCACAAAGTGATCTTCATCAAGAGGACTGGCAACTCAAAGACATAGCAACCCGTAAAATATGATAGCAGACGGCTATTTTTCACACATAGTTTTCGTACTCAAATAACATAATTTCCCACTACAATACACTTACATCACACATCCAGCAATCCCCTGAAGCTATGTCAGCAATTTGCCCGGTCGTCTTCATCCCTTTGTGGTCCAACGTTCTTAGTGGACTTCAAAACACTTCCATTTCAAGAGGGGCCTTTGTACTTGTGTACACAACAATATTACCAAGTGGATGGCGACAGAATTATTTACATTAAGCCCAAATTGGTTTAGGTGTTTCATGGATAAGTACAAGATAAATATACTCCGATGGTACGTGTTCAAATATTGATCTGATAAGGAATGTTGTTTATTGGTGTTTTCCGTTTTGTTTGTGTTAATTGCTTTTAGTGTAATTTAGTGTCTTGTTTTTATTGTTTTTATTTTGGTACTGGAGCCAATAGACTTCAAATCTAAAACGCAGTCACACATTTTGAAAAATTATGTTATAGTCTCAATTGCATTTTTTATTTGCCGTTCTACTCTTCAAACTGGAACTCGTAGAGGATTCACAAGAAGGGAGCAAAATGGGAAACACTACAGCCAGATTTAATATACATAACGGGATATATAATAATGTTTGTTTTATTGACAAAACGTAATATTAACGTACACATGTAAGTTGAATAAAAAAGTAATAGGTATTTCGATTCTTTAATGGCATCAATTTAATTTAAAATATAATGATCCGCAGTTAGACTTGTTTTTTTTGCGTTATACTACTCAGAATTAACTTTTCATGCCATATAAGACGATCATATAACGCCCAACTTAAACAAACCTTTTCTGAAGCGAAGAGAATGTTCGAAAAGTAAAACCCGTATCAAAATGAGCTCGTTAACTTAGATTTGTAAGGGAATGTAAACATTCGGTCCGTTTGTTAGCCCCTTAACTATGTTTGACCAAGGAATTGAACAGGTTCCCAGAAAACGTTTGCCCCGGGATTATGTTGGTCTGCATGTGGCGCCGCGAATTAAATAAAGTACAGGTACATAGCCATTTGATTTACAAAATATATACGTGTATAAAATATATAGTATTTTGAGTATTGTTCTAGAAGTTTTTAGGCAGCGGCTTGGCTCTGCCTCTGGCATTGCTGAAGTCCAAGGGCGACGGTAACCACTCACCACCAGGCGGGCCGTATGCTGGTCTGCCTACAAGGGCAATAAAAAAAAAGTTTGTACATTTCTTCGTAATGTTTGATAATACGACTTTTACCATAGGAAGCGTAGACCAAAACAATGGAGTACATTTATATATTTTTATTACACTTATTTATTTCCACTGTGAGTGCATTTGTTTTGTATTTATATAGACATACAGCGATGTTGTGAAATTCACAAATTAAATTCCATCAGTGACGCAAGCCTCCACAACTGTGATGTTAATGACTTTTTCAAACTGGGTTTGAAAGGAGCTCTTAGTCGCGAAGAAAGTTTTGCTTATATTCGTGAACTACGGGGAACCATACTCGATTAAACTGATCAAATTTTTTTAGCAAATTAATAAGTCATCAAGGGACAAAAGAAAGTTCCCTTGGGAAATCAACAATGTTAAGAACATCGCTGTTTCCTTGAGAAAGAAATAAATGCTTGGTAAATCAAAAGAAATAAATTAGATTTTCCGGACATCGAACCATCAGATGGATTACGTGCAATTTTTATATTTTTTGCGCTTTTAGGCAGACGAGTATACGAACCACCATTTTTTTTCGGGCCGGGGGCCGAACCTCCTACGAGGTCTCCGCGCCTAGGGGTCGCGCGGGGTATGTGGGACTTGACGATCTGCAGGTATTGGGAGCAGACCGCAGGCTCGAGGAATTTTAGGACCCTACCGCACTAAACAACTCCCCTGCACTATTACACCCGACGTCCTATCTCCGTCCGGGATATACGACCCACCAGAGTCAAGCCGCCACCTACCGTTTAAAATCTACTATAAACTAATGAAAATCGGGCATAGAGCCATTAAGGGCATATCCATGATGTTACCTATCAAACTGATAAATTTATTAAATTATATATGCACGCCTGTACACACACACACATACTATTATTGAACGGGTTCTTATTAAGATTTTCGCATTTAATGAGTTCCCAGTATTTCGGCGGTGTTTGCAAGCAACATGATTAACTAAAATGACTGAACTAAATTAAAATTGTTTTTATATATTATAAAAAAATAATACGTAACCGTATATCGAGACAACCTGATTTACCAAATCATAACAATACCAAAAATAAATGATTCTAATTCAAAATAACGAGAAACGTCGAGTGACGATGTCCAGGCAAACAACAAATCCAATAAAACAGTATTGCTTACTTTTAAATCAGAGCCCTTTATCTTTCAATGGAAAACCCTTTTTTGCGTGTAATACCACAAAATGTTTTTATAGGTTCCTTGTTATTTAATTCCATTTACAACGGGCGTTTCCAATTCTATTTGAATGTTAAGAGAGTAGTGAAAATGAAGTTTCTTTTGGGAAAAAGAAAGTAAAAAATATATTTTGTGGAATAAAATAATAAAGGCACAATACAAGACAATTATTAAGATAGTCAAATGCAATTAAAATTTTAATTGTAGATTGTTATTGATACATTAATACCTATTTTTTGGGCATAACTTAGTTTACTCTCCCTTAAGTATTAAGGGGTTAATACAATCCTGGTCTTATTAATAGTGAGATGAGCTTTGAACTCATATCTCAAAGTAGTTGGCGGAATTTACTTTGTAGATGTCTATGAACTCTGGTAACCACTTAACATCAGGGTAGTCGTGAGTTCGTCCATCCAACTAAGCAATAAAAAAATAGCCTATAATGACTAACACAAGGTGTCATAATCATATTACTAGCCTGTAGTCGTCCAAAGCTGGATATTATTATATACCTCTCCTAATTTAAACCACGGAACCCGGTCTTGGGCTCTCCTATACAGAAGTCGAATTAAAAAAAAATGTTTTAATAGACTTCCATAATTCCATAAAATCAGACAGAGAAAGTTTCACCGAAAGTTTAGTTTGAAGCTTCGTTCTTCTAATGAGGTCCGTATTGTTATCCAAATTAAACATTTTGCAAAAGTTAGTCATTTCTCGCACTGAATTGGCTGAAATTAGTTGATAATTCTTAGAAATTGGGGAATATTATAATCAAAAGTTTTCTGCACGGGTACTTGTTTACCTTTAATAAGTATTAAGGTTTGCGATGTCAAGAGTTAAACTTCAAATTTCAAAAATGAAAAGTAAACAGACTACCTAATTATTTTTTTCTTTAAGTTACTTTATGTTTAATTATAATTATGACTTAGCCAATAAGCGGCTCAGTATACAATATCCTGCCTATAACTATAAAATATCGGCATAATAGAACAATAACTTGCCAAGATTTTCAAATAATTGGGTCCAGTTTTATGAAACAGTGTCATCACCAAAAAGATTAAAAGAAAAGGGATGCGTAATTTACAAAATTTCTGAAAAGTCACTAAATGACCATTCTGAACAATTGGATAGGGTTGAAACTTAATCATATTCTATATATATGTATGACAAAATACTCAGAAAAGAGATAGCCAGACATAAAATTATGATAAAAGATATTACCACTGCGGAGAGGTAACCGCATACAGTACGTTGTTTGGAAGCCAAGGTCGCATCCCAAGTACTGTTGAACAATAGCGAAAAATTATTGTTTAGAAAGATCCTCTTGCACTAAAATTAAGCCTGTTAGAAGACACGCTGTTGTCTTAATAGTAGGTATGTAACCACAAATAACTCAGAATAAAAATATATATGTCGTGGATAACGACTTTTAATAATACTAAGACGGTGGTTTTGATTATTATTTTAAATGATGAAATGTTGTTTTGATAAATATCACAAAATGAAGGGTAGACTCCGTAACGCCACAGTATAAAATGGCGGTACGTGGACAGAGTCGTGGCATTCCGTATCAGACAGTCATTCCGTCCGTCTCAGTCAGTGAGTCTCTGTCAGTCAGTCAGTCAGTCAGTCGGTCTGTCGGTATGTGCAACGAAACTGTCGGTTTATCCTGTCATTGTGAAAGTTGTGTGTGTTGAGTTTCACTAATTATTATTGAAAAGTTTTATTGACTAAACTGAGTTCAATCGAATACGAGTGATGACGAAACTACCGCTCAGCCATCCATGGCGCCGCCTCCGACATCAGAAGTGAGATCAGGACTCTACTCTCACTGGCGTGACGTGTTTGAACATGTTCGAAGTACAGCAAAAAAACATGATGCAGATCAGAATACTAGTAGTGGTACGCCACAAGAGCGTGAATGCAGCATACGTAAGTCGTGTCATAACGTCTGCTACCTCGATGGAAGATCTGAGCCACGAATAAATCGTCACATCTTACGTTCTGGCTCATGTTGCCCAGTTGACTCTCGATTTATCACATCGCATTTACTAGCGGAAATACGACACGTAACAAGCTATTACAAGAAATTAAGGCAAGTGCAAGTCTCAAGTGAAACTTCGATCGCAATAATGGATCTGTCATGACGAGTGGGTAGTTCCGACACGAATCGTTTTTAAGCCAATGACTACTGCTAGAGTTACATGGCACTAGTGCAGTAAACCAGGACATGAGACTGTGAATCGTCGCTGAAATTTTAGAATCTACTAGATTCAATACCAATAACATTACACGTTCGATGACGTCGAGCTCCAGCAAGCAAGCAAACAAGAAAGCAAGCAAGTTTCCGTGGGGAAGAAAAATTGACACATCTGAAGTCGTCGTGACCTGTAAGATAAGACGTCCGGTGCGTTCGTGTCTGGCGACGCGGCGGTGTTCGGGTCCCGCTGGCGGATGCAAGTTTTTCTGGTGAAGTGCGTGCTTGTGCGTGCTTGACAAGTGTTTGCGGTTGGTTTCCGCAGTGTGGGAGTAACATCGTGTAGGAGAGGTGGAACCCGCCAAATTGTAGTTTGCGTGGTGGCTGGTAAGATTTGCTGTGGTAAAAAGTTTGCGTGGTGGTAAAATGTCTTGTGAGTCTGCACAGGTAGCCGGAGGTGAGTCTTCCGCGGTCGCGGCCTACCCAGTCTGCGAGAACCGGGCAGATCGCCTCAACGGTACGGAGGCCGGCCGACGGGTCCGCCAAACGACGACACCACGCCTCTAGCACGGACTGCCGAGATTGGAGCCCCCGCGCTCCGGCTACACTTGCGCTAGGGCGCGCCGCCTCGTAGGAGACTGTGAGGTATCCTTGAATAGCTCTGACTGCGATCGCGCGCTGCCGGCGTCACAGCGCGGCGACGTTCTCGTGGGTAAGGACGTGTACAGCCAGGAAGACCATGTCGCAATCAACACGTGATTGCTGCAGCCAATACGAGATATGGGACGCAAGCGCCGTCTGTCGGCGCTCGATGGGTCAACTATTCACCGGCCGAGCGGAGCGACATGCCGGTAGCTGTGTAATATCGAGTATTTTTGGTAAATGAGAACAATCTGGTGAGTCGTATTATTTTTATTTGGATTTTGGTGCCGAATGTTCTCTTGTCGAGAAATCTATATGCGATGGTTCTCATAAAAGGACTGTAGATTAGAGTCACAGGGATGACTGTAGATTAGAGTCACAGGGATGACTGTCGATTAGAGTCACAGGGATGACTGTCGATTAGAGTCACAGGGATGACTGTCGATTAGAGTCACAGGGATGACTGTCGATTAGAGTCACAGGGATGACTGTCGATTAGAGTCACAGGGATGACTGTCGATTAGAGTCACAGGGATGACTGTCGATTAGAGTCACAGGGATGACTGTCGATTAGAGTCACAGGGATGACTGTCGATTAGAGTCACAGGGATGACTGTCGATTAGAGTCACAGGGATGACTGTCGATTAGAGTCACAGGGATGACTGTCGATTAGAGTCACAGGGATGACTGTCGATTAGAGTCACAGGGATGACTGTCGATTAGAGTCACAGGGATGACTGTCGATTAGAGTCACAGGGATGACTGTCGATTAGAGTCACAGGGATGACTGTCGATTAGAGTGACAGGGATGACTGTCGATTAGAGTGACAGGGATGACTGTCGATTAGAGTCACAGGGATGACTGTCGATTAGAGTCACAGGGATGACTGTCGATTAGAGTCACAGGGATGACTGTCGATTAGAGTCACAGGGATGACTATCATTGAACACTTGTAGTCACAGGGATGACTATCATTGAACACTTGTAGTCACAGGGATGACTATCATTGAACACTTGTAGTCACAGGGATGACTATCATTGAACACTTGTAGTCACAGGGATGACTATCATTGAACACTTGTAGTCACAGGGATGACTATCATTGAACACTTGTAGTCACAGGGATGACTATCATTGAACACTTGTAGTCACAGGGATGACTATCATTGAACACTTGTAGTCACAGGGATGACTATCATTGAACACTTGTAGTCACAGGGATGACTATCATTGAACACTTGTAGTCACAGGGATGACTATCATTGAACACTTGTAGTCACAGGGATGACTTAGTTACTGTGTACATGAATTGTACGGGGAGAACTTGCAGCAGTAGTAAATCACTTATTTTCGTTTGTGTAATCTTTCAATGTCGTTATAGAATTTGTGTTTAGAATAAAAATTATTTGATGACTTTTAAAATTTTCCGATAAGTCGTAAAGTGTAGTCAGGAGTGATCGAGCGGAACAAGTGTTCTCGTGGATGTTTTTGATTGTAGGTTAACCATCACACGAGGACGTGTGACGTGTCAGAATGGCCGTGTCGTGGATAACGACTTTTAATAATACTAAGACGGTGGTTTTGATTATTATTTTAAATGATGAAATGTTGTTTTGATAAATATCACAAAATGAAGGGTAGACTCCGTAACGCCACAGTATAAAATGGCGGTACGTGGACAGAGTCGTGGCATTCCGTATCAGACAGTCATTCCGTCCGTCTCAGTCAGTGAGTCTCTGTCAGTCAGTCAGTCAGTCAGTCGGTCTGTCGGTATGTGCAACGAAACTGTCGGTTTATCCTGTCATTGTGAAAGTTGTGTGTGTTGAGTTTCACTAATTATTATTGAAAAGTTTTATTGACTAAACTGAGTTCAATCGAATACGAGTGATGACGAAACTACCGCTCAGCCATCCATGGCGCCGCCTCCGACATATATATGGTAGCCTTTTCGAAAACAAAGTTAGTGATTTTGAATAATCCTGCAAGTTGGAATATACATATGAGAACAAATTTTACTGTTAAGCAAAATCACAATAGTAAATTTCTAATTTTATATCTCCCTACATATTTATATCTACTGTTGGTACGAATCTACTTGTCAGGCTTATTAGACTTATATAATTTCTCTTGTCGAGGTATATCTGTTAATAGTAATAATTTTAAACTATTCTCTAATTGAATGGAACTTATTGTATTCTTTATTAAGATAAATCACTAAAGCTGGTTAACCAATTTTACAGTAATTACCGTTACAGTTACAGTTTATGGTTTTTTAATAGACTTGTTGCGTTATTACAATATTACCTCTTTAATCTTCTGTTATCTATCTTCGTTCGTCATTCTTTACTACAATCTAAATAATCAAGTCAGTGTCGTCCTTTTATCTTCTAATTTTTGTTTTCCATGGACAAACGCTTTTACAACAGGTCATTTTTTTATAGTCGAAGAGAGTTCAATAAGTCACGTTTAGTTAGTTACTGATTGATTATAACTAAAGACGAATATGTGGAAGATGAATATTTATCAAATTTTACGTTCATAAAAATGACACTTGTAATGAATATGGTACAACCGAATGATAAAAGTTAATGTGCCGTTGAAGCAGCCCTATAGAAATCCCTCAGGTGTTTCACTTTATAAATAAGAGTGACCCGGAAACTCAGCCCTCAGCACTTGGATGTACACGTGACATAATTTAGAAGCTCGTTCGCGTTACACCACGATAGTCTTTCGGTCAGCTTTTGCTTTGTCGTATGTCAATTTTGATGATCATTATGGCGCAACCCATATGGGTTGATTAACGATTATTTTTGTTCAAATGTAAATTATATTGTCACGATTGTTGTTCTGTTTATTTTAGGTAATTATTTAACTCTAGGAGTCCGTAAATTCTTTTCCTGGTTACTTTATTATATGCGTTTATTATTATCTACACTAGCCATAGTTGTGGTATTTTTTCTTCAATTATCTTTATCTTGCTACGTGCGGATATAGTGATCATAAGTCCATATGCTAACCACCACGGATACGTGCTCCTATCCTTCATATCGCTGACACAAAGGATTAGCGGGCTATCATTATAGTCGTTGCAATCATATTCCAATTTTTATATCGTTTCTCGAGCTTAGTAGCGACATTTACGTTATAAGATCTATTGGTATCGGATATCGTTTCGCACCAAGTGAAAAATGAGATCATTTTATCATTATAGAGATATTATTAGAAGATACAATAGACGACACGACGACTTCATAGTCACTTCACTTTGAAGTCATCGTGACCTAAAGGAAAAGACGTCCGGTGCATTCGTATCTTGCGACGGTCTTCGAATCCCGCAGGCGGGTACCAATTTTCCTAATGAAATACGTACTCAACAAATATGAATAACGTCGTGTAATAAAAATCAAACCCACCAAATTATAATTTGCGTAATTACTGGTAGTAGAACGTCTTGTGATTCCGCACGGGTAGGTATCACAACCTTGCCTATTTCAGCCGTGAAGCAGTAATGCGTTTCGGTTTGAAGGGTGTGGCAGCTGTTGTAACAATAGCTTAGACCTCATATCTGAGGGTGGGTGGCGGCATTTACGTTGTATATGTCTATGAGCTCCGGTAGCCACTTAACACCAGATGGACTGTGAGCTCGTGCACGCGTCTATCAATAAAAAAACGCAATAAAGTTGTTGTCAATAAATATTTAAAGGTATCATTTCTTAATCAATGGAAACATACCCTTGTGTCCACTTGTACTCAAGTTCACTTAGACTTGAGAAGCTTCTTGAAGTCGCCAACTTGGTCAAGCGAACTCCGTTAATTTATTTCTTAGTTTGTTGGTAGCTTTTTGTCCAGTGCACAAGTTTTCAACGGAATTCTGAAAAACAGTATAAGGCGTAAAAAAGAAGAAAAAGGTATTAAATTAACTTTAATTCGTGAAGTTTTTACTACAAAATGTAGTAACTGGTGGTAGGAACTCTTATGAGTTACTGGTGGTAGGACCTCTTGTGAGTCCGCGCGTTTAAGTACCATCGCCCTCCCTTTTTCGGCCGTGAAGCATTAATGCGTTTCGGTTTGTAGGGTGGGGCAGCCATTGTAACTATACTGAGATCTTAGAACTTATATCTCAAGGTGGGTGGCGCATTTACGTTGTAGATGTCCATGGGCTCCAGTAACCACTTAACACCAGGTGGGCTGTCAGCTCGTCCACCCATCTAAGCAATAAAAAGAAAGAAAAAAAAAACCGACCACGATATAGTATATATAGACTGATATATTATTTCTGTCGTCCGTGATCCCGAAAACTGTATCCGAAACTTCGGAAATAATGTAAAGATAATTAAAAAAAACGCGATTATAAACCGTAAAAATACTATTAATTATGTTTACGTCTCGCGAAAACCAAATAAAATACATTGAAAATAATGTATTCAACTATACGAACCTGCCGCTAACTTATTTTGGAATTTCGAGATTGAATTAATTTATGCTGGACACAACCCTTAGAGGTTATCAAGTTCTTGATTGAGAAAAAGGTTTTAATCACTTTGAAGCGGTTTTGATTTGTTGTATCACCACACAACTCGACTTAGACGTTTCAAATTACGATTGAATATACATTTTATGCTTGAATTATCTTCTTAAGTCTTCAATAAACAACTGAAATGAAATTAGACCGCAGGCAATTTTAAGTTTAATTTAATTGCCGGTAAAGCTCAGTTTTTTTTTTTATGGGTTAGATGGCTGGACGAACTCACAGCCCACCTGGTGTAAAGTGGTTACTGGAGCCCGTGGACATCTATAACGTAAATGCGCCACCCACCTTGAGATATAAGTTCTAAGATCTCAGTATAGTTACAACGGCTGCCCCACCCTTCAAACCGAAACGCATTACTGCTTCACGGCAGAAATAGGTAGGGTGGTGGTACCTACCCGCGCGGACTCACAAGAGGTCCTACCACCAGTAAAATTTAAAATTTTAAAATTTCGAGATTGAATTAATTTATGCTGGACACAACCCTTAGAGGTTACCGAGTTCTTGATTCGATTGAGAAACAGGTTTTAATCACTTTGAAGCGGT
Organism: Bombyx mandarina; assembly: GCF_030267445.1. NCBI lineage: Eukaryota > Metazoa > Arthropoda > Insecta > Lepidoptera > Bombycidae > Bombyx > Bombyx mandarina. The sequence goes on from NC_143234.1 coordinate 18,863,141, forward strand.
TTCGATTTGTTGTATCACCACACAACTCGACTTAGACGTTTCAAATTACGATTGAATATACATTTTATGCTTGAATTATCTTCTTAAGTCTTCAATAAACAACTGAAATGAAATTAGACCGCAGGCAATTTTAAGTTTAATTTAATTGCCGGTAAAGCTCAGTTTTTTTTTTATGGGTTAGATGGCTGGACGAACTCACAGCCCACCTGGTGTAAAGTGGTTACTGGAGCCCGTGGACATCTATAACGTAAATGCGCCACCCACCTTGAGATATAAGTTCTAAGATCTCAGTATAGTTACAACGGCTGCCCCACCCTTCAAACCGAAACGCATTACTGCTTCACGGCAGAAATAGGTAGGGTGGTGGTACCTACCCGCGCGGACTCACAAGAGGTCCTACCACCAGTAAAATTTAAAATTTTAAAATTTCGAGATTGAATTAATTTATGCTGGACACAACCCTTAGAGGTTACCGAGTTCTTGATTCGATTGAGAAACAGGTTTTAATCACTTTGAAGCGGTTTCGATTTGTTGTATCACCACACAACTCGACTTAGACGTTTCAAATTACGATTGAATATACATTTTATGCTTGAATTATCTTCTTAAGTCTTCAATAAACAACTGAAATGAAATTAGACCGCAGGCAATTTTAAGTTTAATTTAATTGCCGGTAAAGCTCTGTTTTTTTTTTTTTATCGCTTAGAAGGGTGGATAACCTCACAGCCCACCTGGTGTTAAGTGGTTACTGGAGCCCATGGACATCTACAACGTAAATGCGCCACCCACCTTGAGATATAAGTTCTAAGATCTCAGTATAGTTACAACGGCTGCCCCACCCTTCAAACCGAAACGCATTACTGCTTCACGGCAGAAATAGGCAGGGCGGTGGTACCTACCTGCGCGGACTCACAAGAGGTCCTAGCACCAGTGAAATTTTTAGTGAATTTAGCCTCGAAGAGTTTAAAATAAATAATTTCCGAGCAGTTCTGGTATTTTTATTAATAACTTCAAACAAAAGAAAGATGAGGCTATCGATTCGGAGCGTATGCTATTTAAATGTTCATGTACTTGTATAAGTTGTGTAAATAAATTGTAACCCGCAAAATTTTTTATGAGAAGAATGATGTGTGTGTTGTTTAATATGAATAATACATTACCGTTGTTTTAAATTATATATATCATGGTGTTCCCTATGTTCTGTTTTCTCCTACAGGGCTTAGAGATAAAGGGCCAAATGGTGTTCTGCTCTGAATCGGATTCCCTTCTCTTCGTGGGCTCTCCGTTCCTTGATGGACTTGAAGGCTTAACTGGGAGAGGCCTCTTCATATCAGATATTCCACTCCACGATGCAACAAGGGATGTCATTCTAGTGGGAGAACAGGCTCGGGCACAGGTAAATTTACTAGCGTGATTTTCAATAGATTTTATTTCAGTAAGTCTTTGGCTGTAAAAACAGCGTTCACGTAAAAATTCGTTCTTTTTGAAATTGTCTTCCTCTACCTTCTTTTTTTTTTCTACCTAAGCCGATAGCCTTGAGAGGCTATTTCAGCGTAACCTTGACTAGTAGGTGAGCTCACGGGGCTCAAACCGGAGTGTTGCCAGCACTGGCCCTAGCAAGAGCAGTGCTTCGCAGAATCTACCACCGGATCGGAAACGTGACCCACTGAGAAGATCCGGCGAGAAACTCAGTGGGCTGTGTCTATGAGTTAAGCTACCTTCAGTGTTTCTAATGACTATAACTAATCACCAACGACTAAATCTATCTTCTTTCACTCTGCCATTATGAGAAGAATTTTTTTGAATAGTTCTACGAGTAGATACCTATCTATATTTCTCCACATCTATAAATCGAGACGAATAAACACTATTTCTTTGAGAACGTTGGCCGAAATACTCACTTCGTAGCTCAAGAGCAATTGTACAACTTCGCTTCATATGTGTGCACTTGTTGAACAGCATCGAACCGAGACTTGACTGAATGTCGATATCACAACACTAGAGACTCGCTTTGTGAGAGTTATTAGATTGTTCACAAGGATGTCGGTGTTTTGTTAGATGATGAAGTTTCTCTAACTGTACCTGGCTTGGTTTTTATCACAGGATTTTTTATCAAGCTGTTGCAATATGTTTGTTCAGATTTGTATCTGAGCTTTTTGGAGTGCTGAAAAGAAAAAAAAAGTCAACGAAGCCAAAAACTGAATATAGAGACCCTTTTTTACAGATAATAGCTCATTTAAAATAAAGCACTCATTCCACCATCCTGTATTCATTCGATTGTAGTAAAATTACTGTCTTAAATATCACGCTGTTAGTCTGAACACGATTCGCTGACAATAAATTCTAAGAAACTGATCAAAGGCTCCTTTGAAATGCCTATTTGCTAAGAGGATAACATAAACAAAAATTATCGACCAGGACGGACTTCGAAGGCGTATGGACAAACTTAAGAACTCAATCGAAGAAGCAAGTAAAGCGGTAGACAAAGAACGCGAGAAGAATGTCAGTCTTCTGCATTTAATATTCCCACCTCACATCGCTAAAAGGCTGTGGCTAGGTAAGTCCTGCTTATTTTATAGAGTGTAAATAAGTAATAAAGACGAGGACAAATCACACATGGTCACTTAGCCCCAAACTATGGTTCTCTGTTCTGTGGGAACTAGATATTAATAATATTCTTAATTAGAGACACGGAACACAAAGAAGCCTTTTCGACACCCATATGTCTTCCCAGTGTGGGTCGGTATTGAGCTCTCAGTTCAGCAGTCAGGAGTGCTAGTTAAAACACCGCCGAGTCAGTCTTGGTTATTGATCTTTATAATAAGGAAATATGATTAAAAAAAAAAACAATTTTTGGTCATCTTTGCGTTGTGTTAAAAAAAAAAAAAAAAAGTAGTGCTCTTGTACTCTGTATACCTATTGTTGTGTTTCTTCTAACAGCTGTTTGTACAAAATATATTAAATAAATAAATAAATGCCTACGCGAGAAACTTGGGATTGTTACAAAATATTATGTTAATAACGATTCACGGGAATTGCAACAGCGTCTAGTTAAACCCACACTCGAGCTATTATTCATTTAAAAAAAGTGTCTTTTACTTTGTTGTTTATCAACAAAATTGTTTCACCTGAAGCCATTATCAGATCTACTTAGTCTATAGTTTCGCGACCCAAATATAACTAGAAAATGTATTAAATAGGCATAAGATAGTTATTTCATTTCATAACTGAAATGGGAATCTCGTAGGCATAAATATTGTGAAATTTTGAACTGTCGCATTTAGAAGATACTATAAATCTTCTTAAAGGAATATCCAATAGCTACGTAGCCCTGAAACGTTCCTCTAACAAAGTAGTTAAGCGACCTACAAGCTCGTCAACCAATTAATTACGAACTTTAATCGCAGTCGGGGCCGCAACATGTTCGGTACCTCTAGCGACAGGTGCGGTAAAAACTTTTATAATTCCATAAACTTTTATTAGGGAAAGAAGGCGTGGGACGTTTAATAATTAAGATAGATTAGATAATACGCAGCAGGAGACTCGTAACTTTGTATTTGCTCATCGCGGAATTAATTGACGTCATAAAATCATTCCATCGGGTAAGTAGAGCGCAATTTGAGTTATGGTTTGAGTAATTAAAACGAATGGTTTTTGGATTTGTTTGGTTTAGATCTACATATTTAGATCATTCGGAGTCGACATAAACCAATCCAAATCGAATAAGGTAGAAAGAAACCTAGGTATTTGGTATTCGAAAATTTATTACAATTAGTACTGCTTTTGACACTTACAAAAATATTTCTATAGGACAAATAATAATACAGGTACGGATACATGTTATTTTTAAGCTATTGCATAGCTTTTATCGCGGGCTTTGAGCGCGGCGACCAAATCAAGAAATTCCGTAACGAAAACAAAACCTAACACCCCGCACTCCGCCTACCGTGTAGCTTGCGTTCAACACATTCACACGTTGCGCTTGTGTATCTAGTGTTGGTGAATAAACGCGCGGCGTGACGTCGTACTGCATGCTCATCATAAAAATCTGCTTATTTCTCTCTCGCGCGGTCTAGCATATGAGTGTGAAGGGGACAGTTAATGTTTTGCTTTTGTTAATGTTTATAAATAAAGCGTGGTCTTATTTTATTATTGTTTTAATATTCAATTATTATTGTCTAATTATAATTGCGTAAGTTTGTAAAAAATGCTATGCAATATTTTTACCGTGGCAGTCCCCGAGTACCACACGTGTTTTTTTTATATTTTACACAATGCTATGTAAAAATATAGCAATTTAAAACCACGTATTATAGTTTGCTTGTTTAATCTACAAAAAATACCTTCGGACTGAGGAAACACGTCATAATCTAATGAACATATTTTTTTTTATACTGAATAGAACATTTTTATGTTGCATAGGTGAGAAGATAGAGGCGAAAAGCCACGATGACGTCACAATGCTGTTCAGTGACATCGTCGGCTTCACATCCATCTGTGCTACTGCAACACCGATGATGGTTATTGCGATGCTGGAGGATTTGTACAGCGTATTTGATATATTCTGTGAGGAGCTTGACGTTTATAAGGTAATCATTTTATTTTTGGGTATTTTATTTAAGTGAGTATTTTTTTTATTTTTATTTTTTTTTTCCTTAGATGGGTGGACGATCTCACAGACCACCTGGTGTTAAGTGGTTACTGGAGCCCATAGACATCTACAACGTAAATGCGCCACCCTCCTTGAGATATCAGTTCTAAGATCTCAGTATAGTTACAACGGCTGCCCTACCCTTCAGACCGAAACGGATTACTGTTTCACGGTAGAAATAGGCAAGGCGGTGGTACCTACCCGCGCGGACTCACAAGAGGTCCTACCACCAGTAATATAAAATAATAAATTTCATCAAGGATATTTTTCATCTTGCTCTCATGCACCTTGGTCAAGTCAACATAGCATGGATTTGTTGCTTATAGTTTCCACCTTCTTCCTGTTGGAGATTTAAGGTGAACTAGAAAGTAATAATAGTAACCTATAATAATAAAAAACACTTCTACGGATAATGGTGACACACAGTAGGAATAACTGGTCTAGGAAACCGCAAAACTTTTACTATACTATTAACATATAATATTATGATGTAGGAGATGAAGTACTGAATATCGTGGATGTCTGAGTTTTATGGCTTCATATAAAAGTTAGCAAGAAACAGATCCGAATCAGTGAAGTTCTAAAGTTAAATACGTTTTCATTTTATTCTAGACATATCTTATTCTTGCAAGGAGTGATGTCACACCTTGTGTGTACCATTTGATTCATATACTGGTCGCTCACAATGAGCCTTATCAGAAGACTCAAGGTTACCCAATGAGCAATGCGAGATCAAATCAGGAATGAGGAGATTTGCACTAAAACCACGGTTACCAATATAGCCCAAAGGGTTGCGACGTTGAAGGGGCTGTGGTCAGGGTACACTGCTCGTAGAACTGTGGCCGCTGGGGCTGAAAAATTGGGGGCTTATATCCAGCAATGAACGTCTGTGGGCTGGCGAATAGGATAGGATAGGGATAAATACCTGTGAGTACTGATGATGACACCTTTTGTGAATTCTCACGAATCGGATCCATTATTCTGGAATTTTGGTCCTAAGGTTGTTTACAGCAATGAACGTCTGTGGGCTGGCGAATAGGATAGGATAGGGATAAATACCTGTGAGTACTGATGATGACACCTTTTGTGAATTCTGACGAATTGAATCCATTATTCTGGAATTTTGGTCCTAAGGTTGTTTATATGTTCAAAATCAGGTAAGATCAGAATTTTCTGATTCTATTATAATACTTATTTTATTATGTACTGATTTCAAATATTTGGAGTAAAAGAGTAAGCCCATTTAAATTTGCTGGTAAATTTATGTTGATTTAATAGCGTTCGAGAAAGCATACGTTAATAAAAAATAAAAATAAAAATTTCGAAATTGTTTTTGATTGGTATTAACAAAAGTCACATCACTGTTTTTAACACTTTGGGCATATCAATAAAAACCGGTTAATTCGTGTTACAATACTAAATCATCTAGGTTAATATCAGATAGTATAGATTTAATAAGTTTCAAATATCCATTCAATTTAGCAAGTTCCAATGAAACATCAAATTATCTCCGTAGCAACATTTTAATTTTATTGCTTAGATGGGTGGACGAGCTCACAGCCCACCTGATGTTAAGTGGTTACTGGAGCCCATAGACATCTACAACGTAGACGCGCCACCCACCTTGAGATACAAGTTCTAAAGTCTCAGTATAGTTACAACGGCTACCCCACCCTTCAAACCGAAACGCATTACTGCTTCACGGCAGAAATAAGCAGGGCGGTGGTACCTTATCCGCGCGGACTCACAAGAGGTCCTACCACCAGTAAAAACGGTAACATTATATAAATTTAAACGGTAACATTATATAAATTGAATCCAATTATTTTTAAGTCTTCTCAATAACCGAAGCAACAGGGTCATTAATCGTTATAATTGAATGAACGCTTACAGGAACCTCGATTCTGCTATCTTCATTGAAGATACTCGAGAATTTAATTACTTCGGACAAATAGGAAGCTGTTTGTTTGGTTCCATCATTATTTATTTGATCTTGTTGAGGTGTCGGCCCCTTGACATCATCTATTGATTGTAGCGATAGACTAAATAATAAATTTTTTTCAGTTGGATAAAGTTCAGGATAAAGATCAAATATAAATATTGATTTTGTTAAACTAGATAATATTATACTTTTAAAATTCAAATTTTGCTAGAGAAATTCTTGTTACAAAGATACGACATATTATTGTCATGCTAGAATGTGCATCTCATGCGTTTGCCTATTATTTTTAGGTAAATTGCTTGATATGCTAAAATACTATTTGTCGTTTTTAGAGTTATCATGTCAAAAGTCGTCTAGCAGTATCGCTATTGTTAAGAATGGCTTTAATATATTGGCGTTGACTATAATTACTACAATATATACATGTATTGCCAACGATCAATTACCAATTTATAAAGAATCATTAAAAGATACAAGTTTCACTAAAACAGCATACAAACTCTATATTTATACTTTAATTAGGTTTGTTATTCAAGAGGTAAATTAACTTTGAGTGACATATTCTTATTAATTAGAAAACACTCATTTAGGCGGCTTGAAGTTAAGTCGTTGTGGAATTAACGCTTAATGTGGCTCTCGACACAAACAGAATGAAACAAAACTTTCCCACGTCAAAGGAAGCTCATGAAATTACAATTTCTGAATTAGTAAGACACTTAACGAAGCTTGTAATTGATGTGCAGATAAAGTGCCTTCTTGATCCCATGTTTAAAAGTACATGCATTAGTGTTTAAGTCAATTTGAATTTCGTCGTTTCCCAAAGTAAAAAATGTATACGGTGGATTAATGTACGTCTAATATATCCGATAACGATCAATAATTTAAAATTTTGAAGAATATTTACCCTTATTACTAATAGAAATAAGGCAGTCAATCCTTTATAAGCTAACGAAGTTAAATTGCAGAATGAGACCTACAAAAATATCAGAATCTACGGATATGATTAAATCGAATATCGCTTTATCTTTAGGTGGAAACAATAGGTGATGCATATTGCGTTGCAAGTGGCTTACACCGCAAAATCGAGACGCACGCACCCCAGATCGCATGGATGGCGTTACGCATGGTCGAAACATGCGCACAGCATTTGACGCATGAAGGAAATCCCATCAAGGCAAGTTGCAATATTAGATTTTCATTTGTATTTAAAATTTAGTATTTCAAAAGAGATTATGTGATAATTAAAATCAGTTTCATTGTAAAATCTTGCGTCTGCAGACTATGATGTCATCCATGACCGCAAAAATGGGGAATATTTGAAACTTCAAAAATAATGAAATGAATATAATCAAAAGGAGATCAAGCCATAAAATAAGGCGTAATAATGCTTACGACTCGCGAAGCCTGTACTAGATAACACAATTTCAAATTCAATAATTTTCTTACTCGTATTGATTTTCATTATAGGAAATTCATTTTTTTAGTTTATTCTGGCATCAAAACTTTTCCATCTTCCTGCGTAATAAAATCTTTAACAGACGGTTTTTATTACTCAATAGATCAACAATCTAAATATCGTACCTTAGAACATGCATTTATGATTTTTTCCATATCGTTGTTTGTATTATGTTATTACCTGTAAAAAAACTTTTAAGGTGACTTATATAAAATGATTATCAGTATATTATATGCCTGTATTAGCTCTCAAAAAACCTAAATTACTATAGCACAAGCTTAAGCTTAGGTTTGCAAATCGCAAAATAGTAAAGTGAAATGAGAGAGAGTCTTGCATAAATCGTTGGGCTATTTAGTGTTCAATGGTTAACTGATAATATAATTTTTCTATTTAGATGCGCTTAGGACTGCATACCGGTACAGTACTAGCCGGAGTCGTCGGTAAAACTATGCAGAAATACTGCCTTTTCGGTCATAACGTGACCCTTGCAAATAAATTTGAATCCGGCTCAGAGCCACTGAAGATCAACGTCAGTCCCACCACTTACGAGTAAGTGACTCCTAATGCTAATTTTATTGTAGACTAGCGACCCGCCCTCGCTTCGCTTCGGAAACGTTAAGTTTTATTATTGACAGCTGAGTCCCGCGATGTTATCTACCCGCGTTTATTGTCGTACCGCGGATGACGAAGCGGGACGAAGCTAGTCTAAAAAACCTAAGTTACTCCTTATATTATCAGCTACCTATCAGTGAAAGTCTCGTCAAAATCGGTCTAGCCGTTCCAGAGATTAGCCGGAACAAACAGACAGACAGACAGACAAAAATTGTAAAAAAAAATATTTTGGTGTATGGACCTTATATATATTCATATGTATGTAGCAAAAAGCGGTTATTTCAATATTACAAACAGACACTCCAATTTTATTTATTTGTATAGATATCTCATATATTACCAGCGGAAAAAAATCATTCTTAAGTACTTTACATTGAAAGATCTAACAAATATCAATAGAAATATTACCTAGAATATATTTAATATTTTCCAACTTCACGCGGTCTGACCAGCGCTTTTTATATTGTACCAGAATTTTGTGAAAAATGGACCTCTTGAAACGTGCTATACATTCCTGATAGAGACCAGCCACCTGAACTTAAACGCCCTTAAAAATGTAGGACGTGTAATATTATAAAGATTGCCCTTTTCAAGTACGGAGCATGGACACTAATGGATCATAACGTACAAGGAGCCCAATTGGGATTCTTTGTGTAGCTTGTGCCTCAAATTATATGGGGTTACTTAGAAGTCACTTCTTTTATGAAAGGTCATCACCCACGCAAAATGTTTATCTGTAAAAATAGTTTTCCACAGGCCCTTATTTAATAATGATCTTAAACTCCCACGGATATACTCACAATGAACCGATGCTGGAGTGAATCTCTGGAATACAAAGGAATTGGGCCGGAATAAAAAAAAACTAAATTCTCTCGCAGGTGGCTAATACAATTCCCGGGCTTCGAAATGGAATCGCGAGACCGTTCCTGTCTCCCAAATTCATTCCCCAAGGACATCCCGGGAACATGTTATTTCCTTCACAAGTACGTACACCCGGGAACGGACCCTGCGGCGTCCCAGGTAAGATGTTCCCACTGGACAATGTGAGGTAATAATTTAGAGATCTGTGACAGTTGCTGTTTCACATTATACGTGCAGTGGAATTGTGACTATAAATAAAAGGGTGACATACATGATTATTGTTTTTTGCAAGATTTGATGTAACAGAAACATTTCTTATTATTTTGTACAGAATGTACTAAGAAAAAGTGTTACTGTTAGTCAGTGGAAAAATAAAATAACGCTCAAAGATTCCATTACATTTATAGATCAGTACAGAAATTTTGTTTATCTAAGTCTAATCAATTTTAACCATTTTTAACCGGGCCCAACGATTCTTCCCGTCAAATTATCGGGCAAAATGTAGAGGCTGTATATTAGGTTTACCGTCTCCAAACTTTGAGCACTTGAATACTGAACAAGTAATTGGGGCAGTGTGTTCATTAAGCTGGGTCGAGCCGGAGCATGTCTCGAATATTCATTACCACTTAAAATGAATGACAAAACACAGCTGTTGCACAAGTTTCAAATAATATTTTTACGTTAGTTTCGTAATGTTTGGAACGTATCTCCAATACGTGATAATTTCTTTTATATAATACTTTTCAAAATTTGTTTACTAGTAATAAAAAATGAACAGCTCCAAGAAAACTTATAATAAAAGAAATATATTGAGGAATGTATCAATAGTTCGGAGTTTTTTTGTCATTCATCGTAACATTCTCTACCTAATTGAAATTGTAAAAAATGCGATCATTGTGTTTGACAGGTCAAACATATACAGGATGCGTTAAAATATTATGAAATTGGACAATTCGGACAAAATAATCCAGTTGAAAATGACCCGGAGCCAACATAGTCACGACACGAGCGGTTTTGATAATTTTAATATTATCTACAATGTACATAGCTTTAATTAGAGCTTCGTTTGTTATTGTTTTAGATATTTTCGTATTTGTCTTGTTACGAGAATCAATTGAAGTTAGTACTACCATTAAACATTTATTTGTAATTTTAATTAGTGTATCACGGGATCGTTGTACTTGCTGTTCAAATAAAATAAAAACACATTATAATAAGTGTCGATGTTCAATGTTTAAGTGTTCGTCTATATCACGGCATAGAAATACTTTCAGCTTTACAAAGGAATCTATTCGTTAATAAAATAGAATAAAACACTTTTTTGGAGTTATATTATGCCCAATAATGTAGAGCGTATTATGATTACAATCCAAACCTTTAGCTATAAAATAGTTCTAGTCATTGTTTGTAAGAAAATAAGCAGCCTTTGGGAATAAATGTTTCTAAGTTTTTTCTTTAGAAATAGAATAGAATCTTTATGAAGCTTTACTAATAAAATGTAAGGGAATGTAAATAAATTGAATCCGGGATAATTACGACTTACTTAGAGTTAATGCGAATTGCTTAAAAATAAAGCAAAATAATGTTAAAATTTCGCTACGATTAGATTACTATTTTATTAGGCATAATATTGTGTAACGAGTTAATGGCGAATTTGTAGAATCACTGTTTATAAAGAACTGTATCGTAATCTCACGTTATCGATTTAATTTAACTATTTAGTGATAAAATTCATACATGTGTAATTCACATCTTAGACGTTGTAAATAAATTTCGATTCTATAAAAACAAAAGCGTACGTTCTAAAATAGGTAATGGGCTTTAGTATATTGTTGACTTTTCGGAATGTCTATCATGTAATTCTAAGTTAAAATAATTTTAGTAATCGATTTCAAGGAGCAGCCGACCAAGGGTACATTCCTAGATTGGTTTTAATAAGATACACCATATAAATCAACTAAAAGGTCTTGGAATTTAATTTTGTAAATTTTTTTTAAGTATATTTTTTTAATCCTCGATATTCCCTTGAACATAAATTTAAATCCAATAAATCTCTGATTTACACGTTAAAAGAACCTTAATTTTTTCAAAATTAAATTACTCCGAGGTATTCTTTTCGAATTTCAGTAAAAAATGAATTAAGGTAAGTAAATATGAATGTTATGTACTTTAAATGTCTTTATACCTTTCCAGCCAATGTCCACGACTTCGTTCACGCTGTCTTCTAGATTTCGCGAAATTTTTATTATGATGCACTCATTGCAAAAAAATCCTCCTCGAAAATGTAATCATGTTCGCGTGAATACTCTAAGAATACCTACAGATAATTATTTTGAGATACATTCATTTTATAAATGTGAATATCGGAAGAAATGTATAAATGGCTATTGTCTAAATAAAAACTATGCTTGTAGGTGTACTTGGCAATAAGTAAGTGATAGATTAAAATTTATATTTCTATATTTTTTTCCATTCTGTTTGTTAAGTGCAATGAAATTGTTACAATTTCAAAACTTGGATTAAAAAGAAAAAATAATTTCTCTTTTCGGAAATCCTTGCTGTGCCTTCTTCTCACGTTAATCTCAAAATTATAAAAATAGTTATTTAAAAGTAAAAGTACATTAGATGAATTGTAGACTTTTTATTTATAATGAAATAATAGTTTTATTTAAATTATTCGGGAGCTATTTAAATATTTCCAACTCTAGAACATTTATACAGAACGTATAATAAAAAAAAAACCTATTTTAACTTTCTATTAAACATTTTTCAGTGTTGTGATTTAGATTAGTTTAGTGAAATTATAGTCATTAGTATTAATGAAACACAATTCATAGTAATTAATTACGCTTACGTTTAAGTACATCGCGTAATGAGTTTATGATCTAGTCGATAATTAAGAATATATTGATAATATAATATATTATGTATATGATAATACTCGATATTGGATAGTGCTTTAGATTCTCATTACTTAGCATTCCATTAATTAGGAAAATATATTATATTAAATGTAGTTTTGCTCTGACGTCGCTGAGTTGAGGCTTCAAATATCAATGTGAGATTCGAGACGATAACTTGGGATTTAGTTTCTTTTCCACGATATTATTTGTCTGGAAAAAAATGGGTAGGTATGTTTGAAGCGAACGAAAGTCACGTAAAATACAGGCACACGTGGTGACTTTGCGATTTTCTTTCTACATTTTATGTCGATCGAATGAAAATGAACCTTAGAGAATGTTTTGATAAAATCTTATTTTGTTTACTTTGAACAAACGAATATAGTTAAAGCCACGTTATAAAATGATTTACGCCAATCTTTAAATCTAACATCGTGTGTAGTTAATTTGATCTAAACCTCTTACCGTCGTCGACAAAGAATTACATAAAATGTTTTCCGTAAGTAAAAATTTTGAATTATAATTCTATGTAAAATTCTACTAATTTAATTCTATGTAAAATTCTTTAAAGAAGAACTTAAAATAAAATTATAAATTTCGGGAATCGTATTAAATAAATATTTAATTCATTCTTCTATAAATCATTGAAACAATTATAAGCCTGTATTAATAAATAAATCATTAACATTGCTATATAGTATGTGATTATAATAAAACAATTGAAATAACTAGAAAATTATAAGAATTCTGCAGAATTAGTTATTAGAATTAGTAGAATTATTATTCTATACAATTTATATTTCTATAGAAAATTATAAGAATTTAAAAGTCTGCTTTACTTATCACAAACCTTTAAAATTAATACTATTTTTGTGTCAGTAATAGTTGATCATGAATATATACAATTGTATTAATTGAGTTTTATAGCTAAAATTAAATACGTAATCAAAATTCGATTAAAAGTTATTTCAATTGTTTTATTATAATCACATACTATATAGCAATATTAATGATTTATTTATTAATACGGGTTTATAATTGTTTCAATTAATTATAGAAGAATAAATTATAATTTTATTTAATACGATTCCCGAAATTAATGATTTGTTCTTAATTAAACATGAAAATCTTAATTTTTAGACCAAATTAAGCGAAAAATATCTTTTAACCACAAATTCATTGGAATAAGATTTTCGTTCTAACTCTATTGACCACCAACGACTCCGAAATGCTAAATATGTACTTTGCCCAGATTGTTAGCATTTTACTGAAATTTCTGTGAGCAATTTGGCAACGGGCGCAAAAAGTGTATCAGGATATGGCGAGTCCGTCAGCATTCACTAAATATGTTCTAGAATCCACTAATTCGCTACCATTGCTATTATATGTATTAAGTAAATAAAAATGGACGTAAATAACAGACTTAAAGGAATCTTTTGATCTCATTGTTAGTTGACTGCTTTGTGAGTATGAAAATATACTAGTCTTTGTATTCTATTAGATAGTAGAATCGTAGATAAGTTTGGCTATTATAATAGTTTATAAAATTTAGATTCGCTGATAGATCAGTATGCCTTTTCTTTATATTATCTTAAATGTATAAAAATTAATTGCTGTTCGTTAGTCTCGCTAAAACTCGAAAACTACCGATTTGGCTAATTTTGGTCTTGAATTATTTTTGGAAGTCCAGAAAAGGTTTAAAAGGTAGATAAATATGAAAATGCTTGGAATTAAATAAAAATTTTGTTTTTCATTTGATGTGTCGCCCGTCGGACGTATTCATTTTGTTTGTTTTAAGTTTATTTTATAAAAAACTTAGGTCTTTTATTTATCAATTGAGGCACTACGAACTCAGCCGGGTCCGCTAGTTTTAAAATAAAACGAATTGAATTTGTTTTTTGGCAAAGTTTGTTGAACGTAAAAGTAAACTATAATTTAACTCTTGAAATACTATAACACTTATATGTCAATGCATACTTAGTATATGTATGTGGAAATTATGTCTACGTTATATTCTTTGAGTATACCGGTGAACCGGACAGACATTTACGGGTCCACTTGTAAATTCAACCTCAAAATCAACCTCAAATTCAACCTATAAAATACAAAATAAAATTTAGAACTCGTTCGTCCTATCGGGTTTAGATGTAAATTTGAACTATGCAGGTTGACCCAGTTGAACACGAAAAATAATTATCGAATTTGGTCCCGCCATTTTAAAAGAGTTCAGTGACAAGCTTACAAAAAAATAATTTAAGCTTCGTCATTGTCAGATAAACATTTACTATAATTACTTTTTGGAGATTTCGACATTTAGACTATCAATACTAGTTTCATAACCAAATTACTCTCTACAGAGTAGGTATTGGTTTGGCATCGACGAATTCCATAATATATTATGTTGTGATAATACTATTGTATATGTCGTCTAAGTATGTAGTTGGCTTTATTTAAATATAAGTTGCAATACTCACTTTCAAATTCATCGAATCAGGAGCTGTGGCCATTATTGATGCGATTAGTTATTAGATCGCCAGGAAATGTAGGTAAAATAACAAAATCGTATTTACCGGCGGCCATATTGAAATATGACATCGAGGTCTTAAAGGCACTTAATTGAAGGCGGAATGTTACTTCGCAGCAATAGGGCGGATAATGGCGCCGACCTAGGCCGTTTGAAAATATAAAAGAAATAGAACACTATATTACTCCTATAGCCACTAATAGTTAGAGGCTAACGGTTACTCTGTGAAAGCAATTAACGTCTTAAATATTAAGGCATATATCCATCGAAATGCCTCAAAGGGGTTCTATACAAAAAGCCTAAAGTATATTATGAAACAAACAAACAAAGTATAAAAAGGTGATTAGTATTTTAACTAAGCTTGTCTTTGTTGTACTGTCATACCGTCACATGTCGTTTTTAAGGTGTAAATATTCACCCAAGAAATTTTAAATCTAGACTTACCTTCGGCTATTCGTATGGTAGTTTTTTGTAGTTTTGAATTTATATATTTCAAGTTATTTTTTATGTATATGTATGTATGTATGTATGTACGAAAGCCAAGAACGGCTTCTCTTACAAAATAACTGATCTTTGACGTAATTCACTAAGTGTAAGCTGTTTGTACTTCACGCTATCTCGAAATTGATGTAATAATATTATTATATGTTTGTTTGGATTCTCGCTGTAAGTTAAATTTAAACTGTGAATGCACTATTAGTGGAAAACGAAATAAAATGTTTCTTTCATAAAATTATTGTTTTTTATTTAAAAGCCTTTTTTAACTGACGTGAAAACTAGCCAAATGACTTCCAGACTTCACACTATTGGGTATACGCATTGAGAGACAACGCAAGCTCCAAATTTAAAGAAAGGCTTTATTTTTCTTAATTCCCGTTTCCTTGCTTAGCCGAACCTATGTACAATAAAACAAGAAAGCCAGATTAAAAATACCTGTGCTATTTTGATTCCAGAATTTTTCCTTCAAAACCGTACCGATTTTAGTATTTTGTTCAGAATTATTTAAAAAGTATGCTTTGTTTTAAAAAAAATTAACTTGATAGAGATAGATATTCTTCCTGCAAAAATAGCTAGTGTTATTATCCAAGCATTAAAATACGTAATAAATTAAAATCGCGCATGAAACCATCAATCCTTTTTTATTTATTGCTTAGATGGGTGGACGATCTCACAGCCCACCTGGTGTTAAATGGTTACTGGAGCCCATAGACATCTATAATGTAAATAAGTTCTAAGGTCTCAAGTATAGTTACAGCGGCTGCCCCACCCTTCAAACCGAAACGCATTAATGCTTCACGGCAGAAATAGGCAGAGTGGAGGTACTTACCGTGCGAGCTCACAAGAGCTTCTACCACCAGTAATCGACCAACGTATACATGTAGAGGTACTATAAACAAGCATAATGATAAAAACATAACTAATAGGACCTTAAAAAGACTACGTGTTAGATACAGGACATAGGTGGACAGGACTACCTGACTATCTGAAGCCTGAGCCTATTGAAACTAAAACCAGAATTGGGAAAACACCAAAATTCACCTTTAAAAATTAAGTCTATATATCGACGTTGTCGTTAAAAGTGTTGAAATTTAGTGTATATTCTGATTAGTCACCATTCCGCTAAATAAGAAGGAGTGCATGCGATAAATTTGACCTCTATTGAATTATAAGAAGGCCTCAAAATTTATACGCGAGGAAGGCGGAGTGCTCTGAGGAATTGTTCGAGATGATACCGGCATCTCGTTTTTACCATCGCACCGCCCGCCACCGGAGTAGAGTTCATCCAGTGCATTTCCAGAGGTCTTTTTTGCCACGTACCATCCGGCTATGGAATGAGCTCCCCTCCACGGTGTTTCCCGAGCGCTATGACATGTCCTTCTTCAAACGAGGCTTGTGGAGAGTATTAAGCGGTAGGCAGCGGCTTGGCTCTGCCCCTGGCATTGCTGAAGTCCATTGGCGACGGTAACCACTCACCATCAGGTGGGCCGTATGCTCGTCTGCCTACAAGGGCAATAAAAAAAAATTACTATTACGTACTAACTAATAACTTACGCACTGTGTCGATCATACTTATCATTCTTGCCTATTATTTTTTACATTCAAAACCGCCGATAAATGAAATCGATAAAAGCTATATAACAATCGCTTCGCTGTTCTAGTGGTGAATTACCTTAATAGCTGTCTCCCAAACTCGAATTCTAGTCTGAGTCGGTTATTTTTGTTAAAAATCTTTATTTATATAGCGGGGCTTAAAACCGCGATCTCCTAAACGTGAAGCCATGACTGGCTGTCAAGCTAACGAAATTATATTTGAAGTTATCTCCCTTCCAGCTTCACGGTACATGCTATTCAATATTATCTACGAGAATTTAATATATTTCCTGTTTGCTTACATTGACTTGATCAATATTTGATTTTCATGATGCCGGGATTTTGATGTATGAAAACAAAATTTGAACACAAACTCCAGATTCAATATCAAAAGGAAGTATATGAATAGGTAAAAGTAAAAATAAACATTTATCGTACAATTTTTTTTTTATTGCTTAGATGGGTGGACGAGCTTGGTTGGAGACAGCCCACTTGGTGTTAAGTGGTTACTGGAGCCAATGGACATCTACAACGTAAATGCGCTACCCACCTTGAGATATAAGTTCTAAGACCTCAATATAGTTACAACGGCTGCCCCACCCTTCAAACCGAAACGCATTGCTGCTTCACGGCAGAAATAGGCAGGGCGGTGGTACCTACCCGCGCGGACTCACAAGAGGTCCTACCAACAGTGAAAAAATTTACAATTATGTGAGTATTAAAAAACAGTAAATGATTCCCAGCGGTCTCAAAGTTAATTTTATTTGAACGGATGCAAGCGAATTATAAAGTGTAGATGGGAATTGCAAACGAGCAAGTCACCCGACCGTCGTTATAGTAATATAATATAGAATTCATTTGAATATTCAAATTATCTAAATTTTCAGTAGTTCAGTGTTCTAGATCTTTTTTGGCGCGAACGTTTATTCTATTTTTTTTTAAATCTACGGCATTAAGTACTTCAATATCGATGCCTACAGCGTGCTTTAAATTACTTTCTTTTTCCTGCCTAAGCTGATGGTCTAGAGAGACCATATCATTATCAGCGTCACCGGGCTATTAGATGAGCTCACGGGGCTCAAACCCGACGATATTGCTAAAACGAACCCTATCAAGAGCAGTGCTTTGCAGAATCTACCACCGGATCGGAAACGCGACCCACTGAGAAGATCCGGCAAAAAACTCAGTGGGCTGTATCTGTGGGTAATTTAAATAACGATCCCGTCTCTAAGCTATAGAACTTATTTAATTCGTAGAGTATGACCTTTACCAAATTCATGTTCGTTCGATTTCAGGTCATACCATCGTCCCCCACCTCAATTAATATTGTTAATACGAGTGTGTCTTAAAATCTAAGGAAAACTCTGAAAACTTAGAATTGTAATTAAATTGCTGTGACAACAAAAAGTAAAGTAAATATATAATAATAATAATAATAATAAGCCTTTATTGCTGTTTTACTTACTAATTATTAACTTAATACATTACTTAATAATAAATTAAATTTAAGTGCAACTTATAATCAATATCAATTATTCCATTCGGCGTTCGGTGTGGTTTTAAAAACAGCTTGTCGACAAAGGCTTCCTCTAAAGATTGCCAATATTCTCGATTTTTGGCCATTCGACTCCAATGCGGGCCGGCTACACTCCTTATTTCATCTTCCCAACGTTTTGGCTGTCTTCCTTTTTTTCTACAGCCATCCCGTGGGTACCACTCTGTAATTATTTTGGTCCATTTCTCGTATTTCTCTCTTAAGATATGTCCTGTCCATCTCCACTTCAGCGTTCTACTTATTTGGATTGCGTTTTTAAATTTAGTAAGTCTTTTTATTTCCGACAATCTTACTTTGTCTCTTCTCTTGACACCAATTACACTTATTTCTATGCTGTTCTGACATACCTGTATTTTATTTATTAATTTTTCGGTTAACGCCCATGTCTGGCAACCGTACGTCAAACAGGGTAGGAAGCACGAGTTAAAGATTTTTCTTTTATCTTTTATGGACATCTCTTTGTCCTTCATAAACAAAGTAAATATATCGTTTATCAATTAAATAAGGCGGGAAATAAAATTACTCAACGAATACATTTTGAAATTTTGAAATTAGAGCGTCAGAGAAGTGCGGAGGTAGAAAGAAAAATGGTGACACGTGTGCGACTGGAATGTTCTGGTACTGCGATATGGAGGTACATCATGATTGTACAAAGAGTCATGAAGGGCTTTCAAGGACACGACCTTCAGCAATGAAGTATTCGAGTAAGAAGAAGAAGAAGAAATTAAAAAAAAGTCCGCGACAGGATATGTCTATATTTTAAGGTTGGCTCACTATAACGTTTTTATGCTAACGAAATTAGTTCTAAAATAAAGCATTATTTGTGAAGATTTTCTTATAAATATCATATTAATCGTTATGTTATTCATTAAAAGTATTTAATTTTAATGAAAATTGTACTTACGTCATTTGATTTTAATATACTAATATTATAAAGCTGAAGAGCTTGTTTGTTTGAACGTGCTAAACTCAGGAACTACTGGTCCGATTTAAATAGCTCCTTAACATTCTATTAATAAAAAATATTTTCACTTCCTACGTAAATGAAGTCGCGGGCAAAAGCTAGCTTATTATAAATTTATATTGACAAAGTTTCGACTAGCATTAAAATCTTTAAAAATAATAAAAACTGTTAGAACCGCCGCCCGAATGTTATAATAATTAGATGTTTTAATTAACGAACGATATTTAACAACGAATCCTATTCAAGACAATAACGTGGCTTATTTGCATCTGCTCCATAAAGTGGGAGTGGGGGGAGGCATTATATCATAAATTCAATCCGAATTACCACTTAAATTTACGATACAACACACACACAGCAGTTTTATGAGTGTGGTTTAATGCGAGACCATTATTGGATACGTAATTGAAATATATATTAGCGCAATCCGAATGTAGGTAAATTTGTTTTGCAAGTTGCGAATAATAAATAGCAGATTAATATTGTTGGATATATCTGACGTGACGTAATCATATGTGGTGTAGATAGATATATATCGACGCTTGAAAGGCAAACGTGACTAAGCGACAATGCGTGAACTTTACAGTAGACTAATTTAAAGTTGAAATACCTGAAAAAAAAATCTATTTTAACGAATCTAGCTGTAGGATTGAAATGATTTTAATAGACCTGGAAATATTTTTTTTTGCGCATCGAATATGGTTATTGCCTATGATTTATGTACAAAGCAGTTATTGTCGCTTAGTCACGTTTGCTTTTCAAGGGTCGATATGTGTATTCTGATTTAAGGATGTAGGTATTCCCGTTGCGGTTTCTATGTGGTTAGCGAAGACTATGAATTCCCATTCTTGAAAGGTATGACTGCTCATCTTCTAAATAAAATATCAGATTGATGATGTTTAAAGCCCTCAGGTCAGAACCCCGTGAGCTCACCTATTCGTTTGGTTACGTTGACATAGCCCTTTAAGGCTACTAGGATATCTAGGAAACAAAAAGGTTATTAAAGATTAAGAAGTTTTTAAAATAAGACCCAGGTATCAAATATCATATCTCATACCAATAGTAAACTCGAAAAAAACAATATGAAATGATTATAATAATATGAAATTATAGTAAATTATGTAAAAAAATTTGATATTCAAGTCGGTAAATAAAATATCAAACACGAACAAATTTAATATACTTTCAAGGAATTACACTTTCACATTTCCATCGCGACTTTATCAGGCCGAAAGAGAAACAAAGACTTTTCCCTTTACCCGCAGAGAGTCTCAGTCGTAAGATAATGAAACCGTTAAATTATGGAAATATCTCGAATTTTTATTTTGCCACAGAAAATTATTCGAGGTGTTTGCCCTTTGTAATTTCGTGCGCCAAATTCCACGCAAATATTTATCTGAGCTCTTATTTGGATTATTGCTCGAAATTGTTTTAAAAATAGACGTATTTTTCATTCTTTAAATTCTGTAGACTGATTTTTCTTTAAATTATCAATAGAAAATTCCTTCTCTGTGAAATATATCTCCATGATTTAACACTGTTAGGAGTTCATTAAAGACTAGCGACCCGCCCTCGCTTCGCTTCGGAAACATTAAATTTTATTATTGATAGCTGAGTCCCGCTATGTTACCCGCAGACCATGGGTGACGCCGCGGGGCGAAGCTAGTCTAAAAAAAAGTAGCCTAAGCTACTTCTTATGTCATCAGCTACCTATCAGTGAAAGTTTCGTCAAAATCGGTCCAGCCGTTCCAGAGATTAGCCGGAAAAACAGACAGACATTAATTGTAAAAAATGTTATTTTGGTGTATGTTCCGTATATACCTATATATTTTATATTCATATTCATGTAGTAAATAGCGGTGATTTCAATATTACAAACAGACACTCCAATTTTATTGATATGTATAGATATTTATAAAAGACAATTTACGATAATAATATTATGGTACAATTATAGCTGGCACCTAGCCCAAATTATTTTGTGCGTCTGTTGTTTTTTAAATTATTGTTCGCCCTAAATATTAACTAATACAAAACTAACCAAACCAATCTGAAGCAAAAAAGAGTGTAATATTGAATTAATAATTTTGAATTAATTATTGTGAAATCATAAAACAATAAGAAATATGATATATTTCGTTGATGAGATCCGATCGTTTCCGGAGATAGTGGCTGAATTAAAGTCAGTTGAATTATCATTTAGTTTTATGCCTGTCGTACCTTGTGCATCTTTTAAGCTTTCTGTAGCAATATTAAAAAGAGATCCTACTATAACAGTATCCGATTTTTTCCTGCCTCTCACTCCTTCTACTCTAAGCTATCTGAAAAATCCTATGTGATGTCTACAAGAAAAGTCTCTGAAAGATATCGATATTCAAGAGAAAGCTAATTTATCTCGAATTTCGCAACGAACTTAACCAGAAAATGATATGTATTGTTAGGAATGTTGATGTGGGCTTTCCTGCCGGTAAAATATTGATCGCAGACATAATTATTAGTCAGGAATTAAAACGGGATGCAGTCAATAAATACTCCTTTTAATAAACTTTTTTTTTTTACTGCCCTTGTAGGCAGACGAGCACATGGCCCACTTGATAGTGAGTGGTTACCGTCACCTATGGACTTCAGCAATGGTAGGGGCAGAGCCAAGTCGCTGCCTACCGCTTAATACTCTCCACAAGCCTCGTTTGAAGAAGGACATGTCATAGCGCTCGGGAAACACCGTGGAGGGGAGCTCATTCCATAGCCGGATGGTACGTGGCAAAAAAGACCTCTGGAAACGCACTGTGGATGACCGCAGTGGCTCCAGATAGTATGGATGAACTCTACTCCGGTGGCGGGCGGTACGATGGTAAAAACGAGATGCCGGTAACATCTCGAACAATTCCTTTTTTTTTTTTTTTTATGATTGAAAGTTTACTGGTGGCCCGAAGGCCTTTCCAGTTTCACCAGGACAGGTGGGCGAGCAAAGGTTCAGCCAAGAGGGGTGGGATTTGCTAACAACTGCCCGAGCGCCTCCGAAGGAGACCTAACAACTCAAGAGCAATTGTTTCGCGAATGAATCTACTACCGGATCGGAATCGCGACCCGCTGAGAAGATCCGGCGAGAAACTCAGCGGGCTGATGCATGGGTTAGGTTGCACGTCGACCTCTTTGTCGAGTTCGACGAGTACGGTTACCGGGTTCCCTAAGCCTGCCCCTAGTATTAGAGCTGAAGGCATCTAATGCAAAGGTTATTGGATCTGATGGATCCGTAAGGACGTGTCTAGGGCGTCGACGGTGACTGGCTCCTGCATGATCAGGATTCGGGGAGTAGTCAGCGGCGGCAACGATAAGGCGATTATCATGACGCATAGCCTTATCGAAGTATCGTTCCGACGCTGACTTCATGTATTTCCGAATTGATTCGAGGCCCAGGTCGTCGTGTAGGTCAACGTTCCTCACGAACCACGGAGCCCCGACAGCTAACCTGCAAAAGCGGGATTGTAGGGATTGGAGGGTGTCTATGTGTGTGCGGGCCGCGTGAGCGAACACCACACTCGCGTAAGTCATGACGGGCCTTATGCAAGTTTTGTAAAGTGTCACCTTGTTCCGAAGGGACAATTTACTCCGCTTACAGATCATGGGGTAGAGTCTACCGAGAATAAACGCGGCACGGTCACGGACTGATTTTATATGCGGGTGGAATGTCATCGATGCATCCAGGGTAACGCCCAGGTACTTGACCTTCCTGGCCCAGGGTATGGGTTGTCTAAAGAGAGTAATCGGGGGCGTGAGATTCCTCCTCCTAATCCGGGAGGAAATCCGTGTGGAGCTTCCCCTCTGAAATAGCACCGCAGTACTTTTCGCTGGGTTGATGTCTATGCGCCATTTTCGGAACCACTGTCCTAGGGCTAGGGCTGCGCTCTGAAGCTTCTTCGCGATTAGGGACTTATTTCTACTAGAATAGTAAACAGTCGTGTCGTCGGCGAATAAAGCTAAATGGGTCGGCGGCGACCGGGGAATATCGTTGACGAATAAGCTAAATAGGAGGGGTGAGAGGACAGAGCCTTGCGGGACTCCAGCTGTGAGAGGTCGTGGGGAGGAGCGGGTTCCCTCGACTCGATATCGAAAAGAGCGGTTCGACAAGAAGTCCCGTATGATGAGCACGAGACTATCCGGCACGCCCATGTTGAATAGTTTGAAAATCAAACCATTGTGCCAGACTTTGTCAAACGCTTTTGCGACGTCGAAGAAGAGAGCTCCCGTGTATAACGGTTTTGGTCGATTAAGCCCCACAAGAATGTGCTCCGTGAGGCGGTGCACCTGTTGAACGCATGAGTGATTTGTACGGAATCCGAATTGTTCATCGATGAGAATGCCCTTGGATGAGACGAAATCTCTGAGGCGCTTGTAGAGCAGACGCTCATACAGCTTGCCTAGAGACATGAGGAGGCTAATCGGGCGGTAGCTCGTCGGATGATTTTTTGGTTTACCGGGTTTATGTATGCCGATAACGTCCGCTTCTTTCCACACCGCGGGAAAGATACAGTTCGCCATAGCAGCATTGAAAATAGATGCCAACATCACGATGAGTTGGACGGGTAGAAGTTTAATAACGCGGTTAGATATACCGTCGGAACCGGGAGCCTTGCGAGGACGTAGGTCTTTGATCAAGTCTTTAACTTCCATCGGGGTGACGGGTGGTAACGCATCCGAGGGTGGCAAGGAGGCTCTGCGTTCTACCTCACTGTCTACTAATTCTACATGAACAGGGTCCACGGATTGAGTGCTGGGCGTGCACTGGGTTTGCAATGTATCGGCCAGCAGCTCTGCTTTTTCGTCATCATCAAAGGCCGCGAGTCGGCCTGAGGGGCCTACGAGGGGGGGCATAGTTACTACCGTATCCGATTTGAGAGTACGAGCTAAGCGGTAGTAAGACCTTTGGGAGGGCACGAGTCCTTCTAAGAAATCAGACCATCTGGCATCTCGGACTTCGGCGATGCGAGACTTTACGTCGCGTTGTAGGGCACGCATTCGAATACGATTTTCCGCGGTAGGATACCTGTCGTAGGCGCGTATCGAGGCGTTCTTAGCTCTAAGGAGTTCCCTAATATCGTGGGACAATTTGAAGCGGTGAAGGAAGTCCTCCGCTACAACTTGTTTCGATGACCTATCTAATGTCGAGGTGATGTGTGATGTTAAGATGTCTATGGCTTCAGCGGTATCCTGAGGAGACGGGGTAGAGTCCGGGTTAAACGGGAGCGATGGTGAATCAGATTCAGCCAGGCTGATGCCCAGCGTGTGCCAATCCACCACAGTCCTCGTGACGGGAACGGAATCGGGAGCGCGACCGAGCTTCATAACGACGGGACGGTGGTCTGAATCTAACTCTGAAACTACTTCGATCGAGTGTAAGCGCAGAGTTACGTTTTTTAATAACGCTATGTCAAGTATATCCGGGCGATGCGCGATATTTAGCGGGTAGTGAGTCGGGGTTAACGGAGCGACGATATCGAAGGCGAGATCATCGACTAACGCGTCAAGCCGCCTGCCATTCGGGGTTGTGGTGTGTGAGTTCCACCTGATGTGTTTACAATTTAGGTCGCCCGCCAGAATGACAGAGCTCCCCATACCGAGCAGCGCCTCGATATCACTGCTTAGAACGATCTTATCCGGTGGAAGATAAACGGACGCGATAACGATCGGCGCGTGTCCCGTCAGTGAGATTCGGCACACTGATGCTTCGATATTAGCGAGCGCGGGAGGATCGAGCGGGACGCAATGCAGGGCTCTTCTATAGTAAATGACGGTACCACCACCACGGGCAGAGAGCCTGTCGTTCCTGACCATGTTATAGTTCGCGATTTTAGGGTCACGGCGCGCGGGCTTAAGTAGGGTCTCCTGCACTAAAAATATATCAATTTGATGGTCACGCAAAAAGTCAGAAACCTGATCACGTTGATTTGCGAGACCGTAAGCGTTAACAAAATCCTATCGTCACGGATAGGGGCTTTATTCTACTTATATACGCCATTGATTACCGGCGGAGTGAGGGGAGGACGTACGTATGTAATGACGCGTATACGTCGGCGTATTCCTGCACAACGGCGATAAAGTGTTGTGCAGTGGAGGCAGCGCGAATGGCGTCGCCCAAAGCGTTAACGCGCTCAAAGTTGATCGACTGAAAGAAGTCGATCGCTAAAGCGAGATTTTCGGACGCGGTCGGAGAGCAAGTCGCGGGAGAGGGACGAGTCGCGGGGGCGGGACGAATCGCGGAGGAGGGAGTTGTAGCCGTGTTCGTGTACGGCAGCGGTTTCGCCCAGGCCGAGACACTGGGCACCGCCGCCGGAACGAACGCTGGCTTAGCCTGCGACGCAGAGGGTGCCGAGGCTTTGATGTCTGGGCCGGAAGCTCGGAGGCGGTTTTGGCGGGCGACGCGGCGATTTATTTTCGGGGCTCGGGGGCATCCGCGGTAATTTGCGGGGTGACCCTGTGTTCGACACAGGACGCAGCTAGGCGGTTCTGTCGCGGTTTTTTGATCGCGAGTGCATAGGGCCGTGGCGTGATCGCCTAAACATTTGACGCATCGGGGGCGCGCGTGACAGTTACGGGAAGAGTGCCCATACAATTGACAGTTATGGCACTGGCTAGGAGTGCCTTTTTTATGGGGGGCTTCGACAGCGATACCAGAGAACCTACAGACGGTCTGTGTGTTAAAGATTTTCTTACCCTCGGGGGTAGGCTGGAGAGCGACTAGAACCATATTATATGGCTCCCTACCGCGACCGGTGTGCATACGGTGCACAGAATTCACTGGTAGGCCTTGTTCTAACAGGTCGCGAACAATTCCTCAGAGCATTCCCCGTGGAACATACGGTATAAAATACACAGGGAACCGAAGTCCCTTCGCAGACCCAGAGGTTCCAAACGATCCGTGAGAATGGGATTATCGACAATCCGAACATTTATACGTTAATGTTTAATATTATTAAATATTTATATGTCTCGCGAAATCAGAACAAGATCTTATTACGTTTTTGGTTCTGAAGTCGGCTCAAACTTTTCATCTAAATTAAATACCTACGACTTAGAATGGCAGACATAAAGGCCGAGATTAAAGAACCTTTTCCGAAAGCTCGAGTTTTATTGACAATATTTCTATCAATCTGTCGCGGCACTCACAGATGGCCAAATCAATACACGGAGATATCAGGGAAAGGCCCAATCCATTTCTATTCTGGTATTTAGGTTAGATTGTCAATTTATTGAAGTGTCGTATTTTGGGTATCAGTTCAGCAAATTTATTTCTTTCGGAATTTCATGTTTTTTTTTAATAGGCGACCTCATTATTAAGCCAATGTCGATCGAAGGATGTTTTAATGTATCCACAGCAACATAGGTTCCGGTTTATTCTTAATTAATTTTATAAATTTTTATTTGTTAATTTGGCAATTAGTAGTTTAAAAGATTTCAAAGATTTCAATGGTGTGTGCAATTTTCGAGTTCTACAGAAAATGCTAAAGTGAAAGTGTCCACAGTAGTCGGTTCGGTAGAGTATGTGTTTTTTTTATTGCTTAGATGGGTGGACGAGCTCACAGCCCACCTGATGTTAAGTGGTTACTGGAGCCCATAGACATCCACAACGTAAATGCGCCACCCACCTTTAGATATAAGTTTTAAGGTCTCAAGTATAGTTACAACGGCTGCCCCACCCTTCAAACCGAAACTCAATGCTGCTTCACGGCAGAAATAGGCAGGGTGGTGGTATCCACCCGCGCCTATGTATTCTAGAGGTAGAGTTAGATGAAAATCAATAATTATTCTTGGCTTAAACGATGGAACAAACCGAAGTTAAAAGCTTGTAATGTTAAGTAGATTTGATCCAATAAGATATATACAGTCGCTATATGCATTTAAATATTCTGGAAGAATTTCGATTGGTACAAGCATTATTATTAGTATTAATCACCACAAATATTATAGCCATTGGAGAATTTAAAACATCCAGCTATTCGCGAGCTTCGATACATTAAAACAAAATGGCGACATGCCGATTAGTGTAGGCAGCTTGACTTTGACGGAGGATTTGGGTATTATCAGATTACCAATGTCGGAATAAGGACGAACGTATTGTTTACTGTTTACTGGTTTTGTGAACAAGAAATATTTTTAATTGATTCATTATTCATATTCGCTGTTTGAACAGCGACATTTATCCCAGGGCGTATTTCCAATTTTGTATTATAACGTCTGTCAAAGTAGAACGCATGACTGCCCCGCGGTATAGTATACCTAGATGACTGCTAGTAAGTCTCGGAGTTATTAATATATAAAAAAACTTTTATTACTTTTAGTACTATACAACCAAGGCTGCAATCCTTGTATATAAAATTGTAATTAAAAAAATAATTAAAAATATGTATAAGGTGTTTATAATTAATACTGCTGAGTTACCATTAGTCTTATTTACAGTAATTCGGGGGAGATGCGGTGACAGAGCTAATATTAGTGGGTGCAATACACTTAACTCTCTCTCTTTCACAGAGCACCCTACAACTAGTAATTAAGAAAATCATAAAATCGTTTTGAATTTTGTTGTGAATTGATCGAAATCATTCGAAAACATTTGTTAATTAAATGTTTACTTAAATAAAAATGTATTTTTAAATAAAAACATTCGTTATTTATTAATCCATTAAGGTTATGGGCTCTTTACATGTCATCAAGGAGTATACTACCAAAAAAACAAAACTAACTGCAAAGCACACTGAATGGCGTAATAATAATTCATATATTTATAGATCCAGCATTCCATTATGCAAAGATTACGAGCATTACCGAAAGCCGAACTATTATATTTATAACGGAGCTTTAAATAATTCATGACCAGCGCATTACCATATTTATGGTTGTAGGACAGAATGATCATAGCGACCTTCGTTGTGTACCGAAGTTCGATTCCCGGGGGAAATACGTTCTTGTCTTGTAATGAAATTGAATTCTCGGTCGAATTTTAGACGTAATTAATAAGATAGATTGTATCGCATTACGAAAGTTGGTCAGAGTTTTAGAGCGTGCCGGTATTTTAAATTAAATTTAGTGATTTTTATTCCTGAAGATTGGACATCACAATTATTTATTTTTTACGTTTATTTATTAGCTGTAGGGAGTATTTAATTGAGTTTATGTTATGTCACTTTTAATTGTTGTTAATTCGGTAGCCTTAAGTTTCGTAATATTAAAATTAAATTGAAGCAAATTTTGAATTTTATATTTCCGAAGGATTTGAAATTAGCCAGTGTGAACCACTCCGAATCGGTGTTATTTCACCCTGCGGGCATCGTTTGATCTTAGCGAGGAGCGAATATATTAATTACATCAGAATTAAAAACGTGGCTTATGTTTGATGAGCTTTACAACGTGGAAGTTAAACATTATATGCTAGGGGTGTTCAATAAAAAGTGATATTGATTATTACACAATTATCTTTTATTAAATGTTATTTTGTTTTTCGACGTAATCATCTTTCAGGCTTATACATTGTGTATATCTTCCTTCTGCGCCGGGGCGCTATCTTGGTGAAATAAAACAACTGTAGTGAGTTGGCCACGCCGTTGCTTACGTATTTCCTCACGTAACCTAGTTATTTGTCCTGTATACAAAGTTCCCGTAATACTGGCGCCGTGATTCAGGTATTCGATTATTACACATGGGTTATCCCAGAAAAAATAGCCCAGAGGATGGAAACGCCTTAAATTTCTTTGGAGTTGGAATTCATAGTTCACTCATAGCTATGAATCGAGCCAAAAATCGCTCAAGGTCTTGTGGTAACAAAGACAAACAGCTATGTAAAACTCTGTTTCATTTGTTTTGGCCGGGGCACACAGCGCACTCACACTTTTTCATACCCAAATGGTTGTTTATAATACATATTATGGACACTTCCTATAAAATCTTCATTTTATCTAATATAAAACAAACAGTAACACGGCACGATGTTTTCAACTTTTTTAATCATTTCTTCAGTCACTACCGACATAGGGTGTCCCGTGCGGGGGTCGTCGTTAATGGAAGTTCTTCTTCGCTTGAACTTGGCACACCAACCCGCAACCTCAGAATATGAAGTAGCATTAACCCATAATGTTGCCATTATTGTGCTCGGGTAAATTGCAATATTGTGTTTAGTGTAAAAGTGAAATAAACAAAAGGCAATAAAATTTAATAGTGAAATATTAAATAAAGATGAGTTCATCAGATAGTTCTTATTCAATTTGTAGTAGTTATTTAAAAATTAAAAAAACAGTTAAATTGTTTTTTTTATGAGTATGGGGAGGCTCCGCCCCCCCTACCCCCCGCCAGGGCTTCCCCCTGGACCCGACCGGGGCTTCGCGCCCGGTCCCCGACTCGGTACTCCACGAACTTTCGGCCTGGTAGGAGAAAAAATAGTATGTGCACCGAGGGACAAAATCCAACTTTTCTCCCTTGGTGCACAATGTACTATTGTGCAAACATTTATTACGGGGCGACTTCAATTTTATTCATTTTTAAGACTAATTTCCGACACGACACAAACAAATGCCTTCTATTTTTAAAGAACAAAAGAGAATTGATTGCTTTTTTAATTATTATATCTTAAGTCTGAGCTACGCTTGCCTGCCAGTATTCATTTTTTTCTTTCCAAGGAGAATGTATCGCATTTTCACAATTTATTGAACACTCCCCGTTTTTAATTTTTTTTCGCTTTGTCAAGGAGTGTGACGTGCGGAATTTTGACGGCACGACTTTACGTCAAACGATTCAAAGCCATGCAAGCACTAAGGTAAGGTCTCTGAATAAGCACTTTTCAAAGTTATTGCCAAAGACACATCACTATCATACTGTCCACCCGATGGTAACTCGTGGATATTGTCAACTGCTACTCATGGATATTGGTAACACTAAGAGACACAACCAAGCATCTGCTTAAAGGTGCTCTTGTAAAGTTAACAAAAACATATGCTGTTAAAGTGATTAAAATCAATTTAATAGCAGTTTCAATATCCATTTTAAAACTTAGATAAAGCACAAAAACATTGGCCACGTATAGGTAGTCAAACTTACACATCTACTATAATTAATCTAACCATGAAAAAGATACATAGCTCTACAAATTGAACATCATAGTGATCGCAATCAAAACTACTTTTACGATTCAATCTTAAGTTTTCCACAACTACGAGAACTGTAGTGTTCAAAACGTCGGAAGTAATAAAATGAAAAATATTAAAAACGTGAAAGTAGTGCTGGTTATGTCTGCAACTCCCAAAACCCGAAGAAAATAACTTATTAAGAGTGTGATGAAATCCTGAAAGCTCTTGATTACGTCATCAACGATTTTCGCCACAACCCAAGAATTCAAATAATTCAAATTACATAACACTGCACATTCTTTGTTTTAGTGTTCAATCGACCTAATGACATTTAAACTACTTGACATTTACAGCAAAAGTCACTGCGAAAACAGCCTTTGCACGAACAAAGGAACCTTTTGACTGATTTTGATGAATTCACAAAGAAAAAACGTAAATACAGTCGATCGACATACGCAGAATCAAATAAAAAATGAGGAAGTTACAAATATTTTAATTTTTTGGTAGAATATGAACTTTGTTGACAGATGTTGAGAAAATTGAATTCAATAAAAAATATATAAGACAGCTTGCTGTACGGAAAATATATTTTACATAATATGTCCTCAATTTTACTTTAAGCACCATCAGTTAATTGCATAAGCAGTCGGCGAGGAGTGAGAGAGAGCTCTTTTCACTACGCGTCAATCCATCCACGTCGAGCCGGAGTTCGGTCTAAGGATCTCACCCGAATCCTGGTCCTCTGAGTGTTTCGAGTTCCCATTATGTGCTGCTTCAGACCTGGTAACGGAGATCCAAGAAGACGACAACGCGCTTTTTTTTATTTTTCATTGCTTAGATGGTTGGACGAGCTCACAGCCCATCTGGTCTTAAGTGGTTACTGGAGCGCATAGACATCTACAATGTAAATGTGTCACCCACCTTGAGATATAATTTCTAAGGTCTCAGTAAAGTTACAACGGCTGCCCCACCCCTCAAACCGAAACGCATTACACTTCTTCACAACGGCAGAAATTGGCAAGGTACCTACCCATGTGGACTCACAAGAGGTCCTACCACCAGTAATTACGCAAATTATAATTTAGCAAGTTTGATTTTTATTACACGATGTTATTTCTTCACCGTGGAAGTCAATCGTGAACATTTGTCATGTACGTATTTCATTAGAAAAATTAGTACCCAC
Source organism: Bombyx mandarina (assembly GCF_030267445.1). Lineage (NCBI taxonomy): Eukaryota > Metazoa > Arthropoda > Insecta > Lepidoptera > Bombycidae > Bombyx > Bombyx mandarina. Next base: position 18,894,991 of record NC_143234.1, read on the forward strand.
CTGCACCGGACGTCTTATTATTTAGGTCACGACGACTAGACACTAGACAGGTAACTTCTATTTATAGTTCTTATTTGCTATTCCCTTTTGCATAGGCAATTCCAATTTCATTCACAGTTCAACTAGATTAATTAGCTTCTTAAATATCACATAAGTAATTGCAATAAGCCGCTCTTCGTGTAGTAAAAGTTGATGATGGCATTTACCGCAGATTGGTTAACAGCCTTATACAAATTTACCAAGGTCATCGAAAAATATTTTACATATAGTGTGATAGTGACAATATTTCATCAGTATTTCACGGTATTTCGTTACTTATGTTAAACTGTGTTAATCTGGATATTATATTTTTTTCAGAGTATTATTTTTTAGTATTTTTTTTTTTTATTGCTTAGATGTGTGGACGAGCTCACAGCCCACCTGGTGTTAAGTGGTTACTGGAGCCCATAGACATCTACAACGTAAATGCGCCACACACCTTGAGATATAGTTCTAAGGTCTCAGTATAGTCACAACGGCTGCCCCACCCTTCAAACCGAAACGCATTACTGCTTCACGGCAGAAATAAGCAGGGCCGTGGTACCTACCCGCGCGGACTCACAAGAGGTCCTACCACCAGTAATTACGCAAATTATAATTTTGCGGGTTTGATTTTTATTGCACGATGTTATTCCTTCACCGTGGAAGTCAATCGTGAACATTTGTTGAGTACGTATTTCATTAGAAAAATTGGTACCCGCCAGCGAGATTCGAACACCAGTGCATCGCTCGATACGAATGCACCGGACGTCTTATCCTTTAGGCCACGACGACTTCATAGTAATTCTAATTTTAATTTATAATATTGAGCACTGTTTGCATTGTCATTTGTTCCTAAAATTTACGTGACCATTATCGTTTACCTTAATGTGTCCATTTATAGACGTTCTGAATCGGAAATCACTTTGTACGACTATTTTTTTTTTTATTGCCTTTGAAGGCAGAGATACAAGCCCACGACCCACCTCATGGTGAATGGTTAACGTCACCAGCTACTTACCATAATTAAATAAAGAAATGGTTTTGCATATTGAGAAAGTGTTGAGGGTATGTTAGTTGTATGTAGTTATATGTGTACATTTGCATGTAACTAGTATTATCACTGCAGTGTGCGCCATTAATTAATTAACATGCATAGTGCATATACGGTTTTTTATTGCCTTTGTAGGCAGACGAGCATACCACCTGATGGTGAGTGGCTACCGTCGCCCATGGACTTCAGAAATGCCCAGGACAGAACCAAGCCGCTGCCTACCGTATAAATTAGTAAATATAATTAATCTAATTCTAAAATCTAATTTTCGAACAGTATAAACAGTATTTATTCCCATGGGTTCTGTACACTGAAAACTAAACGCATCAAAGGAGAAATCTTAAAACAAATCAAGGTATTGTCTTCAGAAACGTGTTAAGCATTTACACAGCTCCGTTTTGATAATCATGAACAAACAAAAGCGCAATAATAAGGGACACGCCTAGCACTATCTTACAGACGTTCTTAGTTGAAGACAATAGCTCACATTAGCGCTGCGTATTCAATTAAATCACTTACTAAATTATCACAAGTAACAGTATCTGTCAGAGAACTCATTGCGGATAGCAAAACAGTTCTAAAGTGACAATCATAGTAATTACAAAACTATTGGGATTTCCACTTGTCTTGTCTTATTAATTTAATTTAAGTTACTAATGCTAATTTATTTGCTACGTGTTGCAGACAAATCAACAGAAAACAAATTAATACATATCATGATATTGTATCACTGGTGGTAGGACCACTTGTGAGTCCGCACGGGTAGGTACCACAGCCCCGCCTATTTCTGCCGTGAAGCACTAATGTGTTTCGGTTTGAAGGGTGGGGCAGCCGTTGTAATTATACTGAGACCTTAGAACTTATATCTCAAGGTGTGTGGCGCATTTACGTTGTAGATGTCTACGGGCTCCAGTAACCACTTAACACCAGGTGGGCTGTGAGCTCGTCCACACATCTAAGCTATAAAAAAAAATTTATAATAGTGACATCGAGCCTTCATTTGTAATTTAATTAAAATTCTTTAGAAATCCACGTTTAATGGACAAGAAGATTAATTCATACGATTTGTTTCCGAATTTGGGTCAGTAGGCAAAACATTCGTGCGTTGCAATCATCAATCAAACAGTCGCTTGTCAGTTTGACAGGCGTTTCCTAGTGATGGGAGCAAATTTTTTTGACAATTCCAAATTTTGACAACTGTGGTATTCCATTCAAATGTGGTACGTGCGATATTTATAATCCACCTATATCTGCCCCTTATTGAGACAGCTCGCATGCCATATATCATATTGTAAGGCACTAAGTCAGAAACATTCCCTGAAGTGGAAAAAACAACTGTCGAAAGTTTGAAACTCAATCGGATTACTCGATTCGACGCACGACACATGGAACACAAACAAACGAATCTTATACCTTTAAACAAACAATTCTTGTATATTAATATATATAATATATATGTATATAATCTGAATCTCGGAAACGGCTCCAACGATTTTCATAAAATTTAGTATGCAGGGGATTTCGGGGGCGATAAATCGATCTAGCTACGATTTATTTTCAAAAAATGTCGTTTTATTCGTGTTTTCAATAATCAACTCTTCCCGACATCTATTGGCGAATAATAATAAAATTTTTCTTAATTGAGGGCAACTAACCGCTTTAAAGACACAGCAAGATGGCGTTATCAAAAAAAAATGTCATCGTCTGCTATACTATATTATACTATAACATAATCCGAGTGAATTTTAAACAAAGAAGGTGGCATGCTCAAAACAATTAAACCATACACAGCATTGTCGTTATTGTATAGCAAGCGTCGCGTGGAATGATAACGAAAATGCTGAAGAAAATATTTCCACTCCCTAATGGATACTGAATTAATTACGTTTCATGCAATCATTCACACAATTTATTATTGTGTGTTTAGAAGGGCACAACAAAGTTAGGTGTGGAAACGATAATGTCAGTGATAATATTGAGTGCAAGCTTACTTAGGTAATACAAGAAAAAACCCTGCTGTGCTTAAAATATTTTAGTTTGAAATTTAAATTAATAACTTATTTTAAATTTATTACATTATTTTAAATACATCGCAAGCTCGAGTTGCGTTGGAGTTTCAGTTGTACAAAGCTATTGCACTTTTGTATTGTAACTACAAAGAATGACTGTTTTACTGCAAAAAAGTCTGGTTAATGATGGTCACACGCGCATAACCCCAAAACGTCCACTTCTAGGTAATTATTCAAATTTACAAATTTATACCGGATTGATTTTAGTTTGTTCATGTATATACAGGAACACATTTATTTAGAAAGAATTGGTACCTGTCATCTACCACCTACCGAAAGTATTTGACCAGTTTGTATTGCCAGTGATGACATGGAGCGGTGAGACGTGGGCCCTGACAATGAGCCGTAGCAGAAGGTTCAAATTCACCCAAAGAGTAATGGAGGGAGCTATACTTGGAGTTTCCCTGCGAAATCGAATCAGGAATGAGGAGATCCACAGAAGACCTAACCAATGCAGAGGGCAGGGCACATTGCTTGAAGAATAGATGTTTGCTGGGACCGAAATGTTTTCGAGTAATACCGCATTTTCTGGTGTGAGTCCCACGAGGTCGATTAACGATCTTAAAGTCAGTTTGTCTATTTATAACCTAGACGAAAACACAAAAAAATGAGCGCTAATAATAAATAGGTGTCCCAACAAAGCAAGGATCTTCAATAACAAATTTGAAAAGGCACTAATTTTTTTTAGGCAACGTCTTGGCTCTGCCACTGGCTTTGCTGGTGGACCGTAAGCTCATCCGTCTATAACGGCAAATAAAAATAAAAAAAGAAGACAAAACTAGATATTTCAGACATGAAAACTCGTAGCGCGACCTTATTCTCTCTGAAGAATCATAAAACTTATGAGGATTTGTTACACATACTTTTTGTTCCCAACAATAAGGAATACCCTTTTATTCTCTTGTTATTTAAAGGTTTGTTTGTCATGGAACGATCGATATAAGGATTTGCGCGTTACAATAAGGGATTATGCTACGACACGATTACGTACGACAAGAGATCGATGTTGTGAATGTGTTCGAGATAAGTCCATCTGATTGTTGGTGATGTTATTCTCTGATGATTTCTTCTTATTAGTCTGATGTTATTAAATTATCTATGTAAATATTTACTCATTTATAAATCTTATAGATATCTTATAGCTTGACTGACTAGGTGTTGCAATAGTTAGAGACCTTGATTTTTGCGCCGAGGGTCGTGCGTTCGATTCCAATATCGAGCAAACATTCATGTGATGAACAATTTTGTTTGCTCTTTGTCTGCGTGATTATTATCTATATAATATGTGTATATTTAAACGTGTATAATTCTGTATTTCAGTGTCTGCTTCCCATAACACAGGGAAACTTAATTTGGACTCAGATGACCGTGCGTCCTTTGTTCCCAGATCTTTGTTTATTGTTGTACAATATTATTTTTAATGTGTGTGTGTGTTTGTGTGTGTGCGTGTGTATTATTCATCATTATGACAAAAAGAAACAAAAAATATTGGGTCAATAATAGAGCTAGCTCCCCATCCAGGTTTGTTATCTATCCAGCTTTATGCAATCATAAGGGTCATCCGAGGTATCCAAATGTTGACTAAGTGGTTTTGTTTATATTATTCTATATATATTATTAGTATATTAAAAAAATATTCTGTATTTATAGCAATTTTTTATTGGACCTTGCATTTTTTCAAAAACAAAACAATGTTTCGTACGAAAAATTTGTGAAAATGGAAGTGAATTAAGATTTTATAATATTAATACATCGTAAAGTATATGTGAGTATAATTTATATGTGAGTCGAGAATATTTTCATGCATTGCAAAGCGAGCAGTAACAAAATTGATGTTTGACATAATCAATTTTTTTAAATCGCACCAATTTCCTTCATGTCGTTGGTCTACTATCAATATTGTCACATTACGGAAATTATGATTAAATAACAAACCACTTCGAATAATATTTTCATTTAAAATCAATTTTGTCATAATGGCTTATGAACTTTATTTGGCAACCGATAGTTTTTAAGCTCGAGCGGAACGCCAGCTGATGTGCCCATCAATTTTTCGTCCTCTAAAATGCAACAAAGTGGAAGATGAGCTTCGATGTCGTATAATTGAATAGCTAGCGTATATTGGACAAGTAAATTAACCATGAAACATCCAAATAAATTGAATTTTCCAACCGCGCTTGTACACGTTAGCTATATATATAAAAATGAATTTCTGTTCGTTAGTCTCGCTAAAACTCGAGAACGGCTGGACCGATTTGGATAATTTTGGTCTTGAAGTATTTGTAGAAGTCCAGAGAAGGTTTAAAAGGTATGGTATGGTATGGTTAATTATAGTAGAATTTTGAAGTTGACCGGTTGATGTGTCTGTTTCGAGTTTCTATTAGCTTATTATGCTGAGATAGGTAATCATTAAGAAAGCCATGCTACGACCAACACGATCAAATCTTTAACAACATTGAAACATTGCGAGTGAAAGGATTGAAGAAGAACAAGAAATAATGATATCTTATACCTTTAAACGAGCAATTCTTTTATATTAATATATACTTATATAATCTGAATCTCGGAAACGGCTCCAACGATTTTCATAAAATATATAGGTAGTATACAGGGGATTTCGGGGGCAATAAATCGTCTAGCTACGATTTATTTTCAGAAAATGTTGTTTTATTCGTGTTTTAAATAATCAACTCTTCCCGACATCTATTGGCGAATAATAGTACTATTTTTCTGAATTGAGGGCAACTAACCGATTTAAAGACACAACAAGATGGCGTTATAAAAAAAAAAACCGAGCGAAGCTCGGTCGTCATCTAGTAATAATAATAATAACAACTAAAATACATGGCCAATAAATAATCATTAAAATACTTGCTTTTTCAATTTACATTAACTATCCAAACAAAAAAACTGACCTTGATAAAATCAAAAGTCTGCTCATTTATTGCCTCTAAAACGGAATAAAGTTCGCCGGGTCAGCTAGTATGTAATAAAAGAGAATACGGTAGCGTTTTGTACGCTAATACTGCAAGTATCTTTGTCACTGGTTAAAATCAGCATCAAAAGGGGAGAGTCATCTGCATTCTCGTCAGCTTTCGGGATTAAGTCGTAGTTACGCGCAAAGTGAATTCTGACGTACTTTGGAAACGTGCCCGACAACAAAGAACGTCCAATATATGTAAACTCGAGCTTAGTATGTCTTTGGAGCTTCAAAATCTATAAGGTATCTTAAAAGTAGAGAATTTTAAATTATAAATCATGCTACCACACTTGAATGGAAAGGTAAGTGGTGAAGAGTTTTTTTTGTTGCTTCGATGGATCTCCCCCTATCTATCTGCTGTCAAACGGGTACCCAAGCTGTAGATACTTGAGGCATAAAGTCGAAATCCCGACTGCATTGGAATAACGGAATTTAGAATATTCTATCAATCATTCAGCTGAAGCAATCTGGACCGTGATACTAGCCCGTAAACAGCCTACTCTACCATCGTGATTTTTTAAATGAAATTGCGCTCGAAAACAGTATAACAATATTCCCATCAAAATTTTATTATTTTTGTTTTTCACAATCCCATCTAACATAATCCCTTGGGTACGTATTTCATTAGAAAAATTGGTACCCGCTAGATACGAATGCACCGGACGTCTTATCCTTTAGGCCACGACGACTTGGATGACCACGACGTAAGACATTATGAAGCGCTTTTCAAAACTTACATGAATTAAAAATCCTTTCATCTTGGCTTTATTGAAATCCATGGAAACGAGAATTCCATTGCCACCGCTAGTTATGTGATATAGTATAATGATTTTGCTTCACTTTCGAAACAGGCAAGATGGTACATACAATCGTGCGGTCATAGTCACCGATACTCAAAATCAAATATCAGAGGGGTAAAGGAAGGAAGAAAATGAAGTAAGAATATAAGCGACTGATGGAGAAACAACCGTTGGACAAGTCCAATATTGAACGAAGCACTGCCTATATTTAATGATCTTAGAAAAATATTAACTAACTGAACGTGTCATCGTGCCTCAATATTGAGGTGACCCAAATTATAAACAACGTAATCGAATTACCACAGTTCGACATAAAGCAGAGGTCCCAAAGGCTCATGAATGACTGAACAAGTGAACTGTTATAGCTTAAAAGTGTCTTTAGCGTATTAAAATAAGCATTATAATAATATGCTTATTTTAATACGGGACGGGTTCATTTGAAGAAAACGCTGTAAGGATTACAACAATTTAGAACTTTTAAAAATGTTTATTACAAAAGCCCAAGCTTCTTGATCCCCAAACACGCATTCGTTATTTTCTTGTAATATACAAATGCGAAAGTGCTGTATCTATGATATGAAAAGGTAATAAATAAATTTCATTAAAAACCAATGAGCATTATCGAAAGGCTTGTATATTTTTATTAGTAAAATTCTTCCTTGGAGTAGCTACCGAATTCACACTAGAACGCTGCCATATAATTTATCTTGCTGCTATTACACCGGAAGAGGTTTAAATAACAACGTTTTTCCATAACCCTACGATATAATGTATGTACGCTCCAGTTTCACACTTTTAGAACAAAATCGTTGTGGGCATACCTCCAATAAATAGAAACGGTGGTTTACTGGTGGTAGGACCTCTTGTGAGTCCGCACGGGCAGGTACCACCGCCCCACTTATTTCTGCCGTGAAGCAGTAATGCGTTTCGGTTTGAAGGGTGGGGCAGCCGTTGTGACTATACTGAGACCTTAGAACTATATCTCAAGGTGTGTGGCGCATTTACGTTGTAGATGTCTATGGGCTCCAGTAACCACTTAACACCAGGTGGGCTGTGAGCTCGTCCACACATCTAAGCAATAAAAAAAAAAAGAGAATATACACACATGTCAGATAAGCGATAAAAACTGCGCCGTGAAGCGTCTCACTAATGACTCACCACATTCATGCTTTTGACGTCTTATAAGGATTTATAACCAGAATGACAAGTAGGTGATCAATATTGATTTCGAAATATCGGTTGGTTATTTGAAAATATTTTCTTATACACTTTTTGATTATCATCGTATTTGCAGATTTATATACGAAATTTTGTTAAACGGTAATGGCTCTAGTAGAATTTTGTAATACACCCACCTCTGATTTAATTTGGTAAATCACTACATCGACCCATCAGAGATATACTTTGTAAGCGACATTTCTTTAGTATACCCACCAAGTTTCATACAAGTCATTCGACCAAAAAACGGAAATACAATCGGTATTATCTTTAAAAAACTTGTGGCTACCAGTCGTTGAGAAAACTAAAAGGTAAATTAATAATTATACAATTTGTCTCTAACAAATTATTAACTAAAAGCTAAATAAGCTTCACTGTGTTAATAATGTGCTAGTGTTGTTTCTATATTTGCATCAAAACTTAAGTATTGTTTTCAATAATTACTTCGGTATCTAAAAAAAAATACTCGTATATATTATGTCAGAATTCTTATGAAACTTCTGACTCAAGTTGCACTGCATGTTACACTTGATATTGTATTTCCTTCCCCTTGTCAATTACTTAATTGTTTACATGTATAACAAGAGTTAGATCCAATTACCAGTTTGTTTAATTAGGTAAGTTATAATGAATGTCTCCAGAAGTGGCTTCCAAAACTTGGAGCAATACTTTATACGGTCAAAGATTAGATAATAATTACTATCCAAATTGATTTCCGTTTCCAATATTATAAAAACCTCTTGGATTATTTCATGGCATTATTTCAGATCATAAGAAATAATAATGTGCCAGATAGCAAAAAACAAACAAGACTTAATTAACTCATTCCGATAACCGGGTAAAACCGGTTCGCAATCCGGTCCGACCGAGATACCGGTTATACCGGAGTTCACGCTCGATATCCGGTTATTTCATGCTCTATTCGTGCCGGCTCCAAAGCGGGCAATAATCAGTTTATTGCTGCCATTTCTGCGGCGCGTGGACGACTGTAGTTCTGACGGGTTTGCCATACTAAAAAATAAAAGCAGATTGTTTATTTTTATTGTCGTTTCCAAGTTGACGATTTAGTCATGCTAAAATAGTTCTTGAATGTTTTATATGTTGTCATACACTCCATTTAAGTTTATATTCTGGCTTGTAATCAAATATAAAACTATATTTCAAATCCTTTAAAAAGTTCGTTATTGAATTCGACTCTATTTACAGTATACAATTTTCTTTGATTTCAATTCGATAATATCTTATTTGTCGAACAATTTACTCAAATAGTTTCCACAAGATATTCAAATTTATTTCAATATACTTTTAATCTATTAGGTGTTATTGCGTAATTCATTCTGAATTTTTGTAAATTTTGTTTTGAATATGTAAGTTTTGTATCGTGTTTAATTAATTACAAAATTACAATACTCACAATTCTCTTTTTGCCAATCTTGATTGTGGCTGTTAAAGTAAAATTATGTTTTGGAGCACAAAAAATTTCTGTATGAAGAATTTATTCCACATTTGTACAATATTGGATGCTAAGTAACTGCGAATCAGAATGAACTGTGCAGCTGCAGCTGCAACTGCAACTTTGCAAGATGGAAAAAACTCCAATCATATTTAAGTTCTGACAACACTATGTATAGTCGGAACTAAACTAACTTCGTATGCATTATAAAGCTACCATGAAGTTTTACTATTGAAATACTTCTCGAAAATTTATCGCTAAAAATACGTTCATTCGAATATGACATATTTTTTATTTTATTGCTTAGATGGATGGACGAGCTCACAGCCCACCTGATGCTAAGTGGTTACTGGAGCCCAAAGACACCTAAACGTAAACGTAAATACGCCACCCATCTTGAGATATAAGTTCTAAGGTCTCAATATAGTTACAACAGCTGCCCCACCCTTCAAACTGAAACGCATTACTGTTTCACGTTAGAAATAGGCGGGGTGATGGTACCTATCCGTGCGGACTCACAAGAGGTCCTACCACCAGTAATTACGGAATTATGGATAATAAGGAATATTTGAATGGGACTGTTCAGTATTTTCACAAATACGTCTTTCTGTGCATCGTAGATAGGACACATAATTTTACTTAACATTATTCTCTGAGACTCTGTCAATCGCGACATCTGTCCTTTGGAAATATAATAATATACTTTAGAAGCATATATTTCCAAATTATATAATTATAAGGTTTGAAACAGTTTAGAACAATACATAAAACTACTCTCGCGTTTCGATCAAAAATACCAAAACGCTGCTAATATAGGAAATTTGGCTGTGTCCAAAACTTCTCAATTTTGTTACTGTTTTATTATTACAAGCTAGTATTGCGCCATTCTCTCAAAACAGTAAAGCATAGTGCTGGTCTCCACACCCGAGGCCATATATTTTACCTTATGCACTGCTTTCGTCATAATCATACGTTCACACAATGTCACGCTATGTACTTATTACAAGCAACTCTTTTATTATTTTCTTCAATCTGGTGCTGTAATTGTCAGCCATGACCGAGCGATTTTCTTGGACTTTATTTATCGAAAGCTTAAAGTCCTAGCTACAAATATGAAATCTCATTATAAAAAATAAAAGTCCTTTTGTCACCATTTTTCATACAATACTTTTGCGTTCAAATAGTGAAAATATATGAATAAATATTTGATTGTCAGTGAGCGTCTCAATTCTACTGATCTATAACGAATAAAACTTTTTGATAGTCTTCCTTTAACGAGCTTATAAAGCCCCGATAATTCATTACGAATAAAACCGTAATATGTAATACGTTATTTTTTGTTTTCGTGTAAGTATCGGATGGTAATTTAGTTCAAAGTAATATTAATAATAAATTCAGTACTCAAACTTTTAGACGTGCAAATGGAAGCTTACTTTATTGAGTATGTATTAGTTGCATTTGGCTCTTAGAAATTAATAGTTGCATTTGGTTGTTAGAATCCATTCGGCACAGCATAAAATGAATTTCCATATAATTTACCTCTGTATATTTATTTACACTAATGAGGTTTATTATTTTTAACTAGTAATTTCTAATAGAAATGTTGTCTACTAATAGGAGTAACAACAATTGGCGTTGACCTGTTGCTCTGATAAGAATATTACATTATTCGTTTTTGGTTGAATCTTAGAATTATTATATAATATTTACAAAAAAAAAAACTTAACTACAGATTTTGTGATAAGTTTTTTTGTTTAATTTCATTTGGCCCTGCAAAATATTTCCAATACAGCAAAAATAAATAGTACACATAATTTGATTTCTTCCTCTGTCATAAGTAAGCTTGAAAGAAAATTGATTGAAAAATCCGTAAATTTTAAGAATCCTAAGGGATCTCGAGTCTGCTTATGACCATAAAATTCTATTACAAAATCTCGTAAAACAGGTTTTACGATGGTTCCTGGTGGCATTATATTTAATTCAGAGTTATTTCTAGTAAAATTCGAATACGGTCTCTTCGAAATGTTCAACATTTTATGAATTTCAGGTTGAAAGTCAAAGTTTTATTACAAATATTGAGATATAATATTTTAGTGAAGGAGATACACCGTGACATCGGCGTACCTTCAATTTTAGAACCTTGCACCGTCTGTGGGTATCGAAATTTATTACGATAAGACAGATTAAAATACTAAAGGTGGACTTCACTATACTTCGTTTGAAATTATAAAAAAATGCGTCCATCAAGGTGAAAAACCTTAACTATCCATAAAATCATATTTGAAAATATGTTGGATGATAAATATTTGGAGTAAACTAGCGTAATTTAGGTATAAAATATGTATAAACAATATTATTATTCAATAAAGATCGAAAGTCGAATACTGTAGTATTTTTTTAATAATATTTTTTAAGTGAGTACGGAACTCATGGATGGAGGTTGTCAGGACTGTCAGACATGACGAGTACAATTGAAGGAGGGGGATTAATTGGAAACTAATGTTCTCATTATCATCAAAATGACATTCATAATTGGTTGCAAAGTAGAGGCTCGTGTCAGTTGCTCCTCAATCAAAACGTAAAATTTTAGTAGGCCAATCGATCCTCTATCGGCCATCTTGGAACTCACGTAAGATTGTTTGGTAGAAAGAATAAAAAAAACAATAAATCCTTCGCCATTGGCCATTAGTGTCAACTCGTTCTGATAAGGGGTACCGAAATAGAATTGGTTGCTTCCTTATTGACTATTGTCTATCTATAAGTAATGCTAACACAAACTTTAACAGGTTTCTCTTTATACTGAAACTCTTAGTCAAAAATAAACGCATCGGTTTAAAAAAACTATACATATTTTTTATTTTATTTTTTATTTATTGTGTTGTGTAGACAATATGAACAACTTTATTTATAAACAAATTCTTTAAAAGTATTATAGAAATTTTGAATAAACTTTCAAGTTATATTTAATAAACTCTAATAATTTTAACAGATTTCGAAAATGTTAATTGTAGAATTTAATGAAGTACTAAACACAATAATATTATGTACTTACCGAAAAAATCTAAAAATTTTGAGAGATCAGTGATTTTATGATGTAGTTAGTGTATGTATTTACGAACCCGCACGGGTAGGCATCACCATTTGGCCTACTTTTGCCGCGAAGCAGTCATATTTTCCGATTTGAAGAGTAGTACAGCCATCACATAATGCAATTGAGACTTGAACCACTGAACGACTCTGGTAATCACGTTACTCTAGGTGGGGTAAATCAGTTACACGATTAAATACATACTAGTTAATGACCGGGCTTTGCTCGGTACTTTTTTGTTGTTGATAGATTGTATTTTTTAGAAATTATATTTAAACACGAATTACATATTGTTAAAATGATGAGATATGAATAGTATTTTTCGATCTTACCGACAGAATAATAAAAAATATGAACTGGTTATTGAAAGAAAAAATGATTATTGAAAACACGAATAAAACAACATTTTCTGAAAATAAATCGTAGCTAGATCGATTTATGACCCCTAAAAATCTCCTGTATACTAAATTATATGAAAATCGTTGGAGCCATTTCCGAGATTCAGATTATATATATATATACAAGAATTGCTCGTTTAAAGATATAAATAATATAAGATAAAAAACACAGTGGGTTGTGTTTTTCATTTCATTTCCATTCAGCGTAGTCAAACTTTAGTTGATATAGTATTAGAAGGTGCACCGGAAGGAGGGAGAGTTTGCTCAAGCTTTGTGTCGTTTGCAATGCAGTAAAAAAAGCTTTGATTAACTTCTTGCTTTATACTGGTCAATAAAGTATTTATTTAATTCAATTATAATGAAATAAATTAATTAATTTTAATGTACTGGCAAATAAATAAATCTTTAGTGGCGAATATAGGAATTGGGTCGCCTTTTTTTAATTTTCGAATAGTGTAAACGTGTATGAAGGAAGCGTGAATAAGGAGCTTTTACGAAGCTTTTACTATATGGTTTGTTTCAGCCTGATCGTACGAATGGGCCGTTTATAGGTATACTGTCTTTTTTTAAATTGTAAATTAGATTAGAACTAATTAACCCAGCACATGTGTATATGTAAAAACGTCGGTAAGGTCAAGGGACACTTGAAAGAGATTATAATAATAATAATAATAATAATAATAACCATTCATGACGTCAATACTAGTAAAGTACGGCCGTGCGAGAGGGACAGTGATATGTTCCACCCACGCGTCCTCTTCTTACTTATCTCTTCCGTACGCATCATTAAAAATATATATATTGTGTTTCTTTTCCTTCCTTACTTCCTTCAGCAAAACGTTTCATCTAAATAAGCAAACGAAAAAAAAATATGACGTCATACAAGTGACACCCCTTAAAACTACAAACTAATAAATCCTGAGATACCTGCGTGAGTTGTGAGCTAAAGGGCATGATTTACGAGCACGATCCATGCTTCGGCACGGTTCGTTACGCGTCGTTACATCTCGCTACACAACGCCACTCCGGTGAAATGATCGACTGAAATGTGTCCTAGCATTTGTCATGGAAAAGGTGAGACAGTTTTTTTTTGAAGTGATACTTCTTTAGGATCGTTAGGTGTGATTTCAAACTCGATGAAACGAAAAAATGAAACGTGAAATTAAAATATCAATTCACAGAGGGCGCTACCTCACACTATAAAAGATGATTTACAATTATTTCTATTTAGTTTGTTATCAACAGAGGTCGCTGCACGTAAATTCAACAATTCCTGAATCGCGATGACGAGATGTTACACAGTTGATAGACGTTCTCGTATTTCTCTTTGTTAATAATACTTATCGGGCGTAGCGACACGGCGGTCCGTAATCATGCAGGCGGTTCCCCAACGGTGAGCCTGCTTCATTGCGATTTTTCTTGTTTTTTATAAGTTACGCTTCTACCGTGTGATTCTTGCATTTCTTGTACATGCACACACACACACACACCATTTTTTGTTTTTTTAATTAATCATTTATCATGTTAATCTAACGTGAATTTAATTACTATGACTAACCAGAAGAGCTAAAAAGCCTAGCCTACGTGCTGCTTATTTGAGAGTACATTATAATTTTAGTTGTCTGCGTTTAGGTTAATTCATTGTCTTCAAGCCGAAACACTTTTTCGTATTATATGTATCTATCTGTCTTTATTGCAACTTAGAAAAAAGAACAGACAAGATTAAAAAAACAAAACAAACATAAGTAAGTTAAAATAGATTGTAAATGATTTCTGGGAATCATAGACATAAGTTTTTATTTATTTTTATTGCTTAGATCGGTGGAAGAGCTCACAGCCCACCTGGTGTTAAGTGGTTACTGGAGCCTATAGACATCTACAACGTAAATGCGCCACCCACCTTGAGATATAAGCTCTAAGGTATCAGTATAGCTATAACGGCTGCCTCACCCTTCAAACCGAAAAGCAGACTTTAACTTGAGACGTGAAATTCAGTCATTTTTCTGCAATAAGGCAGTCAATTGATTCGGTGTATGGAGGCAGAATAGCCAATGAGGAAACAATCAAACTGAAATCTGAAATGCCGCCAAGAGATCTTGATAAAATGTTATTTGTAACCAAAAGTGTCTATGAGTACGCTAATTTGGCAGCCTAAGAAGCAATAGATTGACGCTTGCCTCTAAGTCAATGAGAATATCCTTTTGTATTTTATTTCTTTCATTTAAAAGAAACCATAACGAAGAATGGGCTAGTTCATTACAGAAAATTAACTCTTCATGAAACATAATCTCTAATTACTCGTGTTTTTGTAACCAAATATGTTTGACGTTTGTATGTCCTCAAACGTCGCCATTGTTGGCTTTATTGAAACAGATACTTTAGCCTACATTTTTATTTACTCTGTGTTCGGTTCAAATAATGACTCAGAGTTTTGTTATGATTGTATGATCGTTAACCTAAAAACACATTTTAATATTTTAAGAATTATACTGTTGTTTATCACTGCGATGTATATCAGGGCAAAACCGTGTTTTCAAAAATATGTACTATGCTTAGTCCATAAAATAAAACAAAAATGATTTATTACAAAGAAGTACCGTGTCACCCACCGATGTTAAGGTGACGGCTAAACTTTCTTTGCTCCACTAATGACGTCACGTTGAAAAGCGATGCAGCATTTTAAATTAATTATTTAAAGTAACGACAGTGAATGTTTAAAAAAAACAATTAAATTCGTAATTATTTTTGTGGTCTTTTTTCATAATTACGTTTATGGCATACGAGCCATACGGCATGATGGTGAATGGTCTATATTTTCTATAAAAGTTTATATTACAATTTGTTCTATTTTGCCCACCTTTTTCTAGCTTAAGATAATAAAATCATTTTAAGTCAATAAGTAACTGGCAACCAAAAAACGGATACACAAAGATGAATAGGGATAGAACAGGAAATTGATTTAGATCTAAAACAGTGAAATAATTTCAAAGTGTATGTAATAATACGCTTTTGTCAGCTTATCATACCCGATCCTGTAGACCGAATGGCAAGCAGTCGATGTCGCCTTAAACACGTCATTACGGATCCTCCCGATCCATTAACGGTGCTTTTAGGTACCTCAAGCACCGGTCACCATCCTCGTCGAACCCGTCGCTTGCGACGAAGGGCTCGACGAGTGAATTAACTCATAGACATAGACCACTGAGTTTCTCGCCGGATCTTTTCAGTATGTCGCGTGTCCAATCCGGTGGTAGATTCTGCGAAACACTGCTCTTGCTAGGGCCAATGTTAGCAACACTCCGGGTTTGAGCCCCGTGAGCTCACCTACACGCCAAGGAAAAGCTGGAATAGCCTCTCAAGGCTATCAGCATAGGTAAAAAAAAAAGCTTATCTACGAACAGTATAATACGTATCTAAGGAATAACGCATTTATAATATAATTTCGACACAATTTTCACTAAGTTCGATCCGTTTGATTAATTAGAAAATTTACACACATATCTAATGGCAATACAATAATGATTTTTTGGGCCTGATATCCTGACTAAGGTCATCAGGTATAATAATAGTATAATTTTAATTACTAGTAAAACTATTTGAGAATTTTTTGTTTTTATAACGAGATATATATTTTTTTTCATTATGTCGCAATTTTTGTTACTAAACGCCAAGTTAAAGAATCTTGTAAACTGTAAGCATCTAAATACCACATTAAAATTGGTCTTGAACAGAAATTTCCGTCTGAGAGGTAATAAATTTTTAATTTTCCGCTTCGTGAATTTCTGAAGGGTCTTATTGGCTATCTTTGCACAGCTAAGATCATTACCTTTGCTTATATCTCGTTTGTCGGCTAGAACAGTGCCGGTTCAATGGATCAATTATTTTTGCTGTTTTAATTTATATTAAGCCAATGCAATCAACTTTATGTCTAACATAATTGTTGTTTGAGAATTAATCTTCTCATTCTATGATTAGTGACCAAACTATTATGGATAAAGTCAATTTTAATAACCAAGTGTACGTGTCAACCGATTTCCGCTGATATCCTCATTGATAGCATCTCGTACTAATGATACTAATGATATCTCGATACTAATGATTCAAGGTATTGATTTCAGTTATTTTTGTGCTATGATAAATTGTGTATTTTTTATTACAAACTACTGTTTTATTGCGTATATACTGGTTATTGTTAAGATGTCCATAGACATTGCAGCTATCCTTTTTTTTTTTTTTTGAGCCGGGGGCCGAACCTCCTACGAGGTCCCCGCGCCTAGGGGGCGCGCGGGGTATGTGAGACTCAATGATCTGCAGGTGTTGAGAGCAGATCGCCGACCCAAGGATTTTAGGGCCCACCCACTAAACGACTCCCCTGCACTCTTACACCTGACGTCCGATCTCCGTCCGGGGTTAGAACCCAGTCAGAGTAGGGGGGGTTCCCGCGGTCAACCAGACATGCGGCGCCACCCCGAGGACGCCCGACCGACGGGTCGTCGAGGCGATAGTCGACGACCAACGACGTCGGTCTCCGCGGTACGGTGGCCCTACCAGGCCACCCGGGCGGTGCCGCTGATGTTCCGGGATACCCCGCTGGGCCAGAACCAGCCTGCCGGGTCGGAACGCGATACACCGCCGACCGGGTTGCTCTTCAACAGTATGTTCGGCGACGACAGCGACGACGAAAATGCGGATCGCATCGCAGTCCGCAGCCGCCGACGCACCGTCCCGTCCTCCTGGTGCCAGCGCGCTAGAGTGACGGTAGCGTGCGGCGCAGCCTCAACCCCCTTAGGTCGCCCTGTGACCATCACCGGGAGGAGACTGCCTCCTTATAGGGGCTGGAGCTGGACAAACGGCCTCCTCCGACCCCCGGCCCGACGGCGGCGGCACGGCGCCGAGAGGGAAGAAGAGCTCTTCCTCTCCCGTTCCGCTGCCTCCTTCCGCGAGATGGTGGACTCGCAGAAGTCGAGCATCGCCTGCCAGGACTCGTCGCTGCCGAGCATCGTAGCCACGACGGTCGGAAGCGACAAGTCCGGTCCTATTTTTGCAACGAGGACGAGGCGCTGCTCCGCGAAAGCGGGGCAGTACGCGAGCGTGTGCTCCGCCGTGTGCTCGTTGCAGCCACTGCAGTGGTAGCACTCGGCGTCGGCTCCCTCCGGGCGACGAGGTGCATGTAGCGACCGAAACAGCCGTGTCCCGTGACCACCTACGTCGCTCGGAAGGTGAGACGTCCTCTGTCGCGATTCACCCAGTCCGAGATGACCGGGCGGATCGCCTCGACAGTTCGTCGCCCGTAGGCGGGGTCCGCCAGGCGGCGAGACCACGCCTCGAGCACGGCACGCCGAGATTGAAGCTTTCGCGCTCGAACTTCCGCCGCGCCAGCACGCGGCTCCCCCCCTGAGCGGAGATCGCATCGCCACGCGTAATCCGTAGCGAGCGCTTCCGCTTCTAGGTCCCAGGGAGGCATCCCAGCTAGCACGCACGCCGCCTCGAACGAGACGGTGCGGTATCCACGAACCGCCCTGACCGCAATCGCGCGCTGCCGACGTCGCAACGCCGCAACGTTGTCGCGGGTCAGGGCGTGGCACCACACGGGAGCCCCGTACAGTGCCTTCGACCGCACCACCCCCGTGTAGAGGCGGCGCACCACCACGTCAGGCCCCCCGACGTTCGGCAACAGCTGACTCAGCGAGCCGGCGGCGCCCATCAATCGGGGACCTAATCTCTCAAAGTGAGCGCGGAAGCTCCAACGACCGTCAAGTACGAGACCGAGGTACCGTAACCCGGTCGCCTCGATCTCGACGCGAACGCCTCCGATCACAAGGTGGGCCCCCTGAGGTGGCGCTCTCCGGGCCCCGTGAAACAACAGGGCCTGATTGCAGCTATCCTAAGACAAGAGATTGAAGTCTCAATTTTAATATCCAACCAGTCCCACGCGCTTTAATACCAGGGCTGCTTCCTTAGGATCATTGTTAGTTGCTTGTGTGATTTGAACAATAGTATAGTTGTATCGGTTGAGACGAGTATACTGTTAGTATGATAATTAAAACAATATGATGAATTCAAATCAAAATCCTGTCTTCTATCAAAGCCTATTTAAGATCCAAATCGCGTATAAAGGACTTTATAGTTCTGATATAAAAAATGGCCTCAGAGATTGTTTAACACAATTCACGTATTAAAGAAGTTTTACTAAAAGTAACTCCGAATAAATATTTTTTTTTTTCTTCAAATCTGATTACCAATTCATGTGAATGCCAATTTTCCAGCGAGATCTGTCGTTCTGCTTGTCTATTAACGCAATTTGTTGCTCAGCTTTGTGTCACTCGACGTCGCGAGAGTCGTCACCGTTGAAGCTTTAAGCGGGCGCTTTAAGCTCATTCTTGATGGTTGTTATTCGAAAATATTTATTCTCAGCTGACAGAATAACTTGATTAGTCACTACGGCGTTCGCTTTGATTCTTTGTTGTCAATTTCTTACATCCTGCGTAGATTGGTCGAGTTCGTGGGTTAGCAACAGTTAAATGGTTATCGTAGCTCATATATAAAACAGAATAACTGTCACTTTCTACCTATATACATAAGGCCTGTTTTGCGGTAACGATTGTCCTACCCTTCAAACTGGGATGCTTGAAAACAACAATATCTATTCGTACCAGCGTTTGTCTCAGCACGAAAATATCAACTTGACCAAAGTCGATAGCACAAATAAATACCAGCTTTGAAAGTTGTATTAGCTTAACTAAAACTATCTCTTGGCTTTTAGCCATATTAGATTGTTATCGATGAACATTGAAATATAAATCACATATAGTTACGTAGGGCATTTTGTGAGCTCACACGGGTAGGTAAGTACTACCGCTCTGCCTATTAATGCGTTTCGGTTTGAAAGTTGAGGCAGTACTTTAAAACAGATCATCATCATCAGCCTGCGGCAGTCCACTACTGGACATAGGCCTCCCAAAAGCTCGCCACTGAACCCGATCTTCGGTTCTACGCAACCAGTCATTGCCAGCTGGCATGCGCAGGTCGTCGCTCCATCTAGCAGTAGTCTGGGCAAACGTAGTGTAAGATACCCTCCTGCTAGACGCTTAAGACAGACTTAGAATTAATTAGTGTCTTAAGTTCCGCTCAGCTCATAACACCGGTACTCCATTAACACCGGGAAGGCCGACAACTCGTTTACGCATCTAAACATTAAAAAAGCACGTTAAAAACACAGAGATATCGGTTGATGCAAATCAATTTAGATCAAAACTGGGTTGACATATCGGGCACCCTACGCAAGCACTCAAAAACTTCACGAACAAAGTTTAATTGGCTTGAAACCCTTCGTTAAATCATGCCGCTTTTAATTAAATCCATCGGCATTGACTCGTCCGGGGTGATTTAAAACGATTTATTATATACCCCCAATAAACATTAGTTTAGGAATACGTTATAAAGTGTTAACTCGCCTGTGACCTATCTATGAGGGGATTATTCGACACCGTAAAATATTCAGAACGCGATCATCATATCAACAACATAAACCGAATGATGATTCAATATTGTTTTTATTACGGTATTGTTTTTCAAATGTCCAAATCATAATAAGCCATAAATCGTTTGTGCAATAAAATAATTTGGGTTAGTAGTGTTTAGTATATCACCAGCTCATCTCTTCTGATGGGTATCGCAAATGGGTATTAGACCACAGTCTCCAGTCCCCATTAGTAGAGATTCGAGGGTAGCAACGTTTTCTGAATATTATATCATTTACCAGTGGTAAGGCTCATGGTTAAATAGCATTGGGCCGAAAAGTTCTCTAGTGGCGACCGCACATCGGAAAGCGTAGCGTGGGTAGGTCGCCCATGAGGGGGACTGACAACTTGCTAAAGGTCGCGGGAATCTGTTGGATGCAGGCTGCATAAGATCGGTTATTGGGCCGAACTTGAGGCCTATGCCCAGCAGTTGACGTCTGTGGGCTAAAAAAAAGGCACGTTGTTAAATTACATGAGTAAATACCAGCATCCTACCTATTTCTAGCGAAAAACAATCATCCCGATTTGAAAGATGGAGCAGTCACCGTTCAGTACAGATGAGACTTCATGTCGTATAGTAGATTCACGTTGCGATGTCTATGAAACGCGGTAATTTTTCCTACTTATTAGCTAATAGCCTAAGGGGCTATTCCAGCGACGTCCCGGCGAAATTTTTTTGAGAAAATTTGCTAACTTTAGCCCAAGCACGAGTAATGCTTCGCAGAATCTACAACTGGATTGGAATGGTGATCCACTGAGAAGATCCGGCGAGAAACTCGGTGGACTGCGTCAATAGGCTAATTCGCTCGCGGTAACCAATACACCTAAGTCATCCTTGACCAAAATAAGTATTTGCAACGTCGGAAATAGTAAATTGACAAAAAAAATTGCGAGATTAAGCCGTAAAAGTAATTTAAATTATGTTCATAGCTCACGAAACTTGAAGAAAATACCGTAGCTTCAATAAGCGTCGAGATCCAGAACAAATGATGGGCGATTTAGACTCCAAATCCAATTTGAAATTAAAGTACATCTATTTTTATATCAAAACTCATAATAATTATTTTTTATTGGTTAAGTAGCCTCCATAATAATTGAACGTCATTATAGACACCACACCGATGAGGCCAAAAATACCAAAGATTTTCAAGCGACATTCAAATAAAGCATTCAAGGAAAACGCTTTTAAGACAAAGTAAATCACATGATAAATCGAAGCACAAACAGTAGTCTTGTTTCGCAAAAAAAAAGCCGTTTTGCGGCGAACAAAACAGGGAACCTATTACATTAAAAAAATCCAATAACTACCGCGGAAAGTACGAATTTATTGTAACTATTCTGTTCTGCTTTTTCGGGTCTTCTAAATTGATTAGTCAGTGAAACGAGTTGCCTCGTCGTGTAATTACGAAATCGAACGAATTAGCTAATATATCAAAGCATTGTTTAACTATAATTTAAAACAAAAAACAAATATCAGTTCAACTTATATGTATAAAAAAAAGATGTGTGGTGTCGTGGGACACCGGATAGGAACGAAGTTCCTTATTATAAAAATATTAATTTTAAGTTCTATTCGAGCTATAAAGAAAATAATTATTCGGGTATACATTTGTTATGATTTTTTATTGATAAAAATAAAACAAAAAACTACTTTACAAAGTTATCAATTTTATTTTATTCACAATGATTTATAAAAATATAAATAATAATATACAAAGAAACAGCTATTTATATGAATAATAATAACCGTCATCACGTAAACTATACATTAGACACTGTATAGCCATCATACTAAGACTATAATATATATAAATAATAATAAGAATATAGATATTAAAAATCTTACGTTACGGACGTTTTTTCCCGGTTTGGGTACCGCTCCGCATCGTCCCATAAGGAACTTCGTTCCAAAAAATACTGCCTCCGATTAGGACCAATCCATGACGCGTGTTCGGTATTAAAGTTCTCTTAACACTAGACTCAAAACGCCATCGGAAATAACTCTTTTTAAATAAATATTTTTCAAATATACATAGCTCAATATTTTTTCAAATATACATATAAAAACATTATCTTAAATATGCATGCCAACAATTTCGTGTAGTAAATCTCATAATCGAGAATTTAAAACGATTTCGAATCTGAACGGTTCTCTGAAAACTGAAAAATTTCACATCTAAACCGGGACTCCAATAAAACTACACACGTTTTCGTTTTAGCTCAGACAAGGAAAGGTGATACGAACAAAACGGCAGTGGAAAAACGAACACCTCACCTGGAATGGAATTTACGTTCTACTTTAGGAGCAACGCAACGCTGTGGACCTTTCTAGTGTTTGTAAATACGTGAAAAATAACAATGGATGAGAAAATCTGTGAGCTTACTTTTTGTGTTTTCTCACTGTCCACCTGGTGTTAAGTGCTAGGGCGTTTTGTGGCACGCACAAATAGGTATCACCCCTCCACTTATTAATGTCGCGAAGCAGTTAAGCGCTCCGCTTTCAATGGTTGGACGGAGCATTTACATTGTTGATGTTTGTGGGCTCCAGTAACCAGTTAACACAACTTTGAGAATAAATAAAAACCCACCTTGAGATATAAGATCGAAGGTTTCATTATATTGCTTAACTGCATCTTCCTTCAACTGGGAACGCATAGCTGCATCGCGGCAGTAATGGCTAGGATGGTAATATCCCAGATTTACAATACGTCCTATTTCCGCTAAAATCAAGAGCTTGTTTTATTCAATTCACTCTACGTCTTGAAGACTTTAAAGTTTTGTGATTACGGACGATTCAAAACACGACTCAAGCAGCGGAATGAAGGTAAAAACTTCCACTGAAGTTTGCTCTTTCTACTAGCTCGAACCTCGTTATGTTTTATTCCTCAGTAAAACGAAAAAAAACATGACATTCCACTGAGCTCCTCAATACTCGGCGTCTCATTTATACTAATATATAAATCTGCAGTATTTTTTTCGGATGTTCCGTTATAACTATTGAACCATGCACCCGATTAACTTGAAACTTAGTATCCATGTAGAAAATACATGTACTTAATGGATAGGCTAATATTTATATGAGTGTTGGACTCTCTACATCAGTTGCGGGGGCGTTAATAATGAGAATCTTTGTGGGGGTGAGTAATAATAATGTTAATTTTAAATGCCCAGCGAAGCGGACTGGTACAGCTAGTAGTTCTAAATTAGGAACGTGTTATCCGAAATATGTTATTTGCTTTCCCGATATTAATGGCACAGTAAATAAGTACCAGAATTGCAATATACAAATTTATTATAAAACATCATTGCGTCATGTTAGCAATTGCTAAACTCGTAGTAATGAGTTATAAGGAATAATATGTATTTCAACACAGCCAAGCAGCAAAATATCTTCTCCAAATGCATTTTAAAATGTATATAGAGATAAAATCAAAGAAGCGGTACCATACACATCACAATATATTCTTATTGTTTTTAGATGAATAATTTGATTATCTAACTGGCTATTTACAACCATCGTCAGTTAAAACAATCCTATATTATGTTTATGTGGAAAAAAAGATATTTTTACAATACCTCGGTTTTCATGAGTCGTAGATATAATTATAATTAATTTTAAAGTTTTAATCCCGCGTTTTTATATCTCAATATATTATTATGTTATTTCCGAAATTCAAATATCGATGAATTACACTTTAGTCGTTGTGTGACCTCGAAAATTGTAAAATTTAAAAGTTTTGTTGTGTAAAAATTGTAAAAAAGTTGTTTTAATTATATGAGTTTTTTTTATTGCCCCTGTAGGCATACGAGCATACGGCCCACCTGATGGTAAGTGATTACCGTCACTCATGGACGTCAGCATTGCCAGGGGCAGAGCTAAGCCGCTGCCTGCCGTGAGCTTTCCACCTAATTTTCCACCGCATGTCTCATTGTGAGCGGTTTCTCATTGTGATATCTGGAATCTCCGGCTTACATTGATGAACTATAAGTTGAATTGCCCTTCTAACGTCACAAGTAAGAGAGTTTGAAAGTCACTCTGATACTAGTAAACATTTTCAATAAATCAAATAAATTCTTTTTTATTGCTAAAATTATATTGTAATATAATAAATATACTAATATAATAATTAATTAGTCATTATGTGTTCATGGTCAGAACGTATAACTAACCGAAAAAACTGTGATGTATTCTAACTTCAGAAATAATTTAATTTAATGACAGTCCTTTGACATGTCCTTCTTTAAAAGAGGCTTGTGGAGAGTATTAAGCGATAGGCAGCGGCTTGGCTCTGCCCCTGGCATTGCTGAAGTCCATGGGCGACGGTAACCACTCACCATCAGGTGGGCCGTATGCTCGTCTGCCTACAAGGGCAATAAAAAAAAAAAAAAAAAGTAAAAAAAGCGAAAATAATCTGTAAAAGTAATATTAAATTTCTTTACGTCATGCGCAAACTAAAGAAGAAATTGCATGACGTTGTTTATAAAAAACTGAAATCCATTGCACATGGCTTCATGAGATAAACAGTAAGTAAAATAACTAACAACATAACATAAATTTTCCGCTTTAAACTTTCTCAACTCTATGTCACTACGCTCGCGTGAAATGTGAACTATCTCAGTAATGGAAACAGGCTTCGATAATTTCATACCACGTAGTCATTCGACACCACAATATGCAAAATAGAAAAGAACAACAATTGATATTTTTGACTTCGAAAACAGACTTACTCGCTTTTAAATCTATACAGTTCCAGAATTATCTCGCACAAAAATAATTCTTTTCTAACATCGTTTGAAGAAAAAAAAATACGTCGTTATCAAAATTTAAAATACTATACATATACAGGGTGGCCCATAAGTCCTTTGAAAAGTAAAATTTGAATAAAACGAACAGGGCGCGCGTGAGCGGTGCAGGGGAAGCGGGGGGAGTAACTTCGGTTTCTGGGAATTTAGTCGCGATGGAGCGTTTTACCGGAGCGGACTGTGCGTTTTGTGTGCGCGAGTTTTATAAAAACGACAATTCGGCAACCGTTGCGCGGCGTAAATTTCGAGAACACAAAGGTTTACACAACTTTGACGACACTCCAACTCTTCAAACGATTAAGAACTGGGTTGCTAAGTTCGAGGAGACCGGTTCGACGTTAGATAAACCGCGGTTGGGTCGCCCAAGGACGTCACGTACGGAACAAAACACAGACACAGTGACACAGTCTATTCGCGAAAATCCGACACAGTCAACTCGTAAGCGCGCTAGAGCATTAAACGTATCCAGGACATCGTTACAACGGATTTTGAAGAAAGATTTACATATGCACCCTTACAAAATTCAGTTGGTTCAAGAATTAAAGGAAACTGACGGTATTCAAAGACAAAATTATGCGAATGAAATGTTGAATCGGTTTACTTCCTTCAATAACATAATGTTCTCTGACGAGGCTCATTTCCATCTTAACGGGCATGTTAGTAAACAAAATTGCCGCTATTGGAGCCCCATCAATCCAAAACTTAAGCATCAGAAGCCCTTACATAGTCCGAAATTGACTGTTTGGGCCGCTATGTCAGCCCATGGTATCCTAGGGCCTTACTTCTTTGAGGATGGCAGAGGGCGCGCAGTTACTGTTACGTCGGAGCGATATGTGGCTATGATCGAAGAGTTTTTCATACCAGAATTGCAAAACTTTTCAGGCTTTAATGCCAGGACGTGGTTTCAACAGGATGGGGCCACTTCTCACACCTCTAACACTGTTATGCCCGTTATCCGTCAACTTTTTCCTGGCAAAGTTATCTCTAAGAGAGGAGACATTTCCTGGCCTCCACGTAGTCCAGATCTGACCCCGATGGATTTTTTTTTTGTGGGGCTACCTTAAGGCTAAAGTATACGACACAAACCGCGGTCAATTGAGGCCCTAAAAGAAAACATCCGCAGAGAAATGACAAGCATTTCAGCAGTGACGTGCCGCGCAGTCATCGACAATTTTAGACGTCGTTTGCAAGAGTGCCGTGATCGCAACGGATTACATTTAGGAGATGTTATTTTCAAAAAATAATTCCCGTTTTTTAAGCTTTTTATGTAAATAAAAATTTAATTCATAATGTAATTAGTTTTATTTTAATAAATTTTTTTTCATATCAAAGGACTTATGGGCCACCCTGTACAATAAAAAGTAATAATATAAAAGAGCATTTCAAAATACAATCGTGTATTACAAATGCTACGTGATAAAAAAATATCTCCAAAATCGGTCTCTGGATGAATTATTTTAGGCAAGGATGGATTTTTGATTTTTTTTGTCTTGCTTTTAAATCTATACAGTGCCAGAATTATCTCGTACAGAAATAATTCTTTTTAAAAATCTTTTGACGAAGAAAAATACATCGTCATCAAAACACTAAAGACAATCAATAAAATACTATACATATACAATAAAACGTAATACTATAAAAAGCATGTCCAAATACAATCGTTAATTACAAATGCTACGTGATAAAAAAATATCTCTAAAAGCGGTCTTTGGATGAATTATTTTAGGCAAGGATGGGCTCTGCTTCTGCGTACTGCAAAATGGAAGATGACGTAAAGATAACAAAAACTCCTGCATTTGTTCTCAGCATGTTTAAAATAGTTCTGATTTTGCATCGAAACCTTTTCTAAGCTTCCTAGTTGCATCGAAACCGTTATCAAAATTTCATTACACGGACCTGATGCTTGTAAAAGGAATCATTTCATCTTCCTGCCCTTCTCCCAGTCACCTGGGGACGACGCAACACGTTTTCTCCTTCCATACTCTTCTATCATATACCATTTCTTCGCTCACTCCCCTCTTACCCATATCGTCTTTTACGCAAACCATCCATTTCTTCTTAGGTTCTACCTCTTCCTCTATATCCTTCCACATTCCCAGTTAACACTCTCTTACCAACCTCATTTTCATTTCGTCTCATCACATGTCCATACCATCCCAGACGCGCACTTCCCCACTTCTCTGTCACAGGTGCCACTTTCAGACTTCCTCTATCATATTCATTCCGTATTCTATCCATTCTCGTTACTCCACACATCCATCGCAACATTCGCATCTCTGCTGTATGCAATGGTTGTAAAAGGAATGTGTGATTTTTTTATTGGAGCACATCCCTCGGGTCTACATGTAATTTATTTGTGAAGCTGCTTCGAATTTAATACGAAACTCCTCGGCCCGCTTCCAAAACAGCATCGCAGAACGATCTCGTTTTGAATTTAAAAGTTTAATGACGTACGACATACGGTTGTTCCGCTTGTCGAATGAGTTACTTCAGATCTTGTATTTTATTTTGTTTATACAAAGCAAAAGGTGGTGGTGGTAGACTGGTGGTAGGAGCTGTTGTGAGTCCGCACGGGTAGGTACCACCATCCTGCCTATTTCTGCCGTGAAGCAGCAATGCGTTTCGGTTTGAAGGGTGGGGCAGCCGTTGTAACTATATTTGAGACCTTAGAACTTATATCTCAAGGTGGGTGGCGCATTTACGTTGTAGATGTCTATGGGCTCCAGTAACCACTTAACACCAGGTGGGCTGTGAGCTCGTCCACCCATCTAAGCAATAAAAAAAAAAGATGTCTATGAGCTCCAGTAACCACTTAATACCAGGTGGGCTGTGAGCTCGTCCAACCATTTAAGCAATAAAAAAAAAAAAAGAATAATCTATATGATCTATATTTAAAAAAAAAAACGAGGATTGTTCTTTTAATTTTTGACAGTACCTCTGAGCCACATTTAAAAATAACTGTCTGTAATTCTAGAGTGTGTAACTCTGTGGAAATAAGTTAAGAAACACTGAAGAGAGATACAGAATATTTGTAACCAGATTTTGTAAATGTGACTGAATATTTAGTTTAGGCGTGTTTGAGCTCGCATTAGTATGTATCACCATCCTGTTCATTTTTGATTCAAAGCAGTCACACGTCACGATCTAGCCACTGGAAAAATCGTTATATAAAATTAAGACTTCAACTTATTATCTCATAGCTCATAGTCGTTTTCACGTCTCCGGATTTCAATAACCATTTGATACCTACTCATCTAATAATTAAAAAAAATTTATTAATATTCAAATATAATAATGAAGCTAGTTACACTTTTAAGCAGTGTGTCGCATCACTGTACGGATTCAACAAAAGCTGACTGGGCACAAACGAATTTTCAAACCGTAAATTTGTATTAACATCTACATCAAAACCATGTAGATTTTTAGTGAGTTTTGTGGTTTTTATATTTTATTAAAAGTGCTAAGTTAATGCCTAATATCAGAACTTCGTTTGCCTATTATTATCATAAATACGATAAAAGATAAGACAAAATACTATTTTTTGTTTTATGTAAGCTAGTTTTCTGAAAAAAATGTGTTTCCTAGATTGAAAAATTTAGGCAGCGATGTATGTACCACATTTCAGTAATGCTCTCAAAATTTTTTCCTTTAAATACTGTTTTGAGTTAAAGTCAAGCAATTAATTCTCTTTCACCGAGTTGTGAATACAAATCAACATTTGTTGTAATTTTTTTATAATGAATTATAATTACTTTTTGCACCGTTCATCGGGGTTTGAGTGATGCAGAAATTTAACTAGCACAATAAATAATATGAACTACCTAACCAGTTCAACGCTTGCAACATTTCTTTTGTAGATCAAGAGAAATGTATTTAAAATCTTCGGAGCATAACCTAGTTTTCAACGGCTAAGAATATTTTGGAACCGCTTACGAAGAAGGAGATGACGTGACAGTGCTCTGAAAACATCAAGCTAGTTCAGAGCGATTAAGATTCAATTAGAATAGGATTTGTTGCATTTTTAAATCGCGCCCACGCGAACATTTTCCGCACTTTCAACAAATAAATAAACGGTGTATTCTGTAAACTAATAAACTTTACATCACAAGTAAATGAACACAATTATTCATAACCGAGCATTTAATTTACACGAAAACAGCGAACGGAATGCTAAAGGCCAAAAGCGAAATAGTGGTTCCGAATTTCGTATGTCACTCCGCTGTCATTTGCTGGAGAAACGACGTGTACCGTTGTATTGGGCCGGATATTAATTCCGAACGTCACAATTGCGTAATTTACGAGCATTTGAGAACGTTCATAATGTTAGCGGCACAGTGCGTACTGAGTCGGAAATGTAGTGTGATAGTTTTCAAGTCGTAATTTGAAAATTTGATTAACTTGTAAAAGAGATTTACAGTCCGCGCGCGAGCTCCGAGGATTTTTAAGGAATGTTAACGTTATCTGATTACCTAGTGTTGTAATTAGTCGATATTGCGCTATCGATACTAACACATTTGAATTTTGAAGTCATCGTGGCCTAACGGATAAGACGTCCGGTGCATTCGTGTTGAGCGATGCGCCGGTGTTCGAATCTCAGGCGGGTACCAATTTTTCTAATGAAATACGTACTCAAAAAATGTTCACGATTGACTTCCACGGTGAAGGAATAACATCGTGTAATAAAAATGAAACCCGCAAAATTATAATTTGCGTAATTACTGGTGGTAGGACCTCTTGTGAGTCCGCGCGGGTGGGTACCACCACCCTGCCTATTTCTGCCGTGAAGCAGTAATGCGTTTCGGTTTGAAAGGTGGGGCAGCCGTTGTAACTATACTTGAGACCTTAGAACTTATATCTCAAGGTGGGTGGCGCATTTACGTCGTAAATGTCTATGGGCTCCAGTAACCACTTAACACCAGGTGGGCTATGAGCTCGGCCACTAATCTAGCAATAAAAATAAATAAATAAAACACATCTTAAGCCTCCGTGCGAGTGTAAATTGTAAAATAGTTTTATGAGGGTTTTATGTACTTCAAATAAAATAAAAACGATTGATCACGTATGAATTTAATTTAATGAACTGATACTTATTGAATAAAATGAACGTGAAATCTTATTAATTACTCTCGCAATCAGAATAACCAGTACTTGAAGAATTTGAAGTACTATTGACACTCTCTTCACGTACTTCAATAATAAATGATCAATTTGTCTCTGAAGACTTGTATGATATTTTTTTCTGTGTTTAGTTATACGTTAATTAAATGCCTTTACTTTAACAACGTATAAGTTTATGGGCATCCGCTACAAGATGTCGATAGTTTCCATACAAATAAATATCTTCTTAAAGTATCGCAGTCTCATGGCCCTGCCCGTATAGTGTGGTCCGGATAACGCGTGTCCCGTGACGCGATAATGATGTTATCCCCGTTGAATATATTACGTTTAACGCCATGTAAGCAGTTCGCCACGGTACGTTTGCATACGAAGATTCCGTAAATCTATTCTATATATATAAAAATGAATTGCTGTTCGTTAGCCTCGCTAAAACTCGAGAACGGCTGGACCGATTTGGCTAATTTTGGTCTTCAATGATTTGTGAAAATCCAGAGATTTAAAAGGTAAATAAATATGAAAATGCTCTGAATTTAATAAAAATAACAATTTTGTTTTTCCTTTGATGTGTCCCCCGTCGGACGGATTCCTTTTGTTTATTTTAAGTTTATTTTATACAAAAGTTTAGGTCTTTTATTTATCGATTGAGGCACTACGAAGTCTGTCGGGTCAGCTAGTTGTATAATACAAATGAATTCTATTCGCGAGCTCCAACGAAGCCATTCATCCCATTTGTCATTCCCCAGGGTGATCGTAATTCAAATTATTGTCGGACCCGGAATGATTTAATTTCTGTCTTTTAACAATTAATGTGGCACCTGGATTTGTGCCACGCCACTTGTAACTAACTATAGATTACCTACTTTTGAATGACGTTAAGTGGCTACCGAAGCCTAATTTGAGACATTGATGTATCATTTCTAAAATGACGAATATATACGTTTTTGACGGGTTTGATTTTAATTACATTGGCGTGTTCGGCTTACTAAAGTAAACATTTCACCAATCTTTGAATCCTGGTACGATCGCTTGCCTGTTAGACCAAAATTCCCATATTTAGAATATTTTACTATTGCCAGAATATATTGCAATAATAATTATACACAAGCTATATGTTATATTATACTTAGTCTGGCCATAAATACTGTTACAATTAAAAATAAACAAAATATTACATTTGAATTTGGAATCTGTCATTTTTATATGATTGCTCATTGAGTTTTCTCAATTTGGCGCCAATACATTGTACAATATTTTGCGATATTAAAATGGAGTGGGGTGATAAAGAGAACCGAATCGCTGTGATTGCCTTACACAAAATAGGTATGGAGCCAAATGCAATTTTTAAAACTCTCCATACGCTTGGTATTAGTACAATGTTTGTGTACCGGGCTATTAATAAGTGCAATGAGACCTCCTCTATTTGTGAAAGAAAAAGATCTGGCCGTCCACGTAGTGTTCGTACGAAAAAGGTGGTCAAAGCAGTAAGGGACAGAATTCGAAGAAATCCGGTCCGAAAGCAAAAGATTTTATCTCGGGAGATGAAGATAGCACCTAGAACCATGTCGCGTATTTTAAAAGATGACTTAGGATTTGCAGCCTATAAGAGACGTACTGGTCATTTCTTAACTGATAATTTAAAAGAGAATAGGGTAGTAAAATCGAAACAACCACTGAAGCGGTACGCAAAGGGAGGTCGTAGAAAAATTTTGTTTACGGATGAGAAAATTTTTACAATTGAGCAAGATTTTAACAAACAAAATGACCGTATTTTTGCTCAAAGCTCTAAGGAAGCTTCCCAATTAGTCGATAGAGTGCAACGTGGGCACTATCCGACTTCAGTGATGGTTTGGTGGGGTATTAGCTATGAAGGAGTGACTGAGCCATACTTTTGTAAAAAAGGTATCAAAACTCTCAATCACTTAGTGATTCCACGACGTATAGCATCGGTTAATAAAAAACCAAGCCTGCAAAATCAGTAACATCGGAAAATTTATGAATATCTGTAAATATCTTGAAATCGTGTTGGCTTAAAGTTAAGACGTCCGGTGCATTCGTATCTAGCGATGCAACGGTGATCGAATTCCCCAGGTGGGTACCAATTTTTCTAATGAAATACGTACTTAACAAATATTCACGATTGGTTTCCACGGTGAAGGAATAACATCGTGTAATAAAAGTCAAACCCGCACAATCATATTTTGCGTAATTACTGGCGGGCGGACCTCTTGTGAGTCCATACGGATAGGTACCACCACCCTGCCTATTTCTGCCATGAAACAGTAATGCGTTTGGGTTTGAATGGTGGCGCAGTCGTTGTAACTATACTGAGACCTTAGAACTTGTGTTTCAAGATGGGTGGCGCATTTACGTTGTAGATGTCTATGGGCTCCAGAAACCACTTAACACCAGGGGGGCTGTGAGCTCTTAAACCTATATCGGCAATAAAAAAAAGTTTTTGTATAAAGATATCGCTAGCCCGAATGTGTTCGGTTTGAAGGGCTGTTATTAGACTGACACTTCAAAACTCGATTTAATAAACGTCTTCATTCTTTTAGATAATTTCAAAGCCATCATACATTGGAATGTTAATATTAAAAACAAATACGTATTATTATAAAACTATTCATGAATTTTTACTGTGATATATAGTTTGGATATGGCACTTTCAAATTACAGTTACTACCATAAATCGTGGTTTAATGTTTACACCATTTTTTCAGGCACGCGATTTAGTCGTCAGCGGACTTTGTCGTATGCGTAAACTGTTAGAGCGATTTGAACGAAAAAGTGTGTTCTAATATAGGAGGATTCGAAAGGTAAAATACAGTAATAGAGGTTACATACGAGAGGTAATAGGTAATAGAATATATTGACATCGATATTAACTGCCTTACATCTTTATTTTTTAGACAATAGTACATACATAATATCCCTTGATGATTAAACTAAAAGCAGTATTCGAAATATTGGTAAATTCAATTAAAGGTTTAGCGATTCCGATACAATCACTGAAATAATCAGATTAATTTTTGTGGCGCTCAAACATCAATTTATGAGATTTTCAGAATTTTCACACGACAAACACTCGAATAAATTTGGAGTCATTTCCAGTTAATGCTACGTTCTATCTGTGTTCATACTCTATGTATAATTTAATGGTTGGTTGGCTAGTTATGTGCATTTTGCTTTTTGTTTGATGGCGGTAATTTAGATTGTACTAAAATACATCAGTGTATTAATGTTTTTTATACTATTATAATATTATTTTTTTATTGCTATTTGGTGTTAAGTGGTCACTGGAGCCCATAGACTTCCACAACGCAAATGTGCCACCCACCTTGATATATAAGTTCTAAGGTCTCAGTATAGTTACAACGGCTGCCCCACCCTTCAAACCGAAACGCATTACTGCTTCACGACAGAAATAGGCAGGGCGGTGGTACCCACCCGCGCGGACTCACAAGAGGTCCTACCATCAGTAATTACGCAAATTATAATTTTGCGGGTTTTATTTTTATTACACGATGTTATTCCTTCACCGTGGAAGTCAATCGTGAACATTTGTTGAGTACGTATTTCATTAGAAAAATTGGTACCCGCCTGAGATTCGAACTTAGGTGGATCGCTCAACACGAATGCACCGGACGTCTTATCCGTTAGGCCACGACGACTTCTTCTTCGACGATGCTATATACTTAAACGGTAAAAGTTACAACAATTATATTATCAATAAAGATAAATTAATAATTTATGGCACAATTTATATTTACTTTACTAGAAACAAATTGTACAATGATGAAAGCCAAAGAATAGTTAAAGCGCAATTCGAATAGCAATTATAAAATCGGCTCATCAAAGTATCGTCTTGTTTATTCAGTATGTTTCAGTAAACTCTCATTATAATGGTAGAGTGAGAACAAAA
Source organism: Bombyx mandarina (assembly GCF_030267445.1). Lineage (NCBI taxonomy): Eukaryota > Metazoa > Arthropoda > Insecta > Lepidoptera > Bombycidae > Bombyx > Bombyx mandarina. The sequence continues at coordinate 18,929,432 of NC_143234.1, forward strand.
GGCTGGGCTAAACGCGGCGACCGACAAAAATGCAAAACGAGCGAAAAGATGTCCCTTCCCCTGTAATTTAGTTGACACCCCGTGTAAGGGCTATTTCACGCGTGTAGATATTTAGTTAGCGACATATTTATTGTGGTTCATTTTACAACCTTTTTATATAAATTTTATATTTATATCAAGTTTTGAAGGTTTATAGCTAGGTTTAGTACTTCACTTTTGATATAGTATCCAGATTTTTAGTAATCTGCCAACATCCGATAGCTATTCATCTTAGTAGCTTCGCTCAGTAGCGATAATTAAATCTGCTAGGTGCAATATATCAAAGCTTCTTAGCAGTGTATAACAAGAGGGAGATATAGAGAGAATTTTACAAGTTTCTGACTCTTAATTCGAAGAGATGAATATATGACCTTGATCGCCTAAGCTGCTTCTTCAATATACGTCGTTAGTAATCGAAAAGTAACCATATTGTTGCCTTTTAACTATACCTTAGTTATCAATGACATTTAAGTTATTACACAAGAATATTTACTATCGCACTTTTTCCTTAAAATACTAAATATTGGTAAAGTAGCGTGCTCCACACAAATACCCAACGAACGAAAAGGATTTCATTATTACAGGGTGGAGCTTATTTTCATTAAATATATTGTTTTACGCCACGAAAGTTTATGTTTCAATGGATTATGCCGGTGATTCATGCTGGTTATGCCACAAATAACAATATTTGAAAATCTTATTCAATTGGATTATGTTCTTCTACAAAGGAGAGGATAAATATACGTCCCACGTTGTTTTAAGTGGTTAACCATTGACCCTTGACACAGCTATTTAGGTCACTAAAATGAAGACTCAAAAAATATTCTACAAATACATACAATTCCCTCATCTTCTTCTTCTTTTTCTCCACCTAGTGGGTTGTCCCACTAGGTGGGGTCGGCACAGGTAATTTTTCTCTTCCATTCTCTTCTATCAGCCGTCATCTCAACGCTCACTTCTCTCTCTCTCTCATATCGTCATTCACACACTCCATCCATGTCTTCTTCGATCGACCTCTTCCCCCTACCTCTTGCACTACCATTTCCATACATCTCCTAATCACATGCATCTCCTCTCTACGCATCACATGTCCATACCACAGTAACCGTCCGCTCTTTAATATGTTGCTTACCGGGGCTACTTTCACACTTCCTCACACATACAATTCCCTCATATACCCTATATAATATGCTCTGTTTTTTCAAATATTATGTAATTATTAAAGAGATTCAGGTTTTTGGCACGTGAGTCAGTTTCAAGGCAGTAAATTAATCTACCAAAAACATTCCACTTTAACAATAAACAAAAAAAACTAGTTACGAGCTCAATATTACAGCTTAGAAATCGGTGTTCGTGGACATAAAATTTACGGCTAACAGGTAAAAAAACCGTTTCCATTTTCGTTTATGAACTGATATAATTTTCTGATTGTTTAGTAGCTTTTTTGGAACGAAGTTCCTTATGAGACGATGCGGAGGGGTACCGTAACCGGGAAAAAACGTCCGTAGCGTAAGATTTTTATTAGTAATACACACAGTGTACGACTTAACTTTGAAATAACGCACAAAAATAACATATTTTTTTATCATTCATTGACTACGATCTCAGAGTGTTCGTTTGCGCAATACACTAACTCTTATGCAAACAGCCGTGAATAAGTGTACCACAATAAATTCGCACGTTACCGAATGACCGTGGGTTGTTGCGAAAACTCCAGTTTTATTTTCTTTATACCTCGAATAGAACTTTAAATTAATATTTTTATAATAAGGAACTTTGTTCCTATCCGGTGTCCCACGACACCACACATCTTTTTATAGTTTTAGCTTAAATAAAATAGAACATTTTTGAGACAGTTCGTTTTTATTTAAAATACTTCTTCACTTCTTCTTTTCCCAGGATTTTCCCGGTCTATTGCCAGGGTCTGCTTTCTTACTTAAACTCCTCTACTTTACCTTGGTCTTCGCCATTCTTCTGGGTGAAGTTATTCTCCTCCATATCCGCCTTTACCACATCAAACCAGTGTTTCTTGGGCCTGCTGTGGGATCTTGAACCTGGTACGTAGACGTTATGGTAATTACTTCCAACTTAGTTTTTACAAAAAAATTAATGATAAAATAAAAGAGAAAATGTATGTAAAATTAAATTTTCAACCATAATTTCCATTGGATAAACAATAGCAAATTGCGATGGAGCCCGTCTGAATTCACCCTAAAGCATCGTAAAACGTAAAGAAACAGGTTTTCTAGAAAATTCCCGGCACATAATGCCGACAAGTAAACATCGCAAAGTATTGCGCTAAAGGAAGCGAATGCTTTTCTTAAAGATAACGCAGAATTTTTTGCCAGAATGGGCGATTAACTGATTAATAACTTGCGAAATTATTTTCTTTTTTAAAGTCTAGATGAGCAGACCATTTAATGGCACTTGTGTTAAATGCTGAGCCTATGATTTTTTTTTCTTTGCTTGGATAGTCGGACGAGCTTACAGCCCACCTGGTGTTAAGTGATTACTGGAGCCCATACACATCTAAAACGTAAAGGCGCCACCCACTTTGAGATAAGTTCTAAAGTCTCAAGTATAGTTACAACGGCTGTCCCACCCTTCAAGCCGAAACGCATTACTGCTTCACGGCTAAGTCGTCGTGGCCTAAAGGATAAGACGTCCGGTGCATTCGTATGTAGCGATGCACCGGTGTTCGAATACCAATTTTTCTAATGAAATACGTACTCAACAAATGTTCACGATTGACTTCCACGATGAAGGAATAACACCGTGCGATAAAAATCAAACCCGCAAAATTATAATTTGCGTAATTACTGGTGGTAGGACCTCTAGTGAGTCCGCACGGGTAGGTACCACCGCCCCGCCTATTTCTGCCGTGAAGCAGTAATGCGTTTCGGTTTGAAGGGTGGGGCAGCCGTTGTGACTATACTGAGACCATAGAACTATATCTCAAGGTGTGTGGCGCATTTACGTTGTAGATGTCTATGGGCTCCAGTAACCACTTAACACCAGGTGGGCTGTGAGCTCGTCCACACATTTAAGCAATAAAAAAAAAAAGGGTGGTAGTACCTACCCGTACGGACTCACAAGAGCTCTTACCACCAGTAATGAATTTCACAAGGTTAATTTCACTGTTTCTTATGGCATGATGTCGTGATTCAGTTAAGATATAGGTAAGTCAAAAATGGGTTAATAGCATGTGAGAGGCTAATTACATCAGGTCCTTAATTTAACATTTGAATGTCCAATTTATTTGGAAATTTTTAAATTTTAATAATAGCTTTAAGGAGTTCATGATCTACTTGACAATTCTAAGTAAAGGCTCCATTAGGATTTCTTCTTTTTATGTGTTTGGTATTGAGAACTGCAACGTTAAAAATTAAATGAAATAATTGTCTGACTTGAAATTTCACAGCAAATTTCCTTGATAATCACGAATGCCCGTAAAATACCAAGCCTGAGATATAAATAAGTTTATCTATTAAAACTGAAGTTTAATTAAATCCGCCTCTCTGAACCGGAAGAGGTAAGATAAATAATTCGGCTTACGTCTGGGATCTGGCTCATTAAAATTCGCGTCCACTATGTATGTATAGCTAGTTCTCTATTTCGTTTTCATATTTTATGAAAATACAAATTTGATGCAGGATTGAATCCTATTATAGATAAGAGAATTTTGTTAGCACTCAACATTCGATCAATTGTGATAAATTGTAATACAATTTTCCTTTAATCCGTAATGATGACGAAAGACACCTAAACCATAGAAAAAGTTTCTATTTCAGTAATAAAACTTTTTATCATTAAAAATCGAAAGTCGACCCAAAAAAAAAAAGAATTAATTTCTTATAAATAAATAAATAATAAAGAACTAGGACCAAACTATGCACGGTCACCCGGCCCTAAATTAGGATTCCCTGCGCTATGGATACCAGAGACTGACATTCGTACTTACGTACTTTTAAATAAATACATATGTAGATAATAAACACCCAGACAAAGGGCAAATAAACCTGTTTATCGCACGAATGTTTGCCCGATGTGGGAATCGAACCAACCACCCTCGCCGCAACATCATCAAAGGCGCTAAACTACTTCGCCACCCCAAGTCAGTCATACTTATTTTTTCCCGTCACGTTAATAGCAGTTATCTTTGAAACAGAGAATTTAGTTAGCTATTAAATAAAAACAAACTCCACTCGCTGAGTTCGCAGACATCGCAAAGTGACAAGTCATTTCGTCTAAGGCCTTTTTTTTTTTTTTTTTTTTTTCGGGTAGAGGGCCGAACCTCCTACGAGGTCCCCGCGCCTAGGGGGCGCGCGGGGTATGTGAGACTTAACGATCTGCAGGTGTTGAGAGCAGATCGCGGGCCCAAGGATTTTAGGGCCCACCCACTAAACGACTCCCCTGCACTCTTACACCCGACGTCCGATCTCCGTCCGGGGTCAGAACCTGGACAGAGTAGGGGGGTTCCCGCGGTCAACACTACAACCAGACACGCGGCGCCACCCCGAGGACGCCCGACCGACGGGTCGTCGAGGCGATAGTCGACAACCAACGACGTCGGTCTCCGCGGTACGGCGGCCCTACCAGGCCGCCCGGGCCTAAGGCCTTTCGTCTAAGGCCTGCGATATCACAGAGTTGATTATAAAAGAAATTGTTCAATACTTCGCTTGAATCCAAGTCATGCTTTTGGGATATATTCGATCCAAGCCAAAGATCGCGAGCACTAGAACCATCAAACATTAGTTTGACATTACGTGATTCTTCAACTGAATCTAGAGATTTTTTTGGAACGAAGTTCCTTATGGGACGATGCGGAGAGATACCCTAACCAGGAATAAACGTCCGTAACGTAAGATTTTTATTAGTAATGCACACAGTGTACGACTAAACTTTATAATAACGTACAAAAAATAACATATTTTTTTATCATTCATTGACCACGATCTCAGAGAGTTCGTTTGCGCAATACAATAACTCTTATGCAAACAACCGTGAATGAAGTGTACCACAATGAGTTCGCACGTTACCGTGGGTTGTTACCCAACCTCCAGTTTTATTTTCTTTATACCTCGAATAGAACTTAAAATTAATATTTTTATAATAAGGAACTTCGTTCCTATCCAGTGTCCCACGGCACCACACATCTTTTTTTTATTGCTTAGGTGGGTGGACGAGTATACGGCCAACCTGATGGTGAGTGGTTACCGGAACCCATAAACATCTACAACGTAAATGTCACCACTTAACTTGATACATGAATTGTAAGATCTCAGTTTTTACAGTACAGATTCCTTAGTCTTAAATATTTGATTGGATTGGATATTCTATTAAAATGCTATAAAGCCCAAAATATCTGCCATTTTGCGTTTTTAGATAGAATTACAAGATCGAAAAAGACCAACTCGATTAAACATCAAGTATGTAAATACAGTTATCTACACAACTACAAAGGAACACTCAGCTCTTGCGAAACAAGAAATTACTAATAAAGGCCTTAACAAGTTCACGTGTTTGATGCAGTTACAGTCAATGTTCTATAGTAAATAAATTACCGTTACTACGGTACTGTGATATTCATTCGTCTATGGAAAGTTTGTTTCAGAATTTTTTTAAGAATGTATTAAATCTTGGCACGAAGACTATGAGTGTAGACTTTGACAAAAATTAATGGCTTAGATTGCGTAGATCTTGATAGGTAGGTGTATAAAATTTCTACAAGCAGGAAACACTTAGATGGTAGGGCCTCTTGTGAGTCGGCACGAGTAAGTACCACCACCCCGCCTATTTCTGCCATGAAGCAGTAATGCGTTTCGGTCTGAAGGGTGGGGTAGCCGTTGTAACTATACTGAGACCTTAGAACTTATATCTCAAGGTGGGTGGCGCATTTATGTTGTAGATATCTATAGGCAACTGTATCCAGTAACACCAGCTGTGAGTTCGTCCAAGTATTATGGCAAAAAAAAGGACTTCGGTTCTCCCTGTGTATGGTACCGTATGTTATATATGAAATGCTCCTAGCAATTGTTTAGGATGATTTATCTCTCGTTTTTACCATCGCACCGGTTGTCACCGGAGCAGATTTCATCCATACCAAGTAGACCCACTGCGTTTAAGACAGTGTAATGTTTCTTTTTTTTTATTGCTTAGATGGGTGGACGAGCTCACAGCCCACCTGGTGTTAAGTGGTTACTGGAACCCATAGACATCTACAACGTAAATGGGCCACCCACCTTGACTGATTACAAACCCCTTAAAAGATGAACGCATGAAAACACTACTCGACTTTACTAGAAGTAGAAAAACTTCGATTGAAGCATAGTCAAAACTTTTAAGCAAATCTATAAAATTTAATCGTCTTTGTTAATTCTGGTGTAATGGGAGTATATACCAATGCCTGGCACCATCACTACACTAAATTTAAAATGACGGCTAACAAAGACATTCAAATTAGCCTTAACCCTGTTTGTTATTTCTTCAATATAATTTCACATTTACCAAATTGGTATCCTTCAAAATTTGCATAAAAATATCATCTAATTCCCATGCTATTAACAACTGCCACATCGGAACAATTCTTCGTTATTATAGGTTATTGAGACAGTTTATATAAAAAATTCTCACGAAGACCAATATACAACTCGGACTATCTAAAATCGATTGATGACCGATTAGCTCTCCGCTGATTCCTGCCCTGACCTCGTGAGATCTCTCCGCGATTAAACACCCTTTGTCCATTCACAGTTCACCGAACCAGTATAGCACCTTCGTTAACGAAGTCCTAAAAATAAATTAAGCGGAAACTTGGACAAGGTTTGATTTCCAGCGAAAGCACCAAGCGATAACCGGACTTTAATGGCGGACATAAAGACAAGCTATCTGGTATCAATCATGGATATGTTAGTTAAGAGGGACATTTTGAGATATCACGTTAATTGTAATCATTATTATTGTTGATTTCCTCCTCTAATCAAAAGTTAAATGAGACAGTAACCATAATTACATATTATAGTTAATAAGCTCGGAAAGTGGTTCGATAACAAACAATTCCTATCGTGAAGGAGACAGAGAGAGGAGGAGAGGAGAGAGAGAGAGAGAGAGAGAGAGAGAGAGAGAGAGAGAAGGAGAGGGGATAAAAAGAGTACATATCCGTTTTTTATCTAAATAAATTCTGAAAATGATACCGCAGATACATAGGCGTGTTCCATTATTAGCAATATTCAAAATTATCTGTCAAAAATAGTAGTAATTAGTAAATGATGAAGAAAACAGATCGTAATATAAAGTGCAATCGACAAAAGAATACCCTTAAAATAATAGGGTAATGAAATACTTAAAGCCGAGCGAAGCGTTTATATTGAAAAAGTTATTCAGTGGAAATGCGTCTTACAATTCCGGTTCAGTAACGTAAATACTTTTCAATCACGTTTCGGTTCGTATCCGGCTATTCGGGACTCTACTGACCGGATATGATCCTTCTACTGACCAGACGATTCGCTTCCGACCGTTGCAAGTATGATTGAAATTAACAATGTACTTAAAATTACTATTTACTGAACCGTTATTGTGTATTCATAATAATAAGTTACGGCGCAAGTAAGATAAAAATAGTAGAATTTCCATAATGCTGGGAGTCCTCAACAGAGCGGTACTTCACCGCTGGACAAAGACTTTTGCTTTATAAAGCACAAGTCCGACCTCGTGTGGAGTACTGCTCCCATCTCTGGGCCGGGGCTCCCAAATACCAGCTTATTCCATTTAACTCCATACAGAGGAGGGCCGTTCGGATTGTCGATAATCCCATTCTCTCTGATCGTTTAGAACCTCTGGGTCTGCGGAGGGACTTTGTTTCCCTCTGTATTTTGTACCGTATGTTCCATGGGGAGTGCTCTGAGGAATTGTTCGAGATGATACCGGCATCTCGTTTTTACCATCGCACCGGCCGCCACCGGAGTAGAGTTCATCCATACTACCTACAGCCACTGCGGTTATCCACAGTGCGTTTCCAGAGGTCTTTTTTACCACGTTCCATCCGGCTATGGAATGAGCTCCCCTCCACGGTGTTTCCCGCTATTACGTGTCCTTCTTCAAACGAAGCTTGTGGAGAGTATTAAACGGTAGGCAGCGGCTTGACTCTGCCCCTGGCATTGCTGAAGTCCAAGGGCGACGGCAACCATTCACCATCAGGTGGGTCATATGCTCATCTGCCTACAAAAGCAATACAAAAAACAAGTTAAGTAAAGATACCTTGTAATTAAAAAAAAATTACATTGTGCATGAACGCACCTGTTGAATACATCATCTGGACGTTTGTTCCAATACCTGTGATGTCAAATATTTTATGAACGCGCAATCTAACGCAAAGTTAGGTGAAGTGACGTCACACAATACCGTTTACCTCGCACATCATATGTCTTTTATTTATTACATTGCGTGGTAAAATGGATCAGGAAACACGTGTTTTTTTTATGTGGTCTTATCAGGAGTCAACAGCGTTCTTCATTGGATACTACTAAAAGCAGAGTATACAAATAATCACCGAAATATTTCCCGTAACATATTTTATAGGCGTATGTCCTAAGTATGGCCATAAATTTTGTGGATCGAATACTACTTAACGCTTAGTTAATTTTATTGAATAAGAACACTTTACCACAGTATTAATATATTGTTTCGTTATTTGACCAATTGACTTATGGTTTTTTTAAGCTATTGCATAGCTTTTATCGCGGGCTTTGAGCGCGGCGACCGAATCATGAAATTCCGTAACGAAAAAAACCTTACACCCCTCACTCCGCCTACCATGTAGCTCGCGTTCAACACGTTCCGCTTGTGTAGTGTTTGTGAATAAGCGCGTGGCGTGACGTCGCACTGCATGCGCATCATGAAAAGTCTGCCCATCTCTCTCTCGCGCGGTCTAGCTTATGAGTGTGTAGGGGACAGTTAAGGTTTTACTTTCATTAATGTTTAATATAGCGTGGTCTTGTTTTATTATTGTTTTAATATTAAATTATCATTGTCTAATTATAATTTCATAAGTTGATAAAAAATGCTTTGCAATAGCTTTACCGCGGCAGTCCCCGAGGGCCACACATTTTTTTTTTTGAATGTTTTGTAATCTGTTTGAGTTCTGTCAACAAAATGTGTTTTCATTCTAGCATTTCGTTATTACAAAATCAAATCTCTCGTTACAAAAATGACATCTGAAAACAAAATCAACGATAGCATCCTAAAATGAAACATTTCAAAATTTTACAATTTCGCTTTGAGCTTTCCACGTAATTCTTTCACGTTTGTAACTGACATCTGTCGGGCGTTATCGAACTTCTGACATTTTATTTCGGTTCAAAGTTTAATTTTACGGATCCGTTGCGGGTTTCTTAATTTCGAATATTTCGGATGGTTCAATTTTAGATTGTGCTTTTGGAATGAGACATTAGTAAAGTTTATTGAAGTCGTCAATCATAATAGTCTACTAGACGCGGACGTCTAAGCAATTTATCGTTCATATTTCTCTGGCACTTATTGCTATATTGTAATTGGTAATTGTGCTCGACTTGTTTTCTTACCTGAACCTGATTACTGGTGGTAGGACCTCTTGTGAGTCCGCACGGGTAGGTACCACCGCCCCGCCTATTTCTGCCGTGAAGCAATAATGCGTTTCGGTTTGAAGGGTGGGGCAGCCGTTGTAACTATACTGAGATCTTAGAACTTATATCTCAAGGTGTGTGGCCCATTTACGTTGTAGATGTCGATGGGCTCCAGTAACCACTTAACACCAGGTGGGCCAGGGGGGCTAGCTCGTCCACACATCTAAGCAATAAAAAAAAATTAAAACCATTATTCGTATCTTGAGACGAACACACCTTGTGTATCGTTTTATCAAAAAATAAATCATGGATATTTTAAGGATGAAATGGTCACTATTCAATTCAATGCAATTATGACTTAAGTGTTACGTGTAATTACGAGCGTTGATAACTTGTTAAAGTTAGATGGATTAAATTTTTTTTTGCTTAGATGGGTGGACGACCTCAAGGTCCGCCTGGTGTTAATTGATAATCAGAGGCTATAGACATTAACAACGTAAAGGCATCCACTTACCTTGAGACATGACCTCTAACTATTAGTTTTACAGCACGGCTGCGCGACGCTCCAAACTGAATCGCATTACTGCTTCACGGTAGAAATAGGCAGGGTGGTGGTACCTACGCGTGCGGTCTCATAAGTCGCCCTACCACTACTACTACGAGCTAAACAGTAATTTATTGATTATAGCATTAAGTAGTTAATTCACCATTTAAAATATAACTAGAAGATGTTTCCAACAATTGCGATACTACATAAAAAAAAAAAAAAAACATAAAAAAGGAATATTATATTTTTCCCGCGAAAAAATCGAGGCTCCATAAGTTACCAGTTCATTTGTAAATTCGTTGATACGTAAAATCATGAATCAACGAATATATGTCATGTCATAAATGATAATAGCATATACAAATGCCCGGCGTTGCCCGCGTTATTTTATGTACCGTGACAAAATATATAGCATGTGTTTAATTCAGGCGATAAGCTCATTCTGTGCGAAATATCATCGAAATCTCCTCTCGTTTTCGAGTTATCAAGTAATAAAAATCGGAAATATAAAATTTATTACATTTATGTAGATTTTTAATAAACTATAAAACTAGTTAGGGCAGTTCGTAATCATAAAAACTTCATAATGCACAAAGTCTTAATATTGTTTTAGAGGTTAATGCAAAATACCACCGCTTGCGACGTATACGATAGTAATTTTTCACATGAATTTTTCATTCGTTTACATACATGAAGCCGAAATGAATTTCCGTGCCACGTTTACTTTGCCAAGAAATTTAGTATGAACTTCCGTATTAACATATGCGGTTGCGTATTTACAGAACTCAAGTGAGTATATTTCTGTGTGCTCACTCGCCATTGTAATCATCCACATATTACCAACCTTACTGCATGTTTATTCTAACGTTTGGAGTCGAAGATTACCATAGACACAGAGAGACACTTTCAGCTAATTCAGCCAACTGAGTTTCTCGCCGGATCTTCTCAGTGAGTAGCGTTTCCGATTCGGTGGTAGATTCTGCGAATTCTCTTGCTAGAGCCAGTGTTAGCAACAATTCCGGTTTAAGCCCCGTGAACTCACCTACTAGCTCGGTACTAGAATAGGTAGGAAAAAAGGTAATACTTTAAGGTGGCCATGTTCTTTCTGGCAATTGCTTCCATAAAGGAGATCGAAAAACAATTCCTAAAACAAGAGAGAGTTTAGCATATTCTCGCATTATATATTTTTTTTGCACTGCATAGGTAGATAAATTTACAGCCTACCTTACATCTAACTGATAGAAATTAAAAGGTCAGAAAAGCAATCCTTCAGATCAAAGTTTCAATGCTGAGAAAATTATTTCGCGCATAATATGCAGGTTTCTACCCTGACCCAAAATAAATGCCCTACCTTGACTAATAGTTTCCTCCAAATCCAAAGAATTAGAAGTATCGCATTGAACAGGTATTCCTGACATCCTCGAAACAAAAAATTGGTAGATAGAAACAAGTCGGTTTCCCTTAATATGTCGGTCTATGGACCGGCGAGGGAGGCCTAAGAAGATGACGTACAAGCTGCTCTGCACGCGTTTTACGCAAGAGCATCCGGCTATCCTCGACCCACGCTGGTTCTGGCCCAGCGGGGTATTCCGTAGGATAACTCACTCTAACCAGCGCCATCTAGGCGGGTTTCGGATAGCCTGCGGACCGAGAAGGCTGGTGGTCGTGGCGCCGACGACCGCCGGTCCGGCGTCCCGAGGGACAGGGCGATGGGAGACATGTGCTCCGCACTAAACGCTTCACTTTCCCCCCTTTGCCTTTTCATGAGTTCTGTCTCATGCGAGGTTTGGAAGTCGGTTGTTGAACGACAGGTTTTAGTCGGTTCGACTCCGACATGCTCCGCCCGCCATCCCCAGTGGAGAGCGGAAGTCCGGCGATTTCCTCCCGACCAAAAAAAAAGAAGATAGAAACAAGACCGGATTGAAAGAGTTAAAGCAACATTTCACTCAGCTAAAGTCAATTGAATGTAAGTAAACAGTACAAGAAAGTAAACTTCGCTTAGTAATAACACTCGGCACGTATTCGTTCTGTTTATTTACGCATTTTTATATTTCCCTTCTTTATTTATATGATGTGTTGAGTGAAATATTCATTTAAGAGTATTGAATATAAGGCATGTTTGGATTTTGTAAAATCTAGTTCTAACCGCAAATATTGTGTGAGTCATTTTGACGATTTCAATTTGATGATGGGTAATATTTAGTAAATTGAATTTTATTGACTTAGGAAAAAAAAAATTTTTTTTTGCTTCTATTGGGTTTTATTGGGTTCGCATGGGTGAATGAGCAAAAATCTCACCTGATGTTAAGGTTAGTGCAGTCTAGAATCATGACAATCCATAGAAATAACAAACTTGGTGGTAGGGTGTGTTGTAGGCCCAAACGGGTGGGTACCACCGCCCTGCCTAGTTCTGCCGTGCATATCTCCCCTTTGGACCGCATGATTGCTTCTTCACTTCTACACTCTCCACCATACGACATATATTTTATACGAACTTATAACCCGCTCGTCTCTTAGATTAGATATCACATCATCTATCTAACCAAGCGTAGTCATCAAAACGACCATCCGTTTTTTTTAATTTACATAAATTTAACAGCGGGACGTAATTCATAAAAAAATCGTAAAAAAACCCTTTTCTTATCTGTCGTTCATACAAAACATCCGGGTCCGGACATTAAAGCATAAAGCCGAAATCTGTAGGATTATTTGACATCACTTGAATTATACTGAGCGCTTTAATCTTTTTACAAGATAAGTAATGGCAATCCTTTTATACATAGAACGATAACAGAAACATGTTGTTACATCGCATGTTCCACGGGGAGTGTTCTCTTTGAGATGATATCGTCATCTATTTTACTACATCATTATAAGAATTTAAAATCACTTATGTCTGCATCCAGACTTCTTCAATAATTTAAACTATTGTACATAATATGTTGACAACGAAGACGATATTGTTTTGATTATAAGGTTTTTTTTCCTACCTATCCTGATAGCCTTGAGAGGCTATATCAGCGTTAGACTGACGTGTAGGTGAGCTCTCGGGGCTCAAGCCGGAGGTGCTGCTGACGCTGGTCCTAGCAAGAGCAGTGCTTCGCAGAATCTACCACTGGATCGGAAACAGACCCACTGAGAAGATCCGGCGAGAAACTCAGTGGCTACATAAGGGTGACTTAATAGTCACATACCAGTTGATTTCATGATGATACCAGCGGGGTATAGGTTATCCCTACTAATTGGAACCACTGCGTGTGGAGCATCTTCGGAGATCATTTTTGCAATGTACAATTCGGCTTTTGAAAGGTCCGGTGCTGTGATTTGACCTACTTTCGACGAGGCTTAAAAAGCGTGTTTAGCGAATAGGCATTGGTTTGTTATCTATCTCCCGGTGTTGGCTGTCATCTTGAGGAGAGATGATCATTAACCATCAATTAGGATGTGTGCTCGTCTGCCTACGAAAGAAATATCTGAATTTGAATGACGGCATCCACGTTGCGATGTCTGAGGATTGACCATAAAATCCTTCACCACTAAAAGTGGTAAATAAAAATCTTATATGGTAATTAATATCTTTAATTACATTTCGAACCGATTTTCGTAACAAGTTTGAAATTTGAATCAACAACAAACAATAATTACAATTTACCCTGGATGAATATTAATCAGCTTGACCTATTAAGATTAGGTGTTAGCATGGTGAATTGTGACTTACAACACTAGGTTAAGGGTTGAATTTGCAATAAATAAGTAATACGTTTCGTGTTAATAGTATTTACTTTGATCTAACGAATTGTAAACCTTACTCGAGGTTTTTGTGTTTATTGTATTAATTTTATTATTTCTAACGTTTTTAAATAGATATGTTATTACTTACATTTGCAAAGGGCAAAGAGATCGACGTTCAATCTGACCTATACATACTTCACCCCTGAGTTTCTCGCCGGATCTTCTCAGCGGGTCGCGATTTCGATCCGGTGGTAGATGCATCCGCGATGCAGCTGCCTTTGACCTGTGTGCTTAGTGCGAGTTTTTTAACGTTCTCCTTCAGAGATTCTCGGGCAACTGTTAGCAAATCTTACCCCTCCCTGCTGAGCCCATGCACGCCGATCTGCCGTGGTGAAACTCAAAAGGCCTCCGGGCTACTTCCTTCAGTAATCCTTCCTTCCTAAAAAAAATCGTCTATTTCTTTTGGAACTTGTTACAGAAGATATAATGTGAAACAGTCAGGATTGTGGTACCTGCCTATACGGCCTTGCAATACGCCTTTTTTATTGCCCTTGTAGGCAGACGAGCATACACACCACCTGATGGTGAGTGGTTACCAACGCCCATGGACTTCAGCAATGCCAGGGGCAGAGCCAAGCCATTGCCTACCAAAACCAATCCGCTGCCTACCGCTTAGCGTGAGATAGTGGGTTTCATCGTGACACTGTAAACCTGTTATTGTAACGTATGGTTTTGATATTCACGAAGAGAAGCGATATTTAAGTTTCATAAATATATTTATTCAAAGAAAAGGTATATAAAAAACTGTTAACCATACTTTATCCTGCTCAAATGTCCCATTGAGCCATTCATTTGCAGCTTAAATTCTATTTGGCCACTTCAAACCCTCCACATCAGAATACATGAGATTAACTTATGCCAAAAAAAGGAAACATTCAATTAGTTCAAAGAGGAACAACTATTTCTCGTGAATAACTTGTTCCGGTATGAAGACGTCTATGATTTCAGAAATCATCAAAAAAAAAAGAAACGCAGTGAACTCGTCTTGAGGACAGGAAGGAATGGAGGAACATAGTCCAAACAGAAGTGCTCCGTAAAGGTCATGACCCTTAGCCCTGAAGAACACTATCCAAAGAGGAGGAACTCATCAGCAAACCTGCAGTAATTAAAAAGTTCTTTACGAATCTTTTCCAACACAACCATAAAAGCTATTTTCGTCTAACACTGCTTAGGAATACCCTAGTACAATGTCCCCTCAATGGATGTTCTCGGTTATTTCATCTGGTTTAAGTATAACAATATGCGTTGTACACACAGAAAGTCGTACGTACCCTAAGGCTTATTGTGGTGCTATTTACGTTCGCAATAAACGCTGATATCAAGGCTTTCATTAACTTGGTGCATGATTTACGGGGCGCGCGCGTGTCAAGGTGAATTCGTAGTTATCTGGTAACTACAAATTTAATATAACTATTTTAGTATGTTTATGTGAATATGAAATTTAAGTTCTTCGCTTTTCGTGGGTCGGTGATATAATTAAAATTACTTTTATGTTTTAATCACGGATTTTTGGAACGAAGTTCCTTATGGGACGATGCGGAGGGGTACCCTAACCGGGAAAAAACGTCCGTAACGTAAGATTTTTATTAGTAATTGTGCGACGACTCGACACAGACTGACTAAGCTAAGCCCGCTACAGTAATGCACACAGTGTACGACTTAACTTTGTAATAACGTTTCACCTTCCGCTTCTTCATCATACGGTATACGCGAAGAACTAGAGCATTACGACAGCCTGCTATTAAGCATTACTGCCACGATGCTTGCAAGTGACAAGTTGGTGCCGGGAGGATATCAAAAGTGGATCTAATTCAAATCTCGTTTCCTACATAAATGTCTGATATCCCAACAATTACATACGTTATAAATAGTTAGCACGTAAAAACAATAACCCACGAAAGCCGTAAATCGCGTTGGTCGGTGGCCATAAAAGCGCTACGTGATCTGAAGGAAAAAATAATAGGAGCTTCGGACAATCCACAATACACTCATCATTGTCCATTGAAAGCTTTAAATAAAAAAAGGCTTACCACAGCAATATCTAAGTACTTACAAGCTTATCTTGCAATTATACACGTACTGAAAATTTTAAATGAGCTCACGACCCATTTAGTGTTACATGGCTATTTTAGCTCATAGTTGTAACAACGTTAGAGCCTTCAATCCTGTGACATTAGGTCGAAATTTTAATTGCATTTTATAATATCACATCTACCCTACATTCCGGAACTGTATGTTTCACAGTATCGGACAAAGTATTTACGTACTCGCTCTCCGTGTGAGCTTATATTACCTACAGTAGATCATAATATCTTTAAGCTATTACGTCATTTTACTATATAAGCACGTGTTTCTTTTATTTAAAAAAAAACTTTTTTGTTCTTTAAAACTAATTTGGTGTCATAAAGACGAAACACGACTGACATCCAATCGCATCGGGACCCCGTTAATAATATAACGACAATAAAAAATGCTAGATCAAACTTTGAAAGTAGTTTCAGCTGACAACCAGAGCCAAAGAAAATATTCATGTTGTTTGTTGTTTTGTATGCAAAAGCGACTAAAATATCGAATCTATACTAATATTATAAAGCTGAAGAGTTTGTTTGTTTGAACGCGCTAATCTCAGGAAATACTGGTTCGATTTGAAAAAATTTTTCAGTGTTAGATAGCTTATTTATTGAGGAAGGCTACAGGCTATATAAAATCACGCTAAGACCAATACAAGCGGAGCACCAATAAAATATAATGTTTCAAAATTGGGGTTTTTATTCCCTTTTCAGAGCTTCCGCTGCGTGCGCTGCAGAAACGGTTAAAGTTTCGCTAAAATAATTTATGACAAAATTGTTCCCCTTTAAAAGATCTAAAAAAAATTTCGCAACAGCACATGTTAAGATTGGCTCACTGTAACGTTTTTTATGCTAACCAAATTTGTTCTAAAATAAAGCATTATTTGTGAACTAGTCCACGCAGACGAAGTCGCGGGCAAAAACTAGCTATTTATAAAATACTCTTATTTAACGGGTTCTCCCGATGTTCTTAATTCCATTAAGTTCAATATACATGCTGTAGCATTGAGTAGCATTCACCCTTGGTATTTCCTGAGCGCTTCCTGCTCTTCCTTAAACGATATTTGAATTGGCTAATCAGGGGTAGGCAGCAATTTAGCTTATTCCTCTGGAATTGCTGACATCGATGATCAATAATTACTACCCACCATCAGATGGGCCACATATTGTTTGCCTACAAAGAGAATGTATGAAACTTATGTCTATTGTCAATATTCCCTAGGTCTATTTTCGAATGCCATCAATTTACCAAACATAAACCCATACAAATAAATAATTACTAAAGTTAAATTAACATTATTTATTATTCTGTAGACATTTTTCAACAACCAATAAATTCAAAATCAAGCTTTTTAAGACCAAGAAAACTCGAAAGCCAATTAAAAAGTTTCGTAAACTGTGTAAAAGCTCGATAGGTTGTCTTTGTTACTTGGAGATTTAACTTTAATTATAACGGTAATCAGACGCTTGTCCTGCAAACTTGCAGACTTATGATTTAAAGCTTTTCTTTCTCCTTTTGATCAGTTTTCTTTTACGCTAGTTAGGTGATTTTAAAGCTAAATAAATTGCTACACATTCTGAGAACAAAGCTTCAATAAAAAAATAGCATCGCTATTATTTTCTCTTATATTATGCTACCGGCAAAAATATACGACGAAAGAAAATTAACATAATATAATCTGTAAGAATTAAATAAAATAACTCGGGAATTAAACTAGAAGTTTTGTTATATACAGAGGCCACTAAAGCAAAGAGACAAGTTTTTTTTAATACGCTTTTATTAGCTTCAGACGTATGTATGTATGTTTGTAACGGAATCTTTGAACATGATTTTGACCCCCTTCAAAACGTCGGATTAACTCGAAATTTTGGTATACTTATTAAGGACCAATAACAATTCTATATTTAAAAAAAAAATTAAAAAAATATTGAAAATTGAAATGAAACTAAAAAATGAAAAATAATAATAGTTTAAAAAAACTAACAAAATACGCTTTTATAAAAAATTCAACTAAAAAATAGAGAATAAAATTTAATAAATTTGAATTAAAAATAGTGTAAGAAAAAATTAATTTATAGTAAAAAACGCGCGGGGTGCATGGTATTAGTAGTTAGTTATAAATATTTTATGAACAGATATGAGTAGAAGGGTTATTTTGATAATATCCTGAAAAGCACCGCACGCTTTTTTACAATAAAATTCTTTTTTCTTTTTAGTTTGATTTTCTATAAAAGCGTATTTTGTTAGTTTTTTTAAACTATTATTTATTTAATTAGAATAAGTGTGAGAAAAACTGAAGCCACAAAAATATGTATATGAGCCAACCGGTTGGCAGCAACATCTTGTGTATTTTTACGGATCCCGTTTGCTTTCTGGCTTAAAAGTGTAAAGTGTGTCTATGGTAAGTACCATTGAGACTTTGACTCCATGACCCCCCCCCCCAACTGGAACGCGGCATTCACATTATCATTTTGTAATCACCAACCCATTTCTGTACTGGGCTGTACCCGGTGGAACGTTCCAGAACATCAGGTGCCGCAAATGGTGGATTATTCCCGTAAATTACACCCGTAATTAGAACGCGACTAATTACTCTAGTCGTATATGTTTCTTGGTTGCACACGGCATCATTGAAAGTATGTCGTTTCTGTAATATGTAAATACGGATAATATTTAAAATTCTTCATCGGCCATCATTATTTAAACGTCAGTTTTTTTTTTACTGCCCTTGTAGGCAGACCTGATGGTGAGTGGTTACCGTCGCCCATGGACTTCAGCAATACCAGGGGTAGAACCAAGTCGCTGCCTACAGCTTAATACTCTCTAGGGTTAGATCATCATCATCAATAGGGGCTATAATGAAAAATTTGAATAGTTGAAAAACTGATCACGGTGAATGAATTACCTTAGTAATCCATTGCTTAAAATGAAGTCGAAGTGTGTAAAGGTAATTTTTTACTTGATAACTAATTACTACTATTAAATAGTTTAACTCGATTCATAATTACATTTTTAAATGACACAGTCAAAAATTATCGGAAGTGGATTTTACTATAACTAAAAATAGACTATATCCCAATATTTACGTGCAAAACAAATATTCAAATACCGATTTATGTTCCTTTTTTACGAGTGTACTCAAATATTTTCCGGCTTAACACACAAAAGGATTTCGTCATATTCCTACGTGGTGGGTAAATCTCGAAAATAAAATTCAAACGACGAACATCGAATATGTGTACGTACTTGCAATTGTCGTTAAGGAAAAACCATTTAAGTAGGAAACGCTGTATCTCTTTATGCTACTGTATGGACCAGATCGCAATATTTTGGTTTATGTATTATTATTCCTCGAAATCTGACATATTTCTTCCACGTGGTGTTTCGCTTCAGGGTTCCCTATCAGTGAGTGCGTATTTGCGCGGATTGCTTGTGGATTGGATTTTAGGGTTACGTGGTTATTTCTAAGCAAGGAATACCAGAATTTTTTTTAGTTCAAAATTGTAGTATTATTTTTCTGATTACTGTATTAGGCTTAGTCCATATGGATCCAATAAGAATGGATGGATAATAACCAAGACTACTCGCTCTATTGGCTTTGAACGTGAGCTCACTCCACTCCATTTTTTTTATTTGTATAGATGTAAACCAATACTTGGTATTTGTATCGAGGTAAACCAAAACCAATATCCAATAAAAATATCGAAGTTTTTAAAATTGGAGACCCCCAGCTCAAGCCTGGACTTGATATACAAACTTTATACCAACTGTACGACATCCGATAATGTATATAGAACAATGAACATCACAATATTAATATGACCCATAAAATCTTCCTACACATTTATTTTAATTTGATGAATAATCCTCCATTTTCTAAAAACTATTTTACTTAGAGTTCGGTCTGCTAGAAGAGAATTCGTGTAAGAGTAGAGCTTATTTTTGTAAACATTAAACGTATTTGGTAAAGCTTTTCAAGCTTTTAGCATGGTAATCAGCTGATGTATCTGCCATTTTAAATATGACAGTGTCCTTTGGTTTATAATTTTATTTACCAATGGATGAACACATTGTATAATAATATGTAAAAGAGTCAAAAGCAACTCCTTAAGAAAATGCAACCTGTTTCATTGTATCCAAATTAAAAATCTCGTGTAAGTAAACCCGCTAAGTGCATCCAGTAAAGGTTAGTATAAATTTTGTTGAGAAAACGGAACCCAATATATATATAATACTTTTACGATTTCACTACAAATAGTAGTAACTCTTCGAATGTGTGTTCGAATTGTTCGAGCCTCCCTGTTAGCGACGCGCTCAAATAAAATATATTTTGTCTATGTTCGTAA
The DNA here is from genome assembly GCF_030267445.1 of Bombyx mandarina. NCBI lineage: Eukaryota > Metazoa > Arthropoda > Insecta > Lepidoptera > Bombycidae > Bombyx > Bombyx mandarina. Next base: position 18,949,825 of record NC_143234.1, read on the forward strand.
TGTCTAGTATTGTCTGTGATCGCTTAACGGTCAAATGAAGGACTCGTACGTGTACCGGCCTACCGGACGCAACGCGCTGTGCAATTTTGTTCATTGTGATTCTCGATAAATATACGCCTTTTCTTTGTTTCCTCGATTTTATTGCTGAACCACCTCAATAACCAACAAAGTGGTCTTCGAACCGGATTACTTCATAATTATATTATGTACCACACGCCGCCGCGAAAAATGGTGAACACACGGAAGCAACTCCGCGAGCAGGAACGTTCATCGCAAAATGGTGATCGCGACACAGAAGTGCTTGTGGACTGTGTGCTGAAGGATGGGCCATCTAACAAAAGTGTGAGTGTGCAACCTGGTGTTCAAATTAAAACGAAAATTCCAGAAACTTTTAGTCGCACATTTACTATGGAGGGTAGCCAAATAAAATCGGAACCTACGCGCATCGTCTCCGATAAGCCGCTTCCAAAAGCAACAGCCTCATATAGAAGCCAAGCATCATCCAAATCGTCTTATTGTAAAGAAATAATGCGAAGAAAATTGCAATTAGAAGCAGATAAACAAAAAGCACAAATCCAAATGGCACTCATCGATCGAGAAACAGAACTAAAATTAGCGGAACTTGAGGAAGAGACCGACCTGATGGAATACAGTTCACAAACCGGAGAAGATGTTCAAAGGTCTCATCATCAAGCAGAAAAATGGGTCGAGAAACATCAGACTACGTTCGAGGAGGTACCACAGAAGGACCAGCTCGCCCCCGATCATGGTAGAACACCGGGCCAGCTATGCGAGGCGCCCCCAGCTCCCGTAGTCAGAGAGAAAATTGCAGCCCATGCGTCCACGTCACGAGGCCACGTACCGCCCACGTACAACACATCTAACAGCACTGTGGAAATGCTTGCTGTAGCAATAAAAAACCTCACTAACGCCACCGTCAATACGTCCAACGCTAATCTACTGAGCCGTATGTCTACTCCGAAAGATTTGCCTGAGTTCGACGGCGACCCTATGGAATGGCTCCAGTTTAAGCAGGCGTACGACGAGTCCACATTTGTGTGCAACTTCACCGACAAGGAGAACTTATGGAGACTACGTAAGTGTCTAAGAGGATCAGCGAAGGAAGCAGTTAGTGCATTATTTATCAGCGCCACGTCGCCTGCAAAGGTTATGTCGACACTGGAGCTACGTTTTGGAAACCCTGACTGCATTATATCTCGCATCGTTTGTGACCTCAAAAAACTCCCGCCGCTGCACCAGGACTACCAAAAGGATATTGTGACGTTTGCAGTGAAAGTTCAGAATTTTGTGGAAGCCGTTCAAGCTGTTGGACGCTCGGAGTATTTGTACGGGGTAAATATTGTCTCAATAATATTATCCAAGCTACCCACACTACTCGTTTCAAAATGGTCAGATTACAGCTATGAATTAATAACAAACAGCAGTAAAGCAAGGTTGTTGATTATGTCCGAATTCTTACACGAAGAAGCTGTAAAATTATCAACAACAGCGAGCGTATTCACCAACATACGGTATGTCCCGCATGTCCGTACGAAAAATCAGAACGAATATACAACCCGCTCACATACATTCGTACTACAGGACAACGAGTCTAAATGCCGATTTTGTAATAAATTCATTCACAAACTAACAGATTGCAAACAATTTAAGAAAGCGCTGCGCAAAGTAAGATGGCAATATATTAAACGTAACGGACTGTGTTACAAATGTTTGTTATCACGTCACGAGCGAGATACCTGCCCTGCGCCCGTGTGTGATATAGACAACTGCGGTCAACCCCATCATCGACTTTTACACTATACCGTGAACACGAGTAACCAAAGTAACGACATTTAAGCCCAAAGAACACCTATCTATAATACGGCTACCAATGCACAACAGCTGCAAACAAAATCACCGCCGTCTTCGTGTACCAAGGAAAGTGTTACGCATATAAACGGGAGTGATCATAAAGTGTTACTAAAAGTAATTCCTATACGTATACATGGACCTAACGGTGTAATAAGTTAAAGTGCGCTACTAGATGATGGATCAACAGTGTCGTTCATAAGTACCGATCTTGCAGACCGCGCGGGTCTGCGCGGCCGGCGGGAAACGATGCACGTGCGCGGTGCATGGACTGATAACGAACTTGTTTGCGATACTACAATTGTTAATGTGAACCTTAGTGGCTTATACGATAAGGTATATAATGTGAGAGCACGTAGTATTAATGAGTTAAATCTACCTGTGCAAAAATTGTCTATTGTTAATTGTATTAAGTATAACCACTTAATGGATTTAAAAAATATTTTGTGTACCACTGATTCGAAACCAGAAATGTTAATCGGTCAAGATAATTATCATTTATTGTTACCGTTAGAAATTAAGTTAGGTAATTTAAATGAGCCGTCTGCTACACTTACCCGTTTAGGCTGGTGCATTCATGGTAGTGTGCGTGTGCCGCAGAGCTCGCGCCAACCATCAGCTGCTACGACTCTCATTATAAACGAGAGCATAGATGGACCTGCGTCTGACGAGATCGCCTTGCGGAGTCTTCATGAGGAGGTGAGACGTTCGTTTACCTTAGACTCAATAGGCATTTTAGCTAAGCCGCGCCAAAATGCCGATGATGTTCGCGCCATCGATCAGCTGGAACGTACTGCGCATCTCATCGACGATCATTGGTGTGTTGGTTTACCCTGGAAGGATGAAAGCTGTAACATGCCAGACTCCTACGCTGCTGCTGTGAAACGACTCAAAGGCATTGAGAGCAAAATGGAAAAGGATTCGGGTTTTGCAAGTAGGTACAAAGAACGTGTCCAACATCTCTTGGACAATGGATTTGCGACGGAACTCGTAGACACCGAGGTCACTCCCCGGACTTGGTACTTACCGCACTTTGGAGTGGACAACCCAAACAAAAGAAAACTTCGACTAGTGTTCGATGCTGCGGCCACGGTGAAAGGATCATGTCTTAATGATTATTTATTCACCGGCCCCGATTTGTTGTCATCGCTATTTGGTATAATGCTGCGCTTTAGGGAAAATAAAATAGCAGTAACAGGTGACATCAAAGACATGTTTTGCGCATCAAAATTCGTAAAGAAGACCAGCAAGCCTTTCGGTTCCTTTGGAGAAACAGTTCTCAAGAAGATATCAAGACGTACGTGATGACATCACTTATTTTTGGAGCGAACTGTTCGCCCTTTATAGCGCAGTTCATCAAGAATAAAAATGCTGAGCGGTATGTCTCAACCTTACCAGATGCTGTCAACGCGATACGTAATTCGCACTATATGGATGACTATATTGATAGCCTACCCGATGACGTCACAGCAATAGAAATGGTAAAAAATATAAGTAAAATACATCGGTCAGGCGGGTTTGAGATTTGCAATTGGACGAGCAACAGCGTTGCCGTCTTGAACGCAGTACCCGAGGCGACCTTAGGTACTGCTGCTGTAAAATTCAAGATTGATCAGCGGTACGAAGGTGAGCGTACTCTTTTGATGTGTCTTTAAAGCGTATACCGGAAAATATTATTCATGGTAAGGAGCGCTCTACAAAGCAGTTGATGCTAAGGGTAATAATGTCAATTTTTGATGTCTTGGGTTTCTTATCTCCGTTTACCATACAGGGAAGAATTATGCTGCAAGATACGTGGCGCCTTAATATCGGATGGGATAACTATATTTCAGATGATATTTACTACAAATGGTGCAAATGGATTGATTTACTTACGTCCGTTAGTGAGTTACGTATACCAAGATATTATCAGGTGCGGCAGAAGACAGCGCAAGCGAGCGAGACAAATGGACAAGAATGTGTAAACCGGCCGGCTGGGAACTCGGCACCTCGCGATGCCTCCGCATCTCCCAGACTCGGTGTGCCGTCGCCCCGTGCTACGAGTGGCTACATGAACTACCCAACAAAGTCTACAAATACTACGTCGTCGAGTATCGGCTACGAAAACTTACAATTGCATGTGTTTTGCGATGCTTCAAGTAAAGCAATGTGTGCGGTCGCATATTGGCGCTGGAATAACAACGGTATTATATACGTTTCATTTATAGCGAGCAAATGTCGTGTCTTACCTGTTAAACCTATAACTGTCCCGAAGGCTGAACTTGAAGCAGCTCGTCTAGCAGCAAAATTGGCAGATAACATACTTAAAGAACATAGATTAACGCCGACTGCAAGATATTTTTGGTGTGATTCAACTACAGTTATTCACTGGATTCGGAACAATACGCGCAAGTATAAAACGTTTGAAGCTAATCGCTTAGGCGAGATAGACGACTTGACGCGTATACATGAATGGAAGTATGTTCCTACAAAACTAAATGTCGCTGACTTAGGCACACGGGAGTTTTATGACTACTCTGTCTTCAAGGGCGAGTGGTTTTCAGGGCCAACCTTTTTATTGGACGACATGTCTATGTGGCCTCAAGATGTGCTGAACGAAGACGTGGTTGAAGGTTATCAGGAGCTAGTAGCAGTCACACACACGGAACCATCGGTGATCTTACCTGTGCCTGATCCACTACGTTTTTCTTCCTGGCTGCGCCTAAAGAGGTCTGCAGCTATGGTACTAAGATTCATTGATAAATGTAAAGGTTCACGCGGCGAGTTAGACTGTAGTTTGATGGAACGAGCGGAGCGCTTGCTGCTGAAGAGTGCTCAAGAATAATTCTACAATGAGATAACCGCACTGACACAGGGTAAACCTATACCTAAAAAAAGTAAATTACTCACCTTGTCACCTTTCTTGGACGAACACAATATTCTGCGAGTAGGCGGGTGCATTAACGCCGCTGTCGATGTAGACCTGGAAATGAAAAATCCTGTAATTTTAGACGGCCGACATCCAGTAGCTAAATTGATAGTCCGGCATTTCCATGTAAAGGCAGCTCACGCGAATCAAGAAACTGTAGTGAACGAACTGAAACAAAAGTATTGGCTATTGAAACTCAGGCCTACAGTGAAAAATGTCGTGTCCCGATGTATGCTGTGCAGGATACGTAAATGTAAACCGCAGGTACCTAGAATGGGAGACTTACCTTTTGCTCGAATGGCTCATCACAATCGACCATTCACGTTTTGTGGATTGGACATGTTTGGTCCTATGGAAGCTGCAGAAGGAAGGCGTCGAGTGAAAAGATACGGAGTTTTATTCACATGCATGACTGTTCGCGCCATACATATCGAGATAGTCAATTTTCTTACTACAGATTCTTTAATTATGGCCTTACGACGAATGGCGTCGAGACGCGGTTGGCCGCGCCTACTATATTCGGACAACGGCACGAATTTAAGAGGCGCTGATAAGGAGCTGCAGAAATCTGTGCGGGAACTGGATACTGAACTGTTGAAAAATGAAGGTATAAACAATGGTATGGATTGGACTTTCATCCCCCCGGCGAGTCCCCATTGGGGTGGGGCATGGGAGAGATTAATACGTAGTGTAAAAACATCTCTCAAAGTTATTTTAAACGAACGAGCACCAAGAGACGAAGTCCTAAACACGCTTATGGCAGAAGTAGAAAACATAGTAAATAGCCGCCCGTTGATGCACGTTTCAGTAGAAGCGGGAAATGTTGAGTCGCTTACACCAAATCATTTTCTTCTCGGTACGTCGTCAAACCTACCAATCATCGGTGTTTTTGATGATTCGGACCTTTGCTTGACGAAACAATGGCGTAAAGCTCAGAGGTTAGCTGATATGTATTGGCGGAGGTTGATAAAAGAGATCTTACCAGATCTCTTACCGAGGAGTAAATGGCACGAGGAGCAGAAGCCGCTGCAAATTGGTGATCTTGTCTTAATTGTAGATCCCGATTCACCACGAAACATGTGGCCAAAGGGTCTCATAACTCAGATATTTCCGGGCAGAGATGGTCGTATCCGGCTAGTGGAAGTAAAGACCAAGACAGGGTTTTGGCGGCGCTCCGCGGCACGCGTCGCTCGTATCGCTTTAGATGAAGAGTGCTGTGTCAGCACTGGGGTGGGGAGTGTTAGCGACGCGCTCAAATAAAATATATTTTGTCTATGTTCGTAATGTCTAGTATTGTCTGTGATCGCTTAACGGTCAAATGAAGGACTCGTACGTGTACCGGCCTACCGGACGCAACGCGCTGTGCAATTTTGTTCATTGTGATTCTCGATAAATATACGCCTTTTCTTTGTTTCCTCGATTTTATTGCTGAACCACCTCAATAAACAACACTCCCCTTTGCACGATTGTTGGTGTACATATATGTACTATATTGTATTATACTATAATTGAATATATTGTTATGTTTACGTAAAGATGAAAAAACAAATGAAAACCTAGTTCAGTAAGTTTTCACTAAAAAAAAGTACAGTGGCTTGAAAAAGTGCTTGGAAGGTATCGCGAAAAAAAGTATACTTGTTAACGTAATACCCACGTTTCCGCATCATTTAATTATTTATTTATTTGTTCGTAATAATTGGATTCATGGATACACTCAAGGTATTTGTGTAGCTGACCATGCGCATGCTTATATGGTAGGCCGTGACTTGGCGGTGCTCCTGGCATTGCTGAGGTCCATGAGCGACGGTAACCACTTACTAGCAGGTGGGCCGTATGTTCATCTGCCAGAAAAGAGAATAAAAAAAATGGTTATAGGTAATTCGTAAGACAACAGTAACTTTCTAGTGTATTTTTAGTAATATTACATAGGCTGTCTTCGAAGTGTCTTCCCATCTATCACAAAAATAAATTTTACATTTTCTTCTTTGGATGAAGCAATTTCATAATGTCAAGGATTATATTAAATTATTTTAACTACAATTTGTCTTTCCTTTCACAATAAGTACACATGACAATAGTCCTTGCGTAGTTTTCCATGAAAACATTACCTTTGATATATTCTTCTAAGCTACCTGTTATAAAAGCATTGAAATCCGGCCACACTCCGCTGTGATATTCACAACGTTAACTCAATGAAAAGTTTATCAAACAAATCATGTCCGTTGAAGAATACAATGAAAATATAATCGGCCAAATCTCTTGAGCTCTTCTCAAGTACCTAGTTTTGTTATACATTAGTTAGTTCGTTTTTTAATATATAGATATAGATCGGATGATTATATCAAAACACAAAACAACGTTATAATCAGATAGGGATTCGCAAAGGTCTTGTATTATCTAGACAGCCACAAACTAGGTAATATTGATAACTATTTTGATTGACTGATTGAACTGAACTATTTTGATTTGATTGATTTGACTATTATTAATATTTTAATACTAGCACACCGCAACATACCTACTGTATCTTTTTCAGAATATATCTAAAAAAACTGATATCTTGACGAGATCGCTTTTAACGATTATACTACCTATTTACCTGCGTATTGACTCTTTCTCTCTCTCACTCTTTCTCTATCTCACTCTCTCTCATTCTCTCTCATTCTCTCTCACTATCTCTCACACTCTCTCACTCTCTCTCTGGTAATAGGTTATATTGTGAACTCGCACTGATTGAGACTTTGACTTTGCCTGGTTAAATCTATAATATCTAACAGCCACTTAACTGCATGTGTGGTGGGAGTTGAAGAACTACAATCAACTTATTGTTCTGAATCAATACAGATGCAAATTCACTACTGGAGAGTTAAATGATTGTGACTCACTACAAATAAATAGGATGGGATTGTTATCTACGATCATTGGGCGTAGCGATTCGTAGCGGTGTGCGTAGCGTATTCGTAGAGCGTGGGTTCAGTTATTAAAATAATTATCGGTTTTATTCGTTACAGATTTTAGGTACACGCGTCTCTGGCTTCTGCTTTTTTTTCGTAGCTCTCCTCGCTTCACCACTTCCTCGTTTATCTTTACTATGATAAATTTTTACCTGAGTGACACTGATCTTTCTTCTAATTGTATCAGTTTTGATGTATAGTGTAAGCCTATTCGCGTGGGTATTTGATAGGTGGTGTAGTCGTATTGCAACACCGTGAACTCTTCTGTCCTTAGGCCCAGAGCCAAAGGCCTATAGGCCTTTCCAGCTTTACCAGGACTGGAGGGTTGATACAGACTCAGCTAGGAGGAGTTGCTAACAGCTGACCAAGCGCCTCCAAGCGAGACCTAATACCGGATCGAAACTGCGATACACTGAGAAGATCCGGCGATAGGTTTGGTAGGCTCTGGTGTATAACGGTGGATGGCAACATTTATTTAAAGTTCAAGTGCTTAAACAAACATCTTTCGTTATAACATTATATGTATTTATTTCATGATGTTGTACAAGAAACTAGTTAGAAAATTGAAACACCACAAAGGGGTCTTCACACTGCCGGAGGCTTAAAGCCGTTACATTCAAACTTCGCGCTTTGTGCAAACTGTACATGAAATTACCGCTCTGTCGCTTTCAGCTTTTGAATAAAGGAAAATGAATTTAATATTTTCACTCACAAATATCAATTTTCCTCGCCCTTTAAGTTGCTTGTTTGTCCTTTTGGATCTGAAGTTAAGGACTTTGTTTTGTGATAGTCTTGTCTCTGAGTTCAAAGCATATGTGAAATGTTGTCAAAGTTATCTTTGTTCGTTCTTCAATATTTCAACAGACGTGACGAGGCAATTAAAGTGAAATGGAATATTACGGAAAATAAGGTAATTCTTTATATTGTTATGGCCTTACTGATATATTTAAATACATATAATTATCTAAACAAACGTATTATATTGTAGCATTGAACATAGGTCACACAATATATACATATTATAGGTATATTTGAGCTTTTCAGATTCGAACATTTTATATGATCATCATTTGTAATCTAATATTAAGTGATTACAGAATTATCTTTCCGATTATTATCAGCGATGAAACGGCATTTTTTTATTGCTTAGGTAGGTGGACGAGCTCACGGCCCACCTGATGGTAAGTGGTTACCGGAGCCCATAGACATCTACAACATAAATGCCGCCACCCAGCCACCCATCTTGAGACATGAGTTGTAAGGTGACACTTCTAACAGTACAACGGCTGCCCCGCCCTTCAAACCGAAACGCATTACTGCTTCACGGCAGAAATAGGCAGGGTGGTGGTACCTACCCGTGCGGACTCACAAGAGGTCCTACCACCAGTAATTACGCAAATTATAATTTTGCAGGTTTGATTTTTGTTACACGATGTTATTCCTCCACCGTGAAGGTCAATCGTGAACATATATGTTTAGTACGTATTTCATTGGAAAAATTCGTACCTGCCGGCGGGATTCGAACGCAGATGCACCGCTACATAGGAACGCACCGGACGTCTTATCCTTTAAGCCACGATGACTGGCTTTCGAGGACTTAATGTTAATAAATATAATAAATGATATTATTATTATATTTGAGCTGTTCAGATTCGAACATTTTATATGATCATCATTTGTCATCTAACATTAAGTGATTACAGAATTATCTTTTATTCCGATTATTTTCAGCGATGAAAAGGCATTTCGAGGACTCAAGCTACGACTATTTGAAAGTGCTGAAGATCTTACTTGTTTTTATTATGTTTTTATTGTTATTGCACCCAAGACGGGGCTAGTACCAATTTCTCGTGTCTGTGTATCTCTGCCATTTTGGTAACAATAATTGCGTAATCACTTCAAGGTTACATCGGACACAATACAACGAGGACTAACGTTTGTTATCCGCAGCGAAGACACGATGCCAATCTGGAAAAGTGCCAACGCATTTCGTTATTGGAAAACCAAGTGCCTATCTGTGGCTATCTGTTTTAGGTAACGGAAATTATTAAATTTGGTAACAAAATCTATTGCTAATAGAACTCTGATTGCGTTTCTCCTGCTAGTGATTAATTAGCGTATATGATGGCTGCGAGATATGATTTCCGGTTAATAACTTTACTGTAGATATTTAGTGCTCAGAGCCTGGACGATGTTATCTCATCAAACCTTCCGTTCATAGTATATTATTTTTTTTTTATCACGATTTAAAATAACTGCTATTATACAGCATTTAAATAGAAAAGAAAGAAGAGATCCTTGATTCGGAACGTTCAGGATGAGTTCGTTGTCCGAACTCCATAAAAGTGAAACTACAAAAACTTTTAATTCAATTTAGGTAAGCGTTAATGAACTCTAGTTTTTCTTTAAATTAGGTAAAGTCGTACAAAATCTCCTTTCATATACACAAAGATCGAATGTTATATACCAGTCAACCATACAAACCTAATCTACAAAACTATGGGCTTGTTTGTGTTCCATAAGTTCGTGTGTCATTTACCCCAATTTAGTCGAAAGCTTGTATGACTATTAGCACTCGAAGGGAGGTATGCTTAGCGCTAATTACAAGGAAATATGCCCGGACTTGACTAATTAAAATCGGGCTTTTTTATTTATGAATAAATATATAATTGGGAACAAATCACGCACGGTCATCCGTACCCGTTTAGGATTCCTTGGTTTATGGATACCAGAAACTGACATACATACATATATACGTTTTAAACATAAACATATATCGATAATAAACACCCAAATAAAAAAAACAAACTTGTTCATCACACGAACGCTTGCTCGATATGGGAATCGAAGCCACGAGTCAGTCATATTTATATTTTACTGGCTCAGTCCCGCGATGCTACCCGTGGTTATTATGGTACCGCGCGTGACGCTGCGGGGCAAAGCTAGTCTAAAAAATGTAGCCTAAGCTACTCCTTATATCATCAGCTACCTATCAGTGAAAGTCCCGTTAAAATTGGTCCAGCCGTACCAGAGATTAGCCGGAACAAACAGACAGACAGACATACTAATACATTTTTACTAATGCATTTAGTAAAAAGTGGTTATTTTATTATTACAAACAGACACTCCAATTTTACTTATTTGTATAGATTACTTATGAAGTAGTTACTGAAACCCATAGATATCGTGACCGGACACCACAATCCAACTTGACATAGAAGTTGAAGTCTATACAGCATTTTTAATAGCTATCCCAGCATTGAAACCGGAACACATAACCGCTTCGTGGTCAAATTAGGCAGGTTAGACATGCGAGCCTGCAATGCAGTTTGGTAGTTCCAAAAGGCCAGTTTATTCTATAATAGTCAAAGAACTTTACTATCCATTGACCGGTGAATTCTTTAGTCCCCTTTTATAACACTTGCGGGTAGATATGGAGCGTTGCTATTCTAATATATAATATAACCATTTCAGCAGGACTCGCTTGTGCTCAAAGCAAATGCAATCGATAACAATAATTAATACTCTCTCTCTCTCCCTCTACTCCTCTCTCTCTCTCTCTCTACTTCTCTCTCTCTTTCTCTACTTCTCTCTCTCTCCCTCTCTCTCTACTTCTCTCTCTCTTTCTCTACTTCTCTCTCTCTCTCTCGTATACTTTCCGGTTCTGTGTTACAAAACAAAAATAATATCTACGGCACGCGAAAGAGAATACTAACTATATTATAATATAAATTTGAATAACAGCCGAGTCACCGGTGACTTAGTTTCAATGCTCAGGCTCTCCTCTAATCGGACCCTAAGCACACAATGCCACAATACACCGAATGAATGGCATTGTGAAGGGTTTAATTCAGCCGACACCTAGATCCGGTCTCGGCACAATAGAAATGGGATTTTCCAGTTAATGGGAACGTACGCTGCGCTCGTTAAGTTAGGCCCGGAATTTTATCATTTGCTTTTCTGAACTCTTTAGCGTTTGTTATACGTTAATTAATAAATATCAAATTCGTTTATTTGTTGACGAACATTTTGACGTGACAACGTCTTATAATTCGATGGAGCCGGCTGCACGCAAGAAAAAACATGACTCATGCGGCGTTACCTCGCTCTGAGGCGTTCCATTTAAGGCTTGAAGTGCAAGCGAGAGCGCGCAATGAGCGACAAAGAGGCACAATCAGCCTCCGCGTTCGGCAGCGTTCGACATCTGTCTCTCTCCTACTTGAATGAGCGATGCATCTGCGTGGACAGCTGCTATACAATAATACATTTACAAGTTTTCGTCAAGTATGAAGTTCAGTGAAAAGTGAATGTGGTGTCAATTGTCCATACAAAATAACTATCAAACAAATAAAATTAAAATTTTCTTTTGAAAAATGAAATCATTCCATCAATATTTTCTTATGACGTTGTCACGTTCAACTATCGTCAGTAAACCGACTTTACAGACAACCGATTTTTTGGAATTGGGATTTGGGATGGTATGGACATGTGATGAGACGAAATGAAAATGAGGATGGTAAGAGAAGAGGTTGTTAGCTATGAATGTGGAAGGATATGGATGGATTGCGTGAAATACGATATGTGTAGGAGGGGAGTGAGCGAGGAAATGGTATATGATAGAAGAGTATGGAAGGAGAAAACATATTGCGCCGACCCCAGGTGACTGGGAGAAGGACAGGATAATGATGAATGATGATGATGTTGACGAACATAATCAGTCATTTAAATTATACGAATTTACTCGATAAATAAATAATTAGAAGAAAATCCTATTTTAAATTACTTTTCTATTGCCCGTTTTCGAACGAGATAACCAGTCTTGATAATCAACTCTCCAATTGTGAGGACTGATCAAATGAGAACAACAGTAGGCGGTGGTAAAATCTGCCCCCTCAATGGCACCACGACCACTATGTCAAGAATTCTATAGACTGGTGATGTCATGGTGATGATGAAGTTTCAACAACCAACCAACATTCGAAATATGGGTCCACCCAAGGGTGAAAAGGGTCATTAGATCGCCTACCCGCAAATGCAAAAAAAAATATTTCAACCAATATTTCAGTTCTAACACTTCCGCAAACGTACAAATTGAATGAAGGAAAGCTTTCAGCACGCAAAACTTCAAACAAAAGCCATCAATCAATGTTTAAAACAATCTACTGTAGGCGTTTCGCTTCAAAAAACTTTTGTTTAAAAAATAACATCCGTTAGATAGATAGATAGATAGTTGTTTTTTTTGTTTGTTGTCGACATGTCGTGAAGCGGAAATTTACACACAAAAGCCCATATGTGATGTTTCATGGCTTTAGTCGTTTTCCAAGTATTTCTCAATCAAATCAGCGCTTAGTTTTATGCTTTACATGTTGATGAAACTTGAATGTGCTTTGTGGATTTGTAAGTACTAGGAATCGTCGATGTTAACCACTATTAATAAATTGACAATAGGCAGCCCGCGTATTGGCGTCAACCTATCTATTCCTTCAGCGAAACTGACAGGCGTTTCGGGAAGAAGTGGTGGTTTTGGAATGAAGTTTCTTATGGGAGGGACAATGGGGACAATGCGGAGGGGTACCCTAACCGGGAAAAAACGTCCGTAACGTAAGTTTTCTATTAGTAATGCACACAGTGTACAACTTAACTTTGTAATAACGTACATGTAACATATTTTTTTTATCATTCATTGACCACGATCTCAGAGCGTTCGTTTGCGCAATACACTAACTCTTATGCAAACAACCGTGAATGAAGTGTACCTCAATAAGTTCGCACCTTACCGAGTGACCGTGGGTTGTTGCGAAACCTCCAGTTTTATTTTCTTTATACCTCGAATAGAACTTAAAATTAATATTTTTATAATAAGGAACTTCGTTCCTATCCGGTCCGACACCACACATCTTTTTTTTTTAAAGTAGGATATGGCGTTCACTTTTTATTGCACCCCTTATGTTACCGAAGGAATTAATAGAAATAGTGTTCTAGGAATTCAACCATAATCAGTGACATCTCAGGAATTAGATTTACTTGATTTATGATATCGTTGGTTGTTATAAAAATTTTGAAAAAAAAAAGATCAGCCTTATTCCAAGATTTTGCTATAAGATAACACTAGTTTTCGTTAATAGATAGCAACAAAAAAAGTTTGAAACACTAAAATAGCATTACTTTCTGTATTTAAACACTTACTTAATCTTCTTAATAAAGAAGTATGTAAGTATTACACTTCCATGAAACAAACTGTTTATATTTAAAAAATATTTTGTACGATTCCGTACAACTTTTTTTTTTATTGCTTAGATGGGATGACGATCTCACAGCCCACCTAGTGTTAAGTGGTCGCTGGAACCCATAGACATCTACAACGTAAATACGCCACACACCTTGAGAGAGTTCTAAGGTCTCAGTATAGCTACAACGGCTACCCCATCCTTCAAACCGAAACACATTACTGCTTCACGGCAGAAATATGTAAGGCGGTGGAACCTACCTGCGCGGACTCACAAGAGGTCCTACCACCAGTAAAATCATGTTAAAAAACCTTTAATCAGACCAACAAAGGATAAATTATTTATATTGAATATTTATAATAAATATCTGATCTACTCAAAACTTTAAGTTGGATCCAAATATGTTTCCTATTATTTGTAATATTCCTTAACAAAAACCATTATTATTCCTTTGTTCTATTCAGTGAGTGATGGAGGCGGTCGCTTTTTCAAACTTGTTTGTTGTTTTCGGTTCGGAGATTTAAACTTGCTTGATGTGAATACAAATTGTTAACTCTGAATTGTTGAAACTTTGTCCGCTCGGCAAAAATATAGTTAAATTTTTGCCTGAATTTAAATGTATTGTTATGTATGTAATAACATCGGAAATTCAGATACGAAATATGGCGTCTTTCTTGCTTTTCTTTTTTTTGTTGCTTAGATATAATGTATATAATTTTTTTGGAACAAAGTTCCTTATGAGACGACGCGGACGAACCTAACCGGGAAAAAACGTCCGTAACGTAAGATTTTTATTAGTAATGCACACAGTGTACGACTTAACTTTGTGATAACGTACAGAAAATAACATATTTTTTTATTATTCATTGACCACGATCTCTTGCGTTCGTTTGCGCAATACACTAACTATTATGCAAACAACCGTGAATGAAGTGTACCACGATAAGTTCGCACGTTACCGAATGACCGCGGGTTGTTGCGAAACCTCCAGTTTTATTTTCTTTATACCACGAATAGAACTTGAAATTAATATTTTTATAATAATGAACTTCGTTCCTATCCGGTGTCCCACGACACCACACATCTTTTTTTATTATCCTTGTACCTGATGGTGAGTGTTTACCGTCGCCCGTGGACTTGCCAATGCCATGGACAGAGCCCATCCGGCGTCAATTGGCTACCCGATCTTATAGATATCAACAACGTAAATGACGTCACCTAGTTTAGATACGAGTTCTAAGTCTCAGTTCTATAGTACAAGGGCTGCGCCGCTTCAAACAGGAACGTATTACTGCTTCGCGGCAGGAATAGGGGTACTGGTGGCGCCCATCCATGCGGGCTCACATGACGCGCTACCGGTCATATGATTTGAAACCAAAAAACAGCTGGATGAATGAATAAATTTGCTGCCGTCAAATTTTGTAGCAAAAAAAGACAAATCGGTCTCTGTTTTATGCATTCAAAATTCAAATTAACTTCGATAATAATTTCGGACTAGCCGTGATCTAAACGATAGATTCTGACAATTCCGATATGGCATTAAAATACCGCAGACAGATATAATTTTTTCTAAGAAAATACATATCTAACAAGTCTTCTTGAAAGAAAATACAATCGTACAGTAAAAATGTAACGTGCTAATTTAATAAATTTTCTTATTTCTTTATCACAGTCTTTATTGTCGTGAGCCCACGCAGTGCTAAATACAGATAAGCTGCTTATTTTCAGCGCGAAACAGTTCACGTGTTTTCGATTGAAAGGTGAACATTTGTTATATTACACAAAAAAATTACATTGACCTTTCGGGGTTCATTCCTATGGAAGAAAGTAAAAAAAAACATTACGCAAAAAACAGTTCGCAACGTATTTTGTTTTTTTATTTTTATTGTTTAGATGGGTGGACGAGCTCACATCCCACGTGGTGTTAAGTGGTTACTGGAGCCCATAGACATCCACAACGTAAATGCGCCACCCACCTTGAGATACAAGTTCTAAGGTCTCAAGTATAGTTACAAGACTGCCCCACCCTTCAAACCGAAACGCATTACTGCTTCACGGCAGAAATAGGCAGGGTGGTGGTACCCACCCGCGCGGACTCACAACAGGTCCTACCACCAGTAATAAAAATTTGTTTAATCAAACCTAAAACTCAATCAATTTCAACAACACTCAATCAACAAATCAATCAATTTCAAATCTAATATGAAGTTATACGTGTTAGGGTAGTAGAAATGTTAAGAATTTAAATAACATTTAGAGACTAGTTATAAATTGTTCATACGCGTTAAAATTATTTGCCAAATCTTTAGGTATATGTATATTTATTCTGTGCGTGTGTTTGTCACTGAATTCCTCCCAAACGGCTGAACTGATATGAATGATTTTTTTGTATACATTTTGGTGGCACCATCCAGGTTTAGATTCACAAATCAGCAAGGCAGATAGCGCTGCAGTCGGGGTATAAGTTATTTATCTTTCTTAGAAATAATTTATATGGCAAAACAACGTTTGTCAACGTTTGTCAGCTAGTATAAGCATAAAATCATTACAATTTTAATACGCTTTTATTAGCTTTAGACGAATGTTTGTTTATAACGAAATCTTTGAACATGATTTTGACCCCCTTCAAAACGTCGGATTAACCTTGAAATTTGGTATACATATAAAGGACTGATGACAATTCAATATTAAAAAAAATGAAAAAAATGTTGAAAAGTTTTAAATTCAACTAAAAAATGAAAAATGAATAATAGTTTAAAAAAAAACTAACAAATTACGCTTTTATAGAAAATCCAACTAAAAAATACAAAATAACTTTTAATAAATTTGAATTTAAAAAAAGTGTAAGAAAAAATGATTTTATTGTAAAAATGTTATTTATTACATGTGAAATTTATATTTCGCAGGAGTTTCATGCTGCTATGTAGCCTGTAACCAATATTTGGTGGGTACACAAACATATTTAGTCTACTGCGCAGAAAGTGTAGGTAAACATTTCGTACCCAGGACGAACGAAAACAGAAGCTGCAACGAAATATTGTTCCAACGCAAACAAACGCGGATGTCATTTGATGGTTAACTGCATATATATAGTGCTGTTTTGGATGGGCTTACTTTTGTTGAACACGTAATGGAATACACCGATAATCTAAAGTCATCGTGGCCTAAGGCGAGCACCAATTTTTCTAATGAAATACGTACTCAACAAATGTTCACGATTGACTTCCACGGTGAAGGAATAACATCGTGTAATAAAAATCAAACCCACAAAATTATAATTTGCGTAATTACTGGTCGTAGGACCTCTTGTGAGTCCGCACGGATAGGTACCACCGCCTTGCCAGTTTCTGTCATGAAGCAATAATAAAAAAACATGTCTTAATATTCTGATGTCACTGCACTCTGGGAATACCACCGTCCCGCCTATTTCCGCCGTGAAGCAGTAATGCGTTTCGGTTCGAAGGGTGGGGTAGCCGTTGTAACTATACTGGGACCTTAGAACTTATATCTCAAGGTAGGTGGCGCATTTACGTTGTAGATGTCTATGGGCTCCAGTAACCACTTAACACCAGGTGGGCTATGAGCTCGTCCACCCATCTAAGCAATAAAAAAATAATAGCAGAAAGTTAGAAAGCACGTTAGCCCGCTGATAGCCCAGTAGCGATAAGAAGCTGCTACTTGTCGCTGCCGCGCTAACACTGGATAAAAGTTCAAAGACAAATAAAAACGAACTCAAGATCAGATTCAGAAACTCGTCCTAGAAAATACATTCAAAATTGAAATCCGTTCCGACATTATACATTCGCAACGAAAACCAAACAAACTGTGGGTAATCTAATTCCATTTACCCTTATAATCCATGAAACAACATACAATCTAATATCTCTATTATTATGAAGCCATTTTCAAATTCACACGAACACCTGAAGGGTTTCTAATAATTACACCGTTTTCAACAAAACGTGAGATAATTCCTCTGTATATAGTGAAGCGCTTTCAAACTTACACACAAACGAGCACTGTGTGACTCTGTGTTGAAATCTTCTTCCACATGCCGTGATGTTGGCGGTAGTTGGAAAACTACGCTATAAAATATAGCCCGATTCATTTAGAATGCATACCGTGTTCCACGTCGGAGTTCTGCGTTCCAAAGCGTTTTCCCTTTGCAGCATTAATTATTGAGGTAAACTAAAATTTCGTTTAAATGCCTTTAGGATTCATTAGTTCGTTGTTAGTAATTGAGGGTGAACTAGCTTTTCATTGGGCGTTACATACAAATATATCATTATATTTAGTAGTTATAGTTAGTAAAGTTTCTAAAGCAACTTTGATAATCCGATTTTGTAATCAAAATTTCGATGGATATCATTTCTCAAAATGTCAACCTATGATGCACTTCAGTTATATTTCTATTGTTGATCGAAGTATTTACGAGAAATCCTCGTTTTGTTTCCTCATTCTGTTCTTTCAAAGTCGTCTTGGTCTAAAGGATAAAACGCCGGGTGTCCGATACGACTATGGCGGTTCTCAAATTCCGAAGTTAGATATTAACATTCCTCACAGACGTTCACGAATTAATTCCGTGATGAAGAAATAATATCGAGTAATAAAAAATGATCCCAAACAAATTTGTAAATTGCGTAATTGCTATACATCTGACAGATACGCTTCTAGTATCAAGTTTGATAGTGACATTCATCAAATGGGTGCGTCTATACAAGAAAAAGAATCCACAATAGACCCTCAAACTGAGTTTTTAGTGTGAACATTTCCACCGTTCTTGTAAGTACAAATAAAACAAATCCCTCCATTTCTCCCTATGTATTTTTTCGTCCTTATTAACTGGAGGCACTGATGCCAACTAACAAAGTCCAAATAATCGTTAAAAAAAAAAAAAAACCACATTATAATGGCGCGAGGCTACTAAAACGCCCTAACTCTAATAGGAAAGATGACTGTTTTGTTGAAGTTCCTCTGATACCGAAAATATGAATTTTATCAAACCAATCCCTCAAGGTTGTTGGTTCCGCGTAAAATGAAACATAAAATCTGAGAAATAAATTTTATAGAAAATTTGACGGTGGTTAGCAAAATCTTCAATTATACGACGAATGACAGACACCCTAGTCGTTCGTGACTATGAAAATTGTAAACTATTCAAAATGTCCGAAATAATATAATGACAATAAAAATGCGAGATTAAATCGTCTTCTTATTTTTCTCCATCTTATCCCACTAGGTGGAGTCGGCACAGCTAATTTTTTTCTTCCGTTCTCTTCTATCAGCTGTCATCTCAACACTCATTCCTCTCTCTTAGATATCTTCTTCAGTCGACCTTTTCCCCCTCTACCTTGCGCTATTTCCATACCTCTCTTAGTCACATGCATCTTCTCTCTACGCATCACATGTCCATACCAAGCTAACCGAGATTAAATCGTAAACAATGTAATATATTATAGTTTTAAATAAGTCTACGACTCGCTAATACCAAAAAAACGCTATGTTCTAATGAATTAAAACTTAAATAAATTAAAAAATTAAAATGTTCACTTAATCTAATCGCATAGATAGAGCAATTTAATAATAATCTATAAATTCTATAATAAAATTTAATTTCGTCCCCTTTCCACGAACTGCAATAAAGATTCCAGTTTCATTACTTTCAGTTTAGTGCAAAGAAACGTTTATTAATGTAAAAATAGCGAAAACAATTTATCTTTCTTACGTTTGGAAGGATACTTGCAACTTCATTGTTTGGTTGGATCTCGGTTCAAATCGTTAGAAATAGAATTAAATATTAACATATTTTGCATATGGCAACATCAAAGAATTCAAATTAGAATGAGCACAGACACTTAAAATATAATTGAAAAATAAAAATAAAAATAGAGCTGATGAATATTAATTTAAGTATACCGTATGAATATAACAAATCAAAATAATGTAACATAAATCAACTCACACAGTAGAACAAATCTTGAAGGAGGCACAGTTCCCAAGATACTGGCTACGTTACCTCGTTGGACAGCCAGACTCACTCTCTGTGCAAAGTACCAGCCAGCCTTAGCATCACGTGTAACCTCCTTTAAGCGTTTGGAGATTTCTGATGAATATTCAAACTGAAATTTTGTTTAAATTTTACTAAAACTCAGTGCCTATTACTAAGAAATACTAGACAAGAAGCTCCATGGATAAGAGAATGCTCTAGGATACTTACTGCTCTGTGCAGATGGAATGGCGGTTATAACTAGTCAGGTCATAAGTATTGTCACACAGTAAAAACTTTTCTTTTAGAATGCTGGCCACAAAAAAGTTTATTGAATTCGAATTTCGAATTGTTCATGATAATAAAAATGTATACTTTTAGAATTTTACTCATTTTTAAATATGGAGTGGACGCTTAAAGAAGACCGTGTTGCAGTTATTGCGTTGCATCGTTGCGGTTACGCGCCAATTCAAATTTTTAACATACTGAAAAATTTGAACATAACCAAAAGATTCGTTTATCGTACCATCAAACGATACAATGAAGACTCTAGTGTAGATGACAGGTCAAGAAGTGGTCGCCCTCGGTCTGTTAGGACTCCAGCAGTGATAAAAGCTGTAAAGGCGCGAATTCAAAGAAATCCCAAACGTAAGCAGAAACTGTTGGCACTTCAGATGGGGTTAAGCAGAACCACGGTGAAAAGGGTGTTAAATCAAGACTTAAGACTTCGGGCATATCGAAGAAAAACAGGACATCGTTTGAATGCTCGTCTAATGGACCTGAGACTGAAGAGATGCCGCGCTTTGTTGAAGCGGTACGCGGGAAAAAAATATCGGGAAATTCTTTTTTCGGATGAAAAAATTTTTACCGTAGAAGAGAGCTACAACAAACAAAATGATAAGGTGTACGCACACAGTAGTGAAGAAGCGAGCAACCGTATTCCGCGTGTCCAACGAGGTCATTTTCCATCCTCGCTCATGGTATGGTTGGGAGTTTTTTATTGGGGCTAAGCAGCGGTACATTTTTGTGAGAAAGGTGTAAAAACGAATGCAGTTGTGTATCAAAATACAGTCCTGACGAACCTTGTGGAACCTGTTTCTCATACCATGTTCAATAACAGGCACTGGGTATTCCAACAAGATTCGGCGCCAGCTCATAGAGCGAAGAGCACACAAGACTGGCTGGCGGCGCATGAAATCGACTTCATCCGGCACGAAGACTAGCCCTCCTCCAGTCCAGATTTGAATCCGTTAGATTACAAGATATGGCAACACTTGGAGGAAAAGGCGTGCTCAAAGCCTCATCCCAATTTGGAGTCACTCAAGACATCCTTGATTAAGGCAACCGCCGATATTGACATGGACCTCGTTCGTGCTGCGATAGACGACTGGCCGCGCATATTGTAGGCCTGTATTCAAAATCACGGAGGTCATTTTGAATAAACTTTAGTGTCATAAGAATCTATGTTTTGTTAAGTTCATTTTGGTATATGAATGGTTACATAATGAATAAACTTGTTTCAATTATTTTACATTAAACATGTGACAGAATTTATGACCTGACTAGGTATAATCTAAATCTAGCTTAGCGGTTACTAGCAAACTGTTCCAAATAAATATGAAAAATAAAAATTGAATGTGTGGATTTATTACGAAAGCACGTCATAATTTTACAAAGAACAAAAGAGAAAAAGTAACAAAAAATTGCATTTACAATAAATTAAATCGATTATTTTTTTATGGTTTGATGGATGATTAAGGTCCCAATCGACTTAGTAAGATGGTTTTCAGAGGTTTTGGACATCGCAAATCTAATGCCCCCTTGAGACATGAGGTCAAAGACTCAATTGTTTCGTACAACGGCTGGCTCTTCGAAACAGCGCGAATAACTAATCGCGGATAATTACATTTGAGCTAAATTCGAAAATACATATGTTTTTGTTTTTTATTTTTAAGGTCTTAAGGCCTGGTGCTGGTTCCCAGGTGGGGCAGAGGGCATCAACAATCAGTCATCATCGTGATTGATCTTGAGCTACGCGCTTTACTTTGGGCCAGTTTAGCCCTATTATTTCTATTTTCTTCATCATCTGCACCGCCACAGTGCGCTACCAAGTTGCTTGGGAGTTGCCTGCTTACCCTGGGAGGTTCACTCCATCCACTTGTGGGCGATATGCTACTATCTATGTATATAAAAATGAATTGCTGTTCGTTAGTCTCGCTAAAATTCGAGAAGGGCTGGACCGATTTCGCTATTTTTGGTCTTGTTTTTTTTTTTTTTTTATTGCTTCGATGTGTGGACGAGCTCACAGCCTACCTGGTGTTAAGTGGTTACTGGAGCCCATAGACATCTACAACGTAAATGCGCCACCCACCTTTTTTTTTTTTTGTTCGTCAGGAGGAAATCGCCGGACTTCCGCCCTCCACTGGGGATAAAGGGCGGAGCATGTCGGAGTCGAACTGACTACTCGCCGGTCCCCAGACCGACATGTGAGGGGGGACCCGAAACACTTAGAGGGCCAGGGTTTGGGCGAGATCCGCCTCCCTGGCCCCCGCTCGACGGCGGCGGGATTGTGCGTCTCTCACGCGCCCCGCCGCCTCCTTCTGCGAGATGGTGCACTCGCAGAAGTCGAGCATCGCCTTCCACGACTCGTCGTCGCCGAGCATCGATGCCACAACACTCGGCAACGACAAGTCGTTTCCTACTTTTGCGACGAGGACACGGCGCCACCCCTCTCATGCGGGGCAGGCGACGAGCGTATGCTCTGCCGTGTCCAAGTCGCAATCACAATGGTGGCACTCTGCCGTCGGCTCGGCTCTGATCCGGTGCAGGAACTCACCGAAGCAACCATGCCAGTGAGCACCTGCGTGAGCCGGAAAGAAAGGCGCCCTCTGTCACGATTCACCCAATCCACAAGGACCGGGCGAATCGCCTCGACGGTCCTACGACCGGCCGAAGGATCAGCCAGCCGTCTGGACCATGACTCCAGCACGGACCGCCGAGATTGGGCCCTCCGTGCTCTGACCACACTGTGGCTGGGACGCGCCACGCCCCGGGCGCGAAGGTCAGCCCGCCACTGATAGTCAGCGGCGAGCGCCTCCGCTTCCAGAGCCCAAGGCGGCGTCCCAGCCAGTACACACGCCGCCTCAAAGGAGATGGTGCGATAACCACGGATGACCCTGACCGCGATGGTGCGTTGCGGCCGTTGCAGCAGCTTCGCCACCCCCGCGGCCAGGGACTGGCCCCACACAGGCGCCCCGTATAGGGCCATTGATCGCACCACCCCCGTATAGAGACGGCGCGTCACCCGGTCAGGGCCCCCGACGTTGGGCAGAAGCCGGCTTAACGCACCGGCCACCCCCAACAAACGAGGGACCAGGTGCTGAAAGTGAGCACGGAAGGTCCAACGACTATCCAGAATGAGGCCGAGGTACTTCAACTGCACCCCGACCCCAATCCGGACGCCTCCAACCACGATATGGGCATCGACAGGTGGCACTCTCCGGGGCCTGTAGAACCACATGGCCTCGGATTTACTGAGCGCCACGTCGAGGCCCAATCTCCTGATTTTGCCGACGACATGCGCCACCCCAGCGGTAGCAAGACGGGCAGACTCAGCAAAACTCCCCCCCCGGGCCACGACCAACGTGTCGTCTGCGTAACAGATTACGCTTAGGCCCGGGAGGAGGGCACCCCTCAGTACCCAGTCATACCCGATATTCCACAAAAGGGGGCCGAGCACCGACCCCTGTGGAACACCGCGCACGACCGGGAACCGGTGCATGATCCCACCGTGTCCGGTACACGTAACCGATCTGTCCTCCAAGTAGGAACCCACCAGCCGGCGAAGGTAGGGGGGCACTCCGTGTCGTTCCAGCGCCCCCCCTATCACGGACCAGGGCAGGGTGTTAAACGCATTGGCGATGTCGAGAGACACCGCCAAAGCCACCCCAGGGCTGGAGACGGCCTCCTCCGAGAGGGCCCGCACGCGAAGGATCGCGTCTACCGTTGAGCGGCCCTCTCGGAAGCCATACTGCTCCGCCGACAGATCGGGTCCCACCCTGACCAGATGCTGGATGATGCGGGCCGCCAGAATGCGTTCCAGCAGCTTTCCCACCTCATCCAGCAACACGATGGGACGGTACCCGGCGGCAGTATCCGCCGGGCGCCCCTCCTTTCTCAACAGCAAGAGTCTGCCCGTCCTCCACGATGAAGGCAACCGTCCCGACTTGAGGCAGGAGTTGTAAAGCCTCAAGAGTCGGTCCCCTAGTGCACCAAGAGCCAAGGCCCAAACCCGGCCATGTACGCCGTCAGGGCCGGGTGCAGTGTCTTTCGCGCACATTTTGCGCACGGCCACACGGAGCTCCGCCCCCGTTATACGGGGCACCTCAGCAGGGACTTCGCCGTCGTATTCCGGCGGCGCGTCCATAGCGGGAGCGACAAATCCCTCCCGCTCCTGCGGGAACAGCGCCGAGACGATGTCCCGCAGCTGCTGAGGCTGGAGACGCTCCGTGATCGGGGGGGCCCATGGGCGCATTTTATTGCGCACCATATGATAGGGCCGCCCCCACGGATCCTCATCCAGCGTCTCCAAGAGACCCTCCATGTGTTGGTTCTTGGCTCTTCTGATGGCCAGCTGCAATACCCTCTGCGCGACGCGAAATGCGCCGTGCAGCCGGGCCTCTGCCGCCGCGAACGCAACCGGATCGTTGCGCCGCGGCAGGCGGCGGCGGCGATGCCTGGCGCACTCGCGCCTCGCCCGAACGCATTCCACGCGGAGTTGCGCAATTTCGGGCGACCACCAGTACGCCTGGCGATTAGGGAGTCTAGGGCCGATCCGGGGCATCGACGCATCACAGATGCGACGCATCGTGTCCCGGAACCACCCTGCCTCTCCCTCGACCTCGACCGGGTGTGGACGCATGGGCGCCCACGCCGCCACCGTAGAGGCTTCCATCAGGAGCTCCTTATTCAGGCGCTTCAGTGCCCACTTGGGGAATGACAGGGATGCACCACTGGGGTGATCCTCGTGGACGTCCGCGACTGCGGAGCGGGCGGAGAGATCAAACCGAATATATCGGTGATCTGACAGCGTCTCCGCCCCCTCCAAAACTCTCCAGTCGCGGATACGGCGTGCGATGGCCGGGCTTGCGAACGTAACGTCCACAATAGACTCGCCCTGCCACCCCACGCACGTCGCAACCGAACCTCTATTCAACAAACAGAGGCCGGCCGCGTGCGCCCACCTCTCCAATAGCCTACCACGAGCGTCCGAGTGGGGGGAGCCCCATGCGACAGACTTCGCATTGAGGTCCCCCGCGAGAATCACTGGACGAGGAGCGAGGTGGCGAGCAATCGCCCCGATCCCGCCCAGGAAATGCCCGAACTCGACGGTAGGCCTATTCGGAGAGAAGTACGCCCCGATCACGACGGTCCCTTCCAGCTGCACCGCGACGAACCCTTGACCCCTGGTCACCATCGCCAGGGGGGGGATCGCCGCGTCTCTTCTTATGACTATGGCCGCCAGGCCGCCGTCGTCCCCAAACCAGCAATCATTTGCTGGGGGAACGAAGTACGGCTCGGCGACCACAGCCATATCTATGGACCAATCCGCCATGCTCTGAGACAGCATGTCCTGAGCTCTGGCGGAGTGGTTTAGGTTTCCTTGGAGGAAGCGATAGGTGCGGTCCATTACTGTTGGACCACATCCATCGCCCCCTCCCCTTCACCGCTGCCCCCGCCCTCCGGCACCGGCGCCGCATCGGGGATTACAGCGTTGGCCAGTGCTCCTCTGGCCAACCTTCTCTTTTGTCGGCGCTTTGATTTTCGGCGCCGGTTGCGTTCGGTATTATCACCGGACGGGAAGCACGCCTTGCCTCCCGCCCGGTGGTTTGCCCTGCGCCCGGCCGCAGCGCACAGAGCGCAGTGCGGGGCGGCTGTGCAGGACGCCGCTTTATGGCCCGGCTGGCCGCAGCGGAAACACAGACCGCTGCGGACAACCGAGCTAGTGCACCTAGCGAGGCCGTGCCCGGTGCAAAAGCATCGGAGACATCGCCAGGCACGTGGTTCTTGGAAACGCACGTGGGCCGCTATCCAGCCCACGCGCAGTCTCCCCGGATCCCCCGTCGATCTTCCCGGCGGAGGAGTGGCCAAGGAAGTGGCTGCCTCCACAGGGCAGCGTACCCACACCGACCTGGCTCCAGAGTACCCTGAGCGAAGTTCGCCCACGGTCACGCTCTCCAGGGCACATCCACCTTGGGCGGCTATCGCGGCTGCCACCTCCTCCTTGGTAGCACAGTCGTCCAGGCCGGTGATTCTAATCTCGGCCATCCTCACCGGCCTGTGCACGCGCACCTCATCCTCCGGCAGTGCCACGCGGAGCGTCGCCACTAGTTTGTCTGCGATGCCAGAACTATCGGCATCGGGACACTCCAGCAGCTTCGCTCCATTGGCTGTGTGCCGGAAGCGGAGGCCCTCCTCTGCCCCGATTTCATCCAAACTTACGGCCGCGCGCGCCCGGGCCATCACCTCATTATAGGTGAGGCCCTTTTCGGCGGCGGCCGGCAGCAACGTCACTACGACGGCAGCCGACCGCGCTGCGCGCGGCCTCTTCTTTCTGCTGTTCTTCTTCCTGGCTGCCAGTGCTCGATTCTCACGAGGAGCAGCTACGGCCGCCAGCTCTGTGCTTCGGGCTGCAGCAGTCGGCGCTCGACCCCCTCTGGGAGCTGCCAGAGCCGCTGTCTGCTGCCTTGCTTTCTTGCCCCGCTTCACCACTTCCGTCCAGCCCTCGTCCATGCTTGACGGGGGAGCAGGAAGGGGACGGGGTTGGGATTTCGGGGCAGGGTTCTGGGCACCCGTACTCTTGTTGTTTTGGTCCCGGCCTCTACGCCGGGCCAACCTCGCGGATGGAGTGGGGATAGAGGTCGGCCGGGCGGCCTGGCTCCGCGGGGCGGCTGCGGCTGTTGGCGCCGGGATGCAATCTCCGGAACCAATCGAGGAACGGAGCATCTCCTCGAGGCCGGCAAAGTGCTTGCCGACCTCAACCGCCACCGCCCGCGAGATACAGGCCACCATTTCCTCTCTGCTTGGGAGGGAATCCACCTCTACCATCCCAGCAGCCGTGTTGTGTGGCCCGCGAGCCTGCAACCCCGCAGCACGCGAGGGCGAAAGCGGCGGCGGTAGCGCCGGCCACTCATCCACCATCCTCACCAGTGGCGAACGGATGTCTTCAGCCCGCGCTGGCGCAGGGCTTAGCCTTCCTCTCCGTGTAGACGCAGGGGCGGCCGATATCCTCGGAGGCGGCGCAGGCCTTAACTCAACCCTACGTGGAGGGCGAGGGAGCGCGGGGCTAGGCGCTAGCGGGACAGGGGCCACAGGATTGGGCTCTGGCATTTGCGCCGTCACACTCACAGCGGACCGCAAGTGCACGTCAGTATCCATCGCCCCCGCGGGGAGGCCAGAGCGTGCCAGCGGCGGCCTCGGCAACAGGGGAGTCCCTCCCCGCGAGGCCGGGGTATCTCCCGAGATGCGACTCTCTCTGAAGTCACAATGAGCGATGAGATCTTTGCTCTCCACCTCTCGGCTCTCTACCAAGTCATAAAGCTTGGACATGGTGGGGATCAGCCTTGTTCTCACCATAGCGGCTGCCTCCCGAAGCCGTTTCCGGTAGCTGCTGCCTGGCTCGGCGCCCTTGGCAGCCACAGTCGACAGCAGCTTACCCAAATTGACCAGTGCAAGGTCGAGGTCCCGGAACGTCTCGTCCCCGCTAGCCAGGGACGCGGCCGACGTCGACATCGACTCCACGGACGTCGCCGGTGACACAGCGCCCCTCCTCCTCACTGGTGCCCACTGGGGAGCGGGCATCGCGTCTTCCGACGTAGCAGGCCCCGAAACCACCGGAGTCACCTCCTCGATGGCCATCGTCTTTTCCAGCACCTCTGTGCCGGAGGATGACGCGCAGCTGTCATCGGAAATTGGTAATGCCGTCTTTCTTCTCCCCCTCTTTTTCCCCGCCGATGGTTTGGTGGGATTGATTATACCCGAGTCGCTGGCGAACGCAGAGCGCATCGAGCCGGCAATCGGGGAACACCTCGCTTCGACGGGAATTCCGCTGCCCGTCGCACAGCCCCCTTCATCCTGACAATTGTTGCCCCCCCCAGAGTACGTGGGGCAGCGTGCTTCCACTGAGGTGGAAGCACGGAGGGATTCTCCGCCCGACTCGCGGACGGTACCCTCCTGGGGTACAAACTTTTTACAATGTGCCATCATATATTGCCTTTTTATTAACCAGGGGTTTGGTCCCCTGGGATCTATGACACCCTCGGGACTGGAAACCCTCCAGCCATACATCCCATCGCCGGGTGTCGAGCTTGGGATTAGGGCATTTTTGAAGAGGTTTGCATCCTCGCGGCTTCGACCAATAAAGGCAGAAGCCCCCGTTCCCCATGACTGGGGTTTACGGTTTGGCCGACGGTGGCCGAAGCCTGTCCATCGCCCACAACGCGGTGCGGAGCCACGCCGGCGAACCGGTACCTCCCATATCTGGAAGGCTTTCCCCGGTAGCCGAAGCCGGGGACATGGCAACCCGCAGCCGGAAGACACCAAAGTGCCGCTGGCTCACCAGGCTCCCGAGAACCAACCCCTCATCCCCAGAATGGAACTCTTTGTCAGTGCAAAGGGCGTGGGGAGAAGGTCCCTCGCTCCCTCTCAAGGCATCCCCCGCAGAATGCGAAGGCGGCCGAGGAGAGCTGGGCGCAGTTCTCTTAGTCGCGGCGTCCCACACAGATTCCTCTGCACGCGATTTTAGGGACGCACGCTTAAGCCCCACCGCCACGACAAGGCGGAACTACATTCGGTGGGGTGAGGTATAAGTTCTAAGGTCTCAGTATAGTTACATTATTTGTGGAAGTCCAGAAAAAGTTTAAAAGGTAGATAAATATGAAAATGCTCGGAATTAAATAAAAGTAACGATTTTGGTTTTTTCTTTGATGTGTCTCCCGTCAGACGGATTCCTTTTGTTTGTTTTAAGTTTATTTTATACAAAAGTTTAGGTCTTTTATTTTTCGATTGAGGCTCTACGAAGTCTGCCGGGTCAGCTAGTAAAATTATAAAGATACCTGATTAAACTGTATTACTGTAACTATATGTACTGTATACCTAAAGTTCTATTCATCTATTCGTTTGTATCCAAAGACTTATAAATAGACTCCCATTATGAATTAATTAATACGATCCATTTTCCTTTCATAAGGAAAAAGAGAACACATGTATGTACAAGTAAGACATAATAATACCGAAAGCCAATTAAAGTTTTCACAACTGACCTACAATTAAACGAAAACTGCGTCATTACTTTGACTCCATTTTAATTTTATTAGTGATTTTGATCACACAAACAATTACACCGTACAAATGCTTATACCGCAACCATCCGATACAGACATCGTACAAACAAAAACAATATGTCGCTTAAAACACAATCTAAAAGTCGTAAAACACGGTCCAACTGCAATCGGAACGGTCGTTTTAGCCGGTTTAATCAACTGAACTGTAAGGCCTCGCATGAGTTAAGGACGACATACACGCACACTTTTGGTGCACGATTTTAAAAGCATATATACCGAAAGTCCTAGTTAATCATTACTAGAGGTCCCGCAGTAGTCGAAATTTGATTATAATTAATTGGAATTACAAGTTTGTAAACTATTCTGATTGTATTTTATACTTCTATAATCACAAATTACGCCAAGGCTACACTATAAAAAATATTAATAAAGTCAAACAATATTTAATCTATTCTCAATTTGATCACAGACGTCAAGAACAAAAGTTTGACAATAAATAGTATGCATGCGTGTGTGCGTCAAATACATGGTATGTAGTGTGTGTAATGTTTTCTTTATTGATTTAATGTATCTTTTATGCATTATTTTAAAAAAATATTAGCATTTTGCACTTCTTCTCTATATTCTCTATAAGTGTAGAAAATTTCATAGTCCTCCGTTAGCGCAGTTTTCTTAAAAAAGGGATACAAAGTTTTTGCTTCACGTATTAATATATAGATTTCTGCAGTCCATCTGAAGATGCGATACTGTCCTTCTAGAACTACTAGATGTTACCCGATTAAACTTACAATACCTTCACTCAATAAGGTAAAAATAAAGTCGATATTAGTGGGAATGAATATCGTGCTTGTTTTTGCGGTTACGCAGCCATTATTTCTGGAATGAACGTTATAATAATCTTTGTACCAATGCAATTAGTCTGGTTAGTGACTTATTGCTTTACTATGAGATTCAGGACTATTGGTCGCAGTGTTTCAAATGTGTCTTTCCGGTAAAATACCATAACAACTCATGCTTAGACCTTAAAAACCTTACACTTCAGTTTTATCTGAAGTTTCACATCGATATCTTTTTGTATACTAAATGAATTCTAATAAATAAAAACTATAAGTGGCAGCCCTATTATCACCGTTAGCGTTCACACCCCGACGGAGCAGATTAACTGTTTTCAATGACCGTAAACCTTTTTGCCTTGACTGACCGTCCGAGGATGCTGCTAAAGAATGCGAAGGCAACGCGAGACTGGTCTTGTACAAGTTTTTGTTAAAATATGCCTCCTACTGTGTAGATGTAGCTTTAGCTGCGTGAAAGCTTGCCCGGATTAATTGTGTTAGACTAATATCCGGCCTAAATACCCATCTGGTTAACACGGATCTAGTATGTTTATATTTATTAAGGTCAGAAGTTGAAGATTGAAGTATCTTGTTTGTAACATTTTGAGGATTTCAAAGGGATTCTAAAAATTTACCCTGTGGATTATATTTGATTTTTCGAAAAGTGAAATTTGAACTTGAATTATTTTTACACAGAGCCTGCGTTTGATTATATAGTTACTAAATCAAAATAAATAACTAATAAATAGGTTAATTTATAATATCGTTATAATCACTCACATAATATTAATAATATACGAAAAGCATTTATAATGGGAGACGATGACTCTCAAAATCTCACTTTAGCTCAAACCAAATATAAGCCTCAAATCAAATAGAAATTAGGGACTTCACACTGAATTAAACTAACATTATCTACACCCGACTGCACTGCAAAATATAACACGAGCAAGCATCCATTCGCGTCTTTTATAGGCAGTAGTAACAAGCTACTCATTCCATAATTTTATAGATTAGAGTTAAACATCTAATAATTTTATATCGCAACTAGAACTTCCAAAGCCATAGAGCTAAAATCACGTATAGATCTAGCGATAACAAGGTGATTAATCGACTGTTTATTACTTCCAGTCTATTTTTTGACATCACATTATCGTTAGAACATCCCGGGGGCCAAAACTGAAATTTGAATTGAATGGCTCTTTGATTTTGACCAGTGTATTACAACGTAAGCCATTACGATAAAGCCTTGGGGGATCCTTGTGTCCAACAATGGACGTCCAAGAGCTGATTGCGATGATTTCAAGCATTTGGCGAGAGTCTTGCGCAATGGCTATCAGCACTTATGTTCTGATAATTCCAGTAAGACGTACGTAAGGTCGGCTGTGTGTCCAATACCAAAAGAAAGAAAAAAACAAGCCAGTAAATTAAGGTTTCGCAAATCCGTTACTTTTTTATTATTGATTAGCTGGGTGGACGAGCTCACAGCCCACCTGGTGTTAAGTGGTTACTGGAGCCCATAGACATCTACAACGAAAATGCGCCACCCACCTTGACATATAAGTTCTAAGGTCTCAGTATAGTTACAACGGCTGTCTTACCCTTCAAGCCGAAACGCATTACTGCTTCACGGCAGAAATAGGCAAGGTAGTGGTACTAACCCGTGCCGACTCACATGAGGTCCTACCACCACTAATAACTTAACCAAGTTCCGCGTACAAGATTTTAGCTTTCGGCCCCATTATTTTCTACATGTTCTCAATAATCTTGTTACGTTCACATGTAATCAAGTTATCGGAGGCATTCATAACGAGGGCTAATATTCGGGGTCTCGCAAATTACATTTCAGAAATAAACCAAGTTGGGTTTATCGACATACGTATCAGCCGATCGAAGTGTATTCTCGAGTGCATTATACGGTCTCTTGGTAATGTATTTTGGAAATAAGTGTATTTGTAAATGTACTTACTTTACCATTACACTGTATGAGTAAATGAGCTTACAAAACGAGCCGACGACATCACAACGCGAACGTGTACCTTAAGACAAGAGGTCGAAAGTCTTAATTATCTTGTACAATGATTCACTCATCCTTCAAACTGGAACGAATGAATAGTAACAATATGCCCTGCCAATTATGAGTTGGTCGTTTGCGTATCACAGGCAAGCAAGAGGGGTCGTCGTACCCCCTTACGGGCGCACGGAACGGGCCTCGGGGCGAACCCCACTGCCCGGGCAGAAGCTCCCTGCCATGAAAGGCAGGGGTGAAGTTGATGCTGGGGGAGCTTTGAGAGGCTATACACTATACACAAGCAAACGACAACAGTTAGCAGGTTTCAGTTTCAGCTCTACAAACCAGAGGAGGAGCCACGGCGCTTTATTTTGGCGCTCACCCGCTTCGGGCTTCCCAGAAGGGGAAGACCGATCACAGGCTAACCACCAGACAGATATTTGTAAATAAACCTTCTCCTTTCAACGGCTTCAATGTTCTGGTTCGCAGTTCTTACTTTACCCATTGCTATTCTCGTGTCGTGTAGATATGTTGATTCAACATACCACTCCTGTTATTTGCAGACCGCACGGGTAGGTACCACCACCCTGCCTATTTCTGCCGTGAAGCAGTAATGCGTTTCGGCTTAAATGGTGAGGCAGCCGTTGTATACTGAGACCTTGGAACTCATATCTAAATGCGGATGGCGGCAGTTACGTTGTAGATTCCTATGGGCTCCGGTAACCACTTAACAACAGCCGTGAGCTCGTCCACACATTTCTGCAATAAAAAAAAATCGTCATATTCGAATTTAGGCGACCACGATTTCTTTTTAAAAAAATGATCGAAATTATTAATTTGCATCTCAAAGATCCCAAATAGAAGAACAAATACTACATGCGAATCCGTTTAAACAAATTTTCCAACAAGTATATATCTTCAGCCTTGTGTCTTGTTAAAAACAATTTTAAGTTAACAAAGTTATGTCCGTCGACGTGTCGATAGCGAAAAAAAAAACAGTTAGAACGGCGATAAACAGGACTAATTAACCACAGCATTAAAATTTAACGGCCCCTCAACTGAAGTCGTAAAGTGGCTCATGAATATTGACCACGGGCTTAAAATGGCTTTCTTGAAGCAATAATTAGAACGGTAATAATAACTAGGTGGTTCTTTTTATTTGTTTAGGATATAAGATTAGGGGCACCGCCGTACACCATTAAAGGGATTGAATTTTCCACTTCTGCATTAATGAATGAGATCCAACTTTCTGTTTCATTATTACGTCTGCTCGTATCGGAACTCTCTGCTTCATGGCAGAAATAGGCGGGCTACCCTACCCTTACTACCTAACAAATAATTGATTGTGTGAGCATTACGTCGACAGATATTTTAATAAAATGTTCCACTTTCACGGGTTTCAAACAAGAAAACTTTAACTTGGACTTCCCTTAAAAGAGCAGCATAACACAAGCATAGCTTTCTCAAAGTCAGGTGGTAAAATGGTTACGACCGGGATGAAGACAATAAGGCTACCACAGCTCAAGACTTTTTTATTTCACAGGAGAAAATCGCCGGATTCCCACCCGCATGGCAGGTGGAAGTTGAACCTCACAAAAAACTCCTGCTGCTCAGAGCCGGCGCTCTACCCTGGACCGGGCCAGAGCCCAGTTAGGACTATTGAGACGGCGGGACAGGGTTGACGCAAAGAATATTACATCCATACCGCCGTCCCCCAGACGCCGGACCGGCGGACGCCGGCGACACGACCACCGGTTCCCTCAGTCGGTGGGCCGAGAGACCACCTTGATGGCACCGCGCTGCACCTTCCCCAGAGCGGTTGGGGGAACGCGGTATACCATCACCCGGCTTCCTATTACGGGAGAGGGGGCCCCACGCCTGGGTCCCTCCCCGCATTAAGCGGGTGGAGCTTGAAGCTCTTGGGAGGCCGGATCACGGATGGGACCTCGATCCCGACCCTCTGCTCGGCGGTCGCGGATTTCTGCGCAGTGAGGAGACAGCTTAAGACTTAGCTTAACTTAGACTTAGCACTTAGTCCAAAACAGAACTGTACAGCTCATGTCTCGTCCAAGGTATTTCGGATTTTAGAAATAGACGAAACTTCCTTCTCAACGATTTCATTGTTGAGATATCCCTCGTTTTATTTACATAGGGCCGGTTTCAAAAAACCTCAAAGCCGTTTTATTTTAGCTTACCCCGGTAAACGAGTTAATCTGAATAAACATAAACGTTATCATTGCCAGCGGTAGTACGTGACGCTCGTATTAATGGAATTTAAAATTCGGTTTGCTTTCTTACGACCTCCCTTCAGAACCGGACCAATTATAATGATTACTTTACGTGTACCGCAGTACACTTTACTTCAGCGGCATTTCTGTTGTGATTGTCGACTACAGCGACAGATTGCTATTTAAAAATGATGATTCCACTATGGATCTTGCATCTATTAATATTATTTCATTTAAATATTCATATAGCATATGTGAGTCTGTAGCGTAGCCGTTTCACTGGCTTTCTGAATGTTTATGGACTCTGACTACTTCCACGGTAGTTTATCCACTACTCTTGGCAAAATAGGTAATGTAAGAAAGAAAGGCTTAAGTTTGTCTATATCTATACTAATATTATAAAGAGGAAAGATTTGTTTGTTTGTTTGTTTCGAATAGGCTCCGAAACTACTGGACCGATTTGAAAAATTCTTTTTCCATTAGAAGCCGACATTGTCCCTGATGAACATAGGCTATTTTTTTTTATTTTTTTTGGTTTCATGTGTGATTTAATGTTTCCGAAGCGAAGCGAGGGCGAGTCGCTAGTATAGTAATAAATAGAGAAGATAAGTACTTATTACTTCAGTGACTGCCAGTTTGATGCGCATATTTAATAGTGAAGTTATTTGATTCCATCACCTCGTTTTTATATCATACTACCTGGAGCCACTGCGTTCATCCACATTGCGTTTCCAGAGATCTTTTTTGCCACGTACCATCCGGCTTTGAAATGAGCTCCCCTCCACGGTGTTTCTGAGCGCTATGACTTACCCTTTTTCAAACGGGGCTTGTAGAGAGTACTCAACGGTAGGCAGCGGCTTGGCTCTTCCCTTGGCATTGCTGAAGTCCATGGGCGACGGTAACCACTCACCATCAGGTGGGCCGTGTGCTCGTCTGCCTACAAGGGCAATAAAAAAATATTGAAAAATTACAGAGAAAAGAATTTTGAAAGTAAATTCTTATCAAACTTTTATAACTACGTACCATTAATATGGACAACAAAGTTTGATGTCCCGAAATGCCATACCTCGTATGCAACTCTGTATACCGAAAAGCCATTTGAGAAACACAAAACATCAGCAGTTAAAAATATTGCTATATGAAACAGCTTGGTTGAAAAATTACTTGCAGGGCTAACAGAAAGTTTTGGATAACTCGCACGAAATAAAGATTAATGATAAAAAATATTGACCTTTAACAAGAGAAGCTATTGTTAGCGAAACAAATCCAGATCTACTAATATTTTGTAATTTTAAAAATTTATAATTTCGTACTACAAATATCTTGATCGAGAACACAAAGCTGTTAATAAAGGAATGCTATTCATCTGTTTCTGTACTTTGAATATACATTAATTTTAAAAGGATCAGTCCCTGGATTAACTCCAAAGGGCACATCCATCACATTTCATCCGGGTAAATACGTACGTAACTATAAAAGTGCCATTAAAAAAGCACTTGTTTGAAGCTCTGTCATTTTACGATATACACAACCCAACACTTAAGTTTTTCAATAAATTTCAAACATTGTAACGGTTTTTTATTGTGCCATAAAACGTGTTACCATATGTTTTTGAAGTCAACCGTCTTTTGTTGTTCGCTCGTAAAGCGCGACTGAAAAGTAATGTTGCAACTATACGTAGCTATTGTGTGTCGTCACTGCATAATTATAACCTTAGCGGAAAGTACTGGTAGTCTCGGAAGCCCGCACCACCATCCGCCTATTTAAGCCATAAAGCAGTTCTGCGTTTCGGTTTGAAAGGTGGAGCAGCCGTTATATGTAAAAATTGAGACTTAGACCTCATGGTACAAGATAGCTAGCGGTATTAACCCGGTTAATGACAATGCGTTCCGATGACCACTAACACTAACTGCCCGCCCATCTTAGCAATAAACAATTTAAGGCATTACTTAAAAAATGCAAGCATCTCCCACGGTTCCTTCTATCATCGGAGACAATGGATAAACTTTCTATTCACCCATCATGCGATGAACCCTTTGCAAAAAAGAAACCCCTTTTTGGGATCTTTATTGCCATCTAGCTTCGTTTCAGCTACCCTAAGTCACTAAGCTCTCTCGCTACGATAAGATACACCGAAGATCCTAGAGCAGGCTTTTAGGAAGCCATGTGCCTTTTAGCCTATTTCATTGTCTATACGTAGGCTCAGACTCAAAAATATGATGATTACGTGCAGACAGCTATAAAAATTTACTATTTTGTAGTGACTTTAGTAATTTTAAATGATAAAAATGCAACAGCGCTTCGCAAAAGATGCAGAAAATATGACTTTCTTAAGTTAAAAACGAAATGTGTGATTTCGCACGTCATGCTTACAATTAATATCCTTAAAACATTTTCAATGCCACGAGCCAGCAGTATGATGTAACTAGCAATAACATGAATATGACTAAACACATATTTGTTCAAGGCGTCTTCGGTCAAGGACGATTCATATGTACATGCCGAGCGTTCCGTCTATAGGGTTAACTCCGCTTTTTTTTCCACTCCTAAAATGAAGAAACTGTTGGAGGACCTCTCGTGAGTCCGCGCGGGTAGGTACCACCACCCTCCCTATTTCTGTCGTGAATTCGGTTTCGGTTTGAAGGGTGGGGCAGCCGTTGTAACTATACTTGAGACTTTAGAAATTATATCTCAAGGTGGGTGGCGCATTTACGTTGTAGATGTCTATGGGCTCCAATAAGCATTTAGCACCAGGTGAGCTTGTCCACCCATCCAAGCAAAAAAAAACAATAGTCTTTTTCAAGTTGGTGGGTCCTTAGAGCTCTTAATTAGATACCTTTGTGAAATCTGCTGAGCTAGTTACGATACGTTTTGTGCATTAAAACTGTTACTGCAGTTATCGATCCTGGTTTGAAAACAGTTGTTCTAAAGTAGAGATTATTCCTTTAACTCATACAATGCTTAGTAGCAGATGGCATGCTCTTTATTGGTCTTCAGTAACCACTTATTTAAAAGCGGTTTATAATCTATCGTCAGCATGTCTTAAGCAATCTAATATAATTTAGATTTTATTTATAAAATATATTAAAATAGAATTTAGAAAATTTAGATGAAACCGGCTAAGATTCAGTTACTTTGAAAAGGCGATTTGAATCGAGTCGGCTATGACTGAGTGCACTAATACAAGATTTATTTTTTGACCGCTTACTGAATGGTAGGCCTTTTGGTTTATATGTGACATAAAGGAATTAGACGTCCTGGGTGTAATGAGTAAATTCATTACATAGGGTATATATTTTTAATGGAAGTTCTCAATTTGAACACCGTACACTACATTAATAGTAAGTTGTTTATTGACAAACTAGCGGCACGCTCCGGCTACCTTAGGGTCTTTAACAAAAATTTCAACGACATTGTTTTATTTTTTTAAATAAAAGAACACCTATTGCGGCATAACTATAATAGTTACACATATGCTGCCGCGACACTTTTTGTAAATAATAACGTGTTCTACAAAGTCGCAGTACATTATTTTATTCTATTATCAATCGTTTTCGCAGCGCACGTGATGTAAAGTATATTTTAGGTAATTTTTTTACACCTTGGGTTACATTATTGGAGATTTAGTAAGGATCCCTAATTTTTTCAAAAAAGATTATATAGCCTATGTCACTCGGGAATAGTGTAGCTTCCAAACAGTGAAATAATTTTTCAAATCGGTTAAGTAGTTTAGGAACCTATTCAATACAAACAAACAAACAAATCTTTCCTCTTTATAATAATAATATTATAGTAAAGAGTATAGATAATAATTACTTAGTTTACGTACGTGACAACCCTAATTTTTCAGCATTTCTCCGGGTTCTCATCGCTGATATTTTGTTTGTTGCTTCGTTGCCAAATAATAGCACGCACTGTGATGTCATCAGCTGTTTGGTTCCACGCTTTCCGATAGAATTTACAGTTGGGTTAAGAGGCGAAAATTAGAAAAAATAAATATTAATCACATTTAAAAGCTAAGAGATAATAGTCATGTTTAATACGCTTTTATTAGCGTCAGACGTATGTATGTTTGTAACGGAATCTTTGAACGCGATTTTTACCCCCTTCAAAACGTCGCATTAACTCGAAATTTAGTATACTTATTATGGACCGATGACAATTAAATACAAAAAAAAAAAATAAGAAAATTGAAATTCTCTCTCTCTCTCTCTCTCTCTCTCTCTCTCGCTGCCTGGTATCCCCAGAAAAAATGAAAAATAAATAATAGTTTAAAAAAACTAACAAAATACGCTTTTATAGAAAATCCAACTAAAAAATTGAAAATAAATTTCTACTCAGGAAATTTCTACTCTAATAAGGACATTATCAAAATAAATAACCCTTCTACTCATATTTGTTCATAAAATATTTATAACTACTGATACCATGCATACCACGCTTTTTCTACAATAAAATAATTTTTTCTTACACTATTTTTAATTTAAATTTATTAAAATTTATTTTCTATTTTTTAGTTGGATTTTCTATAAAAGCGTATTTTGTTAGTTTATTAAACTATTATTTATTTTTACTACAATTTGCTGTATGTATATTATGAATGTCAGGCCTTTCGATACCTTTTAGTTTTAGGGAGGTAATCCCCTTTTACAATACATTTTCCTTTGTTTACGACTGTAACTTGAAGGCTGTATACAAAATGACATCTAAAATCTTTTAATTTTAAATTTATCTTTTAACTAAAAAAAATGCGGTAACGTAAACCAAGCCCAAATAGAATCACGAATTTACAACGTTTTTAAAAGGGTAAGGTTTAGTACAGCGACTCGCCCTGGAACGGCGAAATTACCTGTTTGAAAGGAAAAGGGACACTTTTGGACACCACCTGTAATTACACCCGCACAGGTGCTCGGCAAATAAGGGCTTTTTGTAAATTTTTACTTTGATCACCGAAATTGAGAGATTCAGTCCATAATTTGAAGCTCTCCGGAATATTCTGTAGGGCCGGATTAATTGCATAATGGGATTTTTGGTGAATTTAAAAATGATTTATGTCCGATTATATGAAAACTAGCGGCCCGCCCCGGCTTCGATTGGGAAGTAGCGCACACGATGTAAAGAATTTTAGGTATTTTTTTTACACATTGGGTTACATTATTGTAGTTTCAGTGAGGATCCCTAATGTTTTTTTAAATATAATAAATATAGCCTATGTCACCCGGGGATAGCGTAGTTTTCCAACAGTGAAAGATTTTTTTAAATCGGTTCCGTAGTTTCGGAGCCTATTCAAAACAAACAAACAAACCTTTCCTCTTTATAATATTAGTATAGATTAACGCAGGACAGATACTGAACTAACTTCTAGCCTATCGTTTAATCCTGAGTTTATAATCACATAGCAATAAGAACAACTTTGACAATTGTACTGGAATTACGAAAACCGTAACAGTAAATTCCTTAGGCATTCGCAATGCTACCTTTTTTTTATTGCTTAGATGGTTGGACGAGCTCACAGCCCACCTGGTATTAAGTGGTTACTGGAGCCCATAGATATCTACAACGTAAATGCGCCACCCACCTTGATATATAAGTTCTAAGGTCTCAGTATAGTTACAACGGCTGACCCACCCTTCAAACGGAAACGCGTTACTGCTTCACGGCCGAAATAGGCAGGGTGGTGGTACCTATCCGTGCGGTCTCAAGAACTCTTACCACCAGTAAATAAATTCACTTTAAATACGATGATTCACGTATTAATGTACCGAAGTTAGTTAGTTCAATTTGTAATGTATTGCACAACAAGATAATAATTAATTGTACAAGCACGCTCGAAGTAGTTCCGGGCGCTTAAAACACCGGAATTTCCATTCCATTCATCTGAAGCTCTTGAGTTATTTAGATTGTTCATATATTATAGCCCTTTGCAGTTTAAGCTATCCGTGATAGAGAAACGGAAAGATGAGAAGTTTAATCTATATATTAATACGTGAAGCAAAAACTTTGTATCCCTTTTTACGAAAACTAGAGGTCCCACAGTAGTCGAAATTCGACTATAATTAATTGGAATTGTATGTTTGTACACTATTATGATTGTATTTTATACTTCTATAATCACAAATTTCGCTAAGACTAGACTATAACAAATATTAACAAAGACAAACAATATTTAATCTATTCTCAATTTGACAACAGACGTCAAGAACAAAAGTTTGACAATAAATAGTATGCATGTGTGTGTGCGTCAAAAACATGGTATGTAGTGTGTGTAATGTTTTCTTTATAGATTTAATGTATCTTTTATGCATTATTTAAAAAAATATTAGCATTGTGCACTTCTTCTCTGTATTCTCTATAAGTGTAAAAAATTTCATACTCCTCCGTCCGCACAATTTTCGTAAAAAGGGATACAAAGTTTTTGCTTCACGTATTAATATATAGATTAAGACGGCTGATGCATTCGTATCGAGCGATACGACTGTGTTGGCGTTCGAATCGTCCAAGCAGGTATCAAGTTTTTTTTAATTTCTGAAATAGGAACTTTACAAATGTTCCTCAGTCACGATGAAGGAATAACTTCGCGTAATAAAAAGTAAGCCTGTAACAATTCTAATTTACGTAAAAACTAGTGGTAGGACACCTTGTGTACTCGCATGGGTAGGTACCAAAACCATAATTCTACCGCGAAGCAGTAATGCGTTTGGGTTTGAAGAGTGGGACATCCTTTGAAGGGTGTAAAGCCGTTGTACTATAAAACTGAGGCCTAGAACTTATGTCTTAAGGTGGCGGCATTTACGTTGCTGATGAGCTCCGGTTACCACTTAACGCCAGATAGGCCGTGAACTTGTTCACCTACCTTTTTTTTTTTTTTTGTCTGGAGGAAATCGCCGGGCTTCCGCCCTTTTCTGGGGATATTGGGCGGGGTATGTCAGAGTCGAACTGACTAAAACCTCCTGTCGCTCAACAACCAACGTCCAAACCTCGCATGAGACAGAACTCATGACAAGGCAAAGGGGGGAAAGTGAAGCGTTTAGTGCTGAGCACATCTCACTCTCTCTCATCACCCTCCCCCCCTCGGGATGCCGGACTGGCGGTCGTCGGCGCCACGACCACCCGCCCTCTCGGTCGGCAGACTGTCCGAAGCCCGCCTAGATGGCGCCGGTTAGATTGGGTTACCCTACGGAATACCCCGCTGGGCAGAACCAGCGTGGGTCGAGGATAGCCGGCCTTCCATCACCCGGATGCTCTTGCGT
The DNA here is from genome assembly GCF_030267445.1 of Bombyx mandarina. Classification (NCBI taxonomy): domain Eukaryota; kingdom Metazoa; phylum Arthropoda; class Insecta; order Lepidoptera; family Bombycidae; genus Bombyx; species Bombyx mandarina. The sequence goes on from NC_143234.1 coordinate 18,991,432, forward strand.
AAAACGCGTGCAGAGCAGCTTGCACGTCGTCTTCTTAGGCCCCCTCGCCGGTCCCCAGACCTACCTAAATAGTATTTTTTCAATTAAAAAATATCCTTTTGGATAATACACAAAACCATAAATTACTTCAAAGCAATTTGTTTGACTTTGCGAATCAATACGTAAAATCGTCCAAATTTTTTTTTTCAATTAGGAACCCCTGTTTTCCGCATTCAAAAAGGAGGAGGTTCTGTTTTCGTTTTTTTTGTTCGTCCGCCAATTTCTCCGCCATTAGTAAACAGATTTTGTTTGTTTATTTGAAAGGGTATTTATTACCCTCGATGTTGACGCATTTTTAAGTTTAATTGATACATTTCACCCTAGATATCGTTTTTCGATTATAATATGTATTTAAAATTACAATTATTGAATTTCATTTTCGTAAAGTCGTACGACTTTCTGGACTAAGCAATGTTAAATTCAAACATCTGACTAATACATCTCTATATTATTATATAAAAATGAATTGCTGTTCGTTAGTCTCGCTAAAACTCGAGAACGGCTGGCCCGATTTGGCTAATTTTGGTCTTGAATTATTCGTGGAAGTGAAGTGAAGGATATTATCAATATAACCCTTCTACTCAGATCTGTTCATAAAATATTTATAACTACTTATACCATGCACCCCACGCTTTTTTACAATAAAATTCTTTTTTCTTACACTATTTTTAATTCAAATTTATTTTCAGTTTTTTAGTTGGATTTTCTATAAACGCGTATATTGTTAGTTTTTTTAAACTATTATTTGTTGTATTTCATAACCTCAGTTATGGTTGTGCTAATAAAACAAAATAGAGAATTTTAAAAACCCCAGCCTGATAAGATCACGCTATGCCCCGACCTCTGATTTGCTTAGGAGCGGCACGGTTACTAATTACTCAAATGGATTAAAACTGGGCGGGCCGTGTTTATGAAGCCGTGTTCACTATTCATATTTACAATGATTACGTATCATTGCGTATTATTGTTGAAAGGTTCTTCTTTGTTTTTAGTGGGAAAAACTCTTTACAAATTTTCCACCACGGCGGTGCGCTGGTTCAATATTTTTGAAGGAAGTTTTTGCGGAGGCGAGTATCGCTAAAGATGCACAAAAGAGGGGAAGGCCGAGGCTAGGCTATGAGCAGTAGACGTACCTGCCAACCCGTCGCTAGCTTCTTCCAGGCTGCAGAATTCGACGTCAGTTTTGTTTCGATAATTGTGTGCTTAGCGCGAGTTTTTTAACGTTCTCGATAACGTAAAAGTTAACTCTAATTTGTATGGAATGGGATAATTTGCCTACGTTTGCCGTTAGGGGCGCTGTTCCAACTGCATACAAAATTGGGTTAACTTTTACGCTATCGAAAACGTTAAAAAACTCTCACTAAGCACACTGGACTTGTGAAGGATCTCTCACGGTCCGCTCGGTTAGTGGTCTCTAAATGTCGCCTCCTTAAGACATGGGATCGAAGTGTCGACTGTAATCCATTGTTAATGAATTATTGGAATTTTTTTAAACTTGGGAATCGCTTGACTGTTTGTTAGACATGTATTACTTTAGAAAACTCGGTACTTGCGCGCTATCAAGTGAAGTAGCGTAGTCGCAAGCTTAAAACTACGTGTAGGTAATTTGTGATTTTATGTACTTATATTCTGCTCGTTTTTGTGTAGCCATTTGCATGTTTGCTTTTTGTAACTTAATTCTCCTATTAATGTCTGCGTTTTGATCTGAAATCTGTAATTCGATATTAACTCGGTGGGCTATAAGTGTTTCGTTCTATTATTAGTAATAAAATTTATATCTATTAAAGTATTCTTTAAAAATTTAATAAAGACATACCTACCACGGCTGAAAGGTGGGAAAATCGTAGTAATAACTCGAGTTGCATCATAATGTGATAAAAAAAAAAAAAAAATGACCTTTAATTATCCTACAAGTTTTAAGCAACAAAAGCGTAGTTCTAAAAAAAATGTTTATAACTTAAGTTCAGGTTTACGAATTCAAATACAACTATCGCCATCTATGGTTGAATAGACAAACAAATACTGTGCGAAAAACTATCTAGATGTCGTTACCGGTATGAACATTAAAATACAAGAAAATGCCTAAAATGAAATTGTTAACTAAATAAAATATTGCAAATATTATTGATTATATATAAGTTATATTTCTTTAATATTCAAGAGTCGTTCGATGTTCATATTTTGAACAATGCCTCATTAGTTGACCCTGGTTTTACGTCAGTGTGCGCCTGGCTTCTGGCGCGGATGGTCGTTGTTAAAGAGACTGTATTACATTATTCTAAAATATTATAAACATCAAGTATACTGATCGAGTACTGTAAGGTTTCAGTGAAGTAATATTATTATCATTACATTCTTAAAGTACACTAGCATTTTGTTTGTGGAAAAGGTATGTATGTAAGAGCTTAAAGTGTTTTGTTTTCTGTAAAAAAAAAACAAATTTGTAGAGAAATATTTACATTCTGAACAAGAAAATTTTATAGGGTCACAATGATTTTTTATTAGTATAAACATATTTTATTTTGGATTATATTTTTTTGTTATTCTTAAGTTGTTGCTGAGATTATTGTTATTAGATATTTTTAGTAATCCCGAATTTGTTTCAGAATTGTTAGAGTAAAAAAACATGTAAAATTTAAGAATTGTATTTTCAAATAACATTATTTTAGGACAAAACAGGAAACTACGCCATCTAGGGGGCAGTAAAAGAGTTTTCAACATGTATTCTCATCAGATTTATGTTTAAGCGCCCTCTATCCGAGGCTTTTAATTTTTTAGTTTCCCTAGTGATTCTGGGTGAAGTTTTTCACACAATTTCATAGGAACAAACAATATTTTCATTCGGTAGGCAGCGGCTTGGCTCTGCCCCTGGCATTGCTGAAGTCCATGGGCGACGGTAACCGCTCACCATCAGGTGAGCCGTATGCTCGTCTGCCTACCAGGGCAATAAAAAAAAAAAAACATTACTTTATTGAATCAAAACACGTTTTATTTTCAGGTTAACCAGTCAAAGCGCGAAGATGGTAAATTATATTCAATTTTTATTTACTTTTTTATTTAAAGTTACCCGGGTACTGAAAAATAATTTAACTTGACTTTTTGTTTTCAGTATGGGTTCGTTAATTACGCTCTTGAGCTGCTCGTGATAAAAACATTTGACGAAGAAACATGGGAGACTATAAAGTGAGATAATCCTTCTCTAACTTAAAATGACCATAACTTGCTTTCGTATACTGAAGAATCCTTTAGCACAGTTGTGATTTGAAGCACAATAAAGCGGAAATGAGTCTCAAATAGCGTCACTTCTATATCTACAGAATTTATAGTCACTAAACGGCATCGCAAAAACATTCTGCCAATAATTAAATAAAATTTCCTAACCACTGCATACTACTGTACCAGTCGTAGCAAACTATAGTATTGGCTATTGTGAAGTTTTCCTAATCGTATTCTTCTTTATAGGAAGAAAGCCGACGTAGCGATGGAGGGTAGTTTCCTTGTGCGGCAGATTTATGAAGATGAAATCACGTATAATTTGATCACCGCCGCTGTGGAGGTTCTGCGTAAGTATTTATTATTCCTATTATTATTTTTATATTATCATCGAAAATTTAGTTTGTTAAAGACAAATACAAACGTTTTAAGATTGTTTTTAGATAGATAAATAGCGATCAAGGTATATATTTTTGTGTTATTAAATAGGTACACATTTTTTCAGTCCATTTACTGGGAAAAGGTCTTATCTTTTACCAAGAATGTTTATCTCACTGCATTATAAAGACTATTTGTCTAGAGTCCGATTGCTACACTTTTTGGCAGATTTTTATTTTTTATTTTTATTGCTTAGATGGGTGGACGAGCTCACAGCCCACCTGGTGTTAAGTGGTTACTGGAGCCTATCGGACATCTACGACGTAAACGCGCCACCCACCTTGAGATATAAGTTCTAAGGTCTCAGTATAGTTACAACGGCTGCCCCACCCTTCAAACCGAAACGCATTAGGTACTGCTTCATAGAAATAGGCAGGATGGTGGTACCTACCCGCGTGGACTTACAAGACGTCCAATCATTAGTAAAAAATCCGAGCAGCGAAATGTAGTTTATTTCAGTCTGTTAATTTAGTGTTCTATCAGACTTACGTTCAGGTAAACGTGTAAGAATGAGAATGATAATAATGGAATTTAGCATCTGTGGAAGTACACAACTTTGAGAAAATGAAAATATTTCGTTGGACGTTCGGGTTCTTCCAAAGAATCTACTAAAATCTCATTTAAGCCCCACAGTTTTATAAGTAATTTCGTTTGATTTAACATTTCATTCCATGTCCAGCTTGAATTAGCTTTTCATTTATTTTCGCTCTGCTTGGTTTTATACAGCAAAGCTTATCATAATTGAAGATAAACTTATAATTGAAGATTTTATAAATTGGACGCTGGTATTATTGATATCGCCAATAACCAGTTGCCATGCGTTTAAAGAGAAGTACAAAAAAAACAACGGAGCTGCCATAACTACTGTGGGTTCACTTCGAAGCTGGATTCACTGTTTTTTGTTTAAGTTTCAATCGGGCTGTTGTGAATAATGCTCATTGAATTTTTTTATTTTTTTATTAGAAATCCCAGCCGACGCGATTTTAGAGCTGTTCGGGAAGACATTCTTTGAGTTCTGCCAAGATTCGGGATACGATAAGATACTTCAAGTACTCGGAGCGACGCCACGGGACTTCTTACAAGTAACTATTGCCCTAGCTAGTATTTTTTTTCCTTTTTTTTTTAACCTATGCTGATAGCCTTGAGAGGCTATTTCAACTTCGCCCTAACATGTAGGTGAGCTCACGGGGCTAAAACCGGAGTGTTACTAACACTGGCCCTAGCAAGAGCAGTGCTTCGCAGAATCTACGACTACATTACCATTCATAAACATTTTCTATTTTATGTAATTTAATTTTTTTATACATTTATCTAATAGTAAGATTACAATTTCTTGCCAATTCTTCTGAGTGATAAAACTTCAATCCGGTCATAAGCCCATTACAATTGAAAAACTCTTATTTTAAACTCTTATTTTAATGATGAATTTATGGAAAACCCTACATACATTTTTTTTAAGGTACGTACGGGGCTTTATTCCCATCAATAATTACGCAATAATTTTATTTCCTATTTGATTTTTATTACACGATGTGTTATTTATTACACGATGTTTATTACACACTCCATCATTCAATTAATTTGTAAATTTGTGTCAACTACCTACATATTTCATTAAAAAATTTTATAGATGCCCTCGGGGGATTTGAACACTGGTACAGTCGTATCACTCCTTACGAGTGCACCAAGCATCTTATCCTTTAGGCCATGATGACTTTGTTAAGCTATACTTGACTTACCTAATATTTTTCTAACAGAACCTAGATGGGCTACATGATCACTTAGGCACGTTGTATCCTGGCATGCGGTCGCCTTCCTTCCGATGCACCGAGAGACCTGAAGACGGGGCTTTGATTCTACATTACTATTCAGATAGGCCAGGGCTAGAACACATCGTCATCGGAATAGTAAAAGTAAATGTTTTTAATAGCATTTTGGATTTTATTCTACGTTCACATACCTTCTCTATTATATTTTTATATACCTACTTCATTAAATTTTACTCTTTTAAATGGTCTTAATTGAAGATTTGAAACAAATATACGAGAAAGTTACTTTGAATTACTAGCAGCAAAAACAACTATGAAATAGTCGTCAAAAATATACTGAAGATGAGGTAAAAATAATTTCGTCCTCCAAAAAAATAAAAACACTTAAAACAACACTTTGTTTTTTATTTACCTTTTTAAATATGAATATTAATAGAAACAATACGAATCACGTGTGTATAAATTACTGTTTCAGACCGTAGCAAGCAAGCTTCATAACACGGAAGTCAAAGTGGAAATCCTGAAGACTAAGCAGGAATGTGACCACGTCCAGTTTTTGATCACCGAAACTTCTACGACCGGTCGAGTTTCTGCTCCGGAAATTGCCGAGATTGAAACTTTGTCTCTTGGTTAGTCACATATTGTTTTCAACCTTCAACTATTCCAACAAAAGCAGATAGTTTACATACCTACAAGACAACTACAAGCTAAATCCGGTTTAGGGCGACTTGATTCAAATATTGCAAAATATGCAACAAAATTTGCTGGTATAAATAAGTGGGAGAGTTTTATATATAAAAACTTTCTGGTGGTAGGACCTCTTGTGAGTCCGCGCGGGTAGGTACCACCACCTTGCCTATTTCTGCCGTGAAGCAGTAATGCGTTGCGGTTTGAGGGGTGGGGCAGCCGTCGTAACTATACTTGAGACCTTAGAACTTATATCTCAAGGTGAGCGGCGCATTTTATGCTGTAGATGTCTATGGGCTCCAGTAACCACTTAACACCAGATGGGCTGCGATCTAAGAAATAAAAAAAAACCTATCCCTGAAGAACATATACAATATATCACTCGTTGCAATGTAAACTAATAAGCTCAGAAAACATACAAAAAAAATATATTACTTAAAATACATAGAAGCCTTAACCGTTATGAAGTAGATGTAGCCACATGTGGACAGCATTGTACAAATTATGAAATATGTTTCAATTAAGAAGATTAAAAATTCAAGAGGCTTTTGTTTGGTTTTTGCTTAAGATATAAGGCTCAATCTTCGCTTTTAGCTTTTGAATAGCATTTATTCAACTTCGTTTCAACTCTACTCTACTCAATTACCCCAGACATAGGTAACATAGCGTCGTTGTCAAACCAAAATCTGCTATGTGCACTTTTTGAAATTTTTACTTTTTGACCTTTTCGTATAGTTCACAGCCCTATCTACCGTATAAAAAAACCGTTATGTGTCTATAGCTTTAATATTTATCTATAGCTTTCATTTGATATAGTTCTTAAAAATTCACCTTCATATAAAATTTTATACGAAAATGTTTTTACTCGTTAATTCAAAATAGAGTTTTTTCACATAGCAGGTTTTGGTTTGACAGCGACGATAAGCTTCTCGAGGTTGTAAGAGCCTGTAAATATTGGCACTGGATAGCAAAAGTGTGTTTGCAATTTTATTTGATTATCCTTTAAAATAAAATGAATCATTTTTCTGCATAAGTAACCAAACTCATACTGCATCATTCTGTCTTTACCATGTACCTGTTTATATATTTCTTGTCGTTTGCTTCCAGCTTTCAAATTAAGTTATATCTGAAAATGTGCCTTGAATCGTATAGAAAAACATATTAAAACTGTCAACGATATTTTGCTATTATTCCAGAGCCAAAAGTCAGTCCTGCGACATTCTGCCGTGTTTTCCCATTCCATTTGATGTTTGATCGTGAACTGAACATCATTCAAGCTGGAAGGACCGTTTCTCGTCTCCTACCGAGGATCACCAGACCTGGATGCAAGATTACCGATGTCTTGGATACGGTAAGCGGAACCTAATAAAGAATAGATATAATATTCACGGACCGTATGGAGTGTTTGCTTGTGGGCCGTAAAAGCAATAAAAACATTTAAATCGTTCCTTATTGCAGGTGAGGCCGCATTTGGAAATGACATTCGCTAATGTTCTGGCCCATATCAATACCGTGTACGTGCTGAAGACGAAGCCAGAGGAGATGAGAGCCACCGATCCTCAGGAAGAGATTGCGTCTCTTCGCTTGAAGGTTTTTTTTATGATAAATTAGAAAACAGATCCACTCCGCTACGTGACTGTCCCATTGATGGTTCACTGTCCACTTGATCGTTCTGGTTAAAGGAGCTCACTGATCGCCTTCTCTCAAATTATTACTGAATCACCAGTCATGAGTTCGAACTCTCAGCTACTAAACTACTAACAAAATGCAAGAAATACACAGATCTGTTGCAATAATTTGCTTATCGCCTGTCACAAGTTAACAGCAATCCCAATATAACCTTTCGTGACATGTACCGACTGAGTTTTTCGCTGGATTTTCACAGCGGGTCGCGATTCCGATACGGTAGTAGATTCATTCGCGAAGCAGTTGCTCTTGAGCTGTTAGGTCTCCTTCTGAGGCGCTCAGGCAGCTCCTAGTAAATCCCACCCCTCCTGACGGAGCCTTTGCTCGCCCACCTGTCCTGGTAAAACTGGAAAGGCCTCCGAGCCACCAGTAATCCTTCAATCATAAAAAAAACATACACTGTCGTTCTGTCTCTTTCTAGTATGTAGCGTTAAATGTTCAACGCAACCTTGTTAGAAGTCACTTTAGAAGTTTCACTTCGAAAGGCTGTATAACTTTGTTTTAGGGTCAAATGCTCTACATTCCTGAAACGGATGTGGTAGTATTTCAATGCTACCCGAGCGTTACCAACTTGGATGATCTCACGCGGTAAGCAAATCTGTAGTATTACCAGTAAAAATCTTCTTCAGTTGTATTGCGTTTTCAGACTTTCTATGTATTACGTTATTAGAATTATAGACCACGTTTTTTAACGTTCATATTAGTTTGACCTATAAGTATATACATATATTTATCGAATTATTTTAACATCATTTTTACCAACTTCAAGACGTACAAAACTTTATAATTTCGACATGAAATATCGATAATCATACAATTTAGTCTAATAAATCTCGACTTGGAAAACCAGTATAAAAATGACAATTTTAATTTTAATATTAGTTATTATTATAGGGTATATTTTTAGTTTTTAAACATTTTGTACGATTCGAAGTATATATAAGTATATAAGTAGGTATTCGAAGTATATATAACACAAAGGTCCACAAGTATCTAGTATCATCTATATATCTTTTTCTTCTTCTTCTATCTTCTATATATATAAAAATGAATTGCTGTTCGTTAGTCTCGCTAAAACTCGAGAACGGCTTTACTGATTTGGTTAATTATGGTCTTGAATTATTTGTGGAAGTCCAGGGTAGGTTTAAAAGGTAGATAAATATGAAAATGCTCGGAATTAAATAAAAATAACAATTTTGTTTTTCCTTTGATGTGTCCCCCGTCGGACGGATTCCTTTTGTTTGTTTTAAGTTTATTTTATACAAAAGTTTAGGTCTTTTATTTCTCGATTTAGGCACTACGAAGTCTGCCGGGTCAGCTAGTTTACATACATTTATTTATTTGTATGATTCGAAGCATGTTCATATATACAGTACAAATGTCTATGACTATCTAGTATCAATTCCCAGAAAATTCTAGACTAGTTAGTAGACTTAGAAATGACAATGCTCAGTGTTCAATGCTATTTAAGTATTTTAACAAACGCTCCATTTGCGTTAGTCGTGGACTCTGCATTTCGGACATTCCACTTCATGACGCGACCCGAGATCTCGTACTCATGTCGGAACAGTTCGAAGCTGACTACAAACTAACGCAGAACTTGGAAGTGCTGACCGACAAACTCCAGCAGACCTTCAGGGAACTGGACTCGGAGAAGCAGAAAACGGATAGGTATTTATGAATTTAAACATAATTATTGCAATATTCTCGTTCTCTCGTTCTAACCCTAATAGTCTTTTTCATGGGCACTATCAATACCGTCTAGCTAAAATGAAAATCTGAAATTGAATTCGCAGGCCTGTTCATATTTTTTTGTTGCTTAGGTGAATAAATGAATTGCGGTTTACCTGGTGTTAAATGGTTAGTGGAGCCTATATATATAAACAACCTAGATGCCGCCAGCCACCTTGAGATACGAGTTGTAATTCTCAGTTTTTACAGTACAACGACTGCCCCATTCTTCATACCAAAATGCGTTTTTTTTATTGCTTAGATGGGTGGACGAGCTCACAGCCCACCTGGTGTTAAGTGGTTACTGGAGCCCATAGACATCTACAACGTAAATGCGCCACCCACCTTGAGATATAAGTTCTAAGGTCTCGGTATAGTTACAACGGCTGCCCTATCCTTCAAACCGAAACGCATTACTGCTTCACGGCAGAAATAGGCAAGGTGGTGGTACCTACCCGCGCGGACTCACAAGAGGTCCTACCACCAGTAATTACGCAAATTATAATTTTGCGGATTTGATTTTTATTACACGATGTTATTCCTTCACCGTGGAAGACAATCGTGAACGTTTGTCAAGTACGTATTTCATTAGAAAAATTGGTACCCGCCTGCGGGATTCGAACACCGGTGCCTCGCTCAACACGAAGGCACCGGGCGTCTTATCTTTTAGGCCACGACGCCTTCAAACTTCAGACACGTTACTGCTTCACGGTAGAAATAAGCAGAGTGGTTATTTTTACAGTGAAGTGGTACCTGCCCGTGCGAGTCCATAAGACCCCCTACCACCAGAAAACAAGATATAGAAAAAAATCAATATCTCTAAATAAATGTATTGTGAGTCTCCGGTCATCGTTCTCGTCGAACCCGTCGCTTGCTACGAAAGGCTCGATGAGTAAATTAACCCTCAGACACAGCCCACTGAGTTTCTCGCCGGATCTTCTCAGTAGGTCGCGTTTCCGATCCGGTGGTAGATTCTGCGAAGCACGGTTCTTGCTAGAGTTCGTGTTAGCAACGTCGTCAGGTTTGAGCCACGTGAGCTCACCCACTAGTTAAGGTTCCGCTGATATAGCCTCTCAAGGCTATCAGCTTAGGCAGGAATAAAAAAAAAATACGAGTCGCGCTATGTTTCTGTTTTAGACTTCTGTACTCAGTTTTGCCGATAAGCGTAGCGACAGAGTTGCGTCATCAACGTCCAGTCCCGGCACGTCGCTATGATCCGGTCACTCTCCTCTTCAGCGGAGTCGTGGGCTTTGCCAACTATTGTGCTAGGAACTCTGACCATAAGGGAGCTATGAAGATTGTGAGGATGCTGAATGACCTGTACACAGCCTTCGATGTTCTCACGGATCCGAAGAGAAATCCCAACGTTTACAAGGTACAGTGCTGTTTTTGGAGTAAAGCAAGTGAAAACGGCATGATCTCTAAGCATTTAGTCAACGAAAATAAGGTATATCAGTTAACTGGATAGGTCGTAATAATAGGTTATTAAGCTCATTTATCCACAACTTACTAAGAAGGAACAGCATAATGGAAGTTCAAATGTTTGGATAAATAATCTGCATACCAATTTTGCAGTTTATGAAAAAGAATACAAGATTTGTATAAAATATTATTATCAGTTTGGTTATTTTCACTTTAATTAATGCACCTTTTTTTTTACCACGTGATTCTCTACACCAACCTTGGTTGACTGGTAGAGAATGCCTCAGGCATTAAGTCCACATTGTACTTGTGTGCATTAAGTTAAATAAATAAATAAATGTAATAGTTCCGAGTTTTTTTTATGTAAAGGCTTTTATTCCAATTTGTAAATCATTTTTAAAATGCATAGGTGGAGACAGTAGGAGACAAGTACATGGCGGTGTCTGGTCTGCCGGAGTACGAAGTGGCCCACGCGAAACACATTTCTCTTCTGGCTCTGGACATGATGGATCTGTCCCAAACCGTGACCGTTGATGGAGAGCCTGTGGTATGTTCGAGGACTTCGGGTGTTTTTTTTTAATACGCTTTTTTTTATTAGCTTCAGGTGTATGTAATGGAATCTTTGAACATGAATTTGTCCCCCTTCTAAACGTCAGATTAACTCGAAATTTGGTATACTTATTAAGGAGCGATGACAATTCAATATTTATAAAAAAAAGATATTGAAAAAATAGAAATTCAATAAAAAAATGAAAAATAAATAATAATCTAAAAAACTAAAAAAAACGCTTTTATAGAAAATCCAATTAAAAAATAGAAAATAAATTTTAATTAAAACTAGTGTAAGAAAAAAATATTTTATTGTAAAAAAGCGGAGGGTGCTTTTCAGGATATTATCAAAATAACCCTTCTACTCATATCTGTTCATAAAATATTTATAACTACTGATACCATGCACCCCAGGTTGGATTTATTTTAATTTAATTAAATAATAGATGTAGCATTTTCATCGATTTCTGCAAGTCGTCTTATATAACTAAAATTACTTTTATGATTTAATCTCGCCTTAATTTTGTTAATTTTATTATTCATTATTTAGTATTTAATAAAAAATATATAATTAATTAAAGACATTAAAATCAATTCGACGGGGTAGCCGTTGTCGAAAAATAGTACTTCAGTCTTAAATATTACGTCTCAGTGTTGTTTTATCTTCCAGGGTATCACTATAGGCATTCACTCCGGGGAGGTCGTGACAGGTGTGATCGGTCATCGCATGCCTCGCTATTGCCTCTTCGGCAACACTGTGAACCTGACCAGCCGCTGCGAAACCACCGGCGTTCCCGGGACCATTAATGTCAGCGAGGATACTTACAAGTAAAGGATTTTTTTGTTGTCCCTTTACTCGGGTCTACCTTTTTTTTATTGCTTAAATGGGTGGACGATCTCACAGCCCACCTGGTGTTAAGTGGTTACTGGAGCCCATAAACATCTACAACGTAAATGCGCCACTAACCTTGAGATATAAGTTCTAAGGTCTCAGTGTAGTTACAACGGCTGCCCCACCCTTCAAACCGAAACGCAATACTGCTTCACGGCAGAAATAGCCAGGTGGTGGTACCTACCCATGCAGACTCACAAGAGGTTCTACCACCACCTACCTGGTTTTGAGTTCGGTAAGATTTCAGTTAAGCGCTTAGTTTTCTAAGAATTAACGTGAACTATGCAGAATTGACCCTTATGGAGAGCATTAGGGAAGTCTGCACCCAGCAATAACAGTACTAGCCTTTCGATTGATGATGAGCGATTGTTTTTAGATTTTCGATATCACTCTCGTCTGCTTAAGATGTGTTTAAAAAAAAAGAATTTCAATTATTTTTGATGTTTATTCTGTTTTTAGTTCAAACAGGCAGTTCAATTACTCTATCATAATATTATTAGCATTGTGTTGATTTTAACCATCTTTGCTTTAAAATAAAAAGCAGTGGAGGGTTCATCAATCACCAATGCAGCTACACGCATTAAAAATTTAATCATCCAATAAATCTAAATACTTCTTCAACGAATCCGGGACGGGTAACTTTTCTATACCGAACGGCAATTCGAAATTGCGCCACAATGTCTCTCTCACTTTGCATCTGCAAATGTGCTTCAATTCAACCGGTTTTAAACCACACCTCGTGGTCGGAATCAAATGGTCCTCTAAAATTTCTCCATACTTTTCGAGTGCCAGTTTCCTTTGAAAATTATACCCTTCAGGTAACTCAAGGTATTCAGAAGCGTTTTCATCAATCGTGAATGTTATCCTCTCAGTAGCTCTCAGAGCTATTTTCAAACATGAAATCAATTCGTATGGATATTTTCTGTTATATTCCAATAGCTTATCTAATATAGATTCTATTGGATTTGTTGATACTTTATCTGCGGTTATCTTAGCGCCGAACCTTAGTAGTATCAGGAGTATTTCCGACGCTCCCATTTGAATGACGACTCTGACTGGAGAAGCTCTTCCGCAGCTTTCTAAAGGAACGTCTATGAAGCGATACTTTTCATTATCTTCTATGTATTCCAAACAGGCGTTCGTTGCATGATCTAAGAAGAAAACTAAAGCGTGAATGTTTTCTTCCCTGTTCGAGAAATCCGATTTCCATCCAGCCAAAAAATACGGTGCTGAGGTGCCAAAAATGGCTCCTGGAATGAACAAATATCAAAATAACTATTTACGATAAGTAATAACGATTTTGACGACAAAATTACGACGAATTTACAAAAACCAAAGTGCCTAAGTATAAGTGCCTAAACATGGTTTGTGTAATTTTTTATGTAAATATGTACATAACTGGTGGTAGGACATCTTGTTTACTGGTGGTGGTGGACCTCTTGTGAGTCCGCTTGGGTAGGTACCACCGCCCTGCCTATTTCTGCCGTGAAGCAGCAATGCGTTTCAATTTGAAGGGTGGGACAGCCGTTGTAACTATACTGAGATCTTAGAACTTATATCTCAAGATGGGTGGCGCATTTACATTGTAGACGACTATGGGCTCCAAAAAAAATTATTTATTTAAGACTAAAGAAAACCTACCTAAAAATATCCTCTCGAATGTACGTTCACATGCGTACAATTCGTCCAATAGAGCAGCTACAGTCCCATTGTCTTTCAGGCCCCAATCAAAGGCCAATTTTATAGCTATATACAGAAGATTGTGATATTTTCCCATAAGACATACATCACCGTTGTCAGATTTCCGATCGTTGTGGTACTTTATTGCTGACAGAACAAACTTTTTGCATGTTACATCGTCTGACTTATTCTGTCCTGAAAATTTTGCAAAACAATAAAACGGAGCTTAAAGTTTTTATTATTTGAATGCAACTTAGATCTTAATAGTTTTAATTATGTGCAATGATACTAAACGACTTCAAACTATTTTTTCTGGTAATGTGAATGCTACTTTACTGGAAGGGTATCTTGTGAGCCGAAAGGATAGGTAGCCTCACGATATTATAATATGTATTTCAGTCATGAAGCAGGGCAGCCGTTGTATTGTAAAAATTGAGACTTAAGATGGGTGGCGGCATTACGTTGTTGATATCTATGGGCTTCGGGGAACAATTAACGCCAGTTCGGCCGTGAGCTCGTCCACCCATCTTAGCAAAAAAATATATTTTGCCAGACACATAATAAAATGAGATTGAACATAACAATTACCCCGAAGCCCAAATGCTAAATTTCTTAGTAACGATACTCAATCGCGGTTATGGGAACCCATACTACCTGGGTCTTATTGGTAAAAATAAAATCAATAAGCAAACTACCCAAGAAATGAATATAAAAGGTAATACATTAAATTAGAGTGAAGATCGTTATGATAAGTATTTTATCCTTAATTATTATTATACTTAAGATCAATATTTTGTACTTAAAAACGACTTGATCCGCTGACACTATTTATGTATACAAATTCAATCAAAAAATACAAATCCCTTGTTAGTGATTTCTATTTAATAGAAAAACATGAAAGGCTTATCTGAGAAGTCTCTGTTGTTTAGAAAAAAAATATAAGTACAACCTTTAGCACAGCCGTCGATAACAGTATTGAAATATTCAACAAGTTCCTTCCTTTTGACTCTACTGATCAAAGCATCACGATCTAAATTTTCGAAAACCTCTTCAAAATACAATTCCATGAATGCGTCCATTTGCAGCAGATTTATAATTTTCGTTGTCCATTTAAAAAAAACATACTTTCGTGAAACATTAAATTTTAATGATCCCAAACTTTAGATGAGTAACTTCATTATGAATTTGAAACTTTCACGAATGTCTGCCAGGTATTTTCTCTTTTTGTATACGTAACTAAAACATTAAATAATGAGGTCCTATCCAATTTTTTACTAACGAATTGAAAACCTTTTTGCAAATATTAATATACGAATGATACGTTCTATGCAAAACCTCAAGGGTGAATGATGGAAATACATCAAAACAACTCGGTCTTTTCATTTGGAATCCATTGAAGTGTCCGATAATCTACTTATGTCTGTTGTAGACTAAAGAAACCATACATACGTCCACATTTATGTTTCCAAAGCCATTGTATTCGATTTTTTTTGTGAAATAACGAACTAGTTGCTTGGTATTTAAGAAACAAACAGATAATACTTTATGGCTTTTTGATTATTAATTGAAGGAGACTGCTGGACATATCAAGGTTTGCCATAATTACCTTCACCAAATCGGTGGTCCATCTTGTGGGAAGCCTATCAATGCTGCACGTTTTTTTTTTTGTTGCCCTTGTAGGCAGACGAGCATACGGCCCACCTGATGGTAAGTGGTTACCGTCGCCCATGGACTTCAGCAATGCCAGGGGCAGAGCCAAGCCGCTGCCTACCGATTGCAATGCCAGTCGCTTATCAATTAATATCGCGTATCCCAACAATTCAATTTAGCAAATTCTTAATATACATAATAATATCTCGTTCGTTTTAAAGATGATCTTTAAGTTTGATTTGCCAATGCCAATTTCCAAAGTCGTTAATTTTTAGAAAAATAGTCATTAATTGTTATAAAAATTAGAAATTTAGTTTTAGACGAAGTCTAAAAGTGGCACCTCTGACAGAGAAGCTGAAAAGTGCGCGCTTGGGATGGTATGGACGTGTGATGAGACGAAATGAAAATGAGGTTGGTAAGAGAGTGTTGACTATGAATGTGGAAGGATATAAATAAAGGAAGATGTAGACCTAAGAAGAAATGGATGGATTGCGTGAAAGATGATATGTGTAAGAGGAGAGTGAGCGAAGAAATGGTATATGATATAGGAGTATGGAAGGAGAAAAACTGTTGCGCCGACCCCAGCCAACTCGCCGAAGGGCAGGAGCAAGAAGAAGAAGAAGAATTGTTATAAAAATATTTTTGCGTGAAGATGTAATTAATTTAGTGGACCCGCCGCATAAAAATAGTATAAATGTCTAAAGGTGTAATTTCGCGCCAACATCATCTTCGCCTTTTCGGAGAACCAATTATGCTATGTATCATTTTGTTGTTTGGCCCTATGAGGCTTTAACGAATTATTAAACAATATCGACATATTTTATAGTAACAAAGCCTTTATTAAGGCTTTTTTTTTGGGGGAATCAACTTAAACCTTCAGACATTGCAAACTTGCAAACGCCTGCTTGATGATTGGTCACCGTCGCTCAGGGTCATCAGCAAAAAGCACAGCGGCTTGTCCACTTCAAGCCTTATCGTTTCTGTACATCGCGATTTTAATTGCAGATACCTCTTCCATCCGAACGATTTCCTCGAAGGCTGTTCAGTGCTTAAAGACTTCAATTACTCTTTCAGCTATCTCATGCGCGATGACAACCACGATGACCAGTTCGAGCTGACGTACCGCGGTCACGTGACCATGAAGGGGAAAGCCGAACCGATGCAAACCTGGTTCCTGACACGGAAGACGATTAATTAAATAATTTATTACAAAATTCTCACATTAAATAATATGTTTTAAAGTTCTCGTAGATCACATACAATCATTTTGTGTTCGGCTGAGAATAATGGGAAGTGTTTGTTTTTAGAAAGTGATCACGAATCGTCGATATAAAATAAGTACTAGTTTAAAAAAACTAAAAAAAATCCCGTTTTTTTTTGTTTTTTTTAACTTTTTTTTTTAATTGAATTTAATTTTTTTCTTTTTTTTTTAAATATTGATTTGTCATCAGTCCTTAATAAGTATACCAAATTTCGAGTTAATCAGACGTTTTGAAGGGGGTCAAAATCATGTTCAAAGATTCCGTTACATACTAACATAATAATATAACAAAAGCGTATTAATAAGAACGAGTTACGGCTTAATTTCTACGGCTTAATAGCGAGAGCATTCTAAAAAGGTAACATGGTAAATAACTGATACACAAGATACAGATCATAACACCTTCAGAATACTTGCAGGAAAAAAAAACTTTATCTATGGTAATCGAGAAAACTGCTTTTCAAAAGTCAGATTAAGAAACAGTAAAAGCGAGAAATCAAAGCATTATTATTATTATCATAACATTTTTCATGGATGTTCGTGAAAAAGTATATAAACACGTGCTTAGAAGTAGTTTTAAGGTTCATTGTCTATCGAAAAATATCATACATTCAGTTTTAGAACAAGAGTAATATTATGTCTTAGACAAAAATAATTTAGTAGATGTCGGTGTGATCAGCGTTCACATAAAATTATATTTTAATGCGTTAAAAAATTTGCTGATATTCGTAATCGTTAAATCAACAGTTTTAATATCCACACCTTTAGAATTGTAATCGAAGTAAGATGCTTTGTACGATTGTGTCTACGATGTGTTATTTGCTTTCGCCAAAAATTCTCAGCTTCCATTAAATTATCTTTTGTATTTACTGTTGAATTTTAAAGCTGTTTGTTTATGTGTGATTTAACTCTAGTCAATTTCAATAAATTTTATCTAGACTGGAATAAAGGCATTCATAAAAATGCTCCGAAAAGAATCTGCCTACTTTTAAGATCAGTGTGCTTAGTGCGAGTTTTATAGGCCTTTCCAGTTTCACCAGGATAGCTGGGCGATCAAAGCCTCTACCAGGAGGGGTGGGATTTGCTAACAGCCCAAGCGCCACCGAAGGAGACCTAACTCGAGAGCAGCTGCTTCGCGAATGAATCTATTACCGAATCGGAATCGCGATCCGCTGAGAAGATCTAAGGAGAAACTCAGCGGGCTGATGCATGGGTTAGATTGCACGTCGAACTCTTTGTCGAGTTCGACGAGTACGGTTACCGGGGTTCCTGAGCCTTCTCCTAGTGTTAAAGCTAAAGGCGTCTAATGTAAGAATTATTGGATCTGATCGATGCATAAGGACGTATCCTTGAATAAATTGTGTTGTAGAGATTTTTTAAATAGCGACATCTATCGTTGTTTTGTAGTAATAAATATTGGTAGAAAATGAAGCTGCTACTTACTGTACTGCTCATTGAAATTCGTATCATATTAACACAATTGTATCTTCTAGTCCTAGTATTAAAATATATAACTACAACAAATCGGTCTTTCATTTCAGTAAACAAAAAAATCGCAGCAAAGACAAAAACGTGAGAGAAAAGACATTAAATCGACAACAATAATTTCTTAGAAAATATTGCTGTCTAAGAAATCGATTCAAAACTTTCAAATATCAACGAACTATCATTAAATCCCAATGTAGAAGTAAAAATGTGTCTGGAAAGAAGCGATAACAGTTTGTATGTACACTTATCAACCAGCCTTCTTGAAGAGCGGTGCCTCCGTCCTAAGAACTGTCATTCGTTTTCGTTTGCTAACGTCAAGAGAAGATTTTTAAATTGTTTTAGGACAACAAACGTAATTGGTGCACTTAATATTTCTCTTAGCTCGATCACCCTGTAGTCGTCGTGGCCTAACGAATAAGGCGTCCGGTGCATTCGCGTTGAGCGATGCACCGGTGTTCGAATCTCAGGCGGGTACCAATTTTTCTAATGAAATGCGTACTCAACAAATGTTCACGATTGACCACCACGATGAAGGAATAACATCGTGTAATAAAAATGAAACCCGCAAAATTATAATTTGCGTAATTACTGGTGGTACCTCTTGTAAGTGCGCGCGGGTGGGTACCACCACCCTGCCTATTTCTGCCGTGAAGCAGTAATGCGTTTCGGTTTGAAGGGTGGGGCAGCCGTTGTAACTATACTTGAGACCTTAGAACTTATATCTCAAGGTAGGTGGCGCATTTACGTTGTGGATGTCTATGGGCTCCAGTAACCACTTAACCCCAGGTGGGCTGTGAGCTCGTCCACCCATCTAAGCAATAAAAAAATAAAAAATAAAAAAAAACTACAAAAGGTATCAACATCTCAACTATTTTTGTGGCGAAGCAGATATGCGTTCCGATTTGAAAGGCTTTTTTTCATTACCTTTAGGGGCAGGTGAGCATAAGGCGTCACTCATGGACATTAGCAATGTCAGGGGCACAGTCAAGACTCGTTAAGACTCGACAAGATTAAAGAGTCAAGACTTTGCCTGCCGCTAAGTACTCTCCAGATACATATACAATATAATTAGAAATTCGACCTCACGCCTCAATGTGGTGCGTTTATATAATATCCACGGACTCTATTAACAACTGAACAACGGGTAAATCGTGAGATCATTCATACACTTGTGTAATAAATAGGAAAAAGCACTCTCTCTTCCGGTTCATAGCTCATTATGAAAGTGAACACAATGCATATTAATTAAATCCTTAAACTATTTCATTATAATTATTGATTTCAACTTCTATATTACTAATAAAACAAATACTTTTATAATAGTATGAAATTTTGAAATTGAAATATAAAAAACTAATTAGCTAGATAGCTTTAAATTTCCTGATAGCTCAATAAACAAGCCCTTTTCATCTCATGACGTTGTGGAATGCGTAAAGACAAAGGGAAAGATCTTCCGGGTTATATTGCTCGGTAGACCGACGGTCCGTATGTTTTTTGTCTCATCCTTATGCTGATAGCCTTGAGAAGCTATATCAACGTTACCCTAGCGTGTAGGTGAGCTCTCGGGGATCAAACCGGGGGTGTTGCTAACACTGGCCCTAGCAAGAGCTTCGCAAAATCTACCGCCGGATCGGAAACGCGACCCACTGAGAAGATCCGGCGAGAAACTCAGCGGGCTGTGTCTATAGGTTAATTTACTTAACTTTATATTAATACGTGAAGCAAAAACTTTGTATCCCTTTTTACGAAAATTACGCGGACGGAGGAGTATGAAATTTTCCTCACTAATAGAGAATTTAGAGAAGAAGTGTACAATGCTAATATTTTTTTAAAATAATGCATAAAAGATACACTAAATCAATAAAAAAAACATTACACACACTACATACCATGTATTTGACGCACACACGCATATTTTGTTCCTGACGTCTGTGGTTAAATTGAGAATAAATTAAATATTGTTTGTCTTTGTTAATATTTTTTATAGTGTAGTCTTGGCGAAATTTGTGACTATAGAAGTATAAAACACAATCATAACAGTGTACAAGCTTACAATTCCAATTCATTATAGTCGAATTTCGACTACTGCGGGACCTCTAGTTTACTTAACTTTACGAGTGCATGGCGCAGAACCCAAACTGCTCATCGGTTAATAATTATTTTCGGTAATGAAGTCCAAGAGGCGTTTCCGAAGTAGTCGGCCCTATCCGTGTGTTATTGTCGGAACTTGTATACCTAAAACTATATTATATACAAGCTTATCTTGAAAATGTCGTAAGCGTGATTCAGGCATCTGTCAAATATCTCGTGTTCTGTGATGGTTACCGCCATAACGTCATCGCCATTGAAGTAGGCTGTTTGGTATAAATCGCCCAACCGTTGTTCACAATAAAAAATGTCAATTAACACGCGATATTTTTTTTTTTTATTGCTCTTGTAGGCAGACGAGCATACGGCCTACCTGATGGTGAGTGGTTACCGTCGCTCATGGACTTCAGCAATGCCAGGGGCAGGGCCAAGCCGCTGCCTACAAACAAAACTGTTAAACAAAACAATATTTATTTTATTTTATTATAATTCCCAAGACGGTCGGAGAAAAAAATTAGACATTCATAATGGAAAAAATGCTGTTTTTTTATATATACATAAACAAAGACCATACCGTTGTATTATCAAACTGCTAAAAATAATCACCGAAGTGGAATGTTGTCTGGCGACCTCCAACGTCCGCCTGTCGCGATCTCGCCAATACATAAACGTGTTTATGAATGTTTGATTTCTCGAATACTCCGATCGAAACTCGACGATGATGTTTTTTTTATCGCTTAGATGGGTGGACGAGCTCACAGCCCACCTGGGGTTAAGTGGTTACTGGAGCCCATAGACATTTTGAAGTCGTCGTGGCCTAAAAGATAAGACGTTCGGTGCATTCGTGTTGAAGCGATGCACCGGTGTTCGAATCCCGCAGGCGGGTACCAATTTTTCTAATGAAATACGTACTGCACAAATGTTCAAGATTGACTTCCACGGTGAAGGAATCGTGTAATAAAAGTGAAACCCGAAAAATTATAATTTGCGTAATTACTGGTGGTAGGACCTCTTGAGAGTCCGCGCGGGTGGGTACCACCACCCTGCCTATTTCTGCCGTGAAGCAGTAATGCGTTTCGGTTTGAAGGGTAGGGCAGCCGTTGTAACTATACTTGAGATCTTAGAACTTATATGTCAAGGTGGGTGGCGCATTTACGTTGTGGATGTCTATGGGCTCCAGTAACCACTTAACATCAGGTGGGCTGTGAGCTCTTCCACCCATCTAAGCAATAAAAAAAAGAAAAAAAACCATCTACTGCTTCACGGTAGAAATAGGCAGGGTGGTGGTACCTACCCGCGCGTGCTTACAAGAGATCCTACCAGATGTTCTATGCTCTCACAAAGAAATATTTTGCTCGATCGAATTACAGTGTAACAATACCAGGATATGGACAATAGAGTCTTTCTTCGACCTTAGAGTCAGTAAGATACTCCAAATTTTTAAAACAAAGTTAAGTAAATGCTTAATTTTTATAAATACTAATTGTATTTAATTTCTTTTTTTTTTCTAACGAACATTTTCTTGTAACCTAACTTCTTAACACTAAATTGTTCATGAATTTGTCCGCCATTAATACAATACGTAAAGCATATTATATTAAGGATACCAATAACCTATTCGTAGTAATATAAAATGAACGTAAATGCGTCGGTACTTATATAGTCAAAAAAATGTATGAGTTGAATAAACTTTCTCGGAGCCATTCTAAGAATATTTGCTCACAATTTCCTTAAGGCGCAACATTATGGCACACAGTACTAAATCTAAAAATTAATGTCAGTAGACTATCGACTACTACTCTTCAAACCAACGATATCGTATCAAAGTTAAGCTCGGAATGGATTCACGTAGTTACATATGTAACAGATGTAGCTTAACAACTAAAAAAATACGCTTAAGTAACAAACCGAACTCACAAATAATCTCCTTTTTTTATCTTGTTCATACTGATTAAGATAATAGAGCGAAGTTATAATATTTTATACTGTGATCGGTTCTTGATGCTTGTGCAAATTTTCAAGTCAATCAAATGTCCTAATAATACTGCCAATAATCTGGACTGCCTAATAATGCAACACCGGACACGTGTGCATGTTGAGCGCTCTGGATCCAAACCAGCCTTTAGGGTAAAGTGGTTTTGACATTAATTTTGAGTTTTTGTTTTGTTATTATTCTTAAACTTTTTGTGATATTATTATTATTATTGCTTTTGTTCTATTCCGAGACTGTAGTTATTGTTTTTATTTAATTCTGGTATACTATATTATTATGAAATGTTAATGAATGTAATATGGATGCAATATCTGAAGTAAATGAAATAAATAAATAAAATAAAATAAATGCTAATAATGTCTGTTACATACATATTAATGACGTTCAAAGATTCCGTTACAAACAAACATACCAAGATAACATAAGTATGTTAAAAACAGTACAACGCTACTAATCTATATATTAATACGTGAAGCAAAAACTTTGTATCCCTTTTTACGAAAATTGCGCGGACGGAGGAGTATGAAATTTTCCACACTTATAGAGAATATAGAGAAAAAGTGCACAATGCTAATATTTTTTTAAAATAATGCATAAAAGATACATTAAATCAAAAGAAAACATTACACACACTACATACCATGTATTTGACGCACACACGCATGCATACTATTTATTGTCTAACTTTTGTTCTTGGCGTCTGTTGTCCAATTGAGAATAGATTAAATATTTTTTGTCTTTATTCATATTTTTTATAGTGTAGTCTTAGCGAAATTTGTATAAAATACAATCATAATAGTGTACAAACTTACAATTCCAATTAATTATAGTCGATTTTCGACTACTGCGGGACCTCTAGTTTGATTTATAACACAACGAAGTCGCTTTATTATATAAAACAGGCAACAATTATTTATTCAGTCTCTCCTTTCTTCCCTTCTTCTTCAGCATTGCGAATTGCAGGTCTCTTTCAAGAGCGTCCCCCTTGTAATAAAACTTGTAAATAAGCATTTTGATTTCTTTGGTACAGCAGCCTTTGTATTGATTTTACATTATTGTGTTTATAGCACCGCTAATGTCAGCTGAACAATGAACTTGATTGCAGCCTGTTTTTTAATATAAAAAATCATAGTAATTTCTTCGTTTTTCCGAAGTCGTATATATCACTTTTTTACTGGTGGTAGGACCTCTTGTGAGTCCGCACGGGTAGGTACCACCACCCTGCCTATCTCTGCCGTAAAACAGTAATGCGTTTGGGTTTGAAGGGTGGGGCAGCCATTGTAACTATACCGAGACCTTAGAACTTATATCTCAAGGTGTGTGGCGCATTTCGTTGTAGATGTCTATGGGTTCCAGTAACCACTTAACACTAGGTAGGCTGTGAAATCGTCCACACATCTAGCAATAAAAAAAAAAAGTATCAAAAGTCGTAGATATAAAGCCACTTTTACGATTTGGTCTTGGGTTTTTTTTTATACATTTTATATATATTATTTCTGACGTTTAGAAAACTCCACGTTGTAGGTTATATCTAAATAACTATTCACGGTAGGCAGCGGCTTGACCCTGCTCCTGGCATTGCTGATGTCCATAGGCGACGGTAATCATTCACCGTCAAGTGGACCGTATGCTCCTCTGCATATAATGGCAAAAAAAAAAACCGCGAACGATTTAAAGATTTATTTTCATCAACCTGTCTTCGGATTTCGATTACTTTGTCCGTTGAAAAACCGGGTCGGATCGCCGCGATGCTTTACCCATACAAGTTCAGAACGAGCTCCTTTAAGGATGTTTTTTTATTTGCTTAACCAAACGTTGAACGGTCAGGGTTTACTGGGTAACGTCAGTGCTCGATTTAAATAAACAATACGTGGTCCATTGCGGGCTATTAATCACAATGGTATTTGGGAAATAGATAGAATTGTGCATGGTCTTGTGTTTATTATTATTTTATTACCAATTAACCAATATTATCAATCAATACGACTGTTTGTTAAAAATATGTACTATTTCAATAATCTTTTTTTTTTATTGCACTGATTGGTGGACGAGCTCACAGCCCACCTGGTGCTAAGTGGTTACCGGAGCCCATAGACATGCAGAACGTAAATGCCACCAACCACCTTGAAATATGAGTTCTAAGGTCTCAGTATAGTTACAACGGCTGCCCCACCCTTCAAACCGAAACGCATTACTGCTTCACGGCAGAAATAGGCAGGGTAGTGGTACCTACCTGCGCGGACTCACAAGAGGTCCTACCACCAGTAATTACGCAAATTATAATTTTGCGGATTTGATTTTTATTAGACGATGTGAAGGAACATCAGCGTGGAAGTCAATCGTAAAAATTGGTTAAGAACTATATCTCAAGGTGTGTGGCGCATTTACGTTGTAGATGTCTATGGGCTCCAGTAACCTCTTAACACCAGGTGGGCTGTGAGCTCGTCCACAGATCTAGGCAATAAAAAAAAAATATCGTAATTGGAATAGAGTATGGTAGTTATTACTATGCTTTGTAAGCACCTATTAACCCATCGACGCAGCCCACTGATTTTCTCGCCGGATCTTCTCAGTGGGTTGCGTTTCCGATCCGGTGGTATATTCTGCGAAGCGCTGCTCTTGATAGGGCCTATGTTAGCATCACCTTCGGTTTGAGCCCCTAGAGCTGACCTACACGCTAAGGTAACGCTCATATAGCCTCTCAAGGCTATCAGATTAGGTAGGAAAAAAAGGGCTGCTGCAATCGGCAACGCTTTTATATCAATATTAAAATCACAAAGACGCAATGTATGACGTACAAATATGAACGAAAGCCATCAGATGAACACACCTCGAGAGATGTCCGAACTCGTGACATCATTCTTAAGAATCGTTCATACAATTCATAGAACGGAAAGTTTTTTAACTTTTCATGTAACTCAAACGAGTAACCAAATTGATTACGTGTTAATTTTTGTTAAGGCAAAATCAAATATTGTTAAACTGAGTTCGTACTAAACAGAATTTAAATGCTAATATTTTTTTATGTGCCTTTGTAACTGTGGAACATTCTATTTCCTACGTATGCTGATAGCCTTGAAAGGCTATTTCAGCTTCACCCTAACGTGTAGGAGAGCTCACGGGGCTCAAACCGGAGTGTTGCTAACACTCCGCCACCATCCTCGCCGAACCCAACGCTTGCGACGAAGGGCTCGGCGAGTAACTTAACCCATAGACACAGCCCACTAAGTTTCTCGCCGGATCTTCTCAGTGGGTCGCGTTTCCGATCCTGTGGTAGATTCTGCAAAGCACTGCTCTTGCTAGGACCAGTGTTAGCATCACCTTCGGTTTGAGCTCCGAGAGCTCACCTACACGCTAAGGTAACGCTGATATAGCCTCTCAAGGCTATCAGCATAGGTAGGAAAAAAACAAAAAAAAAGGGTGCCATGTACACACTCATCCTTGACCTGTCTCGTAGTGTCTCGACAAGCGTGTACAGCCGGTGTAAGAGATAGCTCGAAGCGCATTGTTGTTATTCAGTAGTTACTTTTATCATGGGGATATGCTCTTTTCCTAGCAAGTGGACTGCGATCCAATATGTAGATATGCAACCAAAACGGGGTATTTTTTTAAATTGTTGTTTGAAAATTGCCGCCACCTACCATGAGTCATAAGATCTAAATCTCAATTGTATAGTGTAACTATTCCACCCTTCGAACCTGAAAGCATTACTGCTGGCAGAAATAAACAGGGTAGTGGTTATTTATCCGTGCGGGATCACAAGGCGTCGTACCACCAATAAAATCAATTCTCCCATAAATGACGCGCCCCAGCGACAATTAAAAAAAAACATACACAAAAACTACTTAAATCGTTTACCTGAATACAAAACTCACATGTAAAGATTTATCGTGATAATTTATTTTTTGGCAGTCTGTCTTATCCATTGCAAAGACTTCAACGCGCGCAAATCATTACTCTTCTATTTAAGAAAATGATGACAGACACATTCGAATCATAAAAGTATGTCTGTCTAGAAATAAAATGTTGAAACAATATAAGACTTATTTATTTTTATCAATAAAATATTGGCGGGTTTTCTTTTTTATTTCTACCGAAGCCTCGGCAAAGAAATAATAATTAACATAGTTAACAAAAATATTATTACGAAGCCAAGTATTAAAACGATTTAGGACTGCAAAAAATTATATCTCGTGCGCATGTGAAGGCGATCGAGGTGGCAATGTATTAATCTCGCATTCCCAATCGTCATAACGACACGCGTTGCTATTCAAAATGAACATTTATACCGAGAGCCTTAACACCGAAATTGGTAAGTATTAATTAAGTTGACAGTGTGAACGGACGTGTCCCACTCATTCGAGAAGCTGACTCAGTACGCGTCAAGCCTCCACCGAAGGAACTCGTGTAACGGTAAATTTTCAAAATTCGAACGTTCAATTCGAACCGGCCAATAGCCGTCGTCCAATCCGATTTTTTTGCATACAGAGTGTTCCGTTAGTGTTTATGTGAATCTACAGGGTGCTCTAGTGTCGGATAAAGTGGATATTTGACTCGCGTTGACCCGGTGAGTCTTCATGGTTTTGTTCTTTTTTTAATTCTATTTGAAGCTAATTACGTAATTTGTATACAACGTGATTTTAATTCTCACGTTCATTAAAAAGTTTGTGTCGTAGATTCGTAGTTGCGAGATTTTTTTGTTTGATTTTTATCTGTTTTTTTTTTCTTATTCAAGAAATAGTTATGAAAGTTCATTGCCATGTTTTCGTTACTGAGGTATGCATTGATATAGATGGAATGATATCAAAATGTGTAATTTTATGTCACAATAGACCTACCGAACTTAAGTAATAGCTTTACAAAACTTTCATATGCTGTTATAATTTAATAGGTGTTTTATTTTATTTATTTCTCCATCTTGTTTTTGATTGTTTGTGAAGTAGAGGTTTCTAACCTTGCAAAAATCTTTTAGAAGTTTTCGATTAAAACTTAAGCAGTCATTTTATTATGCTTAATCCGGTACACAAAGCTGCAACAAATTTCAGGTCTCGACGATAATTTGAAATTATTATTTTTTCTTCTACCTGATACTTGCAAAGAAATTTTTATTTTAAATTTGTATACATTATAATTACAATGGAACTATCTTCTTTGACATTTCAGAATGAATATTTCAAACTTTAATTGGTTCTAAGCTCGTAAAGCTTAACAGTTTTTGTGATCATTTCTTAAACATTATTATCTCAAATATTATGATCTCACTATCGAGAACATTAGAAAAGCTAACAGATCGCCCACGGACCCCTAAAAAGTAATCTTCGCCAAAAACAGACCTCTTTATGTTTTTGTGATGTCTGGGCTAATTTCCAGTTGCCATGGTAACAGTTAACAAGTACGATAATAAGATAATGTTACTCCTATCTATATATTAATACGTGAAGCAAAAACTTTTTATCCCTTTTTACGAAAATTGCGCGGACGGAGGAGTATGAAATTTTCCACACTTATAGAGAATATAGAGAAGAAGTGCACAATGCTAATATTTTTTTAAAATAATGCATTAAGGATGCATTAAATCAATAAAGAAAACCCTACACACACTACATACCATGTATTTGACGCACACACGCATGCATACTATTTATTGTCAACATTTTGTTCTTCACGTCTGTGGTCAAGTTGAGAATAGATTAAATATTGTTTGTCTTTATTAATATTTTTTATAGTGTAGTCTTGGCGAAATTTGTGATTATAGAGGTATAAAATACAATTACAATAGTGTACAAACTGACAATTCCTATTAGTTATAGTCGAATTTCGACTACTGCGGGACCTCTAGTTATAATAAATTCGCATCGTTTCAAACACAATGTAAATTAAGAATCTCATTTAAAATTTTAAATAGAACGTGTTTATTTCTGAAGTTCATATTAAAAAACACATGTTTGTACGTTCGTAATATGTGTTGTACACGTCATCATCATCATCATCATCATCAACCTTTCTCTGCCCACTGCTGGACATAGGCCTTCCCCAATGCCTTCCACATAATGCGATCCTCCGCCTTCCGCATCCAACACATAAGAAAAGTTAATTTGTAACTTGGTAAACTTGGAAAATAATTGATCGAAGTAAACACTATTTATTACATAGATCCCACTTCGAATATAAACAATACGAATATCGAGCTTGTTATTAACTGACGCGTGACGTCATAAAATACTAATGAGCCAAAACAACATCGCAAACAGCTTCTCGAACTCGTGTCAAATTATCGTAGAACCCAAAACACCATAGTCGAATGTAAACTTAAATCAACAAACACTAAAGTTGAAGGTCGTTTGAACATCACAGTAATTATGACAATTATCGACCGTGCGCCGTTTATCCGTGAGGCCATCTCTGCTTGACCCGGTAATGATCCGCTAGGTACTCTTACGAACCCGCGGGAGTTGCTGGACTTCTACCGGGCGCGTCCGTAGGTGGCGGATAACGGGCCTCTGGGCTCTATTCCCAGGGGTATCGTCCGGTCTCTCTCGTTCTGTTACAACGAGAGAGACCGAACGACGTGGACCAAAACCAGCTCCGGGGGTTCCAAGCTCTCCTCCCCCTTCACTTGTTGAAGGGTGGTCCTCCTGGAGATGCGTGGGCCTCCACCTTTTATTCTTTTCCTTTTGATTATTTCGTTAATTTATTTACTGTCTTTTTGTTATCTTCATTTGTTTTATTTATATTTTGATTTGTAATCTGTAACTTTCTTCGTTTTACTGTTTGGTTTATCATTTTGTGTTATTCTCTATCCTGTCTTTCTTCGCCTTTGGTTTTTATTTTTGGTTTTATTTGTTTTATTTTCTTCTTCTTTTCATTTCAATCCTAATCCTAAGCTTTGACACCCGGTGAGAGGATGCATGGCCGGTGGGCGACCGGTCGCTAGGGTGTCCCAGGGGACCGCACCCCGGGCAAAAAACAAAGGGAAACCAATGAAGATGTCCAGTTTGCAAAGAGTAATACCCCAGGAGGGTACCCGCCAAGCGGGAGAATCCCTCCGTACTACCGACTCGTCGGTAGTGCGCAGCCCCTCGTATTCTGGGGGGGGCACAAACTGCACTGAGATAAGGTCCGGGAAGGACGGCGTCAAAAAAGGAGCAGAGTCCTTGAAGGACATAAGTAGGAAGAACGAGTCCGCGAAGGACGTAGTAGCTATAGGGTCCGTTAAGGACAGTGAAGGGAGATCGTCCGGAACCGCTCTCGTGTCGGACGATAGCATGGCCACAGCTGGGTCGGCCCATTCGTCGGCCCGCTCTTCGCCGACACGCAGACAGCGAAAAAGAGTACTGACGATCAGTAGTGACGAGCTTGGAAGCAGTTCCGGCTCTGACGGAGCAGCCTCTACTGGCAAAGGTGGTGTCATGCCGCAATCAAAGAGAGGGCGTGGTCGTCTGCCGACCACTGGTCTGACTGTGGACAAACAGACGTGTCTTAAAACTCAGCGCTCTGAGATAAAGGCCACCGGTAGCATGAGTAGTATGCGCGAAGTAAGAAGCGCAAAAGCCACGGAAGGGAGCTCTAAAAAGGATCCTGAGTGTCGTCTGAAGGAGAGTGCTGCGATGGCCCTGAAGGTATGCAGTAAGCCCGGCAACCTGAAGAGTACGTATCAACGTGCCCTAAAGGAATTGGCGGTGACAATAATGGAGGTCACAGAAGAGCTGGCGAACCGTCCCGCGGCCCAAGAGACGGAAAGGCTGCGAGCGGTAAACGCCGGTCAGCAGGAGGAGATTTTACAGCTCCGACAGGAGCTGCAGGAGGTACGCAAGGAGCTGGCGCGCATCTCACGGGCTTTGACGTTGTCCAACCCAGTCGAAACCCCAGCCCCAGCTTCAAGCAACACGACAGAGGACCAGGAGGAGCTACGTGTCCAACGCATTATGCGTGCCGTCGGCACCATGCTTGACGCTCGCTTTGCGAGTCTGGAGATGCGGCTGCCCCCGGAGCCTCGCATCAGGCCACCCTTGGCGGCGGATAGACGGAAGACCTGTGAGAAATCGCCAGACCCTCCTCTCATCGTTGATGCTACGCTGGAATCAACATCGGTACAAGCAGCATTGCCGCCCTCCGCGAATAAGAAGACACAAGGCCCTAGACGTAAGACCACGGTGCTAGCACCCCTGTCCGAACTGGGTGCCTTCCCTCCGGCTCCAGTTGTTTTAACCGAAAGCTGGTCCACGGTCACCCGTAGGGATGCTAAGTCAAGGGGGAAGGTCGTGAGAACAGCCGCAGCTGTTCCACCGGAGGAGAAAGCACCGTCTTCAAAGAAGAGGACGAAGAAGCGGCTTCGAGCTCCGCGTTCTCAGGCTGTGGTATTAAAACTACAGCCAGAAGCCGCAAGCCGCGGCCTTACATATCGGTCCGTCCTTGCGGAAGCGAGGGCAAAGATCGACCTAGAATCGTTAGGCATCCCGGTCCAGAGGATTCGGTCCTCTTTAACTGGTGCCAAGGTCCTGGTGGTAGATGGAGGCGATCAAGTGGAGAAGGCTGATCTCCTGGCGAATAGGCTGAAAGAAATTCTGCCCGCGGAGGGCGTCGAAATCTCCAGGCCATCGGTGACTGCAGCGATGCGCATCAGTGGCCTCGACGACTCGGTGTCGCGTGAGGAGATCACCGATGAGCTCGCCAAAATCGGGGGGTGCCCGTCTGAGAGTATCAAGGTCGGGGAAATAAAGTCCAGTCCAGGCGGGATGGGCCAAGTCTTAGTTCGATGCCCGGTCTCAACAGCTGCGAAAATCGCAGCAGTCCCCAAGCTGAGGATTGGCTGGAGCGTACTCCGCGCTCATTTGTTGGAGGCCAGGAGGCTGCAGTGCTTTCGGTGCCACGAGCTGGGCCACGTGAGCGCACGTTGCCCGTCGTCAGTTGACCGCAGCCGGGATTGCTACCGGTGCGGCCAGGCCGGTCACGTGGCTTCTGGCTGCTCGTTGGCGCCGCACTGCACCGTTTGTGTCTCTGCTGGCAGACCGGCGGACCACGTCTCCGGGGGCAAGGCTTGCGCCAAGCCCCCGAGACAGAGACAACGACGACAGGATTTCGCCACGCTTGAGAGCGCGCGGAGTCGGCCCGGTATGGCCTCGGCGACACCGATGGACGCCCAGTCATGACAGACGTCCTTCGTGTTCTCCAGGGGAATCTCAATCACTCCGCCAGGGCTCAAGACCTTTTGTTTCAGAGCATGGTGGAGGGATTGACCCACCTTGCGGTGGTTGCAGAGCCATACCGGGTCCTTACGGGTCCCGATTGGGCAGCTGACCTTGACGGCCGGGTTGCCATTATCCGTCGTGGTTGTGTGGGCGCTCCGCCCGAGTTCGCCGTCGTTGAGAGGGGTCGCAGCTTCGTCGCCGTCCTCTGGGCCGAGATGATCGTGGTGGGAGTATACTTCTCCCCCAACAGGACGCTTGCTGAGTTTGAAGGCCTCCTCCTTGAGCTCAGCCGCGTCACCAGGAGGTCGCACTCCCGGCAGTTGCTTGTTCTCGGAGACCTCAATGCCAAATCATCGGCTTGGGGTTCCTCGAGGACGTGCCCCAGAGGAAGGGCGGTGGAGGAGTGGCTGGTCGAAAGCGGTCTCGTCATACTCAACCGCGGCACGGAATTCACATGCGTGAGACGTTTAGGCGGGTCCGTGGTGGATGTCACGTTCGCATCGCCGGACGTCGCGTGTCGCATCCGCGGTTGGGCGGTGATGGTTGGTGAGGAGACGCTTTCCGACCACCGCTACATCCGTTTCAGCATCGTTGTGGCCCCAGGAGCGGTGTCAACGTCTTCATTCTTCGGTGGAGGCGCGGAGGGTCCTCGTTGGGCCCAGAAGCGCCTAGATGTCGAGCGGCTGCACGAGGCGGCTGTCGTCCAGGCGTGGCGCCTCGACTCACTTGGCGAGCCGATGGACGTACGCGTGGGGGCGGAACGTATGCGCGAGGCCATGTCGCGGGTGTGTGATGCCGCCATGCCCCGCATCAGAGCTCTCGCCCCTAAGCGCCGCGTACATTGGTGGACTGAGGAAATCGCCAACCTGCGCCAGTCGTGCAACGTCAGTCGTCGTGCGTACCAACGGAGCCGACGTCGAAGGACGCATCGAGACCCGGAGGAGCAAGACCGCCTTTACGTAGTGTACAGGACAGCGGTGAGGGCCCTTTGCGTGGCCATCAGAATGGCAAAGGAAGCCGCCTGGAACGATCTACTCGCCTCGCTCGATCGCGATCCATGGGGGCGGCCCTACAGGCTGGCGCGCAATGCGCTTCGACCTTGGGCTCCCCCTACGACCAGCACACTGCCACCCGAGACTTTGCACCGGGTGGTCGGGTGTCTATTTCCGGACTCATCCGGAACGGCTTTCGTCCCTCCTGTAATGGCAACGGTGCAGGTCGCTGACGGCGGAGAGCTGGAAGGTGTGTCCCAGGCGGAATTCAAGGCGGTGGTGGCGAAGATGCGCTCGAAGCGCACGGCGCCCGGCCCCGACGGTCTGTCGAGCAGGGCATGGGCTCTCGCCCTAACCGAAGATGGTTTGGGACCTGCACTTCGAAGGCTTTTTAGCAAGTGCCTCCGAGAGGGCAGGTTCCCGGAGCCGTGGCGTACGGGCCGGCTGGTGCTCATCCCGAAGGACGGTCGCCCTAGAGATGAGCCCTCCGGGTATCGCCCGATAGTCGTGTTGGACGAGGCCGGTAAGCTCCTTGAGCGTATCGTTGCCGGGCGTCTTGTTCAGCACCTGGAGAATATTGGGCCGAATCTAGCGTCCAACCAATTTGGCTTCCGGAGAGGTCGGTCGACCGTGGACGCGGTCTTGCGCGTCCGTGACCTCACCGACCAGGCGTGCTCTGGGGGGGGCGTGCTATTGGCTATGTCAATCGATATAGCCAACGCTTTCAACACGATCCCCTGGAGTACGATCATGGAGTCATTACGATTTCACCGCGTGCCTACCGGTCTCCGCAATCTGATCGAAGATTATCTCTCAGGGCGGGCTGTAGTCTTCCCCGAGCGGAGTGGGTGGGGACGGAAAACAGTGTCGCGGGGGGTTCCACAGGGGTCGGTACTGGGTCCGCTCCTGTGGGATATAGGCTTCGACTGGGTCCTCCGTGGGGCTAACCTGCGTGGCGTCGAAGTGGTTTGCTACGCTGACGACACGCTGGTGACGGCCCGCGGAGACGACTACCGGTCAGCAGCCATCCTGGCTGTAGCAGGTGTAGCGACTGTGGTGAGTCGAATAAAGAGACTCGGCCTCGAGGTGGCCCTTCATAAATCCGAAGCAGTGTGCTTCCACTCGGCTCGGGAGGGGCCGCCTCAAGGCGCGAATCTCGTAGTCGGTGGTGTCACCATTGCTGTCCAGCCAAAGCTCAAGTATTTGGGCCTTGTGTTGGACAGCAAATGGAGATTCGACCACCATTTCAAAATGCTGGTTCCAAGGCTGATGGGGACGGCGGGTGCGCTGACCCGTCTTCTTCCCAACACCGGTGGATGCAGCGCCGGTATCCGGCGACTGTACCTGGGGGTGGTGCGTAGTATGGCCCTGTACGGTGCTCCCGTGTGGTCGCCCGCACTTACCGCGCGAAACGCGGCTCTGCTGCTCAGAGTTCAGCGGGCGCTCGCGGTGAGGGTCATCAGGGGTACCGTACCATCTCTCAGGATGTGGCCTGTGCCCTCGCCGGATCCTTACCGTGGGACCTCGAGGCCGAAATCTTGGCCGCGACATACCGACGGAGAAGACAGTCCTCGACTCGGGAACAGACACCCGGCCCGTCGGTTGTCGATCGATGGAGGCATGCTGCGCGTGGTCTGGCGTATGCCAAATGGAGAGAGCGCTTGTTGGAGGAGCTCGGCCGAACTTCGGCCACTCGTCAGCGCACGCTCGAGGCACTGGTGCCTGTGCTGGAGGCATGGTCGGACCGGCGACATGGTGAGCTCTCCTTTCGCCTCACCCAGGTCCTTTCGGGGCATGGATGCTTTGGGAGGTATCTGTGGAGAGTCTGCAGAAGGGAGCCACATCCGGGCTGCCACCAGTGCGGGCACCCGAACGATGACGCTCAGCACGCGCTAGAAGCGTGCCCACGGTGGGAGCACCCGCGGCGAAACCTCGTCGCGGTGTTGGGGCAGGACCTCTCTTTGAGGGCTATCGTCGCCCGTATGGTAGAGGACCGGAGTTCGTGGGAGGCCATGGCTGGGTTCTGTGACTTGGTCATGGCGCTTCGTGAGGCTGAGGAGCGCGAAAGAGAATGGGATCCCTCTTCGGCTCCTCAGCGCAGAAGGCGGGGTGGACGGCGCGTGCGAGAGGCCGCCGCTCAGCCCTCGTAGGGACTATCGAGTGCCGGGTGCGGGGGCTCCCGGCACTCGACTGTTGGTCCGGTGGTGAAGCGGTGCAAGGTGGCTCCTGTGCGCCGCTCACGGTGTGTCGCCCGAGACGAGGTTCTACGGGATTTTCCCGGGGATGGGATCCCGTCTTAACATTGGTACGGGTACCGCCTAAGGCGAGACTTTCGGCGCGCATCGCGGTACCGTAAGTTTCGTGTAGTCGGTGTGGTGGAGCTCGATGGGGTTTAGTCGGTAGTCGTTCTGCGGGGCAAGTGCTTCGCGCGCCTTTTTCAAGGCGTAGTCTCCTGTGAGAAATTGGGGGAGGTGAAGGACCTCGGCCCTTCTCTTCTCCCCTTCTTCCTCTCAGGAGGCGCCGGAGTCCGACATAACCCGGTTCGTTACCCCCCTCGACCGGGTATCCGTAAATGGATTCCCCAGCGTTAAAAAAAAAAAAAAAAAAAAAAAAAAAAAAAAAAAAAAAAAAAAAAAAAAAAAAGGTACTCTTACGAACAGCATTGTGTAATAAATTCGAACTCACCAAATTGTATTTTTGTTTAATTAATAAAAAAACATGGCACGTTATGTTTGTAGAATTGAATATAAATGTTATGCTTCACTGGTGGTAGGTACCACCACCCTGCCTATTTCTGCCGTGAAGCAGTAATGCGTTTCGGTTTGAAGGGTGGGGCAGCCGTTGTAACTATACTTGAGACCTTAGAACTTATATCTTAAGGTGGGTGGCGCATTTACGTTGTAGATGTGGGTTCCTATGGGTTCCAGTAACCACTTAACACCAGTGAGTTCGTCCACCCATCTAAGCATTAAATAAAGCAGTCATGTGTTCTAGTTTTGAGGGTAGGGAAACTTTTACACATTTCTATTGAGACTGGTCTTTTCTTTATGAAGGAAGGATTACTGGTGGGCCCAAGACCTTCCCGGTAGGACAGGCGGGCGAACAAAAGCTCAGCCAGGAGGGATCGGGCTTAAGTACCGAGACTGATCTCAGACAGATGACGTCATTTATACAGATCCGCGGGTCGATTTTGAACAAAAAAAACCCTGTTATTATTCATCAAATGTTTTACAAGAAAAAAATTTGAAAAACATTTGTACGTTCCATTAATCCTTGTTTATGGCCGTTGGTTTATTCATTGAATATATAGACAGCCTATCTATGATTTGATATGATTTTTACTATAGGTAGAACTGACTACAGATTGAAGCACCTTTTTTGTTGAAATAGTGTGTGTGTATGTGTGTGTACTCGTTAGTGTTAGCAACGTCATCAGGTTTGAGCCCCGTGATCTCACCTACTTGTTAGGTTACGGCAATATAACCTCTCAAGGCTATCAGCATAGGTAGGGGAAAAAAATCTAAGAGAAAAACGTGAAGACTAGGAAGCCAAACAGCTGTTATAGTAATAATAGCCCTAAGCACGTCATTACGGATCCTCCCGATCCATTAACGGTGCTTTTAGGTACCTCAAGCACCGGTCACCCGTTCTCGCCGAACCCGTCACTTGCGACGAAGGGCTCGGCGAGTAAATTAACCCATAGACACAGCCCGCCGAGTTTCTTCTCGAAGATCTGACTGAGATCTTCTCAGTGAGTCGCGTTTGGTGGTAGATTCTACGAAGCACTGCTATTGCTGGGGCCAGTGTTAGCAGTGTTAGCACATCCGGTTTGACCCTCGAGAGCTCACGTA
Source organism: Bombyx mandarina (assembly GCF_030267445.1). Taxonomy (NCBI): domain Eukaryota; kingdom Metazoa; phylum Arthropoda; class Insecta; order Lepidoptera; family Bombycidae; genus Bombyx; species Bombyx mandarina. The sequence continues at coordinate 19,028,049 of NC_143234.1, forward strand.
CATACTAGGGTAACGCTGAAACAGCATAGGTAGGAAAAAAAAAAATATAGTAAAAATAATGGTTTTTAAATTTTAAAAAACTTAGCTGACTGCAAATTTATTGTATGACGTCATTTGGGGTGAAAAATAAATAATGTACAAACCAATAAAATTATAATGATAATGCATTCGTGCCGTTTGACAATGGTTTTCTGTTTCTTTCTGATGCATTTAATACAGAAAATCACAGAATATAATGAAAAAATACATATACACCTAATCATCGTTAATGATCCATATTACATTCTGTTATCTATTTATCTGTTTAAAAGCTTTTATGTACATAAATAAATAATCGTAGCGTCTGTTTTTAATGTAAACATATCGTCTTTTCTTTACTACTATACTAATAAATGCCTAACAAATATATGTAGTATTTTTAACAAAAAATCTATCTATTATCATTTATCTTGTTTATTTATTAAGCAACAATTTAGAATTGGTACAGTGCCCTAAACAAAAATTTGCCCATGACATTGTTGAGAAAGTTAAATTCAATAAAGAGAAATAAATAATACGAAACGAAGCCACCAAAGCTTGGCCAGCAAGGGTTCAGCATTCATTCAAATTACACGAATATAGTGACTAGGTGTGAAATTTGACTTAGTTAAAATTCTTACAACAATTTTTTAGAACGTTTTGTCTGTAACGTACGGTTGGATATTTCACAACGATCTAAAATTCGTCTGAAGAAATTCGATTTTTCGCTAAGTTATACAAGTAAAAGTTAAAGTAGATTAATAGCGTAGCTGTAGAGAGAGCCAGCATACGGGGCCTTGGAAAGTAGCTTAGAACGCATTTCTGAATAATCATAAGTTCGACGAGAAAACGTATTCTCGTAAAATCTGGCCCGCAAAGAATATCCGGTATAACATATTTCATACTGATAAAATAGAAGATTTTCTATTAATGTTTCGTCGCTGTCAAACCAAAATCTGCTATGTGCAAAACTCTATTTTGAAATACCGAGTAGAAACATTTTTGTATAAAATTTTATATGAAGGTGAATTTTTAAGAACTATATCAAATGAAAGCTATAGGTACATATTAAAGCTATAGACGATAGCAGTTTTTTTATACGGTAGATAGGGCTGTGGACTATACGAAAAGGTCAAAAAGTGCACATAGCAGATTTTGGTTTGACAACGACGATTTGCTATTGATAGTACCATAAATGAGCGGACGGGCTAAAGGGAAACTTACCTAGAGTCCACAGGAACAAGAGCACGTGACAACCATGGCAATCTGTAGTAAGGCATATGATATATTTCGTGTAAATCCATTGTTATTGAACGACTTGTAAAACTATTTCGAAGTCTTCGGGTCGCTTTGAAATTTACCTTTCTTATTCCCTTTGTCGGTAATACGGCCCGCCAGATGCTAAGAAATCACTGTCGCTTATGCTAGTCAGCATGTGTAGACCTTACCAGGTTATTCAATCCCGATTCTGCAGGATAGCCGTCGGAGCACCATGGTTCCTGAGGAACGTGGATCTCCACGATGACCTGGAGCTCGACTCTGTCAGTAAGTATCTACAGTCGGCATCATTGCGCCATTTCGAGAAGGCGGCACGACATGAGAACCCTCTTGTCGTGGCCGCTGGAAACTACATACCCGATCCTGTAGATCGAATGGTAAACAGTCGACGTCGCCCAAAGCACGTCATTACGGATCCTCCCGATCCATTAACGGTGCTTTTAGGCACCACAAGCACCGGTCACCGTCCTCGTCGAACCCGTCGCTTGCGACGAAGGGCTCGACGAGCGAATTAACCCCTAGACACAGCCCACTGAGTTTCTCGCCGGATCTTCTCAGTGGGTCGCGTTTCCGATCCGGTGGTAGATTCTGCGAAGCACTGCTCTTGCTAGGGTCAGTGTTAGCAACTCTCCGGTTTGAGCCCCGTGAGCTCACCTACACACGTTAGGGTGAAGCTGAAATAGCCTCTCAAGGCTATCAGCATAGGTAGGGAAAAAAAAAAAAAAAAAAAAAAAAGTAGACCTTTATCGCATTTTAATGGGTCTTTCATTATTGTCATCCCAGTTCCTTCGAGAAGATAATCAGCCTTATAATACTGCAGTAACCTCAGGATTACGCCTAAATTATTTATTCCGATATTCTATACCTCATCGCAAAACGAGGAATGTGTCATCTGCCCCTATAGTATATGCTCTACGAAGACTGTCACTAGCACCTTTAACATACAAAATCCTTGGTGAGTAGAATGCGACCTCATAAGACCGTAGGATAAAACCAATAGACATATACTTAGAAGTGCTTTCAAGGTTTAATCTAGCGTTTTGTTTTAATTATTATTATATTATTTCTGTAGTTTCAAATACTGCACACCTTTCGTGGTCATAGATGACTAATGTGTTATTCATCGTATATACGTTACATATTAAACTGCTAACGAACCAATCAAAATTAGGCAACTAGACACATCTGGGATGAGAGAGAAGCTTTAGACGACATCTGAGCATCCAATTTATGCCCCGTGATGCAGAAGTTAGACAAGTCAATAAGACATGCAAGTAAAACAGACCAACTCCGGTAATCTCGTAACAGGTTGATATTTATATATAGATTGGAAGATAAAACGGTTCTTGGTTGGTATGCGGCTAAGCGGAACGTCGATAGTCCAACTTGACGATATTGGTTGTTTAGTAATACTCATTCTCAATCCGTAGACCCAGCCCAGTGAGTTTCTCGCCGGGTCTTCTCAGTGGGTCGCGATTCCGATCCGGTGGTAGACTCTGCGAATCATTGCTCTTGCTAGGGCTAGTATTAGCAACACCTCCGGTTTGAGCTCCGAGAGCTCACCTACACGCTAGGGTAACGCTGATATAGCTTCTGAAGGCTACCAGCATAGGTAGGAAAAAAAAAGCATAAAACATACGGACCGTCGGTCTACCGAGCAATATCACCCGCTCGGTTCCCTTCGTCGATAAACATTCCACAACATCATGAGATGAAAAGGCTTGTTTATTGAGCTTCCCGGAAATTTAAAGATTCCGTGAAGCACTGCTCTTGCTAGGACTAATCGTCAGCGCGAAGCTGGAATAACCCCTTAGGCTAACAACAAATAGGTAGGAGAAAAAAATAGAAATATAAAAGTTGCTTTCGTATTAACCTAAAGACTGATTGAGATGTAGTTCGCGATTCCGATCCGGTAGATTCATTCGCGAAGCAGGTGCTCTTGAGTTGTTAGGTCTTCTTTGGAGGCACTCGGTCAGCTGTTAGAAAATTCCATCCCTCCTGGCTGAGCCTTTGCTCGCCCACCTGTCCTGGTGAAAGTAGAAAGGCCTCTGAGCCACCAGTAATCCCTCATTCATAAAAAAAATGATATGTAGTGTGATTGATCTTCACCGATACTAATTACTGTTAATACATTTTGCGCCACCATTGGTAAGTTTTTACAGATGTTGATACGCAAGTTAGGTCAACCTGATGTTGCCTATGTTACTTCCATACCTTGCATACGTCTGCTGGGTACTAGAAGTAATAACGTCTGCACATCCGAACACGTCTCCGGTGTGAAGCAGTCGTGAGTTCCAGATCGAAGGCAGGAAGGAATGAATGAATCTGCATAGTGATTGTGTAATTGATATTTTAATTTGAAATAGGTGTTTAATATCAAAAACATGGTCGTTATTTTATACAGTAATAGGTTATATATCCATGTATAAAAATACATGGAACTTCGAACAGCCACTGTTTTACTTCAGGGCCAGTTTTTGTCATCAATACTTATACTTTATCATTAAAAGTCATCGTGGCCTAAAGGATAAGAAGTCTGGTGCATTCGTATCTAACGATGCACCGGTGTTCGAATCCCACAGGCGGGTACCATTTTTTCTAGTAAATTACGTACTTAACAAATGTTTACGATTTACTTCCACGGCTTTCTGCCGAGAAGCAGTATTGCGTTTCAGTTTGAAGGGTGGGGCAGCCGTTGTAACTATACTGAGACCTTAGAACTTATATCTCAAAGTGGGTGGGGCATTTACGTTGTAGATGTCTATGGGCTCCGGTAACCATTTAACTTCAGGTGGGCTGTGAGCTCGCCCAAACATCTAAGCAATAAATAAATAAAAACGTGATAAAGGAGTAGTTTAATAAATATGTATATTGTTTTTAGCGTCAGTCGCAGTCAAACGTGGATCGGTTATATTTTAGCCAATACATATTCGCTTGCTGTGACACAAAAATTAAACTTAAAGATATATTATGTAATAAAATATATTATGTAACAATGTTATATATTAAACATTAGACGTTGAACCGTTGTTTTAAAATAACTTTTGATCTCGATACTGCGACCAAAATATCGTTTGTGACGTAATAAATTAAGAACTGAATTGCTAGTTATATAAAAACTGTAAAATTAATTCATAGTTATATATACCCACTACATGTATCTAATCAAACAATTCATTTTTTTTATTGCTTAGATGGGTGGACGAGCTCACAGCCCACCTGGTGTTAAGTGGTTACTGGAGTCCATAGACATCTACAACGTAAATGCGCCACCCCACTTGAGATATAAGTTCTAAGGTCTCAATTATAGTTACAACGGCTGCCCCACCCTTCAAACCGAAACGCATTACTGCTTCACGGTAGAAATAGGCGGGATGGTGGTACCTACCCGTACGCACTCACAAGAGGTCCTACCACCCATTTCATTTCTTTGTTTCAATTTTTCCGAATACATTACAGCTTTCGCAGCTGCTTATGACTATGGTATTGTTCGGAGACATTTGATATCATGACAAGTATCATCTATTAATTGTGGCCAATGTAGAAGAATTAATTGTCCATCTCTTGTTTTATTCCCGTTCATTTATTTATTTTAGCGGTCGGTATTGGAAGTGGTATAGCGATTGATTTTTTTAAAAAAAATCTCTAAGCAAAATGACAGTGCTCATCAAGTTTTATTTTCTATTTTTATTTCGTGAACGAGCTAATTAATTACCGCCTAATATTGCGTGTGGGCGCGTGTATATATCAAAGTAAAAGACGCCACTAACTTCTGTATTATGATACCTAAGTCTCAGTTCTAGAGTATAGCAGATCTTCCCCACTCTTCAAACTGGAACGCGCTTCCTTCACGGCAGAAATGCGCAGTGATGGTACCTTCCCGTGCGGGCTGACAAGATACCCGGCCACCAGTAAAACCATCTCTATAGTCATCAAATCTAATTCTAGAATTTTTACTGCCGCGTTTGAAATGCGGGCTACCTCACGCTATGTGATTGTAACATTTTGAATACCGCCATTAACCATGAGATTTGTTTACTTATAACAATATCCAATACTAATTCGCCAAGTCGCTTTCAGTGAAACTAAAAACGTAGTTAGTAACAGATAGTGACTAACCAACTCATTATGAAGTTAAATTCATTGGTAGTTATTTTAATCTGAACATTAAAATAATGATGTCTAACTAATTCCGTCCGTATCATCTTTTATTGCACTTTCTAGAAACTTTGTCGCTTCGTATTATAACAATTAAACCACTCATGCATTCTTATCTGCTGTCGATCATAAATATTTCTAGTATTATAAAACTTCAGAAGTGAAACGTGAAAGTGTTTATTTAAGTCCGTGTTCTATGTGTTTATAAATAGTACTAGGACAGAGCAGATTAAATATACGTTAGATTTACATATTATATAATTAATATTTCTCTTTTGTGATATTATAATTTTAATTTTGAACTAATTTTAAGTCTTGAAATAGATGTGTTTTTTAATTGTCATACAACATACAGGAATAATCTGGGGCGGATCATTTTCCAACTAAATATAACCTAATCATAATTAATCAAACGTAATCAAGTTTTAGTTATTTAAATATATTTTTTTCTAATAATGGTAGATATCAATATTTTGTTACTTAGTGACAAAGTATTATTCTGGATTTCAATTTCATAAAATTACTATTTTTACTTTTTTTAATTTCAAGATGTTGTCTACTATTGCACTGTCGATTGCATCTATAATTGAAGTAACATACGTCATGTACTTATTGTCAATCAATCAATGTTTTGTAATGATGATCACTTTATTGGTGCAATATTAATAATAATTATCAATTTTATTATTTATTTTATCTATAAAAAAAATAATGCTGTGATCATTGTGTGTTCAGTCTTTAAAGGTATTTGCGAACTTTTTTTTTTTGCTTAGGTGGGTAAACGAGCACACGATCCACCTAGTTTTAGGTGTTTACCGGAGATCATGAATATCAACGACCTAAATGCCGCCACCCACCTTGTAACGTGAATTCTTAGTGTCAGTTTTAGAGTACAACGACTATAACATCCTTCAAATCGAAAGGCATTACGGCTTGACGGCAGAAATAGGCAGGGTCGTGGTACCTACCCATGGGGGCCCACATAACGCCCAACCACCAGTAATTACGCAAATTATAATTATGGTTTATTTTTATTTTTATTACACGATGTAATTCCTTCACCGTGGAAGTCAATCGCGAACATTTGTTAAGTACGTATTTCATTAGAAAAATTGGTGTCGATTCGAACACCGTGGCTTAAGTTTTGCATTCAGATTTCATGGGTGGGATAATTGCACTGGCAATATTCACGCTGTTATGTCTATGGTTTCCGTTGCCAGCTTAATATCAGGTGGGCCGTGAGTCTCGAAGATCATTGATAGGGATTTAAAAATAAAACGAGCAGCAAGCTATGATCACTGATTAACAATATGTATGATAATTTTTTTCTAGTTCCTTCTTCACATGAAACTATTTTTAACGGACTTCTTATTACTGGTGGTAGGACCTCTTGTGAGTCCGCGCGGGTGGGTACCACCACCCTGCCTATTTCTGCCGTAAAACAGTAATCCATTTCGGTTTGACGGGTGGGGCAGCCGTTCTAACTATACTTGAGACCTTGGAACTTATATCTCAAGGTGGGTGGCGCATTTACGTTGTGAATGTCTATGGGCTCCAGTAACCACTTAACACCAGATGGGCTGTGAGCTCGTCCACCCATCTAAGCAATAAAAGCAATAAAAAAAAAATAAAAAAAAAACTTCAAGAGTAGGTTCTCGATTCGGGTCGTATGTATATCTTCAATTAGCAAGGTTAATTGACGGCTAGACATCAATTTTATACACAAATTAGAATCAATAGTGCCGCAGCGATTAGCGATTAGAAACACTTCTAAAAATAGCTGTATCTATGACACATCGAATTGTCCTTAATTGACATGAATCTAAAGTTTTGGAAAAAAAATCCCGCATTATACATTGCATATAATGCAGATTCTCACATTTCTCATTTACAAACCTTAAACAATTTGAAAAAACTACATACAAAACACAAAGTTCATGCCGACAGAAACCTTTATTTTTACGCTGGGGAATCCGTTTACCAATACCCGGTCAAGGGGGGTAAAAGATCGGCTTGTCGGATTGCGTAGTCTCCACAGAAAAATACGGGGAAGAGAAAGACCTAGGTCCTTGTCCTTCTCCAATCCCTCCCAGGAGGCTACGCCTTAAAAAAGGCACACGAGGCACCCACTCCGCAGAACCGAATACCGCCTAAGCTGCATCGAGCTCACCACACCGTCTAAACGAAACCCACGGTACCACATAATGCGTGCCGAAAGCCCACCTTCGCTAATACCCGTCCTGGTAATAGGACGGGATTTCATCCCCGGGAAAATTTCGAAGGACGTCGTCGAGGAGACATACCGTGGGTGGCGCACGGGAGTCAGATGTGCCACTATACCGGACCGACAGTCGAGTACCGGGCGCCCCCGTACCCGGTACATGGTACCCGGTACCGGTATACTATTAGTTTAAGGCACTAAGCTTTCGAAACAGTACTTTTGTTTTATCTCATACAAATTCCGCTGCTTGCATACATAAGATCCATTACTTTAGAACGACGGATGCGGAATCAGATGCGGAACTAGTACTATAGGTTCAACTTGATCAAGGTTTTGGCCGCGCGGTGTCTAGAATAACACCAAACCCCGCAAATCAGTCTCGGACGATGCGTGAGATGACTGAGCATCTCCGTAACCCAAAAACTTACGTAGAATTACGTCTCCGATTACACTACGCGTATTTTCACGCTTTTAATAAATATTATGAAACATCAACTAACAATGGGCTTATTCGTGAAATTCGCTTTTTTCTCGCTTCATTACGTGTTAGCCATTGTTGTGGGACCCCACCTTCAACACTATTGTACTAGGTAAGCGCGTGTTGTTGAGAAACGAGGATACGTATTGTTGGAATTTGGGAGCGGCTGGACCCACGGTGGGAGCTTACGTTCGCTTTGCTAGAGGATACTAGGCGAGGATACTAAGTGAATCCATCAAAGAAAAATGTCACATACAATGTTTGAATTAAAAATGTATGAAATAGCTTTCAACTAAAACAAATTAACAAAATTAGCAAACCAAAAAATAACAAACTTAAACTTTCTATTTTACAAGATTTGTTAATTAAATGGTAATTTAAGCATTACAAAGTTATTTGTTGTGCCTTCTGTTCAACAGATCTTAATTAGTACCAGACATTTACTGGTGGTAGGACGTCTTGTGAATCCGCACGTGTAGGTACCTCCACCCTGCCTATTTCTGCCGTGAAGCAGTAATGCTTTTCGATTTGAAGGGCGTGGTAGCTGTTGTACTGTTACAAATGAGATCTTAGAAGTCATGTGCCTCAAGGCGGGTGGCGGCATTTACGTTGTAGATGGCTATGGGCTCCATGGTATCCATTCAAGCAATAATAAAAATAGATTAAAGATATAATAAATAAAAAAAAGATACATTAAAGCTCTATCATCGATTTCAAAAAATATAAATCGTATAATATCATTACCTTTTTGGACTACCCAAATATCAACGACTTTTTAACATCGCTGGTTTCGTTAACCAATAAGATTACGAAGTTAAAACACGAAGTTAAAAACCAGCTTTGCCGCCTTGGGAAATTTCCGTCTGATGATTTAAGCAGGCGTCATTCACTGCACTTGAATGTTGATTTGTCCACTCGAATACATAGAATAAAACGAACGAGCGCCTAATTAACATGCTGTTTGCCCAATCTTGGTTCTTGAGCGTTTCTTCTTTATTTGGAGTGGGGCGTTATGTAAACCCATATAATTACCGGTATCCCGGCTGTTTAAAATTACTAGATGATGACGGTTTTTTTTTTTTATAACGCCATCTTGTTGTGTCTATAAAGCGGTTAGTTGCCCTCAATTAAGAAAAATAGTATTATTATTCGCCAATAGATGTCGGGAAGAGTTGATTATTGAAAACACGAATAAAACAACATTATCTGAAAATAAATCGTAGCTAGATCGATTTATCGCCCCCGAAATCCCCTGTATACTAAATTTTATGAAAATCGTTGGAGCCGTTTCCGAGATTCAGATTATATACATAATATATATTAATATATAGGTACAAGAATTGCTCATTTAAATGTATAAGGTATGACCAGCTAACCTAACTCCAACCTTCTTTCACCGTTGATTTCTGAATAGGAATAGGTGAGGGGGCTTTTTCTGGAATAATTCTAAAGATGAATCAAAAGCATTCAATAGAAGTAGCCAAGTTTAAAATGTGGATTTTTTGATTGATAGTAACAACACTACGTAGCCTATTTACCGATTCATATCCGATCACTTAATTTTTATGAATGTTAATATTTTGCACTGTGTCATTGGAAAATACATCGACCGAGTCAATCAGTCGCACGATTGGACACGGTAATTACTGCGGTTTCAGGAAATTGTAACATTTCAAATTCACAAGGTGAATTTACGCCATTCTCTTCCTTACGGTAATTTTAATAACCGCATTTAATAAGGCCTTAACTTTTTTTGTAGTTTAGGATTAAACAAATCATTTTTATTGCCTATTTTACGTCCCTTACTATCATAGTAGTATCAACCGAAATATGCGATATTTTGTCCTTGACAACGACATTCGATTTCCACGGTAAAGGAACAAAAATCAAACTAGCACAATTTTTAAGTTTACGTAATTCCTAGCGATAGAGCGTATCGTAAATTCTTACGATTGGGCACCATTATCCATTAACTCGTGTTGCTAAACATTCACGGGTTTCTGTTTGAAGAATGGGATCACATGTTATGGAATACATTCAATCACAAGGTGCATCATTATGCCAATGGATTCCGGTAACCACTTATAGCCAGGTGGGTGTGTTTTTCCGAAAAAAGAATATTTAATAGACCTTCAAACCAACTTTTTAGTTATTTAACACCGTTTTTGTGACTACAATTTTTTTATAATACTTGTAGAACCTTTGCACTTTTTTTGTATTCAAATTAGCTCGGCACCACTGCTAACAATTTTATGAGATTTTCCAAAGTTCTTATGCTCGCTAAAGAAAAGAAATTAATTTCACGTATGTGGGTACACTATGCGACTAAAAAAGTCAAGACAAGAGCAAGCTCTGATTCTGATTTTCATCAAACGAATTTCAGTATATTCTTTAAATCAATAAATTGTATGAAAATTTGCTTAGCAACAAGAACTTCTGAACGGTTAATTTGTTTTATAATTGTGCAGTAGCCAGCGACCTTGAGAGCGCACCGGGGTGATTGACCTCAGCCAGGACTCGAGTCCTCGGTCATCAAAAACCAACGCCTCCGAACGACCGGTCCGGTTCGGTTTCAACTTATATTTATATATATTGTATTAACGTTTCTGTACAGGTTTTTCGGTGAGATTCATGAGTGTTTTTTTTTTACTTAATACCACATTTCCTTGGACCTACATGTACGCTTTTGAGATGAGGTGCTGGAGAAAGATGCTCTGTATTCCGTGGACAGTATTTCGGGCTAACGTATCAATTTGGCAAGAACTCAAAATCTCCTCGTGGCTGTCATCCGAGAGTCTTCGCAGAGTCCTTGGATACTTCGGTCACATTGCACGGAAGGATGGTAGCAATCTCGAGAGGCTCATCGTGACCGGTAAGGTAGATGGGAAAAGGCTTCGAGGGTGCAGCCCAATACATTGGTCCGATCAAATCCGCGTCGCTCTTGATTCCACATTTCACAACGCCCTCCACACCGCCAGAGACAAGAATAGATGGAGAAAGATCGTGCGTGCCAAAGTGATACAAAATGGTGGTCACGACCCTCAGCAGTGAGGAATACGACGCAAGGAGATCATGTATGTACATATACAAATCTCAGTATCAGAATCTAAAAGTCGTATCTGTCTACGATATTCCTGAGCGGTAGATGTCATTTAAAACTGATTTCACGGCTTTATCACCTTTTTTTTTTAATTTATGGAAAAAGATGGTTGTCATCTCAATACTGCAATAATGACGAGTGCTGCCTTAGTCATTACTTAGTATTCGAAACGGCGGCAATATTGAAATGAAACAAATAAGCGCGAGATTAAAATTTAAAAGTGGTTTTAATCATAATTATTTTTCTAATATACTTAATTTTTTTTTTTTTTTTTATAGAATTCCCGTCTCCTCTTCACTTATGATTTGTAATATTTTAATCAATTTCATTAATTTTAAGGCAAAATAAGTACCGTAAAATAAAAGTAAATCCAATACTCGCTTAAGGCTTACCACAACTAATAAACATAACTAAATAAAAGCACACTTTGAAATAAGGGATGAAGATGTGATGATGTAATTTTGTTTTCTAAGGATCGTCCCATTCTTTGAATTAGAGCCCCTGTGCTCGCGACAGAAGTAAGTAACACTAAGCTTAGAATATACTGCACAATCACACACAAATTTAATTAATTTCTTAGCCTATCTTCCAAACGTGTATTTGGATTGTTAGGTACATATTTGCCAAGGAAAATAGATACCTGTGGCAAATAATTCCCGGCATATTATGAATTAATACGAGTAAGCATACCGGGCGTCTAAACGGTTAGGCCATCGATGGTTATGTGACGAAGGCGACATCAGTTTTTGTTTTTATGTTTTTTACATTATAATTTGTTGCAAGTAACGGCTTTTCATAGCGTGATCGACAATGATCGTTACTGCTTCACGGCTTGAAATCGAACGTGCAACTTTTAATTTAGACTCGGGGTTTGTACCGTATCTTTATGGCATAACTATGGTAACAACGTTTTACGGTAATAATTGAAAAAGAAAAACCTGTCGTCGTTATATATCGTACTTGAAGGGAAGTAATTAAATAAAAAATTTTAAAAAATGCCAGCGCAATAGTATGGACTGTGAACTCAAACATCTAGAGTACATATACATACATATAACATAGACATTTAGAAATATAATATATGTGGATATAAATGTATATTATTGGATACAAAGTCAGATATGTACAAGGAATGCTTTCCGAAAAATTACGCTCATCGACAGTTCGTTTTTGAGTATATTTATCGAATTCGGCCCACGTAGCGTTGACATGATCTTCCACTTTGTTAGCTCCTCTTACTACCGCCCAAAAAAGCTGAGAATACCAATATAGATTATTACAAATGAATACAAAAGGCAAGACCTTTTGTAGGTCCGCAAAAGTAGCTATCACCATCCTTCCTATTTCTGCCGTGAAGCAGTAATGCGTTTCGGTTTGAAGGATGGGACAGCCGTTGTTCTGTAGAAACTGAGACCTTAAAACACATGTCTCAGGGTGGATGGCGGGATTTATATGTTTTTGATGTCTATGGGCTCTGGAAACGACTAAGCAAATCCATCTAAGAAATAACAAAAAAGCTGTGAACAACAGAGAATTTTGGATACTTCTGATAAACAATCGAACAAAGCCGATATTTAACCAGCCTTTAATGATCGTGCTGTATAACTATAAACAGACATGGCGCTATAGATATGATCTCTCGTCGTTGTCAAGCCGCGGCGCGTCTCCGATGCTCATAATAGTCAAAGAGGCTCCGAAGTCGGTTGGTTAACAGTAAATCCATTAGTAATACCCGACTCAGACATGTCTGCATAAAGTCTGAGATTACCAAAGTTCAATGACGCATGTACGTGACCGGCGATTCAGTGCATGTCGCCGGTGCAGAACTAATGGAATATTCTAGATTAATTCGATTGTTTTTAAATTTAACTAGCTGCACCTGTTTCTTGTCGAAATTTCAGACGTCAAGTTTTTCTAGAGCTCGAACGTATTCCTTAGACTTTGTCCACACAAGTATCTTTACTCGACTATTACGAACATTTTAGGCTAAACATATATTATACAACGATTGCATTCAATTCTTAATTAAATATTTTAATAATATAATATAGGTATTAATTTATATCCCTATAGTATCATTTACAATAAATTAACACGTGCTATATGTTTTCTATCTACTTTTATCGTCTAAAATTGATTATTTTTGGTGAATCTATTTGCCATCGGGAAGATATCGCTTTGAGCGATCAAGTCAATTTTAGAAATATTCATTTAAATAAGTAAGTAATTTGGGTAAGTCAACAAGCTTACTACCCACCGGGTGCTAAATGATTTCCACAGTCCATCGCAACATGAATGCCGACATTCACTCAGTAGTTTTATCGCAATTAGAATACTTGAAATTTTAAAATATAATAACAGTAAGAGAATGTAAGAAGGTAATAGTCTTTGCTCTGTTTGTCACGATAATTGCGGTTAGAATTTAACCGCTTTGTTCTTCACACGGAGACAGATCCAAATAGTCCATCGCAGTACCAGACGGTATGACTGATGTGTTAGAAATGCAAGTCAACGTAAAAGTTCATGAGCTTCGTCATTCTATTGAATTCGATAGGAAGACGTCGCAGTTCGGCTGGTTTTAAGTGATGACCGTAAAGATAATGTAGTGAAAGTCTTAATAGCAACTGAAATACAGCTATCTCGATCTTCAGAATGCAGGCTTTGCGACAGAAATATACGGGGCGGTGATACATACAATTTAACTGCAACGAATCAAGGGGCCAATATCAATATTCATATAAGAAGTTTAGAATTTTTTTCCCTACTGGCCATACCCTATTCGCTGGTAGCCTAAGGGCCTATTTCAGCTACTCCAAGACAGGTAGGTGAGCTCATGGGCTCAACCTGAGAGAATTTACTAAAACTAGCCCTAGCAAAAGTAGTGCCTCGCAGAATCTGCCAACGGATCGGGATTGCGACCCACTGAGAAGATCCGGCGAGAAACCCAGTTGGCAATCAGAGAAGTAGTAGTTGAAAGTCACCAAAGTCGCACACCTGTGACCTGTGTCATAGATAATCCCCAAATACAATAGCCTCAGATTAAAGACATAAATCCAATTGAGAATCTCTAATTCCTAATACATTCTAACTGGATGATTCCGAACAAAAACGGGAATCCAAACAAGCGTGAAAGCCTTCGATATATTCAATTAATCAGTCCCAAAACGCCACGACGAATCAACATTACACCGACAATCGAATAAGACCAATAAAACACGAAGTTGTCATTGAAAATCCGCACAGTGCATTAAATTTTCAACCTTACTGATCACGTGGATATGGCGCGAAATCGCCCGGCGATTACCAACAGAATCGTGACTAGATCATTTTAAAATGAAACAATTTTTAAAAGTTGCATAGTGCAAATGTGTTCGTCAAAATTTGTAATTGTATTCAAAACTGTTGAAATTGTTTGAAATAATCTCTTATTTAGAATTGTAAATGCATTTCTGCAATTTTATGCATGAATTTGATTTCAAGTAACATGAATCTTCTTCTAACGTTTTATTGACATGACCTATTTTATAGTGAATCTATTATCGCGCGTTCAATGAGACAGCACAAAAGTAATATGTAATGACAATTAAAAACATTAAGAGTCTTAGAGAAAACAGCTTAAAACTTAAAATAAAAGTTTAGCATTAAAATATGCGTGACATAATAACAACCAGAAATTAACCACGAGAAAAGTTTATTTTTAACCGGCGAGTATATTGGCCCCGTCAAACTATCGTTACGCATCGATGGACTAAAAACCTTTCTTTATCATTCATTTCACTGTTTCAAGCGAAAGTGGCCACAATAATTTTGAAATGGTTACGTGAAACGCCCGCTAATATAGTGTGTTGTCGCCATTATTTCCTTATTAGTAACGGACATATTGTTTTGTACACAAGTTATTATATACGTAATACAGGAAAGTGTAGTATTGAAGTGCTGAATCGTGAAACACTTCGACGAGGTTTGGGGTTTTCGTATTTAAATCACAGTGAAATAAAAACTAATGGAACCCTTGAAATTTCATATATTAAAGAAAGCCATATAAATACTCCTATATATTATAGAACAGGGTTTACTTGTTTATAAACAGAAATTAATTAACTTTATGTTGACTTTTAAAATAATATGGATGGATGGATATGGAATAAGAATATGTAAATAACATATATTTGTGGTCGTAACTGGGCAGGTGAAGGTGGTTCAGTGGTATTCACCATCGGTCTTGGGCTACGTTTAGGCTTGCGTTTTACTTCGGGCCAATAGCCCGATTGTGTTTTTCTCTACTGGTGCAGTGCATCGCTAAGTCTGCTTAGGGCGGCATACTTTCCATTTGCCCTAGAGAATCCACTCTCCCCTGAAAGTATGTTTGAAGTCGTTGTAGCCTAAAGGATAAGACGTCCGGTGCATTTGTATCTAGCGATGCACCGGTGTTCGAATCCCGCAGGCGGGTACCAATTTTTCTGATGAAATACGTACTTAACAAATGTCACGATTGACTTCCACGTTGAAGGAATAAAATCATGTACTAGAAATCAAACCCGCAAATTTCAATTTGCGTAATTACTGGTGGTAGGAACTCTTGTGAGTGCGCGCGGGTAGGTAACACCACCCCGCCTATTTCTGCCGTGAAGCAGTAATGCGTTTCGGTTTGAAGGCTGGGGCAGCCGTTGTAACTATACTGAGACCTTAGAAATTATATCTCAAGGTGGGTGGCGCATTAACGTCGTAGATGTCTATGGGTTCCAGTAACTACTAAAAACCAGGTGGGCTGTGAGCTCGTCCACCCATCTAAGCAATAAAAAAAAACCTACCTCCTACAAGTCTGTGAGTAACAGTAATAACCCCTTAGGCTACCAGAAATCATGTAAGCAAAAAAAACACACGGATGAGTACCAGCGCTCTGCCTATTTCCGCTGCGAACCCGTAATACGTTCACATTTAATGGATAGGACAGCCATACAGTATAAGGTACGATTCATTCAGGTTACAAATAATTTCTAATGCTAAAGATGTTTCATTTGATGACGTAGGGTGTGAATGACCGGCCTGCGATCGCCTTTAGTAACGTGATATCAATAGTTTAATATTATTGTCGATCAATCAAATTAATTAGGTTCAATACAAGATCAAAGAAATGGGCGTTGACAGAGAAACCATGTTGTCTGGAGTAATTGGTAACAGATAGCACTTTGAATTACCCAGATTTACGGTCTCCCAGATTACGTAATGCGTCCGCTTTGAAGATTGTGTTATGGATATTCTGTCGAATGTAATTCTGATAATGACGTCACGTCTCGAGGTTCCGTTACTAATAGGATCAGTTACACCACTAACATTAACCCCCTAAATGCTTTTACTTACGTCGGAAAGAAGTCGCGACAAAATTTCGTTTAGTAACTAAAATTTTAAAATAGGAATTCAAATTGTCGTCCGTGACCGACAAAATGTAAACAATCCGAGACTTTGGCAGTAATGAGAATAAATGATTGCGAGATTGGACTGTAAAGATCCTTTCAATTATGTCCAATCTTTTTTTTCTTTTTTTTTATTGCCTTTGTAGGCAGACGAGCATACGGCCCACCTGATGGTAAGTGGTCACCGTCGCTCATGGACGTCAACAATGCCAGGGGCAGAGCCAAGCCGCTGCCTACCATAAGAAGAATTGGAATTGAATTGGAATCATTATCATTGATTAACTCATGTGCCACGAATGGATGTATATGTATGTATACAAAAATATATCAATTTATCTTACTACTTACTTATTGGTGTAGTGCACCACATTTTTCTTCATAATATTAACAAAATCTAAATTTGTCTTCATTTTAATTAAGCTATTCGTTTTTTTCTATCGATATTCGATAACTCTGTGACGTGCACCCGGCCCTACGTTTTACATTCATTCTCCGAACGGGTAAGCAACGAATATGGCTCTTCGATCAACTTTCTTATTTAATAGCTTTCGTTTTTTTTTTTTTGTTTCTAAAACCATTTACATGAATTTTTAATTTGTCGATCTCGTGCGACCACATAGCAAAGATATTTTTCGTTTTGTCTCAATTATTCAGTCAAAATCAGTCTAGTCAAATTATATATTGTAACAAAATAACCAATCGTTTTTAAAGTCTTTCCGTATTTGCAACTTCTCATTTCCTTTCAGATGTTAAATCAAACCAAAGATCGATTAACGAAATACATACACAATGAAAACAAATAAACACTTATTCATTCGGACATTACTTGCTTATTATTCATTTAAAAACAGCTATTGAATCATCTTGAGATCTCTAAAACTATCCACCCGATAGACTTAAAATTTAGCATACTCTTTCTATGAAGGTGCTCGCCAATAACGGATTTTACGTAAATCCTATCAAGGATTGATTTTTCATCTAGATAAGTAGTAGCAACGAAAATCCCTAGTAAGCCTTTATCATGGTAACTATAACAACAACAAGTATTAGTCCCGGAAAAAAGCAATAAGTTCCACTATTTCAGAATAACAAAATTTAAAACAGGTGAAACCACGCACGCTTAGTCGTCAGAGAAAAGTTCAAGTTACTTGACAAGTAACAGTTGTATCGTTTGCATTCACACGAATATATATTTTTGTTTTGTTTTTAATTTGAAAATTGTAATAATCAGTTCCTTTGGAATATATAACTAATTAACTCTATGCATATTAAACTTTCCTAAATTTAAGTCATCGCTTTCTCCTTAGGTAGTTTCCGCAAAACCTCAAAGGCATTGAAATATTACATTTCTCCAATTATGAATTACTATTTTCTTCAGTTTTCATGTTTCGTAATCTTGTTTAAAACAACGTTTGCCGTCTCGAACAGTTATTACAGTTTTCGTATTTGCTGTAATAAGATTACTTTTTATACTAGAGAACTTTTTAATTAATTTGTTTAAGTTTCGTCATAAAACAAGATCACTTTCGATCGATTCAAAAGATCGTAATCGAAATAACTGAGATGCAATGACGTCACCGATGTACAAAGACTCTTTGCTATTTTCGTGGTGAAAGTCTCGATATCGATACCAGTTATCGATACGTTGGGATGCGACACGCAATCGATACGGCTGTATGTGGGTCAGTTGGTTTGTTATGATCGGGCTATGAATTTCTCCGTTGTGGTTTCGTTCTAGTTAACAGGTTTGCCTTGAGGCAATTGGTGGAAGGTGGATGGAGTTTTTTCTTAATTATTATTTTGTGGGTAGAACGATAACGTTTTTGTATGCATTATACATAGATAATGATACTGATTCTTTTACATCAATGCACAATGTAAGCTATTAGAAGTACATATATGCAGGATTTCACAGTCCTGCATTAAAATTCACATGAAAAACATAAATCCGTGCTAAAATTTAAACACAAGCCTTGCTTTTCAAGATTCCCCCTGAACAGTCCTGTCTGTTCGTTGATAGCAATGAAGAAACAGTTAATACCAGCGCTTGCTCATCTAAAAGCTACACGATCCACTAATGCTTCTCGATATCTTCGAAACGTATTTAACACACAAACATTCAGTTTCTGTTACAAAAGATCTTTTGCGTGTTCGAACGCAACTAGGATTACGATATTGACATTTAGAATTTCGTTAAAAAAAAATTGAGCAAGCTGTTTAATTGGGGGGGAACACGAAATGCGAACTAGGAAGTTAAAAGATAGAAATTTTTAAAAAACAAATAAACGTATTTCTGACGTGTATTCGAAACTGATTTTATATAAATGGACGAGGCTTCAGATTGCGCGAGATTTGGACGTCTTAAATCAAATCAAAATGGTAATAAAATTATATTATATTGTAGAACAGTCAAACATTTAAAAATTGATGAACACAAAAAATTTCTAGCAGTAAACATAGACCTTAGAGGCGGCGAGTTAGCATTACCAACTCAATTATCTGCAA
Organism: Bombyx mandarina; assembly: GCF_030267445.1. Lineage (NCBI taxonomy): Eukaryota > Metazoa > Arthropoda > Insecta > Lepidoptera > Bombycidae > Bombyx > Bombyx mandarina. The sequence goes on from NC_143234.1 coordinate 19,047,221, forward strand.
CAAAATACATCATATTTCTCAGCCTTTTGAAACTTCCGTAGTTTTAAAGGCTCAGATGCTAGGTGTATCAAGCGATACAGCGATACAGCCGATGTTCAAATTCCAGTAAGGTGCCAATTTCTCTAAAGACATGGGTATTTAATACGCGTCCAGGAATTACTCCCACGATGAACTTTAGTGGTCGGGTGTATGGTAAGCCTGAACGAGTCAGTAAGTGGCTATCTGGGCTATTTTTGCTGCAAAATAGCCAAGTATCGCAGTTTGAAGCGTGGAGAATATATTATTCAATTATATCTAGTTTTAAAAACATGAAACTAAATTAAATATCTATTAGTCTCTGATGACTTATATTAATGTGAGTAGATTTTCTCCACTTAAGTGAACCTAATAAAGATAAACAAATAAATAGGGTTTTTGAACTAAATAAGTTCAAAAACTAGAAAAAATACCCTTATTTATCAATGCGAACTAAGGATTGTTATAATTTCATAATTTTTTATACCTTTGATACTGGTCAGAGGGAAGCTATAAAATTTTCGTATTGTCATCGGTTCTTGATGGGTGTGCAAATTATTAAGGTAATCAGGCGACTTAAAGTCGGTAAAAATGATGATAAAAACTCCGTACAAACAAACACACATACCAACAAGCTATTAAAAGCTTGTTAAAAAGAAAGAAAATAGGTGTGTTCCGTCATTCAGGTCATGACCTGAATGACGGAATCTCGAATCTCATAGACAACCATGGTTGTCTATGAGATTCGACGACACCAGATAATCTTTTTGCCTGCCCATTTTCTGCAAATAAAACTACCATAAACTATTTATAAGCCATTGTGACACATGTCATTGTTTCTCTGAAGGTAGACGATAAAGAGAAAACCTCAAAGCGAGAGATTAAAATTGTTCAGAAAACCGAAAATCCAAATGTTATTGTTGGGAACCTTTATATACGCAAGCTTATCCTGAAATTCTCTATCATCTGTCAAACATCTTATATTTTATGATAACTACCCGCTAGATTTCCATTAGGACCATTCCCACGTTCACCCCAATAGAGGTTCCCAGGATATTGTATGATCCATCCGTGTGGTTTCGCACAATCTAATGGATGACTAATATTACAGGCTTTTTATTAGCATGGATGACCAGACGAAGCCACTACCTTTTCTTGAGCTTTTTATTTATTTATTGCTTAGATGGGTGGATGAACTCGCGGCCCACCTGGAGTTAAATGGTTACCGGAGCCCATAGACATCTACAACGATAAATATCGCCACGCACCTTGAGACATGATTTGTAAGGTCTCACTTTTACAGTACACCGGCTGCCTCTCCCTTTAAACCGAAACGTTTCACGGCAGAAATAGGCAGGACGGTGGTACCTACCCGTGCGGACTCACAAGACGACCTACCGCCAGTAATAAACCAGAGCTGTCATTGAACGCCGCAGCCTCATTGAACACCACAGCCTCAGTTGGGTCTTAAGTCGTGCCTTAGACCCCAATGTACACTAAACGATGAGACTACGCCAATGTCAAAACTCGAGGCGTGTACTAACTTGTCTAGCGAAATACGTACTTAACACACTCGTATTAACGGATGACCGCTTCACGGCAAAAATAGCTTAAATAATCGGGTGACTGGGTAGAGGGTACAATGTCAAGCTCATAATACGCCCTGTCACCAGTATATACATATATAGCATTAAAAACATGAATGTATGCATCTTTGAATATTAAATCATTTCAAGCGAAGCGTAATATGAAACTCGATAAATATTCGTAATGCTCGGATACAGGTAGTCGTTTCCGGTTCACCGCGTCATAAACGGGAACAAGGTATAGGCGATGTTATTTTAAATTATTTTAAATTTCAAAATTGTTCTAACAATGTTGTCGCTTACGTCATCTTTCTTTAAATGCGTTAAGAAAAGTTTGCTAAGTAAAAAAATCGGGCTTGTGCAAGAACAGTAATGACCATTTTTACATCAGTTTGGGTGTTGTAGGACGAGCTCACGGCCCACCTGGTGTTAAGTGACTACTGGAGCCAATAGACATCTAAAATGCCGCCACCCATCTTGAGTGAGACTTGAAATGAGTTCCAAAGGTCTCCGTTTTTAAAAAACCGAAACGCATTACTGCTTCATGGCAGAAATAAGGGGAATGGTGATAACCCGTGTGTACTCCGAAGACATCCTACCACCAGTAATTATGCAAATTATAATTTATATAATTCCTATACCGCGCAAGTCAATCGTGAACATTGGTTAACTATGTATTTCATTAGATTTTTTTTTACCTGCCTGCGGGATTCGAACACTAGCACAGTCGTATTGCTTGATGCTCGCTGCACCGGACGTCTCATCCTTTAGGCCACGACGACTTCAAAAGTACTAGAATCCCATTGTTTGAAATATAAGCAATCGAAAAAAATTAAGAAGTTTCTACATTAGCATTTACTATTTTTCATATCGGTATATTATTATCAATCACAGACCAATTTCCGCGTGAATATTTTTTCACTAAAAATACATTTCATGATGACGTTGATGACAGAATGATAAATACAGAATAATACAAATGTTACTTACCAAACTTATACCTAAACTATACGTACCGTATAACTCCCTTCCTAACTTAAAGTTTCCATTCAATTAATTAGAACTGGACAATTAAATAAATTCAATTTATGTTTTTTTTTTTTTTGGTAATTTCCACGCGAACTTAGAATAAGGAAGTTGCAATTGTTTCAATAACCGTCACTAATCAAATCTAGAATTAAAAAATACTGTTTTTTTTATTAACAAGGAAAATTGTACCTTAAATGCATTCGTATAAATTTGGAATTCTCAGAATGCAATCAAATGCAATTCGAACCCGGATAACAAGTTCGCTGATTCATACATTCCCAAAACGTCACGTTATCTCAGCAAGGGCGTGACCACTCAAGTGTGATTATGGTGCAAAGGATAGGCGCATAGAATTTGATTTCGAAAAGCAAGATGTTATTTGAAACGTTACTATTGTAATATTAAAGATACAAAAGCACAATGCTTCGCAGGTAAAATGAGTAAGATAACGCTGATACTAACTCTACAAAACTTGCATACGCCCCGTTATGACGTATGCAAGCGTAGTGTTCGCTCACGCAGCCCGCACCAACTTGAAGCCCCTTCAGGTTATTCAATCCCGATTCTGCAGGATAGCCGTCGGAGCACCATGGTTCCTGAGGAACGTGGATCTCCACGATGACCTGGAGCTCGACTCTGTCAGTAAGTATCTACAGTCGGCATCATTGCGCCATTTCGAGAAGGCGGCACGACATGAGAACCCTCTTGTCGTGGCCGCTGGAAACTACATACCCGATCCTGTAGACCGAATGGTAAACAGTCGACGTCGCCCAAAGCACGTCATTACGGATCCTCCCGATCCATTAACGGTGCTTTTAGGCACCACAAGCACCGGTCACCGTCCTCGTCGAACCCGTCGCTTGCGACGAAGGGCTCGACGAGCGAATTAACCCCTAGACACAGCCCACTGAGTTTCTCGCCGGATCTTCTCAGTGGGTCGCGTTTCCGATCCGGTGGTAGATTCTGCGAAGCACTGCTCTTGCTAGGGTCAGTGTTAGCAACTCTCCGGTTTGAGCCCCGTGAGCTCACCTACACACGTTAGGGTGAAGCTGAAATAGCCTCTCAAGGCTATCAGCATAGGTAGGAAAAAAAAAAAAAAGCTGATACTAAACAAAGAGGTGAACAAGTAATTGTATACAAATGTCTTATTGTTGTAATAATTGCAAGTATTTTTTTTAAATGGCGATGTAAATATAGGAAATAATGTCGCTCATTGTTTTATGTGTTTGTAAAAATTACATTGTTGGTAGTATCTCCTACCAGTTATGTGCTTGCCACGACTTGATCTGGACTAGATTGGTTACTACATCCAGTCGTTTTGCTATGTTGACTCTCACGTCTCTACAATGACTTGGCTCTCGATATTCGTTCGACGAGTTAATCAAAAAAACAATTGTTGCGGTGTGCCGGTAGCTATCATACAACACAACATATTCACCAGACGACAGATGCTTGAATCACGCTTAAGACATTATCAAGATGACCTAGCATTTAAACAAGCGTCGTTAAACCTTCCAACGGCCTTCGATTTTTTGTGGAATACGCATCTCAATTGTATAATATTTACTAGATATACGGGCTGAAAGACCGCACGGGTGTACATGTTCCTACCTCACCTTGAAACCGTGGTCACCGCAAATGATAGTTTGAATGACTTCCCCAAACTCTTAGCCCATGTAATCGGGAGAGCTTCCGAGTTCAGACTAACCAGACCCCTTAAAAACATGGTTGTCGGCGACAGCGACTTTACTTCGGTCATCATTGTCATACGGAGATGGGCGATGTAATAAGAATTATGCTCCACATGAGACATTATTTATTTGCGTTAAACACAGGTCAGAACTGTCAACTGTTTTTGCAATATCGGTGAAATTATATTGTTACAAAGTTTAATATCTCATCACTTGTACCACACTTGTACACACACGCACACAAAGTGGTCAATGTCGATGAAAGCCGAAGCGTGAGTCGTTTTCTAATGTCTTCGAACTGTCTGTCTACGCTTTCGAGTTCCCAAGCCTTGGTAGAAGATTCCCAACAGGGACACATACAGAATGAATTTTGTTTAGTTGTACAAATAGGTTTTCTGTGCTGATAATATGTTTTCTGGTAACGTTATTTTCTTTGGTAAAAATGTACCGACTTATTCTATTATAATTTGATGCCGTGTCTTCTGTTCATAAGGCTGGGTAGACGCTAAGCAAAATCGATTGAATGTATATCTAACTCAATATATCATTCATTTATTAAGCGCATAACTTCATGTGTCTTTGACTTTTACCAGTACTAAAAAATAGAGAAGTTTAATTTCGAAATAATTTAATATTTCTGAGTAGATAGTCTAAAATTTCACATAATTACCATTTTATTTTTATTTTAGGCAGCAATGGCTCTTAATTATATTTTGCTAATATTCAAACGCAAAGTATCCGGTCTATTTCGGTCAGTCTGGTTGTTAATCCTAGTTGTTCAACCGATCAACTGATTGTGAAGTCTCCTTGGGCAGGTAGAAAATTTCTAAGCGATTGACGTGGGTTATTTTTATCCCGACAATTTACAATACGTTTTAGAATTCGTAAGCGTAAAACTAAAAATGTTCAGAAATGTATTGGTCAATTTCTAGAATAAACAGCGGCTCACCTAGCGTTGTATGCAAGATATTTATATTAGACAATATATTAAAAATTGCGAAAACAAAATTGAATTGATTCGATTTTTAATTTACATTGACATTTAAGAAAATGTTCGAAAAATTATAAATTTCAAAGGTCATCGAATAGATCGCATTAAAACAGGTTTCTATAATTTTAATATGATGTCAAGTTTTAGTCGTGATTATTTTCGATGCGTTCATTCGAATCTTCTAGAAAAAAAAGCATTAAACAAATCCAGAATGTAATCATAGGAACGCTGGCTTATTTGAATTTAATGTCAGTAATTTAATGATGTTTTTGTTTGTTTTTCGCAGCTCTCAAATTTTCTTACAATTATTTTAAATATTTTTTTTTAATTTTAAATTTAATAATTTTAAGTTTTAATGTACATTAATAACTACCACTTAGCTTAGCACAATGCTTCCAACGTTATTGTTATAAGTGAAGGTAAGATAGATAGAAGGTAGACAAGATAAGTTGAACAAATTTACGTCTATAAAGTCGAGATAATTCAAAAATCCGTTCAAAATATTTTAAGTCAGATAAAAAATAATATCTGAGTCGAGTACTCAGATATCATTCAACATTCAACAATTCATTCAACATCAAAATAGGCGCAATTTGTGGTTTTTGATGTCATCACTTTTTTTTTTTTTTTTTTTCTCCACCTTATCCCACTAGGTGGGGTCGGCACAGCTAATTTTTCTCTTCCATTCTCTTCTATCAGCCGTCATCTCAACACTCACTCCTCTCTCTCTCATATCGTCATTCACACACTCCATCCATGTCTTCTTCGGTCGTCCTCTTCCCCCTTTACCTTGCACTATTATGACGCAGAAATTAACTAGACCCAATAAGTTTCTCGTCGAATCTTCTCAGTGTGGTGCGGTGGTAGATTCAGCGAAGCACCGGTCATGATAGGGCAGATGTTAACATTGTGTCTCTGACTGACTCCCGTGAGAACGCCAGTCCAGTGAAGCCGCAAAAGCCACTTGAAGCTACCAGCGATAAATTAGAGCTAAGACGATAAATTTGGCTAGCATGAGAAATCAATAGCAAAATTATCACGTTCATACAATAGTTATCAAAATTCAAAAATATAATTTCAAAGCTCTATTCATAAAAATAAAAATGTGTCTAACTTTTCATAATACGAAATAACTTAAATAATAAAAAACAAAATTTTCCTAATTTTCTTGAGTGTTTTACCCTATAGTGCAGGTCTCAATGTCACGTCAAATTGGTTTACCATGAACCTATCTCACATTTCGTTATTTGCATTAAATTTAATATTCTATAGTATTCGAAACAAATTCTTTTTGGATTAAGTGGGTCGGATTCTGTCTTTGTTTGACAGAGATACTTGAAGTATACATTAAATGGCTATAGGGGCTCATTGATAATCTCAAATTGTGTGAGGCGGTAGCGGACAGAAATACACGAAAGTTTACTAAACATTATAATGTAAAAACGTAATAATTTTTGGGAGAAAACCTAATAAAATTATACTAGTCATAACATGTTTTTCAATGTTAACTTGTAAGCAAATCTTAGGGGTAAATAAATTATCCTGTGCGATTCCTTATATGAAACTATGAACGACGAAATTCTCTATTCATCACGTATCAGATAAGTAACGGATCGATACACCCATAACAATTAACATCGGTATTCATTCAAAAAAAACGATGACTATAAAACGTTACGAAAGTTTGTGAAGGATATATAGCACCTTATTTACATGTATCAAGGGTTATTTTAGCACGCTATTATTAGCTTGGTATGTGTGTATTTTTTTTTTGTGTACAACGGAATCTTAGCACGTAATTTTTATTGACGTCCAGAAGTCGGAATAACCAAAACACTAGCACATGCATTTAGGACCTATAACAATACAATAATTTTTTAACTTCGCTCTAATATCCAAGCCGGTAACATCAGGATTTAAATGAAAAATTAAATCATTTTTACTGGTGGTAGGACCTCTTGTGAGTCCGCGCGGGTAGGTACCACCCCCCTGCCTATTTTTGCCGTGAAGCAGTAATGCGTTTCGGTTTGAAGGGTGGGGCAGCCGTTATAACTATACTGAGACCTTAGAACTTATATCTCAAGGTGGGTGGCGCATTTACGTTGTAGATGTCTATGGGCTCCAGTAACCACTTAACACCAGGTGAGCTGTGAGCTCGTCCACCCATCTAAGCAATAAAAAAAAACAATTGTTGCTGGTTTCGTTTGCTTATCTATCGAACGCGACTGGCATCAACCCGTGACTACCGCCACCCTGAGATCAGATTCGAATCTCAGTTGACATGGAGCAACGTGTGCGCAATTGTTTCGCAGCTTCAAGTTAATCAGGAAACTTAATCGTGCATGACCGCCTTTACGAGAATTGATTAGAGCATTTCTTAGAACTACGTACGACCTCATTCAACCTTGACCACGCAACCGATAAATGTCGGCAGACAAATGCTATCAGAATAATAAAGATATATTATTATTATGTTATTTTATATTACATGTTATTCAAGCCCTGTTTTGGTTTTTTAATCCTGTTGTTATTTTATTTTATTATATATTTTTACTATATATCTAAGGCGAGCTCGATAAGATCCTAGGGAGTCTTCTAAATGTCTTCTTGTCTATCTAAAAATCATATGTAATTTAAAAATTCAGCTCAAACTTTTGAATCATATTCGATAATTTTTTGAAGCGATTAAAAAGTAATTGACGGCTTTCAATGATTGGCTAGAAAAAACCGGCAATTAGGTGTGACGTCATTTGTGGCCAAAATATACGATTAACTATTCAGCGAATACACGAGACAAGCCAAAGAAAATAATATGTACATATATTTGTTTAGTTAGCTTGCCTTCAAAATGTATTAGAGTCATTTAAACAAATAAATATGTTGGTATTAAAAGTATGTTTGTATTTAAATATTTTTTTATCTTGTTATGGTGACGGGCGTAGATAGCAGTTAGTAGTTCACTTAAAATTTGAATTCGCATGGTTAAGGTAGTAAAAAAGTTTGGTCCGCGGGCGCGAAGATATCTTTATTATCGCGTGAGAATTAGGCTATCAATGTATCGTTCGAATTCCGAAACGTTCTTGAGTGTAACTCGATAAAAACCATTTCAAAACTCGGCTTATTTTTAGAATATTCAATCAAATTAAATTGGGTAATGGTTTTAGGTAATTAATGGCGCGTTATTAATGACCTTTGAACACAATAAAACTTGGTAAAAAACGTGTGTTACTTTTTTATGAAGTAAGGATTACTGGTGGTGCGAAGGCCTTTCCAGTTTCACCAGGGATAGCTGCTTCGCGAATGAATTTACTACCGGATCAGAATCGCAACCCGCTGTAAGGATCCGGCGAGCAACTCAGTGGTGTATATGGGCTAGGTTGCACGTCGAACTCTTTGTCGAGCGACAGCTTCGACTAGTTCGACTAAAACAGTGACCACAGAACCCTCAAGCCACCAGTGTTTGCCCGACGTGGAAATCGAACCCAGGAGCCTAGTGAGGGTTTTTACAACTATACTACTGAATCAGTCAATAAATTAATCGATTTTAATTTCTATCTGACACATGTAGTAATTTTGAAAATATTGCTAGACATAATATGAACTTTACATTTATATAATTTAATTGTTAAATAAAAATGCAACATTTTCATAATGATTAAATAGAATTATGTCGATAATATTTCATCTATTTCAAGCATGGTTCAAAGGGTGAGTTATTTTATCAATGCTTCGATGTATGATGTGCCTATTACACTAACCAACGACTCACACACCGTACAAAAAAGGTACGTAATACATTGCTTCGTAATAATATTTCGGGTTCATTCGGTTCGGTACCACAATCCTATCTTTTCTACAGCTAAATATACATAGGGATTAGAGAAAAATAGCCACTATTCCAACGTAATTCAAGCTTTGGCCTTTATCAAAGCTTAGCTTCATTTCTCAAATGCATTGGAGTTAACAGAGTAATAGTTATATGCTTTGGAATCTGGCCCACATTACGTTACCTCTTGGATTTTTCCTCATTCTACTAGGCTATGAAGACAGATAGGTACCGTGCTATCAATTTGATCCACAAAGCAACCATGCATTCCAGTTTGAAAGGCGAGACAGTTCTTATACAAAACAATGGAGGTTGTGACCTCACGTTTCAAGGACAGCGGCATTGAATTTATGTGGTTCATAGACACTTATGCCCATTTAATCCGAACAAGGTAATGCAACTCCGAAATCAATCCTCAAAAATAATTTACAATGACAAAGTAAAAAAAAATCAATAAACAATTTATCGATACATTTTAACTTAACTTCGATTACGAATGAAATACGTGCAACAATGAAAATGGCGGAAAGCATTATGAAAATAGACCAATACATGTATTGTGTCGTAAATGATATAATTTATTGTATTGCAAATATTGTTTTCGGCACGTTCATGCGTGACAATGCTACGTTAGCTATTCGGCTTTTGGCTGGTAGGTACTAGTGAATTATTCTGTTGGAGATAATAGATAGATAGATATATATTTTGCTAATAAGCATAAATAGTAATAATATTAAAATTTACCGTTTAGCACTTGACACAGTTGAAGAAAATCTGTATATCTATATATTAATACGTGAAGCAAAAACTTTGTATCCCTTTTTACGAAAATTGCGCGGACGGAGGACTATGAAATTTTCCACACTTATAGAGAATATAGAGAAGAAGTGTACAATGGTATTATTTTTTTAAATAATGCATAAAAGATACTTTAAATCAATAAAGAAAACATTACACACACTACATACCATGTATTTGACGCACACATGCATGCATACTATTTATTGTCAAACTTTTGTTCTTGACGTCTGTTGTCAAATTGAGATTAAATATTGATTGTCTTTGTTAATATTTTATTTGTGACTATAGAAGTATAAAATACAATCATAATAGTGTACAAACTTACAATTCCAATGAATTATAGTCGAATTTCGACTACTGCGGGACCTCTAGTTTTACAAATTTTACAAAAAATACGAGTGTATGTAAAGAAAGGTTTTACTAACGCTAAGATGTATCTCAAATGTTGTTTGTATCAATTTAAATTTTATTTACTTGGAACAGTATATAAATACATTTAATGTACAAAGCACGGCTCTTCGCATACCTATGTAGTTTAATAATATGGATGTAATATACGATGGATATCAGGAGTAAGCCTGCCACGTAGTGGATCGACGACCTAGTGAAGATTGCGGGAATCCACTGGATGCAGACAGCGTAGGACCGGTCATTATGGCAAACCTTGGGAGAGAGCTATGTCTAATTTTGGACGTTCGTGACTGGTAATGATGATGATGATGAAATTATAGCTTATTTAACCAACCACTTACCGGTTGCCTTTAAATTTTAAAATTTCTAGGTATATTCGGTTTGAAGGGTGAGACAGCCGTTGTAACTATACTTGAGACCTTAGAACGTATATCTCAAGGTGGGTGGCGCATTTACGTCGTAGATATCTATGGGCTCCAGTAACCACTTCACATCAGGTGGGCTATGAGCTCGTCCACCATATAAGCAATGTTTGCCATGTTCAAAACGTTAAACTTTTACATCAATGTATCATTGTATAAGATGATTTATGACATTTCGAAAAGTGTGTATCGATATTTTTTAAAATAGCATTTAGAGTAAACAAGTGAATGACCTGCCACATTTCGCTGTGTTTAGAGTAAATGGTGATGGCTCTGGTAGTAACCTCCATACACATTGTTTCTTGAGCGCCATCACATGTTATTCTTCGAAGGAGGTTTGTGAAGAGTCCACTGCATTAGGCATTGGCTTAACTAATTGGTTGTGTTCATGAGCGGTATTTACGTTTCTGATGCCTGAGGACTCCAATAACCGCTCAACACCAGATGATCCTTGAGCTCGTTCACGCGGCAATAAAAATGCATATACATATTTCATTTAGTGCGTTCGCATTTACTATCTAAAAAAATGTTTACTGTAAAATCAAACAAAAATAAATAATAGTTTAAAAAAACTAACAAAATACGCTTTTATAGAAAATCCAACTAAAAAAATAGAAAATAAATTTTAATAAATTTGAATTAAAAATAGTATAAGAAAAAATTATTTTATTGTAAAAAAGCGTGGGGTGCATGCTATAAGTAGTTATAAATATTTTATATACGCTTTTGCGTATTTTGTTAGTTTTTTTAAACTATTATTTATATTTCATTTTTTAGTTGAATTAAAATTTATTAATAATTTTTTTAAATATTGAATTGTCATCGGTCCTTATTAAGTGTACCAAATTTCGAGTTAATCCGACGTTTTGAAAGGGTCAAAATCATGTTCAAAGATTCCGTTACAAACATACATATAGTTACATATACGTCTGAAGCTAATAAAAGCGTATTAAAAACATGCCAGTCGTACTCTCAGTGATAAATCCTTTGAGCACGCATTCGAAATACAGTAATTATCCCTCGGATGATAAATGTTGCAACATGCGTCAGTAATCGCTATTTCTTGGTAAAACTGCGCTCAGCGCGACAGGTCCTACGTGCTAATCATTAATAGTTTCTGCTTAAATAGTCCGTACGTTAATTACGTATCTGGTATCCCACGATTGCCTCACAGCCCTGCTCATAACGATATCTAAATGGGTAGCTGACTAAACTATATATTAGAAGAGAATTTCAAAGCGTGCTAGTCTATCTTAATTGTGATGTGTAAATTTTGTCTAAGCATGGACTCATCGCTGGCGGCCGCCGGTCCGGCGTCTGGGGGACGGCGGGATGGATGTAATATGCTCTGCGTAAACCCTGTCCCGCCGTCTCAATAGCTCCGACTGGGTTCCCACCCGGTCCGGGGTAGGGCGCTGGCTGTGAGCGGCAGGAGTTTTTAGTGAGGTTCAACTCCCACATCCGGCGATTTTCTCCTGTGGAAAAAAAAAAAAGCATGGATTCATAAATTTGTTTTGTTCGTTAATAACAAAATCTATTGCGAATAGTCGTCGAATATTGAAACATAGTTGGTTGCTGTGACCTAGAATCATTAACAGGGTATTTCTTGAAATGTCATTGTCCCCTTAAAATTGTTTCACGCCATAATAATTATATACCAGTGGTCCCTCGGTAGTCGAAATTCGATTACAATTAATTGAAATTATAAGTTTGAACATCATTATGGTGCTATTGTCAAAGACTATTATTTAATCACAGATTTCGCAAAGACTAGATAGTAGAAAAATAATATTAAAGATAAACAATATTAATCTATTTGACTTTGCTTATTCTCAATTTGACCATAGACTTTTTAAGCAATAACAAAAGTTTCACAATAAACGAAGAGTATATATGCGCGCGCGTGTGAGTTTTATGCATAATTAAAAAAAAAGAACATTCTGCGCTCCTTGTCTATATTCTCTATAAGTGTGAGAAATTTCACATTCCTCCATCCGCGCAATTTTCGTAAAAAGGGGGTACAAAGTTTCTGCTTCACGTATTAATATATAGATTTTTCAAGAACACTTCAAAATATCGCGATTAACAATAACGTAATTCTGTTCAAGGCATCACCAATCTGTATATTGTCGGACAGGTTATTTATATACAGACAAATTCGTGTCATCAATTCCCAATATCCCATCAATCCCCAACAAACAACGCTAGGTCCATTAGTTAAAACGTGAAACGAAATTTTCAACACTTTCGTTAGGCAATAAAGAAATCCCTCCAGCCCACACTACGGAGAAAGTACGTAGTTATATTGTCAACGAACCTGTTCAGTTACGTAATATTGCTTTTGTTGATTTGCTGTAATTCAATTCGTACATACGACATTTTGTACATACCCAGCGGATGTTTGAAGTCACTTTAAATGTAGAACAATAATTTATAATATTTTTTGGCATTGCTGTACATAATTTTGGTTAATTTAATTTTTTTAAGTATAATTTCTTATCAGCCCAAAGACGTCCACTGCTGGACATAGGCCTCCCCCAAGCCTCGCCACAAAGACCGGTCCTGCGCTGCCTGCATCCAGCGGATCCTCGCGAACCTCAATAGATCGTCGGTCCATCTTGTGGGAGGCCTACCCACGCCACGTCTTCCGGTACGCGATCACCACTCAATAACTTTCTGGCCCCAACGGCCATCCGTTCTACGAGCAATGTGTCCTGCCCACTGCCACTTCAACGTCGCAATCCTTTGGGCTATGTCGGTTACCATGGTTTTAATAGAATTTTAAGTAGAGTTCATCCATACTACCTGGAGCCACTGCCTTCATCCATAGTGCGTTTTCAGAGATCTTTTTTGCCACGTTCTATCCGGTTTTGGAATGAGCTTCCCTCCACGGTCTTGCCCGAGCGCTATGACATATCCTTCTTCAAACGAGGCTTGTGGAGAGTACTTAATAAGGGCAATAAAAAAAAATATCTTTGTTTTGTTTGCGGGTTGAAGGAGCTATACCGAAAAAAGTGTTACAGTGAAAAAAGAGACCAAAAATTGACATCTCTGTGCAGTATTTTTTTCGCATATTGGGGGCACTTTCCGATCACCTAAGAAACTGAAACTTTTTATATAGATTCAACTTCCATTTCGGCTGCGAATAATCCAGAAATGCAATACCAAATTTATTCATATTTATTCACATTTTACGATTCGTTTAATTATTTTATACGGACTCTTTACATGTTCCAAACGGGTGTCCGTATGACACTTCTCTCTTTTTTACAGATAAGTAAAACATGTAGGTAACAGGATCTAAATGTCGTCACATTGAGATGCGGGGCTCATTATAATTATTTTTAACACACTTTAATTATCTGTTCGTTATGTATGTACACTTATATTTATGTAACGGAATCTTTAAACGTCATTTCCACCGACTTCAAGACATCAGATTAACTTGATTATTTGCACGTTGATTATTTACACGTATCAAGAACGAATTACGGTAATACAAATAATTTTATAAGTTCTAACTTGAATATCCTGACCAGTTTCAACAGGATAAAAAAATAAGAGTAAGTTAATTATTAGTTGGGTTTGATGTTAAAGCGTGTTGTTTAAGCTTCAATTTGAAAATAATATTCAATTTACTAAACGAATAAATAATGTTTGATAAAGCGGGTGAAGCTAACCTTAATGTTACTTCGGTTAGGATAACCGACGCGTCATCTGTGTTCATTATACCTCAAGTTCCTGCTAGCATGCATATACAATTGTAATTCCATCACTACCATAATTTACTATTCTCTTGTTGCCTACCTATGCTGAGAGCCTAGAGAGGCCATTTCAGCTTACCCTAGCGTGTGTAGGTGAGCTCACGGGGCTCAAACCGGAGAGTTGCTAACACTGACCCTAGCAAGAGCAGTGCTTCGCAGAATCTACCGCCGGATCGGAAACGCGACCCACTGAGAAGATCCGGCGAGAAACTCAGTGGGCTGTGTCTGTGGGTTAATTCGCTCGTCGAGCCCTTCGTCGCAAGCGACGGGTTCGACGAGGACGGTGACCGGTGCTTGTGGTGCCTAAAAGTACCGTTAATGGATCAGGAGGATCCGTAATGACGTGTTACTATTCTCAAGGGATTGTATAACACAAGCAGCAATATGGACATAATAACGAAGTCAAAGGCTACATACAATACATTAATTCCACGTCATTTTGCAAGTTTGTATACTTGTAATACTTTGTTAGTATTAAACGAGGTTAATATGGGATAAAACTATGTTGTAAGTAATTTCAACGGCTGTTTTAAGTTTAAATATTTACACTTAATATTTTAAATCCAGGAACACCGGTGAAACGTCTTATGACAAATCGAAAGTGACAAAAGAAGTTTACCAATTAAACAATCATATTTACCCCTTTTTTAAGCTGACCTTTTTATATAGGGATCTGTTTCGATTTGAAACGAAGCTGTGCTTATTCTTATCACTACATAGTATAAAACCAAGTCGTTTTTCTGTCCCTATATCCCTATGTATGCTTAAATCTTTAAAACTACGCATGCAATAGAGTGATTGAAGAGGAAGATTTATATGTATAATAACGTCCATTAAATAGTGGATAAATCAATAATAAATTACAGTTTCCGAAGCAAACCGAGGGCGGGTTGCTAGTCTTGTATATTTGGAACTCTGAAAGCAGTCTTAACGCAGAGCCACCTGGAAACAAGTTTCATTGGGTGGCGAATTTTACACGTTAATAACCTTCGATCTGATATTCTATCATTTTCCTTTTTCTACCAACTCTTGTTCACTATCTATTCCTAGAACAAAATCATAATTTATATGACTGATTACATCATAAAATATCACATTATGAATCCAAATATTACACATTAATTAATTATCCTACGACCAATTTCAGCCTTAAGAAATAAGGCTAAGTTTACAAGATCTCCGTTCGCTAATAATTAACTTTCGCAATAAAGGAGTGGCGTGCGTAATATATTCAATATTTTCTTAACATTACAAAAAAGCGCATATAAAAATCTAGTTTTAAATAAATAAATCATTTTGACATACCTAAGATTGGTGATTTTGTTTCGAAAACATTCGCAAATTAGTTCTAATTTATTATAGCTTACACAACGAGCCCATCTAGTATTGGGTTCAGATGTCACTATCAATTTAATTCAGCTACTATACTTTTAAGCTAATAAATTTATGGTATCTGAATAGCTGTCTTTGATATGGTCTTTGTAAATGAATCAAACATGTTTTTTTCTGAAAAGATCAACGTACTGTTTACATAACGGATATTTATTTTTAAACGAACTCACGATTTTGCCGCCTGCTGTGATATTGTTATTAGAGCCCATGGGCATCAATCAATCACAACATGATTTCCTCCACATATACATTCGAACACGTGCTTTAACCTAAAATTTAAGCTATAAAATTGCATACCCTAATAAAAGAATCTATGAAGAATGTATTTCTATTTTATCTTTTTTTTTTATTGCTTAGATGGGTGGACGAGCTCACAGCCCACCTGATGTTAAGTGGTTACTGGAGCCCATAGACATCCACAACATAAATGCGCCACGCACCTTGAGATATAAGTTCTAAGGTCTCAGTATAGTTACAACGGCTGCCCCGCCCTTCAAACCGAAACGCATTACTGCTTCACGGCAGAAATAGGCAGGGTGGTGGTACCTACCCGTGCGGACTCACAAGAGGTCCTACCACCAGTGAGTTATCTAGTAAAATGTTTCTTTTTTAATTCGTCACTGATCTGGCCACCGAAACGGAAGGCACTCATTAAGTAGACGCATGTCATATTTGTAACCTGTCAACTGATCGCTATCGATCGATCAAATTACGTATTATGTATAGAAATTCGATATGTCAAAATCGATTTATCAAAGTTCGAGGTGGTTTCTGAAAACTGTCAGGTTGTGAGCACGATCATAATATGACATGTAATAATTAACCAATCCGTATCAAATTTTTTTACCCATTGTCGATGCAATATTGTATCGTATTGATAGAACATACATTATATTGAACCCAAGTAAATCATTTAAAAAAAATTGTTTGCCTACTAAAAAATTGGTATTAAAATGTAAGATATTTTAATAGTTTTCTAATTTTGTCACTTAAGTAAATTGGATTTTTTTTCTGGGTGACGAGCCAACGGCCTAAATATGTAGTATTGCTGCTGTTTCTATCCACTGAGTTTTTCGCCGGATCTTCTCAGTGGGTCGCGATCACTGCTCTTGGTAGGGCTAATGTTAGCAAATTCTCTCAGGTTGAGCCCGTGAGCTGACCTACCGGTCCCCACGATGTTGGAATAGGCTACCAACGATGAGGTACGGGGACAAAAGGCACTTTTTGGCGTCCATAGATAATATCGCAGCGGGAATGGTTATTTGTTGGTTTAAATTTTAATTGTATTGCATAATCGCCGTACAAGCCTCAAAACTGAAATACATATATAACGCAGTTTTGGACAGTTAAAAACTATTGGCATTCGGATTTCGATGTCCACATAATCACATCACCTGAAAATAGCCGTGTGCATTTCGATCAAGTACTATTATTGATCGAAGCGTGTGCATATTTCACACCGCGATAAAAATAGCATTCATTTTTTCTTACTTATTACCAGTTTTTTTTTCTTTCTATTCGCTGGTAACCTAAGGGGCTATTCTGACTTCACCGGGTGTGTAGATGAGCTCACGGGACTCAGCCTGAGAGACTTTGCTAACATCTGCATAGCATTCATATTTCACATCACTATAATAATGGTGGTAGGACCTCACGTGTGTCCGCACGGGTATGTACCAGGTGAGCTGTGAACTCGACCACCCATCTAAGCAATAAAAAAAAATTGTATTTAACTTGTTTGGCATTCAAATGCGTATTTCATTTGCAGATATTTTCCGATATTTATATCGCAAGAACTTCAACCTGTTTTTGTTTCAACTTCGTAGTCCGTAAACCATTATATACATATAATGATAGCGAACATTAATTATGTTAATGACTGGAGCGTGTAACATTAAAACAAAAAAAGCACGTCTAAAAATATCTTCAAAATCATTCTCTCATACTCTAAGGACTTGGTCTAGCTTATATTTCTAAGTACCCAATTGTGTAGTTGATCGATTTTGGACCTTGTTTAAAATACAATTAGATATATTATTGATTCAAATTTTCAATGATAATTGACATCTTCTTCTGTCCTTTTCCCACAAACTCTAATGCTGTCATACTATAATTGATATCGGGCTGTCAAAACTTGACGTCAATATACAAGATTGTGTGCGCTTTGCATAGCCTGAAATTAAGACCCTGATACGAGGAATAGGTGTATTATTTCTAAATATTCGTATTTCTTCAATCTATTTTCATAAATGTACTATTTGTTTTCCTATCTTTTCATTAATAGCGGAATTATGTGACAAAGTCTTTGTAAATATATTTCATATTACATAATATATTTAGACGCGCGACTGTAAACTGTGAAGTGACTAGTTTTATTTATTTACAAATCATTTTAATAGCACTCGAAATTAGACCATAACCATTAAGTTCTCAAGATTTAGTTTCGTTTTACGTACCACAAAATTATTCTCTTGTGTTTTGTAACTAACATTTTGACGAAATAAAGTAGATGTAGGTGGCAGTCATTTTTTAAACCTGATGACTGGACGCAAATAATATTATAATATATATTGAAATGTCATCAATCCTTGTATTGTGAGTCAATATTCAAATAGGACGCGTTGAGATTAATCGAAATTATGTTGAAAGACTCTATTACATAGGTCGATACAGGTCAAGCTAATAAAGACGTGTTGAAAACGGACTACTTAAAGAAAAGATATTAATATTAATATTTTAGGCAGCGGCTTAGCTCTGCATTGCTGAAGTCCATGGGCGACGGTAACCACTCACCATTAGGTGGGCCGTATACTCGTCTGCCTACAAGAGCAATAAATAAATAAATAGTAACAACAAAACTCGTCAAATAAAGTCTATTATCCAACTGTGTTGTCTTAGCATACTTATATTATATCATTTAGAGTATCGCATCGATATTAAACAAACAAGCTATGCTACAATAGAAAAATGTCTCTATTTAATTACATAGCAATTAAAACTGTCAATGAAATAGCAAACACGATCGCTATCAAAGTACTTAATGCGGTATTTGTATGATTAATATTTTCACAAGAAAACGTCTTCACAAATGCAATACTCTAGGCGAAAGTGCTTTCGTCTCGGTATTGCTCAAGCAAACGATTTGTAAGATTTTGTAACGAGCTGTAACTGTAATTGAGATGCCTTATTATTTAATAGACTAGGAAATTTATTACGAAACTAAACGCGATATTTTGCAAGGGGGAAAATGAAAGTTCGGCTTTTTGGGAAACTGTGCCATTTCTTATTTATGTAGATGCCTGAATGAGCTCACGACCCGCTTGTAGACACAGCCTAGAGACATCATAATGTGAATTCTGCCCCCCATCTTGAAACATTAGGTCGAATGACATGGCTGCTTCGCGATATAAAGAAGCAGAATGGTTAGATTAATACTGCACCATCACTAAAATTCAAATTATTCTTCTTTGGGTGCATTTAGGAGAACAGATCAGGAGAACATATTTTATACTAGTGGTAGGACCTCTTGTGAGTCCGCACGCGTAGGTACCATCACCCTGCCTATTTCTGCCGTGTAGCAGTAATGCGTTTCGGTTTAAAGAATGGGGCAGCCGTTGTAAAAATATTGAGACCTTAGAACTCATATCTCAAGGTGAGTGACGGCATTCACGTTGTAGATGTCTATGGGCTCCAGTAACCACTCAACACCAGATAGGCTGTGAGCTCGTCCACCTATCTAAGCAATAAAAATTAAAATTAATAGGAAAACTGGGAGTTTTCGTGCTAGATCGATCAGGAATGAGGAAACTCACAGGAGAACCATGATAATCGATACAGCTCAAAACATTGCGAGGTTGAAGTGGCAGGAAGGTTCTAGAGTGGTGACCGCGTACCGGAAGACGTAGCTTTGGTAGATCTCCCACAACGTGGACCGATGACATGTTGAAGGTCGCGGAAACCCCTGGATGCAGACAGCGCAGGACTGGTCGTTGTTCCGAGAGTTGGTGAAGGCCTGTGCCCTGCTGTGGGCGCCTGTGGGCTGATAGTTGAAAAATTACGGTCATTGAACTTTTTATATGAAAACTAGCTGACCCGGCAGACTTCGTATTGCCTCAATCGATAAATAATTTTTTTTTTAATTTAAAAAAAATAATTTAAATTTAAAAAAAAATAATTTTTTTGTATAAAATAAACTTAAAACAAACAAAAATTTTCATATTTATTTAAGCCTTCTCTGGACTTCCACAAATCATTCAAGACCAAAATTATCCAAATCGGTCCAGCCGTTCTCGAGTTTTAGCGAGACTAACGAACAGCAATTCATTTTTATATATTATAAAGATTTGTTGATGTACGCTCGGCTCTTGAGATCTTCAAATAGGAGGAAAGTTTTCTAGACCATAAAATATTTTACTTCACAGAAATCATTAATTTTACTTCGACTTCGCAAACAAAACAAAAATAACTTGTCATTTTGTTCGATATTTATAATTAAATTAATTTTATCAGTACTTGAATCGAGGCTAATTAGTTACGTAAGCAGTTATTGATTTTACGGCAAAAAATTCAAGTCTTTCAACGACTTACGTGATATTTTCACATTCAGTATATAGGACAGAAAATGTCACGCGCTTAAAATTTAAAAAATCGCACACTCTGCCCACACGCGTACGTACGGCTTGAAACAATTCTCTTTAGTAATCTTACAACTAGCTCCCAAACGCTTTGAAAGTTTACAAACAATTAATAACACACACGGTCATCAGCTGGCCCCGAAGAAGGATTTCCTGAATTATGAGGGAAACAGAGACTAAACAATACACATACTTACTCATATACGTTTAAATATAAACATAAATAGATATTAAAAATTCAGATAAAAAGCAAACAAATCTATTGACCACATGAATTGGGAATCGAACCCCCGATCTCCTAAGTAATGCATCGCCGCGTCAGTCAAAATTATTAATGACTTCCACGGTTCTTATCATTTTATCGCTTGTTTCATGAACGATTATTTTGACATTACTAATTACGACATGTTTTTTTCTTTGCAGGTGTAAAAACATCGTGAACCTCATCGTGCATAGTTGACCCATTCACGAACCAACGCCGGAAACATTATGCCTTATACGTACAACAGTATCTGAAGACGGACCTGGACACCTTAACAGTCGAGACACCGTTAATTATGCCAATTTATTAACACGATCCAACATGGAAGAAGTAGCCGCGCGTCCCAGTTTAGAGTACATCCCTCCTCTGCCCCCCAAAACTAAGCAAAGGGGCTCGACTACATTCACACAAATAAGAACAGATGATACAAATTCGAAATCCAACGGTATTAATGCTGAACGCAACATGGATTCGCTGAGTTCAATGCACTCGCTCGTCCTTAATTCTAAGACCCCATCCACAACGGTATTCATAGCGGCGACCCAGTCAGAACGACCCGCGAGCACGCCAACCACGGACGCTCTCAACGGTCCACACGTGGTCACAATCAGAATCAACACCGATTCAAACAAACCGAAAGCCCCCAAAATATCAAGCGTGCACCTCAAAAGCGACATCGACTACGATCATTTCAAAACAAGCGACGTATGCAGAAAAAGCAATAACAGCCTCATCAGATTGAACGTCGATGAGACTACACCCAAAATTATTGAAAGAGAAGAAAATAATAAGACTGATATAGCTCCTTATATATATTGTAACTCATTCAGTTCGATGACCAGTATGGTTATGTCGAGCGGTCAATGTTCTCCGAGTGACACTTTAGATTCGGGAACATGCAGCGACCTTGACGGCACCCCACCTCCGCTACCCAAAAAGAAGTCATTCAAATCCAATTCCGCAAAGAAAATTGTGTCGGTAACTTTGATTCGCAACGGCAGCCAAGGTGAACTAGATTTTGAAGATAACGACTCGAACATATCGTGCGATTCTCTGAACAGCAGTGAATTCAGCGGGAGCGTTCACACCGACGAAAGTCACAGTGAGTATGGCAAGAAAGATAAGAAACTCGATATACCAGTCGCGCCGGTGATGCCAGTGTTCAACAAAACGGCCGTCAAAGACAGTTTTCTGCCGCAAGGTCTACTTCAAGACATCAGAGACCGCTCGGCCAAACTCAGCACAGTCGAAACGGAAAGTCAAAACAATGAACACGACAACGAGGAAA
Source organism: Bombyx mandarina (assembly GCF_030267445.1). Lineage (NCBI taxonomy): Eukaryota > Metazoa > Arthropoda > Insecta > Lepidoptera > Bombycidae > Bombyx > Bombyx mandarina. The sequence continues at coordinate 19,069,333 of NC_143234.1, forward strand.
CGAACCAGAATATTAATGAAGATGCTAATGTCCCTAAAGAAAGTGCACAGCTCACTTCGTTCCGTCTGGTTTCGCAGTTTGATAGACAGGCAAAGAACGTAAGCGAGTCATTACCGAACCTCTGCTCCCAAACGCCTCTAATAAACGAAAGTACTTACGAGGAAAGAAAGAAAGAGGACAAAATAAAACAAGAGCAAATGTTTTATAGCAGTCATTATTTTGATACGGACAAGTTTTACGATTTCCATCTAAATGAGAAGCAATTTGACGAGAATGACTCATTGAAAAGTGTGAGTGTTAGCAAAGTGGACAGTGAAGTGAGTGATTTAGAATATTTCGCCGGCGTGAAGGACTTCAAGAACGAGGACATGCCCTCGACTATTAAAAGTTCAAAGGGTACGATCCGTGGCGTTAAGAATCGCGTCCGAGCCGGAATAGCGACCTTCATACAAATGCAGAATACGACAAAGGTAATTTTTGCACGCTTAAAATTCGTCTGACCTCTAAAAATGTATTGCTTGTGTGCAATAATACTATGTAATATAATAAAAAATGCACTTTTACGATTTAATTTCGCGTTTTCGATTGTAATTTTATTATTTTCGTTAAAGAAAACTGTAAAGTATTAAAATAATAACCGTCATCACGTAGACTATACATTAGACACTGTATAGCCATAATAGTAAGACTATACATAAATAATAAAAAATCTTACGTTATGGACGTTTTTTCCCGATTAGGGTACCCCTCCGCATCGTCGCATAAGGAACTTCGTTCCAAAAACGAGAAATTATAAACCGTAAAAGTAGTTTTAGTTATCTACGACTCGTAAAATGACATTGAAGCATTCCAATTAGATTTTAAGTCGGATTTTATTTGTTGTATCATGAACCTTTTTTTTTTTTTTTTTTTTTTTCCACAGGAGAAAATCGCCGGATCCCCACCCGCGCGGCAGGTGGGGTATGTGGGAGTTGAACCTCACTAAAAACTCCTGCCGCTCACAACCGGCGCCCTACCTCGGACCGGGCCGGAGCCCAGTCGGGGCTATTGAAACGGCGGGACAGGGTTGACGCAGAGCACATTACATCCATCCCACCGTCCCACGGACGCCGGACCGGTGGCCGCCAGCGACACGACCACCGGTTCCCTCGTTCAGCGGGCCGAGAGCCCGCTTTGATGGCGCCGCGTTACACCTTCCCCCAGAGCGGTCGGGGGAACGCGGTCTACCATCACCCGGCTTCCTATTGCGGGTGAGCGTGCAGAGCACGCCACCCCACGTCTGGGTCCCTCCCCGCACAAAACGGGTGGGACCCCTAGCTCTTAGGGGGCCAGGTCACGGATACGACCCCGGTCCCGACCCCCTGCTCGGCGGCGGCGGGTTTCTGCGTAGTGAGGAGAGCTTTCCCTCACTCGCCCCGCCGCCTCCTTCTGCGAGATGGTGCACTCGCAGAAGTCGAGCATAGCCTTCCATGACTCATCGCTGCCAAGCATCGACGCCACGACGCCAGGCAGCGACAAGTCAGGTCCTATCTTTGCGACCAGGACACGGCGCTGCACCTCCCAAGCGGGGCAGACAGCGAGCGTATGCTCCGCCGTGTCCAGGTCGTGTCCACAATGGTGACACCTCGTCGTCGGCTCAGCCCCTATCCGGCGCAGGTACTTCCCGAAGCATCCGTGCCCGGTCAGCACCTGCACCAGACGAAAGGTGAGACGTCCTTCGCCACGATTCACCCAGTCATCAAAGACCGGGTAAACCGCCTCGACGGTCCGTAGCCCCCACGTGGGGTTGGCCAATCGCCTCGACCACGACTCGAGCACGGACCGCCGAGAATGGGCCTTCCGCGCCCGCAGCTCACTTTCGGGGAGACGCGCCACGCCCCGAGCACGAAGCTCGCTGCGCCACCGATAGTCGGCAGCGAGCGACTCCGCCTCCAGCTCCCATGGCGGCGTCCCCGCCAAAACACACGCCGCCTCGAAGGAGACGGTGCGATATCCGCGAATGACCCTGATGGCAACGGTGCGCTGCGGCCGGCGCAGGAACCGAGCCATAGTGGCCCGGTTGCGCGGCTCAGCCCACACAGGTGCACCGTACAGGGCCATCGATCGCACCACCCCCGCGTAGAGGCGGCGCACAACCTGATCCGGTCCCCCAATATTCGGGAGCAGCCGGCTCAAAGAACCGGCCGTCCCCATCAATCGGGGGACCAGCTCCGCAAAGTGAGCACGAAAAGCCCACCGGCTGTCCAACACGAGGCCGAGGTACTTCAACTGCACCCCGACCCCTATCCGGACGCCTCCAACCACGATGTGGGTGTCAACGGGTGGCGCCCCCCGCGGCCCGTGAAACCACAGAGCCTCGGATTTATTGAGCGCCACGTCGAGACCCAGCCTCCTTATCCTTCCGACGACGAGGGCCACTCCCGCTGTGGCGAGACGGGCAGACTCCCTATAATCATCCCCCGGGCCACGACCAACGTGTCGTCCGCGTAACAAATAACGCGGAGGCCCGGGAGGAGGGCACCCCTCAGCACCCAGTCGTACCCGATATTCCACAAGAGGGGGCCGAGAACCGACCCCTGCGGAACACCACGCACGACCGGAAAACGATGAAGGGTCCCACCGTACCCGGTACATACGACCGACCTGGCCCACAAGTAGGACCCAACCAGCCGGCGGAGGTAGAGGGGCACTCCATGCCTCTCCAGTGCCCCCCCTATCACGGTCCAGGGCAGAGTGTTAAATGCGTTGGCGATGTCAAGAGACACCGCCAGCGCCACCCCACCCCGAGAAACGGCCTCGTCCGAGAGGGACCGCACGCGCAGAATTGCATCCACGGTCGAACGGCCCTCCCGGAAGCCGTACTGCTCCGCCGACAGGTCAGGCCCCACCCCGACCAGGTGCCGAACGATGCGGGCAGCCAGAATACGTTCCAGCAATTTTCCCGCCTCGTCCAGCAGTACGATAGGACGATACCCAGCGGCTGTATCCACCGGGCGCCCCTCCTTCCTCAACAACACAAGTCTACCCGTCCGCCAGAGCGACGGAAACCGTCCCGACTCCAAGCAGCCATTATATAGCTCAAGGAGCCGGTCCCCCAGGGCACCGAGGGCCAAGGCCAATACCCGGCCGTGGACTCCGTCCGGGCCGGGGGCCGTGTCTCTCGCAGTCATCTTGACAACGGCCACCCGGAGCTCTGCCTCGGTAATACGGGGCACCTCAGCAGGAGCTTGGCCGTCGACGGTGTCAGACGGCCCGCCCATAGCGGGAGGGACAAAACCCTCCCGCTCCTGCGGGAACAACGCCGAGACGATGTCCCGCAGCTGCTGAGGCTGGAGGCGCTCAGTCATAGAGGGGGCCCACGGGCGTAACTTGCCGCGTACCAATTTGTATGGGCTCCCCCACGGATCCGCTTCGAGCGCCTCCAAGAGTCTCTCCATGCTCTGTTCCTTGGCCCGCCTGATGGCCAGCCGCAGGGCGTCCTTCGCAGCGCGATATTCGCGGTGCAGCCGAGCTTCCTCCTCCGCGAACGCGACGGGCTCGTCGCGCCGCAGGCGGCGGCGACGGCGGTGTCTAGTGCACTGGCGGCTCGCCCGAATGGAGACCGCACGCAGTCTTGCAATTTCGGGCGACCACCAGGGCGACTGTCGCCGTCCAGAATGCCGAGGGCCGACCCGGGGCATCGAGGCATCACATATGCGGTGCATCGCGCCCCGGAACCATTCGGCCTCGGTTTCCACATCGACAGGTTGTGGGCGCTTGGGCGCCCACGCCGCCACCATAGAGGCCTCCACCAGGAGCTCCCTGTTCAGGAGCTTCAGTGCCCACCTAGGGAATGACCGGGATGCACTCTGCGGGGGGTCAACCCCGCGGGCACCTGCAGCCGGCGTCGGCGCGGGGGCAGAAAGATCGTACCGGATATACCGGTGATCGGACAACGATTCCGCCCCCACCACCACTCTCCAGCCGAGGATGCGCCGTGCGACGGGCGAGCTCGCGAACGTCAAGTCCACGATAGACTCGCCCGTCCACCGCACGCAAGTCGCGATCGAGCCCCTATTAACGATACAGAGACCGACCGCGACCGCCCACTCCTCCAGCAGCCTACCACGAGCGTCCGTGAATGGGGAACCCCAAGCGACAGACTTCGCATTGAAGTCCCCCGCCAGTATCACTGAACGGGGAGCGAGTTGACGAGCGATCACCTCTAGCCCGTCCAGGAACCGCTCGAACTCGACGGTAGGCCGATTCGGAGAAAAGTACACCCCGATCACGACGATATTCTCTAATTGTACCGCGACGATCCCGGGGCCCCTGGTCACCATCGCCAGGGGGGGAACCATCGCGGTTCTTCTGATATGTATGGCCGCCAAGCCATCAACGTCCCCAAACCAACAGTCATCCGCTGGGGGAACGAAGTATGGCTCGGCGACCACAGCCACGTCAATTGACCACTCCGCCATGGTCTGGAGCAACATATCCTGAGCCCCAGCGGAGTGGTTCAAGTTTCCTTGGAGGAAGCGATAGGTGTGATCCATTAAGGCTGGCCCACATCCATCGCCTCCTCCCCTACTCCATTGCCCCCGCTATCGGGCGCGAACGCCTCAGCGGGGGACAAAGTGCCGGCCGGTGCTCCCCCGGCCAACCGCTTCTTTTGACGCCGCTTAGCTTGGCGGCGCCGATTTCTTTCCGTGTTCTTGCTAGCCGGAGGGCAGGCCTTGCCCCCGGCCCGGTGGTCAGCCTTGCGCCCGGCCGCCGCACATAATAAGCAATGCGGCGCAGCCGAGCACACGGCCGCCTTGTGTCCCGGCTGACCACAGCGAAAGCACAATCCGCTGCGGTCAACCGCACTCACGCATTTAGCGAGGCAGTGCCCAGTGCTGAAGCATCTGAGGCACCGCCAGGCGCGTGGTTCGAGAAGGCGCACGCGGGCCGCTATCCAGCCCACGCGCAACCTGCCCGGTTCCCCCGACGGTCTCCCGGGCGGAGGAGCAGCCAAGGAGGTGGCCGCCTCTACCGGGCAACGCACCCAAACAGAGCCAGCCCCGGTATAACCGAGGCGCAGCTCGCCTACAGTTATATTCTCCAGGGCGCAGTTGCCCCGGGCGGCAATAGCCGCCGCCACCTCATCCTTAGTGGTGCAGTCGTCCAGGCCGGTCACTCTCAATTCAGCCATTTTGACCGGCCTGTGCACTCGAACCTCCTCCTCAGGCAGAACCGTACGGAGCTTCGCCGCCAGACGCTCCGCGATGCCGGAACTATCGGCACCGGGACACTCTAGTAGCTTGGCCCCATTGGCCGTCAGCCTACAGCGGAGGCCCTCCCCCGCCCCGATCTCGTCCAGATCAATAGCCGCGCGCGCCCGGGAGACTACATCTCCGTATGACATGCCCTTGGCCTCGGCGGCCGGCAGCAGCGTTAAGACCACTGCCGCCGACCGCGGCGCGCGCGACGACTTCTTCTTTGTCTTCTTTTTCTTGGCGGCCACAGGCGCTCGACCCTGTTGGGGAGCAGCCTGAGACGCCGCGGTGGCCGGTGCTCCGTCCACTTGTGGAGCTGTCGGTACGGCCCTCTTGGCACCCCGCCGGGCCACCACATTCCACCCCTCGTCCATGTTAGACGGGGGCGGAGGCAGCGGACGGGGTTGAGGCGCCTGCGATGTGCACTTCGCATTAGCGCCGCCCCCCCGCTTGGCTCTGTCTCGCCCCGGGCCCGCCCTAGTGGCTGGAGCCTGTACGGGGGTGGAGCGGGTCACCGCAGCACCCAACACCGCGGCAGGTGCAGGCGCAGGCCGCTCAGCGTCACCAGAGACAACACGCTTCGCCTCGAGAGCCGCCAGCCCGCCACCCAGCCTTTCCATTACAGCCTGGACGGTGCGGTCGATAATCTCGTCCAGGCTGTAGCAATTCGGTTCCGGCAGGCCCAAGATCCTTGGCCCCGCGGATCCCTGCTGCCGCTCGACGGCCGTCGCCTCCCTAGACCGCGGCGACGGGAGACGCGAACGCCGCTGTACCTCGCGCGATGGTGGCAGCACGGGCCACGGGCCGCCAGCCGCCGCTGAGGGACAGGGACCCCGAGGGACCCCGGAGACCAGCGGCGACACCGCCGGCACAGATGCCGGAGGAGTCCGCGACCCAGCGGCACGCGGCAACGCGGGCGACGACCTCGTCGCGGCTACCCGCTTGGTAGCAGCAACCTTGCCATCGGGCCGCTGCCGCGCCTGTAGCTGTGCTCGGAGCCTCGAATTCTCCGCCATCAGCTGCACCACCTGGTCATTGGCGGAAGCAACCGAAGGCAGAACCTTCGAGACTCGCGAGACGACTTCCCGCAGCCTGCGGCCAGCAGCTTTGGTTTTGGCACTGGTCGCCGCATACGACTTGACGGTCTTCATGGCCCTGCCTATGACCAAGGCAGGATCCCGAAGACCGCCCTCCTCCTCTTCTGTCGTCCGCCCGTCCAGCGAGGCGACAGACATCGACGCCGATGACGGCGCCGGTGACGGTGCGCCCTTCCCCCGAGCGGGTCTCCCTTTAGGGGGCGGCATCTCCTCCGCGGCAGAGGCCGAATCGGAGACTACCACCACTTTCTCCGGTGGGGCATCCGTGTCAGAGGACGACGTTTGCCCCTCCCCTTCGCGGGAAGAAAGTCCCCTCGACTTTCTCTTCCGCCTAACTTTCCCTTTCGGGCCAGCCGCCTCACAGTCGCTGACGAGCGCAGAGCGCGTCGAGCCAGCGCTGGCACACCTCGGTTCGACGGGTTTTCCGCTGCCCGTCGCACAGCCCCCTTCATCGTGGCATGCTTTGCCCCCCCCAGAATACGTGGGGCAGCATGCTCCCACCGAAGTGGAAGCACGGAGGGATTCTCCACCTAGAGTGGTACCCTCCTGGGGTAATGTTTTTTGTAAGTTTGCCATCATTCATTTCGTTCCTTTGTTATTTAGCCAGGGGTCGGTCCCCTGGGACGGCCCTCACGACTGGACACCCTCCAGCCACTCATCCCATCACCGGGCACGTCACAGGCTTAGGATTAGGGCATTTTTTATAGAGGTTTGCATCCTCGCGGCCCCTACTAGGCAGCGGCCCCCGCCCCCCACCAAGTGGGGATTACGGTATGGGACAACCCTTGGGACTAGACTCCCTCCAGCCATTCATCCCATCGTCAGGTGTCAAAAACTTGGGATTGGGGCATTTTTTTATAGAGGTTCGCATCCTCACGGCTCCTGCTAGGCAGCAGCCCCCGTCCCCTACTCGGTAGGGATTGCGGTGTGCTTCTTCGAAGCCACGCCGGTAAACCGGTACCCCCCTTTGGGGGGCCTTCCCCTGTAGCCGCCAAGAGGCAGCCGGGGACATGGCAACCAGCGACCGGAAGGGAGTGCCCTCCGGTTCACTTCTCATCCACGTGGGGTCTACCATTACTGACAGACCCACACGTCTGACCACGGTGTGGCCACGCCGGCGTACCGGTACCCTCCTCTGGAGGGCCTTCCCCTTTAGCAGCCAAAGAGCTGCCGGGGACATGGCCTAGCATCCAAGAGGGCTCCAGAAGGGAGCCCTCTCCCGCTTCACGCACCCTTTGTCCAGCAAAGGTGGGAAACGGGAACACGGTGTGCAGTCTTCTTTGTTCACGGCACCCCTGTGCAGACAACGCTGCTCCACGGTATCGGGGTGCACGCTTAAGCCCCACCGCCGCGACAAGGCGAGACCACGTTCGGTGGGGTATCATGAACCTTAGCATTTGTTTGTACTATAATACGGCACTACTGAGCTTATAGTATAGTATCTGATGATGATGGTGGATAACAAGGCTCTGTATCGATCACTATTAAAATAATTCTTTAAGTCGTTTGCAAATGTTGGTTCTTTTTCGTTCGTTTCAATGTCTTTACACACGTTCGAATTTTAGAGGTCACTCTCGTAAATTTTGAAAGTTGACACGACTTGTGGAGAATTCGCGTCGGTCGCAATATTATTGACTAGCTTTTGCCCGCGACCTCCGTCTGCGTGGAATATTTACTTTGGCGTAACGCTAAATTTTACCCCCACTTCGTTTACATAGAAAGTGAAGATATTTTTGAATTATAGAATGTTAAGGAGCTATTTAAACCCCTATTTTGAAACATTCTTTATTGGTGCTCCACTTGTATTAGTCTTACCGTGATGTTATATAGCCTATAGCCTTCCTCAATAAATGAGCTATCTAATACTGAAAGAATTTTTCAAATCGGACAAGTAGTTCCTGAAATTAGCGCGTTCAAACAAACAAACTCTTCAGCTTTACAATATTATTAGTATAGATTATCGGAACCTTCACGGTGCGTTCTCTCGAACAACGGCCGACAGGGAATACCGCAAATAAACAATTGAAATACGTCGTTTAATTACAATTCATGATTAGAAACATACGCTTTTAGCCTCTCTCTTAGTTCCATTGGAAACAAAATAATAAATGCGACAAAAATATTTTTAGTAAGTTGTTTTGTTGCGGGCTGTATTGGCCGGTTGCTGATGATAAAGAAAACTTGTGCTTTGTGCTACAATACGGTTTATTTGTATGTTTATACACTTGATATTTTATTAATATGATAAACAGTCCGCTCGAAAAGTAAAAAAGGAAGAGACTGACATGAACAATGTTGCCAGTCATTTAATTTTATTTTCCATACTAAAATATTGGAGCTGCCAACATAAGTTTTTCTTAATTCTTAATTATACACGAGGACGGATGTGCGTTAAATATACAAAAGTGCCGAGAAATTTACAGATTAGGCTTATAAAAGTTAAATCGCTGCCTCTTAAGAAAGCAAAAAAGTCGGATTCGATATTTCGTTTTTGAACCAAATTTTATATCGCGAATGTATCTCCCCTACCTACCACCTTTACAACGGCAATTACACCAATTAGTCATCCACAAGTCATTGTCGATTGATTAGCAGTTTCTCTGATGCCTCCTTCCGCTTTCCTAGACCGGTTTTAATTGCAGTAAAACATAGTTTTCCTACGTCTGGTTGTGTGTCGGAACTTTTCTTCTGAACGCATCAATAGAATTACTTGGCGCAAACTGACATGGGTGAAAGTGACACGGAAAAGGTTTCCTTCGAAAACTTTTTTGTATAATATCTGTGGAGTTCGATATATATTTGATTATTTATAGTACCATTTTAATACGATCATATAATAATACTAGGTGACCCGGCAAACGTTGTTTCCCCGTATAATTTATTTCTAGGAAAGATAAATAATCTAAATACCGACTGCAGCGCCATCGGCCGGGCTGATTTGTGAATCTAAAGCATCCAGGGCGCCACCCAAACGCATACAAAAAAAATTGTTCTAATCGGTCCAGCCGTTTAGGAGGAGTTCTGTGACAAACACACGCACTGAAGAAATATATAAAGATTTATAAGGCCCGGTGACATCATCGAATGTTACAAGAATCAACGGCACACCTGTTGTTATGTGGCTAGCGTAAAAACCACAACTTAAATACCGCCGATCTTAATACACAGTGACGAATCTCGCAAATATATAACATTAATTTGTCCCTACCCTTCATGCGTGCAGGTATGAATTCTGTGTGACGAAAACATGTAACGAAAATGAAAACAACCTTTCACAAAATTAAATGAGAACATTATGAATTTAGTTCGAAGTCAATTGAATAGGCATAATTGAGGATATACTCAAAAACCACTGGGCAGAAGTTATGAAAATTTTATTGGGCACGAGAAGCAAATCAAATTAGTCAATACATTCGTATTGCTTTTCCCCCTACCTAGGCTACCTATTGCAGGCTATTGGTAGCGGCTATTCAAACAATGCCCAGATTAAGTGAGCTAACGGGGCTCAACCTGGAAGAAGTTACTAACTTCTACTACTAGCCCTAGCAAGAGCACTGCTTCGCTGAGCCTACCGCCGGATCGGAATCCCAGCCCACTGAGAAGATCAGGCGACAAACTCAGTAGGTTAAACAAATTAACAACATCTTTCTTTTCCGTTGAGGTCAATTTAAAATACGCATGATTGTGGTTCCACTCCATTTTATATATGGTACAACAATGACACTTCCTAAGCACCTTCCGCGTGTATCCGACCTTCTGATACATAGCAGCCGTTCACTCGATTACATTAAGACGTGTTGAATCTATTAGTGGGAATGTCGACTGATTTTTTTTTTTCACAAATAATTTACTGTTTTCAAAACACATTTGAAATGCGATAGACAAACTTTTCTTGGTTTTATGTTATATATAATATAGTTTTTGTTTTGTGATTTTAAATAACTGAATTTTATGTCCGTTCATTTTGAAGAGTGGCTCAAAGATTACAGGATAATTACATTTTATTGCTTCGACCGGTGGTGCTTCACAAGGGATCTTTTTAGGAAGCTTAGTGTCGCGCAGCAATCTATGGAGAGGGCTATGCTTGGTATTTCTCTACGAGATCGAATCAGAAATGAGGAGATCCGTAGAAGAACCAAAGCTACTGACATAGCCTGTAGGATTAGTTAGCTGAAATGGCAGTGGGCAGGTCATATAGCGCGAAAATCGGACAGTCGATGGCGCAGAAAGATCCTCGAGTGGAGACCACGTACTGGCAAACGCAGTGTGGGACGGCCACCTATCAGATGGACCGACGACCTGGTGAAAATTGCTGGGTCACGTTGGATGCAAGTGGCCACGGACCGGCCGCACTGGACATCAGTTGGAGAGGCCTATGTTCAGCAGTGGACAGTAAACAGGCTCATGGTGATGATGATAATGCTTCTACCGGGGAACGAGGTCACGGCTCACCTGGTGTTAAATGGCTACCGGAGCTCATAGACATCGACAATTCAGACATGAGTTCTAGATCTTAGTTGTATAGTACAACTATTGCCGCACCCTTCAAACCGGAACTCACTACTGCTTCTCAGCGAAAATAGACGAGGTATCACCAGTGTAAAAGTTTTACACATCCCTCCAAATTCTTTGTTACTACATTAGAGATTAGAATCTTCAGTGATAATGAACAAAAAAAAACAAAAAAACATGTAATTGAAATGACATTTAGCTTCACAATATTAACATCTGACCAAATCCGAATGATTCTAGAACGGCTAGCCAGAATTTAAATATAAGAAGCTTTAAGAACCTAACCTATATTCGTTGTTCACGAGAGACCTTGACTTTTCGTTTGCAATGCAAGAACTTTCGTTCTGTCAAGCGCTAAGAATAAAAAATAAAAAACTTATTTGCATACATTGCTACACGTTTTATTTCACTCGTCTGTTGAGTGCCTCGTATAATTGTGCGGTTGGCGTTTCTTTTAATGTTTTCTATGTTGAGAATATGTATGATTCTTTAATGCATTGATCTTTTTTATAACTACAGACAATAGCGTTTAAAATGTTTAGTTCAACGGATTTAAGCCAACCATTAGCTCTTAAAACGAAATTAGTTAGAAATATATATTTTTTACTGGTGGTAGGACCTCTTGTGAGTGAAGAAGTAATACGTTTCGGTTTGAAGGGTGGGGCAGCCGTTCTAACTATACTGAGACCTTAGAACTTATATCTCAAGATGAGTGGCGAATTTACGTTGTAGATGTCTATGGGCTCCAGTAACCACTTAACATCAGGTGGGCTGTGAGATCGTCCACCCATCTAAGCAATAAAAAAAAAGTTAGAAATAGCTTCAATTTTCTCACTGAACTTATATTTCCCATTTAATATACCTAATGATAACACCTATAAAAGGAAAAGGTAATCGAATCGATATTACTGATGTAGCTTTGATCGTTCGTGACCCGAAAATCTATACCGAAACGTTCAAAACTATGAAACGTACATCTATACTAATATTATAAAGAGAAAAGATTTGTTTGTTTGTTTGTTTCGAATAGGCTCCGAAACTACTGGACCGATTTGAAAAATTCTTTTTCCATTAGAAGCCGACATTGTCCCTGATGAACATAGGATACTTTTTAAAAAAAAAAATTAATTTTATTTTTTTGGTTTCATGTGTGTTTTAATGTTTCCGAAGCGAAGCGAGGGCGGGTCGCTAGTAATAAATATGTGATTAAGCCGAAAACAGTTTAATCTGAAATATGCGGTACTTAGTATTTAGATACCTACTTCGAATTTCGTACCGTTTTTTATTACTACCAAAGACTACGCTGGTTGCGTGTCCTCCGCTTTAAAGTTTGTGTAGGAAGTATCCAAATTTTTATTTTTTATTGTTTAGATGGGTGGACGAGCTCACAGCCCACCTGGCGTTAAGTGATTACTGGAGCCCATAGACATCTACAACGTAAATTCTCCACCCACCTTGAAATAAGTTATAAGGTCTCAAGTATAGTTACAACGGCTGCCCCACCCTTCAAGCCGAAACGCATTACTGCTTCACGGCAGAAATAGGCAGGGCGGTGGTACCCACCCGCAAAAAATATCACTTCAAAGCTTACTAAAATTAATAACAGGTCAATCGAATTCAATGATTGAAAAAACTTCATAAGTGTCCCAATCATGAACTAAGCATAGCGTTTTATTTATAATAACATTAGAAGATTCTAGAAAACATACATTAAATACATAAATATACTGCCACTGATAATATTTAGTAGCGTTTTTTTTTTCTTTTAAAGATTCCGATTTAGTGATGAAAACTGAATTTAAATATCTCCAGGATACACAACGCATGAATAATAAATTTTGAGTCCAAAGTATCAATCGAGTAAAAACTATTATCTAATCTTAGAAAAATATTTGTATTTTTGTCAATACGTAATAACTGGACGTCTGTTTAGATCCTGGGGACGAAAAACGGGATTTTTTTAGAGCTCCATTTAATAGAGAGATAAATTTCGCCATCATTTTTTTTTATTGCTTTGATGGATGGACCAGCTCACAGTCCACCTGGTGTTGCGCCACCCACCTCGAGATATAAGTTCTAAGGTCTCAAGTATAGTTACAACGGCTACCCCACCCTTCGAACCGAAACGCATTGCTGCTTCACGGCGGAAATAGGCGGGGTGGTGGTACCTACCCGTGCGGACTCCCAAGAGGTCCTACCACCGGTGTATCATTGAACGACCCTTGTCGAAATTTTTAATGACGTAGAGCACGAATGACAAAATAATGTCATTTCGCTTAGTGAGGAGTGCATCTCTGCTTAAACAGGACGTTAGACCTGAACGGTCGTGACATTGACAAAAACACTTAAGGATTTATTTCTACAAAACAATTCCTCGATGCAACATTGAATAAATTTCTCCGTCAATAACATTGTATGTGTATCGTAAACACTTAGCTATGAAGAAAGCTTGGAATTTCAAGAGAACAGGTAAAAACCTCAAACCGCGTTGTGAAAGCTTAAAGCTCAAAGGGCGTGCCGAAAGTAAATAACTTATTTCGAAACTTTGGTTAGTTATTGCGTTTTCGCCTAAGAGATAAAAATCTCTCTTGCTGTAACATCGAACAAGTAATGAGTCATAATTTTATAATGTACTTTTAATTTTATAATATCATTTTGCAAAGCTTTTTGTTTGAAATGGCTCTACGGATACTTTGTGGCAATAGTTACGCACTGATAAATCCTTTACTTCTGACAAAATTAAGGCGAACACGAAAATGATAATACATCAAAAGAATTCAAAATAACATGACCATAACATAAGTTTGAATATATTGTACATATTATAATTTAAAATGATTTACACCTGTCGATACATTCACGTAAGACCTACGAAATATGGATGAGGTATCGACTCGCAAACGACATCAAGTCACGTTCTATTGATACGCGTTATAAATGTTCTTAAACGCATATACATATATGTAGATATACATTGGTTTTAGCTAACGCACCAAAATAACACGTAGTAAAGACAAATATTATTGAAAATAAAACAGCGCACGAATGATTGAGTAATCCAGAATTAAATTCGATTATCAGAAATTTAGTGTATTTATGGAGAAAACCTGTAATAAGCTCACAGATTCACGTAGAAAGGTCAGCCCTATTTCTACGCCAAGACGTTAGTGCGTTTCGATTTGTTGAATAGCAGAATCTACTATTATAACAGTTCATTTTGCTTCTACCTCATTTATATATGGAACCTTGAACTCATTACATATCTTTACATAAAAATCGACAACTACACAAACTGAGAGAAGGAACTGAAAAAAAAACTGTAATAAAAAAAACACAACCCTATTATTTCAAGAGAGGGCCATAAAATTATAATGCCATACAAATCTTTTTAATACGAAATTTTAAAAGCTTTTATTTGAGTTTATATTTTCTTTTATGCCGCATCCATTACATTCCTGCATCTCGGTGAGTACAACGGACCTGTAGGCGCATTGTGGGCGGTTCCAAGGCAACCGGAGTATTTTACATAACTCACATAAAATTCAAGGTTATAACGAAATATTCCATTAATAACTAATTTATTGAAAAATATTTATATTATGTCAGCGTGAAGCCTTTATCGAATTGCATAATAAACTTTAAGTTTGATTTAAAACTTTTTTTATTTTTTTTATTGCTTAGATGGGTGGACGAGCTCACAGCCCACCTCGTGTTAAGTGGCTACTGGAGCCCATAGACATCTACAACGTAAATGCGCCACCCACCTTGAGATATAAGTTCTAAGGTCTCAAGTATAGTTACAACGGCTGCCCCACCCTTCAAACCGAAACGCATTACTGCTTCACGGTAGACATAGGGCAGGGTGGTGGTACCCACCCGCGCGGACTCATAAGAGGACTTTCTAACTTCTAACTCGCTACGCTCGTGAATCAATAATAGAATCCTTCGCTTGCTCGGGACTCAAAATCAGCACTCGAAACAAAAAACAACTTTGTTCTCTTGTTGCACCAATAACTATTGCTGTTCTATTATACGAATGCAATATTTATCAATGAATATAACTTTGCTTTGCAAGAGCAGTGCTTCGCAGAACCTTCATTCAAAAGTGTCAGATAGCCGTTGTATTGCACAATGCAAAGGGAACTTTAGCCTCGTGTACCAAGATGGACAACAGCAATCTTTGTGCGTTTACCGGCTCCAATTCAATGAGAACTATTCATCCATTTTTGAAATGCAACGGAAATATTTACCAAAGACACAAATTCACACAACGTTCACCGCGAGATTATACAAGGATGCATATAGCTGTATAGATTAGCTGTAATCGATTATAGTTATCTCATGAATCGAATTTGCGCTTTAATCGATCGATCATTCGATTCAGTATTTTTTTTTGCTAACACTAGCCCTAGCAAGAGCAATGCCTCGCAGAATCTTCATTTAGAAGTATGAGATAGCCGTTGTATTGCACAATGCAAAGGGAACTTTGGCCTCATGTACCAAGATGGATGACAGCAATCTTTGTTCGTTTACTGGCTCCAATTCAATGAGAGCTATTCATCCATTTTTTAAATGCAACGGAAATATTTACCAAAGACACAAATTCACACACCGTTCACCGTGAGATTATACAAGGATGCATATAGCTGTATAGATTAGCTGTAATCGATTATAGTTATCTCATGAATCGAATTTGCGCTTTAATCGATCGATCATTCGATTCAGTACGTGATTTTTTCCGATAGCCACTCAAAAGCCGACACGGATCTTGTACGAAGTACATTAATCGATTGCTTACGCAATACATTAACGCGGTCTGTACACTTAATATAAACATTGGCACACTCACAAGTTCATTTCAAAATCAAGAAGACATCCGTGATGTTATAGCGGCACGACAGGTTTATCAGGAAAGTCTTGATTGCACTATTTCAAATACTATTTAGCCACATCTCCAATTATCCTTAAATGGCCCACGCAACCAAATTAGATACACAATAACTAATTTATCTTACAGTAAGAAGTTTCGTATCTTTTCTGAATATTTTTATCAATTGCACTGATTTAATTTTAAAGCATGAAATGAGGGTTTGTGTGTTGTGGTGGATGTGTGGAATAACGAAAATGCATAGAATACGGAATGAATATGTTAGAGGAAGTCTGAAAGTGGCACCTGTGACAGAGAAGCTGAGAAGTGCGCGTTTGGGATGGTATAGACATGTGATGAGACGAAATGAAAATGAGGATGATAAGAGAGTGTTCACTCTGAATATGGAAGAATATAGAGGAAGAGGTAGACCTAAGAAGAAATGGATGGATTACGTGAAAGACGATATGCGTAAGAGGGGAGTGAGCGAAGAAATGGTATATGATAGAGGAGTATGGAAGTAGAAAACATGTTGCGCCGAACCCAGGTGAATGGGAGAAGGGCAGGATGATGAATGATTATAGATTATTAATTACCTAACTTATATTTATGAATCATCTAACTCTTGACAGTGTTCGTGATTGTTATTTACAATTATGATCTCAACCAACGTATGCGTTTCGTTAAATGAATAATTCAAATACAATAACTGCATTCTATTCAAATTTCAAATCACAAACAAATAGTGGATTGAATGAAAACTTTAGTACGAGGCTGCGTTAAATAATGATAAAATATCTATGATCGATCTAGAAATACTCGATTGGAAACAATAGTAGTGGTGTCCTTCCCACGCTTTCATGTTACACCGAACCAAGAGCACAAGCATCAAACGTGACAAACGTATTTAAGTAGGCTACATGGATTGTTGCCTGCTAATTAACTCACTTAAAAGAATGGCAGGATTTTAAACTGTTTTTATTACGGCAATACTGACCAGCACACATTAAATTTTGTACATATTTTTAAAAGTTCTAACTGAAAGTAAAAATATTTTAGTCAAATATAAACATTTGTACCTGTTGAGAAATAAAAGAGGTTTTTTCCTACATACAACCGTAAGCTGTTGATTTATTTTATACATAGTAATAAAATAAATCAACAAAACTTAATAAAAACCATTTTAATTTTGTTTCAAAAGAAAGTTAATTCCATATCAGACACAATCGAAAATGATATCCGACTTTGAACCTTAAGGTCTTGAAGCCTTAGATAATTTTCTATGTAACGCAATGGAAGTACACTTTAACAAATAAAGTACTATATTAATTACAAATAAACATTAAGTAATATTGTATTACAACACGAATTCTTTTGAAATACACCAGTGTTGCATTTCAAGTCCTCGTCTACGGTAATTTGTGTAATAAAACACGGAACGTTCTTAGTCACAGTGCTCCAATGGCGCGTGAATAATGTTAACGCATTATTAAAACAATCACACTTCGAAAAATATTTCAAATCATAAGCTCTTTCGCATAACATCATTAGCACCGTTGCTATTTGAAATTCGAAGAAACGGGAATGATACTCGGAAAAGTACACTAAAAAGAGACAAACTATCATGCCACAATGAATGAGACAGAAAACTTCTGAAGGCTGTCCACGGCGTGTTTATGTTTCTTTATTGCCTTAGTTTGGCGCATGAGGTCATGCTCTACGTGTTATTAACTGGTTTTCGTTTTTTTAATTGCCTTTGAAAAGCATACAGACCTTTTGATGGTCGGTGGTTACTACCGCCCATAGACGTCGGCTGGGGTCCTAGACAAACAATTGCCTACAACCGTGTGCTTAGTGAGAGTTTTTAACGTTCTCGAAAGCGTAACGCCCCTAGCGGCAAACGTAGGCCAATGTTCCAACTCCATACAAATTTGAGTTAACTTTTACGCTATCGTCACGTTAAAAAAGTCCCGCTAAGCACACTGAAGACTGTCCTCAGACCTACTTTGGAGATTCATATTTCATAGCGCTAGGAATAGAAACCCTAGCTCGCCGCGTCTGCTCCGATGGTGGGCAGGGTGATTCTAAAAGGAAGTCGAGGAATTACAAACAACTACCCAGAGCACATAAAGAGAACCGAAGTCCCTACGTAAATTCAGAGGCTCCAAACGATTCACCAGAACGATTACTTCAAGGGAAGTAGGTTAGAACGGGTATATATTATTATTATTAGTACTTTATTTCAGTTTCTTTTTTTTTAAAACCATAACATTTGTTAGTAAGAATTACTTATAATCTATGTTAGTAACTTAAAAAATCTAACACATAACTATCATTATATAAATTTTATATCATTACATTTATTTATTTATTTTCTCCTTCCAAGTGCCTGCTGCAAAGGCTATTAATTAGCAGTCCCTCGATTTTGCTCGATATGATTTTCAAAAGACTGTTGCCACTGTCACGGACTCGACGCAATAACGATGCGCTTCTCTTCCGCATTATTGCAAAGAAGCCATCGGTGTGAGATGTCGCAAACATTGTGGATGCGCTACAAAAGCGCGGCAGTGACAACATCATCCTAAACGCATTATTATATTGAACACGTAGGGCATTGTAAGCCCTCCGCGTGTATGTGGTCCACAGACTACTGGCGTAAAAATTCCGGCAATAAGCTTCTATAGATCTAGGTTGCGAGCCGAAGCGAAATGACTATGCAATAAAAAGATTCAAAAAAAAACATTACAAGCAAATCCTTGTTAACCGTACAACAACTGACATTGCATCTCGTTACCTCGTTACCCCGTTTCAGAACAGTCAAACGACTTCGCCGGTTAGGAGCTTAAAAATTCTTATAGAGTGCTAGGGTTACCAAATTTTTTCAGCCTATAAGGAGCAAATGTTTAAATAGACAAAAAAATACGGGAATTTAGTTTTTTACCCGGGACAAATAAAAGTTATATAGTGAAATTCTTTCTTTTTTTTTATATTTCTCCGAGGAACAATTCAGTTTTATTAACATATTTTTATCGGTTTTAACATATTTATAAAAATCAATACAATTATAATCGTACGGTTCGAATATGGAACGGCGAGTCAGTACCGCCGCCGGGACATTTTAAGCTAAGCCTAAAATACGGGACGTCTCGGTAAATACGGGACGTCTGGCAACCCTATACAGTACATTAACACGGTAAGACGAACATTAAAGCCATCAAGTCACGAATCGTGATCCAGCTAGGCGACCTTGCGAGAACACGTCTTGGGATCCAAGTAAATATTTACATTTTTCAACGGCATGATTATTGCGGTACATTTTATTTATTCTGGAAATTTCCGTAGGCTGTGAGTAGTAAGTAGCCTTGAGTTCGCATTATTTTAAACGAGCAAGCGAATAAAACGTGCAGAAAAATTATGAATGTTAGCAAATTGAAATATCTAGGAATAGCAAAATTAAAACTTTTTTTTTGCAAAAAAAATCACCAAATTATCTGTTCTGTCAAATTAATAACATTGGTCGGTAGGCAGCGTAGGTAGCCTTGGCATTGCTGAAGTCCATGGGTGACGGTAACCATCAGCATTAGGTGGGCCGTATGCTCGTCTGCCTACAAGGAAAAAAAACATTCGGCCTCCAACCATGAACACGATCGACCTCACAACCTCTCTGTTGTACCGGTAATGGCTGAGGACTTCTTCTGATCTATTTTCATCGTCGAAAAAACTACTGATTCGTAAAAAATTATCAAGCAATCAAAGCAACCGAATGTTACTAACACTAAGTTTGAATGTTGACCTTAAATGAATGGATAAAGACACGGCTCATCGGGCGTAAAGCTATCACAGAATTGTTACATACTGCGATTGGGACTTAGTGTTTCATTCAAGACTATTAACGGAACTAATGTAGTGATATCCAAGGACCTTTATTTAAAGGTAGCCGCTGCATTATTAAAACTATGACTTAGAGCTCATGTCTCATATTGGGTGGCGGAATTTAAGTTGTTGATGTCTAAGGGCTCGGGTAATTAATAGTCGTGAGCACAAATCGGGCCATGTAAACCCACCATATAAGCAACAAAAAAATCACATATACAGAAGTTTATTACTGGTGGTAGGACCTCTTTATGAGTCCGCGCGGGTAGGTACCACCACCCTGCTTATTTCTGCCGTGAAGCAGTAATGCGTTTCGATATGGGGCAGCCGTTGTAACAATACTGATACCTTAGAACGCATATGTCAAAGTGGGTGACGGCTTTACGTTGTAGATGTCTATGGGCTCCAGTAACCACTTGACACCAGGTGGGCTATGAACTCGTCCACCCATCTAAGCAATTAATAAATAAAAAAGAAGTGTACCGCGAACTCGTTGGCCGTGATAAACAAATGAAGGTAAAATTATAAGCTAGTCAGATATAATTAAGCCATTAATAATAATTAATATCTAAGTAAAGAGATTTTGAATATTAATTATTACCACAATCATTATGTAACTTTCGCAATTTTTCCAAATATTCAAAAGTCAAGGTTACGTTGTATAACTACATACATTTTAATATTATTATGTAACTACAATTAAATTGTCGTTTAAATGTATTTTTAAAAATTAATAACATATATTTGCGTGTGTCCTTATGTGTTTTCCTTGTCTATTTAATGCCGAATAGAGGTCAACTTGAGGCCTGTGTCTATTTTTGACAAGCATTCTAAAATTTTAATATTTTTTGTCAATTGGAATGAATAATAAATTTAAAAAAAGTGAAATAATAAAACCACTGGTGTTTAGGAATACAAAATCGATTTGAAAGAGAATTAAAAAAGTACAAAAACAGACTGCCGAAACCCGGGATCGAACCAGGGACCTTTAGATCTTCAGTCTAACGCTCTCCCAACTGAGCTATTTCGGCGATGTCAATCTGGTTGAATTTTACATTTGCTTACTGGCAACAACTAGGTTATAATGACCAAATAAACACAGTCCTGACGGCTATTATCGCCCACTTTAATACTATTTAATTAAATAATAGCATTTACGAGGAATTCACTTAGAATTACTAATACAATGCAATACAGATGTGTTTAACTTCAAATTGGTAGTAAGCGGAATGTATCGCATGTAATTTTTTTAATAATTTTTATGTACCTTTTTTTTTTATTTCCTACCTATGCTGATAGCCTTGAGAGGCTATTTCAGCGTACCCTAGCTTGTGTAGGTGAGCTCACGGGGCTCAAACCGGAGAATTGCTAACACCGCCCTAGCAAGAGCAGTGCTTCGCAGAATCTACCACCGGATCGGAAGCGCGACCCACTGAGAAGATCCGGCGAGAAACTCAGTGGGCTGTGTCTGTGGGTTAATTCGCTCGTCGAGCCCTTCGTCGCAAGCGACGGGTGCGTATGTACCTTATACCTCGTATAATATCAATACGAAAAAAATTAGAATATTCTGTTATATGAAAAATTATATGAAGCGAAATAAAATGAATTTAATGCGTTTGAGTTTTAAATTAATTGGAAGGAAACTAAATGAAACTAGATGAGATGGGATGAAATAAGGTAAAGCCACAAAGCCACAAATGGTAATTATTTACTGAGAGTTCAGTGGACTTTTTTTAGAAGAACCCATGTAGCCATCTCCAGCCAGCCGGTATATTTCATTTTCCCATATCTGTGCACTTTTACTGATTATAAACCACAGATAATAAGCTAAACAGTCAATAAACCACTATTATTACACATAATATTTAAATCAGAAGAAACACTAAATCAAACAAAATTAAACAATTCACACATCTTAGTCCCTCACGCTCCCGCTAAAAAGTCGTTGAAGATGAACGGTGTGTTGCAAGCCCGCATAAGTAGAATATTCCAAGTTTTAGGCCACGAATAGATCCTGCGCTCGGGCTCGAAGGGCGAGGTAGTTCTTATACGCAAATAATACTTCGATCTTCGCTCAAGATTGACAGAGGCACTCAGATTATTGTATTTATGAGCTTCGGTTCTATGAGAGCCTAATAAAAACGATGAATGCATTAACACTTATATCTTAATGAAATTATTTAACTTTTTATGAATGTGGGACACAGAAATTGTATGAATTGAGTTATAACAACTTGGTAAATTTTAGCGCTTGTCGCGTAATCTTATTGCTTCCGTGTTGTTATAGTGTGTGAAAAGATCTGGAAAACAGAAAAAACATTAATAAAGATTTGTTGATATTATAAATTTTAAAATATTCGATGTGTCATTAGAATTTTTTTTTACAAAGAATCACTAGTCTTAATATAATTTTTGCTGAAGCTAACTAGTAAAACTTAAAAAAAAAAACATGTATGCAATTCACACGTGATAGAAGTGAAACCTTCAAAAACTAAAATACAATTATCTTATGTATATGTATGTAAAATTTTGTCCTTAGTAGACCAAGTTTCTCCCACGTTAAATCTTATAAATGTATATGTCCGTCTCTTTCTACTGTCGCTTTTTCCGTTGCATCCGGTTTGAAATCACAACGATTCTAAAGAAGTTTTCACTTCAAAAAAACCTCGTCAAGCTAACTTAATTCTGTAAACTATTCGATAACGGCCAAGCTGAACGTTAGAAATTACTAAAAAGTATTAACAGGTCTCAATTTCCATAACATGGCAACACAGGTAATTACAACCCGACCAGTTATAAAACACCTGTTCACAGTTCAACAGCATCGTAACTCTTCACTTTCGAATTTGTCAAGATAATTGGTACTATTTTCATGTATATGTAAGCAATGATGGGATAATGCCATAGAGGATAATGCTTAAGAATTTATGCGATTCAATACCATAAAATTTGTTGTGTTTTGTGATTTAGATATGTTTTTTTAGGTTATATTTCCTATTATTTGCACACTTTTTTATTTGTCGTTATACCTAATTCTTTAACCAAGATCGGTTACAACAAAGCATCAAAATGCCAAATTAATTACTCAAGTGGACAAAATTTTTTAGACAACATTTTACCATAACTTTAATTACCTATATGTTTCATTATTTTATTACAAACTCTTACTAAATTATTGAGTTTAGTTATAACTTAAAGGAGTATAAGCGTGTAAATTTGATTTTGAATATTTTAATCTGAATTTATTTAATAAATGTGATCAATAGATCACAGTTTAATTTTAGTGCAAATTGTTTGTTTAATATGACAAATTATTATTATTGTTCTAGCCGACGGCAGTGAATTTAATGTGTAAACATTTAACTAAAATTTATTAAATTATAATATAAAAAAATATAAATAAAAAATTATAATGATATGTATTTATTGTCAATGGGTCGTATGTTTTTCTCAACCGTTGATCCGACTATGATAAAACTTGGCACAGACAGGCGTGCTTTGACGCTTTGGGGTAAGTTTCCGTCGTAGTACCGTCACCGTACGATAGATGGCGTGTAAACAGTTTTTCATACAATCAACCATAGTCACAGCGAAGCGTGACCAGTGATTTACTGATAATTTATAATTTAAACATTACGAAATTCAAATTCAATTACAAAAGCATCGCGGAGCGTGTGAACCATCGATTTGAGAACCGCTCATTATGCAAGACTGTAACAAATTCGATTTAGTGTTTGCAATTTCTGTATTAAGCTTTTTATTTATTGCGCTTACGGACGAATCGGCTCACGGCTCAGCCTTAAGTTGTTAAAGGTACGTAGACATCACTGTGCGAAAGCCGTCAAAGCTGTGAGACATTGCGTCAAAATATCGACGGTATTGTGTACAGCTATGAACAATCTTTCAAATTAAAACGCCTTACTGCTTTGCGATAGAAATTGCCACAGCGGTGGTACTATGCTGTCTAACAAGACCACAAGTAATTACGGCATTAAATTTCTTGTTTAATTTTACCTGATTATTATTTTGGGTACCGCTAGCACGTATGACAATAAAGCGGGTACTCGCCTGCCTTCGACGAAAACAAAACGGGAGAAGCCTTACGACACGCCACAATGTATGCGTATACCGACGATCAATGTATTCTTTTGTGTCCTGCGTCTGCTTAGGATACTATAAAGTGCAAGGTCGTTGAGCATCCGCATTCCTGATGCTGTGCCGTTGTGAATAGAAACAGACCTATTAAAAATACGAATAGACTAACCTACTCTAAAATCAATATCGATATACATGTATCGATATGACAACTAATTAAACCCAATCAAAATGAATCTAATCAAATATTATTTATATATTTTTCTCTAATTAACTGTAGTTTTTATAATTTTGTTACTTAAGTTTTTTTTTTTTTTTTCTTCCGTACCTATGCTGATAGCCTTAAGAGGCTATTTCAGCTTCTTGACGTGTAGGTGAGCTCACGAGGCTCAAACCGGGAGTGTTGCTAACACTTGCCCTAGCAAGAGCAGTGCTTCGCAAAATCTACCACCGGATCGGATACGCGACCTACTGAGAAGATCTGAGAAACTCAGTGGACTGTGTCTATGGGTTAATTCACTCGTCGAGCCCTTCGTCGCAGGCGACGGGTTCGACGAGGACGGTGACTCGTGTTTGTGGTACCTAAAAGCACCGTTAATGGATCGGGAGGATCCGTAATGACGTGCTTACTTAAGTGAAATTTTGTTATTATTCAATTATTCAAACTAGGATTTTTTGTTTTGAACACACGTTCCGTTCTAACTGAGAGTTCGATCTAATTTTGTGTGGTGTAGCAAATATAATGTGAGCTGTAATCTTCTCTTCTTAACTGCAGCTTTAAAACAAAACAAGGGTCTACCAATGTGAGCAGTTACCAAAGCTAACTGACCTTAAAGAGAAATTACTAAATCAAGCAAAGATTTTGTAGTGTCTATCCTTACAATTATATTCTAGGGGGAGACGTAAGCGTAACTATCTTTTATGGGATGGGAAAAGTTTTCCAATGTAAGCAGTGAAAAACCAGTCAAAAAAAACCACCAAAATACCGTTAGCTAGTGATATGATATTAACGTAAAAATTGGCAACGAAATGAAACCTGCCGAGTTTAAATCTCTATATATAAAAATGAATTGCTGTTCGTTAGTCTCGCTAAAACTCTAGAATGGCTGGACTGATTTGGCTAATTTTGGTCTTCAATTATTTGTGGAAGTCCAGAGAAGGTTTAAAAGGTAGATAAATATGAAAATGCTCGGATTTAAATAAAAATAACAATTTTATTTTCCTTTGATGTGCCCCCCGTCCGACGGATTCTTTTTGTTTGTTTTAAGTTTATTTTATACAAAAGTTTAGGTATTTTATTTACCGATTGAGGCACTACGAAGTATGCCGGTTCAACTAGTATTCAATATATTTTATTATACTTTTTGTGCTAATTTTGAAATTCACCACCAGCGACGGTGGCACCACACTAATCAGTCACTATTCAAAAAAAATATCGAACATAGATATCGTGATCTTTACTTCTACTGTTCTTGATCTATATAATAATAATGTACGGAAAAGTACGATATATTTTGTAAAAAAAACATGATAATATGAGCTAGGTTTGAATAACAGATTAATTTGATGTATAGAAATTATAAAATTAAATGCGTTTCGTAACTTTTATTGTTCGAGTGTTGTTCCCACGGTGCGCGTTGCAATTATTAGTAATTAAATTCGCTGGTTGATTATGTGCTCTTGTCGCCTTGAACTTGATGAGATGGTTTGTGGGTTCGTTGTCGACACCATCTTTTGATGAACTTTTTTTTTGTATTAAATATTTATAACATCTAATTGAATATCTATATATTAATACGTCAAGCAAAAACTTTGTATCCCTTTTTACGAAAATTGGGCGGATGGAGGAGTATGAAATTTTCCACACTTATAGAGAACATAGAGAAGGAGTGCAGAACGCAAATAATTTTTTTAAATTATGCATAAAAAATACATTAAGTCACTAAAAAAACATTATACACACTACCATGTGTTTGACACACACGCATATATGCTCTTTTGTTTATTTTTAAATTATGTGGTCAAATTAAGATTAATTAGTGCTGTTTGTCTTTAACATTATTTGTCTATAGTGTAGCCTTGCCGAAATCTGTAACTATAGAAGTTAAGTCTTTGACAATAGAACCTTAATAATGCTTAAATTTATAACTTAAATTAATTATAGCCGAATTTCGACTACTGAGCGCTAGTACCATTAATTAATACTGCCTTAAAGAATTAAGGCAAGACTTAATAACCGTATGTTCCATGGGGAGTGCTCTGAGAAATTGTTCGAGATGATACCGGCATCTCGTTTTTACCATCGCACCGCCCGCCACCGGAGTAGAGTTCATCCATACTACCTGGAGCCACTGCGGTCATCCACAGTGCGTTTCCAGAGGTCTTTTTTGCCACATACCATCCGGCTATGGAATGAGCTCCCCTCCACGGTGTTTCCCGGGCGCTATGACATGTCCTTCTTCAAACGAGGCTTGTGGAGAGTGTTGAGCGGTAGGCAGCGGCTTGGCTCTGCCCCTGGCATTGCTGAAGTCCATGGGCGACGGTAACCACTCACCATCAAGTGGGTCGTATGCTCGTCTGCCTAGCGGGGCAATAAAAAATAAAAAAACGCTTGTTATGTCACCTGTCGATGTACGAAGCTACACGTAACACGTAAATTGTACGTAATATCAGATTTTAATGTTTTTTATTGAGTAATGGTTAATGAAATTGAACTTCGTACGTACCTATAACTTAAGCGATACTTTCGCCATTACGCAGTCATTATACCTCCAGCGACGTCCTAGATATGAACAAGGTAACTTACACGACCAGTCTCGAACGTTCGAAGAAATATCAATTAAAAAAAAACACGAAACAATACGTTGTGAAAGCTTATGAAATTGTTTTAAAATCCAGCGGTTGCTATAGACATCGCTTACGTGAGAATTTAATGCAATTATGTTTTGTAAAAGGACCAATCAGAAACTACATATATAATTGGGAAAGAAAATCATATTTTCAAACCACTAACTTGACATAAATTAAATTTTGTATTTTGACAACTAACCTGCGAAGTCTAATGTGATGTCGCATGGCTATCGACATAGTTAATATTAGACTTGATATTTAAGAGCCATCAAGGATCGAAGTTAAGGAACACACCCTGTGAATGAAATTAAATATTGCCCGTCAAAAAGCGACTAATTAGCAAGTAATTACATTAAATTTTTCAACTCGGCAGACTTCACTACATTTGCTACATTTTTTATTTGTAATTTACTGATTAAAGCTCCCATAAAACAGTTCTCCTTTTTTTATTGTTTAGATGGTTGGACGATGTCACGGCCCCTGGTGTTAAATGGTTACCGGAGCCCACAGAAATCTACAACGTAAATGCCGCCACCCACCTTAGGACATGAGTCCTAAGATCTCAAACTTTTACAGTACAACGGCTACCCCACCCTTCAAACGAGCCCACTGAGTTTCTCGCCGGATCTTCTCAGAGGGTCGCGTTTCCGATCCGGTGGTAGATTCTGCGAAGCACGGCTCTTGCTAAACAACATCGTCAGGTTTGAACCCCGTGAGCTCACCTACTACTTAAGGTTACGCTGATATGGTCTCTCTAGACCATTAGCTTAGGTAGGAAAAAGGAAGAAAAAAACCTTCAAACCAAAACGCATGACGGCTTCATATTAGCAGGACAACGCTACCTTTCTGCGCTGGCGGCAAGTACCCGTGTTACTGTTATTTATAGTTTTAAACCAGTAGCTTCGGGAGGCTATTCTGGATACACCTATGCTAGCTCACAAGGCTCAGTCTAAAAAGCAGATAGAATTAAATGTAATTTGTGCAAGATTATTTAAAGAAGCCACAAAACATTCGTTTGCCGCTAAAAATAAAATGACAGAACTCGCTGAATATTTTCGACATTCTAAAATAACATCTCATTTACCGTCATTGGTCAGTCAATAGTACAATTGCATCATTGACAGTCCATCTTCGCAAACGCCATCTGTGAGTATTGCGTAATTCTGACGTCGGTACGGTCTGTACAAAAAATTCAATTAGTTTTTTTTTGTCCGGCTATTTATGATAATTGATTTTTTTTAAATTATAGTTAGTGAACTTAATTAATGATTGAAGAGTCAGTTTGGACAGCAACAAACATCGAAGTTGATGATCATATAACATAACGCTCGTACCTAAACAAACTCATTTAGAAATGACAATTCAATACTTTGTAAACAGAGCAAACAGTACACATGAATGAACTATAATATATATAGTGACTACTTGATCACAATCCACACATAATAATATAAGCAAAGAAGAAATCAGTCGGGCAAAAGATAAGAAACAAAAAAAAGAATTGTAAACGCGAAACAAATTTAGGTCGCAAATAAAACAATTGCCGTCAAAATGTGAATCAAGCATAAATAACTAAATAATATCTTGTTACGTAAATGACAAAACAAATTAGCTAGTACTGCGTATTTTTCTGTTGTTCTAATTAAATAAAGGAGGAGAGGGAGTTAAATTTAACAGCTTTATTACCTAACAAATTATTAATCTACCAACAAATAAAAAAATATTAAAACTGACTGATTTCTATTAATTCACACTGCAGATACAGACTGTGTAAAATACACAAAAATAAGGTTCGCAGGCGCTAAACCTAAATTCTCAAGGATTTTAAATCATAGTTATGAAGGATATATAGTACAAAACTATTTGCTAATAAAATCATATACATTTTTTGGTTAAAATAACATCCATTAAAAAAACCGCATCTTCAGTGCTGAATATGTTTATTGAAAAGAGCATTAACAATTCCGGAATACTAGTACAACGAAGAATTCATTATCACGGTACTGTTTCTTTAGATTACCTAATCGCTTAGCAAATATTTTGACCCGAGCGTGATAATTAGATATTGGATAGGCCGATTACTTGTATTTCTGTGTAGTTTGATAGCACAGTAATTCGTTGCGTTATTAAAATTAAAAAAACGCGTAGAAAATACATAATATGTACGATTACGTAAAATAAATGTAATTAAGTGAAGTGCGTTGTGTGTGTAAATTTGGTTAATGTTGTTACCCGTAGATTGTTGTAGATTTACATTTAATTGTGATATTAATTTTCGTTTTCCGTACTAAATTCAGTTAACTTTCGAAAACTATTTTTGTGGCAAACACCGCGGAACAGCCATATTTGAATAGTTTTATTCGAGTAAAAGAATAAAAATTTAATTTTAGTACTTTTACAATACGAATATTGTATAATATTTCCATGACTACAAAATAAATATCAATATTTAAACTGATTACTAACGCTTCCAATTTCAACAATTTATATCGGATTACCGAATCATAAATGCCACTATAGATAATATATACTTTAGCAATAGGCTACGAATATTTAAAAAAAAGGGTGCGTGTACTTATGTACGCGCGTAAGAAGTTATAGGTACTTTATTTTTATTAAATTTATTTCTTTTTTTTTCTATTTAAATTTTAATCAATTTGAAAAAAATCGATTAAACAACATCCTCAAACACGCATATTGGACATCCCTTTTCTTGACATCGTATAAATTCGGTAATTCTCGGTACGGTTCGGAAAGTTCACCTGCGGCTATATTCAGACTCGCCAAGTTAAGTCGGTCGTATTGTAATGAGCGATTTAGTGGGCAACTTCGTTCTGTTAATTTCGTGTCACGGAGCGCGCGCATCGTAAAATTTCACTCTCGTCAATTTTTCATGGCGCGTCTAAAGAAGTATAACTTCAAAAAACAAATTTATAGCTTACCTTTTTTCTTGACCTTACATAAACACCAAAAGGAAATTGTGTAAGTTTGTACATGATGCCAAAGATGCGAAATTCTAGTTGACAGTTTGACGTTATTGCATTCGTAATCACACAGTGACCTGGTTTGTTTTATGCTCTTTTGGTACGTACCTACCTCGTAATTTAGCAAATCAGTAATAATATTCAAACAAATAGTACTGAAGCCAGTTCACACACATTCACAGGTCATTGTGGTTTGGTTATGAGTAAATATTTAATTGACATTTGTAAAACAAATCTTAGTTTAATTTAATTTAGATTTGTAATCGTTGTGGCCTAAACGATATGACGCCACAGATACTTGTATCAAGCAACGCGAATATGCCGGTGTTCAAATCGCGCAGTCTAGTACCAATTTTTGCAGAAAAACGCGCCACTTCGATAAAGCGGCACGACACGAGAACCCTCTCATCGTGGCCGCCGGTAACTACATTCCCGATCCTGCGGAAAGAATGGAAAGCAGTCGACGTCGCCCAAAACACGTCATTTCGGATCCTCCCGATCCACTAACGGTGCTTTTAGGTACTTCAAGCACCGGTCGCCGTTTCCGTCGAACCTGTCGCTTGCGACGAAGGGCTCGACGAGTAAATTAACCCTCAGACATAGCCCACTGAGTTTCTCGCCGGATCTTCTCAGTGGGTCGCGTTTCCGATCCGGTGGTAGATTCTGCGAAGCACGGCTCTTGCTAGGGTTCGTGTTAGCAACTTCGTCAGGTAGTGAGCTCACCTACTAGTTAAGGTTCCGCTGGAATAGCCTCTCAAGGCTACCAGCATAGGTAGAAAAAAAAAAAAAAAAAACAGAAATGTATTTTTGACAGTCAGACAGATAGACAGTGATATTTTCGAAATCGTCGTGGCCTAAAGGATAAAACGTCCGGTGCATTCGTATCTAGTGATGCACAGGTGTTCGAATCCCGCAGGCAGGTAGGTACCACAGGTCCACCCATCTAAGCAATAAAAAAAACGTGTTCACTAACGCTATCCGCGATTAAAGTAATCACATCGTGTAATAAATCTCGAAAGCCACAAATTTTGTAAATTTGTTTAACAGACAAGACAAGAAATAATTAATTTTGACTTGTTGACATGTCTCAAGATGGATGGATGTATTGAAGTGTTTTGGACCTAATTTATACGTCATTTATATTGCCTCAATAAATAAGAACGAAAACATTAAATGATTTTTCGGAAAAGTAATGCTTAACGCTTAACTTACTCAGTTTTAAGTAATAATAACTAAATAACCACACTCATCTATATACGTATATAAAAATGAATTGCTGTTCGTTAGTCTCGCTAAAACTCGAGAACGGCTGGACCGATTTGGCTAATTTTAGTCTTGAATTATTTGTGGAAGTCCAGAGAAGGTTTAAAAGGCAAATAAAATGCTCGGAATTAAATTAAAATAGCAATTTTGTTTTCCCTTTGTTGTGGCCCCCGTCGCCGCGTCGGACGGATTCCGTTTGTTTGTTATAAGTTTATTTTTTACAAAAGTTTAGGTCTTTTATTTATCGATTGAGGCACTACGAAGTCTGCCGGGTCAGCTAGTTTTAAATAAATGATTAAATTTAAGACGATGTGTCTAAATAGATGACAAAACATTTCTATTCACTATACTCGTCATACTCGTCAATTCACGACGTGATTCTTACAAGAATTTCGCATTCGGCCATTTTCGCGCATTCTTACAAGAAGTAGTTTTGCTTTATGAAGGACAGGACGTTTTAAGACAATAATAACCCTGCCCTGGTGAAATAAAAAGAAATAAAAAAAATAAAAAATGGAAAGGCCTCCGGGCCACCAATAATCCCTCAAACACTAAAAGACAATAATAATATCGATAAATAAATTTATTCCCATAAAACTATTTTATATAAACGAATTTACACTAGTTTAGCACAATTTTGTAGTACAATGCCATCTACCGAATAAATACTGAACTTAAACGTATTGACGACAATAAACAGTTTTTTTTTCAAGCCGCATATTTAGTTCAAAAAAGTTACGTAGATGGCTCTGTTAAATATTTTTATTTCAAATTTAACAAATTCAAACTAAAGAAAATATCTAAAAAAAACTTCGTACCAAACACTACTGTTTATCATTCGTATAATTATAAATAACGTAATACGATACATAAGGTACTTGTAGTTTTTCCTTTTTTTATAGCTTAGACGGCTGCCCTACCCTTCAGACCGAAACGCATTACTGCTTCACGGCAGAAATAGGCAGGGCGGTGGTACCCACCCGCGCGGACTCACAAGAGGTCCTACCACCAGTAAAACGTTTTACATGAAATTATATGTTAGAACAATTTTAGTAATTTACTGTAAATTTGTAGCACGTACCTATATCCTATATCCTAACATTTTAAAATGCATTATAATTTTTATTCGTTATTCGTTGTCCATTCTTTTTAAACAATAATAACATACATAGGTATAGTTCATCATGTCCTGATGTTCTGTTCGAAACTCATATTATACATCCTAAATATAGGTAATGAAACCGGGTAATCAAAATAATAGTCAATATAAGAATAACAAAAATATCCTCTTGTTTTACAGAGTTACAAAGAAAAAGACGCGGGAAAAGTTGTTGTTTACACGACAACAATGGGTATCGTCAGATCAACATACCAACGCTGTGTTCTCGTGAAGAAAATACTTCGGAACCTCCTCATCAAGTATGATGAGCGAGACGTCTTCATGAGCATCGAGTATCAAGATGAAATAAGAGATCGGATGAGGAGTGAGCAAATTTTAGTGCCACAGCTCTTCGTGGATGGACAACATATCGGGGTGAGTGGATATTTTAACTGTATGAAACCTTTCCAAAGAACACACATAAGCATTAATTACAAGCAACAATTTAAAACCCCAAAAACGTTAGTGTGTAGGTAATTGGAGGACGCGATAACAATATTGTAGATTATCAGAAAATTTAAATCTTTCGAACAAAATCTTTTCGGAAATACGAAATGTTCAAAATCCTGAAACGGATTTAATAAAATTGTATATATTATTTAAAAGGGTTTTGAATTTTTTCTGGCCCTAAGGACAAAGCGCCCTTTGTACCCAAGACGCTATTCCAATTATGGACTGCTTGGTAGGTAAACTGACAGAGCTCGAACCTGGGAGGATTTGATACCTAACCCATGAATCAGCTCGCTGAGTTTCTCGCCGGATCTTCTCAGCGGGTCACGATTCCGATCCGGTAGTAGATTCATTCGCGAAGCAGCTGCTCTTGAGCTGTTAGGTCTCCTTCGGAGGCGCTCGGGAAGCTGCTAGCAAATCCCACCCCTTCTGGCTGAGCCTTTGCTCGCCCACCTGTCCAGGTGAAACTGGAAAGGCCTCCGGGCCACCAGTAATCCTTCAATCATAAAAAAAGGATTTGGTAACACTAGCCCTAGTAAGAGCAGTGCTTCGCTGAATCTACTACCGGATCGGAAACGCGAACCACTGAGAAGATCAGGCGAGAAACTCAGTGAACCGTGTCTATAGGCTAGGCTGCACGTCGCATTCAATAAGTCTAACAGGGCGGTGACTAGTGCTTGGAGAGTTAAAAGGACCGATAGTGGATCGGGAGATTGCAACAGCATGTGCTTAGGAGGACACGACTTTGCGCTGCCCCGTCGTCTGAGTCGGGTATATTAGAGGTCGCCACGATGAAGAAATATCGACGTGCGATTTTTTGTAAAGAAATACATACTTACTTAGTTGAATAATACTCACGAATTACTTCCCCGTTTAAACAATAAAACATCTTGTAATAAAAACGTAACCTAAAAACCATAATTGCGTATTTAAAATATTAATTGAAATACGGTTTGAGGCAGCAAACAATTTTTTTCGGTAGGCAGCGGCTTGGCTCTAC
This sequence comes from Bombyx mandarina, assembly GCF_030267445.1. Taxonomy (NCBI): domain Eukaryota; kingdom Metazoa; phylum Arthropoda; class Insecta; order Lepidoptera; family Bombycidae; genus Bombyx; species Bombyx mandarina. The sequence continues at coordinate 19,102,720 of NC_143234.1, forward strand.
CCCTGGCATTTCTGAAGTCTATGGGCGACGGTAACCATTCACTATCAGGTGGGCCGTATGCTCGTCTGCGTAAAGGGGCATTAAAAAAAATGCAGACAAGATTCACGGTGGTTCGAAAGCCGAGTCAGGGGTACCACCGTCCTGCCTATTTGTGATGCGACTTAATTAATTATATCATGGGCATTCCAGCTTGAACCGTCAAACTATTTAACAAAGACATCTTGGAGATGGTGATGAAAGTCACTTTGTTGATGTTACTTTTGCTTAGATTGGTGGACGAACTCACGACACATCTGGTGTTAAGTGGTTACCAGAGCCCATAGACACTTACGACGTAAATGACGCCACCCACGGTAAGACAAGAGTTCTAAGATCTCACTTTTAACAGTAAAACGGCTGACCCGGTTGAAGGGTTTCAAACCGAAATGCATTACTGCTTCACGGCAGAAATAGGCATAGTGTTGACTCACAAGAGGTCCTACCACCAGTAATTACGCAATTTATAATTTTGCGAGTTTGAGCTTAAGTTACACGATGTTATTCCTTCACCGTGGAAGTCAATCGTGAACATTTGTTGAGTACGTATTTCATTAGAAAAATTAGTACCCGCCCGCGGGATTCGAACACCGTTGCATCGCTAGATACGAATGCACCGGACGTCTTATACTTTAAGCCACTACGATTTTGAATGAAGCGAATATAACAATGCATTCATACACAATTCGCTTATATTCCTTATAATCCGAACGCCATTAACGCTATACAGATGATAATATAACCGTCGAAGGCAAACAAGATCTTCTCAAATCTCTTAATACCCTACGCAAGGACTTATCTTAAAACCCTTCAAGGATTTTGTGTAAAACTTAGAAGGCTAGTTAATACAAAGTATTATAATAATATGAGAAAACTATGTGAATAATATATGTACATATAAGATATGCTTACATAATATGGGTGAAATAGAGAGAGATTATACTTTATTGCAGCTTGAAACATAATTAGCATTGAAAATCAGTCAATAGGCGATATTATGTATATTTTACTGGTGGTAGGACCTCTTGTGAGTCCGCACGGGTAAATACTACCACCCTGCCTGTTTCTGCCGTGAAGCAGTAATGCGTTTCGGTTTGAAGGGTGGGGCAGCCGTTGTAACTATACTTGAGACCTTAGAACTTATATCTCAACGTGGGTGGCGCATTTACGTTATATATGGGCTCCAGTAAACATTTAACACCAGGTGGGCTGTGAGCTCGTCCACCCATGTAAGCAATAAAAAAAAATCCTATTATAAAATTTGATTAGGTGTGTTCACGTGCAAATAAACCAAAAATCACGAAATCATAAAAAGTTCGAGAGTATTAAAATTACTATTTTTTTTTATTGCTTATATGGTTGGACGAGCTCACAGCCCACCTGGTGTTAAGTGGTTACTGGAGCCCATAGACATCTACAACGTAAATGCGCCACCCACCTTGAGATATAAGTTGTAAGGTCTCAGTATAGTTACAACGGCTGCCCCACCCTTCAAACCGAAACGCATTACTGCTTCACGGCAGAAATAGGCAGGGCGGTGGTACCTACCCGCGCGGACTCACAACAGGTCCTACCACCAGTAAACTAACGAAATATAGTAAATATGTATGTAAAAAAGAATTTCAATTGATCAGTACAAATCGGTAATTTCACACTTTAAGCCCTAATTTAATATTAAAACGTAAAGCAAAAACTTTGTACCCCTTTTTACGATAATTGCGCGGACGGAGGAGTACGAAATTTCTCACACTTATAGAGAATACAGAGAAGGAGTGCAGAATGCTAATATATTTTTAAATTATGCATTAAAAATACATTAAATCAATAAATAAAAAACATTACACACACCATTGTCAACATTTTGTTATTGTTTAAAGTCTGTGGTCAAATTGAGAATAGATTAATGATGTTTCTCTTGAATGAACTGTAGTAAAACATAATAATAATTTTATATAAAGTATAAACTGTTACGTAAACATGATCTCGCGAGCTCTCGCAACTAAACAGAGTAATATGAATGCAGTTTTAAACAAACAAAACTGGGATGAATTGTAACAAAGTTGAACAGAATGAGTTGGTTACGAGTTTGGCGTGTGAGAGAGAGGAAACGAAACTCATTTGTGAAGTACATAGAACTGCATTAATAGCTTAACGCATCTGGCAGCTATATATTACATAATGCGTCTGGAAATATCGTGAGCTGCTAACGTCTCGCCTATATCTACCGCGAAGGAATAATGCGTTTCGGTTTGAATTGAAACTTTATAACGTTACTAGCTTTTGCCCGCGACTTCGTCCGAGTCGAATAGTTACTTTGGCATAACGCTAAATTTTACCAGCCTCTTACCACTATATAGTGGTCGTCGTGGCCTAACGGATAAGACGTCCGGTGCATTCGTGTTGAAGCGATGCACCGGTGTTCCAATCCCGCAGGCGGGTACCAATTTTTCTAATGAAATACGTACTTAACAAATGTTCACGATTGACTTCCACGGAAAAGGAATAACATCGTGTAATAAAAATGAAACCCGCAAAATAATAATTTGCGTAATTACTGGTGGTAGGACCTCTTGTGAGTCCGCACGGGTAGGTACCACCGCCCCGCCTATTTCTGCCGTGAAGCAGTAATGCGTTTCGGTTTGAAGGGTGGGGCAGCCGTTGTGACTATACTGAGACCTTAGAACTATATCTCAAGGTGTGTGGCGCATTTACGTTGTAGATGTCTATGGGCTCCAGTAACCACTTAACATCAGGTGGGCTGTGAGCTCGTCCACACAGCTAAGCAATAAAAAAAATAAAAAAAATATGTAGGCATATGCTGTCGCAGACTTTATTTTAGATCTTTTAAAGGGGAACAATTCTCTCATACATTACTTTAGCGAAACTTTAACTGTTTCCGCAGCGCACGCAGTGGATGCACTCAGAAGGAAAAAAAAAACGATTTTGAAACATTATTTATTGTTGCTCCGCTTGCATTGGTCTTAGCGCGATGGCCTATAGCCTTCCTCGATGCAAGGGCTATCTAACAATGAAAGATTTTTTCAAATCGAACCAGTAGTTCCTGAGATTAGCGCGTTCAAACAGACAAACTCTTCAGCTTTATAATATTAGTATTGTATAGACATAACATGTAGATTTCTTGACAGACAAACGTACCAAGATATGATGTAAGCTAAGCATCCTTCGCGCTGTGCCTTATTTGATAGTAAACTCGAAAACTTATTACTTATTACTGGTGGTAAGACCTCTTGTGAGTCCGCACGGGTTCCATCTTCCCGCATCTTCCTGCCCATTTCTGCCGTAAAGCAGTAAAGTGTTTCGGTTTGAAGGGTGGAGTAACCGTTGTAACTATACTGGGACCTTAGAACTTAGAACTCAAGTTGGGTAGCGCATTTACGTTGTAGATGTCTATGTGCTCCAGTAACCACTTTATACCGGGTGGGCTGTGAGCTCGTCCACCCGTCTAAGCAATTTTTTTTTTAAATGCCCACGGTATCCACTTTTATGTTTTTAACACGTTTTATAAGCTTAATTTGTGTCTATTTATTTTGTATTATGTAACATCATTTCGAGCTTCAAGAAGTCCGATTAACTTAAAGCTTTGCGTACGTGTCAACGACAATAGAGAGTACAATTTTCAGTCGTATTCTATGTGCAGGTGTTCACCAATGCTCACGTTTCATAGCCTGTTGACTGTTGAATATAATTGAATATGCAATTTCGAAAAGGGCACATCTCTGAAAATGCAAAATGTTCAGGAAATTAAAAAAAACTGATTATCTTCTAAAGCAGTGTAAAATTTTAAATATTAACTGGTGAGATATATTTTAGTATTAATTAGCAATTGAAAATTACTGGAATTATTATAAAATGGGTGTAGGTAAGCTTCAAAACTACATGTTGTTTACTGGTGGTAGGACCTCTTGTGAGTCCGCACTGGTAGGTACCACCACCCTGCCTATTTCTGCCGTGAAGCAGTAATGCGTTTCGGTTTGAAGGGCGGGGCAGCCGTTGTAACTATAATTGAGACCTTAGAACTTATATCTCAAGATGGGTGGCGCATTTACGTTGTAGATGTCTATGGGCTCCAGTAACCACTTAACACCAGGTGGGCTGTGAGCTCGTCCACTCATCTAAGCAATAAAAAAAAATAAAAAAACTGTCTATGAAAAAACGTATTTGACAAAATATGCGACATATGCCCTTTTCGAAATTGCATATTCAATTGCTTATGATATAATAGAAGGTCGCATTAAAAATACCGTTTATTAGTCTATTTGTGTTCTTAATTTAAAAAAATACTACATTCTTTGTGGTACAGCTGATGTTCCCGCAAAATCGATATCACCTTGGTCTCAACCTGTTGAACGAAGATGCACACATATAAAAGAGAACACACAAGCTCCAAACGTTAAAATCAAACTGGGATTACACGACGTCGTAATATCTATTATAGTTTATTTATTTATTAAAAATGAAAGGATCTTGATACTAGCTAAAGAATGTGTTGATTCGCCCAAATGTTAAAATTCGAAAAAGTAAATAATTAAAATTACTTTAACTTAAACATTTTAAGCTCGATTTTTTTTTTGGCATTGTATTATTTCCCACTTTTCGTATACTCTACAGTTTTCGAGTTTACGTAAAGTTTTTCATTGTAAAAGTTGTTTCAGTAATATCTATGACTCGAAAAAAAAGCGAAGAAAATATTAAGAATGTAATTATACCATGCCAATTATTATGAACACCTATTACATTTTTAAACTACACTTTTATGCTAAAGTTGTAGTAAAATGCAAACAATGTCACATGGTAGGTATAATTCTTTTTTTTAATTATTGACAAAATTATTGTTATTTCAAGATTATCAAAATTATTTTTTTTAATTATTGACAAATTCTATTTTCCAATAAACATATTTCATACCACATAAATAGGGCTGACAGTTATTAAAACCGAAAATTATAAGACATAATGTAGTTAAAGTATATCCTTTCATTTATGCACATTCTCACACTACAGCTGTACACGCATACAGAGACAACATTGTCGTTACATCAAAGTGTTTAGAGACAACATATTACTATGGTGTTGATCTCCTTCAAGTAGATACTCACTATAGATGGCATCTGACTTTGAATTGAAAGCACTATATAGTATTACTAGCTGTACCCGTCCGCTTCGCTGGGCATTTAAAATTAGCATTATTATTTCTCACCCCCACAAAGATTCTCATCATTAACGTCCCCGCAACTGGTGTAGGGAGTCCAACACTCATATAAATATTAACCTATCCATTAATTACATGAATTTTCTACACGGATACCAAGTTTTAAGTCAATCGGATGCGTGGTTCAGTAGTTATAACGGAACATCCGTAAAAACCACTGTAGATTTTGAAATTAGTATAGATTGAGCATTTCCGCGTCAGATTCGATTTCCGATGATATTGGTGGTATTGTGAGCTTACCATGCTATTAACACCATTCTGCCCATTTCTCTAGCCAAGCAGTCATGCGTTTGAAAGGTTGGTGAGCTATTATAAACATTTGAAATTTCAATTTCTCGATAACCCTCAGGCTTTGATAGAACTCGACATATGTATGTGTACCTTTGACATATTATGCATGTGTCTTTAGATACTTGTGCGATCATGGAATAGGACAATAAAATCTATTCATGCTTACTAGAAGTCGCCCAATGTTGATGGCACCATTTAGATTTTGTTTTACACTTTTTGACTTTTTCTGTTATTGACATTGTTTCTTGTAAAGAACGGGAAAATATGTTTATTTTTTTATTGATAACACTAAAGCCTATAGGTACTAAGAAAAACGAAATAAGTGTATTGAATTGTTTTGTATTAGCCATTATACTTAGAGTCGTATCCATAATTAAGTCGCTGGTTTAAATCCGGCTCGAAGGACCAAGCCGTTCGGGTCTAATGACAATAAAACACAGAATTACATAGAAGTGAATGTAATAAACAAAATGTGCCAGAGAACACATACGGTGAACACTAAGAATGCACTACCTCATTGTCTATGTGACACGTGTTTATTTATTACTTATTATACAACGTATAGGTTATTTTGTACATTTTTTCGTATATGAAGAAATTAATATTATTAAGTAATACTATACTACTACCTTGGTATTATTAAATTTCATCATTTACCTGTGTAGAGTGGAGTGGAGTATGCTTGGTTGTCAATATAATACCAAAACAAATACACGAAATGAAACAAAAAATATACAAGTAGTCTTATCGCTAGGAGCGACATTTACAGACAATCAGAAAAGATAACCGCTCTATAGTTACTGATTGAAAAAAAATCTCACAATAATATAGTGGAAAAAAAATATTCTAAAAATAAATATTTTTTTTATAAATACCACGACAGGTTAATCGATATTAATATTTGTGTAAAGTAATCGAAACATACAGACGAGACGAGAGTTGAAATTGAATACTACAATTCTGAGCTTGCAATAGGCAAATCTAATGCGCATGAGAAAATAAAATAAAACTTGACACAAACACACAATAAAAAAATTCCGATGAAATCCTGAAAGTATTTTGAATTGACACCTCTTGAACCGGCGATATTCGTCGGGGTGAATGCCTTCACGAGATCAGATCAAAACCCTGTAAGTGTTTGTCATATGTGCGTTTGATAGTTACTACCCGCCTTGTTGTCCATTCATTTTTTTTTTTATATTACCACAGAACCGGGTTCGAAGTTGAATATTTTTTTTAAATAATACGTGTCCCTTCATTCTTGTTTTAACTATTGCTGAGACCGTTTTGAGGCTTGGGGTCTCGAGATTTCTTAGGATTTGGTAACTGTCACGTCCTTAGTCAATGCGCTCCCATCTTACTTTTTCAATCGATCGCTCATTGTTGAGCATCGTGTTGCGCCCACCTGAGGACCTTTTCGTGTGATCTGTAGCCGCTTATGCCGGTTAGTGACACAAGTGCGTGGCTCAGTTTCGTGTCCAGATACTCGGGTACTAAAAGCGCTTTAGTAACCCCTCAGAATCGGACGAACGCGAATTGGACTGTCCATAATTTTGATAACAAGACTAAATCTGGGATAGCCACAGCACGTCACGGTTCGTTACCCTATTTAATAACAAATATGCTAAAGCAGCGTTAAATATTTAACGTCGAAGTACTTTTAAGCTCTTATTGAAGAGCCCTGTCGTTCGTGTAAACTTTATAAGCCGGGCTTAAGGAGCATCGACGAGACGAAACCTTCGTATCTACAAGATATTATGTATTGTTAACAATTCGCTGGCGAGTTTTTAAGTGGTAATTTTTTTATTGCTTAGCGAGGTAGATAAGCTCACGGCCCACCTGTTTCTGAAAAGTTAGTAGAGCCCATAAATATCAAAAACATAAATGACACCTTCTACTTTGCGACTTGAGTTCTAAGTAGCCTCACCTTACAAATCGAAACGCGATACTACTTCACAGTAAAAATTGGCGAGGTGGTGGCTCCTACCCATGCGAGCTTACATGACGCTTCTTTTTTCTTAGCCGGGGTCCAAAACCTCCTACGAGGTTCCCGCGTCTAGCGCGCGGACGGTTCGCAGATGTTAGAAGCGGACCGCAGGCCCAAGGATGGTATTTAGAGCCCTACCCACTAAACGACTCCTCCGCAATCTCGCCCTAGATCCGATTCTCCAAAGGTCAGAATTCTGGCGGGGTAAGAGGGTCACCGCGATCAACATTGCAACCAAATCTGTTATAAAGGCTAATAAGTGGAAACTTTTGTACACGATCTGAAGTGAGACGGGCTACAAGGAAACCACCATCCAGAATATTTCAAGTTATGGATCACCCAGTATTGCACACAATAGGTCCGAATCTCTGGGCAGTTCCACGGAAGGAATATACACCATTGAAACATCAGTGAATTACCAAAAACATCAGAATTTTTGAACGTCCTTGTTGTCTTACGCGTTTTTCTTTAAATAATTAAACATTTTTGGTGAACCAAATTATGAATCTAAACCAATCTTGAATGTAAATAGAATTCAAGTAGTAAACAAACCCAAAAAGTATTATCAAAATCGGTCTATCCATTTGGAAGGAGCTTAGTCATAATATAACAGTTCAGCGGTAGGCAGCGGCTTGGCTTTGCCCCTGGCATTGCTGAATTCCATGGGTGACGGCAACCACTCACCATCAGGTGGGCCGAATGCTCGTCTGCCAACAAGGGCAATAAAAAAAAAGTTGGGCTGAAAAATTCGTAGGTTAGCATAGAATTTTTTTTTATACAATTTGATCTTATTATTCAGTATTCGCCTTCGAGGGCGAGACAATGATTATAGCGGTCATACAGTTTTTAAATACCATTTTTATTAGTGCGATTTGTCTTTAATATCAAAATAGGCTTCAGTTTCGGCGATTACCTCTTCACAGCGCAAAATGTCTGTCAAGCGGACATCCTCTTGAGGTCTGAGAACAAGAAAAGTCGCTGGGGTTCAGATTTGGAAAATACGCTGGATGCAGAAATAATTCGAAGCGAAATCTTACAGTTTTGCCATCGTTTTCATTGATTTGTGAAACGGTGCATTGTCTTGATAAACCAGCACTTTCTTCTGCAAATGAGGCGGTTTTTCCGCGATTTCATCCTTCACAAGGTCCAATATCGATATGTAATCGTCACTGTTTATGGTTTTTCCTTTTATAATATAGTTTATGAATATTATAATATACGCAACAAGGCTTGGCTTCAATATTATTATTTTTTTTACCAAAAAGCAATGCTTTATTAACACACGAAATTCCTTTTTATCCATACTAGAGGTCCCGCAGTAGTCGAAATTGGACTATAATTAATTGGAATTGTAAGTTTGTACACTATTAAGATTGTATTTTATACTTCTACTAGCTGACCCGGCAGACTTCGTAGTGCCTCAATCGATAAAACAAACAAAAGGAATCCGTCCGAAGGGAGACACATCAAAAGAAAAACAAAATTGTTATTTTTGTTTAATTCCGAGCATTTTCATATTTATTTTCACCTTTTAAACCTTCTCTGGACTTCTACAAATAATTAAAGACCAAAATTAGCCAAATCGGTTCAGCCGTTCTCGAGTTTTAGCGAGACTAACGAACAGCAACTCATTTTTATATATAGAGATAATCACAAATTTCGCCAAGACTACACTATAAAAAATACTAACAAAGACAAACAATATTTAATCTATTCTCAATTTGACAACAGACGTCAAGAACAAAAGTTTGAAAATAAATAGTATGCATGCGTGTGTGCGTCAAATACATGGTATGTAGTGTGTGTAGTGTTTTCTTTATTGGTTTAATGTATCTTTTATGCATTATTTAAAAAAAATATTAGCATTGTGCACTTCTTCTCTATATTCTCTATAAGTGTGGAAAATTTCATACTCCTCCGTCCGCGCAATTTTCGTAAAAAGGAATACCAAGTTTTTACTTCACGTATTAATATATAGATTATCAAACTAGTAAAAATTTCTACACTCAAATTGACAAACTGATAGTACAACAGCTGTCAAACTTATACACGTGTCTTTTGAAGGTTAGGGCTAACTAAAAATCATATGGATTTAATAATTGTAGCGCCAATTATGTATCAGCTTACGAACTTTTCAGTCCTGTTACACACACAAAGTATTATTTATTTAAGATGTACATGCACACAGACTGGCTTAACGAGTACCGCTATTACGGCACATTTGATATGACAATATGCGGTCAGGTAACATCAGGTGTGCCGTGAGCATAAAAAATGCACAGGGTTGAACGTAAAAACAAATTTTCTAAAGTCTTGCAAGGAAATAAAACAATTGTTTTTTTTTATGACTGAAGCTCATTGCTCGAGTAGTGAATTAAAGTTTAACTGTAGTATTTCATTTTACGATTGCATTAAAATCGTAGGACACGCGTTAAACGGGAAATAGTTTTTGTTTAAGATTAGACGTATCTTGCTTTTTTTTATTTTTTTTATTGCTTAGCTGTGTGGACGAGCTCACAGCCCACCTGATGTTAAGTGGTTACTGGAGCCCATAGACATCTACAACGTAAATGCGCCACACACCTTGAGATATAGTTCTAAGGTCTCAGTATAGTCACAACGGCTGCCCCACCCTTCAAACCGAAACGCATTACTGCTTCACGGCAGAAATAGGCGGGGCGGTGGTACCTACCCGTGCGGACTCACAAGAGGTCCTACCACCAGTAATTACGCAAATTATAATTTTGCGGGTTTCATTTTTATTACACGATGTTATTCCTTCACCGTGGAAGTCAATCGTGAACATTTGTTGAGTACGTATTTCATTAGAAAAATTGGTACCCGCCTGCGGGATTCGAACACCGGTGCATCGCTTTAACACGAAAGCACCGGACGTCTTATCCGTTAGGCCACGACGACCACACTGCTGTTTTGCCCGTTTAATATCTTTTTTTTTTATTGCTTAGATGGGTGGACGAGCTCAGAGCCCACCTGATGTTAAGTGGTTACTGGAGCCCATAGATATCTACAACGTAAATGCGCCACCTTGAGATATAAATTCTGAGGTCTCAGTATAGTTACAACGGCTACCCCACTCTTCAAACCGAAACGCATTACTGCTTCACGGCAGAAATAAGCGGGGTTGTGGTACCCACCCATGCTGGCTCACAAAAGGTCCTACCACCAGCAAGATACCACCACCATACATTCCGGTTTGAAATTTAGCACAGCCGTCAAAAGAGGAGATGTCTGAAGGCGGGTGGCAACACTCACTCCATGCTCCAGTAACTACTTTACACCAAGCTGTTCCAATCATTTAAGCCATAAACAAAGATACGACTTATATTTAACATTTCCATTGCCGGCTATAAGCCTTTAAAAAAAAAAAAGACTTAATACGTATCACGTGGACTTAGCGTGTATAAAAACGGTATCCATAGTTCATGCGTTCGACAAACGAACTCAACATGGATTATTAAAATTAATAAAATTAAAGAGACAAAAAACGTTAATTTCAAAATACGTGCCTATTTAAATTCACGGTAGATCCTAAATTAGACAAACATTTGTAGAGAATTTGAGTGTGAGTGTGAACTATTGTATTTTTCATTGCACGTAATGTAATTCAAATAGGCAGCTGAAGCGTGGTTCAACGGGAGAACGAAAACGTATGTCAGCTGTAGTCATTACGTATTACATTACGCCTTGACGAAATATGAAATTATAAAAAAATACCTTTTAAATTTATTAAGTGTTTATTAATTTGTTTTATTGATTAGATGGGTGGACGAGCTCACAGCCCACCTGGTGTTAAGCGGTTACTGGAGCCCATAGACATCTACAACGTAAATGCGCCACCTTCCTTGAGATATGAGTTCTAAGGTCACAGTATAGTTACAACGGCTGCCCCACCCTTCAAATCGAAACACACGTTTCACGGCAAAAAATAGCCGAGGTGCCTACCCGTGCGGACTCAGAAGAGGTCCTACCACCAGTAAAATTAGTAAATGTTTTCAGTTTATTCGAAGATATTATCCCACCGCTCTCTTCCAAAGTTCTAATACCACTGTAGGACTAAACGAATCCAAAACCATCAGCAAATTTAAATGAGAAATGTATATTAGAACTTCGAGTTCGACACTTACTTCCTACCTTTTATGTTAGGGTAGCAGCAGCCAATAGTAACTGTTTGAAGAGATGCGTCTCTGACCGTCATAAAATAGTAAAAATCTGATTCAGGGCAACGACATTTACAAGATCATAGGGACCGTCTGTCTAACGATCGACTATACCAGTTTGTTGGGAGAATCTTAATTTGCCGTTTCCCATAAAGTTTATCACTAAACTGGTGATAAATATTTTTAATCACTAACTTTGTATTGTATCCAATTTTCGAGGTTTTCTCACTATCTATACCGCTATCGTACGTAAAGACAACATAGATAAATTAAATTACAAAAAAAAACAAAGTTTTGACTAAATTCAACTCGAATTCTCAGCTTTAATGAATTGACTTCTAAGTTACGATAATTTTAAACCAATAGCTGTTGTAGTTACTACACAATAAAACTCATTCTCCTTTTACTCTATTAATTGTGATTTTGTTATAACTAGTCAAATATCTTATTTCGTTAATGCTATGCCAGTCTTCATTTATTAGTCGAAAGAAAAATAAATATCAGTAAAAAAATCAATGATTTATTACTAATCTTAAAAGATTCAGTAAATTTTCGCTCAAAGTTTAAATACTTAGTGTCCAAACATTAAAAAAAGGGTGCGTGTACTTATGTACGTACGCGCGTAAGAAGTTATACATTATTTTTATTAAATTTATTTCTTTTTTTTTATTTAAATTTAATCAATTTGAAAAAAAATCGATTAAACAACATCCTCAAACACGCGTATTGGACATCCCTTTTCTTGACATCGTATAAATTCGGTAATTCTCGGTACGGTTCGGAAAGTTCACCTGCGGCTATATTCAGACTCGCCAAGTTACGTCGGTCGTATTGTAATGAGCGATTTAATGGGCAACTTCATTCTGTTAATTTTGTGTCACGGAGCGCGCACATCGTAAAATTTCACTCTCATCAATTTTTCATAACGCGCCTAAAGAAGTATAGCTTCAAAAAATATTTAAGCGGCCCGAAATTACCGCATCCATGTTGTCCATCGTTTTTATAATCCACGACTAAGTAGGATGACGTCGATAATACCCGAACAGCGCTGAGGATTGGAAACTCGGAGTCGCATAACGACGGATAATGTCATATATGCCATTATTTATATATCGCGTACGCTTTCATATAACTCATAACGAAGCAGATTAAAAATCGACTTTACGACTTGAATATAAGCGTTAACGGCCGTCTGGTGTAGTGGTAAGTGACATGGTCACTACACAAGGGGGTCGCGGGTTCGAATCCCGCCAAAGGAAGATATTCGTATGATAAAAATCTTACATTTATTTCCGTTATCTGGTACCTATCTGTAGCACAAGTTCTTTACGAACTTAGCACGGGACCAGTTGACGCGACGTGATAGTTAGTAAATATTTGTTAAAAAAAATATATTATTATTATTTGAAACAAAAAAATAACGTTTCATACAATGAGACAATACAGTAAAGTGTATCTGTACATTGAAGATAAATGTATGAAGAGGATGAACTAACCGTTTTTAATCCTGTTTTAACTTGCCATAACATTAGATCGAAGTTAATAAATTATGATATTACCATCAGTTGTTGAGACGTGCACACATTTTCAAGTTAATCATACGTCTTGAAGTGAATGAAAAGGACGTTCAAAGATTCCTTTAATAAACCAAACGTATGTTTTTTTTTGGGGTAGATGCAGCGGTGTATTTACACTAGGGGCAATCGAGGCAAGTGCCCAGGGCGGCTTTAGTGAAAAACATTTATAATAGTTAGAAAATAAAAAAATATTTATTTATATTTTTTTTATTGCCCTTGTAGACAGGCCCATCTGATGGTGAGTGGTTACCGTCGCCCATGGACTTCAGCAAGGCCAGGGGCAGAGCCAACCCGCTGCCTACCGCATATGTTTTTGGAACATATAATATAGATTCTACAATAAATTAGTTATTTTAATTTTGAAAAATAAAATACAATATAAACTATAAGTTTAAGTAAAATGCCAGTATTGGGGCGGCTTTTTTTCCGGTGCCCAGGAGCGGCATTAAGTTTAAATCTGGCCCTGCTTAGATGGTTGGACTAGCTCACGATCCACCTGGTGTTATGTGGTTTTTGAAGCCCATAGACATCTAAAACGTAAATGTCGTCACTCACCTTGAGATATGAATTCTAAGGTCGCCGTCGAAAAGCTCAAAAGTTGAGTTTAGAATCGCGCAAAATTTTTCACCGAAAACTGCACGAGAGTTCGTAGTTTGAAAACTTTTAATTAAATCATCATTTTGTCGTTGATTTCAGGATGCGGAAACCGTAGAAAAACTTAACGAGAGCGGAGAGCTGCGGAAAATGCTGAAGCCTTACAAGGTAAACAATTCCTGGCCTTCATCTTCTACCATTCTTTTTACTGGTGGTAGGACCTCTTGTGGGTCCGCGCAGGTAGGTACCACCACCCCGCCTATTTCTGCCGTGAAGCAGTTATGCGTTTCGGTTTGAAGGGTGGGGCAGCCGTTGTAACTATACTTGAGACCTTAGAACTTATATCTCAAGGTGGGTGGCGCATTCACGTTGTAGATGTCTATGGGCTCCAGTAACACTGCTCCAACGATTTTCATAAAATTTAGTATACAGGGGATTTCGGGGGCGATAAATCGGTCTAGCTACGAGTTATTTTCAGAAAATGTTGTTTTATTCGTGTTTTCAATAATCAACTCTTCCCGACATCTATTGGCTAATAATAATACTATTATACTAATATTTTTATTAATTGAGGGCAACTAACCGCTTTAAAGACACAACAAGATGGCGTTATCAAAAAAATCTCATCATCTAGTTATTATTATTTGACAATGCTTTAATTTTTCAGAGTCCCGACGCGTGCACCACGTGTCAGATGTGCGGTGGCTTCCGTCTTCTGCCCTGCAGGATCTGCAATGGATCCAAGAAGAGCCTCCACCGGAACCACTTCACTGCCGAATTCGTGGCGCTCAAATGCATGAACTGCGATGAAGTTGGTCTTGTGAGGTGCGAGGCTTGCTCTTAGTACAGTAACCGTTTCAAGGACACGAGCGACTTGTGATAACTAACAAAATTTCAATAGATTTAAGATTATAAATGTATTTGTAAGTAGTTATAAAGTTACAATACTAAACAATAGAGTTTATAGAATATATTATTTTGTTTAGTATAAGACCGATAATGCGTTGTTTAAGCTGCTTAACGCGACGGATAAAGTTTAGCTATGTTAATAACGTAGCTAACATACATACATCGCTGGCAGTGGAAAGTGTCAATGCTTTCGACTCGACGCTTTTCATACGTTTAATCGCTACAAAAAAAGGGGTAGAAAGGATGCTTCCATGAAGGGTACGAGAATGATGTACCTACTACCTCAATCTACACGGAAAATGGGACCTTGTTATTAGAAGCACAAGCTTAGATATCGATAATGACAAATTTCGAATTGCGATCGTTTACACATGTATTCATTCGCACGATATCGATTTTTGCGGGATTACATCGGATCTGTTTCATTAATGACGAGCCATTCGATAAACTCGGCACGCGTAACGTTACAGCGATTCCAGATTTTTTGTGAACCCGTTTAGAGATGCGGAAACCGCTTACCTGACTCGTGAGCTGTTAAAGTAACTAGTTTTGTTCCGGCAGTCGAGATGCGACCTTAATGACAGACGCCCGAAGATACAGAATCATTTTATTGATACCTCTTTTCATCTTTGGTTATTGATTTTTATTTCGCATCCAATATCAATGAAAGGGAAAGAATTGGTTAATCTCTTTCGTTTTTCCCTATTTATTTACATACTTACAGATATAAAATCCATTATGTTCTTAAACTCCTAAAGTCGCTGTGGCCTAAAGGATAAGACGTCTGGTGCATTCGTATCAAACGATATGCCTTGGTGTTCGAATCCCGCAGGCGGGTACCAATTTTTCTAATGAAATATTGAAGGAATAACATCGTGTAATAAAAATCAAACCCGCAAAATTATAATTTGCGTAATTACTGGTGATAGGACCTCTTGTGAGTCCACACGGGTAGGTATCACCGCCCTGTCTATTTCTGCCGTGAAGCAGTAATGCGTTTCGGTTTGAAGGATGGAGCAGCCGTTGTAACTATACTGAGACCTTAGAACTCATATCTTAAGGGGAGTGGCGCATTTACGTTGTAAATGTCTATGGGTTCCAGTAACCATTTAATACCTTAATACACATAAATAAATAAAAAAACTGTCTAAAATCTTGAGTTGCTAACGATGTAAGTCGCGTTATTCTCTAACATTGCTATTTGAAGAAACAGCAGGTTGTGAGAATTTGTGCAAACGTAACCTTTGAACGAACAGCTTCTCGTCAGAAGTTTGCCAGATAAGATGCGTTGGTTCGTCGCAATAGCCCAACGTAAAGTTGACGGATACGTGCTATAGCTTCTGCTAATAAAAACTTAACGGATAAAATTCAAAACTACGAGTAAAAATAAATAATATTATTAAAATAAATAATTTTTACTGGTGGTAGGACCTCTTGTGAGTCCGCGCGGGTGGATACCAGCACCCTGTCTATTTCTGCCGTGAAGCAGTAATGCGTTTCGGTTTGAAGGGTGGGGCAGCCGTTGCAACTATACGTGAGACCTTAGAACCTATATCCTAAGGTGGGTGGCGCATTACGTTGTGGATGTCTATGGGCTCCAGTAACCACTTAACACCAGGTGGGCTACGAGCTCGTCCAACCATCAAAGCAATAAAAATAAAAAAAAATATTTTTGTTAAAAAAAACTAAAAAACACGCTATAAATAAAATTCAACTAAAAATAGAAAATAAATTTTAATAAATTTAAATTGAATTTTTGCTTTATAAGATATTATTGAAATAATAATTATTCTACTCATATCTGTCAGATTATTTTTTTATAACTAATAACACCATGCCACCCTCGCTTTTTTTACAATAAAATATATATTTTTTTACACTATTTTCAATTTAAACTTATTAAAATTTAATTTTTAATTGAATTTTATATAAAGTGTGTTTCTTTGGTTTTTTAAAGTATTATTTATTTTTCATTTTTTAGTTAACTTTTTTTTTGCAAATTGAATAATGGAATTGAATAATCTTATCAAATTAGTGTATTGTCATCGGTCCTCGATATATCTACAAAGTTTGAATGAATTCGGGCCGTTTAAAGTGGGTCAAAATCGTGTCTAAAGGAGTCAGTTACAAACATACATACAAGTGAAGCTAATATAAAGCGTGTAAAAACCTTTGGTTCTTGATGAATATATTATTATAATAACGCAAAGCCGTCAAACATTTTGGCAAACGTTAAAATGTTATATTTTTCTCCCTCTTTCGCTCTAAGTTTGAGCGTGTAAATGATTTTTTCTCTCTGCTTAGGAACAAATTTCAAAGTTGTAAATAAAATTATGTCATTTCGAAAACCGAATAGACGTGTATTTTCTATTTTAGATCTATTTAACTTAACTTTAAATCAAATATGAGGAGATAGTGACGCATGCTTTTTTTTTAACAAAAACACTATTTTATAATGGATATATTGTCAATTTCGAAGCACCGTCTTCTGTGTTTCACAAGTACACGAGTGAGAAAAAGAATTAATAATTTCATTTATATATTTTAATTATATTATATTATATTATAGTGTTTTAAAAAATTTATTTAGAATATTAAAACAATCACAATTTTATCTATTTTATTTAGAGTAAGTTTTATTTTTATGAAAATATGATTTACGTTATAATTTTTGCTCAAAATTGACTACGGGCATTTTAGTTTTTACCTACGTAAGCTAATGTAAGTATTTCCTTTATTTTCAAACTGTATTGTTATCTATGAGACTATTTTTAGGGTTAATATTTCTTCAATTAATAATTTATACTACAATAAAGTTTATACTACAGTCAAGGAAGAGTTTGGACCTCAACATATGTAAGTGCAATTTCCAAAAACAGTTACGAACTGCTCTGATACAAGATACGAAAATTTAATTAATGTTCGAATCAATATAATAGGTTGGGGGAAAATTTTCTTCGCATTGTTTAAGAATATTCACTACATTTTTTAAAATATGTAGTTTATTTACATTTAACTAAAGTATGTAGGCACCATTTTGTTCGATAACTTTTTACCATCTTGTAGATAGGGACATGATCCCATTGCTATAGAAATTTTGATCAAAATACCGGGACAATTGATTTTGGCAGTCCTCTCGTGATGTTAACCTGACACTGCCTAAAGAATTCTGAAGAGACCGAAACAGGTGGAAATCTGAAGGTGCAAGGTCAGGACTATACGGCGGATACATTAGCACCATATTTTTTTTATATCGAAACAACATAATGTATGTGAGAATATGTTTTCTAAGCCAGCTCTGATTGGACTTTCGTTTTTACTACGCTGTTATTACAACGACCCAATCACATCCAACGGCACTGAACAAACAAAGTTTAGTTTAGTTTAATAAAAAAAGTGTTTAAGTGTTTGTTCTTGTTTCCTGCACTTATTACTAAACTAAGTTATTACTAGACTTAAAGACAAAAACTAAATTATTGTTCCTTCATGGAAGATTTGCCGTAGTTATGTCAAAAGAAAATGGCGGACATTTTTAAAAATTAAAATCGCTTAACAAATAAAAATCAGCTTTTGGCATGCGTACTCTTCATTCAGAGCTCACAGGTACGGTCACTGGTGCTCACGATAGACAGGGTAGGCTAACCAAGTTTACTAATAGTCGAATTCGAAGCGAAGTTGACTATTTGACGCGAAGTGAAGTGAAGAAGATGTGAAGTTTAAATTTATATAAAGCGTTTCGCGTTGAAATTGGGGATGATAAAATTAAGCTGATCCAGAGAAAGCACCTGGCTATCTTAGCCTTGTTATCATCATTATTGTCATCATCATTATTATTATATTATTATTAAACATTAACTTAATTACTCAAGAATTTTGCTTTCGCTTGATGACTTTAGTAATAGTAGTACTCCGATAAATTAAATCGAAATAAATTTGTAACACACTGTATTTGTTAGATAGATTATGAAGTTAAATGAAATTTTTGATCGTTTAAAAAAATACGTATATATATATATATATATTAATAGATACTCTAAATACTCGATAATAGTATGCCATAAATAAGATGCAATGTTGTTTTCTATTTTTCTACAGAATTAATTCTAGATTTCTCTAAGCACTTTGTAAAAAAATATTCTAACGTATTTGTTGTATTTTTAAGTAATAATTGTAATTAATTTTTTTTAGAAAATAAACTATCTATTACTAAGGTTTTCGTATTTTATTTTCGTGATAAACATCAAAATTGTATGCTAATGAAATTGTTGTCCCTACCATAAATGTAAAATCTTTCCTTATATTGTTAGTATGGTTCATGACCCACCTAGTGTTGCCCTGTTTTTATCGTCAAGCAATAACATTATCATATTTCAGTAAAATGAGCTACAATGTTATTCCTTGCATCTGCTATTATCCAGCGCGAGTAGCTACCGCTATCCTTCATATTTTCGCCACGTTGCCGTCATGCGTTCCTAATTGAAGGGTGGGACAACCGTTATACGATACAATAGAGATTTCGACATCATGTCTCAAAATGAATGTCGAGGGCCGCGAGCTCGTTCATCCATAAGCCTAAAATTTTTCTAAGCTTAAATTTTAGTAGGCAGCCTTATGAAAATGAATCTGAATGAGTATGAAATGAATCGTGGCTTGCCGTGTAACAATTATATGTGTTATGTATCTGTTAAATCCGATAGAGAAGCATAGTTATCGGCATAGATTAGTAAGCTGAAGTAGCAATGGGCTGGCCATATTAGCCGGAGAATGGATAGCCGTAGAATGAATAGCCGTTGGAGTAAACGTGCTCTTCAGTGGAGACCGTGAATTGGTAATCATGGTAATCATAATGCAGGACGCCATCAGAGTCGGTGGAGTTACGATAGTTTTTTTTTTTTTTTTTGGATTGAAAGATTGCTGGTGGTCTGGAGACCTTTTCAGCTTCAGGACAGGTGAGCGGTCAAAGGATCAGCCAGGAGGGGTGGGATTTGCTAACAGCTGCCCGAGCGCCTCCGAAGGTGACCTAACAACTCAAGAGCAGCTGCTTCGCGAATGAATCTACTACCGGATCGGAATCGCGCCCCGCTGAGAAGATCCGGCGAGAAACTCAGCAAGCTGATTCATGGGTTAGGCTGCACGTCGAATTCTTTGTCGAGTTCGACGAGTACGGTTACCGAGGTCCCTAAGCCTGCTCTTATTGCTAAAGCTGAAAGCGTCTAATGCAAAGGTTATTGGATCTGATGGATCCGTAACGACGTGTCTAGAGCGTCAACGGTGACTGGCTCCTGCGTGATCAGGATAGTTACGATCTACGCGACGTTGCTGGCAAGAACTGGATGAGAAAAGCCGAGGATGCAATTGGAGAGGCCTATGCCCAGCAGTGGACTGCCGTAGGCTGATGATAGCGATAATGACGCGTAGCAATTTAAAATAGCCAATCAAACGAACGACGTGACATAGTTATAATTAAAACAATGCAATTCAATTTTTTTCTACATATCCAACTGTTTTTCTGAGCTGGTGATAAGCATGTTTTAAAATTAAACAACTAATGTTTATACAAGGGTATTAAGAGAAAGTGGCCATTATTTATTTAGCCCGAGATGTACCGCGTCCGAACTGTCTGTGTCAACAGCGAGAACGTGTTCGGAATTATTTCATTTTGAAACTATGGCTTTTTCGTGGCTTCACAAGGCTCAAATAATCGTAAAACAAAGGGTCTCATACCTGTGGACAGTTAAGCAAGTAAGGACAAGCCAGTTTACGGAAGGTACTGTTACGGGGTGAGTCCAGGAGCTCCTTAAAAAAAATGGAAACTGTGATTGACACTGGGTTTCTTTTATATAAATAATAGTTTAAAAAAACTAACAAAATACGCTTTTATAGAAAATCCACCTAAAAAATAGAAAATATTTTTTTATTAAAATTAATTAGTACTAAGGATGTGTGTTTCCGCTACTAAAGCCAATTCTGTTCTGCTTCGTTTTAATAATAAATTGTCTTTATATAAAGACGATGCATTCAGAAATGCCTTGGTCTACATTATTATTTATATTGCGTTATTATTGAGGAACATAATATATAACAGTACGGAAAGTTGTAATGCTGCACGTCTGGGTAGCGAAATCCTGCCTACTTCTACCGCGTAGTCATATTTTCAGGTCTGAAGAGCGGGCTAGCTGTTATGCAATACAACTATGTTGCCAAAGGAGTCTTAAGCTCATGTATCACCCGTGTGGAATCAGTACCCTAACTCCTCCTAGTAAGCTTAACAATGGAATATGCAAATGTAACAGGTTTTTTAGGAAAGTGCCGAGACCAACGCCCCTAAAACTGCTGCTTCCGTGTGTAACGCTCATCCAGAACCATAGATAAGGACGGCTCTGTATGCTACCACCAGCAAATTTCAGTTGGCGATCGGAGTACTGAGGTATAATATTCAGAGAACGCGCTTGGTTATTTTCTGGTGAATTGCTTAATCGCAAACGACATATTATGAGAAGAGACGGTCTGGTTGTGTCCCAAGCCAAACACACATTTACCACAGCAACACCATAATGTTTTAAAAGACACATCTACGTCCGTGAGTAGCCTCTAATGTCATGTTGTAACGGTAGCCAGCGACATGGCTCTGCCCCTGGCATTGCTGATGTCAACGGGCGAAAGTAACTACTCACATTTAACTCATTTTAACGCTTTTAATTCAATTGAACGCAAAATCATCTCGTTGACCAAACTAATCACAAGCTATCCGCATCTGATATCCTAATCTACAATAATTAACCACATTTAGCTTTCCAATTCCATGAGAAATCATGTTCAAATTATTAGTTTGTTTATCTATACTTCCATAGTAATATTATAAAGAGGAAATATTTGTTTGTTTGTTTGTGTTGAATAGACTCCGAAACTACTAAACCGGTTTAAAAAATTCTTTCACTGTTTGGAAGCTACACTATTCCCGAGCGACATATCCATATATGACAATCCCTAATTTTTTGAAAAAAAAATAGGGATTCTTACTAAAACTCCAATAATGTAACCCAAGGTGTAAAAAAATACCTAAAATATTCTTTAAATCGCGTACCCTGCGAAAACTTTGTAGAACACATTATTATTTACAAAAAGTGTCGCGACAGCATATGTCTAACTATTATAGTTATGCCGCAATAAGTGTTCTTTTATTTAAAATAATAAAACAACGTCAAAGTCATTGTAATTTTTGTTAACCCGAGCGGAGCCGGAGTGGGCCGCTAGTTGGTTTATAAAATAGTATTAATCTATATTAATTTATGATCACTTTTAAGTTTCTTTAAGTGTACACATTACAGATCTTAAGAATTACCGGGGACACAAGCTTACTGTTGGTCAACATGCTCGGTACAGTAGTGCCAACCGTTTAATAAGGTATACCAAAATTCATATACTCCCTATAGAAACCAAATAAATGACAAGCAAAGTACGCGAAGCCATTGAAATGGAAAAATATATCCAAATATTATTAGAGAATATGTTTCGTATCTAAGTAGATAAGTATCTAATAACCGAGATCGTGAAGATGTGAACAAACAGATTCATCAAACTGCCAACAAATCTCGAGATACATAAGCAGTTTATTTTTGGAGTTCGTCAAATTCATTTTGAATATTCAAAGAAATCAAAAGTCAAATTTTGAACAGTTCGCAGCATTTGAAATTCAAAAGACGAATTGGAAGCTCAGTCATCTGTAAAATACCACGAAATCTTTAAAGTACCTATACAAAACGTCAGAAATTATAAATTAAAAATACTAAGCGTGAAATTTAATCATTAAAAGGGCTTTTTTTTGGAGTCCATAGACATCTACAACGTAAATGCGCCACACACCTTGAGATATAAGTTCTAAGGCCTTAAGTATAGTAACAACGGCCGCGCCACCCTTCAAACCGAAACGCATTACTGCTTCACGGCAGAAATAGGCGGGGCGGTGGTACCTACCCGTGCGGACTCACAAGAGGTCCTGCCACCAGTAATTACGTGAAAACCGGTCAAAATACCAAACTACTTTTGTCTCGGTAGACTATGATCAAACATTATTGTAAGGGTCAAGTTTAAAAAATATTTCTGTCTTCTTTCGTTCGAACCCTAATAATTGTAGCTTGAAACGTTACGTAAACGAATCTCATAATAGGGCTCATTAGTTATAATAAGATGGTAACAAAACTTCTTGGAACTAATATTTTTAATCGACTCTAAATAAATATTGTCTTCATTCAACGCTGTATTAGTTAAAACCATAATCGTAAACCAGCCCGGTAAAGACGTAATGTACAGACAACGAATTGTACTAATTATAACGTAATATTCACAAGGGAACAATGTAATACGCCTGTTGCTTTTGTGATGAAAATCAATGTCACGCGCACAGCGAAGCTTGCTGCATAACGACCAGTACGTATGGGAAATGTGCCGGTAGGTGTGTGCTGTAGCGACATGCGTCAGTGTTAGATAATTTTAAAAACGTCTAGTTTATTTTACAAATACAGTTCTCGACTTTACAGCATGATATCTTAGATTCACTCGCGAAGCAGCTGCTCTTGAGTTTGCTCGGGCAGCGGTTAGCAAATCCCACTCCTCCTGGCTGAGCCTTTGCTCGCCCACCTGTCCTGGTGGAACTGAAAAGTCCTCCGGGCCACCAGTAATCCTTCAAACATAAAAAAAGCATGATATCTGTGATTTCGACTTAAAGTTCCAATCCATTTTTTTTTAATATAAACGACCAATCAAATATTATAGTTATGAAAAGAAAGATTAAAAAAAAATTACATTCATTTGTAGCTGATATACATATATGTGTTGATTTGAAACTAAACGACAAAATCAAGGTTTTTCACCGACCAGGTGAGAGAGACTTCTCGGTAGACCGACGCGGCGACGGCCCGAATGTTATTGTTCGGAACTTTTATATATGCAAAATAATCTTGAAAATGTCGTTAGGGCGATTCAGACATTTCAAAGTCAAATATCTTGGGTTCTGTTTTAACTACCTTCTACATGTTATTGATTTTTGCAGGTTTTTTATTTTAATAGGCAAAGACTCTTTGCATGTGGTGACGCAAAATGATGTTTATCTATTTTATCAAACTGTATCTTTACTTTTTTGGTTAAGCTTCCTAGGATAGTACTTTAAACTGTGCCATGTCTGTCCAGTCAATCTGTGTTTGTTTTGGAAGCAGTTTAGTAGAGCTTAAAAATAAGTTTAAACGTTATAATTTACTTGAAATCACGAAAACAAAACTAGTTCCATTATAAATTTTAATAAAGATAAACTTGTTGTTTAAATTGAATTATATAACTTACAAATACAAATTACAACTATGCCCCTTTGTTTTTAGTTAGCTGTATTAAAATGAATCACGTCTGAGTTATGCTCGACTTTGTACATTACATACCACATATTTTTTTCCTTTTCATAATAAATGTGAGTGAATGCCTATTTGAATTTAAATTATACGTCGTATACATTAGAAATACTATCCAGTCTAATCCAATTTAATCAAACATGATCGACAATTTACATGACATGATCGTATCTCTATCGTTTGTCTAGTTATTTCGCAAAGCACCGTGTTCTGTAAATTCTCGGTAACACAACTTTATCGATAAGGAAACAAACGCACACATGAAAATTTCAGGGTCTGGATCACGCACACGAACGTAGAATGGATACGGGAAGAGCTGCAGCTAGGTCGCGAATGACGTCATAGCCGACAAGGTCAATATCACTTGTCGTGACTCTTCTAGCGCGTTGGAAGCACATCTTGCGTCCTTTTCTCTCTGGTGGGCTCGCCCGTCCGTCTGGGCTGGATAATGCACGAGTGTGAGGTTTTTGTGTATGTGTTTGTAAAAAGCTCCTCGCAGTACTCTCCTAGTTGATGTTTTCACTAAAACATGTTTCTGCGTGCACATATTGTCATTATTCATATTTATTTGTATACGTCTGATTATATCTGTTTTAGGTTAAAAGTTTAACGTTAAAAATTCCGTTGTTAATTGACCCAATTGAACCACCTAAGTTTTTAATTGTTAACGCACATCCATTAGTATGTCGAACGTATTGTTCAACATTTATAGAGGATACCAGGAGAAGTTGATAGTGGCCTGGGAAAATTCTTAGTCAGACCAGATGTGTACCGATTTCAACATAAACTTTTCTTAAGTCATTCTATACCATCTCTATATATTAATACGCGAAGCAAAAACCTTTGTATCCTTTTTAACGAAAATTGCGCGGACGGAGGAGTATGAAATTTTCCACACTTATAGAGAATATAGAGAAGAAGTGCACAATGCTAATATTTTTTTAAATTAATGCATAAAAGATACATTAAATCAATAAAGAAAACATTACACACACTACATACCATGTATTTGGCGCACACACGCATGCATACTATTTATTGTCAAACTTTTGTTCTTGACGTCTGTGGTCAAATTGAAAATAGATTATATATTGTTTGTCTTTATTAATATTTTTTATAGTGTAGCCTTGGCAATGCAATCATAATAGTGTACAAACTTACAATTCCGATTAATTATAGTCGAATTTCGACTACTGCGGGACCTCTAGTGTATATTAAATGCTTCAATGCTTGAATTGTTTATCGGTCTTCGACAATAACCAGTTTACGTGTGAATATTTCCTTTTTTGAGTTCGTTTCGCACTTCATGAATTAATCAATATCTATTTTTATTGTTTCTCAGAAGTAAACGAACTACCATAAAATTAGGTAGAGAATTGTTAAGATTCTAATATACAGATCAACAGTACCAATAACATAGCAACCGGATTGCCGAAATGAAAAATCTAGAGTACTTTCTTAGATATTCGCCAATAGTTGAGATAATTTATTGGTGGTAGGACCTCTTGTTTACTGGTGGTAGGACGTCTTGTTTACTGGTGGTAGGACCTCTTGCTTACTGGTGGTAGGACCTCTTGTTTACTGATGGTAGGACCTCATGTTTACTGGTGGTAAGACCTCTTGTTTACTGGTGGTAGGACCGCTTGTTTACTGGTGGTAGGACCTTTTGTGAGTCCGCACGGGTAGGTACCACCGCCCCGCCTATTTCTGCCGTGAAGCAGTAATGCGTTTTGGGTTTGAAGGGTGGGGTAGCCGTTGTAACTATACTGAGACCTTAGAACTTATATCTCAAGGTGGTTGGTGCATTTACGTCGTAGATGTCTATGGGCTCCAGTAACCACTTAGCACCAGGTGGGCTGTGAGCTCGTCCACCCATCTCAGCAATAAAAAATAGTTAATTATCTATACATATAAATAAAATTGGAGTGTCTGCTTGTAATATTGAAATAGCCTCTTTTTACTACAAGCATATGAGTATATCTACGGTATATACACCAAAATAAAAAAAAATTACAATTTTTGTCTGTCTGTTTGTTCCGGCTAATCTCTGGAACGGCTTTACCGATTTTGACGGGACTTTCACTGATAGGTAGCTGGTGATACAAGGAGTAACTTAGGCAATTTTTTTTTAGACTAGCTTCGCCCCGCGTCTTCACCTGCGGTACGACAATAACCGCGGGTAACATCGCAGGACTCAGCTATCAATAATAAAATTTAATGTTTCCGAAGCGAAGCGGGGGCGGGTCGCTAGTTACTAAATATATTTACTTCGATCTGTGTATTACTTACAACAGATGTTCGTAAGCTTATAAAAATGAGATTCAATGATATTCCTCCCGGGCGACGACACGTAGTAAGTGACAGACGTAAAGATTTCCCTAACACCCGTAGTTTATCCACGTCTCGTTCAAATGGCGCGTCTGCTTCACTAATGGATAATGCCGTCTGTGTCCATTTTGACACAGTGCATTTGACATTCAGTCGTACACATCTAGATCGATTTTTTTTATCGCCAACATAGGTCAAAGAGACGATTGTGATAGAGACTGGTAGCGTTTCCAGTTATGGAGAAGAAGAATTTTATAAAGCGGTTTACAGAACTTCTTGGTTTTTTATTGTGTTTCAATAGATGCAGAGGCGAGCTCACAGTCCATATCGTGTCGACTTTTTTGCTATGATCAGAGACTTAAACTAAGCAAATATATACATGGTATGTGAAATATATATTTTTGTGTGTAAAATAATGAATACTCTCTCTCTTTCCCCTCTTTCCCCCTCTTTCCCCCTCTCTCCCCCTCTCTATATCTCTCCCCTTCCTATCTCCCTCCTCTCAAGCTCTCTCCCTCTCTCTTTCTCCTTCTCTCCCCCTCTCTCTCTCTGTCGTGGTTGCTGTGGATGCATTATGAACATTTGAAATAAGGTCCAAATTTCCGATTTAAAAGGTGCGACAGACTTTGGATGTAATACAATAGAGCTCTTGGACCCTAAATGACATGGTCTGAGGTTATTTTATTTATTGGATAGATTGGTTAGAAACGAACTTAGCACCCAGTGTGCATGTTGTCTAGACCTCATAAACATGGTAGAGTGAATACCAGCACCCACCTTCAAACAAGAGCACAAAGTTTCAACTGTATAATCTGAATTGCATTGTGACGCTGTCGACAGCTCCAATCACCTTTTAAGAACAAACCGACGCTTGTAAAAGAAAAAGAAAAAAAACGAAAGTTGGCTCAATTTACTCTTATAAGGTAACGATTTTAATGACACAGCCGTAATTTTAAGTTTTGAAGTACAGATGAGCTATTTTTATTGCAATCTGTTCCCGGCACGAGAAAACAAGCAGTTTGTTATTATAACACGAAAGTTCTGTTGTGTCTGACTTGGATTATTCACTTTAATGGGTTCCGTGGTGTAAAAAAAACAATAATGTCCTTTTGTTCTTAAATTTGCAACCACTCAACCTTATAGACGACTTTTTGCAACTAATAAGATGGATACAGTTATAACTGTTCGATTGTGGGGTTTAAATTTTGAAATCTCCCGCCAAATTGCCCGGTACCCGCACAATCAACTGAGCGCGATACTAGCGCCACGCGTTGCCGCAGTTTGTGCAATATTGAATGAAAAAATGAGTCGTGAAATGATTAGCACTTGGCGATAAATCCGTATTTCTTTAAAAGTTTAAAGATCATTAAAAATGAACTACCACTGTTTGACTAAAGCACTCGGTGTTCTTCAAATCAAAGATCAACTGTTATTTCATGATGATATTCTATGTGTTTTGTATTAAGTTATTTTACCTAGGCGGCATTGAAAATTTCGGGAATTAACGAAGTGACACAACCTTACTATTTAAAAATGTATTTATTGCTTTTCGAAGTATTCTCCGCGAAATTTGACACATTTTTCCATACGATGGAACCAATCATAGAAGCAACCATTCCATTCGGAAGTTGGGGTCTCCAAAATGGCCGTTTTGTAGGCGTCCACAGCTTCTTCAGGTGATGAAAATCTCTGTCCACGCAATTTATTCTTTATTTTAGGGAAAGTATAGAAATCATTAGGGCTTAGGTCGGGGCTGTACGGCGGATGGTCTAATAATTCTATGTTTTCTTGCTCTAAAAACTCTTTTGTTCTGTGCGCGGTGTGAGAACTCGCATTGTCGTGATGGAGGATGATGCGGCGGTTGCAGTTCTCTTTACGAAGTTCAGAAACGACCTGTGGCAAACAAATGCTAGCATACCATTCTGCATTAACCGTTCTTTGTCCCTCAAGAGGAATAGTCGTAACATGGCCGGTTTTGGAGACAAACGTGGCCACCATTTTTTTTGCAACACTCCGTGAACGAACAATTTTTGTTGGCTTTAACTCATTTTCGAACACCCAAACTCGTGACTGGTTTTTTGTTTCGGGTTCGTACGCGTATATCCAGGATTCGTCACCTGATACAATGTTGTAAACAGCATTTGAGGATCCTGCGTGGAATCTTTCGAGAGTTCTGACGCACCAAGTAATGCGAGCCGCTTTTTGCTCTTCACAGAGCGAATGCGGTATCCATCGGGAAAACAACTTTTTTACACATAATTGTTCATGCAAGATTATTTGTATTTGACTCATGCCAATGTCTAAAGTTGCCTGAATTTCGCGGTATGTCACATGACGATCTTCCTCAATCAGCTTACGCACAGCATCAACGTTTTCTTGGGTAACTGCAGTTTTTGGACGACCTTGACGGGGATCATCACTGAGCTTGACACGTCCGCGTTGAAACTCAGCAAACCAGCGATAAATTGTGGTTTTGGATGGGGCTTCATCACCAAATGCAGAAATCATCCGGTCAACACACTGTTTTTGTGTTAAACAACTTCGAAAGTCATAATAAATCATCGCTCTTGAATTTTCTCGAGTCAATTCCATTTTCTCAACGACTAAACAAGTTTGACAAAACCTCGTGACAAGACCGAGAATCTTTTTTTAAATAAATAAATGGTATTCGATTTTTAAAACCAAGGAGTTTTCAATTAAAAAGATTTTAATATGACAGGAACAGTGGAAATATTCCATTCCTGATACTTTTAGTGCAGCCCTCGTACCATAAAAAATTAACGTACTGTCTGTTCGTACACTGTGTCCGACTAAAGGTTGTTTTCCAAGAAAAATGATATGAATGACACTCACCTTGAAATATTTTTCAGAGCAAATGTGCAACACAAAATCGTCCTTCTTCCTTCAGTTTAAGGTCGTATAGAAATTTTAGTATTTTTTCACTTTTTTTTCCTTTTGTGTCATTTAGATGTTGCATTCGTGAAATCATAAAATACGAACAGTTTCAGACAAAACTAATTTCATAAATTTAGTCGCATTTAAGTTTTTTTTTTTCACTATTATTTTTGATCTGCCATTATAAGATGAGCTCTGGATCAACTTGATGCTGAGCGGATGACTGAGTTATTAAAGTCGTCGTGGCCTAGAGGATAAGAGAATCGGTGGTATGTAGCGACGCATCGGTGTTCGAATCCCGCAGATATGTACCAATTTTTATAATGAAAAACGTACTT
Source organism: Bombyx mandarina (assembly GCF_030267445.1). Taxonomy (NCBI): domain Eukaryota; kingdom Metazoa; phylum Arthropoda; class Insecta; order Lepidoptera; family Bombycidae; genus Bombyx; species Bombyx mandarina. The sequence goes on from NC_143234.1 coordinate 19,132,481, forward strand.
AACAAATGTTCACGATTGACTTCCACGGTGAAGGAATAACATCGTGTAATAAAAAAAGTCAAAGCCACAAAATTATAATTTGCGTATATGTTGGTGGCAGGACGTCTTGTGTGTCGGCCCGGGTAGGTACCACCACCCTGCCTATTTCTGCCGTGGAGCAGTAATGCGTTTCGGCTTGAAGGGCGGGGCAGCCGTTGTTACTATACTTGAGACCTTAGAACTTATGTCTCAAGGTAGCTGACGCACTTACGTTGTGGATGTCTATGGGCTCCGATAACCACTTAACACCAGGTGGGCCGTGAGCTCGTCGATACATCTACGTAATAAAAAAAATTAAAAAAAAACATTACAAAAACAAATTTTAACAAGCTACCGTACATGTATGTGCAATCTGAAAATGTTAAGAAGACATAAATAATTCATCCCAGTCTACTCAGAAAATTCTCCATTAAAATATAAATAAAGTTTTATTCCGAATTCCACATTATTTTATTCCAAAACTTTATTTTCAAGTCATCATCAGATGCCTCGACTACAAACATATACTGTTGTGCTTATTTATTTTACTTGCTAAAAAGGAATATAGAAAAACTTAGCATTTACTTTCTTTAGTACATATTTTGGGAACAAAGGCGTAAGTGGTAATTGTTAGATTTTTTTTTGCTTAGATGGGTGGACGAGCTCACAGCCCACCTGATGTTAAGTGGTTACTGGAGCCCATATACATCTACAACGTAAATGCGCCACCCATCTTGAGATATAAGTTGTAAAGTCTCAGTATAGTTACAACGGCTGCCCCAACCTTCAAACCGAAACGCATTACTGCTTCACGGCAGAAATAGGCAGGGCGGTGGTACCTACCCGCGGGGACTCACAACAGGTCCTACCACCAGTTATTACGCAAATCATAATTTTGCGGGTTTCACTTTTATTACACGATGTTATTCCTTCACCGTGGAAGTCAATCGTGAACATTTGTTGAGTACGTATTTCATTAGAAAAATTGGTACTCGCCTGCGGGATTCGAACACCGGTGCATCGCTTCAACACGAATGCACCGGACGTCTTATCCTTTAGGCCACGACGACTTCAAAAAGTACTGACGATAAAATGCTTTTTGAGTTTGATTTCGGTAATAAATTATTTTGTATTGTTACTGTTACGCCGATAAGAGCAACGCCATCTATTGTCGAATAATAGAAACGAATATCAAAAGAACTAGTAAAATCTAGAACGCTCCAGAAGTGCAACGCCATCTGTTACCAAATAGCGGAAACACATAACGAAACTACTCGACTTGTCACGAATGTTCTCGATAATTCTAGGGATATCGAATCGACTATAAAAGCGGAAGAATAGAATTATTGTTCTGTGAGTGTTCTAAGTGTTAAATAGAATTTATTTTGTACTTTGATAGAATTTTTATTTATCTCGAACCCTTTTTTATGTTTGAGGGATTACTGGTTGCCCGGAGGCCTTTCTAGTTTCACCAGGACAGGACATTGGCCTCCCGAACCCCAGCACGTAACATTACCATCTACTCAATTGCAGGCGGCCCATCAGTCAATAAAAACTTCTTTCCAGTAAGTATCTCGTTTTAGGGGTCTGAAAACAACGTTAAATGAAGATTAGACAAACCATCCAATTGAATAACAGCATTTATACCTCAACGCTCAAAGCTACATTGTAATGCTGCAAGCAATTACTGAATAAAAATTTAATGCTAATGGTATTGTTATGTAAGTAGCACATCATTATACATATGAGTGGTGGCTGTATGTGAGAGCTGTCTTGTCGTAAATTTTAAAATGTTCTTTACGTTTCTTTGTACTGAATATGAGGTCGTTTGTGATTTACGATCGGGTTGTCAGCAATGAAAGCTCCTGAGTGTCATGAAGAAAAAAACTAAATTATAATTAATGTTTTTTTATTTTATTGCTTAGATGGGTGGACGAGCTCACAGCCCACCTGGTGTTAAGTGGTTACTGGAGCCCATAGACATCCACAACGTAAATGCGTCACCCACCTTGAGATATAAATTCTAAGGTCTCAAGTACAGTTACAACGGCTGCGCCACCCTTCAAACCGAAACGCATGACTGCTTCATGGCAGAAATAGGCGGGGTGGTGGTACCCACCCGCGCGGACTCACAAGAGGTCCTACCACCAGTATTCACGCAAATTATAATTTTACGGGTTTCATTTTTATTACACAATGCTATTCCTTCACCGTGAAAGTCAATCGTGAACATTTGTTGAGTACGTATTTCATTAGAAAAATTGGTAGCCGCCTGAGATTCGAACACCGGTGCATCGCTCAACACGAATGCACCGAACGTCTTATCCATTAGGCCACGACGATTTCATGAAATTTCTTTTTAACTAAATGCAGTATGAGTGTATCTTGAAAATACTCGTATAGTACGTAGGGCGTGCTTTGAGAAACCATACTGGACACTAACTTTTTATGCTATTAAAAAGTTGTTCGTTTCGGTTTGAGGATAGTTTAAGCGTGATTACAATATAAATGGGTTTTACAATTCAAATTAGCTCTGTGTACTTCGAGCACTCGCCTGTAGATCTCCAGGAATACGAAACAGATAGCACAACAACCCTCAAATGTTGGTGCATCATCAAAATTTCGTTTAATATTTTCTACGTCACGAAACTCGTGTTCGAAGCGTCATCGTTCTATCGATCGCGATACAGCGGAAGCAATTTCCCAGCCCTGGCCAATGAGTTGCATTACGTGAGCTGATTTTGGGATAGCCCGGTGGCGATCTGACTTCAAGTTGCTAATGTAACAAATAACAAAATAAACATTATAAGGCCTGTTTATTTTATTTTTCATACAAGAGAATTCGTGTTAAAACCAATTTTGTTTTACTTTGTACAATGTATTAAAAATATGTGTGGTGTCGTGGGACACCGGATAGGAACGAAGTTCCTTATTATTAAAAAATATATTTTAATTTCTATTCGAGGTATAAAAAAAATAAAACTGGAGGTTTTGCAACAACCCACGGTCATTCAGTAACGTGCGAACTTATTGTGGTACACTTCATTCACGGTTGTTTGCATAAGAGTTAGTGTATTGCGCAAACGAACGCTCTGAGATCGTGGTCAATGAATGATAAAAATATGTTATTTTTTGTACGTTACCACAAAGTAAAGTCGTAGACTGTGTGCATTACTAATAAAAATCTTACGTTACGGACGTTTTTTCCCGGTTAGGGTACCCCTCCGCATCGTCCCTTAAGGAACTTCGTTCCAATAATGTCGAGATCGCTCTCATAACGTCTGTCAATGCGTATCAATTCGAATAGAAACAAATTCTAGTAATTATTTTATTTAAAAATAACATTCATAAAATAAAACATAAATAGAGTTTCCAATTACCCTTGACCAGGAATTGAATGGGAGACCGGTCAAGTTCAGACCTTTGTTCGGCGCGAGACGAGCACGTGCGACGCCGGTGTTCTGTCTGTGACATCCTGAGGGGTTCAGGGTGAGCCCACGTGAGCGTAGGTGGCATATAACGTCAATGGAAAATTTAAAAATAAATTCATTAACAAATTATGAGGATGTCGATATTAATCGACAGTGGTAGTGTGGGGACAGTGAGTCTATGGTAATCTGGTATTTTTCTTGGATTTCGCCAATTGTACGGACTTAATGAAAACTATTTTTACATTTTGTTCTTTATTTTTTTATAGTTTGAAATGATTACATAATGCTAATTAAATAATATATTTATGTAATAAATTATAATAATTTAAGTTGTTTGTTTCAAGCTTCGATTCTTGGTATTCGAAAACTGTGAAGCGCTTGAAGTTGTATTTTTTTTAATTTCTAATATAGTTTGATGAACTCATTTGGCTCATCTGGTTTTGAATGGTCACTGCAGCCCATAAAAATTAACCACGTTAATGCCGCCACCCAAAACGTCAGTTTCTACAGTACGATTGTCCTACCCTTCATACCGAAACGCATTACTGCTCCACGGCAGAAATAGTACGTGTAGAAACGCAGTAATGCGTTTCGGTTTGAAGAGTGGGGCAGCCGTTGTAACTATACTGAGACCTTAGAACTGATATCTCAAGGTGGGTGGCGCGTTTACGTCGTAGATGTCTATGGGCTCCAGTAACCACTTAACACCAGGTGGGCTGTGAGCTCGTCCACCCATCTAAGCAATAAAAAAAAGTAATTTTCGTTCAATCACGTTTTATTTATAAACTATAATACTATAGTCGTATTTTTCTTAATGTACTGCTAATGCATTTTATTAGACGTTATATTGATTGACAATCTATTTTCAGAACATAAAACACATTATTTACATGTGTTTCACTCGCGTACATTTTTATGGATATGAAATGAGAATGTAATTGTAATATAGGGACTCAAATTGAGAATGAATGTTACTGAAAAATTCAATATATTTTAATAACAGCGTGTAGGTACACTATAAAATATATTTTGGAGATATTTGATTAAATTTTGCTACATTTTAAGAGGTTGTTAAAAATATGTATGTAATAAGACCCAAAGAAAATCGAAAAAAAAAAGCACAATTATAATTTTGAGATCATCCAAGCTGAATAATAAAAATATGTGTAAAATTAGAGAGCTTTTGTGAGTTCTAAAACTTTTTAATTCATGAAGTTGTGGCGTTTAAGAACGCATCTTTTTATGATGCGTAAGCCGGAACGCACGAGAGGTGGAAAAAAGAATATAGTCTGTGATACGGGCCCTTTTTACCGCCGAAAATTTAAAACGTAAAATAATTTATAATGTGTTTAATAACTAATGTAATATAATTACTTCGAATTGTTTATGCCGCTACAACAATAAAATTTATATTGTTTCAACTGTGGTGTTAATTACATAAAACATGACTTTACGGCGAAGTAAAGAAGGGACTCTATACGAACTCCCTCAAAGTCATTGACAACACGATTACGTAATGCATTAAATAAGTGCTATTACCAATTCCAATGTATATCTTACTAGCTCAGATGATACGCTTTTATGGGCACGAAAACAGTGTCCAAATATTATAATCCTTTTGTTTCTGTCTAATTTTATTAGTCCTTGTATGCGCAGATTCTACCAATTGTCAATTGTTTTCTCAAATTGGTGCTGTGTAGAGTAACTCACATAAATACTACCGGTCACTAAATCAAATCAAATCAAAATATATCAAATCGCTATTTATTCAAAACAAAAAAAAAACTTATTGATTCACCATAGAGAGCTATGTTGCAATGCTAGTTTTCTTTTTATTGTAGAACGCCACTATTTTGGTGTACGACAAAGTAAATTAAATATAATACAAATACTTTTACGTATTATTAAGTTAAAAGCATCAACAAAGTGAATTCGCTAAACGAAAGAAAACAGTAAGTGGTGGCCTTAAATAAAAATTATTCTTAACATTTATAGAACTATAACAGTATACACTATTACATATCTATATACTATAACAGTCCTTTTAATACTGTATAAACTATTATGTGTATGTATGTGTATATACATGTATGTATGTATGTATATATATATGTGATTTTATAAATATGTAGATATACTTTTTTTTGTATGTATTCGTAACCTAATATAAATTTCATTGCACCTACCACTATTTACTCTGCACTACCTTTGGTTGACTGGTAGAGAATGCCTTAGGCATTAAGTCAGCCAATGTAAATTTTAGATGAAGTGTAATAAATAAAATAAATAAAAACAGTATCTTCATTTTTCATATAGCAAACGTCAATTGTTGTCTCCATAACAATAGGTCCTTAAAGCACCCCTGAGCAAAACGTTGATATAACAAGGAATGAATCTCGTTAGCTATATGTAGAAGGTCATCACAGCCCTTAGGGGATGCTCGCCCTTGTCTTCCATATTTTGCGAGGAAAATAAACAATTATATTAATTTCATAACATTTTCGGTGTACCCTGTATACCGGAGTAAGGACGTTTGCTTGTAAACAAGAGTGGTTTTAGGATCCAAAATTGTATGTCTAATGGAATATTTTATAAATGCTAATTTTGAGAGAAGTGTCCAAGAAGAAGATAAATTATTGAAACGGCTACAGAAGAATTTTTTTGGATAGATAACTTTATCAAACAACATTAACAGAATATTGTTCCGGTGCCTAGGGTCTGTTATCCAAAGCGTCGGTGAATTGGATCGTACTGTGAGGCACAGAATTGATGCAGGATGGATGTAATGGCGGCAGGTCACGGGCACCACATGGGACTCACACATTCCTCTTCCCCTAAAAGGGAAGATATAATTCCTTAATAAGGCCTGCTGTCTTGTATGATTGATTGACTGATGGTTAACAGAATATTGTTCTAAGCTGGACCTTATTTATGCTAAGGGGGAAAAACTCGCAAATGATGGGGACTTAGCACAGCTTAATAAGCCGTCGGAACACCATGGTACATGAGGAATTTCAACCTTCACAATTGTCCAAATTTAGAAGCGATACGTAACAATTTTAAAGTAGCGTCAGAACGCTACTTCGAAACAGCGGCGCGACATGATAACTCTCATATCGTCGTCACCGCTTGAAATATGTCTTGTCGGATTCCCGGATCGAATCTCGGTGCTTTTAGGTCCCTCAAACACCGGTCACCGTTCTCAGCGAGCACGACCATTAAGACGAAGTGTTCGACAAGCGAACTAACCCACACGGAGTTTCGCTCTAAGCACGTGCAGCGCGACTCGTGCCGTAGTCACGTTTTCAGGGTCAGCTGTCCGAAACCCAACTACACCCTAACCTTCAAATATACTAATAGGCGTCTTATTACTTGATCAATCGATAACGAAACTCACTATTTGCAATCTGTGTGATAATACAATTTAGGAGTCAAAGTCCGCTAGCCCAAATTCTATTGAGACATAGACCAGTAAGGGACTTCGAAGGCATTTTTTTTAAGAAAAAATTTATTGCTCTTATGGGTGGACGAAGTCACAGCCCACCCGGTGTTAAATGGTTACTGGAGCCCATAGACATCTAGAACATAAATGCGGCACCCACCTTGAGATATAAGTTCTAAGATCTCAGTATTGTTACAACTGCAACCCTACCCTTCAGACCGAAACGCATTACTGCTTCAAGACAGAAATAGGCAGGGCGGTGGTACCTACCCGCGCGGACTTACAAGAGGTCCTACCACCAGTAGTAGTTATTTCACAAGATCCTTTTCTATCCACAAACTTTTTTAAATAAATTAAAATGAACAATAATAAAGCTATAATAATTTAAATGACATTAATGCTCAAGTGTTCAATTTCAAGTAATATCAAAATATACGCTGGCTGTTTATATATTATATTGATGTGAAGAAGCGACGTACCATCAGCTGTCTCACTCAATAACACGCTCCGCCCCACTGTCACAGCTACCAAAAATTATTCGATATTTTGTCGAATGGTTCAGCAATAGACTCTGACAACACGAGCCCGTCAAATGCGGGTTAGTAATTAATGATAAATCGAAACTGGTTGATTGAATTCGATTCTCCGAGGAAAATTTTACTCGATTGACCCGATGATTGATTACCGTTAATACGTATACAATATCGATATTAATCACGACTCGAGACGGGAAACAACGTTTCAAATAGTTAAGGTCTCACTCTCTTTAGCGAGTTTATTTAAAATTGACGGTAAGTTTGATAGCAGATTTTTTTCTATCGCACTGATTACTGGAACCCGTAGTTATCACAACATGGAATCTGATAGATCTTGATGCTTGAGGTCTAAATTTCAGTTGTATGGTATAACAATATATGGTTTTTCTTTCCGCCAAACTGGAACATTGAGATTTCTGGCTGCAACAGAATTATGGAGAGTGGTCCTACCTCTGCTGTAGCCTTGCAATATTCCGTACACAAGTAAGTATGATTTCATATTTTTTTTGCTATAAAGTGACGACAAATTGAAGTAATGTAATATAATGCGATTGTAAATTGTACATATTTGTGAAGCATGTGAAATTGTCATCCTCCCCCTCCTTGCGTCGATAATCCTCAGTGCTGAGGGTCGTGGCATCATTAAGGGATCTAATCGCAGGTAATTATTAGTCGGTCATTTCCACCTCGGCGACCAACGAAAGCGATCCGAAATGAAATGCGTCGCGAAATTTCAAACATACAACCAAAAACTCGCTCGAGTGTAAGCGTGTATTCAATTTCCCCAAAAATTTAATGGATTGCGAAAAACATTTGCAAATTTTTTATTTTTTTAATTCTCGAGGTACCGTATGCGAAATATCGTTCTTGCAAGCATGTGCTTAAAAAAATGACGACTGAATGAATAATTGAAATGAATACAAAAGTGCTAGTAATACTCAAGCATTTTATTAAATCACATTTCTTCAGTCCGCGAAAGCCACTTGCAGTCGTCCCACGCGTTCCCTTAGGCCGGTTCACCCCACAATTTGGTTAATTTTTTATTGTGTTCCATTGCGTGCACTATCAAAGTACTGGTGAGATACACAAATTCATCTTTATTCGTCGTAGCAGGATAAGACGAGCGATGTGTTCGTATCAAGTGATATGGCGTTACCAATGTTCCTCGATTTTTAAGCTCCAGAACTGTTACCTGTCTTCGATATGTCTATTCTGTCTTTTGGGACGGATTGTAGTACTTTATAGCTTGGAATCAAATATTGTTGTTTTTTGTTAGGAAGGAAGAATTACTCATGGTCTGGAGGCCTTTTCAGTTTCACCAGGTCAGGCGGGCGAGCACGGGCTCAGCCGGGAGGGGTGGGATTTGTTAAAAGCTGCCCGAATGCCTCGGAACGACACCTAACGACTCAAGAGCAGCTACTTCACGAATGCATCTACTATCGGATAAGAATCGCGACCCGCTGAGAAGAACCGGTAAGAAACTCAGAGGGCTGATGTATGGGTTAGGTTGCACGTCGAACTCTTTGCCGAGTTCGACGAGTACAGTTACAAGGTTCCTAAGCCTGCTCCTAGTGCTAGAGAAGCAGCCGTCTAATAATATTGTTAGTGAATCGGAAGGTATATTTTGTGTATAACTCGCTAGGACCATTATTAAGCGTTTTGATATACACAGATTGGTTAAAATCTGCGCACAGTCTATTGAATATTGGTACTATTTCAAGAACGTTCACTTCATTGTAGTTTTAATATCGAATGTGATTCTAACAGTTATTGAGTATTCATAAAATATAACATAATTGTAACGAAAAAGGAACAGACAGTAAATTCACTCTTAATAATGTAAATGCGCATAAAACGTTACAAAGTTTCATGAAATCGCTTCGAGATGCTTCTCTTCCTCAATTCTAAACATCAACGTTGCCTTACGACGGATATTTTATGTAAATAACGCGGAAAAAACTCCGTCAACAATTCCGTGTTTACTTAGCGTAATAATTATTCGAAAACATTTCTTTAACGCAATTATTGCTTTGTGTTTTGAGAAAGGAAATCAATTAGTCGGGTTGATTAAAAGATTTTCAGCTAATCGTAGCTTAGGTCAGGTGCAAACACCATGTTGACGTAAAAGTACATCCAAATCAGCATACAGAGACCTAACTATACTGAGACCTTAGTACTTATATCTCGAGGTGGGTGGCGCATTTACGTTGTAGATGTCTGTGGGCTCCAGTAACCACTTAACACCAGGTGGGCTGTGAGCTCGTCCACACATCAAAGCAAAAAAAATAATTAGTTAATTTTTTCTATTGCTTAGATGGGTGACCGGGCTGACGGCTCACATGGTGTTAAGCGGTTACTGTAGCCTATAGATTTTAATAACGTAAATGCCGCCACCTTGAGACAAGAGTTCTAAGTCTTAGTTTTTACCATACAAAGGCCGCTATACCCTTCAAACCGAAACGCATTGGTGTTACAAACAAGGACTTTCTCCTGTATTATTTATTGCCGTCCGGAATTCATACACAACAAATATGTTTGGATAATAACAATAAAGCCTTTTTATTTCCAGTAAGTTTACATAGCTTAAAATTTATGTATGTGTTAGTTTCTTTTTTTCTTCTTCTTTTTTTTAAATAATTATATTTAAATAACTTTGGATACTGAACACTAAATATCTTTCATGAGTCCGACCGTGCAAGACTGGATCACTTCGTATACAAAGCAGATATAGCTAGAAATAGTGTATGTTATTATGAAGAGTAACTCGAAAGTCGTTTTGCTATAACGAAGGGTCTTAAGCAACCCGGGCAACGTAAGCTTTAAGCTCGAGACAACAAAAGTAAGACCAGGTAAAGTGATGTGCCTTCGGACCTTATATGACCGGCTGTGAATTCTTTATCGTGAACTCACACTCACAGAACAATTTTTTCTTTACTAATAATGTGTTGAAATGAAAAGTTATCATCTCTCGATCAACTTTCGAGTTTCTAGAAGAGATACAGAATTTAACAAATACACTCTTTTTTCATACATTGATATCCCTTTTATCTTGAGAAATATAAATGTAGAATAGGGATCGCAGCACATAAAATAAAACTTCCACTGTTCCTGAATCTTCTCTTATAAAAATAATTTAAAAATGAATTAACACTTTTGTTACGCCTTGCTCATTTTTTTACCGTCTCCGCCATCTTTCTCTTCTCTGTCATTCTCCTCTGTCATTCTCTTCTCCCTTTCTTTCCGTTTTCTCTCACTCACATCTTAACGCTCCGTTCCAGACTCTTTTCATACGTTCCGTTCTTATCAATCCTACATAGATGATTGGACTTTAAGTACGAATTTCATGCAAAGGTACGGTCTAATACCAACAGTGGTCCCGAAATATTAAAAAAAAAACACCGCGGCCTTTTGAAGTAACCCGATAAAGCCCATTCCGATTCAGTGACAAAAAATCACTCAATCGTAATAAACATAATCGTACAATTACTCGTAAAAGAAGAAATAATAATAAAAAGAACAAAGCAATAAGCCTCTTTCGTCCACAACGTTAATTTTGGAAGTTTTATAATCTATTAAAACCTGAAGATTTATCTCTTTTTGCAACTACTTCATCTATATCATTCATCAAAGTTAATATACGTACATCTATAATATAAATGATCTATAATCACAACACTTTTTGGCGGGAACGCGAGGAGTGAAGTTGCGTGATTTGTTTTACTTTGTCTAATTAGGGTTTCTTCAGGTTTAAATGTGTAATAACGGTCGTTTATTAACTGTTTAGTATCTGTGAAAGTGCACAAATGTGGGAAAATGAAACAAAGCCGCTGACCGTAACTTCTCGGGATCTTCCAAAAAGTCCACTGAAAAATTCTCAATAAATGACCACCATTTTACTGAGATTATACTTCATCCCATATCATCTGATCTTATTTCATTTAATTTCGTTTTCATTTCATTTCATGCCATGAATGTTTCATAATAATCAATTTCATTTTATTTCATATAACATTTTTCATTTAAAAAAAGTTATAATTAAAATTAAAATAGGACTTTACCTAAAGGTCTTCGTTACCAGGTCATAAAATCCCTTTAAAAAAATCTATACTCATAAATTAGGTACTATCGTTCTACCTGTTTCTGTCGCGAAGAAATCAAATATTTTATCCTGAAAACGGAAGAGTTTTTATATAGCTCTGACCTCATCAACCTCATGTTTCAAGGCGTAATTCACATTATAAAGTCTGTAGGCTCCTGTAACAGTTAAAAGAAAAGCATTTCTTAATTTTATTGTATTTATGAAAATTTTAAAACACATAATTTTGTTGGTTTATCTTTTAGCCCGCAGCATCAGAGACCGAACGGACACAATTTCCTCAACACGAATAATTTACGGACGGCAAAGTGAGAAGAATAATTTTTATCCCGAAAAAATCTTTCTTTTATTGGAATGAAGCTACGGTACACTTCTAGTTAACTAATTCATCGTAGCGTGATATAATAATTACAAATCTACAACTGACATTTAATTATTCAATCAGTCTCATTTTAAATCCTAAAAGAATCATAAAACACAATTTAGATGTTGAAATTTTGAAAATACGAATTCAATAAATATAGATTCCAGATTCTAATTCGTATTCTCTAATTCTTGAGCATGTTGAATATTTCATAGAATTTGTTTTATTCAAATTTCCAAATATAAAAACATTTTTTTTGACAGAGCCATAAATGGCGCCCTTCGTTATACTTACGTCTGAAAACGAATTAATTAAAATCAAGCGAAGGGATCATCGACAATTAAGCCAATTAAACTTTTGAATTCACTAAATATTGTTCTAGAAATTTGTTAAGATTCTTTTATAATTCCTCTCTAGAAGTATACGTGTTTATTCCCGAAAGTAACAAATTATGTGCGTAGGTATATTGTCATTTCTATTACATCTATTTAATGAGTTTTTTTTGTGGCTGAAAAACAGTCCTTGTATTTATTGCCCTTGTAGACAGACGTAACCTTCACGTTGCAAGCATTCAATGCATAAGTACAACAGTGCATTGACAGTTGTTGATGTTCCGAACCACGGGACGGCTCGATACAGATCGAATAAATAATACTAGAGGTCCCGCAGTAGTCGAAATTCGACTATAATTAATTGGAATTGTAAGTTTGTATACTATTATGATTGTATTTTATACTTCTATCATCACAAAATTCGCCAAGGCTACACTATTAAAAAAATATTATTAAAGACAGAAAATATTTAATCTATTCTCAATTTGACCACAGACGTCAAGAACAAAAGTTTGACAATAAATAGTATGCATGCGTGTGTGCGTCAAATACATGGTATTTAGTGTGTGTAATGTTTTCTTTATTGATTTAATGTATCTTTTATGCGTTATTTAAAAAAAATATTAGCATTGTGCGCTTCTTCTCTGTATTCTCTATTAGTGTAGAAAATTTCATACTCCTCCGTCCGCGCAATTTTCGTAAAAAGGGATACAAAGTTTTTGCTTCACGTATTAATATATAAATAAATAATATATAACTGGGAACAAATTAGGATTCTCTGTGTTATGGGTATCAAAGACTTACATACATACTTATATACGTTTAAATATATAGATAATAAACAACTAGAAGCAGAGCAAACATACTTGTTCATCACACGAATGTTTGCCCGATGTGGGAATCGAACCCACGACCCTCAGCGCACAGTCAGGGCCGTTCTACTCCCCCACAGAGTCAGTATCGGAGACCCTGGACTGTTATTATAACAAGACAATTCAAAACAAAGCCCTATGCAACTTGCAATAAATCCTGCATGTGCAAGTTTTCTATATTTTAAAACTCGACTCAGAAATATTATACCTACATTAAAAGATTACTTTTCGTCCTTCAAACAGATCTTTTCTGTTGGCTTCACAACTGCGCACTTCGCTCCACGTGTAGGTTTTAACGACTACGACTCGGTGGAGTTAATTTTATCATTCGTAGATGAGATTGAACAAACACTTAAAGGTGATATTCCCAAGAGAACTATCGGGAAGTTAAAGTTACGTAATATATTAACCGAGTTGGTGTGTCGGCTGTGTTTGTTTGGTCTTTTATAGTGAATTGTGATCCGAATGAATATATTTTTGGAGGTTCCATTTAGGACTTTATTTATCAATTAAGGAGCAAACAAATTTTTCTCGTCAAGACTTGACGCCGTTAGTAGTTGTTAATTCTTTATTTACGAGAATACGAAATATGAAAAAGATTTGATATTATCGAAGGACTCCAACACCGATATGACCCAGCAGAAATCAAAAGAAAGCAATTGTCGTGTTATAATGTCAATATTTCAATTGTATTTATGCTACTCTTGGAAAATATATAAGTTTGCATATTGGAAAATGTTTTTTTAGGGGTGTATGATCGCGCTCTGACAATACGCTTCAATAGAAAAAAATTTAATAGGAATAAAGTATATATAAGTATATTATATATAAGGTTAGGTAAAAAATAAAGCATAATAAAAGTGTTCGCTCACGCAGCCCGCACCAACTTGAGACCCCTTCAGGTTATACAATCCCGATTCTGCAGGATAGCCGCCGGAGCACCATGGTTCCAGAGGAACGTGGATCTCCACAATGACCTGGAGCTCGACCCCGTCAGTAAGTATCTACAGTCGGCATCGCTGCGCCACTTCGAGAAAGCGGCACGACATGAGAACCCTCTTGTCGTGGCCGCTGGAAACTACATACCCGATCCTGTAGACCGAATGGTAAACCGTCGACGTCGCCCAAAGCACGTCATTACGGATCCTCCTGATCCATCAACGGTGCTTTTAGGCACTACAAGCACCGGTTACCGTCCTCGTCGAACCCGTCGCTTGCGACGAAGGGCTCGACGAGCGAATTAACCCACAGACACAGCCCACTGAGTTTCTCGCCGGATCTTCTCAGTGGGTCGCGTTTCCCATCGGGTGGTATATTCTGTGAAGCACTGCTCTTGCTAGGGTCAGTGTTAGCAACTCTCCGGTTTGAGCCCCGCGAGCTCACCTACTAGTTAAGGTTACGCTGAAATAGCCTCTCAAATAGCTATAATCACTATTAGAAACAGTATTTAATGAGTTAGTACAATATCATGAACATGAATAAAATCACCAATCATTTTCATAACATCGTGTAATAAAAACCAAACCCGCAAAGTTCTAATTTGTGTAATTACTGGTGGTAGGACCTCTTGTGAGTCCGCACGGGTAGGTAACACCTCCCTGCCTATTTCAGCCATGAAGCAGTAATGCGTTTCGGTTTGAAGGGTGGGGCAGCCGTTGTACCTGTACTGAGACCTTCGAACTTATATCTCAAGATGCGTGGCGCATTTACGTTGCAGATGTCTATGGGCTCCAGTAACCACTTAACACCAGGTGGGCTGTGAGCTCGTCCACTCATCAAAGCAATAAAAAAAATTATCATCAAACAATTGCGATAAGTAAGTATTTTCTCGGATATTGTATGGAGCGGTAGAATGCGATAGAGCTGTTAGCTGTGGGCGAAAAACAATATAACATACCAGCTTTTGCCCGCGACTTCGTCCGCGTGGAATAGTTACTTTGGGATAATGCTAAATTTTACGCGACTTCATTTACGTAGAAGTTGAAAATATTTTTGAATAATAGAATGTTAAGAGCTATTTAAGGTACCAACTTCAAAACAAGACTTCAAAAGAGGAGGTTGTCAATTCTACCACTATGTATGTAAGTTCACTGATTTCTCGAGAATGCTTGAACCAATTCTGATGTCTTTTTTTATTTTTTTGTTTGATAGACTTCCCGAATAGTCCTGTAATCATCAAGATCAGTATTTGATGATGGAATTCTGGAGAAATGTGGAAAAATCTACAATTTTCATGGCCTATCTTGAAGTGATTTGGGTGTTTCTTGTTATTCTTCTTATTCTGTACCGCCACGCATCGGCCGGCCGGCGCCTTGTACATCATTAGTACGCGCTTTATTTTGCTACGATGTTATTTTAAATCTGCGACATCTCATAAGATACTCATTAAAAACAAATGATTTAAAAGGACACATTTCTTTTAAATTAAATACTTGTAATGAATAACGTATTTATTTGGATAAGAATTAATATCATCTTTATAAAAACACCTCCACAAATCATGATTTATTTTAGAACAAATTTGGTTAGCATAAAAAAGGTTATAGTGAGCGAACCTTAAAATATAGACATAATTAGCGCGCCCTCCTTATATCGATTTCCTGTACAACACCGAATAGCCTTCGGTTCTCAGTTTAGCTTAGCTTAGCTTAGCTCAGCTCAGTATAGTCTTAAAATCTTACGCGGTTCTCAGCTTGAGTATAATACTCATTTCCTAATGGAACTTTGCCGGCATGCCGTCGTTTCCCTTATTTCAGTTCTGATAATATGAGGCATCAATTTGGGTGCGAAACTAGTGGCACGATACTAAATAAAAACACGAGAATTTGTATTGTCAACTTTTTATTTATGTTGATTGTAATATGTTTCTTCACACCTGGAATATGTCTAGAAACACAATAAATTCCATTCAATACCGGCTATGTTCATAAAATGATTAATGTCTGCGAGAAATGAAGTAGATGATTTTTATACGGTTTTGTTAGGCCTGTATTTAGCTCGTGGATTCTGAAATGATTCAGTATAATTGTTTGATGATATTTTTTTAGGTTATATAGGTTGTCTGGTCTCTTGTTCTTTATCCGATTAGTCTTAAACCGTTATCAGCTATTAACACTTCAGAATAGATTTAAGATATAAGATTTATTAACTAGGAAACGGGTTTTTATTATCTACTAGCGACCCGCCCTCGCTTCGCTTCGGAAACATTAAAACACACAGGAAACAAAAAAAAAAAAAAAGTAGCCTATGTTCATCAGGGACAATGTCGGCTTCTAATGGAAAAATATTTTTTCAAATCGGTCCAGTAGTTTCGGAGCCTATTCGAAACAAACAAACAAACAAATCTTTCCTCTTTATAATATTAGTATAGACTATGCAGTCATAGCGACTCGAGACCGCGATTCACTAGCATTAGTAAATAAGTATCTCGCATTATAGACATAATGAATTGAATTCATGATCTTATTCCGATTCCTTAAAAATATTTGCGACCATTTTGAGTTAAGATTTCTTTAAAAAGTTGATTACAAGAGGCCAATACTTCGATGTTAAAAAGACTGTATATTTTTATGTGAAGGTATATAAACCCAATATTAAAGCCGTAGCAGGAGGTTTATGGACAAGAACTGCCAAAGACAGAGAGGAATGGAAAAGGTTGGAGGAGGCCTTTGTCAATAAATGACATACAGACGGGGTTATCGATGCTAAATAGTTAAGGATAGAGTTAAGCCTTTGATATATAAAATACATAAAAATAAAATTTTTAACAAAAAGAAAATAAACATAATATGTACATAAAATACTGTCTGAATAAAGGCTATTATTATTATTATATTTCTTTTGTATTGTGTTTCTCGAAATACTTAAGATATTTCGGTATAAATAAGATCACGGGCCTAAGCCAAGGGAGTTCATTTTCTACTTGCAGAATATTTAGGTCTTCCTAGAATTGACGGATTATACGGCATGTGTTTAATATTGCGGCTTTTTGCATAGTCATGTACGTGTTCTCTGCTATGTCTTCTAAGGCTATGTCTAATATTTTAAAGATTGGAGTAGGTGTTTAGGTATAACGCCTGTACTGGATAGCACCAGTGGTACAATGTAGACTTTGTTCATTTTCCAGATTCTTAAAATTTCTTCCTTTAATTCTGTATATTTTTTTTTTTCAGTTATTGATTTCTGTATATTATTGGTGTTAGGAACTGCTATGTCTATTAAATGCACTACTTTATTTATTTTATCAATTAGAGTTATATCTGGCCTATTATTGTGTATAGTTTTGTCAGTTACTATGGCTCTGTCGAAGTACATCTTTTGGGTGGCGCCCTCCAGCACAGGTTTTGGGGCGTATTGGTAATATGGTTTTAGTTTGCTTTCTAATAATTTATATTTCAGAGCTAACCTTTGGTGAACTATGTGAGCTACCTGATTGTTATTATTATTATTATTATATAAACACGATCCGTAGGCTTCCTTTTTTGATTAAATGCAAACAACTCTATCTCTTATAGTACCAGCGATATATAATCATATCAAACGTAAATCAAGAACTCTGAAACGAATACGGTTACAAATGCAATATTTGTTCTACGTAAGATTGTATTGTGTACCAGAGTTGGGAAATTTACATTCGGAAATAATTTAAAAGTTAATGTAAAGGTCAAAGCGCTTTAGTTACTAGTTCATTTTAAGGCTCAAAATCTCAAAGTTCACATGAATAAATTTTAAAGGATTAATTGTGAATAGTGGCTGTGGTAGACGGCTAAGAATATTTCACATATAACAAAATATAACTATAAAGTATACGAAAATAAGTAGGTAGAAAAAATCGTATGTAATCTATTATTAATATCAAAACTTTCTAACACGTGCAGAAACCTTCGTTAACATAAAATAACATAATGATTTGATAATTATGAATATTAATTAAGTTAGAAGTCAAGGCCTCCTGTGAGTCGAAACCCACGCATACGCTTCGTCTAAAATTATAACCAGAATATAAATGGAATGTGTGTCAAGATTAGAATTTTTGGGTCTAGTTATATCGCTTGATTAATCAACCCAGGTTTTGAGAATACGACTGATATACTGGCGTTGGTACATATCTCTTGTATGAACTATAAATCATATAGGGGTTCATTATCATGAAACTGGAAAGGCTTTTGGGGCAACCAGTAATTCTTCCTTCCTAAAAAAAGATAGATATATGTACACACTTTTATACCTACACATATGGTACATATCCATATAGAAATTAAAGACCAAGTCAACGAGCAAGCAAACTCATTTATCGCATGAATATTTGCCTGATGCGGAAGTCAAACTCAAGAGGCTTGGTGCGACAGGAGCATTGACTACTCGTACTGCACCACCTTTTTTTTTCCTACCTAAGCTGATAGCCTTGAGAGGCTATTTCAGCGGAACCTTAACTAGTAGGTGAGCTCACGGGGCTCAAACCTGACCACATTGCTAACACGAACCCTAGCAAGAGCCGTGATTCGCAGAATCTACCACCGGATCGGAAACGCGACCCACTGAGAAGATCCGGCGAGAAACTCAGTGGGCTGTGTCTGAGGGTTAATTTACTCGTCGAGCCCTTCGTTGCAAGCGACGGGTTCGACGAGAACGATGACCGGTGCTTGAGGTACCTAAAAGCACCGTTAGTGGATCGGGAGGATCCGAAATGACGTTTTTGGGGCGACGTCGACTGCTTTCCATTATTCGCAGGATCGGGAATGTAACTGCACCACCGAGTCAGCCCGTGTGCTTAGTACGAGTTTTTTAACGTTCTCGATAGCGTTAAAGTTAACTCAAATTTATACGGAGTTGGAACAGCGCTTCTAGCGACCTTGATAAAAACTAGATACAAGTTTCTTTTGGATTTGAAAACCAAAGCGATCAATTAGGCTAAAGGGCCACGCGGCTCACTACCATACGTGTTTTGTTTGATAGCTGCAATCTACGGCTTGTAGGAAGCGTTTACGTTGGAACCCTCTCGCAGCTCACGGGTGACCCCCATGGACCCGCGCGGACTCACAAGAGGTCCTACCACCAGTATGTACCACCACCCTGCCTATTTCTGCCGTGAAGCAGTAATGCGTTTCGGTTTGAAGTGTGGGGCAGCCGTTGTAACCATAATGAGACCTTAGAACTCATATCTCAAGGTGGGTGGCGCATTTACGCTGTAGATGTCTATGGGCTCCAGTAACCACTTAACACCAGGTGGGCTGTGAGCTCGTCCACTTGTCTAAGCAATAAAAATAAAAAAACATTAGGAAAATAAGTGATAGTAATAATTTGAGTAATCGCATACACGTACAACAGACTATGTCTCCAAATATCCTTTGGTATCAACTTGATGAAGACACCCCAACTTAATTAAGTATATACTTCGTACTCCTACACTATCCTGCTAATCTCTCTCAAATCTTATGAATTGTCCAAGGTAAACTTGACCCCTCTTGCTATGTAATAGCATAATTATGTACGTAGGTGTAGTAATATAATTTGACCTTGTATTCACTTATCGCGTTGCAAAATAATCCAAATACTTTTAAAACCCCTTAGCCTTCCATATCCAAAAGTGAAATTAAATACTTTGATGAATATTTGAGTTAATTCTTAATTGTTTATTGCAAATTTTGTTCCTATTTAAATTGAAAGCTTAGAAATGTTTGTCACTCTCATGTACATTCACGCTGAGATCTTTTTTTTTTTATTGCTTAGATGGGTGGACGAGCTCACAGCCCACCTGATGTTAAGTGGTTACTGGAGCCCATAGACATCTACAACGTAAATGCGCCACCCACCTTGAGATATAAGTACTAGGGTCTCAGTATAATTACAACGGTTGCCCCACCCTTCAAACTGATACGCATAACTGCTTCACGGCAGAAATAGGCGGGGCGGTGGTACCCACCCGCGCGGACTCCCAAGAGGTCCTACCACCAGTAATTACGCAAATCATAATTTTCATTTTTATTACACGAGGTTATCCTTCACCGTGGAAGTCAATCGTGAAAATTTGTTGAGTACGTATTTCATTAGAAAAATTGGTGCCCGCCTGAGATTCGAACACCGGTGCATCTCTCAATACGAATGCATCGGACGTCTTATCCGTTAGGCCACGATCTAGATTAGCTTTGACAATTTCGCAATAGGTAATCTCTGAAACGGACTACCTATCTAAGACAGTTAAAATATAGTAAAATTGCAAGCTACAAAATACCACATTTCATTATTTAAAAATCGTAATTATATTATTTTATAAAGCGAATTGGAAATTCATATTTTGTTCAATTTAATCAGAAATTTCGTTCCATTCCGTTGTTTATTTAGGTCTGTCCATTAAATACAATTCTTAGGTAACTACTATTTTTCCTCGATTTCCTTCGAGATTGAGTGCTCGTTACACATGATAAATATATTTTTAGAGTAACCGTGGTTGCTTTTGGTCGTAAGGTTATTCACGTCCATTCGATCTCGCTAAGGTAAGAGTCAGTCAGTTTCTTTACGATTCACTTGACCTACTCCTGGTCTGGTACATCCACTCGTCACGCGAGTGGGCGTCTTACACTATAGTAGGCTGCAATGTTTAGAAGGAGAAGGTTGGCAGAGACCTTTTTTTCCTACCTATTTTAGTAACGTCGAGAGGCTATTCTAGATTTACCGAACTAGTAGTTGAGCACACGGGGGCTCAAGGCGGAAGTGTTGCTAACACTGGCCCTAGCAAGAGCCGTGCTTCGCAGAATCTACCACCGGATCGGAAACGCGACCCACTGAGAAGACCCGGCGAGAAACTCAGTGAGCTGTGTCTATGATATGGTGCAATTCTATGGTATAACGCAGAAACCTTAATCTGGGTAACGAGTAAAGACCTCAATGACAACACGTGATCATGTGTATCGATAATTCTTCTACCTTCTCAAGCATGGAAAATTTACATATGTTGGATGTTCTAAAAGCAGAACACATTAATTATAAGACCGCCAATTGTACTTTGTTTGTATTTAATGTATCGCATTGTTTATTTATTTTTTGGTGTACAATAAAGAATACTCTCTCTCTCTCTCTTTTTCTCTCTCTCATATTTTTTATAAAATCTGCGGAATTGTAGCACTCCTACTAAAGTATTCACGACACAAAATATAACCCTTATTTCCCTGAAACTACACAACCCAAAAAAATAAACAAAACAAATTTGTTATTCTGTAACTTGTCCGCTCACCTTACTGTAAATGTCAAATGTGTTTACCATGTACATGATTATATCCCGCGGCGTTACTTGAACAGCTAGATTGCTTTAATGCACCAGCAACTGTTATTACGCTCTAGAAATTTCTACGTTTTTTTCTAACGGACCATTGACGGACAAATCGATAACTCGTCAAGCTGTCGTTACGTCCAAAGACACTTAGATTCGATATCATTATTCACAGCCGAAAAAAAAAGATGGTTGTAATGTGTCAATGTCATACTGATCATTTTGGATTACGGCAAGTAATTCTTTTGAGCAACTTCAGACAAGATGCAAGAGACCGTTAATAATTTTAAGTGAAAAAAATAAGAAATTTATAAGCTGTGCGTGAATACTCGTAGTATCGGTGAATTAATATGTTTGAAAATAAAATATAGAGCGAAAACTAATTAAAGCACATTTTCCTAAGTCTAACAGCATGTACCGATTGATGGTAGATTTTTATTATTTCTATTGCTTAGATGGGTGGACGAGCTCACAGCCCACCTGCTGTTAAGTGGTTACCGGCGCCCATAGACATCTACAACGTAAATTCCGCCATTCATCTTGAGATATGAGTACTAAGGTCGAAGTATAGTTACAACGGCTGCCCCACCCTTCAAACCGAAACGCATTACTGCTTTACCGCAGAAGGAATGCGGAACCTGTAGAAAATATTATGATAGGGTAGAACCTAGTTAGTTTTGTTTTATCACCAAAGCCCGTGAATATACAAATGTATATAATAATATAGAATGCTCATATGCTATAACAAAAATGTCTTTTAAGTAAGGTCTTTTAAATTTATCGACAAAAAAAAAGTCGAAAAACCTCAGTCCGTTTTGAAACATATAAATATATATATGTACTCGTATGTATACGATTCTAATATTAGAAAATATCGAGGGGATAAAACACGATGGTAATTTAGCAAATTAATTAAATTAACCACATACTACGTACAAACAAGAACTTCACTTAATAATACGCGAACATTTCCCCACAATGATAATAAATTTTGTGGTGAATGTAATTTGATTTAACATTAATGTTCGCTTCATATTATTCTTTGTATCATTTTCACAGACGCCCTGCATATCAAGCGTGCTATGGTTATAGAATGCTGTCAACTGAATAATAATGGAGACAGCGAGTTTTTATTAATATACAAACCACGTGATAAGCGGCTACCATAATCCATAGACACCTAAACGTGAATGACATGCGATATTAGGATAAATCTATCATATATGCAGAAATAAAATATTTGTCCTCTATGGGTTTCTAAGCCATTGCTCTGATTGTGATGAACAGTACCCTCCAGAGCGTTCAGGGCCCTCCAAGGAAGCAAATATTACTATTGCGTACTACTACTGCTAGTACCACAACTTTTAAGTGGTCGTCCGTAACCGCGTATACTATGAAGTATTCGAATCCTTAGAAGTAATATAATGAAATTAAAAAACACGAGATTAAACCGCAGAGGAAAATTCCAGGTAAAGTTTCAGTACCATCACACATATGATCCGTGACACAATCCTTTTTTTTCCACAGGAGAAAATCGCCGGATTCCCACCCGCACGGCAGGTGGGGTATGTGGGAGTCGAACCTCACTAAGGAAGCTCTTAGGAGGCCGGGTTACGGTCAAGACCCCGGTCCCGACCCCCTGCTCAGCGGCGGCGGGTTTCTGCGTAGTGAGGAGAGCTTTGCCTCACTCGCCCCGCCGCCTCCTTCTGCGAGATGGTGCACTCGCAGAAGTCGAGCATAGCCTTCCAAGACTCTACGCCGCCAAGCATCGACGCCACGACGCCAGGTAGCGACAAGTCTGGTCCTATCTTTGCAACAAGGACACGGCGCTGCACCTCCCAAGCGGGGCAGACAGCGAGCGTATGCTCCGTCGTGTCCAGGTCGGTGACACAACCCTAAGTAATTTTAAGCCGGATAAACATAAGTTGTTTTAATCAATCTCGAATTACAGATCTCACGCGAGTGAAATCGCGAGGACAGCAACAACTGGATTTTCCACTTAAGTTTTACAATTATCATCATTATCATCAGCCCACGGTAATCCACTGCTCGACATAGGCCAATCTACACCACTGAATATGGTCTTCGTCTCGCCCCCTCCACCTCTTACTGGCTACCTTTCGAAGGTCATCGCATCACCTTCACTTTTCAATTATATCACTTATACTAGCTGCACCCGTCCGCTTCGCTGGGCATTTAAAATTAACATTCTTATTTCTCAGCCCCCACAAAGATTCTCATCATTAACTCCCCCGCAACTGGTGTAGCGAGTCCAACACTCATATAAACATTAGCCTATCCATTAAATACATGTATTTTCTAAACGGATACCAAGTTTCAAGTCAATCAGATGCATGGTTTAGTAGTTATAACGGAACATCCGTAAAAACCACTGTAGATTTGTATATTAGTATAGATAATTTAATTTTAATGTCCATGCAAAATATTATTTGCACGTAGATATTTTATTCGTTGCGTTTTGGCTACATAGATTGCGAAACCTTCGAAGAGCCCAAGGTGATTTTTTCTGCGCCATCAAGTTCACTACCGTCTCGCGTGACCTGTTTACACGCAACAGATGTTTAGCGAAGGGCGTGTCCCTTTATATATAGCTATTAATAGTGCTGAGACACACAAACGCAAGCAACCACGTCTGACATGGTAGGCACTAGTGATGGGAACCGGTATTGTCGGAGATTGTATGCCTAATAACTAATAACGTAGTCGTCGACGAGAAATAGACCCAATAATTGTACCTACCCAAGCGGGTTCACTAGTACTTCCAGTAAATATGAAAATTTATCTGTTCACAATTTAATGTTCATCAAGCCGTATGTCGGAATAGAGATGAAGTAGCTGGTTGTATAAGAGCTTCAGCCACTTACATTTGGTGTTATATTTGCAGCAAATATTATTCAAAACAGTTCTGATGTGAAACAGTGCTGCGTTTAGTCGTGTGCTTTTTTTCCTACCTAAGCTGATAGCCTTAAGAGGCTATTTCAGCGTAACCTTAACTAGTACGTGAGCTCACGGGGCTCAAACCTGATGACGTTGCTAACACGAACCCTAGAAGGAGCCGTGCTTCGCAGAATCTACCACCGCGGATCGGAAACGCGACCCACTGAGAAGATCCGGTGAGAAACTCAGTGGGCTAGTCGTGTGCGACTTGCCTACTCGCTACAGAGATCTCACCTGAATCTTGGCTTCTTAAGCGGTTTGTGTCCCCACCATAACATGTCGGTTTGCGTATCAGTCAGAAACACCCGGGAAGACGACGCTTAAGCAGCTATAGAAATCTTGCGAAAGAACAATCGAATGATTAGTGAACGCTTCAGATAACGCGACGACCAAGAGACCTGGTTTTTGTGGCACTGATGATCGCCAATCTGGCAGTGCCAGACAGGGTCCTGCAGACAGGGTGGCGAGAAGAAATATGATTCAGGTGTAATGCGGGATCAGCGTCCCTCTGGTAAGTTCAGTCTTGTCGGAGGGTCGGAAATGGCTTATCAAGCAACAAGGGTTTTCAGCCGGATCAAGGCGTTGTAAACTTACCAATATTAATAAATATTAAAACTATCGATAAAACAACGCACAACTCTAAAACAATATGCATCCCTATGAAACATCAATATATCTAAAGTGGGCTATTTCTGAACTTTTCTCTTTGGCCTCCTTTTTGTGGAATTCATACCTCAGCTCTAGCTTAAATTCTATTCTTTTTTTTGTTCTTCTCGAAACTTGGAGGGACTCGTCACGTTGAGAATAAACGTGTTACATAATGAGTTTGCAATTTCACTTAAGTCTATTGAAAGCGCCGGTTTTTGCGTTCATAATCCTCATTGAAAGAAAGGAGTGCTGTAAAAGCTTTTACACTTCAAGTGCAACATTACAGTGCCTAAGTGCAAGATGTTGACCTTGTCTCTGTACAGAAAAGGACCGTACAGAATATAGATACGCTCGGACTACGGATCGATTGAGGATTATGCGTCTCTTTATAACGGATATTCTAACAGAAAATTTTGAGGACATTTTTGGAATACCGGTATCTATTTCAGTGACATAAGCAAAGTCCATCCAATTTTTTGCTACCGTCACCCAAGATGCGTTTCCCAAAAGGCGATTTTGCCACAAATCAACAGCGGCTTTTTTTTAGATAAGTCACTGTTAAAAATTAATTTTCGTAATCACTGATAAGTAAACAGATAGTTCAGCCATAGGGCTACAAAACATTCTGTTGTTTTGTTTCTCGATTTGAGATTTTGGTATGTTAATTCATAACTAGAGGTCATATACATGTACATCAAAACGTTAATGTCGTCACTCACTTTAAGACATCACGTCCCAAACGTGAGGTGAAAATATTATAATGTCACTTTTTTTTATCGGGCCAATGCTGAACCTCCTTGTAGGTTCCCGCGTCTAGGAGGTGCGCGGAATATATGGGACTTGGTGGCCGAAGATGGTAAAGGCCCACCCACTGAACGACTCCTCTGCAACCTGATACCCACCCCAGACCGAACCGGGGCGAGATAAGAGGGATTTCGCGGTCAATACCATAACCAGACGCGCAGCTCTTTCCATGGTCGGCCGCAAGACGGGAAGTCGGAGCATCATAATGGCACTTATCTGCGCGAGCTTACAATAAGCCCTTCCACGAAAATGTCGCTAAATTACACTATCAATTTTTATGTCAAGTAATAAGCTGGTCTCACGTGACAACACACCACTGGTGTCACCTTTGAAGTAATTTCCGTATCTTCGTATATTAGGTAGCGGCTTGGCTCTGCCCCTGGCATTTCTGACGTCCATGGACGCCGGTAACCACTCACTATCAGGTGGGCCGTATGCTCGACTGCCTGCAAGGGCAATAATAAATGTTTACCTGCCTTTTGCCGAAAGGTATGTACATCGAAATTTAATTATATTTAAATGTAAATTTTTTTTTTTTTTACTAATAGGTGTAACGGAAAATATAATACACTAGTAGCTTTTCTTTATAACCAAAACTATTTTCATTCACAACATTTTCACATTTTCATTTACAACACATTTTTTTTTTTTTAGTGGCAGGACCTCTTGTGAGTCCGCACGGCTAGGTACCACCACCCTGCCTATTTCTGCCGTGAAGCAGTAATGCGTTTCGGTTTGAAGTAACCATACTGAGACCTTAACTTATATCTCAAGGTGGATGGCGCATTTACGTTGTAGATGTCTATGGGCTCCAGTAACCACTTAACACCAGGTGGGCTGTGAGCTCGTCCACCCATCTAAGCAAGACAAGAAATGTTTCGAAGAAATTCAGGTGAAATCCGTGATTTCATCCAAGGCAATTTGTAATTCTCAACAATCAACGACTTTCCGACATAGCAACTAGCCCGTCACTGTTCACTTCACATACTACATATTAAGCTCCGCAAAATTAATTTTTATTTGTACTCGTGTTGCGCGAAATCAGCATAAAACAACAAAGACGCTTTTGCGTTTATTATATTATTATAATTTTATTTCACTATAACGAGCACAGCAAAAGCATTGCGGTTTAGTTGGGTCATCTATACTTCTATACCAATATTATAAAAAGGAAAGATTTGTTTGTCTTGAATAGGCTCCGAAACTACTGAACCGATTTGAAATATTCTTTCATTGTTTGGAAGCTACACTATTCCCGAATGACATAGGCTATAATCTTTTTTGAAAAAAATTAGGGACCTTTACTAAAACTCCAATAATGTAACCCAAGCTGTAAAAAAAATCACCTAAAATATTCTTTACATCGCGTGCCCTGCGAAAACCATTGATGATAGAATAAAGTAATGTACTACGACTTTGTTGAACACATTATTGTTTACGAAAAGAGTCGCGACAGCATATGTTTAACTATTATAGTTATGCCGCAATAAGTGTTCTTTTATTTTAAAAACAACGTCAAATAGCGTTGAAATTTTTGTTAAAGACCCGAGCGGAGCTAGAGCGGGCCGCTAGTAATAAATAAGCACAAATAGCTAGAATGACTAAGCTGATTTTCGTTTAAAAGGCAATTTATTTTTGGTCTAACACTGTAAGAACGGTATCGAATTAAGACAGTTAAAAAAAAGAAATCTCTAACCAGCTGTTCCATTAAAAAATACAAGAAAAAGAAAAACGCAATCTGCTATATTTACAACGGTAAGCCTGAAGCCGGTATGACTCTGATAAAAATGTTATAAAGCTTAAAAATGTATATAACTTTGGATCGTATTCTTGCAGCTAAAACTCCATTTTATAGAATTAAACTCAGCACATCGCGAAATATGTTCAAAAACTTTAATAAGTTAAGCTGACGGTTTTAATCCATTATCTCCTCATTCAAAAATATTGTATGTTACTAGGTATTATACTCTTCAAAATATTATTTTTGTATATATTTTGAAAAACACTAAAGATTTTTTTATGATTATGATATTTGACTTAAATAGTTTTGCGAGTGATTTTAATACGTTTAAGGCGATTTAAAAAATATAAATGTAATGTACATATCTACGCAATGTAACTTAAATTAATTAATATTTATTTACGATATACATCGCAGTCTCAAAAAATTTGCGTGAAGAATTATCGATTTAAATGAATATTAACAATCGGTCAATATTGGTCAAAAACTGTACAATAAATCATTAAAGGTACTTATTTATTATTTAAGGTACAAAAAGAAAAATATAAATGTGAGACAATGAACAAGTTACGTAATGGTGAACTCAACGGGCGGTTATTATCGCCAACAGCGATAGCGGAATCAATTCTAGACAACAGGATAAGGAAACGGAAGCAAGGAAACCACGTGCCTTGTATTATCTTATTTATGAAATTCAATAACAATTTATATAATACAAATATTACAGAATATAAAATCGCGGAATAAAATATTATTCATGTAAGCTATTGGCGTGCCGTAGGCAGCACGGAACCATCAATTATGTCGCGAAGCAATCCTCCTCATTGTTGCTCCTCAATGCTGAGGATCGTGGCCTCATGAGGCTTTCTTGAGAAAGTACACATGACGGGGTCCCGCGTCCATCCACAACATTGCTTTTGGAAGAGATTTAGTTCTTCGAAGCCGCTGAAGCCTTATTTGGATCCAGCTAATTAGCCGCCGCCAGATATTCAGCGTTGACTGTTTCACGGTGGAAAGGTCTAACTCTGACTCAACCCTCCTCTTTTCTCATCCGGGCTTGAGACCGGCGTTGGCAGAGTTAGATTATAGAAGCAATCATGTATACCGATTTGAATCCTGTGACAATTCATATACATTACATCTAAAAATTCGACCTCAAGGTGTGTAACGGCATACATGTTATGATGTCCATTAGCTCTGGTAGCCGCAACACTCAAAGCCAATAAATATCTCTTTCACCCAACGAAACAATAATTTTTTTACTAATTATAATTTAAAAGAGGTCATGCTAGTTAAAATATCATAATGGCTTGATTCAATTTTGGGTAACTAGAGTGAAGCCTATAAGAAATAAACTAAATTTTTATTTTGTATTTAAAATGTAAGTTCCTTTTTTGTCCTCGAAGAGATCTAATAAATACACTCATAAACTAGACCATTATTATAACTTATAGCTTGTTTTAATATATCTTCGGCACTCGCAAGTACCAAAGTCCAGCGAGGAAGTTGATCAATTCTTCCTTGTGTTATACGATATCTGATCGCAAATATCTATTATAGTAGGCAACAGATATAACATTATCGATTGAATCGGGGGTCGCCTTTCTGAATTGATCAAAGCATTCATACGTGCGTGTTTGCTTTTGGCTCCTTTTGTTTTTAAGTTGAGGGAGAATGAGCATTTTTTTTTATTGCTTAGATAGCTGGACGAGCTAAGAGCCCACCTGTTGTTAAGTGGTTACGAGCCCTTCCGTTAAGGGACCCCGAAAAAGGACCCGTACCCTCCCTCCCAGTTAAGAGCCCATAGACATCTACAACGTAAATGCACCACCCACCTTGAGATATAAGTTCTAAGGTCTCAGTATAGTTACAACGGCTGCCCTACCCTTCAGACCGAAACGTATTACTGCTTCACGACAGAAATAGGCAGGGCAGCGGTACCTACCCGCGCGGACTCACAAGAGATCCTACCACCAGTAAAAAACCCTTCAAGTAATAAAAAAAGGAAGTTCCTTGTTGCAAGTTCCTTCAAGGGCTCTTTAAAATTCAGCTCCTAATCAAAAAAGACGATGAAAGTCCGTAACTGCAGATGTTTCAGGGACTTCATCATTCAGTGAGGCGTTCGGTGCAGACTAACTTGCTCATTGAAGCGAAAATTCAACACCCAACTGATTAAATATCCAATTAGGATGCATGGTATCAGTAGTTATAAATATTTTATGAACAGATATGAGTAGAAGGATTATTTTGATAATATCCTGAAAAGCACTCCACGCTTTTTTTACAATATAATAATTTTTTCTTACACTATTTTTAATTCAAATTTATTTTCTGTACGCGCATCTATGTTAACTAGTGGTCCCGCAGTAGTCGAAATTCGACTATAATTAATTGAAATTGTAAGTTTGTACACTATTATGATTGTATTTCATACTTTTATTATCACAAATTTCGCCAAGACTACACTATAAAAAATATTAACAAAGACAAACAATATTTAATCTTGACAACAGACGTCAAGGTTTTTTTTCCTACCTATGTTGATATCCTTGAGAGGCTATTTCAGGTTACCCTAGCGTGTGTAGGTGAGCTCACGGGGCTCAAACCGGAGAGTTGCTAACACTGACCCTAGCAAGAGCAGTGTTTCGCAGAATCTACCGCCGGATCGGAAACGCGACCCACTGAGAAGATCCGGCGGGAAACTCAGTGGGCTGTGTCTATGGGTTAGTTCGCTCGTCGAGCCCTTCGTCGCAAGCGACGGGTTCAACGAGGACGGTGACCGGTGCTTGTGGTGCCTAAAAACACCGTTAATGGATCAGGAGGATCCGTAATGACGTGAGACATCAAGAACAAAAGTTTGACAATAAATAGTATGCATGCATGTGTGCGTCAAATACATGGTATGTAGTGTGTGTAATGTTTTTTTTATTGATTTAATGTATTTTTTCTGCATTATTTTAAAGAAATATGAGCATTGTGCACTTCCTCTCTATATTCTCTATAAGTGTGGAAAATTTCATACTCCTCCGTCCGCGCAATTTTCGTAAAAAGGGATACAAAGTTTTTCTTTCACGTATTTATATATAGATATGTCACTAGCGAAGCACTAGTTTTTGGCTAGTTTATCCGTTTGTCGATACAAATGAAAAGTCGATTGTGATGCCATGACCACCGAGACGGATAACAGCTATCATGTGCTCAGTGACGTTAGCTATTCTTTTTTTATTTTATTTTTTATTTTTTTCATTTACATCAGATTTTGCATCCATATTACACTCATTAACATTTCATTTATACTAGAATTAAATAAAAATAATAACTACAATCTCGGCCTAAAACAAAATGAATAATAATAGTAATTAAAACAAAAAATCAAATAATAATAATAAAACATAACTCAAAATTTACATCAAAATTTAAGGTAATCTAAAGGCTGGTTTGGATCCAGAGTGCTCAACATGCACATATAAATCATTAAAAAAAATCCCAAAAAGTATCTAAAATATTAATCAGGGTTCTTAAGGCTATTTGTGAATTTACAATGGCCTGTTAGATTTTTATTAACAAAGGTGAATGACCGAAAGCCGCCCGGAACTAAAGAAAGTTGATCTCAATAGCGCGTTCTGTGAATTTTTCGAACCAAAACTAATTTCCCAAGTGAAATAAAAAAAATAAAACGAACGTACATACGTCATGAGCAGCCACCCCGAGAAGTTCGCGAAATGAATTTCCCGAAAGTTTTCTTATGAAAAAAAAAATCAAACAGTTCAATGGACTTCGTTGTTGAACTGGTCTACATGAAAATTCTTCTCGAAAACGATTCTAACATAACTTTTTAAATGATTCATATTATAAAACATTGTCATTGTATAAGTGATAAAAAAAATAACCACCCTCGGTCGCTCATCAAATTCATTGAAAGCTCTGTCAAAGCACACGATACATTTTGTATAATGTACTATTTAAGTTCAACAGATCCGCTTACGTCCGTTTTGATAGAAAATAGTAACCTTAGCTCGTAGATCTCCCAACGTAAATGTCAGCAATGATCTTGAAAAATGCAGCTTTCAACCTTAGCATCAGAACAACATAGGTACATTGGCCAACAATGGTAGGCAGCGGTTTGGCTCTGCCCCTGGCATTGGTGACGTCCATGACCGACGGTAACCGCTTACCACCAGGTGGGTAGTATGCTCGTTTTCGTCGTTCATTTTTTGCGTCAAATTGGCAAGGAAAAAAAAAAAAGAAAAAGTTTTAGCAAAGCATTCCTTTTTACCTAGCACTTTACCTTTACCTAACCTTTATCTAACCATACCTTTACCTAGTTTGACCAGAGCATAACTTTTACCAAAGCATAACTAAGCGTTCGACGCGAACGCGTGAAGTTATGCCTTGTATTTCTAACAGACACAGAAAGGAAGGGATTTTGAATCACATTGTCGCTTGCCATCACTTGTCATCATATTGGCTAGACCCTGATTCAGCACCTTGATAATACCTCAAACGAAAACATACCGCTAAATGGTCACTGTTTGGTGGTCTAGTTCCGGTATAATTCACCATAACTTCTTACCAAATGCCACCAATATTACTGCGGATGAGTACTCTGAAGAACTGGATACAATGACGGGGGAGCTAGCGAATTTCCGGCCAAACTTGGTTTTTTTTTATTGCTTAGTTGGGTGAACGAGCTCACAGCCCCCCCTGATGTTAAGTGGTTACTGGAACCCATAGAAATCTATGCGCCACCCATCTTGAGATATAAGTTCTAAGGTCTCAGTATAGTCCGTAGAGCGTGTAGTTTTTCTGTTGGATAGGTCAACCGCTATTTAATACCAATGGATATCTGATATTTCAAGGTCGGTGAAGGTAACCGCGTTTAGATCATAAAAAAAAGATTGTTTAGACGGGTGGACCATCTCACAGCCCACCTGGTGCTAAGTAGTTACTAGAGCCTATAGATATCTGCAACGTAAATGCGCTATCCACCTTGAGATATAAGTTCTAAGGTCTCAGTATAGTCACAACGGCTGCCCCGCCCTTCAAACCGAAACGCATTACTGCTTCACGGCAGAAATAGGCAGGGCGGTGGTACCTACCCGCGCGGACTCACAAAAGATCCTATCACCAGTAATTGCTCGTTCCCACTCCTACACGACAACGCTCGACAGTCTCTAAGCTACAAGAGCTTGGGAAGCTTTACGTCATCCACTGTACTCACCAGACCTTGCGCCAACAGACGTCAACTTTTCCAAAGCTTGGACGAATTGACGGGGAAAATATGCTTTACCCGAAAAGCTGTACAGAATGCCTTTCAAGAGTTTGTTGGGTCTCGTAAACCGATCTTTTTCAAAAAGGGCATTGAATAATTACTACAGTACCAGCAGAGATGCATCGATGTCACGGGTGCGTATTTTGATTTGATAGAAAAAAAGCTTTAGTTTTTTGTATACTAAACGGTAGGTAAAATTTCGCAGGTGAAGGCTTTTTAGGCCTAATATTAGAGCACAGATCTTAAATCTTCAAAACCGAGATTGCCGGTAATTCATCGCACGGGAAATCTGTGTACGTAATCAAATATAGCGATATTTGACTAGATAAGAAGTGGCAACCCTAACATTTTACTAGTCATATTGGTTTTACCTTCGTCGAATTATAAGCCCTTCGATATTCAATACAGTCCGATAATTCTATGAGGATGCTTAGAAGTTTGTAGTATATAGATATCTATACTAATAACGGGTGGCCCATAAGTCCTTTGATATGAAAAAAAATTATTAAAATAAAACTAATTACATTATGAATTAAATTTTTATTTACATAAAAAGCTTAAAAAACGGGAATTATTTTTTGAAAATAACATCTCCTAAATGTAATCCGTTGCGATCACGGCACTCTTGCAAACGACGTCTAAAATTGTCGATGACTGCGCGGCACGTCACTGCTGAAATGCTTGTCATTTCTCTGCGGATGTTTTCTTTTAGGGCCTTAATTGACCGCGGGTTTGTGTCGTATACTTTAGCCTTAAGGTAGCCCCACAAAAAAAAATCCATCGGGGTCAGATCTGGACTACGTGGAGGCCAGGAAATGTCTCCTCTCTTAGAGATAACTTTGCCAGGAAAAAGTTGACGGATAACGGGCATAGCAGTGTTAGAGGTGTGAGAAGTGGCCCCATCCTGTTGAAACCACGTCCTGGCATTAAAGCCTGAAAAGTTTTGCAATTCTGGTATGAAAAACTCTTCGATCATAGCCACATATCGCTTACGAGTTGACTGTGTCGGATTTTCGCGAATAGACTGTGTCACTGTGTCTATGTTTTGTTCCGTACGTGACGTCCTTGGGCGACCCAACCGCGGTTTATCTAACGTCGAACCGGTCTCCTCGAACTTAGCAACCCAGTTCTTAATCGTTTGAAGAGTTGGAGTGTCGTCAAAGTTGTGTAAACCTTTGTGTTCTCGAAATTTACGATGCGCAACGGTTGCCGAATTGTCGTTTTTATAAAACTCGCGCACACAAAACGCACGGTCCGCTCCGGTAAAACGCTCCATCGCGACTAAATTCCCAGAAACCGAAGTTACTCCCCCCGTTTCCCCTGCACCGCTCACGCGCGCCCTGTTCGTTTTATTCAAATTTTACTTTTCAAAGGACTTATGGGCCACCCTGTATTATAAAGAGGAAAGATTTGTTTGTTTGTTTGTTTTGAATAGGCTCCGAAACTACTGGACCGATTTGAAAAATTCTTTTGCCATTAGAAGCCGACATTGTCCCTGATGAACATAGGCTACTTTTTTTAATTTTTTTTTTTTTTTTGGTTTCATGTGTGTTTTGTTGTTTCCGAAGCGAAGCGAGGGCGGGTCGCTAGTATACTATAAGATTATAGATTATAGTATAGTATCTAATATATTAAAAGGGGTACTTTGTACCGAGCAAAAAACGCGGTAGGCTTTGCGTATACATATATATCGTACAAATTTACTTGGATACAAGATTTGAGACCTCGACAATTGAAATATATTGGAGCGAGACCGATCACAGGAATTCAATTTAAATTCAATGTGTTCAGTACGGCTCGTGCCTAAATTACATTTGTTCATTCCGAAAATTTCAGCTTAAACATTGAATAGCGTGTGCTGAATGAGAATTACCGTATTTTATAGGATTAGAAGCGTCCACTGCTTAGAGGTAAGTAACTCCGAATTTATTGACTTCGAGATGCAAAACTACCCCGGATTCCTTTCCAGTGGCTAATCTTTTAATAGTTTTAGTAGAACATTTGTAGTTTTTGTTCGTTCCAGAAGATTAAGACAGTATTCGCTGTGTCTGTAGACTCAGAAACGGAAAGCAAAAAAACCAACTATCTATTTCTTTTAAATAAACTCTTACCCAACTACTTTTAGTCAAGATTAAATAAAATATTGTTTCAGGGGTTATGATTAGAGACAAAAGTCACAAGAAAGTTTTTTAAATGTATATGAACAAACTCATGGTCCCTCTGATGCTGAGTGGCTGCCGGAGCCCATGGACCACAAAACGTGAAATCCAACACCCATCTTGTCAAACTCAAGACGGACTCTTTCCTAAATCAAATTCCAATTCAAATCAAATCATACTAAATTTACAAGACGTTATTGCTTCGGTACATACAGATTGGACTATAATAGTGTCAAGAATTTACGAACCAAGAGCGCGCTAAGGACTTCTTTAAATTCTCTTCAATTACTATATGAAAAAAAAATAGTATTACGAATGAGTATAAAATAGAAAATAAATGAATTTGAATTGTTTTATCGACATGTTGTTCTTTGAATTTGATTGAACAAATTCTCAGTATTCTTTCGATTTAATTGCAGTTCTTGACTTGACTTACTCTTTGGAAGTGATGTAATGACATATTTGTCTTAGAATAAAATGTTAAGAAAACAAAAAGGAAAGATAAATTAAAAGTCTTTCGATTATTTTTTTCAAAATTTCAACATTTTATTCATAAACCAGTACAAGTACTACATACATACAATTAGTTAAATCTAAACAGTTACAGTATAAAGACTTAAATAGATAATTAGTACGACAAAATATTTCATTTTAATCTCATACAAAAATAGCTATCCGTCCAAACCTCTCGGAGATTCCGAAGATGAAATTACAGATTACCTTCACAAGAACATTTTTTAAATGACTTCAAGTTTACAATAAAATTATTAGTTAAAGAAATCCCACCAGGAAGCACATAGAGTCTGAATGTTGGAGGTATTTTTCGCAATACTAAACTACTAATGAAAATTATATAAGTTTTTAAATTACAATGACGCTGTAGACTCAATAAACCATTATGATAAAAATTCTCACAATATTTTGGGCTGAACAAATAAAGCGGTTATTGACGAATCTGTGTTTCATTGATTCTAGAGAGTAATATAAGCAAAAAGATTATCCCGACAAAATGCAAGGTATTTTTAATTTATGATTTATTAATTGAAAATTTTACACAGGCAAAAGCGCAGGGTATGTGTAATCATTGATATTTTGAAAAAAAAATGATTGGATCATAGTTTTACTCTAATTAATATTATTTATTTTGAAAAAAAAAAAGATTTTGTTAATGGTGTTAGGAATTCGTCATCTTTGACACAATTTAAATCATTCAATGGAGTTTTCAGTAGAAAAGTTTACATCAATCTTACATTTAAAAATATTAATATACTAAACATAAACATTATTGATACACATCGAAAATAGTACCAACAGCGATAATATATCTTAATATCGAGTTATAACATTTTTACCAGTAATTATAAAGAATTTATTTATCAAAACATATAGTGCGATGTAATTAATATTAGTATTTTTAGGGAAAACAATGTTAATCTTAATAAAATTCAATCATTATAACCAACTTTTTAGTGGACAATAAATATTATTTAAAAAAAGGATCTTAAAAAAATAAGGAAAACAATTAGGTTCTTTTGACAATGACAATGGCAACAATATCACCGATTGTCATTTATATACTTAAATTAACATAATTTTACACAACACTAATTAAAAAAAAAATCCAATATCATTAAGGAAAGAATCTAACCACAAATCTAACAGTAGTAACAGTTTTGGGGTTTTCTTTTTGACAACCTGCCATTACCATATTAATATAGTAATTTCATATAGTATAGATCAGATGCGATATGTTTTAATAATGATATTTTGTATGCGTCAATATTAATATAGAATTGACAATAGATTTATCTTTTTCGAATTGAAATTTAACTCAAACAAATAACTCATTTTCTTATTTTCCACAATTTACGTTCAGAAACCTTCAGTATTATATTTATTTATCTCAAAGTCTTTTCTATATTTTAAACACGATTTAAAGCTCCATTTACACTTTACAAAGATTTGTGTAACAAAAACGGTCTTCGAAGTTGTGTCATAATTTTCATCTCATTTAAAATATCTTTTCTAATCTTTCTACTTTATTGTCCTCTGATCAAATGTTTTCAACATTACTTAAAATAAAAAATTTATAAACCAACACAGTTTCTCAATCATATTGAAATTGTAACAATCTTATATGAGATTATTTATTTTTTTAAATACAGGCTTACAATGTTAATATTGTAAAATTTTATATACAAGAAATAGTATAAAGTCACGGGTGAT
Organism: Bombyx mandarina; assembly: GCF_030267445.1. NCBI lineage: Eukaryota > Metazoa > Arthropoda > Insecta > Lepidoptera > Bombycidae > Bombyx > Bombyx mandarina. Next base: position 19,169,646 of record NC_143234.1, read on the forward strand.
TTTGTACAATAACTTTCAGGTGAAATGGATCCCAGAAGCTGCAATCATAATGTTCATACTACGGAAGAATACATAAATCTATATTGCATTTGAAACATTAACGTCGAAAACATTAATACCATTTTTAGTTTTTAATACAGTTGAATGAAACTAATATACTTGAAAAAAGATCACACTCATGACCTACTTGATTTTCCAATTTTGAGATTAGCAGAACCTAAAGACATCATTACCTTGAGGTCTAAGTCTTAACTATACAGTACAGCAGGTGCAATCCCTCCTAACCACAACGCATTACTGCTTCGCGGCAGAAATAGACAGAGTACTCACCTGTACAAGCTCAGAAGAGGTACTGCCGCCATTAAAATACCTTTCGTCTTTATTCGGATTAAAGAAGACATTCATAGCACATAATTACGAATTAGTCGAATTGGACCACATTAGCTACTGGAATGCATTACTAAGTAAGTTTTGTTCAGGAAAATGCGACCTAGAAATTTCCACAAGAACATATCATATAAGTCAGGGGCTTGTTGTAGAAATGTATGATTTTCTTTTAATTAACATGCGTCACAACAATCTAGCAATGTACGCAACCAGAATTAGTACCATATTTATAAAAGACATCCGAATATCAGGGAAAATTATTCAGAGAATACAATTATACATAATTCAATATTCCTAACAATCAGGACTGAAGATATTCGAAAAGAAGTTACAATCCTAAAACGGCAATAAAACAGTTACACATATTATTACGCTACAATTAAAACAAATATTAATTATCTTTTTCTACTTTAACACATTCCTAGTTCCTAGACTACTTTGGAACAACTTAACGTCGCTTCTAATGTTTTCATCTACGGTAAATGGACAAACAGTCATTTCATGTAATCAATGTTTACTATATAAAGATTTTGGCATCGTGAGATTTTGCCATTTTAACCAATTAAGCCCGCGTATTTGTCTGCCAACTGACGACTTGCCTATCAACCACCATCGCTTGATCTCTTCATCTGTGAAGAAAAAAATTAATGGAGAATGTATAACACTTAGAAAGAATCCAGACAATCTCTATATATAAAAATGAATTGCTGTTCGTTAGTCTCGCTAAAACTCGAGGACGGCTGAACCGATTTGGCTAATTTTGGTCTTGAATTATTTGTGGAAGTCCAGAGAAGGTTTAAAAGGTAGATAAATATAAAAATGCTCGGAATTAAATAAAATAACAATTTTGTTTTTCCTTTGAAGTGTCCCCCCGTCGGACGGATTCCTTTTGTTTGTTTTAAGTTTATTTTATACAAATGTTTAGGTCTGCTATTTATCGATTGAGGCACTACGAAGTCTGCCGGGTCAGCTAGTTGAATAAATAAAAGCTATACGTATTTATTTAGAATGTTTTTGAATTGTGGATTGATCGATTTCCCTTCTATATTTACTAAAATCATATTGTGAACTTAAGCATAGTAAATGCTATTAGTATTTGAGTGCGTACGCAAAATGTTCTAAGTAAATAAAACAGTGATTTTAAAATTAACGATACTATTTTCACTGTATCAAAAAAATTACGTTCATAAAAATCTCTAAAACAAAATTCGCTTATAAAAGTTCGATCAAAGCTTATGAGCGTGAGCGGACTCTTTGAACTCTAAAACAATTGTTTTCATTCAAAGCTACAAAGCAGCTTAGCAGAATAAAAATCAATCGTTCTCGTGAAAAGCACATTTTCATACGATGCAAAAGTATTTGCTTTATTGATGATAGCTTTCTATATAATTTAACTTAAAGTATTCAACGTGGTTTTAATCTCAAATAATATTAATACATATTTAGATATATTTTGTTTTACACATTCATCCGGCTCCAAATTAGGATGCCTTGTGTTGTGGGAACCAGAAACTGATTTGACACATCCTTAATTATTTTTTTAATACATTTAGTTTTTTTCTTTTTTTTATTGCTAGATGGGTGGACGAGCTCACAGCCCACCTGGTGTTAAGTGGTTACTGGAGCCCATAGACATCTACGACGTAAATGCGCCACCCACCTTGAGATATAAGTTCTAAGATCTCAAGTATAGTTACAACGGCTGTCCCACCCTTCAAACCGAAACGCATTACTGCTTCACGGCAGAAATAGGCAGGGCGGTGGTACCTACCCGCGCGGACTCACAAGAGGTCCTACCACCAGCGGTCTATGTGTGTTTTTAATTAACAATATGAGTTTCACTTATTATAAAATTAACGTACAGATTTCGCTGCTTGTTCAATAACATAGACAGGTGGAATTCGAAGTTCCCTCGAACTGCAGAAAGGATTACCGATCCCTAATTACTTCAAAAAGTGAATGCCGGGTACCCTAACCGGGAAAAACCGTCTATAGGGACTCCTGCCTATTTCTGCCGTAAAACACGTCGTAACGTAATATTTTTATGATTTATGTCTTAGTATGATGGCTATACAGTGTCTAATGTCTACGTGATGGCGATTATTATTATTATTCATATAAATAGCTGCTTCTTTGCATTCAATTTTTTTTTTAAATCCATGTGAATAAAATAAAGTTGATAACTTTGTAAAGTAGTTTTTTTTATGAATAAAATCATAATAAGAGAAATGTGTACCCGAATAATTATTTTCTTTATACCTCGAGAATAGAAGAAAATTAATGTTTTTATAAGGAACTTCCTATCCGGTGTCCCAGGACACCACACATCTTTTTTTCAATGTATTTTAAAAACATCTGTCTCGTGCCTCAAACCGGTTTGATGCAGTGTTATGTTACATTTTACTGTCGATCGGTGCAGCCCTAACATAATTACAATTAGGGTCGCCACTATAACAATTTAGGGAAAAAGAACCTAATTGAGGAAACAATACTGCTACTACAATAAAAATTGGTAGTAATTGCATGCAAATTTGAGATGGTTGATTTAGGACACAATGCCTAATCTGCATATCAAGAAATGGGCTTAAAGAGGAATGCAATCATTCAATTAAATTAAGATAGTCTAATCAAGAATTAAGAGATGCTCTATCCCTTTTTGACAAAGAGAACTAATTTATAATATATATACAGCCGACACATATAATTAGTAAGCGTTCCTATTCTAGATGAATCATTAACCTAAAATTCTAACGATTTAATTCTTACCTTCCATTTAAACAGCTCAGACCGGCATTTTGATCATTTTTGTTTGGTTGGGAGACGTTAGTTGGTAGACTTTTGTTTAGAGGATACCACTGGGCGACCGGCTTGCGGGGGTTGTCGAGCATCTCCAGCCAATGGTCATGGCCGATTCCAATCAAAGACGACCCGATAGCCGTGCATCCGATCAATTCGTTGGGGCTGAGTCTGTGAGACAATCCGTCTATTTTATTAAGTTTCATTAAGGATTTTTCTATTGCAGGACAATATAACAAGTTCTTTTGTTGCCTCATGAGCAGAAACATGTATGTAGTTTCTAAACTAATAATGATAATAATCTTCTTTTTTTAACTAAGATTCTTTAGTTAGAATTACAGCACACAACACAATAAAAAGTGTTATACTGTCATCGATTCTTGATATATGTATATGCAAATTTTAAAATCGATCGAACATCTTTAATATCGTGAAAAGAACATGGAAATATTCATTACATAAATAGGTACAGATTAATTTAATAAACACATGATAGACATGGTTATTTAATGCCATATATAGGTACCACTACCCTGCTTATTTCTGCCGTGAAGCAATAATGCGTTTCGGCTTGAAGGGTGAGGCAGCCGTTGTACTGTTAAAAGTGAGACCTTACAACTTAAGTCTCAAGGTGGGTGGCGACATTTACGTTATAGATGTCTATGGGCTCCGGTAACCACTAAACACCAGTTGGGCCGTGAGCTTGGCCACCCATCTAAGCAATAAAAAAAAGTAAACTTTAAAATGAAACTTTTATTACATCGTCTCAAACTTTTTCGTCTGTGTGTTGCATGTCGCGTGACGGTCGGCCGCAGAGTAGGGATAAAGTAAAAGGCGCTCGTTAGAGCAGCCAAGGCCAATATGGCGGCGCCTATAGTTCGCAGCAGCTGACCGTGTACAGTATAGACTATTACTCATTTGTGCCAGTGCTCCACGCTATTTTGTTTGTTTTTGTCAGTTTTTAATGTAAATGTTGTTTGACAGAGTTAAATGTCTTTAATGTGAAAAAAAGTTTCACTTTTACCGTGGTTTTATAAAACCACACAATCCATTTTTTTGTTTTGGTTCCTTCTGGACAATTTGCTCTTACCTATCATAGTCGATAACTTTTACGAGCAGAGTCACGTCGAAAACGTTCTCAGACGGTAGATCAAAGACGAGAGCTTCATTATACACCGGGCACAGGGTATTCTTCTTAACTGTGGTCTTCTTCTTTTTAATGCGCTTGTTCTGACAAATTAGGCAGATCTTCACGTATGGATCTATTTTCGAAAAAAAAAGAGTTTAGATTCAAATATAAATGTAAAATATATCTAAAAAGTAGATGTGGCCTAAGGGATAATACCCTGATTATTCCCGCAGGCGGGTACCAATTTTTCTAATGAAATACGTACTTAAAAAAATGTTCACAATTGACTTCCACGGTGAGAATAAGATCGTGTAATAAAAATCAAACCCGCAAAATTACAATTTGCATAATTACTGGTGGAAGGACCTCTTGTGAGTCCGCGCGGGTAGGTACCACCACCCTGCCTATTTCTGCCGTGAAGCAGTAATGCGTTTCAGTTTGAAGGGCAGGGCAGCCATTGTAACTTTTATTGCTTGTATTGGTGGACAAGCTAACCGCTCACCTGGTGTTAAGTTGTTACTGGAGCCCATAGACATCTACAACGTAAATGCGCCACCCACCTTGAGATATAAGTTCTAAGGTCTCTGTGTAGTTACAACGGCTGCCCCACCCTTCAAACCGAAGCACATTCCTGCTTCACGACAGAAATAGGCAGCGTGGTGGTACCTACCCGTGCGGATTCAAGAGGTCCTACCTCCTTTAGCGTTTATGAATTTTGAGAAGCCTTGTTTTTCCCACCTGCCCTTGAGAGACATCGATAAAGTTTCTTCCCTAATTAAAGCCTTAAAAGGTACAAACTCATTCGGAAACTCAACATGCTCTACCCATAAATAATTCAAATATGTGCATTTCAAGGGAGATCAAACAATCTTCCGCGATTCTTAATAACTTCCTTATTACCCTTTACGTTCACCTTGTTACCGTTACATAATTTATATTACCGATAAATTACAAACATTTTCTCGTACGTTGATATGTAAATGCTACTCTCTAAATTACAAATGGTTATAGAGATCGAGCATCTGTTTCTTACCGGAACATTTATTTTGTCTTTATAGGCGAAAACGTACCGATAAAATCACAAAAACAAGTTTACTTGTAAAAAAGGATAGTCTAAGTGGTCATATTATGAGCGATATTTTGCGATAGGCCTGGCACTGCCCCTGGCTTTGCTAAAGTCCATGGGCGACGATAAGCACTCACCATCAGGTGAACCGCATGCTCGTCTGCCTCCATGGGCAAAAAAATATAATGCCAGTCTGTCAAACATTACACAACATATTGCATTCACGGAGCATACCGTTCAAATCTATTAGTAGTAGTATTGTTACGCCGGTAAGAGTAAGGCCATCTATCGACGAATAGCCGAAACGAATATCAAATGATCTAGTAACATCTAAAACACTCGAGAAGTACAACGCCATCTATTGTCAGATAGCGGAAACACACCTCGAAAATACTCGACTTGTGAGGAATGTTCTCGATAAATCTAGGGATGTGGTATCGGCTATAAAAGCTTGAAACGATGGCACGCAGTCAGTCAGTAATTAATTGGAACTACTCGAAGCGAAACAGCGAACGGATCGCCTGAAGCGAAGCGGAAGAAGCGAATTGAGAATTTTAAAGTGTTTGTGAAGTGTTTTAAGTGTTCTAAGTGCAAATACAGTTTTAAGTTGTACTTTGGTGGAACTTTTTATTTATCCCGAACCCCAGCGTGCAACAGTATTCTTGTACAAATATGTTTCTTAAAATTATTACCCCTGCCTATACACTGTTAGCCTAAGGAACTCTTCCAGCTATGCGCGGACGTGTGGATAAAACAATACTACAATACAATAATGGCTAATGTGAAAAATAAAAGAGATAAATACGATTGTACAAATACGAATCAAAGAATGTTTTCTTCTGTATTTGTTAACAGATTTTCTTTTCTTATTTTGTTTAGTTGTTATTAGCGAGCCACAATCTTGAATTTTTTTAATAATTTTTTTTTTCTCCGTAATGCCAATAACGAAAGAAACAAAAAGAGCACATACATTGGATCGAAATCTTGAAGTGCCAGTTATTTAGGTCGAATTTCGATTATCAGATCAGCACTAGTTTACTTAACGCGCCGATTCATTGAAAATAAGAAATTAGGCCACAAAATAACCACTCTTGATACAAAGTGGAACATTGTTGAGGTCACCGACATCTTTCATTCGGCTGCCTGATGTTTTTATGGGACAAAGATCAGAGCAGGTTCTGCACCTGTTGTTGGAATGAAAAATAATGAAATAAATAAATAAGTTTTGCACGAAATTTGACTGGAAACTATCATTTAAACGAACTCTCAACTTTCAAAATACCGAGCTCATTCAAAAGCAAATAGTGTATTGACTTCAAAGGTTACACTGTCGTCAATCTTGATGATAACCGATCTATGTTTGAAGCTAGCATTAGAAGAACAAACAATACTACAAACTGTGATAATAATTGAGAAATTTATTACATAAAACAGTATTTGTGGTTTTATATCTTCGTCCGAGATCGTGCCTTTATGAAGAAAATTCTTCGTGCAGTTTTGTTAGTTTTCCAAAGAAAATCATTCTTAATTTAATTTTTAACAAATAAGTTTAATTAATGGCTTTGTTGTTTTTTATTTTCATATAATCAAAACAGCAACGAAATGCGAAAACGAACCTACAGCTGCTGAAAACTGTATCCGTATCGGTCCTATCGTTTTATTTGTTATTCAAACAATATTAATAAATGAAATTAAATTAATACCAATATCTTTTGCAAACAATATGTATGTAGCTTGAACCCATCAGCATTGTCTGTTGAGAGACATCTCAATGAGATCGTAGGCTCATTCTTATTCTGTACCTTAATGACAGAGAAGAACTTCTACAGAAAAATATCACAACAATACATCTTAATTCCCGCAACAATAAAACTCCATTATCGATTTTACTTATAAATCTATCTTTCTCGTGTACTCTGGAAGATTAATAAGTGCGAGCAGGTCAGAACGACAAGTTTGATCATGAGTGATGAAGGGCATACGTGACCAACTCGAACTGAACGTACTTAGGAATACTTCGAATTATGTTTGTTTTGATTATGATTTATCTTTGAAAACGAGGCACGGGTACTGAAAAGTTCAGATTGATTCTGTCACATCAGACCTTCAGTCGAGCTGGGGAAACGGCTGTGATAGTTAAATAGATTATTGCGCTAACATAGAACATTCTAGTATGTCGGAGTGAAAATTATCTGACGTAACGCATTAACACTTTTGAGAATAACTTGTGCATTTATGAAATTACATTGTGGAATATAAATAATATATTATAAATAGTATATAGATAGAATTATAAATACTAGTGGTCCCGCAGTAGTCGAAATTCGACTATAATTAATTGGAATTGTAAGCTTGTACACTATTATGATTGTATTTTATACTTCTATAATCACAAATTTCGCCAAGACTACACTATAAAAAATATTGATAAAGACAAACAATATTTAATCTATTCTCAATTTGACCACAGACGTCAAGAACAAAAGTTTGACAGTAAATAGTATGGAAGCGTGTGTGCGTCAAATACATGGTATGTAGTGTGTGTAATGTTTTCTTTATTGATTTAATGTATCTATTATGCATTATTTATAAAAAATATTAGCATTGTGCACTTCTTCTCTGTATTCCCTATAAGTGTGGAAAATTTCATACTCCTCCGTCCGCGCAATATTCGTAAAAAGGGATACAAAGTTTTTGCTTCACGTATTAATATATAGATTGTTTAATTAATGTAAAGATCACACTCTCCGCTGGATTATAAGGATCGTTTGACTGTATTTTTAATTTACTTGAACACGTGAATGTCACATAATTTGAGATGAAATCTCAATCGTTTCATTTAACGACTAATTCACCTTTCAAACATTTTTACGGCAACATAAAACACGGGTCAATAGTCCGTCGATCTCAAAATACGTCACAGGTGAATTAATGTCCTTGTACCACGACATACCACCTTACTACTTACTACCTTAATACCATACTATTTGAGGTTTTTTATTTTGTTTTTTGCCCTTGTAGATAGACGAGCATACGGCTCACCTGATGGTAAATGGTTACCGTCACTCATGGACGGCAGTAATACCAGGGGCAGAGCGAAGCCGTAGCCTAAAATGACGAACCAAATAACAAACAGTGGCATACAATTTTGCATCTCCATGCGCCAATTACGTACCATAACAATACTAGAGAATAACCGAGCTTTTCTCGGTATTTTTCTTATTTTGATAAATTGGGTTTTTTAGAAACTATATTTAAATACAAATTACATATTGATATTATATTATTTGCTATTTTCATTCAATAAAAAAAAAGTTTATGCTCATGTTAATTATCGATAAAGTTGATTATTGAAAACACGAATAAAACAACATTTTCTGAAAATAAATTGTAGCTAGATCGATTGATTTATCGCTCTCGAAATCCCCTGTATACTAAATAATATAAAAATCGTTGGAGCCGTTACCGAGATTCAGATTATATATATATATACAGTCAAACCTGGATAAGTGAGAACTGGATAAGTGAGAAAACTCTATAAGTGAGAGTAATAGCCAGGACCCGTCATTTTTAGCTCCTAAAACCTCTATTAGCGAGAAACAGAAACCTCTGTAAGAGAGAGTCGTTTTTGCCTCATGGACCTCCGTGAGTGAGACTGCTACTTATCTATACCTCTATAAGCGACAGTTGAGCTTTATTTATTTATATTATTTAGGAGGAACAAATGACAAAACAAATTACAAATTTAACATCTGCTATTTTATGACCCATTCTTAACTTTCGTGGAACTTCTTAACATTGTTTTTGTATTGTTTTCTCGTCAATATTGAACCTTAAATTGAAATTAAGTGGAACTAAATAACGTTGTTATTTATTCGATTTCTTTTCGATTGGAGCCTCTGGGTCTGCGGAGGGACTTCGGTTCCCTCTGTATTTTGTACCGTATGTTCCATGGGGAGTGCTCTGAGGAATTGTTCGAGATGATACCAGCATCTCGTTTTTACCATCGCACCGCCCGCCACCGGAGTAGAGTTCATCCATACTACCTGGAGCCACTGCGGTCATCCACAGTGCGTTTCCAGAGATCTTTTTTGCCACGTACCATCCGGCTATGGAATGAGCTCCCCTCCACGGTGTTTCCCGAGCGCTATGACATGTCCTTCTTCAAACGAGGCTTATGGAGAGTATTAAGCGGTAGGCAGCGGCTTGGCTCTGCCCCTGGCATTGCTGAAGTCCATGGGCGACGGTAACCACTCACCATCAGGTGGGCCGTATGCCCGTCTGCCTACAAAGGCAATAAAAAAAAAAAAAAAAAATGGACCCGTGTGTCTGTGTACCGTCCTCTTTGTCGGACTTACTCAGTTTATTGTTAATCAATTGCGAAGGAAAGTTCTGTTCTGCATCATGTTAAAACGGAAAATCAAAGTACTGCCATTAAGTGATAAACTTAAAATAGTGAATGCGTTTGAATCCGGGAAATCGCGAAATTAAATTCAGAGGGTGCATTAACGAGAAACTCGGGTTAGTGAGAAACCTCTATAAGCGAGAATGAGATTGTGCTCCCTTGAACTCTCGCTTATCCAGGTTTGACTGTATATATATTTATATACAAGAACTAGATGATGACCGAGCATCACCCATTTTTTTTTTTGATAAAGCCATCTTGTTGTGTCTTTACAGCGGTTAGTTGCCCTGAATTAAGAAAAATAGTATTATTATTCGCCAATAGTTGTCGGGAAGAGTTGATTATTGAAAACACGAATAAAACAACATTTTCTGAAAATAAATCGTAGCTAGATCGATTTATCGCCCCCGAAATCCCCTGTATACTAAATTTTATGAAAATCGTTGGAGCCGTTACCGAGTTTCAGATTATACACATATATATTAATATACAAGAATTGCTCGTTTAAAGGTATGAGATAAAGTTCGTTAAACGAAAGTTTTGAACAACGGTTTCGCTGTATGCCATTACTGATGTCAATTAACAAGACCTTAAATGAAAAATTATAAAGCTTTACCGGAAGATCCATTAATATCCATCGCCTTCAGATTCCTGCCTTTGATGACGGTGACAGTTAGACGACCAGCAGTGGGCAAGTAGCACAAGGACAGCATTAGTTCACCAAGATCCTTCTTCTCCTGTGAACAAAAGATATAAAAAAAACGTCTCAAATAACTGATTTATACAATTTCGTCTTATCTTTCACATATTTTCCTAGAGTCCCAGACTTACCAGTAAACCTAATCCCTAAGATTTGGTTACAGTATATCATATGAAAATTAATCAATATATCTGAATGAATGAATGAATAGGACGGGACTCTAACATTTGTCGGGCATGCCACCGTCGAGGTTAGTCTATTAGACATAAATTATTATTGTTTCTTTCTGGCTGTTCTCGTTTTGCTAATGCAGGCGATTACTTGCATGGACAGGACATAACCAAGTCGCTAGGATTATACATCAACTCATCTTGCTCTCATATGATATGGTTTTCTTGTACCTTTTCCTTACCTTTCTTTTATAATATGGTTAATAAATCGTAATAATACTACTGGCGTATCTTTTTCGGAATTTCCGTAGATGAAAAACTGTATAAAAAAGATCACTTTTAGCAATAAGACAGCCTATTGTAGAAATCATACTTTAAGCAGGTAGGTCGACTTAGTTTCAAATTTAATTATTTCTTTGTTGTTGTCTTCTTTCTTTCTCTCTCTCTCTCTGTTTGGGCGCTGTCTTTGGTGTCCTATTAATGCATATATGGCTTAATGATCTCACGACCTATCTGGTGGTAAATGGACAAAAGAGTCTATATTTTTTCTCGACCAACCACGTCACGGTCCCCAAAATCGTTACGAATACACGCAGCATCTCATCTATTAGGCCGTGGACATTTCTTCGCTTTAAGCTGATATGCCTAAATAATTCTCAACCTTCAGTAGAAAATGGTTTTTGAGGTTTTTTTTTTATCTTTCAGTGAGAACGTCATATACACATGTATGGTCCAATGGCTATATACTAAATATACCACATTGTATTTGAGATAGCTTAGTGTTATAGTTAGAAGCGTATTTGATGTTCTGGATCTGATGTATTATTCTTGTCTCATATCTTTTTCCGGCGCCCTATCCTAGATCGCAAAATATAGAACGTCTATTCATTATCATTCGCTATGAAGTTGCTTCGCTAAAAAAATCCTGCTATTATAATTAAGCGTTCATAATTTTAAAAAAACACGACAGAAAAATTTTAACACCAAAAGGTAAAAATAACTCGTTAAAAGCGTATGTGGAGCCCATTATGAATATATTAAATGTGAACTTGAATAACTATTCGTGAAATTTCAAGGAAAAAACCGTTTCGTATTACGTCATCTGATGAATAATATTATTTTAATTATCCTTATTTATTATTAATCTTTTTAACTTTCAGAACGATTTTGTGAATACAATTTTTTTTTTTTAAATCTGAATAGATTTTTTTTAAAAAATCGGTATTAATGTGTGGCGTTTAAGAACGCACCTTTTTATGATGCGTTAGCTGGAACGTACGAGAGGTAGGAAAGATAATATAGTCTGTGACACGGGACCTTTTTACCGCCGAAAATTTAAAACGTAAAATAATTTATGTGTTAAATAACTAATATAATAGAATAACTTAGAATTGTTTATGCCGCTACAACAATAAAATTTCTATTGTTTCAACTGTGGTGCTAATTACATAAAACACAACTTTACGGCGTAATAAAGAAGGGACTCTATATGGACTCTCTCAAATGATTTATCACGAATATAAAAAGTTAAGTTTAGTTTTCATAAATACTAATGCAAAAAAAAAAACAATAAATTTAGATTTGAGTTTGAAGGCTGAAATTTTCATCGGAATATACTTTGTGTTTTCGCATTTTCAAGACAACTTTGGTTAAGTATCGTTGTTATATTAAAATGGGGTAGGGGATTAATTGCTACAGAAATGTTATCGCAACAATTTGGCTCACATTACACAAAGCAAGTCTGAAGCCGACTACAATCTTTGAAACCCTCAACCCATTGCGCTCTCCTCTGTTGTATTTTTAAGACAAATATTTTTGCACCGGACTATTTATAAGTAAACTGAAACGTTCTCTCTATGACACAGAAAGAGATATAGCTGTTTCATGTATTACAGAAAAAGTAATCAATGCTTAGTACTTAAGAATCCGAAGAAATCGTATCCTAAACTAAAAAATATTTAGGGCAATTAGTCAATACTAGTGGCCCCGCAGTAGTAGAAATTCGACAACAATTTATTGAAATTTTAAGTTTGATTACAGTGTAATATAGTTAAGTTAGACAATCGAACTGTATAGTTAACTACAAGTATTGTTTTAACGGAGTACCAGTAGTAGCTATTGTCAAAGACTTCTCTAATCACAGATTTCGCCAAGACTACATTTTAGACAATTAATAATAAAGACAAACAATATTTTTCTCAATTTGACCATAGACTATAAGCAATAAGAAAAGTTTGACAACAAACAAACAGTATGTGTGTGTCAAATACATGGTAAGGTGTGTATTGTTTTATTTATTGATTTTATGTATATTTTAGGCATAATTTAAAGAAATATTAACATTCTGCACTCCTTCTCTATATTCTCTATGAGTGTGGGAAATTTCATACTTCTCCGTCCGCGCAATTACCGTAAAAAGGGGTAAAAAGTTTTTGCTTTACGTATTAATGTATAGACAAAACCGAGAACGTTGATGCGCATTTCAAAAATTACCCCATAGACATCTTTTTTTTTGATACAATTTTTCCTTATTAGGAAAGGCAAGGGGATCTAACCCCATACAGCCTTAGTCAACCCAACACTGAGTTTCTCGCCGGATCTTCTCAGTGGATCGCGATTCCGATCCAGGGGTAGATTTATCAAAACACTGGTCATACTAAATAGCAGAAGCTAGTCAAATATTTCAGATCGAGCCCCATGAGCTCATCAGTGAGCGCGTTAAGTCAAAATCCAGATACATATCCTATATACGCCTCTAACCTCCTACAGGACAGCTCGTAGGAGTTTCCCTCCTAGACGCGGACACGTCGTAGGCGTTTCGAGCCCTGACTTAAAGCCGAAAATAAAGCCAGATACATAACGCTACGTGACAATTTCCATCAGTCAAAACCCACAGCAAACTGCGATAAGAAACTTCGTTAAAAAGCGTGTCAGTTTTGCGCGACGAACATCGACATACATATGTCAGTCTTCGACCCATAAACTATCTCCTCCATTATCTACTGTTATAAAGGAGCAAGGACCGAAATGTTTTTTGTAAAAATATTATTTATTACTTGCTTGTTTACAGAACGTGAAAGCGTAATTCACACCTGGTATTTAAAATAAGAGGAATTTTTGTTAAAGAATTATTTTTTTTATCCGAAAGGAGTCACTGAACTCAAACTTAATCTCAAGTGTCAATTAAATATTCGCTTTGTTTCAATGTTTCGGTATCTCTTAAAAGAAGATCGTATTATATTACGATGTTAAATACGCGAATAATTACTTTTACAAGAAAACGAAGTCGTAGCCTAAAGATGTGAGAGATTTGTGCCGTTGAATTTTGAAAATCGATTACGAAAGTTCTTTTAAATTAAATAAAAACGATGATTCATTAACATTTTTTACTAATATATAAATTACTCAAATTATACATTCACAATTACAAATTATTAATTCTCACACTCTTTCACATGACGTCAAATCAAGCTATGGTTGGAGCTCCGTATTTTTTACCCTCAAATGACGTCATAAAACGTAATAAGCAGCCTTCGGTAGAGTTTCGCGATAATTTTAACCAACTGTATACCTTATTCAAATTCAAATTCAAATTCAAAATCATTTATTTCAACTTAGATGTCAGTATAACACACTTGTTGAATGTCAAAATATAAATAGCAATGTTAAGTCTACCACCGGTTCCGAAAAAAGCCACAGTCCTGAGAAGAACCGGTGAAACAAACTCAGTGGGCTTCTTTTTTTTTTTTGTTTTTTTCTCAAATATTTTTTTTTTTTTTTAATTGACGTATAAATAAAGCATGCAGATGTTATTCTATTATACATATCGACGCTTGAAAGACAAACGTGATTAAGCGACAATGCGTGAACTTTACAGTAGACTAATTTAAAGTTGAATTTGAAGTCGTCGTGGCCTAACAGATAAGACGTCCGGTGCATTCGTGTTGAGCGATGCACCGGTGTTCGAATCCCGCAGGTGGGTACCAATTTTTCTAATGAAATACGTACTCAACAAATGTTCACGATTGATTTCCACGGTGAAGGAATAACATCGTGTAATAAAAATGAAACCCGCAAAATTATAATTTGCGTAATTACTGGTGGTAACCAGCTCTTGTGAGTCCGCACGGGTAGGTACCACCACCCTGCCTATTTCTGCCGTGAAGCAGTAATGCGTTTCGGTTTGAAGGGTGGGGCAGCCGTTGTAACTATAATTGAGACCTTAGAACTTATATCTCAAGGTGGGTGGCGCATTTACGTTGTAGATTTCTATGGGCTCCAGTAACCACTTAACACCAGGTGGGCTGTGAGCTCGTCCACTCATCTAAGCAATAAAAAAAAAATAAAAAAACCTGAAAACAAAATATATTTTAACGAACCACCAGGTGGGCTGTGAGCTCGTCGTCCACTCATCAAAGCAATAAAAAAAAAAAAAAAACCTGAAAACAAAATCTATTTTAACGAACCTAACTGTAGGATTGAAATTATTTTAATAGACATGGAAATATATTTTTTTTGCGCATCCAATATGGTTATTGCCTATCATTTATGTACAAAGCAGTTATTGTCGCTTAGTCACGTTTGCCTTTCAAGCGTCGATATGTATTATAATTGAATCTTCTTATCGGAGCATGAACAGGGGTGTTCACGTTATCCTGTCTAACGAAGACTAAGAAGTTGTCGGAAAATCCCCACATCGTCAACATAAAACGAATCCAAATTTTCTTCTTAATTAAAAATGCATTAAAATAGACACTTTACTTTTTCGCTTTTGTACCTCAGACGTATTGTTCTCTCCTTTTTTTATTACTTAGATATGTATATCTTATTATTAGGTATATATCTATATACAGCCAATAATAAGAAAATAATAACTTATAGCGTTTATGTATGTAGCAACACACAAATAGACGGAATTGGAAATTCTACAAAAAATATATAGTTATTTCTTATTTTCTTTTGAAAACTGGTTTTTACTGTACGATTACGATCATAAAGCCTTTACAAAGAAAACTCTTGCTCACATTGTGATATTTAATATTCAAGAAATGAAACACCTCAAGGATGCTGTCAGGGTGTATGACAAGGGCCCCGGATGTCCTTGAAATTTGAACAGGGTTACCGTGTAAAAATGTGCCCCTAAAAATATATCTGTTATCATGAAAAAGAACTAAGTATTTTTGACATTTGAAATGTCTTAACCTGATATGTTGTAATATATTCTTTGATTTTTTACGATTTATAGACAAAATTATAGACGTTTTTACGATTTAATCTCGTATATTTTATAGTCACTATATTAATTCCTACTTTTCGAAGGCTTTACAGTGTTCTTGGTCGTTGAAGACTAAGGATGTTTATTATAAAAAATTAAGACTTAGAACTCATCTCCCAAGGTGAATGGCAGCATTTATATTGTTGATGTCTGTCAGCTACCACTTAACACCAGGAGGACCGTAAGCTCGTCCACCCATCAAAGCAATAAAAAGGTCTTATTTGTCATTTTTTTAATATTGTGTTAACCAGCCTCTATTTAAAAAATCTAAGCTTTTAAGTTTAATTTCATGTAATTTCATGTGTTATTGAGATAGGAAAGTTCTAGATTGTACTGTGTAGAACAGGCTGAGCGGATAACGCCTAACAATGAGATACACTAATGACATGATGACTTTTTTTATGATGATAGACATTTTTGGTTGATTATTTAACGAAACGAAAGAGTACGATATCTTTAATCCAAAAAATCCCTTTTCACCCAACAGTTTTAATAGATGTCCAATAATGTAATATGA
The DNA here is from genome assembly GCF_030267445.1 of Bombyx mandarina. NCBI lineage: Eukaryota > Metazoa > Arthropoda > Insecta > Lepidoptera > Bombycidae > Bombyx > Bombyx mandarina. Next base: position 19,186,091 of record NC_143234.1, read on the forward strand.
TAAATTGATAATATTATGGTATATTTCAATATAATAATATTGATAAGAATTTAAATTTTGTATACTTAGTAGTGATTAGCTATGTCGTAAAAAGACGTAGTAAGCGCTGTGTACAAATTTCAGATAGGATATTTCCTATTGGATAGTTAGTATTTTAAAAATTACCGCGGCATCTTCACTAAATGACTGTACGCAACTTGATCATACGTGACGTATTTGTGCCTGAGACGGTTGAAGGTCTAAAAAAACATTATACAGGGCCCTGAAACTGCGATACTTTAAGACAAATATTTTGTCTGTATGGAAACTAGCGACATCTACTAGCGAATGCCTCTAAACTTATATTTTATTAAAATTAACGCATTTAATTATTGTTTAACTAAACAAAGAATATAAAAAATTAATAAATCATACAAGTCTTTATTTGTTATAGACAAATTGATTAAATTCTATCAATTTGTGGTTTCTGAAAATTTACAAAATCCGTCATTATAAATAAAATATAGGATAGGTAATATATTACTGCCATCTACAGGAGCAATGAAAAAAATAATCGAAGCGAAACCATCTAGTTGCCGACGCCCGTAATGATTTTCGTGGAGTGCTTGAGTTGCTTATCTATAATTAATTTATGTGTATTATCTATGACATTAAACAGATCGACTAGTCTCTCTTCACACTACTCAACTTACTCAACACTTCTCTTAAAACTATTTTTTTTTAATTTTCAGTTCTCCCAGCCCTGGCACTCGTTATTCTGATATTAACTTACCTGAATAATCGTGAGAAAAGCGGTTGATTAACGACCGAACGTTCGCACAGGATTGTATGCGGAATTTCGGAAAATGCTACCCGACATTAGCCTGCGTTACGTCCCAAATTCTGGCCCCAGAATACGCCGTAAACATTATTAGAAATTTGGTGTATCACGGTTTCATTGTCACCGTTTCTCTTTTGTTGAAATCATAACATGAAAAGGTGGAACTCATAACATAACATAGTACAGGTTTAGAGATTATATTTGGATGTATTTTTTTTAAAATCACTCGCCAATCTACCATCAGTAAGCTTGAGAAATATCTTTTATTTTATTTTTATTTTATTGGTTTGGTGGTTGGTCAAGCCCCCGGCCCAGCTGGTGTTAAGTGGTTACAGAAGCCCGAAGAAGAAATATGAGTTCTAAGGCCTCCGTTTTTAAAGTACCCTTCCCTACCCTTCAAACCGAAACGCATTACTGCTTCACGGCAGAAATAGGCAGGGCGGTGGTACCTACCCGTGCGGACTCACAAGACGTTCTACCACCAGTCATTTATCGTATAATTCGTAAGTTTGCGCGTCTAACCTTAGGCTGTCCTACCATCAAAGAAAACTTAGAAAACAAATGTATAATTAATTTATTTCTAAGAAAAAAACAAATTTCCAAGCTTTTCAACCCTTTCAAAGCTCGAAGCGTGAGTAACAATGTTACACCATTAAGATTTAATGTACTTAAAGTTTTCATCAAAACAATTAATTTTTAAAGTTTTCAGACGCTCACAGTTTCGATAGAAATCCCGTAAATTTAATTAGCATTGAAACTCTTATCAGGAATTTATAAATTTCAAAAATGTTAGGATAATTTTTTATCAATGGATCAATGGGTTTCCATCACTCGTCAAGTCGAAGCACATCCAGCTGAGACACTAACGCCCACGTGTCCTGGTGAAACTGAAGAGACCTCCAGACCACCAGTAATCCGTCATTCATAAAAAAAAACGCTAACGCGTCAACTCTGTCAATACGTCAACACGTCAATTCTGTGCAACAAGACTCGAAATAGATAATCGGATATCACATAACATAACATGTTAAGAAGTAAAAGCTATAAGGTATTTTTGTGTGTACTAGTGTTTGCCCAATGATCGAAATTCAAATATAACTAACATCTCAACATTTAGACCCATTTTATCTTTTGCTTGTGACATAAAAATAACTATATGCATATTTTCTTTAAATTGGTAACACTCCATGGCTTTGTATACCACTAAACAATACAAAACCATACGAGAAAATGTTTTATCTTTGCTCATTCATATTTCGTATTGATAGTTTCATTCTGGTATCTATATATATAAAAATGAATTGCTGTTCGTTAGTCTCGCTAAAACTCGAGAACGGCTAGACCGATTTGGCTAATTTTGGTCTTGAATCGTTTGTGAAAGTCCAGAAAAGGTTTAAAAGGTAAAGATAAATATGAAAATGCGTGGAATTAAAAAAAACTATAAAAAATTTGTGTTTTCTTTGATGTGTCCCCCGTCGGACGGATTCCTTTTGTTTGTTTTAAGTTTATTTTATACAAAAATTTTGGTCTTTTATGTATCGATCGAGGCACTACGAAGTCTGCCGGGTCAGCTAGTTTTTTAATATTAAGCTTACCAATAACAACTTGTCATGTGATTTTTTAACAATTGCTGTCAAAAAACTCTGGGAGATTCGATTGACTGGGTGTATATTATTGCCTCAAGTGACGTCAGATGTAATAAGCATTCAATTAGGAGGCCCTTGTGAAATTAACGCGCCATTTAAAAAAATCAAAATGTCTGGTTATCTGGTCTACATTGAATAGATTTAGACATCACTAAATGTAGATGTGAGTACATTAAGTTATTCTGTTTCATTAAATCCATCTGACTTTTTAGGTAATGTAGCCCTTTTTGGACTGAAAATAAATGTAGAAACACGTCGGACACATATTATGTAAGTTTTATTACATATCAACGTGTGAACGATTGTCGCTTTATTTTGCTTTCCGCCGAAATTTCATCAAAAATAATGTTGTATGAGCAATATCATTTTCTTACAAATAACCAACCCACGAGTTCCAAATAGAAACCATTGCGTCTCGATTTGTCTTTGTTGAACTATAATGGAAAAAAAGACTCGACACGACGTGCTTCCATTCTTTATTGCGCGTTCTACAACAGATTTAATAATGAGGCAACTGCCAGAAGGCAATTCCTTGTAAAACAGGTATAAACGGGCAAAATTAAATTCCCAAAAGTCGCATCACCTAATATTGTTGATTGTATTAAATATTACATCATAACTAGAATAATACATCAGTAAAACATAATAATAAACGAACTAAAAGAATATAAAGTTTTACGAGACAAAGTACAATAGTAAGAAAAAGTCAAATTATAGGAATTGAATAGAGGCCGCCGAAGCTACAGGCAAAATATTTTGATTAATAGCCAGGTAGACTATTATGATGCTAGATCATAGGCTTATTCTCACTTAGTCTCACAGCAACGCTCTTTTTGTTATCACACATCTTGTTAGGAACTATGATCAAATAGTATGCAATAACTTTTAACTCTTAAAGATTCCATGAGTCGAGACGTCGGGCAATTGTTTGCCAAGCTCCTAATATCCAAGATGCAAATTAAAAAATCCCTCCCACTTACTAAAATTAGTGTAGTCCCAAATCTTACCTGAGGTGCAGCCAATATGTTCATTGTGTATTCGATCTCCTGATCCAAGTCAGCGGATTCCAGTAGTCCCTTCAGCACAACATGCCCGATCAGATCATGACGACTGAACCGGTCGAAATCGTACACGGAAAACTGCAGATAACGTTGGCGCAGCTCCTCGTACGGTACACTGTTTTGAGAAATAATCCTTTATAATATCAATTAAAATGCATCATGTAATAAACGTATCAAGTATTTCATCTTATACGCTGCTTTTACGTAATTTTATCATTTTGAAGCTATTGCATATCTTTTATCGCGGGCTTTGAGTGCGGCGACCGAATCAAGAAATTCCGTAACGAAAATAAAACCTAACACCCCCACTCTGCCAGCCATATAGCTCGCATTAACACATTCACACGTTGCGCTTGTGTAGTGTTTGTGAATAAGCGCGCCGCGTGACGTCGCACTGCATGCGCATCATGAAAAGTCTGCCCATCTCCCTCTCGCGCGGTCTACCTTATGAGTGTGAAGGGCACAGTTAATGTTTTGATTTTGTTAATGTTTATAAATATAGCGTGGTCTTATTTTATTATTGTTTTAAGATTAAATTATTATTGTCTAATTATAATTGCATAAGTCGATAAAAAATGCTATGCAATAGTTTTACCGCGACAGTCCCCGAGTGCCACACGTGCTTTTTATTATCAAATATAAATTTTGTATGAGGGTCGCGTTCTCATTCAGTTAGCCCAATAAAAAGAAATTTCAGGGAAATATCTGGTCTTTTTACCTAGAAGTAGTAACTTTTCCCTAACCATTGCTCATAGTGTAACTTGGTGTCAAAAAAAATATGTCCGCCCAACTCTGCTAATGCATAAATGATTAAAATCACGTACTCATGCCCTAATATCAATTGGTAAAATTGGAATCTCCAAAAGCACTCTCTCGAACTTCCAATAAAATAAATTTTCATATATGAGCTTTCTTTTACAAAACTTTTATTTAAAAGTAATATATATACTTAGTGTATCCATAACTTTTGATTTCAATTGCAGAACGACAATGACAGTGGAATATAACTGTTCTATTGACTCTGCAGACGTACAAATGTACAATATTTTACAATCCTTTGTCCTGGCTATATTTTATGTGCGTTTCAAATTGAACAAATTTAATATACATTATCTTACAGTAAGAACATTTGTGTGGAACATAATTTTATTTTTGAACTAAGTGTGGTTTTCAGTTTCGCTCCAGCTAAAGACTGAAATTGGACCGTTTCCTAGAATAACATGATCATGAAACTTACTCGCCAAACAACCCAACTAATTCAAAATCTAACTGATAGTTCCAAAGATATCAAAGCGAATTCTCTTTTAAGTTGTAAAATATTTGGGACGATGTACGAACGATATAAATTTGATCATATTCGATAGATTCTGGTAACCAGCAAATTATGCAGAGCGTGTTAATTATTATCATTTGCATATCAACAAAATTGTTAACTACATAAGATAAGCTTAAGACTTTTGCTGAGCTTGATGATATAAGTATATGAATTGCAATGATAGGTCGGATATAAATCCTTAAAATCGAATAACCAGTTCGACCTCTGGTCTCAACGAACCATCCGGGTTGGAGTTCACAGATCAAACTGGAAGAAAAGATTACTAGACCTGCCCACTTAATGTAAAAGCAAACCTTTAAAACATTCTGAAAGCTGACGGTATCTGTACTTAATTTTCCATTAAGGGTATCCGAAAATGTACATTTTGTATCTATTCAACAGTTTGAATATTATAAAAGTTTACGGTAAGCATCGATCTCAATTGTAGTTGACACCGCAACTTAAAATATCTTACACGAAATTTCACTCTTTCAATGAACTGTTAATGTCTTCTTAATTTTAATTTACGAGGTCTTTGCACTTTCATAAGTTGGTTAGTCTAATATGCTTTGTAAATATTTTTTATGAAAACATTTCTTTTTAAATTACCTTTCTTTGATTTCGGCAACATCAAAAGCATTTCGGTTGTTAAAATTTAAAAATAAAAAAATTACGTCTTCGTACCTGAAGAGAAAGGTCTCATTGAAAACCGGATTCAAGTTCTTGCGGTGGACCTTCGTCTGAAACTTCTTCTTGCGGTCGGGAAGGAGGAATACCTTGATGTATGGATCACTGCTACCGCTCATGTCTTTAATCGGTAGGTCACGAGCTTCGAATATCTGTAATAGGAAATTTATTTAGACTAAAACCAGTTAGATAGTTTTACCGTGTTTTGTGTACACGTTCATTTTAATTTAAGATTTAAAATGCCCCAGGGTTTAATTTAGACTAAAGCGCTGTTCGGAAACAGCGTATCTTCTGTGCGATGTTTTTCCATAAACAGATGAACGAATCCACGACAAAATTGGGGTTAAATCATGGCGAATTGGAGCGAATTTTAGTTCGTAAAAAACGTTTGTCCTACCCTTTTAACAACAATGAAGTAATCATGTAGTGTAAAAGGTTAGAGCACCCGTTATAGAATACACCCGAGACTTAGGGCGAACCAACAATTACATCACCCATTTATGCAATAAATAACTAGAACTAGAACAGAAATGAGATCCGTTCAGTACAATAACTTTGTTTTGTCAGAAAATTGTACATTTCATTAATATTGCTTTATTTATAAATGATTTTTCGAATTTCTTATAATGTTTTTCTTCAAGAACTTTCACTTCTTATCCAAATTGTAATTTAATATACTTAGCTATAAGAAACGTAAAATAGATCTAAGTTATTTGAGCTGGTCATTTGATGTCAGGCACGCAGCGGATCATAAACTCATGTAAAATTATTATGCAGTATAAGAAGACATGCTGTGGCGACCTATCTTAATATGGTATAAGATTAAAAAGAAAAAAAACAGATCCCAATCATTTTAAATACAAAAACTATCATAAATAAAAATAAAATTTAACAAAAATAAAAACCAACTTCGAAGAGAAAAAAAAGATATTCCAAAACAAATTAATATACACACTAAAAACGATAATCATCGAAATCGGTTGGCGTGATATTGAGTTATTGACTTATTTATCTATTTGTCACGCAGGTGCAAATTTAGGACTTATATGGTTTTCTCATGGTTACCATTATCAGAACTGGACTAAATCGAAATGGGACGACACGGGAAGCGTCAGCTTTCTAATAAAAAAGAATCATCAAAATCGATTCACCCAGTCAAAAGTTATGAGATAACAAACATAAAAAACATACAGTCGAATTGAGTACCTCCTCCTTTTTTGAAATCGGTTACAAATAGTTGTATATATCAGAAATTATCAAGCTTTCGACGCCTATCACTACTCCAATTTTCATAACCTTCACCACCATCTTTCTATATAATGATTAATGAACATCTCCATTGAGATTTGCGAATACTGGGACCGTCGCTTATATCTGTGACGAGGCACAATCCCACTAATATCCACTTCGGATTAATTGGATTTATCCAAACCTTCACACTCAATGTTGTTGGCTGAGGTTTAATTAAATTGGTTGTTTCGGTAAATATGGTGTGGCTAACCATAAACTAACTGATTAACGTAACCACATCCGCAATTTGTTCTGAACATTCTGCTTTAACATTACCAATATCATTAACACATAAAAGAGCCTCTCCATCACTATCATCGTTGACTAAATATACCAAAGCACTAATGTAATGCGTTTCGGTTTGAAGGGTGGGGCAGCCGTTGTAAGTATACTTGAGACCTTACAACTTATATCTCAAGGTGGGTGGCGCATTTACGTTGTAGATGTTTATGGGCTCCAGTAACCACTTAACATCAGGTGGGCTGGGAGCTCGTCCACTCATCTAAATTATAAAAAAAAAAAAAATACTACTAAATTCATTAGTCATTAGATCTTTATATTTTTTACTGTTTTCTGTGCCGGCTTTAGTTGCATATCCAATCAACTCCGATGAATAAAGTGCATAAGAGATAAATGCTCTCCTCTCCTCTTTGCATCGTTCTTCTCATTACTAAGGGTCGTGACTCCCCTGCTACATCAATCTCTCTTGTACAATTGTTACAAAAGAGTACTGGTGTACTGGGTAGGGTAAAAAATTGCGATTCCAAAGTAAGTGGGAAATACTGTTCGGTTAAGATACTGTGCACAAATACTCGTTGTTAGAAGATTCTCGAACAAGTAAGGTAATGCTAAACCAGACTTCCACCGAATTTCTTCAGGACTATATCACGTAACAATTTTCAATCATGATTCATTCCGTGGAACAGGTAAGTGACTAAAATATGATTTTTTATTATTATTTTAATTGGCGTATGAATAGCTAGGTCCAGTTTTCGTTTTAAAAACATATCTCGAATACACCCTGTATAAGTGACGTGACAACAAGGAATGTTTACGGAAATTCTGTCACCTAATAGAATTACAGAGTAAAAAATGCAATAGAGACTACAATTCACTTTTATATTAAAATTACTTTTATGTTTTTAGTCTCTGCAAAAAGCTACATTTTCTAACATTATCTCTAATTTAAAGATACTTTCCTGACTAAGCCTGTTCTTTTGGCTTCTAGACTATTCATCGACATCACCCCACCGACGTTCAATGCTGAAAAGATTCGCAACAATGATAGTTCATAACATCACATTAATGTGTGACCTCACATCATATCTAGGCGATCGGCGTATAGGATGTGTATAGGATGATTTTTTATATATTTAACTAGCGACCCGCCATCGCTTCGCTTCAGAAACTGTAATTTATTATTAATTTCCCTACTATTTAATTGATGTTATTATACATATAAATCTTCCTCTTCAATCACTCTATCTATTAAAAAAAACCGCATCAAAATTCGTTGCGTAGTTTTAAAGATTTATGCATTCATAGGGACAGATATAGGGACAGAGAAAGCGGTTTTATACTATGTAGTGATATATTCATGTTATCTACCCTGTTCTTATTCCATGGATGATTCAATGCATGAAACTCTTGTCAAATGTCATATGCAGTCGGTAGCGACCACAAGGATTTAACAAATGAAATCCTGCCTCTGGAAGCGGAAAATTTTAGCGTAGCAGATGGCGTTACCCTCAAAACAATAAATTCTTAATTAAACAAAAATTTCGTCTGTATTTCATACATACGAATAATGTTAAGGTAGCTGATTAAATAGCTAAAAGTCTAAGTGGAAATATGTAGGTACTTTTGGGGCTATCTCCCTTTTTTTTTCGGGCCGGGGGCTGAACCTCCTACGAGGTCCCCGCGCATAAGGGGCACGACGGTGGGGTTATCTCCCTGCATTCTTCAAATGTGAAAAAGTAAATATGATAATTGAGTAACAGGGTAAAAGTATGTGAAAATTTAATACGAAGATTCCATTATATTCATTCGTACATAATATATGTAGCTTCACACATACAGTTATCATAGTTACTTGGAATTATATTAATTATATAATAATAGATAAGTATATAATAATAAATAAAATAAAATATATACGTCTGTATTACATAAATATTAAAGGAGATGCAATTATCATTCATATGTAAATAGTTACATGAAATTATTACATAAATTTACATAAATTCATTATTATTATTTATTTTAAATTATCGATCACAAACACGTTTACAGTTCCCGAAATCAAGAAACACAAAAAAAACTTTAAGGATTTTGTATGGTACCTATCACATAAAAATCGTACAATTCAAGTTAACAGCTTGTAGTAAATATCTAAAAGCCAGATTATTCTTTTTTCTTAATTTAACTGCCCTAATGAATAAAACCTTTACTTGACTGTGAAAAAAGAAAGATCCTGAGAGTTTTCGGTCAGAAAATTACCCATTAAGAGGCTTTTCCTGGGGCTTTTGGCTCCACGTGCCTCGACTACCGTCCCGGACAGACCGAAAAATACAAGGATTACTCGCTATCCTGAAAATTGCGTTTATTTGCGTTCAATTCTCGATTATTAACAATTATAATATGACTAGCGACCCGCCCTCGCTTCGCTTCGGAAACATTAAAACACAAATGAAACCAAAAAAAAAAATAAAAAAAAAAATAAAAAGCAGCCTATGTTCATCAGGGACAATGTCAGCTTCTAATGGAAAAAGAATTTTTCAAATCGGTCCAGTAGTTTCGGAGCCTATTCGAAACAAACAAACAAACAAAATTTCCTCTTTATAATATTAGTATAGATATAGATATAGACTAGCGGACCCGACACCGTTTAGTTGTAGTGTAGATAAATAATCTAAATACCGATGTTTAGGAGTTCAGTGACAAACAAACGCACAGAAAAAAATATATTTGAAGATAATGCTCGTCACAAAACAGTCTTACATTTTAGTGTTGAGATTTAAGCTTTGTGTGTTCAAGTCATGGCCTTTTTTAGTTAGAATGTGATTTTTTCCGTGGAATTTAGATTTTGATATCTAAAGTTTGTCTTCATACGCCAATAACAAAACGAAATATAGCAAACTTGACCTGACCACTTAATCTGTGATTAAATCTAATTAGATTTCTAGTTTAAATTAGAAATACTCCGGGTTAACTCGTTTTCGATAAAACTTATTGACTCACCCCGCCCACGTGTCTGTCTGTCTAAATAATGATAAAAGGAGTAAATCGATTTTTTTTTCATCGCACGGTTTTTCACTCAACTTTTAAGGGTACGCGAAATTGGGACGTTAAATCTGATTCCGGATTATTATAGCCGTCGGCTTATAGTAGGGTTGTCGAGGTCAACTTTTTAATATTTTTTTTTAATTGTCCGAGAATGTAGAAACTGTTCATTTATCGTAAACGAAATCATGCAGAGAAACAGAATTACATCACACTTAATTTCTCAATAGACATAATAAATAGAACTTAAGGTTATTAAATTATTTAGACGCATCAGACAACTTAAGCTCAAATGAAGGTAACATAAAAATGATATTATTTTATGTTGACAGCTAACCTGCATTCACATTCCACTTAACACCAGGTGGGCTGTGAGCTCGTCCACACATCTAAGCAATAAAAAAAAATAAAAAAAAACAAGTGGTATTACAGTTTCATGAGCCTCTCTAGAGGTCTACCTATGAGGATTAGAACCAGACCTAACATTTTGATTATAAATTTCGATTACCATTCAATATATATTATCACTGCGATAACACTAATTATTCCAAATGGACCTTACACTCGACTGCCCAATGATAGCAAAAAAAAGTTCCTCGAATTATTTAATCAAGAAAATTGGACAACCCTACCGTTCAAGGATAACTGGAACGGTCCATGTCAGAGATTTAATAACATTGTCAGGTGTGTTTCTCCCGGACGAACGCGTTCATTGTTCCGCTTTCAGAAATTGCTACATTCACTGCAGAAGATCAAAGTTCAACGAACTTTAATCCCGATGTAGGCTTGATAGAAATGTCGTCATCCGGAAGTAAATTAATTTTGCGACTACAGAAATTTATTGAATGTTCAGTTGAAATTTGCTTTTTAATCATTCGTAGCAGCACTCATTATACGTTGATTTCTCCATTTAAATAATAATCGTATGTGAGCTCCTCTCCACGGTGTTTCCCGAGCGCTATGACATGTCCTTCTTCAAACGAGGCTTGTGAAGAGTATTAAGCGGTAGGCAGCGGCTTGGCTCTGCACCTGGCATTGCTAAAGTCCATGGGCGATGGTGACCACTCACCATCAGGGGAGTCGTATGAGCGTCTGCCTACAAGGGCTATAAAAAAATAAAAAAAATGTAAAATAAAAACTAAAAAAATATACTTTAACAACAAACCCGACTACATAAAATAATACTTTACAGTTTTATTTTGATTATCCTGGTCAGAACATTGGGAGGTATTAAAATAAAAAATACGTCATCGATCATCAGTCAGATAACCACTGGACACCCGGGTCGTGAGCTGAACGTCTCATCCAGTGCGTCATGCCAGTTTCTGCAGTAAAGCTTCTTCTAGGACTCCTTGAATGGACTGTGTGAAAGAGGATATTGACAGAGGTATTAGGAGATGTTGAGTGGAGAAATGAGATAGTCCTCAATGGAAAAGAAGGAAATGCTGCTCCAACCCCACTTAAAGTAGCATACGGATAAGAAGAAGCTTTTCAGTTTTAAGAGTAAGACAGCGGGTAATGCGATTGAGATTTCAACCCATGCCCGAAGTTAGGTCTCTGCAACTACGATTTTCGTCGGCGCTAATAAAATTCTCAGGTTACAAATCGAGATTTGAACAGAATAATGAAGCTAAAAGCTTATGCAGCCGCATGCTTAAGCCATACTACATACTTAATACAAAAATATTGGAACGAAGTTCCTTATGGGACGATGCGGAGGGGTACCCTAACCGGGAAAAAACGTCCGTAACGTAAGATTTTCATTAGTAATGCACACAGTGTACGACTTAACTTTGTAATAACGTACAAAAATAACATTTTTTTTTATCATTCATTGACCACGATCTCAGAGCGTTCGTTTGCGCAATACACTAGCTCTTATGCAAACAACCGTAAATGAAGTGTACCTCAATAAGTTCGCACGTTACCGAATGACCGTGGGTTGTTTCGAAATCTTCAGTTTTTTTTTTTTATACCTCTAGTAGAACTTAAAATTAATATTTTTATAATAAAGAACTTCGTTCCTATCCGGTGTCCCACGACACCACACATCAGTTTTTTATGGTATTAATTTGATCCTGAATAGCAAGCAAACTCGTTCGTACATCATAGTCAAATTCTCACAATACGTTCACACAAAATTCTCTTCGGAGAAAATATGAGATGTTTCATAAAAGTCGACGAAATTCGTGAGGTTCAACGAACTCGTTCGATACTGTCGTCCTTAAGCCGCTGGGATCTCGGCTAATGAACGCGAAATGTCTCAAAGCCCATGCCTTAAATGAAACATTGTTTTACGATAGGGTTTGCGTTGAACACTACATTGAAATATTTAATTTCGTCTCTTAACGAGGTAAAAATCTATAGTATATAATATTATAAAGAGGAAAGACTTGTTTGTTTATTAGTATTGAATAGGAATATTATTTAAATCGCGTGCTCTGCGAAAACTATTGATGATAGAATAAAACAATGTACAACGACTTTGTAGAACACATTATTATTTACAAAGAATGTCGCGATAGCATATGTCTAACTATTATAGCTATGCCGCAATAAGTGTTCTTTTATTTAAAAAAATAAAACAATGTCAAATATCGTTGAAATTTTTGTTAAAGAACCGAGCGGAGTCGGAGCGGGCCGCTAGTCAAAAATAAAATTACTTTTAATTTACATTTTTGGATCACATTATCTGTTAAGCGGTGATCTTCGAGCCATTGTTAAGCTGTGTAAAATAATATTGAAAGTGAAAAACAATGATTTGCTAAAATGTCCATTTTTTTTTCTGTTTTCTTTATTATCTATAGTCATTTTAGGATGAGCCCAGTTGTTGTAAATGAAAGTCGTTACTAACTCCCAGCTTATATGTTTACGGAAAATACAATAGGCACATACAGTTTTATTATAGCTATCTAAGTGGAACTGTGTTCGCGGTATGACCGTTACAACTGAACTGTCGTCCCAATATTTATTTATTTATTTATTACTTCTTATACTAAAAAGTATAAAGGCAGACTTAATGCCATAGGCATTCTCTAACAGTCTACCTTAGGGGAGTGCAGAGATGAAGCTTGGTAGGTGTAGTGTGAAGGTGATATTGCTTAAACATATGTGTATATATAACATACATAATATTCATAGATACAAATACTCGTACTTAAATAAATACATAAATATATACATATACATATCATAAATAGATACATATAAAAACATATATAAACAAATATTATCAATTAGATGACTCTGCTAACTCTCTGAGAAACAGTTCTCGAACCTTCGTCTTAAACGCTTCACGTGTAGTGGCCGACCATATTTAGAGTGGGAGCGCATTCTATAGAAGAATAGACTGAATAGTGAATGAAGAATGTAAAAAGTCATAAATAAAACAAGCGTGGAATGGTGAAGATGACACCTTGCATTACGTAGCCAGGTAACACGCCACGTACGTTATTACGCATGTGTGTTGTGACCCTACAGTCTTTTCTTTTTTTTTTTTTTAACGGATATACTATTTTTTTTTTAAACAAACTTATAAAAATATCCAAAAAATCAAAAAATTGTTCGAAGTGTGTTCGACGATTATGATCGCATTTCGTATATTTCGATCGCAAATACAATATTACTTTTACAGCTCTATAATGAAAAGGGTTCGGCGATTGATCCCAATTCTGACAATCTGTGGAAATTGAATGTCTCAAAGCAGACATAAACGTTTACAATTTAATATCGGCTCTGTTATTTTCGTTTCATTATTTTCAACTAACCGCTAAATCCCAAGAAAACATTAGTTCTGTGCGCAAAGAAAAATGTCAATATATACAAGCTTAATACTGGACATTTCTCTCTGTAATTAAAAGTGCGCTTTATTTGGTAATTAACATCAACGGTTCGATGTTCTTAATTGAAATTCAATTAATTTCAATCCATTGGAATAGTTGAAGTTTTTTTTTTTTTGTTACGATATTTTTTTCAAATTGTAAACTTTAATGGGCTTTTTTTAATGCCCGAGCTGGCAGACGTGTATACGGCCCACCTGATGGTAAGTGGTTACCGTCGCTTATGGACGTCAGCAATGCGAGGGACAATGCCAAGCTGCTACCTACCGTAGACGAGCTCTCCTGTAAAGTTGCAAAAACTTCGCTTGAACCACTTATAGCCTTACATCCCTCGATATTTAAATAGGTGATTAGTACAATATTAGTAGGAAGAAATGGCGTCGATTTTTTTTATTTATTGCTTAGATGGGTGGACGAGCGCACAGCCCGCCTGGTGTTAAGTGGTTTCTGGAGCCCATAGACATCTACAACGTAAATGCGCCACCCACCTTGAGATATAAGTTCTAAGGTCTCCGTATATTTACAACAGCTGCCCCACCTTTCAAACCGAAGCGCATTACTGCTATCGGTCCCTCCCCGCTAATCGATCCCTCCCCGTGACGGTCTTCCCCTTCTGGGGAGCCCGGAGCGGGTGAGCGCCTAACTAGTGCCGCGGCCCCCCCTCTGGTTTGTAGAGGTGGGGCCGCGGCATGGGGCTGGTTCCGTGCCCTCGTAAGGGGGTACGACGACCCCTCTTGCATTACTGCTTCACGGCAGAAATAAGCATTCTACCACCAGTACAGTTTTTTTTTAAAATTCAATTACCCTCGCTACTAATCATTATCTTATAAATCAGTAGTGTTTTTTTTATATAAAATTTACCATACATAATAATATATTTGTGCACATTTCTTTTTTACAAACAATTTCCCTTTTTTAAATCAACAACCGGTTCGTGACAGTTAACAATATCAAGTATTATTTCGTATTTACTATTATATAAAAAGTACAAAGTTGTAATTACCAAAAAGATATTTGAAAATATCGAAAGCGTGATGAATCAAAAAATTCACAAAAATTTCCCATTAAATTAAAATATTCACATCAAAATATCAAAGCATCATATTTTCAAAGGTATTTATTAATCATCATTTTAATTGAAAACTCTAGTGGTGTTGTAGTAATTAAAATGCGCTTATAATAATTAATCCGTTCCCACGAATGGAATAAACGTAACACATAAAACATTAACAAAACTCATCACGTACAAATTTACATTAAACTTTAAGACATATTATACTGACTCGTTGATGGAGTAGTTAGCGGTCGTGCTGCAAGGGTCTTGGGTTCGAATCCCACATCGGGAAAACATTCGTAACATGAACAGTTTTGTAGGATTGGAAAGAACGGAACGTATGACAGAGTGTGGAACGGAGTGTTAAGATGTGAGTGAGAGAAAACTAAAACACGTCATTAAGGATCCTCCCGATCAATTAAAGGTGCTTTTAGTCACCTCAAGCACCGGTCACCGTCCCCGTCGAACCCGTCGCTCGTGACGAAGAGCTCGACGAGAGAATTAATCCATAGACACAGCCCACTGGGTTTCTCGCCGGATCTTCTCAGTGGGTCGCGTTTCCGATGCGGTAGTAGATTCTGCGAAGCACTGCTCTTGCTAGAGTCAGTGTTAGCATCACTCCGATTTGAGCCCCGTAAGTTCACCTACTAGGTAAGGTTACGCTGAAATAGCCTCTCAAGGCTATCAGCTTAGGTAGGAATAAAAAAAAGAGAGAAAACGGAAAAAAGGTAAAAGAGAAAGACAGACAGAAAGACAGAAAAGCAAGATGGCGAATACGGTTAAAAAAATGAGCAAGGCGTAATAAATGTGTTAATTAATTTTTAATTATTATTTAGAATAGAAGATTTTAGAACAGGGGAAGTTTTATTTTATGTGCTGCGATCCCTACTACAGTTTTAGTTTGGTCTTTGTCTGGTTGTTTATTATTTATATATGTATTTATTTAAACGTATATAAGTATGTAATACGCCAGTCACTGATAACACGGGGAATCCTAATTTGAGTCGGAATGACCATACGTGATTTCCTCCCAGCTATTTAGTTATTATTTATTATACTATCGTACCAAATCTAAAACAATTCAATAATTAATTATATGTAACTATTTGATTATTTTCGACTTAACCATTACTAGCTGAGGACCATTATTCTTCTGTACATAAAAATTATGTATCAGACCATCCTACGTTGATGGTATTACACCCAAAAACTATGCACTAATTCAACAAACAATCAACCAACAAACAATAAACAATAAATTTTAATGTTATTGGTTCATAATATCTATATTCATATCGTAACAATTTCCACTGGCAGATCCACAAGAAGTGAATAGCATCGGTGCAATTACTACATGCAGTTAAAAATAATTTATTGACAAACCTTTCAGAACAAACTTTTTACTGGTGGTAGGACCTCTTGTGAGTCCGCACGGGTAGGTACCACCACCCTGCCTTTTTCTGCCGTGAAGCACTAATGCATTTCGGTTTGAAGGGCGGGGCAGCCGTTGTAACTATAATGAGACATTATATATATATAGGCTCCAGTAACCACTTAACACCAGGTGGGCTGTGAGCTCGTTCACTCATCTAAGCATTAAAAAAAAACAAGCACACACTATTATTATCACGTACCTTTACAATCAGGGCCTCAACCTCCTGGTCGTATCTTAAAGCGAAGTGTAGCTTCCCGCAGAATTCCAATTCGGCGCTATCAGTGGACGACTGGCGAACCAACTCGTTCTTATAAAGCTCCGGCTGCATAAACAAAATTGAATTTATTAGATGACGATAAAAATATTCGTGTCTAATGTCTAAAACAAGTTTTTTTTATTGCTTACATGGATGGACGAGCTCACAGCCCACCTGGTGCTAAGTGGTTACTGGAGCCCTTAGACATCTACAACGTAAATGCGCCACCCAGCTTGAGATATAAGTTCTAAGGTCTCAAGTATAGTTACAACTGCTGCCCCACCCTTCAAACCGAAACACATTACTGCTTCACAGCTGAAATAGGCAGGGTGGTGGTACCTCCCGTGCGGACACACAAGAGGTCCTACCACCGGTAAAATGATCTAATGTCTGTACACGAACAAAAGAAACAATGCGAAACTTTAAATACAAAAAAAAGGTACAATAGGCGGTCTTATTACTAAGAACGATCTCTTCCAGACAACCATCAGCAGGTTACATATCAATAACTCTTTTTTTCTACCTATTCTAGTAACCTCGAGAGGTTATTCTAGATTCACCGAACTAGTAGATGAGCTCACGGGGCTCAAACATGACGTCGTTGCTAACACGAACCCTAGCAAGAGCAGTGCTTCGCAGAATCTACCACCGGATCGGAAACGCGACCCACTGAGAAACTCAGTGGAATATCAATAACATTCACAGCTCTATGTTAGCTACCTCTGCCTATAAACACCAAAAAGCGAATAACATCCATGAGACCACCACGAAGTCGATGGAAACTGTGCTGGCTGAAGTTAGCTTATCATGCATGTAGCCTTACTATGCAAAGTATTTTTATTTTTTTATTGCTTAGATGTGTGGACGAGCTCATAGCCCACCTAATGTTAAGTGGTTACTGGAGCCCATAGACATTTACAACGTAGCCGCCACCCACCTTGAGATATGAGTTCTAAGGTCTCAGTGTAGTTACAACGGCTACCCCACCCTTCGAACCGAAACGCATTACTGCTTCACGGCAGAAATAGGCAGGGTGGTGATACCTACCCGTGCGGACTCACAGAGGTCCTACCACCAGTGATTACACAAATTATAATTTTGCGGGTTTGATTTTTATTACACGATCCTTTACCGCCGAAGTCAATCGTGTGCATTTGTCAAGTACGTATTTCATTAGAAAAACCCGCCTGCGAGATTATGATTCGATAGCACGCGATTTAAGTCTTAGTTGAAAAGGCCAAATAATTGCTTTTTGACATAAAGAGGCGAGACAAATAAACGACGGGTAACTTCAAACTTCAGGAATGTACTCGAATATCTCTCGAAATTAAATGTTAAACGAAAATTATGACTGAACAAATGTCATCAGCCCTCTTGATTCGCAATAAAACCTCTAAGAACATCGACCCGTGTACACAACTAAAGTCATCAAAGCGGCACCGCCAAGTACTCATCTAGAATTTAATCTTATACCTTTAAACGAGCAATTCTTGTATATACACACACACACAAACACACTAACACACAAACACACTAACACACACACACTCTCTCTCTCTCACACACACACACACACGTACGTACTATATTCTTACAGATCGCTCTTCCTGGTTAACTTTCTTTACCTGGTGACCTAGCACTGACTTTTGTAACACAGGTTTTCCTAGCATACAAGTCAGGGAATTTTGTTATTGTATACCTCATAAAAAATCCATGTATATTATTATATTAGTGTTAAGAATTCTTGTACGTGTTTGCATTTTAAGAGGCTTGAATAAATATTATTATTATTATTTATATATATTATATACCTATATATATAATCTGAATCTCGGAAACGGCTCCAACGATTTTCATAAAATTTAGTATACAGGGGATTTCGGGGGCGATAAATCGATCTAGCTACGATTTATTTTCAGAAAATGTTGTTTTATTCGTGTTTTCAATAATCAACTCTTCCTGACATCTATTCGCGAATAATAATACTATTTTTCTTAATTGAGGGCAAACAACAAGATGGTGTTATCAAAAAAAAAACCCAGCAAAGCTCGATCATCATCTAGTTGTAATAATGTGCTGTAATGAAAATTTTGTAACTCAAATTTAAGGTTTCGGATACCTATCTCGGTTAGATTTAACGAGTCCACGTAAAAAGCGTTCGGTTGACCGGTTTTACGTTGTCCACATTTTACGACGTTCATTACCGCTGGGTTCGGTGTTTATAACGCAGCTTTATCGAATAAGTTGTTCGTTAAATTGAATTGTGCCGAAGTATATAACTATTTTTTTTTATTGCTTAGATGTGTGGACGAGCTCACAGCCCACCTGGTGTTAAGTGGTTACTGGAGCCAATAGACATCTACAACGTAAATGGGCCACACACCTTGAGATATAGTTTTAAGATCTCAGTATAGTCACAACGGCTGCCCCACCCTTCAAACCGAAACGCATTACTGCTTCACGGCAGAAATAGGCGGGGCGGTGGTACCTACCCGTGCGGACTCACAAGAGGTCCTACCACCAGTAAACTATATATAACTATATTGAGACCTTAGAACTTATATCTCGAGGTGGGTGGCGCATTTACTGTGTAGATGTCTATGGGATCCAGTAACCACTTAACACTAGGTGGGCTGTGAGCTCGTCCACCAATACAAGCAATAAAAAAAAAGATGCCTGAACGACATTTTCAAGTTAAGCTAGCATTAATAGAAGTTCCATTAATAACATCGGACCGTCGGTCTACCAAGCAATTGTACTCACTCCATAGAAGATCTTTCCTTAGTCGTCACACTCAAAACCTCATACTAATCAAAACTTCATACTCAAAACATAGATATACCCATAAACAGTTATGAATGACGTTGCGAATACATTCGTGCGTCGTAGGATCGGTAATTGTAACGAATCTGAACAGTAAATATCTTTCTATCGACGATAACGATGGTAGATATCTAAACGCGAACACCGCCACTGACCTTGAAATATCAGATATCCAACCGTATGAAATAGCGGTTGACTTATCCAACAGAAAAACTACACGCTCTAACGGGCTCACAAATTCTTTTTTTGGCTTTTGACTTTATGACACGATTATCAATTCAACTTTAACGTCAAACTTTATGACACGATTATCAATTCAATGCTCGTGGAAATCGTTCGTGAACACATATTCAAAGCATTGTTACAACTATTTTTATCGCGAAGCCCTTATTTCAAATGAAGAATGAATTGAGATTATGTTCTCATAGTGACTAACTACATCAAACCAAATGGGCAATCATTATTTTTGGAACGAAGTTCCAAATGGGACGATGCGGAGGGGTACCCTAACCGGGAAAAAACGTCCGTAACGTAAGATTTTTATTATTTATGTATAGTCTTAGTATGATGGCTATACAGTGTCTAATGTATAGTCTATGTGATAACGGTTATTATTCATATAAATAGCTGTTTCTTGGATATTATTCCTATTATATATTTTTTATAAATCATTGTGAATAAAATAAAGTTGACAACTTTGTAAAGTAGTTTATTTTTATCAATAAAAAAATCATTATAAAAAATGTATATCCGAATAATTATTTTCTTTATACCTTATTGTGGTTCGATTGTGGAATGCTCTGCCGGATGTAGTGAGAAGTGCTCAAACTTTAAACTGTTTTAAAAGAATGGTGAAGGAACACTACTTATCTTCTTAGTGCTGTTTGTTTGCATCATCATTTATTATTTCCATACTGTTGATGTATTATGTGTATGTAAGTATATTAGTATGTATTGTATGTAAGTATGTATATTGGTATATAAATATAGGTATATATTTCATATTATATGTAAACGGTATATATTTTGTTTATTGTATGTATATATTTTCTATAATGTATTATCTATAGTACACCGCAACATACCTGCTATATTTTTTTATATTATCCAGAATTTCTATAAATTAAACGGTTGTCTGGAAGAGATCGCTTTTAGCGATAAGACCGCCTATTGTACAAATGTATCTGTTTTTTTGATTGTTTTTTTGAATGTAAATTGTGTTTTGGTGTGCAATAAAGTGTATTCTCTCTCTCTCTCTCTCTCTCTCTTATAAAACTTAAAATTAATATTTTTATAATGAGGAACTTCGTTCCTATACGGTGTCCCACGACACCAAACATCTTCTTTTTTTATGTATATTTTTATAGATAGACACAGAAAGCAGTTTCCATCGCCCATCCCCCTCAGCAATGCCAGGGGCAAAGTCGGGACGGTGCGTATCTATTTTATCTTCCTATTTTTCTAGTACTAGAATCTCTACAAACCCTAATTGACTAGCCTGGACATTTAAAAACAAAACATATATATATTAGGTATACAAATACGCCGACAAAGTTATCAGTACAAATTCAAAATGAGAAACGACTTTAAAGAATGCCTCTTTATATTAAAAAATAAGTAACTCAGCAAATTAACCTAGACGGAATTTATTTCGGAAGCTTAAAAGCTTACGCGGATAAATTGTTATAATGAAAATTGTCTCATTATGAGAAATCTCTTAAATAAGTTGACTGCGAAAATTTTTGTAATAAAGCGAGCTTTGCTGCGAGGAAAAGCTTCTGTCGTTTTAAACTATTCCACGAAAGCTTAGATAATATTTTAACAGCTTTAAATTAGGAGCGAGCTAAAAAAGCTTTCTTACAAAAGTTTCTAATGAAATCTCAATTGCAAGGGCCTTTGTGAAATGAAATTGAGTATCCTGAAGCATTAAAATACCCATTGCCGCTTAACATTATACAGGCTGGGCTCTAGTTCACCCATATAGTGCATAATAATTCTCCTGCCCTTCTCCCAGTCACCTGGGGTCGGCGAAAAATGTTTTCTCCTTCCATACTCCTCTATCATATACCATTTTTCTCACTCCCCTCTTACACATATCGTTTTTCACCTCTTCGTCTAGAGGTAGAGAAAGATTTAGTGCGTTAATAATAATAAATAGTAATCAAGGTATCGATTTTGTTGTTTCCATTTCCTACGATTATGCCTCCTGCGCATATAATGCAGAATATAGTATTGTTCGTAGCCAGAGACCGCTGCCTACAAGTGAGATACAGTAAAAACTTATTATTCGCGGGGTATGTTCCGTAAATATGCCGCGCATTTAGAAACCGTTTAAATTTTTTTTTTTTATTGTTTAGATGCGTGGACGAGCTCACAGCCCACCTGATGTTAAGTGGTTACTGGAGCCCATAGACATCCACAATGTAAATGCGCCACCCACCTTGAGATATAAGTTCTAAGGTCTCAGTATAGTTACAACGGCTATCCCACTCTTACACGATGTTATTCCTTCACCGTGGAAGTCAATCGTGAACATTTGTTAAGTACGTATTTCATTAGAAAAATTGGTACCCGCCTGCGGGATTCGAACACCGGTGCATCGCTACATACGAATGCACCGGACGTCTTATCCTTTAGGCCACGACGACTTCATGTGAATGAAGCGTGAATATAGAAAAGCGTGTTAACAAAGCATATTCGGTTGGATACCTTTTTTTATTGCCCGAGTAGGTAGACGAGCATACGGCCCACCTGGTGGTTAGTGGTAACCGTCGCTCATGGACGTCAGCAATGCCAGGAGCAGAGCTAAGCCGCTGTTTACCGTTGAACAAACCTACATATTGGAATCCTTTCTATGTGTATGTACCGATGTACAGATTAGATCCGCGATCCCACAGTCACAGCCCACAGAGTTTCTCGCCGGATCTTCTCAATGGGTCGCGTTTCCGACCCGGTGGTAGATTTTGCGAAGCAGTGCTCTTGCTAGGCTTCGTGTTAGCAACTACGTCATGTTTGAGCCCCGTGAGCTCACCTACATGTTAGGGTGAAGCTGAAATAGCCTCTCAAGGCTATCAGCATAGGTAGGGAAAAAAAAATCCGCGAATACAGAAACCTTTAGACGCGATTATAGGAATTGGGTCGCATTTTTTTAATCCACGTCTAGTGAAAACGCGAATGAACGAATCACGAGAACTGAGTAGCGGTAGGCAGCGGCTTGGCTCTGCTCCTGGCATTACCGAAGTCCATGGGCTACGGTAACCACTTACCATCAGGTGGGCCGTACGCTCGTCTACCTACAAAGGCAATAAAAAAAAATAAAAAAATACTGTATTTATTACGAAAATATTCCAAAGCTATTATTACATTTTTTCTGAACATGTAACCTCCCGATATCTCGACCATTAAACACTCCGTTACGTAAATAGTCGTTTCAAAGTCAATAGCGCTGAACACGGCTCATAACGGAAATAGAATGGAAATGACACAAACGTCCGCATCACGCCTTCAGTTCTGATCGCGCCACAATACGTATTGTTTACTTTTCGCTTAACATTTATCAGGAAATGAGGGAAGACACGTCGATCCAGTACTTTTGTCCGCGTGTTCTTCTTTACAGCGATTCTAACTTTTAATACGAGTATTAAGATGAGGTTGGTTGCACTAGAATTAAATTGTTAGATGAAGAACGTAGCGGTTCGCCAGAAGATTATTCGAAGGTTAAGTGGTCTAAACTAGAGATGAAACGGATATCCGGTAACTACCCGGTATCCGCCCTATTCGGCCATGTTTTCACTATCCGGCCGGATACCGGGTAGTAAATCGGTATCCGGCCGGATTTTGTATAGTAAAATTTAAGAAAACGTCATGGTTATACAAAAGGCAAATAGGCTATGGACAACTTTTATTTTTATAATCGTACGTCAAAAGTGATTGTTTTATCAATTAGTTTGTTTAATACTCAAAATTAACCAGTGGCAAATTATGGTGGATGAATACCAAATCGTCGTCCTACCGAGTCGTCGCGATCTCCGCTTACGTGCGACAACACCCGAACGCGCACGAATATTTCCGAAAGTTGATTTGAAAATTTGATTTGATTTGAAAAAAAAGGGCCGAATATTCGGTATCCGGTATACAGCCAAACCACTATCCGTTTCATCTCTAGTGTGAACCCCCTTTTTATGACTGCTGTAAATCGATGAGCATTCAAGACATTTGAAGGTAAATAAGTAGTCACGGTCTCTCGCGGACATCAATAATGCTCAGGGCACAATCAAGCCAGTGTCACAGAAAACTTTTTTTTTATTGCTTAGATGAGTGAAGGAGCTCACAGCCCACCTGGTGTTAAGTGGTTACTGGAGCCCATAGACATCTACGACGTAAATGCGCCACCCACCTTGAGATATAAGTTCTAAGGTCTCAAGTATAGTTACGACGGCTGCCCCACCCTTCAAACGGAAACGCGTTACTGCTTCACGGCAGAAATAGGCGGGGTGTTGGTACCTATCCGTGCGGACTCACAAGAGGTCCTACCACCAATAAAGTCTAGTAAAGTGTATTTTAAGTTGATATAGAACTTAGCGAGAAAAAGCGGCTTGAATATGCCACTGATATTGCTGAATTTCATTACGAAATATCGTATCGATCACTGGATCACTCATAATTACGTAGATCGTATACTCATCTACTTACGAACAACAAAACAAAAAAATCACACACATCTCTCACGTGCATGGTTTTTATTGTCTTCGAATACAAACGAACACGCTTCATGAGATTCTTGAAGTGTGAGAATAATATCGTCACTAAAATTGAGAACGATGCGAACTTGACTATAAATTCTATCCGGACCTTGCATAAAATATATCAAAGGAAACTTTCTCAAAGGAATTCCGAAAGAAGTGAAAATGAACTCTAGAAAATAGTTTATAGTACAGGATCCCTGGTACACTTGAACATTAAGTAATAGTACTACAACTTTTGAGCGTAGGACCGAGATGACATACCACGCAATTTGTAGGACAATGTGGGTGGTAAGCTACGCAAATGTTAGCTAACCAATAAAAAAAAATCAGCTGGTTAGTAATTATTTTTCATGACCTTGTTTATGATGATACATATTGGAGAGGGAGGACTCCCTTTTTTTTTTTTCGGGTAGAGGGCCGAACCTCCTACGAGGTCCCCGC
Organism: Bombyx mandarina; assembly: GCF_030267445.1. Lineage (NCBI taxonomy): Eukaryota > Metazoa > Arthropoda > Insecta > Lepidoptera > Bombycidae > Bombyx > Bombyx mandarina. The sequence continues at coordinate 19,210,785 of NC_143234.1, forward strand.
GCAAAAGGGGCGCGCGGGGTATGTGAGACTCTACGATCTGCATGGTGTTGTGAGCAGACCGCGGGCCCAAGGATTTTAGGGCCGACCCACTAAACGACTCCCCTGCACTCTTACACCCGACGTCCGATCCCCTCCGAGGTCAGAACCCGGATGAGGTAGGGGGGCTACCGCGGTCAACACTACAACCAAACGGCGCGGCTCACCCCAAGGACGCCCAGCCGACGGAGCCTTCGAGGCGAATCGAAGGCTCTGAAACGTCAGCCGTCTCGGTACGGTGCCGCTGGTGTCCCGGAATACCCTGCTGGACCAGAACCAGCCTGCCGGGTCGGGACGCGATACACCGTCGACCGGTCGCTCTATTCACTCCACGGCAGCGCGCTAGAGTGCTGGTAGCGCGCCGCGCGGCCTCACCCCCTCAGGTCGCCCCTTGACCTTCACCGGGGGGAGGCCGCTACCTACAGGGGCCGGGACGTACGGGCGTATTCCCGCCTCCGGCCCCCGGCTCGACGGCGACGGATCGGTTCGGAAAGGGAAGAGCTCTCCCTCTCTCGCTCCGCCGCCTCCTTCTGCGAGATGGTGGACTCGCAGAAGTCGAGCATCGCCTTCCAGGACGCGTCGCTGCCGAGCATCGTAGCCACGACGCGCGGCAGCGAGAGGTCCTCTCCTATGACCGCAACGAGGGCGGCGCGTTGCTCGTCGAATCCAGAGCAACGCGCCAGTGTGTGTTCCGCTGTGTCTTCCTCGTCGCGGTCCGCGCAGTGGTGGCACTGCGCCGTCGGTTCCCTTCCGGCTATCTTGTGCAAGTACCGGCCAATACACCCATGGCCGGTCAACATCTGCGTCAGCCGGAAGGTGAGACATCCGCGGTCGCGGCCCACCCAATCCGCGAGAACCGGGCGGACCGCCTCGAGGCTACGGAGGCCGGCCGACGGGTCCACCAAGCGGCGAGACCACGCCTGCAGCACGGACCGCCGAGAGTGGAGCCTCCGCGCTCGAACTACACCTTCGCCGGGGCCCAACTTCTCAAAGTGAGCGCGGAAGTTCCACTGACCATCCAGTTCGAGGCCGAGGTACCGAAGACCGGTCACCCCGTCCCCGACGCGAACGCCTCCGATCACGAGGTGGGCACCCAGAGGCGGCGCTCGTCCGGGCCCGTGAAACAACAGGGCCTGGGTTTTGTCGAGCGCCACCTCGAGCCCCAACCGTCGGATCCTAGTGACGACGTGTGCCACGCCTGCGCACGCCAGACGGGCAGACTCCCGGTAGTCCCTCCCCGGAGCCACGACCAAAGTGTCGTCTGCGTAACAAATTACGCACAGCCCGGGGAGGAGACCCCGTATGACGCCCCGCAGGACCCAGTCGTAGCCGATGTTCCACAGCAGGGGGCCCAGGACAGACCCCTGCGGAACACCGCGCTCGACGGGGAAGCGGTACATCGCCCTACCGTGTCCGATGCACTGGATCGACCTGCCCTCGAGGTAGGAGCCGATCAGTCGGTGGAGGTATGCGGGGACGCCGTGATACTCCAGCGCCCCCGCGATAACCGACCAGGGCAGGGTGTTGAAGGCGTTCCTTACATCTAAGGATAACGCCATCGCCACCCCGCCCCGGGATACGGCTTCGTCGGAGAGGGCACGCACGCGCAGAATTGCGTCTATCGTCGAGCGGCCCTCTCTGAAGCCGTATTGTTCCGCCGAAAGATCGGGACCCGTCTCGGTCAGATGCCGGACGATGCGGGCCGCGACGATCCTCTCGAGCATCTTGCCCGCTTCGTCCAGCAACACGATGGGGCGATAGCCCGCGGGTGAGTCCGCGGGGCGCCCGTCCTTCCGCAGAAGGACCAGTCTGCCCGTCTTCCATTTCGACGGGAACCGTCCCGACTCGAGGCACGCTTCGAAAAGCCCCCCGAGCCGGTCCCCTAGGGCCTCGAAGGCCAAGCTCCAGACCCGGCCGTGAACGCCGTCAGGGCCGGGAGCCGCGTCCTTCGCTCTCATTTTGGACACGGCCGCATGGATCTCCGCCCCCGTGATAGGGAGAGGGGGCACCTCGGCAGCGGGAACGCTGGGGCGACGCGGAGGCGTGCCCCACGTGGCGTCCATCTGGGGGGTTCAAAGTCCCCCCCCCCCTCTGCCGGCGGGAAGAGTGCCGCAACAATTTCCCGCAGCTGCCGAGGCTGGAGCCGCTCGGTCACCGGGAGCGCCCACGGCTGCAGTTTCCTGCGAACCATCTTGTATGGGCGCCCCCAGGGATCTTCGTCGAGCGACTCCAGGAGAGTCTTCATGCTCTGCTTCTTGGCCTCGCCGATGGCCAGCTGCAACGTCGTCTGCTTTTGACGAGGGAGGACTCCCTAACAAAACCTTTTATTTTGTAGGACAAATATTTTTTCACGCTATGTAGACAATTATCTCGATAATTAACAAAGAAAAATTCGGTTAGTAATAAATTTTTAAAATTCGTGAAATCAACATTCTTTATCCTTGCTACCCCTAGTAAGCTATCATTTACCAACGTTACTGTATGGAGAAAGTTGGGCGTCTAGTCAAAAGGAAGCTACTCACGAAAAATCAGCTTGTTAGTAATGAATGATGAAAAGTGTACCAGGAATCCTGTACTATTAGACGTAATTACATTTCGCAAAATCCTTTGACGTTTTGTTAATTAGAACTCTATCTGCCTCGGATCGAATGGGAGATCCATTTGCTTTACGAGTAGTTTAAACATTAATTGTTTTAGTAGAGTTGCGTATAGAGTAAATAAATGTTCAACATATTACGTAACATATTACGTAAACCTATTTTGCGGTATATCAAATTTTGGTATATAATACATGATATTATAAATAAAGTTATATTTCCTTCTGGGAACTCTGCCAACCGGCGGTGAGCTAACGCAGATTTTCTATTTATAAGTACCTGTACCTAAATAATTATTAATTTTATTCAATTATTCATAATTATTATAGAAATTAGAATAGGTCTTTCCTCTGCGTCTTTGTTTATTAGTTTTAGAAGTATTTAGATTTATTCATGAAGTTATATTAGTTAGCATATTTCATGTGCCTTGTGTTCACTATTAGAAATACCGATTACGTTGCGGTAAATGTACAAACAGCGTAATCTATAATTTATATTTATTATTAAATTATAATTAGTTTTTTAAATATTATTATTGCTTGGATGGGTGGACGAGCTCACAGCCCACCTGGTGTTAAGTCGTTACTGGAGTCATACACATCTACAACGTAAATGCGCCACCCACCTTGAGATATAAGTTCTAAGGTCTCAGTATAGTTACAACGGCTGCCCCGCCCTTCAAACCGAAACGCATTACTGCTATATTTGTAACCAAATACAATAAAAATGGCGTTCTGTGCCTTGATTTTTATCGTGTTGTTTTAAAAACTAATGCTTATTTTCTTTCTCGTTTACTTTATTTCATCTACATTCTGTATTTATTAAATGTCATATCGTTCCGATCTTAACTCGTACGTGAAAGATTCAAGGACCAAAATTGATCTCCCGAGTACACTAAATCATAATACATAATAATTATACAGTAATGATACTTTAAGATACTTCCGAAGTCGTCGTGGCCTAAAGGATAAGACGTCCGATGCATTCGTGTTGAGCGATGCACCGGTGTTCGAATCTCAGGCGGGTACCAATTTTTCTAATGAAATACGTACACGACAAATGTTCACGATTGACTTCCACGGTGAAGGAATAACATCTGAAGTTGGTTTGAAGGATAGCACAGCCGTTGTAACTATACTTGAGACCTTAGAACTTATATCTCAAGGTGGGTGGCGCATTTACGTTGTGGATGTCTATGGGCTCCAGTAACCACTCAACACCAAGTGGGTTGTGAGCTCGTCCACCCATCTAAAAAAAAACAGGAATATAACTATTTATCTGTCAGTTGTTTTTCAGATCTATTTCTAATTTGTAAAGTATAATTTTAGATCGGTTCTACTTAGGCTCAAACGTGTTGATGCTACTAGATACATATATATCGATTAGTATCCTATTTTCAATAGATAATATTTTCCTCCTATTACCATCCACAAACAAGTGAGTTCTCAAAAAGAACATTCGTATCGTTGCCTCGCTCGATCACAGATCTCCCCTGTGTAGTCATAATATAGTCAAATCATTTTCCCGTAATAATACCTAATAATAATTTACGCCTAGCAACATATTATTAGCTTTTAAGAAAATTTCAATATGTTGATTTTCCTGGAAAGCTTCGTTATATGTATTTTTCCGTAAGCGAAGCTGCACGTAGTTAAAGAACTACGTTATATTTCATTATTATAGACCCGCACATAAGATTTTTTTTTTAAATGACAAAATATCTGCTTTTTTTATCGTCATTCGAATTTGTATTGCTGTACGGGAGCGAAACTTGGTTTTTTCGCAAGGACTTGATAAAAAAAACTTCAAGTGTTTGTGAATAGGTGCCTGCGTCAGACTTAGAAAATCTTTTGGCCTAAGAAGATCACTTACAAAGAGCTGTGGAGGATCACCAAGTAGACACCAATGGAGAAGGAGATCCTTACGCGGAAGTGGCATTGGATTGGTCACATACTAAGAAAGCCCGCGATACACACCTATCAAAGAGAGCACTGACCTGGAAAGTGTTTGGAAAAAGGAAAAGAGGCCGCCCCAGAACAACTTGGCGTCGCTCGGTGGAGCAGGAGCTAGGGGTCTTGGGTATGAAGTAGGAGGAGCTAGAACAGACTGCCCAAGACCGATATAAATGGAAAATTTTGATTCGAGCCCTACACCCCAGCAGAGGGTAATAGGAAACAATGATGATGATGATGATTCGATTTTTTTTGCTATTTGCTTGTGAACCCTGATTATAGACAATAAGCCTTAAACACTACTACCAATAAGAAAACTATTTTGATATTTTAAAAGAGAAATTATTATTCGTTATCTGATAGAATGAGATGACTATATTTGGATCTCGATTTCATCTGAACAAGGGTCCCGAATATTTATTAAGAGTCAGCGTTGAACCACCATTAATAATACAGAAATACTAGCTGGGCCGGCAAACGTTGTTTTGCCATATAAATTATTTCTAGGGAAGATAAATAACCTAGATACCAACTGCAGCGCTATATGCAAGGCTGGTTTATAAATCTAAACCATTCTCGAATCCACCTGAAGGTACACAGAAAATTTCATTAAAATCAGTCTAGCCGTTTAGGAGGAGTTCAGTGACAAACACACGCACACGAAGAAATACATATATTAAGATTTCCTACCTATATCTATACTAATATATAACTCTACAGTGGTTTTTATGGATGTTCCATTACAACTACTGAACCATGCATCCGATTGACTTGAAACTTGGTATCCATGTAGAAAATACATGTACTTAATGGCAGTTAATGGATAGGCTAATATTTACATGAGTGTTCGACTCCCTAATAATAATGACAATAAATATGTTTATTTTAAATGCGTAGCGAAGCGGGCGAGTACGGCTAGTTAAATTATAATCCTAATATTTATTCTCACCTTGATAAGCCCAATAGACGAGTCAGCACGTTCCAGGCTGCAGATGCTAAACTGAATCGAGGGTAGTTCCAGACGGTGTGATAGCTGACGTTGAAAGGTCTGATGACGAGTTGGAACTATCGGCAGGGTTGTCTGACGGAGGACCTGTTGAAGAAACATTAATTACATTATATTAATAAACAGCGACACGGACTGTCCGAAGATGCTTTAGTAAGTTTAGAGATAAGAAATTTAGAAGTCATCGTGGCCTAAAGGATAAGACGTGTGGTGCATTCGTATGTAGCGATGCAACGGTGTTCGAATCCCGCAAGCGGGTACCAATTTATCTAATGAAATGCGTACTTAACAAATGTTCACGATCGACTTCCACGGTGAAGGAATACGTGTAATAAAAATCAAACCCGCAAAATTATATTTTGCGCCCTGCCTATTTCTGCCGTGAAGCAGTAATGCGTTTCGGTTTGAAGGGCGGGGCAGCCGTTGTAACTATACTGAGACCTTAGAACTTATATCTCAAGGTGGGTGGCGCATTAACGTTGTAGATGTCTATGGGCTCCGGTAACCACTTAGCACCAGGTGGGCTGTGAGCTCGTCCAACCATCTAAGCAATAAAAATAAATAAAAAGACAAAAGAGCGAATATAACATTTTTATCTCACACCTGTTTAATTCATTTTATAAGCTCTTCTGTTCGTCTCAGCGACTAGTGAAACCTTGAGAACAATTTGCATTAAAGTTCAAGGTTTTATTTATAAAGCTTTTCAGTTAGAGCCTTTCTATTATAAATACCAGAAAGATAAGTTCACTTAGATTCAGAATACCATAATCCTCGTAATTTACGAAGGCAGTTACCACGAACAGCAATTGTGCCCGGACCTCGTAGTCGGACTTCGAACCTCAGTCCTGGACTCCGTAGTGTATGGGAAGCTGGACCCCATTTCCAAACGTCTTTAAAAAATTTCGTTGGAAATATTTGATTTTCATCACACAGAACGGCGTTGCGATAGAAAATAACTAACTCGATGGAACCAAATAAAATCATTACATGCGTGCAAGTAAAAATTTGCCCGCTGGTATTAAGTTTTTTATTGCCTTTGTAGACAGACATGCAGACGGCCCATTTATTATTGAGTGGTTACCGTCGCCCATGGACGTCAGCAATGCCAGTAGTACAGCCAAGCCGCTGCCTACTGGTTAATTGAAGCTGGAGACATTACAATCTGAATACTGTCATTCACCTTGTATTGCACAATGTCTGACCACCTTTCAAACACATTACTTCTTAGCAAAAGAAATAGTTATGACGATGTTACTTATCCGTGTAAGCTTACAGTATAGTATATTACCAGTAATTATAATAAAAATAATTGCGGGTATTATTTTCTACAAATATTCATCCTTCATCGTGAATCGTTCAGTCGTTAGTCAAGGAGAGTCGGTAATATTTCCTCTGGAAAAATGATAAATATTTGCATGCGGGTTTTTAATATATGCTCCCTCTACACGGACACACTATACGTCACATCTTTTAGAGCACATATTCAAAATTCTGATTTAAAATTCTTGCTCATACGAATGAAATTCGAATTACGCTTTGATTTTATGTTTAGTTTTGCGACCGAGCAATATAACTGTGTTTTTTCTTGTCTAGATTCATGTTCGCGTGTTTAAGCAACTCTGTAATTGTTATCATTAACGTGTCATGCAATACAGTGCTTAGGTCACTTTGTATGATACAAGCATGATTTTAGTAATTTCCATTAGTGTTTTAGCGTTTTTTTTATACACACGCACACACACAACACTCACACAAAGAGTACAAATACTTATGCATTTCGGTATTTTAGAGTGAAAAATGATATCTTCATTTCCTATTTCTGCCGTGAAGCAGTAATGCGTTTCAATTTGAAGGGTGGGGCAGCCGTTGTACTATACTGAGACCTTAGAAGTCATATCAAAAATGCGTGCTTGCTCTTGGAATAAAGAGATACACCTTAAGAAATCGCAGATTAAGATATAAAAATGGCGACGAGAATCAGGTCCGAAACCAGGTCTGTAGCGTCTGATATGCCATGTTTTGCTACATATTTTTCACAACCCTGCTAAAGTTAAGTAGTTACTGAAGCTGATAGCTAACAAAAACATGAATGCCCTTTAAAAATGAGGTTCATATGTACATTGTAAAGTGTAACAAGCTGTTCCGATCTTCGAACTGGGGGTAATGTTTTTCGCGAAGTTCGGTCAGTGTTACCAACACTCCGGTTTGAGCCCCGTGAGCTCACCCACATGTTAGGGCGAAGCTGAAATAGCTTCGTCCTAGTCGAAAGTCGTCGTGGCCTAAAGGATAAGACGTCCGGTGCATTCGTATCTAGCGTTGCACCGATGTTCGAATCCCGCAGGCGGGTACCAATTTTTCTAATGAAATACGTACTTAACAATTGTTCACGATTGACTTCCACGGTGAAGGAATAACATCGTGTAATAAAAATGAAACCCGCAAAATTATAATTTACGTAATTACTGGTGGTAGGACCTCTTGTGAGTCCGCGCGGGTGGGTACCACCGCCCTGCCTATTTCTGCCGTGAAGCAGTAATGCGTTTCGGTTTGAAGGGTGGGGCAGCCGTTGTAACTTACTTGAGACCTTAGAACTTATATCTCAAGGTGGGTGGCGCATTTACGTTGTGCATGTCTATGGGCTCCAGTAACCACTTAGCATCAGGTGGGCTGTGAGCTCGTCCACCCAGCTAAGCAATAAAAAAAAAAAAAAGCTTCTAAAGGCTATCAGCATAGGTAGGAAAAAAAAAGTGATGTAATAATGGATAACTTCTTCTTCTTGCCCTTATCCCACATTGTATAGAATCGGCGCAGGATACCCTCTTATCAAGCTGCATAGGAATTTGGCATGACTTTTGCGACCAGCCGCTGGCCTGCAATGTAACATCATTGGGAGGTACTTTTTCTCTTTCTTGTTTTGGTGTTTCTAACATAGCCTTTTTTTGGTTAATTTTTTTACATTTTATTAATGTAGATATTTTTTTATATTCTTTATTAGAGCCTATTAGGTTAAGTCGGCTAATATAGATATTCACAATAAAATTTAGATTTTCAATTAATTACAATGTTAACTCATCAAATAGAACTCGCGTGTGAACCGCGCTTGATCCCGAGATCTCCGATAGCGATGCCGGAAACATTTACGAAACAAGATTACGTACAATTCGAATATCAAATATCGTTTATAAATAAACTAGCGACCCGCCCTCGCTTCGCTTCGGAAACATTAAAACACACATGAAACCAAAAAATTAAAATTAATAAAAAATTAAGAAAAGTAGCCTATGTTCATCAGGGACAATGTCGGCTTCTAATGGAAAAAGAATTTTTCAAATCGGTCCAGTAGTTTCGGAGCCTATTCGAAACAAACAAACAAACAAATCTTTCCTCTTTATAATATTAGTATAGACAAGCTCGGATCAGATATCGTAACTAGGTCACACTGTGCTATTTATCACTTGAGACCACTACACTAGATGAATGAGAAAATGTTAAGTTTAAAAAAAAATTGTTTAGAAAAAAACTAACAAAATCCGCTTTTATAGAAAATCCAACTAAAAAATTCAAATAAATTTTAATAAATTTAAATTAAAATTAGTGTAAGAAAAAATGATTTTATTGTAAAAAAAGCGTGGGGTGCTTTTCAGGATATTATCAAAATAACCCTTCTACTCATACCTGTTCATAAATTATTTATAACTACTGATACTATGCATTAACCTAGTAGAACCTAGTACAGACTTCAGCTGTTTCAAAGTTTTACAAAATAAATTATAAGATTAATTTCCATTTTTATTTGTACCTTTAAGAGCGAAATAAATAAATTATCGTAAAAAAAAATTCTTATTAAAAGCGTATTTTGTTAATTTTTATAAACTATTATTTATATATATTTTTTAGTTGAATTTCAATTTTTCAATTTTTTATTATTATTGAATTGTCATCGGTCCTTACTAAGTATACCAAATTTCGAGTCAATCCGACGTTTTGAAGGGGTGAAAATCATGTTCAAAGATTCCGTTACATATTATTAGGTTATAACATACCACAAGCATATTAATATGATAATCCAATCTTTCTAGTAAAATATATTTAGAGCACCTTTTGATTATCTGCTCTGAACTGATTCCCGCTTATTAAAAAAAGAAAACATATGCACAGTTCTGTTCCGAAGAGTAACTTCGAAGATGAACTCTCATAAGAAGACAAGTTATTTAGATGGAGACAGTTTATCGCCACGAATCGTGGGACCGCTACATCGTACGCTACTGAGAAGTTTGCATAGAGAACTTAATTTTTTTTATTGCGTTGATGGGTGGAGGAGCTCACAGACCACCTGGTTTTAAGTGATTACCAGAGCCCATAGATATCTACAAGGTAAATGCCACCATTCACCTTGAGATATGAGTTCTAAGGTCTCCGTATAGTTACACTTCAAACTGAAACGCATTACTGCTTCACGGCAAGGTAATGGTTCCTACCCGTGTGGACTCACAAAAGATCCTGCCACCAGGAATCTATCGTATAATTCGTAAGCTCGCGCGTTTGATCTTAGATTGTCCTACAACCAAAGAAAACTTATAAAATAAATGTATAATTAATTTACATATTTCTCAAATATAAAACTAACTTCCACACTTCTCAACCCTTTCAAAGTTCCTTTCATTAATTACGCAAATTATAATTTTGCGGGTTTGATTTCATATGAGATCGTGTAATACGATATTCGGGAGTAAGTTATCGGTGACTGCGACTGTATACACAGCGAAATATATACTATGAAGTTATCGTCTAGTACAAACACGACGTAAGTATCTATACATATGGACGCAAGTCGCAATTATTGGCAATAACTAACATGATTTATAGTTTTTGATTTATTACATGTTATTATTTATTAGTTGTTAGTAACATGAAACTGTTATTCTACCATATTTAATATTCAGTAGACACTGTTATCATGTGAAAATGTTCAAAAGATATTTAATGTTTCTTTCATTGTTTAAAAAAACAAATGACTCAAAATAGTTATATATTTATAAGCATAAATATTAAAAATAAATTACGTTATAATTAACATTAATACTTTGAAAAAGTTTTGTAATTGTTTATGAAAATCATGTTGACGCCATCTATTATCAGTCTGGATAATAATTAATTAGTTTAATTAGTTAAAAGTAATTCATCTGAAATAAATTCATGTCAGATTAATGTAAAATTCACTAAAATATTTATTCTAAATATTAAGCTACATTCCATGAATTGTTTCGTAGTAATTCCATTTGTTTGTATAAAAGAAGTTGTAGTTGCTGGAAGCAACACAAAATGGCTATTTATATACAAACTAGCGACCCGCTCCGGCTTCACTCGGGTCTTTAACAAAAATTTCAACGATATTTGGCGTTGTTTTATTTTTTTAAATAAAGGAACACTTATTGTGGCATAACTATAATAGTGAGACATATGCTGTCGTGACACTTTTTGTAAATAATAATGCGTTCTACAATGTCGTAGTACATTTTTTTATTCTATCATCAATAGTTTTCGCAGGGCACGCGATGTAAAGAATATTTTAGGTAATTTTTTACACCTTGGGTTACATTATTGCAGTTTTACTATGGATCCCTAATTTTTTTCAAAAAAGATTATAGCTTATTTCACTCGGCAATAGTGTAGCTTTCGAACAGTGAAAGAATTTTTCAAATCGGTTCAGTAGTTTCGGAGCCTATTCAATACAACAAACAAACAAATCTTTCCTCTTTATTATATTAGTTAAGTAGATTAAGACTGCTTTTGTAGCATTCACGTAATTGTATCGTTTCATAGAAATGTACCGTATTTTGGTCGTAATAGGTCATACGTGTGAAAACCCTGGCGTAGCACCGATATATACGTATGACCCACAAATTCATACTAGTATCATACAAATCGGTATCAGCAGTTTTGAGTACAATATCTTCCATTACAATTCTCTAATTACTGGGGTATTGTCTTCTAAATATTACCGATGATGTTTGAACAGAATCCTCTGTATCAAGAAAGTTTCGAGCTATATTGGATTTCTTACGAGCATTTATAGCTTGCAACAGAACAGAAATGTTTCTTATTTATAAAAATATATAGATTTACTTTTTTTTTAAATGAATCAATTAAATACGTACATAACAAATGTTCACGATTGACTTCCACGGTGAAGGAATAACATCGTGTTACAAAAATGAAACCCGCAAAATTATAATTTGCGTAATTACTGGTGGTAGGACCTCTTAGGAGCCCGCACGGGTAGGTACCACCATCCTGCCTATTTCCGCCGTTAAGCAGTAATTCGTTTCGGTTTAAAGGGTGGGGCAGCCGTTGTAACTATACTTGAGACCTTACAACTCATATCTCAAGGTGGGTGGTAACATTTACGTTGTAGATGTCTATGTCTCCAGTAACCACTTAGCACCAGGTGGGCTATGAGCTCGTTCAACCATCTAAGCAATAAAAAAAATAGATTCATTTTAGACCTAAATTTCCTTTGATTTCATTTTATTTCACTCGACTTTAGACTTGAACCATTTCCTAGCAGATATATTGAAATGTTCATATCACAAATGGAAGATCTAATCATATAAGTAGACACGTCTTTATGGCTTTATTTGACCTCAATAAACGTGGTAGACATTTCGGCGTTACACCCCACAAAGTAACCTCACTCAGGAAATTGAACACCGTGTAATCCTGTGTAAGGTATGCGGACTGACTTAAACGCCCCTTAAGTGATACGATCCCGTAGTATTCAATGTTTTGGTGTCATTATCCGAATGCCTCATTGGGCGGGTGATTAATGAAATTGTCCACAAAACTGGGCCATGATTTGATTTTTTTTTGAATAGAATAGTGTACGAGCTCACAGCCCACCTGGCGTTAAGTGGTACTGGAGCACAAACTTCACGGCAGAAATAGGCGGGGTGGTGGTACCTACCTATGCGGACTCACAAGAGGTCCTACCACCAGTAAGTTGATTGCCAATTAGAGCCATTGTATTTATTATATATTTATCAATTGCTGTTCGTTAGTCTCGCTAAAATTCGAGAATGGCTGAACCTATTTGGCTAATTTTGATCTTGAATTATTTGTGGAAGTCCAGAGAAGGTTTAAAAGGTAGATAAATATGAAAATGCTCGGAATGAAATAAAAATAACAATTTTGTTTTTCCTTTGATGTCGGACGGATTCCTTTTGTTGGTTTTAAGTTTATTTTATACCAAAGTTTAGGTCTTTTATTTATCGATTGAGGCACTACGAAATCTGCCGGGTCAGCTAGTCAAATATATATGGTGAAGAAAGTTCGGACATAGTCATTTTGTTTATTTCGTATGAGTGTTTCTGTTTCGCGAGTCGTAGAAATAATTAAAACAACTTCCACGTCAGTCGATCAGTCGAATGTGATCACGAAAACTGTAATATATTCGAAGCGTCAGAAAAAAAACAATGACAATAAGAAGCAGGAAGTTAAACCCGGATATTTAATATATAAGAATAAAATATAAATGATAGCATAATAGTATTTTCTTTTTTTTTTATTGCCCTTGTGGGCAGACTAGCATACTACTCACCTGATGGTGAGTGGTTACCGTCGCCCATGGACTTCAGCAATGCCAGGGGCAGAGCCAAGCCGCTGCTTACAAATGTTATGCGCCTCACGAGCAATCGCCACTCCTCCCGATTTGTGGTGAGTCTGGTACACTCATGCAAGTAGACGCCAACTGCGGACTTGACTTGGTCGGTCTATCGCATCAGTAACCTTCCGAGCGGTCTGGTGCCTTCTACTTTACTCTGAACGACAAGGCGCTCTATGGAGTCATAATTGTATAGTGGGCAATATTTTCATCTATAAAATAAAACTAGTTATATGTAATAATTAATGCTTATTTAATATAGTATTTTGAAATGTATACAATATTTTTTTAATTGTTTATTGGTCTTATAATACCACGTGAAAACACTATCGACCCGTATACTGATTTTGATCGAGGTAAAACATCAGTGTTAACAATTACCAAAATTAGTGTAAAGAACAAAAAAAACACAAAACTTATACACGTGCGAATAACGTCTTTACAAAACGCCGTTTCATGGCAACGTTTTAAGAAAAATAATCTAAAGCAAAATAAACTGTATTGGATTTCTTATCAAAAGGTAATTGGCCCGTCTAGAGAGTTTATGAAACTCGGAGCGAGGGACTTAACATAAGGGGTTTAAGGGCGGACGAGATGACACCTGTTGCCAATTAGAGTCCTGTAACCTACTGGATCTCGTTACAAAAGTTCACACGTAGGGCTGCCACGCTTCAGAAATACATTGTAATTAATTAAACTGTAAAATTTTTGGTGGTTCTGCGAAATCGGATATGTAGATACCAAGATCATATTTCTGCTGCAAAACCGCTTATGTATCAAAGTGATTTCTGCCCGTTGATACATACATAAAAGAACGATATGAAACTAAATACATAATGCCGGTCACATCTAGATATAATAATGGCAAACTATAAAAAATTTTGTCGGTAGCGACTTGGCTCTGTCTCTGGCATTGCTGACGTCCATGGGCGACGGTAACACTTACCATCGAGTGGGCCGTACACTCGGCTGCTTACAAGGACAATAAGAAAATAAAGAAACAATTGGTATTTCTATTCAATCTTTTCAATAGCTTTGTCATTGAAATGTTAAAAAACAGACTCAACGTTGCCGCGTTCCGCTAAAGGGTAGGGACCCTAAGCGCGGAAGGTTTTTGTAATTGGATTGGTGAGCGACCTTCGGGCGTGGGAGTCCAACATTGACACAAGCCGTGCGGTCAGGGAAAATTGATTGCTTTCTTATCTACGGTCAGAGTCACAAGAGAGAATGTAGAATTATTTTACAGTATAACTAAATTAAAATTTTACAGTTACAGTGAACAGACAAATATATTTTAAAGATAGATGAATAGATTAGAAATATAATTTGTTTACATAATGTATGTAGCATTTTGCATTTTTTATTGTCTACACATTATTTTCCGATGTATTCTAACATTTTACAGTTTTCGTGGTCGCAGACGATTGGATGGAATACGTTGACATTTCATTATTTCACTAATTACACTAATGTAACAAAAATCAAAGTTTTAGAAACTTCAGAAATAATTGCAAAAAAAAACCAGACAGATTAAAACGAAAAAGAAGTTGTAAATATGTCAAAGTTACGCAAAAATCGAAGAAAATAATATAAATACAATTACAGTGGTTCCTCGACATACAAGTTTAATTTTTTACGTAAAGGTTTCCAGTTATTTGCTCATATTATTATGTCAAATTCTTTGTATCTCAAAGCAATTTTCCCCATTGAAATTGAACTAATGATTAAATTCAAATAGAAAATATGAATTATGGCAGCTTGCAGTAGAAACATGTGTGGCTGCTACTATTAAATACGCTAATTTATTTAACATAACCCGTAGGATTGCGAGGTTGAAGGGGCAGTTTCAAGCTATTCAAGATGAAAACGCACAGCGGAAAACGTAGCATAAGTGGTAAAGCAACCTGCTGAATAGTCATGGGAATCCGCTCGATTATGGCATCTATGTCCTGCAGTGGAGGTCCGTGGGCTGACAATCATGCGACCTTTCTCAAGTATATCATATATATAAATCCCCTTATCGCAAAAGTTAATTGTTAACTTGTACTAAGTACGTATTACTTCTACGAAATTGGTAACTGCACGCGATATTTTAACACCGGCATAATTGTGTCGTGTCGTTTGTGCGAATAAACCGTGCATTTTGTTTTGTCGTCCACAATTGCTTATAAATCAATCATCTTAGGTTGTATTATATTATATTATGTATTTTTTTTTGTATCCGTCCCTGTTCCCGTTATCTGGGGTCGGGTCTCCTCACTCTACGGCGCCAGGCCGTTCTGTCCTGGGTTGTCGGTTTTGGCAATTGGGCTTTCTTAAGGTCTCATTCGATGTTTGACCAACAGGTCGATGGCGGGCGGCCTCTACCTTTCTTTTGATCTGGCAAACCCAATGCGACCTTCACCACATGATCTTCGTCCCGTCTCATGATATGGCCATACTATCTAAGGCGATTTTCCGTCATTTTGTCTGTGATTGATGTGACTTTAAATCTCCTCCGTGTGTATTCATTCCGAACTTTGTCCATCCTGGTGTCCCTAACCGCCCAGCGCAACATCTTCATTTCGTTTACATTCGATATACCTAGTCAGGTCATAAATTCTGTCACATGTTTAATGTAAAATAATTGAAACAAGTTTATTCATTATGTAACCATTCATATACCAAAATGAACTTAACAAAACATAGATTCTTATGACACTAAAGTTTATTCAAAATGACCTCCGTGATTTTGAATACAGGCCTTCAATCTGCGCGGCCAGTCGTCTATCGCAGCGCGAACGAGGTCCATGTCAATATCGGCGGCTGCCTTAATCAAGGATGTCTTGAGTGACTCCAAATTGGGATGAGGCTTTGAGCACGCCTTTTCCTCCAAGTGTTGCCATATCTTGTAATCTAACGGATTCAAATCTGGACTGGAGGAGGGCCAGTCTTCGTGCCGGATGAAGTCGATTTCACGCGCCGCCAGCCAGTCTTGTGTGCTCTTCGCTCTATGAGCTGGCGCCGAATCTTGTTGGAATACCCAGTGCCTGTTATTGAACATGGTATGAGAAACAGGTTCCACAAGGTTCGTCAGGACTGTATTTTGATACACAACTGCATTCGTTTTTACACCTTTCTCACAAAAATGTACCTCTGTTAAGCCCCAATAAGAAACTCCCAACCATACCATGAGCGAGGATGGAAAATGACCTCGTTGGACACGCGGAATACGGTTGCTCGCTTCTTCACTACTGTGTGCGTACACCTTATCATTTTGTTTGTTGTAGCTCTCTTCTACGGTAAAAATTTTTTCATCCGAAAAAAGAATTTCCCGATATTTTTTTCCCGCGTACCGCTTCAACAAAGCGCGGCATCTCTTCAGTCTCAGGTCCATTAGACGAGCATTCAAACGATGTCCTGTTTTTCTTCGATATGCCCGAAGCCCTAAGTCTTCATTTAACACCCTTTTCACCGTGGTTCTGCTTAACCCCATCTGAAGGGCCAACAGTTTCTGCTTACGTTTGGGATTTCTTTGAATTCGCGCCTTCACAGCTTTTATCACTGCTGGAGTCCTAACAGACCGAGGGCGACCACTTCTTGACCTGTCATCTACACTAGAGTCTTCATTGTATCGTTTGATGGTACGATAAACGAATCTTTTGGTTATATTCAAATGTTTCAGTATGTTAAAAATTTGAATTGGCGCGTAACCGCAACGATGCAACGCAATAACTGCAACACGGTCTTCTTTAAGCGTCCACTCCATATTTAAAAATGAGTAAAATTCTAAAAGTTTACATTTTTATTTTCATGAACAATTCGAAATTCGAATTCAATAAACTTTTTTGTGGCCAGCATTCTAAAAGAAAAGTTTTACTGTGTGACAATACTTATGACCTGACTAGTTATATTTTTTTATTGCTTAAATGGGTGGACTAGCTCACAGCCCACCCGGTGTTAAGTGGTTACTGGAGCCCATAGACATCCACAACGTAAATACGCCATCCACCTTGAGATATAAGTTCTAAGGTCTCACGTATAGTTACAACGGCTGCCCCACCCTTCAAACCGCGCGGCCTCACAAGAGGTCCTACCACCTATTATGTATAATATTATTACTAAATCCTGTATCTGACGGTTAAATTCAATAAAGACGGTTCTAAACGTACTAAGTATATCTTAGGCGATAAGCAAGAACATTCTTTCCTGAAATTTTCGCTTCTCTCCAGAAACTCTTCCCGAGTCGAAGTTTCAATAGCAAAATACGTCAAACTGCCAAAACTTCTATTAACTGTACCAGTAGATAAAAATTAAGTGTCCCTCCGTGATTCCGAACTGAATTGTTTTTTTAAGCTACTTCGCTTATTCCACTTTGTGCTTTAACTTCCTAACTTATCTCGGAAACCTATTCCGATGGACTTTCATTGGCACGTAAACAGAAAAATGTATTCCGTTGCTTTTCATCCCGGAAATATTTAGGGTTACGACTTAAAAAAAAACTATAAAGAATTGATTTTTATTATCATGACTCCGTGCTGTACTTGTAATAACGCGAGGACTGTTAAAAGCAAGTTAAAAAAATTGGGATTAGTAAACTTGGGCCGCATTTATTGAATCGGTTTTAAAACAAACATTACCTCGGAAATTGTGGATTCGGAAAACCAATGCGAGATTAAACCGTATTAAATTCAATCCACTGTTTTCCTTTATGCATGATTATTAAGACGTTATACTATGGTCTATTGACATTACAGATTGGCTTTTTTTTTGTCAGGAGGAAATCGCCGGACTTCCGCCCTCCACTGGGGATGGCGGGCGGAGTATGTTGAAGTCGAACCGACTAAAGCCTCCTGTCGCTCAACAACTAACGTCCAAACCTCGCATGAGACAGAACTCATGAAAAGCAAAGGGGAGAAAGTGAAGTGTTTAGTGCTGAGCACATCTCTCCCATCACTCTCCCTCTCGGGACGCCGGACCGGCGGTCGTCGGCACCACGACCACCAGCCCTCTCGGTCGGTAGGACAGATTCACATAATCGTCTTTATAAGTTGCGATGGCCACGTAGATTCGCAAGCTGTCAGCCCGTCTAGAACATTAATGAATTCGATTTATAAAAAAAAGCCCTAGCAAAATTCATAAAAACGGAAGTAACTCAATCGGTCACGTGTTCACGCTTATCGTAATGAATCGATTTTGACGAAATTCCATATATTTGGTATACGAGGAAGGAAAATGGGCTATTTTTCATTCAATTGCTGGACACGAACCCACAAGATTTTTAGTTTAGTCCGGAAAGCTACGGAAGAAAAGCTGGTTTCCAGTTATTTGCGTTTCTAAAAGACTTGACAGACTTTTTTTTTATTGCTTAGATGGGTGGACGAGCTCACAGCCCACCTTGTGTTAAGTGGCTACTGGAGCCCATAGACATCTACGACGTAAATGCGCTACCCACCTTGAGATATAAGTTCTAAGGTCTCAGTATAGTTACAACGGCTGCCCCATCCTTCAAACCGAAACGCATTACTGCTTCACGGCAGTAATAGGCAGGGTAGTGGTACCTACCCGTGCGGACTCACAAGAGGTCCTACCACCAGTGAGAAACCTATCAATCCTATCAATCGATTGGACGTAGGCAATTGTTGTGTAGTTAACCACCACGATCACCGTCAGTGCTATCACATCGATAAGTAAGCTGACAAAGAAGTAAAAAACTAAAGACGATTCAAGTTTTAAAAAAATGCTCTAAGTTTTTTCATTCGTGGAAACCGAGCCCGGCATATTGATTAAACATCACAATGAGGTACTAAATACGGGAATAACAAAGAAGTAATTAGTCCCAACTATTATCTGTGAGTTTTCAAACCGTTCGTTCTAATTTACAATGTAGCCTGCCTAGCCTAGATTCCAGTGCAATGAATATTTTAATCCCAGCCCTCGACGTGGGACTCCTGTTTCAATAGCCTTTACACTATTGAGACTTCGGGCGATTGTCTCAAGGGGTCATAATAGGAATGAGACTTGAAACCATGAATTAACACCACACTTGTACGAGCTGTGAGGTTGCATGTAGGAATTGAACCGTATAAATAACTTCGGGCCTCCATGTTATGTCAAAAGAAAAGTCGGAAAAAGGAGGGAGCATGAACTCAGATGATCTGTCAACATCAGACAGTGAGCTGGTTTATCTAACAACTGTAGCAATATAAATAATATCGAAATCATAATCAAAGCTACTTTTGTGTTTTTAAATCGCGTTTTCTATTGTCACTATTAAATTTTTCGACCTGTCCGAATACTTCACAGTTTTCGTGGTCATCCGTGGCTAAATTAAATCGTGAAAACAGTTCGTCTACAAGTCGCAAAACCGAAGAAAACATTGCATTGAAATCAATTTAAGTTTAACATCGTAATTTCATTATTATTTCTTCATTTATTCCAAGAAGGACACTCCTTAGCCAAACATCTTCCGGCTGTTTGTTTGTTAACGCACCGTACACCGTAAAAGCGTTTTAATGTTACCACTTCAAGAGAAGCCGTATTGTTTTCGTTTAAATTACTTTATCATTTTCTTAGAAGCTCGAAGAGAAAATTTTGTAAGTGTTTGTTTAGTAAAAAAAAACATAAAACGATTTAGTACTTTAGAGTAGCAACTTGTTGCGTTGTTTCTACAGAACACAGAATCTTTTAGAATAGTCAGTCAAAACAAGACAGCGGCGCCTTAAATTAACATTATCTAGGATACTAGAAGCCCACACGATTTGATTGCCACAAGCATTTTTCTGTTACGAAACGATCTTGTTACCAATAACCATGGTAATTTAAACAATTATATAATAGTTGTGTTACAAATTTACTGGTGGTAGGATGTCTTGTGAGTCCATACGGTTAGGTAACACCGCCCTGCCTACTTTTGGCTGTGGCAGCATATACATTGTACATCTCTATGGGCTTATGGGTTACCATTTAACAACAGATGGGCCCTGAGCTCGTCCATCCATCTAAGCAATGAAATAAATAAAAAACAAATCAGTTGACCTTCAAATCTTTGACATTTGGTTACGATGACATTGTTGATTCTAAGGAAATATCAGTCTATTGCATACCTAACTGCTAGCAGCCTCGAGGAGCTATTCTGGCTGCACTATGTCTCGTAGGCCAGCTGACGGGTCCTCGGCCTAAGATAAGTGGCGTATATTCGGCCTAGCAAGAGCAGTGCTTCGCTGAATCTGAGATTATCTAAGGAACACAGTGGGATGTGCTCCTGGGTTAAGTTGGACGGCGAATTCTTCGTCGCATTCGACTAGAAAGGTGTAGAAGCATTCTGAAAACCATCGGTGTTTAGAATGCTTTAAAGCACCAATAATAATCGGTAACTCACTTTCTTTGCTGGATCCTTGTGCTCCTGTACATATTCTTGCTTCAGGGGCTCGGTCTGCAGATCGGGTAGAGAGTGACTAATGCGGATGGCTGCCTGGCGGGATAGGGAGTCGCAGTTGCTCTCCTGGGAGGCACGTCGAGTCCTGGGAAACAAACATCTGTTTTTACATTAAGATATGTTAGACTATAAGTGAGAAGAGAAGAATGTATCATTCCGCGCTTCAAGAAAAAATTGAGCATAAAAATTCAAAAACTTATGCACATTAATTTAAAAGTATTTTTGTAAATACTATATATACAAATAAATATAAGAAAATCAATGAAAGAAGTAAATTAATGCAAAAGATTACCAGATTAAGAAAACTCAAACAAATGAAGGTACAAATAAGGAATCTATATATTAGTACGTGAAGCAAAAACTTTATGTCCTTTTTTAAGAAAATTGCGCCTACGGAGGAGTATGAAATTTTCCACACCTATAGAGAACATAGAGAAGAAGTGCACAATGCTAATATTTTTTTTAATAATGCATAAAAGATACATTAAATCAATAAAGAAAACATTACACCATGTATTTGACGCACACACGCATGCATACTATTTATTGTCAAACTTTTGTTCTTGACGTCTGTGGTTCGTGATTATAGAAGTATAAAATACAATCATAATAGTGTACAAAGTTACAATTCCAATTAATTATAGTCGAATTTCGACTACTGCTGGACCACTAGTTAAAAAAACTACACAATCTTTAATTGAGAATTAGTTTTATTTTGACCGACACCGGCCTTGATTGATAGTACTTGCTCCTAAGGTTACACTAAATACGAGAGCTTTGAATAAATTAATTGAATTTTATACGTCAATTTTCTTTTCAAATACCGATTTCAATCTGATCACAATAGTCATAAAATTTGAGTCGTAAAATGTGTTTATCACCGAAATTATTATAGTACTTTGACGCCGGTGTACTTTTTAATGCCTCACGAAATTGGGTTTTATGTGTATTACCAATAAAATTCTTCTTAGCTTTCTATATTTTTGCATATTGTTAATTAGAAAATGCTAAAACAGATATTTTCTGTTATGCCCGCTCTATTGACTACATCGCGAAAACTATAATCGAATTTCGTTTATGCCAAAACATATATCTAATATATAAAATTCTCGTGTCACAATGTTCGTTCCTATACTCCTCCGAAACCGTTTGACCGATTCCCATGAAATGTTTTATGCATATTCAGTAAGCCTGAGAATCGGCTACTATCTATTTTTCATAACCCTAATTTTTTTTTTTTATTTGGACATATTTTTTTTGTTATAATGAGGTATTATGTGGTTGAATGAAGTTTTGTTATTTTTATTATATATTCCCTCATCGTTCACAGCACTACATACCTCTTTCACTCATTTACCACACCCTTACACACTTACAATAAGTTAGTTTTTTTTTCTACACTAGAAATTCCCTAGAAATCTTATATATGGCAAAACAACGTTTGCCGGGTCAGCTACTTTAATATATATAAACATATATAATTATAACTTAAATCGTGCAAAAGAGAAAATTGTGATAAAGTGAGAGAGAGAGAGAGCCGTAAAATCTACTACTGAGTAAATATGAAACTAGAATTAAAGAATCGCATGCAGTAACAATAGTCTTTTTCTACATACATACACATACATAGAATTATTTAAATAGTTAAAATATGTTTTTTTTTAAATATAATTTCATAGTCCACCTGGGAGTAGTGATACCAGGGCTCGTAGACACTTTAATGTGTATACATAGACGTATACAACATACCCCAACCGCTATAACACACTTCGAAGCATAATATTGAAGCTTCATTCCCATTAGTACATCCGCTACTTCGCGACCGAACTAGAATGAATCACTGACACATGTGGGCTCACGGTATCTTCCACCCAACAGGCTTTAAACTTATTTGTATTTAGTTTTTTTTTCTCTATACACCTGTCATTTTTGTCCATCATGTGACATTGGCGAAATCAATGTCTAAGGCTTTGGAACCAAATAAAAAACAGGCTTCATTCCACCAGCGGGATGCGAATCGTTAATGTTTCATTATATGCAATCCCTACTATATCTTTTGGGCTTACTTCGTAATATGTTACACGTGCCAGGAATATTTCTTAAAACCCTCACAACAATACTACACACTTAAATATGAGGAAAACCTTTGTTGGACTACAACAAGAATAGTAAATTTCCAAACGTATGTTAAGGGAAATTAAAAAAAATTGTTAAATATTCACTAAGGGTGATCGTATGAGGTTCTATGATTAATTATTATATTATTTTTTTTATCACCAAGAGACTAAAAATTGGATAAAAATAAAATTACATAATTTTTATAATTATTTTATTGCCCTTGTAGGCAGACGAGCACACGGCCCACCTGATGGTGAGTGGTTACCGTCGCCCATGGACTTCAGCAATGCCGGGGGCAGAGCCAAGACGCTGCCTACCGCTTAATACTCTCCACAAATCTCGTTTGAAGAAGGACATGTAATAGCGCTCGGGAAATACCGTGGAGGGGAGCTCATTCCATAGCCG
This sequence comes from Bombyx mandarina, assembly GCF_030267445.1. Lineage (NCBI taxonomy): Eukaryota > Metazoa > Arthropoda > Insecta > Lepidoptera > Bombycidae > Bombyx > Bombyx mandarina. The sequence goes on from NC_143234.1 coordinate 19,233,976, forward strand.
GATGGTACGTGGCAAAAACGATCTCTGGAAACGCACTGTGGATGACCGCAGTGGCTTCAGGTAGTATGGATGAACTCTACTCCGGTGGCGGGCGGTGCGATAGTAAAAACGAGATGACGTTATCATCTCGAACAATTTCTCAGAGCACTTAACACAATAAAAACAATAACTTGTAATAAAAGCAATTGATATAATTTCAAAAAAGCTTCATAAAATTAAATATTATATTAAACAGCACATCAAAGAGAGGAAGGGGCGAAGCACCGGGTCCCTGTACGGGGGGTGGTGGGTAGGACGGCTCCAATAGAACCTTCCCGATTAAAAAACAAATTAATATAAATGCCTAACGCTCGCAGAATATAATATAGATTAAATGAACATCTCTTAATTAATATTTTAACACAATGTTAATCAATTATGTTACGTATTAAATAATTGGCATGTACGCCAAATTTTGGTAATCTAACTCAATAGGTAGTAAAACGGAAATAACAAGAATACACTAGTCATGAGGCGGGACGCAATATTAGAATACAATAGATGTTTAAGTGCTATCTAATAAAGTCTATTCGAACACAGCGTGAAACGAAACGCATATACTCATTTTTATTATATTATCTGTGCATTTTTCAACCACTCATGACCTTGGCGCCTTTTTTTTATTATTTTCAAATTTGCAAATTATTATTGTCAGACTAAAATCACTTCCACAAACCGACTTATTATTTGTCCCGAGCGTAGACAGTCCTATTTAATTGAAAAAAAAAACATATTGCTTTTTGTCAACGCTCAACTTTAGCACCCACCAATTTGTTGGAGTGGGGTTTTAAGCGTAATCGACTCATTAATAAATACGCTTTGAAAAAATAACGAGACTTTTTTTTTATTGCTTGGATGGGTGGAAGAGATCACAGCCCACCTGGTGTTAAGTGGTTACTGGAGCCCATAGACATCTACAACGTAAATGCGCCACCCACCTTGAGATATAAATTCTAAGGTTACAATGGTTGCCCCGCCCTTCAAACCGAAACGCATTACTGCTTCACGGCAGAAATAGGCAGGGTGGTGGTACCTACCCGCGCGGGCTCACAAGAGGTCCTACCACCAGTAATCACAAGAGGTCCTACCACCAGTAAAACTAAAACATAAACGGAAAAATCTCATTGCTTACCTGCCCATTATCCATCTCCAAGTAGCGGCGCACTGGTACCCGACAGCAGCTAATAACACAGCCGCCATCGCAGCCAGTAACACCGCGGCTGCGTAGTCCACGGAACTCCCGACCACAGATGTATGACCTTCCAAACTCTCCGGTTGCCACAATCCTGTAAACAAAATCAAGCTTGGAACGGTTTTTTCCCATCTATATGTATATAAAAATGAATTGCTGTTCGTTAGTCTCGCTAAAACTCGAAAACGGCTGGACCGATTTGGCTAATTTTGGTCTTGAATTATTTGTGGAAGTCCAGAGAAGGTTTAAAAGGTAGATAAATATGAAAATGCTCGGAATTAAATAAAAATAACAATTTTGTTTTCCCTTCGATGCGTCCCCCGTCGGACGGATTCCTTTTGTTTGTTTTAAAATACAAAAGCTTAGATCTTTTATTTATCGATTGAGGCACTACGAAGTCTGCCGGGTCAGCTAGTCTTAAATAAATCAAACCTGGCATTCGCGTTTCAAACTGTTTTCTAAATAGTCGGCATAGGCTAATTTGGCTTATAGCATTTCTACTTTGTTACTGTCTAGTCAGAAATTAATTTAACTATCAAACATCTAAGATTCCTAATGTAATTAAGAAAGTTTTAAAGTCGATCTTTCCATCTAAACGCAATAGACACAATATTCTAAATCTATTCTACACTACATAAAACTGAAAATAACGTTTCACGATAATAATAAAAAAACACCATCCTTTTTAATTAATGTGTTTTCTCCTTATTAGGATGTCTAGATATCCTTGAAATTGAAAGCTTATACATTTGTAGCAATCTTGTTCATTAAAGAAATACTAGATGATGACCGAGCTTAGCTCGTTTTTTTTTATAACGCCCTCTTGTTGTGTCTTTAAAGCAGTAAAAATAGTATTATTATTCGCCAATAGATGTCGGGAAGAGTCATAAAGTTGATTATCGATAAAGTTGATTATTGAAAACACGAATAAAACAACATTTTCTGAAAATAAATCGTAGCTAGATCGATTTATCGCCCCCGAAATCCCCTGTATATTAAATTTTATGAAAATCGTTGGAGCCGTTTCCGAGATTCAGATATATATACAAGAATTGCTCGTTTAAAGGTATATAAGATAACCACTTTATTGGCATTGTCGAATCAAGAATTTTTTATGGCCTCCACAAAAATATGTTATTAGATTTTCATTACCACAATACCACCCTTACCATTCAACCTTTCATACCTTTATATTCATCACCATCAAAATACGTTAAATATGATGTAATATTATTTAAAACCCAAAAACATATTTTACTCTTGTAGGAAATAAGAAAATCGAATCGTAGCAAACGCTTCCTAAATAAGTTCCCAAATTCCTAAATAAGTTGTATTACCTACGTATTACGAAATCGTATCCTAATAGATATAATATGAATTTGTTATGGTACTAAAATCTACATTCTATAAGTACATAACGCGTGTATAGATTTAATCGAACATCAATTGGAGTCTAATTAGTATCGTATTTGGGAATTAAATATTATTTAATTGCTACAAAGCGTCCCGAAGGGATATAGATTGTATGGTTTAATAGGTTTACTTGATGGAAACTAAAGTCCATGTAGCGTACGGACAACGGTAAGAGACCAGCCGTGCCATTACTCTCGTGAGTATTCACTTTAATACAGAAGTAAAACAATGAGAAGAAATAAAAAATATTGATTAAATCATTAAAGCTATTATAAATTTGGGTGATAGCATACAAGGCTGAGTATTTTAAGTCCTTTGTGCGCTTCATACTCGTCCTTACGTGCTAGAACCAAGTAATGTTTCTCGAGAAGTTGTAGAAAATATGATTTCATATGAAAACTGATACAGAAACTAAAAGTTCGCACATGCTAGGAGGAAATTTTAGTTTCTGTATCAGTTTTCAGTGTTCAGTCTTCAGTCTGTATCAGTTTAATTTAAAAACTCACTTTCCATAAATTCATTACTGATATAATTAAAATTGATTGTGAAATTGATAAACTCAAAACTATTGTAGGCTTGAGCCGCCTAATAAAGTTGACTCCGAAATAGAAGGCAAGAAATTCTATTTCATCAAAATTCAATCAACTGTATTACAGTTGAAATTCAATAGTATCAACTTAATTGTATTTTTGATCTGAAACTGACGCTTTTAATAAATAATAAAGCTGTATTTCGATTCTGAAGCATAAGATGTCTATTCCGGTCTGAAGGCGGGGCAGACGTTAGACGACATTTCGGGACTCCAAAACCGCGTCTCAAGAAAGGTCTAATCATGTGATGAGTCTCGGTAATCAATTAGCACTTTGAACGCCATGCGGTCTACCGATAGGCCTAGCGTACTATGCTATTCGGGCCAAGACCAAATCCCAAATTATTATCAACTTAAAATTTTCATTGTAAAATTTCTGAAAGCGAAAATTTACACGGAAGATAAAAATTTGCAACTCTTACCGTATAGTCTTTCAGATATTTTAAAACTGCTACACAACCTTGATAAAAACTACAGGTTGTAGGGACACAGTTTAGTAGCGTATGCAGTTTGTGCATCGCTTGCATTAGTCAGTCGTACATAGCCCACCCGACCCGTCAGACACTTGTGACAATATACGGAGTAAAATTGGAACTAACTTGTTTTATTAATAAAGGGCAGTTAACACCCTTTACATCGCAAAAGCAACCGTACACAGGTTTTCATTGGATTTGAAAATCACGCCATTCGGTTCCGCTTAAGGACCACGCGGCACACTTTCATACGCGTTTTGTTTATAACTACAATCGGTGGCTTGTAGAAAGCGTTTACGTTGGGACGGATTTAATTAATTATTTCAAACCTGATATTTCTAATGTCACCTTCAGATAATTCCATTCAGATGATTCCTTATCTTCAAAATAAATAAAAACGATGTGTGGTCTCGTGGGACACCGGATAGGAACGAAGTTTCTTATTATAAAAATATTAATTTTAAGTTCTATTCGAGGTATAAAGAAAATAAAACTGGAGGTTTCGCAAAAACCCACGGTCATTCGGTAACGTGCGAACTTATTGTGGTACACTTAATTCACGGTTGTTTGCATAAGAGTTAGTGTATTGCGCAAACGAACGCTCTGAGATCGTGGTCAATGAATGATAAAAAAATATGTTATTTTTGTACGTTATTACAAAGTTAAGTCGTACACTGTGTGCATTACTAATAAAAATCTTACGTTACGAACGTTTTTTCCCGGTTAGGGTATCCCTCCGCATCGTCCCATAAGGAACTTCGTTCCAAAAACATATTGAGATCAAAAACCATTGAAGCGGATTGTCGAAGAAATCAAACTAGCAGACCTCACAAGCATAAAACGATCCACTCTAGACTTAATGACAACATTTAGTAATAAATTACACAATAGCGAAGGTTTTTAAACGCATTGTAACTGATATGAATAACTTTTTTTATTGCTTAGATGGATGGACAAGCTCACAGCCCACCTGATGTTAAGTGGTTACTGGAGCCCATAGACATCTACAACGTAAATGCGCCACCCACCTCGAGATATAAGTTCTAAGGTCTCAGTATAGTTACGACGGTTACCACACCCTTCGAACCGAAACGCATTACTGCTTCACGGCGAAAATAGGCGGGGTGGTGGTACCTACCCGTGCGGACTCCCAAGAGGTCCTACCACCAGTGATTACGCAAATTATAATTTTGCGGGTTTAATTTTTATTACACGGTGTTATTCCTTCACCGTGGAAGTCAATCGTGAACATTTGTTGAGTACGTATTTCATTAGAAAAATGGGTACCCGCCTGCGGGATTCGAACACCGGTGCATCGCTTCATACGAATGCACCGGACGTCTTATCCTTTAGGCCACGACGACTTCACATTTGTAACCGCTGATTTAGCAACACTCGATAAGGGTTAGAACAGTTGGCTAAAGAACGACATCTAATAAAAACAGAGCTGAAATTTAGGTCGACTGAAGTGTATTTTCAGTTATCTAACATAATTCTGAATTGAGGTTAAACGAACAAATCGAATTATCATTCTGAGGGCCGATTTTGCGATAGGCTTTTTCATAACAATTTTATTCATAAAACCCAAAAAAATCATGTAACTAAACTGAAATTATTTATTTTAAAGGAATTGAATATTTCATTTAATCAAAGTAAATTGAATGCGAAATAATAATTACACATATCACAAAAAGACACTTAATTTATTGCTGTATTCATATGACGTGTGGGGATTAAGCACTGAAATATTATGGACACAGTCGCGTTATATTTAAAATAACTTCACAAGCAATATAATTCGAATTCTAATTAATAAATTATTAAAAAAATATTCTTATAAACACTGGTGTTCCTTTGTTATATACTTTTTTTTGTTTTTCTATTAATAACGATTAAATAAAAAATAAAGACTCAGTGTAAAATAATGAAACGAATCATTCAGTGTAAAAAAAAGGTAATAAAGTTGATGTTGCAGATAAATTTCTTGAATATTTGTGAAAAAATATATTAGGAATATATTTAAAACCGTTAAATCCTTCTAGCCATGTATATTTTGATCATGAAGACACTGCTCGAGACGGTTTTTTCCCGGTATTTTAAAGAAAGAAAAAACATTTATCTTTAAACTTGCTCGATTTAAATGATCGAGAAATTCCGTCCTAAAATTTAAATGATCAACGGGACTCTGAATGGAGGAGAGTGTTATAATTAAAGAAAAAATACACGTGTGGCACTCGGGGACTGCCGCGATCATAGCATTTTTTTATCAACTTATGCAATTACATTTAGACAATAATAGTTTCATATTAAAACAATAAGAAAATAAGACCACGCTATATTTATAAACATTAACAAAAGCAAAACATCAACTGTCCCCTTCACACTCATAAGCTAGACCGCGAGAGAGAGATATGGGCAGACTTTTCATGATGTGCATTCAGTGCGACAAACACTACACAAGCGCAATGTGTTGAACGCGAGCTACCTGGTAGGCAGAGTGGGGGTGTTAGGTTTTATTTGCGTTACGGAATTGCTTAATTCGGTCGCCGCGCTCAAAGCCCGCAATAAAAGCTATGCTTAGAAAAGCTTAGAAAAACAATCATAAACAGTACTTAAAACCATTTGACTTTTCTGTGCTTACTGATACTGTGTCTTCGTATATTCAACGTAAAACAAATTCAATGGACTTTATATGACACGCGCGTGCGGTCTTATTAAGTTTCACGCTACCTTCGTTCCGGAGTAATGAGGCGAATTCGCCTACGTGACTCATTAACGAACTGACAGTTAAAACTTGGGTTGGGACAGATTATGGCTGTGCCCACAACCCAGTTGTTTTGTACGACCTAAGAGATTGTTGGCGCAATAATTCGACGAGAAAATACTAATGTTGCATGCCAATAGGGAATATTAAGAATTCACTTTCATTTAATGTTCGTGTGGTTCTAAGTAAATTTCCAACATTCTCGAGTTTACAGTACCTAGAATAGCATCGGCCCATCAATTCACGTGGGTATTTTAATAGGTGACTAAGGGAAAGTATAAATGAACAATCGTCTCCTCTAAGTATTATACCAGCGTACGGCAATCGCCCATCTGTGTTAACCGATTGAAAGCCGCGTTGTAAAACCACACATACAATAGCATTGTGCGACGATAGCTTTGCGGCAGAAATTGGCAGGGTGGTAGTACCTACCCGTGCGGGCTCACAAGATGTAGACCAGCAATAACCCAAATAAAAGTGTTTGCAGATTTGATATTTATTACACGATGTTATTCCTTCACCATGACTTCCATTAATCGTGAATTGTGAAGTGTCTATTTTTGGGACGGAACGTATTTCATCACAAAAATAGACACTTGTAGGCGAAATTCGAACACTGATACAGTCACATCGCGGATAAGAGTGCACATGGCGTCTTATACTGTAGACAATGACAACTTCAAAATATCACTTCGACTTTAAAATGTCACAAGTTGACGCATTCACGGTGTAATAGCTACGAGCTTCGGTAACCAATTGATACCAGATGGTTCTTGAGAAAGCATTGCATATCCTGTGCTGTTCTGACGAACAAACCCTCAGTTCAACCCGATACTTCTACGGTAATGAATACTGAAGTTTTTGGGCTAGAGAGACGTAAACCTGTCATTATCCCAGGAAAACGCGACATTCTTCATTAATTTTGAATAATCTATATATATAAAAATTAATTGCTGTTCGTTAGAACAGTTTGGAACCTCTGGGTCTGCGGAGGGACTTCGGTTCCCTCTGTATTTTGTACCGTATGTTCCATGGGGAGTGCTCTGAGGAATTGTTCGAGATGATACCGGCATCTCGTTTTTGCCATCGCACCGCCCGCCACCGGAGTAGAGTTCATCCATACTACCTGGAGCCACTGCGGTCATCCACAGTGCGTTTCCAGAGGTCTTTTTTGCCACGTACCATCCGGCTATTCCCCTCCACGGTGTTTCCCGAGCGCTATGACATGTCCTTCTTCAAACGAGGCTTGTGGAGAGTATTAAACGGTAGGCAGCGGCTTGGCTCTGCCCCTGGCATTGCTGAAGTCCATGGGCGACGGTAACCACTCACCATCAGGTGGGCCGTATGCAGGTCTGCCTAAAAGGGCAAAAAAAAAAAAAAAAAAGTCTCGCTAAAACTCGAGAACGGCTGGACCGATTTGGCTAACTTTGATCTTGAATTATTTGTGGAAGTCCAGAAAAGGTTTAAAAAGTAGATAAATATGAAAATGGTCGTAATTAAATAAAAATAACAATTTTCTTTTTCCTTTCATGTCTTTTGTTTGTTTTAAGTTTATTTTATACAAAATTTTAGGTCTTTTACTTATCAATTGAGGCACTACAAAGTCTGCCGGGTCAGCTAGTTTTGAATAAAAAAATGAGCGCGAGAAAAACCGCGTGCCGTGTCTAGGAGACCAGAAAAAATTAATTTACAAAATCAGACACCCTTCACTTGGAATAGTCACTAAATCAAAAATATGGCAAAATTGTGTTCACTCACCAAATTATATACGTTTCATTATAAATAGTACCATAACATAACATAACAATAAACCCAATAGACCTATGAAGTTAAAACAAAAACTATTTTTTATTTATTTATATAATTGGCAAACTACCTAATCACTCAGACATCCGAGTTTAACTGAAATGTAATTTGTAACGTGACATTGAACTGTGTGTCTGCGCTGAACAGATAAAATGCACTTCCGTAGCCGACGCCAACGGTTTATGAGTAATCGCCATTGGAAATCCAAAAAACGTGAACATGTTTTTTTTTATATGTATGTACATATCGACGCTTGAAAGGCAAACGTGAATAAGCGACAATAACTGATTTGTACATAAATGATAGGCAATGACCATATTCGATGCGAGAAAAAAAAAAAAATCTAGATCTATTAAAATTATTTCAATCCTACAGCTAGATTCGTTAAAATAGAACATTTTTTTTTCAGGTATTTCTCGTGTATGTTTTATATTAATTTCAACTTTAAATTAGTCTACTGTAAAGTCCACGCATTATCGCTTAGTCACTGTTGCCTTTCAAGCGTCGATATGTACAACGTAGATTAGCTCGTGATCATCCAGAAATCACAGCGGCACAACAAAATCATAACCAACCAAAAAACGGTACATATTTATTTATTTATTTATTAAGTTGCACCAACAAAGTGATCATTAATACCAAACATTGAACAATTGACAGAAGTTCATGGCAGATGTCACCTCAATTATAGGTGCAATCGACAGTGCATTAACAACAAAAATAAAAATAAATTATATAACCAAGATTTGATTACATTTGATTGATTGCTTAAGATGAATATATCAAAAGTAATTTTGCTCAAAGATTCCATTTTGGTAAATCGTTTTATCGCTAGCTTAATTGAGCTCTTATTATCATTGTCGTATTCAAAAAAAAAAAAAATATATTAAAAAAAACGGATATTTCTGAAATCAAATCCACGTCTTCATTTCAAGAGAGATTTGATTCATTAATGGGATTATAGAAATAAATAATAAATAAATATAAATAAATAAATAAATATTTACTAACAATCACGCCACGTTAACTGGTCCCGTGATAAGTTCGTAAAGAACTTGTGTTACAGGTACCAGATAACGGATATAAATGTAAGATTTTTATTATACACACACATATATTTAATAGACATCCATAACCCTGGAAAAGACATTTATATTTATCATACAAATATCTTCCCTTGGCGGGATTCGAACCCGCGACCTCCTTGTGTAGTGACTATGTCACTTACCGCTACACCAGACGGCCGTTGAAAATAATTTACTACATTAAGTATATTATATTTACTACATTTAGTATACTATATTATGTAAATCGTTTTATCGGCTTAATTTAGCGCTTATCACTCTCGTATTCAAAATATAAAAAAATGAAATATTTAAAAAACGAATATTTCTGAAATCACGCCTTCTGAAATCCTCGTCTTTATTTCAAGAAAGATTTGATTGATTAATGGGATTATAGAAATAATTTGCTACATTAAACAATAATAATAATAATAACTTCGTACCAAATAAGATAAATTATAATGTTTGAATTCAAGTGAGATCCAGGCAGCCGAGGTGCGAAAGTTTAACGAACCCCAAAACTTTAAGCTTAACACCAAAGTTTCGAGTTGTTAAATGAAAAAGCTTGAGGGGGCTTGCAAACATTTTTGAGCATAAGTTTGTCCCCTGCGTAAAAGTCAACGAATAATCAGCTCGAGGTTATTGAACCAATAACTGCAGAGGGGAGTGAAAATAGGAAAAGTTTGAAAAAATTGATTTACAGCCAACCTTGCGTTAAGTTGTTACGGGAGCCCATGGATATCACAACGAGATTGCCGCCACCGACTTTGAGACATTATGTCGAAGTCTCACGATTAATTTTCGGCAGAAATAGGCAATAAAGTGGCAAAAAAACCTACCCAAGTTTTTTATTTAATTTTATTGCATAGGTGGACGAGCTCACGGCCCACCCGGTGTTAAGTGTTTACCAGAACCCATAGACATCTACAACGTAAATGTCGCCACCCACCTTGCGACATGAATTGTAGGGTGTCACTTTTAACAGTACAACGGCTGCTCCACCCTTCAAACCGAATCGCATTACTGCTTCACGTCACAAATAGGCAGGGTAATGGTACCTACTCGGGTCCTACCACCAGTAAAAAGTAGTCTAGTCTCAGAGTTAGCCCAACCGCTAATAAATACCGAAATATATAAATTATGCAATACATTTTAACTACACGATGATACTTCTTCATCTTGAAACACCTGTTGAGTACGTATTTATTTATTTGTTACAAAAAAACACAACGGAACATGCCACACGAGCTTTTCAATCCTTTCTTACCAACTTCATTGGCTTATTGCTTTATGGCAGCCTTAGAATTCTGGTTGAAGATAGTGTGCGTAGTCTATGAATAATTGCAAAAGGTCACACAGCGAAACGCCCAAAATTGTTTTCCTCTTCAAACCTTCTTTTAAAGAAAAATTGTCATAGCCGTGAAGAAACATCTAAGAGTGGAGTTCATTCTAAAGGTTTGTGAAAAGTGAATAAATATTATCCGGAAACGCACTGACAATGAACATAATATTGAAGTCGTCATGGCCTAAAGGATAAGACGTCCGGTGCATTCGTATCTAGCGATGCAACGGTGCTCGAATCCCGCAGGCGGGTACCAATTTTTCTAATGAAATACGTACTTAACAATTGTTCACGATTGACTTCCACGATGAAGGAATAACATCCTGTAATAAAAATCAAACCCGCAAAATTATAATTTGCGTAATTACTGGTGGTAGGACCTCTTGTGAGTCCGCACGGGTAGGTACCACCGCCCCGCCTATTTCTGCCGTGAAGCAGTAATGCGTTTCGTTTTCGTTGTAACTATACTGAGACCTTAGAACTTATATCTCAAAGTGTGTGGCGCATTTACGTTGTAGATGTCTATGGGTTCCAGTTACCACATAACACCAGGTGGGCTGTGACCTCGTCCACACATATAGGCAATAAAAACAAAAAAAAAACATAAGATATAGGTTAAATTACGTTTAACAGTAGTATAAACGCACCTCAGTCAACTAGTGATTAAGCCCAAAAAACAGTAAAATTGTAACGCGATAAAATCTCGACTTGTATTACTACTTTGCTATACACTTTAAACAAATCTCCGACGTTGAGGGTTCTTTGACCCTGGGTTAGGGCCGAATCTCGAGATATTTGTGCTGCAATAAAACGCTACAAGTTGGTAGAATGTTTTGATACAATGTCGTACACGCTCCGACACGCTTTCGGGGATTAAATGCGAAAAGCCAACATCTGTCCTACATTTTTTTAGTGAACGCTGGCAATCAAACAATTTGTTATAGTTTCACTTTCACTCGTATCATTAACGATAAATCCTTAAAAAATATTAATGCTATAGCTCTAACAGTTTACCATCCTTGAGCCCTCGTGAGTAGTAGTAGTAGAAGTTCCGAGAATTATAGTTATAGGTAATCTTAAAAATCGTTGATTGTACCCGGCCCTCAATCTAAAACCTTATGAACACCAATGGTTGTGGATGATGATCCATCAGAATCAAGATTACAATAAACATAAAAAAAAAGAAAATCCTAAAATTTCATATACAATTTATTTTATGTCGAAAAGTTTTTATAAATAAATAAGTAGTAGTTGTAGTTTCAAATACTTTCTGAATTTAAAAATATTGTGAATTTTACGAATTTTACGATGCGTATAGCAATTATTATTTCATTCTGCTTTCATATTTGAATTTTTTATACTTTTTTTTCGTATTCAACCAGTACGTTTCGTTCACTTAGAACTAGACAATTAGATTTGACAGAACTCTGGCCATTGGACTTGATTACCTTACCTTTTGATGCTGCGGTAGCAAATTACAAATGGGGTGTCAAAAATTACAGCCATGCGACTGTAACTGCGCTCAGATAAATAAAGTTCCAAATTGAATCCACATTGGAATTCTAAAAAAACGTTTTTCTGCAATTAGAAACTATATTCCAATAATGAATAATGCTTGTTAATAAAAATCCAAAAAACTTAAGTTTGAAGATACTAATTATGTTGTAAGCTAGATATAATACTACAGGTTATCACGGGTGGAAGAATTAGATCAGTGAGTGCTTCGGTAGGAGACTGATGAAATTACTTTCAAAATCTATCTCTTTCATTTTTTTCATCGGAAATTTCCAAAGGTTTCTTATACTTTACTTGCCCGAGAGGCAATGAACAACTGACGATATTACCAAGATTCAAAAATACACAGTTTATTTGTATGTACGTAAATATAATTGAAGCACTTCTTTACTTTATGAAAGTAAAGGCGATTGCATGTAGCAAAGATGCGAATGTTGCGATGGATGTGTGGAGTAACGAGAATGGATAGAATACGGAATGAATTTGATAGAAGAAGTCTGAAAGTGGCATCTGTGACAGAGAAGCTGAGAAGTGCGCGCTTGGGATGGTATGGACATGTGATGAGACGAAATGAAAATGAGGTTCGTAAGAGAATGTTAACTATGAATGTGGAAAGATATAGAGGAAGAAGTAGACCTAAGAAGAAATGGATGGATTGCGTGAAAGACGATATGGGTAAGAAGGGAGGGAGCGAAGAAATGGTATATGATAGAAGAGTATGGAAGGAAAAAACATGTTGCACCGACCTCAGGTGACTGGGAGAAGAGCAGGACAATGATGATGAATGATGATAAAAAAATCAAATTGATCCTGCGATATATTTAAATTTCTTTGCACACATAAAGAATCCTATATTGAGGTTTGGTTCGTTTCGTTTATAACGTCGTATTTATCGTAAGACGAACAAATTTCGGTGTTGAACTTAAGATTGGATTAACTTTGATGAATTGGATTAACTGACTTTGTAACACAGGTTTTCCTAGCATAAAAGTCAGGGAATATTGTTATTGTATACCTCATAAAAAAGCCATGTATATTATTATACTAGTGTTAAGAATTCTTGTACGTGTTTGCATTTTAAGAGGCTTGAATAAATATTAATATTATTAAATTTAAAAAACTTCTTTTTTTTAACTAGTTCTCGAACTTTTGATAATTCTTTGAACCTAAACACTCTTAAATTTAACAAAGAAACTGTTAAAGCTTCAAATACCAAACAGTACCGATTAGATAGATTTATAATACCTCATCCCGAATCAAAATATTTCATCGACATGATTTCTGTATCAAAGAGCGCTCAAGTGTGCCAAGGACGGGCAAAAGTCCTTCAAGACTTCCCGATTCTGTTATTTACAGACAAAATTAATTTACCAATGACTCGAAATACGACAGTATTAATTGTTTGCGAACGATACGAATCCTTGGAAACTTTGGTTTCGATGTTACAATCGGATTACGATTCGTCTCCGCTGCTATGAACTTTTTCATGATTTGAAAAAGTTTATAGCATCATATTTCCAAGTTAAGGACGTGGACGAAAAAAGATTGCAGGGGCGTAGTCCTATCCGTTGCTCTGATCAGATTCTTGATATTATTCCACCTTCTACGATGTCCTTAGAGTAGCCTAAAACTGGATGACATGGTACAAAATCGTGAGGACAACATCATGGGTGATTATGACCCTCAGATATGAAGAGCATGACTGAAGGAAGAGAATTTCAACTTAAACGTCATTAATACATACTTGCCAAATCTCAAAATATGTGATACTAGCGGCCCGCTCCGGCTCCGCTCGGGTCTTTAACAAAAATTACAACGATATTTGACGTAGTTTTATTTTTTAAAATAAAAGAACACTTAGTGCGACATAACTATAATAGTTAGAAATATTATGCTGTCGCAACACTTTTTGTAAATAATAATGTGTTCTACAAAGTCGTAGTACATTATTATTTTATTCTATCACCAATAATTTTCGAAGGGCACGCGATGTACAGAATATTTTAGGTAATTTTTTTACACCTTGGGTTGCATAATTGGAGATTTAGTAAAAATCCCTAATTTTTTTCAAAAAAAATTAGAGTCTATGTCACTCAGGAATAGTGTAGCTTCCAAACAGTGAAAGAATTTTTCAAATCGGTTCAGTAGTTTCAGAGCCCATTCAATACAAACAAACAAACAAATATTTTCTCTTTATAATATTAGTATATAAGTATAAGTAGATCTACCACCAGCTCTCAAAAACGTCTAGAGAATTTTAATTTATTAGAGAGAATTCATTTTTGTTAATTTCTTTAAAGTATTTATTTAAGACAAACATTTTACACTTAAGATTAAAATTTTAAAAGACAAATCAAATGAAACGGTCTGGAGTGAGCCCCTAACTAACTGCTGTTCTTTTCTACCTATACATATTTAAAAGTTTTTGGAAATTATCACTCATTTTTATTGTTGCTTTACGGCCTTGGGCCAATCATAATTTGAATTAAGTTTTACACTCGCTTAAGGACCTCAACAAAGTCGAAAATTGCATCACAATAGAACGAAAAACGTATGACTTATTATTACTTTTGAGAATTTTTATTGAATATTCATATTTTAATTCTATTAATAAAAAAAACTTCTAAACAAATAAAATCTATCTTAATCTGAAAGACAAAGCTTGGTTTAATGCCTGTCTTTAGCGAGAAAAGAATGATTAATTACCACATCTTCACTGCTACTTAATGCGTTTTAGAACGAAAACCATCATTAGGCAGACAAAAATTTAAATTCGATTATTCTTAATATCTTTTTTAGTTTTATTTTTATTTGCTTAAATAAATATAAGGATCATTGAATAGATAGACATAGACGGCATAGAATATACAGAAGAAATAAAAGTTTGATGAACCTAGATGCAACAAGTATATTTTATATCCAAATTATGGCTCCATTTTCAAAAGAGAGGACTTGTTTTATTGGCAATAGATGAAATCGTGCGGAGCGGACGGCTAGCGTGGTACGGGCATGTAATGCGTAGAGAGATGCATGTGACTAGGAGATGTATGGAAATGGTAGTGCAAGGTAGAGGGGGAAGAAATCGATCGAAGAACACATGGATGGAGTGTGTGAATGATGATATGCGAGAAAGAGGAGTGAGTGTTGAGATGACGGTTGATAGAAGAGAATGGAATAGAAAAATTAGCTGTGCCGACCCCATTTAGTGGGATAAGGTGGAGACAAAGAGGAAAAAAGGACTTAATGGCGTGTTCATCTAACCGCTTGAAGAATCCAAGTAACAATTCAGGTCATGAAGATCCACCAGTTGTTTGGCCGAGAAAAGTAAAAATCAAACCACGGTTCAGTTTCAGAACTTCCCCTCGTTAACTTTTGGAAATATACGGGAAAACATACATTGACAAATGAGTGAGGACGTCACACGCTGGAAAATTTTGATTAAGATAATTTTGTTGCCAAATTTTGTTCACGAGCGCCAACGAAAACCAGTAAAAATTTTATTACAAAGAAAATTTTCTAGCGAAATGTTTACATTTTTTACGGCCAGCCTCCGGCGATAAAAAGGCACCTTAAAAAGAAAGTTCAACGCATCAAGAGTTCAATGTATGGATGTAAATAAGGGTGGGGCGTATTTTCAATCGGCATAGATCTATTTCTGCCGCGAAACAATCCTACTTTCCGCTTTGAAGGGTGGGCCAGTAAACAACACCTCAGCTACCTCATTCCTCAAGATGGGCAAAGACTTTGAGGTGATTTTCCTTGTCTCAAGACGAATCCCACAGGCAAAGACAAAATAGTTAAGCACCATTTTATCTTCGGTTTGTGAAGCGGTTTTCTCTTATTCCTTTTTTTCATTTGATAGCGGTCCAGTTAGAGTTATGAATAAACAAGCCGCAAATAGTTTTGATTTTTCAAAATGTCAATAACATAGCCAAAGTGATAGATAGATGTAATAGATGTGTGAAATGTATTCAATTCTTGTGAATGATGGAAGTCGAATTTCAGTTATTGATCGAAGATAAAAAATTGTAACAAGCGAACTCTTTCAGCAAATGTAGCGTTGATATAGCGTTTTTTTAACAAAACATACCCCTCCTTACTTCTAGGTAAAAAATGATGCACCGTAATTTTCAGATAATAGTTTCCATAAAACATTTTCGTTCACCTCAAAGAAAAACATGAAAAATTATTATCCCTCATTCGGTTTTTCAAACGTAAAAGCCCGGGTCTTGTAAACCCGTCAAGCTCCTTTTTGTCACGAATTTCACAACGAAAATTATCATGACGGTCGGGACATTTTTCGGATCACCAATAAACTTTTTTTTGTTGCTTAGATGGATGGACGGGCTCACAACCCACCTGGTATTAAGTGGTTACTGGAGCCCATAGACATCTACAACGTAAACACGCCACCCACCTTGATATATAAGTTCTAAAGCCTCAGTATGGTTACAACAGCTACGCCACCCTTCAAACCGAAACACATTACTGCTTCACGGCAGAAATAGGCAGGGTGGTGGTACCCATCCGTGCGGACTCACAAGAGGTCCTACTACCAGTAAAAAGCTCAGTGCATAATTTCAGAAAGCGGCATATCGAGCGCGTCTTAGCTTGTATATTTGTTAACTTATATGTCGTGGCAAACGACTTAAGTAATATTAAAACATTGTTTTGATCGTTATTTAAATGATAAGATGTTGTTTTAATAAATATCCAAAAAATATAGAGTAGACGCCGTAACGCCAGAATATAAAATGGACGGATTCGCGTGAGTCAGAACGAAACTGTTGATTTTCCCTGTCATTGTGAAAATGATTTATTGAGAGTTTCAATAATTATTATTCAAAATTCATAATTTGGTAGACAGCGGCTTGGCTCTACCTCTGGCGTTGCTGAATTCCATGGGTGGTAACCACTCACCATCAGGCGGGACGTATGCTCGTCAGCCTTTTTTTATTGCTTAGATTGGTGGTATTAAGTAGTCACCGGAGCCCATAGAAATCTACAACGTAAATGCCGCCACCCACCTTGAGATATAAGTTCTAAGATCTCAGTTTTTACAGTACAACCTTCAACCGGAAACGCGTTACTGCTTTACGGCAGAAATAAAAGGGCAATAAAAAAATATATTCAAAAGGTTTTATTGACTTTTATTGCAATGAGCTCAGTTCCAGATAATGACAGAACTGCCGCTCAGCCATCCCTGGTTCGGTCGTATACATGAAGATAACATAATCCTTAAAAGCTTTGGCCACTTCTAGATGTAAGTATTAATGATCATCAAACTATTCAAATTTCTATCACTAAATTGTGTCTGTTAATGAACCCGGAATTTCATTGAAATTAAATTCATCTTACCCAGGAGTAATTAATCACATTCCTTTGGTATTTTTAACAAAAATTACACTTGAAATTATCAAATGCCTATGAAAAATGTACCATCAAAAAGCAATATAAATAGTCACTGCTTAATACAGGGATGTCCAGACAACAAGATTGTTTTAATGCGGCCCGCGATACGTGTTTTAATCAGGAAATAATTTTGGATATAAATAGTTTAGATAATAGAATTCTTTGTCAAAACATAAAATCAATGTTTGGTATAATTTATCTTTATTCTTGTAACATTCCATTCCTACGACATCATCTAAAAGTGAAGCTATTTTTTACTATTATTAGGGAAATTCCAGGAAAGTATTTATTACCCTGTTTTTTTTAACCTGTAAACTGAATAATGTTTTCTGCGGCCCTCCAGCTTTATTAACCTGCAAAAGTTTACCCTTGCAGCACTGACTCAATATATATCAGTACATATCATCCTGGTTAAGTATTCAATTTTCTTCTCCAACATACTATATCGAAAGTCTTTGAATGTTGAATCCCTTTTAGAGTACAGGTACATAGAACGGACATACATAATACGCCACTGGTAGATGCCAAATATTTCGGAACATACATCCGAGTACGGATACCGATCACAGAAAAAACAACATAGAAAACAAACGATATAACTGTACACGTTGCTACTTATTTTGTATTTAATTGCATATTTTTAGTATTTATTTGTATTTAATCGTATGTAAGTCTATCTTATATTGTATTTATTTTTCACATGTGTATTTATGTATATATTTTTATGTAAGTTTATTATGATATAGCACCGTTCAGTCCACTTATTCCTCTCCCTGCAAGGTTGCCTGGAAGAGATCGGTTTCAGCGATAAGGCCGCCAATTTATGTCACCGACTATTATTTGTTTTATTTGCTCACTCTGTACATATGGTGTTAAATAAAGTGTTATTATTATTATTATTATTAAACGATAAGAACTACTTGTATATCGGGATTGAAATAAAATAGACGAAGTGACATAAAGAATATACGCATTGATCATCAGCAAAGGCTTTGGCTACGTCGCAGAGATAGTAAATGGGGTAAGAAAATTATCCTATGGTACCCAAGAGACGGTACAAGAAGACAAGTGCATCCATTAAGCAGGTGGATAAACGAAATTTGCCTGTGCTCAATATAAGCCGTATTCAATTAGGGTTGTTGCTGACAGAGGTCATTTGGCCTATGCCAAAGTCGAATTAAAAGAATTCTATTATTAAAATGTATATTCGCATTAATTGGACTAGGCGTTGTGGACAGAGAACCATATGACCCACCCGGTGGTAAATAGTCACCGTCGCGTATGGATATCAGCAATTTCAAGGGTACAGCCAAACCGCTACTTACTTACTATTAGTAGTAGTAGATAGATTTTTTTAAGTTGGTAACTAGTAATCTATTTTCATAATTATTAGTATTAAACGTACTTTAGTTGGCAATAAATAACCATCATATACCTACAAATTCTGAAACCAACAAGAAAGGCTGTCTTTGCAACCGTTTTCTTGCATAATTTCACCTGTTATTATGAAGATTCCCTTCCTACCCGGATTTGGATCCTTAACTTACGTACAGAAAGGCTATTGTGCACAACAATGCCTTTTGTCTCACAAAACCTCCATGACCACTAAGAGCCGGGACTTAAGTCAAGCGAAATAGAAAAAAAATCTCAGTGATAAAGCTTTGATTTTTTGTTGTTGTCGTTTATAGTTTATGTAGTTACCGTCGTCGCGTAGAAACGAAATTGAAGTTTTAATTGTATAGGGCTATCAGTAATTCTTTTTAGGCAGGAGGCCGAACCTGTCGCAAGATTACCACGCCTAGTGGGATACGTGGGTCTTCACGATCCGCAGACGCTGGGATCGGACCTCAAGCTCTAGGTTATTTTAGGGCTCTATCCGACAAATGACTTCTCTTCACACCCGACGTCCGATCTCCGTCCGGGGTTAGAACCCGGGCAGAGTAGGGGTATTTCCGCGGTCTCCACTACAATCAGACTCGGAGCGTCACCCCGACAACGACCAAACGACGGGTCGTCGTACGTTGGATGGTAGCTGGTAACTCTGGTGTCTCTCCAGTCTAACCATTTAACATCAAAAGTATGTACTCTCATTTGAACACCTAAGGAAAAAAAATATTACAAAATTTATGTAGGTTAATATGTAGGTAATGGTTTATATGAAGCTTTCATAAACGTCTTTGAGCTTTGTTAACGAGCTTTTGATCCCGCACCCGGCTTTTGATCTCGTTATTTTTGATTAAGCCGAAATTCAAAGTTTATTATATCAAATATTAGTTCGGTTATCATTAAAACTGTTGGAGGTTTGACAAAAAAATAAAACAGAACTGCATCGAAAGACCAGAGGATTATTACCTTTCGATTATTAGCCTAGTCTTTTAAATAAATTTGACCTCTTGTGATGTTTATTTATCTTTTTATTTAGTTTATTTTACGGACTTCGTTAACCAATTAAAAAAGCTTCTTTTTTGTTGCCCTTGTAGGCAGACGAGCATACGGCCCACCTGATGGTGAGTGGTTACCGTCGCCCATGGACTTCAGCAATGCCTGGGGTAGAGCCAAGCCGCTGCCTAACTTGGGCTGTGATATTGTCTGCTCGACTAGAAAGAGAAAAAGAGATTTAAAAAAGGGAGCTTTTATGACCGTTGTAGGCTCACGAGCCTACGGCCAACCTGATGGTGAATGGTTGGGGCACAGTCGCTGTCTATCTGTATAGTCGCAACAAGTAAAAGAAATGATAAAAAAATCTATTGTTATTTTTCTGTCGGTGACGTTCTTAGATCTCTAACCGCATGACTACAGTGGCATTTGAAACCGAACTCTGAGAGCTAATAAATAGGGTTAATTAACCTACATTCCTGATTGAAACCAGATTCTAGTAACCACTTACTTTAAGTACGATCGAGAACAATGGTCTATCTCTTATTCAGAACTCGAGTCCGTTAAACAGACTTACTTAGAGATTACTGAAGGCCGAAAAATAGAACTAAATGTATCAAAAAAAATATCTTTTACACGTTTTTCGTCATGTTTTTACCTATCTAAAAATCCCTATTGTCCATACGCTTAAGGGAACAGATGGTGGACATGGTTTTTAGTCTTTTATCGTATAGAATATAATTATAATACTTATATAATCGATATAATCTGTAGCATAAAAACACGATCAAATATTCAATTTCATTCTTTTTCGCTTTTACGCATAGGCTTCGACAAGGTCAGCCATCTATTTTTAAAAGAAAGGCCACGGAGCTGGGCGCCAGTTTTTTGAAAATTAAGTTCTTATGAAGATTTTAGAAAGCCATCATATTTGATCTCTTAATTTTTTTTATGAATAAGAAGCTAAATGTGGTCCACCTGATATTGACTGGACACTGTCATTGATGAAAGTCAAGCCGCTGCATACATTACGTACTAAACGATCCAAAAGCAATCATTATTTTAATTTTAAAATATGATTATACTGGAAGTTTATAAAACAAATAGTTATAACGATCTAATCGTTTCGGGTAACAATTGAGTCGTCTATTATCAAAGGTGGCAATCTGTGCATTTGGACAAAAAAATGTTATTGATATGTCAATACAGATTGATTTGAATATAATCGTCTCCTTCAAAGAATACGGTTCAAAACCTGCATTAAATAAAGGTTAATACTTAACCTGTTATTTATCTAAGATGTCGTTCAGAAGAGTTCTGTGACTGCCAATGGAATACAAAGTCAATAATTCGTTTTTCTGATTTACCAATAATTTTCCAAAAGTCACATTGCCGGCTTTGATAATAGTCGACTCAATTATACACATTCCGGTGACGCAAAAAGAAATTAAAAACGTTTTCCGTTTCAATATTACGTAAATTACGAGACCCGAGAACGTAAACTGAAATCTGAGCGACCTCGCGACTTTTAAGCTAAAACCGTAAAAGGTCAAACACTTAATGAATATTAAAGGCGATGACTTACGAATTAGCATAACAGGCGTCTTATGCTTTAAAAACCTAAATTATTAATTAAATTTATTTTGTTCGGAGCTTCTTCTGACAATGACCTTTACTAGTGGTAGGACCTCTTGAGAGTTCGCACGGGTAGGTCACACCACCCTGCCTATTTCTGCTGACCACGAATGCACCGGACGTCTTATCCTTTAGGCCACGACGACTACGAATTTCTTTCTTTCGTATTTCTGTCGTGAAGCAGTAATGCGTTTCGATTTGAAGGGTGGCGCAGCCGTTGCTACTGTACTGAGATCATAGAACTCATATTTATTTATTTATTTATTTATTAAGTTGCACCAACAAAGTGATCATCAATACAAAACATTGAACAATTGACAAAAGTTCATGGCAGATGTCACCTCAATTATAAGTGCAATCGACAGTGCATTAACATCAAAAATAAAAAAAATATACAGCTAAGATTTGATTACATTTCATTCATTGCTTAAGATTAATTTATATTTAATTGGGAGATGACCCGCGACATATTTTTCCTGTAAGTATTGAGAAAATTAGAAAAAACATCTATTTCAATTAAAATTAGTTCAGCGCAATCGAACTACTCCGAAGGAACATTGACGGAGACCGCGCTACCGTGGACATTATTGTAGTCCCAAAGGATTCTGTTTGTATATCTCAACATTCAAATAAACGGGAACTAATGTGACAACGAGACGCAAGCGGGGAAATGTCATCGCTTCGGAAGAGTCTAGATAAGTGGTTGTTCGGGCCGGATGGAACTCACTTACCGATCAACCACCGCGCGGACAATAAGTCTAGGAACTACCTAACGGCTGGTTATTAAATTAACTACTCTGTTGTCTGCTCGAGTAACATTACACAACCCCCTCAATAAGTATTCTAGAGAAGGCAACGGCACAAAGCGTACCCTTTACCGATATATACATTTTATTCTTTTGTAGTGTCAGATTATTGACAGATCGATCTAGAGTCGCTACAAGCTGATCGAATGTCAAATATATTCCAAAACTTATGATAAAATGTCCATTAAAAATATTATCCCAACAAACAAGAATAAGTTCCCGATATCCTAATCGAAAATTGCAATATTGTGCAGGAAGTTTTAGACGTGTAATGACTCTAACAAATTTCGTGACGTCATCATTATTGACGTCATCGCTACTCAATCGATCAATAGAAGTACTTCAAACGTCATAGTATTTTGGAATGTATTCACTGGTGTGCAACGCCAGAACGGACCGGTATTAGATCTGTTCTGGCGTTGATACAGTTGATACAGATCTATTACATTCAATAACAGATCCAATAGAACAGATCTAAAGATAGATTTGCTCATTCCGAGGGCTCAATCGAGAATGTGAAGTTGAATAACAAGAATATCGGGACGTCTCGCTTCCTATTAGGAAGGCACGAAGTGGACTTCGAGCTATTTCCTAGTGCCAGATTATGGACTCCGTTCTTTTTAGTCTTAGGTTGTCGGCTAAAAAGATTATCTTACTAGATATTAAACTTTACGTCAGCATAAATTAGCACGCCGTCTTCTAGAATTCTTTCATTGGCAACCAGACTTCTACTTCTCTTTATTCGCCGTTCTTCCTCAACCTACTTTCTACTTTTATACGTATATTAGCTGTGCCCGTCCGCTTCGCTGGGCATTTAAAAATAACATTATTATTTCTCACCCCCACAAAGATTCTCATCATTAACGCCCCCCCAACTGGTGTAGGGAGTCCAACACTCATATAAATATTAGCCTATCCATTAAGTACATGTATTTTCTACATGGACACCAAGTTTCAAGTCAAGCGGATGGTTCAGTAGTTATAACGGAACATCCGTAAAAAGCACTGTAGATTTATATATTAGTATAGATATGAACATCCGTCATTATTATCAAGCGGACAATTGATTACCCTGGGATTCTGTTTAATATGTCCAGAAAACATATAATAATGTACCTGAAAATTTATTAATTCCAAAGTTTACGACGCGCTCATTTGTATTATTCTCATCCGGGTTCCGGTTCCCGTTTTGATCTGGCCTAACGCTCTTACAAATTTTTCCCTTAATAAATCTGCAAGTTTCTACTACTTCAGAATGTTAGCAGTTTTTTTTTCTTCGTACATTTGAGTGAACTGCTGGTGGTAGGACCTCTTATGAGTCCGCACGTGTAGGTAACACCACCCTGCCTATTTCTGCCGTGAAGCTGTAATGCGCTTCGGTTTGAAGGGTGGGGCAGCCGTTGGAACTATACTGAGACCTTAGAACTCATATCTCAAGGTGGGTGGCAGCATTTACGTTCTAGATGTCTATGGGCTCCAGTAATCACTTAACACCAGATGGGCTATGAGCCCGTCCTCCCATCTATGCAATAAAAAAATAAATACTATCTCACGGCCCATCTAATGCAAAGAGAACATGAATATCAATAAATCCACTTTATGACATGACTTCTCAATTATCCTCTATAGCGTCTGCCCTACCCTTCGAGCCGCATTGCATGACTGCTTCACAGCAGAAATGGCAGGATGATGGTACCTACTTTTTCAGGCTTATAATAGGCCGTACCATCAGTAATGCCGGTTGGCGATCACAGTAAGGCAACATACTACTAACAGAATGCTACTATCCAATATGTCTGGCTGGTGATATTCTAGACCATATACCCAAACCTTATAATCAATCGAAGTCATCCTGGCCTAAAGGATCCATATAAGGATATATATCGTATCAATCACGATGAAGGAATAACGTTGTGTAATAAAAGATAGGTTTTGTTAACGACTCAACACCAAAATACCCAAAAAAATTGTATATATAAATACGTTAATCAATAATACGCATTAGATTTCTTCCCATATCATCTCATCTCATTTCATTTAATTTCGTCCCAGTTGATTAATGTCTCAAATTAATCATCTTCATTTCATTTCACTCCTTATTATCATTCTTCATAAAAATAAGAACATAAATTAAAATAAGACATGACCCATGGTCTTAGTTACCAGGTCATAAAATTCCTTAAAAAAAAAAAACTAAGCTAAACGTCATTATTATTTATTTCCTTGCTTTCAAAAGCGGTGTTCTATTATCAATAGCATGAATAATCGTAAGACACGACTCCAATTAAATAATATCCCTTCATTTAGGCGTGCATTACTTGAATAATTGTCTGTAATTAATTTTACAAGTTGCTTCTAAATTTTAGGATAAAGTTTCAGTTGATTTAATTACCTATTTCTATACTCTTACAGTTTCTTTAGTTACAAACACCGAATCGTTTTAAAGTTGTAACAGTAAATTGTTATTTACAAGTTATTTTCTAAAAACAATAACAACTTTCAAAAATTTTTGGTTATTTTTGTACAAACAATACTAATTAATGTCGGCTTATCGATAGTATCAGTGATAGCTGAAAGAGCGAGAACATTCATAGTATATCCTTTTGCAAATAAATATCAAATAAGGTTCTTAATGTTACTCTCATGTGCTAATTAATATAAATATACATAAAATCGTAATTAAATTGTATTTAAAATGCTATAAGCAATGGGCGTAATATAGACCTGAACAAGTTTATTTCTTTTTGACATTAATTTTCTATATTACAAAACCATTATTCTGTATTGTCTATTTGTTTGATTGCATATTTGTTTTGCATTAATCAGGCAAAATAATTTACGTTTCATTCGTTCCTTGTTAAAATGGCCAGGTGAGACCATAGTCATCACCACTAATACAAATACTACCATACAACGTAAGACCAAAAAGTAAAAAGGTTGATAAAATAACAGGTTAATGAAGTCGTCGTGGCCTAAAGGATAAGACGTCCGGTGCATTCGTATCGAGCGATGCACCGGTGTTCGAATCTCGCAGGCGGGTACCAATTTTTCTAATGAAATACGTACTCAACAAATGTTCACGATTGACTTCCACGGTGAAGGAATAACATCGTGCAGTAAAAATCAAACCCGCAAAATTATAATTTGCGTAATTACTGGTGGTAGGACCTCTTGTGAGTCCGCACGGGTAGGTACTACCGCCCCGCCTATTTCTGCCGTGAAGCAGTAATGCGTTTCGGTTTGAAGGATGGGGCAGCCGTTGTGACTATACTGAGACCTTAGAACTATATCTCAAGGTGTGTGGCGCATTTACGTTGTATATGGGCTCCAGTAACCACTTAACACCAGGTGGCCTGTGAGCTCGTCCACATATCTAAGCAATAAAAAAAAATAAAAAAAGGGTTGCTAGCTCTTGTCAGTTACTATGAGATATACACATATGCATATCTATATATGATAACAAAAGGCTTCGTATTGTGAGGACAAATATATGGTGTTGTCTCAACTTTCTAATTAGTGAAGTATTTTGGAGACCTTTGAACTTGTAAACTTTAGAGGGAGCTTGAGCCTTTCAAGACTAGTACCGATGAAAATACGGGTCCATATTTGTCGAATGCGGAAATACGAATTTCACTAACATAAAAATATATTATGATTTCATATTAATCACTGAGAAGATCCGGCGAGAAACTCAGCGGACCGAGATCTAAATGTTATGTTATTTTATTATTTTATCTATATCTATACTAATATCTATACTAAAATTACTTATAAAGAGGAAAGATTTGTTTGTTTGTTTGTTTCGAATAGGCTCCGAAACTACTGGAACGATTTGAAAAATTATTTTTCCATTAGAAGCCGACATTGTCCCTGACGAACATAGGCTACTTTTTTTAATTATTTTTTTTATTTTTTTTATTTTTTGTTTCATGTGTGTTTTAATGTTTCCGAAGCGAAGCGAGGGCGGGTCGCTAGTGGTTTTATATATGCAAACTTATCTTAAAAATGCCATTAGCGAAATTCAGGCATCTTGTGTTCTGACAGCTACTCGCACAGATATAACATCTATTTAATATTTTCTTATTACGATCAGAGTACAAAAATAGATATAAATCTAAAAAAATGAACCCGTTCTTTCTGTCTTTCTTTTTTAATTACTCTCTCTCTCTCTCTCGTTATATCCTCTGAACTTCAGAAAAAAGTACATGAGAAACTCTGAGCTTAAGTCACACTCGTCAATTAACAAATCACTAGTTTTGCATTTTAACGGCCGTCTGGTGTAGTGGTAAGTGACATGGTCACTACACAAGGGGGTCGCGGGTTCGAATCCCGTCAAGGGAAGATATTTGTATGATAAATATAAATATATTTTCCAGGGTTATGGATGTATATTAAATATATGTATGTGTATAATAAAAATCTTACATTTATATCCGTTATCTGGTACCTGTAACACAAGTTCTTTACGAACTTATCACGGGACCAGTTAACGTGGCGTGATTGTTAGTAAATATTTATTTATAAAAAAAAAAAAAAAAATTCATTGTAATAACAAAATTTAAGTATCTCGTATGGACCGAGTCAAGAAAAAATACATTTATAACGTATTATAAGCAGTACTCATACTAATTGAAACATAAAACCTCACAAGAAGAATTAAAATTAGAAGCAAAATAAAATATCATACCATCATTATCATGAGAGTATCAAAATACACGAGAGTATTTGTGTCAAATTTTTTTAAATCCGAACCGGCTTGTCGTCAACAAACCATCATAACAAACAGTCATTTAAACGCAATATTCTAAATCCAGGTACAGCTGCGTATCAGTTTGGTCATGACCGAAAACCAGGTCAAACCGGGAACGGGGCATGATCTTGACCTGATACGACCGCCTTGAACGTCCGGAGTTTTCGATGCCAATGTTAATGTTAGAAACGTCATTTTTCTGCTCATACTATTCCCATGACATTTAAAAGTATGGTATAAGATTGAGTATTTCTGACACTAATAAAAATGACTATTCGCCACTTCAAGCTAAGAAAAGTTTTAGATAAAGATTCATTTATAAGTAAAAATTCTTTTTTTTAATAAATTAGATAAATACAGAAGAAAATAATTATAAATTTTCTACAAGCAATAAAACTTAATATTAGCAATATATTCTCATCTTCTGCACTTACACAATAGAAATTTTCTTAAGAAATTATCTAAGGACAATTTCAAACTACTGAGGATTTTTATTTCTTTCAAAACATAATAAACTTCTAGATAATTCTAATAAAGGTAATGAAATTCTTCGATATAACAATATGAGTTATTAACGATTTTAAAGATACTCTTATTAATGCGAAAAACGATGCTTGAAACTCAATTTTATGTATTATTTATTTTATTTCGGAGCCAGAATGAATTTCCAGATCCTTATTTGTTGAACGCTATGAGATGTCATATGTCTTTCTGTAGATAAATGAGAGCTGCTTTTGTCAGCAATATGGCTGTGCTCTTTTATTCCAGATTTCCAATGCCGACATTGATCACAAATATCAACTATGTCATCTACAAAGGCTATACTGAAAAAAGAAAAAAAAATCAATAGTCAACTTAACGTCTTTTGATATCAAAATATTCAATGGCATAATGATTCCGAAAAGTATTAAATTATTTTACAAGATCAATTTCAATAATTACATGAAAATTATGTAATTATATAATAGAAATAATTATATAATATAAAACACTTTATAACTCTGAATGGCGATTATGGTTCATTATTTTGGTCAAATGTACCTTTTTATTATTATTGTCTATATCACATAAATCGAATATGATCGAATATAATATTCAATAATAAACGAATAATGTATTGTATCCTTAAAACAAAAGACAATCTCAAATATATCGCTACAGGGAAAATATTTGCTAATTTGTTTCTGTGTCGCATCATGGAAAACACACACAAACAAAATCACTATCTCGATAACTGGTCGTAGATCGTCTCTTGAGCCCAAACAGGAAGGTAGCCAGCCTATTTAGCATTATAAAGTAGCAACGGGTTTTGGATTGAAGAATGGGGCAGCCGTTGTATTAGAAAACTGACACTTAGAACCCACTTCTCTAGATAGGTAAAGATGGTTAATGTCTATGGGCTTCGGTAACCGCTTAGTTAGGTGGGCCGTAAGCGAGTCCACCCATCTAAGAAAAAAAAAAGTTTATTTAGAATTATACTTCCAAAAGCTGCTTTAAATTCTTAATCATTACTGAAGTATCAAATTTTCATTTTCTCGTCAAACGGATATACTGTACGCGTGATATTAAAAGACCCAATAAACACAGCCACCAAGATACTTACAAACCCTCAGATGATCTACAGAAAACAGTCTAAGTATCTACTTGAGAAATGGCATGAGAAGTCTGCTTTATATTTAAAAAAATATATTTAAAAAACACGATTGAAGAAGAATCACAACTGCTAGCCTTCAACGAGCGAGCTACAGCTAGGATTAACAGGAAGAAACGTAATGAAAAAATTAACTAATAAATAAAGCTAGCACTCCCTCAAACGGATTACGTTCTAAAACAAGTCCGGAACTCAATTAAGTCCCGATCCACTTGCGGAATTAAAATTCACAATCATTAATCAACGTCAGTAATGACGTGACGTACATTTGTCTTAGTAACACCACAGATCAGCTGCAATTACTCAATTAGTATGCCATTTACCTTTATTTCTATTGACTGGAGTATTGAACGTTAAGCGTTTTGGAACAAATTCGTTTTTAATTTTTTTTATTGCCTTTGTAGGTAGAGCACACCTGATGGTGAGTGGTTACCGTCGCCCATGGACTTCAGCAATGGCAGGGGCAGAGCCAAGCCGCTGTCTACCGTTAAGCACTCTTCACATACCTCGTTTGAATTTGGTCATAGTGCTTGGGAAACACCGTGGAGAGGAACTCAATCCAAAGCCAGATGGTACGTGGCAAAAAAAATCTCTGGAAACGCATTGTGAATGATCGCAGTGGCTCCAGGTAGGATGGATGAACTCTACTCCGGTGATGGGCTGTGCGATGGTAAAAATGGCGTTTTACGAGATGGGATACTATTAGATAAATTGGATATTAATAAAGCACTTTGAACAATGAGCTAATTCCAAATTCGACCTATTCTAATATCTATCTTTCCAGCCCACAGATATACACTGTTGCCTGATCCTACGCTGGTTTTTGGCAACCTTAGTCGTGGCGTCGGTTCGCGTTATGGGTCACTTACCCACGCTACTTCTTCCGGTATGATGATGACTATGATTACGAGAGTTTGACATTTAAAACAAAAACAAAAATTTACGCATTTAATATGGGAAGACATATAGAAAGATTAATATGTATTTGTAGTATTAGTATGTAGTACTAGTAGTAGTATCTGCAGCGTTAGTTCTTAGAACTCGTATTAAAAAATCACTCAAACTTTCGAAGTATCCATCTCTCTTGTCTAAGCTGAATAAAAAAAACAACTGAAAGTCGATAATCGAATTTTGCACATTTTTTAAAATAAGAACCTCATAGGTACCTTTTGAAGAGTTTCACTACAAAATTTCAAACCATGAAGGTTCTATGTCAATTGGAAGTACCTATTACAATAGAACGGCAATTTCATACTTTAACCCCTATTATTAAAGTCACGATAACATATTTTTTAAATCGTTTAGTACGCTCACTTCGTTTTGGTGACGTCTCAATTGAATGCAATCGAACTAATGACAGACATTTAAAAATTTACAACCTTTTTATAGTTTTACTAGCGACCCGCCCTCGCTTCGCTTCGGAAACATTAAAACACACATGAAACCAAAAAAAAAATTTAAAAAAAATTAAAAAAAGTAGCCTATGTTCATCAGGGATAATATCGGCTTCTAATGGAAAAAGGTTTTTTCAAATCGGTCCAGTAGTTTCGGAGCCTATTCGAAACAAACAAACAAACAAATCTTTCCTTTTTATAGTATTAGTATAGAAGTATAGATATAGATTTCAAATAATTCCGCTAATAAATTGCGAGATTATACATATTATGTGTTGTGTCACAAGGCAATTTGATCAGTATACGTTTTGTAATAAGATTCACAAGCAGCTATTCCCGTTACTGACAATGCTATTATGTAAAGTCAAGGACTACATTCACGATGGCTACATGCAAGGAAGACTTATTGTGTGAATACCCTAAACACAAAGTAAATACTATCTCAGAAAGCTTTTTATATTATACGACTTACTGTATTATGGAATGACTGAATGGAGAATTAATAGAATACGGAATGAATATGTTAGAGGAAATCTGAAAGTGGCACCCGTGACAAAGAATTTGTGAAGTGCGCGTTTGGGATGGTATGGACATGTGATGAGACGAAATGAAAATGTATGAATGTGGAAGGATATAGAAGAAAACCTAAGAAGAAATGGATGGATTGCGTGAAAGACGATATGTGTAAGAGGGGAGTGAGCGAAGAAATAGTATATGATAGAGGAGTATGGAAAGAGAAAACATGTTGCGCCGACCCCAGGTGACTGGGAGAAGGGCAGGAGAATGATTACTTACTGTATTATATTAATCACCTCTGTACTGTACAAACATACATATGTACGTATCTATGCACCAATCAAATTGCCTTGTGAAATAACGCGAAACTAAGATTTTTTTTGTGATCGCTAATATACAATAATATTTTGTCTTACGTTTTATGACAGACTCATAGATCAGCGGTCTCGTCATTGTCAGCTGAAAGGGTGCAGAGTCGTGAATTTAAAGTTTTTGCTTTTATTTCTATTCCCAAATGTATGTTTGTTTCCAGCAACCAAAGGATAAGAGAAAAATGTTCACTTAGGGTCATTGAGTACGAACCGCTTAATAACACATCACAGTTTACGACGACTACGACGAGAATAATAAACGAAAACAAATATTAAAATCGGCCTCATGTGATGGTCAAATACTGACGCTTCAAGCTAGTCGGTGAGATTTTAATGCCTAAATAATTTCGAACGAAGCAAATTCACGTAATTTAACAAGAGAGCACTATAAATATAATACAATATGAATAAATTAATAAATTTTAAAAACTTTGTTCCAACAAATAAACTTTGGACCGGGTCCATTCATTGTGACTGGCATGTCAATACGCAAGCGTACCACAAACTGTATACCTCACTTCAGTTTGATCTTGACCCGGAAGTAGGTCATGATCGTGTCCCGCGCAGCCTGCGACCTTGCTTGCCTCTCCACGTCCAATGTAATGTTAGCATAAAGTTATTTTATTATATTCAAAAGCTCTTACGGTTATTGTTAGCGGAAGGTTTGTTTGACTTGTAATTCCTTTGTCGTGGCTACCTAATACTAATTAAATTCGTTCATTTGAATTAAGCAACCGTTTAATAATTTACTATTCTATGATATTCGTATGAAATTATTTCAGTAAATATGTAGACTTATAAGCTACTATTAAGTTATCTATTCAACACAAGAGGCTGCAGATCGTGCTACGGAAATGCTTCTACGTGTCTACAATAACGCTACGGTGAATGCTACGTCGTAGCGAAGCCTAGAATATTTCGTTATGTGATGCAAATGAAACGAAAATACTATTCAGGATATTTTCAGTACTCTGTGTGCTTAGTGCGAGTTTCTTAACGTTTTTGAAGTGAAAACTTCTTTAGAACCGTTGTGATTTCAAACCGGATGCAACGGAAAAAACGACAGGTAAGAGACACAAATACAAAAGAATGAGACAGAAATATACATACTATTTAATACAGCGCCATCTGTGAGATTTTTTTAATACTAACGTGTGTATGAAATGCTCTTGTAGTGAATTTTAATTTAGGATTATACGTGAAATTAAAATATCAATTCACAGAGGGCGCTACCTTACAATTATTTACTAATGACAAAATTTTAAGACGTTTAGGATAATTGTATTTTAATTTTGGAAGGTTTCACTTCTACCACGTGTGAATTGCACACATGTATATTTTTATTTTTCTTGCTTAGATGGGTGGACGAGCTCACAGCCCACCTGGTGTTAAGTGGTTACTGGAACTCATAGTCATCCACGACGTAAACGCGCCACCCACCTTGAGATTTAAGTTCTAAGGTTTCAAGTATAGTTACAACGGCTGCCCCACCCTTCAAACCGAAACGCATTACTGCTTCACGGTAGAAATAGGCAGGGTGGTGTTACCTACCCGTGTGGACTCACAAGGGGTCCTACCACCAGTACTCATTACTGTACGTTCTCGATGGCGTAAAAGTTAAGCCAATTTTGTTTGCAATTGAAACAGCGCCTCTAGGGGCAAACATAAGCAAACGATCCCATTCCATACAAATATGAGCTAACTTTTACGCTATCGAGAACGTTAAAAAACTCGCACTAAGCACATTGCTCTATATTGGCATACGATCACAAATCTATCCGGCGATCACGGATAAATGTTTCTATAACCAATAGCAATCACACATTTTGTTAAATGTTCTTAACCAAGGGTGAGCAAGCAACCTTTCTAATCAAAGGGCCAATTTAAATTTAAATTATTTTTTTGGCAGGCACATCGATTATCTCTTATTAATGATTTACGAAACTTTATTTATAATAAATATTAGAATAAATGTGGCACTCCCCCGACTGCCGCGGTAAAGCTATTGAATATCATTTTTTATCAACTTATGCAATTATAATCAGACAATAATAATTTAATATTAAAACAATAATAATAAAATAAGACCACGCTATATTTATAAACATTAACTGTCCCCTTCACACTCATAAGCTAGACCGCTCGAGACAGAGATGGGCAGAATTTTCGTGAGGCGCATGCAGTGCGACGTCACGCCGCGCGCTTATTCACAAACACTACACAAGCGCAACGCGTGAATGTGTTGAACGCGAGCTACATGGTAGGTGTTAGGTTTTATTTTCGTTACGGAATTTCTTGATTCGGTCAGCGCCCTCAAAGCCCACGATAAAAGCTATGCAATAGCTTAAAAAAAAATTGACTATCTTTAACCATTTTAAAACTACTTTTACGCGTTTTTTTATTGTCCTTATAATATTTCTGACGTTTCGAATACTGCACCATAGTAAAATATTCGAAACCTCAGACTGACGCAAAAACGACTCTACGACTCGCAAAAAGCGAATACAACACAATTAAACCATTTTGTTAATTTTTAATAGTAACAAAACGTTCTCGTGTTCATCGGTGTGTGCACAGATAAGCCGGTTGTATTGTGAGGTGGACTGTAGTACAAATTTATGTGCAGGGCTGTAATGAGTGTAGTTTTATAAACGTCACAGATTTAAATTTGAATTTTTTTAATGTTTATGGGATGGGCAAAAAAAATTCGGTCGCATAATCAAGATTTAAACCTCGCGAATCAAGTCGGTTTTCAAGAAGTCTAATTTTGATCATCGTCCTATTCGAATGTGATGAGGAGAAAAAAACTGTTTATAGTTCGATTCAAAGAAAAAACAGACAATAAAAAACCTAATCAAGTCGATCCACTTTTTTTTGTTGTAAAATCTAAAATCGGTTACCCATGGGGTTACCATCCCATGAATAATTGGTTTACTGCTTACTATGGCTTTAAATAAGCAATTAGTGTTCATTTTCTTATTTGTTTAGCCTTCCTAATGGATAGTGAATACTATCACCTCGTATAATTATGAGAACGCTATAGGAGGGAGTTCTAACCAGAGCACCATGCTTTAGAGGATAAAATAAAAAAACTCCGATAGTGTGACCAAAACAGAAGTGGCATGTTTATTCACCTCTAAAAAGGTTCCTTTGAATAAACTGCTAAATTTCCTACAGTCATTAACTCCATGCTTAGCCGTTATTAATTATGTCTAGCCTTGTGAAAGCCTTACAGAATTTAAAAGAGCTGACGTAAAATTGGAGGCGAACCCTAAGTACGTCCGCCAGGCCATAACAAGGGTAAATTGGGTATTGTCATTGTTTAAAATTATGCTATTTACACTTCGTTACGACAGTACATAACGAGTTAATTTCCTTTCATAAATATGTATACCTTGTAATTTATCATCAATTTACTATGTGACTTTGGGTAATGGACTATGCGGATCTTAAGGTATAAACAACGACATAGTATTAGTGTGATAGCTCGCAGATTCCTGCTATGAGGCAATCACGCGTTCTGATTTGATAAGCAGTCGTGACACAGTCCAATTGAGACTTAAATCTCCTATCTCAAGGTAGATCGGAGCTTCCCCGTTCATTTATATGGATACAATGGCTGTGAGCTCATTTAAAAAAAAAAAAAACAATTTTGGAACGTAAGTTGGCTTTGCAGAAGTTCAACAAACATAAGAAGTAAAGAATTTGTAGAGTGGTAAGTAGTGGATATGTTGTTTGTTTTTTATATATGTCGGGTTAAGACTCCGACATTAAGAATGTAACCGAGGTTTTTTTTTTATTTATTTTTTATTGCTTAGATGTTTGGACGAGCTCACAGCCCACCTGATGTAAAATGGTTACTGTAGCTCATAGACATCTACAACATAAATGCGCCACCCATCTTGAGATATAACTTCTAAGAACTCAGTATGGTTGCAATGGCTGCCCCACACTTCAAGTCGAAACGCATTACTGCTTCACGACAGAAATAGGTAGGGTGGTGGTACCTACCCGCGCGGAATCACAAGATGTCCTATCACCTGTAGAATTTATTACTATTAGATACTACATAGGAATTTATTACTATTAAATAATCACTGTTCGTAGCCCAAAAATTTAAATGAACGCAATAGGGACAGTACTAATTGTCAAAGACAACATTTCACATCCAATACTGTGCAGTACTGACTGTCGAAAGACAGTGGTCCGTACACCAAGACGATACACCAAGACAAGACACTGCAATCGTGCTGCCATCTCTCGGGAATCGTTTAGCTACCAAACTAATGATCGTCTCCGATATACATACGTATGTCTGCGTATATTTATAGACTTATTTTTTATTTTATTTTATTGCTAAGATGGATGGAAGACCTCGGCCTACCTTTTGTTAAATGTTCGCCGAAGCTCATGCGCATCAACAACATAAATGCCACCTTGACACATGGGCTTCCCCACCCTTCAAGCGGAGACGCATTACTGTTTCACGGTCCGAAGAGGCAGAGTGATGGTACGTACCCGCGCAAGCTCACAAGACGCCTTACCACCAGTAATTACTCAAATAAAAAGATTTTTATAACATAATGTTATTGCTTCACCATGGAAGTGATACGTGAATATTTGTTAAAAAACGTATTTCATCAGAATAATTTTGTACCTGCCTGCGGGTTCGAACACCGGTACAGTCGCAACACTAGATACGAAAGAAAGAAAGAAAGAAAGAAAGAAAGAAAGAAAGAAAGAAAGAAAGAAAGAAAGAAAGAAAGAAAGAAAGAAAGAAAGAAAGAAAGAAAGAAAGAAAGAAAGAAAGAAAGAAAGAAAGAAAGAAAGAAAGAAAGAAAGAAAGAAAGAAAGAAAGAAAGAAAGAAAGAAAGAAAGAAAGAAAGAAAGAAAGAAAGAAAGAAAGAAAGAAAGAAAGAAAGAAAGAAAGAAAGAAAGAAAGAAAGAAAGAAAGAAAGAAAGAAAGAAAGAAAGAAAGAAAGAAAGAAAGAAAGAAAGAAAGAAAGAAAGAAAGAAAGAAAGAAAGAAAGAAAGAAAGAAAGAAAGAAAGAAAGAAAGAAAGAAAGAAAGAAAGAAAGAAAGAAAGAAAGAAAGAAAGAAAGAAAGAAAGAAAGAAAAGATCATTTATTCGCCAAGCATAGTAAAAATGAGTTATTACACAAGTTGAAAGCAGCGTGTATGCTTTTTCATTAATTGACATGCGAATTTTAGTGCAGTGCAAGATATTATAATATTATATAATTAACCATTCATTCATCCATAATTCAACTAATAATTAAAAAATCCATTTATTTTCAATGTCGCCCCTAAGAAAATCATTTATGTAATAATAATTTTCACTAATAAGATTATCTTTTAGTTTTTTCTTAAAATGAAAATCGTCTCGGTCTCTTAATTTCTTTGGTAGTTTATTAATGTATCTTATGTATATATGTAATGTATCTTACTGGGCGTTTTATCCCGCAGGCCACGACGACTTCATATATTTCCTATAGACTTCCAAAGCGGACTGATTTCGATGATGTTTTCCAAGAAATGTTCAGATTGATCGCAGGCGATTCTGTGAAGTTTGATAGCGACCGGAACAAAACTAAATCAAAGGTGGGCCAGCAAAGTCAACCAGGTTTGACTAGGAACATCATAAAACACACACTCCACAATTTCTTCATTTAGACCCCGCCACCATATTCGATATGAAATTAATTAAATTGCTTATCTAAATCAAGCATTTACGCAAGCAAGTTATTTAAACAAGTTACTGGAGCCCATAGACATCTACAACGTAAATGTGCCACCCACCTTGAGACATAAGTTCTAAGGTTTCAAGTATAGTTACAACGGCTGCCCCGCCCTTCAAACCGAAACGCATTACTGCTTCACGGCAGAAATAGGCAGGGTGGTGGTACATAGTCGCGCGGACTCACAAGAAGTCCTACCACCAGGTTCTTCTACCTAAATGATGCTACTAAGTAAATGGTTTTGGAATTTAATATTTTCTTCGATTTGCCGCGTATTAAAGACATAATTAAAACTAAATTTACGATTTAATCTAGCATTCACAATTTTTACTTTATTGTGCTAATAATACGGATGTTTTACAGTTTGTTATACGGTTTACGTGGTCGCAGACTACTATGGTGCTATTCATCAACATTTGAATATTATGATATTTATTTATTTATTTAGACACCAACAGCAATACACACAAAACATTCAAGCTTAAAATTAACATGTATAAAATTAAGTACTGGTATGTAAGCCAGTTACAGGCATGTACCGCAATCTCTTATAACACACACTATGACATGTTACAGCAATTTTACAAACAGCGGAAAAATAGGCTAAATTTAAATGTTAACAGTACGACAAAAAAGTATATTTGAAAACAACATGAAAACAAGAGCTAACTATATAGTCTAATTCTCTGTTCAAAAAATAATTGTTGACTCTCTTTCGAACTAAATTTTTCACTGGATTTTAATGAGAAACAAATAGTTTGAGCGACCAGTTTGTTGACAAAATTGTAGCGATACAAACATAACGTTTGTACACGAGCGATGACCGTGCCAACTAAAGCACAAAATGGTTTATTTTAAAACAATAAAAAGCAAATT
This sequence comes from Bombyx mandarina, assembly GCF_030267445.1. Classification (NCBI taxonomy): domain Eukaryota; kingdom Metazoa; phylum Arthropoda; class Insecta; order Lepidoptera; family Bombycidae; genus Bombyx; species Bombyx mandarina. The sequence goes on from NC_143234.1 coordinate 19,271,698, forward strand.
TTATTGCCCAAATGAATCTCGAGGGTAATGTAACGTTGCAGCAAAAGGTTCCCACCGCGACAATACATCAAATTACCACTACAAAGTATTGCGTTTTATTGTACAAAATTATAACCTTGCTTATCACAACATAAATAGATATTTGTTTATTTATACTGTACATGCTCCTAAATCGATTATCTGATTGTGATGAAACTTGGTACTGGATGTTGGCACTCCAAAAAAAGGCCTCGGCTATCAACGACCTATTGGACAGTATAGTCATAAGAAATCGACGTATATGTTTGAAAAATATACGATTACTAAATTGCTGTGTCTATCGGTATCGCTTCAAACATTATGTATATTTATTTCCTTATCCTGTCTAGCGTAAAAATTGAAAACGTAACGGTACCTAGTGAGTCATAAAAAACGGATACGCTCTGGCAAAATTCGCAAAAATAGAAAATTTCCAGAAGTTTCGCACACACAATCGCAATTTATTTCGACATTCAGAACTTCGGTGTACTGAGAAAAAATATCTGAGAGGAAAGTTACTCACGGAAAACTAAACTGGTAATTGTCGATGGTCGATGGTCGAGCTTACGATACATCCCATGCTAAGTGCAGAAATAGGCAAAATGTGCCTTCTAGCAGTGCACCGAAAATTCTTTTGGACAGTTAATGCAAATAAGGACATTAGACACTCTTAGATGTGAAAAATCGCAACGTGAAACTCCTCCGACTAGGTGGTGCGATAGCTAGCAAAGGGTGACAAGGAGTTTATGAAGAAAACCGAAGATCGTCAGTAATATAAATCGGGAGAGGTCTGTATCCATCAACGGGTTACTATAGGCCGATTATTATTATTAATTTTATTTTCCTACCTAAGCTGGTAACCTTGGAAGACTATGCCAGCGTCGCCAAACGAGTAGGTGAACTTTACGTAGCTCTAACCTGAGGACGTTGCTAACACAAGCCCTAGCAAGAGCAGTGCTTCGCCGAATCTACCACCGGATCGGAAACGCGACTCACTGGGAAGATCCAGCGAGAAACTCTGTGGGCTGTGTCTGTGGGTTAATTTACTCCCCGAGCCCTTCGTCACAAGCGACGGGTTCGACGAGAACGATGACCGGTGCTTGGGGTACCTAAAAGCATCGTTAGGGGATCGACAGGATCCGAAGTGACATGTTTACGGCGACGCCGATTGTTTACCATTCGTTCTGCAAGATCGGGTATGTGTATTATTATGAAAATCGTGTGTGTATGAACCGACCTTTCTAAATTTAGCATCAACATTGTACAAATTCGTGGGCAGATCGTTACTATCCTTACTATACTTTTGTTTATGAACACGAAAAGCGGGAAAACCCGGTTCTACGACAGCCACGCCCACGCTTATAATAAAATGGGTATTTAAAGTCAGGACTGTAAGCGTAATACGACCAAACGCCCATGTATCTTTTTATTCTACTGCCGTCTTTACAGATGAGGTAGTAAACTTTTTTATTTGCCCTTAGGCGGAATAGCATACTGTCCGCCTGATGGTGAATGGTAAGCGTTGCTCATGGACGTCGGCAATGTCAAGGGCAGAGCCAAACCGCTGCGTACGTAACGTTAAGTACTGTTAAGTGTGTACTGGTGGTAAGACTTCTTGTGAGTCCGCACGGGTAGGTACCACCACCATGCCTATTTCTGCCGTGAAGCAGTAATGCGTTTCGGTTTGAAGGGTGGGACAGCCGTTGTAACTATACTAAGACCTTAGAACAAACATATCTCAAGGTGGGTGGCGCATTTACGTTGTAGATGTCCATGGGCTCCAGTAACAACTTAACATCAGGTGGGCTGTGAGCTCGTCCACCCATCTAAACAATAAATAAATAAAAAGTACTCGCCACAAGCCTCGTTTGAAATAGGAGGATATCACGGTAGAGGCTTAAGGTTTTTATCATCACTATATTATTTCAAACGTTTCTAAAACTACAACTTTCGTTGTCATGCGAGCTTAAAGCATATAAGTAGCTTTAATTATGTATAAGAGAGGCGAAATCCGATGAAAACATTTTTAAAAAATGAGATTAATCGTGCAAAAAGACTTACAGCTGAACTCCTTTGAGACAATCACCATAGCTTATAGACTAATCCATGACTTTGTACTTACTTAATTTAAGATCGGAGTACCCTCAAGTGAATAGTAAAATATATAGATGAGAAGTACATGTAATCGTTCGCGTTAATCTTGGATTAAATTACATAATTCTGATTATTCAACAAACAATAAACTATTGTGCATCAGAAATTTTATCAAATTCTAGCTACGCGGCAGACTTCGTAGTGCCTCAATCGATAAATAAAATACCTAAACTTTTGTACAAAATAAACTTAAAACAAACAAAAGGAATCCGTCCGACGGGGGACACGGGAAAAACAAAACTGTTATTTTTATTTAATTCGAGCATTTTCATATTTATTTACCTTTTAAACCTTCTCTGAACTTCCACAAATAATTCAAGACCAAAATTAGCCAAATCGGTTCAGCCGTTCTCGAGTTTTAGCGAGACTAACGAACAGCAATTCATTTTTATATATATAGATAGATTAACACTGTAGAAATGCGAAAACTGTAGAAATGTTAAACGCGCCAAAAACAAACGAGGTGACAGGTGACAGCCCGTTTTATGTCAAAATGTATTTTTTTAGACGAGGATTTTGAATATACGTTATTAAATTTTTACCAATTCTATAAGTACATAACGTAAGCATATTTGGAATTTACGAAATTTTAACTAGAAAGTACCTTTCCGCCCCAAACTACTGTCAATGGATGCACGAGGTGTTGTGTAACTTGAATAATCACAGTCAATAATAGTGACAATATTATTTCACCTATTACCTTCCGTAACATCGAAAAACAGGCGAACAACAGGCGAATCGAATTCGTACACTTAAAACACAAAAAAAAAGATGTATTGTTCAATAATATTTGTTCTCCGACATATTGAGAACAAGGACAAAGAAAAGCTAGTCAGGATGACATTGAAAAACGGGCGATTGTTGTTTGCTCTCATAAATTTATGTCTACGTAACGCAGACAATACTACAGCTCAGTCCACAGTTTCAAAGAACCTTGCCTCTTACCGTTCTCGAAAAAAACAACGTTTTTAACAAACAAAAAATCGGTTGTATGTAAATGTCGGTTTACTGACGATAGTTGAACGTAATAACGTCATAAGAAAATACTGATGGAATGGTTTCATTTTTCAATTATCGCAATTCTTGTTGTTATAAACAATTGACACCACATTCACTTTTCACTGAACTTCATACTTGACGAAAAAATTTAATGTATTATTGTATAGCAGCTGTCCACGCGGATGCATCGCTCACTCAAGTAGGAGAGAGACAGATGTCAAACGCTGCCGAACGCGGAGGCCGATTGTGCCTCTTTGTCGCTCGTTGCGCGCTCTCGCTTGCACTTCAAGCCTTAAATGGAACGCCTCAGAGCGAGGTAACGCCGCATGAGTCATGTTTTTTCGTGCGTGCAGCCGGCTCCATCGAATTATGAGACGTTGTCACGTCAAAGAACGTTGAATGTCAATTTAAAGATTTTTTTTAATCATAAACATCAATGTTAACGAATCGACGTCGCGTCATACATTAATGACTGTGATTGGCCAACGATGACGTAATATTGCACGAACCAATAACAAATCAGGAAACGCAATAGTGGCACCAAATGTCAAAATTTCAAAAAAACATTACGCGCAGAAAAAAAATGGACGCATATCAATTCTACATTTGTAAAATAATTTAAAATAATATAATTGGTATTTGAAGAAGTAAACGCATTTATGCATTTTCCTGGCCACCTCAAGATACCTCTAAGAATAGACGCCGCTACAATTAATAATTCATCGGCGTCATCTCTCAAGTCTACCGCAATTCCTACACTCCCATAGCTCGACATTTTTTTTATTTTTTTTTATTGCTTTGATGGATGGACGAGCTCACAGCCCACTACTGGTGTTAAGTGATTACTGGAGCCCATAGACATCTACAACGTAAATGCGCCACCCACCTTGAGACATAAGTTCTAAGGTCTCAGTACAGTTACAACGGCTGCCCTGCCCTTCAAAGCGAAATGCATTACTGCTTCACGGCAGAAATAGGCAGGGTGGTGGTATCTACCCGTGCGGACTCACAAGAGGTCCTACCACCAGTAAAAAGACATAAGCTATAAGCAATTTGGAACATTCGTCCCACAGCAAGCCCACATCGTGACCTCGATAGACCCGTAGCTGAAACACCGCGTTTCCTGGTCTTACAAAACCCCTACCCATTGCTTCATCACACCCTAACAACCCACCATAATTCAGCAATTATCATCACTCAGCGTCTCACCGGTCCCGACTAACTGAAGATGAAGCACCCATAGCTTCTGAAGCACCCGCATTTACAAGCTATTCACTGATAAGTAGCAGAACCTTTGATCTCACTAGCGATGTAACGGTAGCTTAGCTTAGATAATCTTGCGTAGTTTTGAACAACAACATTTGGAACGTCGCTCCATCAAGCTATGACATTCGCTCGGTGGAAGATCTTCCCTCTGTCATCCCCTATGAACAATAACAACGATGTCAGCCTAGACCTTTTAGAATTCTACTGTAATTTCTCGAGAATCATCTTTTCAAGGTCAAAGGTCAAGTGTGTCAACAGTTACCTGAACTTAATCAATCAAAGTCTAACGCTGTTGTGTATCAATGGAACTCTTCTTTCGTGAGATCGAAAACAGGGTGCAAATTATACATTTTTTTTTATCCTACCTATGCTGATAGCCTTGAGAAGCTATTTCAGCTTCGCCCTAACGTTTGTAGGTGAGTTCGCGGGGCTCAAACTGGAGAGTTGCTAACACTGACCCTAGCAAGAGCAGTGCTTCGCAGAATCTATCACCAGATCGGAAACGCGACCCACTGAGAAGATCCGGCGAGAAACTCAGTGGGCTGTGTCTGTGGGTTAATTCGCTCGTCGAGCCCTTCGTCGCAAGCGACGGGTACGACGAGGACGGTGACTGGTGCTTGTGGTGCCTAAGAGCACCGTTAATGTTATATTATACCAGGGAACTTAAACTTGCATGTTAAGTGGTGATACGCAGATTTGATATCGCTATAATGAATCATTTTGCAAACTCCACAATTTTCTTAGTTACGGACGATTTGTATTAAATTTAATGGATTAGAAATGCTATTCAAAGTCAATCCCAATGGAATGATATTCTCAAGTGTCCTCACTATTTTAATTAAACTATGATTACCTATGGATCACTATAGTAAAATTGGAAAACATTTGATTTTGATATTTACGGAAATATAACTAACTAACAACATTTATTTGGGTCAACAACAATTCCTGCACCACACAAGCAAAAGCTATTTTCCACTTTGAAACCATTTTTCAGATAAAATAATAGGTACTACTTTTTATCTGCTATATTGCCGCAATAAATCTTAGCTTGAACATAAAATGTACGGTATTACCTAAGTATTAACAAAATAAAAGGACTGAAAATCTCCAAAACCGGATAAAAGGTAAGCACATTACCACAATGAGTAAATACGTATCATCTATCAAAGTCAAATAAGTCCCGGACAAAAAATCACCTGTAACCTTGTATAACCGGGCCAAGTTTATCCGGGCACTTGGAACCGGGTACAAGGACGAACCGGATACCGATTTTAGAATACGGAAACTTATTTACAAATTTACAAATGACCGCCGAATGGAATTAGAACGAGTGGTGACTTACTTCTATCCGCCATCAGAGAAACGGCCTTGTGCTTTCTTCGAGGAAAATTCTACTTTAACCTTGTACATTTTTTTTTATTCATTGTTCATTATGAAATATTTTGGTAGTTGAAAACATTCGCTTTTATTAACATTTCTAAAAAATATGTCGAGAAATATTTGTAATTTTAGGTTAGAACCTAAATTTTGTTTTAATTGTTTTGCGTTTTAAGGTTACAATGTTTAATTGGCATATATATCAGGAAACCGGATGTAATTCTTCGGCGATACAAAATGCGCATAGAGCAGAGGCCATTAGGAAATTGTTTTAAAATCAAAAGGTTTGCTGAAGTTAAATAGATTTATTATTTGTTAATTTAAATTTTAAAATCCATAAAGTATTTGCCAATCTTGAAAGTTCTAAAACTTTTATAAAAATCATATCAATTATATCTGTCGCCGCAACGATTTTTAGAAACTTGATTTTAAGTTTATTCGTTATAAAATCATTGTTTAAATTATTTAATGACGATTTGTTGATTTGTGAACAATGTCTCAATGTCAATGTCGTTAATAATTAGGCGTTGTTTTACTACGAGGCCGAATACCTTTAACTACTTCCATTTTTGTTGAAATGGTGGTAGTCACGTTTATTGTGATTGGTCAATTTTAGACATGAATTACTTTCGCTGATAGATTATTTTAGTGCTAATATTTTAAAATCAATTGTAATAAAATCAAATCAATTTAACAAAGTAAAACTGCGTCGATTACCTTAATAATTGTTCTTGTAAAAATATTGTGGGTAACTTAAAATGTTAAGGTGTCGAACAAATGGTATAAAAAGGGAGTGACCTGCGTCACACCGGCATAGATCTTCAAAAGAAGTCGATGTGGAGGACAGCTTCCACCGCATCAGACTGTCTTAAGAGTTAGGAACGCGGCAATCCGGGCCTACGATCGTCTTCCCACGCATTCAAACCGGATTCGGATGCGTCGTCTACAACGCGAAGTCCACTCCCGCTTAAGCGACGCGCGTAACGATAATTGGCATAGCTATTTAGAACAACTCGCGCCCTCCCACCAAGCATACTGGCGACTAGCTAGGACTCTCAAATCCGAAACTACCGCTACTATGCCTCCCCTCGTACGCCCTTCAGGCCAACCACCGGCATTCGATGACGATGACAAGGCTGAGCTGCTGGCCGATGCACTACAAGAGCAGTGCACCACCAGCACACAACACGCGGACCCCGAACACACCGAGTTAGTCGACAGGGAGGTCGAGCGCAGAGCTTCCCTGCCGCCCTCGGACGCGTTACCCCCCATTACCACTGACGAAGTTAGAGACGCGATCCATAACCTCCAACCTAGGAAGGCACCCGGCTCCGACGGCATCCGCAACCGCGCGCTAAAACTTTTGCCAGTCCAACTGATAGCAATGTTGGCTACAATTTTAAATGCCGCTATGACGCAATGCATCTTTCCCGCGGTGTGGAAAGAAGCGGACGTTATCGGTATACATAAGCCGGGCAAACCGAGAAACGAAACTTCTAGTTACCGTCCGATTAGTCTCCTCCCGACGATAGGAAAAATTTACGAACGTCTCCTTAGAAAACGCCTCTGGGATTTTGTTATCGCGAACAAAATTCTCATAGACGAACAGTTCGGATTCCGCTCAAAACACTCGTGCGTACAACAAGTGCACCGCCTCACGGAGCACATCCTGATAGGACTAAATAGGCGTAAACAAATCCCGACCGGCGCCCTCTTCTTCGACTTCGCGAAGGCGTTCGACAAAGTCTGGCACAACGGTTTAATTTACAAACTGTACAACATGGGAGTGCCAGACAGACTCGTGCTCATCATACGAGACTTCTTATCGAACCGTTCGTTTCGATATCGAGTAGAGGGAACTCGTTCTCGTCCCCGTCAACTGACTGCCGGACTCCCGCAAGGCTCCGCGCTCTCCCCGTTATTATTTAGTTTGTATATCAATGATATACCCCGGTCTCCGGAGACCCATCTAGCGCTCTTCGCCGATGACACGGCTATCTACTACTCGTGTAGGAAGATGTCGCTGCTTCATCGGAGACTCCAGATCGCAGTAGCCACCATGGGACAGTGGTTCCGGAAGTGGCGAATTGACATCAACCCCACGAAAAGCGCAGCGGTGCTCTTCAAAAGGGGTCGCCCTCCGAACATCACTTCGAGCATCCCACTCCGTAGTAGGCACGCAAACACCTCCGCCGTTAGTCCCATCACTCTCTTTGGCCAGCCCATACCGTGGGTCTCGAAGGTCAAATATCTAGGCGTCACCCTCGATAGAGGGATGACATTCCGTCCCCATATAAAAACGGTACGCGACCGCGCCGCGTTTATTCTAGGACGACTCTATCCAATGCTTTGTAGTCGAAGCAAACTGTCCCTCCGCAATAAGGTAACTCTCTACAAAACTTGTATACGCCCCGTCATGACGTATGCAAGCGTAGTGTTCGCTCACGCAGCCCGCACCAACTTGAAATCCCTTCAGGTTATTCAATCACGATTCTGCAGGATAGCCGTCGGAGCGCCATGGTTCCTTAGGAATGTGGATCTCCACGATGACCTGGAGCTCGACTCATTTAGTAAGTATCTACAGTCGGCATCGCTGCGCCATTTTGAGAAGGCGGCACGACATGAGAACCCTCTCATCGTAGCCGCTGGAAATTACATACCCGACCCAGTAGACCGAATGGTAAACCGTCGACGTCGCCCAAAGCACGTCATTACGGATCCTCCTGATCCATTAACGGTGCTTTTAGGCACCACAAAGCTGAAATAGCCTCTCAAGGCTATCAGCATAGGTAGGGAAAAAAAAAAAAAAAAAAAATCAGCTTCGCCCTAACGTTAGTAGGTGAGCTCGCGGGGCTCAACCGGAGAGTTGCTAACACTGACCCTAGCAAGAGCAGTGCTTCGCAGAATCTACCACCGGATCGGAAACGCGACCCACTGAGAAGATCCGGCGAGAAACTCAGTGGGCTGTGTCTATGGGTTGGTTCGCTCGTCGAGCCCTTCGTCGCAAGCGACGGGTTCGACGAGGACGGTGACCGGTGCTTGTGGTGCCTAAAAGCACCGTTAATGGATCAGGAGGATCCGTAATGACGTGCTTTGGGCGACGTCGACGGTTTACCATTCGGTCTACTGGGTCGGGTATGTAATTTCCAGCGGCTACGATGAGAGGGTTCTCATGTCGTGCCGCCTTCTCAAAATGGCGCAGCGATGCCGACTGTAGATACTTACTAAATGAGTCGAGCTCCAGGTCATCGTGGAGATCCACATTCCTAAGGAACCATGGCGCTCCGACGGCTATCCTGCAGAATCGTGATTGAATAACCTGAAGGGATTTCAAGTGGGTGCGGGCTGAGTGAGCGAACACTACGTTTGCATACGTCATGACGGGGCGTATACAAGTTTTGTAGAGATTTACCTTATTGCGGAGGGACAGTTTGCTTCGACTACAAAGCATTGGATAGAGTCGTCCTAGAATAAACGCGGCGCGGTCGCGTACCGTTTTTATATGGGGACGGAATGTCATCCCTCTGTCGAGGGTGACGCCTAGATATTTGACCTTCGAGACCCACGGAATGGGCTGGCCAAAGAGAGTGATGGGACTAACGGCGGAGGTGTTTGCGTGCCTACTACGGAGTGGGATGCTCGAAGTGATGTTCGGAGGGCGACCCCTTTTGAAGAGCACCGCTGCGCTTTTCGTGGGGTTGATGTCAATTCGCCACTTCCGGAACCACTGTCCCATGGTGGCTACTGCGATCTGGAGTCGCCGATGAAGCAGCGACATCTTCCTACACGAGTAGTAGATAGCCGTGTCATCGGCGAAGAGCGCTAGATGGGTCTCCGGAGACCGGGGTATATCATTGATATACAAACTAAATAATAACGGGGAGAGCGCGGAGCCTTGCGGGACTCCGGCGGTCAGTTGACGGGGACGAGAACGAGTTCCCTCTACTCGATATCGAAACGAACGGTTCGACAAGAAGTCTCGTATGATGAGCACGAGTCTGTCTGGCACTCCCATGTTGTACAGTTTATAAATTAAACCGTTGTGCCAGACTTTGTCGAACGCCTTCGCGATGTCGAAGAAGAGGGCGCCGGTCGGGATTTGTTTACGCCTATTTAGTCCTATCAGAATGTGCTGCGTGAGGCGGTGCACTTGTTTTACGCACGAGTGTTTAGAGCGGAATCCGAACTGTTCGTCTATGAGAATTTTGTTCGCGGTAACAAAATCCCAGAGGCGTTTCCTAAGGAGCCGTTCGTAAATTTTTCCTATCGTCGAGAGGAGACTAATCGGACGGTAACTAGAAGTTTCGTTTGTCGGTTTGCCCGGCTTATGTATACCGATAACGTCCGCTTCTTTCCACACCGCGGGAAAGATGCAGTGCGTCATAGCGGCATTTAAAATTGTAGCCAACATTGCTATCAGTTGGACTGGCAAAAATTTTAGCGCGCGGTTGTGGATGCCGTCGGAGCCGGGTGCCTTCCTAGGTTGGAGGTTGTGGATCGCGTCTCTAACTTCGTCAGTGGTAATGGGGGGTAACGCGTCCGAGGGCGGCAGGGAAGCTCTGCGCTCGACCTCCCTGTCGACTAACTCGGTGTGTTCGGGGTCCGCGTGTTGAGTGCTGGTGGTGCACTGCTCTTGCAGTGCATCGGCCAGCAGCTCAGCCTTGTCATCGTCATCGAATGCCGGTGGTTGGCCTGAAGGGCGTATGAGGGGAGGCATAGTAGCGGTAGTTTCGGATTTGAGAGTCCTAGCTAGTCGCCAGTATGCTTGGTGGGAGGGCGCGAGTTGTTCTAGATAACTATGCCAATTATCGTTACGCGCGTCGCTTAAGCGGGAGTGGACTTCGCGTTGTAGACGACGCATCCGAATCCGGTTTGAAAGCGTGGGAAGACGATCGTAGGCCCGGATTGCCGCGTTCCTAACTCTTAAGAGATTCCTAAGATCGGGGGACAGTCTGATGCGGTGGAAGCTGTCCTCCACATCGACTTCTTTTGAAGATCTAATGATCGCGGAAGAGATGTGATCGGTAATGATGTTTATGGATTCGACGGTGTCCTCGGGGGATGGATTCGAATCCGGGCCGCAAGGGAGGATTGGCGGAGCGGCGTCGGCTAGGCACGTGCCCAGCTTATTCCAATCCACCATGGTCCTCGTAACAGTGACTGGGTTGTGAGGGCGACCGAGCTGCATAACGACAGGTCGGTGGTCTGAGTCGAGCTCTGACATTGCTTCGATGGAACGCAAGCGCAGAGTTACGTTCCTAAGCAATGCCAGGTCTATAGTGCTCGGACGGAGCGCGATGTTATACGGATAACATGTTGGAGTTGGGGGACCGACTATTTCAAAGGTGAGGTCGTCTATAAACGCGTCGAGACGCCTACCGTTGACGTTTGTACGATGGCAGTTCCACCTAGTGTGGTGGCAATTTAGATCGCCTGCCAGGATGACAGAGTCTCCCATGCCGAACAGTGACTCGATGTCACTGCTCAGAAGGGGCTTGTCCGGGGGGAGATAAACGGATGCGATGACGATCGGCTGGTGTCCCGTCAGCGAGATACGGCACACTGACGCCTCGATATGTAAGAGCGAGGGAGTATCGAGAGGGACAACGTGCAGGGCCCGTCTATAGTAAATGGCAGTCCCGCCTTTGGAGGCGGTGAGTCTGTCATTCCTAACCATGACGTAGTTCGCGACTTTCGGGTCGCGACGCGAGGGCTTCAGACAGGTTTCCTGCACTAATAGAATATCTACAAGATTATCGCGGAGGAATTCAAAAATTTGATCGCGTTGCCGCGCGAGTCCGTTAGCATTATAGAATGCTAACGTAAGGGAATACGGTTTTTCTCTACCTTTTTGCGCCATTGATTATCGGTAAAGATTTTATAACGTACGCGACACGGACTCGTAGACGTCCATGTGATCGAAAGCGGCCGCGAGCCGCTGTTCGGGGGTTACCGACCTACGTATCGCGTCTGCGAACGATCGCAGACGGTCGAAGTTGACTGCGGTGACGAAGTCACGCACGAGCGCGAAGTCGTTGACGGCAGAGGGTTGCGGGGGACGGAACGCGGGCGCGGGGCGAGGTGCGAGCAGGGGCTGGGGCGCGGGGCGTGTCACGAGCGGGGGCGGGGGTGCGGTTTCCGTTCCCGCCTTCGTATACGGCAGCGGTTTTTTCCACGCCGACACCGTGGGAACTGCAGCCGGCACGAAGGCGGGTTTCGGCACTGAAGGCGCCGAAGTCTTTGGGCCGACGGTTCGGGGGGCTGGGTGGGTCGGACGTTTTCGCGGAGCCCTAGGACATCCACGGTAGTTCGCGGGGTGCCCTTGCTTAAGGCATAGGACACAGCTTGGAGGTTCGGTCGCGGTTTCCCTAACACGCGAGCAATCTAGTGTGGCGAGGTCGCCGAGGCACTTTACGCAGCGGGGGCGCGCGTGGCAATTACGAGCCGAGTGGCCGTAAAGCTGGCATCTGTAGCACTGCCCGGGAGTGCCACGTCTATGGGGGGCTTCAATTGAGATCCCGGATAGGCCGCAAATTGTCGTGAGACATGCGATCTTCTTTTTGGCCTCCGGGGTGGGTTCTAGCGCTACTAGAATCATGTTGTAGGGCTGTTTGCCCCGCCCACTGTGCATCCGGTGCACACTAACTAGCGGGAGGGACTGAGCGGTCAGATCCTCCTTAATGTACTCGATATCTAGCTCTTTTGGGACTCCGCGTATTACTATGCGGAGCTCGCGGTCCTCCTGAAGAGCATAGGTGTGAAAACCTATGTTCTCCTTTCGGAGGTATGAAGAGAGGGCCCTATGGTCGCCCGGCGTTGCGACCTTTATCTGAATCCCATGCGCGACGTTACGCGCATGGGTATAATTAATTTTATTTGCCTGAAGGGCCTGGGAAACGCGGTTCCACGCAGTTTTTTCCTGGAGAATCAGCGGGGGCGGGGCAGCTACTTTAGGAGCGGGCGCGGGTTTGGGACGCGGCGGTGGGGTTACACGGCGAGCGGAGTCCGACTCCGGTGTCACGACTACCTGCGGGCGGGAGGCGGTCGCGGATTTAGTCTGCTTCGTCGTGGAGCTCCGGGACTCCACGGCGCGAGTACGCTTTTTACCGCGCGTTACGGTTTGGAACCCATCCGAAGTTCCAGGCTGAGGGCTTGACGCGGATTCGAAATCCATCTCCGATTCGGTATCGGAGCCTGAACTCGAAACGATCGAGGTCGCGACGGACGAAACGCGCGATGACGTAGTCGACGCGGGCGCGGGGGTGGGGGTAGCGTTAGGCGCTTCGTGAGTCGCTACGTCGGAACGTGCGCTCGAACTTGACGCGGCGGCGGGGGGCGCGCGGCGTGCCTCCGAGGCACGTTTGAAGTACGCGGCGACGGACGCGGGGGGGGAGGGATTGCCACGGGCGGCCCTAAACTCTAGGTACTCGGCCCTAATTGACGGGTACCTATCCCGGAGGAACCCGACAATATCACTAGCACAATCTTCTTCCATTTTTCGGTCTTCTTGCCCGGGGGGGGCGGCCCCGGGACTTTTGTTGAACTCGCCGAAAGGCGAGGCCCCGGATAGGATTTGTAACCCCCCTGTGCTGCAGGACAGCAAGGAGCAGGGGGGGGGAATGCCTATGCCGTGAAAACAGCAATCGGCGGGGAAAAGGAAAGGAACCCGCTCGGGCTGTATAGTGCTACAGCAGGCAGAATCGCGAGCGGGGGTCTAGTCTTGAAAAAGACTGTTGTTTTGGGAAGGGTTAGGAAATCGCTAGCCTGTGAGTGCCACAGGAAGCCTGAACGTAGCGATTGGTTTTGCCTTGAAAAAGGCAGTTGGTAAAGGGTGGGTTCGCGGTTACAAAACTTTAGCGCACAAAAATGGACTCCGAGACGCAAATCGCAAGCGACCAACGGATCGGCACGTCCGCACTACCGAATTGTAAGCACGATGTATTCACGGTCACTACACTGTCGAGCACAGCTGTGAGTTCAGAGACGCAGCTCGCAAGCGGGCCACGGATCGGAAAGCACGTCCGCGCACGACCGAGTCGTGAGCGAGAATGGGCGAAGCTGAAATAGCCTCTCAAGGCTATCAGCATAGGTAGGATAAAAAATCAGGGTATTCCATATATTGACGATGTGCAACCTTGATGCGTAATAAAAATACCATTAATAATAAATCTTTTGATGACAGCACCACTGAAATAAGTTTTAAAATAACGTCCTAATTAAATAAAGACAATAACCAAACGACCTACTGGCGCAGAAGCTATCGTTCTAAGCCGATGATTGTAGGTTTGATTCTCACTTGTAGCAAACATTCGTGTCAAAAACAGGTTAACTTATACTATACAGGATAACTATATATCGAAGGGTGAATGGATATGTGGCTTAAGCGACATTTTTACAACTTTACAGGAGAGCCATTTAAAGTTTAAAATTAGGAATAAATATCATAACAAAAAAACTCATTCGCCATGGAGTAAACTTAATTGAAGTTCAATTAAAAACATCGAACTACTGCGGCTAATCCATACATATAAATAAAGTTGGAGTGTCTGTTTGTAATATTGAAATAACCGCTTTTTACTACATGCATATGAATACATATACGGTATATACACCAAAATAACATTTTTTACAATTTTTGTCTGTCTGTCTGTTTGTTTGTTCCGGCTAATCTCTGGAACGGATAGATCGATTTTGACGAGACTTTCACTGATAAGTAGCTGATGATATAAGGAGTAGCTTAGGCTAGCTTCGCCCCGTGGCGTCACCCGCGGTTATTGTCGTACACAATTTCTAACATTAAATAATTGATTTGTTCACTTAAGAAAAATGAATGATAGCTTTTAGGAAGAAATCACTATGATGGTATTATCAGAACACAATAAGTAATATCTCAAAACATATAATAAATTGAAATTCAAATTCAAAATAATTTGAATACAGATTTTCTATATTAATTTAATGCGATAGCTCTCCTTAATTATCAAATTGCCTCCTTGTGAAGCCTGGGCCCCACATTGGGAAACACCGGTCTACACTGTCATTTTTGTTTATTCCCTATTGGATGCGTACTGTGAATATAGTGTCATCGTTGTTACACTTTCACGCCCTGACTTCAAAAAAACAATATAAAAAACCTTATTTTTATTTGACAATTATACATTTACCATAAAGTTTTTAAGGGTCTCACTTAGTCTCACCTGGTGTTAAGTGGTTACTGGAGCTCATAGACATCTACAACGTAAATGTGCCATCCGCCTTGAGATATAAGTTCTTAGGTCTCAGTATGGTTACAACGGCTGCCCCGTTCAAACCGAAACGCATTACTGCTTCACGGCAGAAATAGGCAGGGTGGTGGTACCTACCCGTGCGGATTTACAAGAGGTCCTAAAATCTTGCTATTGAAACAAACGAACGATGAAAGATAATTAAAAAAATAGTTTGAACCAATGAACAATAACTTAGTAAAGACCGTCCACAGATAAAGCAATGAAATAAATTATAATAGTCTATACTAATATTATAAAGAGGAAAGATTTGTTTGTTTGTTTGTTTCGAATAGGCTCCAAAACTAATGGACCGATTTGAAAAATTCTTTTTCCATTAGAAGCCGACATTGTCCCTGATGAACATAGGCTACTTTTTTTAATTTTTTTTTAATTTTTTTTTTGGTTTCATGTGTGTTTTAATGTTTCCAAAGCGAAGCGAGGGCGGGTCGCTAGTCATAAATATTATTACAAAGAACCGTTCAAAGTAAACTTCAGTCATTTCAAGGCTTTCAATATATTTCCTTAAGATAATAGCAACGAAGAAATAGTATCTTAGTTCATGAAGTTGAAAACTTGGACAGACAGAACTTAAGTCGTAAACTTAAGATAGGTAGCGTTTTTCAAAGGCAAACGATTTTAAGTTATACTTTTTAAGAATACCTCATTAACATATTTCCTTTCTTACATGATAGTTTTAGTAAATGATTCTTTTTAAAGTAGTAGTAGTAGAGTTCATCCATACTACATGAAGCCACTGCGGTCATCTTGCCACGTACCATCCGGCTATAGAATGAGCTCCCCTTCATGGTGTTTCCCGAGCGCTATGACATGTCTTTCTTCAAACGAGGCTTGTGGAGAGTATTAAGCGGTAGGCAGCGGCTTGCTGAAGTCCATGGGCGACGGTAACCATTCACCATCAGGTGGGCCGTATGTTCGTCTGTCTACAAGAGCAATAAAATAAATAAATGACAATAAACTTTTCATTAATTATTTCTGTTAATGTTTAATTTCATTCAATAAGATATTTAAATTTACTCGTGCTACATTCATTCGATCATTCTGAACGAATGAATCGCGAAATGTAGCTAAAACATCTCCAAATACGTCAAGCGATAATAGAAGTAATTGCAGAGTCATAAAGCACGCTTTTCGCTGCCCGAAATCTGTAGCAGTAAGCAACAAGTAAGGTCAAAGAAACCGTATAACTTCAAGAGCGCAATTTCAATATTAATGTATTCTATCATCGCCTTTCCACGTTCGTTACTGTCTATTCAGATCAAGCTGTACAAGATCGGTTGGTATGTCGCTGAAGAGATATTTCAGAGCGCTTAACCACAATCATTACAACCCTTTATAACTTCAGACAATACTTTTTAAACATAACACAGTACGACTTTGTACGGGAGTGAGGGCTAAATTTTAGTTGAAAGAATCAAAACTTTAGTTATCTTACTTTTTAATTAGGGAACAATCTCGCGGTCCACCAGAGAGACATATGCTCGCAACTAAATACATATTACATACATGCAATACGTACTTAAGAAATCTTCACGATTGACTTCCACGGTGAAGGAATAACATCGTGTAATAAAAGTGAAACCCGCAAAATTATTATTTGCATAATTACTGGTGGCAGGACCTCCTATGAGCCCGCATGGGTGGATACCACCATCCTGCCAATTTCTGCCTTGAAGCAGTAATGAGTTTCGGTTCGAAGGGTGGGGCAGCCATTGTACTATTAATCTGAGGCTGGTACCTGCTTGTGGGATTCGAGAACCGGCATAATCACTTGATATCAGCTCACCCGGCGATGTTATCCTTTAGACCAGGACATTCCTCATAAGAGCCAAATCTTTTTAATTTAAAATGTTGTTCACCTTGATAATTATGAAGCCATCCGATCGTTCATTTCCGTGGTAGATAAGTAAACTCAGATAAAAGTATCCAACCATGACGGCAGTTCGTTCTATAGACTGCTTAAAATTACTGTACCATTACTGAACCCAAATTCAGGACTGTAAGCGTAATACGACCAAACGCCCATGTATCTTTTTATTCTACTGCCGTCTTTACAGATGAGGTAGTAAACTTTTTTATTTGCCCTTAGGCGGAATAGCATACTGTCCGCCTGATGGTGAATGGTAAGCGTTGCTCATGGACGTCGGCAATGTCAAGGGCAGAGCCAAACCGCTGCGTACGTAACGTTAAGTACTGTTAAGTATGTACTGGTGGTAGGACTTCTTGTGAGTCCGCACGGGTAGGTACCACTACGCTGCCTATTTCAGCCGTGACGCAGTAATGCGTTTCGGTTTGAACGGGGCAGCCGTTGTAACTATACTGAGACCTTAGAACTTATATCTCAAGGTGGGTGGCGCATTTACGTTGTAAATGTCTATGGGCTCCAGCAACCACTTAACAACCAGGTGGGCTGTGAGCTCGTCCACTTATCTAAGCAATTAAAAAATACCCCGAGATGAAAGAAACTTCACAAACTAATTTTGTTTTTAACATGGTCGTATTGGCTACACCTATTTACATTTACCGGAAATTTTGAAATTAGTTTTAAGTTAAAACTTCAACACGTTCGATTACCTTAAAAATTTGCACGCGTATCAAGAACTGATGATATTAAAATACCTTCTTTTACAATTGCTGCTCAAGTAAGTTTTTTTTTGTTTGTTTTTAAACTAGTTTCATTACGATCTTTATAAATTTCGATTTGCATTCAATCAACCAAGATTTCGTATCTAGTTTTTTGGTAAACAAAACCACAAATACATAGATTAAAGAAAATGATAATGTTTATTTTCAATAAAATTCAAGCATTTCTGTACAGCTTACTTTTCATTATGAATACATTAATCAAATTAATAGATATTCTGTCTGACTATCTAGCGCAACCTTTCTTCTTTTCATTTTCGAAAACCCAACAAAATAACTTTGATCTAATTCAAAATAAATGTATAGTGCATTAATATGTACAGCTTATATTTATTTTATATATCTCTTTTTAAGCACACAGACATCCACTGCTGGAGATAGGCCACTCCCAAACCATGCCACAATAGCCGGTTCTGCGCTGTCAGAATTTTACAACAAAAAATATTAATTACTAGCTTTTAGTACTTATAACGCTAAATTTTACCCGAGACTTCACTTACGTAGAAAGTGACAATATTTTTGCACAATAGAATGTTATGGAGCTATTGAAGCAACCTTTTTAACCGACTTCAACAGAGGAGGTTATCAATTCGGAGAAAAAAACATCGATTTTGAAACATTATTTATTGTTGCTCCGCTCGTATTGGTCTTAGCGTGATGTTATATAACCTATAGCCTTCCTCAATAAATGGACTATCTAACACTGAAATAAGTTTTCAAATTGGACCAGTAGTTCCTGAGATTAGCGCGTTCAAACAAACAAACTCTTCAGCTTTATAATATTAGTATAGATTACATAAACGTTTTATTTTACTTTCGTATAAATGACTCGATACTTCAAGAACTCAGCATCAAGCATCGTCTATTTGCTATAGTACAGCCTCGAATGGTGGATTTCTTCGGACACGTTTCGCGACGAGATGGCCGGTCCATAGAAAACCTCGTTATACAGGAAAAGTTTGATGATACAAGGCAAAATTAAAACAGCAGTGAGAGGTCCCCTAAATGAGTGCAGTAGAATGGCCTCGAGCAGGCAGAAATGGTGGGACATCGTGAGACGCATCAAGTATGTCCCCTCCAACAATACACAACGATCACGACCACTCTGTCAAGAGTGACACGATTGAGAAGAAGAAAATCTTACTTTCACGATATTGGGTACCGTGTAATAAAAACTAAGCCACCCATAAGTATGTATTTGCGTAATTGTGGATACCATTCTCCACCAGGTTTTAACGGTGGAACAATGAGGGTACATTGCAATCGAGACTTTAATGCTCCAAAGTCGACGTTCACTTTGTCTATGGACTGGGATAACCACTTAAGATCAGGTAACCGCCCTCTGCACATTAAAAGCCGAAGAAACAAATTTACTCTGAAATCAACTAAACCCAAGACCAGGTTTTTGTGAGCACGCTTCGTTTACGTCATTTCTATTCTCATTTCTTTTTTTAATCTGCATCTTTGATTTTTCAGTATGCGCATGGATCAGACTCAATGCTTTGAGCTTGGAGTACTATTGATTAATACAACGTTAGTAATGCATTGATGTTACTAACAAAATTAAAGCTGACAGCTCGTCCGTGAACAAATCTATACTAATATATAAATCTAAAGTGATTTTACTTATGTTCCGTTCTAACTACTGAACCATGCAATCCGATTGACTTGAAACTTGGTATCCATGTAGAAAATACATGTACTTAATGGATAGGCTAATATTTATATGAGTTCTGAAGTCGTCGTGGCCTAAAGGATAAGACGTCCGGTGCATTCGTATCTATCGATGCAACGGTGTTCGAATACCGCGGGCGGATACCAATTTTTCAAATGAAATACGTACTTAACAAATGTTCACGATTGACTTCCACGGTGAAGGAATAACATCGTGTAATAAAAATCAAACCCGCAAAATTATAATTTGCGTAATTACTGGTGGTAGGACCTCTTGTGAGTCCGCGCGGGTAGGTACCACCGCCCTGCCTATTTCTGCCGTGAAGCAGTAATGCGTTTCGGTTTGAAGGGTGGGGCAGTCGTTGTAACTATACTGAGACCCTTAGAACTTATATCTCAAGGTGGGTGGCGCATTTACGTTGTAGATGTCTATGGGCTCCAGTAACCACTTAACACCAGGTGGGCTGTGAGCTCGTCCACCCATCTAAGCAATAAATAAAAAAAAACTTCTATAAGAAAAATAATAAAACTAATTTAATGGTTTAATGTCGCGTTGATTTTATTTTAATTTCATTTTTATTTCCAATGTTTCGAGTATTTAATAGTTTTCGTGTTGAGAGCGTGAAAATTGTTTTAATTAAGAAAATTTGCAGTTCGTGAACTATAATTGTAATATCTTGAAATATAAGCTGCTGGTCTCTAGGGGCAGCGATTTTCGAAAAGCTTCATTAATTGCTTTCGCCGTGGAAAGCACTCGGCAGCGGTATTCAATGCTAATTAGCTATGCTCTGTTACAGAGTTTTGGATTTAATCTTGAAACGCTACCGTTACGACTGTCTCTGGATACGTGTGGCTCACGAATATTATATTGATCCATCTGCAATAGCTTTTTTAATTTTTTTATTGCTTAGATAGGTGGACGAGCTCACAACCCACCTGGTATTAAGTGGTTACTGGAGCCCATAGACATCTACAACGTAAATGCGCCACCCACCTTGAGATATAAGTTCTAAGCTGCCCCACCCTTCAAACCGAAACGCATTACTGCTTCACGACAGAAATAGGCAGGGTGGTGGTACCTACCCGCGCGGACTCTCAAGACGTCCTACCACCAGTAATTATGCTAATTATAATTTTGCGGGTTTGGTTTTTATTACACGATGCTATTCCTTCACCGTGGAAGTCAATCGTGAACATTTGTCGAGTACGTATTTCATTAGAAAAATTGGTACCCGCCTGGGAGTCGAACACCGGTGCATTTCTCAACACGAATGCACCGGACGTCTTATCCTTTAGGCCACTCTTTGACTCATAACACTTTAAATATTGTTAATTTTTTTTTTTCATGAACTAACAATCTGTGATCGAATAAAAAAAATAGCATTTTTTTATGTGCCATTTATGCTTCGATCTCACGCTGCATTTATCATGAGGTGTGGCACAGTGTCAACATCGATATTTTCATACCCTCGAACCTAAAGCGTATTTATTGGTAAAGCTATCACTCAATTCACCTCAAATTGGCGTAACAAAATATTTCAGTACCTACCTTTCAAGAGAAGGTATTCATATATCTTCTACTTTTTCTCCACCTTATCCCACTAGGTGGGGTCGGCACAGCTAATTTTTCTCTTACATTCTCTTCTATCAGCTGTCATCTCAACACTCACTCCTCTCTCTCTAATATCATCATTTACACACTCCATCCATGTCTTCTTCGGTCGACATCTTCCCCCCCGACCTTGCACTACCATTTCCATACATCTCCTATTCACATGCATCATCTCTCTACGCATCACATGTCCATACCACGCTAACCGTCCGCTCTTTAATTTGATTACCGGGGCTACTTTTACACTTCCTCTGATATACTCATTCTTTATCTTGTCCATTCTTGTCACTCAGAAGGTATTCAATAACAACAAAAAAAAGTAGAATGAAAGAATTGCGTACGTATGTACTTAAACAGTTATCGTCTCTAGTGGTGGATCTATAGAACGACCCGCCAAGTTCGGTTTACGATCTATAAATTCTTTACGATGAATAAAAGACACGTACCTACGATATATTCTAGTTCTAATAATATGTATTTATTATTATTTAGTAACGAACTTATTTTCTTGTAAATGATAGACAAAAGTAAACATTACGTTGTTTTCATTAGTCTATTATCGCTCCTAATCATAGAACACAGCGTCTACGGCGTCTACCTTTCGAACCAATTTTAAAGATCATGTCATGTACCTTGAGACGCTCTGGAACAAGGGAGATTTTTCTAGACCCGGATGTCGCGTAATAAAATAATCTTTGAAAACGTACTGCGGCTAATAGCTAGGATCTTAGGTAGTCAGAATAGAAACTGATTTAGTGCAACTGCTGATAAAAAATATAACTTCTCAAATATTCAGCCCCGTCATTTAAACATCGAATTCAAACACGAAACAAAATAACATTTACAAAACAATTCTTCAGTCACACTTGCCTAATTAGATTTTTTAAAAACGCCACTTGACAATCAATATCGAATTTCACTTTTGTGGAAAAAAATAAAAAAAAGATTTCTTCTTAAAGACAAATTACACTTTAACACAAAAAAAAGATATTCTTTTTCAATTCTTAAATTTTGTATACATTTTCCCTAAAACAATTTAAAAGGAATAAGAATTTTAAGTCCTATTACCTATTTAAATAGTAGTATATCTTCTTAAAGACAAATTACACTATAACACAAAAATAAATATATTCTTTTTCAATTCGTAAATTTTCCTACACATTTTCCCTAAACGTTTTAAAACGAATGAGAATTTTCAGTCCTATTACGTATTTAAATACAGCTGTTTCTTTTTTTTTTTAAATAAACCTTAAATTGCGTTAAGAATTTTGCTTAGCACTGACCTTCGCTGGCACGAGTTTCCCTGGTATCGTCGACAATCAACAGGTGCGGTCGCCTGTGGTCGACATGCGACTCGGCGGTGGATACAACTCGAGGGACGCCCATCGCGGCCGACAGTCTGGGCGCGAATGAGACCCGGGCGCCAGGTATCTCCTCTCAATACCACTGCACGCTCTGCGCCCAACTACGATGTTGCAATTGAGCGGACAACACAAGGAAATTTTCAATGTCACGCCTCGCGAGCTCGCATCTCCCCAATCTATCTATATATTAATACGTGAAGCAAAAACTTTGTACCCCTTTTTAACGAAAATTGCGCGGACGGAGCAGTACAAAATTTCCCATACTTATAGAGAATATAACGAAGGAGTGCCGAATGGTAATTTTTTTTTAAAGTATGCATTAATAAAACATAAAATCAATAAAAAAAAACGTTACACACACTACCATGTATTTGACACACACGCATATGAATACTCTATGTTTATTGTCAAACTTTTGTTGCTCTGTTAGTCTGTGATCAATTTGAGAATAGGTTAATATTGTTTATTTGTCTGTAGTGTAGTCTTGGCGAAATCTGTGATTATTTGACAATAGAACTATAATAATGTTCAAATTTATAATTTCAATTAATTATAGTCGAATTTCGACTACTGCCGAACCACTAGTATATACTACTGGCTGTAGTACCTGTCCGCTTCGCTGGGCATTTAAAATTAAACATTATTTTTTCTGACCCCCATCAAGATTCTCATCATTAACGCCCCCGCAACTGGTGTAGGGAGTCCAACACTCATACAAATATTAGCCTATCCATTAAGTACATTTATTTTCTACATGGATACCATGTTTCAAGTCAATCGGATGCATCGTTCAGTAGTTATAACGGAACATCCGTAAAAACCACTGTAGATTTATATATTAGTATAGATTGGTCGCCCGGTATTCGGAATTCGACTATAATAAATTGAAATTATAAGTTTGAACATTATTAAGGGACTATCATGGCCCTCTATAATAACAAATTTCGCCAAGTACTATAGATAAAGAATATTGAAGATAATCAATATCAATCTATTCTCAATTTGACCACAGACTTTAACAATAAATAAAAGAGTTTTATATGCGTGTGTGTATGTCAAATACATAGTAGTGTGTATGTCAAATACATGGTAAAGTGTATTTTTTTTTTAATGATTTAATGTATTTTTTTATATATAATTTAAAAAAAGTATTAGCATTCTGCACTCCTTCTCTGTATTTTCTATGAGTGTAAGAAATTTAATACTCCTCCGTCCACGCAATTTTCGTAAAAATGGGTACAAAGCTTTTTATTCACTTATAAGAGACGCGATAGAAAATACAAATTCGCTATTCGCCTTTCGCGCACGGCTAATATAATAATAATAATATCATTTTCAGCACCAAAAATAAAGCAATAACCAAAAATTACTAGCACGTTAAATACATAGAGGTATTTTAAGTTGCTGTGACGGGCTCGCTTGCCATACATAGAATTAGCATACAAACTGGAATATAAATTAATCTGTACGATGAAGATATTAACGACAAGGATATGAAGTACGCGTGTCAGCATATTTGTTTACGCAGAATTTGTCTCATATTAATCGTTTGAGAATTTGATGTTACTTTTCATTGATTTACGTTTGATCAGGGAGATTATAGCTGTTAATTAATCTTTTAGACTTCATTTGACTTCTTCTAATTGTATAATAATATTAATCTATATAATATATAAAAAATGAATTGCTGTTCGTTAGTCTCGCTAAAACTCGAGAACGGCTGGACCGATTTGGCTAATTTTGGTCTTGAATTATTTGTGGAAGTCCAGAGAAGGTTTAAAAGGTAGATAAATAAAAAAATGGTCGGCATTAAATAAAAATAACAATTTTGTTTTCCCTTTGATGTGTCCCCCGTCGGACGGATTACTTTTGTTTGTTTTAAGTTTATTTTATACAAAAGTTTAGGTCTTTTATTTATCGATTGAGGCACTACAAAGTCTGCCGGGTCAGCTAGTATTAAATAAATTGTATTCTCGATAACGCGTCTCACATCGAATGCAATGGGTTTCAAAACTATGAAATCAAAAGTCAGTTCTTTGTTGTTTTTAGCGATTAAAAAGCCATAAATATAGCTTTCACAAATCCTTAGTTTAAAAGTAATATTTTTGACACTATTGAGCAATGCGGAACATTGGAAATAATACATAAGATTAAACCGTACTTTTATTAGGTTTCTGACTCCAGCTTGGAATCTAACTTGAAGGCCACGGTACATACAACGTAAAAGGGATTTTAGATCATGGCCACTGCACTTACAACATCTTACTGTTATGAATAATATATCGAGTGTTGAAAGGAGGAGAAATTTATCTTTGTAATTGAATATGCAATTTCGAAAAGGGCACATCTCTGAAAATGCAAAATGTTCAGGAAATGAAAAAAACTGATTATTTTCTAAAGCAGTGTAAAATTCAAAATATTAAATTTTGAGATATATTTTAGTGTTAATTAGCAATTGAAAATTACTGGAATTATTATAAAATGGGTGTAGGTAAGCCTCAAAACTACATGTATATGAAAAAACGTATTTGACAAAATATGCGACATGTGCCCTTTCCGAAATTGCATATTCAATTAAAGGTGCGTTTTATTTGGTATTAGCATCAACAATTCTTTTTTTTTAATTGAACTTAAATTAAGTTTACTGATGGTAGAACCAATTGTGAGACCGCACGGGGAGGTAACCATCACCCCGACTATTTCTGCCGTGAAGCTGTAATGCGTTTCGGTTTGAAGGTTAGACCAGCCGTTGTAACTATACTGAGACCTTAGAACTTATATGTCAAGGTGGGTGGCGTATTTACGTATTAGATGTCTATGTGCTCTAGTAAGCACCTAACACCAGATGGGCTATGAGCTCGTCCAGCCATCTAAGCAATAAAAAATATGATATTATTCAAATTTTAAGCTTTTAATGGCTCTCCTGTAAACCTTAAACCAAATAGCCTCTCACCCCCCCCCCCCCCCGGATATTATTTTGCTATTGAAATATGTATAACAGGGAATGCTTATAATTAATATATTTTTATCTAACTTTAATCAAAGTGCGGTATATAATTGATACTATTCGAACTTATCGATAGGAAACCTTTGATGGCGCTTTTAGGGAAATCAACACACGTACATATGAACTTCCTTTTAATCCTTAAACATTTCAATGTCGTGATATTTCTTTCAAAACGTATCTTCAGTTATTACTTTTTTTACAAGGATTTTCTCGTTTCCAATTGTGTCTAGTGCATCTTTAGGGATTCTTTTGTATTACCACGATGAGACACACACTTTTTATTAAAATATCGGGGAGGAAAGTAAGGAATTTAGAATTAGCAAGAGTATTGCTGGGCTGGGAACCATGACCATATATTCCAGATAAAGTCAAATCTTCTACGTTTATTTGACGCAAACTTAGATTTTATTAGAAAAACACAGTCTGGTAATGTTATCAAAACGTGTCATCTAACCCGAAGTTTCTGGGTTCAAGATTAAACATCTACTTCTGTTTTCGATTATTCGTAAAGCCATAAGGAATTTAGAAAAGAATAGGAGGGGGAATAATAAATAATCATAACATAACAACTGAAAAACAATTAATTGAAAGATCTGAAAACTCTACAAGTCCTATAACAATACAACCAAATTTGGTTTAAACCGAAGACCACTTAAGCACAGTTGGCTGACGCAGATGCAAGACATTACTCTCAGACATTAGTGCTTATGAAGTTAAAACATAAATAACATTTAAATCATTATTTTAGGATTTATTATTCGTATTCAGTATCACAATTCATTATCTTTTAACGACTTTACTTAAAATTATTTTCTTAAAATATAACTAAAGTGTTTTTAAATTTTAACATAAATAAATATGTTTATGTAAAAAAAAACCTTTATTATTTAAAACTCTTTAGTTTTTAAAAATGCTTTTTCTTCAGTGTCATGGAGTGACGTTCGTCATTCAGTACAAAGAGAGCTAAGTTTTGTATACTTTATTAATACTGTTAACTGTTTAATTTTTATTATTAATGTTAAAAAACATTAAGGGCTTTAAATGTTTATTTTCTTATTATATCACAGAAACCACAATTAAGTCTTTTATTGTTTATTCATTCTGAAATACTCCGTATAATTTTATTTATAATTTAAAAAACTCAATACACTACGTTTGCATCCTCTGGGTATAGAGAGGGACTTCGGTTCTTTTTGTATTTTGTACCGTATGATCCGTGGGGAGTGCTCTGAGGAATTGTTCAAGATGATATCTCGGTCTTCTTTTTACGATTGCACCTTCCGCCTTCGGAGCAGTATTCATCCATACTAGATGGAAATGCCGCGTTCATTACCAGCGCGATTCCAGAGATTTTTTCTGCCACGTACCATCCGACTCATGAGTGTACTCCCCTCCACGGTGTCTCCTGATTGCTAAGACATATCCTTCTTCAAACGAGGCTTACTTAGGAGTACTTAAAGGTAGCAAGCAACTTGGCTGGCCCCCTCACATTGCGAACGTCCAAGAACGATGGTAACAATAATTCAATTTTATTGTCTACTTAAATTTTATATTATTTATATTTTTTTATTAAAACATAAGACTTTCAAATTTATTATTACGAACATTTCATATTTGAGACGTTAAATTACCAGCTGTGTACCGAATTAAGTTGATTGTGATGTTCCTTAGTAAACGTTCGTAGCATGTCGTAGCTTCGTAGACGTCTACACTGCTACAAGCTGTCTACGATCTCACTATTTCCACTTATCGATGCGGTACGAATTTCTAAGCACTGAATGAATACCATTTATTTTCATTTTTACTGATAATTTTGTTTAATGAAAATCAGTAAAATGCTTAGTATTATTTGAAATCATAGATGATAGCAATCTTTGGTGATAAAAATATAAGTTTGGCTGGAAAAGGGGAGTGAAATAAAAATTTATTTGCAGTTTTTTTTTCTTTTCTTGAATACTCCCTTTTTTATTTTCTTCGTGAGGCTTCGATCTCATAACTTAAGTAGCCACTGAAGTACACTGCCAGAATCACGAATTCGTTCCCTCAAATTAGCTAACAAAGTCGTGACGCTTGATTGATGGAAACGCGCCGTTACTTGTGCTTACGTAGCAATGTACCGTGTCGGCTTTTGGTTACAAAGCAAAAGCTGTTTTAAATTAATAGAACATTAACATTTCCTTTCATCGTACTTTGTATGTAATTAACCTTTTTGCGAATATTTGTTTTAATTAATTATAATTTTATGATATAATTAATGTTTTCTCCAGAAAATGTTTTAGCGACTGCTATAACCGTACGATGATGTTACGTTGGGTTTTATACGTAATACATTTAGGTGAATTTTCCATTATCAATGACACTGACAAATGTTCAACCTCTGCGATGAGTGGGTAGCAGATTTTTATCTGATTTTAGAGAGATTAGATTTTATTGCATAATCCACGACTCACTCGATACTAATTGGACTAATCTCATATGTTGAAGGTTTTAGTCGAAGTCTCAATCTTATGTATGATAGATTCACCACTCATTATGATGATGTACGATGCTGGCATCCGCCCTGCTCTGTACAACCAATCGCTTTGTAGTGGACCCTCATTAACATAAACATATTCTTACAAACGTAAAAAAAAACTCACAAAAATCGAACGACGACGGTCATAAAAATGTATTGTAATCTTAGAAACTATTGAACCAGCCTTCAAAACATCTACAATAGTTAATCTCGGAGGGCCGCAACCGGAATACAAATTGCTCAAATCTTTCGTAGCCGATTTTACATTTAATGGCCCAGTATATCTTGATCTGTGACTTTCCATACAATTGTAGGGACCTTGATGGTTTGATCAGTTTCGTGTTATGCCTGCCACCAAAGTTTGTTACGTAAGCTACACCGTCGAGGGTAGAGTAAGGGAAATAACTTCACGGCAGAAATAGGCCGGGTGGTGGTACCTACCCGTGCGGACAATTTGGTATTCATAGAGATCTCAACGTGTATTCTGCCATCAGCTCCGATAAATTAGCTTGAAATATGAATCGCATTTCGTGTCATGAGTCCGGGTGTGTACCATCGTCGTATTTTTGCCTCAAAAACGACAGAAGTCAATAGAACTATACAGGTATGTATGATTTACCTTTTGATGATAATAAAAAAGAACTTATCTTGCATCGACCGTCATTCTTGTTACATTCGCAATAAAGTAATAGTCTTAATGATTATAATTAAAGAATAAAATAGTTATTAGTTATATCTTATGAATAAAATAAAATAGTTATATGTTATTCAAGATGACATGTTCGCAGCCTATTATATAGACAGTTACAAGATAAACGGGGACCCTCGTCATACCAATCGTAACTTGAACCAAGAAAGTCTGTCTTCGCTATGACAGATCAAGAGTATATTTGATGTTAACTATGTCCTTCAATAAGAGTAACCTGTGTGACGTCAACCAAACACGGTTATTAAACTTATATTTGATGGTATTTCGGGCAGTGAACTGTATTTTGCATTAAGTCGCTGGGCAGCTTCAATAAAACATTATTTAGAAAGGAGACCGAAGTCGAAGTCGTCATGGCCTAAAGGATAAGACGTCCGGTGCATTCGTGTGTTGCGATGCACCGGTGTTCGAATCCCGCAGACGGGTGCAACTTTTTCCAATGAAATACATACTTAACAAATGTTCACGATTGACTTCCACAGTAAAGGAATAAAATAGTGTACTAAAAATCAAACCCACAAAATTATAATTTGCGTAATTACTGGTGGTAGGACGTCTTGTGAGTCCCCACGGGCAGATACCACCACCTTGCCTATTTCTGCCGTAAAGCAGTAATGCGTCTAGGTTTCAAGGGCGGGGCAGCTGTAGTTAAAAGTGAGACCTTATAACTCATGTTCTAAGGTGCGTGGCGGCATTTACGTTCTAGGTGTATATAGGGTCCGGTGACCACTTAACATCAGGTGGGCTGTGAGTTCCACCCAACTAAGCAATAAAAAAGCCTTTACACAATATAACAGACATACTAAGTATGATCAGAATTTTTTGTACTAGTGTTGCCACATGTTAATGTGTTACCACACTAGAGACAATCTCTATATGTAAAAATGTATTGCTGTTCGTTAGTCTCGCTAAAACTCGAGAACGGCTAGACCGATTTG
This sequence comes from Bombyx mandarina, assembly GCF_030267445.1. Taxonomy (NCBI): domain Eukaryota; kingdom Metazoa; phylum Arthropoda; class Insecta; order Lepidoptera; family Bombycidae; genus Bombyx; species Bombyx mandarina. Next base: position 19,301,258 of record NC_143234.1, read on the forward strand.
GCTAATTTTGGTCTTGAATTATTTGTGGAAGTCCAGAGAAGGTTTAAAAGATAGGTGAATGTGAAAATGCTCGGAATTAAATAAAAATAACAATTTTGTTTTTCCTTTGATGTGTCCCCCGTCGGACGCATTCCTTTTTTTTGTTTTAAGTTTATTTTATAGAAAAGTTTAGGTCTTTTGTTTATCGATTGGGGCACTACGAAGTCTGTCGGGTCAGCTAGTTCTATATAAAATATTATTGCCCTAAACAGGTGGTTATTACTTATTTGATAACAAATATATTCTTGATCTGTTTCCTACTACTTCACTACGCTGACCGCTAGTCAAACTCGGACCCCCTAGTAAAGTCATTGGGCTCCCTACAGTTTTGCTTCATTTTGCAGTATATAAACTTGTTACGCTTAGATTTCGCTAAGAAATTAGACTCTAGAATATTCGAATAGAACCATTAAAACTGTAAGGACCCTCAAACCCTGGAATTGATGAAATCAAAACAATAAACGCGAGATTAAACAGTATAATTTGTTTTAATTTTGTCTACGACTCGCGAACGGACGAGAAAATTCTAGAAATTTCTCTATTTATGTTCTTGTTTTAAATACGGTACTTGTTTTAAATACGGTAGGCAGCGGCTTGGCTCTGCCCCTGGCATTGCTGAAGTCCATGGGCGACGGTAACCATTCACTATCAGGTGAGCCGTATGCTCGTCTGACTATAAAAAAAAAAAATAGAAAAATAAAAAACGTTATTTAAATTTCTGTGAAAAACTGTGTCTTTCCTCTTCCTTCTTTCTTTCCTCATTTTATAAAGATAATTACTTCAGACCCGATTAGATCCCAAATTTCATAAGAAAATTTATTAATATTCTTTAAACTATATACCAGTACTAGAGGTCCCGCAGTAGTCGAAATTCGATTGTATTTTATATTTCTATACTCACAAATTTCGCCAAGGCTACACTGTAAAAAATATTAATAAAGACAAACAATATTTAATCTATTCTCAATTTGACTACAGACGTCAAGAACAAAAGTTTGACAATGACAGTAAATAGTATGCATGCGTGTGTGCGTCAAATACATGGTATGTAGTGTGTGTAATGTTTTCTTTATTGATTTAATGTATCTTTTATGCATTATTTAAAAAAAATATTAGCATTGTGCACTTCTTCTCTATATTCTCTATAAGTGTGGAAAATTTCATACTCCTCCGTCCGCGCAATTTTCGTAAAAAGGGATACAAAGTTTTTGCTTCACGTATTAATATACCAGTATAAATACAAGACAAGATAGATTTACAAGATAATTTTCCTATTTTTTTTATTTTTTTTTATGGCGGACATGAAGCGCTATCGCGGGCCTCATGTAAAAACATCTATCGAAACGTGACACCAGAGGGCGTTGGGTGAACGTGAGTCCTGATTCATTAACGCTAATGGCACTGGTGTTTGTTCCATTTGTTGTTTTAGGCTGTCGCGACCGCCTAGAATAGGTCAGACAGTCTCTATGTGGTAGACAATGACTTTTTTTTAATACTCCCATTAGGAAATCTTCAAAAGTCTGGTAATTTTTGGAACGAAGCTCCTTATGGGACGATGCGGAGGGGTATTCTAAACGGGAAAAAATGTCCGTAACGTAAGATTTTTATTAATTACTAGCGACCCGCCCTCGCTTCGCTTCGGAAACATTAAAACACAAATGAAACCAAAAAAATAAAAATAAAAAAATAAATAAAAAAAGTAGCCTATGTTCATCAGGGACAATGTCGGCTTCTAATGGAAAAAGAATTTTTCAAATCGGTCCAGTAGTTTCGGAGCCTATTCGAAACAAACAAACAAATCTTTCCTCTTTATAATATTAGTATAGATGTATAGTCTTAGTATGATGGCTATACAGTGTCTAATGTATAGGCTACGTGATGACGGTTATTATTCATATAAATAGCTGTTTCTTTGTATATTATTATTATAATATATTTTTTATAAATTATTGTGAATAAAATAAAATTGATAACTTTGTAAAGTAGTTTTAATTTTATTTTTATCCATAAAAAATCATAATATAAAAAATGTATACCCGAATAATTATTTTCTTGATACCTCGAATAGAACTTAAAATTAATATTTTTATAATAAGGAACGAACACGACGCCGCACATCTTTTTTATTATTATTTCACCTAGGGTTAAGTGGTTACTGGAGCCCATAGACATCTACAACGTAAATGCGCCACTCACCTTGAAATATAAGTTCTAAGGCTCAGAATAGTTCTTTACAACAGCTGCCTCGCCGTTCAAACCGAAACGCATTACTGCTTCACGGCAGCAATAGGCAGGGTGGTAGTACCTTCCCGTACCAGTAATTACGCTAATTATAATCAAACCCGCTAAGGTTTGATTCTTATTACGCGATGTTATTCCTTCACCGCGGAAGTCAATCGTGAAGATTTATTAAGTACGTATTTTATTAGAAAAATTGGTAACCACCCGCGGGATTCGAACACCGGTGCATCGCTAAATACGAACGCACCGGACGTCTTTTCCTGTAGGCCACGACGACTTCAATATAAATTCCTAGGTATGAGTTTCTAGTATTTAAATCAAGCTTTCCTTAGCCTCTATAACTTAAGAACCGAATTTCTTGAAACAAAATAATTATATATTAAAAAATATAATTGTGAAAATGTTTTAGTTGTTTAGTGGCTAAATCAGAAAGTTACCAAACAGAGGTGGTTCATACGTCGCACAGTAAGCTATTTTTATCTCGAAATACTCTAACTCTGCCGATGCCGGTCCCAAGCCCGGATAAGAAAAGAGGAGGGTTTAGTTGGAGCTCGACCGTTTCCATCGTAAAACAGTCAACGCCGAATGTCTGGTGGCGGTCAATTAGCCAGACCCAAATAAGGCTTCAGCGGCCTCGAAGAACTAAATATCTTCCAAAAGCACTGCCGTGAAAGGACGCGGAACTCCACCACGTGCATTTTCCCAAGAAAACCCATGAGGCCACGACTCTCAGCATTGAGGATTATCGACGCAAGGAGGATCTCGAAAAAAGAAAGAAATGATATTTTTGTTTTAAAATTACGAATATAATGCGAGTGAAGCCGCATAGCAGGGTGCGTCTATGTATATACGTCTATAACTTTATATAGCAAACGGAATATTGAAAAGCAAAACTTTACCGAAAAACTTTATTAAAAAATGTTAACAAAATTCGGTTTGTACGTTATAGAGATATTGAAAAAAGACAATATTATTATAATGTCTAGACGTACGAGTATCTGTCCCCAGAATGCCACTATATAAGTTTTTATGTTTGTTCTTCCATAAATTAAGCAAAAACCACTATCTTATTTTGATGAAAGCTTTTCTAGTTTAATTTGCTAAAGCTTAAAATTGGTATAATACACTTTTTCTAATATGAAGAGAATCACTGTTTGTTTGAGCATCACGCAAAAACCGCTGGACTAATTTTGATAAAGGTTTACGGGCTTAAAGTATTTTTTTATTTTTATTAATTTCATTCACTTCAGATTTTGCATCCATATTACATTGATGAACAATAACATTTCATATAAAATACCAACATTAAATAATAATAAAAACAATAGCTACAATATCGGAATAAAATAAAAATAATAATGTTACGCCGGTAAGAGTAACGCCATCTATCGCCAAACAGCCGAACGAATATCGAAGTATCTAGAAGCACCTAGAACGCTCGAGAGGTACAACGCCATCTATTGTCAGATAGCGAAAACTACTACTAGAGAGGTGTGGAATATTCTCGATAATTCTAAGGATGAGGTATCAGCTATAAAAGCGTTGTAGAGATGGCACGCAGTCAGTCAGTAATCGGAACTACTCGAAGCGAACATCGAACGGATCACCTGAAGCAAAGCGGAACAAGCGAATTGAGAGGTTTAAAGTGTTTGTGAAGTGTTTAAGTGTTCTAAGTGTTAAATACAGTTTTTAGTTGTACTTTGGTAAAATTTTATTAATCCCGAACCCCAGCGCGTAACAATAATAAAAGTAAAACAAAAAATACAAATTAATGTCAAAACCACCTTAACCTAAAGGCTGGTTTGGATCCAGAGTGCTCAACATGCACACGCGTCCAGTGTCGCATTATTGGGCAGTCCAGATCCATTAGATCCAGATTTTTTCGAAACTAATACGACCAAAACAGATCGATCGGGCTGTTACTGCTAAGCTAAATTGAATGTGGTTGAAAACGTTACTACAATTGTCGGTGGAAAATTAAAGAAATATATCGGATTTACAGATAGTGCAGAATTATATTGTTATCTGAATCTGCAGTGTGTTTTGGCGAGCCCGACTTAGGGCAACGACCTCAACGACCAGACGAAGATTAGTCGCATGTCTGTTATCATTATTTCTATCCTTCACATTAACGTATTTTATTATCAAGTTAGAGTTCACACGTTTTTCATTGATGTTATTTCTTTATACTAAGACTACCGGCCGCTCCGGCTTCGCTCGGGTCTTTAACAAAAATTTTAACGATATTTGACGTTGTTTTATTTTTTTTAATAAAAGAACACTTATTGCGGCATAACTAATTATAGTATAACTATTAAGTTAGACATATGCTGTTGCGACACTTTTTGTAAATAATAATGTGTTCTACAAAGTCGTAGTATATTATTTTATTCTATCATCAATCGTTTTCGCAGAGCGTGCGATGTAAAGAATATGTTATGTATTTTTTTTACACCTTGGGTTACATTACTGGAGTTTTAGTAAGGATCCCTAATTTTTTTCAAAAAAGATTATAGCCTATGTCACTCGGAAATAGTGTAGCTTCGAAACAGTGAAAGAATTTTTCAAATCGGCACAGTAGTTTCGGACCCTATTCAATACAAACAAACAAACAAATATTTCCTCTTTATAATATTATATTATTATTATAATTATATTATTAGTATAGATTATATATCGTATAGATTAATTTGGCAGTATTGGGCAAGGTTGGGGCGCCTCCGGCTCTTAATTTGACATCATATGATACTAGTTTGTTCTGATTGAAATCCAAGTGCCACTCACTATCGAGGGTATAACGGGTTTTGCGTGATATTTTTTTTTTTATTGCCCTCGTAAGGAGACGAGCATACGGCGCTCCTGATGGTGAGTATTTACTTGCTTTGCTTACTGTTTGGGTGCGGGCTGTATGAGCCGGTTGCTGATATAAAGAAAACTTGCGCTTTGTGCTACAATACGGTTTATTTGAATGTTCATACACTTGATATTTTATTAATATGATAAACACGCTTGCTCGCGGTGAAAAGTAAAAAAGGAAGAGACTGACATCAACAATGTTGCCAGTCATGTAACTTTATTTTCCGTGCTAAAATGTTGGAGTTGCCAACGCTTACTTTGCCTAACGTTAAGTGCTCTCCACAAGCCTCGTTTGAAGAAGGACATGTCGTAGCGCTCCAGGATCGCCGTAGAGGGAAGCTCATTCCAAAGCTGGACTATATGCCGTAAAAAAGATATCTGGAAGTACACTGTGGATGAACGCAGTGGTTCTAGGGAAGGATGGATAAACTCCACTCCGGTAGCGGGTAGTGCTATGGTAAAATAATCAGGGTCTAATAAAAAACGGTAATCTGGCCCTAAGCTAGGTTTCTTGGTATTTTGAGAATATATGATGTACATATTATTATATGTGTCGCAAGCTAATATAATACGTGAAGCAATCAATTTTATATCCCTTTTTACGAAAATTGCGCGGACGGAGGAGTATGAATTTTTCCACACTTATAGAGAATATAGAGAAGAAGTGCACAATGCTAATATTTTTTTCAAATATCTTTTATGCATTTAATGCATAAAAGATATTTGAACATGATACATTAAATCAATAAAGAAAAATTACACGCACTACATACCATGTATTTGACGCACACACGCATGCATACTATTTATTGGCAAACTTTTGTTCTCGACATCTGTGGTCAAATTGAGAATAGATTTTTTTTTTTTTTTTTATTGCCCTTGTAGGCGGACGAGCATACGGCCCACCTGATGGTGAGTGGTTACCGTCGCCCATGGACTTCAGCAATGCCAGGGGCAGAGCCAAGCCGCTGCCTACCGCTTAATACTCTCCACAAGCCTCGTTTGAAGAAGGACATGTCATAGCGCTCGGGAAACACCGTGGAGGGGAGCTCATTCCATAGCCGGATGGTACGTGGCAAAAAAGATCTCTGGAAACGCACTGTGGATGACCGCAGTGGCTCCAGGTAGTATGGATGAACTTTACTCCGGTGGCGGGCGGTGCGATGGTAAAAACGAGACGTTGGCATCATCTCGAACAATTCCTCAGAGCACTCCCCATGGAACATGCGGTACAAAATACAGAGGGAACCGAAGTCCCTCCGCAGACCCAGAGGCTCCAAACGATCCGTGAGAATGGGATTATCGACAATCCGAACGGCTCTCTTCTGTATGGAGTCAAATGGAAGAAGCTGGTATTTGGGAGCCCCGGCCCAGAGATGGGAGCAGTACTCCACGCGAGGCCGGACTTGTGCTTTATAAAGCAAAAGCCTTTGTCCAGGCGTGAAGCACCGCTTCGCTCTGTTGAGGACTCCCAGCATTTTGGACGCCAACTTGGCTTTGCCTTCCAAATGACTCCGAAATTGGACATCGCTCGAAATGTCGACCCCAAGTATCCCGATACTCTCGGAAGGTTGCAGGGATACTCCTTGGAATTGCGGCGCCATGACAAAGGGGTCCTTCTTCGCAGTGAACGCGCAAACTTGTGTCTTTAACGGGTTGAATTGAACCAAGTTCAATTCACCCCATTCGGAGACTCGCCCCAGAGAGTTCTCCACTTCAGACACAAGCTTTGATCGTCTCTCTTGTACCATGCTCCGAGAGAGACTCTGATGGCCGATATATCGCGCATCCCCCGTGCTGTCATCCGCATAGCAATGCATGCCATCAATAGACAGCATGTCATTGATATACAGGATGAAAAGCGTGGGGGAGAGCACCGAACCTTGTGGAACGCCAGCGTTAATGGTCATGGTATCAGAGCAGTCACCGTCTACAACGACCGTGATGCTCCGCCCATCCAAAAAGCTAGCGATCCACTTGCAGAGACCCTCGGGGATTCCGTAAGATGGTAACTTCGATAGAAGTGCCCTATGCCAGACCCTGTCGAAGGCCTTCGTGATATCAAGGCTCACAGCAAGAGCCTCGCCCTTGCTCTCCAAGGCTTCAGCCCACCTGTGAGTAAGGTATACAAGAAGATCGCCAGCTGAGCGACCGTGACGGAAACCGTACTGTCGGTCACTGATCAGCTGGCGATCTTCAAGATACTTCAGGAGCTGTGTATTAATTATTCGCTCCATCACCTTGGAAAGCAAGGAAGTTATCGCGATAGGCCTGTAGCTCGATGGGTCTGACCGGTCACCCTTCTTGGGGATAGGGTGGACGTGGGCGGTCTTCCATGAAGACGGAACCCTGTTAGTGCAATAAGAGAGGCGATACAAACGCGTTAGCGCAGGTGTCAGCTCAGGGGCGCACGTTTTCAAAACCACTGCGGGGATGCCGTCTGGCCCACTCGACTTATGGACGTCCAGGAGTCGGAGCTCCCGCCTGACTGCACACTGTGTGAAGCAGATATCTGGCAGGGAGCTATCACACAGAGGGATGTTAGATTAGATATTGTTTGTCTTTATTAATATTTTTTATAGTGTAGCCTTGGCAAAATTTGTGATTATAGAAGTATAAAATACAATCATAATAGTGTACAAACTTACAATTCCAATTAATTATAGTCGAATTTCGACTACTGCGGGACCTCTAGTCTTCATTATTTCTTCACATAGTGGGCGTTTGGTGTAAACGATTATAGTTCCGTAACGCCTTCACTCTTCCTAAGTCTCCTTCTCTTCTAATACGTGACGCAGAGCTTGATCTGGCCGGTGCCAAAAAGCTCTCGAGTGTGACCACACACCGAAAAAGACATCGTGGATAAGTCTCCCACAACCGACCATCAATTGAAAGCTGTGGGAATCTGCCGTATGCGTACAGTGCAGGATTATGGCGAACCTTGGAGGAAGGGCTATGTTCAGGAGTACACGTCTTGTAGAAATATGGAGATGAGCTCAATCTTCGGCTTCTCTCATTCACTCCAACAAAACATACGAACTAAGCAAGTTTCATTTATAAACAGGTAAAAAAATGAGGTAGCATTTTCTTTTCTATTCGTTAACCTTTTTTTTTATTTTGTTTTGGGTAGTTTTTGACGAGTTTTTGTGCTGTCAATAAAAACAGTTTACAAACAATTAGTCCACTGTTTTAAAAGTCAACTTTTAAAACTTATTTATCTCCTGTTTTACCGGATTTATATACAATATTTATTAATAATTACTGATGGCAAACGTTTTTTCATAAAATGAACGACACATCAAAGATAAAATTGCTTAACTCTTGACATATCTAACGACAACCACAGTGAAAATAATCTATACATATAAATAAAATTAGAGTTTCTGTTTGTAATATTGAAATAACCGCTTTTTACTACATTCATATGAATATATATACGGTACATACACCAAAATAACATTTTTTTACAATTTTTGTCTGTCTGTCTGTGTGTCTGTCTGTTTGTTCCGGCTAATCTCTGGAACGGCTGGACCGATTTTGATGAGATTTTCACTAATAGGTAGCTGGTGATATAAAGAGTAACTTAGGATACTTTTTTTAGACTAGCTTCGCCCCGCGGCGTCACCCGCAGTTATTGTCGTACCGCGCGCAACATGGCGGGACTCGCCTATCAATAATAAAATTTAATGTTTCCGAAGCGAAGCGAAGGCGGGTCGCTAGTTTAATATGGATTTGAATTCCCTAGAGAAATAAATGTCCCAATCTCTGGATGAGGTCAACATGGTTCGTCCAAATAGTACAAATTGTGTACCGGAAATAATCTATTTAGAGCGAAACATCTGCTGTTGAAGACAACATCAACGGCACCTCTCTGAACTTTAAGAGAAAGCCAAGGTCAATACAGTTCATATCATTAACATGTCATTGTCATAAGCAGACGTTCCCCCGAGAAACAATACACAAATTTATCTGTCTCTTTTGATTACATACGTTTTAAAATCGATTTAGTTTGCAAATTTATTTTATATTCTGACCCTCCAAAGGTATTGAAGTTTTCGTTGGAACTTCTACGACTAAAAAATATGGGAAGTGGAAATTTTATTGATAGTAGTACCGCCAAGCATCGCTCTGGTTTGGAGTCTAATATAGGCAAAGGACCAATATAATATTGAATGGGCAGCAGAATCATCTACCTATGCTATTTAATAATCAAAATAATAAAAACATGAAAATATCTATACACAAATAGTGATAAAATATACAATAAAAAAGCTATCAATCATAAATACCAAGGAGCGATTCTTATGCATGAATAAAATAAAAATAAAAACATAGCATTTCACGTAATATCATCGTCGTCCGATGACTTTGTTAGGTCCGATAAGTTTCTTGGCTTCAAGGACGATTGAATTACACCTCCTCTTCCAGCCTTATGTTTCGATAGGATTTTCGAAGCCTCGCTATCCAGGCTTGAACTTAATAGGACTAATTTTTTTTATACCTATGCTGATAGCCTTGAGAGGCTATTTCAGCTTCACCCTAACATGTAGGTGAGCTCACTGGCTCAAACCGGAGTATTGCTAGCACTGATCCTAGCAAGAGCAGTGCTTCGCAAAATCTACCACCGGATCGGAAACGAGACCCACTGAGAAGATCTGGCGAGAAACTCAGTGGGCTGTGTTTATGGGTTAATTCGCTCGTCGAGGCCTTCGTCGCTAGCGACGGGTTCGACGAGGACGGTGACCGTGGTACCTAAAACACCGTTAATGGATCGTCAGGTTTGAACCCCCTTGAGCTCACCTACTAGTTAAGGTTACGCTGATATGGTCTCTCTAGACCATCAGCTTAGGTAAAGGAAAAAAAACTGCGAGCTCGGGTACTTCACCAACTATCTTGCCAATATCTGCCTCGAACTAATCATCAATTTTGGTTTTTAGATCAGTAACCAGCTGTTGTAAAATAATAGAAACTTCGACAACGCTTATCTTAACGCCAGATGAATCGTGGACTTTTTAAGTCTAAAATTGAAATGTTTAGAATTGTCTAAATATTGATTTAGACTGTGGTACGTGCCCAGTTTCGATCTTGTGACTTCTTAAATTGGGAACGCACATGAATGCGATGAGCCATAAACAAGTGCATTTACAACATCGTGTTTCCAATTACCGAGGGGCATCAACATTAAGCCGTTATCGCATTTGTCCATCAAAGGCAACGAACGGACGTAGACCAATGAAACAGGGTCCTTGATCCTGACAACCTTTAAATATGAAAGGATATGCGAAATAAAAACCAATAACAAAAAGGAATCTGACAAATTCAAGTCGTGATGCCAAAATAAATGAACGCTTAATTCGAAAGGCAAACAATGAAATTAAAAGAAAGTTCGCGCATTTCTCCGAAGTGTTTTTTTTTCTTCCAATTAATAAAAACGAGTGTCAACAACCGGCTGTTATTAATGAAAGGTTTTCATAATTAAAAGGCTAAACGAATTTCATGATTTTTTTTATTTATTGCTTTTATGTGTGGACGAGTTCAGAGCCCACCTGGTGTTAAACGGTTACGGCCCATAGACATCTACAAGGTAAATGCGCCACCCACCTTGAGATATAAGTTCTAAGGTCTCAGTATGTTACAACGGCTACCCCATCCTTCAAACCGAAACGCATTACTGCTTCACGGCAGGAAAAAGGGCGGGGTGGTGATACCTACCCGTGCGGACTCACAAGAGGTCCTACCACCAGTGATTACGCAAATTATAATTTTGCAGGTTTGATTTTTATTACACGCTGTTATTCCTTCACCGTGGAAGTCAATCGTGAACATTTGGTACGTATTGGAATATGACTCGTTTTTAGCTATTTCGTTTTGGCGCAATGTTGAAAGTCCTTAAAGACGACCATAGACACCACCGTGTGAGTGACATTGCTTATCTTATTTTTTTTTTTTTTTTTATTGCCCTTGTAGGCAGACGAGCATACGGCCCACCTGATGGTGAGTGGTTACCGTCGCCCATGGACTTCAGCAATGCCAGGGGCAGAGCCAAGCCGCTGCCTACCGCTTAATACTCTCCACAAGCCTCGTTTGAAGAAGGACATGTCATAGCGCTCGGGAAACACCGTGGAGGGGAGCTCATTCCATAGCCGGATGGTACGTGGCAAAAAAGACCTCTGGAAACGCACTGTGGATGACCGCAGTGGCTCCAGGTAGTATGGATGAACTCTACTCCGGTGGCGGGAGGTGCGATGGTAAAAACGAGATGCCGGTATCATCTCGAACAATTCCTCAGAGCACTCCCCATGGAACATACGGTACAAAATACAGAGGGAACCGAAGTCCCTCCGCAGACCCAGAGGTTCCAAACGATCCGTGAGACCGGGATTATCGACAATCCGAACGGCCCTCCTCTGTATGGAGTCAAATGGAAGAAGCTGGTATTTGGGAGCCCCGGCCCAGAGATGGGAGCAGTACTCCACGCGAGGCCGGACTTGTGCTTTATAAAGCAAAAGCCTTTGTCCAGGCGTGAAGTACCGCTTCGCTCTGTTGAGGACTCCCAGCATTTTGGACGCCAACTTGGCTTTGCCTTCCAAATGACTCCGAAATTGGACATCGCTCGAAATGTCGACCCCAAGTATCCCAATACTCTCGGAAGGTTGCAGGGATACTCCTTGGAATTGCGGCGCCATGACAAAGGGGTCCTTCTTCGCAGTGAACGCGCAAACTTGTGTCTTTAACGGGTTGAATTGAACCAAGTTCAATTCACCCCATTTGGAGACTCGCCCCAGAGAGTTCTCCACTTCAGACACAAGTTTTGATCGTCTCTCTTGCACCACGCTCCGAGAGAGACTCTGATGGCCGATATATCGCGCGTCCCCCGTGCTGTCATCCGCATAGCAATGCATGCCATCAATAGACAGCATGTCATTGATATACAGGATGAAAAGCGTGGGGGAGAGCACCGAACCTTGTGGAACGCCAGCGTTAATGGTCATGGTATCAGAACAGTCACCATCTACAACGACCGTGATGCTCCGCCCATCCAAAAAGCTAGCGATCCACTTGCAGAGACCCTCGGGGATTCCGTAAGATGGTAGCTTCGACAGAAGTGCCCTATGCCAGACCCTGTCGAAGGCCTTCGCGATATCAAGGCTCACAGCAAGAGCCTCGCCCTTGCTCTCCAAGGCTTCAGCCCACCTGTGAGTAAGGTATACAAGAAGATCGCCAGCTGAGCGACCGTGACGGAAACCGTACTGTCGGTCACTGATCAGCTGGCGATCCTCCAGATACTTCAGGAGTTGTATATTAATTATTCGCTCCATCACCTTGGAAAGCAAGGAAGTTATCGCGATAGGCCTATAGCTCGATGGGTCCGACCGGTCACCCTTCTTGGGGATAGGGTGGACGTGGGCAGTCTTCCATGAAGACGGAACCCTGTTAGTGCAATAAGAGAGGCGATACAAACGCGTTAGCGCAGGCGTCAGCTCAGGGGCGCACGTTTTCAGAACCACTGCAGGGATGCCGGCTGGCCCGCTCGACTTATGGACGTCCAGGAGTCGGAGTTCCCGCCTGACTGCACACTGTGTAAAGCAGATCTCCGGCAGGGAACTATCACACCGGAGGATGTTCGGTGGTGTGGCACCCCCGTCGTCCACAGTCGAGTTCGAGGCGAAGAGTTTGACCAGAAGGTCAGCCTTCTCTTTCACACTATGGGCCCGACTGTCATCGGACTTGCGTAGTGGTGGGAGACTAGACCTGCAAAAGTTACCTTCTGCAGCTTTGGCGAGCGACCAAAAAGCACGGCTCCCAGAGGGATAGCTCTTCAGTCGCTCGCCAATTCTAGCAACGTGCTCCGATTTCGCCCTGGCAATAACCTTCTTGTAGGACCTGGAAGCGGCGTTATATTTCCGCCTTTCCTCTGAGATGTTAGGATCCCGACGTCTCCTAGCATCATCCCATGCAACGCATGCGGACCGCTTGAGGTGTGCAGCATCCCTGCTGGCATTGTTATACCAGGGTCTGCTGCGACCCCCAACGGGCACTTCAGAGGAGGGGATAAACAATTCCATCCCCTGGAGCACCACGTCTTTAAGACGGTCCGCACAGACGTCAGGATCAGCAGAGGAAAAGCAGAACCGCCCCCATGGGTAGGATGCGTAAAACTCACGCAATCCATCCCAATCTGCTGACAAATACTGCCAAACACTTCGATACCTGGTCGTCGTTCGACGACCAGGACGAGAGAGTGGTGTGGCAGCACGGATAAGGCAGTGATCAGACGATCCAAGTGGAGCGTCGACCACCACACTGTATCCGGCTGGATCGGTGGTCAGCAGAAGGTCCAACAGAGAAGGCTCGTGCCCCTCAATATCTGGGACACGGGTGGGCTGTGTCACCAGCTGGGAGAGGCCGTAGGCCAAGGCGAAATCGTAGGCAGCCCGACCCGGGAGGTCAGTAGTTCTGGACCCCAACCACTCATGGTGGTGAGCGTTAAAGTCTCCAAGAACCACCACCTCCGCAGATGGGTACTGCTCAAGCACGCGGTTAGTCCCCTCTTGCACATGCTCTATCAGAGCTGAACCTGCATCACTGCTGTGGGACCTGTACAGGCACGCGTAGACTCGGGTACGACCCCCGTGATCTACGCGCAGCCACAAGAGGGACAGGTCCCGTTGTTCGAGGCTTCGTAGACGGCGACAACAGACATCAGCCCGGACGAATACACACACCCCGGCTTTACGCAGGAAGTTGTGCTCCAATACGTAGCCGGGGTATTCAAGGTACGAAGTATCATCCGGAGCAGATATCTGCGTCTCCGTCAGAAAAAGGAGGGCAGGCTGCGCCGTCTCAAGATGGTGGTGTACGGTGTCGAGGTTGCTATGTAGACCCCTTACATTGCTGAAATCCACATTAAATGTGGAATGGGGAATCGCCGACAAAACCCTTTTCCTTTTTCGAACTTTCATTATTTTTATTTTTTATTTTTTTTGGAGAGTGGGATTGGGTGGGGTAGGATGTTCGAGGCGAAATCGTGACAATACCTGAATAAAGCGCGGAGCACAGTACGTGCTCGACCACGGGTTGCGTGAGCGACTGACGCAGGGCATGGAAGGGCCCCCAGTCCACCCTGCGTGCGATCGCCGGGATCCACTTCGGTCTCCGACTCCGGCACGACGACCGCACGACAGGATTTTACACCGGTTGGCGGGACAGCTTCCCGGGGCGGAGTTTAGTAGTGACACCCGGGTTCAGGTCCCCAACTGACCGGCGGGCGGCGGCGAACACCGTTTCACTGGGTCTCCCTATACCCCCGTCAAACAATCACGACCCGCGAGCTCACACGCACGTCTGCTCCGCATGTTCCAGGTATCGCCAAGATTCACCCCCAACAAGGAAGAGGAAAGGGAAGGAATAACACTGGCTCTCCAACCCACACGCCGGAACACAGCTAGGCTATTTGGCGGCGGACTCTAGTTGGAGGGTGGTCGCCAGCCAGTCGGACAAGTCCTACCACCGATTATGTATTCGGCTCCCGTTTTGCACCACCCAGGGGTCACTTGTAGGGAACCGCGGGTTAAACCTACGGAAGCGGGAAGCAATCAACCCCCAAAATCTTGAGACATAAAGCTGTAGTCTCGTTCGCGTTGGACTTATGTTTTTCTAACCCATGCATCAGCTCGCTGCATTTCTCGCCGGATCTTCTCAGCGGGTCGCGATTCCGATCCGGCAGTAGATTCTAAGCCATAAAATAAAAATAATAAAAATAAAAAAACTATACCTCTAATGTACGAGTCAATTTACGAGTACAATGTCCGAGCCTAAGATTAATTAGTCGCCTCGGTATTTTTTGGACAGAGAACAACCCAATTATATATCTCTGAAGGCCGAAAAGACAAGACTACGACGGTTCTGCAGTTAAATTTACAAAGATATGCTTTTTGTATGGTTCAAGCGTTTACAGCATCATCAAAGAAAAACGTCTGCTCTTGCGTAAGAGGACAATTCAAAATCATCGATTCGAGAGTAGTTAAGATGAAATAAAATCGTTTTTGGCCCCGATGTTATGAAAACACTCCGGGCGTAGCTTGAATAGCGCCTTAAGCTATCAACGAATATAGGAGAAAAAATATGAACACAAACATCCAAACAATCCTATCCTGGTGGTAGGACTTCTTGTGAGTTAGCGCGGGTAGATACCACCACCCCGGCCTATTTCTGCCGTGAAGCAGTAATGCGTTTCGGTTTTAAGGGTGGGGCAGCCGTTGTAACTATACTTGAGACCTTTGAACTTATATCTCAAGGTGGGTGGCGCATTTACATCGTAGATGTCTATGGGCTCCAGTAACCGCTTCACACCAGGTGGGCTGTGACCTCGTCCACCCATCTAAGCAATAAATAAAAAAAAACAAATAACATTTGTAGCAACAAAAACAAAACCAAATTCGCACAATACAGAAACACGCACAGACACAGGACAATAAGACGCCAAACATTGTACGGATATACCCACCTAACCCACGTCTAGGCTAACATACTGTCGGAAACATGCTGTACTAACTTTAAAACATAAAAAAAAATTAACATGGATACAAAGTTTATAAAAATTGTTCAGAGGTTTCTCCTTTTTTACCTACCTATTCGCTGGTATCCTAAGGGACTATTTCAGCTACGTCCGGACGTGTAGGTGAGCTCACGGTCTCGGCCTGAGAGAATGTGCTAACACTGGTCCTAGCAAGAGCATTGCTTCGCAGAATCTACCGGTTCGGAATCAAGATCCACTGAGAAGATCCGGTAAGAAACTCAGTCGGCTAAAGGTTCATCATGAAGGAATTCCAAAATAATCCACCAGGAAGTATTTAAAATGCAAATATTTCAATTTAAAAATATCCTATCAAACCATCTTCGTTATAAATATATCCTGTCAATCCATGTATTTGTGTGTAAGCAATGCACAATAAATTCTGTTCAAAATATATTACTATCACCATAAATTATGAAGACACTGCAATCATTGATTCACTCACTCAACTTATACCAGAGGTCGTTACTCCCTCGGTATCTCAGGAATTATAATTGGAAATGAAATACGAAAACCCCTAATGTAGACTGCTTAATTAGTTAAACTGTTGTGGCCTAATGGATAAGACGTTCGCTGCATTCGTACTGAGCGATGCATCGATGTTCGAATCCCAGGCGGTTACCAATTTTTCTAATGAAATACGTACTCAACAAATGTTCACGATTGACTATCACGGTGAAGGAATAATATCGTGTAATAAAAATGAATCCCGCAAAAAATTATAATTTGCGTAATTACTGGACCTCTTGTGAGTCCGCGCGGGTAGGTACCACCACTCTGCCTATTTGCGTAATGCGTTTCGGTTTGAAGAGTAGGGCAGCCGTTGTAACTATACTTGAGACCTTAGAACTTATATCTCAAGGTGGGTGGCGCATTTACGTTGTGGATGTGTATGGGCTCCAGTAACCACTTAACACCGGGTGGGCTGTGAGCACGTCCACCCATCTAAGCAAAAAAATATTGTTTTAATTAAAATGGCATGTAACATTAGGAATGACTATGATATTGTAACTGGCCATATATACCGTAGGACTGACGATCGCTGGACCAGACGGGTTCTCGATTGGAGACCGCGCAGCGGAAGACGTAACGTGGGACGCCCCCTGGCTAGGTGGTGCGATGACCTCCGAACGGTGGTCGGTATAAAGTGGATGAAGAGATCCGAAGACCGGGTTCAGTGGTGTAGATTGGGAGAGGGCTATGTCCAGCAGTGGACGACTGTGGGCTGTTGATAATGATTTGATGATGATATTGTAACATGATATTGTTGAAATTGTAACATTTTTCCGAATGCAGAATATTGTTTCTGCTTCAAATAAAGACCTTTTTTTTTTAAATTAAATTTCTTAAAGATATATATTAAGAGCTTAAAGATATAAGCTCAGTTTTTTATGATTAAGATACAAATTTACAAAAATTGATTTATTAAAGTGTTACAAGTAGGTATTTTTAAGCAGGATAAAAAAGATCAAAGACTGATTCTTCCTCTAAAGCCACAAATTACTTGAAAAAATGCAGAAGAAACGAATTTAAAATACCGTTGTCTGAATGAAACAATTAATTTTAGATTGATTTTTATATTCAATGAGTATTTTATATATTTATGTCCAAATAGATATAACGGTACAAATCAACCAATTTTTTTTTATTGCTTACTTGTTTGGACGATCTCACGGCCCATCTGATGTTAAATGTTTACCGGAGCCCATAGACATCTACAACATAAATGCCGCCACCCACCTTGAGATATTTTCTAAGGTATCCGTATTGTTACAACCACGGAATAGACTTATTTATCTATTCCGTGGTTACAACGCCCCGCCCTTCAAACCGAAACGCATTACTGCTTCACAGAGAAATAGGCAGGTGCGCACCCGTGCGGACTCACAAGAGGTCCTACCACTAGTAATTTAAGTACACATTAACGTCGTTTGAAGCTAAAAGTAATAAAAGGTATCATCATACCTCCAGGCATCTAAACATTTCATTTGAGGCTGTTTAATTCAATCTTGCCGAAATTATTAATGTTCGTATGGTACAGAAGAACACGCCTTAGACTTGTTGTCGTCATCCGTTTTATTGCTAGATTATCAGCTCACGGATCAGATGATATTAAATATAAACGGAGCCCATTAAAACATGTATGTTGCTATCTAACCTCGAGACATAAGCTTCTGGATCTTTCAATTATAGAGGCAGAAATAAATGGCTTATTTGTATATAAAATGGATACTAACAATCACGTCGTCAGCACAACAAAGTACATAATAAACACTAGGGCTGCACTGAAAATTTCGGGAATTAACGAAGTGACACAACATTACTATTTAAAAATGTATTTATTGCTTTTCGAAGTATTCTCCGCGAAATTTGACACATTTTTCCATACGATGGAACCAATCATTGAAGCAACCATTCCATTCGGAAGTTGGGGTCTCCAAAATGGCCGTTTTGTAGGCGTCCACAGCTTCTTCAGGTGATGAAAATCTCTGTCCACGCAATTTATTCTTTATTTTAGGGAAAGTATAGAAATCATTAGGGCTTAGGTTGGGGCTGTACGGCGGATGGTCTAATAATTCTATGTTTTCTTGCTCTAAAAACTATTTTGTTCTGTGCGCGGTGTGAGAACTCGCATTGTCGTGATGGAGGATGACGCGGTGGTTGCAGTTCTCTTTACGGAGTTCAGAAACGACCTGTGGCAAACAAATGCTAGCATACCATTCTGCATTAACCGTTCTTTGTCCCTCAAGAGGAATAGTCGTAACATGGCCGGTTTTGGAGACAAACGTGACCACCATTTTGTTTGCAACACTCCGTGAACGAACAATTTTTGTTGGCTTTAACTCATTTTCGAACACCCAAACTCGTGACTGGTTTTTTGTTTCGGGTTCGTACGCGTATATCCAGGATTCGTCACCTGATCAGAGCGAATGCGATATCCATCGGGAAAACAACTTTTTTACACCTAATTGTTCACGCAAGATTATTTGTATTTGACTCATGCCAATGTCTAAAGTTGCCTGAATTTCGCGGTATGTCACATGTCGATCTTCCTCAATCAGCTTACGCACAGCATCAACGTTTTCTTGGGTGACTGCAGTTTTTGGACGACCTTGACGGGGATCATCACTGAGCTTGACACGTCCACGTTGAAACTCAGCAAACCAGCGATAAATTGTGGTTTTGGATGGGGCTTCATCACCAAATGCAGAAATCATCCGGTCAACACACTGTTTTTGTGTTAAACCACTTCTAAAGTCGTAATAAATCATCGCTCTTGAATTTTCTCGAGTCAATTCCATTTTCTCAACGACTAAACAAGTTTGACAAAACCTCGTGACAAGACCGAGAATCTTTTTTTAAATAAATAAATGGTATTCGATTTTTAAAACCAAGGAGTTTTCAATTAAAAATATTTTAATATGACAGAAACAGTGGAAATATTCCATTCCCGATACTTTTAGTGCAGCCTAGTAGCTAATGGTTTTTTTTAACATCAGAAATAATATTTTGACAATAAAAACACGGAATAAAACCGCAAAACTTGTTTTAATTACGCTAATACTTTATTTAGAATACCATGAATGTGTGTGAAATATGCGTACAAAAAGGAATCGTACTATTTCAAGCTTGTAGAAACTGAAATGCCTCGATTTCAGACACTAAAATTCAACAAAAAGACCAATGACACTTCAAATCAGGACGGTCATTACAAAATAAATAAAAAATCCTTTTAAATTATTACGCTAAATATCGTTTTATCGATACATAATGGACCTCTGAGTTTATGTTCACGGTTTTAAACGATATAACATCGTGTGAATAGCTTTGGTCGTAAAAGTGGATCACGCTCCACTGAGGCAAGAGATGCCCACGCACCGCACTCAACTATAGAGATGGTTATTTTGTTTAAATCATAATATCTGTTTATCTATATATTAATACGTGAAGCAAAAACTTTGTATCCCTTTTTACGAAAATTGCGCGGACGGAGGACTATGAAATTTTCCACACTTATAGAGAATATAGAGAAGAAGTGCACAATGCTAATATTTTTTTAAATTAATGCATAAAAGATACATTAAATCAATAAAGAAAACATTACACACACTACATACCATGTATTTGACGCACACACGCATGCATACTATTTATTGTCAAACTTTTGTTCTTGACGTCTGTTGTCAAATTGAGAATAGATTAAATATTGTTTGTCTTTGTTCATATTTTTTTTAGTGTAGTCTTGGCGAAATTTGTGATTATAAAAGTATAAAATACAATCATAATAGTGTACAAACTTACAATTCCAATTAATTATAGTCGAATTTCGACTACTGCGGAACTTCTAGTAAAAATAAATGTTTGTTGTGGATTTATTTGCTTCGTGAGTTCCTGTGAACTTTAATCGAGTTAATATCCAATTGTATTTCCCTCTGTTGTTACGACACGTAGAAGCTTATTTACGAAACTTATTTACTTATAGCGAGCCCGGCGCTTGCGACGAAGGGCTCGACGAGTAAATTGACCCACAGACACAGCCCACCGAGTTTCTCGCCGGATCTTCTCAGTGGCTCGCGTTTCCGACCGGGTGGTAGATTCTGCGAAGCACTGCTCTTGCTACGGCCAGTGTTAGCAACACACCCGGTTTGAGCTCCGTGAGCTCCAATAACCACTCGACGTTACTGGAATAAGTAGGAAAAAATAATAATTTGCCCAGCATTCAGGAGTACTAGCTGCCACGCCACCGAGTCGACCATTATTAACATTTACTTACATATTTCCTTTGTATAGATGTTACAAGAGTGACTAAAAATACTTCGAAAAACTTAATAAACAGATATTTTTTAGACAGACTTAGACACACAATTTTCCTAACTTGTATGTAAATTTACAATTTAATTTTTCTACGACGGCTCTTTTTTATGATTGGAAGATTACTGGTGGCCCAGAGGCCTTCTCAATTTCACCAAGACAGGTGGGCGAGCAAAGGCTCAGCCAGGAGGGGTGGGATTTGCTAACAACCGCCCGAGCGCCTCCGAAGGAGACCTAACAACTCAAGAGCAACTGCTTCGCGAATGAATCTATTACCGGATCGGAATCGCGACCCGCTGAGAAGATCTGGCGAGAAACTCAGCAGCCTGATGCATGGGTTAGGTTGCATGTCGAGCTCTTTGTCGAGTTCGACGAGTACGGTTACCGGGATCCCTAAGCCTGCTCCTAGTGTTAGAGCTGAAGGCGTCGGCTCGTTTGGAACCCACGAATCTACGAAGGAGGTTTTATACCGTAACTTCTGCGGGTTCACATGATCCTATCATCTTATCTTACTAACAGAATTAATGAATTTTATACACACTAAGCAGCCTCCCTATAATGCTAGCGTCGTTTTATCCTTCCGTCTCAATGCACCTGGTCCCTCCAGGGGCCACGAATAAATTCATAAAGTGCGAGTCTGTCCCGCAGCCGAGAGGGGTTAAGCACCCAAAGAGACTATCTGACCCTAACATCGTACGACTTTGTTCGCGATTGAACCCGATCTATCTTTTATCGCTTCAAAAGAAGCACGATATTAATATTTTATCGCACTTCAATATAAAGGATAAAATATAATTTAATGTAAATAATTTTGATGCTATAGTACCTTAATATGTAGACAGATTAATATGATAAAATTACGCCACTATGCTTTTCTAATTTAGGGTTTAAATCTGGATATTTTATATGAGTTCCACGAAGAAGAATTATAGATGCGTGTAAAATAAATTACAATGCATAATAACTATATATAATTAAGATCTCAAGGCGACCGCTTTAATGATTCACCTTCTATGCAAATACAGAAATAAAAAAGTAAATTCTCTTTTATACATACGAGACTTTTACTTTTTATGTTAAATAGATCATTCATCAAAAAGAAATTACAAATAATAAATTATGTACACTTTTCCTCATATTAGGTATTGGACAGTAAAGATAATTACCTGCGAACTAAAAGAACAAAAGGAAAATAAAAATTGCCCAGTATCGTCCATACTGTATCTCATATTGTTACTTATATAAATTCAGCCGGCTCCGGTCGGTAATCACTTAGCAAGATGTGAGCCGTGAACTCGTTCATTAGACTAAATTAAAAAAAACACTCAAGAAGATAACAGCGCTCAACATATAAAACCAAAAAACAAACAAATAAAGAATCAGGTTACGTGCCGTTTTTGACGTTATATTTCAGTATACGGACAGGACATTCCAAAACCGGGCTCAGTGGTGTGAAGTGAGAGAGACCTATGCCCAGCATTGGATGATTGTGGGCCGATGATGATGATGATGATGATAGGAATAAGAGTGACGCCATCAACCTGTATGTAATAGGCGTAACAATAAAACACCGTCTACAAATTGCACGGCCTTGAAATTTCACATCTTAAATTTGATTACGTGTGCTAATTTTGTCGATTAGTTATTTTAAGCATCCAAATAGGTTAGTAATTAAAATACCTCAAAACTTTAAAATTCCATACACTTTGTTTACAAACAAGATACGATCATGAATGCCTACAATGGTACCTATTCAATTTTAGTTTGGATTCCCAAAATAATTTTTTGTCTAAGATACAAACAATGATTTTTTATTTGACATATATTTGTGAGTGACCAGAGATATATATAACGATACTTTCAAGCGATACTTTGAACACAATCCCCTATATCATGCATTTTTAATTAAGAACAACGCAAACAATCAGTTGATTCGCTACTTAATAACGTCATAAGATCGCGAACCAAAATTTAAAACTTTAAATCAAACGCCCTTTTTATTTACCCTAGCGCTAAAATATAGTTATCTTCAAACGAAGCTTTAGAAGGATATTGTTACACGCTGGAGTTCGGAACAAACAAAACTTCCACTGAAGTACAAATTAAAACACTGCTAAATACTTAAGGAACACTTTACAATTCGTAATTCACTTCCGCTTCGCTTCAGGTGATCCGTTCGCTGCTTCGCTTCGAGTAGATCCTATTACTGATTGCCTTCTTGTCATCTCTGTAACGCTTTTATAGTCGATACGACATCTCTACAATTATCGAGAACATTCCCGGCAAGACCAGTCGTTTCGACATGTGCTTCCGCAATTTGATAATAGATGGCGTTTCAGATCTCGCGCGTTCTCGATTTTACTATTTCTCTTGATTATCGTTTCTGCTATTCGACGACAGATGGCGCTACTCTTACCGGCGTAACAATATTGAAGTCCCAAGATCGACAGATACTTCGAAGTTCGTAAGCAATGTTAATATTTCTAGATTAGTCAGCAATAAGAAAGGTACTATTTCAATTATATATCTTTCTATTATGTTTATACATTAAAGAACATTCCTGAATGAAGAGTCACGTGTTCACTAATACATTTTATAACGAAATTCTACATCAAACCACACAATGCAGTCTCGCTAAATTACCCACACAATCAGACTTGGGGCTTAAATGAGTTTTCTAACACCAGTTGTGCTATGAAAACCAGTTGCGCTCGTTATCGTTATTGGAATAATAATTGCATTACTCCAAAGCGTATCGCACGGTTTATTGAGACGGGGTTTTTGTACGTGATAGCATTACAATGTTCAAGTTGGACAATTTCTTTATTTATTTATTACATTTCATGTAAAATGTACATTCGCGGACTTAATACCTAAGGCACTCTTTACCAGTCAACCAAAGGTACCGCAGAGTAAATAATGGTTGGTGCAATATAATTTATGTTAAATTAGAAATATATACACAAAAATACACACATATTATTACGCCGGTAAGAGTAACGCCATCTATCGCCAAATAGTCGAACGAATATCGAAGGACCTAGAACGCTCGAGAAGTACATAGAACATTTTTTATTAAAAAAACATACAAATCACTACGAAAACGCTGTTAGAAGACAGTCTCCTTACCCAATCGAGGTCAGCCAATGTCATCGGTTTTATATTTTATCAACGTTTGCTTTAGCGTGTGATAATTGAAGGTATTTCAATCAATGGACCCAGAGTAACCCGCGTGATCAGCATTTCTGTATCGTGTATTTTTTTGATAAACATTCTTTATATTCGAAAAGAAATCGGAAATTAATTCGGAAATTAAAAATAAAGCACTAATTAACAATGGCTTTACTTGTTTTAATCTGAAATAAAAAAATTATGTGTGGTGTCGTGGGACACCGGATAGGAACGAAGTTCCTTATTATAAAAATATTAATTTTAAGTTCTATTCGAGGTATAAAGATAAAAATTATTCGGGTATACATTTATTATTATGATTTTCTTATAGAAAAAAAAAAAAAAACTTCTTCACAAAGTTATCAACTTTATTTTATTCAAAGTTGATATTTTTTGGACGTTATTACAAAGTTAAGTCGTACACTGTGTTCATTACTAATAAAAATCTTACGTTACGGACGTTTTTTCTCGGTTACGTTACCCCTCCGCATCGTCCCATAAGGAACTTCGTTCCAAAAATCGATGAAATGTATCTCAGCTTCTTGTCTATACCGCCGTACTTCTTGTATCTACCGTACCTTTTACGTACAGACAACTTGAAAGCAAAATTACACTATGGCCAGCTTAGTAGTCAAGACGTGAAAGTGCACCTAACAAACTCGTATAAAATATTAAATAGGGCTGATGTTCTATCTTACAAATTATTTTTTAATCTCACTCATTGTGCTGAGTCGCTTTATACAAAACCTTAAATATTTCCCAACAGCATTGATATTAGAGGGAAAACAATGAGTTATCCAACATTAAGCAATATGAGTTTAAATGAACGGAAACAAAACCATTAGAAAAAATCAAGAGAAAGAATTCATTGTCGAGTTTGGGTGCTCACGATAATATCTTTTTCATTTTTAAATCAGCTCATCGTATAACCAGTTGCAATAGCCAATGTATTGTGATAGAAATAGTCTTTTTTTTTATTGCTTAGATGGGTGGACGAGTTCACAGCCCACCTGATGTTAAGTGATTACTGGAGCCCATAGACATCTACAACGTAAATGCGCCAACCACCTTGAGATATAAGTTCTAAGGTCTCAGTATAGTTACAACGGCTGCCCCACCCTTCGAACCGAAACGCATTACTGCTTCACGACAGAAATAGGCGGGGTGGTGGTGCCTACCCGTGCGGACTCACAAGAGGTCCTACCACCAGTCATGGCGCAATAAAATACGTCCTACCACACAAAATTACAATCAATAACTATAACGGTACATTAAAACAATAGAAGAAACCTTCTTCGTTATTCACAGTGCGATGGTGATACAAAAATGACAAAAGAAGGGGCTAAATTAAAAATCCGCAGTAAACGAATACAATGAAGATGCCGGTAAACTGACTTGTCGTAAAGCGCGCCACCATCTAGAAGAAGAAATTCTCATTTTAATGTTTTCCAATACAGGCAGTGATTTACAAAGCACTAACAGAGCAATGGAGTCGTCCACTTCATAAAAATATTCTAAAAAAAATTCTAAAGTATTCGCCTTGTTTTGTTGTGTCTCGATTAATGTCTTGTTTTGTTATCTTAAACAAGCTCATTTGTGTCTGGCATTTATTATTATCTCTCCATTGTTGTTTTGCAGAGATAAAAGTTCTATTGAAAAAAATACATTGAATTCACAAAAAGGTCTGAGAGTTTGTCGATTAATTAAATTGAAATTAAAGATTGTGGTTATACTATTTAATGACGTGCAATTTAATGTAATGTATTTTTAAGTACCTATAATATTAAAGTAGGAATCGAATCAGAAGATTCGTGGAAGAACCAAAGTAACTGACATAGCCTGAAGGATTGCAAGATTGGAGTGGCAGTGGCAGGGCTCATTGCCCGTAGAGCAGTGTGCTTAGTGCGAGTTTTTTAATGTCCTCTATAGCGTAAAAGTTAGCTCATATTGGTATGGAATGGGATCGTTTGCCTACGTTTGCCGCTAGGAGCGCTGTTCTAACTGCATACAAAATTGGGTTAACTTTTACGCTAGCGAGAACGTTAAAAAACTCGCACTAAGCACACAGATGACCGCTAGGGCCGAGAGGTTTTCGAGTGGCGGCCTGATACCGGAAAGCTTAGCGTGGGTAGGCCTCCTATGAAGTGGACGATCGACCTGCTAAAAGTCGCAAGAATCCGCTGGATGCAGGTTGCGCAGCACCAATATCTGTGACGAACCTTGCTCGACGACTATGTCCACTAGTGAACGTTCAAGCGCTGAAAAAATAGATGCATGTATTCGCGGTACCCCCGTCAGGAACTAAGCTCTTTGCTTTCTGTATTTCACGACAAATGTATCACCTATTGTAAGTAATTTGGTTTGGACAATTTCATTTCTACTTCTTCGTAAACATGCCTACCACCATCAAAAAACTTAAGTGCAATTCCATACCCATATACCATAACCCATATTCCAAGCCGCGTTAAGAAATTAGATATCAAAGATAGGTTGTCCCTAAAAAAGAAAGTTCAAAAATGTTTTATCTAAATCTAATGTTAAACTATTAAAATTAAATAATCTAAAGACACTCCATAGATATCTACGTCCCGTATTCGCCTCACCGGCCATCTGTTACGTTGTTCGTTTTTCTCATTTTCCCCGTCTGCCGGGCCGTGGTAAAAACAAAAAGAACGTTAACTGTTATCTTTATAGGAAACGTTTATGTCATATGAATCAAATTGCGATATTAATTACAAGAGGGAATCGCTTTCTGTCGGTCAACCAAAATGGAACATTATTATTAACAGAACACGATAAATTTCATATGAAGCTATTTTTATTATGGAGTTTTGTTTCGTTTCCTAAACGGTAGGTTTCTTTTCTGAATAGCATCGTAAGCTCACGCGCGTTTATTTTGATGGCGAAAAAATAGAACCCCCCATTTTAATTTCGTACGAAAACGTAATATTCTTGACCCTTTGCGGTCCTAAGACTAATGTAATGTAAGACTAAGTAAGAAGTAATGTAATGACATGTTCTTCTTCAAACGAGGCTTGTGGAGAGTATTAAGCAGTAGGCAGCGGCTTGGCTCTGCTCCTGGCATTGCTGAAGTCCATGGGCGACGGTAACCACTTACCATCAGGTGGGCCGTACGCTCGTCTGCCTACAAAGGCAATAAATAAAAAATAAAAAAAGACTATATACGTCTGCACCCCGGACCTCAATGGGTTAATGGTATTAAGACTTCGTGCCTAAGTTTGGACAATGACATTCAAAGTCATGCAGTAACTGCGTAATACTAGTGTTCCCTGATCTAAACACACTAATTACCTACAACATAA
This sequence comes from Bombyx mandarina, assembly GCF_030267445.1. Lineage (NCBI taxonomy): Eukaryota > Metazoa > Arthropoda > Insecta > Lepidoptera > Bombycidae > Bombyx > Bombyx mandarina. The sequence goes on from NC_143234.1 coordinate 19,328,276, forward strand.
TATATTTTATATCGATCTCAATATTTTTTTATACGTACTCTTAAGTTTGGTCCCGCTATTCAATGTAATTGATGGAAATCACTCAGTCTTTTGTTTTGGTGATTTTGAAACAGGTTTGCTTAACTATGACAATAGTAGATAGGGAACTCTTGACATGACAGTAATGTATTTGCTGTAGTATACTTATCTGGACGATAAATCACATAGCACTAAAAATTGAGTGAACAATAAATTTTAGTTTGTAGAATACATAAGTAAATAAAATAAAACAAAGTTAAAAATACGAGTCGTTTATTTTATAAATTAAGGTAGACTCTCCGATAAGAGTTCGGAGGCAATAAATCTAGCAATTTAAAAACATCGAAATAAATGCTTAAACATTGGAGAGTTTTCATAAAACATTCAGATTAGTTTTGGAAATTTATTTTTATCGCATCTTTGAATAATATTAATTTAATTCGGTTCGATTATTTTGCGCAGGGCTGTGAAGGTAATTTAAAGCCATACGCTATGATTTCGAAGTGTAAACTTACATTCCAAGCTCACAGCACAACTCACAACGGCTCGCATGTAAGAAATGAATTATCATACAATGTCAACGTTTGATATTCTATTGTGAATATTTCTCAATAACAGAGCAATTAGACAGATGTGATTTTTTTAATCTAACCCAATTTCATTACGTGGGAAGTCATGCGCACAATTTACTTAGACAACGTGGTCACAAAAACCTATAAAAGGATACATCTGCCTACTTTGAGAGCTGAGACTAAAGTCTCAAATAAATTGTATGATATGATTCATTTAATTGTACAGTCTCGTACCTTCTCTAACATTATATAAAATAACAATTAACAATCCCATATTAAGAATTAGTAAAAAATCTATATATATAGAAATGAATATGAATATGATATTCAGGCACCATGTTGAAAATGGGTGTACCTCAGGGTTCCATTTTGGGTCCTTTTTTATTTCTAATATATATAAACGATTTACCTAGTTTTATTCCCCACACAAGGTCGTATTATTCGCATGTTGTATAAAAATTTTTTGATTTGATTTTTATTTGAATTGCTGTTCGTTAGTCTCGCTAAAACTCGAGAACGGCTGGACCGATTTGGCTAATTTTGGTCTTGAATTATTTTTCGGTCCAGAGAAGGTTTAAAAGGTAGATGAATATGAAAATGCCCGGAATTAAATAAAAATAACAATTTTGTTTTTCCTTTGATGTATCCCCCGTCGGACGGATTCCTTTTGTTTGTTTTAAGTTTATTTTATACAAAAGTTTAGGACTTTTATTTATCGATTGAGGCACTGCGAAGTCTGCCGGGTCAGCTAGTATTTAATAAAAATATTATTATGCTATTTAAAGGAAGGAAGGAAGAGGAAAAACAGTCGTCAGAATGATCGTAACCTGGGTAACAGTTACACAACGTGACTGCGACGGATATTTTTAATTAAAAAACTTGACTCAATTAAAACACGAGTTAACTTTAAGTTGCGGAAATAACCAAATTTATACTAATTTGAATTGTTCACTAACTTATGCATTTAAGTAAAGAAGATTAGTCTACAAATATACTTCGTTCTTGAGATGTAATGAAAAAGAATAAAATACTTCAATTATGTAACATTTCGTTTGTTCCTTTCGTAAAACCTATTTTCTTGATTTCACACGATTTTTTTTAGGATTATCATCATATCATTTGAAAGTATATTTTTGGTTTGGAACGTTTTATGGTATAAAATCTCGTAGCAGTTCTGTCCTTAAAATTAATTGATGTATTTCATTTTTTAATTCGGTTTTCATTATTTATAAAAATATACATATTGTGCTTATACATTTTAATTTTTCTTATCTTATATCTTTAAACGAGCAATTCTTGTATACTAATATATATATAATCTGAATCTCGGAAACGGCTCCAACGATTTTCATAAAATTTAGTATACAGGGGATTTCGGGGGCGATAAATCGATCTAGCTACGATTTATTTTCAGAAAATATTGTTTTATTCATGTTTTCAATAATCAACTCTTCCCGACATCTATTGGCAAATAATGAAACTATTTTTCTTAATTGAGGGCTACTAACCGCTTTAAAGACACAACAAAATGGCGTTATCAAAAAAAAACCGAGCAAAGCTCGGTCACCGTCTAGGATTAATTATACACTTCCATTTTTTATAATTATAGAACCATATTGAACTTAAACATTCATTTAAATTCAATTATCAAGTTCAGATTTCATGATAAAATTGATTTTGAAAGGCCAATAATGTCGTCAATCTAGTATTCGTCACTAAGGCAACAGTATCCAAGTGCGTGGGCTCGCCTGCCTTATTGGCAATTACACGAAAATAGATCTAGTAATTACAAGGTCTTAAGATCTAATAAACTGAATATGTGAGCATTCTTCAAACGCTACGCTACCAAGCTACCTTTATTTACTAAAATAGCATGTGTTATATTCCCACTAGGATGAGTTAAGTAAGTCACGGCGTAGCATACGCTCGCTGTCTGCCCCGCTTGGGAGGTGCGGCGCCGTGTCCTGGTCGCAAAGATAGGACCTGACTTGTCGCTGCCTGGCGTCGTGGCGTCAATGCTTGGTGGCGATGAGTCCTGGAAAGCTATGCTCGACTTCTGCGAGTGCACCATCTCGGCGGCGGGGCGGGTGAGGCAAAGCTCATCTCACTACGCAGAAATCCGCTGCCGCCGAGCAGGGGGTCGGGACCAGGGTCCCATCCGTGACCTGGCCCCTAAGAGCTTTGGGCTCCAACCGCTTTATGCGGGGAGGGACCTAGCCGTGGGGTGGGATGATTTACACCACACACGTAATAGGAAGCCGGGTGATGGTAGACCGCGTTCTCCTGACCGCTCTAGGGAAAGGTGCAGCGTGGCGGCATCAAGGTGGGCTCCCAGCCCGTCGACCGTGGGAACCGGTGGTCGTTTCGCCGGCGACCGCCGGTCCTGCATCTGGGGGACGGCGGGATGTATGTAATATGCTCTGCGTAAACCCTGTCCCGCCGTCTCAATAACTCCGACTGGGCTCCGGCCCGGTCTGGGGTAGGGCGCCGGCTGTGAGCGGCAGGAGTTTTCAGTGAGGCAGTAACTACGCAAATTATAATTTTGCGGGTTTGATTTTTCTTACACGATGTTATTCCTTCACCGTGGAAGTCAATCGTGAACATTTGTTGAGTACGTATTTCATTAGAAAAATTGGTACCCGCCTGCGTGATTCGAACACCGTTGCATCGCTTCAACACGAATGCACCGGACGTCTTATCCTTTAGGCCACGACGTCTTCAAAATAGTAAAACTATATAGATAGATATAGATCTAGAAATTTATCTAACACCGTAGTAACTTTATCCTGTACTGATCTAGTTATGTCAAAGTCTATAATGTTATTTATTATGTCTCAGGGACGTTATTACGAAGACGAAAATAGAACGAAACCTTTGTTTTTCGCGAAATTATCCGCGACAAAGCCTCTTGTTAATAGGATCCTTTCGGATTTATATTACGTCAAAGATTTTATAAAGGCGTCTTTTATAATTGATTTCAAAAGTTTTTTAACTGATGATTAGTCTCTTGAATCTTCAAAACGGGCTGATTACCGAAACTAGAAGTCTGAGCGTTTTTTTTCTTTTTCGTGTCCTTTGAATTTTTAATCCTATAACGTCAGTTCTTCTAATGCGTCCGGCAATCCAAGGGTTAAATATATTTTTTTTAACCATCCGGACACAGAACAATCGAGACTGCGAGACGAGCTGACAGCCCACCTGGTGTTAAGTGGTTACTAGAGCCCATAGACATCTACAACGTAAATGCGCCACCCCCCTTGAGATATCAGTTCTAAGGTCTCAGTATAGTTACAACGGCTGCCCCACCCTTCAAACCGAAACGCATTACTGCTTTACGGCAGAAATAGGCAGGGTGGTGGTACCTACCCGTGCGGACTCACAAGAGGTCCTACCACGAGTGACCTACCAAAAGAAAAGAAAACTTAGTACCTTTTCTAACTCGAACCTGCGAGACTTAAGAGGCACGTATAATGCTCACCTTTATTATCATCCTCTTAATTTACTCAGCTAATATGAGTAATCAATATGAGGAAAAATTGGCATAGCAGACCAAATGGCCAAGATATGATGAGTAACTGTTCTGCTAACTTAAATTAACTTTCCAACCTTAACCTTTTTATTCTTCCTTTTCACCTTTAAATATCAGGAGGAAGTAAATTCGTTGAGAATTATACTAATAAATCAAACAGTCCCTCAACTTTGCGCCTATTTTATTAACATTTCTAAATTAAAGTAAACGTCGATTTGCTGGAAACTTCCTGGCAACGCCGACTTTTAGATTATTTTTAAAAACATAGACGATGAACAGTCAAATCTTGATGCTACGAGAGGCATAAAAGTGTAATTGGTGCTTGTGAGAATCCAAGACCGCTTCCTTTAATTTTAATTGGACTTTATGAGATGTTTGTAAATCAGGAAAACTTTGAGATTTTTATTTTTTATTTTTTATTGCTTACATGAGTGGACGAGCTCACAGCCCACCTGGTGTTAAGTGGTTACTGGAGCCCATAGACATCTACAACGTAGACGCGCCACCCACCTTGAGATACAAGTTCTAAAGTCTCAGTATAGTTACTACGGCTGCCCCACCCTTCAAACCGAAACGCATTACTGCTTCACGGCAGAAATAGGCAGGGCGGTGGTACCTATCCGTGCGGACTCCTACCACCAAGTGGTCCTACCACCAGTAAGGTGATAGGACCACTTGTGAGGTAGGATGTGGGATAGAATATGATAGGGAACGGTAAGAAGGAAGATAGGGAAAGAGACATGCACTGATTTGATGAACGTTTTTCCTTATAAAACTTGACCTTCATTTTCTGTGGACGATAGCCTTTATTCACTACTCGAAAATTCTCGAAGTTCGAAATGATGGCGAAGTACAAAGCGGTTAACGATTATATAACGCGCTTTTAAGCATGCGATAATATGAAACAGTTTTAATTTTCTTCCTGTATTTGGCGGTCAATTTAATGTCACAGATTATAATAGGTATATGCATGAAGGTGCAGTTTTACAATACTGGCCATTTGAAACGTAATTTAAGTATAGCTGGCAATAAATTCTAAATTCAAATTAATTTTAATTAAAAAATATGGAATTCTATTTCTAAATTCAGTCATTTGTTTATTGATTACTGCAGTTGTTGTTTTCATGACATTTGTGTTATTTTCATCAACATGGATACGATAAATAACATAACATAACATACCACTCATAACTTAATGGTTATTGGTTTGAACGCTTCCAACATGGAAATTTTTATTCAAAATATGAACCCAGTAGCCGTCAGAAAGCTAAAGTCAGGAACGACGAATTTAAGACGATAGTGGAATATGATAATACTGAAACTACGACTCATATAGGAGCAGCTTTCAACGTTAGCATCAAAACAATTGCATCATTCCGATAGAGGCACCCGTCACATGCGGACGTGCTCATCGTCCACTCGATCGCCCGGTCTTTGTTCGCCCGGCTTTTGTTAGCCCGGCCATTGTTCGCGCGGCCTGTGTTCGTGATACATCTGCCGACCAAGTGTGTTTCCTGGAAGCTTTTATTTGTTTTGTTTTAGTTATTTTTGTGTTCGTGGAACATTTGCCGACAAAGTGTTTTCCTGCAAGTATTTATTTGTTTTGCTTCTTTTTGTAATTTCTGTTTTGTTGTGCTTTTTCTTTGTCCTGTAGTAATCGCGCCGCATTGCCACCTGTGTTCAATAGAACCGCTCAGGTCCGAGAAGTTGGGGCCTCGCCGCAAGGCGAGTGTTTTCAAGACCCAGGGCCGCCCCACCTGGGTACTCAGCGATCATGGACGCTGTATTCGTGGAATTCCTCCGACTTCGTCACCCACAGCTCGCCTCAGAGTTTCTGGCTTTCAAGGCCAATCACACTGCGAGCTCTCTCGAAGACTCCGCCGTGCTCGCTGCTCCTGCGTCGCCTGTACCTGCGTGCAAAGCGTCTACATCGAGCACCGCAGCCTCCGTCGTGCCTGCCGTTCCCGCGTCGCCTATACTGGCGAGTAAAACTACTGCGTCGTCCGCCGTGGCCACCGTTCCAGCAGCGCGATCATCCGCGGCCTCCGTCGCGCCCTCCAAAACTCCTGCTTGTAGGTCATCTGCGCCCGCCTCCTCGTCCTCCGACTCTGACTCGGAGATGGAGGTCGACCTCGCCCCCGCCTCATCGACGGATGGATTCACCCTGGTACAAAAGGGTAAGAAGCGTGCCGCGGAGTCTCGAGCTCTCGCGGCCGCTAAAATTAGCAAAGCCGCGAACGCGTCGCGCCCCCGCCCTCAGACTCCCGTTGCGCCTCCAGCCCGTGCCACTCCGTCGCCGCGACCGGTGGCGCAATCTAAAACTCAGACCCCTCCCCCGGTTATCCTTCAAGAGAAGGCAGCTTGGGACCGAGTTTCCCTGGCCCTTAAAGCCAAAAATATTAATTTTGCCAGCGCCCGTAATCTCGCCAACGGGATTCAAATAAAAGTAACGACACCCGACGACCATAGGGCCCTCTCAAGTTACCTCCGAAAGGAGCGTATAAGTTTCCACACTTATACGCTCCAGGAGGAGCGCGAACTCCGCGTTGTCATACGTGGAATCCCGAAGGAGCTAGATGCCGATCTCGTCAAGGCAGATCTGATAGAACAAGGCCTACCAGTAAATTCCGTGCACCGCATGCACACCGGCCGCGGTAGGGAGCCATACAATATGGTTTTAGTCGCCCTCCAGCCTACCTCCGAGGGTAAGCAAATTTTTAACATTCGGACCGTCTGTAGGCTCTCCGGTATTGCCGTCGAAGTCCCCCATAAAAAAGGCACTCCTAGTCAGTGCCATAACTGCCAACTGTACGGGCACTCTTCCCGTAACTGTCACGCGCGCCCCTGATGTGTTAAGTGTTTGGGCGATCACGCCACGGCCCTCTGCGCTCGTGACCAAAAAACCGCGACGGAACCGCCTAGCTGTGTCCTGTGCCGAACACAAGGTCACCCCGCGAACTACCGTGGATGCCCCAGAGCTCCAAAAATAAATCGCCGCGTCGCCCGTCAAAACCGCCTCCGAGCTTCCGGCCCAGACATCAAAGCCACGGTACCCTCTGTGCCGAAGGCTAAGCCTGCTTTCGTGCCGGCGTCGGTGCCCAGCGTCTCGGCTTGGGCTAAACCGTTGCCGTACACGAACACGGCTACAACTCTCTCCCCCGCGACTCGTCCCACCCCCGCGATACGTCCCTCCCCCGCGACCTGCCCTCCGACCGCGTCCGAAAATCTCGCTCTAGCGATCGACTTTTTTCAGTCGATCAACTTTGAGCGTGTTAACGCTTTGGGTGACGCCATTCGCGCCGCCTCCACTGCACAACATTTCATCGCCGTTGTGCAAGAATACGCTGACGTATACGCGTCGTTAAATACGTACGTCCTCCCCTCACTCCGCCGGTAATCAATGGCGTACATTAGTAGAATAAAACCCTTATCCGTAACAATAGGATTTTTTAACGCTTACGGTCTCGCAAATCAACGTGATCAGGTTTGTGATTTTTTGCGTGACCATCAAATTGACATTTTCTTAGTGCAGAAGACCCTACTTAAGCCCGCGCGCCGTGACCCTAAAATCGCGAACTATAACATGGTCAGGAACGACAGGCTCTCTGCCCGTGGTGGTGGTACCGTTATTTACTATAGAAGAGCCCTGCATTGCGTCCCGCTCGATCCTCCCGCGCTCGCTAATATCGAAGCATCAGTGTGCCGAATCTCACTGACGGGACACGCGCCGATCGTTATCGCGTCCGTTTATCTTCCACCGGATAAGATCGTTCTAAGCAGTGATATTGAGGCGCTGCTCGGTATGGGGAGCTCTGTCATTCTGGCGGGCGACCTAAATTGTAAACACATCAGGTGGAACTCACACACCACAACCCCGAATGGCAGGCGGCTTGACGCGTTAGTCGATGATCTCGCCTTCGATATCGTCGCTCCGTTAACCCCGACTCACTACCCGCTAAATATCGCGCATCGCCCGGATATACTCGACATAGCGTTATTAAAAAACGTAACTCTGCGCTTACACTCGATCGAAGTAGTTTCAGAGTTAGATTCAGACCACCGTCCCGTCGTCATGAAGCTCGGTCGCGCTCCCGATTCCGTTCCCGTCACGAGGACTGTGGTGGATTGGCACACGCTGGGCATCAGCCTGGCTGAATCTGATCCACCATCGCTCCCGTTTAACCCGGACTCTACCCCGTCTCCTCAGGATACTGCTGAAGCCATAGACATCTTAACATCACACATCACCTCGACATTAGATAGGTCATCGAAACAAGTTGTAGCGGAGGACTTCCTTCACCGCTTCAAATTGTCCGACGATATTAGGGAACTCTTTAGAGCTAAGAACGCCTCGATACGCGCCTACGACAGGTATCCTACCGCGGAAAATCGTATTCGAATGCGTGCCCTACAACGCGACGTAAAGTCTCGCATCGCCGAAGTCCGAGATGCCAGATGGTCTGATTTCTTAGAAGGACTCGCGCCCTCCCAAAGGTCTTACTACCGCTTAGCTCGTACTCTCAAATCGGATACGGTAGTAACTATGCCCCCCTCGTAGGCCCCTCAGGCCGACTCGCGGCCTTTGATGATGACGAAAAAGCAGAGCTGCTGGCCGATACATTGCAAACCCAGTGCACGCCCAGCACTCAATCCGTGGACCCTGTTCATGTAGAATTAGTAGACAGTGAGGTAGAACGCAGAGCCTCCTTGCCACCCTCGGATGCGTTACCACCCGTCACCCCGATGGAAGTTAAAGACTTGATCAAAGACCTACGTCCTCGCAAGGCTCCCGGTTCCGACGGTATATCTAACCGCGTTATTAAACTTCTACCCGTCCAACTCATCGTGATGTTGGCATCTATTTTCAATGCCGCTATGGCGAACTGTATCTTTCCCGCGGTGTGGAAAGAAGCGGACGTTATCGGCATACATAAACCCGGTAAACAAAAAAATCATCCGACGAGCTACCGCCCGATTAGCCTCCTCATGTCTCTAGGCAAACTGTATGAGCGTCTGCTCTACAAGCGCCTCAGAGATTTCGTCTCATCCAAGGGCATTCTCATCGATGAACAATTCGGATTCCGTACAAATCACTCATGCGTTCAACAGGTGCACCGCCTCACGGAGCACATTCTTGTGGGGCTTAATCGACCAAAACCGTTATACACGGGAGCTCTCTTCTTCGACGTCGCAAAAGCGTTCGACAAAGTCTGGCACAATGGTTTGATTTTCAAACTATTCAACATGGGCGTGCCGGATAGTCTCGTGCTCATCATACGGGACTTCTTGTCGAACCGCTCTTTTCGATATCGAGTCGAGGGAACCCGCTCCTCCCCACGACCTCTCACAGCTGGAGTCCCGCAAGGCTCTGTCCTCTCACCCCTCTTATTTAGCTTATTCGTCAACGATATTCCCCGGTCGCCGCCGACCCATTTAGCTTTATTCGCCGACGACACGACTGTTTACTATTCTAGTAGAAATAAGTCCCTAATCGCGAAGAAGCTTCAGAGCGCAGCCCTAGCCCTAGGACAGTGGTTCCGAAAATGGCGCATAGACATCAACCCAGCGAAAAGTACTGCGGTGCTATTTCAGAGGGGAAGCTCCACACGGATTTCCTCCCGGATTAGGAGGAGGAATCTCACACCCCCGATTAATCTCTTTAGACAACCCATACCCTGGGCCAGGAAGGTCAAGTACCTGGGCGTTACCCTGGATGCATCGATGACATTCCGCCCGCATATAAAATCAGTCCGTGACCGTGCCGCGTTTATTCTCGGTAGACTCTACCCCATGATCTGTAAGCGGAGTAAAATGTCCCTTCGGAACAAGGTGACACTTTACAAAACTTGCATAAGGCCCGTCATGACTTACGCGAGTGTGGTGTTCGCTCACGCGGCCCGCACACACATAGACACCCTCCAATCCCTACAATCCCGCTTTTGCAGGTTAGCTGTCGGCGCTCCGTGGTTCGTGAGGAACGTTGACCTACACGACGACCTGGGCCTCGAATCAATTCGGAAATACATGAAGTCAGCGTCGGAACGATACTTCGATAAGGCTATGCGTCATGATAATCGCCTTATCGTTGCCGCCGCTGACTACTCCCCGAATCCTGATCATGCAGGAGCCAGTCACCGTCGACGCCCTAGACACGTCCTTACGGATCCATCAGATCCAATAACCTTTGCATTAGATGCCTTCAGCTCTAATACTAGGGGCAGGCTTAGGGACCCCGGTAACCGTACTCGTCGAACTCGACAAAGAGGTCGACGTGCAACCTAACCCATGCATCAGCCCGCTGAGTTTCTCGCCGGATCTTCTCAGCGGGTCGCGATTCCGATCCGGTAGTAGATTCATTCGCGAAACAATTGCTCTTGAGTTGTTAGGTCTCCTTCGGAGGCGCTCGGGCAGTTGTTAGCAAATCCCACCCCTCTTGGCTGAGCCTTTGCTCGCCCACCTGTCCTGGTGAAACTGGAAAGGCCTTCGGGCCACCAGTAAACTTTCAATCATAAAAAAAAAAAAAAAAAAAAACAATTGCATACAAATTTGAGTTAACTTTTATGCTATCGAGAACGATAAAAAACTCTCACTAACCACACTGACTTCTTCAAGAAGGACATTGAAAAATATACTAAGCTACATAATAAAGCTAAAGTTTAGAGTGCGGCAGAGCGTTATAACTGTGGATGTATGAAAATCATAATTTGATCTAAAAGTAAAATTAAAGTTAGAAAATTTCTTGGTCAATCCAATCGACCTGCGCTTTTAATTTTTCACAATACTAGCACTGAAAAACGATAATGAAATGTATAAATAATAATAATAAAAATAAAAGACGTTCTGTATTTCTTAAAGAACTGAAGACTCTTTAGCTAAATCTTCGTATGTGTAGGCGTGCGGATAAGGTGTTTGATTACTAAAAGAAGAAAGAAAACAATACGTGTGTAGGCGGTTTTATGACGTCTTTAAGAAATCTGAGATTCTTGGAATAATATAGTTTATAGGTCAAAACGATCTGTTACATCATAACTTACATAGGAATCTACAAAAGATACAACAGAAAGTATTTGTAATGCTTTCGCGGTAATTGTACGACATAGCGTACTTTTCAGTTTCCTTGTTACCCCATTGTGTCCACCCAGGACAACCACCCAGTCTGTTTGGTACCACCGACTTGTCTACTTCGCTCACGAAACAATTACCGGTCTCAGTTTGAGGAACACAATTATTTTGCTGCAATTGAAGGTTCAACACATTCAACATCATAAAGGGGAATGCCCACTCTCCATAGTGTGCTAGGCCCAAGGTGGACATCAAATATTATTATAAAAATGGACTGATTCAAATTCTTAAATGTATTAGATATCTAAAAAATATATTGAAATTGACGCCGCTATTATAAAAAATATAATAAAAATAAAAACTCGTTTTGAGGTTAATTTTCTATATAAATACTTCAAGAACTTTTCTTTTTTTAATGTTTAAGATGTTCCTAATGTATTTTTATCCAATTGTAGTTATTAAGGTATAAAAAACACACATACTTCTTTAAATATCTATATTTTTTTCATCTTCATACATAAATAAATAAATAAATATTTACTAACAATCACGCCACGTTAACTGGTCCCGTGGTAAGTTCGTAAAGAACTTGTGTTACAGGTACCTGATAACGGAAATAAATGTAAGATTTTTATTATACACATACATATATTTAAGATACATCCATAACCCTGGAAAAGACATTTATATTTATCATACAAATATCCTCCCTTGGCGGGATTCGAACCCGCGACCCCCTTGTGTAGTGACCATGTTACTTACCACTACACCAGACGGCTGTTAAACCATAATTAGTAAATCATCTAAAAATAGCACAGGAGAGCATATACACGGTTTTAAATCTCGGTCAGGTTAAAACCACAATTCACACAATGTTTTTCAGTCATAGTATGAAACGTTATTGATAAAAGTAAAATAAATCGAAGAAAAATCAAAACCCATTCATTTTGAACGCAAGCACAAGCAGCAAGCGAAATGCGAAGTGTCAGTCAGTCAGATTCAATTCAGTGCTGTCAGTATAAAGAAAAATAATTACATGAAATTCATATATCGATATTTTTTTTTAAATAACCGATAATTGATTTATTTCTGAATCTTTTTTTTACGAGTACACATTATTTATTATTTTTTATGTTTTTGTTTTAGTTGTACATATTTAAATAACAATACAAGTTAAGTTTTTTTTTTTTTGCTTAGATGGGTGGACGATCGCACAGCCACCCTGGTGTTAAGTGGTTACTGGAGCCCACAAACATCTACAACGTAAATGCGCCACCCACCTTGAGATATAAGTTCTAAGGCCTCAAGTATAGTAACAAGTTAAAGTCCAATGGGTATGTCTTTGATGTTATTTTATGTGCTTATAATCGATTAAAATCGATTTATTAATGATAATACTTAAAATGATTTATTTTTTATGTTTTTTTTTATATACTTAAAAAGTTTACTTAATACGTAAAAGGTTTTGATGCTGGCAATATTTTTCCCGCAAAAATAAAAATCTTGTTTTTTTCAATAGAGTTACTTTTTTTAAACTACTTATTGTAAACTGTAGTGGCGCTTATTTGGAAGAAAGTAAATGCATATTTATTTATGACAAAATTAATGCACTAAATATTTTTTCTCTAATCTATTGCTTTGGGCCTGAAATGGGCATTCCCCTATAAGTGACACTCGTCTTTAGTTTTAAAATTAATTTTGTTTTGTGAGATCGCACGGGTATGTAACACTATCCGGCTTATTTCTGCAGCGAAACAGTAATCCGTTAAATGGGTGGAGCAAATGTTGTACTACGAATCGGAGACTTATAACGCATGTTTTAAAGTTGGTGGCGGTGTTTACGTTGTTGATGTCTATGGGCTCTGGTACCACTTCAGGTCAGATGAATTATGGGCTTGTCCAACTATCTAAAATCTAAGCAATAGAAAATCTTACTTTGAGACATGAAGTGGATTCCGGAATTATATCAATTATATTTATAACTAGCGACCCGCCCTCGCTTCGCTTCGGAAACATTAAAACACACATGAAACCAAAAAAAAAAAAAAAAAATTTTTTTAAAAAAAGTAGCCTATGTTCATCAGGGACAATGTCGGCTTCTAATGGAAAAAGAATTTTTCAAATCGGTCCAGTAGTTTCGGAGCCTATTCGAAACAAACAAACAAACAAATCTTTCCTCTTTATAATATTAGTATAGACAACTGTCCCACTCCTCTGACTGAAACGTACGACAGGTTCACGGCAGAAATTTACCGTGTCGTGGAGTACCACGATACCGATTATATTACCAGTAGGTAAGTATACCCATCCAAGTATACAAAACGCCTTATCACCAGTAAATACCGATTGGTAATCGCAGTACGCTGATATTATACTCAGAGGACCCTGCGACGCTTTCTGCGGTGGATGCCTTAATCGCTTTTTACGACACCCATGAGAAGAGATGGGGTGGTGCTATAAAACATTTTTGGCACTACTAAGGAACCCTACTAATATTATAAACGCGAAAGTTTGTAAGAATGTATGAATGGATGTTTGTTACTCTTTCACGCAAAAACTACTGGATAGATTTTGATGAAACCTTACAATAATATAGCTTACACATCATAATAAGACATAGGCTATAATTTATAAAGATATAGTGTGAATTACTCAAAATAAAACTATAAGTGTCAAGTAAGTAGGATAAAAATTTGCCATTTTATTTTCATAATGAATAACCATTACAGTTCCCTAACCGAAGTGAGGGCGGGTCGCTAATAAAAAATAAATTAAAAATTAAATTTCTTTGGAAATTATAGATCTCTCACAATAGGACGTTATCATTTTAGAAAGAACATAAAGTGATAACCAATGCATATTTAGTTGACTAATTAGAATGCGTTAGGTATTAAGTCCACCAATGTGGATTAATGCGCATAGAGTATCGTATTAATTATGGTAAATAATTAAGCTGTGCTATAATTAAAGATATCCGGGTCGAAAGATTCCGCTACCCAGTTCATTAGATCGTTTCTTAGTCGTGTTTAATAACAGCTCCATCTTTTCGATTCATAAGAACTACGAAATGAATAGAATGTCTTTGTTCCATTTTCTAGTGTTTTATTTTTGGAACGAAGTTCCTTACGGCAGGCTTGGAGAAGATAGGGATTTTGCTGCGCAACCAAACTGAAAAAAATATGATAGTAAAAACCGTAAGAAAAAGTCCGTGGAATAAGGCCTTGTTTTCAGCACAGCGATATTTCACCGCGCGATTTTTTTCTCGTAATTCTTTTTTTTTTATATGGAACTTCGTTCCTATCCGGTGTCCCACGACACCACACATATTTTATTTTTGTTTTTTAAAATGTAATATTTTTTGTTCTTTACTTACGTTACTAAAAACCTCGCTTTTCATTCCACATCTGTTTTTATAAAACGATATTAATATGAAAAAATATTTTGATTGTATAATATAGTATTAACGGAAAACTGTTTTTTTTTTCCTACCTAAGCTGATAGCCTTGAGAGGCTATATCAGCGTCGCCTTAACTAGTAGGTGAGCTCACGGGGCTTAAACCTGATGACGTTGCTAACACGAACCCTAGCAAGAGCCGTGCTTCGCAGAATCTACCACCGGATCGGAAACGCGACCCACTGAGAAGATCCGGCGAGAAACTCAGTGGGCTGAAAATTGGTACAGGATAACAATCATTACACGTATAGACTAGGTAATTAATGTCGTATTTTAAACAATAAGTATTAAACATTTCTTTGCTAAGTAGAAATGTTATCAACGGTGTCCTATCCGCGTAAGTAAAAGGTAGATGATACCAGAATCTCTAATAGAAACATCAGTCTATATTCATGTATTGCGTCTACGTGCGTGACAGATAGGCAGTATTTCGATTAGATCCCTGACCATTGAATTATTACTATATTTAAAAAAATCAATGAATCTTCGAAACTTTTTAATAAAAATGTACTCTTCATATTCCAGTAACGTAACTAATTGAAACCAAGTAGGTACTAAAGGATTACTTTTTTATTAAAATAAACTCCCGATTATTAAACTCCCCTTTATTAAACTCCCGAATAGTAATAGCACTTCATAATCACTTTAAAATTTGGATTTAGCCCATATGGTCCCTTTGCGACTGTCTGTGACTGTTAAATTTCTCAAACACGACCGAAGCGACTGCATTTAGTTATACTAGATCTCTACAAACTTACTTTTCATATCAAAGTTTATGTATCTTGCCAATATCAATTCGACATGCCAAAGCCGTCGAGGACACGTTCTGTGTGCTTACTACGAGTTTTTTAACGTTCTCGATAGCGTAAAAGTGAACCCAGTTTTGTATGCAGTTGGAACAAAGCCTATAACGGCAAACGTAGGCAAACGATCCTATTCCATACAAATGAGCTAACTTTTACGCTATCGAGAACGTTAAAAAACTCGCACTAAGTAGACTGGTTCTGATATACACAAGACCTACGAGGGTGATAATGACAATGAAAATTTACATGTAAGCTATATCTAATGAATTATTTACTTGGAAATTTGACCAGTTCGAAGTGTGCCGATGGCCAAAAATTTCACACTTGACGTCCTTTCAAAGGCCCAAAATCTTTCTTTCTACAAAACAGTGCATATAAAACACGAACCCAACCGAAACAGCAAACAGTAGGTACTCACAGTTTAGGAACTTATATATTAATTCAATAAATAATGAAAATGTTTTGAAATAAATTTATTTTATTGTAAATTACATCTTAATTTACGGTCACGTCTAGTTTGTATGGAACAATCCATAAATTGTTTGAACTTAACCTAATACTTACGTTTAGACTACTACAAAATAGGAAAATACAAAAAAAAACCACGAATGAAAGTTTAAAACAATTCGCAAACATTTAGACCATGGAATGTTGTGACAAACAGCAAAATTGAATTTTAATAATATTTTGTTTTAAGGTTCTTGTTGGACTAATTCAATCCATTAACAATCAACATGAGTGATATTGATACTAAAAATTATAAAATCAGTCACAATCTTCAATTTTCAGATGTTTCATGGCTTTAGATTGAAAACTGCTTTTATCGATATAATTGTATAAAATGTTTATTTGAAATAAAAACTATTTATATTTTAATCTTTATCAATTGTATCAAAAGTATTCAAGATAATACTAGGATATTTTTGATCTATTTTCAATAAAATTTTCATTACTAGCGCACTTTTCTAATTTTGGATAATTTGCTATTGGTCATGTTCTGATAACATGTTTCTCTGTTTTAAATATAAAGTTTATCATCCTTTTTTAACCTTATAAATATACCATGCGTGAATGAATACATTACATTATTAGATGTTTAAAAACGACTTGTCGGGGTTACATAGGTCTCACGTTAATTTTCTACAGTCACACTTGACTGTAATAAGTACAGTGATTTGTACCAAGAGTGTAACCAATTTTTGTAAAACAAACGATATATCTGAGACAAATGGGCATTCCGGGATAATACTTACTAATTTGTAATAAACTATTTTGTCATCTAAATTAACATAACATTATTCTCATCATCAGCGTGAATGGATATCATTTTTACCATCACTATTTAATGTTTCATGTATGAGACCGATTTTAATTTGAGATGTTTGTTTAATATGAAGTTGGAAATAATGAATATCTAATCTGTCGAATCAGGCTCTCGATTACACTAAACCGCCCTAGCAGCAGATCAACTCGATCCACCATCTTTTGATCAACAATTTGAAGCTATTTTCGTGGCAGTATCAGTAGTTCACGCACGCGGTCGTCACTCCGGACGCAACACACAATATTATCAGTTTACACCAAAAAGTCACTTGTTTAGACTAGGCTGACGGAACGATGTCGGTGTCACCACATATAACCGCGCAGTCAATGAATTTTGATTCGCATGAACGTTGCTCAAACGAATTATTTTAAATTAAATCAATCGTTTGTTTGAATTTAGAATCAGAAACTTTCGCGCCATTTTTGTAAATCCCTTTTCCGCGCAAACATCTGTCAGAACTGTCAAGTGTCAATTTAATTCCACTTCAACGTGACGCCGGCCCGATAGCAAAAAATCTTGGATGCCCTAATTGGTCAGCTGATGTAGCGATATTGAGTAGTTCACTCAATGGTTCTTTTAGTGTCTAGTGTCTAGCGTCCCTGCGATGGTCTCGGTCGCGATCTCGATCCGCGGGCGGCGGGTCTCTGTCGCGTCTCTCCCTGTACCGCTCGTCGTAGTACGGCGCTCCAGTGCTGCGGCTCTTCGACCCGGCCTCGGCTGTGGTTCCCTCTGCTGTCGCTTCAGCTGGAGATTTACGTGCCCTGTTCCCAGCAAAAAAACACTGTTAGACGGACAAACTTAAATATAATTTGAATTTTTACAGAAAAAAAATTCTCTCTCTTTGCAGTAATCTGATATTACCAAAGGGGCCAGTCAAGCTTTGAGATATTGATTATTGATCTCTAACTTCTAATTAAAATAAAAAATTAAATAGATTCAATCAATTTTTGATAGTTGAGAGCTCTGTTCTAAGTGTAAAAACTGAACTAATCGAGAATTACGCAATTTGTTACGGCGTTGATCAGTGTCTGCTGCTCGTAAATAAAAGAAAATCTTGCAACTTATCAACATAAAACAGGCAAAAGAAAACTAAAAACTAAGAATGGTGTATATTATTTTGGTTTTTTTCGAGACGGAGCTTCAAAATATAAGCCTTAAAACAGAAACACAGAAAGAAACAGATTTCTGTCTCCATACACAATGCAAATTGTATTAGACCCAAATACAGATGGTGAAATTTTACATAGAACAAACCACACCTCTCCTCACGACTGTGTCCCCTGTTGTAATGATCAGCACGATCGCGATCCCTCGAGCGAGACCTCTCGCGCTCCCTCTCACGGTAATCCCTGTAATACCTGAAATAAAACAACATTGATTTTCACTTACCATCTGTTTACACATAAGTAATCGAGTTAGGTGTGTAGTGATGACATAACTGCCTTGTTCTAAATTACAGTAAACGTAATGGAAACGTGAGCTTTAAAATAAACTAGTGATGATTAATCAATCAAATTCGGTAAAGATTAGTAATCGAAACGTCAATAATGAGATATATATAAATTCAATATTAGTACATAGCACACTCAAATAAATATAAAACTGACCATTCATTACGTTTACCATTTCAGGTTGGTGTTATTTTCAATTTAAATCAAGGCACTTACGCGTCACGTTCACGTTCGCGGTCGCGATCTCTCGACCGTTCCCTGTACCTGCAATAAATTGCTCGCATTCAACTTTACGGGTTTCCCGGTTTTGGCCTCATTGTAAAGTATTTTTTAAAAACACGGAATTCGTTAAAAATTCCTTTAAATTCTCGATAAAAGTACTACTTTATATAAATTTACGAACATACGCACATGTGTATGTAAATAATTTTTTTATTTTCCATTAAAAGTTTTAATGTTTATATTAGTTAGTCTGTGTTAAGGAAAAATCATGACATCCAATTAAGTTAAGCTTACAGTTGCAGTTATCATTATTAGGAGATAGTGTATGGTGACCGTCTTCGGCAGCGTGTCAGTATCCCGACAATATCTGGTATATTCCGGTTTAAAGAGCAAGACTGCCATTATTATAATACAAGAAACGTTCGATATAATTAACGGCGCGTACCTGTCCCTATCCTCTCGATCGCGGCTGCGGTCCCGGTAGCGGCTGGAGGAGCGGTCGCGGCGGCGCGGGGCGCGGTGGTGTCGCGGCTCGCGCTCGCGGGAGCGGGAGCGGCGGGACCGCTCGCCGCTGCTGTAAGACTTCGTCTCGACGCCGTGCAGCGTGTCCTGCAGCGACGAGATCAGAATCTTGCAGCGGTCGTCTTGTGCCACCTGGAACATTCAATTTACATTCGTTCATTTCATTTTCCTTTATGCATAATCTATATATTATAACGTGAAGCAAAAACTTTGTATCCCTTTTTACGAAAATTGCCCGGACGGAGGAGTATGAAATTTCACACACTTATAGAAAATATAGAGAAGAATTAGAGAGAGAAGAAAGAGATTTTTTTAAAATAATGCATTAAAAATACATTAAATGAATAAAGAAAACATTACACAACATACCGTGTATTTGACACAACACGTACATATAAATAAATATACTCTTTGTAAATTGTCAATTGCGAAACTTTTGTTATTCTTTAAAGTCTGTGGTCAAATTGAGAAGAGATTAATTAGTATTGTTTGTCTTTAATCTTATTTGTCTATCTATAGTGTAGTCTCTCAAATATTAAGTGTATAATCTATGGTGGTACAACCACTAGTGCTAAGAAAAATACAACGATAAATACCTTGCTCTGCTTAATGAGTGATATGGCGGTAACGAGCGTCTCGATGGCGGAGGCGTACTCGCCAGCGGCAGCGTCACTGACAGCCCGAGCAATGGCACTGGAGGAGACGGTGCGGTTCCTGCTCATCACTTCTTCGAACTCGGCCTCGCTGATGACCGGCATGGGGGGCGCCAGGGAGGCCGCGTGCTGTGGGACCATGGGTGCCGGGTGGTGCGGGGGACGAGCCGGATCCGCTTGAGGCGGATAGCTCTGTAACATTATTACGTGAGACTAAGAGTATACCAAGCAGTTATTGTTGCTTGGTCACGTTTGCCTTTCAATCGTCGATATAAACCTTCCTCTTCAACCACTATCTATTACAAAAAACCGCATCAAAATCCGTTGCGTAGTTTTAAAGATTTAAGCATACATAGGGATATAGGGACAAAGTGACTTTGTTTTATACTATGTAGTGATGACTTATTTTGTTTCATAGATTGCAGAACATAGTGTTCAATAATAAATAATGAAGTCATTTACCTGTGGTGGCCGACCGTACGGTTGTCTAGAGCCGGGTGGAGGCCCTTGTGCTGGAGGTGGTGCTCCATGGGCTGGATGACCGTACGGAGCACCTGGACCTGTTCACACAAAAGATTAATCCTTTTAACTACTTGAACACAACTATCTTGAATTTAAGGGTAGGTAAGTATTTGGGCAATTATCATATTACTTGATAAGGCAACTTGTTTTTGTTCGCTGATCACAAAGATGTATCTGTCGAATTTAACCTCTGTAAAGATCTTAACGTTTTCATCCAAATTTACATAATATATTCGATTCGTATTCTTATATGCAATTGATCAAGAGAAAGTCATCACCGATGATAGTGATGTCAAAACATGAGACGATCGTTATGAGCGTTATACTGGAAATTTTGATTTTTAGATACCTAACCTAATCATTTCTTTATGTAAAAACTATAACTTACCGGGTGGTCCAGGTTGCGGGGCCTGCATGGGCGGCGGCTGCGACGGTGGCTGCTGGTTGAAGAACGCAGGATTCACGTGTGGTGCTGGAGCTCCAGGTATTACTGTTTAACATTAATGAAAATTGATTACTTAATTAAAATTTGTAATTTAATAAAAACGAAATAATAATAATTATAAACGACGAATTTTTCTCAAATGACGCGTCAAGTTTAAAGAGCGAGATTCTTTTATTATAATGATATCGAGACTTGTATTTCGCGATATTCAGATTGTAAACTCATGGTACGTATGAAAAACAAACATTAATGCATTCATTTCTGTATATATATATATTTTTATTGCATAGATGGGTGGACAAGCTCACAGCTCACCTTATGTTAAGTGGTTACGTGCGGGCTCACAAGAGTTCCTACCACTAGTCTAAAAGTCAATTTCCATACTAATATATGACTGACCAGGATGCTGCGGCATGGGCGCCGGTCCCCGCGGCGGCTGGTGCGGCGGCAACTGGTGCGGAGGCGGCATGCCCTGTGCGCCGGGTTGCTGAACATTCATTATTTTGATTATAACGTTTCATTATTACTATTAAAGAAAATTTTACAAACATAGGCTTGTATTTTACATCAGCAATTTGCGAGCCCCCTGTTCCAGAATCTGAAATTTTTGCAAAGCGCATATTCAAGGGGCGAGTTCCCCCAATATGAGCCGTAAAATAATTCTTTACGATCACGTAATACGAGAGCAGATAAGCTGTACACATGAGGATGAAACTCGTATCAATCAAGAGTTCATTAAGAAGGCCTGAGGAGACGACGCCTTCATATTATTACCAATGCTCAGTTAGTATTCGAAAAAGTATTTTTAAAGCCCTGCTTACATGAATTTCGTCGGCTATCTGACGGCATCTAAATTTATTGTATTTATTCTATACAAAACAATAAATTTGAATATTGTGAATGACTAATGGTAATCACATGTGCAGTATATACATACAGGATGAGGTGGTGGCATCTGATGCGGCATTCCATGATGGGGGGGTCCATAATGAGGCGCGGGCTGAGACATAGGATGCGGCGCTCGCGCTGCCCAGTCGGGAGGCGGCGGACGCGGCCCCGGCGCGCGTTGCATCTGCGGGGGGCCCGCAAACTGCATAGGGGGCCGGTGTGGCGGAGCCTGGTGCGGCTGCGGCTGATGTTGCATGGGATGCGGCCCGCCCTGGTGTGGGCCCATGTGGTGCGGCGGCGGTCCACGAAGCTGGTGCGGACCCGGACCTGGGAGCATCATACGAGGTCCGCCCCCACCTGGACCGTTCGGTCCCCCACCAAAAAATTCTGCGAATATAGTAACGGGTTCTTACGATTTTATGTTTTTGAGTGCACCATATTTGGGCGTCGTTATAAGTGCTGTGATCAGGGTATCACCCCCTTAGTTACCATATACTACCCATTAGTTAATAAAAAAATATATTGCTTACATGGGTGGACGAGCTCACAACCCACCTGGTGTTAAGTGGTTATTGGAGCCCATCGACATTTGCAACGTAAATGCGCCGCCTTGAGATATAAGTTCTAAGGTCTAAGGTATAGTTATAAAGCTGCTCCACCCTTCACGCCGAAAAGCATTACTGCTTCACGGCGGAAATAGGCGAGGTGGTGGTACCAACCCGTGCGGACTCACAAGAGGTCCTACCACCAGTAATTACGCAAATTATAATTTTGCTAGTTTGATTTTTATTACACGATGTTATTCCTTCCCCGTGGATGTCGATCGTGAACATTTGTTAAGTACGTATTTCATTAGGAAAATTGGTACCCACCTGCGGGATTCGAACACTGGTGTATCGCTAGATACGAATGCACCGGACGTCTTATCCTTTAGGCCACGATGAGTTTAGAATAATAATGATATGTTTCTACTTTTGAAAAGTTTCGAATATTTTATCGAGACGTATTAGCATACGATTACAATATGTACCTCCGGGATGAGGACCAGGCGGCCCGCCTGGATGGGGTCCTCTCATTCCAGGATTGTTGGGACCAGGAGGCGTCGACCTGGTCTTTGACTGACTTTCAAACTGATTCAACGCCTGTAGACATTATCAAAGTTTACTTACTTTCACTGAACCGAATTAATTCATCTATATATTTCCTACGCTACTATTGTATTATTTTGATTAATATCGGTAGACTATATTAATTACCGATAGACAAAAAAATTAGAAATACTAACTTAGATACTACTGTCCACCATCTCAAAACCATTTGGAAGTCAATAGCTATCATATGGCTGAAGTTATTTACTCTTCAATTTTACCAAATAGTTTGCAAATCGATTAACAGAAGCCAATCTCCATAACCATTACAAAGTCGCGGTGGTTTAAGATTCAAAACTTTCTTTTCGGATATTTTCAATGAGTAGCCTCCGGGAAAACGATTCGGGCATTATGGAAAGCTTTAATGTTGCAAAAGGTTTATTAACTTTAGATCCGTTATTAAAAAAATGTAAATTGCTTTTTTGTTTTAATTTAAACCACGTTTCACACCTCATCATCATCATCATCATCAGCCTTTATCTGCCCACTGCTGGACATAGGCCTTCCCCAATGCCTTCCACATAATGCGGTCCTCACATTTTTTATTATTATTAAAATCTCATTCCTCGCGGTCTTCACACCTCATCGCGACTCACGTATTGTCCGAAACCATATATTTGCAGAAACTAATCTATTACTAGGAAAGGTTACTAGGTATATTGATCATGAAACTATTTGTGCAATTCATAAGTACCTAATCATAAACTATCTATCTAGTGTCTATTTATTATGCTCATATTTTGTATCAGTTAACATTGACCTTACCTGTTTAGTAGGCAATGTAACTACTGGATGTTGCCCGTGTATCTCCTTCTTAGAAAGACGTTCCATCACCATCCTGACTGATTGATCTGAACCGAGAGATATAACGCAGAATCCTTTGGACTGACCATTGGCTCTGTTCTCAAAGAACTTCACATCTTGAAAATCGGAGACACCGACATCCGAGATCGCGTTCGCAATATCTTGGTCCGTTGCCCACTGGAAAAGGTTTTACACAAAACTCAGCCACGCTGCAAACAGGCAGCCAATACACACAAGTTACATACATCATTTATTATGCCATCCAGTCCACTTACATGCCACTTAAACAAAATCGGTCGGGGTAAGGTTCAATTTAAAGCGCCGTTCACACGCCGTATTAAGATTTTTTTCATTAACACCGAATTATCGAGAAAATGAATTTACAACACCGCGCTTACGTCTCATAGTAGATCCGATGATTAACGTTAATAAAAATATTTTGAATACTTTTGTGTACCTTTTGACGCGAATTAAAAATCTACAATGTACTTTTCATCAACTAAATCATTAAATATGCCGGAATAGAGCTTTGGGTGAAAAGAAAGAGCTTTTTTGTGATCATACTATTTATTTCTTTATCACAGATAATTTGCATTATAAAGTGTTTTTACAACTCCGAATACTCCAACGGTTACATACTGAAAAAAAACTAGAAGGAAAACAACCATTAACAAGGTAATTATAACATGAACACATTACTTGTAAATGGTATTTCACAAGTCAAATGAAGAAATAAATTTAACATGTGGCTAAACACACGCTGATTTTTTTCGTGTGCAAATCAGATAACAAAATTATCGTATCCATGCACTGATACTAGATAGATTTAATGCAATTAACAAAACTTGAAACGACAGCTGTTGAAAGTATCCTTTACAAAGAAAATAAATACTCTAAAATACACACATACAAAAAGTGTTAAATATTATTTATAATTTACACAATCAGTTGATGTCGCGGGGTTTTTTTGTAAACTATCTACATTATTGTTTAGATTAATTTGCACAGAGCAGACGAAACAGTTTGGACCAGGCGATTTGTTTGAGTTATATAATTTATTTATTTTATTTGTTACGTATTACATTTATTGCTCGCCTCTACATTTCGCACAAGAATGTTGATATCTCTTCAACATAAGTATCGAAAATCTTCAGATGTATGCAAAAAAATAGCAAAACATATGTTAAAATAATTACTAGAAAACTATAAATACAATACAATCAATTACCTTACCTCATAACAAACCTGATAAAAGAATAAACAAATCATTACAGATGGGGATGTCAGAAAGTGAAAACTTTCAGCTCAATATCCCAATTTATTGATCAAACACAAGCGGGACAAATAGCCAATTTTACACTACTGATTCTATTATATACTATGTGATGACTATGTAATGTTTTTTTTTTTTGCTAATTTAGCCTATCAATAATCTGATACAGGTAACTGTTTTTCTGACTAAACCGAAAATTTATGGATATTCAATAAATAAACACAACAACATTTTCGGAACGATATATCAAAATTTTGTGTGCGTACAAAATCACACAAACGATTTCAAAACTTGTTGCTGCAGACATGTTAAATCATAATTAAGCAAGTTACTGTAGTGTAGTTAATTGGCAAAAATGGTATTTATATTAATTAGTACATCAACTATTATAAATAAGATAATACATCCTTTCATACTTCATCTCTCACAT
This sequence comes from Bombyx mandarina, assembly GCF_030267445.1. Lineage (NCBI taxonomy): Eukaryota > Metazoa > Arthropoda > Insecta > Lepidoptera > Bombycidae > Bombyx > Bombyx mandarina. The sequence continues at coordinate 19,353,399 of NC_143234.1, forward strand.
AATCTTACCAAACCCACATCTACTTGTATGCAAAATATAACTGCAATCTGTGTTGTTTAAGTACACAAACAGAATCCATCTACGTAAACTACGCCAACTCGATTTTGATGATATTCATTTTCTACTGCTAGTATCTTTATGATATGATGATATATATGATTTTATTGTAAAACTCACTGACTGTCTGTATATTTTTGCTATCGATTTGGCTCTATCTCGACAACAGATAGCCTCAAAAGTAGAAGTACACAACAAACGGAAGAATATAATATAACTTAGCAGTATTATGAAAGATTATGTTGTGCTTTCCATTTGAAGTAATTTACAATAAATTGCATTACTAAAACAACTAAAATTATATTTAACTTAAATGTTATGTTACAAAATATTTTAGTTGTTTAGTTTCACCTTTTGTAACATTGGGAGGGTAGCATAAATCAATGTAAAATTAAATTTAAATGCAAATCGTAATGTACAATACACCAGGTAAAATAGCAAGAGTACATTTTTCAATCATAGTTTCAAAATATAAAAGAAGTATAAATAAAATGCTTGAAAAAAAAAAACAGAAAATAGAAACACAGGTTGATAAATTTAAATGACATACGCAGCAAATTTGAACAAGTTAGAAATGATGTGGCACAAAATTTAAATAATTATCTTTTTTTTTCATTTTCTTTTTGTACTTATATTTACAGAAAGCGCAGTTTACGTAGACAGGTGTCAAGTTTAAACCATTAAAAACTACCTTATATCATTTGTAGAATTTGAGGATTGTCTCAAATTTTCCAAAGTGATTGTGCAGATGAGACTTTACATGGCCATAAGAGAGGTATTTACATGTTTCGGTGACAGAGCTTGAGGAAGTATAGCCAAGTATAACAATTTATATTCTACGCAATTTTTATTTTCTATTACCATGAAGGAGTTACTAACTAAATACAACCAATTTCATTACAAACCTTTTCTTTACTATTTATTAATGCATTGCTAGATTTCAAAATTCGCCTACCATTAATTAATCGGTAAATGCTAAATCCATAACTCAAACTGTATCACCTTGTGTGATTGTAAATAGCTCTGATATTCAATTGTCCTTTTAGAATTTCTCAACTTCATTAAAAAAATAAACTTCTAGTGAATATCACATACATTTCAAAGTTTAAGTGGAAAATAGTGATCTAATTTGACATGTAAAGCTCGTGATATTTTTATGAAAATTTCAGTTTCACCTCAACAGATCATAATTGTACAAGCCTTTAAAAACAAAAACAAGTCATTTCTTCATCATGAAGTAAAAAATAAAGAAAATTCTGGTTTTTGCTTTTTTCTTAGCAGAATTTAACTGCAAGTTCATGATTTTGAACATGAAGTTCCAAGTTAAATTTTACTAAAACACAAAAATCCGTAACTCACAGCATATCAACCATTTGTATAATTTTCTTATACTTACCATCATCAACAACAAAAATATAATTTTAATAAAGTGATATTTAATGATAACAATTAGCAACCAAATAATGTACTAATTTATTAAGGGCTTTTCCATGGAATTGTACCAGTATCAAATCCAAACTTTTTTTATTTTTTAGTTTTCCCAAAAATATTTTATTTGAACTATATATTATTATTATTAATATATGTATTTGAAGACTGGTATTTTAAAACATCTTAGGATACATTGATCAAGTACATAATTATAGCACTAACAGTATTTTTATACTGAAACCGGATGATTTTTCAAGTTTTAAAGTTAAACATACAATTTCCTGCTTAATCTCATAACAGTTGTAATGACAGGTCTCGCGCTTAATTATTATATTTATTCACTTATAGTTTCGGATTATGTATTTCGCAAAGTTTATCATTATATTACTAATCCTATGTTTAAACAATTGAAAACAAATTTAACAATTTTTAAATCAATTTAACAAGTACCTCATTGTTACAGTTTTTTCCAGGTTTATTGATAATTTAAACTAACAATTGTTTTTTTTAACTTATAATTATTTAAGACTGAGAGCCGTACACACCTTTATCTACTACTAGTTATGGACAGACTAAATTCCCGTGAAACATTAAAGCACACATTTGTTTGATATTTGTACATAATACAATTTCATGGAAAAACACTTGTTTTCTATCAAAACTTTGCTCTTTACCAATATAGATTGACTGTGCCTTTTTTTGTAAAATAATTATAAATAAATACAGTATTTTCTTTGTATTATTAGTTTAACACATAATATATCTTGGTTGCTTTTTGTTTCATTAATTCAGTACAACAAACATTTATCTATGTGATCAGTAAAACTTAATGTGCAGTGATTTTGTGAATTTAATTTTAAACATAATTTGTTAACATTTGTATAAAAGATAAATGTGTGTTGCAAAATTAAAAGTAGATCCTAACAAATATTAAAAATTAAATATTTCGTAACTCATTTTACACAACAGATCCATTTGGTTGCTGTTGCTTGAGTTGTCATCTGAACAGGTTTTTAAGTTCTCAACATAGTCTCTATTATTGTATGTTTTTAAACGTACATACTACTTTAATATTTCTATAAATATATTATTTACAAGTACGTTGTTTTATTATAACTATCATAGTTTCATAGATATGTTACTATAAAACTGTTAGCTATTATTTACTATATTTTATGTATTATACACAGTAATATATGTACTTCATATTTTGTTTTATTGAAGTTAACATGCCATCATAATAACAATTATTGAGCTTGAACTAAACGCGAAAAACTATTTAATCTAGCTTTATGCTAACCAAAAACCTTTTTTTTTAAATAACTTTATGAACGATAGCTCAAATTCAATTGCATGTGCTATTTTTATCATGGCATGGCGGCTAATAGATGCAAATCAATAATTATTGATAGTATGAAGCCCTGAAAGACGAGATGACAACTCAAAAGATATCAGTTTTTCAGTACAACGCAAAAACTAATATCGTACTTATATTTTCAAATAGTCTAGGACAAAAAAGTACGAACCCATGTTAGGTTGCCGACGTAAAGTTGAAAACGGCGGCCATGATGTCCGTGAACCGGGCCGTGGTATGAGGCGTTGCCGTTAGTTTCCTCAGGTGGATGCTGGTTTGGAGCAATGATGGGAGGACCGTCACCGTCCTCTGGCTTCGAAGCTGGTGCTGAGATCACGTCGTCATACAAATCCACATTTTCGCCAGCAAATTCATCCTGTAAAATGCCGCCATTCATCGTGACAAAAATAGATTAACAACTGTTACGATTTCTCTATAAGAGTTATCTGTAAGGTTTAGATGTACTGAATTAGGAGAGTGTAAATTTTACCTGGCGATTAAAATCGGATTCTATATCATCGGCGTACAAATCTATATCGACGTCGCCGTCCGCCATTTTACGAAGTTGTGAAAAAATGCTACCTACTACTTACGACACGACCCCATGAATTTTTTTTATTTTTTTTATTTAGTGATTTTATGACCTGGTAACTAAGACCTTTAAGTCATGTCTTATTTTAATTTATATTCTTCTTTTTATGAAAAATGATAATATGGAGTGAAATGAAATGAAAATGATTAATTTGAGACGTTAATCAACTGGGATGAAATTAAATGAAATGAGATGATATGGAATGAAATATAATCTTAGTAAAATGGTGGTCATTTACTAAGATTTTTTCAGTGGACTTTTTGGAGGATCCCGAGAAGCTGCGTCCAGCGGCTTTGTTTCATTTTCCCACATTTGTGCACTTTCACAGATATTAAACAGTTAATAAACCACCATTATTACACATTTAAACCTGAAGAAACACTAAATAGACCACTGAAGTAGGAAACCTATGGAAATGAAACGTCAACAAAAAATTCGTGCCACTGTGACGTTATCTGGCCACAAAACATGGCGGCTTTAGTGCTGCCCAGAAGATTTTAATGTTAGTAGGTTTTATCGATAAACGTTCTTGGCTTATTTTATTTTAAATATTGTTGAGTATTAATGTATTTGTAGAATTTATACTTTAATAGGAAGTAAGTATATTGTTATGTGCAAAGATGATGTGATTTAGATATTATGTGAAATCTAAGACGAGTTCGTGCTTCAAATTTTCGAAGTAAACGATATGACGATTTTTTAAATTTTGCTACACTGATTTTATAAAGTTGTCGTTTGCCGCAAAACATAAAAATATGGCATAGTACAGTGCCATCAGCCCATTTCTAGCATGCTGAATGTTATCGTATTTTGAGTACGTGTTTTTCTTAGACTATTACAATCTATTTTAATTGTTTTGCTGACTCTAAAGTCCGTAACACACTACCGCAGCGCACCTCAAGGAAGGTGCACCGCACTACCGCACCGCACGCAAATTTTAAACTTATCAAGGGACCGCCTGATAAAAAAAAAACACCTACAGAACATTTATTCGTTAATGAAATTACAAACGTCATTCCTTGTGACTTCCTCTCTAAAATCACTTAATTAATAAATATTTAACGAATTTACAATAGTGTTTTACTCACTGCGGAATAAAACTATTTTATTTAAATAGTTCCGAAGAGATTTTGTCGGTAGCCTTTTTCCCGAAATATCTAAACAGAATGTCTAAATATGTTTTGATGACATATTTTAAAGAGGTATTTATGATTAGTGTCATGATGAATAGATTCCGACCGAAAAATTTAATGGTGTCCGATATTTCGGATTCAAATATATTCAGTGTATAATTTATGTTTCGGATGAGGGCTCCATAATGAATTTAAATATATATAGATAATAGTTTTGGGGCATCGACTTTCTTGAGATCCTATAAAATATGTTTTAATTATTATTTTTGTATGTTTTAAGCATGATAAAATTAGAAATTTTATATAAGCAATCATATTAAATCGATATCAAAGTCAATAAATAATGTACAACCCAAAACAGACGGCCGAACTGACGTGACAATGACATTTGACGCGCTAAACATGGCGGATTTTCGGCCTCATTAGACGGAGACGGAGACATTTACGTATGTTCATGTTTCATTTTATGTACGCACTGAAATACTGTTATATTGTTTTCCTGCGAGTTAAAGTGCTGAGTAAGAACGAGATAGATATATGTTTATGTGTGTGCCTTCAAAATGGGTGCTATTTATATAAGCAATTGTACGTATAGAACAATATGTCGCACAGTGGGTCGATACTGTGATTTTAGTGACTTAGGGACCAACTTTGTTTTTTTATAAATTTTTTTATGTAGATAGATAGAGCTCGTTAATCTCAATAATAATTGTTTTGGGCAAAAATTACAAAAACTTTATAGTTTGGTCAGAAAAATGTGTTTTGTGATTTTTTTGTATGGAGCGGGTCACATTAAATTAAATTCCTGCTAAGTACCGCGAGGTCCCGCTTTGAAACTTTATTTTCCTTATACCTTGTCTAGTCTACTATCATTTGATGCTATGAACATGTGCATAAAGTTGCAACTCTGCCAAATAAATGGATCGAAAAAAATTAATAAATACATAGAATAAAAACCTTTATATTTTTTTTCGTAAGTGCTTTTAAGTTAAAGAACAATGGCAGCTTTCTATACAACATTTTACCTGATATCTATTTGAGGCGTCTTGAAACAAAAAAATACTAAAACGATAGGAATAACATAGCTTAAGCTTAATCAGAAATATTTTTGGTATTAGAAAGTCACAAAAAAAAGATATCAACGTGTTTACTTTATAATTTGAGGTTATCTATCAATAAGAGATGTCTCTGATTTTTGTAGGCACGGACTATAACAAATTGAAAAAATAAGTAAACGATATGTTTAAATAACATTTTTAGTTTCATTATCATAGATGAACCAAGGATACACCTCTAATAGTACTCGAGTAGGTACCCTTAGCAATTGCAGAGCTACCTAGGTACATATACATATTATATAGTGTGTTCTTTCTTCTTTGTAAATGTGTAAAAATGTGTGTCAGAGATAGGTACTTTTAACCTTTTGAACGAATTAGTCACATATTTGCGACAAACGAAGGCTTGCAAAGCTAATTTACTATACCTAGTAGAATTATTTTGTCCATGCAGTTTGGGTCATAAAAAATCGGAGCGGTGAAGCGAGTATTTCCCTCTCTCTTCCACTCACGAGCCTTATGGACGGGCACAGTGATGCGCATTATGTCAGTTGTCATACTGTTAAAATCATTTCATCTGCAGTGCTGCCATTACTATTACATATTTAGTTATTTAATTAAGTACTAATTGTAACAAAAGATAATTAATATTATTATTTTCATTTTAAATACTGAATATTATTAATTATCAAAAAATATTGCTTTTTTGTGCCAATAGTATAAATGCCATCCTTTACAAATGTATTAAACCGGAAGTACACAAAAATCGAATTAAAAGCTTATTAAATTAACATTTTTTCGTGGCTTTGCCACGTAAATCTAACATCGTATAAAAAACGAGCAAATAAAATGATGAAGTTTCATTTATGTCTTAATCTTAGACGCCTTTTAAAACATTCAGGTAAAAAATTGCCATTGTTCTTTGATATGGATTAGTAAGAAAAAGCACGTAATGATACCCATAATTAAATAATACCTAACAACAATACATTTAGTAGGTCTCTAATTAAGCAATCTCTCTAATTATTAAGATTGTTAACATTATTTAATGAGGATAATTAGTTAAGTAGCCATTACTGGGTAGTAGAAAATATAGTAAACATTTGTTTGTCTCTGGAAGTATAAAGTGACCATGTTTATTATATACTAACTAGTGTTCGTTTATTCGTACTACTACTAACATCTCGTGATTGTCGTTGTGATCTTGCTGTTTCCGTTATAATTGGTAATTTTGTTAACAATTTAGGATTATTTATGATTTTAAAAGAGCAACTACAGTCGCTGTCTGATAATAAAAAACTCTTTCAATTCCTACAAAATCAAATAAACGTGACCGAAGAGAAAAATGTTGAGCTCCAAAAATTCTGTACGCAATTTTGTTCAAATATAAGTGCAATATGGAAACGAAGTAGTCGCATGTTAGCACAGTTTATAAGAAAAAAATGTGATTGGTTAGAATGTGCAATAAACTGGCCCGAAGGAATGATACCTGAAGCTATCAACACTGCACATGAAAGGCTCGAGATTTCTAATACTCAAGATTTTGAAAATGTACCACCCTCAAATGTACTACAGAAGCCTCGACATCTATTTTTGCACCTCGAAAACCTTTTTAAGAATTGGGATCCAGGCAAAAACGAAGACGCATTGAACAAATTTACCAATCGCATTCGTTATCCCCGGATGAAATGAAAGCTACTACAATTGCTAGTTTGAGAAACACTAGAAATGAAGATGTAGGAGAAATAATGAACCACTTGTCAAAATCACCCCGAAGATCTAGAAAAAGTTAATAAGTATTTAATTACAAGTAAAGTGAAAAGTAGTACATATTCTCCCGATAAGGCAATATTAGTTTCACTTAAATTAAGTGGCAGTATATATACCTAAGAGAAGCAGCAAGTGAAAATGGGTCTGATTTATACCCTTCTTAATATAAAATTAAGCAAGAAAAGACCAAATGTTATCCAGGGTAAGACGAGGCAATTATTACTGAAGAAGGAGCTGCTATTAAAATGCAAGCATTACTAAACTTGGCGCTATATAGGCTTTTAGATGTGATTACTTCGGATTTGGACTCTGCAAGAGAGCTACTGCTTATAAGCAAATAGGCTTTGATAGAGCCCCAGGTCAAAGTCTAGTTCCTATAAGGCTTCAGAAATTTGATGGAACAATTGTTTGGGAAAACGACCTACCCTCATCAACTTTTTATTGCCGTCCAATAATGTTTAAATTTACAAAAGAAACGCAGCCAACAGTGACAATTATAAAAGCTAGCATAACAGAAGAAATAGAAAGACTTCAGCCATCAAAAATCAAACAAGTTGAAGTTAAGCATCAATTGCACATGATGATGATAGACGGCAAAATAACCTCATATTTTTCAGAAACATTTTCTGCTGTCTGTGATATTTGCAAAGCAAAACCGTCAGAGTTTTTTGGAGTGACTTGCTTATCAAAGAGAAAATAATGAAGAAATATTCCAGTATGGAATGCCATCTTTACATGCCTGGATAAAATGCATGGAGTGCTTACTTCATATCGGTAAATGTAATTTTATTACTTCACAATTTTTTCATCGTATGTAGTTTCCTGTGAGATAATTTTTTAAATGACACTTTTTTTGTTTACGTCTTATCGTTTGGACTTCAAGAAATGGAGTTGCAAGGGGCTATGACAAAGAAAAAATAACAACCAGAAAAAGTGCTATACAGCAAGCGTTTAAAAAGGAATGCGGTTTACTTATAGATGTTGTCAAGCAAGGAGTAGGAACAACCAATGATGGCAATACTGCCAGAAGATTTTTCAGGGATGCAGAAGAAACAGCCCGCATAACAGGAATACGTAAAGGTTTCACGTGATTCTTCACTCTGTTGCATCTGGAGAGCACGTTTCCAATTTTTCGGAATTTTTTAGATATACTGCAGAATTGTATGTTAATTTATATCCCTGGTATTATATATGCCTTCCAGTATCCATAAATTGTTGGCACATGGCAGTGATATATAATAATGAAGAACTTTGGTGCCATTCGTATAGGTAAACTCTCGGAAGAGGCAGCGGAAGCTCGCAATAAAGATTTTCGGAAATATACAGAGAGATGTTATTCAAGAATGAGAAGTAGAACGTCGACTAATGAGGATATTTTACACAATCTTCTTTCGTCTTCTGACCCAAAGATCGAAAGGTGAAACAAAATATATAATATTTAGAGAGATTGCTTAATTAGAGACCTACTAAATGTATTGTTGTTAGGTATTATTTAATTATGGGTATGATTACGTGCTTTTACTTACTAATCCATATCAAATTTAACTTAAAAGCACTTACGAAAAAAAATATAAAGGTTTTTATTCTATGTATTTATTAAATTTTTTCGATCCATTTATTTGGCAGAGTTGCAACTTTATGCACATGTTCATAGCATCAAATGATAGTAGACTAGACAAGGTATAAGGAAAATAAAGTTTCAAAGCGGGACCTCGCGGTACTTAGCAGAAATTTAATTTAATGTGACCCGCTCCATACAAAAAAATCACAAAACACATTTTTCTGACCAAACTATAAAGTTTTTGTAATTTTTGCCCAAAACAATTATTATTGAGATTAACGAGCTCTATCTATCTACATAAAAAAAAATATAAAAAAACAAAGTTGGTCCCTAAGTCACTAAAATCATAGAATCGACCCACTGTGTGTCGTGTCCCTACTATATAGGTCTATGAAATAGACAAAATAAAACAAATCACACAACTTCACTCCTCGCGTTCCCGCCAAAAAGTCCCGACCCCATGAATCTGGGCCAATGTTGCCAAGCTAACACGATATTTTCGAATTCCCACGTAAAATGGTCGTGTTGAAAATGTTTTCAAAATTATTTTGGGCACATTTTTAGTGTACAAAAAAAAACAAAAATTATATACATTAAACAACTATTACTTTTTAGGTTTAAGGCTTAAAAATTTATATTAGTTACATATATAAGTTTAAGGTTTAAAATTTAAAATAACTATTACTTTTGTTACTTATGAAACTGATTTAGCCTATAACGATACAAAAAAAAGTATAGTAAAGGTTTAAAAGAATATGAATAGTAGCCAACTACACTTTTACAAACACGTACGGGGGCAGGCCATAAGAGAAAACGCTCGGCAATTTGTCTTTCGCATTTGATCAGTAAGTAAAGTAAGCACTGTATTTTGCCACCCAATGAGCAATGATCTGAAACTGACGCAGAATAAGAGTGTTAAAAATACATACCTTTCATAGCATATATGTTCATAAAACTGGTGTAAATCTGGATTGAAGTAAATATTCAATTTGGGCACCAGTCATCAGCTATTGAAAAAGGTATCATTTCTTGATAATTTTTTAATCAAGATAGGTAGGTAACAGCATAAACACCATCGAAGCGATTACGCGATTGTTCACTTGATTTTTTTTTCTAAATTTAGTATCTGGCAGCCCAATATTTCTTTTTTTTCGTGTTTACGTACTCTAGAAACTTAACTTTTAAGTTCAAGTTTTCTCTATTAATTTTTAACAATGCCGTGAGAAAAATGATGGGTTGAGAACTCGAGAAGCATCTCTACCATTTTCTTCAATTTTTATGCCCTAATCTTTCACAAATCGTATGTAAGTGATTTTAAAAGCCACTAAATTATAAAAACTGTATTGAGTGTTATTGTTATAGTTACAATCCTCTATTTTAGACCCCCTTAATGAAAACGCTGGAACAGAGACATCTAGAGCTCGTACTGAAAGTTCAACGCTTCGAATAAATGAAGAAGGTGCTTGTTATTGTTGCGAAGCGCCCTCTGTATCAAGCCGATAAAATCTTTGTATGTGACCCAAGCAGAGTGCATGCGCGGGGGAGTGCGGCCGGAGGGACGAAATACATCCCTCGCCATTTTCCGTCAAGCCCAAGTCAGCCAATCTCAATCAAGTTACATTCTGTCAGAAGTCGTGTTTGTGTCGTGTTGTGAAAAATTATTAGTGTTGATGAATATCAATGGGAAATCGTGTTAATTACGACTCCAAACGATGGGTCGCTTATTGTGTTTGTGCTTCTGATATATCTTTCGAGCTGTGATGATGGCCAAGTGATTTAGTAGAGTGAAGTGTTTATGTCGTATGCTGGGCTCTCACGGTTGCAGTGAGATCCTTTCTCTGGATAAATCGTGTGCAACACGACGTCGGATCACAGAAAAGGAAGCTGATACACAATGTCGGCAAAAAATATACCCGGAGATAAGGTAAGTTTCAATAAATAACATTGAAAAGTTAAGTTTTCTGTAAGGTCATTGTATTTTTTTTGTTTCTAAACTCCTTTCTCTCGCTGTGATCTTTCGTCCAGTGTACGTCAAATTAGATGTATGTAGCTTTACTTTGGACGGATTCACAGGTGTTTGTTGATTTGAGAATCTTTTTCGTTTACCATTTAAATATTATCAATCATATTGGACATTAACGTTTCACATTGTCATGTAATAACAAATATGCTTTTATCTCTAAAATTCGATTAATAGTATAAATATGACTTATTCAAATATAATTTTTCTTTTCATTTTTAAATATGTGAATTTTGCATAGGAAGTTCCCTTTACCACTAGAACTCAGATCAACTTCATAAGTTCAAATAAATTGAAAAAATACCAGTCACTAAGTGTACAAGAAATAGTCCAAAAAAACTGTTTCCATTAGAAAACGAAATAGATTTTTTTTAGGTGTTTAGTGTTCACACATATTCAATCAGAATTTTTATTTTTATTTTAACCAATTTTAATGTAGCCTTCTATGATACCAAACTTTAACTGTATACTGTAATTAAAATAAAACAAGTAATATGCAATAATGAGAAACATGCAATTTCCGAAACACAGTACAAACTTTTGGAATTTAATACTATTTTGTCTTGTAAGCTTAAATGTTAAAAGTACTTAGTATCAAAAACATATATTCACAACACAAAGCCAAAGTTTTATTGAAGAAAACTCAATTTTATGCAGTTGCTTTAAAACCAAATATTAGAATTATAAATTGATGGGCCTATATTCAGCGTCCGAAAATATAAGTATTTTACCTATATATATTGCAGGTACTGAAATTATACATGTGTCAAGAACTACAATAACCTTCCTTCCTTCTTTCACAAAGATACTAAATAAGGCTGAGAATTGAAACTCAAAAGTATGATATTATTCACACAGTTCTTGTGTGGAGGAATAAATTTGATATTCATATTGTTTTTTATTTCACATAGTTGCAGACTGTATCGTGAGCCTTTGCTATTGAGTTACTTTTTATACTAATATTTTGAAATCTAAAATGGCTCTCGGTATGTGTTGTAATAAACTGTACCTTGGTCAAGGAATGATTTGTTTTTTCACTAAAACAATTGTATGAGTGAATGAAAATGTATTGTAAAAGATGTTGGATCACATCAAATTACACATTATGACTATATATTATTTAGTATCTAACAGAGACCAAAATAATGAAGTTAATCTATAAAACTGAAAAAAATTAAGATATTCACTCACTCAACTCACTTCTTTTGTTTATGAAATGTATCCATTCCACCCTAAATATAAATAAAATGAAAATTGAATTTTTAACAATCACCGAATAAGTTGAAATTTTATTCCAGATACAAGTTGATCGTAAAGTATAATATAAACAAGTGACTGCTTCAATTAACTGAAGAAGTATGAACAAAATGTAAAGTAAAACAGTCTTGAATAAAAATATTTCAAAATATATTTCAGAAAAAAAGCCCTGATTTGTGTTGCATAATATGTAATATGGTACTTAGTGAGAGTTTACAATTTGTATAAAGAAATTGGAAACAAAACTTACTCTTTAACTACAACAATTTAACAACTAAAGTTGGTTTAAAACTTTGAAGTACAGATGGACATAAAATATTAAGGATGTAAACTAAAATATGAATTAACTTAGGAATTGAAGAAAAGCAAGAAAATTAAACTTGGGCAAACTATCTGGCAAACAGATCTCAATCAGAGTGGTCTGTGTTACAAGAGTCTGGCATACTATCTGATATCACACTTAATATTTAGTAGCCATATAACCATATCCATAAATAGAGTTTTATTTATCTTATAGAAACATTAAAAATCAAAGCAAAGGATTTTGAAGAATTAAATTTATAAATAACTTATGTGAATAACAATATTATTAAGCTAAAAGGAAGTACATTTCTATCTTTTAAGCTACACTTCAAATTAAAATATATTTAGGGGCAAAAAATGGTGATAAAGCAACTTGCATTACTTGTTTAATATAATTTACTAGCGACCCGCCCTCGCTTCGCTTCGGAAACATTAAAACACACATGAAACAAAAAAAAAAAAATTAATTTTTTTTTAAAAAAAGTAGCCTATGTTCATCAGGGACAATGTCGGCTTCTAATGGAAAAAGAATTTTTCAAATCGGTCCAGTAGTTTCGGAGCCTATTCGAAACAAACAAACAAACAAATCTTTCCTCTTTATAATATTATTAGTATATTAGTATTAGTATAGACAAAAATAATCTTCTCTGAGTGCAAAAAAGCTGGTTATTATTAAGATACTCTCTTTTGTCATCTAATTACATTAAAATTTTAGGTTTGTTAAATAGAAGTAAAATTATAAATTAAACAAAAATTCAGAGATCATTGACATTAAATTTTTTCCTGCGCAACGGGGGTCAATCCAGAATATATCTATCTTCGCGGCGCCAGACTTACTAAGACAACGCAATTTGGACTCAAACATCCGGGTTTGTGTTACGTCAGCGCACTTCGTAAAATTTATGTCGAAATTACGGATCAGCGGGGTGTATATAGGCGCTGTGTTTCGTATTCTTTGCACGCATTCTTCATTTAAATCAGCAATCTAAAAATCCGAGACACGCGTCCAACTGTAAATGTATTAAATATTAAAAATAAACTAGAAACTTAAAGTAATTTTTTACACGAGAAAATTCCTCATAAATATAAAAATAAACTTCAGTGATTCTATTTGTTTGGAATTTAGAAATAGTGGCAAAATCGCATTGGCGTATAAGTACTTCAATAATTGAGAAAAATTTATCACATTCGAGCGATTAAAATGTGACATGGAATTACAAACATTAGATTAGGCCTAAAAATGGTAATACCAGGTAATTGTGAAAGAAATTTTATGCGTTTCGTCTGAACGGTACTACTATGTAAGAATGAACTTTATTCCAATGCCGTTAAGACAAACGTTCATGTCTCAAAGAAAAATTAAGACTACTTAGACATTTTAGACAGTGCGTTCGACATGGATGAACCTACCACAAAATAAGAATGGTTATCGGTAACTAGCGGCCCGCTCCGGCTCCTCTCAGGTCTTTAACAAAAACTTCAACGATATTTGACGTTGTTTTATTTAAAAAAATAAAAGAACACTTATTGCGGCACAACTATAATAGTTAGGCATATTATGCTGTCGCGATCTTTTTTTGTAGATAATAATGTGTTCTACAAAGTCGTAGTACATTATTTTATTCTATCATCAATAGTTTTCGCAGGGCACGCGATGTAAAGAATATTTTAGGTAAATTTTTTACACCTGGGGTTACATTATTGGAATTTTAGTAAGGATACTAAATTTCTTGTCAAAAAAGATTAGCCTATGTCACTCGGGAATAATGTAGCTTCCAAGCAGTGAAATAATTTTTCAAATCGGTTCAGTAGTTTCGGAGCCTATTCAATACAAACAAACAAATCTTTCCTCTTTACAATATTAGTATAGACGTGTTTAATTCGATCATCCCGAATCATTAATTTGAAATTTCTGTTGACGACTTGACGTAGTAATTTTTTTAAGCAATCAATATCTCAGCTTGTTTAGTAACAAAATAAACGAAGAGCATCTCACAAAACACTCACTCCCGTTGTCTCGCAAAATTATTTTTTCTGATCGAATAGAATTCAGGTTTAAAGCGACTCATCTCCGAGTATTAGTAATTTAAAGAGATAAAAAGAAAACGACCCTTTTGATGTCCGCAGTGATGAGGCAACAGTAACTTCAATTTCTTATTTAACTCTGTTTCCCGCGTTTCGTAATTTGGTCGGTTTTTTTTGTTTTTTTTTTTCATTTCTCTTTTGCTTATTTTTTTTGTTTACTTTATTAACAACGCTCCAAATACGACGATCCATTGTCGACGACCCGGCAGAGATCTTCATTTTCATTGTCTCAGTTTTTTTTTTTTTTTAAATTTGTTTATTTCATGTATTGTATGTTACAACGGCTGCCCCATCCTTCAAACCGAAACGCATTACTTCTTCACGGCAGAAATAGGCGGAGTGGTGTTACCTATCAGTGCGCACTCACAAGAGGTCCTACAATCAGTAATTACGCTAATTATAATTTTGCGGGCTTGATTTTTATTACACGATGTTATTTCTTCACCGTGGAAGTAAATCGTGAACATTTGTTGAGTACGTATTTTATTAGAAAAATTTGTACTCGCCTGCGAGATTCCACCGGTGCATTGCTGTATACAAATGCACCAGACGTCTTATCGTTTAGAGCATAGGATCTGAGAGTAAATAAATATCACCGTTAAAAACACCGTCAACTTAAGATGCCCTTTGGGGGAAAGTTGTATTTTTTTTTAATATTTAACTTCTGGTTCCCAAAATACAAATATGTATCTGATGCTCCAAACGTAGCATAGAATACTTAGAACTCATATGTATGTCGCCCACATACATTAAGTTAATTATAATGCTCAAAAAAAATCATAAAACCGTTAAATTTATGTAAATACATTGTTACATTGTTAGTTCCTTCAGTATGAATCGTAAATATTCTCATAACACTTTTATTCGTGTACAATGTATTGATTTAAAAGTTTTCAGATTTTTAAGGAAAGCTTTGCGTTTTTTTTTTTGTCATATTGATTTAAGGAAGACCAGTCCATCTGGTGTTGAGGATTTGTCATCGGCGTAAGGCGTTACAACGGAGAGCCACCTGAATTTTAGTACTTAGTAGATTGTAGTGTAGCGGAATTGAGAGTTTGCGTAAACAAAGATGAATGTTCTAGATGTTTTCTTTCTGCGTAATTCTCTTGCTATGTATCAAAAAAAAAAAAAAAAAAACTAAACAATTTAAATGTTTTTGACGAACATAAGTAATATTCTATCGGGTATTCTAGTGTATTTTTTGTTAATTATTAAGAGTTTTTTTTCTATGTTGTTGACTGGGAAGGTGGATGGCAATAAACACAAGGCCGGTACTGAACACCAGCGTATGTAAGGCGGTCCACAACACCGAGGACAGATCGACGAGGCGCGATATAGTCCGTTGGAAGATTCTGAAATCCCACAGAGGTCAGCATTGATGACTTACGACGCAAGGTGGAGGATGATTAAGAGCTGTTATAGATAAAAGAACAGAAACATGCGTGGAAAATAATTAATGTGGCGAAGCCTTTGACGAATTATAAAAAAGGTAGCATTTTAGAAAGAGTATTGGTTAAAATTGACCCACACCGTTTTTGTAGAATACTATTATAATTTACTTTAATTTGTCTCATAAAAAGTCCAGTTTTATGGGTCACGCCGTTTTATTAAAAATATAGTTTAAATACCTTTCGTTAATTTACGTTTTATTTATTAAGGGATAGTATTTCAGAAGATATAAAAGAGTAATCATCAAACCTCTGCATAACTTAAGTACCCGGTTAAATAAAGATAGAGAAATAAAAGTATTGTATAATACGAACAGTCTTAATTCTGGTCCCATTTCCAATATGATACTAAATTTTCGATTCTGTTTATCGCGATTTTAGTGAACAGTGTTCCACTACTCTGAAAATAAAAACAAATAAGTCCTAAGGTACTTGATTTCACAACCACGAATGAGTTGGATAATATTAATAACGGGGGACAAATGGCCCCCTAACTCCCTCACTCTGTTGTTGGAACCACCTACTAAGATAAATTCATATATGTTTAAATATATTAAACAAAGAGAATACAAACCTGTTTGTCGCATGAATGTTTGCCCGATGCGGCAATTGACACCGACCCAGTCAGAGGCACTTTTTTTTTAACCTACCTGAACTGGTAGCCTTGAGAGGCTATGCCAGCGTAACCTAAAAAGTAGGTGAGCTCACGGGGCTCTAACCTGACGACGTTGCTAACATTAATCCTAGCAAGAGTAGTGCTTCGCAGAATCTATCACTGGATTGGAACTCACCGTGACACACTGGGAAGATTTGGCGAGAAAGTCAGTGGGCTGTATGTTTTATTTTTATTTTTTATTGCTTGGATGGTTGGACGAGCTCACAGCCCACCTGGTGTTAAGTGGTTACTGGAGCTCATAGACATCTACAACGTAAATGCGCCACCCACCTCGAGATATAAGTTCTAAGATCTCAGTAAAGTTACAACAGCTACCCCACCCTTCGAACCGAAACGCATTACTGCTTCACGGCGGAAATAGGCGGGGTGGTGGTACCTACCCGTGCGGACTCCCAAGAGGTCCTACCACCAGTGATGAGTGTGGGTTAATTCACTCGCCGAGTGCTTCGTCACAAGCGACGGGTTCGACGAGGACGGTGACCGGTGTACCGGAAGTAAGTTTTTTTGCGTGCTCCACGTTAGGAGGACACCGTGCCAATTTTATAATTGTGATACGAATTCAGGTCACTAACATCGAAATACCCACGTATTTATTGAGAAGACTCGCTTCTCCGAGCAGAACAATGGTCGCGAAACTGTTATTTCGTCACGGCAATCCGTTCGCTAATCTTCCTTGTTCTAGATACAGTATAAAATTAATTCAGTGCAACAATATGTAAATTGTTTTACATTCTTGAACCGAAATTGCGAGTATTGGTCGAAGCTTCGCAAAAAAATTATGGAATATGTCACATTATGTTAATTAGTCAGTAATTAATTCGCTTCATGACCTCAAAGCAATGTTTGCGCTGTTTGAAAATATTTACATACCTAATTGTGGGTCTGTCTAGCCTTGTGACACATATATTAATAATCTATAGCCTCACCTTTGTACTTTTA
Organism: Bombyx mandarina; assembly: GCF_030267445.1. Taxonomy (NCBI): domain Eukaryota; kingdom Metazoa; phylum Arthropoda; class Insecta; order Lepidoptera; family Bombycidae; genus Bombyx; species Bombyx mandarina. The sequence goes on from NC_143234.1 coordinate 19,371,080, forward strand.
TAAAATCGCATTGAGAACAAAGACGTTCTTAAGAGCGAGGGAAAACAGTGCTACAATCTTTTTGTAAATATTTCATTCGCATAAGTCAGTCATATTCGCACAGTGGTCATTTTAGAAAGTAAAAATTCGTACTTTTTGAACGTTATAATCATGGTGTTCTGTCAGTCGGCCATGGCCAATCTTTTACCAGTCCTAATGTTCCGACGTTGGTCCGATTAGATTTGGTGTTTCTCAACCGTTTATTTTTGCTTAACGCCGTGTAATCACGAAAGCTCTTTGTCTGTACGCAAACAACCTTATCGTGTTGAGGCAGCCGTGCACTGAGGTAAGTAACCGAGGAGTATTTTTAGTTTTATTACCTCTGATGGGCAGAAGAGCTCACACGACTGTGGCATCCGCGATTTTCAAAAAAATCATAGGTTGTTATAAAAATCGCCCCGTCCATGTCCAACTTTAGATATCAGGTTGAAAGCTACTTTTATATGATTTTTTTTTATTGCTTAGATGGGTGGACGAGCTCACAGCCCACCTGGTGTTAAGTGGTTACTGGAGCCCATAGACATCTACGACGTAAACGCGTCACCCACCTTGAGATATAAGTTCTAAGGTCTCAGTATAGGTACAACGGCTGCCCCACCCTTCAAACCGAAACGCATTGCTGCTTCACGGCAGAAATAGTGGTGGTACCTACCCGCGCGGATTTATAAGAGATCCTACCACCAGTAAGAAATAATAAAATACATGTTCTACAGCGCAGTAACGAAGGGATAAGACCAGTACGTGCTTCCAATATGTCCTGCCACCGCAATATAGTAGATATTATATTATCTTTATTTCGAAAAACGGTCGCTAACACAAAGTTGACTTTGCAGTCTATACTGAGCTACAGTATAGGCACATCTTTGTCACGAATGCTTCTTGATTTTAGTTGTAGCTCCACAGTGTTTCACGTTTTTTGAGAACGGGTTTTGAGATCAACGAAACAATAATATATTTTAAATAACAGCATCTATGCAGAAGTAGGCAAAGACTAAACAGTTGTACAATTTTTTTTTAACAAATCATTAATTGGAGTACGTTAAGCGAATCAATATCTTCTTGAACGTTAGTTTTTCCTTTATTACATCGAACTGCCAAATTTAATATTATTCAAAATTGAACACTAACAATGAAGCGCTAAGCTACATAATTGTGAAATCATTAGCCATCGCAACTTAAATACTATAGAGAATTAAAGTAATATATTTATTTATTGTTAATCTAACGACGGCGTCATTAAATCGCAGTCAATATATAAATTGTTAAATAGTGCTTTTTTAAAAGATTAGTTTTTTTTTTTTAATTTTATTCTGATTTCGCGACGACTGGAATTGTAACTGTGATTCGAGCTCCGATAGTCACGTTGATATGTACGATCTAAATTTGCGCGGAGGTCTAGGGTTATTCAACTTTAGTAGAAACTCTAAATGTTCGCAGGTTAGTTAGATAGCGTAAACCCCTTAATTGCCAACTGACGCTGAAATTCTAAGATATTACCTTAAAAATTCCTCGTCCTAGACTCAATAGTGGATAAGTTAATTTTACCTCGAGGAGCCCTTGAAATAATTGCAACTCATTGGTCTTTTCATCTACAATTCTTCTTCTATATTGTTCCCTCACTACTGAGGAATATCGACCACATGTGACGTTCCTCCACTGTGTTCGACCATGGGCGGCATGGACCGCATAATACAGACTACCACCAAGGGCTTCTCTTGCCAGATCTGACCATAGCTAGTGTTCTGCCCAATCTTCATTAAATCATCTTCAATAAAATGTATTTATTGAAAAAAACCGCTACCTACCGCGAGAATAATCGTCTCTTTTAATAAAAGTACGAAAAAATTTGACCAAACAGTGACGTAAAATTTGACAAGGCTTGACATTTAAATATATATAAAATTCTCGTGTCACAGTTTTCGTTGCCATACTCCTCCGAAACGGCTTGACCGATTTTGATGAAATTTTTTGTGCTTATCCGGTATCTATGAGAATCGGCCAACATCTATTTTTCATCCCCCTAAATGTTAGGGGTAGTCCACCCCTAAATTTTATTTTTGATTTTTTAGACAACATTTTTTATTTCTATTTTTTTATGATACAACATACAAAAATACATACAATCCTCAATTTTCACCCTTCTACGATCAACCCTTATTTTTTATTTGCTAATTAAAAACTTTAAATTTTTTTGCGAGAATTTTGTTTTTATTTTGTCATGACGTAGAATAAAAAAAATCATATTACTCTGAAATTTTCACCCCTCTACGGTCAACCCCTATTTTTTATTTGTTAATTATAAACTTTAATTTTTTTGGCAAGATTTTCATTTTTATTTTTATTTTTTCATGAATTAAAATAAAAAATCTGATGTTACTCTCAATTTTTCATCCCTCTATGATCAACTCCTATTTTTTGTTAATTATAAACTTTAATTTTTTTGGCAAGTTTTTTATTTAGTTTTATCATGACTTAAAATAAAAAAAATCATATTACTCTCAATTTTCACTCTTATACGATCAACCCCTATTTTTCCATCCGCAATAAGGTTGCAAGATGGCAATCAAATATTATAATTGTAGTAAGTACGATAAATTCTTATTCAGAGTTTATAATTTGAAGTTCCTTTAATTATGATTTTTTTTAAATTGAAGTTGATCTCCCGCGCTCGCCGGTCGACTACTGATCAACTATCAATCGATCAGCTATCCCCACCAGGTGTCACCACTGATCCAGCAAACATCACGTAGTAGGGATGGGGACGAAGCCGGTCTCCTGTCTTACTTACTCATTATACATCATAGATTATACACTTAATATATTTGAGAGCTATACAATACTATACATTTTTCAGCCATGTTTTGTTGGTTTTATTTGTGTATCAATAGTATGTTCAGTAGGTCTGAGAATCGGCTACTATCTATTTTTCATACCCCTAAGTGAAAAGGGTTGTCCACCCCAAACATTTATTTTTTATTTTAATTTTTTGGATATATTTTTTTGTTTCTAATGAGGTATTATGTGGTTAAATGAGGTTTTTATTTCTACAGTAGAATTTCCCTAGAAATCTTATTTAAGGCAACACAACGTTTGCCGGGTCAGCTAGTTTAAATATAAAATTTTTGGGAAATATGTCGAGTGAAGACAACTTCCTTAAATTTCTTCCTTAAATCAAATTTAAATGAAATCGAGGAGTTTCGAGGTATTTGTTATATTACTACGTATGAACTACTTATCCGTGCCCGATACAATGTGAAAACTGAAAATAAAAAAAGTGAAAAAGGTTTTTTTTAAAGCCTCATCTTAAACTTATCTTAATGTTGGACCGCTGAGTGTGTTTCCTTTCAAACAAAGAAAATAAAATCCGAATCAATACGATCAAAAGACAGGAATTTAGAAAAAGGTTTTTTTTTTTAATTAATAAACGATAATTTAATCGTATTTAAGTTATCGTTTTGTGTATTTTTATTTATATGTATTTTTCATTTAATATTAGTTTTTTTTTTAATGCCTAGTTTAAAAATCATGCTTTAATAGCTCTTATATTGTACACTATTCTCCTCTTATACATCGTATTTCTCTCTACTAATGGTTTGCTGGAAGAAAACTCATGAATGAGTTAAGCTCGCCTTTGTACATAGTATTTAGACATTCTTTAAATCTGTTTTTATTGTATTTTCTTTTTGTGTACAATAAGTATAAATAATATTAGCAGGTAGTAATAGTAGGTAAGTAGGTTCGTTTGTCATTTGCTCGCTAATCTGATTGAGTTGTAACTTATACAGTTTTAATTGGCGCTTTAGCGATGGAGCTTCTGCCATAGTACCGTTAAAGTAACGGAGATAACACGCCAGTCCTTAGAGCAAAAGGGTATATTACAATATAAGTGATAGTGTTCTGATAATATCAACAATTCGAAGCCTCTGTAGCAATATTACCTATATGTGCTAATACGTGAAGCAAAAACTTTGTACCTCTTTTTACGAAAATTGCGCGTATTGAGTATTGACTTTCGAACACTTGTAGAGAATATAATAGAATAGAGGAGTGCAGAATACTTTTTTTTTTTTATTATGCATAAAAAATACATTAAATCAATAAAAAAGCATCACACACACACACACACACACACACACACACACACACACACACACACACACACACACACAAGCGCACATAAACTTAAATACTGTTTTGCTTATTATTACAGTGTGTCAAACTGAGAATAGATTAATATTATTTGTCTATAGTGTACTCTTCGCGAACTCTGTTTATGTAGAAGTATGGTATTTGACAATAGAACTATAGTAATTTTCAAACTTATAATTTTAATTAATTGTGGTCGAATTTGGGCCATTTGATGGCCCCTGGTCTTTATAAATTTGATTTAACAACAGCATTAGACGAACCGAAATTAATACGTGATATCGACGTCAATGAACTTGTACGAGTGGTAAAACGTATCACGATATATGTACTAGGTATATCGCTTGTCAGAATACCTTTATACAGTCGACTAATGATATTAGTGTTAGAATACACTCGAGCGTGACGAGAGCGTAGGCGTTAAGCCGTCTGTATAAAAGACGTATCAAAGTTGACTCATGACTTCAAAGCAATAATAGCCTATTCACTTGATACACGTATTTCGTAATAAACGCCTATGTATCGCTCACTGTTTATTGTGCCGTTATATTTTATTCGTGTGTGTTTATCTACTGTGTTATTTTAAATGACACGACAATACCACGAGTAACGTTTCTTGTTTTTTATTTATTTTTTAAGTATTCTAGAGCTTATCAATAGATATTATGAGCAACAAAATTCTCGGTGATTATACTAGTCCAATATTGAGTTTGCTTATTTTTTCGTTGTGAAGATGAAAACCGAATTCAAGGAATTATATTTGATTCGTATATTGAATGTTTTTTTTTTTTACCTACCTATTCTAGTAACTTCGAGGGGTTATTCTAGATTCACCGAACTAGTAGGTGAACTCACGGAGCTCAAACCGGGAATGTTGTTAACACTTGCAGTGCTTCGCGGAATCTACCACCGGATCCGAAACGCGACCCACTGAGAAGATCCGGCGAGAAACTCAGTGGGCTGTATTTATGGGTTAATTTACTCGTCGAGCCCTTCGTCGCAAGCGACGGGTTCGGCGAGAACGGTGAGCGGTGCTTGAGGTACCTAAAAGCACCGTTAACGGATCAGGAGGATCCGTAATGACGTGTATTCAATGTAATGTATAGAGTGTGTAAGAGAAGTTAGAAATTTTATTAGAACACCAAATTTAGAAGAATAACTATTTACAACTCCGTAATTGTTAGAAGTGTTGGAATTTGTCAGCGTATCTAAAAATACTCTCCAAAAACTTCAAATATTTCAAGCTCGAACGCTTGGCATTCCCGAAACTAAAATAAACGAGTTCCACTAAAATAGACTCGATATGATAAAGCATTGAGGAAGGGGGGTGTATTCTCGATCCTTTGTGAATGAATTTTTCGAACATTCCTCAGTAAATATTAATTTAACGGCTTAGGGTTGTGCTGAGTCTCGACAAAACGTTGGCACAATGTATCTGTCTCATTTCCCTCTTATCGAAATGTTACCTCAACGACTTGTGCATTGTACATCTGACGAAGGCAGGTTCGTTCTATTAAGTAGAATACTTTCGGGATAATGTTTCGTTCGCTTGTGCGCAAACAAACGTTATCTGTTTATAAACCAATTCTTAGAAGTTACTTCGGTTTTAACGTATTTTACCTCAAACAATTTCTGAGTATATAAATTTACTAGATATAATTTAAGTAGTAGTTTCATCGGTTTTAGCGAGTCTTAGAAGGTTTTCGACATAATTAAAAGTACTTTTACAATATCTTGAGTTTGTTATTGTCATTATATTTCTGTCGTTTCGAATACATTACAGTTTTCCTGGTCATCGAACGAATAAGATGTTATTTAAGTTTAAGTATTGTGCTAACTGAAGCCTATTTTTCTCTAAATATTACTAGACCTTTACATTTCATTTCACACAGACCGACCTATTATGATCGGGAATAATATAACGACAATAAAAAAGGGTAAAAGCAATTTCAGTTCACTGTAATTATTCAACGCATCGTATGGTATTGCTGGGTTAAATGACCTTTTTTAGTTTGGAGTGGTTCAATTCTGAATCGGTCCGCGTGAAACTTGGATCAATACGCGATTGCATCTGAAGGGCGATGATTCAAGCGGGATTAGGGCTGAGCTCGTTTGACAGGTCGTTAATGTGGACGTTGCACCCTTGTTAGTTTTACACCCGCCCCGCGATGTATAATCTTGCAAGCGCGTAAATGTGTTCATGACTTTAACAAAGAATTCCGATATGGGGTCGCGTCGGCCGATTTGTTTCTTAGCGTTGTTAGTCGTAATGAAGTTTTGTTTCAAATCGTTCGAAAATGTTTACGAAGATTTCAATTTTGATACACGAGTTAGTTGCTGTTAGTAGCTATTCTGTAAATACATTGTCTTGTAGGATAACTGTGTATTCATTTACGAACATTAAAATATTGAACGTGACAACCTTATCAAGTGTTGCTTGTTCATTTTCAATAATAACTTGTGAGAAATAATTGCTTATTATCGTGGCTACGGAAAAAGTAAATCTGAACCACATTATTAATTCCCTGAAGAAATTACGAAACTCAAAGAGAAACTGAGCCGCGGCTTTATAAGATGTCCTTATTAAAATCGTCGAAGTAGCGTTGTTACTTGGACAATGACTTCGTAAAATAGAACGACTCGAACGTAGCAATTTTTAATCCAAATGAGGCAACAGAATGTTTGCAGACTCGGCTTAATGTGTAAAAAATGTATGTTTACTTGTAATTATACCTACAGTTATTTTTTTTTTAAGAGGGCTTGGAGAGACTTGTCTATTTCCACAGTAAATAATGCTAAATGTAGTATTATTTCTCAGTGGGTCGCGTTTCCGATCCGGTGGTAGATTCTGCGAAGCACGGCTCTTGCTAGGGTTCGTGTTAGCAACGTCGTCAGGTGTGACCCCCGTGAACTCACCTACTAGTTAAGGTTACGCTGATATAGCCTTTCAAGGCTGTCAGCTTAGGTAGAAAAAAAAAGTAGTATTATTAATAATATTTAAAACATTAGCTTTCCTGTAATAAAAAAAATCCCCGACCTTTTATCGCAGTGTCGACCTCAAACTTAACCTTATTAATCACATCGATTTTATTAATTATTTTAATTTGTATTTTAACAGTTGTAGGTTGTGAATTTAGTGCTAGGCGTCTCTTAAAAAAAAACTTGACCCACTGAGAGCCGTTTTTACGAAATCCAATACCACACAATGAACGACACACTTAGTACGAATATAATTCCTAAATAAACAATTCGACTGTCTGACATTGAAACTCGGTACACTTCATAAACTAGGCCTAACCATGAACTAAATTTGGGATGTCTTTGTAATTTTGCAAAAACACTTTATTAATCTGTAATTAGTCTTTTTTTTTTTAAAGTCTCTACCAACAATTCTTGATCGAGGAATGCCAAAGAATAAAACCGTCTCTTGCATAGAAATTAGGGAGCGAATTCCGCTTATCTATATAATTTCGATCTTTTTCAAATTCAAGGCCCGTGCCAGATTTAGTTCTGAGACGGTTCACGAATACGAATCGACAAGTTAACAAAAAAAAAATGCGATTTAGTATTTTTTATTGATAAAATGAACGACAGAAAACCAACGCAAATGCTATTGTTTTGTACATTTTATATACAACTAGCGTCCCGCCGTCGCTTCGCTTCGGAAACTGTAATTTATTATTGATTTCTCCACTATTTAATGGATGTTATTATACATATAAACCTTCCTCTTCAATCACTCTATCTATTAAAAAAAACCGCATCAAAATCCGTTGCGTAGTTTTAAAGATTTAAGCATACATAGGGACAGACACTTACTGGTGGTAGGACCTATTGTGAGTCCGCACGGGTAGGTACCACCGCCCCGCCTATTTCTGCCGTGAAGCAGTAATGCGTTTCGGTTTGAAGGGTGAGACAGCCGTTGTGACTATACTGAGACCTTAGAACTTATATCTCAAGGGGTGTGGCGCATTTACGTTGTTGATGTCTATGGGCTCCAGTAACCACTTAACACCAGATGGGCTGTGAGCTCGTCCACACATCTAAGCAATAAACAAAAAAAAGACATATAGGGACAGAGAAAGCGACATTGTTTTATATTATGTAGTGATACTATTCGTTCTTGATTGCGTACCGACTATCTGTAACCTTCGTGATAATACTAAACTTGGCATGAAACCGCTTTTACCGGAGTCGTGTGCCTGAAAATTTACATTGCGATTATATATCGTTATAAATTTCGTTTGACTAATAATCGAGTTTGAAGTCTCTTTGTGAGCTCGTAAGCGGATTATTCCATCAATTTTGTTTCTACGTTGGAAAGCTATTGGATTTCCTCTATCCGTTCACTGTAATATAAAGCTACCAGCTCATAATATACGAGCATGTATCTGATCCATTAGATTCATCATTGAACGTAATACGACATTAATGATGAGCTAATTTTGGGTAAAATATAATAGAATTTTAGGAATGAAAGAAGTATCAAGACTGATAACACGTAGCGATATCTTAGTGATTTTAGTTAAGTTCTATTTTAAGTTAAATGTATAATGCCTATGGTACTAATACTGAAGTCTGAGATACAACTAAGTTTTCTTCGTGCCGTGGCTGGATGGTTTAATGTAGATATGCGTAATTTATCGTACTTTTTTTGCATTTTTTTTGTATGTATTGATTTTGATCGAGAAACATTGCTTTATATAATGACCTTTTGGGTCCAAATGTATGGCATCGTTCGTGAAACGTGCTGTTGAACTAATTGGAACACGCCCCTGGTAGTCATGCGAAGTCATTTGTCCGACCCGATGACTCATCGGAAACTAAAGGGATACATCTGGGTGCATAATTAATGAGAGAGACGTATGAACAAATATGCTGCTTTTAAATTTGATCCTCAGTGATATATCGTCAAGCATGGTCTTAACACTGTTATAAGTATATAGTTGTGCATAAAATACAATAGTAGGTAATATTTTGCACATCAAACTCAGATTTAATAACTGTATCAGTGAGATTAGATCATCGATCTTCTGTTGTAAACAGTTTTCTTCAAAACTCAATAAAATCGTAGTGTATATCACCCGGAAGGTAGGAGAGTTTATAAATTTTTAATTCGCACTTCGCAATTACGGTCGGTACTCAATGCTCGATAACATATTAATATGGTCGCTATATACGGCGAACCCACCTTCAATATAGGCTTAGGTCGGACCTGGAATATTGTTTAAAAAAAAACAAATACATACAATCGGTAGGCAGCGGCTTGGCTCTGCCCCTGGCATTGCTGAAGTCCATGGGCGACGGTAACCACTCACCATCAGGTGGGCCGTATGCTCGTCTGTCTACAAGGGCAATAAAAAAAAATACGCTAAAAAGGATGTCTATAGACGATATTTAACAGTTGGATTTATTTACACTCCAACCTATAAATTCCAAACACATTTTTTGTTAATTACAGTAAAACTAAGCTCGAGGAACAAAACAAACAGTGAAATAGAAATTAAAAAAAAATCAACTTGTGAATCATATATTCTAAGAAATCTGAACCTTTTCCAGTCCAGTAATACAATAATTTGATCTCTTTTTTTCAAAATTGTAAATTTTCCTCGACCCGGTTAAATATAGCCACACAGCGAAAAAATCCCCCCATTTCTAGATAGACCCATGTTAGAGGAAACTCGCTGCGAATACATAATAATTATTTGACGTACTTATCTTATCTCCGCACCCACTATTGACCATATAATGTACATAGTTGATAAAACTATAACATGTAAAGATACCAATAATATCCAATAATATTAAGATTGGGGTTCGGCACCCTTCCCTGAATATATAAACGTTATTGCGTATTACTCGAGGGTGCATTCTCAAGTGCATGAGAATAATCTCTATGAAATACGTGTCCCGTAGCACAACGTGGTTTTTGTATAATTTCGTCTCGCATAACTGCCCCTCTGGGGACCTGTGTCGCGTGCGCTACATGTCGTAAGCTGTCTTCATAAATCAGTTTGTTGGCATTACACGAGCCGAATGTAATAAGTTTCTCGTCTAAACTTTCCGAGGCTCGAATTTATAACTACGGTTCGATTGCAGTGCCGTACATCAAGGTTAATGGGGTACGTAATTCGCGTCCAGCGTTCTTCGCTGACACGCTTCGAATGCGGCTAGATGCGGGCAGATCGTGTAGACCGATAAAACGTGGGTAGTCGGATGTTTTATGGAGCGGCCGGTAGCGCGGCTAGTTCCCCGTTATCGCTGTACCCGCTCGCTTAAATCAGGTGCCTTCTAATCTTTATTTAGTTGGTTCAGCAAAAGAGTAAAGGTTTTGTCTGATATTTACTAGGTTTCGAAATAATTTGAAGGAAACATAACATAATACTAGTTTTTTATTGAAACACGTTTTTTTTTTCGTAATATGTAGTTGAATTATTGCATTGTATACTGGTTTTCTTTCAACACAAGCTCTGTCGTATGTACACACGCTATCATTAAAACCAATTTTATGGTTTAATTTCGCGTTTTTTTTTTTTATGTTTCTTCATGGATATTTTTTGTGACCACGAAAACTGTAAAGTGTTCGATGCTTACCGCATATCGTAAAAGTGGTTTTTTAATTATACCTACGAAAATACTCTATATGAATATGTCAGCACACGTCAGGGATGGCTGAGCGGTAGTTTCGTCATCACTCGTATTCGATTGAACTCAGTTTAGTCAATAAAACTTTTGAATAATAATTATTGAAACTCAACACACACAACTTTCACAATGACAGGATAAACCGACAGTTTCGTTGCACATACCGACAGACCGACTGACTGACTGACTGAGACGGACGGAATCACTGTCTGACACGGAATGCCACGACTCTGTCCACGTACCACCATTTTATACTGTGGCGTTACGGAGTCTACCCTTCATTTTGTGATATTTATCAAAACAACATTTCATAATTTAAAATAATAATCAAAACCACCGTCTTAATATTACTAAAAGTCGTTATCCACGACAACTAAAAGATATAAAATCGTTTTAAGTTCAAGGATTGTGATGGTGATCGACTTTGGGGTGGGGCAGCCGTTGTAACTATACTGAGACCTTAGAACATATCTCAAGGTGGGTGGCGGCATTTACGTTATAAGTGTCTGTGGGCTCTGTTAACCACTTAGCACCAGGTGGGCTGTGAGCTTGTCCACCCAGACATGCAATAAAAAAAAAAAACTGTTATGATTTTCTTTGTTATTACACTTGATCACATTTGAATAGTATATCGTTTAGCCGCTATGATCTTATAAATATTCACACGGGGCAAGAGTTCGTTAAAGATGCTTGGTATTCGGCACTCAAAACCCTGGAGAAGAACATTTTACCTTGAGGCGGTTGAAAATGTTGAACATTTGGAACGTAGGTGTAGTAAGATACCTATCTTGGTATGGTACAATGCCTTGCGATACGATGTTCTGAAAATATTGTAAAAATTCCACATAAAATATTAATTTCCAATTTTCCATATTTTGTGGACTAGCTTTCGGCAAGGTGGGTGTAAAGTAATTTCCTTTGTTTTTCAAAACAAAAAAAAATCTGGCCACGTTTTTAATCAAGCTGAGTGGAAGTGAACGGATCTTATAATACAGGTTTGACCTAGTTCGCACTCCGACCGAAATAAATTAGTATATGCGTATAGTATTTGAATCGGCCTTGTGGAAGATAAAACTATTTTTTCTTGGAAATAATTAATTTTGTACTTCTATCTTCAACTGATAAAATTAGATTAGGCCAGAGGTCAGGCAACGTTTCACGATTAATTCAAATTGGTTGTTGATATTGTATTTATTATACTTTTTTTTTTCCTACCTAAGCTGATAACCTTGAGAGGCTATATCAGCGTAACCTTAACTAGTAGGTGAGCTCACGGGGCTCAATACTGACGAAGTTGCTAACACGAACCCTAGCAAGAGCCGTGCTTCGCAAAATCTATCACCGGATCGGAAACGCGACCCACTGAGAAGATCCGGCGAGAAACTCAGTGGGCTGTCTGTGCCTGAGGGTTTTATTATCCGATCGCCCAAGAAGCAGGCAGAATTTTTCAATTGTGTGCATGTCTGTTTCTTAAACAAGCTCTGTAGCCAAAACAACTGGATTTTTAATTATGAATTTTAATGTAATATGAGGCATTTCTATAATAGGCATATCTATAATTTACACTCATATCTGATGACAAAATTTTAAAAACAAATAAATAAATACACAATTCCAGAATTAATTTAGATTATAGATAGATATGTTAATTTATTCTGGTGATGTTTTTGATTTCAAATATTTAATTTATTACAAATAGAGTTTTGAAATTTCGAAAACGTATTCATCTGATGAGGTAATCAATTGATAAACATGTTAGACCTAGCGAGTTTCGATAGCTTTCAACTTCATAAAAGCTCTAAATTTAAGAATTGAGTTTAGGTAACCAACCACTCAAGAACGAGCGATATTGATTTTAAAGTTGTCAAATAGAAAAATGGATATAATTATTATAACTAGAGGTCCCGTAGTAGTCGAAATTCGATTATAATTAATTGGAATTGTAAGTTTGTACACTGTAAGATTGTATTTTATACATATATAATCACAAATTTCGCCAAGACTACACTATAAATAATATTAACAAAGACGAACAATATTTAATCTATTCTCAATTTGACAACGGACATCAAGAACAAAAGTTTGACAATAAATAGTATGCATGCGTGTGTGCGTCAAATACATGGTATGTAGTGTGTGTAATGTTTTCTTTATTGATTTAATGTATCTTTTATGCATTATTTTAAAAAAATATTAGCATTGTGCACTTCTTCTCTATATTCTCTATAAGTGTGGAAAATTTCCGTCCACGCAATTTTCGTAAAAAGGGATACAAAGTTTTTGCTTCACGTATTAATTATTATAATAAATCAGCTCCGCTATACAAATCTCAATATGAATATATTAATTTAAACTAATAAAGTCAATATTAATAATTATATAATTTGACTTATTCATACATTTGAATTAAATTGTTTCCTGGTTTTTATTTAGATATTTGTTTATTGTATTTAAATAGATAGATGAGCTCACTGCAAACCTTGTACAAGTTAATTGGGGCCCGTCGACATTAAAACACGATCGCCGGCTCCCGCATTGAATTCGAAGCCTCAGTTGTATTATATAAAGGCTTTTGCACCCTTCAGGCATTACTGCTTCTTGGCAGAAATAGGCAGGGTGATGGTACCTACCCGTGCGGGCTCACAAAACGCCGTACCACGAGTAAATTGGCCATTTTGCTTTATTGCTTACGTGGGTGGCCGAGCTCACAGCCCACCTGGCGTTAAGTGGTTACTGGAGCTCATAGACATCTACGACGTAAATGCGCCACCCGCCTTGAGATATAAGTTCTAAGGTCTCAAGTATAGTTACAACGGCTGCCGCACCCTTCAAACCGAAACGAATTACTGCTTCACGGCAGATATAGGCAGGGTGGTGGTACCTAACCGTGCGGACTTACAAGAGGTCCACCAGTAATTTCGCAGATTAAAATTTTTGCGGGTTTGATTTTTATTACACGATGTTTTTCCTTCACCGTGGAAGTCAATCGTGAACATTTGTTGAGTACGTATTTCATTAGAAAGATCGGTACTCGCCTGGGATTCGAACACCGGTGCATCGCTCAACACGAATGCATCGGACGTCTTATCCTTTAGGCCCAGACGACTTGACGGTAACTATGATACATAAATATTTGTCACACAAGGTAAACAGCGTACACACTAAATCCACCGGAGACACAATTCCATTTTACTGTTCCTCTGTGTAGCAGTTATTTATGTGTTCGAAAAAAGTGTACATATATGCGTACGTGACGTATCGACGAGAGAGAGTCCGCATGTGGCTTTATGGTCGATAAAACATCCAGGGACGTCTATTTATGGCGTTTTTTTATAAAGGGAAACATGTGTCGATGGTCTCAAATAAGGAAAGACGGAACGCGGGTGGCACCTGAGACCTTATAGAGTCGTATTCATTCAACTTAAATTATTCGACGAAGATTCTGAGCTACTGGTAGGTTCTATATTATTATTAGTTTCAGCCGTGACCATTGTAGATTGTTCCCTTTGTGGGATTCACTTCTTATAATGTAACATGATACTAGTGGAAGGGTGTGTTGTGAGCCGTGTTAGAATCAACGTCTAAAAGGCGAGCCATTATGAGACTAAATATTTTTAAACTTCATCCACTTTTATCTGTCAGATTTGGTAAATATGCTTGAAACTAGGCGGTTCGTTGCGTATTTACGTCGATAAAAAAGACGAATTGTGACGTATAATAAATTATAACATAATAGTTAGAACGTTGTGAGCGATAAACAAATGAATTCCTTAAACCGAAGTTTACTTCTTGTCGATCACTTTTAATTCTTAATCAAGTACAGCTTTATTACAACTAGCGACCCGCACTCGCTTCGCTTCGGAAACTGTAATTAATTATTGATTTCTCTACTATTTAATGGATGCTATTATACATATAAACCTTCCTCTTCAATCACTCTATCTATAATAAAAAATAGCATCAAAATTCGTTGCGTAGTTTTAAAGATTTAAGCATACATAGGGACAGATAGATATAGGGACAGAGAAAGCGACTTTGTTTTATACTATGTAGTGAAGATTTAAATCAGCTTTCGGGGGCAACAGGAGCCCGCATCGTCGGAATGTTTCGAGGCGTGAAACTGTTCTCATTAAATATCCTTGGATCTGAGATTAAACGCGAAATCTCTGCCGGTTGCCGCAACGTAACCTTGGCTGTATGCGCAACCATTCGATTCTTATATGATAGTATGATAAAGCGTTACATTTTTTTTTCCACCGAATAAATAATGTCAATGGTAAATGTACATTGTACATACGCCCATGAAGCCCGCTGAGGACTCTTTTCACAGGACGAAATGTCTAACTTGCTATATAGGTAAAATATTGTTGACATCTTACACGTGTCATTTTGTCTTATTCCTGTTTATTTAGGAAATACTGTAATTAAGGTAAGTTTGGTTAGTAAATTGACGGTCCAAATATAGTTGTTTAGGACCTTGTATATATCCACCTCATTTTTAAAAAGCCGTTAGCGCGATCCAGGTTTGTGCCGAATTTCTTCAATTATATTCGTCGTGAAGTCGTAATTTTAAGTCGTCGTGGCTTCAAGGGGCATTCGTATAGAGCGATGCTACTGTGCCATCGTTCGAATTCCGCAGGCAGATATCATTTTTTGTACTGAAATGCGTAGGTTAAAAATGTTCACGAATAACTTTCATGATGAAGGAATAAGGTCAAAAGAATTTGCGTTATTATTGGTGATAGACTGCCTTGTGTACCCGCACGGATAGGCAACATCGCCCTACCTATTTCTGCCGTGAAGCAGTAATGCGGTCCGGTTTAAGGGCTAAGGCTACTATAAAACAGATTTGGAACTCATTTTTCAAGGTGAGTCATTTACGCTGTTGATGTCTATAGGCTCCGGTAACAAATTAACACCAGTCCAGATAATTCGACGTCATTCAATTTCTGTTTTTACATAAAAAATTGAAAGGGAAAAAGATTCAAAAAGCGGACGTTTATTGTCCAATTGTCAACAAAATATTTGGGTCAATGAAATTAATGACACGAAATAAAGAATAAAAACATTATGTAACCTATTAAGAACTTGGCACACATTGAAGCGAAATTGAATTTGTTTGAACAATTTTTTTTTATAATTTGTACAATCATTATGAAATAACTGAATTAATAATGGATTCGTCAAAAGTTTAATATGTAATATTTTAGATCTATAATATTTGATATTTAATCAGTTGAAATAATGGGCATCGGTATAATCAATCTATCTTTTATGCAAAACCAAATGTAATTTTTAGAAAAATCGTTTAAACATTTAATCAGTGTCGAACCTTCTCGATTCCATCTCAGGGCGAAGGCCGCAATTACTTAAACCAGATGCTCCAACCAAGATGCTTCAAGGTCGTTTTAGTAATAAAAATACACGCTCGGCCTGCATAGCTGTGAAGTTTCAAAAACGATAGCAGAATGTGTGAGTTTCGTAACCTCCCCATTATTACATGGTATTGATTGACTTCTTTCTTCGGTCATTTCTGCGGCCAGAAAGAGCGGTGACAATCTGGAAAAAGTGATAGTAACTGGTAAGATTGCAGGCAAAAGATCTCGTGGCCGCAATCCAATGCGCTGATCCGACCAAATCCGCATTACTCTGGATACCACAGTCTTTTCATGCACACCGCCGAGAACAGAGGAAGATGTCGAAACATCGTCCAGAGAAGGATAACGGGAGGAGATAGTCACGACCCTCAGACAAGAGGAATGCGACTCAGGGAGGAGGATTGACTCATTGATGTTTTTGTTGTAGTTCTTCATCGTACGCACTGTAATGGTCTTGGCAGACCGTTCGTCTGTGTTTGATAATAAGCGATCGCGTTTGATCGGCTATATCTGGTTCGATTATGGGCTATGAATGTATGTTCACGTTACTTCTTATTGTTATGCCGGTAAGAGTAACGCCGTCTATCGCCGCATAGTCGAACGAATATCGAAGGATCTAGTAGCACCTAGAACGTTCGAGAAGTACAACGCCATCTGTTGTCAGATAGCGGAAACACAGTACTAGAGATGTGTGGAATATTCTCGATAATTCTAGGGATGTGGTATCGGCTATAAAAGCGTTGCAGAGATGGCACGCAGTCAGTCAGTAATCGGAACTACTCGAAGTGAAACAGCGAACGGATCACCTGAAGCGAAGCGGAAGAAGCGAATTGAGAATTTTAAAAGTGTAGTGAAGTGCTCTAAGTGTTGAATACAGTATTTAATTTATACTTCGGTAGAATTTTATTTATCCCGAACCCCAGCGCGTAACATTATTAACATTTACTAGAGGTCCCGCAGTAATCGAAATTCGACTATAATTAATTGAAATTGTAAGTTTGTACACTATTATGATTGTATTTTATACTTCTATAATCACAAATTTTGCCAAAACTACACTATAAAAAATATTAACAAAGACGAACAATATATAAATCTATTCTCAATTTGACAACAGACGTCAAGAACAAAAGTTTGACAATAAATAGTATGCATGCGTGTGTGCGTGAAATACATGGTATGTAGTGTGTGTAATGTTTTCTTTATTGATTTAATGTATCTTTTATGCATTATTTTAAAAAAACATTAGCATTATGCACTTCTTCTCTATATTCTCTATAAGTGTTCATTTCATACCGCGCAATTTTCGTAAAAAGGGATACAAAGTTTTTGCTTCACGTATTAATATATAGATTTCACTGTTTATATGCATATTTTTAGACGAGCAAACGATCCGTCTGGTGTTCAGTGGTTGTTAGAGTACATTAATACTACAAATGAGGTTGTACGCTCATGTGCCTACTAGGGCAATAAAAAAACCCTAGGCAAGATTGCTTACGTTTTTTGAGTCAAACGCTGCTCATTTTATTTATTACCAGCATTTTAGGGTGAACGACCTCGATGAGAAGGGGTTTGTCGGTATCCGTTGTCGTACTTTCCTACGACACGATTGTAAACAAACACAGACGACCATCAGCCAGTGTCAGAGCTTAAAGTTTTACGTAAGCAGGAACAAATAAACAGGGAAAAAATACTATGCTTCATAAATTAACATTTACTGGTGGTAGGACCTCTTGTGAGTCTGCACGGGTAGGTACCAACACCCTGCCTATTTCTGCTGTGAAGCAGTAATGCGTTTCGGTTTGAAGGGCAGGGCAGCCGTTGTAACTATACTGAGACCTTAGGACTCATATCTTAAGGTGGGTGGCGCATTTACGTTGTAGATGTCTATGGTAACCCATCAAAGCAATAAAAAAAAATGAAAAAAAAAATCATCATATTATATATGTATTTCATAATTGACTCCGTAGGTGCGCATTCATTTCATTGCACAATCGATGTTTTGTTTGAAATTGCGAGATTGAAACAATAACGATGTGATTCTTCAGTTTCATTAAACAAAGCATTAACGCAATCTTTTGTTACTCGCGCTTAACGTTTTCACATCTCTTAGCAATCCCCTGTGAATTTTGCGTGTGTGTTCTTGATTTTTCTTCTTCTCAGTCGTGTCACTCTTGACAGAGTGGTCGTGATCGTCATGTAGTGTTGGAAGGGGCAGACTTGATGCGTCTCACGATGTGGCACCATCTCTCCCTGCTCGAGGCCATTCTACTGCACTCATTTAGGGGACTTCCCACTGCAGTTTTAATTTGGTCGGTCCACCGCATTGGTGGCCTCCCGCGCGGTCTTGTAACATCAACGCTTCCCTGTACAACGAGGCGTTCTATGGACCGGCCATACATAACCTATACATCTTCTTGATTTTTATATAACGTTAATTCGCGTATACGACACCGACCTCTTTACATTTCTCACTGGTGACTCCGTGATCTCAGTCCCCGCCATTTTCGTCTGTCATAACTTGGAAGTCGTCATGGCCTAAAAGCTAAGACGTACGGTGCGTTCGTATCTAGCGTTGCAACGATGTTCGAATCCCGCAGGCGGGTACCAACTTTTCTAATGAAATACGTAGGTACTTTACAAATGTTCACGATTGACTTCCACGGTGAAGGAGTAACATTGTGTAATATTGTTTGTCTATTTAGTGTTTCTTCAGGTATAAATGTGTAAAAACGGTGGTTTATTAACTGTTTAATATCTGTGAAAGTGCACAAATGTGGGAAAATGAAACAAAGCCACTGAACGTAACGTCTCGGGATCCTCCAAAAAGTTTTACTGAGAATATATTTCAGCCCATATCATCTCATTTCATTACATTTCATCTCATTTCAATTCATGCCATGTTTCATAATTAATTAATCAACTCCATTTCATTCCATAATGTCGTTTTTTATATATTTTTTTTTTCTTTAAATTAAAATAAGACTTTACCTAAAGGTCTTAGTTACCAGGTCATAAAATTTCTAAAAAAAACAACATCCAAATTAATTGTAAATAACTAGGCAACTAATCATTGCCTTACGTTTGGACCATTGTTTTTACGGGACACGTTGTATACTGTTTTCGTGTCAACCCTAGAAACGGAATCTGTCGTTTATATTAACAAAATAAACGTAAGAATTCGTTCGATACGAGATGTAAACAAACAAACAAACAAACAAACAATAGCGCTTCGATTATGTAACGCGTGCCGCCGCTGCCGCCGGACTAGAGGAGAACGTTAGTTACGCAATACGTTTCACACATTCCATTCACAAGTATACATTATGTAGTAGTGAGTTTTAATTGCATTTTATGTGGATCCATTGGTCGACGAATGAGACCAGCGTAGTTTTTTATGTGTATCTGGATCGTGCGTAGAATATCAATTTAGTATTTACTAGACGCGTCTCGTGGTTTCTCCTCTCTCGTTTATTTCGTAATTAAGAATGATGAAAAATGTTCAGTTGCAAGTTTCTCAGATTAAAAAGTCGCTTTTCGAAATCACAAACTAAAGAACGCCCTCGTATTTATTAGATACACCCACCTCTGTCTGAGTCGTATCGACTATTGCTTACCAAGATAAAGAGTATCGTATATAATATGTTATGTCCAGTACATAAATAATATTTTTATTGCGAAATTTCATCATAATCCGTTCTGTCAGTTTATATGATTGAGTAGCAAGGTAGATAGGTAGGTAGGTTTATACACACAAGAAACTATTGTGATTATTATGTCGTGTATTTCTGGCTGAGCCTTTGCTCTCCCACCTGTCCTCATGAAACTGGAAAGGCCTCCGGGCCATCAGTAATTCTTCCTTCACAGAAATAAACAAAAAAAAAAAAAGTGTGTGTGTCCGCTACGACGCACGACTGGAGTTTACTGGATATAAAAAATTAAACGAAACAATACGAGAAATAGTTCTATATTACGACAACACGATACACAACAGATTATTAACAAATTAACGAGACACAAAACAAACGACTAACAAATATATGAAAATACAATAATGAGAGAAACGCGCGATCAGTACGAGGCTTTGTGGCGGACTGCCGGCGCAGCAGCCCGGCGTCACCTGCGATAACGCGGCCGCGCGTTGGCTCCTGATTGGCGCGCGCACGCATCACGCAATCAGGAGCCAATCAGGCGCATAACGCATTTCGTGTGACATGCTAGGCGCATAACGCATTTCGTGTGACATGCTAGTACGATTTTGGTCCCCATAATTTTCATACCCCGGGCCTATATATGTAAATCGATTCTAAAGGAGTAAACTCCAAAAAAAGAGTCGTGTATTGGTTTTTAATTATTTCGTCAACTCTAGACAAATTGTCAGAGACTTTATTATCTGAAGGCAGATAATAAATCATTCTTCAAACAAACGAAGGGTAGCCTCCAAGCTTCCCACTAATAGAAATTCGTCATCCCAATTTACGAACATTGTTATGACTTTGCCAAAAATCAGAATAGACACGAAAATGAATTTCACCATTCTTTTTATGTTTAATATAAATCATCTTGTTTATCTTTGTTCATTTAACATTTTGAATTGAAAAGGAAAGTTTGTGTCATAGAGCCTTAATAACCCACTGAATTTTTCATCGGATCTTCTCGGTTGGTCGCGATTTCAATTCGGTGTTAGATTTTGCGAAACACAGCTCTTGCGAGGGCTAGTGTTAGCAAATTCTCTCAGGTTCAACCCATGAACTTACCTACCCATCCGCGCGTAGCTGGAATAGACCCTTAGGCAACCAATGAGTATGGGGAAAAAGAAAAAAAAAAACGCCTTACACAATTTACAAGGAGTACGGTGAGCTACAGTGGTAAGTAGCAAACCTAAAATACCCCATACTACAAGTAATTACGCAAATATATCTATAAATAGCGACCCGCTCTCGCTTCGCTTCGGAAACTGTAATTTATTATTGATTTTCCCACTATTTAATGGATGTTATTATACATATAAACCTTCCTCTTCAATCACTCTATCTATTAAAAAAACCGCATCAAAATCCGTTGCGTAGTTTTAAAGATTTAAGCATACATAGAGACAGACAGATATAGGGACAGAGAAAGAGACTTTGTTTTATACTATGTAGTGACACTACAGTTTGAACTTATGTTGCACGATGTTATTCCTTCGTTTTGAAAGTCGTTCGTGAAGATGTGCTAAGTAGTGGTCTGACGCGTTCCCTTGACCGCTCTGGGGGAAGGTGTAACGCGGCGCCATCAAAGCGGGCTCTCGGCCCGCTGAACGAGGGAACCGGTGGTCGTGTCGCTGGCGGCCACCGGTCCGGCGTCCGTGGGACGGTGGGATGGATGTAATGTGCTCTGCGTCAACCCTGTCCCGCCGTTTCAATAGCCCCGACTGGGCTCCGGCCCGGTCCGAGGTAGGGCGCCGGTTGTGAGCGGCAGGAGTTTTTAGTGAGGTTCAACTCCCACATACCCCACCTGCCGCGCGGGTGGGGATCCGGCGATTTTCTCCTGTGGGAAAAAAAAAAAAGTAGTGGTCTGAAGCAATTAAGTAGAGATACGTATGTACGTATCTTCTTCAGACCACTATTGAAACACAAACTAATGAACGCGGAAGAAACTGTCGTATCTAGGTTAAGGGACAGTCTCTAAATTAACAAGTTTTATAATTTATTTTAATAACATCGTCGACTTTGCAGCCGTTTCGTAACTCTAGAAACGTACTAATGAATACGACAACATCGTTGAGAATGATCGAAATTGATATGTTTATTGTTGTGTTCATTCGAATGAATATATTAATGCGTGAAGCAAAAACTTTGTATCCCTTTTTACGAAAATTGCGCGGACGGAGGAGTATGAAACTTTCCACACTTATAGAGAATATAGAGAAAAAGTGCACAACGCTAATATTTTTTTTAAACAATGCATAAAATATACATTAAATAAATAAAGAAAACATTACACACACTACATACCATGTATTTGACGCACACGACACGACGCACGTCAAACTTTTGTTCTTGACGTCTGTTGTCAAATTGAGAATAGATTAAATATTGTTTGACTTTTTAAATATTTTTATAGTGTAGTCTTGGCGAAATTTGTGACTATATATGTATAAAATACAATCATAATAGTGTACAAACTTACAATTCCAATTAATTATAGTCGAATTTCGACTACTGCGGACCCTCTAGTTCGAATGAATTTATGTGTGACAGACACCTAGTATGTGTAAAAATAAACTGCAGACAACATTTACGAGTGTCGCTGAAGAATTTTCATTTGGTCGCATTGAATTTTCTGTTGATAGTTAATTTTATTTATGTATTGTTATTAGTTGGGTTAACAAGAGTGTTTTCTGAAAAGTTTGGACTAATTAGAAATTATGATATAAAACATGATCACATGGCCGTTCATTCAAACTAGGTCGGCTCCGCGGTCTCACTCGCGGTTTTTAATTGTTAAATAACAAAGTTTCGAATATGAATCTAAATAAAAAAAAATACTGAGTTTATTTTTTAATTTTTTATTGTCCTTGTAGGCAGACGACCATACGGCTCACCTGATGGTGAGTGGTTACCGTCGCCCATGGACTCAGGCAATGCCAGGGGCAGAGCCAAGCGCTGCCTACCGATCTGCCTATCTGCAACTCCTCGTATTCATGATACAAACAAAAACGCGTTATTATTAACATATGATTTTCTTAAAAATAAAACATTAGTCATCTTCAGATCAATAAATAAATAAACTGAGCAGGAAGTATTTTGATTCGCTCAGATGGGTTGACGAGTATAATTTATTCTAAAGTTAGGGCTGGTACTCCGTATATACATTTACAATATCTTATACAGATCTTCTCCGGTGGATTATAAATAACTTTGTTATTTAAAGCAGCCGTAGATACACTTTTCTAAACTCGTAAGAAGTGTCTACCCTCTCTAAAAATTAATTAATTTCCAGACAAAACATTTGAAGAATGAGTCTATAGAACAATTTTAGTAGTTGTTTTAATTATGTTAGCGAAGTGAGATTGTTCCTTGTAGGCAGGCTATTTCGAAACTGGTGGTAGGACCTGTTGTGAATCCGCACGGGTAGGTACCACCGCCCTGCATATGTCTGCCGTGAAGCAGTAATGCGTTACGGTTAGAATGGTGGGGCAGCCGTTGGAACTATACTGAAACCTTAGAACTCATATCTCAAGGTGGGTGGCAGCATTTACGTTGTAGATGTCTATGGGCTCTGGTAACCACTTAACACCAGGTGAACTGTGAGCTCGTCCACCAATCTATGCAATAAAAAAAATCATTACATACATGACATGTTTTTTTTTTCACTTGAATTTTAGCTGCCAATATCCTAGTAGGTTTTTAATTGGTGTTCAAAAGTGTCTGCTAATTAGAGGCAACATTCGCCCGTATTTTTATCCAGGATAACATTGTGCCAATCAATAGCACTTTTTTTCCCTACCTGTTCTAGTAACCTCGAGGGGCTATTATAGATTCACCGAACTAGTAAGTGAGCTCACGGAGCTCAAACCTGACGTCGTTGCTAACACGAACCCTAGCAAGAGCCGTGCTTCGCAGAATCTACCACCGGATCGGAAACGCGACCCACTGAGAAGATCCGGCGAGAAATTCAGTGAGCTGTGTCTGTTGGTTCATTTACTCGCCGAGCCCTTCGTCGGAAGCGACGGATTTGACGAGAACGATGACTGGTGTTTGCGGTACCTAAAAGCACCGTTAGTGGATCGGGATGATCCGACATGACGTGTTTTGGGCGACGTCGACTGTTTACCATTCGGTCTGCAGGGTTGGGAATGTAGTTACCGGTCAATAGCACTCGTGAGCAACTTATTTACGCCCTCTTCAAGCTGTAATGCTTTATTGAGAATCCAAAATTTTAAACCTGTTGTGGCAATGAAAAAATTCATTAATGGTATTAACCACATTTCGTTTTGTTCACAGGTACTGCAAAGTTCTCTACATTATATATTCAAAGGTAAAATTGTTACAAAACACGGACAGTACACACTAAATCAAAATTAAAGTAGGCAAGAGTCCACTTAATTTGAACTACATTCTTTTAGCAGTAGGGAGTCGCCACCTTTTTACTGGAATATATGGAATTAAAAAATCATGAAACACGTATGATTTATGTTTCATTCTGAAGAGTAAAGTTATATAAAAATCAATTAAATGAAAACGAGAAAAAAAAGAAAATTAAAAACAAAAAATGTTAATTATAAAAATGTACATGCTCGTATTACACGTATAGTATATTAATAATGAAATATCCAAAACTCAGCTCCATGCGATAATTAAGGAATATATTTGGTGCAAAGTTTTCAAGTTTTAGGTTGCGCGTTGTCGAAACGTCAATTATAATTTATGGTACTGTCATAGTTAAAATTAATTTGTAAACTCGGTTTGTTCGTAGGTACCTACTTAATTTAATTTAAATTTTAACACAATTTGATTACTTTTTTTTTTTTTCTGAGGGCACGGCCTTTTGTGTGTCTATTTCTGCTGTGAAATAGTAATGCGTTTTGGCTTGATAAGTAAGAAAGCTGTGTTATACTATAAAAGTGATACTTTGCATTCGTGTCTCAAGGTGTGTGACGGCATTTATGCTATTGATAGCAATGAGCTCTGGTAATCACTAAGACGAGAAAGGTCGCGAGCTCATTCACCTAACTAAATAAAAATATTAATGCGTCTTTAGGGAGGTTTACGACGAAAGGAAAGATCTTCCACCGAGCGTGTGATACTGCTCGATAGACCGACGGTCCGAATGTTGTTGTTCGGAACTTGTATATATGCAAGCTTATCTTGAAAATGTCGTAAGCGAGATTCAGGCATCTGTCAAATATCTTGCGTTGTATGATGGCTACCGCCGCACATCTATACTTATTCTTGAACAGGTCTGTCCGCCTACCTTAAAACAATCTCGTATCACGATTCAGTGCTGAATTTAAATTGTTATTGCTTAGATGGGTGGACGAGCTCACAGCAATGATAGCATTTGATAGCAATGGGCTCTGGTAATCAATAAGACGAGAAAGGTCGTGAGCTCATTTACCTAAGGAATAAAAAGTACAAATGCATCTATGCTTATCCTTGAACAGGTCTGTCCGCCTACCATAAAACAATCTCGTATCACGATTCAGTGCTGAACTTAAATTAAAAATATAAACAACTAGCGACCCGCCCTCGCTTCGCTTCGGAAACATTAACACACACATGAAACCAAAAAAAAAAATTAAAATTTTTTAAAAAAAATGTAGCCTATGTTCATCAGGGACAATGTCGGCTTCTAATGGCAAAAGAATTTTTCAAATCGGTCCAGTAGTTTCGGAGCCTATTCGAAAAAAACAAACAAACAAATCTTTCCTCTTTATAATATTAGTATAGAAGTATATTTCTGTTATAAAAATTTGTTAATATTTTCACGAAGCCTACTAGCGACCCGCCCTCGCTTCGCTTCGGAAACATTAACACACACATGAAACCAAAAAAAAAAATTAAATTTTTTTAAAAAAAATGTAGCCTATGTTCATCAGGGACAATGTCGGCTTCTAATGGCAAAAGAATTTTTCAAATCGGTCCAGTAGTTTCGGAGCCTATTCGAAACAAACAAACAAACAAATCTTTCCTCTTTATAATATTAGTATAGAAGTATATTTCTGTTATAAAAATTTGTTAATATTTTCACGAAGCCTTCATTCGTTTTCCGACTACCTCCGTTTTTATTTAAAGTGTACTTGAAGTATTCACGTTCGTGCGATACATTTAGAGCACAGACTCTTCAAAGGAAACACGATGTACTCGGATTGTATATTCATTCATTCGTTTTGATAAATATTTATATTCATCTTTAAAGAAACGTTGTACATAAAAAATCATGAGTAGATAATACGGAATCGCATCTCGAACGAAATAAAACTGACAATGTAATGGGTACGTGGATAACAGAGATAATGTTGATTGTGGAGACGTGTGCTTAATGTAAATTTGTTCTCTATTTACGTAAACGTTTTAGTCGCAATGATAAAATGAAAATATTTTAATGCACGCTCTAATAGCACTTCACGATAGGAGCGGCAATAAAATGAATAAATTACAAATTATAAGCAGAGCCATGGAATGCAGCGTTCTCAGTGTGAAACTACTCACGCATCGCGTTCGAATTTTCAAAGTGCGTAACAGATCACATCACGGACTTAAATCGAAATGCGGTACTATACTGATTTGGGACATCTCAATAGCCTCACGAAGTCTAGAAGGGACGGAGAAGACTTGGACAATTAGGATGATTTCGGGACGGTAATAATTCTAAATAGAAAGATCGATCTCATCGTCATAATAAATTAGATAAGATATACTTACTGTACAATAATAAATAATGAGTTTAGGAAGAGGCCTTTGCCCTGTGCTATTATTAGCTCTAAAATTACTAGTGGTAGTACTTCTTGTGAGACTGCACGGGTAGCTACCACCACCTTGACCATTTCTGCCGTGAAGCAGTAATGCGTTTCGGTTTGAAGGGTAAGGCAGCCGTTGTAACTATACTTGAGACCTTAGAACTTATATCTCAAGGTGGGTGGCGCATTTACGTTGTAGATGTCTATGGGCTCCAGTAACCACTTAACGTAGGATGTGAGCTCGTCCACCCATCTAAGCAATAAAAAATAAATAAAAAAATAAGTAATAATATCTAAATACGAGTCACAATTTCACTTATAGAAGTCACGGTTTTTTACTGACGCCAACACTTTGCATATTTCAGTGCAGTAGCATACGTATTATGCAGGTATATGACATACAGCCAATTCGTCCGCACGTCAGTTACGCAAATAGATATCACATTTTATTTAAAACTGCATGTTCGTTCATTTGGCTGTATGTTGATAGAATTTAGGTCTCTCTCTGTGTATTCTATCGTTTGTTGCAGTAGTAATAATCGCAGTGACTTAAAGTGTTAGCCAGAGGATTCGCATCGATTCCATCATCTTTAGAGTCAATGATATTCGTAAATTTATTTTAATCGAAACCCGTTGTAACGCTGTCGATTTGTTTCAATTTAATGAACTATGAATGTATTTCGATTAGATCCACAGATGAATTAATTAAAGGTCAACAAGGCTTCGCAAATAAAATTCAATATTCGAAACGTTTCGGTTGAACATAATAAATCGAATTTCAAAATCATGAAGCGAACCAAATCGAAAATTAGAGTAGGTACTTATTATTATTCGATTGTTCTTTGCAGCGTGTCGATAGAGTCGAGCGGCGTTTATAAAGAAACGTAATGAAAATCGAAGTAAAATCGATGCCCACTGACGCCCTCCCAGTCAGGGTCTAACGATGTTTTTCACGTCACTACGCGCCTTGTCGAGACCCATTATCTAGGAAGGTTGATTCACTGAACCGTGTTATGGAATCCGTTTTTGTGCGAAGGTTACATTAGCGTACTGGGTTTTTATTGCCGTAAATGGGCAGATGAGTTCACGGTCTGCCTGGCGTAGGTTGTAAGGGAGCTCATAGATATCACAAACTTGAATACCGTGATCAACCTGTAGGGATGAGCTCTAAGGGAACGTATGACTGGGATAGAAATGTTTAATATTTGTGATTCCGACACGGTGATACAGCGAAGCACTGCTCTTGCTAGGGCTAGTGTTGGCAACTCCTCTCCGCTTGAGCCCCGTGAGCTCTTCTACCGGTTTGTGAGCAGTTGGAATAGGACCTGAAGCTACCAGCGATTAGGTAGTAATATTTGTAGGTTCGTTTTTATCACACAACTTTATTCCTTCATCGTCGTTCGATAATAATTCGGCTAGTACATAATTGTTATATAGGTATATTTTTGTAACCAAGGTACAGTCGAATGCTTACGGCTATTTTTTTTACCTAAGCTGATAGCCTTGAGAGGCTATTTCAGCGTAACCTTAACTAGTAGGTGAACTCACGGGGCTCAAACCTGACGACGTTGCTAACACGAACCCTAGCAAGAGCCGTGCTTCGCAGAGTCTACCACCGGATCGGAAACGCGGCCCACTGTCTAGTTAAAATTCGTGGAACAAATTGACATTCAAGAAATTCATTAGAATTTAGTATCGATCTTTTTCAGGTACACTAAATTATTCATAATGTTTTCAAGTTCGGTCAAGGCTAATAGTTTTTCATTCGCGCCCGTCGATAATGTTTCTATTTTTTTATGATGTTTGGTGGCATGGCGTTGTTGGCTCGTACAAGACACTAAGTACTGTTACGCGGTGGGGTTCGGGATAAATAAAAAATCTACCGAATTACAAGTTAACACTGTATTAGCACTTAGGACACTTAAAACACTTCACAAGCGGTTTAAAATTCTCAATTTGCTTCTGCCGCTTTGCTTCAGGTGATCCGTTCGCTGTTTCGCTTCGAGTACTTACGATTACTCACCGCGTGCCATCTCTGCAACGCTTTTATAGTCGAGACGAAATCCCTAGAAACGTCGAGAATATTCCACACAAGTCGAGTATTGCGTGTTTCCGCTATCTAACAATAGATGGCGTTGTACTTATCGAGTGTTCTAGTTGCTACTGTATCCTTCGATATTCAGTGAAGTAATTATGTCGATTTCAGTTACTACGACGCCGGAATATCTAGTAGACTCTAGGAAAGACGAATCCGAAGATACTGAGAAGGAATCTATTTCTAACAGACCTAAAGACTAAAACATACATTATAAAACCAAAAGAAGGCAAGTTCGGCAATTCAGGCACCTTAGTAACAGAAATTGACATAATTACTTTAGTGCGCCGCGTAGGGCACTGGTGACCTACAAGGCAGTAAATGTGTTAAGGTAGTTTGACCAGAATTGTTTATTTTAAATAAATAATTCCTCTAGTCCATTCTCTTCCCTCTGTATTCGGTTTTATTAGGGAAGACGACAAATTGTCGCTGTAGTCCGATTACGTTGAACGTGTCGCAATATTCTTGAGGTGGAATCGATTATTGATTTCCAATAATATGCCCATAGAATTTTATGCACACACAGGGATGTACCATGAACGATTTAAATCATAATTGATTGTTCGTTACTTTGAAACGTTCCAAATAAATAAAACACAAACGAATAAAACTTTCTTATTATATCCTTTTTGGGTCTAATCGGAGATATAAAATTTTGTGAAAACATGTGATTTTAAGGTTTTGAATTTTCAGATTTCGTCTGACAACCCTATTTGTAGTCGAATGCGTGTGATTGAACTTGAGATTATCGCTAATGCGTTCTCGAGTACATCGAGTTAGATTTTACGAGTTCAAACTGACATCTGCCCTAATTTGTCTTCGGGGAGGGAAGCCACGAAGAGCGTGTCTTGAGAATTAAGCTAATCACTAAGATTCGGTCACACGGGAATCTCTAACGATGCTTATAATTTACCTTAATGTAATTGTCGTTTAGAAAACGTTCATCGATCGAGTTAAATTACTATTGTCGCTTCAGTATTCGTAACCGAAGTGTGACGGGTGCGTACAGCTGGAGAAAATGTCGGTCATAGTACTACTCATACAAGGTGGGTCAAAAGAAATCACCCTATTGGAAGATGCTCTTATTTTGCAAATGGCCGCCAATGTCGAATCTGTTTTGACATTTGTGGACTAGACAGGTGTAGAATACAAGTGAACAAGCCATGGAGCTGTACACTCTCCAAGAACGCAGAATAATCGTGTCTATTTTTTTGCGTAAAAATTCGTGCCTCGCAATTAGCCATCAGCCGGTCGTCCCTAAGGCGAATTTTGGTCAAAGTCCTGAGCATGTTCCGGTACAAAGTCCAGTCCGTGCATCAGCTGCTGGTTGCCGACCGCCAAACGCGTGTAACCTACGCCCAAGCCATCCTCAATCTTGAGGACGAACTGGACGATTTTTCGACCAAAATCATATTGAGCGATGAGCAGAACTATCGCTTCTGGGGCACAGAAAATCCACGAGTGATGCACGAGAAGCCATTACACCCGCTCAAAGTGACTGCATGGAGCGTGAACAGCTCACGCTGGAGGAGTCAATGTGGATTTTTTTTCGCTTCATCTCTCGTTTTGGCGATTTGCACTGGCCCGCAAGATTGCTCAATTTAACCGTTCCAAACTTTTTTGTGGGGTTCCTTGAGGTCCCGGGCTTACGTGAACAAGCTCGAGACCCTCAAGAACAACATTAGACATGAGTGCGAGAATCTGTCGCCCAAAGTTCTTGCCGAAGTGATGAAAAATGCCATAAAACGAGCAATCAATTGTGACAGCGCCCATTTGGCCGATATCATCTTCTCGACATGACCAATAAAATTCTAAAGGTTCAAATAAAGATAATCAAAAAACAGAATCGAAGTTTTTCATTTAGAAAAAAAATGAGAGCTAAACAACATCAGATGACTTCTTTTGGCCCACCTTGTAGTACACAATCGTGTAGCTCACCTCCCAGCGAAAACTGTAATTTACGTCAACTGAGAAAAAACACCTACTAATCCTACTAAGCTGTACACTCGTAATGCTTACAAATATTATTAGCGGTATTATACTTAATGCTGTTATAAACGTTTTCGAATCATTCAAATGACGTTGCGAATCGATAGAAAGTTGTCGTTGCGAAAACCGCGACCGATAGCCGTGACAAATTCACACCTAGCGTATGTAAGTAGCAATGACGTTTTCGCCACTGCGCCAGTGGGCCGTCGATAATTGACGCCCAAGTAACGTTTTCACATCCACGTGCTGGAAATCGGGTCTTGTTATTCCGCTAGTCTACATTTTGTGTGTTTGTTTATTGAAATTATTCTTGAAACAGGAATGTAATCAGTACTTGGTGCTAAGAGTTTTCGGATATGCGTAGACCGTAGACGTCACAACGTGTGAATGTACCGATACCTTAAAACAGGAGGTCGAAATTTCAATTACGTTATACTGGTTATTACTCGTGGCTTCGCACGCGTGTCACGTCATCACCCTCAGGAAAATATTTTATTGTCTTTGAAAAAATTACGTAATTTTTTAAAGATAATTAAATAGTTTCCTGAGAGAATTCGATATTTTTTTTATTCGATACTAGCTGACCCGACAGACTTCATAGTGCCTCAATCGATAAATAAAAGACCTAAACTTTGGTATAAAATAAACTTAAAACAAACAAAAGGAATCCGTCCGACGGGGGGGGGGGGGGGGGGGGGAACACATAAAAGGAAAAACAAAATTGTTATTTTTATTTAATTCCGAGCATTTTCATTTTTATCTACTCTTTAAACCTTTTCTGGACTTCCACAAATAATTCAAGACCAAAATTATCCAAATCAGTCCAGCTGTTCTCCAGTTTTAGTGAGACTAACAAACAGCAATTCATTTTTATTAATATAGATTTAATTGAAGCATTGCGATCGATAATATTGTAACCCTGAGCGGAATTTCAATATCCAAACACCGTAGTAAAGATACAGCAAACATCAGACTAACGAGGCGATTCCAAAAATCATTATCGATTTTTCTGCATTCTTTTGTTTATAACTTCAGCTTCGTTAAAAACGGCTTGGAGTTGAACGGGACAAAAGTGTTTCGAACTATCTACCTGGTATAGATACTTCAGAATATTTTTCTTTAATTAGTATCCGAGTATGTATTTGAATTAAGAAAAGCCGGAAAATCTTTTGACGCGAAAATCTATGCCCGCGTATTTGGTTGTTTTCTTTTAAATCTTAAATAGATTTGCGTAAGTATAGAAATGTATTATGGATACCAATTCACGCAGTCTTCGGTCGAGTTTTGCACTTCATTTTTATAATTTTTTATTGCCTTTGTGTCGACTTACTGACCCGCCACTACTTGGGCAACCGCCTTACAATTCGACAAAATCGCTGTCGCTTATGAATTCAGGCAATCATCTATTATTGTTGTTCAACGCTTCGGCAATCTTGAAAACTGAGGGCAGTACATATTCGCTGTGTTACCCATCGTTCGTGTCAGTGCCTTTACTACTCCTATATGTTCGTTCCTTTTCATACCACTTGTGAAATAGTTTGTTTGTGTATATTTTTATATTCAATAAACTATTCAAAGCAGTACATATTCATACTTACTGTGTAAACCATCCTTCGTGTGAGCGCCTACGCAATACAGTTAGAAGCAGCACTACAACAACTACATCTACACCTTCATAGACAGACGCGCTACGCCTCAATGCCAGGGAGATAGCCAAGTCGTTTCCCTACATTTTCCTTCAATAACTTTAATTTTTTTTTTCCTACCTAAGCTGATAGCCTTGAGAGGCTATCTCAGCGGAACCTTAACTAGTAGGTGAGCTCACGGGGCTCGAACCTGACGACGTTGCTAACACGACACGACGACGTTGTTACTATACTTGAGACCTTAGAACTTGTATCTCAAGGTGGGTGGCGCATTTACGTTGTGGATGTCTATGGGCTCCAGTAACCACTTAACATCAGGTGGGCTGTGAGCTCGTCCACCCATCTAAGCAATAAAAAAAAAAAAAAAAAAAAAAAAACACGAACCCTAGCAAGAGCCGTGCTTCGCAGAATCTACCACCGGATCGGAAACGCGACCCACTGAGAAGATCCGGCGAGAAACTCAGTGGGCTGTGTCTGAGGGTTAATTTACTCGTCGAGCCCTTCGTCGCAAGCGACGGGTTCGACGAGAACGGTGACCGGTGCTTGAGGCACCTAAAAGCACCGTTAGTGGATCGGGAGGATCCGAGATGACGTGTTTTGGGCGACGTCGACTGCTTTCCATTCTTTCCGCAGGATCGGGAACGTAGTTACCGGCGGCCACGATGAGAGGGCTCTCGTGTCGTGCCGCTATATCGAAGTGGATTGATATGCAACAGCAAACATAATTAAGAAAGACAACATGGTGTATTCTAATATTATTAACTCCACATTTACCAATAAGTACGCATTCTGAACATACCGAAGGGAAATTATTCGAAGAAAACACGGAAAATCCAACCTAAAATATAATTCGATTTATCAATGACACACAAACAAGGGACTTGTCATCTATTCACTGAAAACCTTATTGTGCGGTATTCCTGTTCTTTATTGTTGGGTGTAATTTAATTTTGGTAAATAACGGATCGTCTCCAACAAAAGTTTGTACTCAAAGTTTGTAAGGAAAAAGCGTTTAAGAAGTTATTATAATGTGTAGTTGAACATAACGCAAATTGACAATAAGATACAAATAATGATGTTGAATTAACTATTGTTTGTAAATATAATAAAAAAACATAAATCTATTAATTATAAACAGTTTGAAGTCCAATGAAAATCGATAGTTATCAAACACGAAAAAAAAAACATCCACATTGTCGCTTTTATTGTCATTGTCGTAGAAGGTCGACCGTGCGAAAGGAATAGCAAGCTTCTCGTAAATGTACATGTAATGCCAGTTTTCTTTATTAAAATATTATTCAGAACGCCATTTTCAAACTAATGCGGATTTTACGTTTTTTTTTAAATGTTCATTCCATATCACTACATAGTATAAAACAAAGTCGCTTTCTCTGTCCCTATGTATGCTTAAATCTTTAAAAATACGCAACGGATTTTGATGCGGTTTTTTTAAATACAGTGATTGAAGAGGAAGGTTTATATTTATAATAACATCCATTAGGTAAATAGTGGAGAAATCAATAATAAATTTTGATTTCCGAAGCGAAGCGAGGGCGGGTCGCTAGTAATATATAAATCTACAGTGGTTTTTACGGATGTTCCGTTATAACTACTGAACCATGCATCCGATTGACTTGAAACTTGGTATCCATGTAGAAAATACATGTACTTTAATGGATAGGCTAATATTTATATGAGTGTTGGACTCCCTAATAATAATGACAATAAATAATGATGTTAATTTTAAATGCCCAGCGAAGCGGGCGAGTATGGCTAGTATATTATATTGTGTAACTTATGAAATAGTTTATAAAATGAAACATGAAATTGTCCGATTATTAATTAAAATGTAGATAACTGAATCATGATACTGGTCACTCGTACTTCGTTGCTACGGGATCGAGGTTTGATTCCTGATCGAAGGCAATGTCATTCTTGGCGGTCATTTTGCAGTCTGCGTGTATTGATGATGCCTACATCAGAGAATCGTATCGCGTATTCATAAATTCACTTAAAGAGCTTGTGGTTCTTCCGTTTACGTCATCGGACCCTTAAAATCAAGTCAGCTCGTTAAGTGGAACAAAGGAGAACGTTTCCATAACAACGGGCGGACACCTGGCCAGTTAGATTGATTATCCGGCCACTCGCCGGGGGCAGATATGAAAAATTTGCATACTAATGTTACAGGGGTTCGGAGGAGATACATAATGGAAACCGGTTTTTATTCTATTTTAGGGTTCATTTTTTTTTGTTCGGGATTTTAAACTTAAAGCTTCGGTGCCATATTGATGAATGTTTTGTTTCATCGAACAATGATGCGGGGTCATTAGTGATATCGGCTTTGGGTTTTATTCTTTGTGGCGTAGGTACTAACGTTTAATATTAATTGCACAGATGAAGTATATCAAAAAAAAAAAAAAAAACGACCACTAAAATAATCAATCAAGAACATTGTTTCGCGGTAAATCCATTCTGTGACACTCCGTGAATGTGTCGTCTTCTCGCATTAAAACTGTATAATCTCAAAACTTACTAAATTTTACAGGAGAGTGTTTTAAAGGTTTAACTTAAGATATTTTTAATATTAATCATCTTTGGAACGTTTATTTTTTTAGTTTTTACCAGTTACATTATCTGTCTTTTAAAGTAAGATAAAATTATGTATTAACTTTGTTAATAGTAGTCAAAATATAGGCAAACTGAAAAAAAAGGGTGCGTGTACTTATGTACGCGCGTAAGAAGTTATACTTTATTTTTATTAAACTTATTTCTTTTTTTTTATTTAAATTTTAATCAATTTGGAAAAAAATCATTTAAACAACATCCTCAAACACGCATAGTGGACATCCCTTTTCTTGACATCGTATAAATTCGGTAATTCTCGGTACGGTTCGGAAAGTTCACCTGCGGCGGCTATATTCAGATTCGCCAAGCTACGTCGGTCGTATTTGTAATGAGCGATTTAGTGGGCAACTTCATTCTGTTAATTTTGTGTCACGGTGCGCGCGCATCGTAAAATTTCACTCTCATAAATTTTTCATAACGCGCCTAAAGAAGTATAACTTCAAAAAACTAAAACTAAACTACGCTCTTTTGACAGACAGTATTTATGAGAAAAATACTGGTGATACCAAATGACTCCGCATACTAACTGAATTTCGAATATTTTTGGAAATTGTACACTTTTAATGCGAAAAGACGATGTGTATCGATTATTCAAACGACACAAAACATTAATGGCGTCGTTAAATTAGTGCTGCGCGACGAACTCTCGACAACAGAAGAGCGGCTCGTTCATTCATCTGTGTACGGCTGCTCTCATGAATATTGACAACCTATCCGCTGGTGTCACGTAATCCGCCCCCTCTACCAGTCCGCGGCCTGATTGCGTTTGCCACTAGGCACTGTTTCAACAGTCACCGAATTTGACACAACCGAGAACATTGGAACATTTGTAACGTTAGGTTTTTATATCGGTCCGATCAAGTAGTTATTGATAAGCCTTTTAGGTATTAGTAGTGTAAGGTTGTTGTAAAATCTATATACATATTAATAAAATTGGAGCGTCTGTTTGTAATATTGAAATAACCGCTTTTTACTATATGCATATGAATTTTTGTCTGTCTGTCTATTTGTTCCGGCTAATCTCTGGAACGACAGAACCGATTTTGACGAGATTTTCACTGATAGGTAGCTGATGATATAAGGAGTAACTTAGGCTACTTTTTTTAGAGAAGCTTCGCCCCGGGGCGTCACCCGCGGTACGAGAATAACCGCGGGTTACCCAATAATAAAATTTAATGTTTCCGAGGCGAAGCGAGGGTGGGTCGCTAGTGACTAATATAAAATTTATCATGTTAAAATATAGACAATTTTCGGATTGCCTAATAGCAACACTGTTTGTGGGAGCAATGTCAGAAGGGGGGACGAGACATAATAAAAAAGGTGGTAGTCTGAAAAAACGTTAGAAAAAGCGTTATATTCTGTAGTGAGCACATATCTAAAGATTGAACGAGTGGAGTTGCAAATAAAGAAAAAAAAGAATGAAGTGAATTATTGCAATCTGTGCATTAATTCCCTGGATCTTGGAAGCGAAGTCTACCGTAGGGATGAACAAAATGACTTTCCCATAATTAATATGTATCAGATTTATGTCACAAAATCTATACTTAATATATTATGTTCCATTATAACTACTGGACCATGCATCCGATTGACTTGAAACTTGGTATCCATGTAGAAAATACATGTACTTAATGAATAGGCTAATATTTATATGAGTGTTGGACTCCCTACACCAGTTGCGGGGACGTTAATGATAAGAATCGTTGTGGGGGCACTAATGATTATATAATAATAATATAATGCTTATCGCTTAATATGTAATAATGTTGATTTTAAATGCCCAGCGAAGCGGGCGGTTACAGCTAGTGATATATAAATGTAAACAATCTCGGCGAAGTTTGCTCATGATTCTGCATCGTCAAACTATAACCGAATTTTCTAGAAGACAAACACGAACGGCGTAGTCTTGTAACATTCGCCGAGTGTATTTACTTAAGCGCACTACCGAGTTAAAGTTCGTTCGGACACGTACCCAAGCAAATTGCTTACGAGATTGACTGGAAACTACTTAATTCCGTGTGGAACGCATTTGCGAGCGGCCACGGTACACACGACCTAATCCTGAACTATTCTAGAGGAGATCAAGCTAACATCGAACTGGCCGGCCGCTTCATGAATACTGAACAGGGTCGGAGTTCTGTTTGCCGTTAAAACGTACCGCAAAAAAAAACGAAGAAAAAACCGCTAATGTCTAAACCCAACAGAAACGATCAATGTTGTGACAATTTTTAGAAAATGTATTCGTATTATTTCAAAATGTATGTTGTCTATATTCGATTTCAGATATTAAACTTTTTTATTTATTAGTGCATTAGAAAAATTATCTTTTTACCATTTTAAGCATTATTACTGGTGGTAGGACCTTTTTTTTTTGTTTTTTTTTTTTGCTTAGCTGTGTGGACGAGCTCACAGCCCACCTGATGTTAAGTGGTTACTGGAGCCCATAGACATCTACAACGTAAATGCGCCACACACCTTGAGATATAGTTCTAAGGTCTCAGTATAGTCACAACGGGGCGGTGGTACCTACCCGTGCGGACTCACAAGAGGTCCTACCACCAGTAATTACGCAAATTATAATTTTGCGGGTTTCATTTTTATTACACGAGTCTTGTGAGACTCTTGTGAGTCCGCGCGGGTGGCTATATAAATAGGCGCCCTGCCTATTTCTGCCGTGAAGCAGTAATGCGTTTCGGTTTGAAGGGTGGGGCAGCCGTTGTAACTGTACTCGAGACCTTAGAACTTATATCTCAAGGTGGGTGGCGCATTTACGTTGTGGATGTCTATGGGCTCCAGTAACCACTTAATACAGGATGGGCCGTGAGCTCGTTCACCCATCTAAGCAGTAAAAAAAAAAGATCACCGAAATCCAAGGTTACGTTAATATGAATGTCTCCGTAAACTCACAGCCATTTAATAGGAGTTGTAATCAAAAAAAAGTGTTATTCAATGTCTCAGAAATTTGTGAAGACAGTACTTACTCTTATTGTCCCATAGTCTGGTATTTGTCGTCCGTTTTAAGTAATTCTTGAATATTTTTTATTTAAAGTGACTAGACTGGGGGAGTGTGAGATCTAGCATATCTCAAGATTAATTACAGCTCAGTGGCCTTAGACATACTATTTGTTATCTTGCACAAAAAATAATGAAAATACAAGTTTTTAGTAAAAAAATTATAAAAAGAAATATTCGTAGGTACTAGTTCTTAATATAAAACTTCGTTAGTGGAATAAAAGATTCTCCGTCTCCTTTTTCCGTTTTGAATTACTGAATTGGAGAAGGCGACAAATTAATTGTAAACATTCGCTTTGAGGCTTAATTTTAATATTGACGTGAATTAATTATAAATTCTATGGCCGAAGTTTAATTATGTAATATTGGGAAGAAGCACTAGTTCCGTTTCCCGCTCGACATTGTCAATATTCGGGTCGAAATCGTCTGCAATGTACTGTATATCAATATTAATTTCGCTTGAAACACGTGTTACAATAATTAAAACTAGAGGTCCCGCAGTAGTCGAAATTCGACTATAATTGGAATTGTAGGTTTGTACACTATTGTGATTGTATTTTATACTTCTATAATCACAAATTTCGCCAAGGCTACACTATAAAAAAATATTAATAAAAACAAACAATATTCTCAATTTGACCCATAGACCTATATCTACAGTGATTTGACCACAGACGTCAAGAACAAAAGTTTGACAATAAATAGTATGCATGCGTATGTGCGTCAAATACATGGTATGTAGTGTGTGTAATGTTTTCTTTATTGATTTAATGTATCTTTAATGCATTATTTAAAAAAAATATTAGGATTGCGCACTTCTTCTTTATTTCTCTATTCTCTATAAGTGTGGAAAATTTCATACTCCTACGTCCGCGCAATTTTCGTTAAAAGGGATACAAAGGAAAATACAATTTTGCTTCACGTATTAATATATAGATTAAATAACCATACGTCCATTCGTAATTTCATATGCCCTATACGTTTCTCATTAATTAACGTATCGCTCAATATGAATCAGTTTTAATCCTCTTTGATGTGGAAGTTGTGAATGTGAAATTGAAGCAGATACTTTAAAATTTAAATTATGAAAATTAATGCCGTAGTTATTAAACTACACTAGGGACAAATTTGGTATGCAATATGTATGTTTTTGCTTGAATACAACCAAAATTCTGAAAATTTGAAAAGAAAATGTTTTTCACATTTTCCGTGTCACTTTCCTCCATGAATAAACAAATCAATAACAAATATATATTCGCTGTCGCTTCCGGCAAGCGTTCCCCTAAACGTTCATACCCACAAGCTCGTCCTGGCTCCATTAAATCAAACGATCCGAAGCTACCCCACGATGGTCCGTCGAGCCGGATCCGTGATGCCCGGATGCGCTCTACTGCTTGGCACATATTTTAAGGGTTGCGCTAAGATAACCATTTCCGTGAATTTTCGGGAATGAAACTTGACTCAAACTCAAAATTGTTGTCCCAGTCCAATAAAGACCACAGGCATCATGATTGGCGCCGTCTACTCAGAGACAT
Organism: Bombyx mandarina; assembly: GCF_030267445.1. Taxonomy (NCBI): domain Eukaryota; kingdom Metazoa; phylum Arthropoda; class Insecta; order Lepidoptera; family Bombycidae; genus Bombyx; species Bombyx mandarina. The sequence goes on from NC_143234.1 coordinate 19,410,634, forward strand.
CTGGTCTATCTCTCATTTGCATGAACATCTGTGACACTATACGACTGAGATTAATAAAAGCCAATGCTTACTCTGTGCACTCGTATGTGTTTGTATTTTTTCATTTTCTTATTGCACAGATAGGTTGAACTTGAGAGATTGACCTTTTTAATTTTACTGCAAAACGGCTGTCCCTCAAATGGGAACGCATGACTGCTTCGCGGTAGAATTAGGCGCGATCTTGGTTATTTGTCACATTTATTGGGCAGAAGAGGAAGGAAGGAGCCTAAGCACGAACATCTTGGCGTTCGTCGGTCATTTCATGAACAATATAATTTCAATACTTAGACTACCCAACTGAGCACTTTTCAACACTCTAAATATAAATTTAGAAAAAAATATTTTCTTTAATACAGAATTAGCGGCATTTCGTATTGACCTAGGAAGGTGTAAAATAATGTGCTATTTTTATTTTTTATTTCAACGACACATTTATAACATCCATGTAACTAAATTAAGGATTGAGTTGAATATTGTAAAATCACGCCGTAAAGACTAATCAGCGCGTGAAACCGAAAAACAGTTACAATTGTCGCTCAATGACGACATCGATTTCCGAAAATAAACATAATTTCCTTGACACAATTTACGTTTGACACATCCAGAATCGTTTGTCATCCGTTCATTAGAGTAGATAATAATTTATCAAAATATTAACGATGATAAAGCCTTTCGGTACATACAAACGTAGAGGCTTTATTTACTGTATAATGAAGTATCGTGTCGCAGTATCGATTGCAAGCCAGTCGGCACCAAGGTCGTTCAATGTCGCTACCTCACATGCTTGTGCCGTTGCCCTTAAATTGTGGCTTTCGCTCTTATATTTTAATAGCTTGTTGTTATTTTAATACGACCAGTTAAACGCAAAACTCTGGTAAAGGGTTCAGTACAAATCAGTCTTTCATAGCTTGATTAATTTTTGGCTGGCTGTAGGGTATTTCGGATTCATAGGCATAGTAAAATGGACTGCTATTTGTTGTTCGGAATAGAGATGATTTTTTTTTATTTATTGCTTATATGGATGGATGAGTTCACGGCTCACCTGATGTTAGGTGGTTACCGGAGTCCATAGACATCAACAACGTTAATGCCGCCACCCACCTTGAAAGGTGAGATCTAAGTTTATTCTTTAAAATACAACGGCTGCCCCATTCAAGGTGGTTGGCGCATTTACGTTGTAGATGTCTATGGGCTCCGGTAACCACTTAACACCAGGGGGGCTGTAAGCTCGTCCACTCATCTCAGAAATAAATAAAAAGACCTTTGAACCGAAACGCATTACATAGTGCTTCGCAGCAGAAATAGCCCTACTGCTTTTTATTACTTAATATTTTGTTCTTTAAACAAAATGTGATACCGTATTACGAACAGAAGTTTTGTATTATCGTCAGCCCTGCGGCGAAATAAAAAACAACATTTTTCGTGACATTTTTGAAACGTATCCGACGTTTCGAAATTAGTAAAATACATGCGAGTTTAAACTAAAAAGCATTTACCTCTACCCACCCACTCACGTTATATATAACGAAATGTTTTGGTAGACTCAAAATTAGAAAGACTAGACCGCAAAATTATAATTTGCGTAATTACTGGTGGTAGGACTTCTTGTGAGTCCGCGCGGGTAGGTACCACCGCCCTGCCTATTTCTGCCGTGAAGCAGTGATGCGTTTCGGTTTGAAGGGTGGGGCAGCCGTTGTAACTATACTGAGATCTTAGAACTTATACCTCAAGGTGGGTGGCACATTTACGTTGTGGGCTGTGAGCTCACACCCCACCTGATGCTAAGTGGTTACCGAAGCCCATGGATATCTACAATGTAAATACCGCCGCCCACTTTGAGATATAAATAAGGTCTCACTCAATATAGTTACAACGGCTGCCTCACCCTTTAAACCGAAATGCATTACTGCTTCACGGCAGAAATAGGTAGGGTAGTGGTACCGTATCCGTGCAGACTTACACGTGCGGAGGTCCTACCACCAGTGATTCACATTCACACTTTCCGATTTTGAGTCACTTAAAATCAAACAGACCAGACTATCCACGAGAAAAATTCAACAGCTGATGTAAGCGTATCACTATGCCTGTGTTGAACCTAAACAATGTATGAATACTTTCAAATTTGTTTTTCGGTGTCCTCCGGTGTTTTAATTAGTAAAGTCGTGGGTCGACGTTAATATAATTTATTGGAATAACTTTCGAGCTAATGTGGAATGTTTGCGTTTTAAATTGTGTTTTATTAACTTAATGTTACGTGTTTTGTTTAACCTTGTGTTAAATTATTTTTATTGATAAAGAATGGAAAAAAAGTGAATAGTACAGTGTTATCACTCTCTGTCAGACAATAGTTGAATGGATAAGTATAATGAACGTTGGAAGGATACTTATTAGAATTTTTTCATGATCAAGATAATTTTTCTCATTTTTAAGAGAACGCGTATAACGCGTGACGTACTACAACTCTACTCCAACTTCGCTGACCTGAATACAGACTTACATAAAGATTTACCCACGTTCATATAAATATAGGTTAAATCCGTCGCTTCCGTTTTATCTAAGATTCTAGATACAAGCATGAGACGTATTAAACATTGCATTGAAAAAAAAAATGGCACTGAGAAAATGAAAAACCCTTGTAGTGTTGTATGTACGATGTGACCGTGTGATTAATTTTCAAGGATAAACCCAAATACATGAGCACCAAACAGTTTCGAGCCATTTTTACCTTGTTTTGGGGTTTTCAAACTCCTTTTTTTTTAATTAGTTTCGCCGGGTTTGCCCTTTCCATTCCCCAGTCGCCCGCATTTACATTACGTGGATACCCAATTTTGTTTTCAGTAGTGCATACAACAGTGCTTCACTGAATCTACTACCGGATCGGAATCGCGACCCACTGAAAAGATTCGGCGAGAAACTCAGTGGGTTGATATTAGTTCCTTTAGATATTAGTAAGAAGGTATGCCTCACTGACCTATGCTATCACCCCGAGTCTTCACTACTACGAACTCCGGTAATCTGAAGCTGGCAATAAGTTCATCGTCTATCTATACTATTTATTGGCTTCTTCTTTAATCGATTATCTTTTACTACTCTTATTATAAAGGACATGGGCCACTCTCCATACATTGCACGGCCCACTAAACGAAGTTCAAGGACAGTAATGAAATTAAGTTTAAATAACAGACTTTATGTCCCTTTTATTATAAACAAATTAAAATCAATATTGTTCAGGGGGATACAGAGATATTTAAAAAATAAGATAAGATTTTTAGGTTACCTATATCATATGATTTGCTGTCAATACACTTACACTTTAACATCATCATCAGCTTAAAGCTGGGCCGAAATTGGCCCATGTCCTTTGGGTAGCTTAAGTACCGCTCCCAAACGTCCATTTATATTGATAACGTTTGTCTCTTTGATTTCAACGGGCATCGGATTCGATTAAACCTGGAAATGGAACTACATCATTTAATTTCCTACCTGTGTTCGCTCCATTATTCATCTCCGGGCCTAGTCGTGGTGGCACTTACTGTTTGTGAAATTTACTTCGCAATATATTGTGTATACGAACACGAAGTATATATAATATTTTCACCTCCATTGACGCTGCTAATATTCTCGTTACAGATGTAATAATATCTGAACAGTATTTTTGGGAAAATCAATTTTTTTTTTGTTGTTATTAATACGGCTTGTAAACGAATATTTGCTTTGCATGGCAAAATAATGACCATTGTATTAACTTAAACTAGAAAAACTTTGTAACGTGATTAACAACTAGCACAAAAATATACCTATAATATTTAAAATTAAAAATCTTTACGTAAAATACGAGTAATTAAAACTACTTTTACGGTTTAATTTCACGTTTTTATTGTCATTATATTATTGACGTTTCGAACACTTAATAATTTTCATGGTCACGGACGACTAAGGTTTTATTTATTAACAAAATATATTTGTAAACGTCCAGAACATAGATTGTCAGGTGTTCAACGAATTGGGTCACAGTGTTATCCGTATATCCGCATTTGCTTCGGATCGATCCGGCACTAGTCGCGCGATATTCGACAATTTCTCGAAGGGCGTTGGAAGAATTGGGACATAAAATCGTATGACATGATTCGGACGAATCCTTTTAGAATAACATAAAATGCTCAACATAGATTTTATTAATTACATTGTTAGTCATTTCGTGCTTTTAAGCCTGCGTTCTTTCACACCCTTCACAGATAGTAAAGTATTTATTAAACTTATTTACGAAAGTTCGTCAGCAAACAATGAATAAAAGCTTATCCACCCACAGACAAACTGACTCAGTGGTGCAGTTGTTACCCCCTGTCTGGTCGAGAGTCGTGGGTTTAATTCTTACATCGGGTAAACATTCATGTAATAAACAGGTTTGTTTGCTTTTTGTCTGGATATTTAGTATTTATATCTGTATATATTAAAAAAATTCTAATCCTATTTTCATATTTTGGAATCCAGATTTTAGGGTCAGATTACCGTGTGTGATTTATCCTTGGTTTAATTATAGTTGTATCAAGCTAATATTTCGAAAATATGAAGCCAATCTTAGAAATAATTTAATGATAATCCAAAACAAAACTGAATATTTTTAAATACCTATTAATTTGTTACGAAATTATGCTAAGAAAGAGCTGCGAATTTTAGAAAAAAAAACCGTATAATAAAAAATAAACAAAAAGTTTAATGTTGTTTTGTTCGAATTGCACAAAACTGTTGAGCGCGCACCGAACCGTGAATCCGAGAAAATGCTAATTCAGTAAGAAACAATGCTTGGGCTCAATGGTTGTTAGTGCGCGAAAATTACGGGGTGAACTCGATCGGCGCTCGAGGCGATACGTTCGAGAACAACAGAATTTGTATCACAATTTCCAAGTTTGGATCACACTATATTTTTTGAAATTTTTTCCCCCTACCTATTCGCTGATAGCCTAAGGGGCTATTCCAGTTTCTCGCGGGCGGGTAGTCGAGCTCACGGGCTCAACCTGAGAGAATTTACCAAGACTAGTAAGGGTTTTTGATTGCTTTCCGAATAACGTACGTGAGGACGACGGTCATCTCTTTTGTAGTCAATGCGGCAAATACTTTCTCTCGCATCAAATAGTTATTGCGGTAACTGACGATACTATCATTTGTCGGATCTCTGAAGCCGCAAATCGCAAATGGTCGGCACTGCCATTTCAAACTATCGACGTAATAAAATGATTTCTAACCGTTCAACGTGTTTCCCCACTTTTGTTACTTTCACACTTTAAATTGGGTTAAAATCGATTCAATTCGTATATTTAATTGTAGATTCTACATGCTCTTTAAAAAAAGCTTCGTTGTTCGTGAAATATGCTTTGGTTATTTTACATCGCCTTTTAATCTCATTGGATTGTTTTTGGGTATTGAGCGCGGACAGTTCTCGGTTTAACTGGACATCTAGGTTAGTGGGTCAATGATAATCGCGAGTTTCAGTTATTTACGGAGAAATATCGATTGGCTTAACTTCTATTGAACTATTCGAATAAAGCAATTTTTATAACCGATCCAAATACTTCGATGACCTTCTTAATTCCTGTGTCTCCTAAACAAGTCGGAATGTATTATTTCACCTTATGGATTAAAGCATTGAACATATTTCCTCATTATTATTAATAAATCAACGTTAATCCAAAGTAATCGTGACAGGTGACTGGTTTGAGTAATATTAAAAACCTTAAACGATAATGTGATCTGTATTCTGTATCGCCATTTTATCTGGGCCTATGCTTTTTCTTTTGTTAAAGTTTAATTAATAAAGTCCTAATATTTCACGAGAGTCCTGATTTCAGGGGACACGATTATTTGATGTTCTCCTTTGCAGAATTGTTTGTTTATGTTCCATGTTTTGTTTCAGGTAAGATAAAGAAGGGGTGAATTCTGGCTTCAGTTTCCAACTTCTTAATGAAGTTTGGCGCAACGAATATAATTTCCTTAAAGCGACGCGACGCGGAGGGTTGTGAGTTTTACTTTCACTAAGACAGACGCTTAACCGTCATTTGATGGAGTATTCAAAAATTTTCAACTGTTAAAATACCGCCAACCTTTTTGTGTTGGAAGCATACGTACAGTAAAATATTAACTGATATTGGGTATCCGCGGTATCAATGGCCTAATTATGCGCTTGTGTTTTGGCTCATTTCCTCACTCACACTCATTTCATCATTATCCGTTTCTAAGTATATGTGCCCAACAGACATAATAATATATTCATAAATGAACTCCATCAAAAAATAATAACATAGTCTGAAAACTGGTAGTAGGGCATATTGTTAACTTGCACAGTTAGTGCAGTTAGTTATCATAATCCTGTTTCGCTCTGCCACAAGACGGGACTGTGTTTGTACGTATAGTCATTTGTGACTTTGACCTTGTCTCAAGTCTCTGTGGGTAGCTTTTGATATTCAAACGGCTACTACTTAAGACCAAGTAGACCAGGAGTTGATCTGCTCATCTAGGACAGAGAAAAACATACAGATTGCCCAATCTCGATCCCTTGACCCCGTGTTAATGAGGCGAGCGTGCCACCACGAGCACTTAATGATACCGGTGAATAGGTCAATCGTGTGTGGCAACGATATTCTTTATATCACAATCAATAATAGGCTTCATGTAATTGAACAAATGAAGGGAACCCAAAAAAATATATATTAGAGGTGTTAATGGTTCAAATGGATAGGTTAATTGGTAACGACATAGTAAGTACCAGATACAAGACTTTATCAATTGTTATATATATCGAGATGTGGTGTTGGCGAAGAATGCTCCGCATACCGTGGACCGCCAGGAGAACAAACAAATCTGTCCTCGAGCAACTTCGTATAGAAACGAGACTGTCGACGATTTGCTACCAGAAGGTTCTTGGTTACTTTGGTCACATTGCTCGGCGGCCACCTGACAACCTTGAAAGATTGATTGTGGTGGGCAAGGTAGAAGGGAAAGGACCCGCCGGCCGGCCACCAAACCGTTGGTCGGATCAGATAACTGCGCTCACTGGACTCTCTGTTACCAACGCCCTGAGAGAAGCCGAAAACCGAAGCAAATGGAAGCTGATGGTACAAAGAGCCACGAAGGGCTTTCAAGGACACGACCTTCAGCAATGAAGTATTCGACTAAGAAAAAGAATATACTAATATAGAACTACTCTTCTGTTATATGTTTATGGTACTGGCCCACTGTACAACACTGTACAACGTTTCAATCTCATAAAAGACTCGTGCACACACTCTGAACACATTTTCTATTTATTAAATATCTATATATGCTTAGAATTCATTTTGTACATCATAATAGCCATAAGAGTGGGCTTGGCAATCATAAGACACAGGTATGCTATCCAGACCCTTATTTCCTATTTGACTGTGCAGTAAGTGTCAATCTTATTAGATTAAAGGCCATTCATTGTACGCTTAGGTTAAATTGACATACCGATCTCTTCACTAAAATCACTCCGACTTTCCAAAGTAGACGTAGAAACCTCAAAAAATTTCCTCAGAGCAGACATTCAGCATCCACCAACTACTAGATACAAAATTTCACCATTCAAAATAGTACTTGTTCGCTCATAACCACTGACATCGCGAGAATTAGATTTTTTTGTCTATCATAATCGATTTTTATTTATTTATTTACCTTTCTGCAAAAAAGTACAATAGCTGACATAATGCCTGAGTCGTTTCTCTACCAGTCAACCAAGAGTGTTGTAGAGAGTCTTGTTGTAGGTTCATTCCTTTTTGAGAAATTGAAGAGAAGAAAGAAAAGAATTTTACTATTATTTGGTTTATCACCAAAAAAAACTTATCAAATTAAACTGGACAAAAAACGGTAAATGTGTTAACAAACAAAGAGAAAATGGCTGCTTACTGTTTTATTTTTAACTATTTATATTTACTTATATGTTATTTATCATTAATCAATTTGAATAGTACCTTATCTAGTGTGTTTTGGTAAACATGATCAGAGTATGCATGCGCTTGTCGTCTCATGTTTACAAACAGAAGATCTTTAATGAGCTATAATTATACATAAATGGAATCATTAATTGTTATTAATCATCATATTTAGCGACAACGTTTTAGTAACGGAAGCCATTATCAATGGTCCCATTCGTTTGTATAATATTCTTCAATTGTACATTGGGGTTTTTTTGGTACTATGTATAATGCTTTCCTTAGTTTTAGACAGTGTTTCATATAAGGATTTTTTTCAAATTCTATAGAATGTAAATATTCGGTGCTGGCTTGATGTAATAGTTATAGAAGAGAAAATGTTTCACCATAACCTCATTGCTTAAATTGGGATTTATAACTCGGTATATGCTTCTGACGTAAATTTAGCCTAAACAAAATCGTGTGTATTATAAGTTAATTTTATTGATGTAACTGGCGGTTCAGTGATTTAAACTATTCAAACGCCATCGTCTTTCATGTCATTAACATTGCCAATACATTTGGATAAATTTTTTAAATAGGTACTTCAGGTACAAATTCAAACGTTGCGCCCCCAGCATTAAATGAATTAAATTTTGGGTAACTACTTTTAAAGGAAATTCTTGTAGTTATGCTGTACTTGCTGATGTAGCTGCCTGATGGTATGTGGGGCTAAAAGACCTAAGATAGGTCTTGGGCTTACATACTATACTCGTCCTACCCAAAATAATATTTACATCAGCCTTAGCAGTTCCTTGAACTCCAATGAGAAATGTTGATTTTTTTAATGAAAAAAAATAGTACTGCTACCATACTGATTACTTCGAAGCTTCAAGCACTACTGTTTAAAGGATTAAGATTAGGTCAGTCATTATACTAAAGCAATCCGCTTGTTTACTGAACATCCCAAGACGCTAAATCTAAAAAAAAGAAAATAAAAGTCAGTATACTAAAGCAATCCGCTCGTTTACTGAATGAACATCCCGAGACGCTAAATTTGACAGCTAGCTCAATTCGATGAATTAAATGTTAGTAAATTAAGACTGTACTTCTTGTATTTAATGATAATACAAGTTTGTGTACAAGTCGCGATACGCTTCTAAATTAATTGTATTGAGGTAGTGTCGACAAACGACATTTTACACCTTTATTATTACCAAGATCTCCAATCAACACTTTATTGTTTCAATGTGACTAGATAATTTTATTATTGTTTGCTATTCTACGTTGTAAATTAAAATGAGATTCACACTATGCATTCTTTGTTCGCGAATGCAAATATAATTATAGCTTAGAAAGAAACCACACCACAAGCGAACATACATTAAATACTAGTATATTAATGAAACGTTAACTAACTCTTCATTAGTTATGTAAATTGTACCGTGGAAAAAAACATTTCACACGTTACGACTTTCATTTTCATTTGCCTGATTGTTCTTTTGTTTTGTTTTGAATAGACTCTGTAACGATAGCAGTAAGGTTCATAATCGAGGTCAAGTTTTCGTTGTTTGCACTTTCCATTAGTTAACATTCAGTGCTAGTAATGTAAATAAGATGGTACGGACACCCGGACGCGATTTAATTTACATAAAAACATATCTATGTATAAGATATAGAACAGAGTAATAATTATCATTTTAAGAAAATTATTAAAAAAACCGCTCTTTACTTTTTCAATCTACCGTCTAAATTAGGTTAATGATGTTTTCATTCACAACTGCATAGAAAAATCTCACACATTGGCTTAAATTGTTGTTAATTTAAACAATTAAGAATCTTTTCTTACTTTAGAATAATAAAGTTTTTTGTTTTGCGAATTAATACAAATTGGTTTTTTGATACTATCATAGAAGTGATATGTACCTATATATAATACCCGAAAAGCATTACAGTTAAAGATAGTATAGTCTAAGATATTAAGTAGTGGATCTGTGTTCTCTAGCCACAACGCATACTTCTTCTTTGTTAATCGATATTAGTTGTACCCTAATTTAATTTTTGTAAGTACCTTTCCGAACGTACGAATTCTGAATTTGTAGTTTTGAGTACTCTTGAGTCTCCGATTTCAAGTCGTAGCTGATGTTCAAATTGTGGGATCTCAGGGGGTAAAGATAGCCGCTTGAAACACTGCTTAAACAAAATGAGCAAACAATATTTTCGTTACTTAAATTTAAGTGTTGAAATGTTTACAACTAAACTTCAAAAAATACGGAAAAGAATTTCGTAAAGCGTTTTGTTCTTGTTATAATAAAATAATAATAAAAAATAGACGTTTAAGAAACCGTAGCTTTTAGGTAGGTTCCCCAAATTTACATTGATAACAAATTTCTTTGAAGACAAGGACCCATTAAGTATGGATGGAGGACTGGCGTTATTTGGGAAAAAAAAATTCAATTTGGAGTTAGTTAAGCGAATGATTAAAATTCCAATGTAGCACGCACCTAAACCTACAATTCTTACGTCAGATCCGTTACAGTACGTCCGGGAAAATGCAATAAATTCGCAGACCTCATCAATCCAACGAAACAATGCGACAAATATCTATAAATCTCAGAGTCGTAAACAAAACTGGTTCACGATGTTGTTCCGGACCTCGATCGAAGCAGAGGATTTGAGGAAATTAAAGTAAAAGTTTTTTTTATAAACATTTTATAGGAGGCTAAGTAATCTATACTAATATATAATGGTTTTTACGGATGTTCCGTTATAACTACTGAACCATGCATCCGATCGATTTGAAACTTGGTATCCATGTAGAAAATACATGTACTTAATGGATAGGCTAATATTTATATGAGTATTGGACTCGAATGATAATGACAATAAATAATAATGTTAATTTTAAATTCCCAGCGAAGCGGACGAGTACGGCTAGTACGTAAATAAATTTGATTGCAATGTCGGAAGAGTAATTTTGATAATATATATGTAAAAATGGTGACGATCCCACGTGTCTATTCATAAATGACGTACAGCCAGAGTTCAAGATTTTAGGGAGCTAAGTAAGAGCGTATATTGATGAAGCTAATACCAGTGATGAATGATGGTAATTACCGGAAAAAACGTACTTAGTTGCAAATTGTTTTAATCTTTCGCGGTTATATACATTACACACGTACTATTATTTATCAGTTTTTTTTTTTATTGCTTAGATGGATGGACGAGCTCACAGCCCACCTGGTGTTAAGTGGTTACTGGAGCCCATAGACATCTACAACGTAAATGCGCCACCCACCTCGAGATATAAGTTCTAAGATCTCAGTATAGTTACAACGGCTACCCCACCCTTCGAACCGAAACGCATTACTGCTTCACGGCGGAAATAGGCGGGGTGGTGGTACCTACCCGTGCGGACTCCCAAGAGGTCCTACCACCAGTGATTACGCAAATTATAATTTTGCGGGTTTGTTTTTTATTACACGATGTTATTTCTTCACCGTGGAAGTCAATCGTGAACATTTGTTGGGTACGTATTTCATTAGAAAAATTAGTACCCGCCTGGGAGTCGAACACCGGTGCATCGCTCAACACGAATGCATCGGACGTCTTATCCTTTAGGCCACGACGACTAGTAGCTACATTGACTGGTTGTTAGACGTATTTGTGAACCTACACGTACGGATAACTCCATTGTGTCTTTCCTAAAGGAAGGACAACCTTTATATGCCATGGAAACTTCAACCTTATGTGCCAAGGCCAGCGAACGCACTTTAATTCAAAGGCAATAAAATAAAGCATCCAACCAACTATGGGTGACCGTCACTCATATTCGCTCTTACAAAAATCAACTTTACGAGTCCTCTATATTTCATGTTAATTCTACACCTAAATTGTCGATCGCGTAAATAATAACCAAGCGACCCTTATTGAATTAAACCTATCAATTTAATGGCGCTACAACAAGTTTGTATCACCTGATAATTCAGTTATTCCCGTCGCCGGGTGCGAGTACTAAACGTGTTAAACTGTAGTCCAATCAAATACGTGTACAGTATAGTCTATAGGCTTTTAAAGTGACGCTTACATCATGAGTTTAAATTAAGCAGATTTAAATGGGTCCTCAATCGAGAGGTCGTATGTTTGAGACAGATCTATGTTTGTGCTTTTTCTAAAAGAAGTGCAAATAAATGTTTGTAATTATTGCATAGATGAAAGAGCTCACGAGGTCTTAACTTCTTACTGGAGCCGTAAGACCACCCATCTGGGACATGAGGTCGAAGTGATGATCTTTGTGTTAGCGGTAGAAATATGTAGGATGTTGATACATTTCCAGTGCCATACTGACCAAGTGTTTTGTACATATTTTTGTGTTATGGTCACTTAAATTACTACTACTCAAACAGCAGCAGGTACCCAAGGGAATGAATAAACTTAACGACCCCTACCTGATTGATTACATCCGAAATTCACTTACTTTCCAATTCACTTTACAACACCACGTTACACAACAATTACTAATGCACCCCACGTATTAAATTTACCTTCCGGACTTCCTTCGAGTTACCCAGTAAATAATGAACAGCGCTTAGAATAGATGTTCTCTGTCGGTTTATTTTCTTTAGTGTGGCGGGATATCAATTGCCTTCGAGATGGAACAGCAAATTTTTCCAAATAACACACAATTTGTAAATAAATTGTAGCCCACACATAAAACAACGTAGCCGAGTGAGCATTAACAACTACTAGATAAGGCTGAGGACGTCAAGCGTCAGCCAGTAATCTAAGTTCGGTACGTTTGTACTTATGTCGAGTGGTATGGCCAGTGCGATATGAACCTCTATAAATTCTACGTAAATGGCCCCAAGAGGGGTTTATTTCTTTCGCCAAGGATGAGGCTTTTGTGTTCGTTTTTTTTTCTGAAATTCCACTCGGTATTTCGTTGCCACCACTTAGCACAACTTACAAGCTTTACGTCTTGCTTTCTTGTGAACGAAAGAACCCTGCCTCATTTAGTAAATTTTAGGATGATGGAAATACTTACCCGTTACGTACCTGGTTAATAGGCTTCTTTCTACAAATAACTTAACAGAAAAACCAAAACATCAACGGTACTTTAAATAATATTTATATTTTATTTATTTTTCAGCGTTCAAGTAATTATATAATAGACAATGAAGCTTAATAAAATAGAAAAGTAAATAATGTTAAAACGCAAGGATAGCGAGGCGGTAATGCGAGGTAAGACGAGGCTGAACAAAAGAATGCCATTTTGAATTAGTCTGTAGGAGTTCCGCTCCGAATTATACAGTTAAAAAAAACATTTAAAAACACCCGGGCATTAAACTTCCCGGTGATCTAGTTAAATTTCTGTATTAAGTTCATTGTCCGCGGCTCGTACTGGCTGTATTCACTGAACTCGTGCAGGACCGCACACTGAGCCAAGATAAAGTTGTCAACACTCTGTGACAGTGACTATTGTGGTACAAGTTGTAACGAGTCGGCGGTATTGTACAGAAAACCACGTAATACTAAACCCGACAAAGGTTGTACATGGCTATCTAATTACAGGAGCACGGAACAATTTTAACATCCATCCATCTGCTTTGATATTTCTATGAGTTGAATGAAACTCGTGTTTGTTAATGACGTTAAAATTGCGATTAAATTATTTTGAAGTTTGCTATTAAGTTAGACATGAGGAGGCTAATCGGGTAGTAATTCGTCGGATGATTTTTGGGTTTACCGGGTTTAAGTATGCCAATAACGAGCGCTTCTTTCCACACCGCGAGAAAGGTGCAGTTCGTCATAGCGGCATTGAAAATAGTTGCTAACATCACGACGAGTTGGGCGGGTAGAAGTTTGATAACGCGCTTAGAAATACCGCTGAACCGGGAGCTTTACGAGGACGTAGGTCTTTGATCAAGTCTTTAACTTCCATCGGGGTGACGGTTGGTAACCCTTCCGAGGGTGGTAAGGAAGCCCTGCGTTTGACCACAATGTCTACTAATGCTATATGAGCAGGTTCTACGAATTTAGTGCTGGGAATGCACTGGGCTTGCAATTATTGACCATTAGGTCAAATGACACGATTGCCTGAGTCTAGTGGCTAATGAATTTGTGATCTGCTTACAAGAATCGAGAATAACAAGGGGACTTTTAAAAATTATTTTCACACGAGAATTTAATAGTATTTAATGTATGAGCGAGTATTATTATTTTAGACGTATAGGTTCAGTAGTATTACATAAATTATGGGATGTAAATATGTTTGTTATACTAGAAAAGAGCAAACGATTTGATAAATCTAGTAGTGATGTGATGATGAAACAGCATTCCGAATCGGTTATGACCGAGATGTCGTCATAACAATTTAAAAGTGTTGGCCTACTTAAATAAAAATACTTTGATTTGGTTTTATTTGAGTATTGTCAGCTGCGTTCGATGAACGTATTGTAACGATAGTTACAATATGTGCGATGTGCATCACTACCCTCTAAACTAAATAGCTTAAAACTTTCGATGCAGTATTGTTATTCTTCTGCGCTACGATCTATGCTATCGCAAAGCTCAGGATACAAACATACAAATGACGCCAATACGGAAAATAATCAATCATTAAACTCAAGAACCTCAGTACCGTTTGACAGAGACTTTCTGGAAAATTATTTAATTCCATCCTTAAATTGCTGAATATTCAAGCAAGTCACGAAGACATGACAAGCTACTACAGGGTGACAATAAAAAAAAAAGTTAAAAGATCCACTACAACCGCCATGAAATAAATGTCTGTTAATAAATAAATTAATAAGCTTTCTCTTGTAACTTGAACCGGCACATAGATACGTACGTATGTCTCTCATTTCCCCGGAGCTGAAACTGCACTGCTATCTGAATAGAATCCACCCAGTATGGCACCGGCGTGGCTCGATTCAATAACTACGGTTTGTAAAACTTCTCAAAGTTCCGCCTCAAACGTACAGCGTGTTTTGCAGCGAGCATCTGTAACGATACGAGCGAAATAAACGGTTTTGAAACGAAAATTACCGAGTATACAAGAACATTGTGTTGTCTTTTATTTTTATTTTTTATTGCTTAGATGTGTGGACTAGCTCACAGCCCACCTGGTGTTAAGTGGTTACTGGAGCCCATAGACATCTACAACGTAAATGCGCCACATACCTTGAGATATAAGTTCTAAGGTCTCAGTATAGTTACAACGGCTGCCCCACCCTTCAAACCGAAACGCATTACTGCTTCACAGCAGAAATGGGCGGGGCGGTGGTACCTACCCGTCTGTTTACACTATTTGTATTTTGTATCGCGACATGTTAGGTATATGAGCGAGTGTTGCAGATTACGTTAAAATAACTTGTTTTTTTTCCTACCTATGCTGATAGACTTGAGAGGCTATTTCAGCGTTGCCCTAGTGTGTAGGTGAGCTCCCGGGGCTCAAACCGGAGGTGTTGCTAACAGTGGCCCTAGCAAGAGCAGTGCTTTGCAGAATCTACCACCGGATCGGAAAAGCGACCCACTGAGAAGATCCGGCGAGAAACTCAGTGGGCTGTGTCTGTTAGTCAACTTACTCGTCGAGTTCTTCGTGGCAAGCGACGGATTCGGCGAGGACGGTGCTTGAGGTACCAAAAAGCACCGTTAATGGAACGGGAGGATCCGTAATGACGTGCTTAGGGCGACGTCAACTGTTAACCATTCGGTCCACAAGAGTATGTATCTTGATTGTTCATCACCAGCGTAAACAACAAAAAAAACTTCTCAATTATCGATACAAGAAGGTTATACGAGTATTGTTCTATAAATTGTTTTTTTTTGCTTTATATGGCTTTATCAAATATTTTTGATTGTTTCTAACAAACAAAATACTTTTTGGAATAATGGTGATTCCGTTAAACCTTCGTAACTTTAAGGTGTGTTCATTTTAGAGGTTAATTTAGCCCTGAGCATTCTTATCAGATTTATAGGTGAGGGTAGGTTTGAAGGAGTTAAAGGGGGTGGTTGAAAGCCTGTTTTGTAGGGTTTACGTCAGTCTAGACAAATAATATGGCTAATGGAAGGTGGTGAAATGTTTTCTCTTTATATTATATCAAAGGCATATTTAATGTTGTACGGAAACTGGGAGATGACGATTTTAGTTATTTCATTGAAACGCCGATTCGAATAGGATCTCCAGTATATTCCAGGTAACCAAAGTTCACATAATAAATTTGATTTTGGAAAGCATTGGTTGTCTTATTAAAATACATGACACTCTCGGGCTATAAGTGGTTTTGTTATTGCACACGATTGACGTCAATAAAGATATATTTTGGCTTAATCTCAACGAAAGCTAAACTTCTCTGTATGTCTTCACATTTACGTTGCGTTCGAAAAATTATAGGACTATAAGACTTAATACCGTTAGCTTTTTCTAAAGATAATCTAACATAAATTTATCCCAAACATCCGTAAAATGTCATCTAAGTTCATGCAATCATTCCGAGTGTACGGAAAATCGATTTTCCCGTTTCAACGCTAGTAAAGGTGAAATAAAACCAATTCCAATATGAACCAAAGTAAAAACTTTAAAGTGGTTTCCATTGCATCGAACTAAAACAACTCTAACATAGAATGGGGTAGCTTTCAAAGCGCCGTCCGCAATCTTTTAATACCAAGTGCCCGTAACTTTATCTTAACTATACCATTATAGGACTATAATAGAAGCGTGTTCTTGTGTTGAAGTTACATATTTATGTTCTTTTTCTTATTTTTGCTCATCTGATTTTAAGTTCTTACCGGACGTTAAGTTTATAGTCATCCCAACCTCAGTAACTGTTAACCCAAATCTTGTACCTGACGTCACTAATTTATACTTTAATTTATTATTTCTGCGTGTGTGTGTGTGTTTTGTTGTTTTTGTTTTGTACATTTGAGTATCACTCAAAAGGCTGATATTTTCTAAGGTTTAGTTTTCTTATATTGCATCGACTTTTTTTTAATACCAGTATATATATCTCGATACAATAGCGGCAACCAGATATGCAAAAAATAAAACTACCTTTTTGAACCAAGAGGTAATTATTTATCTTAAATCTAATGCGCGGCGAACCACGGAAACGTCGCGTAAATGTCACGCAGCGATTTTTTACCGCATAAACATGTATTTTAATATCGTCAAAAGTTAGTAAAGGAATTGGTACGCTATTCGAGGACTTTACCGTCGTCTTCGGTATAATTCCAGAGTTAAAATAGACCGTATGTTAATGTTTTACAATTTATGACAACAGTTGATGTGTTCGTGGAACGCGAACCTCCACAGGTTTGTTCATACTTTGTTAAATACCTATTATTATTATTATTATTATTATTACTTTTATGGCTTTGATGGGTGGACGAGCTTATAGCCCACCTGGTGTTAAGTGGTTACTGGAGCCCATAGACATCTACAACTTAAATGCGTCACCCACCTTGAGGTATAAGTTCTAACGTCTCAGTATAGTTACAACGGCTGCCTCACCCTTCAAACCGAAATGCATCGCTGCTTCACGGCAGAAATGGGCAGGGCGGTGGTACCTACCCGCGCGGACTTACAAGTGGTCCTACCACCAGTAATTACGCAAATTATAAGTTTGCGGGTTTGATTTTTATGACACGATGTTATTTCTTCGCCGTGGAAGTCAATCGTGAACATTTGTTGAGTACGTATGTCATTAGAAAAATTGGTACCTACCTGAGATTCGAACACCGGTGCATCGCTCAACACGAATGCATCGGACGTCTTATCCTTTAGGCCACGACGACTTTAAAGTATATTATATTAGAGAACTGTTTCAAACTTTCGCCTCTATATACAGGTTAGGTTTACGAAAAACAATACGATCTCAAATTGTTGAGAAATAATATTACGAGGCTAGTTCTCGAGTTCCAGTTGTAACGTCTAAAAAGGGATTAGAAAGAGGGTAAATAGATTTGTCTGCTCTTGACACCTGTAATTTTCAGTCTTCATGTGATTATGCAACAGTGCCGAAATTTCGGAAACTTATCGCAAATTTTGCGTAGGGAACACTACGAATACGCTGCTTACTGCCGAGTTTTAGGCACAGTCTTGGTAGTGTCCCTGGCATTGTTGAAGTCCATGAGCTACGGTAATCATTCACCATCGGGTAGACGGTATGCTCATCTGCCTACTAAAGCAATTAAAAAATATATTATGTGTGATGATAAGTATTTATATTATTTTTTAGGTAAAATTTTGTTCGAAGTTGTAGACGAAGCACGTCTACATAGTTACCCAACTAGGTACATCCAATATCGAGATATAAGCATGTTGCGCAAAATATTCTGTTCCCAAATACCGCAGGGTCTCAAGACGAAAGTCTTTGTCGAGTCTGTGTTGCCAGTCGGCAATGCGACATACGGCGGTCAGAGGTGGTCGCTGACAATGACCCTTATTAGAAGGATCAAAGTCACTCAAAGAGCAATGGAGAGGTCTATGCTCGGAGTTTCTCTGCGAAATCGAATCAAAGATGAGATTCGCAGAAGAACCAAAGTACCTGACTAGGCCAGAGGATTGTAAGATTGAAGTGGCAGTGGGCAGTGCATGCTGCTCGTAAAGAAATGGCCGCTGGGAATGAAAAGTTCTCGACTAGCGACCGCGCACCAGAAAGTGCAGTGTGAGTGGGCCTCCCACGAGGTGAACTGATAACCTTGTGAAGGTCGCGGAAATCCACTGGATGCAAGTTGCGCAGGACTGGTTACTATGGCGAACTTTAGGGGAAGCCTATGACCAGCAGTCTGCATGTATGTGGGCTGTTCGAAAAATAAGATTATATTTTATGTTTCAGGTGACCCTATTGGGATGTTTCATTATTTATTTATTCGTGTAGATGCAAACAAGAACTTTTAATTCCGCGGTTTTGGTTAAATCACCATAATTCTATTTTCGTATACATTTATCCATTACATTTATCCGTGACTACGAAAACTCTTAACCCATAGACACAGCCCACTGAGTTTCTCGCCAGATCTTCTTAGTGTGTCGCGTTTCCGATCCGGCGGTAGATTCTGCGAAGCACTGCTCTTGATAGGGTCAGTGTTAGCAACACTCCGGCTTGAGCCCCGTGAGCTCACCTACACACCTTAGGGTGAAGCTGAAATAACCTCTCAAGACTATCAGCATAGGTAGGGGAAAAAAACGAAAACTCTTAAGTATTCAAAAGGACAGAAATAATGTAATGACAATAAAAAAGCGCGAGATTAAACCATACAAGTACTTTTAATTATGCACTCTAATTGGATGCTGCTGCTCTCTAATGGGCATACAGGTCAAAGTCTAATTTGCTTTAGAATAACAACGGGTTACTATTTACAGTACAGATCGAAACCCGCGATTCCTTCTATCATCCATACAAAAAAAGAGCCATTTATCAACAATAAAAATAACGTAATAGTTTCCCATTTCAACTTGTCGATATCATTCGGAGCCAGTGAATGTCGAAAGATTTATACCGTATTCCATGTGATCATATCAAAAGATATGAATTCGTGGCCAAATAAGTAAAATGATATTCGTAAATAGCTTGTCGTTTGATATTAGAAAGTGTATGAACGAACAAAAAAAAACATGAGAACAAAAGAGAAAGTTGGAGCAATATGAGACTGGCTGTTTGTCGTCACGGGCATGAAGCGAAGTAGTAGGTATGCCAAACAAACAACATAACTATTGGATCGTAAAGATTTTGTGTTGTTCATTTCAGTGTACATATTTGTTTGAAACGCTATCATATATTAGGGTTTTAGTTACAAATGCGTTACTGTTATCGTGTTTATACATGTTGACCGTGCTGGCCGTTTCAATTATCACAATAATAGAATGTGGAACCGGTTGTAATGTTATCGTTACGAGCGGTAACTAATATCGGACACGTCCGGCCCTTGCGGTGGGTCAACGCGCTCTGACACTCGGATACGGGCGTCGGCCGTGGATTCGACTTAAATGCATAATGTGGTCACCATGCGGTCGCCTCCATTTTTTGTGGTACTTACTACCTCTAATGGACTTTCCCGTCTTCTTTCCGAAGCTATGTCGTTAGAAAACTGTATTGGCGCGTGTTCGTGTATTCAATAAAGGTATAACGAGCCACTTCATTACTGCTTATGCAATACGTTTTTTTTTAATTGCATAGAAAGTCTGTCTTTAATCTGAGCGCACACGCATTTTTTCCCTGTCTATTCGTTGGTAACCTAAGGTGCTAGACGGGTAGTTGGGCTTTCCCGATCCATTCTCGGTCTCTTTCTCTCTCGGTTTCTTTTAAACATTTCAAGAACCGGTCAGTGTTCTTGTCGACGTGCAACTTAAACCACAACCCACTGAATTTCTCGTCGGATCTTCTCAGTGGGTACATGGTACAGTTTTAATGCAAGGAATCAACCAAGATTTGGGTAAAGAAAACTTTTAGCAATAAGACCGTTTATTTTACAAATTATACCTGCCTGTTGACCGATTCATGCTACGAATACCGTGGACTTCCATGAGAACTAACGAGTCCATTGTAAGGGAGCTAAACATCCGAAAAAGGTTCTCTTCCATATGCCGTGAACGTGTTATGAACTTCTTCGGACACATCATGCGGTCTCCCAGACATGAATTAGAGAAGCTCATGATTTCAGGTCGCATAGAGGGCGAGCGCGCCGTGCGCAGAACACCAGCCAGATGGTCAGATCTAGTAAGAGAAGCACTTGGTGGTAGTCTGTACCATGCGGTCCATGCCACCCATGATCGAACACAGTGGAAGAACGTCACACGTGGTCGCGATCCTCAGCAGTGAGGGAACGATATAGAAGAAGTTGACCGATTATCAATGTTAATTATGTTCTGGTGTGCCATAAGGTGTACCTTCTATTTTTCTGTCAAGATTTAATAAAATATGAAGGTGCGTTTTAATTAGACATAGCGGGCGATATCGCTACGTGACGCCGACCTCCCGTAGACATAAGGTCGAATTTTAATGTATAACGGCTGTTCCACTATCGAAGCAGGACGCATGACTGATCCGCAGTCGTACCGTGCCGTTGGCTGTCAACAAGCCGTACGTACTATCTGATTACGCAAATTTTATACATTTTGCGTGTTTGATTATTATTAAACTATGTTTATTTTTTACTTTACTTTTTTAATTAAACTATTATTCCTTCATCGTGAGAATTGTTCTTGAAAACGCGTTAAATAATGCGAACTAAGACGAAGCAGTATGCGTGTGTTCCGGTTTGAAGAGTAGGACATCCGTTGCACTATATATATATATTTATGTATTTGAGATCACAATCTTATATCTCGAATTGAGCAGCGGTGAGCGGTACTGAAGACCAGAAGAGTGGCGAATTCATTGTCCCGTCTCGACAATCAACAAAAAACGAATATTATTAAATTACGTAACGGGTTTATATTGTGATTTTTAATTTTAATCATTTCAGTGTGAGCGCTGTTGCAATTGCTATAACTACGGGTAGATCAAACAATAATATGTAGCATTTACTACTACTACTGCTAAATAATAGTATTTCTTCTTCTTTTTCTACCCCTTATCCTACTAGGTGAATTTTTCTATTCCGTTGTCTTCTATCAGCCGTCATTTCAACACTCCTCTCTCTCATATCGTCATTCACACACTCCATCCATGTCTTCTTCGGTCGACCTCTACCCCCTCTACCTTGCACTACCATTTCTATACATACTAAATAATAGTATTTATAGAATCAAAATTACAATTAAAGAAAGTAAAATTGTAAATCAATTTAATTAAATAATTCGCTACACAGTTCTCACGATTTCTCGTTCTGTGTATCTAACGTAAACAGTAAATAGAGATATAAACACAGGTCTGGAAGCCACATTTGTGTTGTTGGACCAAACCAAGACCAGAATTTAATTAAACGCCCGTCAAAGGGCAAACGGTCCGGGACCCGAGTCTATATAACATTAGACTATGTCTGAATACATATATCGTTACGCTGTTTAGTTTGAAATATTGTAACACGCCGCCAACTTAATTTACGTTAATTAAGTTACAATTATCTTTCTTGTTTCATTGTTAACCTTTTTGTCTGGAGTAATTATAAATTCGTCATCATCTAGACCTGAAACATGTTATATCCAAAACTAAATAAATATACGTCATCTTTTTTTTTTTTTTTGAACTAACTTTTCTGATTTTCTAATCATAAAAATAAAGTGAACAACACAATAACGTTTAAGAAAAAATAGCTAAATCGCTCGCATACAAAGCTTGCATAAAAGCAGGATTAAGTTTTTAAGTATAGATAGAGAGCTGATAGATAAATGAGGTTTTCTGAAACCTTGACACGATTTGTTTTCCACAATCACTTTATGAACAATTCTGTTTGGCTCGACCCCCGCTTCGTATGCGACTACTATAACTAGATCATTCCATGAATTCCGACAAGAAATATTCAATATAAAACGAATCAAAAAATGAGATTCTGGATCCGGAACATATATTCTTAGTGTTCGTTAATAAATTTAAAAAAAATACCTTTTAGCACTTTTATGTGTGGGTAATAGTGTCAAGTGCAATGCACGTAAAATATTTGCATCTCCCTAAAGTATTCGAATTGTTCTAAACGCCTGGGTTATTAGACAATCCACATCAGTTGTATGCGGATCCAAGCATTCCTCTCTCTCTAGTGCAACTAAAATCTCAGTGCATTTCTTCAAGTTCTTGTGATATTACAACGGAATCGCCTGGTCACGTTTCGAACACACCCTCGAATAAACAATCCTCTTCGTTTCCATTGTGTGTGAACGACAAATAAAAACCTCTTTTGTTTTTGTGTACGCACGGAAACACTCAAAATATGCGATTGGCCACGCCGTCCTATCCCGACCACGATACGAATTGTCGGAGCAGCTCTTGAACGAGAATGGAACGTTTTTAATAAAACGTTTTAGTATCCGATGTGAATGCAAAATGGCACTGGTTCGTCACTGCCTTTCCAGTTTCATCAGGGCAGGTGGGCAAGCAAAGGCTCAGTCAGGCGGGTGGGATTTACTAACAGACTTGTGTTTTAATGGTTCCTCGTGCATATCAGAATGGGGTATGCCGCTGTTCACCATGAGTCATGAGATCTATTCGGGCATGCTCGAAACATGCCCATTGTAAAATAAGTTGGAGGACAAATGATAAATACGTTCTCATCGCTGGATACGGGTGCTTTTAGGTACCTCAAGGGCTGGCCACCGTTAACCGTCAACCCTTCGTCGTAAGCGACGGGTTCGACGAGTAAACTAACTCATAGACACAGCCCACTGATTTTCTCGCCGGATCTTCTCAGTGGGTCTCGTTTTCGATCCGGTGGTAGATTATGCGAAGCACTAGAGCTCATACTAACAACGTTCCTAGGTTAGAGCCCCGTGAGCTCACTCACTCGCTCGGTAAATCTAGTATGACTCCTCGAGGTCACTAGAATAGGTAGTTAAACAAAAAAAAAGCTGGATTCGATTGCACCTCTTTACGCTCTAAATAAATTCTATTCGAATTGAAGTTTGACGACTAGTACGTCTCTGTTGTCGGGCTTTTTTATACCTAACAGTCCGCGCGCGAAGCCTTTAAGTTCCGTGAGCTAAAACCGGTATGTGAACGTCCCTCATATTTAGCGCTAGTAACCAAGAAAGTCCATTAAGGATGCGGGACGTCAGCACCCAAGGACGCTCAATTGTATAAACCGCTTCCATTTACGCGAGAGACAGTTCGGGTTTAAAAAATTCAGGCAACGTACGCTAATAAAAACTGTAATTACGAACTCTGAATTAAAATTCAACCGGAGCGTTTTCTCCCGAGATTCGTTAAGTTGTAATTAAAAATTTCATGTTTCGAAAGGGTTTCGTAGCGCTCTGCGGTCTCGTACCCGTGTCACCTGTTCGCAGTTATTTTTCCAGTAAATAATTGACAAGCAGACGAGGGTAGGACGATATCCGTGTGCTATTGCTCCAAGTTTCCGAATCGTAGCGAGCTAATACGGCTCAGGATGTTGATGGACCGTCTTTTTATTTATTTATTGCCTAGACGTGTGGACGAGCTCACAGCCCATCTGGTGTTAAGTGGTTACTGGAACCCATAGACATCTACAACGTAAATGCGCCACACACCTTGAGATATAAGTTCTAAGGTCTCAGTGTAGTTACAACGGCTGCCCCACTATTCAAACCGAAACGCATTACTGCTTCACGGCAGAAATAGGCGGGGCGGTGGTAACCTACCCGTGCGGACTCACAAGAGGTCCTACCACCAGTAAAAATGTAAGGCCGTTGTTGGCCTGATAAGCGACCTTTATAATTTGTGTTGAGCATTTTATGGATATTGCATAAGATTAACGTTGCTTCATCTGATTATTGTGAAAAGTCACATGCGTTTTGGGATACAGGGAAGAAATTTCTAGTCCTCGAAAAAAATATCTTTTCATAATTAGTTATCGTGACTAAAATTTTTGATGCTAAGACTTTTACTGCTGTTAGGGTATATCTTGTGAGGCGGCACGTATAGGTAGGCAAAATTATAATATAATAAAAAAATGAGAAAATACCTCCGAGTCAATGAAAGTAATTTACGATAACTCAGAAACCCGCTTACAGTTTTCAAATCATATTTTCATTCAGTCATGAGTTTCATAGCTTTTGAATGCGTTCTCGGGCAAAATTAATTTCTCTCTCTGTACGTCAAGTACCCATGTACGTTGAAGGGGCAATATAAAACTTATTAAATACGTTTAGTTTTAGATTTGTAGGTTAAACCAACATGTAGGTACTACATAACACAACAAGTCGCTGTCCATCATCTTTGTACTATGTAATAGACGTCTAAGAATTTTCCTTAATATCTTTGCAGCCGGCTTCCTAGGCTCTCAGTTGGGATAAAGGGAATATAAACATTTTTTTATTGCTTAGATGGGTGGACGAGCTCACAGCCCACCTGGTGTTAAGTGGTTACTGGAGCCCATAGACATCTACAACGTAAATGCGCCACCCACCTTGAGATATAAGTTCTAAGGTCTGGGTATGGTTACAAAGGCTGCCCCACCCTTCAAGCCGAAACGCATTACCGCTCCACGACAGAAATAGGCAGGGTAGTGGTACCTACCCGTGCGGACTCACAAGACGTCCTACCACCAGTAACAATAACTAACTTGCATTGAAATTAATATTTTGATGTTACAAGTTGCCAATCCAGGTTTGTTTTATTATATCTTAAAGTCTTAATAATCTACACTAGTATTGTTAATATAAAAGTTTTTATGGTATGCTGTTGATTACGCGATTATGTAAAAATGGCACAAAAATAGTTTGTAGCTTGGATTAAACCATGCTTTTTAGCGTAGTAAAAGACATGTCCGCGACAGCTGTATGCTAGTAATCTCGAGGGGCTATTCTAATTTCACGGACTTGTAAGCCGAGCTTATGAGGCTCAACCTGGTGACTTTGCTAACACTAGTCTAACAAGGGCAGGCTGAAGCTACCACCGCGCACCGAATCGAAATTCGACCCACTGCGAAGATCCGGCGACACACTCAGTTAATTGCTGAAATTGAGTATATTTGCTGTAAGATCAACGACGTTGTGTTCGCTGGTTCGTGGTTTTACGCACCAACAGATTTATAAATCGACTGGTAGTATATGGACCACAGACACAAGTAACAGTAACACAAACAACTCCTTGACCCGATAAAATGTATTTCACCTATACTTCTATACTCTATACTAATATATAAATCTACAGGTTTTTTTACTGATGTTCCGTTATAACTACTGAACTATGCATCCCCTTGACTTGAGACTTGGTATTCATGTAGAAAATACATGTACTTAATAAATAGGCTAATATTTATATGAGTGTGGGACTCCCTACACCAGTTGCGAGGGCGTTAATGATGAGAATCTTTGTGGGGGTGAGAAATAATAATGTTAATTTTAAATGCTCAGCGAAGCAGACGGGTACAGCTAGCTTATAAATTCACAAATTTAAATGTAGTGAAACCGCCAGGCGCTATGTGTATAATTCGGTAAAAACGCCCTCTTAATAAATATTATTAAATGTCACTGAATTTAAATTAAAACTTCACACATTCCACGCTATCAATATAGGATGTGTTTCGTCCTTTCCGAGCCCGTTTTTAGAGAAGGTCACACACTGTTGCCGACCTTAAACCGCTATTTATGATGCTTCCATTACCAGAAAAATATATTTAGGTTATCGATTTTATTATCTTCGCGGTTGTATCTTACGAATCCGTCTACGTCAAATTAATAATAAATAAATTTGCGTAGAATATCGCGTATAGGAAATATAGTATATTCGGAATAATTATAACAGTATTTTCCACTTAATTTAGGGAACGATCTTTTTTTTTCATTGCTTAGATGGGTGGACGAGCTCACAGCCCCCTGGTGTTAAGTGGTTACTGGAGCCCATAGACATCTACGACGTAAATGCGCCACCCACCTTGAGATATAAGTTCTTAGGTCTCAAGTATAGTTACAACGGCTGCCCCACCTTTCAAACCGAAACGCATTACTGCTTCACGGCAGAAATAGGCAGGATAGATCTCTTCTCGGTGCAGCTGTTCACTGAACAGATAGGTACCACAACTTGAGTTTCCCGAATTACCTTGACATAAGGTTTGAGGTCTCTGTAACTACTTCTATATTAAATTTTCAGAAGCGATATTCCAAGATTACGCAACCCTATTTACCTCCTAACTCCTGAAACTCAGCCAACAAGTTACATAAATTCTAATATATTATTCAACGTTCACATAAAACCCCTCTAATGAATATGAGAAAGTTTTAACTAATATTCGATTCTGACGGTGACCTGTCTTTCGTATTAAGCGATAAACTGGTAAATTGTCCCAGACCTATTTATTATCTCTACTTAGTCAGGTCATAAATTCTGTCACATGTTTAATGTAAAAGAATTGAAACAAGTTTATTCATTATGTAACCATTCATATACCAAAATGAACTTAACAAAACATAGATTCTTATGACACTAAAGTTTATTCAAAATGACCTCCGTGATTTTGAATACAGGCCTTCAATCTGCGCGGTCAGTCGTCTATCGCAGCACGAACGAGGTCCATGTCAATATCGGCGGCTGCCTTAATCAAGGATGTCTTGAGTGACTCCAAATTGGGATGAGGCTTTGAGCACGCCTTTTCCTCCAAGTGTTGCCATATCTTGTAATCTAACGGATTCAAATCTGGACTGGAGGAGGGCCAGTCTTCGTGCCGGATGAAGTCGATTTCACGCGCCGCCAGCCAGTCTTGTGTGCTCTTCGCTCTATGAGCTGGCGCCGAATCTTGTTGGAATACCCAGTGCCTGTTATTGAACATGGTATGAGAAACAGGTTCCACAAGGTTCGTCAGGACTGTATTTTGATACACAACTGCATTCATTTTTACACCTTTCTCACAAAAATGTACCTCTGTTAAGCCCCAATAAGAAACTCCCAACCATACCATGAGCGAGGATGGAAAATGACCTCGTTGGACACGCGGAATACGGTTGCTCGCTTCTTCACTACTGTGTGCGTACACCTTATCATTTTGTTTGTTGTAGCTTTCTTCTACGGTAAAAATTTTTCATCCGAAAAAAGAATTTCCCGATATTTTTTTCCCGCGTACCGCTTCAACAAACCGCGGCATCTCTTCAGTCTCAGGTCCATTAGACGAGCATTCAAACGATGTCCTGTTTTTCTTCGATATGCCCAAAGCCCTAAGTCTTCATTTAACACCCTTTTCACCGTGGTTCTGCTTAACCCCATCTGAAGGGCAAACAGTTTCTGCTTACGTTTGGGATTTCTTTGAATTCGCGCCTTCACAGCTTTTATCACTGCTGGAGTCCTAAAAGACCGAGGGCGACCACTTCTTGACCTGTCATCTACACTAGAGTCTTCATTGTATCGTTTGATGGTACGATAAACGAATCTTTTAGTTACATTCATATTTTTCAGTATGTTAAAAATTTGAATTGGCGCGTAACCGCAACGATGCAACGCAATAACTGCAACACGGTCTTCTTTAAGCGTCCACTCCATATTTAAAAATGAGTAAAATTCTAAAAGTATACCTTTTTTATTTTCATGAACAATTCGAAATTCGAATTCAATAAACTTTTTTGTGGCCAGCATTCTAAAAGAAAAGTTTTTACTGTGTGACAATACTTATGACCTGACTAGTTATATATAAAAATGAATTGCCGTTCGTTAGTCTCGCTAAAACTCGAGAACGGCTGGACCGATTTGGCTAATTTTGGTCTTGGATTA
Source organism: Bombyx mandarina (assembly GCF_030267445.1). Classification (NCBI taxonomy): domain Eukaryota; kingdom Metazoa; phylum Arthropoda; class Insecta; order Lepidoptera; family Bombycidae; genus Bombyx; species Bombyx mandarina. The sequence goes on from NC_143234.1 coordinate 19,438,925, forward strand.
TTCGTGGAAGTCCAGGGAAAGCTTAAAAGGTGAGAAAATATAAAAAACCTCGGAATTATATAAAAACAAACAATTTTGTTTTTCCTTTGATGTGTCCCCTTGATGTGTCTTTTATTTATCGATTGAGGCACTACGAAGTCTGCCGGGTCAGCTAGTAGTAAATAATATTTAACTACGCTGTACACTTGATATTCCATTTATTTGTATTAAGGTGTGACATAATTAGAGATGAACTCAACTCATAATTTAAAAATGCGATCATGTAATTAATATGTAATACAGTGATCTTTTACTGGTGGTAGGACCTCTTGTGAGTCCGCGCGTGTAGATACCACCACCCTACCTATTTCTGCCGTGAAGCAGTAATGCGTTTCGGTTTGAAGGGTGGGGCAACCGCTGTAACTATACTTGAAACCTTAGAACTTATATTTCAAGGTGGGTGGCGCATTTACGTCGTAGATGTCTATAGGCTCCAGTAACCACTTAACACCAGGTGGGCTGCGAGCTCGTTCACCCATCTAAGCAATAAATAAAAAAAATGAATTGCTGTGTCGTAGTTCGTAGCCATATGGTCAGATCTAGTAAGAGAAGCGCTTGGTGGTAGTCTGTCTACCATGCGGTCCATGTCACCCATGATCGAACACAGTGGACGAACGTCACATGTGGTCGCGATCCTCATGGGTGAGGGAACAGAAGTCGTCGTGGCCTAAAGGATAAGACGTGTGTGTGTGTGTGCGTGTGTGTGTGAGTGCGCGTGTGCGTGTGTGTGTGTGTGTGTGTGTGTGTGTGTGTGTGTGTGTGTGTGTGTGTGTGTTGTGTATGTGTGTCATACAATAAAGTATAATAAAATATTAAGTTACATATGACCTATATTATATATAAGAAGAAGAAGATGTGTTGTCCTGATATTGATATTCCCTCTACGTGTATTAGTCGATGCTCTGATAAAAACGCACCATGTAATAGTTTTCTGTTGCTAAGCGACACACCAGAGGTCGGTGGCGGCCGCGCAATTAGCTCCGCTTGCAGCTCTCATTCTCGACGGAACAAAGACCCTATCCAGGTCAGCTGTGATTAGACGGAAGCCGCGCTCCCTAGACGCCGCAGGGAGACTCCCTTGCGTTGAACACGTTTCCATATTACCAATTAACATGGAAAACATAAATTAGAAATATCGTCTGGCGTGCAAGCAGAGAAACGAATTTGTGTAATTGTGTAATTACTTACGTAGCGGTCAACGATATGTTTATATACAATATTATAATTAAACCGGCCACTAGTGCGAGTGCTAGTGCCAATGTTTATTGTTCTACTTAGTCTGGCCATAAATACTGATTCAATTGAAAATAAACAAAATATTACATTTGAATTTGGAATCTGTCATTTTTTTATTTTTATCACTGGTGGTAGGACCTCTTGGGAGTCCGCACGGGTAGGTACCACCACCCCGCCTATTTCCGCCGTGAAGCAGTAATGCGTTTCAGTTCGAAGGGTGGGGTAGCCGTTGTAACTATACTGAGATCTTAGAACTTATATCTCGAGGTGGGTGGCGCATTTACGTTGTAGATGTCTATGGGCTCCAGTAACCACTTAACACCAGATGGGCTGTGAGCTCGTCCATCCATCTAAGCAATAAAAAAAAAAAATATTATTACTCATTGAGTTTTCTCATTTTGGCGCCAATACATTGTACAATATTTTGCGATATCAAAATGGAGTGGGGTGATAAAGAGAACCGAATCGCTGTGATTGCATTACACAAAGTAGGTATGGAGCCAAATGCAATTTTTAAAACTCTCCATACGCTTGGTATTAGTAAAATGTTTGTGTACCGGGCTATTAATAGGTGCAATGAGACCTCCTCTATTTGTGACAGAAAAAGATCTGGCCGTCCACGTAGTCTTCGTACGAAAAAGGTGGTCAAAGCAGTAAAGGAAAGAATTCGAAGAAATCCTGTCCGAAAACAAAATATTTTATCTCGAAGATAGCACCTAGAACCATGTCGCGTATTTTAAAAGATGACTTAGGACTTGCAGCCTTTAAGAGACGTACTGGTCATTTCTTAACTGATAATTTAAAAGAGAATAGGGTGGTAAAATCGAAACAACTACTGAAGCGATCCGCAAAGGGAGGTCATAGAAAAAATTTGTTTACGGATGAGAAAATTTTTACAATTGAACAACATTTTAACAAACAATATGACCGTATTTATGCTCAAAGCTCGAAGGAAGCTTCCCAATTAGTCGACAGAGTGCAACGTGGGCACTATCCGACTTCAGTGATGGTTTGGTGGGGTATTAGCTATGAAGGAGTGACTGGGCTATACTTTTGTGAAAAAGGTATCAAAATATCGGCACAAGTGTATCAAGATACCATTCTTGAGAAGGTAGTGAAGCCCCTTAACAACACCATGTTCAACAATCAAGAATGGTCTTTCCAGCAAGACTCGGCGCCAGGTCATAAAGCTCGGTCTACGCAGTCTTGGTTGGAAACTAACGTTTCGGACTTCATCACAGCTGAAGACTGGCCGTCGTCTAGTCCCGATCTTAAGCCGCTGGATTTTGATTTATGGTCAGTTTTAGAGAGTACGGCTTGCTCTAAACGCCATGATAATTTGGAGTCCCTAAAACAATCCGTACGATTGGCAGTGAAAAATTTTTCCATGGAAAGAGTGCGTGCTTCTATTGATAACTGGCCTCAACGTTTAAAGGACTGTATTGCAGCTAATGGAGACCACTTCGAATAAACTTTTTATACTTTAAATTGTTTTATATTTATGTATTAAACTATCACACTGTAAAAGTAATAAATGTTATTTAGTCATAGATTTTTTTTGTTTTCCTTTGTAACAGTATTTATGGCCAGACTAAGTATTTACAAGATTACTAAAATCCTAGAGAATATAAGGTTTTGTTTTCAATCGTTAAGGCTTCTAATAATTTATTTTCACAAATAATAAATATATCATCGTTATCGTCGCGCCTTAATACATACATTAAACTGTTCAACTGATCAAATCTTCTACAGATTATAAATGAATAAGCTTATCAGTGCTGCATACATTCGTAAGTTTTAGTTTCGTCGAAAAAGAAAATTGCTAGATAGCAATTTCTCGAGAACAATTCGAAGTTAATTTTCTGCAATAATTCATACGTCTGGCCCTTGAAAGCCGTCTCGGGAACGTGCGTTTGTTTATTTATAATGAAAGTCTAGACACAGAAAAAGAAATGTTTTTTTTTATGTATGAAAGATTACTGGTGGCCCGGTGGCCTTTCCAGCTTCACCAGGACAGGTGGGCGAGCAAAGGCTCAGTCAGGAGGGGTGAGATTTGCTGACAACTGCCCGAGCGCCTCCGAAGGAGACCTAACAACTCAAGAGCAATTGATTCGCGAATGAATCTACTACCAGATCGGAATCGCGACCCACTGAGAAGATCCGGCGAGAAACTCAGCGGGCTGATGCGTGGGTTAGGTTGCACGTCGACCTCTTTGTCGAGTTCGACGAGTACGGTTACCGGGGTTCCATAATATTTCAATGGTCAATGTATTGCAGCGGACGTTTACGGAATTCCATTGCGTAAAGGGAACGGAGAACGTTTAAAAAAATTAAATGTTTTCGATTAAGCTTAGTTCGTTGAGGCGAGTTAGACAAGCATTCAACCGAAACGAAGGTCGGTTGGATTTATAAAATATGAAAAGATTCGATTGACGAGAGATTTCTTTTTTTAAATATCTGCAGATGAAATGTGAATTGAAAAAGTGCTAGAATAATAATTTGGATTCGAAAGGTTTTTCGATTATGATTACATAGCCAATGTTTTGATCATACCGCCGAAGAGGGGTAATGTTTTGGGGTGTGGCGATAGCCATCACAGAGCACAAGATATTTGACAGATGCCGGAATCTCGCTTATGACATATTCAAGATAAGCTTTCATATATACAAGTTCCGAACATCAACATTCGGACTGTTGGTCTACCGAGCAATATCACCCGCTCGGCGGAAAATCTTCTTATCGCCTTTATTCCTAAAGGGGTATTGACTTACCTTGCATTCAAAATTCTAACTGTAATGCGAAAAATAATAATAATAAATATGTACATATACATAATAACTTTGTAAAAATATTAGTTGAATATTAGTAAGGGTGTTACAGCCGGTGACAACTATGGAAATAATATGTACATACGTACATTTGTATGAAATTTAAACATTCCCATCGGCACGACTTTTGTCAGCATTCGAGTTATTTATATATAATATTATAAGTAAATATATATTATTATACAATAGATTTAATGATACAGAATTTATAAATCACGGCCAAACGTGGTTTATCGACGACTTTCTTTATATTAAATAAACCATGATTTTGATGTTCCAATTAACCCTTTAATGTTTAAACCCCATGACTGTTTCGTGGTAAAAATACGCAGTACGTTAGTACCATACAAGCGGGCTCACAATATAAACCCATTCATTACACAAAAAAAATTGTATTGTATAAACATTTGAAATGCTTATGTACTGGATATATCAATTTTATTTTCTCACCGCCGACACAATTTTTCAAGTGTAATAAACGAGAAACAAGATTCCTATCGCTGTGTTTGTTTTTAAAACACATGTTTTTAAAACTCTTGTTATTTTTTACGATAAAAATGCCTGTCTCTTCATCTTTTTCATTTCCCGTGAATCTTTCGCATGCGAGCGTTTTGTTGAAGCAAATTTCGTTAAAGTGTTTTATTTTCCTTTTCAGGTAATTTCGGTGTATTTGCTGTCTGAACGACGATAAAATTACACAATATTGTGACACACAGTAAGTGGAATTCAAATATAATTTGAAACCGTTAAGCAATATGCATCACTGTCACTACATACTATAAAACAAAGTCGCTTTCTCTGTCCCTATATCCCTATGTATGCTTAAATCTTTAAAACTACGCACCGGATTTTGATGCGGTTTTTTTTAATAGATAGAGTGATTAAAGAGGAAGGTTTATGTGTATAATAACATCCATTAAATAGTGAAGAAATCAATAATAAATTAAAGTTTCCGAAGCGAAGCGAGGGCGGGTCGCTAATTAATTATGTTTGTATGTTATATTATTATGTAGAATATTATGTTTTCTGTTATTTCCCGAACGCTGCGGAAACACAAAATAAATGTTTTCAAATTTTAGAATGAAACAAGTAAATTGTGGAATTATTTGACCAAAAGTTATTAAACATTTCCGAAAACAATAAACTCGTAACACGTACGATCATGATGAACAATTTAAATTATCGAATTTTACAAAAGATCTTAAGTACGTACTTCTGATTTGTATTATGACTAAAAAATATTCTTTCATTCATTGCTGATATATTATATCGATGCAAACCTGCTGGAGCATATTAACTGATATTAGTTAATATGTTCCATAGAAAATATCTCTTTAAAACCAAAATGAGAACTGTCCGAACTCTGGTTTTCTCAATCTTTCTCTATGGTGCTGAAACGTGACTCTATTAAGACAGCTCAATATCTAAACCAGGCTTTCTACCATATGGCTCAAGAGGATATTTGAGTTCTTCGGTCACATTGTCAGAAAGAGCGGTGAAAATCTTGCAAATTTGATAGTAACTGGCAAGATTGCAGGCAAAAGTTCTTGTACCCGCAATCCAATGCACAGGTCCGACCAAATCCGCACCACTCTGGATACCACAGTCTACGATGGCGCCGCCGAGAACAGAGGAAGATGGCGAAACATTCTCCAAAGAAGGATAATGATAAGGAGATGGTCACGACCCTCAGACAAGAGGAATGCGACTCAGGGAGGAGGATTTTTTAATGTAAACTGTGTTAACGGTTATAAGTTCAACGCAAATCAACAATAATTGTTTAAAGACTGTATTCAGGAAAATTAATGAACGAATTGCCCCACTATTCTACTATAAATACATCATCATCATTTTAAAACACCATGGAACATGCCTATCTGTCATATCTATATATTAATACGTGAAGCAAAAAACTTTGTCCCTCTTTTTACGAAAAATGGCACGGATGAAGGAATATGAAATTTCCCACACTTATAGAGAATATAGAGAAGGAGTGCAGAATGCTAATATTTTTTTAAAATTATGTGTTATTAATACATTAAATCAATAAGAAAACATTACACACACTACTGTGTAGTTGACACACACACACACATATATCAACTCTATTTATTGTCAAACTTCTGTTATTGCTTAAAGTCTGTGGTCAAATTGAGAACAAGTTACTATTATTTATCTTGAATATTATTTGTCTATAATGTGGTCTTGGCGAAATCTGTGAATAAAGAAGTCTATAAGTCTTTGACAATAGAACCTTAATAATGTTTAAACATATAATTACAATGAATTATAGTAGAATCTCGACTACTGCGGGACCACTAGTATATATTAATATTAATATACTAGTAATATAATAATATTGATTACTATAATAATATATAGTAATATTGTATAACATCACCCCACACTTATTGAGCTCTTCGAACATTAAGATTCATTTATACGAAAAAGAATGTAGCGACATACCTATATGTACCTACGCACATCACAAGATTCCGATACAAAGAGCAATCAAGACAATGAATCTGTTACATTACCTTTTATCGTACTTATTTCCGAACGTTACGTTTCAAATAAAATTGTATTTTTTTTTTGTGCGTACGTTTTCTTGTCGAGTGAATTAGCGCGATCGAACGAAGCCTTCGAATGTAATGATCGAGGAAGTCCCTTTGATTGTTTGAGCGTTAAAAGGAGAGATTATTCGGAGTTTGCAACTTTTTTTTTTGCCTATTTAACTAGAAAAAAAGTTTGAACGCGTGTAATTGGTACCGTTCTTTTTTTTTTTAGCTTTGAATAGATTTTTCAATGAAGATACTTATCTCTCTGTTCTCGTCAAAGTGGCGTTACTGTTTGAGATATTGAAGTTAACAAGTGCTGTGGAAAATTCACTTTGTCCATAAAGATGATGTTTGATAAGTGTTTTTGCTGTTTAGTAACCGTAAATAGAAATTTCTTTGCTCGTGTTAGGAGTTGACTGATAGAAATCGTCGCCTAAAGAAAAACTGTTAGTTCTCTAAAGAATATTTATAACAGGTAAACCTCTTCAATATCTACTAAAGGAAAAAGGGAAATCGAATGATAAACGGAGGGAAAATGCCATTTTTTTGTTTCTGTGTTGTATATTTCTAAATAGATTTAGCCCTCGTCAAGACTTCAGAAATGTTTAATGTGTTCATATAATATGTTTTTTTTTTTTTACTTGTCCCGTTATATGTTCGTAAAGAACTTGTATTACAGGTACCAGATAACGGAAATAAATGTAAGATTTTTATTATACACATACATATATTTAATAGACATCCATAACCCTGGAAAAGACATTTATATTTATCATACAAATATCTTCCCTTGGCGGGATTCGAACCCGCGACCCCCTTGTGTGTGACCATGTCACTTACCACTACACCAGACGGCCGTTAAATTATAATTGTTGTATTACCATCGGCTTCGTAATCGTAAACTTAATCAATTACTTACAATTACTTAATAAAAAAATTAATCTTACTGGTGGTAGGACCTCTTGTGAGACCGCGCGGGTAGGTACCACCACCCCACCTATTTCTACCGTGAAGCAGTAATGCGTTTCGGTTTGAAGGGCGGGGCAGCTGTTGTAACTATACTTGAGACCTTAGAACTTATATCGCAAGGTGGGTGGCGCATTTACGTTGTAGATGTCTATGGGCTCCAGTAACCACTTAAGACCTGGCTGTGAGCTCGTCCATCCATCTAAGCAATATAAATAAATAAAAAAACTTAATTAAAAACATCCTCACCACGAGAACTGAAAAAGCGTTTTAATTATTGTTCATCAGTTATCATTGTCTCAATGTGTCTTTTTTTTTTGCTGTTGTCGTATCGCTCTTGTCAGAGCGGTCGTGGTTGTCAGTCAGTATCGTTGCAGTGGGCAGGTGTTATGCGCCTCAAGAGCAATCACTTCTTCTCCCGATATCTAAGACGAGCCTGGGACACTCATGTAAATAACCCGCAACTACCGACTTGGCTTGGTCGATTTATTGCGTGGTGATCATAAATATATCATACTAGCGACCCGCCCTCGCTTCGCTTCGGAAACTGTAATTTATTATTGATTTCTCCACTATTTAGTGGTTGTTATTATACATATAAACCTTCCTCTTCAATCACTCTATCTATTAAAAAAACCGCATCAAAATATGTTGCGTAGTTTTAAAGATTTAAGCATTCATAGGGATGTAGGGACAGAGAAAGCGACTTTGTTTTATACTATGTAGTGAAGTAACGAACAATCGATTCACTTTTGGTCATAATTGTAATTAAAAAAATATGTATAAGTATATCAGATAAGTTCGTGACCCTTTCACCGAATTTCATAAGAAAAATATAGTGCTTTGCAAAGCTCTCGACTTTCCAAAAGAATATATTCGTCCTCGCTCTTAAACGACGTTTGAATTATTCACTACATTCTTTCTAAGTATGAAAATGTCATATGCGAGACTCTTGTAATATTTCTCTGGTAAGGTGTAGGTAATGTAAGGGATAGTTGTATTTTTGTGATCGACGTTTTTCATGTTTCCTTATTAATAACGCATCATTTACAAGACATTTGAAGTCGTCGTGGCCTAAAGGATAAGACATCCGGTGCATTCGTGTGTAGCGATGCACCGGTGTTCGAATCCCGCAGGCGGATACCAATTTTTCTAATGAAATACGTACTCAACAAATGTTCACGATTGACTTCCACGGTGAAGGAATAACATCGTGTAATAAAAATCAAACCCGCAGAATTATAATTTGCGTAATCACTGGTGGTAGGACCTCTCGGGAGTCCGCACGGGTAGGTACCACCACCCCGCCTATTTCCGGATTACGTTGTAGATGTCTATGGGCTCCAGTAACTACTTAACACCAGGTGGGCTGTGAGCTCGTCCACACATCTAAGCAATAAAAAAAAAAAAAATACATGCTCTCAATGTCTAGTCGACTTCGGAAGATGCAGCGACAAATATTTATTAAGGGATCCTCAGGGTGGCGGCGACAATTGAGACACTTTACATCCACACGAAATATTATATTCTCTTTAATACACGTTACGACGGATAGAATACGAATGCATCAGAAATATGCTAACCGCCGGTATTTATACAATCATCATCATCATCATCAATCATCTTGACCTATTTTAATACAAACTTAGTAGGTAATATTAAACATTGTTTATCTTAATTATTCTGCTGATTATTTACGTACAATTATTATTTAATAATATCGAATTATGTAACATAAATAACATTAAGGCTTATTGCGCCGGAAGCTGTCAAGCGGAAGGCGCCAATAAAATATTATAATATAAGTATAAAGAAATATGAATGAACTGTTTACTTGATTATAAAATTACTAATTATATTATAAGACAATAATAAGTTCCATAATATATTATATTTCCTAATCATTAGGGTGTACCTTAACTAGTTCGTAAAAAAATTATTATGTGAGGCCGGAAGTGTTGCTCGATAACATATATGGTATATATATTTTTTTTATTGCTTAGATGGGTGGACGAGCTCACAGCCCACCTGGTGTTAAGTGGTTACTGGAGCCCATAGACATCCGCAACGTAAATGCGCCACCCACCTTGAGATATAAGTTCTAAGGTCTCAGTATAGTTATGTATATATGTATATATATAAGAAACCATTGAACTTATTAATTATGCGGCGCCACGTAATCGACAAGTCCAAAAACAGGCTCGACTGCTTTTTTATCGGCCATAAACCTTCGGGTAAGGGCTACCCTTAAAGTTTGTTGTTCTTATCAGCTGAACGTGTTTGCTTCCAAGTTTTGGGACGTTATGTACACGCCCACATTATGGAAACTTCTGAAAATTTTGTGTCTCGCTGTTAAACTTTAAAAGTCTTCTTCTTTAAAATATCCTGTGAGAATTGGCTTTTTGGAAAATTTATTAACGTTCAACGTTGAAATAAATATGTACTTAAATTGGTAAAAATAGTATTATTAAAGGCTAGGTACCACCGCCCCGCCTATTTCTGCCGTGAAGCAGTAATGCGTTTCGGTTTGAAGGATGGGGCAGCCGTTGTGACTATACTGAGACCTTAGAACTATATCTCAAGGTGTGTGGCGCATTTACGTTGTAGATGTCTATGGCCTCCAGTAACCACTTAACACCAGGTGGGCTGTGAGCTCGTCCACACATCTAAGCAATAAAAAATAAAAAAAATAGCATCAGAAACAAAATTGTCGTATCCGTAAGGCACTTAGTACTGAATTCCCTGAAGATTTTCAATGAGAATGGTCAAAAGATACACACGTAAGAAACGAATTTCATTTTACATGCACCACGTACAATTTTTTTTTTCGAGTTCTTCGGAAGTATCTGATAATAAAAAAATACTTAAACTGTCCGTATTTCCGCACCGTACTCCGTCGATATACCCGTTTTCAATCGCAGGGGACTTACCTACACTATATCACACACACCAACCGCTCTCTACCTACACCATATCACACACACACGCGCGCGTTCCCTCCCTGTGGTCAGAGAAAAGGTATAACGAGTGAGTGTCCTTAAGATAAGAGCTTGCTTTTGACGCCATGTCCTCGAATCACTGTTGTGTGATACAACGAATCTAAGACTGTACAAACGTATTGGTTTTGTATTTTCGTGTTTGCCTTTTATTGTTGCCATTACGTTTTTCGCCTTTAAATGTGATATAACAGCTAATATGCAAGACTTTACAAAGGTATTGGTTTTTTTGTTTTCGAGAATTGCTTGCCTTTTGTTGTTGCCATTACGTTTTTCGCCTTTAAATGTGATATAACAGCTAATATGCAAGACTTTACAAAGGTATTGGTTTTTTTGTTTTCGAGAATTGCTTGCCTTTTGTTGTTGCCAGTACTTTTTTCGCCTTTAAATGTGATATAACAGCTAATATGCAAGACTGTACAAACGTATTGGTTTTTTTGTTTTCGAGAATTTCTTGCCTTTTCTTGTTGCCAGTACTTTTTTCGCCTTTAAATGTGATATAACAGCTAATATGCAAGACTGTACAAACGTATTGGTTTTTTTGTTTTCGAGAATTTCTTGCCTTTTCTTGTTGCCAGTACTTTTTTCGCCTTTAAATGTGATATAACAGCTAATATGCAAGACTGTACAAAGGTATTGGTTTTTTTGTTTTCGAGAATTGCTTGCCTTTTGTTGTTGCCAGTACTTTTTTCGCCTTTAAATGTGATATAACAGCTAATATGCAAGACTGTACAAACGTATTGGTTTTTTATTTTCGAGAATTGTTTACCTTTTGTTACCCTCTGATGTCTCTGGGCTCCAGTAACCACTTAACACCAGGTGGGCTGTGAGCTCGTTCACCCATCTAAGCAATAAAATAAAAAAAATCTTGAGGTTCGCCAGCTAGTTCCGGTTCACTGCTAACCAGGCAAATGAGGCTTCATATCCGAATCATATTGGTAAATCCAAGACCAGAACAATTTTAGCAATTGAATCACCGTTAACTTTTTTTTGGTTTGAAGCCAAAGAAAAAGTGTGAATATAAAGTAACGATTACACGTAATCTTAGTGTTCGGCTGAAACATATTCTCGGATTCTAGTATCTTACAATCTTTATTAAGTAATCTGGAGATTTCTGGAATTTAGTATAATACCTTACGGGATTGTATCGAGCAAATTGGCTGCAAATTTAATTTCGACTCTGATAAGATGCCTCTAAATTATATGCAGTTTCAAACTGTTGCCATAACGACGTGCTCCACATCGGATGCATAGTAGATGGATCTAACATGAGATCGTGTGCCGGATTGGAAAGTTTGCATACGAATTTGAATATTCTGTAGGGTTGTCACATTTATCATTTTTAATTTTAAGATTGAAGATGTAGGTATCTCTGTATTTATATTTTTTTTATTTTGTTAATTTGTATTTTATATTTATGTTTTTAATAAAAAAATTTGACTGGTGCATTAGTTAGCGTCTCTGATTGCGTAGCCGAGGGGTGTGGGTTCGTTCCCACGTCAGGTATGATGAATAGGTTTGTTTGGCTCTTTGTCTGAGTGTTTAATATTTATATACATATTATGTATATCAGGGCGTCGAGAGGCTGGTTATATATATATTTTTTATTTACATACGAAAAAAATACATAATGTATTCAATAATTTTATATCGAAACAATTATCTTCATGTATACTGTAATTAAGGCAATTGGTTCTGTAAATTTTTTAAAAATTAAAAACAACAGGTCTCGTGTTTGAAAAGTTGTAAGCATTTCTATAACTATATATCTGTCAACCCTACTCAGAGCGCTGTCCGGAGTACACAAGTAAAAGGAAGGAAGTGGAAGCACTGATTCCTTATGTAATTTGCGGTTGATTATGTAATTAGATCGTTGGTATTCGCGGAATCCGGTCTGTGAATTTTTAATATAAGGAAGGTTATTGACATTGATATTCTATATAAACATTAACTCAGCATACGATTTAGGTCAAACAAACCGGAACAAACCGACATGGATTTGAAATTAATGTTTTATTTTTATTTACCTCGATGAGTGGAAAGAACTCACGGACCGCCTTGTCCATTAAAAAGAGTAGCCGACATACATATGTACTTGAAAACGTGTTATTTATAATTGCCTTCGAAGACAGTAAATTACGCCCTGTCTGTCTTAAAAAAAAAATTGAATAATTTAAAACTTGATTTTTTCTAAATTTAACTGTTGATTTTAGTAAAAATAAGTTATACCTAACTTTTGTTTTCGTGTGACAAATACTTAGATCATGAAAAATTTGTAAGTTAATTTACAGGGAAACCTCTCATCAGGGGTAGCCAACCGGTAGATCGCGATCGACTGGTCGATCGTGGCTATTAGTTCAGTCGATCGTGGCAAGACAAAAAATATAAATACGTTAAAACAGACTGCGCAACGTAATCACCAATTGCTGCACGTATCATCTTCATCTTGTATCATTTGATAATGACTAATGACGTCACATTATTTATCCTCTCTACAATCTACACAATAGTTCTCTTTTACTATATAATTTCAGGTTTACTTTTTATCTTTTTAATAAAAGAAAATATACTACTTAATTGTATTTTGAGCTACTATTTCATAAAATTTCAAGAAATGTCATTGGTAGATCACAGAATGTTTCGTCAGTAGACAGTAGATCTTAGTTCTAATCAAGTTGGCCACCCCTGCTCTACATCAACAGGATACCATAGCAGCTCGAAAGACACGTGCTTTTTTAAGTTGTCCCCTATGCACCATCCGGGGGGTGTGGCCGTGGAAGACGTTAAATAAGATTACTTTTCAAAATGTTACACCAAAGAGATGCATCGATTAACCAAAGAGGAGATGTTAATATTAGCACGTAAAAAATAATAGTTTAAAAAAACTAACAAAATACGCTTTTATAAAAAAAAAACAACTAAAAAATAGGAAATAAATTTTAATAAATTTGAATTAAAAATATTGAAAGAAAAAAGGATTTTATTTTTAAAAAAGGCGTGGAGTGTTTTTCAGGTTATTATCAAAATAACCCTTCTACTCATTATGTCTTCATAATCATGTCAGTCAAAATCATGTTCAAAGATTCCGTTACAAACATACATACGTCTGAATCTAATTAAAAAGGCATTTATTCAAAATAGTTATTTAAAAAATATACACTAAATAGTGAAGTGGTGTAATGGAACATGTTCTAATTGACGTTTCAAACAGCAGGGAATGTGATGTGGAAAAGCATTTATTGTGCTACAACGGCTCAGTCTAGATAGAGAGCGGGCCATGAATCCATTTGAAAAGCTGACCTATATCAAATATTACATTTCCCTGAGGCTTCCATTAGACTAATGAAACGATGAAAGACTCCGCTGTTAAGTCGCGTTTGCCGTTTTCATAACTTTTCCCGTAAAATCTGACTGTTAAAATGAACCTACAGGCTATATTGGCTTTTAAACATGCAGGATATTTGTTTTTGTTTTGTGATATCGAAGCTTTGTTGCTGTTTTATTTGATTTAATGACAAGCTTATTATTTACCATAGACTTTATGCAATTAGAAAATTTTGACAATAAACAAATAGTATGCATGCGTGCGTGTGTCAAATACATGGTAGTGTGTGTAACGTTTTCTTTATTGATTTAATGTATCTTTTATGCATTATTTAAAAAAATATTAGCATTGTGCACTGCTTCTCTATAATCTCTATAAGTGTGGAAAATTTCATACTCCTCCGTCCGCGCAATTTTCGTAAAAAGGGGTACAACGTTTTTGCTTCACGTATTAATATACAGATAAACTAGGCGTTACACCGAGTGTAAGAAAATGGAATATGGGTTTGTACCTTGATTGACAAGTTCAATTTTGGTCTCGATTGGCCAAATCGTTTTTTCTCCCAGCGCGAGCGTCTTACTTTTTATTACTGGTCACGGTAGCACTTATTTAATGGGATGGAGTACAGTGTAAGTTTTGTGTAATATAGCGTGGCGTCAGCGGTGATGGTAAAAAGGCATAATGTTTAGTGCGTACTGAGAATGAATTTGAATTGAACGCGTCTGATATTGATGCTTCGGCAACCGTCGGTTGCGATGCCGATAATTGGTACAAATAGGTAGGAAAGGAAAAGGAAATTAATCATTGTAAGCGCTTTTAATAGTGCTAAATTACAGGCCAAGACCTACAGCCACTCCTCTAACACCTGCATGTCCTTATCATTGACATACAATCGAAAGAGACAAAAGAATGTGTAAGCTAGATTTTTTTTCTTAATACGACTATGTTAGTTATTTTAGTACGAGGAAGAGTTTATCTTTTGTAAAATTTTAAAACTATTTTTGGACTGTATGTTTTGATCTAGTGTTAGGCACGTATAGTTGTAATTATGTTTATTATCTTTAATATAGTTAAAACTCTTTATGATTTAAACACGGTCGCGCATAAAAATTAAAATTTATTATCATTACCGACAAGCACTCTTACCTTCGAAATATGAAGCACGTTTTCTTAATATATCCACTTAATAGCATCCCTTTGATCAGATACGTACTGAAGGTAGATTTGCTAAGGTCTTGTTTAAGTCACCCAATAAATACAAAGGCTTCTTTAAAACAATTGTCTTAAAGATAAGCCACTATTGTAATCACCTCCAAGACATACACGTTGTATAATTACAGATTTTCACCGATGACAACCAAGTCTAAAATTAATTGCGAAATCGGCTATTCCGCTAATACCCGAACACGGAATTGATTTGCATAAGGAATAGGCAGGATCGAAAACAGCTCGCTTTGAACTTGCAATATGCCCCTTTTTGCCACCACTCATTATTAAACTTTAGTAAATATGAATTGCGGTAGTAATTAGATATGATATTTAGTCCCACAATTGGCCACAATCAAACTTTATTAAATGTGTCTTCTGGACCAGTTTAGAAAGAAAGTCATTTTCACCTGTAGATGCTGAACTCTAATCTTCTGAAAATAATGTAAATGAAGACGAAAATTTCAAATTTTTTATTTCATTAATTATTTATATAGTTTATTGTCTTATAACGAAATTTAATTATTTTATTTGGTATAATAAACAAGCATCGAACATACTGTTTCCATTGTCAACTATGCTCGTTGTTGGAAGATATTAACAAAAGAAGGAAAGGTCCATTGAAGTGATACACAATACACACGACATAATCAGTTCTCTGTATTAACGTATCAATAGACCCGAAAATCAATGAGGCCCCCGCCGATTTATCGGAATACGTCCCTCCATCCGTCCCTTCGAGGAGAACCTTCCTGACTTTAATTATAATTCCATAGCACTCTCCCGGGGAATATTAGAACGTTTGTTAATTAAATGCCTCATCAATATTGGTTTAATATATTGTCGTGCTAAGAATGGAAACTGTATTATTAGCCCTATGAATTTTTGTAATCCTTTCAAAAGTGCATCCAAATTCTTGTGGTATAACGTGCTGTAACACATGCAGTGATTAAGTCTACAATATTGCCTATTTCTACAAAAAAGGGTAAATTGAAGGGTGAATTGGCGGTAGGATGCACTTATTGTGTGTTCGTATTGGTTAAATTCACCCACCTAGATCAGTGGTCGACAAATCGCGGCTCGCGTCGGAATATTACTGAATGTTTTGGCTATTGAGAGAGGCATAAACATTTTTCAAACGCAAGGCTTATAAAATATGTTGTAAAAAAAAAGGCACTCGATTAATTTTCAATTGTGTATTATGTACATTTGGCTCTTTTGGATGACAATGTTTTTAACCATTGACCTAAAACATTTTTTGGATGATATGTCATGAGTCAACACCGCACTTAGATACTGAAATGAACATATTATTTAAAATTGAAGTCAGTATGAAAGTCATAATGAACATTTACTGATAAGTCGATGAGGTCGAATACTCAATTAGCAACCACTAAGTAACAAATCTAAGTCGTGAGTAAGTTTGTGCTAAGAATATTTGAAAGACAAAAAGAACGAATTAACAAACCATCATACCTAGTCAGGTCATAAGTATTGTCACACAATAAAAACTTTTCTTTTAGAATGCTGGCCACAAAAAAGTTTATTGAATTCGAATTTCGAATTGTTCATGAAAATAAAAATGTATACTTTTAGAATTTTACTCATTTTTAAATATGGAGTGGACGCTTAAAGAAGACCGTGTTGCAGTCATTGCGTTGCATCGTTGCGGTTACGCGCCAATTCAAATTTTTAACATACTGAAAAATTTGAATATAACTAAAAGATTCGTTTATCGTACCATCAAACGATACAATGAAGACTCTAGTGTAGATGACAGGTCAAGAAGTGGTCGCCCTCGGTCTGTTAGGACTCCAGCAGTGATAAAAGCTGTGAAGGCGCGAATTCAAAGAGATCCCAAACGTAAGCAGAAACTGTTGGCCCTTCAGATGGGGTTAGGCAGAACCACGGTGAAAAGGGTGTTAAATGAAGACTTAGGGCTTCGGGCATATCGAAGAAAAACAGGACATCGTTTGAATGCTCGTCTAATGGACCTGAGACTGAAGAGATGCCGCGCTTTGTTGAAGCGGTACGCGGGAAAAAAATATCGGGAAATTCTTTTTTCGGATGAAAAAACTTTTACCGTAGAAGAGAGCTACAACAAACAAAATGATAAGGTGTACGCACACAGTAGTGAAGAAGCGAGCAACCGTGTTCCGCGTGTCCAACGAGGTCATTTTCCATCCTCGCTCATGGTATGGTTGGGAGTTTCTTATTGGGGCTTAACAGAGGTACATTTTTGTGAGAAAGGTGTAAAAACGAATGCAGTTGTGTATCAAAATACAGTCCTGACGAACCTTGTGGAACCTGTTTCTCATACCATGTTCAATAACAGGCACTGGGTATTCCAACAAGATTCGGCGCCAGCTCATAGAGCGAAGAGCACACAAGACTGGCTGGCGGCGCGTGAAATCGACTTCATCCGGCACGAAGACTGGCCCTCCTCCAGTCCAGATTTGAATCCGTTAGATTACAAGATATGGCAACACTTGGAGGAAAAGGCGTGCTCAAAGCCTCATCCCAATTTGAAGTCACTCAAGACATACTTGATTAAGGCAGCCGCCGATATTGATATTGGACCTCGTTCGTGCTGCGATAGACGACTGGCCGCGCAGATTGAAGGCCTGTATTCAAAATCACGGAGGTCATTTTGAATAAACTTTAGTGTCATAAGAATCTATGTTTTGTTAAGTTCATTTTGGTATATGAATGGTTACATAATGAATAAACTTGTTTCAATTATTTTACATTAAACATGTGACAGAATTTATGACCTGACTAGGTATATTCGATGCAAATTTCATTTTTGTTTATTAAATGCGTATATCAAAAGTATGAGTATGTCTATTTGTTATCATAAAAAAGAACGCAGACATGTAACCCCCTAGCGGTTTTCAAAAGATCGTTACAGCCTTTCTCAATTTATCTGAATCCCTTTCATTGTATTCCTCAGAGCCTTTCGTGCCCTGTATAAAGACAAATGGTTTCTGCAGTCGTCGCAGAGTTATCTCGTCGCAATTTCTTCTAATTCGCGCCACCAATGACCCGCGTTGTAGGGTTAATTAAAGAATTAATCGTTATCCAGGGCCGTGGGGGACTGCGGGCCGAGACCGTGGCTGAAATTTGTCGTGCGGGTTATAAATGATGCCCCCAGGAAGGTTCTGAATATGGCGTTTAATGCTGTTGCCATCTTTTAGCCATGCTCTTGATTTACTTCAATAGGTAGAACGAACTAACGAAACGCTTGATGTTAAGTGGTTAGAGCCTATGTGGACATCACAACATCTACAAGGCGCCCCACCTTGAGATATAAAGTCGTGGTCCCAAATGTAATAATACTGGCTGTCATAGTACCTTTCTTCAGATCAAAAATGTGATAACGTTGTCAGTATGAGCACTCGAGAACATATTTCAAGTCCTTTACTGTATTTCCACAGAGCACGTTAACCTGAAAATAAATAAATATTTTTTAGTTTTTTTTTATTAGAAATAGTAAGCCCACCAAAGCTTACCTCGGTTCGGCGTGAAATTTTCGGGTGTAAAATATTTGCATGCATATAAATCAAACGCAAACTAAATTAAGAGTTGTTCGCTTGGATTTTTGGACGGTTCGCTCGTTGGATGTATGTTTATTATTCAGCAGTGAGTTCTTGATATTCACGTTTAATTATGTATGTGCATTCGTTGGTTCGAGGCCGAGAAACGGACACGTGAGTTCCGACGATATATCTTAAGATAATGTAAGTTTGATGACGCGCTTCGTTCGATAATGCCGAATCGATGAGATCCCGTATACCAGGGGCTCCCAAACTTATTTTGTCTACTGCCCACTTTGAGAATAAATTGTTTTTAGCGCCCCCATTTTTTCACTTACTTAAAAAACACTATAGCGAGAGCTCAGTCGGTGTCTTAGGGTCCTCCTAGATGAAATTACAAATCGCCTCCCAAGTCTCTACACAACGCCCTAATTTTTTTTCTGGGTCTCTTACCGCCTCCCTTTAGGCCTGCAGTGCCTACAAGGGGGCTTTATCGCCCACTTTGGGAAAGGCTGCTGTAAACTATCTAACACAGCTCGGAGTAAGATTTTTAAATGTATCATCTGACTTAGGTACTATTTGGAAATATATTCACCCCTTACATACATACATTATGCAGAGACGCTTCTCTGTAGACGGTTGTCTATTTAAAATAATAGCGTTCACGTGTACACTGAATTTCAGATAGGAACGACAAAATTACATGTAAATTATTTATTTTAAGTCGTCGTGGCCTAAAGGATAAGACGTCCGGTGCATTCGTATCTAGCGATGCAACGGTGTTCGTATCTCGCAGGCGGGTACCAATTTTTCTAATGAAATACGTACTTAACAATTGTTCACGATTGACTTCCGCGGTGAAGGAATAACATCGTGTAACAAAAATCAAACCCGCAAAATTATAATTTGCGTAATTACTGGTGGTAGGACCTCTTGTGAGTCCGCACGGGTAGGTACGACCGCCCCGCTTATTTCTGCCGTGAAGCAGTAATGCGTTTCGGTTTGAAGGGTGGGGCAGCCGTTGTAACTATACTTAGAGACCTTAGAACTTATATCTCAAGGTGTGTGGCGCATTTACGTTGGAGATGTCTATGGGTTCCAGTAACCACTTAACACCAGGTGTTTCCCGAGCGCTATGACATGTCCTTCTTCAAAAGAGGCTTGTGGAGAGTATAAAGCGGTAGGCAGCGGCTTGGCTCTGCCCCTGGCATTGCTGAAGTTCATGGGCGACGGTAACCACTCACCATCAGGTGGGCCGTATGCTTGTCTGCCTACAAGGGCAATAAAAAAAAGAGTTTTTTTTTTTAAATATAGTGTTTTTTTTTCATTACTTATATGAGTAAACG
The DNA here is from genome assembly GCF_030267445.1 of Bombyx mandarina. Classification (NCBI taxonomy): domain Eukaryota; kingdom Metazoa; phylum Arthropoda; class Insecta; order Lepidoptera; family Bombycidae; genus Bombyx; species Bombyx mandarina. The sequence continues at coordinate 19,458,961 of NC_143234.1, forward strand.
TGCTCACGACCTTTTTTATTGCTTAGACGAGGTAACGGCTTAGCGTTAAGTGGTTACCGGCGCCCATAGATATCAATAACGTAAATGCCCCGCTAGTCCCGCCACCCACCATGAGACATGAGTTGTAGGTCGCAGTTTTACAATGCAACGGCTGCCCCACCCTTCAAACCGGTACTCATTACTGCTTCACGACAGAAATAGGCAGGGTTCATTAGTATGTCCTATCACCAGTAATTACGTTAATTATATTTTTTGCGAGTTTGTTTTTTAATACGCGATGTTCCTCCTTCTAAATGATTGCTCTGACATTGCGAAACATCGTGCCACATCGTCGCATCGCGAGAGCATCGCAGGTATTCGACTGATGCATGACCACGACCACTCTGTCAACAGTGAACGACTAGGAAGAATCAATCATGCTTAGAGCAAATTTTTGTTAGCATAATTTTATTGATACTTGGCAGCGAGATTTGAAAACCGGTACAGTCGCATCACTCGATACGAATGCACCGGGTGTCTTACTTTTTTTTATTGCTTATATGGGTGCTTGGTACCTTAAATAGATCCTTAACATTCTATTATTCAAAAATATACTTACTTCTAGGTAAATGAAGTCGCGGTTAAAATTTTGCGTTATACCAAAGTAACTATTCCACGCCGACGAAGTCGCGGGCAAAAGCTAGTTTCATTCATATATCGGAAATTTAACTGTTTATTTATTCACCTGTAAAGCATTGGCACTTTGTATATTAGTGATCTTTAAAAAAAAGTAAACGCCAGATTAAAACAATAAAGCAGCTTTAATTACTTTTGCGACTCGTGAAAGCCGAAGGAAATACGATAGGCAATATCGTAATTAGAGGTCTCATCTACAAAGTTCCCAATAACAATGTCATAAACCACAATCATGGGCGCTATGTAGAGATATCTATGTAGAGAGAGACCCATCTAAGCAATAAAAAAAAAAAAAAAAAAATATCTTTTTTTTTTTTTATTGCTTAGATGGATAGACGAGCTCACAGCCCACCTGATGTTAAGTGGTTACTGGAGCCCATAGACATCTACAACGTAAATGCGCCACCCACCTCAAGATATAAGTTCTAAGGTCTCAGTATAGTTACAACGGCTACCCCACCCTTCGAACCGAAACGCATTACTGCTTCACGGCGGAAATAGGCGGGGTGGTGGTACCTACCCGTGCGGATTCCCAAGAGGTCCTACCACCAGTGATTACGCAAATTATAATTTTGCGGGTTTGTTTTTAATTACACGATGTTATTCCTTCACCGTGGAAGTCAATCGTGAACATTTGTTGAGTACGTATTTCATTAGAAAAATTGGTATATCGATGGAAGATTGGAATATCGATGACAACGGACAAATCTGGAATCTCGTTAATGGGCAGGAAGACAGATCGGGTAACCTAAATGGTAGTAGTAGCTTCACTATGAATCTCATCCAAACAGCTGAATATCGATACAGACAACATATCAGAGACCGTTTGTCCGACTCACTAGATAAAGTGAATAAATATCTTCTTCTCTATATATAAAAATGAATTGCTGTTCGTTAGTCTCGCTAAAACTCGAGAACGGCTGGACCGATTTGGCTAATTTTGGTCTTGAATTATTTGTGGAAGTCCAGAGAAGGTTTAAAACGATAGATAAATATGAAAAGGCTCGGAATTAAATAAAAATAATAATTTTGTTTTCCCTTTGATGTGTCCCCCGTCAGACGGATTCCTTTTGTTTGTTTTAAGTTTATTTATACAAAAGTTTAGGTCTTTTATTTATCGATTAAGGCACTACGAAGTTTGCCGGGTCAGCTAGTAAATAATAATGTAATATTTCTTCAGTATATTCTTTAGTGCAAACTTCACTCGCATCCACGAATTCGTTTATCGCATCAAAACATTCTAGTTTGTGAAATATTTTTCCGACGCGCTGTCACGAAATATATTCGCGTCCGCCATAAAATGCACGTACACTCCATTTAGGCGACTACCAAAAACGCTGGGACATAAACAAAGTTTGTCGCTGTAGGTACTCGCCGAGGACACGTCACGTCTCCGGAACGTCATCGGGTCTCGCCAGGAGTAAATAAACTCTTGATGGCAAACTTTCAGGGAAGAAGAGTCCTTTAAAAATATTCTCGGCACGTGCGCTCCGAGACGTCAAACAATTAATTTCTTTAATCAAGTCCACTCGAGGGAGTAGAAACCTTTTACGGATGTTATTCTTGAAGAATTATAAATTATATCTTTGATATTTTTCCTTTTTTTTATATAGTACTAGCTTTTGTTCGCGACTCCGTCCGCGTGGAATAGTTACTTTGGCCTAACGCTAAATTTTTACGTAGAAAGTGAAGATATTTTTGAATTATAGAATGTTAAGGAGCTATTTAAACCCCGATTTTGAAACATTCCTTATTGGTGCTCCGCCTACATTGGTCTTGACGCGATGTAATATAGCCTATAACCTTCCTCAATAAATGGGCTATCTAACACTGAAATAATTTTTCAAATCGAACCAATAAGTTCTTGAGATTAGCGCGTTCAAACAAACTCTTGAGCTTTATAATATTATTAATATGAATATAGTATAGATAGGTGAAGCGTGAACACAATGATCTAATTTGGCATACTAAATGCTCAAAATTGTTAATTTGTTTATTTCTGAATATGGTATTCAATCAGCTACTATATAGTACAGGTGGCAAGGGAACAGTTTTCGAACTACAAATGGTAGCAGGTAGTAAATGATTCAATACAAAAAAGCAATATCGATTATCAATAAGAAATGCTTATACTATGTATTAGCTGTCAACGTGGGCAACGTAAAAAAATAACAATATTATAATAACAATATAATGCTATTTTTTATTATTGTGTCACGAACCGGTTTTACGAACTTCGATTTTCGTTCGCGGCAAACCTTACTTTCAATTTAGTTAAAATTGTAAATCGATAGCTCTACAAATAAGTTAATATTTAAGGAGGTAGGAGGTAGGACCTCTTGTGAGTCCGCGCGGGTGGGTACCACCACCCTGCCTATTTCTGCCGTGAAGCAGTAATGCGTTTCGGTTTGAAGGGTGGGGCAGCCGTTGAAACTATACTTGAGACCTTAGAACTTGTATCTCAAGGTAGGTGGCGCATTTACGTTGTGGATGTCTATGGGCTCCAGTAACCACTTAACACCAGGTGGGCTGTGAGCTCGTCCACCCATCTAAGCAATAAAACAAAACAAAAAAGAAGTAAGGAGGAGGAAGGTAAGGAATTGAAATCAACGGCTCATTATTCTTTTTTAGTTTAGTTTAGTCTAGTTTTTTTCATCGGCAAACCGAGGTGTAATTGAACAAAAAATCTGTAGTTTTTACGGATCAATTCGCGTAAATTGTCTTTTCCTTCTGTTCCTGCTCTTTATGTACCTTTAGAGCTTGTTAGGATAATTCGCTGTGCTAATAACTTCGTGTAATCATAGTCTATCGTCACTAGAATGTATAAAATCATATTGTACGCTTTGTATTCTATCTATGACAATATTTACTGGTGGTAGGACCTCTTGAGAGTACGCATGGGTAGGTACCACCACCTTGCCTATTTCTGCCGTGAAGCAGTAATGCGTTTCGGTTTGAAGGGTGGGGCAGCCATTGTAACTATACTGAGATCTTAGAACTTACATCTCAAGGTGGGTGGCGCATTTACGTTGTAGATGTTTATGGGCTGCAGTAACCACTTAATACCAGGTGGGCTGTGAGCTCGTCCACCCATCTAAACAATAATAAAAAATAATAAAATATCTACCAATAGTAACACAAAATTCGTGCTTGCCGATCGATAGGTTTTTCTATAGTGCTAATAGTTGGTATATTTTTGGTTGTTCATTGACCCTGTTAACGTTTTAGGCAATAGCTACATTTAAGATCACTTCAATAGGAATACACGAATTATTAAAAGAAGCTGCAATTGGGAGAAAGGTATGCGTGTGATTTACAGAACAACTATTTTGAGATATCGACGATATGATTAAGCTTCTACACGCACGTGGGTCGATGTTGTAGGCGGGTATTCGATCCGATCGTGCCATTTGTTCCTTGCCAAGGTTTTGTTTAATTTATCTGTATTATTTGCTTCTACATTTATTACAATTATTATTATTTTTATCCTTAAGGATGTTTGCTTGTATTCGTAATGAGTTATCTGAGCTTTATAAAGCCGTTATAATGTTTATTCGGCCTATTAAAGCCTAACGAGCGTTCGATAAAGTTATTCACAAAGATTTGCTTAAAACCCAATAATCAAAATGTACGCCATGTTAACATTTTGTAGAAAAAAACGCTAAATCCAAAATTAAGAACAGATTTTATGTAGATCCCATCAATAATGGAATTTCCTCTATCATCGAAATTACTAATATCACCACCAGGTATTACGAAAGTTACCATGATAACCGATGCTTGGACCTGCGAGCCACACGAGAAACTCTTTATTCTCTGAAACTGCTACGTGTTTTATTCTGAATAATCATTTCAATGCTAGTGAAGCAGCGTGGCAATATTTGTTAAGATTGTTCAATTATGGTTATTATATTCGATTATCCTGTAGCATGTAATGAAATACACACTTATGTCCCATAGACAAAACCCACTAAGTTTCGCGCCGGATCTTCTTAATGGGTCCGATTGCGACCTGGTGGTAGTTGTGCGAATCACTGCGCTTGTCAATGCTGATGTTAGAAAATTATCTTAGGTTGAGCCCTTGAGCTCAACTACCCGTCACCTACACGTAGCGGAAATAGTTCCTTAGGTTACCAGCGAATAGGTAGAATAAAAACAAAACACTTATGTCAAAGATCATTTAACTAATTGGTTAGTCCGATATTAAATTTTAATAGGTATTGGCTTGAAATTGTCTAACCACAAAACCAATAGAGATAATGAAACAGTAAGTAATAAAAATAGTCAAATGGCAAACTAATGAACTGTAATAGAATATAAACCAACGATTTTTAGATTTATTTTCTGTCAGCCTGTCTATGTGTTTGTTCGCACACATCGTCGGGACTACTGGCTGGATTTACATGTAGTTTTCATGGCTGAATTAAGTTAGATTAAGGTTTGGAGTAGAATTCTTTCATTAAAATCATATGTTACAATAAAGCTATCATTATTTCTGTACTTTCTTTATCTTCTTCTTGCTTCGGTTTCCTCAATACTGCGGGTCCTGACCACCTCCTCGCAACAAGAGTTTATTCCGGATCATTCCATGCCATTTGCTTCTATTTCCCGCCGAGTGTATAGCATCGTAATCTGTGGTGTCGAGGGTAGTGCGGATCTGGTCATTCCAACGTGTCGGGCCTCTACCTCGTGGTCTTCTTCTGTCGACCTTGCCAGTCACCCTTAGCTTCTCCAAGCTGCCGTTATTCTTTTTTGCAATGTGGCCAAAGTATTCCAGAACTCTACGAAGGCAGATTGTAGAAAGCGTCGTCTTTATCTGGAGTGCTTGGAGGGTCGACACGTTTTTTTTTATTGCTTAGATGGGTGGACGAGCTCACAGCTCACGTGGTGTTAAGTGGTTACTGGAGCCCATAGACATCTACAACTTAAATGCGCCACCACCTTGAGATATAAGTTCTAAGGTTTCAAGTATAGTTACAAAGGTGGGGACCCTTCAAACGGAAACGCATTACTGCTTCACGGCAGAAATAGGCAGGGTGGTTGCACCTACCCGTGCGGACTCACAAAAGGACCTCTTGTGAGTCCACCACCAGTAATAAAAGTTTATTGGTGCGACGTGCTATTTATACTGTTGCATGTTGAAAATCACATAGTAAATAATATTATTATTATGAAAGTTACTCTGCCGGTCAGTTACTTTCTGAAGTCAAAGCCATTAAGTTAATTGTGACGAAATTCGGTATGGAATTGGTTTGAACCCTGGGAAAGGACATTGGTTTTCATCTCACTGCTAAGAACGAATTACCCACGCTATATTCAGTGTGGTCCGTAGGCGCAGGCAAAGCTGCAGGCGAAAACCTAGTAATTAATAGGAACGTAAGATTGTATTCTTTTACTATAACCAACTACCCTGCGATTCTCATTTCCTATATAGAATTTGTGTCACCTAAATTTCTGTTTCTTTTACTTCACGATTCTTTTATCCAGTGACTTCAAAGATCAAGACTATTACGACACACAAATCAACACAAGATAGCACAGTTTTACTTATCAAAAACTATTATAGTATACGCACTCAGATTTCAGACACTAAGTTATTGTCATACACTCTTATTTGAATAGATTCAAATTCTGCGAGAGACGCTAAAACGTTAGATTCAAATACAATTTCAACGAACGAATTTAGGGCGAATATAACGGTCACCATCTCGCTCTTGCAGTTAAGTTTAACGACACAGATTTCGTTCATAAAGATAGTGGATGGCACACTTTCTGAATTCAGACATTGTAAACTTATGATTCTCGATAAATTTGTTACGCTCAACGCTTTTTACTAAGCGATGATTCCATGTTATTTTAAGTACTTTTTTATGTTTATTGCTTAGATGGGTGGACGAACTCAAAGTCCACCTGGTGTTGAGTAGTCGCCGCCACCTACCATGAGACGTACATACTTTGTTGTCTTAGAAAAATATAGAAATCTTCTCTTGACGTTAGCAAACGAAAACGAATGACAGTTCTTAGGACGGAGGCACCGCTCTTCAAGAAGGCTGGTTGGTAAGTGTGATGGCGTCTACGCGCCTCTATCTGCTTGGCTCTGTCGAAGCATGAAGCTAGCCGAGTTCCGACGATACCGCAATTGTGCTGCCATCTCTCGGGAATCGTGCTGAGTTTCGTTTAGCTACCAAACTCTCCGACATATACATATTATGTTGTGGAAAATCCACACACCCATCCCACAGACAAGAAAAAGCGAATAATGTAAAAGTCGGAATTGTATTTGTAGTAATAAAGGATGTCACAAAGTTCAAATCTATTGATTTTACGTGTTTAACTTACTTTTCTTAAAGAACAGACTTATCAAATCAGTACTTAGGATAGAAGGCATATTAAAAATAACCATGCTATGTATGCCTATTCAACTGCTAACAGAATTTAATACAGTATTTCGTCTTCGGAAATTATTTAGGCTCCGTTATGATACGAGGTTGTTATTCCGCCATTTAAATATGAACACGCGAACACTTGTCTTGTCGTAAGACTCCGGGATAAAGCTGAGCTCAAAGATTGACAGCTCTTTGTTTCAGTAGAGCTGAAATGTCATGATATTTAATGGACCATACCAGCGTTACATCTTTTTGATGCTGAACACATTTTGAAATAAGAATTCGATGTAAGAATATTACTGGAATATATTTTAAAGTGTGTGTGTGTGTTTTTTTTTTATTGCCTTTGTAGGCAGACGGGCATACGGCCCACCTGATGGTGAGTGGTTACCGTCGCCCATGGACTTCAGCAATGCCAGGGGCAGAGCCAAGCCGCTGCCTACCGCTAAAGTGTTTAAGAATTTGTTTGGAGCTCCAGACTTTACTAACTTTAAGGAATGTCTGCAAAATGGATAAATATTTTACCACTTAAACATTGTAGATGTGGCCACTAATAATCTGAAAATGTCTTCTCACAACGATAGTTTGGAGTTTTGTTCAGAGCTTATCTATAAATTTAAGAAGTTTGCATCTGTTTAATTTGGTGACGTCATAGCATACCCTTTCATGTTTTATTAAAACCGCTTTGTATAAAAAGTACTGTCGTATGCTCAGTACCAAAACTATTGTAATATTTTTACAGCAACCTATGTGTCGCATTTACCGCGGGATGATAAGCTGGTCGTATTTGAGTCGTTTTGTTTAAGTTTAGTTATTAAAGCGATTTGTAAATGTTTTTTTTAGTAATTATATACAAAGAGGAAGTAGAAATGACAGATACCACGGAGGAATATTATTTTAAAACGTCATAGTTTTAAGGATAACTGAATACCTACCTCGTTATTCAAATATATCGTTGAATCCAAAATCTGCTAAAAGTGTTGTTTTTTGATACCAAATTTTGATTACTACTAGAGGTCCCGTCGTAGTCGAAATTCGACTATAATTAATTGGAATTGTAAGCTTGTACACTATTATGATTGTATTTTATACTTCTATAATCACAAATTTCGCCAAGACTACACTATAAAAAATATTAACAAAGACAAACAGTATTTAATCTATTCTCAATTTGACAACAGACGTCAAGAACAAAAGTTTGACAATAAATAGTATGCATGCGTGTGTGCGTCAAATACATGGTATGTAGTGTGTGTAATGTTTTCTTTATTGATTTAATGTATCTTTTATGAATTCTTTTAAAAAAATATTAGCATTGTGCACTTCTTCTCTATATTCTCTATAAGTATGGAAAATTTCATACTCCTCCGTCCGCACAATTTTCGTAAAAAGGGATACAAAGTTTTTGCTTCACGTATTAATATATAGATAATACGAGTATACTATACTATAATAGTAATTATTATTATCATCAAAATGTTTAAAACTTTGTCGATATTGTTCTGACAACAACGATTATGTTGTGACAATGATCTTCAATAGTAAGAGTTCATAAGTCGTGTGCTAATCTTAAGTAATAAATCACAAATGTTAAGTGTATAATCTATGGTAATAAAAGAAGTATTCGTTCCCAATAGATTAAAATCCTTACTCTAAGAAGGTTTGTTAAAAATTAACACAATTGCCAACAACCAAACTTTTGTCATTTTTTGCGCCTAAATAAAAACGCGCCAATCACGTTTTTGCCTTAACATCACGTGATCGCCTTCAAGCGACACTTCAAATATTTGAAAGTCTTTATTTTGAAAGTGTCGGAACACGTTTTTTGTTTTTCTACTTACGAAACTCAACTAAGATCACTACCTAATTACGGCATTTCATTGCGTAAGCATGGTTTTACTCTAAAACTTTTTTTTATTGGTTGATTCCACAGTCGATTTGTCACACCAGTATACCACAGCTCTATTAAACTCTTAAAGTAAGAGTAGGTTATATCATAAGGCGGGTAATTTTGTTACTTTTGATTGTAAACATAACAACAAATAGAATTAAAACTAAACGTGGAAAGGATCGAGGTATATATTCGCGGTGATATACTTTCTTAATAGATTGTTAGCTTATCACTCACCACGAACCGATGACTTTGTCGTATCACGCCGTAGGATACCAGGTTTCTGGGTTAGGATGTGGTAGGGAAAGTAGAGAATGATGAGATACACCGTGGCAGCGCGGCCGACCCGCAAATCTTTCGTTGCTAACCGAGAACTTGCAAATGTCAAGTCACGAATGCCCCGTATTTTTTTTAATGGATTTTATGACTTGGTAACTAAGACCTTTAAGTCATATATTATTTTAATTTATATTCTTATTTTTATGAAAATTGATAAAATAGAGTGAAATGAAATGAAATGAAATGAAGATGATTAATTTGAGACATTATTCAACTGGGATGAAATTAAATGAAATGAGATGATATGGGATGAAATATAATCGCAATAAAATGGTGGTCATTTACTGAGATTTTTTCAGTGGACTTTTTGGAGGAACCCGAGAAGTTACGTCCAGCAGCTTTGTTTCATTTTCCGACATTTGTGCATTTTCACAGATATTAAACAGTTAATAAACCATCGTTATTACACATTTAAACCTGAAGAAACACGAAATAGACAAAATAAAACAAATCACACAAATTCACTCCTCGCGTTGCCGCCAAAAAGTCCTGCCCAGTCAAACCGCGTCCAGTGTTGCCGTGGTTAAAGCTCAAAACCCACAGATTGGTTTCGAACTAGAGGTATGAAAACGTAACAATTAGCATTGTTTAAAACCTGTCATAAGTAAAAGTTGGTTGTGTTGTGGGATTATTATCTGTTTCATAAGCCCGCATCTTAAGTAGTGATAAGACCAACTACCATATACAGTTTTTGGTTAGATAACAGTTACACCTATCCAGATACCAGACCCAGACGTAAATAGCTTTTCAACTGGAATTTAGATTGATTATAAAATTAACTTGAAAATATTTTTTTCAAGTTGCGTTTTTTTTTAATTGCTTCGATGGATGGACGAACTCACGGCCCCTTTGGGGTTAAAGGATTACCGGAGCCCATAGAAAACTACAACGTAAATCCCGCCATCTACCTCGAGACATGAATTGTAAAGTCTCACCTTTAACAGTACAACGGCTGCCCCGCCTTTCAAACTGAAACGCATTACGGCTTCACGGCATAAATAGGCATAAATAGGTGGTGGTACCTACCTACCCGTGCGGACTCACAAAACGTCCTACATTTAACACCAGGAGGTTTAGCTTTATTTTGAAATGGTTAGTACGCTAGCAACGTCAATCATGAAGTTAAACTCAAATCTTCAGGTTTAAATTCTTATATCTAATATTTAAATTGATGTTCATTTTGAATGCGATTAAATTATCAAAACTCCAATATATGTCCAATATGAATATGTCCAATATATATAAACCAAACTCAAAACCGAAATGCCACATCCAAATTGATAGTATTCACGTACACGCAAAAATACACGTAGTTTTTTTACGACTTTATTTATTATCAAATGAAGTCTACATTCGCATGTCACTATATATTCTGTTTACGATGTCACAATCGGAGTATTTTTGGGAGTTGAACCCGAGCAAGGCTGTATTCGCTCTGTTGCATATTGACCTGATTTCCTTGACGATCATGCTCCTCTCTGACCGTTACTCTAAACAGATTAGACCGGCGTTTCCCAACGTGCGACCCACGTCCCACAAGGGGGCAATTTGACAATTAAGGGAGGCAATCGCACTAAATTAATATAGAAAATCTGTATTAAAATTACTTTGAATTTGAATTTCAGTTTTTTATTATATATTTTGAAATGTTACTATTATTTTATTAATACTATATATTTTGAAAAATTATGTATGGGGAGCATGAAAATTTTAGAAATGTTACAGTGGGGCATGGCACACAAAAGGTTGGGAAACACTGGATTAGATCATTCAATAAAATACCTTTGAAGAATTCTCTAGGTATACATATTGTGTTGTTTATGATTCTTTATATGACGTACGTGAATACAACTTACCTTGAGATGTGAGATCTGTAAATCATTGGATATTCCCTAATGAAACAATATTACAATGTCATTTCGTCACTCATGGAGGTCAGCAATGGCAGGGGCCAAAGCCATTGCCAATGTCAGCCAACTCGCTGTCTACATAGAATTTTTTTCCTACCTATGCTGATAGCCTTGAGAGGCTATTTCAGCTTCGCCCTAACATGTAGGTGAGCTCACGGGGCTCACACCTGAGCACTGGCACTGGCTCTAGCAAGAGCAGTGCTTCGTAGAATCTACCACCGGGTCGGAAACGCGACCCACTGAGATGATCCGACGAGAAACTCAGTGTCTGTGGGTTAATTCGCTCGTCGAGCCCTTCGTCGCCGAGGACGGTGATCGGTGCTTGTGGTACCTAAAAGCACCGTTAATGGATCGGGAGGATCCGTAATGACGTATTTTGGGCGATGTCGAACATATATTCGTAAATGATGTTTCCCATTTATATGTCATTGTTTCCGCCGGCTAAATCATATAGATAGATGTTTAGCTTCTATTTCGTGTTTCTTTTCACCGAGTTTCCTAACAGAACCGCGCAAAAAAAAAAACATATCAAAAATATTTTTGTTATTCAAAAGAGAAATTCAATTTCGTTTCACGGAAATGAAAGAACTTTCATAACACTTCGAAAACCTTAAGAGATTTCGTTGCCCCTCAAAAATATATCAATCAATATAATCTAACCTAAAAATAAAACTGACTTTTGCTTGATGGAATAAGAGTTAATATTCCTTGTGTGATGAATTGATCCACCACAATAGTTCTTTTAAAATAGAATTCTTCAATAACCTTTCTTTTGTTTCCATTTCAAGGGTATTGTTGAGTGCTATAACCCAATGAAAATGAAAGAAGGATATAATTCATTGTTTTTTTTGTGTGCATAATATCCTATTTATAATACTGTAATACATTATTGAGACTGACACAGTATCACAATGAGAAAGCATGTCTGGTAACCACTTACCTGGATCATTGTGAGCTCGACAGGATACTGTCAGGCAATATACAAAGATAAAATTAAAAGCTTTTACTAAAGTATTCTTTTTTCAAGTATTATATATAAATTTTATTTATGTTCCAGGTAAAATCGAGTTGTTGCGGAACAAAATGGTTTACGCCTTTGGATTTAGTTTTAGTGTAGTATTGGTTTTTTTTTTGTTAATGTGAATGTGTGTGTATTGTGGAATAAGTATGATTTGTCCGTCGGAAATCTATCTCACGAAAATTATGATCCATTCGAGGAGAGTCTAAATACTTAAATAGTACATATTTGTTTGAAAATTCCCCTTTTTCATAGGAAGAGTGATTTGCTATGTATTACGTAATTCAGTTCTAATTTTTTTTTATTGCCCTTGTAGGCAGACGAGCATACGGGCCACCTGATGGTGAGTGGCTACCGTCGCCCATGGACTTCAGCAATGCCAGGGGCAGAGCCAAGCCGCCGCCTGCCTCTTATATAAATATAAAAATGTCTATTTAAAGCCTAATTAATACTTCGTTTCTAAAAAATAACAAGTTTGAAGTTTAATATGTGTATGTACGAGTATATTATTGTACATATATAATATATGAAGTTAAATATATATAAAACCACTCCATTTCTTTTTTGTCTCTTAATTAATGTCTATTAATTTGTATTTGTAACCTATATTTTTATTAAGAAGAGGCCAATAAGAGACACAGCTTAATTACTGCGCTTAATTAATAGGAAATACATATAAAACAAAATACACTGATAAGTTACTGTCTGTCCGTATAATATCGTAATAATCTCATTGAATGTGTTTTGGAATTGGAGTATCGTTAGCAAATGCTTTTCGAAAAACATTACAATGAGATATCAGAACTCTACTATCACTGGTGGTAGGATGACTTGTGAGTCCGCACAAGTAGATACCACCACCCTACCTATTTCTGCCGCTTAGTAGTTTATGGGTTTCGGTTTGAAGGGCGAGACAACAATCTTATAATACAATCCAATTGAGAGTTTTACCTTAAGTCTCAAGGTGAGTGGTGGTATTTATTTTGTTACGTCTACGGGCTCCGGTAACCACTTAACGCCCAGAAAGGCCGTGAGCTCGTTCAACCGTCTACTCCTTTGAAAACATGTAAATATAAAAAGATCACCTTTTCTGATTGCAATCCAAAAAATATGTAATCGTATATTTGACAAAAAGACATATTCCCAATGTTAATTAAGTAATAGGAAAATGAAAGAAATGACAAGATTCTAACTGCCACATCGGATATCTAGAAAAGGTTTCTTTTAATTGCCCTTGTAGACAGACGAGCATACGGCCCACCTGATGGTGAGTGGTTACCGTCGCCCATGGACTTCAGCAATGGCAGGGGCAAAGCCAAGCCGCTGCCTACCGCTGCCTACCCTCCTATTTTAGGAATTAATACATTAACATTAATGCGAAAGTCGAAACAGCTGGCGACAGTTCGCTCTATTTGCTAAGCGCACACTGGTCCTTTAAGCTGACTACATGCGTTAATTAAACAAGCAAACACGGACTAATTGACCATAGTTGCATTATTAATTTAATCAGCGCTCTGTTTCTATATTTAGCTCGTTAATGCCAATCGTTCTAAGTTCTTCAATCAAGCATTTGGAGCGTTGTAATTAGGTACATATATGATATTTGACTGACCAACGAACGTTTGCAATTAAAATTTTAATTTCACATTCTTTTTATTTGTCAATCGCTTTTAATAAAACAGCCAGTATTTTAAGCGGGAACTTGTAATTAATCTTACGTTATATATTATAAATAAAGCGAAGCTCATGAATACTAATTAGGTATTTGTGCTTGAAACTAAAAAAGCAAAGGGAAAATTATGACGTAGACTCCTTAAGTGGTGGTAGGACCTCTTGTGAGTCCGCACGAGTAGGTACCACCACCCTACCTGTGAAGCAGTAATGCGTTTCGGTTTGAAGGGTGGGGCAGCCGATGTACCTATACTTGAGACCTTAGAACTTATATCTCAAGGTGGGTGGCGCATTTACGTTGTAGATGTCTATGGGCTCTAGTAACCGCTTAACACCATCTGGGCTGTGAGCTCGGCCACCCATCTAAGCAATAAAAAATAAATAAAAAAGTTAAATCTTTTTTTTTAAATAAACTCCATGAAAATCAATCCAAACTTAGATACGTTTTTCAACGATGCGTCGAGAACGATACATGAAGAACCATTTGGTTTGAGAATATTATGTAAGCACTGATGATCTTAGTGTTAATTATATTGTAGGTACACTAGCAAGGCTTTGGAATTCGAGTACACGGATGCTTGGCGAAAGAAATAGAAAAGTTGGTAGTACCTATCCGTTAGGTTGCTCATCGTGGCCAAACCATAAAGTTAGACCATAAGAAAGCAGTTTTCAGACTGTAAAAAATAATACACTATGTATTTAACACTTGACCCCAAATCACTTCCGAGATTATGTTACTTGAATCTTGCTAACGGTATTTTCAAGATAAGTTTGGATGTATACAATTTCCGAAAAGAAGAATCAGAACCGTCGGTCTACCGAGCAATCACACCCGGTTGGTGAAAGACCTAAGCTGATAGCCTTGAGAGGCTATGTCAGCGTAACCCTAACGTGTAGGTGAGCTCTCGGGGCTCAAACTAGGTGTTTCTAAAGCCGGCCCTAGCAAGAGCAGTACTTCGCAGAATCTACCACCGGATCGGAATTGCGTATTGTAAGCCGGTATGGAAAAGTAGATACTACCACCAGACAGCCACGAGCTCATGTATAAGTTAAAAACTATAAATTGTCATGTCTGGTCTTACCCCTTAACCTGAAACAGGTCGTTAGCTATCTTATCCATCTACGCAAATTGAAAAGTTATTCTAACGTTTGCGTTAAGGCCAAAGATAACATACTCGACGAAAACCGTAATTCGAATGACACTTCCGATAATTTGTGAGACTTGAACGGTGTTGCTTCATTGACTAAAGTCGATTACGCTTCTATACCGGTGAGGCGGTGATCTATCCACTCGAGTTACACTTGAAGGGTCCCGGCCTTTTTTTATTGTTTGAAAGCTTCTCAATTGAATATGCAATTTCGAAAAGGGCACATCTCTGAAAATGTAAAATGTTCAGGAAATGAAAAAAACTGATTATTTTCTAAAGCAGTGTAAAATTTAAAATATTAACTTTTGAGATACCTATATTTTAGTGTTAATTAGCAATTGAAAATTACTGGAATTATTATAAAATGGGTGTAGGTAAGCCTCAAAACTACATGTATATGAAAAAACGTATTTGACCAAAATATGCGACATGTGCCCTTTCCGAAATTGCATATTCAATTACAATCGAAAGCTTAACTCCCTTAGGGAGTAGCGTATTGATTGTGGCGGTAGCTATCATCTCACACAAGATATTTGAGATAATTATGCCTGAATCTCCCTTACAACAATAACATTACGACCATCAGTCTACGGAGCGATTTCACAAGCTCGGTAGAAGATCTTTCCTTTGTCATTAAACCTCTTAAATGACAATGATTCTTTATTGTCTTAGTCTAATTGAAATTAAAACTGCTCTAATGCTGAAATTAAAACTGCTTGATTTCATGCTGTTTTAGTGGTTTTTTTTCACCAGCCATCGACGAACCATTTCCCTTTACCTTTATCTTTGTTGATTAGCGTTCACAAACTGATTGGCGCATCCCCATCTTGTGACGGGAAATGTAAATCTGAATCTGTGTTCCGAAAATTAGAAAATGGAAACGTTTGTTTCATACGACTATACAGGATGATACCTACCTGTGCGACACAATTCACTTTTTGAAGTGAAACTTCTTTAGGCGCATGAGGGTAAAATTTTTACAGAACGTCACGCAGGTATGCAACGGAAGTGACATCAAACTACTATTGAAATTAAGTACTTGTCAAATGTCAGTAGTAGTAGTTGTTGTATTTTTCCAACTGGAAAGGCAAATGTATCATACCATACAGCCTAATATTTTATAATTTTTTGTGAAAAATGTTAATAGGAATTGAAATAAAATGAAAAGAATTTGGAACATTAATCAAATAGCATGAAATTAAATTAGTCAATTCAATTGGAAAAATATTAGTCATTAACAATTTAGAAATCTAAACATAATGTGACTGTCAACACTGAGGTTTGAGATTGACATTTGACAGACTTTTGGCGGGAACATATCTTCCTTTTTCCCTTCCTCTAAGTCTTAATCTAAAGTTTTAGATTTGCATAAATATAAACAAGACTTATAAATTAGTTCGCCAAAAAAGTTTCACTTCTGACATGTGTACTTTATACGCACGCACTTTTTTTTTTATTGCTTAGATGGGTGGACAATCTCACAGCCCACCTGGTGTTAAGTGGTTACTGGAGCCCATAGACATCTGCAACATAAATGCGCCACCCACCTTGAGATATAAGTTCTAAGGTCTCAAGTATAGTTACAACGGCTGCCCCACCCTTCAAACCGAAACGCATTACTGCTTCACGGTAGAAATAGGCGACTTTATTCATATCACCATAATAAAGGTTTACTTGCAGCCGATGGAGGTGCATATTTTGTTATCCTTTGACCTATTTCAAAGCAAATGTTCAATTGCAAAGAGTTAGAGATTTAAAAGAAACTCTTTGCAGTTAGAACTGATGAAATTTTAAGGTTAACAATACCGGTAAATTTGCTGAAATACACCCTTCAATTTATATAAGATTTTAACGTTAATATTACTGTGGTACAACATTGATATTAATAATAAATTGAGTAAATAATTAATAACATAACAGAAATTCATATGAAGCCACACCAATATTTAGTCGCCAGAACGCTAACGTATTATCCCGGTTTCCTCATATTAATCAAGCCGTACACACAATTATTTCTTGACCAACACAAATAATGAATATTGATGACTGCCGGCCCAATAAACACGTAAGCGTCTTACTTAGTGCCCCTGACATGTGACATATGATATTATCAACGACCGTGTAAATACAATATTAGACAATAGCTATTTCGGATGTATTTATTTTTGTAATAAACCTTTTTTACTTTAATTTTTGGGATCAGAGATAAGCCGGAATGAACAGATCACAAAAGTTTTAAAATATATTTAGTTATTAATTTAAATATATCACCACCAGTCAGACATCTCGGTTTTTTTTTCTATTTCCTACCTATTCTAGTTACCTCGAGGGGTTATTCTATATTCACCAAATTTGTAGGTGACCTCACGGGGCTCAAACCTGACGACGTTGCTAACACGAACCCTAGCAAGAGCCGTGCTTCGCAGAATCTACCACCGGATCGGAAACGCGGTCCACTGAGAAGATCCGGCGAGAAACTCAGTGGGCTGTGTCTGTGGGTTAATTTACTTGCCGAGCCCTTCGTCGCAAGCGACGGGTTCGACGAAAACGATGACCGGAACGTCTCGGCCTCATCGATGTTAATCTATCATCCATCTCTATCGTCATTCTATCGTCAAACGGAAATCTCATTACAACATGGGCGTTAAAAACGACTACTCGAACACAAAAGTAATTAAAAAGAAAAAACGGGTATATTAATCATGTCAATCTCGAAATCCGTATGACCTCTAACAATGAATGGCTTCAATCGAAACTTCACACTCGGATGTTTTGAAACGATTCGATTTTAACGGAAAGCGTTAATTGAACAAAAAAAAAGATAATTATAAGAGCCGTTCGTTAATTGATGTGTCCATGGAATGAGGTCGTCACGGACGATTCGATTTTCCGCGTCTCGCAAAAATGTCACGCAGAAAACGTACCGTACCGAGATGAATTACAATCGGAGTTGATTATGTTCGTAATGCGTGTGTGGAAACTTTAATTAAACTTATGATTGATTTTTTATAGCGTTTGTGGGAGGATGAGCTTGGAATTAGCATAGCTACAATAGGATAGAAGAACGGAGATAAATTAATGTAAAAAGTAATTCTACCCTCAATTAAAAAAATAGACCACGTCGTTTTGATTGCTCGGTTGCATTTTGTTTTGATAAAAAGCAGTAGACCGAAAAATGGCGCTAATTTTTGAGATAAAAAGCTCACAATAAAGCAGAGAGTCCCTCCTGACTGAGCCTTTGCTTGCCCACCTGTCCTGGTGAAACTGAAAAGGCCCCCGGGTCACCAGTAACCCTTCAATCATAAAAAGAAAGATTCGTGTATAATATGTATATTTTTTTTTAAATCTTGCATCAAGATTCTGGTAATGATTGAACCCAGTAAAGTAATACAAACAGTTACTCTACTATAGTTATTCCTACTAGCTATCGAATATTTAAAAAAAAACATATTTTCAAGTCGCCCATGTCGAACAGCGCACTATAATAGGCTCTTAATGATGATAATGAAGATGCGCAAAGTCATTAAAAGAAACATTAAGGAGACCTATACAAATCGAATATGTTATATTTATAATTACTAGATGATGACGGTTTTTTTTTGATAACGTCATCTTGTTGTGTCTTTAAAGCGGTTAGTTGCCCTCAATTAAGAAAAATAGTATTATTATTCGGCAAAACATGTCGGGAAGAGTTGATTATTGAAAACACGAATAAAGCAACATTTTCTGAAAATAAATCGTAGCTAGATCGATTTATCGCCCCCGAAATCCCTTGTATACTAAATTTTATGAAAATCGTTGGAGCCGTTTCCGAGATTCAGATTATATATATACATATTAATATACAAGAATTGCTCGTTTAAAGGTATAAGATAAGATATCTCATTACAGAAAAAAAGATATTTGCGTTTGAAAATGTTCTCTCAGTCTTTGTAATTTTCTATACTCAAGAAAATATAATTAACTCTCTATGAAGGGCCGACAATATAAAATCTAGTCTTTTTTAATAATTTTATTTAACCAAAATCGCTTTCTTTCATATTATAATTTTTGGAATGGCCCAAAGCGATCCCGCAATTGTGTGTAATTAGATAATTTATTTAATTCACGTAATATTTTTTTTTCATTTTGCGGGTTCAAATTACGAGGAATGAGCAATTACTTTTGTATAACATTTGATTCAACAAACAGCTATACCAATATTTAAATTGAAATATACTCAGGATACAAAAAAATCCACAATCAGTGCAAGACTATTTATTTAACATAACTAAGATGTATGTTTTGCCTCAAAAATTTGTAATATCTCATTTAGCTAAAATCAAAAACGCATTTTATTATTGTAACGTCTAACCGCGTTAAAGAAAGCTCGAAAAGCACATCTGTTATATCTAAAATATAAGCTTTGATTCGATTAACGAAACATCATAGAGCGAGCCACAGAATCATCCATCTTTGCCAAGGAAACTTTTGTGTTATACGATCCAATCATTCACTACAAAGACAATGTTAAGCGTCATTAACAAAACAGGCGACTGCAATGCACTCAGCTACTCTTTAAGGCGCTCTAAGGGTCAGAATAACAGATACATGAGGCAGTTCAATGCTGAGTTCTAGTGGCCTAGTTGGCACGGCTCCCTAGCTCTCAAACACGAGCCGGTGACGTCACAAGATCATACTTGCACTAACGCTAGTGTGACTAGGCTTTGCATAAAAATAATATGGAATATCTACACTAATATATAAATCTACAGTGGTTTTTACGGATGTTCCGTTATAACTACTGAACAATGATCCGATTGACTTGAAACTTAGTATCTATGTAGAAAATACATGTACTTAATGGATAGGCTAATATTTACATGAGTGTTGGACTCCCTACATCAGTTGCGGGGGCTTTAATGTTGAGAATCTTTGTGGGGGGTGAGAAATAATAATGTTAATTTTAAGTGCCCAGCGAAGCGGACGGGTATAGCTAGTACTTAATAAAATGAAATAAGTTTTCATGCGAATCCACCGTAACCAGGAATCTATAGAGAACACAACATTAATGCCGCCAATGATGTTGAAACCCGAGCGCCATAAAATCAAATGGATCGTACAAAAGTTGTCACAAACATCAAATCCGGTGTGATTGGTTCGCAATAGAAATAGGCATGACATTGGTAACACAACATGACAGTACTTAAGATGTTATGAAAATATATAAAAGATGAAGTAAAGGATGCTACTACTATGGATGGATTCTAGATAAATACTAGCATATCCTCGTCTTTCCGATCTCAAAATGCGCTGAAAGGTATTTGAACTCATTAAATATACAATTTGTTTCTAAAACGTTCTTAAAGGTCACACTTGTGATCCCGTGTAGCTATCAAGTACCAGTAAGATCGGGAACTATTATGTCGTCAGCCCGATTTAAAAAAAAATCGTTAATATTCCGTGTATGAAGACTAATCACTCTCTTAACTCCTCCCAGGGTTATGTCCTGAAACATAACAAGTTATGGTCACAGCAACTAATGAACAACACGGGGTGGAACCACACGTGTTTTAGGATTTCGGAAACTTTTAATATTAACAATAGTGTTCTTCTGATGTTGGTAGGCTGTATTGTGTGCATTCGCACGGGTTGGTACTGTCATCTTGCCTACACAAAGCCACCATACTTTTCATATTACGTACAATACAATTCAAATTTCGACCATTGTGCTTAGTGCGAGTTTTTTAACGTTATCGATAGCGTAAAAGATAACTTAAATTTCTATGCAGTTCGAAGAGCGCCCCTAACGGCAAACGTAGGCAAACGTTCCAACTCCATACAAATTTGAGTTAACTTTTACGCTATCGAGAACGTTAAAAAATTCGCATTAAACACACTGATGTAGCTATAAGCGGGTAGTAGCGTTAATTCTACGATGTTTACGAGTTTTGGAAGTTAGATTTGATTATAACTTAACGTTTTTTTAATTGCTTTCTACGTAGTTTAGGCAGTATGGCATTGTGCGTTCATGAGGAGGTTAATTTGAGAGTACCGTTCCACATTTTTAAGTATTTTTGATGTCATGAAGTAAAAAGAAAACCGAAGTGTACTCACGTTTCTTAAGCTGTTATTAATGCTATTTTAAAAAAAGACTACAGCTAATCTTGTTTTACATAATTACTTATCATCTTTGTATATATATTTTTTCTTTTCAAAAGAATTTTTCTAGGTAATTTTTAGTAAAATACAGCACATAATAAATAACATAGATTTAAATGAACATAAATTAAGATGAAAATAAATTACTTGCGGAGAAATTCATTTTAAATTTTGACTGATAAAGCTTCAAGGCTTAAGCTATTAAGCCAGTCCTGAAGCGTAAGCTTTCCGAAAGTTCGTGACCTAAATTTTTCGGGCTCGGGATCTAAATTGGACTCAGTATTGTGATGACAGCTATACCATACGATACAAAAATTCTAGTTATTCTGAATCACGATGATGATATTAATTCTCAAGGACAATGTATAGTCGTACTGATAATGATAGCTTGACAAATATGCTTTGGTATTAACGCAATGTTTGTTGTGATCGGAGATGTGTATGAATCCGTTCGTCGCGAATGTTTATTTGTTTCTTAAAATGCTCATAACTTTTGACTAGGTGAATCGATTTTGATGATTATTGCTTTTAGTGTATATTAATTTGTTTTGGAATATCTTTTTTTTCTTCAATAAAAAAATCATAATAAAAAATGTATACCCGAATAATTATTTTCTTTATACCTCGAGTAGAACTTAAAATTAATATTTTTACAATAAGGAACTTCGTTTCGATCCGGTGTCCCACGACACCACACATCTTTTTTTTTTATTTAACACTGGATACGGAAGTTGTCAACGGCAAACATCAACCTCACAAATTGCTCCAAAGAGACAAGTCTTAACGTCGATCCATCATCGGCCTGTTATCCGAAGGAATCGCACTCCTCGCTTTAGGGTTGAACTTCGGACGGAAAATTTTATTTGAACGATAAAGTTTTTTGCGAATTTCGTTTTAATGTCACCGGCTTTCAGTTTTATAATGTCTCGGCTGTTTGAGATAAGGCACTCTGTGGTAGAATTTTTGTGCAATCCGAATTTTATTTTTTTCCTCTAAAACGTGGTATTGGTAAGTATAACTTGTAATCACTCTTTAGTTTCAATTAAGTTGTAGAAAGGCTCAAGCAATGGCAGCTGTGTGGCATTGCCAATGGTACTGGACAACTTTTTTTTCCCACCTAAGCTGATAGCCTTGAGAGTCTATTTCAACGTAACCTTAACTAGTAGGTGAGCTCACGGGGCTCAAACCTGACGACGTTGCTAACACGAACCCTAGCAAGAGCCGTGCTTCGCAGAATCTACCACCGGATCGGAAACGCGACCCGCTGAGAAGATCCAGCGTAAAAATTAGTGGGCTGCGTCTGAGGGTTCATTTACTCGTCGAGCCCTTCGTCGCAAGCGACGGGTTCGACGAGAACGATGAACGGTGCTTGAGGTACCTAAAAGCACCGTTAGTGGATCGGGAGGATCCGAAATAACGTGCCGGACAACGATGATCTCTTTTCATCGTCTAAGCGTCGAAGGCATTTAAAAAAACGCAAGAGACAATTATTAATACAGCAAAGTTACGTCAAATATTTTTTTTATGTCATATTTTACCCGCAACCCTCCTAATTTGGTTCGGTGAGTAAGATTAGAAACGATCTCTCGACACGTTCAATTTATCATGAACGACCCGCGGAAACGGATCATCTCCTTGTCGTGTCTTCAGAAACGTTACCGAATATATATTAGTTTAGTTGATTTACGACAACATTAGTGTAGTTTTGCGTTCGTGCTATAAGCACCGCCTTGATTTAACTAAGCCAGAGTAACGGGTGAAAAAAAATATTTGACTTTAAAAGTCAAATAAACAATTGAGTAGATTGTGATGTTATGTAAATGGGTATTTTATTTATTTATTGGATAGTTGGGTGGACGGGCTCACAGCCCACCTGGTGTTCTAAGGTCTCAGTATAGTTACAACGGCTGCCTCACCCTTCAAACCGAAACGCATTACTGCTTCACGGTAGAAATAGGCAGGGTTGTGGTACCTACCCGTGCGGACTCACAAGAGGTCCTACCACCAGTATAAAACATTTTATTCGTATTCGTAAAAACATTTAGTATCGGACCATTGAAATTTATATTCTCTGTTATGGATAAAGAAGTCGAAATTACTTTGTTAGAATTAATCTGTTTTTGCATCAGAATATATTTTACCTAGCAAACATTCCTATAGACAAAATTCAAGACGCTATCATAACGGCCATTTAGCTATCAGTGCAGAGTTCTTTTATTGTGCTATTTCCATTTTCCCGTCGCTCATTAGGTCGGGTTCCGATCGGCTATTTCCCGGGGTCCTCGCGACCGGACGTCTCGTCTCAGCAGCCCTCCAAAGGACTGATCGGAAATAGTTTTTTTTTTCTTTTTGCGTCACTGATCTTTTCTTCTTTCCGTAGTACCTACTCCGAAGGCGTTCTTTCTTGTAATTTCCTTGATGCTGTTTTTAAAGTGTTACCAATTAAAAGTTTATATAGTTCAAATTAATTTATTCTTTATCGTGTAGAAGTATTTTGAGGTTCTCAGATGCATGGAGGAACAAGATTTTCCCATTTTTTGTCAACTGACGATAAAACTCTGTAAATACTATTTTATAAAGGTTTTTGGTTGGCGAGTAAAAGGTGACGTAGAAGAATCTATTGAAAGAGGGAGAGAGAGAATATTGGTAGTAGTCACGTATCGCAGGTAACCCGAAGAATAAATTAGACTTTACAATAGATTTTTTTTATAATTGAAATACGAAGGGTCAATTTAGTTTGAAGTTTTATTTTGATTTCTCACCGTTTCAAATGTAATGTGCATCAATAAAATCACGACACTATAGGCCTGTGGTGCAAAATATAAGCGAAGACGAAGCGAGCTCCGTGAGTGTAAATTGAAATGCGTTCAAAATTTTTCATCATCATCATCCATAGTCGTCCAGATAGGCCTTTTCTATTTTTTAAGTCACCGAGCCCGGTCTTTGGCTGTTCTCGCCCTTTCCTTGCCGACCGCCCTTCGCATGTCGACACAGCACCTGGTCGACGGCATCTTACATTCCGTTTCCTCCTGGAAAGAATCCTGGTCCAGCGATCTTGTAACATGTCCTCGTGTTACTCGGAGAAAATCTGACTTCGTCCCATATTGAGTAATTATGATAGTTCATAAGAATGTGTATGCCATTCATCCAACTTAAGTATTGAGTAGGGTTAAAACCCTGATTTATAGTGCTGAACAAATGACTAACCTCATTTAAATATCGGTAGCATCAAAGTAAACCGTAAAAGTGTAGTGTTTGTTGCCTTCACCTTGATTTTCAAATACTTGAATATTGGCTAAATATAACAAATTTCGTCCTGAACTCTTCAATCGCTTGCTTCATTGACTTACTCCATACCATAAACAAACGGCCTTCTTCCACTTCCACGGCCGCGTCGGGCCGCACTGCAGCTAAGCGAACACATCGTTTATATCCGACACGTCTGCGATTGATTCCCACACACAGCTTTTACGTCTGCGGAATGGCATTTCATTTACACGTGTAAAGTTCTTCCTTTCTTTTTCTTCTTGTCGTGTTATTCGTGCTTCGTCGAATTAGCACATGTCATTTACGATATCCGTCCATTTATATTAGTCTCTCTCTCTCTCTCTCTCTTCGATCGGTCTCTCACTGCTGAGGATCGTGACTCCGTCTGATTCCATCAACCAGCTGTCTCCATCGATCCTGTTTTGTAGCTTGGTGGAGTGCGTCGCTGACAGGTACCCCCAGTTCCTCTGCTACTTGGTCCGACCATCGTTTGGGACCTCTACACCTAGGCCTTTTTCCCTCTGTTTTACCGGTCACCGAAAGGCGTTCCAAATTGCTGGTATCCTTGCGTGCAACATGGCCAAAATACCGCAATATTCTTTGTATGCAGGTTGTGGATAGACGTTGATATATTACTGGTACATACTAATATATTTATTACCAGTAAAACGTGTCGTGAAGCCATACGGGTGTATGGCTGTGTATACCTTCCGGTAATCGCATAAGACCAGATGGCCGGCGAATTGGTCTGTCCAACTTGACGTTGCTTATTGTCTGACTCGAGGAAATTGAAAACCTAGGGCTCGCACGTTCTCGGTTTATCGCATTATTATAACTAGTATTTACAGTCAAAATTTTATTACTTTTCGGAGCTCTTGAATCAAAAGGGCTGTTTTGTTGAGTAGGCAGGGAATAAAATTTAACAATTTAGCAGAGTAAATGTTATTTACAAATTAACTAGTACATACTAATTAACTACCGCGAATTGGTTAAATAGCGACCGATCGTAGATTTTTTTTTCAGAAACAATTTTCTGCTAATACATCCTTAATGTAAACTTCCGTATTTGAATATTAAAACTACGGAAAAAACAGAATGGATCCTGAAAGGTATCACCAAAAAACTTATCAAGGAATTTAAACTGATATTCGTAAATAAATGAGGTGGGGTGAGCTGCCCACGGGGCGAATGACGACACAAAACAGCCAGATAGACAAAGGAACCGAACGGCGCGGCGGAATAGATATTGCGAGAGAATAAGTGATATCGGTTGGATCTTTCGTAAATATTATCTTTCAATAATACTAGTGGTATTCAGTTGCGGTAATAAACTTGAGTTTTTTTTAACGTAGACCGGTGTTATTGGATTGAAGTTGATTGGTTTTTGCGATCATGAGTTGTTCCTTTATAACTCGAATTAGGTACTTTTTTATTTTCATTTTATTGCTTAGATGGGTGGACGAGCTCACAGACTTCCTGGTGTTAAGTGGTTACTGGAGCCCATAGACATTTACAGCATAAATGCGACACCCACCTTGAGATATAAGTTCTAAGGTCTCAATATAGTTACAACGGCTACCCCACCCTTCAAACCGAAACACATTACTGCTTCACGGCAGAAATAGGCAGGGCGGTGGTACCTACCCGTGCGGACTCACAAGAGGTCCTGCCACCAGTAATTACGCAAATTATAATTTTGCGGGTTTGATTTATGTCCATTTGCTCATAAACTCGAAAGAGCCTTTTTTAATTGGCAACGAAAACCGAAGGTCCACTTAGGTCCAACTTAGAGTACTTTCCTCTTGCTCTTGAACAACAGGGAAGTGAGTGGAAGTAAAATTAAATGTACATTTCACTAAATGTTTAATAAAAATGTATAAAAATATATTTAAAATGTATAATAAAAATGGTTAAATATATAAATTTTTTGTTGAGTTACGGGCTGTCACAACCTTTCAATTGACATATTTAAAAAAATATATATTTGTGATCCTGTCCAAAGTTTATCTACATACATAGACCTGCATCAGACGTTCATATCAACCACCTCTTAGAGAAGGAAGCTAGCTTCTAGAACTTGACGATCATGTATTGTAGAATATTGATTATCACATCTCTTTAAATATTTATGTGTTTATTTGTTGCAGTAATGGGTAGGATGATGGATCTTCTGTTTTTTTCTTCTGACTGACTTCTTGAAATATTATTTTTCTGTTTTGATTTATATTGCAAGATGTTATTCCTTCACCGTGGAAGTCAATCGTGACCATTTGTCAAGTACGTACGTCATTGAAAAAATCGGTACCTGTCTGTGAGATTCGAACACCGGCACATCGCTTCATAGGAATGCACAGAGCGTCTTATCTTACAGGCCAAGATGAAGTCAAACTTGATTATTAAAACGATTTTTCCATTACACGTGCACACTTTTGTACCGAACCTTAAAAGCTATGAAGCTCTGAGACAAATGACCGTCATTATCGTAATAAACATGCAAAAAACGTTCCTGTTTTAATTAAGAGCAGATAAATTGTGGTAAAGGTAGGACCGGAGTGAATGGCTTTCGGCTAATTTAGGTTCTAAGCGGGTACTGTGGCGACGTTTTTGTTACATTTGAAAAAAATACATATTTTGTTTAAAATGGTAATTCAGAAGTAAGTGCATTTTTTCCGGGATAAAGAATTGCTCAAGTCACTCTATGGGCCATAATCAACCAGTCGATATTGTGACAACATCAGCCTCAATTGGAGTCTTAGTAATCGTTCACTGTGTTCATTAAATCGGTTGAACAGTGAAAACCAACCCATTACAGGAATAACGCAACATGACAACAGTGGATACTTAGTCGTCACTTGTATGTATTTGAGAGGAATAATTGAGACTTCAATTCAAGACAACCAGAAGAACAGAGAGAAGAACTTTGTTACAATATTATCGAGCCTTAGAGAGAAACTAAAAAAGACGTGAACAAGACCGAGAGAGAGACGTTTAATTAAAATTTCAGCGGCGTTGTTATCGAATAACGACGAAAGTGGGTCGCCGCAAAGTTTCAATATCGATTTTTATAATAAAACCGAGCTTAATTTTAGTTCGGATCGCGAACGAGGAAGCGTACATTGAATCGAGTGAACATGTCTCAAACGCGTCACATTATATTAGCGTAATATTATTATTAGTGACTAGCGGCCTGCTTCGGCTTCGCTCGGGGCTTTATCAAAAATCTATAATATATAAAAATGAATTGCTGTTCGTTAGTCTCGCTAAAACTCGAGAACGGCTGGACCGATTTGGCTTATTTTGGTCTTGAATTATTCGTGGAAATCCAGAGAAGGTTTAAAAGGTGAATAAATATGAAAATTCTTGGAATTATATAAAAAACAAACAATTTTGTTTTTCAGTCGATGTGTCCCCCGTCAGACGGATTCCTTTTGTTTTTTTTTTAAGTTTATTTTATACAAAAGTTTAGGTCTTTTGTTTATCGGTTGAGGCACTACGAAGTCTGCCGGGGCAGCTAGTATCAAAATAAAAAAATATAATACACACGCATTAACCCTTATATTTGCGTCAGGTTTATAAAATAGGAAAATTATAAAGGTAGTTTGAATAATTATTATAATTTTAATGAACTTTTATTTTCATTTAAATAGCATTTGTTTTTATCTATTTCTTTATCATTTTTATATTATTATTTTTCTAATTTTCGTAACATTATTGGAGTTTTAGTAAGGATCCCTAATTAAAAAAAAAAGTATTATAGCTTATGTCACTCGGGGATAGTGTAGCTTCCAAACAGTGAAAGAATTTTTCAAATCGGTTCAATAGTTTCGGAGCCTATTCAATACAAATAAACAAACAAATCTTTCCTCTATATAATATTAGTATAGATTGACTAATGAACCTACGGTTTTAAGGGCGGAAGACATTAATGTGTTAATGCGGCCACCGATCTTTAGACATGGGTTTTATTGACACCAGAAACAGTTTGGATCGTGCCATGATAACCTATCTATCACCTGTTATATCCCATATGCGTTGAAGACAACAAAAAAGTGACTTCTTGGCTATTCATATTCATAACACAAGATTGGATGTAATGCCCCGCAGCCTCACAATATTAATTGGCTGGTCGTTTCTACCAAGGAACTATCAAGGAGGCTATTTTTATTATTTATATTGTTTTCGAAAAATGTCACCAGTGTGCGTTGATTCTCGCGTTAGCTGAGTTGCGAGTCGGCACATTTATTACCTCCTATCGTTCTGTCTATATCTGCACTGATCGGTACAAATTATTTTTATGTAACATATCAGAACGAAACGAATTAAACCAATTAACTGCTATCTCTCACACGAAAGCATCGTGTTCTTCATGACATTATTTAATTTCTCAAGTTAATGTTCATCTAGGCATTGTTGGTGCGATGATTCTAATTATTGCAAACGATAGGGAAGCTTTCTGCATACCGGATTTCATTTTGTTACGTTACTTAAACGTAACAGAAGAACGGTTTGAGAATGAAGTCTACAGATTTTGTTAGCGTACAACATTGAAATTACTTGGATAACGGCATTAAGCTATTATATCCATACTTTATTATTTTATTTGATTGATTATTATGATAATAATTGTGAAAGTGTGTATATTTGTGGGTGTGTGTGTTTGACCTTCTTATACGTAGAAATGAAGCAAGAGATTCACATAATTTGTTTAAGTGATTGTTGACTATATGAGAGAGAGAGAGAGAGAGGAATGAGTGTTGAGATGACGGCTGATAGAAACTACACTGATATTTTTCCTTGACTACATGGTAGAATCCGCGGGGAACAGCTTGTTATGAAAAAAGAAAAATAGGATAATCTCGCTTTCTTTCGTCGCCCGCGTATATACGTAACGTAATTATGTTAGGAATTGGCCACTGAGTTTCTCGCTGGATCTTCACGGTGAGTTGCGATTCCGATCACTGCTCTTGCTAGGGTTAATGACAGCAAATTCTTTCAGGTTGAGCCCGTGAGCTCACCCACCGGTCCGAGCATATCTAGAATAGTCCCTTAGGCTACCAGCGAATAGGTAGGAGAAAAACTTACATGCATCCTATTTATTAGAAAAATTAGCTTTTGCCCGCGACTCCGTCCGCGTGGAATAGTTACTTTGGCATAACGCTAAATTTTACCCCCCACTTGATTTACGTAGAAAGTGAAAATATTTTGAAACATTATTTATTGGTGCTCCACTTGTATCGGTCTCATGATGTTATATAGCCTATAGCCTTCCTCAATAAATGGACTATCTAACACTGAAAGAATTTTTAAAATCGGACCAGTAGTTGCTGGGATTAGCGCGTTCAAACAAACTCTTCAGCTTTATAATATTAGTATAGATAACCACCATCATTTCAATTGATCTGTATTGTCGTTCTAAACGATTTAAAATTTGTTTTTTTTTTTAGAATTTGTATAGCGCATTCAAGTTTTCTCAAAACAGTGAAAGTTTCACACGACTTTAGAGCATGTTGCCAACGTATCGTGATCCCCTGCAAGTCTAGACGTGTCGATCGATAGATATGGACAAACAGTATGATTACGTCACCCGACTTTCACTTGCCGAGTAAATTGTTTCGGGGAAAGTCGTTAAGTAGAATAAATCGCTCCTGCCTGTTAGACCTTCAGCAGTAAAGAGAATTTATTGAGGTGCTTATGCATAAGAAAAACCTTGCTAAATATGTACTAAATTTGCTTGTTTATGTAGTGTGTGTTGGCATGGTCTTTACCATTAGGCCGGCATCATCAATGCTCTGCGGCTAATATTCATTAGCCGCTTTATTAACATAATTTATGACGCCGGCGATTGATGGTCATCATTGGGCATGCAACGGAATAGCGTTTCTAAGTGAGGTCGTCAGCGCAAAAGTGGCCTAACCCACATTTGTTTTATATTCAAGCTTTATATGTATGTAGATTGAAATTTATTTAAAATATAATAAATTTTGACGCAAAACCGGCCTATCCATAGTTTCACCCACAGGTAAGAGATGGTTTGTAAACATTATTTTTGTGGGTTTGTCTTTTTTGCCGACTCAAATTCAAATTCATGAAAATTCAAACCTAATTGCCTCCATACTAACTATGGTAAGCTTAGGCCACTTTTGCGTTGACGGCCTCAAATATTATGTTGTATGATACGGTTGTTCGCGTTGCCAAGAAATGAGTCTTATTGCGGATTAGTATGGTAATACCAGATGGATAGGTCTGCGTCTTATAAAATTTGGGGAAACGACAAAGTGAAGATCTTCTAGCGAGCGGGTGTGATTTCTCGATAGACCGACGGCCCGAATGTTTTTGTTCGGAAGTTGTATTTACATACAGGCATCTGTTAAATATGTGGTGTTATATGATAGTTCTTCTTTTTTTTCTCCACCTTATCCCACTAGGTGGGGTCGGCACAGCTAATTTTGCTCTTCCATTCTCTTCTATCAGCCGTCATCTCAACACTCACGCCTGTGTGTTGAGAGAATATATGATAGTTGCTGCCTCAAATATATTACAAAAATGCACTAATTCCGAGAACTAAAAAATGTAATCAACTAAAGACAATTTATTGAAGGGAAAAAAATATAGTATATGCAGTTTCTTCATAAGAATCTGGTTTTCTAGGCTGTTTGTGGATTTGTATTGTTCAAAATAATGTTATAAGAATTTCTTGGGTCTTTGTTCAATGTCGTGTCAAAACTGCATAGAATTTGAATACATTATTATCATATTGTTTCTCGTAAATTCGAATACAGTAAACGTTTGATAAAACCATACCTACTTACACACTTATATGATACGCACGTGCCTGTACGATAAGTAACGAACGCATGCCAACATCCACTCTAGGCACATCTACTATTGCTTATATTGTAATAATACTAGCAAACCTGCTTTGTTGGCTCTTGATCTTTGATTTGACATTGATCCAATCGCTACCAAAACAGGATCAACTCGATAAGCAACCCTCCTTTTGCCTTTTTATTTTTCTTTTATTTTATTTATGTAAATGTATTAATGTGGTTCTGTGTGAAAGGCAATAAATGATTTTATTATTAATATTATTATTATTAAATTATAAAGGTTTAAAGGGTCGGTTGATACGAACATAGTGTCTTATTATAATAATACGTGTCCGGGCAGTTTCGTTTCATATGCATTCTCACGACAATGCCGCGACAGATTGTAATAAGTGGTATAAAAATGTGAAGTATGACGATCACATTAGATGAAAGATTTGAAGCTTCCATCGTTCATAAGGTAGATAGAACCCGAAAACGTCGTAACTTGCATTTTGAGCTAAATCACTTTTTATCATACTATATTACACTGTTACACGCTGGGGTTCGGGATAAATAACATATCTACCGAAGTATAAATTAAAACTGTATTAACACTTAGAACACTTAAACATCTCTGCAACGCTTTTATAGTCGATACGACATCCCTATCGAGAACATTCTGGGCAAGTGTATTGATTTCGATGTGTGTTTCCGCTATTTGACAATAGATGACGTTGTACTTCTCGACCTTTTTTTTTTTTTATTGCTTTCGATAGGCAGACGAGCTTACGGCTCATCTGATGGGAAATGATAACCGTCGCCCATAGACATCCAAACTACATCAGTGACTCAGATGCGCTGTCTATCCTGGCCTGGATGGGCAGCCTTATGTATGTTACACCGGCTATCCTGTCCTTCAGACCGGAACACAGTATTACTGTTTTGCGGCAGAAATAGACAGGACGGTGGTACCAACCCGGGCGGGCTTCTACACAGTACCCTACCACCAGTAAAGCCACCAGCTTTCTCGGCGTTACTAGTTCCTTTGATATTCGTTTCGCCTATTCCCCGATAGATGGCGTTAATTTTATCGGCGTAACAATACATGTGGCTCTGGTGTGAAGTTAGTTTTTCATGTTACGATAATTCCGCTTTAATCCGTCGATATATAATTGCATATCAAATCGAAATTTTATTCCGAAATCAAATTACGTTAAATGATAACAATCAACACAGGAGTATAAATAAAGTATAATGACCGAGGCAGATTTGTGGCGAGCGGCGAAAGGTCGCGAATATAATCAAAAGCTAATGTCGACCTAATCTCAATGTACTTAAGCATGTAAATTAAACGTTTGTACATTGAAGACAGTTTTGATTCGTTGTCAGGGTAACATGAAGGTCGATTCACGATGGGTCAGTTTTTGGGCGTTTTTTCAACAATCCACGACGTTCAAAACACAATCTGAAAGGTTTTCTTTGTACCTTAGTAACTGTCACTATCATTTCATCACATTTCAAGATTCAATTTAGTATGTATTATAATTTGTCGAAAACTCTGTACGTGCCTGTGACATTATACGAATTTTTTAATCTTAGTTCAAAAATTCGTGAGTACTTTTCTCTGACTGAAGTTTACCTAAGTTCGTCTTATTTTTAGGTAATGGTCAAAAAAAAAAAATCACTTTTATTTATTTCAGCACTAATACTTTGTGAATACAGTCAAACCTGGATAAGCGAGAGTTCAAGGGAGCACAATCTCATTCTCGCTTATAGAGGTTTCTCACTAACCCGAGTTTCTCGCTAATGCTCCCTCTGAATTTCGATTCGCGATTTTCCGCATTCAAATGCATTCACTATTTTAAAGCCTTCGTCAAACAGAACGCGTAATTAGCGCGCGTTAGAGCCCTAAATTCACGCCGCGCTAAGACGCCGAGATGTGTTGTACTACTATGGTAACATACCCTCAAACAGAGCCCCAGCGCTATAAGTACGCAGCGCTCTGTCGCGGCGTTAGGACGCTTTGACGTCAGGCGTTGTAATTTTTTACAAATTTTATTTTAGCGTCCGAGTGAATGTGTATTAAAATACTAGATAATGCCCGAAAAAATAATATAAATAGTTAGAAAATACCCATGCTTATACAATGCCACATCTGAATCACTCGATTTCTTAATACTTTTAAATTTTCACACTGTTATCGAAAGGCACTATAATTTGGCGAATGCGTTGCGTCAAGGAGCGTTAGGCTCATCTAGTCAATTGGTGTGGACACGAAAGAGCGCGACGTTAAGTACGCGGCGCTAAGTACGCGTTCTGTTTGACGAAGGCTTTAGTTTATGACTTTAATGACAGTACTTTAATTTTCCGTTTTTACATGATGCAGAACAGAACTTTCCTTCCCAATTGATTAACGATAAACTGAGTAAGTCCGACAAACAGGACGGTACACAGGCACACGTGTCCATTCGAAAATAAAGCGATAAAAGAATACGATAAAATAACAACGTTATTTAGTTCCACGAAATAGAATAAGTTCAATATTCACGAGAAAACAATACAAAAACAATGATAGGAAGTTCCACGAAAGTTAAAAATGAGTCATAAAATAGTAGATGTTAAATTTGTAATTTGTTTTGTCATTTGTTCCTCCTAAATAATATAAATAAATAAATAAATCTCGGCTGTCGCTTATAGAGGTATAGATAGGTAGCAGTCTCACTTACGGAGATCCATGAGGAAAAAACGACTCTCTCTTACAGAGGTTTCTGTTTCTCGCTAATAGAGATTTTGGGAGCTTAAAATGACGGGTCCTTGCTATTACTCTCACTTATAGAGTTTTCTTACTTATCCAGTTCTCACTTACCCAGGTTTGACTGTACATAGCTATTAAACAAACAAATACAATTGATTGTGAAACAGAGAAATGGAATTGTCTTTTTTATTCTATTTTATATTATATTTATTATATTAATTACGTCAAAATGCTTCAGATAAGTGTAACAAAAAGTTATGTAAATTTGAAACACGCTTTCCGAAAAAAGTAATGTTTCATGTTATTTAATTTTTTGGTAACCCTAATAGTTTATCGAGGTATTAAAATAGTATTCGCGGCGCCCGTATGTATTTGTAATACACAAGTACCTGCGGCAGTTAGGGTCACGTGAACCCGCCAGGTGGTTGCTATTGTGACGTCATTTGTGAAATGAGCGTCGCTAAATTAGAATCCGTTTCACCTTACCGTTCCTTTACGTCACTGTGTATCGATTGTTTCAAATGAAGGTTGAACCTGAATTGTGAACGTGTATTCGCCCGTTTATGTTTAGGTTAAGGTTTTAGGGGTAAGGCTTATGTGTATTGATGTACTATTGTTACACGCGTTTAAATATGTTTTTAGTCCGGTGCAGGAATGGTTATGATGTTGTGACTATTTCCTATAAAAAGCTTAATTCTTCGATCTAAATCGTTAACATAACGTAAACATATCGAGCGGTGAAAGGCGATTTGGTTTAAGAGACATTTTTGCAACTTTACAGAAGAGCCATTTAAAGTTTAAAATTTTGAAAAAAAAATCATCCGAAAAAAACTTCAGATATTTAATTGAAGTTCAATTAAAACTATTTCTATATATAAAAATGAATTGCTGTTCGTTAGTCTTGCTAAAACTCGAGAACGGCTGGACGGATTTGGCTAATTTTGGTCTTGAATTACTTGTGGAAGTCCAGAGAAGTTTTAAAAGGTAGAGAAATATGAAAAAGCTCGGAATTAAATAAAAATAACAATTTTGTTTTTCCTTTGATTGATTGAGAAGTTTGATTGAGGCACTACGAAGTCTGCCGGGTCAGCTAGTACCAAATAAAACGCACCATTAAATACATAGATAAATGTCGTGTACTAAGCGAAATATCGCTGAAACGAAATACCCTTCTTTCTACCCCTCGATATGTGTGATTTATTGAAAATGAGTGAACGCCCTAGAGAAAAATGCTTTAAAATTCAAATGTGTACAATATATAGATGAAAAATGACTCCGATCTTTCGCTATAAGATAGGATACGTTGTAACACCATACATCTTATATTTGATATGAAATAAAATGGCCCATGCAGTACCCCAGAGTGTGATACAGATAAAGGAAAGTGGAAATATGCCTCGGGCAATAATTGCTTGATTTACGATCGCGAGAAGCCAAAAGAAACCGGGTCAATAGTCATTCGCCGCGCCCTGATTTATTGCTGATGCCACCGGGGTAGTAGTGGGTCGATGGACCGGCCAATTTTGGTCATTTGCCCTGTATATCAAAATAATATGACTTTTACGACTGACAGCCAAAAAGGTTATATAAAAAGCATCAAACTTTTTAGGTTTTGTGTGGGCATGTACCTATTGGGCATACTCATTACATTATAGGGTCAATAGTTTACTGGTGTTGAGCTGTGGAGACAGCTAGGATACGATGCAGTTATACGAACCGGTTTTAAGGTTAAGAATTAAAAAGACAATCGAAACATGATCCTTATGTCAAAGATTGCAGGATTTACTTTGAATCCAACGGCAACCATTCAACATGGGCCATAAGATAGCCAACCAAAACTAAAAAAGGATAGAAATCTTCGTAATGAAATGTAATACGTTTTTAAATGTGTGTATAACTTAAATCTAATGTTGTTGCTGTGAGATCTGTCTTTTAGTATCTCGTGAAGTTATGATGGGGTTTAAAAGAGATTTTCTGTCATACAAAAGGACCTTCACTTTATAAGTCGGCGGAGGTAAAAATTGACTTTGTTATTATTTTTTTATTTTTTTTATTGCCATTTGTTGGCAGACGAGCATACGGCCCACCTGATGGTGAGTGGTTACCGTCGCCCATGGACTTCAGCAATGCCAGGGGCAGAGCCAAGCCGCCATTAAACAATAAAATGTGCTCCACACGTTATTAAAACCATGTTACTGTTCTTAGTTCATGTATAATAAGAACTATACATGAAACTCGCAAGTATATACATTCTTTATCGTGTATTTCTCCGTGCAAACATCTTCAATGTTGTTCTAAATTCTAGTAAATATTTATCGTCATAACATTGTGTTCATATCTTATTACGTGTAGTGCGACGATTTTACATATAAAGATTTTTATTGACTAGAAAAGTTGTTTTCAAAGTAGGCTAATAATACGTTTGTATGCAAAACTGCAATTTGTAATGCTTTCGCTTTATTTTATTACAGTAACCGCGGTAAGTAATTTGCGGTGTAGATTGTTTGATTCACGGCTTCCCTTAAGAAAGTTGAATTTCACTTCGCTCTCTTCGTTCGGTGGGATCTAAGCTTAGATTCAACTAAAAAAAAAAGAAACTAAAAAAAGCATACAGTTGATTTTTTTTATTGCTCGTGTAGGCAGACGTGTATACGGGCCACCTGATAGTGAGTGGTTACCGTTGCCCATGGACTTCAGCAATGCCAGGGGCAGAGCCAAACCGCTGCCTTTTTTTTTATTGCCTAAATGGGTGGACGAGCTCACAGCCCACCTGATGTTAAGTGGTTACTGGAGCCCATAGACATCCACAACGTAAATGCGCCACCCACCTTGAGATATAAGTTCTAAGGTCTCAAGTTTAGTTACAACGGCTGCCCCACCCTTCAAACCGAAACGCATTACGGCTTCACGGCAGAAATAGGCAGGGTGGTGGTAGCCACCCGCGCGGACTCACAAAAGGTCCTACCACCAGTAATTACGCAAATTATAATTTTGCGGGTATGATCGGATCCACCTGTGTGTGTATGACAAATAGAGGTCATAAACATCTCAACCTACCACCACCACCCATCTTGATTCATTAGGTTGAAGTTTCCATTGCGTTGTATAGCCGTTGTATCATTTTTCAAACTGGAACACTTGACTTCTTCGCAGCAGAAATAGACTAATTTGTGGTAGTGCTATCTAAGTCTCTAAAACTAACTAAAACCTGATTTTTTTAAAGGAGAGCGCTTTTGTGTTATTTATCGGCTCGGGTCGGTACCAACTGTAGCGAAATTACAAGATTAAATAAAATTATATTGTCTGTAAAACGTTTCCTCGTATCTTTTCTCATTTCAACCTCGCAAATTACTTTCTCGTATCGTCCTGTGAAATTTCCTTGAACAAAAACCTCGGGTCCTCCGGAGAGCCCTCTGATTTTCTCCGCCAAACCCGAGTATCTGTTTGTGAAGTCTCCTCAACCGTTGTTCTATTTAATTGACCGAGAAATCGAACTACGGCTAGGTAGGTAGGTGTGTGTGCCTTTAGGGTAAATGAATGAAATTTCATCAATGTCACGTTTTTTTCGTAATTTCAAATACAAGGATATTATTATGAATTAATAAATAACTAGAGGCCCCGCAGTAGTCGAAATTCGACTATAATTAATTGGAATTGTAAGTTTGTACACTAATATGAGTGTAATTTATACTTCTATAATCACAAATTTCGCCAAGACTACACTATAAAAAATACACTACACTATAAACAATATTTAATCTATTCTCAATTTGACAACAGACGCCAAGAACAAAAGTTTGACAATAAATAGTATGCATGCGTGTGTGCGTCAAATACATGGTATGTAGTGTTTGTAATGTTTTCTTTATTGATCTAATGTATCTTTTATGCATTATTTAAAAAAAATATTAGCATTGTGCACTTCTTCTCTATATTCTCTATAAGTGTGTAAAATTTCATACTCCTCCGTCCGCGCAATTTTCGTAAAAAGGGATAGAAAGTTTTTGCTTCACGTATTAATATATAAATATTCGTAGCAAAAAAACTGGTATGACGCATTACGACGTACGTTATGGAAACTTGAATATTTTGGATATGTTAAAAATGTATGACGTACTAGTGAAACTAGATCGCACTCCGCTGTGATTATTGCTAATCGCTAGATGTTGTGAAAATATTTGGGCGGCAGAGTGTCATATGTTTGTGATACTACAACAAAAAAAATAACTGCATCAAGTATAATATATTAACTTTCATCATATTCGGACACGTGGAGAACGAACGTACATACAAACACATTTTTTTTATTTATATAGATAAATGAAGATTTTAGTTAAGAAATAAAATTACCAACTAAGAAAATCGTAAAGGACAACGAACACATTAATTGGACATGTTGGTTGCAAAAGAAACGACGCTTGTGTTAACAAATTTGTTTCACGAAATAAACGTTGCCAAATAAATAAATACGGATGATGTACAGCTTTTACGAGGCATGCAAACGATTCCCTAGAAACAAAGGTATAGAACTGGGTACTGGCATCACGCCAACCGCCAGCCCGTGCGCATGTTTCATTCGCCGTTGTCGCGTACGTGTGTCAAATAAACTGATGCATTATTTCAAACAAACACCAAATTCAAACAAACTGGCTACGGTAGGCAGCGGCTTGGCTCTGCCCCTGGCATTGCTAAAGTCAATGGGCGACGGTAACCACTCACCATCAGATGGGCCATCTGCCTACAAGGGCAATAAAAAAAAATGTCGAGTGACATAGGAACATTGGATTCACAGTGAATTGAATAGGTAACGTTATTTCACTAACCAACCTAAAACCGAAACGGCCAATAGAGACTGTACCAGGTTTCAACCAAATACAAGCGAGCAGAGTAATTATTCAGATGTTAGTAAGAGATCTCTTGGTAACAAACACGTCATTGCGGATCCTCCAGATCCATTACGGTGCTTTTAGGCACCACAAGCACTGTAACCCACAGATATAGCCCACTGAGTTTCTCGCCGGATCTTCTCAGTGGGTCGCGTTTCCGATCCGGTGGTAAATTTTACGAAGCACTGCTCTTGCTAGGGTCAGTGCTAGCAACACTCCCGGTTAGAGCCCGGAGAGCTCACCCACACGTCAAAGAGAAGCTGAAATAGCCTATCAAGGTATCTGGGTAGGGAGAAAAAAAATTGGTAACAATTTTCATTAGTTTTTGTGATCACTAGATGGGCGGACTTTCAATAGGCAGCTAAATTTCTCGGTATAAGTTCCAAGTTATTCAAGTCGATTCTGAAGTAGACGAAATAATTTAGGGAACAAAAACCAATTTCAAAATTTTTAAGTGAATTTTAATAGATTTTATAACTTGAAGAGAAATTTGCTAACTTACTTTATTAGTTAATTTAGGAAAGTAACAAGCTAAGGTATGTGTTGTACGTCTGCAAATAATATTTGTTATTTATGACATTTATGACATTATTTTGTTATTTATAAACCAAATTGCATGCAGCAGAGATGAGAATGTTGCGATGGATGTGTGGAGTAACGAGAATGGATAGAATACGGAATTAATATGTTAGAGGAAGTCTGAAAGTGGCACCTGTGACAAAGAAGTTCAGAAGTGCGCGTTTGGGATGGTATGGACATGTGATGAGACGAAATGAAAATGAGGTTGGTAAGAGAGTGTTAACTATGAATGTGGAAGGATATAGAGGAAGAGGTAGGCCTAAGAAGAAATGGATGGATTGCGTGAAAGACGATCTGTGTAAGAGGAGAGTGAGCGAAGAAATGGTATATGATACGAGGGGTGTGAAAGGAGAAAACATGTTGCGCCGACCCCAGGTGACTGGGAGAAGTGCAGGTGAATGACGATGGTGATGATGAAACCAAATGCTGTATAGTATTGTATAATTGTAATTTTGGCCTACAATAAGTGCTTCGTTAAATATCTTATCAGTCTTACCGAAATCGTGCAAAGGTATCGCTTCTTGTAAGAATAGTTTTTAAATTCATTTAGTGATTCACTTGAATTTGTGTTGTTTTAGCAGAGTGAAGAACAAGTTGAAACATTAATTTCAAATCAGGTTTGGTATGAAAACCTGTTTCGTGCTCTACACATCCGTGATGTCAGATGGCAGAGACGTACATTCTGAGTGATTGTCGAGCGATCACGTAACAACGATCGTATTTCAAACGTCAAAATGTCGTGTTGCTAGCTGCAGCTTGTGAAATTTAATTGGACGTTCCCAACCATAAGTCTTATGTGAATGTGTTGTAAGATTCCTACGTAAGTATCGTTGGTTAAAAAATATGTTTTATTTCATTATGTCAATAGGCCATTTGATCCCATCTCCAGAAAAGAAGACTCAATGGAGAGACTGGTAATCCAAGTCCAAGTGATAACGCGGCTGATCACCAACACGCTGGACTGACCTAATAAAGAAGGCAACTGAGTCCACTATGGTCGAATGTATTCGAACCACCTCGAACCGCCAGACCTGGAAGCACATTGCCTTCGGGAGCATGGGGGACATTACGGGTGTTTCTGCATATACATCGTCAGCGCAACCACGACCACTCTGACAAGAGGGTCCGACTGAGAAGAAGTAGTCAACAAGCCAAGGAGCTGTCAAAATTGTTAGACTTTTATGATTAGGTCTGTCTGATATTTGAAAATGTTATTTAATACAGTTTGCCACGAAATCGTAAGTCGGGGCAAATGGATAGCAACTTGTCAAAGACCAAATACTAAACAGGGCCCCATTTCTCACACTAGGATGGCGATTGAAGAGGAGGATAAATATTATGGTTATTACGATAATGATACCCAATATATAAAGCGGTAGAATACTGAATACATTAACGATCCGGTCCCATAAATAATAATATAATACGAACCCGTTTATAGCAAATTTGATATTCGATATTGTAAATAGAGGTTTATTATTTGTTCTATAATATTCTAATCCTTATGGATAGAATAAGTACAGGTTGAAACCGGATCTTTTATTATTAAAAAAAACTTAAATATGTCGTCAGTTAATGTCTGTAGCATGTAGATAGTTGTATGGCTATGTATGTACGGGTATTTTTGTTTGGGTGTAATGAATAATAAATGAAATATAAATAATAATTGTAATTTTTTATATAACTTAAAATGGATATGGATGTTAGGTTCTTTAATTTTTAGGTTCTTTAAAACATTAAAGAACCTAACATCCAATGACAGCGGAAGAAAAATAGAAGAAAGATAGATAGAATAAAAGAGAAATAGAAGAAAATAAGGTTAACATAGGAAAATATATTTTACTTCGTCAGAAAGGTTGCTTGGTACATTAAAAATGTGTTTCATGGATCCTTCGTAATTTTAAACTGAACCCGCTAAATTCTATCAAATTTATATTAATAATTAGAATAATACAAAAAAAAGCAACAAACAATAAATAATTTGGCTGTCGCTTTGTGAATGTAGCGCTATGAAAGTGTCGGATATTGTTCGGATGGCGGGAAAATGAATGATGGCGACCGCGAGTCGACCGCGCGTGCTCTTGGCGAGGTTCACGATTCTCTCTCCGGATATTTTATAATGTAACTTCGTAATTTGCATTGTTTGAATACTTAAATTAGATGATCGCGGCATTTTGGTTTTTGTGATTCGCAGACATAATTAAAAGTACTGTTGTACTGGTTAAATTTCGCGTTTAGTATTTTTACAGATTTTTTTTTAATATACCTAGAAAGCTATTTTGTCAACCTACTGAGTTTCTCGCCGGATCTTCTCAGTGGGTCGCGATTCCAATTCTGGTTGTAGATTCAGCGAAGCACTGCTCTTGCTAGGGATAGTGTCAGCAATCCTCTCAAGTTGAGCCTGTGAGCTTACCTACCAGTCCGCCCGAAGTTGGAATAGCCTCTTAGGTTACCAAAGATCAAGTAGGAAAAAAAAAGCTATATGGTTTAAGCGACATTTCGCTAAATATGCGACATTTATCCTTGTAATTAAATCTCCGTTTTATTTGGTACTAGTAGTCCCGCAGTAGTCGAAATTCGACTATAATTAATCGAAATACTTATAGTTTGAACATTATCATTACTTCTATAATCACAGATTTCGCCAAGACTATACTATAGAAAAATATTAATAAAGACAAACAATATTTAATTTATTCTCAATTTGACCACAGACGTCAAGAACAAAAGTTTGACAATAAATAGTATGCATGCGTGGTGCGTCAAATACATGGTAGTGTGTGTAATGTTTTCTTTATTGATATAATGTATCTTTTATGCATTATCTTAAAAAAATATTAGCATTGTGCACTTCTTCTCTATATTTCTCTATAAGTGTTGAAAATTTCATACTCCTCCGTCCGCGCAATTTTCGTAAAAAGGGATACAAAGTTTTTGCTTCACGTATTAATATATAGATTAGTATCAACAACTCGATGTTTTTAATTGAACTTCAATTGATTTTACCCCATTCAAATAGCTGAAGAAGTTTTTTTTTTGTTATGATGATATTTTTTCTAAATTTTAAACATTACATAGCTCTCCTGTAAATTTGTTAAAAATGTCGCTTAAACCAAATAGTATTTAACTCTCGATATAATCTTTCATATAGAAAAATAAACGGTATTTTTAGCACGTTATTAAAATGCCTTTGATAATAAAATGAAAATAGTAAATGCTATGTTAAACCGTAAAAGAAATTTTAAATAGATTATAATGTTTCTATCCTCAAAACTCAGTAATTTAATTCAGTTACTGTTATGTAACTGCTGAGATTTTGGATGGCTGATAGTCTGTGAGACACACGACCTGCATACAATCGCTATATTGGCACATATTGTCATAGTCATGATTGTATCGGTACATGTGACATCCTATCTTCCAAATTGGAAACGCGATACGGCAGAAGGAGATTAAAGTATAATCGAAAGTGTAGGTACATCTGATGAGAAAATATTAATGTCATCAAGCTTGAGCCAAGTATGGAGCTTAACGGCGAGTAACAGTGCTTTTGAATGGCCACCTCAAAAGAAAGTAATCCCTTGAGCCCATAGAAACCAATATGCTAGAAATAGAACCGATTACTTACTTACATTGAAAAGCGTTATCTATACGAATATACAAATCTACAATGGTTTTTACGGATGTTCCGTTATAATTACTGAACCGTGCATCCGATTGACTTGAAACTTAGTATCCATGCAGAAAATACATGTACTTAATGGATGGGTTAATATTTACATGAATGTTGGACTCCGTACACCAGTTTCGGGGGCGTTAATGATGAGAATCTTTGTGGGGGTGATAAATAATAATGTTAATTTTAAATGCCCAGCAAAACGGGCGGGTACAGCTAGTCTACATATTTCTAAGCACATGTTTGTATGTTTATTTCTCATAACAATAATAATAGGCCAAGTTGTTTTTAAAGTACTATTTGTCTCCTATTTAATCAAAAAATATTTGCTTAATTATGTTCGAAGTTATTAATGATACTGATGAACACCAAGATTTAACAATAATAATATAAGTATTGCGGATCCAAGGGCGATAGCGACCGCTGTTAATTTAGATGAATCGCATGTTCGCTACTATAAGAGGTGATAAAATAAATGCCGTTATGTTTATGTAAATATATTTTATATCTAATAACGTTTCCTACACCCTATTTCTTAATTTGGTTAAGGCGAGAAGGAGGTTCTCAGTCCGACGATTCCGTATTATTTACGCGTGCTACCTCAGATTTTTTTAATAGATGAACCCGATTTTGTTGATTTTTTATTACTTGAAATCTGGAATTATCTAACTTGTAGTATTAGTTATCGTTAATAATGTATATTAAATTGACTACGACTGTAGGAAGTTGATAGCGGTGAAATGATTTTAAGGGCTGATTTTTGTTACTATAACTTCAGAGCACTATACGCAAGTATGTTCATGACCATTCAGGTGGAAGAGAGGAAAGCGGAGCAATTGTATTACCGACCTAAAATTTTTAAATACAAAACATGTTTGATAAAAATGCCAACGACCACTATATTGATGATATCTTCATGTTTATTGGTTGAAGTTTGTTTTCTTTGATGTTGTATCACGTTACTCATAAAACGAACAGTAGTCTATTTTCAGACCACAAACTTAAGGCCCTGTGGCGCAACGGATAACGCGTCTGACTACGGATCAGAAGATTCCAGGTTCGAATCCTGGCAGGGTCGCAGATTTTTTCTTTATTTTTTTAATTTACTACCGAAGTAAAAACTTTTCTCCTGACATAAAAAAAAGGCTCAAGCTATCAAACTCAATTAGATAATTAAGGTTACATACATCACACGCGTTAGAATCTCTACCGCGACAGATTAAAATACATATTAATGCGTTGCTCCTACGAGTAAATAAGCTTAGAACCGCGGCTTTGTAATGCTAATGAGACAACCGTAATGGTTCACCCCTAACTGGAAAGGTCACAGGACCAGATTGGAACTAAGAAGAATATAACGTATTTACAAATTTTATTCTCGTTGATATAAGGTCGGCCACTA
This sequence comes from Bombyx mandarina, assembly GCF_030267445.1. Taxonomy (NCBI): domain Eukaryota; kingdom Metazoa; phylum Arthropoda; class Insecta; order Lepidoptera; family Bombycidae; genus Bombyx; species Bombyx mandarina. The sequence goes on from NC_143234.1 coordinate 19,503,511, forward strand.
CACGTGAAGCGGTTTAAGACGAGGGTTCGAGAACTGTTTCTCAGAGAGTTAGCAGAGTCATCTAATTGATAATATTTATTTATATATATTTTTATATTTATATATATTTTTATATGTAGATATTTATGTATATGTATTTATTTAAGTACGAGTATTTGTATCTATAAATATTATGTATGTTATATATTTATGTTTAAGTAATATCCCTATCACACTACACCTATCAAGGTTCATCTCTGCACCCCCTTAAGGTAAGATGTCAGAGAATGCCTATAAAGCTATAAATAAATAAACAAATATTACCCCTCATTTTCGTTGCCTTCTAAACTTAACCTATTGTTGGTACTTGCTGCGTAGCCACCGATGCAATGTAGATCCAAGCTACTTACTGCTGAGGGCTTTTTTGGATGGATCAGCTCATGGTCAGCCTTGTGTGAATTCGTGGATGGAGCCCGCAGGCATGACTACGTGAATGTCGCCACCGACCCTGTGACATTAGGTCGCAGTCACAATTGTATTGTAGGGTTGCCGTCTCAGTATCCAAAAGGAAACGCATGTATGCTTCGCGCCAGAAATGTTACCACTATTAAATGATAAAAATTATATTCTACTCAAAGATTCTGCTGTGAATGAAGTCGTCGTGGCCTAAAGGATAAGACGTCCGGTGCATTCGTGTTGAGCGATGCACGGGTGTTCGAATCTCAGACGGGTACCACTTTTTCTAATGAAATACATACTCAACAAATGTTCACGATTGACTTCCACGGTTAAGGAATAACATCATGTAGTAAAAATCGAACCCGCATTATTATAATTTGCGTAATTACTGGTGGTAGGACCTCTTGTGAGTCCGCGCGGGTAGGGAAAATCAGATTTCCTTCCGATTTTTTTTATTTTTTTTTATTGCTTAGATGGGTGGACGAGCTCACAGCCCACCTGGTGTTAAGTGGTTACTGGAGCCCATAGACATCCACAACGTAAATGCGCCACCCACCTTGAGATACAAGTTCTAAGGTCTCATGTATAGTTACAACGGCTGCCCCACCCTTCAAACCGAAACGCATTACTGCTTCACGGCAGAAATAGGCAGGGGATTTATGTCAATAACCTGCCGCTAAGCAAGCATTCACGGCCTCCGGACATGGCAGCTGTCATTGCAATACAGTGAAGAAGGCTGGTTTTAATGTGTCATGCACATCGACGTGCAACACCCGGTCAAGCTGTTTGGTATGATCGACGGTAACTACGTCAGCAGGTGAACTTCATTAGGTCTACTTTTGTGACATTAAAATTACAAACACAAGAAATAAATTTAAAATTAACCGTTTTAATTAATTGTATTGTAAAAACTGTGATACGTCCGATATTTGTATTTGAAGAGTAATATGCATAATTAGTAGTAGAGATATAAATAAGGGTATACGAATATGGGATTGTCAATACAGTCTTTACCATAAGGGCACACGGGGCCCGTGCTCAGGGCCCCCATTCTCAGGGGGCCCTGAAAGACCGACAATTTCTCTCACACGTTTATTCACAAAACATTTTTGTCGGGCACATTACACTTTTTTCACAAATCAGTAATCGGAAGCATATACTATGCCTATAATAGAAGATTTTGCTCAACAGACATCCCGAAAGAAACCGTTATCGAAATCGTAACCAAAAAACCAGCAGCATTCTAATATCATTAATGACATATTATATCATACTGTATTTGATTACCTATAATAAATGGTCATACTCAGTAAAAAAATGTTATTATAATTCGCTTTTTTACTTTCCAAAAGGGCCTCAAATTTTTGTGTGCCCAAGGGCCCCATCCTAGTTTAAGACGTCCCTGGGGATTGTGGGTTCGATAGCCTAGACCTCTTTCATATTGCCTCTGCATTTTCCATCCGTTGCAGTTAAATCACCTTATTTTCTAATCGACCCCTTGCTTCACGTGATGGGAAACGAATTCTTCCTTCTTTTATCTGGTTATATCTGTCGCGCGTTAATGGCGCTAGCGTCACGAACCGAAAATTGAATTTTTTTTTCATTTCACTATCACCTCGCCATCGGATTTAAAACCTATTTCATTATGATTTTTTTTTGTTCTAATATAAGAATGGGGCAGCCGTTGTAACTTATACTGAGACCTAAGAACTTATATCTCAAGGTGGGTGGCGCATTTACGTTGTAGATGTCTATGGGTTCCGGTAACCACTTAACACCAGGTGTGCTGTGAGCTCGTCCACCCATCTAAGCAATAAAAAAAAAAAAATTAAAAAAGTGTCTATGTTCCGAATGTTTCCGAATTCTATGGGTTCCGGTAACCACTTAACACCAGGTGTGCTGTGAGCACGTCCACCCATCTAAGCAATAAAAAAAAAATAAGTAAAAAGTGTCTATGTTCCGAATGTTTCCGAATTGCAATGCGTGTAGATATAGACATCGGAGAACTGAAAATACATGGACTGTTGTTCGTTCTCACGTCTCCATCAAACATGTACATTATATCTGATGTATTTTCTATTGTTCCAGATTAACCTACGACTGATCCTGGTTTCCGGAAAGACGAAAGAGTTCGTCTTCAGTCCCGTCGACTCGGCCGGCGACATCGCATTGCACGTCTACGATAATTGGCCCGAAGGTTAGTTAATAACATTGTCGCTTAGTCTTGGACTGAACAAGAATAAAATTTTATTAATACGCTTTTTTATTAGCTTCAGACGTATGAATGTTAGTATGTAACGGAATCTTTGAACATGATTTTGACCCCCTTCAAAACGTCGGATTAACTCGAAATTTGGTATACTTATTAAGGATCGATGACAATTCAATACTAAAAAAAAAAATTGAAAAAATTGAAATTCAACTAAAAAATTTAAAATAAATAATAGTTTAAAAAAACTAACAAAATACGATTTTATAAAATCATTTTTTCTTACACTTTTTTTAAATTGAAATTTATTAAAATTTATTTTCCATTTTTTAGTTGGATTTTCTATAAAAGCGCATTTTGTTAGTTCTTTTAAACTATTATTAATTTCGTTACGAGTATGTTTTTATGTTTGTATGAAGAGTTTCTCTTTTTTACTCCTCAAGAATAAGGGTCGTTGTTTGAAGTCACATAATAATCGTTACTTTCTTAAAAAGTAGATCACTAATGCTTATTACTATTCCTTCAATGTTTAAGCTTTACTACCCAGGCTTTCACTCTGTTCAAAGAGCTAGCATTTTGCGTATACATCTCCACATTTTAAAGTCAAAATGACATTGTCATTTTCCATTTGGTCTTCTGGATGTAATATAATATTTATAATTCCTCAGACAATCAACTAAAACATTAAGTCAAAATAGTAATAGGAACGCGGTGTAAGCTCACTGAGTTTCTCGCTGGATTTTCTCAGTCGTGATTTCGATCCGGTGGTAGATTCTGCGAAGCACTGTTCTTGCTAGGGCTAGTGTTAGCAAATTCTCTCAGGTTGAGCGGTTGAACCGGTGCATCCGTATCTAGCGATGCAACGGTGTTCGAATCCCGCAGGCGGGTACCAATTTTTTAAATGAAATACGTACTTGACAAATGTTTACGATTGACTTCCACGGTGAAGGAATAACGCCGTGTAGTTAAAATCAAACCCGCAAAATTATAATTTGCGTAATTACTGGTGGTAAGACCTCTTGTGAGTCCGCACGGGTAGGTACCACCACCCTCCCTGTTTCTGCTGTGAAGCAGTAGTGCGTTTCGGTTTGATGGGTGGGGCATTTGCGTTGCAGATGTCTACGGGCTCCAGGAACCACTTAACACCAGGTGGGCTGTGAGCTCGTCCACCCATCTAAGCAATAACAAAAAAAAATTGTTATACTAGACGAGAATCACGGCTTCACCCACTCTAAATCAATAATGTAATTCAGAATAAATTATAAATGTTTCATTTTCACGGGATAAAGAGTTGCTTGTGTCGCTCTTTGTCTCATAAAGAACCAATTATTTGGTTTAATTGTTAGTTACGTAAACTCATGAATCAGCAAACACACTATCATATATTTTTTACTGGTGGGTAGGGCGTCTTATGAGCTCGTAATGGTAGGTACCGGCAGATAGGTGCCCCAGAGCAGTAATGCTTTCCAGTTTGAAGGGTAGGGCAACTGTGGTACTATAGAATTAAGACTTGGAACGTATGAGTCAAGGTGGGTGACGGCATTAACGTTGTTGATGTATAACCACTTAACACCGAGTGGACCATGAGCTCGTTCACTCATCTAAGCAATATAGCCGGTGTCATTTATCATGAAAGTATTGTATTCTTGTTCCAGGATTGAAGTGATCTTTATGGGAAAATTCAATATATAGTGCTGAGCCGAGTCATTTCTGTGTCTAAGAAACAAACTTTCACATTTGTAATATTTGTATAGATTAGTATCGCGGCTAATAGGTTTTAATTTATCTGTGAATTAGCAGGTGAAAACACACCTGTGTTCTCATTAGCATTTTAAAACTTAAAAGTGGACTTAGGTGTGCACCATAAAAAGAATTAACTTAATCTACTAGATAAGTAAGTATCTAGGTTGATTTCTAACCGATTTCAAAGAAAGAGGTTCTATTGTGGATTTTATATGTTTTAAGTATGTTCAGATGATATCTTCGTCATTTGCGGATAAATTTTGAAGATTGTCTTTTCTTTTTTGAAAGGAGATTGGTAATTCCATTGTTGACTTTATATTAATGTATTTCAATCTTGAAGTAATTTTAATTTTTTTTTTCTTCGACTATGATACATAAAAAATTTGAATAATAAAATGCTTTCTAGATCCTAGTCAAAAAACTGCGTTGACTTGAGGCAAACGTTTACAGTTAAACAATCCAAGAAAAGTTCTGGCTAAGTTTTTGTACCGAATTAATTTCGTTGTAATATTAAATCTAAAGAAGCGAATAAAGAATATAACGTGTCTAATAAAACGTATATTGTATTACGATAATATTGAAGCTCAGGATTTTCTAGATTTTTCCCGACGAGCGGAATAAAATATATCGGCATTCAAAGCGTTCCATAACACAAAGGAAGTCCCAAGTGCGAACGAGAATCTAGCCTCTCAAAGGCTCTCTGAACTTTAAGCGTAATTCTAGATAAAGAAGACGACATGGTTTTCCTTTTTAATTCAGAAAAACATCAAAAATTTCGTTTCGGTTTTTGTTTTTAACAAAAACAATTTGTAGGAGTGAGCACTGACCAAAATAAATGTAGCGAACGTTTAACTGATAACTGCTGATTGAATACAAAAACTCACAACTACAACCACACCTCACTCACACCACAATTACAGAAAACAACTCATTGTTGGAACAACATCGCAAAACAAAAAACTCATCGAATATTATTAATATTTAAATTAAAGAACACAAAAAAAATTAAAACTGTTCGAAAACTGTGTTGTTCAAGAAACTCATCTGAAATGGCCTCATTAAATTATTATTAAAGTTACGAAGCAACATCCGAGACAGGCCCTTTAGAGTGACGAAAGCAAGGTAAACAGGCGAACGAAACTTCTCCGTTGCCCGCACAATTTCCATACTAATGAATGTGGGTGGGTTTAATAATTGGTAATGTCAACACGTTCTCGTGCTAGAACTATTGGAGTCGGATAAGACGAACTGAAGTTTCAAGTTTTGGGTATTGTACCCATACCCTTTAACGAAGACACACGCAGGATCATCTATGTTTGCAAGTTACCGAACTTGAAAACAAGTGAGGTAACGATGACTTGTCTATTGCAACAAGTTTGGGGAACAGGATAATGGAGTTGGACTGTTCTGCTGTTGATGAATCGGAAATTTCTAGTGTACGTGCACTAAATGTTAAGGCGTACGATATGCTCGTATCGTGTGATGCGACTGTAACAGGTTCTGAATCCGTCTAGCTAGTGCATATTTTGTGGTCATACCTATGGTAGTAACCACGAGGGGTTATGCTAGCTTCATAAAACGTGTAGGCGAACTCACGGGGCTCAGCTTGGCGAATTTGTTAACACCAGCCCTAGCAAGGACAGTGCTTCGTAGAATCTACCACTGGATCGAAATCGCGACTCACTGGGAAAATCCGGCAGAAACTCAGTGAGCTTACACCGCGTTCCTATCACTATTTGGACTTAACGTTTTAACTGTCTGAGGAATTATGGATATTATATTACAATCCAGAAGACCAAATGGAAAATGACAGTGTGATCTTGACTTTAAAATATGAAGACGTATCAGAAAAATGCGAGCTCTTTGGACAGAGCGGAGGCTTGTGTAGTAAAGCTAAAACATTGAAGGAATACTGATAAGCATTAGTGATCTACTTTTTAAGAATGTAACGATTATTATATGACTTCCAATAACGGCCCTTATTCTTGAGGAGTAAGAAAGAGAACTCTTCATACAAACCTAAAAACATACTCTTAACTCGATGGTACCGAATCGGAATCGCGACCAACCGAGAAGATCCGGCGAGAACCTCAGTGGACTGTAGTGCATGTTATTAACTTTCTACCCTTTACATTTGGAAGTGAAACAATACGTTCATTTTAGGTGATAAGGAACTTCCGTCCACAATGTAGCCGTGTCTAACAATCTTCTCGAAATAAGTTGATTTAAAAAAAGATCTAAGGAAAGGAAACGTTGAGTGCTTGTCATTTTTTACTATCGACACAAAGAAAACTTAAAACATAAAGAATGTTCAACAAAGAACAAAACGATCGCATCATAATTTTTTATTTTTTATTTAATGGGGGAATAAATTTTATAGTCTGTTCTTTAATGTAACATCATATTATGCGTTCATTAAGGAAAACAAATTTAATAATCTCCTTTGAAATTTTGATCAGTCAGGAGTATTAAATATTCAAAATGTAAGATATGAAAGTTACACCTAATAAGGCTGAGCCAATAAGTTTTGTTGAATTTCGCGCTTATCACAATTTCAGAATTGCCTGGATGATGTTAGAATTAGTCGAGAATACGTCAGAAGTTCTAATAGTTTTGTTAATTTTCGTTAAAGTAGCTAAAAGATTAATTTATCAATTTTAAAAAGATCCCTCGACGACTTTTTCTACCAATCAACCAAATGTAATGTGTAGAGAATTATGGTACGTACTGTACCATATAAACACACACATATACCACAAACACATGGTTTTATATCGTCGATTTCACGAAATATTCGGGGCACATTCCTCACTTTGCATTACCGCCATGACTATTTCCTGTGTGTATATTTTTCATTACCGCAATAACAACATGTACCCGTACCTACTTGAGTGAATACAGTACGTAAGTAATATTTTTCCTTAACTTGACTAATCGGTTTCTCTTTATTTATTGGCAAGTTTCGTTGTGACGAAAAACGATTGAGTACACTCTGTACGTGTGGATATTAAAAAGCATTTAATTAAGTGCCTTGTCATTTAAGGCAAAGTAGAAGGTACCAGACCGCTTGGAAGGTTGCCCACGCGATGGACCGACCGAGTCAAGTCGGCAGTTGGCGGTTGTTTACATGAGCGTACAGGGCTCACCACAGACCGGGAGTCTTGCTTGGGGAATGGCGATTGCGCAGTGAAGCATAACATCTGCCTACGGCAATGATACTGATTTACGACCACGGCCGCTCTGACAAGAGTGATTATACAAATAAGAACAATTAAAAATAACGATGTTTGCAAGCACAAAAATAAAATGTTTTTAAAAACACGCTCCGTTATTCAAAAAATATATATTCTAACGTTAACTTTCTAAGAGTTTCAAAATTATGCAGTATATAATTTAAAGTCTTATTGAAATTAAATTAAAATTGATTTATAGCAGTAGGCAGCCGCCTAGTTCTTGCCATTTTGGTGGTCCGTGCCGTATGCTGCTCAGCTGCCAATCATTGCAATAATAAAAAATAATACAATGTTAGGATTACTGATCCACATAAACTGTTAGCTTATTCTCAAAACGACGGACCGAAATAAATCTATCTATCTATCTTCTATATATGTATATAAAAATGTCTCGCTAAAACTCGAGAACGGTTGGACCGATTTGGCTAATTTTGGTCTTGAATTATTTGTGGAAGTCCAGAGAAGGTTTAAGGTAAAAGGTAGATAAATATGAAAATGCTCGGAATAAAATAAAAATAACAATTTTGTTTTCCCTTTGATGTGTCCCCCGTCGGACGGATTCCTTTTGTTTGTTTTACGACTAAGTTTATTTTATACAAAAGTTTAAGTTTTTTATTTATCGATTGAGGCACTACGAAGTCTGCCGGGTCAGCTAGTTTTAAATAAAATGTGGTCTAGCTTCATTGCGCCCTCCAAAGCGATGTGTTACAATCGCGACGTGTTAAAAAAAGGGTAATTAGCCGCCGCATGCACGACCTCGTTCGTTGATTGGCGTTGTACGAGGTCAGTTACCACGTGCGCTGACTGGCATCACCACGCAGAACTCGCCTTTTTACAGAAAATGAGTCTAGTTGCCTTCGATTGTAGAATTTGGAATCTACTTCTTTTTTTTATTGCCCTTGTTAGAAGACGAGCATACGGCCCATCTGATGGTGAGTGGTTTCCGTCGCCCATGAACTTCAGCAATGCCAGGGGCAGAGCCAAGCCGCTGCCGAACTTGAAGTTTGATTGAGAATACGTGACATTAAATCGGTGACATTTATTTTGATGGGGACATTGCTGGTGGCCTGGAGGTCTTCCAGCTGTACTGAGATGCGTGAGGGAAAAAGCTCGGCCGAGCGCTTAATTGGTATACCTGGAATGCTCAAGAAGACAGTCCTAGAGAAACATTTTTATAACTGGTGGTAGGACCTCTTGTGAGTTCGCACGGGTAGGTACCACCACCCTGCCTATTTCTGCCGTGAAGCAGTAACGCGTTTCTGTTTGAAGGGTGGGGCAGCCGTTGTAACTATACTGAGATTAAACCTTACAACTCATATCTAAAGGTGTGTGGCGGCATTTACGTTGTGGATGTTTATGGGTTCCAGTAACCACTTAACACCAATTGGGCTGTGAACTCGTCCACCTATCTAAGCTAGAAAAAAAAACAGGCATAGCCAAAATTAGATTAAATTTTCAAATTGCTTATTAAGAGAGCAAAGCTAAGGGAGTAAGTTTATAACAGCGCCATATGTTACTTTTAAGTTATTCGACAAAACTCTTTGTTAAGCTCCATATTTATAAAACCTTGCGTGTAAGCCTCCATAGCTCAGGGGTTAGAGCACTGGTCTTGTAAACCAGGGGTCGAGAGTTCAAATCTCTCTGGGGGCAGTTAATATAGAGAAATCCTTTTTTATATTTAATTCGATCTACCTTAAGAAATGTAACCGATTTAGTTTTAGCAAAAATCGCTTTTATATATATTTATGGCTTTCTTCCTCTAGAATATCCATCTACATTAGAACGTTTACATTAACTGTTTAAATAAATATGATGGCATAATTATTTAATTTTGTAAATAGCCCTAATAATGACAATTAAAATTTCTAGTTTAAAAGTTAAGATTACGAATATCCGCCTTTATATTTTGCATATACAATGTGTCCGTGCACCAGTGTTAGAGATTTAAGGGGGGTAAAATATGAGGATTTTTATCGACAAATCACTATCCCAATTTTCCATACTAGAATGGCAGCCATTTTGTTTTTTTTGACTTCGCAGCTCAGACGCCGGCACTGATTTAATCATTGCTATCGATGTAGACGTCTTAGGAAGACGACAGAGGTTTCATTTGAAAGCTAAAATTGTAGGCAATCAGTTTATGATACATTTTATTCAATATAATATATTTTTCACAAAATAACAAATAGGTATTAATAAAATAAAAATAAATAAAATTTATTGCATTTTTTTTGTTTTTTATTTTTTTCATGAAAACTAACCCTGTCAAGCTACTTTTTTTAAATAATTTTCTCATAATGCAGGATATTTTCATTAAAATAATCTTTACATCAAAGCCATAAGTAAGATAGTTCAAAAGTTGTCATGGTTTAAATATAACCCTAAAAACTTAAATAAATAACACGTGTCAAACAATAGACTCCAGACCCCAGATTTCAGGTATAATTCCATGGGCATGTCTTCAGACAACTTTTACAGTGATACCCAATAGCTTTCAGCACAAGTTCTCGGTGAATGTATGGTTTGGAATGATATATCTTAATTGGGCCTCTTATTTGGCCCGCTACATTGAATGGCCCAAGATTTTTGGAATTCTAGCAAACTGAATATCAAGACGCATTATATGAATTACCACTGACTTATATAGGACAAGAATGATACTCCAATTAGCAATCGTCCCACCTCGTCCAATCCATGTCGGATAGGTGTCATTTAAATAATTTCTTACATTGACCGCAAAATGTGCCGGAACTCCCATCCAATTGTCACGGACGATCTATGAAAGCAATTTTCAACTGACTTTTTGTAACTTACCACCACCCCGCCTATTTCTGCCGTGAAGCAGTAATGCGTTTCGGTTTGAAGGGTGGGGCAGCCGTTGTAACTATACTTGGGACCTTAGAACTTGTATTGGCGCATTTGCGTCGTAGATGTCTAGGGGCTCCAGTAACAACTTAACACCGGGTGGGCTGTGAGCTCGTCCACTCATCTAAACAATAAAAAACTTAAAAAAACCTACATAATATGTAATTACGTTACTTGGACGCGTAGTTCTAGATAATTTCGATTGATCTAATGGCTAGTGACGTCACGATCTAAGTACGTTCCTCAGCTGTCACTCTTTGACTTAGTCTTTGTTAAAGAAATATAGTATTCGGAGTATGTATGTACCTACTTTAAGTTCTTTGTTTGGTTCAGCCTTATGGAAGACAATACAAAGTCGTAACTTTTGGAATGCTAATTATTACTATTACAATTAAATTTTGAATTAACACCAAATCAATTGTGAATTTACTTGTAGCGGTTATGATTTTGTTTTTTGCCCTGGGCAATAAAAAAAATCTGGGCCTATGGGCAATCTACCAACAAAAGCATTCCCAATGAGGGTTGACGTCTGCCAAAACATTCACAGCTATGAATACGAGGGCATATGATGAGAACGATAGGGCTGTGATAACGATATTAAAGTAATGTTGGTGTTGTTTTTGTTTCCAGCTGACTGGGCAACGGAATGCGTGTCTCGCGCCGAGATCCTGCGACTGATCTACCAGGGTCGCTTCCTGCACAGCTCGGTGACTCTGGGCGCTCTCGGCCTGCCCCTAGGGCGCACCACGGTCATGCACCTAGTGCCGCGCGAACACCTCCCGGAGCCTAACTCTCACGGTCAGTAATTACGTGCCTTAACCACATTTGAATAGGAGGTCATATTTAAATGAAAGCAGCTGTGATTAGGGTAATTACTACTGGTGGTAGGATCTCTTGTGAGTCCGCACGGGTAGGCAATGCGTTTCGGTCTGAAGGGTGGGGTAGCCGTTGTAACTATACTGAGACCTTAGAATTTAGATCTCAAGATGTGTGGCGCATTGACGTTGTAGATGTCTATGGGCTCCAGTGACCACTTAACACCACGTGGGCTGCGAGCTCGTCCACCCATCTAAGCAATAAAAAAAAGGTTTTTTGTTTTTGTTTATACCGGTCACGCAGGCTGCGACTATCGGATGATTGCACGAAAAACATTGGTTTGTTGAGAGTATTACTCGCGCGCCATCTACCCGTACCTTGATGGTACTAGGAGAGACACTTTATCCGAAATGTCACTACCAAATTTCATCGCAAACGGATCAATAGTTTATGAATTCAAAGAGGATAGATAACAAATACAAACATTTATTTCGATATTGGAATATAAGAATAAGCTCAAAGTTGTAATTCTAAAATTTCATATAATAATCAAATTATTTTTAGTAATGCCTTCCTTTAGATGACGGCCATTGTTTTCGTAGTTAAAATAGTAATAATAACATATTCTTCATTACGGACATTTATTTAAAAAAAAATCTTAAACACTAAAGCATATTTTGTTGACAGAAGTACGATGGAATTAAAATCGAATGCGATCCTTGTCCTATGCTCATATACCCTTAGCCTGCCTTCCTCCTTTCCCGTCAAAATTGTAAGTGAATTTTAAACAAAAAAAAAAGGAACCTAAAAACAAGTGGGTAGTTCACGATTCGGTAGTACCGGATGGAACGGGACCGCTTCCGAAGTCGGATCAACGTTGACCTGTTATTATTGACCTATTATTATTGACCTATATATTATATAAAATATATCATCATGTCTTAACCGTCGGAAGCGGTTTTGTTACAACCGATCGAATATTTGTAGTACGTAAAAGATAATCCTCTATATCATCTGGTGGTAGAACCTCTTGTGAGTCCGCACGGGTAGGTACCACTATCCCGCCTATTTCTGCCGTTAAGCAGTAATGCGTTTCGGCTTGAAGAGTGGGACAGCCGTTGTAACTATACTTGAGACCTTAGAACTCATATCTCAAGGTGGGTGGTGCATTTACGTTGTAGATGTCTATGGGTCCCGGTTACCACTTAACATCAGGTTGGCTGTGAGGTCGTCCGTCCATCTAAGTAATTAAAAAAAATGCATTATTATTTGATGAGTTTTGAAGGTAGATGGAAATAACCGAATGTGATATGCAGATCGGGTAGCGCTCATTCTGAGATCTGTTTTATTATGCCATCACAGACGAGTTCTCGGCGAGTTAACCGTCTCCGACCCTTACTCGATGAGTGATACTAAAAGATCAGAACAATAGTAATAAGCGGTTGATGAAATGGCTGCGACTCGGGAAGTTAATTTGAACTTTTAGAAATTATAGCCCTCTATAGCAGGGGTGGCCAACTTGATTAGAACCAAGATCTACTGTTTACTGATGTAAAACACTACAATCTACTAATGACATTTCTTGAAATTTAGCGAAACAATGTAGTTCAGTATACACAAATAAGTAGTATATTTTTTATTTATTGAAAAGATTAGCATAAAGCTGAAATTATAGATTAAAACAGAACGGACCAGAACAGATTATGTGGAAGAGAGAATAAATAATTTGACGTAATGTAAATGATACAAGATGAAGATGATGCGTGCAGCAATTGGTTGCCCAGTCTGTTCTATGTATTTATTTATTTTTTTGTCTTGTCACGATCGACTGAACTAATAGCCACGATCGACCGGTCGATCGCGATCTACCGGTTGATCACCCCTGCTATATACAAGTAGATACGTCGTGGGCACATTTTGAAGTGCTAATTGACGATCTGATACTCTAGTAGCAATGTGTCAAGATTGTATCTAGAAGCCACGGTTAAATATTTTGATTTTTTGTTCAATTTCAGATCAACGACAGAAAAGTAAAGGTGGTTCAAGCAGTTGTTGTTCGGCGTCGTGTTGCATATTGTAATGGACGATTGTAAAAGCGAAAAGGCAATACGTGTGCAGCGATCGGTGCGAGCGAGACGGCGACAGGGCCACACCAAGGACTCATGTGTTCAGTGATATAGACGCCAGCATCCAATGACCCCTAAGCCCTCATTCGCACGGGCGTTTTAAAAACGTCGCGTTAAAACTCGGCGTTGGCGCTTTTATAACGTTCTCGATGTAACGTAATCTGTAACGCCCAACGCTTGGCGCTCAAAATGCAACACTGCGCGATAAAAAAGCGTCGCGTATTAAAAGCGCTGACTAGGAAATGCATCTGTTCTATTTGAACGCTTTTTTAACGCGCGCTTAAAAAAACTCCCGTTCGAATGAGGCCTTAATGTATTAAATCTGGGCACGAAATTAAATCGATACATACGGTGCTATAAAGTCACTTATGCAATTTTTGTTAACACTGAACCGAGTATGAGAAAATACATTTTTTAATAGTTTTTATTAGTGAGAACGAGAGAGATGTTTGCTTTTACTGATGAAGTTTGTAGTTTTTTTTTTTTTTATTGCCTTTGTAGGCAGACGGGCATACGGCCCACCTGATGGTGAGTGGTTACCGTCGCCCATGGACTTCAGCAATGCCAGGGGCAGTTTATATATTATCATTTTATTTCTATAGCCTAGCAGAATTATATCAGAATTATATAATAATAAGCTGTTGAATTTTCCAACGTTTCTCCGGAAAAATTACATAATTTGCATGAGTGACGTTATCGCACCGTATGATTATTTAAAAAAAACCACGTAGTTTTACAATTCGATAATTAATTTCGGCACAAAACCGACCAAACGAACGCACATCACTAGACGGAAGCTCCAATGACCATCAATCTAGCTAGGCTGTATCGTTGGTGTTTATTGGTGGGGAATCGCTACTAGCGCCGCGGCTCGTTTAGGGATCGAAACTATCTTTAATCATATTAAAAATTATTTAGTAGTTATTCGATGTACGTATTCGACACGCAAGTTAAAACGCATAGATTTTTCCGGATGGTTCCTACATTAACAAAAAAAAAACGTTACTATCTAACTTTGAGTAGGTACCCGGCCGCTGATGTCGTTCATAATTAATTCATTAGTATTATAATTATTTAGATCGTCTTAAATGAATTTATAAGAAAGTTACAACGGAGATAATTTATAGATAAATAATAATGAAATGACAAATTATTTAATTGAGAAAGCAATATGAAGCGTGTACATTTTCATTTTCTTAACTGCATTGTAAATAATTGAATAGTTTTATTAATAATTATATTATTGTGAGTACGTTTTTCGGGACTTTGTGATAGGCTCATGCAATATGTTCGATTTGTTTTATATATGTAATATATATAAAAAAATATGTATTGTAATTATCCCGCGTACTACTCTAGTTGTTGGCTCACGGTTCGTTGTCCGTACACGGTGTTTACTCGGAGGAAACATGTTTGTGGTTACACGGCGACCGCTTCACAACTCGAACTAATCGAAATAATAATAATAAAGTATACATCCGGCACTAGATACAGTTAATGTTGCTATTAAGTAAATACATTTATGTATTAGAGAATTCGAGAACATTCGGGCTACGAAGAAAATTGTATGTGAAAATGTATTGTTTTCGTGCTGTTCACGACCGTTACCAGAGATTTAAAATAAAAAAAAACACGCGCTAATGTAAATACGAAAGCTTTTTATATATTAATTAAATATTACACATCACACGTTATAATGTAGAATATAAAATTTTACTATTTTTAATTTCGCATTTTAATATTACTATTATTATGTTCTTATGTATTATTCTTTTTTGAACATGTTTTTCATCTAGATTTGAAATTGTTTGGCTTAGCCTCAATATTATTTTGTTTTAAGCCCATTAATTTGAATTTCTTGGTAAATTTGTATTTGTTTTCCTTTCTTTTTTTTATAAATTTTCCGACGCAATCTTAACTTTGAAAATACGTATTTATAAAAAGTACAAATGAAATTATTTTACAAAAAGAAAACATGAATTGATCTCGATTCTTAAACTAATCGAGCAATATTCTGATTTCTCTAAAAAAAGGGTACATTATTTGCATGATGTTTTAACCCGTTAATACAATTTATCTTATAAATAATAATAAAATCATTAAACAGCCATATAACCGACTGAAGATGATCTTGCCATTCAAAATTAAAAATCTAAAGTTGAATCTAAAAGAGTGAATGCAATTAAATTATTATTTTTATTACGAATTCGTTTACTGGTGTACTTTTGATCCGTATGAATGACATTAAAATTTGGTTGCACTGTTTCAGTTGCTGTATGTATGTATTTGTTAAGTTGTGTTAATTATATTTTAGTTTACAAATAAATACGATTTAAATTTTGTTTTGACTTTTATTTTCCTTTTTTTATAGATGGCGCTGTTATCAATTCTGCACGTTGTAAAGCTTAGTGTTTTTCGCTTTTGTTTGTCTTGCTGAATAAAATTGGCTTTTATAAATATATTTCAAGTGTCTAGTCGAGTGTAGTAGACGAATATATTATTAGGTTAAGGCGATATCGTAAGGTCTTCGCGGTAATGTTAAGTGTAATAACAAAAAAAAATACTCGTAAAGTTTATAGATAATAAATGTACAGTTAGTTTATTGGCAATTAATTCGATTTATGTTATCTATAGTAGTTTTCGGAAACGTCATTATTGAACTAAGATGTTTTACAATAAATTAGTGACAGGCCAATTTTTATCTTTAGAATATGATTGGTGACTACACTAGTAACCGTAGAAATTAAATATTGAATATAAAAAGGCTTATAATGGAAAACTATAATATGTGCACAAATTTTTTGAAATTGGCATAAATAAGAAAGTCATTTTTTACGATAATTTACTATGAAATCATGTTTATGTATTATAATTAACGTATGGTTGACCTGTATTAAATTGGTTGATTGAATTGAAATCCAAACGGACCTGTACTTAAATTAGAAATTATTTTAAATGTGGTAACATTTAATTAGAGGTGGCGTTCGAAAGCAAATACTTTATTTACACTTAACACATAGTTTCTTTATGTTCTCTTTGTCAAAAGTAGTGGATATGAGCCAGATAGTACATATAACATGTTATAATCCTAAATCTGTGTTCGAATCGATATCGTTTTGTTAGTTATTGATTACACTTTTGTTTCTAATTTTGTCAACGGCTCTCACATTTCAATATGATACATAAAAATGGTCAAAAAATTAAAAGCTCTAATTACAAACTCATTACATTTATGTAAATGTAGTCAAAATTTAATTATTTTGAGACGATATTACCGAGATGCGGTTATAATTATCGAAACGATTTCGTTTATATGATTTTGTCAATGTCACTTTTGATAAACGTCAAGGTGGACGGTTATAGCGCTATAGATAAAGCGTAAACATTGTATTGTAATGTTTACGAAATGATCTTTTTTTATTATTTATTGCCCTTGTAGGCAGACGAGCACACGGCCCACCTGATGGTGAGTGGTTACCGTCGCCCATAGACTTCAGCAATGCCAGGGGCAGAGCCAAGCCGCTGCCTACCGCTTAATACTCTCCACAAGCCTCGTTTGAAGAAGGACATGTCATTGTCCTCATGGCTCCTGACACAATAGGAATAAATATTATAGCCCAATGTAACTTTAAACTTCGGGTTGGGCTGGCTTCGCTTGACGGGCTTCCGTAATATGGCGTTACTAAAATAATGATGGTTTACGCTTAGCCCAGTAATTGAATATTGTTGTTTTTTTCGGCTAGAAGTTTATTCGTGTTTCGATTTCGGGTACGTACATTCGGAATTTTAACAAAATTCGATTCTTTAACAGGCTTCAAAACGATAAAGAGACTATTTCTTACTCGGGTCGTGTGGTTACTGTCTTGAATTTCGCTGCGAAATCGACTTGATTTGATCTTATTCCCCGATAGGCATGGTGATAATAATGTTTCCGCGCTTGTTCTTAATGTTTTCTATTACATGTAGTAAACAAAGATTCAGTCGCTGCTAAGAAATAGCACTACACTATTTGCAACAAGTAGGTTATATGTCATTTTGTAGGGAGCGCTTGCGTGAATTCTAGAGCAAGATGGGAAACCGGACCGCTTTTATTATGTACAATTGCCACACTCTCAAGACTCGGCTGGACACACACAAGTGACGTCATTTGGGGTCAAACAAAGGGCGAGCTGATTGAGCATCAAAATTACCGATTCGCTGCATATAAATAAAATCATACGTTGTGATTAGAGTTTAGCTTGACGCTACAATTATTGGATTTCATTGCTGCTTTTAATTCGTGTTCATTAAGCTTCCGTAATCCATCACAGCGCAAGTGACTACGTTTCCTACCCTACCAGCGTATAGGAATTATAGTAATTTACCTTTTGAATTAAGTAATATTTCTTTAAAATGTTCTTTAGATTGTTTTATTATATATGTCAGGTTGGCCATTTGTACAGCAGGTATAAACTCGATGTAGCGCGCTTAGTACTTATTTATAGTACCTAATATCGATAAAAATATTTTTTGATTAATCTCAGGTGAAGTTTTCTCATAATATAATATAGTTTTAATTAAAAGGTCAATATTTGAATTGTTTTTATGAGTAACATTAATTTAGACTGTGGTCTTTAATGTATATATATTTTTTTAAATATAGATAAAATTTTAGTACACTATTAGCTTCATGTTAATATTAATCTGAACGACCGTTGCATTATTGACATATTTAAAAATAAAAATACGCTTATTATAGGAAAATTGTTTAGAAATATTTCGTTTTAATTAACGGTAAGTACAAAATAATATATCAATTGTCACATCGTCATTAATAATTTTGAATTTAAGAAAGTATTTTTGGTATAATTTTCGTGTTATGAAAAAAAAAAGTTTTATTTTAGCTTAAATTATTTTCTAGTATGCAACGGTCAATATTGTAATGATAATAATAAATAATATTAATAGGTGTCACTGTATAACAGGTATGTAACTACGTACTAACATATTCTATATAATTGTTAATATTAAATTAATTATAATGAACGTTGATTATTTCTTATTATTGTATCGTTTTAGTTTGAATTATAAAGATCCGACCACAAATTATCGATCCAAATTCAAATTATCGATATCGATCAATCTTAGGAAGATTAATCAATTTCTTATAATGCTACTTACAATGAAATACGGTAAATGTTGCCATAAATTATAAACATAATTTCTACATAAAGTAGTTTCAGTGATTACTTTTTTTTTCATTCTTTATTAGAGCCATACACCTATTAGGTTAAGTCTGCTACGTGATTACTTAAAAATAATACTTTTTTAATTGTTAAAATGAGATGCGAGGAAGGCGGATTTAATTTTCAATATTTCCTTAGTTTTTGGAAACAGAATAAAGATTGAATTAGCGCACAGAGATCGGTCGTTCTCAATGCTGTTTTTTTTTTTTTTGTAAAATGTAGTTTAATGTTATACTTAATGTTAATGTAACACTCAGTGCGAAATTAGAAATTCGAAGACTTGTCGTCGGATCTTTCGTTTAAATTCACGCTTGCAATTTTTGTTTCGTATTTAGCCAATTACCTACATTATGTAGTATCAATAATTAATTTATCCAATACGTAATTTTATTTTAACGACTTAAGTTTTGGACGGGGTCAAATAAAAGTTAAGAATAAAAATACAAGTTTTATTAATTTATATTAACGCTTAAAAAATATTTAACAGTCTTAACAGTTTAGAAATAATTAGAAATACGAAAACACTTTTTATGTTTGTTTACAGAGTCATATCATAAATAATTAATCGATAAAGCCCTTTAGCGCTCGATAAAAAGAAATCGGTTATCTGTAAAGTCGGTTTACTGACGATAGTTGAACATGACAACGTCATAAGAAAATACTGATGGAATGGTTTCATTTTTCAATTTTAATTTTATTTGTTTGATAGATACTTTGTATGGACAATTGACACCACATTCACTTTTCACTGATCTTCATACTTGACGAAAAAATGTAAATAAATGTATTATTGTATAGCAGCTGTCCACGTGGATGCATCGCTCACTCAAGTAGGAGGAGAGAGACAGATGTCGAACGCTGCCGAACGCGGAGGCCGATTGTGCCTCTTTGTCGCTCGTTGCGCGCTCTCGCTTGCACTTCAAGCCTTAAATGGAACGCCTCAGAGCGAGGTAACGCCGCATGAGTCATGTTTTTCCGTGCGTGCAGCCGGCTCCTTCGAATTATAAGACGTTGTCACGTCAAAATGTTTTTTGTATAAAACAGCATTCAATGCGTATACATAAAGTACCACTTGAGTATAAATAGATTTTTATCGATTTCTAATTCAGCGGCGCTGAGCTGTTTGAGTCGTTTCTCGACGCCCTGCAGTACTGCTAGTTCGGACGGGGTCAACGTTTCTTCAACCTGAAATACGAAGTTCACGTACCTTAATAATATCCAAGAAACCTTTAGAATTGAAAAAAAAAACTTATGTGCATATTCTCACTCGGTAGAAGTGAAACCTTCAAAAATTTTGTCTTCAATATAATGAGACGAATGTGAGGATAACTGTAGGTTTTAGTAAAGATCACAGTGATACAAAATTTGATAATTATTTTACATTTTATTCGTATAATATACTACATAGATTTATTCAGAATGTATTAAGTACGAATGTTAGGTACGAAGCAGAGTACAAAGAGAATCACGAATATAAGAAACACTGTATAATACTTTCTATCTCATTTTCTTCCACGTTAAATCTTATGAATTTATGTGTCTGTCTTTATTCACTGTCGCTTTTTTGTGGGGGGCTGTCCCCTTCCAATAGACCGATGGGGGACGCGAGGGGTCGCACTTACGTCATCGATGTTCTGTTGCGGCTCGGCGCGCAGCCTCATGCCGTGCACTATGCTGCGCACGCGGCGCTGCTTGTCCAACAGCCGCGCGTGGGCCGCCCGCTCGTGGGACGCGCGTCGCAACACGTTGCCCAGAGCCTTGTAGCACATGTCCTGCACTGTGTGTGCCACCTGCCGATAAAGCGTGACGTAGACTGAGTAACGCGGTTTGACGCACATCATTTCGGATCCTCCCGATCCACTAACGGTGCTTTTAGGTATCCCAAGCATCGTTCTCGTCAAACGGCGAAAGGCTCGACGAGTAAATGAACCCACAGACACAGCCTAATGAGTTTCGCGCCGGATCTTCTCAGTGGGTCGCGTTTCCGATCCGGTGGTAGATTCTGCGAAGCACGGCTCTTGCTAGGGCTCGTGTTAGCAACGTCGTCAGGTTTGAGCCCCGTGAGCTCAACTACTAGTTAAGGTTACGCTGAAATGGTCTCTCAAGACCATCAGCTTAGGTAAGGAAAAAAGCGGTTTGACTTGTCGCGGTCGACTTTTATTTATTTATTTTTATACTTAAATATAATCTCAGTGGTCTGAGACTTTTTCAGTGGACTTTTTGGAGGATCCCGAGAAGTTACATCCAACGGCTTTGTTTCATTTTGGCACATTTGTGCACTTTCACAGATACTAAACAGTTTATAAACCACCGTTATTACCTAAAGAAACACTAAATAGACAAAATAAAACAATCACACAACTTCACTCATCGCGTTCCCGCCAAAAAGTCAGATTTGAAAGGGAAACAGTGTCATGGCGGACGTCGCTCGCTGACATTATGACGTTCAGAAACTGAACAGTTACTTAGGAAATTCATTTTTTTTTAATACGTATTGTAATTCAATCAATTATTAATTATACTCACGTCGTGTAGATTAATATGAAACAAATAGACGGCCTTGTTCATGCCACCGGCCGACGCGGTTTTCCTCATTGGCTGAAAAAAATACCTATGTATTAGATGAATTATTAGAAATATAATCTATATTCTATTTACAAACTAATCTGTGCTTTTTATCATTATTGCTTACACCAGTGATATTATATCCATTTATATTAAGTAGTTAACAGAGTTTATAGACATAATGACTTCAATTTTTTTTTTCCTATCTATTCTGATAGCCTTGAGAAGCTATTTCAGCTTCGCCCTAACGTGTAGGTGAGCTCACCGGCCTCAAACCGGAGTGGTGCTAACACTGGCTCTAGCAAGAGCCGTTCTTTGCACTATCTACCACCGGATCGGAAACGCGACCCACCGAGAAGATCCGGCGAGAAACTCAGTGGACTGTGTCTGTGGGTTAATTACCTGTCGCTTGCAACGGGTTCGGTGAGGTCGAAGGCTCATATGGACGCAGTGCTGTCCATATGAGCCTCCGACCCTGCAGATCTTGGCTCTGAGTCCGACGTGAACTGAAGATTTTTTCGAGAGAATCCGCATCAGACGGTAGACGTCAAATTTGAAACCGAAAGAGCCCGGACATACTATACCCACCTGTAAACTAATGAAATGCTCTTCTAAAAGTTTATACGACAGCTCTTTGCATTCCTTGTTCGGTAGCATGGCGTTTTTTTGTACGTCATCCTCTTCTATATATTTCTTGTCGAGAATTATTCTGAAAAAAAAAACAATAATACCGTATAAAACAAAGTCTTCATAGTTATAAATGGGCGAACGAGCTCACGGCTCGTCTGGCGTTAAGGTCGAGAGCCCATGGACATCACGAATATTTAATTTTACACCGGCTGGCTCAAATTCGAACTGGAATACGGAACTACGGATAGGTGGTGGATGCTTTGTTTGATTATACCCTACAATCAATAATATCGCCTCATTAACTAATCAATCGATGAGACAATGAAAATCTGTTACTAAAACTGCTACTCGCCTACCGATACTACTATTTTGTGATATTTTTGGCACAAATCAAACTATTTTTATAATAATTACAGACCTTAAATCGTCGAACCGGTGTGTGACTTTTCATGGAAATGTACCGAGAGAAATGACGTGTGTTTTTTTTTTTATTGCTTAGATGGGTGGACAAGCTCATAGCCCAGCTGGTGTAAGAGGTTACCGTAGCCCATAGACATCTACAACGTAAACGCACCACCCACCTTGAGATATAAGTTCTAAGGTCTCAGTATAGTTACAGCGGCTGCCCCACCCTTCAAACCGAAACGCATCATTGCTTCACGGCAGAAATAGGCGGGGCGGTGGTACCTACCCGCGCGGACCCACAAGAGGTCCTACCACCAGTAAAAAAATAGCAAAGCTTAACCTGAATATCCTGGCGGCCTTGTAGCCCAGTCTCTCCGTGACCAGCCCCTCCAGCAGCGCCAGCAGGCACCCCCGCGCCGCGCCCGCCCCCCGCACGCTGTACCCCCGCCCCCCCGCGTCCGCCCGCACCGTGCCGCACCCGCTCTCCTCTGTCACACGCAACGCACTCTTTTTTTTTCCTGCCTAAGCTAATAAGCTTGAGAGGCTATGTCAGCGTAACGTAAGCGTGTTGCTAACATTAACCCTAGCAAGAGCAGTGCTTCGCAGAATCTACCACCGGATCGGAAACGCGACCCACTGAGAAGATCCGGCGAGAAACTCAGTGGGCTGTGTCTATGGGTCAATTTACTCGCCGAGACCTACGTCGCAAGCGACGGCTCCGGCTAAAACGATGACCGGTGCTTGTGGTGCCTAAAAACACCGATAATGGATCGGGAGGATCCGAAATGACATGTCAGATTCACCATAATTCAATATTACTTCAACTCATAATTTATGAATTTTCAATTGTGCATATGTATATGTATGTGTATCTATCTATCAGCCCATGGACGTCCACTGCTGGACATAGGCCTCCCCCAAGCCTCGCCACAAAGACCGGTCCTGCGCAGCCTGCATCCAGCGGATCCCCGCGAACCTTAATAGGTCGTCGGTCCACCTTGTGGGAGGCCTACCCACGCTACGTCTCCCAGTACGCGGTCGCCACTCAAGAACCTTCTGGCCCCAACGGCCATCTGTTCCGCGAGCAATGTGTCCTGCCCACTGCCACTTCAGTGTCGCAATCCTTTGGGCTATGTCGGTTACCATGGTTTTCCTGCGAATCTCCTCATTTCTGATTTGGTCTCGCAGGGAAACTCCGAGCATAGCCCTCTCCATTGCTCTTTGGGTGACCTTGAGCCTTCTCATAAGGCCCATTGTGAGCGACCACGTCTCAGTGCCATATGTCATCACTGGCAACACACACTGATCAAAGACTTTCGTCTTGAGACACTGTGGTATTTGTGATGAGAAGATTTTACGTAGCTTTCCGAACGCTGCCCATCCGAGCTGGATTCGACGGTTGACCTCTTTTTCGAAGTTGGACTTACCTAGCTGGACAGTGTGTCCCAGGTAAATATACTCGTCAACAACTTCGAGCGTAGAGCCTCCGATCTTTACTGGAGTGGGCGCTACATGAGCATTCAACATAATTTTTGTTTTTTCTTTGTTCATATTTAGACCCACTCGGATAGAAGCCCTACTGAGGTCTTTGAGCATTATACTGAGGTCCTCCATGGTCTCGGCCATAATCACAATATCATCGGCGAACCGAAGGTGAGTTATGTACTCGCCGTTTATGTTGATGCCTAGTCCTTTCCAGTCCAGAACTTTGAAAATATCTTCCAGCGCAGCGGTAAATAGTTTCGGAGAAATAACATCTCCTTGCCTCACGCCCCGCTGCAGAAGGATAGGTTCTGAAGCCCGGTCCTGTACTCGGACTGACATAGTAGCGTTTTCATACAAACACCTCAACACTTCGATATACCGATAATCAATTTGGCACCGTTGGAGAGACTGTAACACGGCCCAGGTTTCAATCGAATCAAAGGCTTTCTCGTAGTCCACAAATGCTAAGCAAAGCGGCAGGTTATATTCCTCGGTCTTTTGTACAATCTGCCGCAACGTATGAATGTGGTCTACGGTACTATAGCCTTTTCGGAAACCGGCTTGTTCGGGTGGCTGGAAGTCATCAAACCTGCGCGCGAGACGGTTCGTAATAACTCTCGAGAACAACTTATAGACATGACTCAGAAGTGAGATGGGTCTATAATTCTTCAAACGAGTATTGTCACCCTTTTTGAAGAACAGTACCACCACACTTCTGGTCCATGCCAGGGGCACTTTCCCATCGAGAATGACGGAATTAAATAAATTTTGTAGGGCCCGAAGGACTGGTTTTCCACCCGCCTTCAGAAGTTCGACGGTAATTCCATCCTCGCCCGGTGCCTTGTTGTCCTTAAGTTGCTTGAGAGCCATTCTAATCTCGCACAGGCTGATGTCGGGGATATCTTCGGTATAGTGTCGGACTAATCTAGCTCTTGGATCCTTTGCTAGATATTCCACGGGTTGTCGAGTAGATGTGTATAGCTGTCCATAGAACTTCTCGACCTCTCTCAAAAGCTCAGGCTTGGATGGCTCAGGTATGTGTATATATATATATATTTCACTGGATTAGTACACCGCACGTAAGGATCTTCTCAGCGGATCGCGATTCCGATCCGGTAGTAGATTCATCCGGGAAGCAGCTGCTCTTGAGTTATTAGGTCTCCTTTGGAGGTGCTCGGGCAGCTGTTAGCAAATCCTACCTCTTCTGGCTGAGCCTTTGCTCGCCCACCTGTCCTGGTGAAACTGGAAAGGCCTCCGGGCCACCAGTAAATCTTCAATCATAAAAGAAAATATTCGTTTCCAAATGAATCTTGTCTACCTGATGTTTGTCTGGATGAGATCGCTCTTAGCGATAACACCTTCAATTGTACTTATTGAAGTGAAAACTTCTTTAGAATCGTTGTGATTTCAAACCGGATGCAACGGAAAAAACGACAGGTAAGAGACACAAATACAAAAATGTGTAGGATGAAGCCAGCAAAGAATGAGACAGATATATACATACTATTTAATACAGCGCCATCTGTGAGATTTTTTAATACTAACGTGTGTATGAAAGCTCTTGTAGTGAATTTTAATTTAGGATTATACGTGAAATTAAAATATCAATTCACAGAGGGCGCTATCTTACAATTATTTACTAATGACAAATTTTTACATATACTTAAGACGTTTAGGATAATTGTATTTTAATTTTGGAAGGTTTCACTTCTACCACGTGTGAATTGCACACATTTTGTTTTTTTATTTTTTTATTTAACGTATCGCATTGTTTTTTTTTTTTTGGGTGCACACTAAAGAATACTCACTTACTCATAAAAAAAACTCACCTAAGACCTTCAGATATTGATCGAAATACTGATTCAAGAGGGGCTTGTCAGCAGCGGCCCGGAGACAAGCCTCCCTCAGTTCCACGGCCGGCACTAAGGTAGACTCTGCAGCCCACGCCGGAGACGTCAGGTACATGTGTTGCAGCATATGACGAAGAAGCTCACCGGCTGGAGAAGAATACAAAATTCACAACTCATCAGAGGAACTCCGAGGATATCAGTCTGTCCGGCTATTCATCTGACAGCAATGCTCGCCGCAAACCTCGTTTTAACAATTACATAAATGTTTGGTTGATGTTGATATATTTTTTTATTGCCCTTGTAGGCAGACAAGCATACGGCCCACCTGATGGTAAGTTGTTACCGTCGCCCATGGACTTCAGCAATGCCATGGGCAGAGCCAAGCCGCTGCCTACCGTTAAGTACTCTCCACAAGCCTCCTTTGAAGAGTGACATGACAGTGACATAGTGCTCGGGAAACACCGTGGAGGGAAGCTTATTCCAAAGCCGGATGGTACGTGGCAAAAAACATCTCTGGAAACGCAGTGGGTCCAGGTAATATGGATGAACTATACCCCGGTGGCGGGCGGTGCGGTGGTAAAAACGAGATGATGGCATCATCTCAAACAATTCCTCAGAGCACTCCCAGCCAGAGATAGCCAGTATTCTCAATTCCTAGGACACTGAAGGCAAATATCAAACCTGTAAAAGTCATAAACTTCTTAATTACAGTAGAGCGTCTTGTGAGCCCGCACAGGTAGGTACCATTCTGCCCCAAAGCAGAGAAAGCAATTGAGTCATAATCTTCTTCATCTACATATGCAAAAACTAATGTTTAGTAGAACAAACAATTTTTTGGATTACCCATGGCATTGCTAACGTATCTCTGTGTCTGCCTCGAAAGACGTTTAAAAAAGAAAACAACATTCACCGTTTTCATCTATTCGTCTTGTGATTGCTTTGATCATGATTTCGTCGCGGATATCCTGATGGAACCTGTCGTAATTAACTTTCCAATACACATCTGAAACAATAACATAAATATCTCAAATTCTTATTTAATAAATCAATATTGACCAATGGCCAATCTGTCAAATATCTTATATTCAAACATTAATTCATGACTCATGTTGCGGCTTTCATATTGGGGTGTCTATGACCATTTAAAATCAGGTAGGCCGTTAACCAGTCTGCCCAGCATGACCAATCAAAGCTCAACAATGCAGCCTCTCACATCATCTTTACATTATATATGATATTCTTCATTTGATTTGGAATTTGAGTATCATTTTCAACAGAGACATCCATAGGTGATGCTCGGACTTATTATTAGGTGGAATGCCAGGCTGTCTTTGACAACAATATCACTGGTTTTCGCAACGGCAACTCCAGTTCATATTCTGTTGTTCTACGAGCAGTATTCAATGGAAAATATAATGTGGATCGTGTTAAAATTACTCATTGAATATCATGTTTAGCAGTGACATACATAGGTGATTCTCGGACTTATTATTAGGTGGAATGCCAGGCTGTCTTTGACAACAATATCACTGGTTTTCGCAACGGCAACTCCAGTTCATATTCTGTTGTTCTACGAGCAGTATTCAATGGAAAATATAATGTGGATCGTGTTAAAATTACTCATTGAATATCATGTTTAGCAGTGACATACATAGGTGATTCTCGGACTTATTATTAGGTGGAATGCCAGGCTGTCTTTGACAACAATATCACTGGTTTTCGCAACGGTATCTCCAGTTCATATTTTGTTGTTCTACGAGCAGTATTCAATGGAAAATATAATGTGGATTATGTTAAAATTACTCATTGAGTATCATGTTCAACAGTGACATCCATAGGTGATGCTCGGACTTATTATTATGGAATGCCGGGCTGTCTTTGACAACACTATCACCGGTTTTCGCAATGGCAACTCCAGTTCATACTCTGTTGTTCGACAAGCAAGATGATATTGAAATTACTCACTATCACTACTTTCAGCTAAATTTCCAGAATTCATAATTTTAATGAGAGCTCGTACATCAATCTCTGGTGTTATAGTTGCGACGGGCACCAGTGTCGGTATCTCGCTGCCTTCCTTCAGCTCAGCTACAGATGCTTGCTGTATGTAACCAGCGGTTATCAGACTTATAAAGATATCTTTTAGTTTCACTATAGTCATGTTCTTTTCCTGGAGAAGAAAGCAATATTTATCAGAATAGCTAAAAGAAATGAATACAAATAATTTGCCTAGTAATAAGGAACATTGTATAAATCAAAATATTTTGTGCTTATGGTTTTTTATTATTGCCCTTGTAGGCAGACGAGCATACGGCCCACCTGATGGTGAGTGGTTACTGTCGCTTATGGACGTCAGACAACTACTACCATAAATTTACGCATTATCAGGTAATCATAGTAATTATAGTACGTGGTATAATATATATTATATTGTAAAGTAATAAACATTTTGAGTAAAATGGGTTCTTTTTAGAATTCCAGATCTTAAAAGGATAAAAAGAAACCGTTATAGAATCATTTTGTTGTTTTTTTCTGTCTGTCTATCTGACAATGGATAACCGAATTTTTTTTGCATATTCCTGAAACTCAAATTTAAAGCAATGTAATAAAGAGGATTAATTATTTATATTGTTGGAGTTATCATGTGCACTGGCCACAAATTAAATTAGGCTTTCTATAAGATTTTCCTTCTACTATCTTATTTATCATATTAAGTGTAAATTGATCCTGCAAATAAACTCAGAAAGCCAGATCTAAATATGCCAATTTAGGGGTGTTACTTATAAAATGGCTATGAACTAAGTACCTTGTCATCTTTATATTTAACAGCAATGGAGACTAATAGCACGGTAGCAGTGGAACATGCCTTTTGCAGCAACTCTTCAATCAATATTTCTGCTTCACTACCGTACTTCGTTTTAATTTGTAGTAAATACCTGAAGAAATTTAACACTAATCATACCAACATTTACTGGTAACTATTTATACCATAGCGGGTAGATAACGGTATACGACAAGTATTACTCAAAATAAACGAAACAACACAGACAGTAAAAGTATAATAACTGTAGATTAATTGGGAAGAAAAAGTCATGAAATCAAATGTGCAAAAGCAATAAGTATTTCCAATGCAAAAGTTTAAAATGGGTCATTTAACCCATTTATGGTATGTTAATAACTATCAAATACAAATTCATTCATCTGCAAAAGTGACTGTTACTTCTTCCTCAACTTTTTATATTATTATACTGTTTTTATGGTTGACACAGATTTAAGAATTTTACAATAGATTAATGGCAATTTGGAATGAGACAATAGATTAATTTCAGCTTCATACAGAGCTATCCCAGTCTCACCAAATACTAACAGTCCAGTTTTGGAACTGCTTACTACCACATTTGAATAATGAGTGACAAACGTAAAATCCATAGTCTGCAACAGATGTAATGCTCTGTGAAGCCAAAATTATCCTACTGTCTCTTCCCAAAGACCAATGCATTTTCTACTGTTGTATACTGGATGTTAAACTAACCTGTAGTTGCTGTATGTAATCAGCCTTAATGTATATTTTAAGAATTAGGATTCCCTGTACTATTAGACTGATATATTTGGAACCCTGATGAAGAGCAAACAAACTTGTTTGTCACATTGTTTTTGCACAATGTGGCAATGGAACCCACAACCCTCAGTACAGCAATCAGGACACAAACTACTTCAGAGTCAATTAAACATATCGACGCTTGAAAGGCAAACGTGACTAAGCGACAATGCGTGAACTTCACA
The DNA here is from genome assembly GCF_030267445.1 of Bombyx mandarina. Taxonomy (NCBI): domain Eukaryota; kingdom Metazoa; phylum Arthropoda; class Insecta; order Lepidoptera; family Bombycidae; genus Bombyx; species Bombyx mandarina. Next base: position 19,532,884 of record NC_143234.1, read on the forward strand.
GTAGACTAATTTAAAGTTGAAATACCTGAAAACAAAATTTATATTAACGAATCTAGCTGTAGTCGGTTCTAGCTAGTAGCTGTAGGATTGGAATGATTTTAATAGACCTAGAATTTTTTTTTTTTTGCGTTTCGAATATGGTTATTGCCTATCATTTATGTACAAAGCAGTTATTGTCGCTTAGTCACGTTTGCCTGTCAAGCGTTGATATAATATAAATAAATAAGACCATAATTTAGATCTAATTGATGTGAATAATACCTTGGATATCGAATCATCAAAAGCACATTCTCCGGAATTAATCTGTAATCTGCAATTACTTCATTTGGAGTTGGTTCAAACATTGCCAAATCATACTTCAGTAACGTTCGGAGACTTTCTACCACCTGTAATGTACATTAAGCTTTAAATTGATTAAACTTGAATAGTTTTAAATATTTTTTGTTATAAACCCTATAGCAGATACTGCATTTCAATGTGATGCGCAGAGACTATCAACCAATGCCATTGAAATTTACTTCCACTACTGTTCACGTATAAGGCTAAATAATAGCATTGAGATAATATTAAAACATATTGGCGGTGAGGCATATTGTCTCACTAACCAGTGAGATATCACATCTTGCCTTATTTCTGTTACAAAGCTGTCATGGATTCCAGTTTAATGGGTAGGATAGTCATAATACAATACAAATCGAGACTTATTTTCCAAGAAGGAGGTCACATTCTTAGTGTGATGTCTAAGTGTTGAGTTACTCTGTGTTAGGTGGTGTAGTAACTAAAATGGCCAACTAGGTAGAAAAACTAAGCTATTTGGAGGAAGTTGAAACATAAAAGTAAGAGAGACAGATTATTGTGAAGAACAAAAAAAATTATAAAATTATAATTACATGTTATAGTATGTATGTATGAAATTATTGTATTGAAAAGGATTATAACTGATATAAAAACTGATTGAGACATAAATAAAAGGCACTCTATAGACAAGCATGTTTCCTTAAAGAGATCATATATGAAAGGTCTTCAGTAATTCTCATGTAGACTGTTAGGTAATTCATCAATATATTCAAATAATCAAGATAATATACAATATTCTAAGTTGACTCAAGAACAATATCTTCACTGATGAAATCATAGGAATCATAACATTTAGGATCAATAAGCTAGATGGTATATTGTTGAATAAATAAAAGAGCCACCAACATTGTAACTAATGAAATAATCGCGTGTAATATTTAGGAGATGTTGCAATGTGCAAATTGATGATAATTCACATCTGTACTAAGCTATAGTGACTGAAAAGTTCACATTACGAGAATGATGAAGGATAAATTTATCCTTTATCATTATATCTATTAACTACTGAACAGAACACAAATTTAAATGTTACATTATTTCCGTATAAGGTTTTAAAAAATATACTGTATAACGATATTATTTATTAATTTAATTATGCTGAAATACCGTGCACAGCATAACCTATGAACTTTAGAGTATTTTCGCTATTTACCTTAATTCTGGAAAGACCAGTACTCTTCACTAATAAGGTAATGGGTTTACTGCCATATGTAAATAAATCGTCGCCAACTTTCTGTACATTCTCGCCAAAATATCTCTGGAGAATCACAGAAACAACACGGCCCAGCTGATGTGACATTCTAAATATTAGTTACGGACAAGAATTAAATTAAGAAGTGCCTTTATGCATTATTATTTATTTCATATTAAATAGGAACAGAGTTTTATTTATATCATTTTACATATCGAAATAACTGCATAATGCATTTATAAACACAAAACTTCAAATCGGCATGGTTGAAAGTAGCACAGTTCAGCACACAACACAAGTCACAACACACGCCATAGATTATACACTTAATATATTTGAAATGGCTCATTGAATTTGCCCCTTTTTTATTTGCGGATTTTTTTTCACTTTTAATTATTTGTTCGTTATTTGTTCGCTAATGTTCGAATGCAAAAATTGTGTGTTCGTCTTTTATTTATTTATAATTAATTAAACAAATGATCACCTTTAAGTTGGCCTCCTTACATACTTACTTATCTTTATTTTTAGTGCTCAGATTAATTCATTTTGATCAATTATCGTTTGTTCGACTATTGGTGATTGTTTGATCATAAAAACAATGAAATTCCCAATTATTAATTATTTAAATCTAATAAGCAAACCATCATCACCTCACGCGAACATTACGCATGCGCCGGTTTTGTCAGTCAGCTGCCAATGGCCGTATTTACTAGCGTTTTGTTAACAAGTGCGTTTATACTGTCTAATTATTTGTTATGTAGATCAAAAAAATATCGAAAACTTCAACAATACTTCAACAAAAAAATGTCAGTGAAGACGGCCAATAAAGATATCTAGTAAAGGGGGGTCAACTTAAGAGTGATCATTTGTTTAATTAATTATAAATAAATAAAAGACCAACAAACAATTTTTACATTCGCACATTAACGAACAAATGACGAACAAATAATTAAAAATTAAAAATAATCTGAAAATCAAAAAATCATCTCATTTTATTTAATTTCATCCCAGTTGATTAATGTCTTAAATTAATCATTTTCATTTCATTTATCTCCATATTATCATTTTTCATAAAAATAAGAATATAAATTAAAATAAGACATGACTTAAAGGTCTTAGTTACCAGGTCGTAAAATCCCTTAAAAAATAGTTAATATGGCCTAAAGGTATAAACTAAAAAAAAAATTAGTTTTAATACACAATATTTATAAAGCAACTTCAAAAGTTAACCATCGTTTCACGCTAAACATAAGAATGATAAAATAAATATTATTAAATGAGTTTAATGTAACTAAAGTAAAAATGAATATAGAGCACGCAGCTATAAACATATTGAAACGAGGAGTAGAATTAGACACAAAGAAACGATATACGGAAGCATTGGTGTGTTATCAAGAAGGACTACAGATTTTAGTCGATAAAATGAAAGGTAATTTAGATAATTACTTAATTTAAATTCAAAATTCAAAATTCAAAAATAACTACTATGGTGAAAAGCCAGTGTATGAGAATTTGTGCTCTACTCTTGATTTTTTTTATTAAGAGGCATATAGAGATTTTGTTTATTTTAAATTAATAACCACTATTCCAATTATAAAATTATAATATACAAAAATATTAGGTGAACCTGATGAATCACTGAGGTCATATTTGAGGAAGAAAGTCGAGGAATACATGAATAGAGCTGAGACAATAAAAAAGTTAGTTTTGCAACAAAAGGAGGCCGGCCAATTTCATGAACAAATCCATATAGAGAATAATTCAATAGGGCATAGCTACAAAACACTTTTCGGGAGGTTCCTTGATGAAGATGTTCAATTTGTGATTGTCGAAGACCCATACATTAGGTATCATCATCAGGTAATATGAATAAAACAGATTTCTTTATTACAATTTCGTATCAGTAAAAAACAGTAGCAAAGATAGCATAGCATTTATATAGCAAAGATCAGGTATGCAGTTAAATTTTACACAATGCCTCTGACATAATTTATATACCTATAATTTATATATAACTACTTCAATTAAAATATACTAAAAGTTTTTATGTCTTCTTATCAATAGCAAGTTTGAGTTTTTTTCTCAAATCAACTATATATTTCAGAAATTAAACATACCATTAATAAAATGGGTAGGCCTCCCACTAGGTGGATTAAAAACCTGCTAAAAAAAGCAGCAATCAGACTGATCAAATCAGAAAACTTTGGGAAGGCCTATGTCCAGCAATGCACAAGTGTTTCAGTTGTGCTGAATTGGTAAAAAAATTACTTTTTAAGCATTGGGGTTAGTAACTTTGGAATTAAACATTACCTAGTCAAATTATAAAGATAATTATTTGATCCTTTATGATGGGCTGTTTTCTGCAACTTTATGAACAAGCCCCTGTGCATGTTACTGCAGTGATGTAGCCAATGACTCCGATGTTATTGATAATAGAACCTCTGAGAACAATCAATGTTAAACACATGTTGCTCATAAATTCATGATGTCTTGAATCAGTTATTGTTTACAATATAAAAAAATTTCAGTGATAGTTTGAAATTCACCAATTGCTAATAATATACAAAAATAATAATTTGTTCATAGGTGTGATATCAAATTTCAGTGTCAAAATTTTCTGAAGCTCTCGGAATTATTAGTAAGGTCATGTCCAAATCTTAGTTACATTGAACTCATTACATCAAGTGATGCAAAGTCGGCGAACGATCAGAAGAATTGTTTTCATATCTTACAAAATGATTTGGGAAGACATAAAATTAAATTAGCTGTCAAATATTCAGAAACCTTACATGATAGACAGATTATGTAAGTATTAAACAGAAATATTTTATTCTTACTTTTATTTGCCAGTGAAGATTTGCAAGCTATCATTGCTTAGTCTGGTGTGTACTAGTTGTAAGTGGTAATTGATAAACATCAACATGCAGTATCATTACCTCTAGCTCAACAATTTAAATATCTCCATCAGCTGCAGTTTTGTTACATATAATGTCATTTGAAACTAAATGATGATGATAAGTTATAGACAATGAACTACATTAATCCCATTGACACAACCCACCGATCTTCTCAGTTGGCTATCAGGCTGCTAATATACTACCAGTGACACCAGTTTGTATTGACTTTTTTATTTACATTACATTTACAGTCTGAGCTCAGGTTGGATCATCAAGATTGGACGAGGTCTAGACTACTTTAAGGCTCCGGAGAACAAATATTGTCTAGGAGTGTTCGAAATGGATCTAAGACCCTGTTTGGAGACAACAGTAGATATAGTACACTCAAAGAATGTGAGACAGATTCAAAGTTAAACAAAATTTTAGTTTCTAAATCAAAAAAAGTAATAAACCAAAAAATTCTTGAATACAAAAACTTAGAGGAACTTTAAAAACAAAATTAAAACTGAATGTTCTATTTTCTGTTGGCTCTTTTGCCTGCATTAAATATAGTTAGAACAATATACTTGAAATGGGAGCTCAATTTATATTGGTTGTTCTTGGCTGTAAAAAACTGTGATATTACAGTTATACGGGCCATATTCGCGACGAAAAATTAATCAAGTTCAATACAGTAGTTGTGTCAGTGGTGCTAAAACGAACAAAAGATTATGATATGTATACGTATAAGAAAATATTGTATTTTGTTATTTCTTGGTATACAAAAGAATGTGAAAACTGGAATTATAAAAAAAAAAAAGGATTTATACTTTTTTTTGTCTTCTGTAATATGGTCCACCTGATAGTGAGTGTTTACCGTCGCACATGGACGACAGCAATGTCTGGGGCACAGACATCCGATCTGCATTCCGTTGAGTACTCTTCACAAACTTTCTTTGAAGAAGGACAGCTTGCAAGGATAGCGTTCAAGAAACACCGTATAGGAGAAGTTCATTCCAAAGCCGTTTGGTACGCGTTAAAAAAGATTTCTCGAAACGCACTGTGGATGAACTCTGCTCTGCTCGGCGATGGTAAAAATCAGTGTGCTTAGTGCTAGTTTTTAACGGCGTTTTAACAGCGCCCCTAGCGACAAACGTACGCAAACATTCCAACTCCATACAAATTTGCGTTAACTTTAACGCTATCGAGAACGTTAAAAAGCTCACACTAAGCACACAGATGAAGGGTTCATATCAAATCATTTCTCAGAGCACACTGTCTATGAAATATGATTAATAATTATAAGAATAAACATAATGATGTTAGTTAAAATTAAATTAAATAAAAAATTTGATATTATCATGGAGATATAGAGAGTAGTCTCATAAAACAATTTGCACATTTATTAAATGATGAATGAATATGATTATTTTTTTTACAAGAATATTATCACCTAAATGTGAGTGTAACTGTAAGAGTGTTTGTAAGACTGCACGTGTCGTTTCATACGTACACTTAATACGGTTTCGTATTAGGGTGTAAGAAAATACCGTAAAGTTATTTAAGACCATTTCTAAGACACTTTTCAAGGTTATGTTAACATATCAATAAAACATTTGCTATTTCTCTATGTGGAATTTATTTATTGCAGTTGAACTAACAAGTGCTTAACATTGTCATATTGAGGGGTGAAAGGCTTTTTAATTTATGCAAAACATTTTGCAACTTTATTTTTTTTGTTTTCTTTTTTTCCTACCTAAGCTAATAGTCTTGAGAGGCCATTTCAGCGTAACCTTAACAAGTAGGTGAGCTCACGGAGCTCAAACCTGACGACGTTGCTAACACTAGCAAGAGCCATGCTTCGCAGAATCTACCACTGAATCGGAAACGCGACCCGCTGAGAAGATACGGAGAGAAACTCTGTGGGCTAATTACAATTTTACAGGAGAACCATTTAAAGTTTAAAATTTGGAAAAATATAATAAGTAAAAAACTTCTCCAGCTATTGTAATGAAGTAAACTTAATTGAAGTTCAATTAAAAATATCGAACTGTTGATGCTGATACCAAATAAAACGCACCTTTAAATACAAAGATAAATGTCGCTCAAACCGAATAGCCTTTCACCCCTCGATATATAAGTTCAGGGTAAAATAATGAATTTCGTGTGTGAAGCCATTTATAAGTGTCAAAATTGTTCTTTAATTTTGGCATAATAAAAATAATAAAACAATTGTCACCTGAACTTCGCGTGGCTGTGGCTGTGTTTTTAATGGAGGTAGGACTTCTTGTGAGTTCGCACGGGTAGGTACCACTAGCCTGCCTATTTATGCCGAGAAGCAGCGATGCGTTACGGTTTGAAAGGTGGGGCAGTCTATAGCCTATATATATATAATGACTATACCATTTAGACTAGACCTTAGAACTCATCTCTCATGGTGGGTAGCGGGATTTATGTTATAGATGTTTATGGGATCCGATAACCATTTAACACCAGGTAGACTGTGAGCTCGTCCACCCATCTATGCAATAAGAAAATAAAAATATCATTCTGTCTACACACTGAAGATATTATCAAAGAGATTTAGTTAAGCGATGCTCTGCAGTACCAGTTTAATACACATAAATGATATACAAATATACACTAAACTAATCAATCAGTAAAGTAATCAATTGTGATTTAAAATTCCATTTTAAAAACTATCTTTTATCTATTAATTCCTGGTCACACTACACATTCATCTCATTTCATTTAATTTCATCCCAGTTGATTAATATCTCAAATTAATCATCTTCACTTTATTTCATTTCATTTCACTTCAGATTATCATTTTTCATAAAAATAATTTTTTTTTTAACATAAGACATGACTTAAAGGTCTTAGTTACCAGGTCATTAAATCCCTAAAAAAAATATATATGATCTCTGATATTATTGAATAATAATCCAAACTGACTAACATTGTTTAAATAAAAAATGTTTCCAATAAAAAACACATTTGGAGATAATATAGTTTTATTGAAATGAAAATGTAACATTATAACGGCTTTATTAATAAACGTCTTTACTAAACTAGACATAGTTCTATCGCGTTTATTAAAAAAACTGCTAAATAGTAGCCTTTCGTTTATAATATACAATTTCACCGAAAATTACCATTAACGTTTTGTACTGGTAACAGGACAATTAATGTTGCCAGTACAAAAAAAAAGTGATAATAACTTTGGTTAAATAAGGTTTGTTTCTTAACTTAAAAACTTTGTTTCAGAAATTTATGTAGGTTTTTTTTTTTTTTTTATTGCTTAGATGGTATTTGTATAAGGCTAACGAATACTAAAAGACTAGTAAATTAATTACACGAGTAAGTATGGCCTCCGAAGACAGAAACATAAAATGTATTAAAACTACAGCGACATTTACAAAGCGTCAAAATTATTGAACATTTGATTAATTGTTATATTTTATTTAATATAAAAATGACAATATTTCAATAATGGAATGCATGGTGAATACGAATCCATACGGCACGAAACTTTTTATTTCATTTGTCAAATGTTTTTGAATAGCAATTTTATCAAGACAATAATACAATGGATTCGTCTTCACTTATATAGTATCTCAATATGCCCTATATGTTAGGATATTTAATTAGAATTGTTGGGTTCTAAAATAGAAAATCACAAATTTGGAACCTGTGGCGTTGCGATAGAGTAATAAATTTTGGCACGATAATATCAGTATAATATATATATATAAAACGCCGCCATTTTGAATCGCACTTACTAAGGCATCGCATTTATATGACTCTTGACTTGTATGTCTATAAACATTTCTAAAAGTAATCATTACCGTTATTTTGGCAATTGGATAAATGTCATATCTCTTTTTAAAATGGTTTTTGTATTTAGAAATCAAACAAATACTTATAGAGCCAGTAATATGATAAAAAGTTTCAGTAAAACACTTTTAGGTAAAGTTGGTGACATTACAGATTTGTGACGTCACAAAAAGGGTTACACTCAAAGCACCTTTTTTTTTTTATTACCCACTTGCTACAGTGGCGCCACCCTCTTTGGTCGCTTTTCGTTGTAAACTTTAGCACACAGAGAGCGTGCTTCTTACCTCTTCCCTCCATAGTTCAGTCTCAATCAGATATATTATTAATCTCACAAATTAAACGTAGCTCTCCTGTTTGGCCGAAAACAGCATTAGGGACTCCATTAAATGAGGTCGGATCATTTCTTGTACGTCTTTTTGGTATTCTTCGAACGCTTCAGGGATGTGCTTGAAGATGTTCCTCAGAGCTTTGAGGCAGTGTATGAGAGTTTGATCGGGATTTTTCTCCGGATGGGGGCGTGTCCTCTGCGATCTAACCAAGCGGATTAGATGAGGCACGCCTTCCAGTTGGACGATTTGGTGCGCCACGTCTGGTATCACTGATAGTCTGTGGTGGGAAGATGGGTTCAATTAGTATTAATTATCTGTGATAATAAAAAGTAGGTATGTTAAACTTTATTTGAAGACTGAATTGTTTTAACTTTTTTTCCAATTTTTTTCAAGTTTTAATCGATTTCAAGAGATCGCGGACTAGATGATTTTAAGCGGTTGCCAGAATTCCACAGATTTAAATAGCAGATTAAAATCACAATAATAGTTGCATAAAGAATAGTTTTTCTATTCATTGAACATAAATTGAATATTGCCTCGTGCGTATAAGAGTCTCAAAAAATACCAGATATACACACGTTCTATTAATGTTAACAATCTTAAAATATCTATCTATCTTAATTAGTCTAAAGAAACGTCTAAAGTTTAAAGAAAGAAACGTAAAGTAGGTAAACGTAAAGTAACCTAAAGAAACGTAAAGAAACGTTTCGATACTGATTGCAATAATTTTCAAACTATGGTCTAGTTGTTAATGGAAATTTAAAAAATATCGATTTCGATATCTAATTATCGATATTAGGTGACAAACGAAATAAGCAGAGGTGTGGTTGTGTGTGTGTGTGTTTTTTTTCTAACACCTATTCTAGTAACCTCGGGGGATATTCTAGATTCATCGAACTGGTAGGTGAGCTCACGGGCCTCAAACTTGACGATGTTGCTAACACTGGCCCTACCAAGAGGGAAGGTACGTTGTATTCACCTGGCGATGGCTTCAGTGGCGTGGCAGTGCAGGCGGGTCTGCGCCCGCAGCTCGGCGGCGCGCGCGGCCGGCGAGGGCGGCGACCTGGTGAAGCACACCAGCGCCGCGCACACCCGCCCCGCGCGGCTCAGCGCCAGCACGCAGCGCGGCACGCCCGCCAGCACCGACACCAGCGACGCGGTCTGCTCCTGGACAGGCAATAGTACGTTGTTAAAAAAATCCCGATCCTGCGGAAATAATGGAAAGCAGTCGACGTCGCCCCAAACACGTCATTTCGGATCCTCCCGATACACTAACGGCGCTTCTAGGTACCTCAAGGACCGCTCATCGTTCTCGTCGAAACCGTAGCTTGCGACGAAGAGCTCGGCGAGTAAATTTAACCCTCAGACACAGCCCACTGAGTATCTCGCCGGATCTTCTCAGTGGGTCGCGTTTCCGATCCGGTGGTAGATTCTGCGAAGCACGGCTCTTGCTAGGGACAGTGCTAGCAACGTCGTCAGGCTTGAGCCCCATGAGCTCACCTACTAATTAAAGCGACGCTGATATAGCTTAGGTAGGGAAAAAAAAGTAAAAAAAAAATAAACCAACATACACCTAAACAAAGATTACAATTTTCCTACCGTTTCAATTTTTCCCCCCTACCTATTCTAGTGTTGCTAACACTGGCCCTAGCAAGAGCCGTGCTTCGCAGAATCTACCACCGGATCGGAAATGCGACCCACTGAGAAGATCCGGCGAGAAACTCAGTGGGTTGTGACTGTGGGTTAATTTACTCGCCGAGCCCTTCATCACACTTGCCAAGGTTTGGCAAGTGTATAGTTATGAGTAGTACTACATTTCGCGTTAGTTCCAGCAAAGCCAATAATTTGTTACTTCGTTGTACCTTTCAGAATTTATATATTTAAAAAAAAAATATATATATATTATAATAAATTTTAAATGATTTATTACATTTATAAACTAAGTAGAATTAATTGCTGTATTCTCATAAATATAACGTTAAATATACTAACTTGCAAAAACACGGATATGTAAGGTCCCCTTCGTTTCACCGCGTCCAGAAGCCTCTCGACGGTGTGATGTTTGTCCATCACCTCGACGATGTCGGACCTCGTCCGGTCGCCGTCCCGCTTCTCCACCTCCAGCTCTCGTACCAAGTTCACGAGACAGGCCGTGCACAGCAACAGTAGCTGGCAGCAATCGGTGCGAGACAAGATACCTGAGCGAAACAAATGATTTGGTAATTTCGACTCTGTTATCTATATATTAATACGTGAAGCAAAAAACTTTGTACCCCTTTTTACGCAAATTGCGCGGAGGGAGGAGTATGAAATTTCCCACACTTATAGAGAATATAGAGAAGGCGTGCAGAATGTTAATATTTAAAAAAATATATGCATTAATAATACATTAATTCAACAAAAAAAACATAACACACTACCATGTATTTGACACACACACATAATTATATATACCCTTTATTTACAATCAAACTTTTGTCATTGCCATTAAAGTCTGGTCAAATTGAGAATAGTTAGCTTATCTTTATTAATATTTGTATTTAGTATAGTCTTGGCGAAATCTGTGATTATAGAAGTATGATAGTCTTTGACAATAGAACCTTAATAAAGTTAAAAGTTATGTATAACTTCTGGTTTAAGTTTCAATTAATTATACTCGAATTTCGACTACAGAGGGACCACTAGTCTATACTAATTTATAAAGCTGAAGAGTTTGTTTGAACGCACTAATCACAGGAAGTACTGGTCCGATTTGAACTATTTTACGTAGCGACATCTATCGTCTAAAAATACATTAATAGATACAAATAATTTTCACCAGATGGCGTTGCACTTCAAATTAAATCTAAACTCACCAGTAATGTTTTCAACGATTTTATCCAAGAATAAATGTAATTGAGTCAAATCGTAATGTCCTCTCAGCCAGGGCGCCGTGATCTGAGTGAGTACGGTGATCGCCTCGCGCATCTGCGGCTCCGGGTTCGACCGGTCCGAGAGAATGTCTGATATTATCTCAATACCACCACCCTGCGGATAAAAGCGATGGGTTGATGAACGCTGCGATATAATCATCAGGTTTGAGCCCCGTGAGCTCACCTACTAGTTAAGGCGACGCTGATATAGCCTCTCAAGGCTGTCAGCTTAGGTAGGAAAAAAAAAAGCGATATAACATCGGATAGTTTATAGAAGTATATATGATTGTGTTAACAAAATGTTGTTTTTTTTTCGAATTACATAATATACAATTTCGAAGACATTTTTTTTGTTGCTTAAAATTGAATATTTTAATTATTATTTTTACTTATTACTTAGATGGGTGGACTAGCCCACAGCCCACCTGGTGTTAAGTGATTACTGGAGCCCATAGACATCTACAACGTAAATACGCCACCCACCTTGAGATATAAGTTTTAAGATCTCAAGTATAGTTACAACGGCTGCCCCACCCTTCAAATCGAAACGCATTACTGCTTCACGGCAGAAATATGCAGGGCGGTGGTACCTACATGCGGACTCGCAAGCGGTCCTACCACCAGTAATGTATAAATGGAAGCGAGTAATGTATAAATGGCTATTGTAACCGGAAATCTATTGCGTGTACCTACTTACTAAATATGAGTCATTTGAAACCGAGCTAATGATTATTAAAGCTTGTATTGATAATCGATAGGCCAGAATATTGATGGCACTCTTTATAATAAAGATATAATGATGTACACAGCCAATTTAATATCTACTATTACTGTAATAATACTATAACTTAGTATGTATAATAATTTAAACATATTTATAAGCAAATAGGACGTATTGTAAGCGCATACAGGTAGATATCACAACACTGCATATTTATGCGTCACGCGTTCCGTTTTGAAGGGTTGCCATGTATATGATTTACACATTCGAGTTTTCGACCTCATGTCTCAAGGTGGGTCACAGTTTTGTTAATGCTTTAACATTATAATAGAAATAATTTGAAGTACCTAGCTTGTCTAAAAAAATGTGTATCTAAATATATTAGCATTAGAACCAGTTGTAATTTGTTTATTTGTTTTAATAGTTGCAATGGTGCATATGCGACCTTATGCCTATGCCTAAACTAAATGCTTGTTGGAAAGCTTAATTTACAAAATATTATTGACTTATGAATAAATTGCGCATAAAATATGTACCTCTTCGAATTGTTTGACGGCGTCTCCTGTCACACACACGGTCGCCAAAGCTCTCAAACTCAAAGCTTTTATCGAGCTTTTATTTGTTTCAATAATCGCTGTCAATAAAGCTCTCGGTACAGCGCAGTCGACAAACGGAAGCTCTGTTATGCTCTTCATTATTTTGGAGCACTTCTCGTGAAGAGAGCTTTCGGTGGGCTCGCTTAGCATCGCCAAGTGCCCGATGGAAGTGAGCGTGCTCTTCAAGATCATGTCCGACGGAGGTTCTTCTATTATCGACACTAAAGTCTGGAAAATAAGTTGTATTTTTCAATAAAACACAGTTGAGTGGTTATCACAGTGGCTGGGTAAAATTGGCATTGCAAACGAAGAGCTAGGGCATTCCTTGTAAGTCCCGCGTTATTGTAGGCCTAATATCTTTTTTGTTACTATATAAATAAATGGCATTATCTTATACCTCCCAAGGTGGATTAACTTTTGATATAAACTCTAAAATGAACCTCTCAAAGGTGTTTACCTAAGCACTATGGCATATTCTGCAAACACGGCTTATAACGATTACTTTATGATGGGCTTTTAGCTTGGCCAAATCCTGGTAGTCTAAAGCGGTCGAGATCAGTTATTATGACCGTGTTTAGTTGGTCATAATTGTCTAAATATATCCATTGTTATCCAATGGCGCAATCACTTTGGAAGCTGCTTGTTTAAATACTGGACAAATACACAATTTGAAAAGTGCTGTTATTGTTTGCGCTTCATATGGTATTATTGTTAGATCGAGGTCATTGCGGTCATGATTCATATTGGACTTTACACATTCTGGTTTTCAATATTTCCCGCTACAATATGAACCAATTAACGCACGAAGACTGTTTTGAGTAGGCATTCCAAACGCACGTTTCCATGTTGCCTAATGCCTACTTATCCTTATTAAGCGAAGTTCCGGATAAAGTTAGCGCAGTCTCCATCGGGAATGTGTATAGCGGACCCTTGAATCCTGAGTATTGGTTAATTGGTCAATCCGAGGTTATGGCGGTCGTATACGCTAAATAATAGTGCTTATAATTTAAGTATGGTCAACGCTAACTGAGAATTGCTACTGAGTGCGGGGGCTTTTTATTAATAGGTCCCTCCATGGCACTTACCCAAGACCTGGCCCGTAGCATTTTCTGCTTACAGTTACATGGATAACCTGGGACCAATTAAGCTTACCTTCATTTGCTGAATTAAAACAGCCTTTGTAGTCTCCAAGAATATGTCAATCAAAGTGTCCAGATGCTTCAATACCAAGTACCACTCGACGTTGCTTTCGTTTAGTTCGATCTTTACATCTTCCCCTATGTCTATTAGTTTCTGCAAATACAGTTGCAGCGACTTCTTTATCTTGTCCCATCTCTCGGGAGTCTCCCCGGGCGGTTTGGTGTTCAGCGTGATGCTGTGAGCTAATACGAACTCATTGATGTTTGCGACCAACAAACATATTTGTTCTTCGCTCGGTTTCGAATCTTCGATTTGCCTGTACAAATATTTAGAAAATCGACTATTACTTTACATAAAAGTGAAAGTTATGTAAATAATTGAGTAGTACAAATTGAACGATTGGTGATTACCTTATAAGCACGCTTCGATAGTTTAATAAGCGTTGGTTAGATAAGGAACAAGTTTATGAAGATGTGTTTAATTGTTTGGTTAATTTACATTTATACTGACCTAAGCACATCGCTGTACTGGTGAACGATGATCTGTCCATGGGTTTGGACTTTTTTGATGTTGCCCGTGATGGTGGCTGAGCTGGCGGATACCATGGCCTTCATTTCCGCGCCTATGGGTTTACTCTGCAGCGTCGTCATGCATTCACTCTCGTAAGACCCGACAAGGTCACAGAGCCAATGTTGCACGGGCTCCGGTTTCCTCTCGCAGAGACGTTCTAACTGGGTTTGGTCGATACTCCTCTCTCTATACAAGATCTCGTTCTGGTTATTCAGGACCACTCTGCTTAAAAATATTACATAAAATTACCAACGGATATTTACATTAATTAAGCTAGTATGTAACGGCGTCAGTCGTAACCGGTTTTGTGTAATCTTTGCGACTTACCTGCTGCGGTTGAAGTCGGTCATAAGATTAGTACGCGATTGGTTCTGTCTGCCGCTGTTCCTTCCATTCATGAACTCGTCAGGAGCTAGCATTTTCGGGGTCGACATGCACGCTAGATCTAATTGTACATCAGCAAAATTCAAATCTTCCTCTCGGAACTTTAATTTTTCACGTTTCGAATCATGTGTTAAGTTTTTGTCGGTTTTTGTATGGGATTCGTATGGGGTTTTCTGTTTGTCTTGGAATTGAGGCGGTGGGGTTACTCTGCTGTTTTTGATGTCGTTATTTTCGTGTTCAGGTTGGTCCTTCGATTTTAGATTTAGGTCGCTGTCTGTGGCCACAAGTCTTTCGTTATAATGAGGTATCAGCATTTCGACTTCGGGATAGCCGACTATTACCCAATTGTTGTGATCATTCGATCTCGGGAGGCCTAGCGGCGGAACTCTGCTACCGTCCATAGTTCCACCAGCGTGAGTGCCTACCACAGTTGTTTTTTCCTTTTTTGGAAATATCCTGAATAGTTCTTTTGTTCTGTCGGCTTTTGTTGCCATTCTTTGTTTCGCTTTGGGTCCCGCTTTCTTGTTTGGTTTTAAATGTAGGCTGTCCATTATGTTCTTTGCCAGCAATGTTTTGATAGGTTTTTCGATTTGTTTTTTACTGTACTGCACTTCGTCAGTGGGCGTGTCTTCATCAATGTATCCCAATGAGTGGTGGCCGTCTTGGATATCAAGAATTTGTTGGTCGAGTTTCTGAGCTTCAAAATTGAGTGATTTATTTAATCTATTCCTTTCGAACCTAGGTGTTGTAGTCAGAGGAGAAGAATTATTTTCATTGGAGATGCTTCGATGGTAGTTCGGTTTGGTTGATCTTTCCGTTGGTACGTATGAAATATTTGAAATCGGCGTACGAACTCTTGGTTGATTGTTGACTGCGATTTCATTGTTGTCAGACAATTTTATATACTCTAAACTTTCATCAGACTTATTATTATTATTTGTTTCTAAGTCTTTAACTTTCGCTAATTTTATAACTTTGGCACTATCGTTCTCAGTGTTGGACACCAACGACTTCTTTAATGGATACTTTTTCGAAGGACTTAGAGCAGATATGTTTTTAATTGGCACTTCTTTGGTATTTTGGTCTTTTGGTTTTATTGGACTCAATAATTCTTTGTTACTTATTTTATTTGAAGTCGCGTTATTGTTCTTTAGTACATTGCAAGCTTTGTAGTTCTTAGATGAAATTGGTTTCGTGTTTTCTTTATTTAAGTTATCATTGTTGATTTTTTTGTGAGAGTTTTCATCTTCATTTTTATTTTCTTCTCCTGGGCCCTTGTCCTTCAAAAGATCCATATGTTCTTCATCTCTGTGTATCTCATAATATTTTTGTAGATCGTACGGAGTTTGAATAACACTACTGCTACGCAGTCTTGGCTTGGGCGTCGGGACTTCATTGTTTGGTGATGTCCTTGAGCTATCCACAACATCTACGTTCTGAGGCGTGTTCACAAATTCCACAACATGTTTGATCGTAACGTTCTCATTGTTGTTAGAATCGCTACTACTAGAAGATTTATTGTTTGACTCGTTTGTATCCGGCGGCGCGTAGTACTGCGAAGGGGGCGGCGAACTATCTGAATCGGAAAATCCGGAATCTTGGCTTTTGTGACTGCCAGGGCTGCCATGCCTTAAAGGCCACTGATTTATCTGCGCATTGGGTTGTGCAATGTTATCGGCGCTATTGTTCCTTTGTTGCTCCGGCTGATTTGCTATCCAGTGGGGTAGCTGAGGTTCCCATTGTTGTTCCTCTCTCGTCCGATTATCTCGGTTCCACTCCGCAGGCTGAGCCACGGGACTGCCGAGATTCGGCGGTGAATCACCCCACCAGACCTTGCTGCGCGTACGTTGAAAATTTGACATTCTGAAAACAAAATAAGCGAGAGTTTAATGATCGATGACGTCATTGTCGGCTCATTATAAAGGATTTAGGCGTGTGGCCCAAGATGCGTGACGGATAGTCACGTGGAACCAAATTATCTTCGATTCGAGTCTTTTTGTTTTCGAGTCATGGGAATGTGTTCATTTGATTACATACAAACAATCGAAGACAAAAACGGGTGTGTAAAGTTCAACGCGTGATGTACAATAGTATATTGCTTAAATTCAGATCTACCGCTGAGCAGATGTTAAAAACCGTTGCGAGTTCTATTGTGCTAAATACAAGGGTGTCCACACGTTGACTGTGATTTGGTCTCCCCTTTGGTATCCCGTCGTATCTGGAATAGCCGCTTAAGCCACCAGTGAACAGGTAGGGAAAAAATTGTATTTCGCAGGACCGGTTTGAAGCAAGTCAAGGAAATGTTAGGTTTTTTCTGCGCGATAGATTCTTTATAGTACGATATGGATGCGATTTATCGGTCCGCGGAAGTCGACTGCATTCTAGATATTGATTTGTAAACAGTTGGCTTTTTATCGTGCCAGTCCTCGATTTATAGTTTAACTTGCACAATATTTTATCAGTGGTTATGAAGGAATGTAGAATTATCGAATATTATGTATGTTATAATTTGTTATTGTTATCGTTTTAAATATAGAACATCGTCGTTGCAAATATGAAATCTAATAAAACTACCCCCAGAAAAAAAATGGAGATTTTTTTTTAGTACATACATAAGTACTAAAAAAATAATTACCACAAAAAAAAAATTTAAATACTAGAGACTATAATAAAAAACTTTTACAATATAATATGAAAACATCATTTTGACCCAAAATGTCACATAGGAGATTTTAAATTCGCAACGACGATATCATGTTTATGTTGAATATTGAAACTTTAAATGGTAAAATTGTTTTTGCATTGCAATATATGTAATTAGATTAGCAGTTATAACGCAAAAAATCTCTCGTATTGTGATGTTATTTTTTGTGATTCATTTAAAATAAATGTTTTTATAACAACTCCTTTGTTCAATGTCAATGATATTAAATCACAAAATTAAAATCTATAACCGGTTCCAAGAAAAGCCACGCCCCCGAAAAGTACCAGTGAAATTAATATATGTACTTATTTATTTCACTTTTGGGTTATCAATCGATTTAAAAAAAAAGGATGAAGTTCTCAATTTGACAGTAGAAATTTTTTGTCTCAAAAAATTTGTAGGTGTACCGATTTTTATGACTCATTTTTATTTGAATGTTGTTGTTTTTTCATTTGCTCCAATTTAATTTTCGTGGTCTGATCTTTTTTTTTTTGTTGCTTAGATGGGTGGACGAGCTCACAGCCCTCCTGGTGTTAAGTGGTTACTGGAGCCCATAGACATCTACAACGTAAATGCGCCACCCACCTTGAGATATAAGTTCTAAGGTCTCAGTATAGTTACAACGGCTGCCCCACCCTTCAAACCGAAACGCATTACGGTAGAAATAGGCAGGGTGGTGATACCTATCCGCGCGGACTCACAAGAGGTACTACCACCAATAATTACGCAAATTATAATTTTGCGGGTTTGATTTTTATAACACGATGTTATTCCTTCACCGTGAAAGTCAATGGTGAACATTTGTTGAGTACGTATTTCATTAGCAAAATTGGTACCCGCTTGAGATTCGAACACCGGTGCATCGCTCAACACGAATGCACCGGTCGTCTTATCCTTTAGGCCACGACGACACATAAGTTATATCTAAGTTATTTTTAATGCATATGTGACGGTAACACGCAACACATTTGATATTTGACAGATGCCTAAATCTCGCTTACGACATTTTCAAGATAAGCTTGCATATATATCAAGTTCCGAACAACAACATTCGGACCGTCGCGTCGGTCTACCGAGCAATATAACCCGCTCGGTGTAAGATCTTCCCTTTGTCGTATAAAATAAAAAGTAAAATACCTAGCCTAAGCAGGAGACTTCAAACATATTTGACTAACTTCGACTACGTTGACAATTTTTCCATTTTATGATGTTGTATAATTTAAAATATTTAGAAGTTTTTATTATTAATATTAAAAAAATCTCTTCAACGAAATCTGTCAATACAGATTGCCGGCAGCAAATACCTACCTCATTCCTACGTGCAATCAATAAAAATAAAAACAATTACTTCATTTTACATTTTGCCAAACAAATGACCTTCGTATCTATAACTTTTCCACAATTACTCAGGACTTTCCAAAGCGATTTAGTACCGAGGTATGCGAACCTAAGATCATGCGTAACACTAATTTCGAGGTAAATCGTATAGCTTTGAGCCCATAATTTAATAGTGTACGGATATTATACAGAAACACATAATAACAATAAGGTAGCAAGCACTAATAGCTTTGTTGATGTTATGAGTCAATCGTTTCTGAATCACTTAGTTAACGCGTCAAGTAAATGTTCGCTTTAGTTTGAATGAAGAATATTGTAGTGATTCCAGGTCGTCAATAATAATGATGAAAGCAAAAAAAAAGTGAGATTAAACCGTGAAAAAGATTGTGTTCTTACGTTTGATATGATCAATTTGACGTGTTGCTGGAACCAATGGCTACACAATTTATAGCAATTCATGTGCTATTTTTGGAGGGTAGAACAAAAACGTTCCTTACTTAATGAGACACTACAAAATGTACAACCTAATCCTTTTTGAAACCTCAGATTTAGCTTTTTTTAATGCTTGCTTAGATGGGTGGACGAGCCCACCTGGTATTTAGTGGTTACTGGAGCCCATAGACATTTACAACGTAAATGCACCATCCATCTTGAGATATAAGTTTTAAGGTCTCAAGTATAGTTACAACGGCTTCCCTACCCTTCAAACCGAAACGCATTACTGCTTCACGG
Source organism: Bombyx mandarina (assembly GCF_030267445.1). Lineage (NCBI taxonomy): Eukaryota > Metazoa > Arthropoda > Insecta > Lepidoptera > Bombycidae > Bombyx > Bombyx mandarina. The sequence goes on from NC_143234.1 coordinate 19,552,572, forward strand.
CAGAAATAGGGTGCTCATAATAGCATCTATGATATATCTATTTATTAAATTTACATTAAAAAGCACGCGCTTTATTTTTGCTTATTCAAGGCGCTAATTCTTATTTAGCTTACTTTAGCTTACCACTACTAAGTACTAATTAAGTTAACGTTTCCTTTAGCCTATTTTTCGCAATTGACAAGTCCTCACTAATGACCGACTAATAGTTTTATTTCACAACAACTGTCAAGTGACCGGTTTAGATGCCATTAAATATATAGGCACGTATGTACTTTTCACTTGAGTCATACAGAGACTAGTTTATAGTGAGATACTAAGCTGTTATATTCATTAACATGTTAATCTCAAAATATACCAGTTTAAATACGTTGTTCGAATGCAAAATATACAAATTCGTTTGGTCACAAACTGTAAAACTGTAAAATATTCGAAACGTCAAAAGTAATCTATACTAACAAGTGGAGCACCAATAAAGAATGTTTCAAAATAGGGGTTTAAATAGCTCCTTAATATTCTATAATTCAAAAATATTTTCACTTTCTACGTAAATGAAGTAGGGGGTAAAATTTAACGTTATGCCAAAGTAACTATTCCACGCGGACGAAGTCGCGGGCAAAAGCTAGTAGTAAAAGTTTTTATTTATATATTAAAACGCCCATCAAATTAATAAACAACACATGACTTATACGATAAATTGACATATAAGTTAATTGCAATTCGAATTCAGACAACTTTTTTATGTTTGAGAGATTACACTTGTGGCTAAGAACGAAGCTAAGGTTTCGATACTTGGAATGGTTTTTTCTTTGCCCGGCCTGACGGTGAGTGGATAACGCCAGTCATGGACGTCAGCAATGACAGAGGCAGAGCCAAGCCGCTGCTTACCTCCAAGTACTCTCCGCAAGCCTCGTTTGATTGAGGACATGTAATACCGTTCGGGAACATCGTAAAGTGGAATTCATTTCACATCTATGATATTCTCACATCGTCTTTTTGCATTAAAAATGTACAATTTCCAAGAATATTCAAAAAAGAGTTAATATGCGGAATGATTTGGTATCACTAGTATTTTTCTCATAAATACTATCAAAAGAGCGTAGTTTAGTTTTAGTTTTTTTTTTTCAGTTTCCTTAGATTTAGATTATTAATACCAAAATTAATTCATAATTTTATCTTACTTTAAAAGACAGATAATGTAACTGGTTAAAACTAAAAAAAAATGTTGCATAGATAATTAATATTAAAAATATCATATTATGTTAAACCTTTAAAACACTCTCCTGTAAAATTTTGTAAGTTTTGAGATTATACAGTTTTAATGCGAGAAGACATGTTTGATAAACTTTTGATATGTTGTAGAACAGGCCTTAATTTTTATGTTTTATCGCCCTCATGCCCACCTCGCCTTATGCGGGATAACGAATAACTCGCACCTTATCGTAACGGATATAATGAAATGTTTGATATCTTATTCTAGTCTAGTCAACAAGTTCAAAAACGTGTTAAATAGACATAAAGCTCCTAAAAATATGTACGATAGCTCATTGGATGCGGAATGATGTCTACAAAAATGTTTTTTAAGGGCTTATTAGCACATAAAAAATTGCGATTGTTATAAACAAAATAAGATTTAAAAAAAAAGGAATTTGGTTTTTCCTTAATAATTTCTAAAATAATGATATTTAAGGAATTTTGAATAAAGATCCTGAAAGAGGAGGAAATTTCCAATAAAAAAGTCCCAACTCCCGGAATTCTATCTCTATTATTTATAAAAAAAAATTAACGCTGAAAATAGCGCTCCGCGAGGTCGTTACGGCATAGGCGCGCCGTCTAAAAAGCCGGTATATCACCTAAAAAATTTTTTTTATAGTATTAAATAACAATTTAAAAATTTGAATAAATTATGGTGTAATCTAAACACTTGAACGAAAAAAACCTAGGTGAAAAAAAAATTTTACGTCGATTTTTCAAAAATTTACACCATTGTTAATTAACTAACTTTTTTCCAATCTCTGTTTTTATAAATTACGGTATAAAAGCTTCAATAATTCATCTATAAATTTTTCCCTTCGTGGAGCTCTTATCATTTAAGTACTTAATAAAGTAATGCAAAAAAAAATTTTTTATCTTTATTATTTTGATAAATATAATTTTTTTTAATTAACAAAAAAATAAATTTCTAAAAAATGTTATGAAAAATAGTTTTTTTCCGTAATATCTTAATATTGCTGTTTTTGCATCTACCATAGGTATTAATTAACATTTAAAAAAAAAATTTACGCTATTTGTTAAGAAATTGTTTATAAACAAATACACTATTTTGGGACTTTTTAAAAAAAAAAATTTACCGTCTTATTGTATAGGTGAATAAAGATTTTTAAAAAAAAAAAAAATTATTAAATTAATGTTTTAATTGTTTAAAATCGTTTTTTTCATATTTCAATTGTTTAAATAATTAGTTAAGAAATTATTTTTTTCTTAAAAATCATCATTGACTCTTTTCAGCGGATTAACAAAGAAATACATTTTTTTATAAATAATTTCATTGTTTACTAACTTAATTTGTTATAAAAAATTAATATTAATCGTTATATTTTTTTTCGAAAACTACAAAAAATTACAAAAACAACCATACATAACAAAATATAGAAAAAAAAAATTGTGTTTTTTACAGCATTTTTAGATATTATATGATAATGAAATTACAGCCGTTACATAATTTGTCAAGCTATAAATTGTTATAACTTTTTGTTAGGACGTGCATAATTAGAAACAATTTAGTAGTTTAATAGTATTTTATAATTTTCAAATTAACATTATATTCTGACATATATCAGTTCGCACAGACTAATCATAGATAAGTTTGCTCATCGAACTTTACCTTATTAACACCTCCCCTCAAAGTCGTGAGCTCTTAACTACAGACATCACAGACAATTATAATTATTCCATCATTCCTAAATTGTTCATGCATTCATAATGCTTCGTCCCACATAAGCCCTTGGTCAAAATATCAGCAGGCATTTTGTCTGTACTCAAGTATTTCAAATCAATCACACTCTGTTCACACATATCTCGAACAAAATGGTGTCTAACATCAATATGCTTAGTGCGAGAATGATAGCTTCTACTCTGTGCAAGCTTCATAGCACCCTGGTTGTCATTAAATAATGTCACACAACCACATTTTACACCAATATTATTTACCACATTTCTGAGATACATAGCTTCCTTAGTTGCTTCAGAAAGCGCCAAGTACTCGGCTTCTATGCTCGATAATGCAACGGTACGCTGTTTTCGTGCTTCCCAGGTAATTGGGGCACCTGCTAAAATAAATGCAAAACCGGAATATGACCTTCGATCAATCGTATTTGCACCCCAGTCTGCATCAACTACACCAAACAATGGTACATCTGTCCTCTCATACATTAAGCCGAAAGTTGATGTACCTTTCAAATACCTCAACACTCGCTTAGCTGCCTTCCAATGCTGTACATCATAATTAGTGTTAAATTGGCTTAAATAATTTACAGTATAAGCTATATCCGGTCTGGTAGATACAGCCAAATACATAAGGGCACCTATTAGGTTCTGGTAAGGGTACTGACTCATAACATCATTGTTTACACTGTTGGGTTTTTCTAGTTTAACGTTCACATCCATAGGTGTTGATATAGGTTTACAATCACTCATACCATAACGCTCTAATACTTTATCTATATACGCACCTTGCTTTAAATACACTCTATGCTCCTTATCAAGTGAAAATTCGATACCCAAACAAGTACTGATTTTGCCCATATCCTTCATTTCAAAGGAATTAGATAACTGACGCTTAACATCATGCAACCACACCTCATCATTAGTAGCTAGGATAATGTCATCTACATAAATAGCAATTAACATCATTTTTTCATCCCTTTGCGCAACAAACACACAAGGTTCTTGTGGTAATGCTTCAAAACCAATATTCTTCAACCTTCCTACTAACTTTTTATGCCACTGTAATCCTGATTGACGCAAACCATACAAAGACTTCTTTAACAAACACACATTATTCTCACACTCATTCAATGCTTCGTTCCAGCGTTTAGCTGTATGAAGTATATTCTTATCTCTTATAATATTCCTTTTTGATCCAATATTTTGGTTTGCTAGTACACTTTCTAAGACATCTGATAGTTTATCTGGTATTTCCATGAATACATCTTCTTCGAGAGTACCATTCAAGTAAGCTGTTACTACATCCATTTGATGCATCTCTAATCCTAACTCAGCTGACACTGCAGCTATGAGTCTCACAGATGAAGACCTTACAACAGGAGAAAAGGTTTCGTAAAAATCCTCCCCTGGCCTTTGAGAACATCCCTTTGCAACAAGCCGTACTTTCTTCCCTGTATTCTTTGTTTGAAATACAAATCTGCTACCAATCACTTTTTTATTTTTCGGTCGTGGGACTATTTCCCATGTAACATTCTTTAATTGTGCCAAATACTCGTTTTCTAAAGCCCTTCGCCATTCAGGTTCGTCATCAGTCTTTTCTATTTCTTTCCATGTTTTAGGTTCCATAATCGCAATTCCAGCTGTCGTTTCTTCATTATCTACTTCATACTCCGATTCAGTTTCACTCTCTGTACTGTTAGTAGCTGGTTTATACTCTTTGCGCGGTCTTCCCACTAAGCCAGTACGAACTATCCTTGGTCTTCCTCTCCCTCTCATGGGGTTTGTTTTTCGATCTTCCTTCTTCTGATCATGTCCTTTCAATTCAACGACTATCTTCGAATCATCAAAACTCTCTTCTTCATCATTTCGTATTTCTTTATACTCATGACAGAATGCTGTCTCGTTCATAAACTTCACATCGCGAGAAATGACGATCCTTCTAGTCTTAGGATCATGTATTCTGTAAGCTTTAGACTCAGTATCATAGCCCATAAATATTCCAAGCTCTGAACTTGATTCGAATTTTCCCTTCTGCGTTCCTTTGTTTTTATAATACGCTTTCGATCCAAACACGCGCATGTAGATTACGGTAGGTTTCTTTCTTTTCCACAGGGTAAATGGTATTTGACCATCAAGAGCTGCAGTTGGGCACCGGTTCCTTATGTAATTAGCAGTATTAATTGCTTCAGCCCAAAAAACAGGAGGGCTTCCCGCCTGACGCATCATACAACGGGCCATCTCTAGCAGTGTCCTGTTCTTTCTCTCCGAAATCCCGTTCTGCTGAGGCGTATAAGGTGCCGTCAACCTCCGTCTTATTCCTTCTTTCTTCAAGAAATCATCAAAGTCTTTGTTAATGTATTCTCGACCGTTATCGGATTGTAGATTTTTGATCTTCTTTCCAGTCAATTTTTCCACGTAAGCCTTGTAATCTTTGAAAACTTGAAGTACGTCGCTTTTATTAGCAATAAAGTATACTTCACACCATCTTGATTTGTCGTCGATGAACGTGACAAAATACTTTTTACCGCCCATAGACTGTTGTCTCATTGGTCCGCACACATCAGTATGCACGATCTCCAATAGTTCACTTGTACGATCTTCGCTTCCTTTAGAAAAAGGCGTGCATGTCTGTTTTTCACTTATACATATTTCACACTCTGACAATTTTTCGTTGTCCTTCAATGATAGGCCATGGACAAGGCCATTTTTCGCCATTGCCTTCAAATCACGCTCGTTAAGGTGGCCGAGGCGCTCGTGCCACATATCTATAGGTTTTTTCACCATTTCAACATTATTGACATCATCTTGGCTCATTCGGACGTGGTATAAGTTACCAACTCGATCCGCTCGCATATGAACCTTATTATTGTCATCTATGACAATTGCATAATTTTTATTGAAGCGAACTTCAAATCCGTGATCTGTCATCTTCGCAACTGATAATAAATTGGTTCGTAGATCCGACACGTAGAACACTTTTTTAATATCAACATGGCGCTTTTCGCTGCCTGTGTCTACCATAATACTGACTTTTCCTGAGCCGCTAATTTTTGTAGTTTTACCATTAGCCAAATTCAAGTCTGTATCAACTCGAGTAAAATCTTTAATCAATTGTTTGTTGTTACACATATGTCCCGTACATCCACTGTCAATACACCATACAGGAGCTCTCTGCTCGGCTATCATCACCTCTTTGGTGGTACTTACTAACATATTTGTCTTGAGCTCATCATCACTTTTACATTCTGCTTTATGTGAGCTTTGTTTAAGCTTACTCACGTTTTTAGTTCTGCACTCTCTCGCCATATGCCCAAGACGACCGCAACGATAGCACTCAATGTTTTTATTTGTGTGCTGTTCGAAGTTCTTCTTCGGGTTGGCATTTGATTTAATGTTGGTACGCTTGACGAACATAGCCCTCTGGTCTATTATCTTACTCTTCCGACCTTCATAATCCTCGATAATCTTCACTTTCAGTACATCAGTTGATGGTAAATCATCACGCGATTCCATTGCTGTTCGAAACATTGAGAACGAATCCGGTAAACTATAAAGTAATAAAATAGCAAGCAACTCATCTATCACTATCAATCCGATTTCTTTAAGCTTTTTAACACAGTCGAAAAAATCAGAAATATGTTTTCGTATGTCTCCATCTTCTGGCATACGGTTTAATACAAGTCTCTTTAGTAATGACGCTTTTCGCGCTGGCCCGCTTGACTCATACATAGATTTCAACTTGTCCCATATTGCTTTAGAGGAGTCTAAACCATCCAGTGCTATTAACTCGCTCGGGCTGACAGCTAACAATATGTCCGATTCGGCTTTTCCGTCCATTTTATTCCATTCAGAATATTTAGAATCTGAATGTATTGGTTTAGGTATTTTTCCTGATACGTATTCCCACAAATCATTCTTCTTCAGAATAGCTCGCATGTGAATCTTCCAGGTGTCATAGTTATCACCCGTAAGTCGATCAATCTTAATATTAGAAGTCATTTTGTAGTTTCTTCAACTTCAAAAAATCAGGAAATAATTGACACAACGGATTACGCCTATTAAAACAATTAATCGTTAAATCATTTCTATTTCACTTTCTGCAAACGTCCTGGGCCCATAACCTGTTAGGACGTGCATAATTAGAAACAATTTAGTAGTTTAATAGTATTTTATAATTTTCAAATTAACATTATATTCTGACATATATCAGTTCGCACAGACTAATCATAGATAAGTTTGCTCATCGAACTTTACCTTATTAACACTTTTAAACTATAAGAGATACGGTAAAGGACACTCAGGTAATTTTTATAAAGGATTTATTTATCTTTAAAATAAATTCAAAATCGATCCTGTAACTATTGTTTATCAATTGCTATAAGCATTTGATAAATAAATGAAAACTGATCGATAGCAGAATGTAAATGAGGTAAGTATAAATTAAATTATTACTTATAGTTTAAAAGTTATAACAATTTATAACTTGACAAATTATGTAACGGCTGTAATTTCATTATCATATAATATCTAAAAATGCTGTAAAAAATACAATTTTTTTTTTTCTATATTTTGTTATGTATGGTTGTTTTTGTAATTTTTTGTAGTTTTCGAAAAAAAATATAACCATTAATATTAATTTTTTATAACAAATTGTTAAGTTAATAAACAATGAAATTATTTATAAAAAAATGTATTTCTTTGTTAATCCGCTGAAAAGAGTCAATGATGATTTTTAAGAAAAAAATAATTTCTTAACTAATTATTTAAACAATTGAAATATGAAAAAAACGATTTTAAACAATTAAAACATTTATTTAAGGATTTTTTTTTTTTTTTTAAATCTTTATTTCACCTATACAATAAGACGGTAAACATTTTTTTTTAAAAAGTCCCAAAATAGTTGTTTTTTTTTATAAACAATTTCTTAACAAATAGCGTAATTTTTTTTTTAAATGTTAATTAATACCTATGGTAGATGCAAAAACAGCAATATTAAGATATTACGGAAAAAAACTATTTTTCATAACATTTTTTAGAAATTTATTTTTTGTTAATTAAAAAAAATTATAATTATCAAAATAATAAAGATTAAAAATTTTTTTTTGCATTACTTTATTAAGTACTTAAATGATAAGAGCTCCACGAAGGGAAAAATTTATAGATGAATTATTGAAACTTTTATACCATAATTTATAAAAACAGAGATTGGAAAAAAGTTAGTTAATTAACAATGGTGTAAATTTTTGAAAAATCGACGTAAAATTTTTTTTTCACCTAGGTTTTTTTCGTTCAAGTGTTTAGATGACACCATAATTTATTAAAATTTTTAAATTGTTATTTAATACTATAAAAAAAATTTTTTAGGTGATATACCGGCTTTTTAGACGGCGCGCCTATGCCGTAACGACCTCGCGGAGCGCTATTTTCAGCGTTAATTTTTTTTTATAAATAATAGAGATAGAATTCCGGAAGTTGGGACTTTTTTATTGGAAATTTCCTCCTCTTTCAGGATCTTTATTCAAAATTCCTTAAATATCATTATTTTAGAAATTATTAAGGAAAAACCAAATTCCTTTTTTTTTAAATCTTATTTTGTTTATAACAATCGCAATTTTTTATGTGCTAATAAGCCCTTAAAAAACATTTTTGTAGACATCATTCCGCATCCAATGAGCTATCGTACATATTTTTAGGAGCTTTATGTCTATTTAACACGTTTTTGAACTTGTTGACTAGACTATTCCTTAGAAAGACCGTAATGTTATGATGATGTGAGAATATAAAAACAAACTATTTCTAATAATAGGTAGATAATTTTATATGATATTAGTAGTTCTCTTTATTTTAATATTGTTGTGTGCTCTAAAATCACGATCCAATTTCCGATACATTGATATAATATATGTTATTCTATACGTAGTTGGAATACACGATTTACTAATATTTCATTTTATTTTACTACTACTTAGATATTTTATGCTACTATTATTAACTAATCTCATAGATTTGGGTAGCGCCTATATAGCTCCTGGTTCCTATCGAGAACAAAGTAATCTAATAATATGATTTAATAATATAAGCGTTTTGTGTAAATAACTATAACTAAACTGAACTCCTAATAAGCTCGATAAGACTAACTCTAAGAAGTATTTTAATAAAATGAGATTTGTCAGTTTTTCTTTTGGAAATTGAATTCAAAGTTCCAAATAACCTTGAATTATCACGCGGCCTTAGTCCATGGTCCTTGCCGACTTCCCTCAATTCATGGGCGCCTGGTACATTAAGACACGGTACATAGATAACAATGTATTTGAAACTCTTATAAAATGTCTTTGACATTGAGTTTTTTGTGCATTATATTGGATAAAGCGGTTTTTTAAACTTTATTTCGAGTGTGAAAATCGCTTTGAAAAAATTTATAGTGTATTGCCGATACATTAAAAGTATCTCAATTAGTATTCGCGTCGTAGCTTGAGGTCGTGAGGTCTTAATAAACGTACTATCGCAAAACATACCCTACCTACCTCCTACAAAAAAGTTAATATTCGTAATTAAACGTAGCCCGCAGTTTCGATCGCGTTATTATTTTTCTTCATAAAAAATTAAAGAACTTACAGTTTGTATTAATGCTTATTCATTTAATTATATAAAAAATCTGTTATAGTAAAATTTAATTTCACATTTTAGATCGCATAAATCGCGTATGCGAAATGGATGAATTAAGAGAAATAACAAAAGACGGAAGAGAAAAAGTGCCTCTCTGCGGTACGTTGCAATGAATATAATATGTAGATATAGTACTAGAGATACAATCCAATACATACAATACATTTTTGACGTCAGGCAAGTGGCCGGTCGTAAAACCCATGTAAAATGCAACATGGTTGCTAGAGGCCATGTTATGCCAACCCCAAATCAAGTGGGATACGGAAAAGAAGAAAAATTGTTGGTTTTTTTTTCCACCTATGCTGATAGCCTTGAGAGGCTATTTCAGCTTCGCCTTGACGTGTAAGTCAGCTCACGGGGCTCAAACCGGGAGTGTTGCTAACACTGGCCCTAGCAAGAGCAGTGCTTCGCAGAATCTACCACCAGATCGGAAACGCGACCCACTGAGAATATTCGGCGAGAAACCCAGTGGGCAATTGTTGGTATAATCTATAACAAAATGGTTATATACATACATTAATAAAAAAAGCAAAAAAAAAAAAACTATTTTCGAACACGTAAGTCTATTTTTTCGGCATGCAACAAACAACTATATGCATACCAACAAAACATTTGTAGTTTCACACAAAAGTTGCGGGGAAAGCATGACGAAATTATGCAATTGCATTCACAACAGTCATTTAGCGGACAGGCACGGGCATAACCGATTATCACTAGATTAAGAAAAAACGACGTAAATCAATCGATTACTGTTTTTAATCGATAATACATAGTATGTTATGTTACACGAGTGCAATTATGTGTGTGGACAACATAATTTTTGACGGTTCTTATTTCAAATTGAACTCAATTCATGATTAGTTTTAGGTTCTTTTGAGTTTTGTGGTTTTGTGTATACTTAAGTTATGCTAGCCAAAATGAACTAGTACACAAAACACCTACACTCTCCTCCTCCTTGCGTCGGTTTCCTCATTACTGAGGGTCGTGGTCATGGCCTTGAAACAGTTTGTTTTTTATAATGTACCGCCATCTGTTCCTATCTGCAGCTGAGTGCAGAGCATCGTGCACTGTGGTATCAAGGGCTGCACGAATCTGGTCCGTCCAACAAGTCTGCCTCTTGGTCGCTTCGTATACTAGAGATAGTTTTTTTTTTAAATTTTAAATATTCCAAGTTTTGATAATGGGCGTGCGATTCGCAAAAAACTTTACTAAATTCGAAATATTTTATTTTTATTAACTGTTGTTGTTGAATAGAGTGATGGATTTATATGATCTGTTTTGTCGTACGTACCTAATTATCGGTAGCTTCGAGGGGCTATTCTGGTTTCGCTTTTTTTTTATTGCTTAGGTGGGTGGACGAGCTCAGGGCCCCCCTGATGTTTAGCAGTTACCAGAGCCCATAGACATCTACAACGTAAATGCCGCCACCCACCTTGAAACGCATTACTGCTTCACGGCAGAAATAGTGGTGGTGGTACCTACTCGTACGGACTCACAAGAGGTCCTACCACCAGTAACCAGCAACCAGTCGCTTGACTAGTGGAGCTCACGGCGCTCAATATTGGAGATTTTGCTAACATCTAGACTATTCTAGACAGCAGCAAGGACAGTGCTACGCTGAATCTACCATCGGATCGGAAACGCGACCCACCGAGGAGAACCAGCAAGGAACTCAATGAAGCTTATTTAAAGTTAATCTTTTTCTATACATCCGTCTATGTTTTTTTCAATATCAATGTTTTGGTCTGTAGCGAATTTGTTCCGGACAAAAAATCGGATTATTTATTTCTTTATTTTATTTATTTATGTACACACAGAAAAGAGGACATAATACAGAGTAATAGGAAAATTATGTACAAAGGCACTGCTTATTTCTTTAAGAAATCTCTTCCAGCAGACCTGCGAGAGGATAATGAGAATAATAATAAAAAGTGATGAGTGTGTGGATGAATAGAGATGGATTAATGTATTGAACAATTTTTTTTTTTTAAATATTCGTTCTTCGGTACGTAAGTACCGAATCTGACTTTCAAATTCCGCGCCTTATTAATACCAGATAAAACAGGTATTCACACATCATCACACAGTGAATGCGAATAGGTTTATTTTGCCAAATCGACTAAATGTCATGTGCTTTATCGACTTGTAGCTCCCTGTTTTGAAAGGACGTTATCGAATTGAGCTAATACTATTACGTTCATAACGTCTTTCCTAAGGTTTTCTTTTCAATACTTATTTGTGTGGATCGCACGGTTTTAAGGTCTCATAAATATGAGGTCATATAAATCTCCACGTGGATGAGGAGAGCCGCAGACCGGGCTCAGTGGTGTGGGTTGGGAGAGGCCTATGTCTAGCAGTGGACGGCTGTGGGCTGTTGATGATGATGATGATGATGATGATGAAATACAGGAGCCGATAGAGATTAACGTAAATGCCGCCACCCACCTTAAGACACGAGTTGTAAGTCTCAGTTTTACAGTACACGATACGATTACTGTCCCATATCTTTTGTGAGTTATTGACCTTGTTCGCAGAATATCCAAATTTTTTTTTTTGGATCTCGTTGGTTACTGAGTCGTGAACGCGTCGATCATAGTAAAATAAGGTGGCTTGATGGCACACAGCTGACTGTAACGGTCGCGTGTCATCTGCCCGGCGTCCATACGCCACGGTTGGCTGTACGGCACGCGTTCCTATCACAAAAAAAAAAAACATACCAATACCAAACTTAACTTTTTTATGTTGACGTAACGGAATTTCGTATTTGGCTTTAGCATTAAAAACAAGTTAAAATGCTATTTATATTTGAATATTTTTTTTTAATAACAGCTCTGATATTTCGTGTGCACGGTATTTTATTGTAATAGATATACTTTTCAAATTCGTTTTGTTTATTATTATTTTTTGGCTTTGAAGGATAACTGGTTGCCCGAATGCCTTCCGAGTGTTGCCAGGAGAGTGCAGTAGTAGTAATATTTTTTTTTTTTAAGTTCTTACTTATTTTTTAAACGCTTTCAGAACCGCTTAACATCGTTGAGTTACTTAGAATCGCGTGTATAACTTTATGTTTGATGAGATAAAAAATCTTGTTACAGTTCACTTGTAACTGTTAACATTTTCATTTTCTTATACCTTGTGTAACCAGAATTAAAATAATTTTAACGGTTGATACGCGATAATATCACAAAACAACTACATACCGCTGAAGCTTGTTGAAGAATTAGAAAATAAGACACGTTTTGCTTCGATGGGTTAAATGAAGTTAAGACCTATTACAGCAGACGTTCCCTGCATAATCAGTTACTGACGGGCATAATTATTCTGGAGACATGAGGTCGAACTGATGAGTCCATTCTATGTACAATATTCATCGCTCGAAATTTGAAAATACTATCTGTATAAAGTGAGAACATAAATATTATAAACATAATAGGTTGGGGAAAAAGTCTTTTCGCATTATAGTATGTATGAAGTTGTAATAAAATCTCTTTGGCTATACTATTTGTATCTGGCTGGTTTTGGTATCATTAAAAGTTTATTATTTAAAGAAGATAATTGAAATAAGGAAAATGTGTGATTTTTATTTATTTTTCGTAGTGTCAAGATGAGTGAATCTAATCGAAGAAATTCGATACATTTTAAAATTTTACTACAAAAAAGGTAAAAATGCATCGCAAGCCGCGAAACAAATTTGCGACGTTTATGGACCTAGTACAATGTGTGTGAGTACCACAAATTTGATTTGAAAAAATGGTATCTACATCCTTTAGTTAAATGTAAATAAGCTACAGATATTAAAAAATGTTGTGAATTTTCTTAAAAAATGCCAAGAAACTTTTTTCCTCAACCTATATATCAGATGTACATACCTCCAATATTTCACAAATTTTTACTGCGAAGAGAATTTTATTTACCTGTAAATTTGTGACGCTGCTAAAAAATTCGATGAGAGACCGTTATTAATAAAATTTAATATTTCACAGTTTGTATGTATCGATCGTTTCGAATATCAATCTAATCTACACTTTAGCGTTTTAAATTTAAGTGTTATTTTACGCTGCGATACGTTTTGTAGTGATTTAATATTCCCTATGGTTACAGCCAGGTGTTTGCGTACGCGCCACTATACAGAAACGGCCCTATCGATTTTTTTATTGATGCACTCTTATATATACAGGCTGATGTTTTCTGGGGAATGTTTTTCAATAAAATATTACTTTACATATTTTTTTGTTATTATCCTTTTATTATTTTTTTATTTATTGCATAGATGGGTGAACGAGCTCACAGCCCACCTGGTGGTAAGTGGTTACCGGAGCCCAAAGCAATCTACAACGTAAACGCCGCCACCCACCTTGAGATATGAGTTCTAAGGCCTCAGTATAATTAGAATATTTATTTATACTAGTGGTTCCCAGTAGACGAAATTCGACTATAATTAATGGAAATTATAAGTTTGAATATTATTATGGTTCCATTGTCAAGACTATTATACTTCCATAATCACGAATTTCGCCAAGACTACACCGTAGGCAAATAATACTAAGGACAAATAGTATTAATCTATTCTCAATTTAGCACGAACTTTAACAATAAACAAAACAGTACATATGCGTATTGTGTCAAATATATGGTAGTCTGTGTCATATTTTTATTATTGATTTAATATATTTTTACAGACTATTTAAAAAAAACATTAACATTCTGCACTCCTTTTCTATATTCTCTATAAGCGTGGGTAGTTTCATAGTCCTTTATACGCGCAATTTTCGTAAAAAGGTGTACAAAGTTTTGCTTCACGTATTAATATATAAATATATATTTATTTACACAATTTATTTATATACATTATTTACACTCGCTCCCTTTTTGTACGAGCTAACCTGATTTCATTAGCTAGCGAATCTGATCTATAGCGAATCTTTGAAGGAGATTATCACAGACTTAGAGAAGTCCGATAAACTTGAAAGTTTATACACGGACTAAGTACTGGTGACAATATAATAATTTTATAATTTCGCTCTAATATCCTGACCATTATCAGCAGGACGTCCTGCGGGATTTTCCCGGGGATGAAATCCCGTCCTATTATTAGGACGGGTACCGGCGAAGACGAATTTTCATGGCACAGTATGCGTAACCGCTGGTTTCATGGGGTCGGAGTGGTGGAGCTCATTAGGGTGAAGACGGATCTCACAGCGTTAAAAAAACGGATGCAAAAAGTTAAAATTACATTTATATTTATTTACTTCCAAAACATGTCTTTTGTCCTCGAGATTGGTATATCTGAGATTGACGAAGCAATGTCGAAATCTGTGAGTATATTAAAGTTAGGTTCGTAATTAGGTTACGAAAAAATTTTGGCGTCATAAAATAGAGTGAGAAAATACTTTGAAAAATTCGAAAGATCATATTTGAGCAACAAAATCAAAGCATAACTTGGCGATAAAAAACGGCGAACTCAATTTATTTTAATAGACGTTTGAGAATTTTGTTTTATTTATTGTTTGTTCAATTAAATAAATATTTAATTTATAAAATACTTTAAGGCATATAACATATTAAAAAAAATTGTTGGTAGACATGTTTTTGATTGAGCGATATGCCATAACATTGCTAAAATATTTTTTAATGTACATTTTTTTAAAATATCTCTGTTACCCGAGTACCAAGCAATTGTAAAGCACCTAAATTAGCAATGCAAATCTGCAGTGTACATATTACTCACATACGCCAATTTATTGTTAAAGATTTTGCGCATTATTTAAAAGTTATACTCCGTTATCATTCTTGTAAAATCAATTAACATATTAAGTTGGTACATTGTTTCAACCTAATTAAAATTTTATTTCACTATTTTTCTCACGGTACCTTATATAAAAGGAGACGAAATTCAGAATGAGGATTTAAATGTACTATTAATTTTAATGATGGGTCTAAAAACTGTTCTGAAATTTATCAAAAATATATTATTTTTTTAGTTTTTTTTGCTTGCTTCGTACATACTAGACAAGAACCAAGAAGTAGTGAGCATAAATTACTACTCAGAGTAGCGTTTTTGTAGAAAGCGTTAGGAAAATTGATTTTTTTTTAAATTTCAAAATAATAAAAAGAATCACCCTGTACATTCCGAAGACGTCCCCTTATTTTCCGCACCTAACCTTACCGGTCTTGTAACATCTGTCCGCTTCCAATAGTGAACACAAGGGACTTCCGCTAAAATGCAAATAGCAGTGAAAGTATGTAATATTGCGTAACTCACGTGAATTCGTTATGTGGATAGAGTAGATGCGAAAATGATGAAATTTAAACATAGCTGTGGTCGATGATCCGTAACCTTAATGGCTTGTAAATGGTACATAATAAAGACAGTGTTAATAGCACGTGTCCGAACGTTAGCAGTCTAAGCGTTAAATTTCAAAATGCTTTCAAACGTCCATGGATCTGCGAAATATATTTTAGACTATTGGTAGTTATATAAAATAACTAGCGGCCCGCTCCGGCTCCGCTCGGGTCTTTAACAAAAATTTCAACGATATTTGACGTTGTTTTATTTTTAAAAATAAAAGAACACTTATTGCGGCGTAATTATAATAGTTAGACACATGCTGTCGCGAATTTTTTTGTAAATAATAATGTGTTCTACAAAGTCGTAGTACATTATTTTATTCTATCATCAATAGTTTTTGCAGGGCACGCGATGTAAAGAATATTTTAGGTAATTTTTTTACACCTTGGGTTATATTATTGGAGTTTTAGTAAAGATCCCTAATTTTTTTCAAAAAAGATTGAAGCCTATGTCGTTCGGGAATAGTGTAGCTTCTAAACAGTGAAAGAATTTTTCAAATCGGTTCAGTAGTTTCGGAGCCTATTCAATACAAACAAACAAACAAATCTTTCCTCTTTACAATATTAGTATAGAAGTATAGATAATATAGAATATTCTTAGCATTCGTATCGGAGTTTTTATGATTCGTTCGTAAAGTAGTATTATTATCACAAGTATTTTGTTTTGGTACGTGCTGTAATCTTCTCATCGCAAATTGACGTTTGTAATGTTTGAATAGTGTAGCGGAGAAACATGTTGAACATAAAATGACATTTCAATTGCTTATGTTTTGATAATATGTATAAAAAAAAAGAATCGAGATGTTTCGTCAGCTACGGTTTCTTGGATCAAGAAGTTGTTCACCTTGCTTTGGAATGTAAATGCATTCTGACGACACCGATCGACGACAATCGTGGAAAATGTAGAATTTCACATGTTTTTCAATAAGCAGTGCTCTTCAATAAGTTTCAAGTTATGTTTAAATCGATTTTTCATTTAAGCTTGTAGTTTTTAATGATAGCGAAAAAAGACATGTTTAATTCAAAAGTTGTTAAAGGATTCAGGAGGAAAATTCACGCAGGTGAAAATCACTGGCAGAGTAAATAAAATTAAGTAAACTAGAGTTGGTTTAAAGTTCCAAATATCAAGCTGAGCGTGTCTTATGTTTATTTTTTGTTTCTTTTCTTACCTAGCTGAGAGCCTTGAGAGGCTATTTCCAGCGTACCTTAACTAGTAGGTGAGCTCACTGGGCTCAAACCTGACGACGTTGCTAGCACGAACCCTAGCAAGAGCCGTGCTTCGCAGAATCTACCACCGGATCGGAAACGCGACCCACTAAGATCCGGCGAGAAACTCAGTGGGCTTATTTTTCAACTCATACATCCGAGCCCTTCAATTAGGCTATCATGTTACAAGACATTTAAATTCTAATTATGCTGTAAAATCTCCTATGAAATCTTCGCGGCGACAGCAAACGACGGTGGTATGAATCCGTACCTAACTCAAAAATAAAGAAATTCTACCTAGACCAAAAAACTTTTTAAGAAAGAATTTGTCAACATAAAAAGCTCATTTATGAATGGTTGAACTCAACACGGTCTGATGAACAAAAGGCGCTCGGGCGGGTCGGGCGTAAGGCACGCGTCGGTGGCATATGGTAGATAACGTGAGCCAGGGCGTTGTAAAAAATGCAGCCACGTGTCTATGGTTAATTCTAAACGCTTTGTAATTGATGTTTTGGTATACTACCGCACATTATATAAGGTTTTTTCACATTGCGCTTATTAAAATTAAATGAGATTTTCAATCGCATAAAGATGATGAAGATAAAGATAATGAAGTCGCAGCAAGGTGACAATATTGCTTTTGCGGTGTATCAGAGAAGGGTCATATCTTGCTAAAATTCTTGGCTTCGAACTCGACTTTAGACAACAGATAAGCCCATACAATACAATAGTCCTATATGAATGATACATCAATTATATCATCATCATCAATTATATTCTTCGTTGTCGTAGCTCCTTACTCGATTTCTGACTAATAAAGTGTATACATGACTACGACTCCGGTTCGGCTCTTTGAATCCCCGAAATTTTCCTACATCAGCTTTCATCAAGGTCTCAGTTACTTGCCAGTTGCCAACGGAGGCCGTCACTGCTCGAACACCTATTGTTACATATATGTAGTATGTTTCCGGAGTTTTTTGTTTGTTGCTTAGATGGTTGCACGTGCTCACAGCCCAACGTAAATGCGCCACCCACCTTGAGATATAAGTTCTAATGTATCAGTATAGTTGCAACGGCTGCCCCGCCCTTCAAACCGAAACGCATTACTGCTTCACGGCAGAAATAGGCAGAGCAGTGGTACGTACCCGTGCGGACTCACAAGAGGTCCTACCACCAGTATGCAGTAGTGATAGATTTTTTCAGTTACTTTTGGGCTATGGTAATTTTAGCTATGCTCGGACGGGGATGTGAGAACGGAACACTAGCCCTTACAAGAGCAATGCTTCGCTGAATTTACCACCAGATCGAAATCGCGACCCACTGAGAAGATCCGGCGAGAAACTCAGTGGGCTGTGTCTGTGGCTAGGTTGCGCGTCGAATTCATCAATGAGAATGGTGACCAATGCTTGGAGAGTAGAATGAATGAACCTTCATGCGATTTCCGGATTGCTGTGTCATACAAGACCCTCTACAAACGAGATATATAGGAAACTCTTGATGTCTATGAGTATATATAAGGAGATTTGCAAAGTAGATTTCGATTATCAACATAAAAACTTCACTTACTTACAAAACGGTGAAATAAAACTGAAATAAAAGAAGTAGGTAATCCATCATCTTTTTATAGATCAGACATTTTTTTTCTGTTCATAACAGGCAAAGACTTTAAAACATTACACTTAGATTAGGTGGCACCGTTACACATTCCTTGTTAGTGATTAAGCCTCCTTGTTTGGTTTACGGGTAACACAAAGAGAATTCCTTTGCCGTAAAACGATACAGATGTATGGGGTCGCGGTATTTGATGATGAAATACAATATTGCAGCGGCTGTCATTGACGATTAATGGCGGGAATGTTTTATAATTATCTGTGGTATGTCTGGGCCATCGAGAGAGAATTTTTTGTATGAAGTTTAGGACTTTAACGACAAAGTGATGGGGCGGTAGTCATTAAAGAACAGATATTTGACAGACGCCTTAATTTAGCTAACGACATTTTCAAGATAAGCTTGCATATCTACAAGTTTCGAAGAATAACATTTGGTGCCCACTGACTTTCTCGCCGGATCTTCTTAGTGGGTCGCGTTTCTGATCCGGTGGTAGATTCTGCGAAGCACGGCTCTTGCTAGTTAGTAAATTCGGCAGGTTTAGAGCCCCGTAAGCTCACCTACTCACTCGCCGAATCCCTTGTGGTCACTAGAATGGATAGGAAAAAACCCTCGTGGCTAAGCCCGAAGTCACCAGGCTTGGTGAAACTGGAAAGACTCTCGCGACCAGTTACTTCCTAAACATATACAAACATTCAGATCGTCGGCCTACAAGGTAATTTCACCCGCTCGGTGGAAGATCTTCCTATTATCGTTACCTCCCTGGTGATCTGTGAAAGAGCCACTGCAACCTTCACACTACTAATAACGTGACTGTAGGGCTCAAACAGTGTTTCTTTATACTTTTTAAATTTCGAACTAGGTACACTTGAATGAAACAAGTGAAAATAATACGGGCGCGTCTATTTCTAGAAAAATGTCCAACGTACATAAGGCTGACCATGCACGGTGGGACATCTGCCCAGTAATTGTCGATTACAGAATTCGCAGCTGCTTCGCCGTTGAAGTTAAATGTCAAAGTTTTAATCAATAAACCGACGAGCAAGGTCGTAACGTTTAATCCTGCGACCTGCGCTAATAATTAAATTGAAACGGAATATAATTGAAAAGGTCACCGTGCATTCCTTACGCGTATTGACCCGGTTTAAACGAAGATGTATTTCTGGTTTTTTATTTTTATTTCGCAGATAATACTGGCCGGATTTCGGCTTGCCTAATATTAGTGGTTACTGGAGCCACATAAGGTGAAGGCACTTTGAGACACGAAGTCTCAACTGTGATCTACAGCCACTGTCCTCTTCAAGCCAGAGCTCATCACTAAATGGCGTCAGGAAGATGCTGGAAGTCAAGCTAGCCCTATGGGCTTACAATACGCATTCTTTTTTCCCCTATATATCCGCTGGGACCTTGAGAGACTATTTCAGCTATGGACGGTAGGTCAGAGGCTCAACTTGAGGGAATTGGCTAACAATAGCCCTGCAAGAGCAGTGCTTCGCTGATTCCACCACCGGGTCGGGATCCCGACCCACTCAGAAGATCTGGCGATAAACTCAGTGGGCTGTGTCTATGAGTTAGGTTGCATGATCAATTCGACCAAAAACAGTGACATGTGCTCGGAGTGCCTAAGCTATTACAAACACTACAAGTGCTACTACAAAATAGATTTTAATAAATTTGTAATGTATTTATTTAGCAATTATAGGAGGATAAATCAAATAACTGTCCTTATTTAGACACGAATTTCCTGTCAACTGATTGTTTATTAATATTCCTGGTTAGCTTGCGTTCTCTTCATTTAATTCTGGAAGATGAGTAATTTTTAAACACGATTTCATTAGCTTTTGGTATTGTGTTTTTAGTTTTTAGTTTTTAGTATATCTGATTAACATGAAAGTTTTCACTCGTATCAAGTACCGATGACAAAAAAATAACATCGCTCTAATTTGACCACTCTTGACCAGTAATCAAGAGGATAAAAAGAAAAGATGAGAATTATTGTTAGTTCGGTTTGCGTTATTTAAGCGTATTTTTATTTGTTTCTAAATTCTTGTATTATTTTATTAAGCAATTAACGATCGCCATAAAGCTACTGTCTCGATAAAAGACGCTCCTTTTGTAATAGGAAAAACTCGAATCTTGTTCCAGACAATTTTACTTAAAGTCCGTTTTTTGTTTATTACTTTTCCTCGCGATTATTATTTACGTTGTGATGTTAATGTTTGTAAAGGATGATTGTTTATGCAATTGGGATGAACTGACGGTTTCGTGTTTAAAAGTAGCTACGGCAATAATTATATGGTGTCTACAGCGTTGCTCTAGAAACCGTCAGTTCATCCCAATTGCATAACAGTAAACGGGTCTAAGGCAAGTGGCTACCTAATTCAAATTCGTCATTATCTTTACAAGTATTATTATGATTTTGTACTCAATGTTCCATCGATAAATTGACAGCATCCAATCTAATCTTAACATTCTTTAGTTATCAACTTACATTTATCTTACGAATTGAAGCTGCGTAAATTATTTACAGGAAAATTTTCGGATATTCACCACCAGTGATCTCTCGAAAATTTGGTTTACGATCAAGAATCGACAGGTATTTTTGTTTGCCTTCAAAGGTGAACGGGCTTAAGGTTCATTTAAAGTTAGGTGGTCATCGTCGTGAGATCTTTTGGAACGAAAGTGACCGAAAACAATAGTTTACAACCAGCGAGTCCTAGCGATTATGGCTTAGGGAGTTGAAACGTTAACTCTTACAGTGCTGCTTATTCGTGAGCTCAATGTCGCTAGTTGAGTGAGCTATGGCAAGAGCTTGGAGCTTCTCTGGAGAATAAAATCTGATGTTATTCGACAGAGGACTAAAGTCATCGACATAGCTCAGAAAGTTGGCATGCTAAAGTTTATGTGGGATCGATACATATGACAATCGCTGCAACTAACGGGTTCTTGAAAAGAACAACGTGGGACGCATCTCGGCCAAATAGTGCCTTACGAAAGGTGACCAGCAAGAAATGGACGAGGGGAGCAGAAAACCGGGTTCAGTGGTGTAAATTGGAAGAGGCGCATGTCGAGCAGTGGACCAATGGTGATCATGATCATTGTTGCTTATGAATATCAGCAATGTTAGGGTATATCCAAGCCGCTGCCACTGACGTTTCTGGCATGCCACCCAGTTATAGAAACTGAGATAAATTCTACATCTCAAGAGCTTATTTCAGTAAATCGATTTATTTCATGAATTGTTTTATTTAATGTAATAGAAAATACAGGTAATAAATAATAAACAGCGGCTAGTTACTGTTGGATCCAAATTTGTTTGGATGAAATGGAATCTCAATCGAAGCGAATTCAGTTGAGTATAGAGCAGTGAAATTACTTAGTGCATTACTGTTCATCATTAAATACAATTTACAGTGCTCATAAGCTATCTACAGAGTATTTAGTGAGATTTTTCGAAAGCATAACAATGCCAATTATTGTTTAGCAATACAGGATCTTGAACACAAGAGCGAATGAAGATGTTCAGTTTTTACTCTAACTTAAAACAGAGCGTATAATCTAGTTCATACAGCACACGAGTCTATTTGTTTCCGCACAAAGCCAAGAAAAAAAAAACGATTTAATTAATGAACTGTAATGATAGCGATACCATATCGCAGTGCAAAATTGTTAGGAATGCGGCAAGTGTGAACACGTCTGTTCACTGTATTACAACTGAAATTAATTAGTGATGAGAAATGGTGACCACTTCATGGCCATTTGGGTATGGCCAAGACTGTACTGACTGCCAAGTATAGACTGGCGACTCGATAAAGATTGGGAAGGATTTTATACTGAAAGCGAACTTTAACTGGAAATGTTAACTCAACATAAGGGGTTTAGTCTTGGATTTCAACTAACATTATGGATAGTGACTGGACATTTTCAGGCATAGCACAAGAGAAATTTGGGGTGCGTTGTGTGTGAATGAAGGTTCGGTAAAAATATACATTTAAATGAAAACCAATATGGAATAGTTTTTTCGTGTTTTTTTTTTTAGTTTTCATATCTGGTCGCTACAATTATCTATCTGTGAGTGTCAGAGAGGAATACCAATGACAGAAATATCAGTGAAACGAATGTTTGGTTATGCAGAAGAAATAAATAAATCATTTTATTCAAGTTGCTTCAAGCAAATTCCATCTAAATGTATCGTTTTGCATAATTTGCATTCGCTTACCGTCTTATATCCGAATAAGTGGACAATTGCAGAACTAAGCACTCGTTATTTGATACAGTGACAACATAAAGACAACCCACTGAGTTTCTTGCCGGATCTTCCTAGTGGGTCGCGATTCCGGTAATAGTTTCTGCGAAGCACTGCACTTGCTAGGACTAGTGCTGGAAAATTCTTTCAGGTTGAGAGCTCACCTAGCCTTCCGCGCGTAACTGGAATTACTCTTAAGCTATCAGCGAATAGGTATGGTAAAAAAACAGTGGCAACAAATTAAATAACTTACACAGTTCAAAGCCATCGAACGAAAAAATATAACTGCGAAAGTGCACGATGAATTATTAACAATAAATTTAAATATGATTTTTCAGTTTTCACTCGCTTGTCACGCTAACGCACTTAGCTTTTCAATACGATACGAAATACGAAATTGAGCTAGATCGTATAATCAAAAACTAACTCTATTTTGTTACGGTTGAAGGTATGTTTTTTATTGTCATTGTACGTTTTATGTTTTTCTTGCATTTTTCCGGGTGGACAGTCGCTTGTGATTAGTCATTGTGAATGTAATGAGCTCGATGTTGCGTCGGATCACGGTAATGGTCTCATTGTTTTAGGTTTCTTACCCGTGGCCATGAACCTATTTGTGAGCGGCCGTGAACCACGTTACTCACGATACTAGATACCATGTACTATTCTATTTTAGTTATATTAAAAATCGGAGAGAAATTTTAACTGACATTAAGAGATTAGCGTTCAAAATATGGGCCTTTTTGAATACTACAATTAGTTACAATTTGGTAACAAACATTTGAAATGAACATAATATTTCAGCGTTACAATCATTCTTGATTTGAATATGCCTGTAACGTAAAAATACTCTTTGGCAAGAATGTTCCGGATCCAATTGGAATATAGAATATTCTAGTCAAAGATTTAAGAAAAAATGATTTTTTTTTCACAGACTTGATAAGCTTCAATTTAATTTTGAATTTCCTAATTCTATTCATACTTTTTCTAATCGGAGTTTTTGTCGACGGTCTAATAAAAGATCTCGAATAGTCAAAATAAACCACTAATATCTGTAAACACTGCATATTTACTGAGGGTAGAGTGTAGTGTGAGTTCGCACGGGTGGGTACAATAATTCGGCCTCAATGCACTCTGAGGTTAAAAGTCAAAGTGATTGGTGGCATTTAACGCTATATTATCTATAGAAACAAATAAAGAAATAATAATAATAAGCTGAAGAAAATAAACGCATTTGAAATGTGGTGCTGGAGACGAATGCTCCGAATTCCGTGGACGGCCAAGAGGACAAATAAATATATCCTGGATCAGCTTCGCATCCGAGTCAGGCTCTCAACAATCTGTTACCAGAGGATCCCCAGCTACTTCGGTCATATTGCCCGCCGACAGTCAGATAACTTGGACAAAGTGATTGTGACGGGCAAAGTAGAAGGAAAGAGACCCCGCGGCCGATTACCTAGCCGTTGGCGTGATCAAATAAACGCCTTAACTGGGCTGCCAGACGCAACCGCCATTCAAGAAGCGGAGGACCGGACGAGATGAAAACAGCTCACGACACAGGCCACGGTCAAGTTTCAGGGACACGACCTTCAGCAATGAAGAAAGCGACGAAGAAGAAGAAGATCTATAGAATGTGTTGACCACTGTAACTACAACCCCAATCAGAACGTGAAAAGTCGATCGCTTAAAAGAAAGTAACTGTCAAATATGGAAAAAGCGCACAAACAGACATATACTGGTTGACCTCATTGGCTCTGTGGATGGTAACAGCACAGGATACACAAATCATCGTGATGTGTTGGCTGCACACGATTCGAATGTCACGGGCGTGACAGTGGACTTGTTTTGTTACTGTACACTTACTTGCAATTAACCGTAGTAATTGGTTGAGAGGTCTTCACGTAGGCAGAATTTTAGAACTTTCGTAAGAGGCCGACAATATCCCACTAGAAGGCTGACGTAGGGAATTAGTACCATAGGATACGTGTCCGATCGTATTTGCGACCTATGTGAGCTTAGTGCGAGTTTTTTTACGTTCTCGTTAGCGTAAACGTTAACTGAGATTTGTATGCAGTTGGAACAGCGCCCCTAGCGGCAAACGGCAAACTCGCCCTAAGCACACCTACCTAAGAGCCATCCCTGAAGTCGTATTGTTAGTGAAATTTATTTAGGAAGTGTTTAACAAAAAATGCCTTGATAAATAACATCATACTAACGTATTTTCTGTAGATTTACCCGGGTCGTGTTATTTACGACAGTAAAATGTTTTCTATATGTGTTAATCAAGGGTAACAGATATTTTAGTACGTAATTATATAATATATTTGCATGGTTTAGTAATAATATACATCTAAACATACAAACTTTCACGTCTCTCTCTCTTCCCAGCTATTTATCCCACATGGTGGTGGGGTCAGCTTTCCTGACTTTACTCCTCCACTTCGCTCTGTCTTCGACATCCTCGTCAGCATCATTGCATTCTCTCTTGTCCTTCAGCACTACGTCCCTCCACCTTGTCTTGGGTCTGCCTCTAGGTCTCCGACCGGGGAGGTCGAGCAGAAGCGCCAAATTTCCGACGTAGTCAGGTGGCTTCCTTTTCACGTGACCATACCATCTCAGCCTACTCTCCTGCATCTTGTCGGCGATGTCCCGTACACCTAGACTACCACGCACGTACTCGTTGCGGATTTTATCGAGCCTAGTCACGCCGCACATCCACCTCAGCATTTTCATTTCAGCAACTTGAATGGTATGTACGTTCCTTTTGGTTACCGCCCATGTTTCGCTGCCATACATAAGAACAGGCCTTATTATGGTCTTATAGATCATAC
This sequence comes from Bombyx mandarina, assembly GCF_030267445.1. Classification (NCBI taxonomy): domain Eukaryota; kingdom Metazoa; phylum Arthropoda; class Insecta; order Lepidoptera; family Bombycidae; genus Bombyx; species Bombyx mandarina. Next base: position 19,578,417 of record NC_143234.1, read on the forward strand.
CCTTGAGCTTAACGGGCATCCTCCTATCTTCCTCCTAAACTTTCACGTCTATGATCTTAGTATTATAGTATGTGTAATAGGCGTATAGTATGGGTATATGGTATGCATAGATAATATCGTATTATGTTTTTTAGCTAACCAATAACAGAATTGTTAATTACATATTTTAAATATGACCACAACATATTACGCGTCGGTATTATTGTTGAATATCGGCCATTTTGTTTTTCCCAATGACTCAATGTTTATTCCGATCACGTACGTCGACGGTAAGTGTTACCGCGAGACTACCGCGTTACGTACAGACTTACTGTATAAGCTACAGTTTTATTTCACATAATTCTTCTCACAATGTGAGAATCTAAACAGAAATAATACTTTAATAATACCTTGTAGAATATTGTGAGGGTCCAGCGTAAAACACGCGATTTTGTTAATAATGTATCCGTGAAGAGAAGTCCGGACAATAAAAGAATGTCAAGAAGTACTCAAGAATGATATGATGTATGTTTTTGTTTGTTTGTTTGTTATGTAGATGATTTTCGGAAAACAATAACTTTAGTTTAGTCTAGACTAAACTTTTTTATTGCTTAGATGAGTGGACGAGCTGATAGCCCAATTGGTGTTAAGTGGTTACTGGAGCCCATAGACGTCTACAACATAAATGCGCCACCCACCTTGAGATATAAGTTCTAAGGTCTCAAGTATAGTTACTACGGCTGCCCCACCCTTCAAACCGAAACCTATTACTGCTTCACGGCAGAAATAGGCAGGGTGGTGGTACCCACCCGCGCGGACTCACAAGACGTTCTACCACCAGTAATTACGCAAATTATAATTTTGCGGGTTTCATTTTTATTACACGATGTTATTCCTTCACCGTGGAAATCAATCGTAAACGTTTGTTGAGTACGTATTTCATTAGAAAAATTGGTACCCGCCAGCGGGATTCGAACACCGGTGCATCGCTCAACACGAATACACCGGACGTCTTATCCTTTAGGCCACAACGACCACTAATTATTATAACAATAGCGAAAAAAATTTGTATCGGATATTTTTCCTAACAAATAGCGTGAATTCTATACGAAAAGTCTTAGATTTACTTTTACCGGGCCTCGAACGTATGACTAAACCAATTCAAACCGATGCACATAAGTATTATGTACATTACTTGCATGCATACCACGATGCGTGCTCCATTGTCTCCGCCCTCAATATGTCATAGACAATTTCACACCATAGAGAAACACGACGTAACTGTGACTCGCGTTGTCTATGGTATTGCATAATTAATTGTTGCCATGTCTATTCAAGGTTCGCTAATAATGAAAGTAATATTCGTTTGACACAAAATCAAACCATCAGTAATGTACACTAAGAGATACTTAAATACAATGGTAATAGACTATCAAACGTGAAGATGCTAAAGTTATGAGATTCAAAAAACAATGATAGGCATTCTTATAACTCGAGCTAAAGAACACCAGCGTGAATTGGAACTGAAAGTAACCAATACACCAGTTTTCGATTACGTCTGCCATTAGTAAATACAGAGAAAATGTCACTTGTTGCTCGCATGCCGATGTTTTCACAAATGTTTACAATGTAGACCTTAACGCGTTCAGAGCTGGCATTTTGTGTTTTAATAGAACATCTTTTTTTTGGTATACCTGTATAGGATTAGACGACGGAAGGAAGATCTTCCACCGAGCGGGTGATATTGCTCGTCAGACCGACGGTCCGAATGTTGTTGTTAGGAACTTGTATAATATATGCAAGCTTATCTTGAAAGTCGTAAGCGAGATTCAGGCATCTGTCAAATATCTTACGTCGTATGATGGCTTCCCCTCCGAGACGAAGTTGTGTCATTTAGTTAGCGTTGTCCGTGCTGAGATTAGCTTGCAAGTGCCAGTGCTGCTGGAAGTCTGCGGTGAATCGAGACTGAGCTTGAATGCTGCGTGAGTGTCAGGCATCTGTCAAATATCTTGGGTTGTATGAAGGCTACCCGCCACATACCTTTATATCTCTTTCTTACACTAAATCAAATCGAAATTATGGTCTCCAAAAGACAGCGAAGCTTAGCTTCTTCTTAGCTCGCAAATTATTTATTTTATAGGGATCCGGGTAAAGTCGAGTTAAAGTTACTCCCTTGTTTGAATTACAGGTATATTTAGAATTTCACACGTAGATCAATAGACGTCGCTTCCTTCGCTCCGCCCATGGTTGTCAAAATGCCATTAATATCGTATTTAAGGACGTGCTGATGTCCGTCATTTGAAATTGGTCATTGGTAATGGATAAATTGTCAGTTGTAAATGTTTTAACGATTTTTTGTGGGTCGAAAGTTTAACGAAGAGAGATTTATGTTGGTTGTTTTGGTATATATAAAACGTATATCAAATCAATAAACAGAAACATCATGGAATATATTTCAGAGAAGCGCTTCGTGCCATCTTCGCTTTTACATATTATGAAATCCATTAGATATTATTAGTGTGGACTATTTCCCGCTATGACCTTTTTATTCTATCCTACTTACATACGTTGGTAGCCGGCTATTTCCCCCTGTGACTTTGCTGGTAAGCCTAGGGGTTATACCAGCCTAACCGGGAGAGTAGGTGAGCTCACGGGGCTCTAACTTGAGGACGTTGCTAACACTAGCCCTAGCAAAAGCAATACTTCACAGAATCTGCCACCGGATCGGGAATGCAACCCACTGAGAAGATCTGGCGAGAAACTCGGTGTGTCTGAGGGTTGGTTTGCTCGCCGAACCCGTCATCGCAAGCGACTGGTTCGACGAGAACGGTGACCGGTGCTTGAGGTACATAAAAGTACCGATACTGGAATGGGAGGATCCGAAATGTCGTGTGTCAATCTGGTTATAATTCGCTCCGACGCCGCGACCTATGTTTTATTACGCGAATGTACCAAAGAATCTATATATTAATACGTGAAGCAAAAACTTTGTATCCCTTTTTACGAAAATTGCGCGAACGGAGGAGTATGAAATTTTCCACACTTATAGAGAATATAGAGAAGAAGTGCACAATGCTAATATATTTTTTAAATAATGCACAAAAGATACATTAAATCAGTAAAGAAAACATTACACACACTACATACCATGTATTTGATGCACACACGCATGCATACTATTTATTGTCAAACTTTTGTTCTTGACGTCTGTTATCAAATTGAGATTAAATATTGTTTGTCTTTGTTAATATTTTTTATAGTGTAGTCTTGGCGAAATTGGTGATTATAGAAGTATAAAATACAATCATAATAGTGTACAAACTTATAATTCCAATTAATTATAGTCGAATTTGATAGTCGTCGTGGCCTAACGGATAAGACGTCCGGTGCATTCGTGTTGAAGCGATGCACCGGTGTTCGAATCCCGCAGGCGGGTACCAATTTTTCTAATGAAATACGTACTCAACTAATGTTCACGATTGACTTCCACGGTGAAGGAATAACATCGTGTAATAAAAATGAAACCCGCAAAATTATAATTTGCGTAATTACTGGTGGTAGGACCTCTTGTGAGTCCGCGCGGGTGGGTACCACCACCCTGCCTATTTCTGCCGTGAAGCAGTAATGCGTTTCGGTTTGAAGGGTGGGGCAGCCGTTGTAACTATACTTGAGGCCTTAGAACTTGTATCTCAAGGTGGGTGGCGCATTAACGTTGTGGATGTCTATGGGCTCCAGTAACCACTTAACACCAGGTGGGCTGTGAGCTCGTCCAACCATCTAAGCAATAAAAAAAAAAAAAAAATTCGACTACTGCGGGACCTCTAGTACGATTTTATTCGTTGCGAGTTTCACTCAAATTTGTTCGCATTTCAATATAGTTATGGCCTCTTCAAATTAAAATGTACATTGATTAACAAACTGGGACTAGTGTTAATTTTAAATGGATTTCATCCGGTCGGGTCAGGCCGATCGCTATGGAATAAGCCATGGTTGGTACACCGCCTTTCTTCCACTATACCATTGTACCGTTACCGACAAAAATGTACTGTGTAATATATGTGACCTCCTCGCTTAGTGCTAATTGAGGTTACAACTTGACGGCTTAATATTTATTGCTTAAAAGAACTGTATTTTAGCAATATATGGTGCTCGTATATTTCCGTAACGAATCTAATGGCAGTAATTCCTTCCAATCACCAATAAATGGACTGGAAGTCATCGGGGACTACAAGCTGAAATGAAATGCTTGGTGTACTCCTATCTAGCAATAAACAACACCGAAGTTCTAGACAGCAAAACAAAAAACAATTAGGATTTTTTTCGAAAACTCAACTCCTATAGCATAATCGAAAACAAGCTTTAAAGTTATGCAAATAAAGTTGATTTTCATATTTCGATTGATGGAAATATTTGACTTCACTACCTGAAGTTTCGAAAAGTTATTAATGTTAAAAAAAAAACGAGGGCAATCCGCGAACTCTGAGTCACGGAGTGACGCACCGCCATTCATGAATTGTCCAGGTACTACGAGGGAATGTCGTTCTAAGAATGTGAGTTATCTTTACACAGGCTTCTTGAGATATTACTATTGGTGACTCATTTTGTTTTGACTAAAACAAGTTTATCGATTCTTTTAATGACTCTTGGAGGTATCCTGGAGTGACATAATTAGGAATACGTGACGTTGTAGTGTTCTCATACTTGTCAATCTTATACATCGATGCCTCCAATGAACACTACGCTAACTCCAAATTCGTAGGTTTACAGGAGGAGCGCTTAAACGAAAAAAGTTGATAAAATCTTTATTATTGCAGATATATTTATGGATTTTTCTTGTGTAACTAGCTGATTTACTCTTGCTTCGAACCCCATCAATAATGATTTGTAATACTTTTAAAATAGTGAAGCGATTTGCGTGAAAAACGAAAATTTCAAAATTTTGAGTTAGAGTAGTGTTCATTGGAGGCATCGACATATCCCGTGTAAGATTGACAAGTGTGGACACTCAAGGTACTCGAATCGATCGATGCTACTATGCAGTATTCAGATTATTTTTTTATTGCTTATATGGGTGTACGAGCTCAGAGGTGGGCACCTGGTGTGAAGTGGTTACTGGAGCCCATAGACATCTACGACGTAAATGCGCCACCCACCTTGAGATATAAGTTCTAAGGCTCTAAGGTCTCAAGTATAGTTACAACGAACTATGAACGAATAGTATCGTGGAATAAAAATTAATTACTCAAAAATAATAATTTATGTATTATCTAAACTATCGACGTAAAGCTTCAGGGTGGGTAGTTATGTATTTTATGTCGTAAAGTAATAAAAATTGTATGAAGTTATAACTTTCCTATTCTATAGTTTAACTGCTCAGAAAAAAAGGCATCTTTTAAGCGAGTGTGCTAAGTTAGTCGTGTTCATATTACGTAAGCTGTCAGAATTGATTTAGAAGAGACTGACCTCAGAGGCTTTATGCTATTATACCACTGAAGTATGAGACCTATACAACCCAAAACAGACGGCTGAACTGACGTGACAATGACATTTGGTGCGCTAAACATGGCGGATTTTCGGCCTCATTAGACATTTACGTATATTCATGTTTCATTTTATATACGCACTGAAATACTGTTAAATTGTTTTCCTGCGAGTTACAGTGCTGAGTAAGAACGAGATAGATATATGTTTATGTGTGTGCCTTCAAAATGGGTGCTATTTATATAAGCAATTGTACGTATAGAACAATATGTCGTGTCCCTACTATATAGGTCTATGTAGTATACTGAGGTTTTCGTTCGACATTTAATTTGAAAACTTGAATACTTTTATGTCATTAGGTCATTCACCTGCGAGATGGTCGTTACGAAGTAAAAGCAATTGAACTGAATATCTCCTTTGACTCACCTGATTCACTTCCTTAAATGTTTCCACGTGCAGATCGGGTGCGTTTGGATCTGGAAAGAAAATGAAAGTAATTAGTTATGTGTTTTAGAAGAGAACAACTAATTTCACTTAAGTTTGTTGTTTAACAAATACTGCCAAAAGAATTAAATAAAACCTATTGCGACTTATTTTTCTCAAAGGCAAACACATGATATGCAATTTTGAACTTTACGATAAAAGGAAATGTAACTTAATTTATAGTCCATTTAAAGGTAGATATCTGTTTTCTTCATAAATATTCCATATCAAATACCATAATATATTATCTAATTCCACTGCGGCTTGTCTCAAAGAACACGGCCATAGTCGATTTCAATTTATTTATAAAAATGATTCTAATTAGTCGATTTTTGTAAGACAAGTGACTGCAAAGTGTCAATTTCGATTGTATTACAATCGTAGATGCTGTTGTCCTTTTCGCTCTTTATGTGAGAGAACAGACATCAATATAATTTGTGAATATGTACTTAAACGTAAAATTAATTACGAGCCTCGTTTTGACTATAGATCACGCAGTTAGAAGTAGGTACATAGAAGAAAACTCAACAAACCGCGGCTAGGGAGCATATTATAAGAATGGAATTAACCGCTTGATTTTTCAGTCGAGTGCTGATGGAGGGACTTCTTGCGTTACTGCAGCAAGACAAGTGGTGACTGAGCACATTTCTCTCGTGAGGATTGGCTCTTACAACACTGAATAGCGTTTTTTCTCCGAACAATGGGCATGACAAGGCATATCACCGGCATGTCAGTCTGGTGTGACCACGCTTTCATTACATTATAGTGATTGTATGTAAAACCACGGTACTGGGTGCGCTCGATGATATTATTTCAACAGCTCACTTATTTTGGGGTTGTCAGGAATTTAATTTGCTTTTAAATATTTGTTTTTTTTATCGGTTTTCGCGAGTTCTAGACATAATTTAAACAAATTTTAAGGGTTGAGGCCAAGCATTAACCGTGGACGGTAACAAAGCCGTACAACTTTTGTGGTGTATCAATCAGTTAACCGCAGGATTGGTAAAACAGGTTACATGTAATGTCCTCATTATTTCATTCATTCATTGCAATAGGTTAACGTTTTTATTTGAAGAATAGATTCCCGATATTCAGTTTCATGCAACTTCATGTTTCAAGAGTTTCATGGAATCCGGTAATCACTTAATATTAGGTGGACAGTTAGTGGGAAATATAATTAATTCTGGTTATTTGAAATCTAGTGTTTAGTTTGTGTGTGTGGTGTTCTTCTGTTGGCACTACAACTGTGTTTAGCCTTGAATTATAATGAACCTAATGTCTCAAGCATAAAGTTTACTTTGTTTTGAAAAAACGCCCCAAGCGAACAGCCCGTTATAGAAATTTTATTTCAAAATACATCTTTATCTTGAGGTAGCACATTAAAGAATTCCTACTTCTTACGCGCTCACCGTCGATTTTAAAATAAATATCTACAACTTTCACTTGGGAATTATAAAATAAATTTGAATATTTAGCACATAATGTGTCTCTTATTATTAATAGAAATACTACAGTTACATTTTAAATAGCTTATTTTAAATTCGTCTTTTAGTATGGTAACACCGCATGAGTCACGGACGGCGCGGTATGCCGGTGACAATACCTAACATTACACACTTAGAAATGTACATAATAAATTCATATTTAAATTACAAGTGATTTAATTTAATATGAAATTTAATCCGTTCTAGAATTTATGATTTAAATTTTCTAGAGGTTATAATCGTAATATTTCGTTGAGATAAATGCGAGCATAGTTTTTTTGTAGTACTAGTGTTTGAATCCTGTATTAGCCCACTGAGCTTCTCGCCGGATCTTCTAAGTGGGCACTTGCTAGGGTTCATGTTAGCAAATTCAGGTTTGAGCACCACGAGCTCATCTACTAGTTCCGTGAATCTAGAATAACCCTTCGAGGTTACTAGAATAGGTAGGAAAAAAATATATTGAATCCTGCGCCATAGCAAATGACGCGGGCATTCCAACCCCGCTTTTTTTGCTAACCTAAAAACTGGGATTGCCTGTACAATATTTTCTTCAGTTTTCGCGGGTCGTAGGTAATGAACACTGCTTTTCTTTAATTACGCGTTAATTATTTTCATTTTATATTTATGTATTTAGAATAATTTACGGTTGTCCGTTAATAATGATTTTTTTATTTTTTTTTATTGCTCTTGTAGGCAGACGAGCATACAGCCCACCTAATGGTGAGTGGTTACCGTCGCCCATGGACTTCAGCAATGCCAGGGGCAGAGCCAAGCCGCTGCCTACCGTTAGATTTAATTTACTGTCTCTACATGTTAGGTCTGTGGGCTACGACAACCGCTTAACACTTCAGCTGTAAAATTTAATTGATTGTAAGTCTTCAGAGATGTTTCATTCATAAAATTGCTACACGAATATTACTTATTTCATTTCAGCATACACTAACATCTTAACGATTATTTCACACCTCTACTCTCTTTAGGATGTTATGTAACAGTATATGATGTTATCATAAATATCATATTTCACATTCTGGAGCTCAATACGGGTGGGTGGTCAGTAAGCGATACATGATATTGTTTATCTACAGGATGGCATGAACTAATTTCTCACAATTACGTCGTGTGTGTGTTTGTGTGATTAAAATATTCTCGTCACATCTTTACTAGTTTTTCTTACGTAAGCCTTTATGCTTACAGTTTTAATTTATTCAAAACCCTCCAAATCGAGATGAGACTTTTTTCTTACCTAAGCTAGAGTGATCATATAACGTCACCGGGCTAGTAGATGAACTCGCGGGGCTCAAACCTGATGACGTTGTTAACATGAACCCCAGCAAGAGCCGTGCTTCGCAGAATCTACCACCGGATCGGAAACGCGACCCACTGAGAAGATCCGGCGAGAAACTCAGTGGGCTGTGTCTGAGGGTTAATTTACTCGTCGAGCCCTTCGTCGTAAGCGACGGGTTCGACGAGAACGGTGACCGGTGCTTGGAGTACCTAAAAGCACTGCTAGTGGATCGGGAGGATCTGAAATGACGTGTTTTGGGCGACGTCGACTGTTTACCATTTGGTACGCAGTAAAAGCTATGTAGATGAGACAATTTACGGTCACTAAACTAAATGCATCTGCATTTACTTCGAATGTAAAATTATTTGGAAAGTTTTGATTTTATTTTCCGTCTTTATGTTATGGTCCTCGTCTCCCAGGGTTGACGTATGCAGTTCATATTATGCACCCAGAATAATAAAACGTTTTCACACGGTACCTACTTTTGCTTTGTTCGTTTGGCACTACACAAAAGTTTACGAGTTTGAATTGAATGAAGCATAGCCTTTTTTGTTTTAGCTTGAGACATTGGAACATGAGGTCGAAATTGAATTAGAATATCAGCTATTGTACTCAGATATTATAAGACAGAAAGTTTGGAATTTTTTTATTTTTTTTATTGCTTAGATGTGTGGACGAGCTCACAGCCCACCTGGTGTTAAGTGGTTACTGGAGCCCATAGACATCTACAACGTAAATGCGCCACACATCTTGAGATATAGTTCTAAGGTCTCAGTATAGTCACAACGGCTGCCCCACCCTTCAAACCGAAACGCATTACTGCTTCAGGGCAGAAATAGGTGGGGCGGCGGTACCTACCCGTGCGGACTCACAAGAGGTCCTACAACTAGTAATTACGCAAATTATAATTTTGAGGGTTTGATTTTTATTGCACGATGTTATTCCTTCACCGTGGAAGTCAATAGTGAACATTTTTTGAGGAAGTATTTCATTAGAAAAATTGGTACCCGCCAGCGAGATTCGAACACCGGTGCATAGCTCGATACGAATGCACCGGACGTCTTATCCTTTAGGCCACGACGAGTTCAAAAAAGGATTAAGTTTCTTACGCGACAAACCAAATAACGGAACCAATAAATTTCTATCTTAGAACGTTGATATGTTATATAATAAGTGTGTGGAAGAAACGATTAGTTTAAATACGATCAAAAACGTGTTTTTTATGGTAATTAAATAGATAGACAAAATACGAGTTGTGATTTTATGTAAATTTACTAGTTTCAACTTTTCAATAAGGGTTCAGAACCAAAAAGACGTATGATAGATTTTGTGGGAAGACAAAATTGGATCTTAAATTACAAATTTTTATTCGCTAGCGTTCATTATTATTATTTACAGAAAACATTATAAAATTTCTAAGTTGAGAATTTAGACAAAGAAAAATACGTTCAGTATTATTTTCTCCTCTGTTGGCCAAAAGACTTTTCAATAGAAAAACTGGAATTGGCAGGCAAAAATAGTTACGCCCAAAATGATAAAATGATTCTAAATCTTGCAGTGTCAGTGATTGTGGTCTAATTTCGACCACTGAGGAACACTAATTAATGCTTTACATTCGTAAGCCCGCATTGTAAGCAAAAACATAATATGAAACAGTTGACATAATATGATACGACGTCCGGTGCATTCGTATCGAGCGATGCACCGGTGTTCGAATCCCGCAAGCGGGTACCAATTTTTCTAATGAAATAGGTACTTAGCAAATGTTCACGATTGACTTCCACGGTGAAGGAATAATATCGTGTAATAAAAATCAAACCCGCAAAATTATAATTTGCGTAATTACTGGTGGTAGGACCTCTTGTGAGTCCGCAAGTACCACCGCCCCGCCTATTTCTGCCGTGAAGCAGTAATGTGTTTCGGTTTGAAGGGTGGGGCAGCCGTTGTGACAATACTGAGACCTTAGAAATATATCTCAAGGTGTGTGGCGCATTTACGTTGTAGATGTCTATGGGCTCCAGTAACAACTTAACACCAGGTGGGCTGTGAGCTCGTCCAAACGTCTAAGCAATAAAAAAAATTTGGAGCCAATAGTGGCACTCATCCAGCCTTTGAAATGAAACAAACGAATAAGGAAATTATTTGTCAACAGCCAAAAATAGTAGCAAATTTATTACATAATCATCTATGAAGACCAAATACTTAAAGCTCTAACATTTATCATCGATATTATCAGTTAAAATAAACATTATAGTTTTTACACGAATAACTATCTTATCATTTCCGAGCTCCTACCTACATTAGGACATGTCCTAAATACTATAATATATATCGCTGGACCACTTAACTTTGTGGTTTTTATTGATTTAGATAATACGTCTTGGCGAAGACAGGTGTTGATTTTGTGTCGTTTTGTTAGTGAGGACCTCGTGGTGGTAGAACACATTTAAAAAAAATTGAAACCCATCACGACAGACTTCCACAATGTAGGACGAACATTGATTTTAGCGGTTTTTGTATCGAAGTGGAATAGTCAATAGAAATTGGCTTCAAATGTTGGTACTTAATAGAGCGAAGTGATACTTTATGACTGGGCAAAGACTTATGCTTTAGAAAGAACAGGTCTGACCTCATTGGAACTATTACTCCCATCTTTGTCCTGGAATTCCCTAGTAATACTTCCATTTGCCTTCATACTAGACTCACGGATCGATAAATGATACTGGTCACCGTCCCCGTCGAACCCGTCGCTTGCGACGAAGGGCTGGACGAGCGAATTAACCCATAGACACAGTCCACTGAGTTTCTAGCCGGATCTTCTCGGTGGATCGCGTTTCCGACCCGGTGGTATATTCTGCGAAGCACTGCTCTTGCTAGGGCTAGTGTTAGCAACACTTCCGGTTTGAGCCCCGTGAGCTCACCTACATGTTAGAGTGAAGCTGAAATAGCCTCCCAAGGCTATCAGCATGGGTAAAAAAAACAAAAAAAAAATCCAGGTAATCTTTTTAAAAATTTGCTCAATAAGGTTTATGGTGTCTTCGATAAGATACTTAAGTAGTATCGAGTTTGTACCCATTGGTTTGATGTGTTATATATCAGTGCAGAATCCTGCCACTCTTTTCGCAGTGCCAGTACAGTTGCATCGCCCCGTTCTCATCACCATTCACCTGCCCTTCTCCCAGTAGCCTTAGGTCGGCGCAACATGTTTTCTCCTTCCATACGGCAGATAGGGCTGTGAACTATACGAAAAGTAAAAATCTCAAAAAGTGCACATAGCGCAGATTTTGGTTTGACAACGACGATATACCATTTCTTCGCTCACTCCCCTCTTACACAAATGTAATCTTTCACGCTTTTTGCATCACCACGTTCTACCGTGAATAAATAGGTTACTAATAAAGATGTGGAACAAGGTAATTACAATGTCTAATGAGGAAAATTATTATTTATTTCGATTGAACACGTCAATGTTTTTGTGTAGGTATGTTCGTATATTATATAATTATTATATTAAAACAAGATAGTTAACGTAATATTCAAATGTCGACGAATAATAAATCACAGTCGTCCGCGAAAACCACGAAACCTTTAAAGTATTCGAAATACGTCGGAAATAATTTTATGACAATAAGAGATGCGAAATCAAACCGTAAAATCGTGTCTACGGCTTGCTTTAATAATAAACTAGTGGTCCCCCTGTAGTCAAAATTCGACTATAATTATTTGAAATTATAAGTTAGAGCATTATCATGGTTCTATTGTCAAAGACTATATGAGTCGACTATTATCAAAGGCGGCAATCTGACTTTTGGACAATGATTGGTAAATCAGAAAAACGAATTATTGACTTTGTATTCCTTTGGCAGTCACAAAACTCTTCGGAACGACATCTTAGATAAATAACAGGTTAACTATTAACCTTTATTTAATGCAGGTTTTGAACCGTATTCTTTGAAGGAGACGATTATATTCAAATAAATCTGTATTGACATATCAATAAATTTTTTTTGTCCATGTACAGATTGCCGCCTTTGATAATAGACGACTCATATAATATACTTACTTTAATATACTACACACTATAGATAAATGATGTTAAAGACAAACAATATTAATCTATTCTCAATTTAACCACAGTTTTAACAATGACAAAAGTTTGACAATAAACACTGAGTATATGTGTGTGTATATGTGTTGACTCAAATACATGGTAGTGTGTATAATGTTTTCTTTATTGATATAATGTATCTTTTATGCATTATTTAAAAATAATATTAGCATTGTGCACTTCTATATATTCTCTATAAGTGTGAAAAATTTCATACTCCTCCGTCCGCGCAATTTTCGTAAAAAGGGATACAAAGTTTTTGCTTCACGTATTAATATATAGATAATATATTTTTATTTTCTATATTTTAATAAATAATTGCTTTTCATAAAGTTTGCGTAAGCATAGTGGATGTGTGCAGTGTTAACAAAAACTGTATGTACACAATGTTTCACTAAAAATAGATTTTCAAATATAAAAGTGACAAAAAAAATAATTACCTTTTACTATTACCATCAAAAATAATAAAAATTAAACACACGACACACAAACGGTCACTATTTAAAGAAAATGCCTTAGCAATTGTTACGTTTTAATCCTGGATCGTGTGAATTTAAAATGCTACTCGTTCGAACACATGTATGGATTCTTGTAATATGATTAGAAATGCAGACCGCATGCAGTCAGGAAGCTGAATAAATGTTGAAACATGCAACGTATGCTTTTTAACGCATTTATTGGATTAAAGATTTAAGTCTAGGACATAAAACTCTAGTTTACGACAGCACAGGAAGGAATATTTAGACAATATTTTTTTTATTAGTAAAACGGTCGATGGCCCAATGACCCAATCTGGGTTAAGCGGTTACCGTAGCCCCTAGACATCAACAACGTAATTTCCAATTCGTACCTTAAGACGTGTGCTCTAAATCTCTGTTTTTTTTACAGTACAATGGCTACCCCATGATTAAAAACGAAACGCATTACTGTTTCGCCGCAAAAATAGGCAGGGTGGTGATACCTACCCGCGCGGGCTCACAAAACGCTCGCACCACGCCACGCGCGGTTAAAGACGCCGCGTGGCGAAGTAAATCTAAAAAAGTAGCCCAGGTTACTCCTTATATTATCAACTATCTATCAGTGAAAGTCCCGTCAAAATTGGTCCAGCCGTTCTAGAGATTAACCGGAACAAACAGACAGAAAGACCGACAGACAGACAGACGAAAATTTTTAAAAATACATTTTTGGTTTATGTACCGTGTATACGTGTATACATATGAATTTAGTAAAAATCGGTTATTTAATATTACCAACAGACACTCCAATTTTATTTATTTGTATAGATTTGCATCAACAGTTCAATATTTTTAATTGAACTTCAATTTTGTTTACCCTATTCAAATTGCTAAAAAACTTTTTTGGCATGATACCTATTTTTTTCAAATTTTAAACATTAAATGGCTCTTCGGTAAAATTGCAAAAATGTCGCTTAATCCAAATAGCTTTTCATCCCTCGATATTTATATTATTTTTGTATAATAATATATCGCCAAGAACATCTTAGCAAACATATCGATATTTATTTTCCTGTCTCTGAAAGCGATAATATATCGCCAAGAACATATCGATATTTATATATCGCAAATATATCGATATTTCTTTTCTTATCTCTGAAAGCGAGAACAATGCGTGACTGTACGGCTTCTTTAAGACCTGGTAATTCTATTGAGGGATTGTTTAATCTAGGTCTTCTAACATTACACCTAGCATTTTCTAATCTATTTAGCTGGACAGGTGGAGTCTACTTTGTTGCTCACCATTGGGATAGCACATTTGGTCAGCTTTGAACTTCCTTAACATAGATGAGCTGACAAGCTTACCGACAATTCGTAGTTGAGATTTCTAATCGGCGATTTTAATTGGATTAATTAAAGATCAATGTGTTACGCACGCTCACATCGGCCATAACGTAAAGCATTTATTATAATATTATATTTGACGGTGCGTCTGATTTCCTATTAATTAAATTTGAGTTTTTTATTTATTAATTTAATTGTGAAATACAAACTAAAACTAATGATTTATTCTCTGTGATAATAGAAATTTAATTAGCTTTGCGGATACCCCAAGCGCTTTTTTTAAATAGTATAAAATAATATAGTACATAATATATTTAGACCTTAAAAATGCAATTTCTCGAATACTTCGGTTTACGATTAGATAACGCCTCTAGAGGTCACCTGAATCTAAGCCCGCACACACGGAATTTAGAAGAGCGAGTCTCACCGAAATTTTTCTTAAGTCAATGGAATAGTTTTTAAAATTCTTATTTCGTAATTTAGAAACAGTTTTTTTTTTTAGTTTATGGCCTGTTATCTAGACCTTTAGGCCAATTTAGAAACACGTCATGCACCGTTGCCAAAGAGTACTTACTATTAGTAAATCCTTGATACAAAATATTACTAGGATAGAGGTGTTGGGTTTAAAGATTAACATTACGTAGTTCTAGGTACCTACTGATTTATTCGGATATTTAACGCTATAGTTTAATGTGGGCAAAACAGTATTCTCTTAATCAATAGGCTTCTCTGTTAAATCGCCTGCCCGTCATAGTACTACTTAAATGAAGTCTTTGTCTTTGAAGTTTTGAAGTCGTCGTGGCCAGGATAAGACGTCCGGTGCATTCGTATCGAGCGATGCACTGGTTTTCGAATCTCGCTGGCGGGTACCAATTTTTCTAATGAAATACGTACTCAACAAATGTTCACGATTGACTTCCACGGTGAAGGAATAACATCGTGCAATAAAAATCAAACCCGCAAAATTATAATTTGCGTAATTACTGGTGGTAGGACCTCTTGTGAGTCCGCACGGGTAGGTACCACCGCCCCGCCTATTTCTGCCGTGAAGCAGTAATGCGTTTCGGTTTGAAGGGTGGGGCAGCCGTTGTGACTATACTGAGACCTTAGAACTATATCTCAAGGTGTGTGGCGCATTTACGTTGTAGATGTCTATGGGCTCCAGTAACCACTTAACACCAGGTGGGCTGTGAGCTCGTCCACACACCAAAGCAATAAAAAAAAATTAATATATTATTAAGTATATCGATGAATATTTATTAATTTAGCGCCAAAAGTAGTTTTTGTCTTCGGACTATATGTTACGGCTATTAAATAATGCACGGGTTAACGAGATCACGGTCTACCTGATGTAAAGTGGTTACCAGAGCCCGTAGACATCAACAACGACTGCCGCGCGTTTCAAACCAGAACGTAACGCATTACTGCCGAGAAGCAGTAATATTAAGCAATGTGGAATCTACCCGTGGGAGCTCCAAAGACGTACATACGTAAACCAGTAAATCTATAATATAAACAACCAGTTTTATTGTGAATTATAGACAAAAAACTGTCTTCTTACAGACCTAATTGCTGGTTATGAATAAGACAATTAGATTTCCGAGTTTAGCCATTTGGTGCCGAAACCTTTTAAATTTAAGTAGCTTAAAAATAAAAGCAAGTAGAAAAATCCAGGAATGAAAACTTAACAGAAGTTGCTATTGTTTTAACAGTTCTAGGAATGGTAGGAAGTGAATCATTCTTTTTTTTTAGGACGCACGGAGCAATTTATTTAAAAACAACACAAAAAAAAAAATTTCACTGGTTAATTTCTATAAATAAAAGTATAAATACTAATTTGCAACACAACATAAATAATACTGTATAGTAAAATAGGCCCCGTAATGAAAACCTTAGTATTTTTATAGTAAATGAAAAATACCACGAATTGTTGGCTGACAAAAACAAAAAGCAAACATCATTAACTGATCATAAGTGGTTAAAATCGTTCAAGTGCAGCGGCATGTTTTTCATTACAGTATTAAATTATTAAAATTATAGCTTTAAATAAAACGTATTTTATTTCACAACTTACCCACAGAACTAAAAGAATCCAATAACACTATTATTACTGTTTTGTTATTACAAAATTCACAATTTTCTCTGGTTTCTGAACTTATTCACTTTATTTGTTCAAGTTTAATACACGGCGGCAATATTTGTAACTCTTTCACGATTCATTGCGAACGATTCGTGCGCTACTGTCACACACTTCACATTCCGTACGACGATACACCGTCGAGTACGTTCGTCGAATACGAAATTTCAAATTACCACGCGATCACGGGTCGTGTTGACTCGGTGCGGTGATGCGAACATGAGTATGACGTCAGTAAATTGTTATGACGATTGAGTTGCTTCGCTACTCTATAATGTACTCTCCTCAAATAATGTGTATAATCTATGGTTAGTAGTTCAGTACCGGTAAAATGGGGCGATTAGGGACAAATTCCAACTTTATGACCAATTTTAAGGTAGTTGTTGATGTATATAATGCTATATCAGGATCAAAATGATTGAGTCTTGGGGGCATCTTTGTTGTCCAATTTAAAACTATGCAACTAGCATTCCAGTTTAAGCAAAAAAAGCAAAAATAGGTGTAATCCCTATTTACCCGGAAATTGCGGTTAATTGGGACGAAATGAGAAATTTGCTAGGGTGGGCACTACATACTTGGTTTTAATTTATTTATTTATTTAGTTGCACCAACAAAGTGATCATCAATAAAAGACATTGAAAAACTAACACTCTGAACAAATATTAAATATTTTATTATGTATTACTTAGACATTTTTGTCCACCTTGAGATTTCATTGTTCTTATTACATGTCTGTGCAAAATCGACTTACTTATATTAAATTGCTTAGCTATTTCAACTAAAGACTTATTCCCAATTAGGCAATTGCCCAATTGCTGTTTTTAATATTAAGGGATAATATCTCTTATAAGGCTTTGCACTCTTTGATACGTACACGCGAGGCATATCTAAAAATAGAAAACAATACGTAACTGATAATATAAATATTTACCAAACAATAAAATAACACATTGATAATTTTGAATAAAAGTTCTAGACAAAAACATCATGAATAAACCAGATTTTTACCAACAAATTTAAAAAGTATTGTTATAACTACATAGACAACCCTAGAAACCTGTACCTATTTATACTTAGGTCGTTTTCATTTCACGTATTCTCATCCCAATTGACCCCTTTTTCGTTGTTATTTGTACCTAAGACGTCCCCAATATTCCCAAAAACAACAGATTTTTACATGTATGTTTATTTTATCAAATACAATAAAACCAATAACAACTGAGACTTACCTTTAATACACATGATGGTTCAAATACTAAATAACGTTTATAAATCACAGTCGTCTTCTATTATTATCAAATAAATAAAAGAGAGCAAAGTTTCTAGCACTAAAATAATGATCACCACAGAAAGTTAATTTGAAACGCGATTTTTTATAAGTTAGCAGCTATTATCATGCATATTCAGAGTTGTTTTGTAAACTTTCAACATTCTACTATTAAACTAAAAAAAATTGAAGATTTTGCAATGAATATAAAACTAATATTGAGTGTCGAAAGATTTTCCCGGTTTTTTCCCGATTCGCCTCTCAATCCCTAATCGCCCCATTTTACGGTATAGTCGGATTTTTAATTAGACGAAGCCAGCTGACAGTAGCTAATGTCACTTTGTGAAATAATGTTGCTATATTTAAAGTAATAGTGATGCGTTCAGTTCTCGTTCAATCACATGAATGAACAATGAGTGTGAAGAGTTAATCATTAATCTCAAACTATAAAAGAATATTATTTATATTTTACAATAAAATTGTATTAAAGTGCTCCAATATATGTTACTAGTAGTATGTAACTACAATCAGTTTTTTTATTTTCATTACCTACCTATAATTGTTATATTTTATACATCTATAATTTCAACTATGTGATGTATTGGAAATAGGACAGTCTTACAAGCTTCCACGCAATGTTTTCTTAATGTTTAAAACACTCGGTATTCAGTACAGGTAGATACTATAGGAACATAATATTTCGTCGAAAACTCGTTGGTATGTACAAAGCACGCCTAAAATTCGAACCCCGTACCCGATATCGGCATATCGGCACACCAACTATTCACTAGACAATCGAGGCAATTTCATTAATTCAGGAGTTTTTTTAATCGTTCACTTTGTCACAACACTATTTTAATTTCATCAAAAACTGACAACACAGTAAACGTCAGTTGACTTCGTCTAATAAAAAATCCGACTATAGAGGCTAGTAGGACTTTTTGGCGGGAACGCGAGGAGTGAAGTTTTGTGATTTGTTTTATTTTGTCTATTTAGTGTTTCTTCGGGTTTAAATGTGTAATAATGGTGGTTTATTAACTGTTTAATATCTGTGAAAGTGCACAAATGTGGGAAAATGAAACAAAGCCGCTGCACGTAACTTCTCGGGATCCTCCAAAAAGTCCACTGAAAAAAATCTTAGTAAATGACCACCATTTTACTGAGATTATGTTTCATCCCATTTCATTTAATTTAATTTCATCACAGTTGATTAATGTCTCAGATTACTCATCTTCATTTCATTCACTCCATAATATCATTTTTCATAAAAATATGAATAGATGTTAAAATAATACATGACTTAAAAGTCTCAGTTACCAGGTCATAAAATCCTTTAAAAAAGGGGCTAGTACGACTTTTTGGCGGGAACGCGAGGAGTGAAGTTGTGTGATTTGTTTTATTTTGTATATTTAGTGTTTCTTAGGGTTTAAATGTATAATAATGGTGGTTTATTAACTGTTTAATATCTGTCAAAGTGCACAAATTTGGGAAAATTAAACAAAGCCGCTGGACGTAACTTCTCGGGATCCTCCAAAAAGTCTTAGGAAATGACCACCATTTTACTGAGATTATATTTCATCCCATTTAATTTAATTTTATCACAGTTGATTAATGTCTCAAATTAATCATCTTCATTTCATTCACTCCATAATATCATTTTTCATAAAAATATGAATAGATGTTAAAATAATACATGACTTAAAGGTCTCAGTTACCAGGTCATAAAATCCCTTTAAAAAGTGGGTAGTGCTGGTTATTAGGATAGTGGTTTTGGCTAATGGCTACAAAATATTTTTGATTCATTCATGAAATTAGCCATATGCATAGAAATCTAGTGACAGCTACGAATAAATAATTATTTATTACTACTTACAGTTATTCTCTACGAATAAATAATTATTTATTAGTGACAGGAATTTGATAATGAATTTTATTTCAGAGCCATCTCTTGATGGTACAATTGAATTGATTCTTGTATTCTATAGATATATGGCTCTAAGCTTGGAAGCATTTTTTATGTTTTAGTTGTAAGATCTTATTTAAATTTAATAAATATAACATCAAAACCCAAAAGCAATCTCAACTTATTTTTATTACTAACACGTAAGAAGTGTTTCTCCTTTTTGATTTAGTCCCTATGCATACTCTAATTGTTGATGGCGTTGTTTTTCAAAATCTTTCCACTTGCCACTGTAATGCCACCTTTATTGGCTCACTTTTAACGGACACTTTTATACTGAGATAGTACTCCTTGGTTCTATCCTTCACATTCTACCCTCTTAACCATCAAGTTTCAGTGGATTTTATATTGTTTACGGCCATTAGCAGCTGAACCGTTTAGCTCATCCTAGTTGTTCAAAAAACTTCAACAAACTTTTTTACATAAAGCCACGCACAAGGAGAACCACGTCCTCATAGCTTCTACCGTTTTTTCTAAACTTATTACTAAAAAAATACAAAAACTTAGATTTATTGAATTAATTTTTTATTTTTATTTATTGAAAGCATTGGCAACACGACCATCAGCTTAAATCAATTTTACAAAAAAATAGAAAATGAACTAGGACTTACAATAAATCTAATGAATTAAATATGACATTACAGATAACATCACTAAATGCTCTCCACAGCTTATACATTATAAGGTCATTCATGTGATCTGTGGTAATATAACTCATTCATTCAATCAGTCTTTCTCTGTCAAAATGGCTGCTGTGCAGGAGGTGTGTGCCGATTTTTCTATGTAAATTCATAATCTAGTGTGTAATAAATATGTTTAAGCCCATAAAAATAACTACATTTATTAAAATTACATACGTTCTTTCAGGCAAGACGTGAGCCCATCCAGGCCGTCCAAGTATTCGGACGTAAGGTTAGTGTTTGATTCATCCACGTGTTACAAGCCATTCAGAAATGCTATTTTATGCTGAGGATTTTTCGTATAAACGCTCCACAATTGCTTGACAAGTAACAAAATTTCCTTTTTTTGGACAGTACAGTGTACTGCCCTCCGGAGTTATAAATTTGTAAGATTTAACTATTCAATGTTGACGCGCCCGTTAGCGCTTTTAAAATATTTGCAGCTAATCTCGTAGTAGTGAATTAAAATTTCTTAAAATTAGCATGGACCTTTATAACATTAATATTAATAATGACAATTAATATAATAACATTTAAAACAATTGAAGTAAAAAAAAAAAAACTTACTACACATAACCTATAAATGTTTTTGGTTAATTGTTGTACATACGCCTTGTTGACGATCAGACACTAAGTAAACAAAACCTATTCTGCAGCTCAATTATCTGTAATTTTGCAAGTTCTTAAATTGTTAAAACTTAACTTAGTTTTGAAAATTTAAAAGGACAAGCACCTATAAAAATGTTAGTTTTTATGTTTCTAGAAAACCGCCACCGCAGTTGCGTATTGCAAGCGTGGTCATGGAATGCTGCGTGTAAACGGGCGTCCATTGGACTTGGTTGAGCCCAGACTGCTGCAGTACAAACTTCAGGAACCTATCCTTTTGCTTGGCAAGGTAATCAAGCATCAAATTAGCTTTTACCTTAAACTGTCATAATCCATGCATGTTAATTATTATTTAGTTGTAATATCTTTCCCTAAAGAAATAAACAAACAAAAAAAATTGGTACCATCGCTTTTAGTTAAGCTTTTAGTTTTGTGTATTGTAGAAAGCTCATTTATGTAAATAATGTGTAACAATGTGTAAGGAAGCTGTAATTCTTAATACAGTCAAAAAATGCTAAGGGAAAGCTAAGTACTAAATACTTAGTTCTTTTCGAAAGCTCACATTGAACTTTTGTTATAAATCGAAAGCAGTTAATGATTCTTGTCTACATCAAAAACTCACATAAGGGTCATTTGATTTAATGTTTTGCATGGTGTTCTGCTGCATCACAAACATTTAACATTGAAAATAACTTAAAACTATTTAATTTATGGCCTGATGCATGTGACAATAATGGCGTACATAACATTGGCAATTCATACAATTGTGTTGTATAGCTTCCGACATAAAGGGCCATTAATAATTTTGTCAATCTTGTGAATTTGTATCTGGAATCAGGACTGCTTTTTTGCAATGCCGCTCTTGCACCAACATTTTTCACACATTGCATGTAAATACATTCTTTGGTATGCACAAATAACCACATTGCATGTTATTTCACATTTTAAGTTTGCTCATTATTTTTGTTCAATTTATTGTATATTGTAGTAGTAGTTAATTTAATCCTAATCTGAATATGATGAATAAAACTTATTCCGAACCTGAGTATCTTTGGATGTGAAGTAAACGTAATGCTGAAATCATGTTTAAATAAAACCACATATCCATGTTATGTCAGAGAAACTTCAAATTTGTTTTCATTTTTAGGAAAAATTCTCTATGGTCGACATCAGAGTGACAGTCAAGGGTGGTGGTCATGTAGCACAAGTTTACGCTATCCGACAAGCAATTTCAAAGGCTCTGATCGCCTTCTACCAGAAATGTAAGTATTGTGTCGTATTAACTTTTTATGATATATAATTTAAAAGGGAACTGTCAAACCAGGACTTCAAATGGGTTTCTCATTAATAACTATCCACATCATTACATATTATTATACAGTAATCCCCTCTATAACGTGGTATATTAGTTTGTTATAAGAAAAAGCATTATTGTGGTATCACCGTATAACACGTGTTGACCTCTTATAACAAGCTACGTATAAATGATTCGTCACGTTTAACTCTTAATGGTTTAAATTTAAAAAAAAATTACATAAAAATAACATTTAACTTGCACCTTTTAATACACAAATTTAATAAAATAATTTAATTTTGTAATAACACAATTGACACCTGCAAAGGTATGCGAAGCTAATTATGAACTGTATAAATCGTTATAAATTTCACAGTACAGAAATATGTATGTATGTGGGAAATTTCTGTGTTATATGGGGGAATGTCTGTATTATACGGGGGATTGAAATCGCGTAATATGAACTGGCGTTGTAAGGGTACCGCGTTATAGAGGGAATACTGTACTCATTGTATTGATTACAAAGTATTGATTGTGTTTAACTTCACAGTTGAATAGAATATTACTGGAATTTTTATTATCCTTTCTTCCAAAACTGTATCGCTTTATGTGATTCAGTCATTTCAGGAAAGGTAGACTAAACGTGGCATTACCAAACTAGCTTGAGTCTTCAATACCTAACTAGTTTGAAATGTACACTACACATTTTGCAATATAAAGGTTTTAGTTGTATAAATCGTCTTCTCGCATTAAAACTGTATAATCTCAAAACTTATAATTTTACAAGAGAGTGTTTTAAAGGTTTAACGTGTGATATTTTTAATATTAATCATCTTTGCAACAATTTTTTTTTTTTTAAATTTTTTTTAAAATTTTGAATTATCTGTCTTTTAAAGTAAGATAAAATTATGTATTAATTTTGTTAGTAGTCAAAACGTAGGTAAACTAAAAAAACTAAACTACGCTCTTTTGACAGTATTTATGAGAAAAATACTGACGATACTAAATTATTCCGCATATTAACTCAATTTCGAATATTTTTGGTAATTGTACACTTTTAATGCGAAAAGACGAAATTTTTTTACGATTTCACTTCAGGTCTGCTAATTGTAAATCTAATTTCCCATTACAGATGTAGACGAAGCCTCAAAGAAGGAAATCAAAGACATCCTAGTTCAATACGATAGGAGTTTGCTGGTGGCTGACCCGCGTCGCTGCGAGCCCAAGAAGTTCGGTGGTCCAGGTGCCCGTGCCAGATACCAGAAATCTTACCGTTAAGCCTTCAAGAAAACCATCGGGTGGTATCGTCGCGGCGTCGTGTTGTCATTGCGATATCATTGGGTGGTGTACAATAAAAAATATAAAAAGTTTTTTATGTCATTTTCATTTTTACATCAGCCGTATTGATCATTGACTTTTGGCTAATTTTTATGTGGAGTATATCATGACCGTTCTAAAAAAAAATCTTCTCAATCGTACATTCCTGGCGGAGTGGTCGTGGTTCTGTATGTCTTATTGCTTGGTTGAGGCTTTTGCGAGGTTTCTCCATCTCTATTTGTGGCGGTACCTATACATTCAGTAAGGGAACACTAAGTTTTTTTAAGTTAAGTATAAGTTTATTGCATAGAGGGGTGGATGAGCTCACAGCCCACCTGATGCTAAGAAGAGGTTACCGGAGCCCATAGACATCTAGAACCTAAATGCCGCCACCCACCTTGAAATATGAGTTCTAAGGTCTCAGTATAGTTAAACGGCTGCCCCACTCTTCAAACCGAAACGCATTACTGCTTCTCGGCAGAAGTAAGCATGGTGGAGGTGCGGACCCAGAAGAGGTTCTACCACCAATAAATGACCAGATGACTTAATCAAGTCTGTCCACCTTGTGGGTGATCGGCCGCGAGAGCGTTGGCCGTCTACTCTTGACCCATTAATCGTTCCAATGAGCTTTAATTACTGATATGTCCAAACATATTAAGGATTCGCAATTGCTCAATCGACGAAAGCCTTTGTTTGATTTGGAGCTCTTTCAGGTTGGAAGCATTGGTGTGGTAAAAAAACTAATATCAGTAGTGAATAATTGTAATACCTATGGTATTATTTGTGATGGTATTTCTAAATCGGATAGCAGTAGTGCATGTAGTGCAAAAAAAAATTTTTTTTATGTTTGAGATATTACTGGAGGCGCGGAGGCCTTTCCAGTTTTACCAGGACAGGTGGTGGGCGAGCAAGGGCTTGGTTCTGGCTAAGCCCTTGCTCGCCCTTCTGAGGGGTGGGTGGGATTTGCTTACAGTTAGGTAACCACTCAAACTACTTCGACTATCCGGGTCGAAATAACCGAACTGTGGGGGTTAGGTTATCACTAGGGGAAGTTTTTTGACTTCGATCCTGCAACGAACTTATAAGAGCAGTGCTTCGCAGAATCTGCCATCGGATCGGAAACGCTACCCACTGAGAAGATCCGGCGAGAAATTCAGTGGGCTGTGTCTAGGGGTTGGTTTACACGCCGAGCCCTTTGTCGCAAGCGACGGGTTCGACGAGAATGATACCTAAAAGCACCGTTAGTGGATCGAGCGGATCCGAAATGACGTGTTTAGGGCGACGATAGACATTCCAGTAGCCTTATTATGAAACTAAATTTTTATTTATTTCATACTAAACCAATAATTTTAATTTAACTTGGTGTGAATAAAAAATACACTTATCATAAGCAAAGTTTGTAGGTCACGGTCCGTTCTGGTGGTAGATAAGCGCTCGATCAGCTAATGGTTGGTCTTGGCTGAGCTTTTGAGATCGCCTACCGGTTCCTGTGAGACTAAAGGCCTGCGGGCCTCCAGCAATCCTATTCATCCCAAAAAACAAAGATTGTCATAGTGATACGATAGGGCAGGACTCCTATGTAATACACCGAGATGATTTTCAAAGAATAAAACTACAAATATTATTTCCAATAAAATTTTATTTGAATAAAATATTACAATTTCAATGTCTTTAACAAATTAAATGCATGCATTTTATAAATTTCAGGATCCAATTTCAAGAAACCGATTGATATGTTTAAATTATTTTATATATAAAAATAGAATTTACTAGCAAAACTGCAGATTTAATAACTACATTCTATTGAACTAAAATTAAAATACTGGTATCTTCACAGGTCTCGTGCATACATGCATGTTTAATCTTGAAATTGAACAAATGAAAAATTTATACCGATGTTTGAAGGTGTATAGTTTTCGTGGCTACAGAACTGTTTCAAACAGCCAATATATTAAAATCGGAACTGCTTGTGTCATATTTTGTTACCAAAACGAAAATACAAGAAACCGTATTAGTAAATACAATTAAATTAAAATAATTAACATAGATTTTTAAGACTCTGAGGGTAAGTTATTGAAGTTGATAGCTGTTTTATGAATATAAGGATTTGTGACATTTAAAATGGCTACACTTTTAAGTAAGTGTTGTACTTGGATTATGACGAAGATCTTAAATGACTTAAAAACGGATAAACATCAATTCTAAGTTTTTTTTTTATAATGACTAAAGATATGAACATTCATATCTGTTTAATTTTATCGTTTGATTATTTAAATATTGTTAATTTGTACTTTAAATATACGGAAGGAGCGAATTTATTTTAACGCCTCAGTATTTATTATTATGATACCAGTAAATTCACAGTTAATTATTATTAATAGCACAATCTTAGAGAATAAGTTAATGTCTTTCATTCTTTTATAGAATAATATAAAATTAATTAATTATAGATACTTAAATATAAATTTTATTCATAAACAGATCTTTTAATGAGATGAATTACTTGTTTAATTAGTAGCTAGCGCGATTAAGGCACCATAAGGCACTACGATTGATATTTAATGTATTTGGCACGGTTTCTGAAGGAAAGTTTTAACTGTCTTTATGTTTTTAATAGTAATAAATAACTAAGACACTTTTATAAATCATAGTCAAAAAACATCATTGTCTTTTGTAGACTATTTCGTTGTCTACCTACCCACCCAAAATGAAAATACTTATTTAAAATGATAGAATATGTTAATATTGCTTGCTCAAATTAAAATTATAATTAATATTATAAAATGAATAGCCTCTGAAATTACTTATTGTAATTTAGACAACAAATAAGAACATAATAGCGTCTGTGTAATGGCCTACGCGATATTTTGTGTTAGAACTAAGAGTTAAATAGTAGACCATTATGAAATTTTGTTTTGGTCAAACTTTTCATCTTGCTCGTACGTATGTAATGGTAGAATTCTAATAACAAGTAAATTGTCGTTTCGAATTGTGATTTATAATTAAGTCGTTTTTTTTATTTTTCGTTTTTCATTCGTTATTTTTCTCCGTTTTTGTTACTACCCTCATCATGAACGTCCTCGAATTTGGCGCCCATTCTCTTGAGGGCTATAACTGCGGCGACGGCCTTGGCCCAACGTTTCTTGATGACGTAGCGCTTGAGTTTCGTCTTGGTCACGTGGAGTTCAGTGCAGAGCGCCGATTGGATCAGCCACGGATGCGTCAGACTAGACGAGGCGGAGAGACGGTCGCTGCGTGAAACAAACGTACAACTATATTGCATCGTTTAGCGAAATTATCGATTGATGAATTTAATTTAATCATAAGAATAATAAATGAGAAAAAATCACACTCTGTCATCCGGTTCTAATTTAGGATCCATTGTGTTATGGGTACCTGAGACTGACAAACATACTTATATACGTTTAAGTAAATACATACAGTATTCACCTACAGTATACAGTGTGACTATACTGAGACCTTAGAACACATCTCAAGGTGGGTGGCGCATTCACGTCGTAGATGTCTATGGGCTCCAGTAACCACTTAACACCAGGTGGGCTGTGAGCTCGTCCACCTTTCTAAGCAATAAAAAATAAATAAATAAAACCCAGACATAGAGCAAACAAACTTCGCAAAAATTAAGTCGAAAATAAGTTGAAGGTTCAAATAAAAAACGCACAGTTTATTTTTAGAAGCCTTATATTTTAACAATAAATTACAATTAAGTTAACCATAAGTACAATAAGGAACAAAATGTTAATTCATCTAATTCTCCAGATGCCCTATTTACATACAAAAAAAAAAATTACGAAACCATTCGCCATTGGAATCCTATTCACGAAATTCCTTTCACTCAGTCTTTCGTTCCGAAACTATCAGAATTTCAATTTAGACTAGATTTGTCATACAAAATTGTCATTTCATCTGCCTTCTAATCTCTGTTACTTTGGTAACTTAAGTGTCATGTGATGGCACTATACCCTGTTCTAGTAGTAAGAGAACGATCACTTCATATTATTAACTTCACTAGTTTTCTTCCTTTGAGTCTTTTCGTCTGAGGTTTGTCGCTGGAAAAACGCATGGAGACTGGACATAGAATTTTGTGCAAGTTGGTTTGAGGGCGACCATTCTAAGGAAATCGATTGATGTCTCCCTCCATTCGAGGTGCCTCCAGCCGACCTCTCCGCTTCGATATCCTCGTTCTCCCCCCATTTTTCTAATAAGTGTAACAAGAGGTCTTTCGTTCTATGAGCGTTGTTCTCATCTCCCCTTCTGTAGGGAATTTGGCGGCCGTTTTCCGCGCCGTTCACTAATTTGTCGATTTTATCGCGTCTTTTGTCGAATTCCTGGAAGAAGCTGTTCCGGACCTCCACCGGTTGTTCAGGGACGTCTCTGCTTAAGTTGGTGACTCGTTTCGACCTGGTCGACTTGGCCCACGGCATTTTGCTCGTCATCGGCCTCTCGGAGTCCTTGTCTGTGAGAAACGCCGTCGATATCTTCGTAGTCGATTTAGATGTGAATATTCTTCTATCTTTTTTATTGGCGTCTCCATTGGTCACCGTTTTCGTCACTGTCACTTTTGCTTCTTTCTTAATCCCATTGGGCAGTTTCTCTTCTTTAATTTCTTTATTTTCCGTAACGTTTTTATCGAGCTCTCTACTGTTGTTGTTGTTCGTCAGATCCGTGTTCATCGTGGACAGCATGAAAAGGTGATCCGATAGCTTTTTTATTTCCTCAGCCAAATTCTT
Source organism: Bombyx mandarina (assembly GCF_030267445.1). NCBI lineage: Eukaryota > Metazoa > Arthropoda > Insecta > Lepidoptera > Bombycidae > Bombyx > Bombyx mandarina. The sequence continues at coordinate 19,607,051 of NC_143234.1, forward strand.
TCGAACGAACACGTCGTGTTTTTTATGCAAAAAGCATGAACTGTCGGAAGCGCGGCGTTCCACAGGATTGTATCTTTTGGCGGGGAATGTAGTGTCTCTGAGCGGAGGGGGCTCCAAGTCGTCCTCGTCGAAGACTCCGTCGGGCGAGCTGGTGAGGGACGTGGCGAGGGAGCTTCGAGGAGAGGGCGAGCAGCCTCCGACGGAGGACCGCTCGCAGAGAGCGAGGCAGGTGATCTCGTGCGCTTCGTTGTCGAAGACGTAAGGAGAGTTGGGATGGTCACCCCAGCGCTCGACGAAGAGGCGCAGGTTGTCCTTGGTGACGTCGAGTTCATGTTTCCGCGCGGGCGGGGGCGCCACCCACGCGTGCCGGAGACACTCCGCCGCGCTGGGCCGTGACCTGCGGCAAACACCCCTTGTTACTACCGTCCCAACACCGAGTGTTACGGGGCTCATACGACATGTCCATGCTACGTGTGGTGGATGGTTATTTTAACAAAAGGATGACTTACTATTTCAAAAGTGAATATTTTTTATGATTATAAGATTACTGGTGGGTCTGAGGCCTTTTCAGTTTCATCAAGACAGGTGGGCGAGTAAAGGCTCAACCAGGAGGGGTGGGATTTGTTAACAGCTGGCCGAGCGCCTCCGAAGGAGACCTAACAACTCAAGAGCAGCTGCTTCGCTAATGAATCTATTACCGGATCGGTATTACAAAAGTAAACTATTTTAGACTGTGCGATGTTACTGACAGTTTTCATTAATTCGACCCGGTTATATTGAACAGGATTTGATTTATTCCATTCATTTCGCTAATTAACAAGATATTGGAGTGTGACTCAAATAACCAAGACAGATGCGACATATCGAAGGGTGAAAAGGCTATTTGGATTAAGCGATACTTATGCAACTTTACAGGAGAACCATTTAAAGTTTAAAACTTGTGTAAAAGCGTAAAATTTGGAAAATTATTCATAACCAAAAAAACTTCTTTAGGTATTTGAATGGAGGAAACTTAATTGTGAAGTTCAATTAGAAACATCGAGTTGTTGGTATTAATCTATACGAATATATAAATCTACAGTGGTTTTTACGGATGTTCCGTTATAACTACTGAACCGTGCATCCGATTGACTTGAAACTTGGTATCCATGTTGGAAATATATGTACTTAATGGATATGCTGATATTTATATGAGTGTTGGACTCCCTAATAATAATGACAATAAATAATAATGTTAATTTTAAATGCCCAGCGAAGCGGGCGAGCACGGCTAGTATTATATAAAACGGAACTTTACAAAGATAAATGTCGCGTTATAAGTGAAATGTCGCTCAAACCAAATAGTCTATCCATCCCTCGATACGATGTTATTAAAAATCTCTACGGAAACTTTCATAATATGATTAATGTTTTTTTGTGAATGTACGTGCTTCTATTTCTCAGTTACTTTATATTTCAAATGCGATGCTAAGCTGAAGAAATGAATATTGTCATATTTCATTAAAATTGCGAGACCTAATTTGTGATTTTCGTTTGTCGAAATTGACTACAAATGCGAACATCATGCATTGAAAATTAATTATTCAATGATAGTAAGTCATCCTAGAGTCATCTATAGTTATTAGAGGATAATTACTGAATTTGCATTATGAATCGGCTAAACAACCATCTACATTGTATAATATCTACTAATAATTCTAAAAGCAATTTGTCTTTTCTACAATTTACTAAATTCAGTATTTGTTAGTGATAATTTTCTACTACGTGCAATGCTATGTTAGTTACTGGGATTAAACAGTGTTGGATAACACAGTAACAAAGGGTATTCACCCGGCTGGCTTTAACAGCTTTTAAATTTACGCCGATAATTGCCATACGAAATACGAATTACAAAGTAAAACAGTAAAAATAATAACAAACTACTACCAAAATTACAAGTTGACAATTTCTACAATGATGAAAAAAACTACTATTTTTTTTATATTTTTTTTATGTTGGTAACATTCTATTCGGTAGTGATGTGCTTAGTGCGAGTTTTTTAACGTTCTCGATAGCGTAAAAGTTAGCTCATATTTGTATGGAATGGGATCGTTTGCGTACGTTTGCCGCTAGGGGCGCTGTTCCAACTGCATGCAAAATTGGGTTAACTTTCTCGCTATCGAGAACGTTAAGAAACTCGCACTAAGCATTCTGGAGTCATTGTCGTAATATTCTTAATTACTCACTCTTTGTCTTTCACGAGCAGTTTCCGTATGAAGTCCTTTGCGTCTTCGGATATTTCATTGAAGGCTTCATCGTCGAAGTCATATTTTGCGACAGTCACGTTCGCCATTGTCTCTATATCGGTTTCTCCCATGAACGGGGACAGTCCTGATAGTCTGGAATTCATGAAAACACAGCCTTTATTCTACTGATTAAGTCGAATAAATATACTTATTCTTATACTTAAGATACTTAAGTCGTCGTGACCTAAAGGATAAGACGTCCGGTGCATTTGTGTTGAGCGATGCACCGGTGTTCGAATCACGCAGGCGGGTACCAGTTTTTCTAATGAAATATGTACTTAACAAATGTTCACGATTGACTTCCACTGTGAAGGAATAGCGTCGTGTAATAAAAATTAAACCCGCAAAATTATAATTTGCGTAAACACTGGTGGTAGGACCTCTTGTGAGTCCGCGCGGGTAGGTACCACCACCCCGCCTATTTCCGCCGTGAAGCAGTAATGCGTTTCGGTTTGAAGGTTGAAGGGTAGCCGTTGTAACTATACTTGAGACCTTAGAACTTATATCTCAAGGTGGGTGGCGCATTTACTGCGGGATTCGAACACCGGTACATCGCTAGATACGAATGCACCGGACGTCTTATCCTTTAGGCCACGACGACTTCAAAGTCGTAAAACTAGTTTTAATTACTGTTGATCTGTTGATACTGATTGACTAATGACTACAATGTCATCGAAAACGTGAAAAACTTATGTACTCACAGGACATAACATATGACTCCGACGGACCACATGTCAGTGCCGTAACCGATCTGATCGAAGTTGACCACCTCGGGGGCAACGAACTCCGGGGTCCCGAACAACACTTGCAGCTTCTTCTCCGGGTCATAGAATCTGGCGAGACCAAAGTCTATAATCTTGATACGGTTACCGGTCTTCGTTAGGCAGAGAATGTTTTCGGGCTGCAAAAGAAAATGATCGATTTTTTTATTAATTTTTTTAATTTACGTTTTTTCTTCTTCTTTTTCTTACCTAAGCTGATAGCATTGAGAAGCTATATCAGCGAACCTTAACTAGTAATACCTGCTCACGGGGCTCAAACCTGACGACGTTGCTAACACGAACCCTAGTAAAAGCCCTGCTTCGCAGAATCTATTACCGGATCGGAAACGCGACCCACTGAGAAGATCCGGCGAGAAACTCAGTGGGCTGTGTCTGAGGGTTGAATTTACGATAAACCGCTAAATTAACGTATTTAATTATAGTCATGATGATTATTCCTATTTGGTAAAGTAAAAGCTTCTTATTCGCGCTTCCTTCATTCGCGTTTTCATTAAATTAAGATGGGTGGACGAGCTCACAGCCCACCTGGTGTTAAGTGGTTACTGGAGCCCATAGACATCTACAACGTAAATGCGCCACCCACCCTGAGATATAAGTTCTAAGGTCTCAAGTATAGTTACAACGGCTGCCCCACCCCTCAAACCGAAACGCATTACTGCTTCACCGCAGAAATAGGCAGACTGGAACGTTACTTACTTTTTTTTTAATTTTGACAGCGAAGTAAGTTTAACGTCTTCGCAGCGTTACTAAACAGAAACGTCAATCAAACCGACACTAGGGATGTACGTCGTTTCGCAGATTTTCCGACATTTTGATTTACGAGTTGGAATCGAACCAAAACGGTCGTTTTATAACGTTCGAACGTTATCATTATCAACAACGTGAACGTATTGTAGAATTAAATTTTACACCGAGCCAATAAACTGTTTACGAGATTGTGCTTCAGAAAAAATGTTAACACGACCACCCTCTGAAAATGTAATTCTCGATATTCAGTTGTTTTATTCGTAAGACGTAAAACTTATTGAAACGAATGAGATGACGGTTGAGAATGAAGTACTTTATTTCTTGGTAATTGACTATGGTACACTACTAGTACATATTGTAACCACTAGATGCCGCTAGTATTTTTTTTTTTTTTTTTTTTTTTTTTTTTTTATTTTTTTTTTTTATTGCTTAGATGGGTGGACGAGCTCACAGCCCACCTGATGTTAAGTGGTTACTGGAGCCCATAGACTTCCACAACGTAAATGCGCCACCCACCTTGAGATACAAGTTCTAAGGTCTCAAGTATAGTAACGACGGCTGCCCCACCCTTCAAACCGAAACGCATTACTGCTTCACGGCAGAAATAGGCAGGGTGGTGGTACCCACCCGCGCGGACTCACAAGAGGTCCTACCACCAGTAATTACGCAAATTATAATTTTGCGGGTTTCATTTTTATTACACGATGTTATTCCTTCACCGTGGAAGTCAATCGTGAACATTTGTCGAGTACGTATTTCATTTGAAAAATTGGTACCCGCCTGCGGGATTCGAACACCGGTGCATCGCTCAACACGAATGCACCGGACGTCTTATCCGTTAGGCCACGACGACTTAAAATAATTAGTATAAATTAAACTTATTATTTCGATATTAATAAATAAACATATTTTAACAAAACCCAGGGCCCTGAAACTGCGATACTATAAGACACATATTTTTTTGTATGGAAACTAGCGACATCTTGTAGCGAATGCCCCTAAACTTTAATTTTGTAGTAATCGGAACTAGTGGAAGCGAATCAGCGAACGGATCACCTGAAGCGAAGCGGAAGAAGTGAATTAAGGATTTTAAAGTGTTCTGTGTGTATTCTAAGTGTTAATACAGTGTTAAATTTTGTATTTCGGTGGAATTTTTATTTATACCAAACCCCGGCGCGTAACAATTGTTGGAGTTGATAGATATAGAAACCCCTTAACAAAAAAAAGTAAACATAGATATAGACAGTGACAGTAAGTGTCTTGACTAGTGAAAAAATATTTGTCGATTCGTTAAGTAAAACAAAATAACAAAACTGTGATTTCGATTAAAAACCCATGTATAGATAAGACATGACTTAAAGGTCTTAATTACCAGGTCATAAAATCACTTAAACAAAAAAAATCGTCTACCTTTAGATCCAGGTGGAGTATATTCTGGCGGTGAACGAACTCGATGCCCTCGCAGATCTGTCGCATGAACACAGTACAGGCGCGCTCTGTCAGAACGAAATCTTCGTCGATGACTCTTTCGAACAGCTCGCCTCCCGTTATTCTATAAAAATTTAAATCAATTTCAGTTCTAAAGTGATTCTTTTCTTCGTTAAGCAACACCAAATTCGTATTTAACAAAACAAAATAAAAGATTTTGTTCTTATTTCAATAATATCAGGTACTAGCGGCCCGCTCCGGCTTCGCTCGGGCCTTTAACAAAAATTTCAACGATAAGTCGTAGTACATTATTTTATTCTATCATCAATAGTTTTCGCAGGGCACACGATGTAAAGAATATTTTAGGTAATTTCTTTACACCTTGGGTTATTGGAGTTTTAGGGAACCATATTTTTTTTCAAAAAAGTTATAGCCTATGTCACTCGGGAGTAGTGTAGCTTCCAAACAGTGAAAGAATTTTTCAAATCGGTTCAGTAGTTTCGGAGCCTATTCAATACAAACAAACAAACAACTCTTTCCTCTTTATAATATTAAGTATACTTTAACAGTATATTAACTTGAGGTTAAATGCTTAACTTGAGGTTTAAGCAACATTTCGTTTAGTATGCGAGATTTATCTTTGTATTTAAAGGTGCGTTTAATTTGGTATTCTAATAGCATCAACAGTTCGATGTTTTTAATTGAACTTCAATTAAGTTTACTTAATTCAAATACCTGAAGATGTTTTTTTGTTATGAGATTTTTTCCAAATTTTAAACCTTAAATCGCTCTCCTGTGAAGTTGCAAAAATGTCTCTTAAACCAAATACTTTAAACCAAGCCTTTCACCCCTCGATATTCAATTTATTGTAAACACAAAAATTGAACATACATACAAATGTGATGCTTATATTATGGTCACGTACGTAATTAACTGTCATACTGTGTACTAATGTTTAATCTCATAGCCAATAATAATGCCTTCTAAACCACTAGGAGAACTTATATTTAGAGAAAGCAAATGGATAAGCCCGCAATGAATTTAAAGTCATTCCGTCTCTCATCGAAGCCACATTCCAATAAGACAGTTGGCGCCAGACAGGATTATCACACGCATAATATTCTCAAGCCGAGAATCCATTAGCACGAAGGGTTCGAACTTTAAAACCATTACAAGATAACGGCAGTAGCGTTAGACAAAAAACATTTCCGTAAACTAAGTCCGCCGGTACCGAATGGTTGCCAAAAGAACCGTGGCTGATCAAAGTGATGACATCGGAGGATGGCGGGGCTTGGTGCCGAAATAGAACGATAAGAAGCTTTAGGGTTGCCAATTAATTTTACGAAATTTTACCGCGGTTTTGCAATTGAGGTTTTGTAGGCAGCGGCTTGGCTTTGCCCCTGGCATTGCTGAAGTCCATGGGCGACGGTAACCACTCACCATCAGGTGGGCCGTATGCCCGTCTGCCTACAAGGGCAATAAAAAAAAATTTGATGGCGTTCTAATTAAGTTCGAGTAAGATTCGAGTTCTAAACTTAACCGCGTCACTGGTAGTTGCGCTGACTGTACTTAACATAGCGTACATACCATACCAATCGGTTCGATTATAATTCGGTAGGAATAAATATTTGTAAACGATATTCGGCATTCGTTGTTTGGATGTACTAGTCGCTTAGGTTGTGAAGATTTATTCACGACCAGTTTAATTGATGATCTAGCATTACTTTGTTTGACAAAACCTTATAAATTCGTGTCTAGTTAAAGATGATCTAAAATTAAGATTCTTTCATTTGTATACTATCCAGAAAGAGGTCAGGGCCGAACATCAGCTTCAACGCAAATGCCTCTCGTATTTAAACAGGCAATAGATTCAGAAAGCGCGTTAGATGTTGTTTGTCTATTTCGAGATTATAAACATTATTGTGACACTTCCAAGGAATTTATGTGATTCCGTGCCAAAATATGGACAGGAAAGTGTCGCTTGTTTGTTGTCGGGTGACGTCTGATTAGTAACAGACAATATTGTTATTACTACATAGTATACAACAAAGTCGCTTTCTCTGTCCCTATATCCCTATGTATGCTTAAACCTTTAAACCTACGCAACGGATTTTGATGCGGTTGTTTTTAATAGATAGAGTGATTGAAGAGGAAGGTTTATATGTATAATAACATCCATTAAGTAGTGGAGAAATACTAGTTGTTATACAAATCTCTAATTTAATAGATCAGGCCACGTGCAGTGCCCAACAAATACTGCACATCGTCCTGTAGAAAGAGACAATCGGCTAATCTTGGCTTTGTATAGCGTTATCTCTGTTGTAGTTCAGTATCTATTGGGACTTTTAATAATAATAGTGATACTATTGAACGTCTTTTCGATGTTGGTACAAGTTTGGCAATGCGAAAGTTTCGATTTTATGAATTTTTCCATAGATATTATTACTCCGTATATATGTAAGATCTCAAAGACGATGAGATCTAATTGAACGTGGTCTAGAGAATGAGATGATAGATCGTAGATACACACTGATTCATCCAGGGGGCTGGAAAACAATCTGATTATGAATATAAATATTTTATTGCATTCCGTATAGGTTTTACCTCAAAATTTTAAAATTTAGTGCCGTCATATTTTATTAACAATACCATATTGCCATTCAGTCGTTCATATAATAATCGTTTATTAATTAAGTTTATTTAATAAATTGAATTAGTAATATTTCCATTGTTTTTCATTTTTGCGACGTTTTGATTACTTTAAAGTTTTCGTGGTCCCGGACGCAGGGCGATAGTGACGCGAATACCAAATGAGAGATAAAAGCGTACTATTGCGGTTAATTTAATTAAATAATATATAACCGATGTTGTGGCAGCCCTGTTTAGATCGAGAGCAACAAGGTCGATGTCAACGTTACATTCAGGCCACTTTACAACGTCATGTAGGTAGCGGCTCCGCGCTTTCACTGAAATGCTTTTAGTAGACCAGCGAGTGTTGTTTCGAAAGATATCGTGGAATGTTTGTGAAATAATACGACAACGTGAAAAACAAATTAAGATTTACGTTGCGATTCGTATAGTTTCAGTCAAATGACGTTCTTGCGAAATATGGATTTTAGCTGTTGGTATTTTAAATCGATGATATTTTTCTTTACTACTTTCAATAGCATTTTTTACTACCTATGCTGATAGCCTTGAAAGGCTATTTCAGCTTCTCCTTGACGTGTAGATGAGCTCACGGGGCTCAAACCGCGAGTGTTGCTAGCACAGTGCTTCGCAGAATCTACCACCGGATCGAAAACGCGACCCACTGAGAAGATCCGGCGAGAAGCTCAGTGGGCTGTGTCTGTGGGTTAATTCACTCGTCGAGCCCTTCGTCGTTCGGTTCGACGAGGACGGTGACCGGAACAATAGCAAATACATAAGCAGGAATACGGCAATTGTGGCCCGTATTGTTCGTCTGGGAGATTGCTAGTTCAGGATTGTATACTACCTTACTAATTAAATTCGATGTGTATCATTAAAGACAGGAGAATGAATCTATGTGTGCTCGTATTTAGTTGTTGGGTAAGGTTAAGTCGTTGCCTATCAACAAAGATGTTCTTCGAATATTATTTCGTAAAGGACCAGTGTGGAGTTCGACTAAGTTCAAGAAAGCATTCCTGGGCGAGTTCGTGCGTGACTTAACGAAGTCACCACGTCATCACGTCATACGTCACGAAATCATTATTTCTGGAATAGCAATGGTTTTATTCGAAATTCATTTGTGAGTAATGCGTACGTGCGACAGTATTTTAGCAATCAGTTAATTAACAGAACTAGAGGTCCCGCAGTAGTCGAAATTCGACTATAATTAATTGGAATTGTAAATTTGTACACTATTATGATTGTATTTTATACATTTATATTCACAAAATTCGCCAAGACTACACTATAAAAAATATTAATAAAGACAAACAATATTTAATCTATTCTCAATTTGACAACAGACGTCAAGAACAAAAGTTTGACAATAAATAGTATGCATGCGTGTGTGCGTCAAATACATGGTATGTAGTATGTGTAATGTTTCTTTATTGATTTAATGTCTCTTTTACGCATTATTTAAAAAAATATTAGCATTGTGCACTTCTTCTCTATATTCTCTATAAGTCTGGAAAATTTCATACTCCTCCGTCCGCGCAATTTTCATAAAAAGGGATACAAAGTTTTTGCTTCACGTATTAATATATAGATAGGCGGCCGCAACATTTATGAGGGCTAATTAAAAAAAATTAGACATTCGACACACAAACGTCATGACCAGGATTTAATGAAAGGGCATCCGGATATTTCTATTTTGACCAAGGTTGAACAGTGATATATCGCTTCGTTGTTTTGGTAAGTTTTTTCAGTGAATCTCGTGGGCGTTGTTATTTTTGGCAACATAGTAACTTTTTTAAAAAGCCGCGAGGGAAACGTCTTTTCGGAGCCATTGAAATTAGCGGTCATTGTTTAAGTGACAGTAACCACCCGAAGACCGGACGTCTCATATATCATAATTGTCAAAAAAGAAATTGATGATCTGGTCTTGAATAGCTACGGCACTTTTGTGACTAAAATGTACTAACGAATTATTTACGAAAATTCACCATATCTAAATACATACTTAAAATAAGGCACCCACAAAACAGTATGACATCAATAAATTAAATGTCTTGAAATAGTAGAGAAAATATAATTCTTAAAATGTATTTAAATCTTAAGGTGCCAGAGATTATGATCGAATTCCGCATTCACTAGTAAAATTACGAAATGTTATTTGGTTGAATATGTTCGCACGGTATAAAAATCCTTCCTATTTTGCACTGAAACAACATTTCGGTTCGAGGATCTAATGTGATCCTAATCATTATCCTTAAACAACTTAAACAACTTCACCTCTATATCTCTTAAATTGATTTGCAAACTACATAACCTGAGAAAATTACTAATGGTAGGACCTCTTGTGATTCCGAACGGGTAGGTACCACCACCCCGCCTATTTCTGCCGTAAAGCAGTAATGCGTTTCGGTTTGAAGGTTGGGTCAGCCGTTGTAACTATACTTTAGAACTTATATCTCAAGGTGAGTGGCGCATTTACGTTGTAAATGTCTATGGGCTCCAGTAACCACTTAACACCAGGTGAGCTGTGAGCTCGTCCACCCATCTAAGCAATAAAAAAAATATCTCACTTTCTCATTATCGCGATTAATGATTCGCGTTCTATAGTTTTCGAAATTGTAAGATGGCGTCTTAGCTTTAGGTGGCGCGATGGCGTGGCCTAAGTAATGGCGGCGGTTTTGTCTCAAAATATACATCAAAGTTTTTTTCCGTTAATTTGGAAAGTTCATGAGTAATTCCTTTGTTTGTTTACTCCGAATATCCTCGTGCTAGGTTTACGTCACGTCACGTTCCCATCTTTTATTTATACATTTTGAAACGATTGAATGAATTCACGGACGTTTGGACGTTTCTGTAGTATTTGTTTTTTTTTAACCGTGCAGTGACGTCATAATAACGATATTTTAGCGCGATTTTCTTCTAAATTTATTTTGCTCCAAGAATTTGTGACATCCGTGGCTTGTGACGTCCTTAAAAAGCTTATTGACCTAAATAGTTTTTAGTTAATAGCTGCGAATTAGTGATGATATAAAACATGACTTCGTTTTTAATTTATAATTATTAACAAGAACATTAGTTCGAAGTTTATAAAATAATTACTGATATTTGGGTGTATATTTGTATTTGCTAGTCAGCCACGTGTGGTCGCATATCGGCCTTGGTTTAAAAACATTCATTGTTGGGATACCAGCGCACAGCTGTTTAAAATAAGTGAAACTAAAAACCCACAGCCAAATTGTTGCTTTCCTTGCAAAAAACTGATAAAACTCAGATGTTTGGTTAACTGTCTGTAACACTTTCCCGGTAGACAATTATTTAGTGAACTGAGACGGTACTTTCTCTTGGGCATGTGTCAACGATTTTTTTTTTGTTTTTGTTATGTATTTGCTAATCGGATACGTTCGCCAGTTCACAGATACGTGGCAACAGAAAGCTGTCTAGGCCCCCTAAATATTTCACTTTATATCGTAATACTGCACGAAATTATTGTTTCAATTTGGATGTTGAAATATCATGCAGTCCGTGATTTCGAATTTCGCCTTTGTGTTAGGTTATGACGTGAAAAAGACCGCGAAAGAAATTCGATTTTCGAACTGAGTTTGCAACACAAAACAGCCTGGGTTTTTGAATTTAGCCACTGCATGCCGATAGTTCGAGAATAAAAACCTTAAAATAAATTCTTAAAATTAAATTTTTCATAGTTTTGTCATTACGAGTACTCGATGCATGCAGCCACCCACTGCGCAATGACGCATAATGAATAGAAGCGTCAAAGTCAAGTGCTCCCCTAAATGGCGACGCGTAACGTATGATATAAAATGAGTCGTGGCGTCAGGCATCGTCGGGCGTCAGTTATTACGGCGCATAGTTGGCACGACGCCAGCTGACCGGTCTCTAGGTACGTTCGTACACCCATTAACGATCACCTTACGATATTGTTTACAAGTTACGATTTGTCCTATATGTTTAAAAAAAAAAACCTAAATGCTATTCTGTATGCGGGTGTCAAGGTTACAGTGTTGAAGCATTTTAGGTTAATGATTTGTTACGTAATAAATGTCTCAGAGTTAAAGTATTACTAATACGTATTAGATTTTGAAGATTGTTTGTTTGCCAACATTATTTTGGCTGTCACTTTATTTGTATGGTTTCTTACACTATTCGATGATCCATATTCATTAGGAAATATTTTCTGTGAAGACGAACTAAGAATATGTGATATATCTTCATCCATTCCAAATTCTATATAGATTCAATTAATTCCGATCACAAGTTGAAGCGAGAACTAATGCCAAGTGAATGAACTAATAACTATTTAATTGGCTAATTCAGGTTATTGCATTAGGCAGAACATAAATAGTGGAATGGGTGTTTTTAGTGTTTGTAATACATATTTTATAATTCTTTTATAGTACTATTATACAAAAAAACTACGAAAATATTTTGAGTTTGGTTAAAAGTTTAAAGGGTAAATGAGTCGTCTATTATCAAAGGTGGCAATCTGTGCATTTGGACAAAAATTTTTTATTGATATGTCAATACAGATTGATTTGAATATAATCGTCTCCTTCAAAGAATACGGTTCAAAACCTGCATTAAATAAAGGTTAATAGTTAACCTGTTATTTATCTAAGATGTCGTTCCGAAGAGTTTTGTGACTGCCGATGGAATACAAAGTCAATAATTCGTTTTTCTGATTTACCAATCATTGTCCAAAAGTCAGATTGCCGCCTTTGATAATAGTCGACTCAAATGCTGTAGTTGAAATTTTCAATTATAGTATAGGTAGGGAGCATTTGGTGTAGCACGTATTTTTTTTAATTTAAAGCTTTTTTTTTCCTACCTAAGCTGATAGATAGCCTTGAGAGGTTATATCAGCGGAACCTAAACTAGTAGGTGGCCTCACGGGGCTCAAACCTGACGACGTTGCTAACACGAACCCTAGCAAGAGCCGTGCTTCGCAGAATCTACCACCGGATCGGAAACGCGACCCACTGAGAAGATCCGGCGAGAAACTCAGTGGGCTGTGTCTGAGGGTAATTTAATGCACAGTACGGACGAAGGTATGAACGGACTTTAGTTTATAAAAACAAAACAAGCTATATCCTTCTCAATTAAGTATAGTCAATTAAAACTGCGAACAATATTTAAAAGCAAACGATAAATTTCATATTTAAATGATAAATTTAAAACAAGAAATTTGTTTAAAAACATAATAATATTGCATCGTAACAGCGAAATGATGCAACCGATGAAACATTTATTTATTTTTTAACATGTCTCCAGTCGTGCCAACGTAAAAATATTCTTTAGTGTTTTTTAGGGTTACAAGATCGTAAATTGAAAATAACTTCGAAAAAATAAATTACTATTTATTTCTCAAACGAATAATTTGTATAAATGATAATATCGGGGATATATTTATTAGTCTCTGTAATTAATTTTGTTGATTGAGTTCCAAATCTTGCCGCTATCCAGAACCGAAGGTATTTATCATTACTAGAGGTCCCGCAGTAGTCGAAATTCGACTATAATTAATTGGAATTGTAAGTTTGTACACTATTATGATTGTATTTTATACTTCTATAATCACAAATTTCGCCAAGACAACACTATAAAAAATATTAACAAAGACAAACAGTATTTAATCTCAATTTGACAACAGACATCTAGAACAAAAGTTTGACAATAAATAGTATGCATGCGTGTGTGCGTCAAATACATGGTATGTAGTGTGTGTAATGTTTTCTTTATTGATTTAATGTATCTTTTATGCATTATTTAAAAAAAATATTAGCATTGTGCACTTCTTCTCTATATTCTCAATAAATGTAGAAAATTTCATACTCCTCCGTTCGCGCAATTTTCGTAAAAAGGAATACAAAGTTTTTTCTTCACGTATTAATATATAGATTAGGTTGATTTTTTTTTAACTACACGGAATTTTCAATTATCTGCATTCTATTGGTAAACATGGTAATTTTCTAGGTTTTCGTAAATGAATACCGCGGGACATTTACATTGTGAACAAATACGACTGGTTCCTTTTCTAATCGTCAAGGTTCAGAATAATTATGCAAATTAACGTCACGGAATAAAAGTGAAATCTCCGTGTAATTAATGCGTCAAGGCGTGCTCACATCTGTCGACAAGTCAAGCCTGTCAGCGGTTGCTCTAATTGCGCCTAAATATAACATGAAATTAAGGAAATATACTTAATGTCTCATTAATAATGATGACAGATTCGGTATCGCGTTGAACATTTTAATTGCGGTGAGAAAATTCTAGAACCATCTTATCGTTCCTAAGCATTCGATACGGCTAACACATTACTAATACATTTATTAAATATATATGACGATATTTGAAGTAGAAGGCGTTGAAGTTGTTCAAAACATACGAACTTAGGATTTGAATCCAGTCATAGTTCGCATTCGAATAATCTCATTCCGGATTTTATCCTGCAAGCTGAAGTGGCAGTGGGCTGGTCATATATACCGCAGTACTGACGATCGCTGGAGCAGACGGGTTCTCGAGTGGAGACCGCGCAGCGGAAGACGTAACGTGGGACGCCCCCTGGCTAAATGGTGCGATGACCAGGTGACCAGGTCCGCACGGTGGCCAGCAAGAAGTGGATGAGGAGAGCCGCAGACCGGGCTCAGTGGTGTAGATTGGGAGAGGCCTATGCCCAGCAGTGGACGACTGTGGGCTGTTGATGATGATGATAGTTCGCATGTCGCGTTTTGTAAATTCAAACGCGAAGTTCTTTATTCAGTATATTCGTTAACTAGCACTCCGATTTACACGAAATACATAAATGTGTACTTGTATAGATATCTTTGAGCATAAAATCGGTCAAGTGTGCTCAATGGTTTATCCATTATTTTTCATAGCAAAACGGTTTCAAAGAAATAATCAATAAAACATTTTCAGCGCTCATAACTACTACACAGTCTTATAAATATTGGTGTTTGTGTGGAATAAAAAAAAATGTTTACATTACGTTTTATTTCAAGATTGAATTAATAAACCTCGAAACTGTTCAAAATGAGTTTTTCTTAAAAAATAAATCCTAATATTTTAATTATATAAACTTGAATGTTAATAAGCTGTATTGTATAGGTGAGTTTTAAAATTAAGCAGTCTAAGCTTTTTGTTTATTATATTCTTAAATATAAGCTTCGCGTTTTAATTTTTTATTTAATTCTGGTATACTATATGAAATGTTAATGAATGTAATATGGATCCAAATATGAAGTAAACGAAATAAAATAAAATAAAATGCTTTTTGTGGCTAGGGGAATTTCTCGCTACACCAGACATGGACGATCGACGATTATATCTCAAGGTGGGCGCATTAACGTCGTAGATGTCTATGGGTTCCAGTAACCACTTAACACCAGGTGGGCTGTGAGCTCGTCCGCCCATCCAATCAATAAAAAAAAAGATTACAATGTTAAAATATATATCTGTCGAACGCGATGTTAGGTTGTAATTACCTAGATATTTTAAGAGTACGCGCGCTTGGCAACAAAATATGACAACACGACAAAATTATTTAAAATATAAAATGACAAAACGATGTGATTAACGAGGTCGCGTTCTTCTTATCGATCTTTCACTAAAATGATCGATAGTTGCAAAAGAGCACAACATTCCGGCAACACATTTTACGTACTGTCCTTAACCCACATGCGACCGAGTCAAGCGCAGAACTGAGACATAAAACAGAATTCGCGTATCGATGACTCAACTACAACGCGGTCGGACCGCTACGGAATCGTGAATACGTATTTTGAATTTATTTAATTTTCAAATGTTGTTTATGGCCAAACCGAGAAAGGTCGACAGTGGTAAATTTCGAAAAAAAAATTAGGGAATGTGACACGTTGGCAACCCATTAAGTTTTTGTATCAATCTCCAATGATTTTTTATACAACAGATATGTTATCTTCATAGTAACTGACTCTTCAAAATCTTCAAATCTGATCGCGCCATATATATCTACATACCTAACGATATAGTGCACACACATGTTGACAAGTAGCATTAATGAAAAGTACAAAAGATGGGATAAGCGCGTGAGTAAAAAAGATAACTATAATAGGAACGATTGCACTTGTTATATTATTATTGCATTTGTTTAGCCGCGACTAAAGACGAAACGTCCCAATTGGCCTGTTTTAGAGTCTTCACTTGACGTGCGCTTGAAACATATCTGCTTCTTTTTACATATAAAATATCATTGTCAATCTCACTAAATTTGACATCATTTAGATTGTAATCATTAATAACGTAAGGGCCAATAAACTTATTTTAGCATGTTGTCTAATTTTGGTACGTTACTGACACGGTTTTTGCGTTATTGTAATGAACGAAGACACATGCTTTTATAAGTCTTACACAATAATAAATCGCTTTTAAATCCGATGACTCAACTGAGGAATTTACTTGTTTGTTTACATTATAAAGTTGTACGATACGTGTTCATTTTAAAAGGACTGAAGTCAGACTTTTAAGGTTGGTTAATTAATTGCCTCGATGCTTACTGTTGATGCGAATGCGGGCTTTTTTACTTTTTGTTTTTTTTGGATCGTATTTTTTTGTATTGGTCACACTTTTAAGTCATGGTTTTTAGTCTTTATATATTATATTTTTTTGTATATTTTGAACAGAAAAAGGAGTTTAAAAATGGTACATGTGAGTTAGCATAACTATTTTTAATATTTGAAAGTCGAAAATAATAAACCTGAAGCATCTATCTTAATTTTGGATTTTCGTTATTTTAATTTTACTAGAGGTCCCGCAGTAGTCGAAATTCCACTATAGTTAATTGGAATTGTAAGTTTGTACACTATTATGATTGTATTTTATACTTCTATAATCACAAATTTCGCCAAGACTACACTATAAAAAATATTAACTAAGACAAACAATATTTAATCTCAATTTGACAACAGACGTCAAGAACAAAAGTTTGACAATAAATAGTATGTAGTGTGTGTAATGTTTTCTTTATTGATTTAATGTATCTTTTATGCATTATTTTAAAAAAATATTACCATTGTGCACTTCTTCTCTATATTCTCTATAAGTGTGGAAAATTTTATACTCCGCCGTCCGCGCAATTTTCGTAAAAAGGTATACAAAGTTTTTGCTTCACGTATTATTTTAATTTTATGACGTAAATAATTCTCTAAAAAAAAAAAAACTTGTCTTTGGATTCAACTGGACAAAAACCAGCCCATGTTAACGTAGATTTGACATATTTAATGGTAAATAAATAACACACTCATTGGTAAATCTGTAACAATGCCAATTACTTTAATAAATTCAAACGCTCATATTTTAATTGTGAGCTTCATGTCCAACGGGGCCGCCGTAATTGGCATGCGTTCTTAAGATAAATAACGTATCCCTTATCTTAAATAATCTGTTTCAAACAAACGGAAACGCCACGGTCACGTAATTCGTGCGTTCCAACTTCGTATGATATTTGCACACGTTTCCTTGTTCATCTATATTTGTGATCTAGAGAAAGGCCGGGAGCCGAAAAGAAATTGTATTTAATCTGTTTCATTTGGTCCAATTTTTTTTTTCAAAATAGATCTTCTATTTATTTCGTAACGATGAGACATCGGATGCAAGACGTGTACGTATGTAAAAATAAAACGTTGAAGTGCAATTAATTTCATCAAAATGGTGTACTTCGGGAATAAAATAAGTTTGACCATTCGTTGGGCAAAGGCAGTATTTTTACCTAGAGTTTTTTTTTTGTAAATATTTCTAAACGTTTCCGTATTGAGATAATATTTTTTAGCCTGGCAACATTCACGAATGCTGAGAAATGAATAATTTTACTTTTTAGTCGACATCTTTATTTCTGAAGATCGTGTTTAGCTTGATGACTTCTCTCATCAATCGAATCACATTAAATTAATAATAATAAATAAAATGTATTTATTTTATATATTTTTTTATCATAAACCTAATTTAAATGATATCCTAATCGTTTTTTTGTATACAGTTTCCAGATCATTATCCCATATAAAAGAGAACTAACCAAATCAATGCGATTGTCCATATAGTAAGTACAGCGGACCTAAACTTTCACCGCCTCCGTTGGTAGCTTCAAAAATACACAAATTGGCAACACAGTCGTGTACTAGGGAAACATTAAAAATGAAAATATCACAGTATTTTTACTGGTGGTAGGACCTATTGTAGTCCGCGCGGGTAGGTACAAACACCCTGCCTATTTCTGCCGTGAAGCAGTAATGCGTTTCGGTTTGAAGGGCGGGGCAGCCGTTGTAACTATACTTGAGACCTTAGAACTTATAGCTCAAGGTGGGTGGCGTATTTACGTCGTAGATGTCTATGGGCTCCAGTAACCACTTAACACCAGGTGGACTGGGACCTCGGCCACCCATCTAGCAATTAAAAAAAATGACTCACTTTCTCATTACCGCGATTAATGAATCACGTTCTTATAGTTTTCGAAATTCTAAGATGGCGTCTTAGCTTTAGGTAGCGCGATGGCGTGGCCTAAGTAATGGCGGCGGTTTTGTCTTAAAATATGCATCTAAGTTTTTTTCCGTTAATTTGGAAAGTTCATGAGTAATTCCTTTGTTTGTTTACTCCGAATATCCTCGTGCTAGGTTTACGTCACGTCACGTTCCCATCTTTTATATATACATTTTACAAAAAAATATTTAGTACTTACAGTTCAAGAACGACGCACATATATTTCCCCCAGTCGTAAGCGTCGTACAGTTGGATCAGTCGAGGGTGCCGGAGTCTCCTCATCACGTCCACCTCCCGTTCCACGTTGCGTCTCTCGTCCCTTCTGTTCACTAGGACGAGCTTGGCGGCCAGTTCCAGACCCGTGCTCTTTTCTCTGCACAAGTATACTGTTCCAAATTTGCCTCTGTAACAATTTTTTTTGGATTACTGGTGGCCCGGAGGTCTTTCCAATTTCACCAGGTCAGGTAGGTGAGCCCGGGCTAAGCCAGGAACGAATGATCTATTAAGGAGCACGTCATTACGGATCCTCCTGATCCATTAACGGTGCTTTTAGGGACTACAAGCACCAGTCACCGTCCTTGTCGAACCCGTCGCTTGCGACGAAGGGCTCGACAAGCGAATTAATCCACAGACACAGCCCACTGAGTTTCTCGCCGGATCTTCTCAGTGGGTCGCGTTTCCGATCCGGTGATAGATTCTGCGAAGCACTGCTCTTGCTAGGGCCAGTGTTAGCACAACTCCGGTTTGAGCCCCGTGAGCTCACCTACACGTTAGGGTGAAGCTGAAATAGCCTCTCACGGCTATCAGCAAAGGTAGGAGAAAAAAACACTATTAAGGAGTCTTGAGGACTCTAATTTCTATAATACTATTGAAGGTTACACGTATTTATAGCTTGATTTTCTACAAGACTACAATACCAGCGACGGACATAACTATGCTAATGTTACTAATGATACCACTGAAATGGAATATTAAACAATATGTGACATTTTAATTTTGGGAGATGATTCTATAAATCGAATTTTATACTAGACTTTTAAAGCATTTTAAGTTCTAACTTATCTTTTATTTAATCAACGAACGATGAACTTAGATTAAATCTGATAAATATTATATGAATTAATCAGAAGTTTAGATATCACATATATAACTTTAGTAAGGTATGCAAATTTAACGCTTGTATAAACCAGACTCAGCCAAATAATAGTTAAAAAACTAAAAAAACTTTAAGCGAACCGAATTAAGAATTTAGAAAAAAATCTGTTGTCTGTAAAGTCGGTTTATTGACGATGGTAGAACGTTACAACGTCATAAGAAAATACTGATGGAATGGTTTCATTTTTTAAAAGAAAATTTTAATTTTATTTCTTTGATAGATATTTTGTATGGATATAGAGAAGGAGGTAAATGGAAATTGTTAATAAATAAATATTGGACCTTTAAATATTAGACGAAAACATGTAAATGTATTATTGTATAGCAGCTGTCCACGCGGATGCATCGCTCACTCAAGTAGGAGAGATAGATGTCGAACGCTGCCGAACGCGGAGGCCGATTGTGCCTCTTTATCGCTCGTTGCGCGCTCTCGCTTGCAATTCAAGCCTTAAGTGGAACGCCTCAGAGTGAGGTAACGCCGCATGATTTATGTTTTCTTGCGTGCAGCCAGCCGGCTCCATCGAATTATAAGATGTTGTCACGTCAAAACAAATTTTTATTCCCGTCACCCTGACCAGGCAGGGTATTAGGGCAATAATAAAACTATTGGACTGTCATCAGTTGGCGCGCTTATT
Source organism: Bombyx mandarina (assembly GCF_030267445.1). Classification (NCBI taxonomy): domain Eukaryota; kingdom Metazoa; phylum Arthropoda; class Insecta; order Lepidoptera; family Bombycidae; genus Bombyx; species Bombyx mandarina. The sequence goes on from NC_143234.1 coordinate 19,627,250, forward strand.
AATCGTGCAAATTAAATTAGGTGGATCGTTATTGAAGACAGTGAAGTCAGTCGGAACGTCGTAAAATTCTGATACACAGATAGACACCGTTCAAGTTAATAAAAGTGTGCTTTTATGTGTTGTTATTCACATTTTAAGAGTTCACGATGAAAATCAATTGAAATTACATGAATCTTTTATATATCGACGGGTGAAAGAACATTGGTTTAGAAGGCGATATTTCGCCTAATACGCGACATTCATCATTGTAATTAAAGTTGCGTTTTATTTGGTATCAGGCATCAACAGTTCGATATTTTTAATTGAACTTCCATTAAGTTTACTCCATTCAGATACAGCTGAAGACGATGTTTTTTTTATTATCTTTTCCAAATTTTAAATTTGAAATGGCTCTGATGTAAAGTTGCAAAAATTTCGCTTAAATTTTAGCCTTTCATCTCTCGATATAGTTAAATATTAAGGCAACTACAGAGAAGATACTGGTTAGTTATATAATTGACTAATGGTTAGTTGCCTTTGATCCGTCGATATAGTTTTAGATATTAAGGCAACTACATAGTAGATAGTTGACTAGTGATTAGTTGACTGACCGTCCGATTTCCGAGAGCATCTCATAGTTCTCGTTCACATCCGTGTTTCTTTTGATCGTGACATCTCGACACGGGAACGGGGGCTCGATCTCTGAAACGAAATAAAAATTGTGCTATAAATTACTGATTAAAATCTACGGAAATAGCATCTACGTACGTATATAGATTCAAAATAATAGAGTGTATTTATTAGTAAATTTAATACACAGGGATAAGTGACATCACATCATTCAATTGTATTAATGAGATTTTTTTTAAAACTTCCAAATATAGGCAAAGACAATATAATATAGTAGCAGTTTTTCTTTTGGTTGGTAGCTCGTTTTATTTTTGAGTAGTAACTAATGTTGCCAATATTTTTTTCTTTGAAAATAGTATTCTTTCAAATGTCGATACTAAAAACAAAGGGTAATGCGATGCTACTAAAACTTCAGGTGTCATTAATAATGTCGGAATTTCGATTATTGTGCAAACCAGATTACTTAAACGGGATAATAATTCTACGTTGTTATTTTTGCAACGAAGAATTTATTTGTTTTGGATGGGCGAGTGGCGACTTCATATGTATTGGCTCCTACTGCTACTGCTTTATCTGTGCCTTCTGTACTCTGTAATTTCTCCTTCTTCTAAATATTGCTATACTATCTGTGATTGGAAATAAACTGTCCATCCAATTACGGACTCGTTATTATGCCCGGCACTGGTGACCTTACAACCACCATCAACGACTACTAAAGTAACCACCTAACATCAGATAGACCGTAAATCTGTTTGCCCCATTGCTGCATTTAAACCATTGCTTAAATTATATTCCTAATACTATATTTCTCACTTTCTGACGCAAGACTCTGATTACAATTGGTACAATCAATTATTTACATGTGGCAACATCGCTAATTGACGACAGTGGTATTTTTTAAGTGTTTTATATAGCACCTTTAGAATTAAAGTGGCTTAATCCAAAATTCTTATTTTTGGTAAACTCCAAAAATGTTATATAAAATATATAGCTTATTTTAGTCCAGAAAAAGACACTTACTCATCATCTTATCAAGCGCATACCTTGAATCGAAAAACCAAAAAATTACAATATGCAATCCAAAAATGTTATTACATACTGTAATTTTTTGGTTTTTCGATTTAAGGTATGCGCTTGATAAGATGATGAGTAAGTGTCTTTTTCTGGACTAAAATAAGCTATATCTATACTAATACTAATACTAATACTAATACTAATACTAATACTAATACTAATAATATTATAAAGAGGAAAGGTTTGTTTGTTTGTTTGTTTCGAATAGGCTCCGAAACTACTGGACCGATTTGAAAAATTATTTTTCCATTAGAAGCCGACATTGTCCCTGATGAACATAGGCATTTTTTTTTTTTTTTTTTCTATTTTTTTTTTTTTGGTTTCATGTGTGTTTTAATGTTTCCGAAGCGAAGCGAGGGCGGGTCGCTAGTATTTTATAAACTGATAGAATACACGTTTATAAATCGTATAAAGTATAAAACTCATTTTATTTAAACTTCTTAGTTAAGTCACTTCAATTCTATGATTCACATGAGTGCAATCAAGGAAGATCTTAGAGTAGGTAGATACGGACTGAACCCACGTTGTCGTGCAACGTAATGCAATCGTCATATAAGGAACCTTGAAATTCTGTGAGGAAAGATTTGATGATCTATCAAGTGCAACATGTCAGCACGCAACCCACAGAACCTCACTCAGTACGCCATCTCTAGATTGAACATTAACAAAAGTTCATGATTAACTGACAGCGGTGTTTTTCCTCTTTTTTTTTATTGGCCGAGCAGGCAGACGAGGATACGGCCCACCTGATGGTAAGTGGTTACCGTAGCTCATGGACGTCAGCAATGCCAGGGGCAGAGCCAAGCCGCTGCCTACCGCTATACCCTCATTTCTCTATTGGTCGACGTTTCGCTTGATATTCAGTGGCTAACGTGGTCAATTCACCTTGTGAAGTCAGAGCGAAGTCTGCCCAGCTCTATAACCCCAATGACTGCCTATTCAAATAGAACCTACCCATATGGACTCCCAATATAAATTACTACCGGTTGGTGTTCATAGTCCTTTAGTCTTCAACCCGTGTCCACCCAATGTTGAGTATAGGTCTTTTCGAATGGACCCCATTCTCTTCGGTCTCTTGTCTTTCGTATCCAACCCCTACCAACCACTTTGACCAGGTATAATATAATAATTATAATATAATATTATAATACTCAGAGAATTCAACTGGCCATTTTTCGGTCAGTCCCATTAAGGCCCTTTACTATACCCATGGGAAGAGGGTATTTTAGGCCAAAATTAGCCAGACTTTGGACTCTCACGTAATTATCGGATGCCCTTTTGAGTTCGGTCTGTCTGTACCTTCAAACTTGAACTAGGGCGTGTCGTATGAAGGCGGAGTCATGTTAATACCGATATTTCTATGCACCTCACGATCCGACCTAGTTACGGTAAGCACGTTTTTGGTACGTGTGCACTTCTAAATGTTAAATGACTTGGTAGATTACCTGTTTTTGTTTACTGCCAGTGAAAATCGGCCACGGTTTGTTTATTAAAACCACTCTAGCGCTATCTGTCGGTACCAGTTTGAAGTCGTCATGGCTTAACGGACAAGACGTCCGGTGCATTCGTATCTAGCGATGCAACGGTGTTCGAATCCCGCAGGTGGGTACCAATTTTTCTAATGAAATACGTATTTGACAAATGTTCACGATTGACTTTCACGGTGAAGGAATAAGATCGTGTAATAAAAATCAAACCCGCAAAATTATAATTTGCGTAATTACTGGTAGTCGGAATGAGTCCGCACGGGTACCACCATCTTGCCTATTTCTGCCATGAAGCAGTAATGCGTTTCTTGAATAAAAGATAATTATACAGTTTCCAATGAATCTGATAGATGATATGTAAACGAATTACAATTAAATCTAGTAAGGTTATCTTTCTTCGAAAAGAGACTTGTTGAAGTGTTTTAGAGTTTTGCTCAGCTGTAGTAGATTTAATGGACTATTTATCAATATCAGGGTTTGGTTAAATCGCATTGTATATCAGAGGAAGTGAAAGTAGCCCCGGTATTCAACAAATTAAAGAGCGGACGGTTAGCGTGGTATGGACATGTGATGCGTAGAGAGAAGATGCATGTGACTAGGAGATGTGTGAAAATGGTAGTGCAGGGTAGGAAGGAAGAGGTCGACCGAAGAAGACATGGATGGAGTGTGTGAATGACGATATGAGAGAGTGAGAGGAGTGTTGAGATAACGGCTGATAGAAGAGAATGGAAGAGAAAAATTAGCTATGCCGACCCCACCTAGTGGGATAAGGTAAAGAAAAAAAGAAGAGGTTAAATCGCATTGCAGGATCAGAAGAAGAGATAGTAATTTGACTATCATGCTTAGGACGACCCAATAAGACTTAGATATGGAGCAGAAACATTTACACAAATCTAATATAATGCAGTACGTTGTCTCGTTATACGCGAGAAAAACTCACGTAGCATCAACTTGGAAAAGCTCAACAAAAAGAATGGAGAGTTAATAAATAGATATTTTAATAATAAAATAAGGAGACTGCGTTCTTTAGGATGTTTCATTTATAAATTACGAAGGCGGGCCGCGTTATTAGCTATGAGACACATGAGCATTGCGCACAGGATGCATGAATCCAAGATTCACTTACTGGCGCCAGTCTATTGCGTCAAACCGTAGCGGTGGCGCCGAGCGAATCTTAACCCTTTTACTGCTGAGTTTATTTTCATATATTTGTGCAGATATTGCTGAAGGATTTTTGAAAAACAAAAACGTTATAAAAAATACAAAAATCGATGCTAAATCCACAGCAAAATAATATTAAATGGTAATTTATAAATGTTATTAACTTATTAAAGCATTTTGAGTTTACGCGCGAAGACACGTCCGTACAGGTCTATGCTTAATACCTATAATCAAACTGCGCAATAGTCGGTAATCCGACGCTCCGCACTTTATACAGAGTCGATCTATCGACGGTTCGTTTTAACAGTGCTTTTAGGTACCCCAAGGACCGGTCATCGTTCTCGTCGAACCCGTCGCTTGCGACGAAGGCCTCGACGAGTAAATTAACCCTCAGACACAGCCCACTGAGTCTCTCGCTGGATCTTCTCACTGGGTCGCGTTTCCGATTCGATGGTAGATTCTGCGGAGCACGGCTCTTGTTAGGGTTCGTGTTAGCAACATCGTCAGGTTTGAGTCCCGTGAGCTCACCTACTAGCCCGGTAACGCTGACATGGTCTCTCTAGACTCTAGACCATCAGCTTAGGCTTAAAAAAAAAACGGTTCGCGCTCAAAGGGTTAAGTTGCTATAAGTCTTCGGATGATATCCTTGTAATATTATTATAAAGTCGTGCGCGTGTATCGGTAACGATAGAGGATGGGCATGTCACTCATTCTAAGGGCCGCGATTAGGAATCTGGGCACGTACAAAAATGTTTTCTGGTTTTCTGAAATCACCACAAATGCTTTTTGTATCCTGTTTGTTGATGTTCTTTACTTGCATTGGCGTATGCCTAGCGTATGTTCAGAGAAAAGTTAATTTAATGTTATTTATTTAATCTATACTAGTCGTCCCGCAGTAGTCGAAATTAATATAAAATAATATTGAAATTATAAGTTTGAACATTATTAAGGTTCTATTGTCAAAGACTATTATTATACTTCTTTATTCACAGATTTCGCCAAGACCACAGCATAAGCAAATGCGAGTAATATTAAAAATAAACATTAAAGTTATTAAAAGATAATATAAAGATATATAAAATATAATAAAATTATTAGATATTAAAAGATATACAAAAAATAATATTAAAATAAACCAATTCTCAATTTGACCACAGACTTTAATCAATAACAAAAGTTTGACAATAAACAAAGAATGTGCCAAATAGATAGGTAGTGTGTGTAATATTTTTTATTATAGATTTAATGTATTATTATTATTATTACTGCATAATATAAAAAAAATATTAGCATTCTGCAATGCTTCTCTATATTCTCTATAAGCGTGGGAAATTTCATACTCCTCCGTCCGCGCAATTTTCATAAAGAGGGGTACAAAGTTTTTGCTTCACGTATTAATATCTAGATTATATTAATTCCAAGTATTTACGGACGTCATTGCATGGTATGGCAGGGCGTTTGGTACACGCATGAATTTTTCAATACGTATGTACGTGAAGTAATGCTGAAGTGATCGAAATTGAATTATTTGTATGAAAAACGGTACGCTGCAAAAGAATTTCAAAACTACATATTTGATTGTTTTGAAATTGTTCACCGGCAAGGATTGATGGCAATACAATATTATTATTTTTTTATTATTGCTTAGATGGTTGGACGAGCTCACAGCCCACCTGGTGTTAAGCGGTTACTGGAGCCCATAGACATCTACAACGTAAATGCGCCACCCACCTTGAGATAAAAGTTCTAAGTTCTCAGTATAGTTACAACGGCTACCTCACCCTTCAACCCGAAACGCATTACTGCTTCAAGGTAGAAATAGGGTGGTGGTACCTACCCGTGCGGACTCACAAGAGTATTATAACATCATAGCTCTAATGTTCGGATCAGTAACATGTTTATTGTTGGTAAAACCTTTTGATATTCAAGCCTTTTTTTTGTTTTTAATGTTTTAAGCTACATACTCGCGTGACGCGAAGGGCTATTTGATTTAAGCGGCGTTTCGCTTAATACGCAACAATTATTTTCGTAATTAAAGGTGGATTTTATTTGTAATTAGCATCAATATGTTATTAAAAAAAAAAAACTTTCATTCGCTCTCCTGTAAAGTTGCAAAAACCCGTCGAAGTAATTTCAGCAAGAGCTCGAAAGACACATTGTCATGAAGATTTTGCACGAACTCAAGCAGACTTATCTTACGATACATCTTGATTTCAACTTTGACGATAAATCGCTAGGGACATCGAGGAAGCCGTCTTTAGACAGACAAATACAATATTACTGTTGGTAGGACCACTTGTGAGTCCGCGCGGGTAGGTACCACCGCCCTGCCTATTTCTGCCGTGAAGCAATGCGTTTCGGTTTGAAGGATGGGGCAGCCGTTGTAACTATATTTGAGACCTTAGAACTTATATCTCAAGGTGGGTGGCGCATTTACGTTGTAGATGTCTATGGGCTCCAGTAACCACTTAACACCGGGTGGGCTGTGAGCTCGTCCACCCAACTAAGAAATAAAAAAAATAAAAATTACACGATGCGTCGCGTGCACAGTTAGTTGATTGGCACGGGTTCAATTTGTTATAAAAAGCAAGTGCACCGATCCCGACCTTTATATTGTACTATTGTTTAGTCTCGTACACTGACTCCTATCATATACAAATCTATTTATAAAAAAATAAAAATAAAAGCGGCTACGAAAAGAATAAATAAAGCGCATTATGTCTTTATCCGAAATTCGATTTTTGACGGATCTTATAATATAGATTATCTTCAAAATCGTCCTCTATTTTTAATCTATATATTAATACGTGAAGCAAAAACTTTGTATCCCTTTTTACGAAAATTGCGCGGACAGAGGAGTATGAAATTTTCCACACTTATAGAGAAGAAGTGCACAACGCTAATATTTTTTTAAAACAATGCATAAAAGATACCTTAAATCGATAAAGAAAACATTACACACACTACGTACCATGTATTTGACGCACACACGCATGCATACTATTTATTGTCAAGCTTCTGTTCTTAACGTCTGTTGTCAAATTGAGAATAGATTAAATATTATTTGTCTTCGTTAATATTTTTTATAGTGTAGTCTTGGCGAAATTTGTGATTATAGAAGTATAAAATACAATCTTAATAGTGTACAAACTTACAATTCCAATTAATTATAGTCGAATTTCGGCTACTGCGGGATCTCTAGTTCTCTTTATTACTCAGATGTGTTATCGAGCTCGCAGCCCACCTGGTGTTCAGTGGTGGCTGGAGCCCATAGAGCCTTGTGAAGAGTACTTAGCTTGGCTGTACCCCTAGCATTGCAAGGGTTCATGGGCTACAGCGACCACTCACTATCTAGCAGGACGTATGCTGGATATATGTATGCTGAATAGTAATAAATAAGATGTATAACATATTCTACATTACTGACGGTAGTACCTCTTGTGAGTTCGCACGGGTAGGCACAAGCAGTAATGCGTTTCGGTTTGAAGGGCGGGGCAGCCGTTGTAACTATATTTGAGACCTCAGAGCTTATATCTCAAGGTGGCTGGCGCATTTACGTTGTAGATGTCTATGGGCTCCAGTAACCACTTAACACCAGGTGGGCTGTGAGCTCGTCCACCCATCTAAGCAATAGAAAATAAATTGAACGTTTAAAATAAAAAAAGACACGTGTCAATACTAAGTGCAAGAGTAATGAATGTGTAACCTCAGTGAAGGATCGCGGGCCCGGGTTGAATGTACCCGATCCGCGATGCGATCATCTAACTACCAAACGTTAAATCACAATCCCTCATTCATACACTTAGTGTGCTATACTTAGGCACTATACATTTGAAATAACTTAATTCAAAACACAAGCATTTTATTTAATGATTTTTTTGCAGTTAATTCGGGATTTTTTTAAAGAAAACGAAAAATATTGAATATCTCGATAACGAGACACTTTGATATGATTTGATATGGAAATTAGATGTATTATCACATCCCAAGAGGAATACGTCAAATTACAATTCACCCTGTATATGTGTATACTTCGTCATTACGTTATATTTATAACTACAATCTTATTGACTCATTTCGTTTAAAATTATTTATGGTTTCGCTCTCTTTATTGAAAGGTCTTTTTAACCGACTTCAAAAAAGGAGGAGGTTCTCAATTCAATTGTATGGTTTTTTTTATGTTTGTTACCTCATAACTTTTGACTGAGTGAATCGATTTTGATGATTATTTTTATTAGGAAGCTGACGCTTCCTCAATTTAGTCCAGTTCTGATAATGATATCCATGAGAAAATCATATAAGTTTGAATAACTCAACATCACGCCAACCGATTTCGATGATTATTGTTTTTAGTGGATATTAATTTGTTTTGGAAAATCTTTTTTTTCTATTTGAAGTCGATTTTTGTTAAAGCATGTCTATTTACAGTTACTAAAATAAATAATATGATTTAATTCGAGTCGAATACTCTACAGTTTTATTAGTCATGAACTACTAAGGTATCTTCTTAGTAGTAAGCAAAATATTAAAATAATACAACGACAATAAAACAAATCGAGATTGAACCGAAAAAGTGTGCTCACTTACAACCATTTTTAATTAGGTTGTAAACTATCTTTTTGCAATATTCCATCCAAATCCTTCAAGTTGTTTTTGCGTGATTAATCAACGAACATTCAAGCAATTCTAATATTTTGATGTACGCTAGTTGTCTCCGATGTAAGTTAAAAAAGTAGATACGCAAGGTGCTGATCTATTCAGTACTGTGAGGACCACTTCGATAAAGCGGCACGACACGAGAACCCTCTCATCGTGGCCGCCGGTAACTACATTCCCGATCCTGCAGACATCATGGAAAGCAGTCGACGTCGCCCCAAACACGTCATTTTGGATCCTCCCGATCCACTAACGGTGCTTTTAGGTACCTCAAGCACCGGTCATCGTTCTCGTCGAATCCGTCGCTTGCGACGAAGGACTCGACGAGTAAATTAACCCTCAGACACAGCCCACTGAGTTTCTCAGCGGATCTTTTCAGTGGGTCGCGTTTCCGACCCGGTGGTAGATTCTGAGAAGCACGGCTCTTGCTAGGGTTCGTGTGTTAGCAACGTCATCAGGTTTGAGCCTCGTGAGCTCACCAACTAGTTAAGGCGACACTGATATAGCCTCTCAAGGCTATCCTCAGCTTAGGTAGAAAAAAAAAAAAAATAACGCCTTCACCAGTGAAAGGCACCCGAGTCATTGCAGAACAATTTGTCTGCCCCAAGAAGGTAAAAACGTGAATAATATATGGAAATATCCAAGAAAATCTAGTTTATGCCTATCTGGGGCTAGACAAAGCATTTATTGTTGTGTTTATAGTCCCACTGTATAAATTACGATAAATGTGTACACTTTTACCAATATCTACTTTTACCGTAACATATACACTAGCAGAGCTGGACATTTATAAAGATTTATTGACATCAAGAAGCCATGTAGATATATAAGAGCGTTGTCGACATTATATTTCTATATATATAGATAGAAGAATGATTATCAAAAATTTTGTTTTCTAATTTTGGAACTCTAAAAAGCGCTCTTGCTTTCTCGATATTTCACCCAACTCGTTCTTCGGCTAATGAATATTCCTAAGTGTTTTAGATTAGGCAAATTAATCACCATAATATAACGTGTACTGACATATATTAACACTAAATATAACCTCAATATATAACGCTGAAAACATTAATTACCTTCGTAATCAATATTTCAAACGTAAATTATGTATTTAGGTAGGTATCTCGGTATATTTTATGATAAGCCGTTATACATAGTTGCGGAGAGAGTTTTGAAAATAGTTATTTTATTACTTAACGTTTTTCAGTTATCAGCAGTGATCGGGGTCCAAATGTTGAATCGATTTCAAAAAAGAAGAAAGTTCTGTAATCAAATGTGTGTATTAGTTATCTCATTTATATTTATAGAAACCCATTTTGATGATTATATTTTTATTTGAAGGCTAGTATTTTAGTGTTTTAAGCCTAGTGTGCTAGTATTTTTACTGGCGGTAGGACTGCTTGTGAGTCCGCGCGGATAGGTACCACCACTCTGCCTATTTCTGCCGTGAAGCAGTAATGCGTTTCGGTTTGAAGGGTGGGCAGTCGTTGCAACCATACTGAGACCTTAGAACTCATATCTCAAGGAGGGTGGCGGTGTTTACGTTGTAGGTGTCTATGGGCTACAGTAACCACTAAATACCAGGTCGGCTGTGAGCTCGTTCGCCAATCTATGCAATAAAAAAAAACGTGTGATCCAATTTAAACTTTATAAAGATTGGCGAGCGGTTTTAGAGTTATCCTAAATAATGTATATTTAACTAAACTTCTTCCATTTTATTTTGTTGAAGTCTGTTTTTGTTTTATCTCATAGAATTTTGCATTACAATTGCAATACAATTTGAGTTTTGAATTGTTTGTTCTCATTTAAGGCCATGTTCAATCGTTATTATTGGGGACTGGCTGACCCGGCAGACTTCAGAGAGACAGAGATAAATAAAAGACCTAAACTTTATTTAATTCCAATTTTCATATTTATCTACCTTTTAAACCTTCTCTGGACTTCGACAAATAATTCAAGACCAAAATTAGCCAAATCGGTCCAGCCGTTCTCGAGGTTTAGCGAGACTAATGAACAGCAATTCATTTTTATATATATTATATAGATAGATACTGAAAATATTAATAAATTTAACTATTTGCTAAGTGTCGTGTCAATTTCGGTATACATAACAGAAAAGTTGATGATTAACACTGTAACTATAGTTCTAGTAGGATGTGATGATGAGAGAATATACTTCACATCATTTGTGTTGATTCGGCTCTAACAAGAGCAGTTCGTTACTGAATCTACCACCGGATGATAACATGGAAAGGCATTGGGTTTTATTCAATGTTTTATGACGACGCTTGTAGCTAAAAGTATTGTACTGGTTGACGAAGCACGTTGCTGATAACTCTGTTTCTATAATCTGACGAAGCGTGTTTCAGATAATAATATGTATTTTTATATAATAAATAAAACTAGAGGTCCCGCAGTAGTCGAAATTCGACTATCATTAATTGGAATTGTAAGTTAGTACACTATTATGATTGTATTTTATACTTCTATAATCGCAAATTTCAACAAGACTACACTATAAAAAATATTAACAAAGACAAACAATATTTAATCTATTCTCAATTTGACAACAGACGTCAAGAACAAAAGTTTGACAATAAATACCTCGTATGCATGCGTGTGTGCGTCAAATACATGGTATGTAGTGTGTGTAATGTTTTCTTTATTGATTTAATGTATCTTTTATGGATTATTTAAAAAAAATATTAGCATTGCGCACTTCTCTATATTCTCTATAAGTGTGGAAAATTTCATACTCCTCCGTCCGCTCAATTTTCGTAAAAAGGGATACAAAGTTTTTGCTTCACGTATTAATATATAGATAACTGTAACTAAAATTATAAAAAAATTCAATAAACTCCATAGAATGACGGTAACTAATGCCTCTTTTGATTAATGTCTGTTTACATTGGATATGAGCGCTATGACATGTCCTTCTTCAAACGAGGCTTGCGGAGAGTACTTTTTGGTTGGCAGCGGCTTGGCTCTGCCCCTGGCATTGCTGACGTCCATGAGCGACGGTGACCACTTACCATCAGGTGGGCCGTATGCTCTTCTGCCCACAAAGGCAATAAAAAAAAATGTTTATAGAAAAATAGTTTAAATATGAGTTATGCTAAAAACAGCAAGCAAAAAACATTGAATCCAGTTTCAAGAGTAGTGTTGTTTGAACCTGACGTGTTCTCCGGTCACAAGTTAGTCATCGTCATTGAAATCCGGTTAGAGTTACAACTCATATCGGATCTACCGTTAGTCAGTCTGCATTACATTGCAAAAAAACTGCTCTATAGCAGACTGTGGTGGTGTGACGTCATGAGTTACACAGTAACTTAAGCGTGTTGTAGGTAATCAGGTGCAAAGCCACGTAGCCACAGTGAGGGGGCAGTAACTCCTGTTGAGGTATGAAGTTACACAGTTTTTTTATTGCCTAGGTGGTTGGACGAGCTAACAGCCCATAACGTAAATGCGCCACCCACCTTGAGATATAAGTTCTAAGGTCTCAGTATAGTTACAACGGCTGCCCCACCCTTCAAACCGAAACGCATTACTGCGGCACGGCAGAAATAGGCGGGGTGGTGGTACCTACCCGTGCGGACTCACAAGACGTCCTACCACCAGTAATTACGCAAATCATAATTATGCGGGTTTGTTTTTTATTACACGATGCTATTCCTTCACCGTGGGAGTCAATCGTGAACATTTATTGAGTACGTATTTCATTAGAAAAATTGGTACCCGCCTGGGATTCGAACACCGGTGCATCGCTCAACACGAATTTACCGGACGTCTTATCCTTTAGGCCACGACGACTTCAAGAGTAGTGTTGTTTCAACCGCACGTGTTCTACAATCACAAGTTGGTCATCGTCATTGAAATCCGGTTAGAGTTACAACTCATATCGGATCTATCGTTAGTTCGTCTGCATTACATTGCAAAAAAACTGCTCTATAGCAGACTGTGGTAGTGTGACGTCATGAGTTACACAGTAACCAAAGCATATGCAGATAATCAGGTGCAAAGCCATGTAGCCACAGTGAGGGGACAGTAACTCCTGTTGAGTATGAAATTACAGTTTTGGAAACCTCGGCGCGTCATTTTTTTTTTCCTACCTAAGCTGATGGTCTTAAGTGATCATGTCAGCGTTCCCGCGAGAGTAACTGAGCTCACGGGGCTCAAACCTGACGTTGTTGCCAACACGAGCCCTAGAAAGAGCCGTGCTTCGGAAACGCGACCAACTGAGAAGATCCGGCGAGAAACTCAGTGGGCTGTGTCTGTGGGTTAATTCGCTCGTCGAGCCCTTCGTCGTAAGCGACGGGTTCGACTAGGACGGTGACCGGTGCTTGTGGTTAATGGATCGGGAGGATCCGTAATGACGTATCGAATGTTGTTGTACTGGAACTTGTACCTATATAAGCAAGATTATTTTGAAAATGTCGTAAGCGAGATTCAGGTATCTGTCAAATATCTTGTGTTGTGTGTTGACTACCGCCAAACATTCGTTTTTACGACTAAATACAAACTCAATAAGGCATGTACCATTGTGACATTACGTATTTGATTACATATGTTTGTGCAACGCCTGAGCACGAACTTGCACGTTTTGACACGTTTTCGTGTTTATCAAAAGCGATTTCGTTAATTAAATTATTGATACGCATTTTCATTTTAGACTATCACGATAAAGTGCAGGAATGCATGAGGCAAACCTTGATAATACAAATACAGTTAATCGGGTAATTGATAAAGTTGATTTGAGACATTTATCGGTGGTAGGACCTCTTGTGAGTCCGCGCGGGTGGGTACCACCACCCTGCCTATTTCTGTCGTGAAGCAGTAATGCGTTTCGGTTTGAAGGGCGGGGCAGCCGTTGTAACTATACTTGAGACCTTAGAACTTATATCTCAAGGCGGGTGGCGCATTTACATTGTAGATATCTATGGGCTCCAATAACCAGGTGGGCTGTGAGTTCGTCCACCCAACTAAGCAATAAAAAAAAACAAAAAAAAACATGAAGATAAATTAACAAAATAAATAATAATTTAAAAAAATAAGCTATTCATTTGTACAACAGTTGAATTGGGCTTTGCTAATATTGTTTAAGAGTTGTTAAAACTAATTGATTTGGATGATTGAATTAAGACGTATTACCTTAGTCGCCATCACTACAAAAAGCATGAAGCAAAACGTCGAAAATAATAAAGCACAAACAGTAAAAGCGATATTAAAACTTTAAAATCAATTGTAATTTATATTTACGAGACGCTAAAATCGAAGAAAATACAATGATTGCTCCTGGTTTGCTATCCAATTACAAACTATAAATATCCGTACGATTATTAAGAAAACTCAAGAACACGTCCTATAGTTCGGAGTTTACTAGATATTAATACGACGAATTCTTCAAAATAGGAAGTTGGAGTTGAAAAAAAAAAAAAGGGGGCACAAATAATTCGAGCAGTACATTGCGATAGAATGCTTATGAAAGCTACTCCTGCATGTTTCTTTGTTTGTAATTCTCAAATATCTATACAATATATTAATACGTGAAGCAAAAACTTTGTATCCCTTTTTTACAAATATTGCGCGGACGGAGGAGTATGAAATTTTCCACACTTATAGAGAATATAGAAAAGAAGTACACAATGGTAATATTTTTTTTAAAATAATGCTTAAAAGATACATTAAATCAATAAAGAAAACATTACACTCACCACATACCATGTATTTGGCGCACACGCGCATGCATACTATTTATTGTCAAACTTTTGTTCTTGGCGTCTGTGGTCAAATTGAGAATAGATTAAATATTGTTTGTCTTTATTAATATTTTTTTATAGTGTAGCCTTGGCGAAATTTGTGATTGTAGAAGTATAAAATACAATCATAATAGTGTACAAACTTACAATTCCAATTAATTATAGTCGAATTTCGATTACTGCGGGACCTCTAGTTATATTAATTACGAAGTGAATACAATGATTGCTCCTGGTTTGCTATCCAATTACAAACTACAAACATCAGTACGTTTATTAAGAAAACTCAAGAACACGTCCTATAGTTCGGAGTTTACTAGATATTAATACGACGAATTCTTCAAAATAGGAAGTTCGAGTTGATGGAAAAAAAAAATAGTGGCACGAATAATTCGAGCGAAAAATTGCGATAGAATACGTATGAAAGCTACTTCTGCATGTTTGTTTGTTTGTTGCGGTTTCTTAAATGTTTTGATTAAAGCGAAACTAGATGATTTTTTTTTGATAACGCCATCTTGTTGTGTCTTTAAAGCGGTTAGTTGCCCTCAATTAAGAAAAATAGATTATCATTCATTATCATTATTATCATATTAAATCATTCGCCAATAGATGTCGCGAAGAGTTGATTATTGAAAACACGAATAAAACAACATTTTCTGAAAATAAATCGTAGATAGATCGATTTATCGCCCCCGAAATCCCCTGTAGGTATACTAAATTTTATGAAAATCGTTGGAGCCGTTTCCGAGATTCAGATTATATAAGTTTAAATTAATATACAAGATTGCTCATTTAAAGGTATAATAAGATATCACACAAAATCATCGTCATTTTTGTTTTATTATTATTATTGCTTGATTTTTTGTTTTATTATTATTATTATTGCTTTTGTTTTATTCCGAGATTATAACTCTTTATTGTTTTTATTTAATTCTGGTATACTATATAAAATGTTAATGAGTGTAATATGGATGCAAAATCTGAAGTAAATGAAATAAATAAAAAAATAACAGCCGCGTTTCAAGGGCATCAAGAAAACACACAAACCAATAATATAGAGTGAATTATCTCATGCTCATAGAAACGAGGCAACGGGCCAAACTGTTTCTCTATTGCGTTGTTAACTCCAATATATATTATGATATACTTTTTAAAATAAAAACAATATGAATGATACGTCAGAGCTGCGCAATCTCGACTCCCGTGCAACCGGTCATTTGGCATTTGTCCGTCGGTCCAACACGTGTATTTTAATAATTTCAATGCTTAAAACATTTACGGAGCTGAATAAGCTTTGTATTCATAATCAGTATTTATTCTACTACTAGCGACCCGCCCTCGCTTCGCTTCGGAAACTGTAATTTATTAAAGATTTCTCCACTATTTAATGGATGTTATTATACATATAAACCTTCCTCTTCAATCACTCTATCTATTAAAAAAAACCGCATCAAAATCCGTTGCGTAGTTTTAAAGATTTAAGCATACATAGGGACAGACAGATATAGTATCGCAGCGTCCGAAAAAAGCAAATCTCATTTTTATTAGAGCAATATAATGAGGACCAAGCTCAATGAAATAATGAACGCGATGCATTGAATTTTTAATCGACCTCAAAAGAAAGAGGAGGCCAATGGTCTTTGGAATGAACTTTCCTTTTTGGTGTTTCCTGAGCGCTAAGACATGTCCTTCTACAAATGAGGTTTGCGCAATATACTTAGTGGTAATTATGCAGTAGCTCGGCTTGGAACGACAGTAACCACTCACCATCAGGTGGGCTATGTGCTCGTCTGTCCACCGGAACAATAATAATAATAAACATGTCCATGGTTCTAAGAAAGCCACAGTCCTGAGAAAAACCGGCTAAACCAACTCAGCGGATTTGTTTATTTATTGATTTGCATTGAATTCATAAGGTTTTATAATCGACAAAATTACAAAAAAAAAAACAGAAAAGAGATTTTCCACTAATGGATAACAAAGCCACAATTTTAAAACAATAATAATTTGTAGTTTTAAATTTTATGAATTATCTGAATGAGTTTATAAAATACTTTTTATTAATTTATGCAAATCGTGTCTCGTCAATGGTGTCGCTCCAATTCAAACTCACAAACGTCTTTTAAATTTGATTCAACGACTCTTTATGAGGCCAATGATTTGATTCTGTGTTAGCACGTTAAACCTGGTCGGTTTCGGTACGTTGACATTTCGTTCGAAAGAAGGAAAGAAAAAAAAAACAGGTGAATATGTTAATTTTTATGTTTGTGTCTAATTTTAGGTTATAATTGAGTCGTCTATTATCAAAGGTGGCAATCTGTGCATTTGGACAAAAAAATGTTATTGATATGTCAATACAGATTGATTTGAATATAATTGTCTCCTTCAAAGAATACGGTTCAAAACCTGCATTAAATAAAGGTTAATACTTAACCTGTTATTTATCTAAGATGTCGTTCAGAAGAGTTTTGTGACTGCCAATGGAATACAAAGTCAATAATTCGTTTTTCTGATTTACCAGTAATTGTCCAAAAGTCACATTGCCGGCTTTGATAATAGTCGACTCAATTATGCATAAAAAACGCCACAGATACAGATAAAACGGTGAGTCATATGTAATATTTACATCTTGAGATTTGACTGGCGATCTTAAGGCAGATTGTCAGAGATTTTATTGCTCTGTGCCAAGTTGCAGTATATATGCCGTATAAGTATTCGTGGCATGGAATCCCCGTATGACTTAGGTTGTGCAAACTACATACCTTTGCGGGCTGATTAAATTTACTACAAAAGTTGAAGGGCCGCGAAAAAAAAACGGTTTTCAAGTAAAAAATACAGGCTAATAAATAATGTCCGGGAATTCCCCTAATAATAGTAAAAGATAGTTTCACTTTTAAATATGGTCACGGGAATGCAATTTTACAAGAATAAAGATAAATTATACCAAATATTGATTATAATATGTTTTTACAATGAATTCTATTACCCAAACTATTTATTTCCAATACTATTGTCTGATTAATGCGTCGCGAGCCACATGAAAACAAGACGCGTCGCGGGACGCTTGTTGTATTTTTTATTGCATAGATAAACGGACGAGCTCACAGCCCACCTAGTGTTAAGTGGTTACTGGAGCCCATAGACGTCTACAACGTAAAATGCGCCACCCACCTTGAGATATAACTTCGAAGGGTCTCAGTAGAGTTACAACGGCTGCCCCACCCTTCAAACCGAAACGCATTACTGCTTCACGGCAGAAATAGGCAGGGTGGTGGTACCTATCCGCGCAGACTCACAAGAGGTCCTACCACCAGTAAAACTAACTAATTTCGACTACTGGGCGATCACTAGTATACTCGTAAGTGAAAGGTTCAGTTTATCAGAATCTAATGTCCGTCACAAGCTGTCATCGACCGATGTCCGTTGTCGGCGCCCCAATATACTCGAGTCGAGTCGAAAATAAAGGCGGATTCTTTGGCGCTGCCAAAAATCGCTCGTTTTGTTTATTCTTATTTATATGACGACATTAAAAACTTGAATCGCGTCGTGTAATCAAATGTAATTGAAATAAAAGCGTATTTAAAAAGAATCCAAGCGCTTCTAAAGTTTTTAATTATATATCGAGGGATGAAAGGTTATTTGGTTTAAGCGACATTTCGCTTAATAAGCGACATTTGTATTTGCAATTAAAGGTCCGTTTGAAAAATTATTTGGTATTAGTATCAACAACTCGATGTTATGGAACGAAGTTCCTTATGGGACGATGCGGAAGGGTACCGTAACCGGGAAAAAACGTCCGTAACGTAAGATTTTTATTAGTAATGCACACAGTGTACGACTTAACTTTGTAATAACGTACAGAAAATAACATTTATTTTTTTATCATTCATTGACCACGATCTCAGAGCGTTCGTTTGCGCAATACACTAACTCTTATGCAAACAACCGTGAATGAAGTGTACCACAATAAGTTCGCACGTTACCGAATGACCGTGGGTTGTTGCGAAACCTCCAGTTTTATTTTCTTTATACCTCGAATAGAACTTAAAATTAATATTTTTATAATAAGGAACTTCGTTCCTATCCGGTGTCCCACGACACTACACATCTTTTTTAATTGAACTACAATTATGTATATCCCATTCAAATATATGAAGAAAAAAAATCATGATATTTTTTCTACATTTTAAACTTTAACACCACCACTCCCTCATTCATAAAAAGGACGTTTTTGTTGGAGAAAGAAACCGGACAGATTTATGTCGTACTGTTAAATCTGACCACTTATTTTTTTTTTGTAGTAAATAGAAAAAAACAATAAACTCACCTCCCACGGGATCTGTTTCGTCTACGTGGATCATTTCTGATGATCTGAAATGAAATGTACAGCATATTAAAAAAATTGTATTTTTTTTTGTAATTTGTTATTGAGGTATTCATAAATACTAGTGGTCCCGCAGTAGTCAAAATTCGACTATAATTAATTGAAATTGTAAGTTTGTGCACTATTAAGATTCTATTTTCAAATACTATTATACTTCTATAATCACAAATCTGGCCAAGACCACACTATAGAAAAATATTAATAAAGACAAACAATATTTAATCTATTCTCAATTTGACCACAGACGTCAAGAACAAAAGTTTGACAATAAATAAATCGTATACATGCGTGTGTGTGTGTCAAATACATGGTAGTGTGTAATGTTTTTATTATTGATTTAATGTATTTTTAGACATTATTTAAAAAATATTAACATTCTGCACTCCTTTTCTATATTCTCTATAAGTGTGGAAAATTTCATACTCCTCCGTCCGCGCAATTTTCGTAAAAAGGGATACAAAGTTTTTAGTTCACGAATTGATATATAGATTATTCTAGGTAGGTCTAGAAGCGGGACTGTTGTTTATTGAACCAGCAGGCCAGGTCCAGCCTATTTCTACCGTGAGCCACTCATGAAAGTTGTGACAGTGAATATACATTGAAACTCAGACTTCGACCTGTACGAGTTTTTTTTAACGTTCTCGATAGCGTAAAAGTTAACTCAAAATTTATACGCAGTTGTTTGTATTTGTATTTAGAACAGCGCCCCTAGGGACAAATGTAGGCAAATGTCCCAACTCCATACAAATTTGAGTTAACTTTTACGGTAACGAGAACGTTAAAATATTTGCACTAAACATACTGATGTTTCGAAACTATCATGTAAATAAAAGGCAGACGTGTGTGTGCGTCATAATCAATCTTTATCAGTGTTTTAATAAAAAGTGTATACAAAGCCATATATTGATGACAAATTAAGGAGTTTTTAATTTTGACTTTTTACATACACACAGAATAATCCCATAAGCGTCTTAGCCTGCAAGTATTTATTTTTACTTGAACATAATGTGAATGCCACACTTTGAGGACCGATTCTATTTAAATACACATTATTTTTTCACATTGTTTTGTGTATTTTCGGTCAGAGCGACGTTGAATTATTGTAATACTCAATTGGTTTCGCTTTGTTATTCTTGTCTCAAAAACAAACTTGCTTCCGATATTTATTGCACTGATTTTTACATTTACTAAAAAGGGGTAGATGAGTCAGAATTCAACCGTGAATTTCACCGCCTATGTTAACTAAAGGTTTAGGCTAAGGCTTCAATTGTGTTGTGTCAAACACACAAATGTCAAACCGCATTTCTTCGCGGCAAAAAAAAAATAGTGTTCTAATTGTTAAATTCACCATTTATATATGATTACTAGCTGACCCGGCAAACATTGTTTTGCCTTAAATAAGATTTCTAGGGAATTTCTAGTGTAGAAAAAAAAACTAACTTATTGTAAGTGTGTAAGGATGTGGTAAATGAGTGAAAGAGGTATGTAGTGCTGTGAACGATGAGGGAATATATAATAAAAATAACAAAACCTCATTCAACCACATAATACCTCATTATAACAAAAAAAAATGTCCAGATAAAAAAATATATGTTAGGGGTGGACAACCCTAATCACTTAGGGGTATGAAAAATAGATAGTAGCCGATTCACAGGCTTACTGAATATGCATAAAAAAATTCATGAGAATCGGTCAAGTGGTTTCGGAGGAGTATGGGAACGAACATTGTGACACGAGAATTTTATATATTAGATGTATATTTATTTATTAGGCAGACAATATAAATCATAAGCTAAAAAGATACATAAAAAACAAAAATAAAAAAACAAAATCTGGCTTCCAACATAAGCCATGTGCGCACGACTTAAGCAAGACAAAGTGCTGAATTTGTACACAATGGTCCTTACAACTATACGATTATATATAGTATATATAGATATGTGATTATTTACTTCTTCGGCGCATTGATACACATTCGACATAGCGTTATGGGCGCCGAGTGTTCGTAAATAGACGCCCCACTTTGCACTGGACATTGCATCTTATAATAAATCGTTATATATTTTGTCTGGTGGTGCCTACGTTCTTCGAAATGTCAATTTAGGAATCATTATGAGACTCTTTATTTGATAGTTACTGGCAGTCTGTAATGCAAAGGTCATTTCGCGCCACGACTTTGGTTAATTAATAAGGTCTTGCCAATTTTAAAAGCATTTATTTCGAGTACATATCTTAAATACTTCATTCTGAATCGCTAAGCTTTTTTCTTTTGGGAAAACCTTAGAAGTGATTCGCGACTGCCGATAGTATTCCGGTCTTCTTTTTTGAAGTTCTCTGAAGTTTTACGTAAAGAAACGTGACTGAGTGACTACACTTTTGAATATTATTAATACAAAACCCGTTTAATAATAATGTGCATAATATAGATTTAAGTTTTCTACACATTTTGGAGTATAAAAAACATTTGGTAACAACCAGATCAACAAATCTTCAAAAAAAAAGAAGTCAAAAATTTTATTTATTAAGATACGATGATGTATTTTTTTTTTAAAACGAATGACTGGCTAGTTACCTATTACGTAAACAACATTATTTCCAGCAAGTCGTTAATGACTACACAAAACATTTATTTTTACTGCTTTCGTAAGAGATAAACGTCGGTAATGTCTTTGATTATGCTCCGTTGTTACATTAGTGAGGACATCACTTGTGAATTTACTCGGGTCATGAAGTCGTGGCGGGCCAATATTCAGATGCTTAGATGGCAAGACTTCAAAGGAATTGGTATTAGAGACATACTGGATCAGATCAAAGCTCACCCTGGACTGTAAGGCCTAAGATAATGGTAATGATTATTTCAATTATTTGAATACCCGTAATTGTTCTTAATAACAGACCATTTCTTTATGGCGATGTTTTTACATACCTATTCTAAATAATTGTGATTAGTGTGCTTAGTGCGAGTTTTTTAACGTTCTCGATAGCGTAAAAGTTAACTCAAATTTATACGCAACTCGAATAGCGCCCCTAGCGGCAAACGTTCCAACTTCATACAAATTTGAGTTAACTTTTACACTATCGAGAACGTTAAAAAACTCGCATTAAGCACACAACACAATGGCTTTACCCTTGACACGTGAGAACAAATTTGGCACGGTTTAAGTTTATTAAAAGGGACATTAAAAGGTAAGATACACTACTGAGAGAGACCTATCAATTGACCTCGTATTCAAATTCCGGGGCCGAATTTCGCTGATTGAAGCCGAATCTGTGCCTACTCATCACAACACTAGAACGTGTGGGCGAATATTTTCTTAGTGATGTTTCGATTTGATTTTAAAACAGCAAGCCCAGTGTCTCAGATCGTTTTCTGTTCGTAAACAAGGCTGAACGATGAAAATCACAAATAAAAATGGCAAAACGCGGTCAAGGTCGGGATATTCCAACTAAAGCTTAAATATTTTTTTGTTTTTCGTGTATTTTTGAACACAGATCTCGAGCGAGAATATCTAGAATAATCTAGTTGTGTTTATTACTTCAGTTCGAAATGGTATTATGATTTTTTTAAATTCCTCTGATATTTTTAAAAAGTGAAGTTAGCTTACTGAGTTTCTCGGTGGATCTTCTCAGTGGGTCACGTTTTCGATCCGGTGGTAGATTCTGCGAAGCACGGCTCTTCCTAAGAGTTCGTGTTAGCAACATCGTCAGGTTTGAACCCCGTGAGCTCACCTACTAGTTAAGGTTACGCTGATATGGTCTCTCTAGACCATCAGCTTAGGTAAGGGAAAAAAAGTGAAGTTAAAGTACAATTTGTTTTATTGCTGTCACTAGGGAACGACAAATCGCTCTATCAATAAAGGGGAAGTCATAGCGGCTCTTAATTAGAAGGCAAAGGAGTTGAGATCCGGATTGGCGAACTATTCTTGAAATCTATGGTGTGAGATATTGAACCCTAATTTTTTAGGTTATCAATTGTAGTTTTTAATTTTTATTCTAACCTTTTGAGTTAGTGTATCGTTTTTTCTTATTCGAAATAACATTACAATGATAGTAGCATAACTAAAGAACACATTAACAAAGTGTTTAGCCTTAATAGATGCTAAGTAAGGTCATTCTTAGAGACATTACATAAAATTGTGGCTTAGGTTAAATTAAAATTACTTATTAGCCTTATTGAGTTAGATTGTAATCCTAGTATTGTGCCGCGCCTACGTTATTGCACACTACATAAATAAATACAAAATAAATAAATTGTAAAAACAACGTGAACAGACGCTTTCTCTGTTTTTACATTAGGTATGTAACTCGATCGGTTTCCAAATCCCTATCTTTTTTTCCCCCTACCTATTCGCTAGCCCAAGAGGCCATTCCAGCTACGACCGGATGGGTAGGTGAGCTCACGGGCTCAATGTCTCTCAATTTTAATATCCGTGTAATTTGCAGGACCGTTTGATTTTTTTAAATTTTATCTCTGTTCCTTGTGTTTGTTGTATTTGAGTTTAGCTTCTAATCCTAATTCTAATTGGAAAATGAGATATTTATAAACATACTAGCTTTTGCCCGCGACTCCGACCGCATGGAATAGTTACTTTGGCATAACGCTAAATTTTACCCCTCACTTCATTTACGTAGAAAGTGGAACTATTTTTGAATTATAGAATGTTAAGGAGCCATTTAAACGCCTATTTTGAAATATTCTTTATTGGTGATCCACTTGTATAGGTCTTACCGTGATGTTATATAACCTTCCCCGATAAATGGGCTATCTAACACTGAAACAATTTTTCCAAATCGGACCAGTAGTTCTTGAGATTAGTGCGTTCAAACAAACAAACTCTTTAGCTTTATAATATTAGTATAGATACATCATTGTTAACGTTCATTGACATTGAACGTGCTCCTATCACGATAATTCTTTTTGTTTACATATTATTCAACGTTTTTTTATTTATTTTTTTATTGGTTAGATGAGTGGACGAGCTCACAGCCCGCCTGGTGTTAAGTGGTTACTGGAGCCCATAGACATCTACAACATAAATGCGTCACCCACCTTGAGATATAAGTTCTAAGGTCTCAATTATAGTTACAACGGCTGCCCCGCCCTTCAAACCGAAACGCATTAAACAAAACAGTAATTTTAATGTATTGCGATATAAATATGTAATGTAATGTAATGCGATGTAAACGTCGAATTTGTTTTTCATGGCCGAGCTTCCCGCGCAGAATCTCAAAACGATTATATAGGAGCAATTACACGTGGTACCTATCTTTCTCTTGTCGTCTTTTCTTGTTTATATGTTTTAATTCAAAATCTACATTGCTTTTATTCAGAAGAATCTAATTCATTTAGGAAGATGTTAAGGGCTACAGAATGTCATATTAATTATCTTTTGACACTCGCGTGTCGTACAACAAATAAAATTGTGAGGGAATCCATACGGAGTCCCTTCTTTATTTCACCGTAAAATCGTGTTTTATGTAATTAACACCACATTTGAAACAATAGGAGTTTTATTGTTGTAGCGGCATAAACAATTCTAAGTTATTATACACATTATTTTATTTTACGTTTTAAATTTT
Source organism: Bombyx mandarina (assembly GCF_030267445.1). Classification (NCBI taxonomy): domain Eukaryota; kingdom Metazoa; phylum Arthropoda; class Insecta; order Lepidoptera; family Bombycidae; genus Bombyx; species Bombyx mandarina. Next base: position 19,651,954 of record NC_143234.1, read on the forward strand.
CGGCAGTAAAAAAAAGGTCCCGCGTCACAGACTATCGTCTTTTTTCCACCTCTCGTGCGTTCCGGCTTACGCATCATAATAAGGTGCGTTCTTAAACGCCACAATTGCTTTTAATGAAGGAAAAGCATTGTGTAATGCAAAACAGTCGCGAAAAAGTACAATTAGCGTAATTACGGTTCAATTGGGATGTAAACCTCAAGTCTCACGCCTCAAGCCGCCGGTGACGGCATTCACATTATGATGTGTATGGGCTTCGGAAACCACTGAACATCAGATTGCTCGTGAGCACCTTTAGACGTGTACGCAATAATAATAAAAAACTAAAAAGTAGTTCTAATGTCGACGAAAAGACTTAGTTGTCGTTGACCATCAAAACTGTAAAGTAGGTATTTAAAACGTCGAAATTAATTATAATGAAAATAATAAGCTTTACAAGTTGTTCATTTGTTTCCATACCTATGCTGATAGCCTTGAGATACTATTTCAGCGTTGCCCTTGAGTGTAGGTGAGCTCTCGGGGCTCAAACCAGAGGTGTTGCTAACACTGGCCCTAGCAAGAGCAGTGCTTCGCAGAATTTATTACCGGATCGGAAACGCGACACACTGAGAAGATCAGGCGAGAAACTCAGTGGGCTATGTCTATGGGCAAGTTGTTATTATTGCGCTATACAATGCTATATAGGTATCCTTGCCTAAAATACTTGTTATTATTATGTTATTTTAAATGTGTCTTTTTTTCAATTCAATTCTGTGTCTTTCAACATTAGTAACAGCAAAAAATATGTAGCTTATAATAATTTGTTGCTTAACATTTAATATCCGTTTAGTTGAAGTGTGAACTACTGCATTTTGTTTCAAAACTCAATTTGTAAAATCTATTATAAGTTTTATTTCAAGGAGCACAAAGTCGACATTAAAAATTTAAAAAATCCCACTACGATACACTGGTATTCTATGTCATAATGTTAAGTGATAAAGTTCATAATTGAGTTTATTTATTTCGGATTTATTTCAATGGTTTGATAGTTCTTATTTGGTACGAGTTAAGGTTGATTTTTCGAGAAATGTTATTCGCTTCGCACATTCGAATGTTTTGCATATTCAGCTTTCGAGTTACAAGGTGAAATTCCTTTTCAATATAATATCGAAAACATACATCGGTCGTGCAAACCTTAGGCTTTTGTGTTACAATGGCGAAATATTAAAAATGTAAATACATTTTTGTCGAATGCTTTATATTATGCATTACGTATTACGAAATTATTGAGAGAATTATAATTCGTCTTGTAATTTTAACATTCTTTCGTGTGTTATTAAAATGATGATGTCGAATTTTTGTTTGAGAAATATAATTTTTCATTTCTTCGGTTCTAAATTATAAGCGGCTTAGATTGAAAGGCCTAACCTAACTTAAAAGGAACGATAAGGAAAATAGAACTTAATAAAATTATTATTTTAATTAGATTAATAATAATCAAAAGTAAGGCTGTCCGATCTCGGTGATCATGTTTCGTTGTTAAAAAAAAGTAAAATTGCTTTGGTGTTTAACCCAATAAGGTTGAGAGGCAAATCCATTTAATCTTATGATTCAAATATACCTATAAAATTGCCCTTTAGTAAACATAACGTTATAGTTAGGTATGTGCAATTGTATTTTTTCAATGCTCTTCTTGAAGAAGTCAGGTGTACGGGAGCCAACAAACTCTTAAAAGGCATTTTGTATTGCCTCTCGAGTATTAAATTTTTTCGAGGCCTTTTTTTGTCCCTAACTAAGCTGGTAGCCTTGAGAGGCTATTTCAGCGTAACCTTAGCTAGTAGGTGAGCTCACGGGGCTCAAACCGGAGTGATGCTAACACTGACCCTAGCAAGAGCAGTGCTTCGCAGAATTTACCATCGCATCGGAAACGCGACCCACTGAGAAGATACTCAGTGGGCTGTGTCTATAAGAAGTTGTCCAAGCTTTGGAAAAACTAGAAGTGTGTCAAGGTCAAGGTCTGGTGAGTATGGTGGGTGACGTAAAACTTCAATCCCTAGGTCTTGTAGCTTAGAGACCGTCTGTGGTGCCGTATGAGGTCGGATGTTGTCCATGTAGGAGCAACGTAGCCGAGCGATTAGCTAAAGCTGGTCGAAGATTCGCGAATCCTCTATCGTTGTGTCCAGATCCTCACACTATATATTCGCAGTAACGCTGGTGCCATTCGGTAAGAAGCCAAACCAACACCATCAAAACTATTTGACTGTGACCATGACTTTTTCGGGGTAAGTTTTCATTTGGCCTAGACGCTGAATCAGGGCTTAAACAATACGATGACCACGTGGAATTATCAAAAAATAATCCATTATCATCGCAACCCCAACCCAAACCCCATTCAAAACCCCTTCCTTTCTATGTTTGTTGAGCAACGCAAGGCATACCTTAAAGCGTTCGCCGTGTTGGCGATCTTTTAGTTCGTGCGGCACTTACTTTGTTTGGTTCGGTTTGGTTTTTTGTACCTTGCCAATTTGACGTAAATGGGCCAATATTATTTTGATGCTGACGTTGAAAGCGTTTGATTGAGAATTTATTGCTAGCCATAGATAAATTGCATTTCAAATAGCCAGAGTTGTAAAACGGTTATTTTGTGGGTATCAATAAATTATTCTTTAAAGAGTTTGATTCATCCTCATTATACAAATATATATATTTTTAAATAACTTAAAGTTTCGCAAATATATTCTCTCTTGTACTAATAAACTAAACCTCTTTTCTCTAAATATTTGTTGCATTGTAGTAATCTTGCTTGTTATCTTATATATTTTTTGGTTTAAATTTCCCTATAACTTATCTAATTAAATTTCATAACTGTGTATACGTAATCTGAACTAATCGTTACTTCTTGATTTTCCTCGTAGCCGTACCAGTAAATTGAAGTAACCTCAGATAATATAGAATCTATTTTACTTTATGTTTGTATTATGCATAGTTTAGCTGAAACTGATTTTCTTTTTCCAATTTCCGATATTTTCATTTCAAAATGAACAAAATCTATGGAATTCGAAGGTTTTATTCGAATGGTTATTTGTATTTTATTGGAATTTTTTTAATTTCTGTATCACATCAGCTAGGAATTGCCGCCATTTTTTTTCTACCTATTCTGAACTGAAACTGATTTACGTTTTCCAATTTCCGAAATTTGCATTTCAAAATAAACAAAATCTATGGAATTCGAACGTTTTATTCGAATAGTTACATATTTGTATGTTTTTTAATCAGGATTTTTTAAATTTCTGTACCTATCACATCAGCTGGGAATTGACGCCATTTTTAAAAAAAAAAATTTCTTCCATTTCGCTGGTAGCCTAAGGGGCTATTCCAGTTTCTCGCGTACGTGTCCAATTCTGTCAACTGTAATGAAATCAGTTGATATGTCGCGGCACGTACCAAAATGAATACGGTATGTTTCACACACGTCATGAATTCCTTGTAACGATATACATCATCGTTATGTTTGACGACTGCGGTTTCGTAACGAAAACTATTTGTATCAATTGTTATAAATAATTTTCCATAAACGATAGTCAGCCATGAGTCACTGCGACGAGCGATTTCAAATTAATTAGTCAGGTTCGAAGTTTACGTGTATACGTAAATTATTTTCGTAAACCTGGGCTTCGAGAGTTCAATTACATACTTCGAGTTATTCAAAGTTTTAAGTTTTATTAATACCTTCATGCGTTGCTTTTAAAGTTTATTTTTGAGTAGCTGAGCAAACGAGCTAATTGTGTGTTAACGAACACTACAGATTTTGCCATCGCCTATCTTGAGACATGAGGTCATTCCAATTGAGGTATTTTTTGCAATATTTTGGAATAACTTTTGCTGTTCAATTAAGTTTGAATACGCAACTCGCCGTTTTTTTTTTGTGGCACTGGAGGACCGACTTGTACAGCCAATAATAATTTTATTTTCAATTAACAATTTTCATACATTTACAATTCGTAGGTAGTTATTTGAAAAAACTTCAAATTAAGTATTCGAAATGATTGTCACAAACCAGCTTCTGCTGATAGTGGGATTGTTTACGGGTTCGTCGACCGGAATTCGCTTTCCAAACTCGTTTCTCGATAAAGGCACTTTGAAAACGGAACGCCTTATGCCGCAACACGTTTTAGCCAACTTCGTTACGTGAAATACCACTGGCCCAATGCTCTATATTGTTACAAAATAAAAAAAAAATCCTTGATCTTGCAACCCCATCCTTTGATCTTAAATATGGAGGGTAGAGGTAAGGAGAACCGTCTCTGTGTGTGAAAAAGTGTCCGTTAAAATCTGCTAAATAAGGGTGGCGCTACAGTAGCAACCGGGTAAATTAATTAAAAAGGCGCCGAAACCACCACCACAGCAATAATTTTAGGTTATTATTGACGAAATTAGTTTGGACTACGTAAACATGTGAGGTCTTGTATATTACACTGTCACTAACTACTCTAGTCGTTAAATATATTAAATTTCCTAACTCAGCATAGTTCAATCAGTGTTAACTGCTCAATTCATATCATACCCTGTGCCTATGCTAGCGCCATTCTGGAGGATTTTTGAACTGTTACTTAGTGCTGAAAGTGGGACACTTTTTCAAGCTTCTCCCATATGAGACGGTTCTCCTTACCTCTATCCTCCATAATCTTAAATACTGAGGTTCAACAAGTCTTCGACCGGTGTTGTCAGCGATAACTTACGAGACTAAGACTTGGGCAGTTACAAGTATTCATCAGGCGGCTTAAATTTACTCAGACAATGGAAAATATTGGAAACTGGTCTGAATGCTAATTAGTTCCAGTTTCCCTGCGTGATTCAATTGAAGAACAGCCGTTATACTTTATATTTGAAGCTTTAACCTAATGTTTCAATACAGGTGACCGGATTCTTCTTGTAGGTTCTTATGGGCCGAATTTATACTTAGTACCAGGTATAAAAATAGAAAAAAAAGGTTAAATTATGTGTTCATGTATTATGATGTGTTTTGATAAAAAAAAAATGGTAGAAATTACCGAGATTGCCAATAACCGTCACAGGAATACTTAAATCCTTAGGTAGATTTTAAGAATTTTCAAAGTTATTTTATTGGACAAAATAAACTAGATAATAGAATTTTTATTTTTGACGTTCGTAAATCGTCTTCAGCAAACAAAATTCCTGCATTTCCTGATGAATTCTTAATTAATGAATACACGTGTTAAATCAACGCACATTTTAGCACGGCATCTCATTATTCTGTGAGAATAATGTTCATCTCTATTCTTAATGCAAGTAAAATGTTACCAGCTTATTTTTAGAGACCGCAGCATTACAATGATTATTATTACATCTTCGTGAGCTGGTAACAAAAAGTCTATGGTTCAACGACCGCGTTTGTATAGGTGCTTACAACAAAAACATTCTCATTTTACTTACCTGATTTATTTCGTCTATTAAATTAAGTACTTTGTGTTTATTTGGTAATAATCGTGTCACATTGGACTACGAGGAATTTTATAGTAACCTAAACATCAAATTTTCAATGATAAATACGATATTACAATCCACATCTATATAATAATATGTATGCACACAAATATATGTTGAGCTAAGTACTGATTATATTTTAGTTTTTTTTTATTATTAAGTCTAAATGTGTTGTTTATATATTGCTCACCCGTATTCGCAATTAATATTAATAAATAATAATAATCCGCAAATAATATATTTTGTAAATGTATGTTTCTAAGAGACTACAGACTGAAATTGTTACATACCCGATCCTGTAGACCGAATGGTAAATAGTCGACGTCGCCCAAAACACGTCATTACGGACCCTCCCGATCCATTAACGGTTCTTTTAGGTACCTCAAGCACTGGTCACCGTTCTCGTCGAACCCGTCGCTTGCGACGAAGGGCTCGACGAGCGAATTAACCCATAGATACAGCCCACTGAGTTTCTCGTCGGATCTTCTCAGTGGGTCGCGTTTCCGATCCGGTGGTAGATTCTGCGAAGAACTGCTCTTGCAAGGACAATGTTAGCAACACTCCCGGTTTGAGCCCCGTGAGCTCACCTACACGTCAAGGAGAAGCTGATGTAGCCTCTCAAGGCTATCAGCATAGGTAGGAAAAAAAAATTGTACGATTACAGTGATGATGAATAGCGAGTGTTATTCGTTCGTTCTGGTGGCGGTAGGTAGCCGTTTTTAAAGCCCATAAATACAATTTAATGTACTCGTGTCCCACACATATATAAACAAATAAAAAGTATGCAATAAAATAACATCAAAGTATTCTGTTTGTATAAAGTATGAAGAACAATGAACATCGTTTTAGAGGTGTTGTTTTAATTATTCCCATCTTGGAAATCGTAATGCAAAAATTAGTGCTCTGCAAATTTCTCAAACGTAATAAGCTTGCTCGAATCTTTTAGCCGGGACGCGATGTGTACCAACCATGTTTTTATTGTCAACACGTTGTACAACAATGGCGGGCCAAACATGGCGCCTTCCTTATACGGACCATAGGCGGAACAACTGCAATAAAAATCTTTATGTCACTGATCCACAGTTGTGAATTCACGTGTTTTATTAAATAATCACATGACGTATTAACGATTAATATAATAGTACCTTTGTATTTTTTATTTCATTATTTAAGTTTCATTGTGACATGAAAAAATAAAAATATTTATTTTGATACCTGCTTGAATCGTTCTTATAATAATATGGTTTGGTTTTATGCTAATAATTGTAAATTGATATTAATATAATAATAAGTTATTTTTGTGTTTTATGATTCGATTGTTTTATCTGATGTTTTCATTAATTGAAGATTTTATTCATTCGCTTATATTGAAATGATAGTTTAGTAATATCCAATAGAATAGAATATAATAAAAAAGAAAACTAAAATAAAAAGTTTTCACTAGTATTTCCGTAAAGTATTTCTCATTGCGATACCTGCCGTTTTTTTCTATTATACATAGTGTGCAATATTAGAAATTCACAAAATAATCGAATTAATAAAGTTTCTAAAACAGACAATAAAATAATTTGGACATTGCTTAATGTATTTTGCATGTATTTGTAAAGTTGAAAATCTTTACACGTTAACTTTATTGCAGGCTATATTACCTAATCAATCAATGTTCAGCAAAGCATAGCATATTTCTGTGATTATTTGAAAAGTGAAATGTTTTTTTTAATTGCCTAATAACTGATCGGGTAACTATAATATTTATGACTTAATCCTAGCCATCAAACTAACACAATAAGAATTGTGTCAGGAACAAACAGGCCACTGCCAAAGGTAATAAAATAAAATAAAAGTAAACATATAATCTCATTACCAAGATGAATTCTGTTGAGATATTTAAAAAAAATCATTAATTCGGTACAGTCATGCAGCGTTTATCTCACCAGTGGAGCGGTAGTCTAAAAAACGCCAACGCCGTGCGATCTTGTCCTTTTGAGCTAATATGAGTTTTTATGCATTTAAAAAGGCCCATGTTTATTTTTGTGCGAAAAAATAGATAACGTTGGTATTCAAAATGTTTGCAAATTTCTGAAGCTGGTTTATAGCGGTGTACACTTTTAAATAGCAAACTGTAAAATAAATTGGTTTGTGGGTTGAGTGGAACTTATGTAACGGCAATTTTTTTCTTTTTTTCTTTACCTGTGCTGAAGGTTAGTCTGCATACGTTGGATATAAAAAAAAAATACCGTAATGAGATAGAGTCGGGCTATGAAGACAAAAAAAAAACGATTTGTTCTGGACAAATAAGAAGTTTAAGAGGAAAAGTTTAAGATTGCTTTTAGTCAATAGAGGTGCATTCTCCTGTTATCTACCTAGAAAATTTTTTTAGAGCGAAAATTCTCAAAGTTACGACCTGTACCGTCGCTATTCTCCTATCTGAAGGCCTAGGTTGGTCTCCTCCGGACACTATGAGATCGACGGTGGTGGAGAAGCATTACACCTACAACTTAGTGGCATAAATTTGGAAAATGCGGTTCTTATTTCAATAGTACCATTTACCAGTTTCACCCTTATAAAATTTTCAACATATTATTTATTATTTAAATCAGCGCTTATGTGAAATTAATCTTTTTCGAGTTCCAAATATCACAGGAGTGCGTTGCCGAGGCCAGACCGTCGGCCAGACGGTCTATTTCCGAACGATAAACAATTCATCTGATGTACGCGTGTCGTGAAATTACCGGGAACAAATTGTATTTTTTTCTGAACGATATTTAATAAAAGTGTCTCTGTCGAGAATATATAATACTAGCCGTACTCGCCCGCTTCGCTGGGCATTTAAAATTAACATTATTACTTATTGTCATTATTATTAGGGAGTCCAATACTCATATAGATATTAGCCTATCCATTAACTACATGTATTTTCTACATGGATACAAAGTTTCAAGTCAATCAAATGCATGGTTCAGTAGTTATAACGGAACATCCGTAAAAATTTGATTTGATTTGATAGCGGATTTGATTTATTTAGAAAACTGCAAAAATAAATTACACCTACTCTATTCCTAGACTTAGGCCTAATTTTAAAACTAATCGATAAATTCTGTTACTATTCTATTATTAGGTTATACTAAAATTATTTTTTAATATTTTTATACATATTGTTTTTATTTATTTATAATAAACTGCCATAATAAGTAAGTAGTCTAGGAATTTAATGTTATTCCATCCAATTTCCAAATTAACTCAAGTTTATTACTTAAGCTTAGTGACAAAATTTAGATAAATTTTTTGTCGGTTAAAGAACACTCTTGAGCCATCGCTCAAGAGTGTTCTTTAACCGACAAAAAATTGCGGACAATGCGCAAAGGGAATTTGATGAATTGGTGTCACTAAAAATGATTATCTTTTAACAACCCAACAACACAGATACACGTATGTTCGTTCGTTCATGCACTACTATCGTGGAATATTAATGAAATCGACACTCGCTGCGGATTCCAACAGTTTGCTATCACAAACTACGTACGTAAAATATTTACTTAGCTGTATTCGGTATGGTGACGTTGTATGTTTTATGTGACGAATTGGAAAACGAAATTTCTCAACGTTGTCTCATAAATGCACGGAAAACACTGTACCTATTTGTAAGCTTCTTTGTTGTCTTTAAAATCTATTTAATATGTTGTTTTGTTTTGATTGCCCGAGAGGGGGCGTAAAGGGGAGTAGGTAACTATGAAACTAAAATTTGCCTAAATCTGTATCTAAAATGTGTAATGAAAATTAGGTAAACGTATTTTTTTTTATCAAAAACATTGTCGTTATTCGGTGGTAGCGTAATATTCCAGCTGGGCATCGACGAGTAGGTGAGCTCACGGGCTCAACCTGAGAGAATTTGCTAATACTAGCTCTAGCAAGAGCAGTGCTTCGTAGAATCTATCATACGTCCTTACGGATCCATCAGATCCAATAACCTTTGCATTAGACACCTTCAAGCTCTAATACTAGGAGCAGGCTTAAGGACCCCGGTAACCGTACTCGTCGAACTCGGCAAAGAGTTCGACGTGCAACCTAATCTAAACATCAGCTGATTTCTCGCCGGATCTTCTCAGCGGGTCGCGATTCCGATCCGGTAGTAGATTCATTCGCGAAGCAGCTCCTCTTGAGTTGTTAGGTCTCCTTTGGAGGCGCTCGGGTAGCTGTCAACAAATCCCATCCTTCCTGGCTGGGGCCCTTGCTCACCCACCTGCCTTGGTAAAACTGGAAAGGCCTCCGGGCCACCAGTAATCAAACATAAAAAAAAGAATCTACCACCGGATCGGAATCGCGATCCACTGAGAAGATCAAGCGAGAAACTCAATGGGCTGTGTCTCTGGATTAGTTTGCTCGTCGAACTATTCGTCGTAATCGACTAGTTCGACGAGGACGTTGACCGGTGCTTGAAGAGCCTCAAAGCATCGATAGCGCATCCAGGGGATCAAACAAATCATGTTTCTGACGACGCCGCGACTGGGGCGTTGCGTTGACCCGTCGCGTGGGGCGCATATGAATATTTTAATCTGAATTACCTACGTTCAATGACCGAAAAATGGAGTCTGAAAAAAACATGTTGTAGGTACTCAAGATTCCGTTGTCGTGTGCTTAAAAAATTCTATGTATCTTTGGAGAAAATTAAATGTAAAGACTTATCGTTGAAATTTTATGAACTGTACAAGCACTTAATTACTTCCCACATGCATTTATAACAAATATACGACTCGATAACAAAATATATTTTAAAACTAGCCTTGAAAACGTAATCTGAAATTAGTTTAATGAAAATTTTAATGCGATGAGAATTCACATCGCTGCATTAACGATAAGATAACATAATAAAGAACGTTTATTAAGGTCGTGTATTATCTAATCAATTCTTTTAGCGTGGTAGGACCTCTTGTGAGTCCGCACAGGTAGGTATCACCGCCCTGTCTATTCCTACCGTGAAGCAGTAATGCGTTTCGGTTTGAAGGGTGGGACAGCCGTTGTAACAATACTGAGAACTTCGAACTCATATCTCACTTACGTTGTAGATGTCTATGGGCTCCGGTAACCACTTAACATCAGGTGGGCCGTGAGCTCGTCCACCCAACCAAGCAATAAAAAAAAATCATACTGAAGACTGGTTTCTTTTTTAATGGAGTTTGTAATATTATTTCAATACTCAAAGACTATAACTTACTACAAAAATTATTTCGATGCTGCAGAAGGCGTGCTTACTTTACAGCAAAATAAAGAATGTTGATACAAAGAGTACCGTCTCATAGCTTAAGGGTTTTTTTCTGACAATAAACACTATGATTTAACGGGTTATACGATTTTAACAGTTAACGATTTGCTGCGTATTCCGTAACCTCAGCGCTTGTAACCTTGCTGTAATCACGGGAATACATCACACGAAAAATCTTAAGTAATAAGAAGCTTTTAAATAATGCTGTTTTTATTTTTCGTATCAATTTTACACGTTGTATACAATATACGATATGACCAATGTTAATTAAATATAGTTCTGTAAGATTTATTTGTAAGTTTTTTTTTTGTTATCGACATGTTAAAAAACAATACCATAACTGATCGAAACAAGGTACCAATAAAACACGTAAGACCGGAGCTTGTTCTGATATGTTTTGTTGTTACACCTTCTATTCTTACCTATCAATAATTAGTCATTTGATTTCGATGCAATGTGAGAATCAGAAATGTTTTTGTAACAATATTTACGAGCAATCATTACTGGTAACTTATATTGGCTAGATTAATCTATACTATAATATTATAAAGAGGAAATTGTTTGTTTGTATTGAATAGGCTCCGAAACTACTATACAGATTTCAAAAATTCTTTCACTGTTTGGAAGCTACACTATTCCCGAGTGAACATAGGTTACAATCTTTTTGGAGTTTATTGGAGTTTACTCCTTTAGAATCGATTTACATATATAGGCCCGGGGTATGAAAATTATGGGGACCAAAATCGTACTAGCATGTCACACGAAATGCGTTATGCGCATTTCGTGTGACATGCTAGTACATGCGCCGGCAGTCCGCCACAAAGCCTCGTACTGATCGCGCGTTTCTCTCATTATTGTATTTTCATATATTTGTTAGTCGTTTGTTTTGTGTCTCGTTAATTTGTTAATAATCTGTAGTGTATCGTGTTGTCGTAATATAGAACTATTTCTCGTATTGTTTCGTTTAATTTTTTATATCCAGTAAACTCCAGTCGTGCGTCGGAGCGGACACACACACTTTTTTTTTTTTAATTAAGTATCCTTCCTAAATCTCCAATAAAGTAACCCAAGGTGTAAAAAAATCACATAAAATATTCTTAACATCACGTGCCCTGCGAAAACTATTGATGATAGAATAAAATAATGTACTGCGACTTTTAGCGACAGCATATGTCTGACTATTATAGTTATGCCACAATAAACGTTGAGCGTTGTTAAAGTAGAATAACAATTGTAAATATTCTTTAAATTTCACATTACACACACTCATGCTATGTTGACAGAGTAACAACATTTTGTTTTTGTGAGACGTGAAATTTTCGGTAAGTTTGAGCTCTGTCTCTTTCTAATAATCTAAAAGCTTAAAATCTTTTTCATATGTTAAGAGTGCGTAGAGTTCCTTGCAAGTAACAAGAATTTGTAGAATGATATTATAGTAAAAAGTAAAAATAATGAAATCAGAGAGCAGCCGTAATGCACAAGGCACAATAAAATTAGTAAGGGATTGGAAGGAGTTCAATCAATCCTCCACAGCAATCCTCCCTTCATTTTATTTTCAATTCACGAATTCCACTGCTGGACATAAGCCTCTCCAAGGTTCGCCACGATAGCCGATCTTGCGCAACCTACTTTTTTGAAGTTATACTTCTTTAGGCGCGTTATGAAAAATTGATGAGAGTGAAATTTCACGATGCGCGCGCACCGTGACACAAAATTAACAGAATGAAGTTTCCCACTAAATTGCTCATTACAATACGACCGACGTAACTTGGCGAGTCTGAATACAACCGCAGGTGAACTTTCCGAACCGTACCGAGAATTACCGAATTTATACGATGTCAAGAAAAGGGATGTCCAATATGCGTGTTTGAGGATGTTGTTTAATCGATTTTTTTCAAATTGATTAAAATTTATTTAGAAAAAAAAGAAATAAATTTATAAAAATAAAGTATAACTTCTTACACGCGTACATAAGTACACGCACCCTTTTTTTATTGCTTAGATGGGTGGACGAGCTCACTGCCTACCTGGTGTTAAGTGGTTACTGGAGCCCATAGACATGTACAACATAAATACGCCACTCACCTTGAGATATAAGTTCTAAGTTCTCAAGTATAGTTAGTTGCCCCACCCTTCAAACTGAAACGCATTACTGTTTCACGGCAGAAATAGGCAGGGCGGTGATACCTACCCGTGCGGACTCAAAAGAGGCCCTACCACCAGCAAAAGTAGTAAAGAGCGGATTAAATTTCTAAAATTATAACAAAATATCCAATCAAGAACATTGAAATTATCAAGATTCAATATTAACATCGGAAATAACAGAGCTCATTGTTTTTATTGAACAAAAGATGAATGATGAATAGTTTCCGAGACGCGACTTCTATTGTTTTATGTATGTTATTCATTTATTATTAAAACGAAGTTGTTATCGACAGCCGTGACTGAAATGAAAAATTCTTTTGTTTTAGAATCTGAATCCATACACATACGAAAATTGCGCGGACGGAGGAGTAAGAAATTTCCCACACTTATAGAGAATATAGAGAAGGAGTGCACAATGCTAATTTTTTTTTAAATAATGCATTAAAGATACATTAAATCAATAAAGAAAACATTACACACACTGCCGTGTATTTGACACACACACACACACATATGTATATATACTCTTTGTTTATTGTCAAACTTTAGTTTGTCAAAAACTGTAGTCAAATTGAAAATAGGTTAATATTGTTTATCTTTAATATTATTTGTCTATAGTGAAGTCTTGGCGAAATCTTTGATTATAGAAGTATAATAGTCTTTGACAATATAACCATAATAATGTTCAAGCTTATAATTTCAATTAATTATAGTCGAATTTCGACAACTGCGGGACCACTATTAACAAGAAAAGCAACCGTAGATATGACAAATATTCATCTGCCACCTTTAAACTGGATGGTAAGTAAGCAAGGACGATTTGGAAACACCGGTCGAGTGATGGTGCTCACCTGTGTGAAAGTTTCGCAAACTTTATTTTGTTTTCCCTTTTCCCTACCTATTCGCCGGTAAAGGGCTATTGCAGCTATGCTACGGGCTATGGAACCGCATGGAACCAGGGAGAGCTAACGTCAAAAAACTAGGTAGTATTTCCTTCGGCATTAGCGAGACGTAGACATAATTAAATGTACTTTTAGGGTTTAATTATTATCATCATTACATTGTTTCAGACGGCTCGATTATATAGTATATACATCGGTTTTCGTGGTCCATATGATAATGACTATAATAATTTTACCGTAATAGTGGTTTAAATCATGAAACACGTAAACGTAGCTGATGAACACGTAATTTACTTGTAAATTAGTGTGTAGTACAGTTACGACTGTTTAGAAAAACTACTTGTATCTACAAACTAAAGATAATTAAACATATTCGCCTTTTCGCATTAAAAGTGCGCAAAAAACAATTTTGCAAAAAACAATTTCCAGAAATATTCGAAATTGAGTTAATATGCGTAAACATTTGGTATCATCACCAGTATTTTTCTCATAAACACTGTCGATAGTAGAGTACTGTCGAGCGTAGTTTAGTTTTTGTTTTTTTTTAGTTTAGTTTACTTATGTTTTGACTACTATTAACAAAATGAATACATAATTTTGTCTTACTTTACTCAAAAGACAGATAATGTAATTGGTGAAAAATAAAAAATTAATGTTGCAAAGATGATTAATATTAAAAATATTATATATTAAACCTTTAAAACACTCTCCTGTAAAATTAGTTAGTTTTGAGATTAGGTATACCGTTTTAATGCGAGAAGACCATTATGTCTGCTTTTATTTTGCGTACAGGATGAATCAAAACAAGACAGTGGTAGTGGTAGAAATTAAATAATTCAACCCATCCTTATACGGGTACCGAGTTAGTACTATACGTAATTATTTATTTATTCACAAGGGACTTCATTACATTTGTAACCGCAAGGGAGAGATTTAACATTAATATAATAATAGGTACTTAATCCTGCGGGTAGGTAGCCTTTTGAGACGGCACGGGATAGGTAGCACCGCCATGTCTATTACTGCTGCAAAGAAGTAATGCTTTCCGATATGAAGGGGTTGGGCATTTACGTTGTTGATGTCAATGGGCTCCGGTAACCGTATAACACCAGGTGAACCGTTAGCTAGTTCACCCGTATCTCTATATATAAAAATGAATTGCTGTTCGTTAGTCTCGCTAAAACTCGAGAACGGCTGGACCGATTTGACTAATTTTGGTCTTGAATTATTCGTGGAAGTCCAGGGAAGGTTTAAACGGTGAGCAAATATAAAAAAAGCTCGGAATTATATAAAAACAAACAATTTTGTTTTTCCTTTGATGTGTCTTTTATTTATCGATAGAAGGCACTACGAAGTCTGCCGGGTCAGCTAGTAAGTAATAAAAAACAAAACGTGTATGTATGGCTTCCGTTTAAGTTTCTAATAAGCTTTCTAATCTTCAAGTTTTCCATTTTCCCATAAATCCATGTAACTTTATTCGACGTCAAGCAGCGAAAGGTGAATCTTATATTTTAATTTCGTTTTTGTTTATGATAGTTCTATTATTATTATTTTTTAAACTAGAGACATGAACGAGATCAGGGTCTACCGCGTGACGCGTTACCGGAGTTTTTTCCCCTATCTATTCGCTGGATGGCCTAGTAGGCTATCGAACTTATATCTCAAGGTAGGTGGCGCATTTACGTTGTAGATGTCTATGTGCTTCAGTAACCACTTAACACCAGGTGGGCTGTGAGCTCGTCCACCCATCAAAGCAACAAAAAAAAAAGTGTAAGTACAAAAAGGTTTTTATCTACTTTTGGAACATTAGAATGTGATTTTCCACGTCACGAATTCTGTGTGGAATGCGACGTATATTTTACATATTTTGTAACGGTGAAACTGTTGGTTTGGGTCTTGTTCTTTACTTCACGGTACCTTCGATTTAGGTCTTTTTTAAATCACATGTTCACGACAATTCGTATAAATGCGTTGAGTTGTCTCGAGATTCCCTTATTAAGTCTTTTAAGGTCCATATTTGGCATTTACACGAACCCACCTAGTTGTGATAACGCAAAAACTTGATTTGACTAGCCAAGTCCAATTCGGTAAAGCCTCAAAACTTCGACCGAACAGGATTAGCGATGTTAAAAACGATTTAATACAACACGAACTCACCTTCGATGAACGAATTCACATTACACTCGCGCGCATCCGATATTATATTGATATTTCCACTGAGCTGAACATCCACTGGCACAGAACAGTCAAGACACGTGACGCGGCGACAATAAAAGAATAAACTATTTTGTGAGTTACGTCAGTTTGCTTAAGGACACACGATCGTTTCTGACGAACGCCGGGCCGCGACTGAACTGAAGTTCTGAAGCAGCACGCGGTGGACGCGAATGTTTCTAATTTTATCGTGCCAGTAATACGAGATAAAGCCGGTCTTTATTGAGGATTTTTTATTTTATTTTATAAGGATCAGACGGCTCTCATATGCGCACGGCTTACTAATGAGGCACTCCGTTCCAGTCGGTGGTACTGACGGAATTATTTTGAGGTGCACTGATACAATGTTTAATAATTTAGCTTGGCTGCGAACAGTTCCGAATTGTTATCACATTTTGTACTTATCGAACTACTGTTTGTTGCTTCTTCACTAGATTTTTTTTATTGCTCAGATGGGTGGACGAGCTCACAGCCCACCAGGTGTTAATTGGTTACTGGAGCCCATAGACATCTACAGCGTAAATGCGCCACCCACCTTGAGATATAAGTTCTAAGATCTCAGTATAGCTACAACGGCTGTCCCCACCCTTCAAACCGAAACGCATTACTGCTTCACAGCAGAAATAGGGTGGTGGTACCTACCCGCGCGGACTCACAAGAGGTCCTACCACCAGTAATTACGCAAATTATAATTTTGCGGGATTGATTTTTATTACACAATGTTATTCCTTCACCGTGGAAGTCAATCGTGAACAATTGTTAAGTACGTATTTCATTACAAAAAGTGGTACCTGCCCGAGATTCGAACACCGGTGCATCGCTCAATTCGAATGCACCGGACGTCTTACCCTTTAGGTCACGACGACCTCAAAGTTTTATCCTAAGTCTATCTAAGCAAAAAGTGGTCTGAAGCATAGATAATTTGGTTCAATGCTCATTCCAGTATATGCGTATCTAGTAGCCTCCTCCAGCATTTTATCCAACGTCAGCGACGTGCAGGGGAGCTCACGGGGCTCAAACCGGGAGTGCTGCTAACACTGGCTCTAGCAAGAGTAGTGCTTTGCAGAATCTACCACCGGATCGGAAACGCGACCCACTGAAAAGATTCGGCGAGAAACTCAGTGGGTTATGTCTATGGGTTAATTCATTCGTAGAGTCCTTCGTCGCAAGCGATGGGTTCGATGAGGACGGTGACCGGTGCTTGAGGTAGGTACCTAAAATCCGTAATCCGTAATCGGATTCTCCCGATCCATTAACGGTGCTATACGTCATTAGACGTATAGCCTTCTAGTTTCTATCTAAAGTATTGGTGGCAGAGCATCTTGCAGTCATTGGAATTGTCGTGGCCTAGATAAGACGCTCTTACTAGTATCGAACGATGCGACCATGCCAGTGTTCCAATACCGCAGGCAGATAAACATTTTTGTAATGAAATACGTACATAACACGTTTTCGTGTATGCCTCCCAAAGTCATGCAATAAAATCGTGTGATAAAAAAAAAAAATACAAATTTGCGAAAACCGCGACGGTGCGTTAATCGGTCAATTGTTACTCTGTTAATTTTAATATTAACAGCTTCCAATCTTATCTTCACTAGTAGGTACATTTGGTTTTACATAAAGTTGATTTTCATGTCTCATTTTTTTTACAGTTAATTTCTTGTTGAGTACGCAGCAGAGAATATGTTCAGAAAATTGACGAACACAACCGTTTCAAAATTATTAATGAATCTTAGTCTAACAATGGTTTAATTAAAATCAATCATACTACATGCCCCTGGCATTGCTGACGTCCATGAGCGACGGTGACCACTTACCATCAGGTGGGCCGTATGCTCGTCTGCCTACAAAGGCAATAAAAAAAAATTAAAAAAAAAACTATTATCCAAACATGGGTCAGAGAATGCGTAGTATTGTTCCCAACGTTTGTAATAATAATGCAAGCGTAGAAAATGAGTATCAGAGCTTCTGTATTAATAAACCGACTTGATATAAGGAAACTAATTTGTTTAGAACCAAGGATACAGAAAAGGTTTTTTTTTTAATTGCTTAGATGGATGGACGAGCTCACAGCCCACCTGGTGTTAAGTGGTTACTGGAGCCCATAGACATCTAAAACGTAAATGCGCCACCCACCTCGAGATATAAGTTCTAAGTATAGTTACAACGGCTACCCCACCCTTCCAACCGAAACGCATTACTGCTTCACGGCGGAAATAGGCGGGGTGGTGGTACCTACCCGTGCGGACTCCCAAGGGGTCCTACCACCAGTTTAAAATTGTTCAATCGTCTTGACATATGAGCCCGAACCGGCAGCAAGAAGTTGTTACTTCATTTATTTTTCGATGTACTTACCTATCACTTATTTCTGGAATTTGTGTAGTGGCTTGAAATTCAATGCATTTACAAATCTAATATTAGCGTAATATCTATGTTTACAAACGAACGGTAGACCATAGATAATAAATACACTTCACATTTAAGCGGTAGACTGATCACCATAGCAACCGTAACGAAGCACTTCAAAACAATCACGCGTTGCTTTTGTCGTAATTCAAACATTATCAACATGGATTTAAGACTTATGGATAAATTACGTTTATTAAAAATCGACACGGATCTGCGTCCCCAGATAAAAATGAAACCGTTGAGTCGATATTATTTCGTGACGTCCACAAATCCGAACGAACAGTTTTTCGTGTTTGCCTCGACAGCGGCCTGGTTGATAAGGAAATGTGGTAAGGATTTCGCACAGCCCAACGAAGAGGACGATCCTAACACAATCATAGCTGCAGTAATTGATGTACTCAAAGAAAACGAAGTTAATGTAGATTTCTCTTCGCATAAACTAAAACAAGGATGGGGCGATCAAGTTTGTAGTATCCTGAATATTCTCGCAGATGAAGCATTAAAAAAAGAAAACTTTGAATGGCAAAAACCAGTTGTTGACATACCAGAATCAGAAGAGTCGGTTGATGACATTGATCAAGTTGAAGACGAAACCGAAATATTACTGGACAAAGTTGAAGATGAAATGCCCATTTATTCTGATGAATCTGAAGGAGAATTTATTGCTGAAGAAAAAGAACCAAGTAACATAGCCCAAAAGGTTCACGATTGGGAAGCCTGGAAATTAGAATTGGAAAGGGTCGCTCCGGCTCTAAGATTGAAGATATCCGCCGATGGACGCGACTGGCGAGCGAGACATGCACAAATGAGGAGTTACAAAGAAGAGTTATTCGATAGATTTAAAACAACGGGAACCCAGCTGAATAAATTGCACAGTAGCATTTCATCGGCTATGGATAAGGTAACGGCCAGGGAGAATATATTGAACGAGCAATTCGAGCCTCTTGTCAAAGAATATGGTTCTCTACTCGACGAACTAAACAAAGTGACAAATGAATATAAAGAGGCCAGTGTAGGTATCACTGAAAGGCAAGACATGTTGAACGAGCTTTCAACAAAGCTAGAGAATATTAAACAAAGAACCGAATCTAAAGGGTCCTCGATGAACGACAATTCTCCTCTAGTTACAGCAAAGAAAGCTGTCGCGACCTTGAAGAAAGATATACAGGAAATGGACTTTCAGATCACGGTGTTGCTGTGGCTTCTAACAACAAAGGAATCGAATGGCAACAGTTTACTTAATAACAAGGAATCTGGGATGATTGCCAACGAAGTGTACTAAATTCAATCTATACTAATACATCAATCTACAGTGGTTTTTCCGGATGTTCTGATAAAACTACTGAACCGTGCATTCGATTGACTTGAAACTTGGTATCCATGTACATAATACATGTACTTAATGGATAGGCTAATATTGACGTGTTGGACTCCCTACGCCACTTGCGGGGGCGTTAATGATGAGAATCTTTGTGGGGGTGAGAAATAATAATGTTAATTTTAAATGCCCAGCGAAGCGGACGGGTACAGCTAGTTAATTATAATTTTAGATTGATACAGTATTTTTACGAGTTTTTGGTGTGTCGCTATTAATGTTGGCAAATCGATTCCAAGATTCAATGGCTAAGCAGTCTCAACAAAATAATTCTGTCAAAACGAAATGGTTTGTTATTTGTTGAATGCAATGTATGGATTTTAATACGACTGTTTTGCCAGACTTTATTGGACTACCGAACAATGCATTTATAAGACATGAAATTTATTAATCTCTTGTTTCAATAGCTGTTTGTAGTTTTGTAAGATTTATTTTGTCTTGTGTAATCAAACTCTTCTTTGTATTACTAGGCTACTTTGGTGTATATTGTCCGTGGGTAACCTGAGAATTGTCACAAACTGGTGACGTTGTAGATAAAGTAAATTGCAAAAGGCCTCGTAGATGCCATTGCTTTTACCAAATGTTACGACGACCTTAGTTAAAAGAAGAATACGATCAAGAAGGATCAGAAAAAAAATTGAAAATTTTTATGACATTCATTTTTATATTGGTGGGCTATAAATAAATACCTATCAGCATTTTATCCGGTTTTCTCGAGTCGTAGACATAATTAAAATTAATTCTACGATTTAATATAATATGCTTTTTATAGTTTTTTTTTACACGGACGTCGGGCCACGAAAACGGTAAAGTATGCGAAACTCTTCTTCTTTTTCTCCACCTTATCCCACTAGGTGGGGTCGGCACAGCAAATTTTTCTCTTCCATTCTCTTCTATCAGCCGTCATCTCAACACTCACTCCTCTCTCTCTCATATTATCATTCACACACTCCATCCATGACCTCTTCCCCCTCGAAATAGGTATTCGAAACGTCGCATATAATAATTGTAGAAGCGAAAGGGTATTTGGGTTAAGCGACATGTTTGCAACTTTACAGGAGACTCAGATTCAAAGTTTAAAATTTGGAAAAAATATCATACCAAAAAAACTTCTTTAGCTATTTGAATGGGGTAAACTTAACTGAAGTTCAATTATAAAAAAACGTCGAACTGTTGATGCGAATACTAAATAAAACGGACCTTTAATTACAAAGATAAATATCGAGCCAAATAACCTGTCACCCTACGATATAATTAATGAAGAAAAAAACGCGATATTAAACTGTAAAAGATATTTTAATTAATGTCTGTCAGATCTTTGAATTGCAATTTAAATATTGTATTACAACAAGATAGAACATATCGGCTAGTATTGATGAATAAAAATAAAATAATACACTTTTGGTGATTTATTGAATACATTTATTTTCAGTAGTGACAACATATTAACAATAAAAATGAATTATTCTCAATTTAAATCAATCGAAGGATGTTCGATAACTTCTACAATTTAATAATACAAATACCACGAAGTTGTCAGAGATATTTAAACTTTTTAAACCAACATATTTTTAAAGTGTTTTATTTACTATCATGCTATTATGTATTGCACAAATAAATAATATATTATGGATTTATTTTAAATACTTATGTTACTGCGGATGTTGCATGCAAAGCTAACATACAGTCATAGCAAAAGACATTTCAAAACACAAAACGAAGAAAAAAAAAATTACAGTTTTGACAAGATGTAATTATTTTTTTTGGAATTTACGAAACTGCAATAGCACACTTCGCACTGTTATTGACGTTCGAACGAAAACAAAAAACTGTATTGATTATTATTAATTTTTTTTATTAAATTGTTTCGGGTTTTATTTCCAGATGCGTCTGCTTGCGTTAACGTTGCGCCAACACACAATATATTTTATAAGCTCTAATATATAACAGAATTTTTTTTTTAAATAATCAAAAAATAAAATAATCAAACAGCTCATATTATTACACTATAGAACTGACTCCAGTTGCATTAAGGCATTTACGTCGTTGATGTCCACGGGCTCCGGTAATCATTGTCGTCTTACCATTGCTCAGGTCCAAGCAAAAGAAATAAATATGATTTGGGGTCTCATTTCGACTTCTCTAAACCTACTGTAGACTGTACTTATGAATACTCATTTCCTACGCTCGCGTTGGCTGAGTTTTGGCCAACATATATTGGCTCTAGATTAAATCACACAATTTGACTACCGTGTACTTATTTTTGTGCATTTGACGTAAATTTAGTCTTTGGTACTTAAGGAACTAAACAGAACATGGTACTTTAATTATTAATAAAACAAAATTGTTAAGGTTTGGTCCATTTTCTTTAAATATATTAAAAAATTTAAATAAATATCGCATTAATTCTTTATTGAATAGGTTAAGTTATTATAACTAACTATTAGACATGATATTCCGCCATGTTTTCCCCAAAACAAAAACAAAAAAGATACCGCAAAATCCAGACTAAAATATATTGGAACTAAAAAAGTATGTATCATTAACTTATAATCGATTATATATTATAAATATTCCGTGTACTTATCTCATACAACTTTCAAATTAAATTGAATATAGACACATGAATAAAGAGATATTTACCAAATTAAATAATAATGTTGTAAACTTAAATAAGCTTAAGTTAAGAAAGATTAAAGTATTAAAATTAAAAAGGACCATAATAATAATTAGTGTGTTTTATAATTTAATTAATAATTCATTTTAAACCACAGCGAGATCAGTTATTAATGAAATTCGTTTTAAATTGTATCTAATATATATAAATAAATTAAATGTAAAAAGTAAATGCAAAGAGAATGTATGTAAAATAGATAACACAATTTAGTTGTACTTATAAATAAATATTCTAAACTATATATTAATCTTATATCGTAATTTAAATAAAAATACTGCTTCAATTGTTAAATAAATAAAATTTTGTCTTACATAAAAATATTTTTTATAGTATAAACCAACTTTTTTTTTGTCAAGCAACATTTTTATTTTTTCATTTTTTATCTTGGCAACATTTATTTTATTTTGGAAATTTAAATATTCCTTTCATACTTTAGGATGATTAGAGATTCAGTTACACATTTCAAAACGAAACTTGCAACATTTATTTGTTGATGTAATGATTTATAATAAAATATGTGGATGAATAATTCAACATTTCAAAGGCATAACTATATGAAGTTCCTTAATGTGATTCTCATGTTACACGGTTTTAAAGCCATATTTTGTTTTATTTATAGTAATTTGATGGCAGACTACAATTAATCGACATGAAAGACCAATTAATGAATTTTTAGATAGCATCCCTGAACGATCACCTCATTAGTGGCGGACAGCCTTACCATGGCGCCCGGCTTCGGTTCCCGGTCGGTCAAAGACATTTCTCGATGTCTATAAAAGCTTTTAGCGTATGAGCGTTCGTGAGCGCTCGTGAACACACTTCATAATTTATCACGGAAAGCCTTAATTTGTTAATTTGATGCGTTTTAAATAACATAATTCGACGCTTGTCGTGGCCTAAAGGATAAGACGTCCGGTGCATTCGTGTTGAAGCGATGCAACGGTGTTCGAATCCCGCAGGCGGGTACCAATTTTTCTAATCAAATATGTACTCAACAAATGTTCACGATTGACTTCCACGGTGAAGGAATAACATCGTGTAATAAAAATCAAACCCGCAAAATTATAATTTGCGTAATTACTGGTGGTAGGACCTCTTGTGAGTCCGCGCGGATAGGTACCACCGCCCTGCTTATTTCTGCCGTGAAGCAGTAATGCGTTTCGGTTTGAAGGGTGGGGTAGCCGTTGTAACTATACTGAGACTTTAGAACTTGTATCTCAAGGTGGGTGGCGCGTCTACGTTGTAGATGTCTATGGGCTCCAGTAACCACTTAACATCAGGTGGGCTGTGAGCTCGTCCACCCATCTAAGCAATAAAAAAAAAAAAAAAAAAAGATAAACATAACTAAGCGACAATGCGTGAACTTTACAGTAGATTAATTTTAAGTTGAAATACCTGAAAAAAATTCTATTTTAACGAATCTAGCTGTAGGATTGAAATGATTTTTAATAGACCTAGATATATAATTTTTTTTGCGCATCGAATATGGTTATTGCCTATCATTTATGTACAAAGCAGTTATTGTCGCTTAGTCACGTTTGCCTTTCAAGCGTCGATATGATTGAGACTATCGTAATTTTTGGTACCACAATGAGTCTTAAACGGATCACAGCCGAATGCGCGAATTTTCGCTGGTCACCTAAGGCAACTCCTTAGCCTGGTTCAGTAGCAAGCTCTTGGCCTGTCCGAGGTACACATTGTCCGATTTCGAAGGTCCTCCCAGGGTCATGTTATATTTCCTGCTCAGGTCGTCCATGAATTCTTGTTTCAGCAACGCGAGACAGCTGTATTCAGATAATAACAGCTCAGATCTAATTACATAATGGTTGTATGTAACGTGTTGGATGTAAATGGAAGGATTTTATTAGAGCCGTGGTGGTAGGACCTCTTTTGAGTCCGCACGGGCAGGTACCACCACCCCGTCTATTTCTGCCGTGAAGCAGTAATGTGTTTGTTTCGGTTTGAAGGGTGGGACAGTGTAACTATACTAAGACCTTAGACTGTTATCTCAAGGTGGATGGCGCGTTTACGTTGTAGATGTCTATGGGCTCCAGAAACCACTTAACAATAGGTGGGCTGTGAGCTCGTCCACCCATCTAAGCAATAAAAAAAAAGAGCCCTACACCCCAGCAGAGGGTGATAGGAAAGAATAATGATATAATGGTTAGGAATTTTAGTTATTACTTTGGTTTTCGCGAGCCGTAGACATAAATAAACCAACTTAAATCGACTCAAATCAAATCAAGTATTGTTTTATACGTAGACATTTGAATTGTTAATTGGAATACAATTCTTGGGATGTGTAGCCGCAACGCCAAATGTGGCACAGACTATCAAATGCCTAATAGCATTCGTTCACTAATACACTCAATCGTTCGCTCACTCATTCTTTCTGTCAATGTTATCGGTCATTCGAAAATGTCTGAGAGGACACCATCATTTGGCCTGTGACAATGTCATTGCCACTCCTTCCACGTGTCTCAAGGCGAATGGCGTAATTCGCGTCGTGAGCCTTATTCATCGGCCACCACTTAGTACTAGGCAATTTAATTTAAACCGATATTTTTTTTTTTATCAAAATTACTTTTTGTTTGTTCTTTTTTATTACCCTTCTAGACAGACGAGCATACGGCCGACCTGATGATGAGTGATTACTGTCGCTCATGGAATCCAGCAATGCCAGGGGCAAAGCCGAGTCGCTGCCTACCGTTAAGGACTTTCGACAAGCTTCGTTTGAAAAAGAACATGTCATAGCGCTCGGGAAGCATCGTGCAGGGAAGCTCATTCCAAAGGCGGATGGTACGTGGCAAAAAATTTATCTGGAAACGCACTGCGGATGAACGTTTTACGGTTTAATTTGGGGGTTTTCTAGTCTATTACTGCCGTGAAGCAGTAATGCAGTATAGTAGCCGCTGTTACTACTATACTGAGACCTTAGAACTCGAAGTGGGTGGCGGCATTTACGCTGTAAATTTCTATGGGATCCATTAACACCAGGTAGGCCGCGAGCTCGTCCACAAATCTAAGAATCTAGGACGGAGGGGGGTGTAGTGTGCGTGTGTGGGGGGGTGTCGGTACGTACACGCGGTAGTGCGGGTCGGCGCGGAAGGCGGTGATGTCGGGCGAGGGCGCGTGCGGCGTGTGCACGAGGAAGGCGGCCGGCAGCACGAGCGCGCGGTGCCCGGTCGCGCGCAGCTCCACGCTGTGCGACACCTGTGCCGCAGACACGGTCATACGTTAGCAGCAACACGAGACTGAAAGGTCTAGCCCTACTAGTCCTAGCAAGAGCCGTGCTTCGCAGAATCTACCACCGGATCGGAAACGCGATCCTCTAGAGAAGATTCGGCGAGAAACTCAGTGGGCTGTCTGTGGATTCATTTACTCGTCGAACGGTGACCTGTGCTTGAAGTACCTAAAAGTACCGTTAGTGGTTCGGGAGGATCCGAAATGACGTGTTTGGGGCGATGTCGACTGTTTTCCTGCAGGATCGGGAATGCAGTTACCGGCAGTCACGACGAGAGGGTTCTCGTGTTGTGCCGCTTTCTCGAAATGGAGATAATTCAACCTAATGTCTCAATGCATACAGCTTATATTCGCGAGTGAAAATATAATTTTGATACTCGCCTTGTTCCAGCCGAAGCCCGAGAATCTGGTGTCGTATTTAGGCACCGACCGGTGCACCACCAGGTAGGGCTCGTAGTCAGACTCCCACTCCACCTACAACCAATTGGGATCATCATCAGGGTGGTTCATATTTTTTTTTTTAAATATAATTTTGGACGTGGCAACCAGTCTTTTAAACCAAGTTTCATATTTTCTCTTAACGTTTTGTTATTAATTTAAGATTTCAATCAAAAGGGATAAAATTAAATGAAACTGTACGAGACGAGATATGGTTTCAGTAAAGTGGTGGTTATTTATTGAGACTCATTCAGTGGAGTTCTTGGAAGATGAACCCATGAAGCTATGTGCAGCTTTGTTTGATTTTCCCACCAAAACACGTTCGGAGATACTTCGGCAATCTCGGAAACTGCGGGCAGTACATATTCATACTCACTGTGTTACCCATCCTTCATGTCAGTGCATACCTAATACAGTTAGTGAAGCAAAACTACTACTACTACTGCTCCTAGACGCACACACACACACACATACGTACACATACACACGCACGCACGCACGTACGCACAAGCACGCACGCACGCACGTCAACTAACTGACCTCATAAGGCGCAGTGGCGGTCATCCACCTCGTGTAGTTGGTGGCCCGGTGTCCCCGCGGCCACTCCCGGGTGCGGAAGGGCGCGACGTCCCCGGCGCCGTGCCGCGCCGCCAGCCGCGCCAGCAGCGCCGCCTTGTCGCGCGGCACGGACGCGCGGTACCGCTGCGTCTCGAACGCGGGCACCACCAGACACTGCGACACAATCCGTTTCCTCTACCCATGCTACTCACCCCGAGGGGCTGTATCGGTTTGTACTTTTTTCTCCTACCTACGCCGAAAGTTCGGTTTTCGTCTCGCTGTACAGGGAAGAAAGTGTAACTTTTCCTCCCTGGGTACAAGTGCGCATGCGCGTTAGTGTCTACGTTTGCTCTCCCGCACCTAAAATTCTCCGCCATTGTTGTGCTCTGGTAATTTGCAATATTGTGTTTGGTGTAAAAGTGAAATAAAGAAAAGGCAATAAAATTTAATAGTGAAGTATTAAACAAAGATGAGTTCATCAGACAGTTCTTATTCAATTAGTAGTAGTTTATTTAAAAATAAAAAAATTGTTAAATTGTTTTTTTACTAGTATGGGGGTGCTCCGCCCCCCCTACCCCCTGCCAGGGCTTCGCCCCTGGACCACACCGGAGCTTCGCTCCTGGACCCCGGCTCGGTACTCCACGAGCTTTCGGCCTCGTAGGAGAAAAAATAATATGTGCACCGCGAGAAAAAAGTAGGACATCTCATCCCGCGTGTTTGCAAATAGCACAATGTACTATTAAAGTCGTCGTGGCCTAAAGGATAAGAATGATAAGATATCCGGTGCATTCGTATCGAGCGATGCAACGGCATTCGAATCCCGCTGACAAGTACCAATTTTTCTAATGAAATAGTACTTAACAAATGTTCACGATTGACTAACACGGTGAAGGTGCAATGAAAAATCCAAACCCGCAAAATTATTATTTGCGTAATTACTGGTGGTAGGACCTCTTGTGAGTCCGCGCGGGTAGGCTCCACCGCCCTGCCATATTTCTGCCGTGAAGCAGTATTGCGTTTCGGCTTGAAGGGTGGGGCAGCCGTTGTAACTGTACTGAGACCTTAGAACTTATATCTCAAGGTGGGTGGTTGGTGGCATTTAGTAAAAAGCGATTATTTCAATATTCCAAACAGACACTCCAATTTTATTTATATGTATAGATAATAGAAACATGACAGTGACTGGCCGTAACGCTTTATATGCAAAGAGTAAAGAGTATTAATATGATGCTATAAAGTTCCTTTTTAGTGTCGCTTTTTCGTTTCATCAAGTTTCAAATCGCGCATCGCTACAAAAGTCCCAGACTACGATTACGCAATTATATTTAAGTTTTGATGTAAGTACACTAATATGTTCCAAAAAAAAGTTTTCACTCTCATCGTACCTTTTTCTGTGGATAAGGGTTTATGAGTCGTATCGCGTCCCTGAGATGTTGGTACAGGCCCGCCATTGGGACGAAGTCGACGTCCATGAGGAACACGTAGGGCGTGTTCACATTCTCCAGCGCGACGTTACGGAGATAATTCACCGGGTAATGTACCTGGACGAATACAAATGACACATTTATTTGAGACTAGCTGTACCCGTCCGCTTCGTTGGGCATTTAAAATTAACATTATTATTTATCATCATCTTAATCGGTTCATCTAGAGGAAAGTTTTGAATTGACGCAAAACAAAGAAAAAGGGTGCGTGTACTTATGTACGCGCGTAAGAAGTTATACTTTATTTTCATTTTTTTTTTTAATATTAAATAATTAATAATAAATATTTAACGTTAATAATTTAATAATATTTAGTATGAATTATATTAAATAATAATTTTGTCATTTATATTACTAAAAAATGAATGCTAATAACACTTTTTTTTTACAAATGCACATGCGCAAAAGTTCACCTGCGGCTATATTCAGACTCGCCAAGTTACGTCGGTCGTATTGTAATGAGCGATTTAGTGGGCAACTTCATTCTGTTAATTTTGTGTCACGGTGCGCGCGCATCGTATAATTTCACTCTCATCAATTTTTCATAACGCGCCTAAAGAAGTATAACTTCAAAAAAATACAACCTAATTGAGAAACCTTATTTTGAAATCGGTCAAACGAAACTAATTGCTCTATTTTATTGTCTTAAGCAACTTTAAATCTTTTACATTATCCAAGTTTAAAATAATAATAAAACTGTCATTCATATAAATATTAGTTTGCTGACGAGTTGTAATATTTATTATTTATTGTTAAATTATATCACTTATCATTTTTTTTAAATTAATGT
Source organism: Bombyx mandarina (assembly GCF_030267445.1). NCBI lineage: Eukaryota > Metazoa > Arthropoda > Insecta > Lepidoptera > Bombycidae > Bombyx > Bombyx mandarina. The sequence continues at coordinate 19,680,930 of NC_143234.1, forward strand.
AATATTCAATAAGATTTACTATCATAATTGTTCGTAAATAATAATGATTACTGTTAACTATTAGAAACGTTCAACTTTGTGACATGCTTAATTCTGTTTTAAAAACTCATTTCAAATAATGAATTACATTCGGCTTTATAATTGCAATTTCGATACCTAGTTAATGGTTTCAATAATGAATTTCAATTGTTTTTTTTTAAATCTTCCTTCAGTGTAAGGAATTTTAGAACCTGTTAAGAAATTTTTACTGGTGGTAGGAGCTCTTGTAAGTCGGCACGGGTAGGTACCACCACCCCGCTTATTTCTGCCGTGAAGCAGTAATGCGTTTCGGTTTGAAGGGTGGGGCAGCCGTTGTAACTATACTTGAGGCCTTAGAACTTATATCTTAAGGTGGGTGGCGCATTTACGTTATAGATATCTATGAGCTCCAGTAACGACTTTACACCAGGTGGGCTGTGAGTTCGTTCACCCATCTGAGCAATAAAAAAAATCAGAGATGCTACTAACCGAATCATGTTTGAATACTAAGTGGTATCCGATGTTCTTCCGGGAGCTTAGCGTGTCCGACCAGTCCCGCGTGAAGCTCTCCAGCTTTGTGACGTCACAGTCCGACAAATATATCGCTGCACTTAACGGACCTAAAATTTGATTAAAATCTATTCACGTTTTGAAGTGTTTTTAAGCTAATGCATACTTTTATCGCGGGCTTTGAGCGCGGCGCCGAATCAAGAAATTCCGTAACGAAAATAAAACCTAACACCCCACACTTCGCCTACCATGTAGCTCGCGTTCAACACATTCACACGTTGCGCTTGTGTAGTGTTTGTGAATAAGCGCGTGGCGTGACGTCACACTGCATGCGCATCATGAGAAGTCTGTCCATCGCTCACTCGCGCGGTCTAGCTTAAGAGTGTGAAGGGGACAGTTAATTTTTTGCTTTTGTTAATGTTTATAAATATAACTTGGTCTTATTTTATTATTGTTTTAAACTTAAATTAATATTGTCTAATTATATTTGCATAAGTTGATAAAAAATGCTATGCAATAGCTTTACCGCGGCAGTCCCCGAGTGCCACACGTGTTTTTTTTATTATTGCCCGTGTAGGCAGACGGGCGTACGGTCCATTTGATGGTGAGTGGTTACCGTCGCTAATAGACGTCAGCAATGGCAGGGATAGAGCTAAGCCGCTGCCTATGCAATAACTTAAAACTTCAAATTCATTTTGAATAGTTTGTCACAATCCGCTTATAAGACTTCACACATTACACGTTACAATTAAAAAAATACCTTCCCAATGATTGACAAGTCTCTCCAGAAACTGCAGTCTGTCCATGGACAGCTGCAGAACTAACGTGACGTCGAAGTCGTCGATATTATTGTAGCTGTAGTCCATGTAGTACAAATGAGTACGCAGCTTAATGTTCTGAGCCGAACGAAAACTAACACACAGATCGGAGTAATTTATCTGAAATTAAAAAAAGAGGCATAGTAAGGCATTGTTTGGCATCGTTAGGCATAGTTCCTTAATATATAGAGTATTCATACTTGAGACAAGGATGCTATAAGGCCTAAACTCTCCACTGTGAGAATTTTTTCTAAATCTATACTAATATAACTAGTCAGGTCATAAGTATTGTCACACAGTAAAAACTTTTCTTTTAGAATGCTGGCCACAAAAAAGTTTATTGAATTCGAATTTCGAATTGTTCATGAAAATAAAAATGTATACTTTTAGAATTTTACTCATTTTTAAATATGGAGTGGACGCTTAAAGAAGACCGTGTTGCAGTTATTGCGTTGCATCGTTGCGGTTACGCGCCAATTCAAATTTTTTACATACTGAAAAATTTTAATATAACCAAAAGATTCGTTTATCGTACCATCAAACGATACAATGAAGACTCTAGTGTAGATGACAGGTCAAGAAGTGGTCGCCCTCGGTCTGTTAGGACTCCAGCAGTGATAAAAGCTGTGAAGGCGCGAATTCAAAGAAATCCCAAACGTAAGCAGAAACTGTTGGCCCTTCAGATGGGGTTAAGCAGAACCACGGTGAAAAGGGTGTTAAATGAAGACTTAGGGCTTCGGGCATATCGAAGAAAAACAGGACATCGTTTGAATGCTCGTCTAATGGACCTAAGACTGAAGAGATGCGGCGCTTTGTTGAAGCGATACGCGGGAAAAAAAAATCGGGAAATTCTTTTTTCGGATGAAAAAATTTTTACCGTAGAAGAGAGCTACAACAAACAAAATGATAAGGTGTACGCACACAGTAGTGAAGAAGCGAGCAACCGTATTCCGCGTGTCCAACGAGGTCATTTTCCATCCTCGCTCATGGTATGGTTGGGAGTTTCTTATTGGGGCTTAACAGAGGTACATTTTTGTGAGAAAGGTGTAAAAACGAATGCAGTTGTGTATCAAAATACAGTCCTGACGAACCTTGTGGAACCTGTTTCTCATACCATGTTCAATAACAGGCACTGGGTATTCCAACAAGATTCGGCGCCAGCTCATAGAGCGAAGAGCACACAAGACTGGCTGGCGGCGCGTGAAATCGACTTCATCCGGCACGAAGACTGGCCCTCCTCCAGTCCAGATTTGAATCCGTTAGATTACAAGATATGGCAACACTTGGAGGAAAAGGCGTGCTAAAAGCCTCATCCCAATTTGGAGTCACTCAAGACATCCTTGATTAAGGCAGCCGCCGATATTGACATGGACCTCGTTCGTGCTGCGATAGACGACTGGCCGCGCAGATTGAAGGCCTGTATTCAAAACCACGGAGGTCATTTTGAATAAACTTTAGTGTCATAAGAATCTATGTTTTGTTAAGTTCATTTTGGTATATGAATGGTTACATAATGAATAAACTTGTTTCAATTATTTTACATTAAACATGTGACAGAATTTATGACCTGACTAGGTACAGTGGTTTTTACGGATTTTCCGTTATAACTACTGAACCATGCATCTGATTGACTTGAAACTTGGTATCCATGTAGAAAATATATGTACTTAATGGATAGGCTAATATTTATATGAGTGTGTTGGACTCCCTAATTATAATGACAATAAATAATAATGTTAATCTTAATTGCCCAGCGAAGCGAAGCGAGTAACGATAAAAGGGGTTTTATCATTACTCGTTTACTGTATTTTAAGAAATAATGGTGCTTTTAATTGAAAATGCTCATTCCTTAATTATAAGTATTGTATAAAATTTAGATTGTCACATTTGTAGAAATAATATATTCATTTAAATATTCATGACATTTTAAATAAATAAATTGACTGCTATATGCGAGCTTCAGCTAGCAACAATACTGTAATTGGCATTATCATTAACTTAGAAATATATTAAAAAAGAAAGTTTATTATGGTTTGTGACGTCACTGCCTAAGTGCAGACGTGCGAGTGAGATAGCTATATGTAGTCACAAGACACCCACTCATCCTAATATTAGATTATTATTTAGAAACAGTCTTGCTACGTTATACCGAAATACAATTTCAATTATGCTTTTACGAAAATATTTCATTTAATTATTATTTTTCATTTATAGCTTAGACAGGAGAGGGAGCTCACGGTCCCACCTGATATTAGGTGGCTATCGGAGCCCTAAGGCATCAACAACGTAAAATCCCCACCCACCTTGAGATATGGGTTCTAAGTTTCATTGTTACAGTACAACGGCTGCCCCACCCTTCAAACCGAATCCGCTTTACTGCAGAAATAGGGATATCTAATATATAAAATTCTCAATGTTGTTACCATACTCCTCCGAAACGGTTTGACCGATTTTTAGGAAGTTTTATATGCGTGTCCAGTAGGTCTGAGAATATAATATATTTTTTTCATACCCCTAAGTGGTAAGGGTTGTCCAACCCCAAATATTTATTTTTTATTTTTTGGACAATTTTTTTGTTATAATGCGGCACTATGTGGTTAATGAGGTTTTGTTATTTTTATATTCCCTCATCGTTCACAGCGCTACATGCCTCTTTCACATATTTACGAGATCCTTACACGCTTACAATAAGTTAGTTTTTTTTTCTACACTAGAAATTCCCTAGAAATCTTATATATGGCCAAACAACGTTTGCCGGGTCAGCTAGTAAATATAACTAACCCGTCCGGGCTTTTGTGTATAAAGCTGGAAAAAAACACTATATAGATGGTATCGTAAATATTTAGGGCCAGTCACTATTGAAGTCTGCGGGACGCCTTTATAAGGACGTCGATTTGGATACAAAAGTCACATACCTTATTAGTCAGCGCTTCATTCTGACTGCACGTATGTAGTTTCTCCCTCAACAGATTCCCGTCAAAATTAACATAGCTCTGATATAGATTACGGAAATAGTTCGCGTCTCTGATCTTTATATTGTACTTCGCTGGAGAATTCCAGTGAACGACCTAAAAAAATAATAAACTTATTTTAAACTAGCGACCCGCCCTCGCTTCGCTTCTGAAACATTAAATGTTATTGTTGATAGGCGAAGCCCGCCATGTTGCGCGCGGTACGACAATAACGGGCGAGGCTTGTCTAAAAAAAAGTAGCCGAAGTTACTCCTTATATCATCAGCTACCAATTAGTGAAAGTCTCATCAAAATCGGTGCAGCCGTTCCAGAGATTAGCCGGAACAAACAGACAGACAGACAGACAAAAATTGTAAAAAATGTTATTTTGGTGTATGTACCGTATATATATTCATAATATGCATGTAGTAAAAAGCGGTTATTTCAATACTAAAAACAGACACTCTAATTTTATTTATATGTATAGATTTAAAAACTATTTTGACAGTCATCTATTTTGGTAAATATTATACGGAATCGGAGAACTCTTGTTCTGAAGAGCTGAGTAATCTTTGCCAAGCCTAACTCAACCTATGACGTCACTTGGGGCTAAATAAATGGGCAACATTTGGTCACATATGACATCATGGATTTTTTTAATTTTCTTATTGCCTTTGTAGGCAGACGGTCATACGGCCCACCTGATGGTGAGTGGCTACCGTCGCCCATGGACTTCAGCAATGCCAGGGGTAGAGCCAAGCCGCTGCCTACTGATTCTGATTGGTATTTGGCGTTATCCGAATTGCATTATCTTTGGCAGTCAAAGTTTCTTTATCGATTTCCGACTATCAAATTGTATCATATGGAATACATCTGTTTTGGTTTTATTTCACATCTCAGATCAGCTGACAAGTATAAGGTATGTTTTTTGGTATTTGAAACCTCAAGATACATTAACGTTAGAGTTAGATTTACAAGTTTTTATGCACAATTACAAGTATCTAAAATTTAAGAGGAAAATGTAATAAAATATCTAAATTTTAAGAATTCGGTTAACTATATATATGTTTGTAGAAATAACAAGTACAATTATTATGGTCTATATGTAAGTAACTCTAACCTTGTAAAATAGTTTCGGTTAGTTAGGAAAAATTATACTGAAGGATACATTCAGCAATGAATCCTCACTGATTAGGTCAGAAATGATTCTGTATTATAACTATGTAGACTACTCCGGGACATCATGACCAACTCACATGTGTGTATACTTCCTAAGAGTTTTCTTGTTAGTGGCAACTGGTATACTGGCATTAGTGGCATACGGGCATACTGGCAGCAGTGGCATACGGGCATATTGGCAACAGTGGCATATTGGCATTAGTGGCATACGGGCAATAGTGGCATATTGGCATTAGTGGCATACGGGCAATAGTGGCATATTGGCATTAGTGGCATACGGGCAATAGTGGCATATTGGCATTAGTGGCATACGGGCAATAGTGGCATTCTGGCATACTGGCATTGCTGAAGGTCTATTCCTTGAAAGGCCTTCGTGGCTCTTTGTACCATCATATTCCATTTCGTTCGGTTTACCTGTTACCTCAGGGCAGTTGTAACAGAGTCCGGTGATCAAGGCTACCTAATCTGACCAAAGGTTTGGTAACCGGTCGGGGGTCTTTTCCCTTCTACCTTGCTCACCACAACCAATTTTTCAAGGTTGTCTGGTTGCCGTCAAGCAGTGTGACCAAAGAATTATAGCTAAGAATTTTTTGATAACCGATCGCCAGTGTTTTATTGTCGGTTTATTAAATACAACTTACTCACCTTAACATTATTCTTATTTTCGCGATAACAATTTTTGGACAGTGTCTTCGTCGACATTTGCACATTGTACTGACACTCAATTTTATAAACGTAATTGGGATGTTTCTTGATGATGGCATTGATAATGTCCTGGTCGGCGAGGGTCGTCTGCTTCAGCGACTCTATGTTCTCCTTAATGGCGTTCTGCCATAGATCAGTCCAGTCTATGTTCGTTTTGATCTTTTTCAAGTCCAGCAGCATCAGGCCGGTGTTGAAGCCCCTACCCAGGGCGGGCCATCGCTTCGCCGTGTCGTAATACCAATTGCTTTCGTTCTCCACCAAACCTATAAACTGATGGATGTAAATATTTTTATTATATATAGTACTAGCTGTACCCGTCCGCTTCGCTGGGCATTTGAAATTAACATTATTATTTCTCCCCCTCACAAAGATTGTTATCATTAACGCCCCCGCAATTGGTGTAGGGAGTCCAACACTCATATAAATATTAGCCTATCCATTAAGTACATATATTTCCTACATGGATACCAAGTTTCAATTCAATCGGATGCACGGTTTAGTAGTTATAACGGAATATCCGTCAAAACCACTGTAGATTTATATATTAGTATAAATATGAGTATGGTTAATAAGTTTTTGTTGTTCTAAAAAAACAAACTAAACATTTACTCTAATTATTATAAATACATACTTAGGCAAAATAATATATATTCATTTAAAACGTAATTATAAGTGAACCCACAGGGTTAGGTACCGCCGCAAGGTACTACTTTATAAAACAATCATTGTACAATCCAATTGAGGCTTCGACCGTGTCTCTAGTGCGCTTAGTGCGAGTTTTTTAACGTTCTCGATAGCGTAAAAGTTAACTAAAATTTGTATGGAGTTTGAACAGCGCCCCTAGCGGCAAACGTAGGCAAACGTTCCAACTCCATACAAATTTAAGTTAACTTTTACGTTATCGAGAACGTTCAAAAACTCACACTAAGCACACAGACGGTTGGCGGAATTATGAAAACTACCGGTTCTTGCAGTTTTCGTATTGTATTGTATTGTATTATAGTTTTACTTTACAAAACAAAGACAGTGAGCTTGTTTAGTGATCTTTTTTTTTTATTGCTTAGATGGGTGGACGAGCTCACAGCCGACCTGGTGTTTACTGGTTACTGGAGCCCATATAGACATCTATAGCGTAAATGCGCCACCCACCTTGAGATATAAGTTCTAAGGTCTTAAGCATAGTTACAACGGCTGCCCCGCCCTTCAAACCGAAACGCATTACTGCTTCACGGCCGAAATAGGCAGGGCGTTGGTACCTACTCGCGCGGACTCACAAGAGGTCCTACCACCAGTAACATCATCTACTCAATTCAGTCATTTTTCAAATTAACATTGTTTTCTTTTGAGAAGTGGCTTATTCTCACTTCGATTCTGAACCTTGTATGTATGTATTAAATATCATAATTACAGTATAGTGAAACAAAATCGATTCAGAATGTATTGAAAACGTATAATTCAGTATACATGAATTCGTCACGCACCTGTTCGTTGGTCATGTTCCTGAACATCCTCCAGAGTTCGGCTACGTCACTGAGAAAGGTCAAGTCCGAGTCCAACACAATGATCCGGTCCAGGTTCTCTGGCAGGATATCCGGGAACAACAGCTTGACCAGAGCGTATACACCGGAATAATGACTGTTGGGGATCCATCTGACCTCGGACAACCGATTCTGCGCGTTGTAGCATGTGTATTTTACTGAAACACAAATAAAGCATGTTTTTTATTTTTTATTGCTTAGATGCGTGGACGAGCTCACAGTCCACCTGGTCTTAAGTGGTTACTGGAGCCCATAGACATCTACGACGTAAATGCGTCACCCACCTTGAGATATAAGTTCTAAGGTCTCAAGTACAGTTACAAAGGTTGCCCCACCCTTCAGATCGAAACGCATTACTGCATCACGGCAGAAATAGGCAAGGTGGTGGTACCCACCCGCGCGGATTCACAAGAGTTCCTACCACCAGTACAAATGTAATAATGTGTTATTATTTCCTGCAACTCAATATAGGGTGTCATCACCGTCATGATGATCATCATCAGAGTTAGATTCTTGGATTGGGGTAAGAGATCTATTGCTTTAATATTGATTCGTGTGCGGATAAGACATAAAATATGTTAAGTCGCTGTGACCTAAAGTGTTCTTCGTGTACCAGTATTAAGCGATGTGATGTGACTATGTCGCTCAGACCCGGTTTTTTTTTAAAAATAAAATAGGTACTTAACGTCCCTTCATGAATGACTTTCAATCAGCGTCATATCCTTTAGGACACTACATATTATTTATATGAATGTCGAGTAGCATGTGGGGATAGTTTTTAGTTAAATGGCTAACAATACCAGCTAGTGCATAATAGCAACACATTCAGAGAAAAACTATAACGACTGGAAAATTCCTAGTTTCAATCATATTAAAGTTATTGCAATAATTAGGTGATACGTTTTTAATTCTCATTCAACTCACCGTCAGGTAGCATCCAAGTATCAAATAGCACAGCGACTGTGTGCTCAGCAGTATTATCCACGACCATGTGAAAATGTAACGGATTCTGTCTGTTGTGTAACAACGATTTAAACATAGGAGTGATCAGTCTCGTACATTTACCCATACAAACTAATGCTATATGAATTGTTTCACACAAGGTGCCTATAGAATCTGGTATCTGAAATTTTTTAATTGTTATGATAATTTTAAATCATATTATTGATTAAGAAAAACAAAGATTGACCTGGTTTTTTAAATTGAATTTGTAGATAGATACATTTAGTTCGCTCCATGGTCAGTGGTCATCATTGCCTATGGACATCAGCAATACCAGGGGCACAGACAAGATATCACTATTATTTAATATTTCATTTTTGTTATTGCACATTAAAAACTTAAAACAACTTGCTTTATTTTATTTTTAAAACCGATACTTCTATCTATCACAATCCTGCCTATTTGTGTAATTTGATTTGATGGATGGGGCAGTTGTTGTAGAATATAATTAAGAGTTATACAGCAAAGTTCTCTCAAGGTTGACTGCAGGTTCGCATTTTTGTAGAGTTCAACAACTATTTGACTTAGAATTGCCTAACTCTAGTGATAACAAATAATAATAAAATAACTGATCATAAATGAAACTTGATTACAATTCAAACATGATTTTCAGTTTCTCGCAATATCTATGATAAGAAATGTTATCTTTTCCACATAACAATGCATAGGTACTTTTATATTAATTTGATGAAATACTGGAATTGTTTGATTTTGTTGAAAAATGTAATTCCATTGATAAAGCTTTTTGTTGAAGTACTTATATAGAGGTAAATTTTACAGAAAAAAATTGGAAAAAAGGTGTAATTTAGGGACGTCTGATTACGGAAAACAGACCATCTACATTATTGGATTGTAGAAATTCATATTGTTATCTCATAGTTAAAATTGAAAAATGTAATATATGTAATATCGAAACAGAGATATGAATTAAAAAAAATATGTTTGAAATATTTAGCTTTTTCCTGTATCTGTTACTATGCGGTAATATATTTTTTATTTGTTCTATTAACTATATAATGTTCATGACAAACTGAATTATATAATATATTTTTTAAAAATCAAATTATAGACAGTCAAGTTTCAAGACATAAATGACAGTATAAGCTGGGAAGAGTTATGCTGTTTTTAAAAAAAGGGCAAATTTAACCCTATACTTAAAATATGAATGTAATTATACTCACAACATCCATTTTTCTATACTTAAAAGATGAATGTACTTATACTCACAACAGGAACTTGATATGTGGTAGTATATTCTACTGAAATTTCTTTCATTGCTTGATGTGATAACGTCAACTGTGTTTTATATACATTATTTTGCGACTCCAGTACACTTATCCTCGATATCAACCACCAATAATATATGACGGACACAACGATCCATACGCCAAATGGCATTATTAGCCATGGCCGGAGAACTAAACAGGACAGAACGTTTTTTGTTCTAATATTCATTTCATATGGTCACTGTGCCTGTAATAAAAGTTAAATTTGAAGATATAATTTCTATTAACAATTATTTATAAGACATAGGTTCTCAAACTATTATTTTATTAATATCAATATCTGATTATATTTCGAATAGAGTGGAGATTTTTTTGTCTAACAAACGGTTGGCCCTAACAAGCTCAAGGAGTTCTGTGATGTTGACCTGACTCAGATTCTCTATTTTTTGTGCAGAATTTAAATTCTGTAATAATATTTATGCATAAAAGCAGTCATGGAAACATAATAAAATACATGAACTAATATGGAATAACCACATACTCCACTGCCACTCTCCTTAAATCCTTACAAGTTTATTAAATTTGGAGGTAATATTCCGATAAAATAATTTATACAGTTGGCTATAATAACTAATTTCATAATATAGTTATATTTTTCCTTTACCTTCCTATAACTTTACCTTGTTTAGATAAGTTTTATTATCTTATGATATAATTTTTATATATTAGTGCTTACTGGGGCCCATAGACATCTACAACGTAAATGTGCCACCCATCTTATGATATAAGTTCTAATGTTTCAGTCTAGTTACAACGGCTGCCCCGCTCTACAAACTAAAACGCATTACTGCTTCACGGCAGAAATAGGTGGGGTGGTGGTACTTACCCATGCGGACTCACAAGAGGTCCTACCACCAAATTATGATTTTGCAGATTTGATTTTTATTACACAATGTTATTCCTTTACCGTGGAAGTCAAGCGTGAACATTTGTTAAGTACATATTTCATTAGAAAAGTTGGTACCTGCTTGCAGGAACGCCGTTGCATCGCTAGATACGATTGCACCGGACCTTATCCTTTAGGCCACAATGACTACAATACCTAATTCAGGGTAGCTAATACCAGAAAATTATTAGATATCCAGAAGTTTGTTTTATGCTTCAATCAATACTGATAAATATTTAAAGTTTTCTCTTATAAATGAAATGCTATTTTTGAAGTAGTTAGAATACAATGGCTAGTTGTTGACTAAGTACTTAACAGAGCATCAAACAGTTATCCAGTTTCATATTGAAATAAAAAGCGGAATAAGCACCACGGTCCTGCCTGTTTCTGTTGCAGCTTGAAGAGTGGACAGCAGTTAAATTAGGAGACTTCCACCTCCTATTTCGAAACAGCTTTTTATTGATATTACACAGTCCTTTGTGCAGGCCGTATAGGAAGAAGAGATGCATAAAAAGCTACTCCAAAGAACCAGTATCAATCTGAAGCAGTTAATGCCGCTGGTGTGGTGGTACCGAAGGATCGACCTATCCGGATGCATTACAGGCATACCGTAATGAGGTCCTAACAGGAAAACGGCCAATTTTTATTATTTTCGTATTTATATTTTCAGTCTGTTTCGTAATATTATGCGCAATAATGCGAAAGTTATCCATCTTGTTTTAAATTGGTTTATTTACTGCAAAAAATTCCTTACCTTCCAATAAATAATTTTTGTATGTTTCAAATTGCTTCATCCAGTGCTGCGGTAGTTGCCACTGTAGATTTTAAATATACTGCAGCTGTTCAGCCATAAAGTATTTGTTAACAATAGCTATTAAATACTTTACATAATTACATTTCAATCAATATGAGCGGCTGTTAATTATTCGCAGACGTTTTAAACATGATACATTTATTAATAAATTATAGCTATATACATTCATTGCGTTTTATTTATTTACATTTCCATATTCTGTTTAAAGTTTGACATTAGAGGATTTTGTGGTAAAAATGATTTTGGCAGCTGACGTCATGATTCTGTCAGTGTTGTTTTTCATGTTTATTCAATGAATAGGCAAATGGTTCCGGAACACGTTATCAATTAATATTTAAGGCGAGACTTGCCAGAGAACGTCTTTTTTGCAAAAAGCTAAATAAATTAATTTATCTTTGAAATTACTATAACTTTCATAGTCTTTCTGGTGGAGCCTGAGAAACAAGGAGCAGCGATTTGAATTTCACATCAACGCACTCTCTGTTCGACTCACTAAAGCCAGCTACGCAGAAATGTGTGTTGGGCAGCGTGACACTCGGTCAATTGGTTACTTAGTTTCCATACTCCTACAGAGCAGTTTTAAGTGGTCTTTTTGGGTTTTCTGCCCCGATCCTTAGGCTGGTATGTAAAGGGACTCAAAGCACTAGGGTTAGGATTGAGGCATTGTTTTCTTTGACGGCAGCACTTAACAGCAGAGAAATCAGTATTCCATCGTATACCCTGCTCTATGTTCTGTTTGCACAATGAAGCCTTTGCAGATAGTACCACGACTCATTATGACTAAAAGTTATAATTACGATGCTCAGCAGGTATAAAACCTTTCAACCCAATTTCTATATGAAGACACGGCTGGGACATGATGACCGGTCTCGAGAACGAATCACCGAGGTTGGGCCTTCACTTGTTTGCTCCGAGTCTGCAGGTATCATCGTCTCCGATAATCAACCGCGAAAGCCTCTGTGTTTGGGAAAAAGGCCATCATATTCACCAACACGCACCTCAAAAGAGATGTACAATTTCTAATCATGACTCTGACCGTCATGGCTCGATATAGGTCCGATCAGTTGCAACATGCTATGTACCTCGTTTATAGTCATAGCTTATCTTCTTATTTTTGTGTGCTTTAGAAGGTAATTGTTTTAGTTAAAAAAATTACCGTAAATATTTGTCGTAATAAAATTTAGTATATATAATATGGAGAATACAGAAAAAAACACTAGGTACTACGATTTGGTATTTATTCAATACATTTAGAATTTGTATTATTTTAGAAAAGCAATGCCTTACCATTGTAAGTAAAGTAAACTAAATCGATTTTCGATTACATAATTATTAAATGGCCTACGTTATTAAAAAAAAAAAAAACAGATATTTTATTTCTATAAAATATGAAATTAGTTTAAAAAATTTGGCAAAGATGAATTTAGTTTTGTCATGTCTTGAGCCTTGGTGTTGTAATTTATTCAAAAACAATAATTACAATTTTCCACGTAATATATATTCAAACATATCAATTCAATATAAAGTACATTTAAAAAAAGCATAGTGGTGGGATTGTTCAAATAAGTAAAACCTATGTAAGAAAATTAAAAATGATTACATAATCCAATTAAAAGCTATGTATTCGGTTAATTTATACAATGTTGTTTTTTTTTAAATCAAGTATCCAAAATTACATAATAAGAATAAAGTAGGTACTTCCATACATCGTTAAAACGGTAAAAAAATCACCTCGAACGCTACAACAATACGAATCATGTAAACACACAACTAATTAATTAAAAAAAAACTTATAGTAAAAATAAAACATTACTCTGAGCAAGATTAATTAATTTCAGTTTCTCCACCCCATTGTCTCGGTTGTCCCGGTTGGAGGTTAACGTAGGGGCGACCGTAATTGTAGTTCGGATCGGAGGGTTCCACCGCCTGGACGCCTTCTGTGGGCTCAGGCGTCTCTTCTGTTACGTCTTTCTTGTAAGGAATGCTTTCATCGTCTGAAGTCACTTTAACGGAATCGTCAGGATCGATGGCTCGAGTCCTGTCAAAAATAATAATTTAACAATGGCATAACCTCAGTTATAGGGCATGTTAAATAAATATTGTATTTATAAAATAATATGTATTTTTCATTTATCTGTTCTAAAGCTAATTTATGATAAAATTAATTATTTTTCTTAGATTTCACTGTACCTATTGCCATTGAAGATAAATGAGCCTAGGTATCTATGGTCCTGTCATTGCAAATATAAAGGCATTGAAATCGTGAGACACTTTGAATTTAATTATTATCAAGATATAAATGACAAAGAGAAGCAATTTAAAATCTTACTTCACATCCATGAACTCGTTTTCTTCTCTTTCTTCAGCTTTTCGCCTCTGCAAGATCCTCCAAGCGACGCAGATTAAGATTATTATAATTGGCAGCATCACAGCACTAATGATGCCCCATGTCGCACCAAGAGTCCGAGACGAGTACTCCTGTTTACCTGTTTGTCATAAATAGAACATGTATAAAGTTTTACCAATTTTTGAATAATAATTATGAAATAGCGCGTATGGTACTCTACTGGGGGGAGGGTGATGTGAGAGATGTGCTCCGCACTAAGTGCTTCACTCTCCCCCCTTTGCCTTTTCATGAGTTCTGTCTCATGCGAGGCTCGGATGTAGGTTGTTGAGCGACAGGGGGCTTCAGTCGGTTCAACTCCCACATAACCCGCCCGCCATCCCCAGTGTGGGGTGGGAGTCCGGCGATTTCATCCTGACCAAAAAAATAATGGTATTCTACTATAGAGAGTTGAAATGTGTTTATATCATATTCATTCTTATTTCCAGTTTTTTTTTTTATTGCCCTTGTAAGCAGACGAGCGTACGGCCCACCTGATGGTGAGTGGTTACCGTCGCCCATGGACTTCAGCAATGTCAGGGGCAGAGCCAAGCCGATGCCTACCGCTTAATACTCTCCACAAGCCTCGTTTGAAGGAGGACATGTCATAGCGCTCGGGAAACACCGTGGAGCCGGATTCCATAGCCGGATGGTACGTGGCAAAAAAGTTCCCGTTTTACTATTAGCTTAGATTTATTTAAGTTTTGTCTCGTAATTAACGTAGGCATATAATGATATTGTCCGTGGCCTACAAAAGCTCATTTGTTGAACTTTTTTTTTGTAACACTCCTTTGGTGAATTATCTAAACTAACGTCACGTTATCAGAGATACCCGAAATCATCGGCCTACTTTACCATACAAGGTGCAAATATTAAAACGTACTCACCGTTAGTGTGACCCAGATAAATTTTTTTCGTACACAAAACAGTTTCTGATAAGAAAGCAAGCAATAGCCTCACTACGTATCATTAGGGAAATAAAAAAATAAAACACATCACGATAGCAGAGAAAATTTCCATTCCACAAAAACGTGGCAGTAAGATATTCCTTGCTTTCTTATTTAAAAAAAAAAATCACTCACAGGGAAGTTATTCTACCGTGATTGGGAACAGAAATTTCCTCTTTATGTGATCAGGGCTTTTTTTTGTAAATAAATTCTATTTTTGTCTTAACATAAACATTTTAATAGATAAAAAAACAACAACAATGGGAAATCTCACGAAACACTATTCGGAAGAATAAAATAAAGTGCAATCACTAATATTAGGTGCGTTTAAAAATAATTATGTATATATAACCTAAACACTCTCCCCAGAAATTGTCATACGAATGGGCAGTGATTACTATCAGAACTTAATCTAGACTATTCTAATACAAATTTAAAGTCTCAATGCAAATATTAAACCATAGTCGATCGACTACTAAGGGTGGGTACTTCGGCCGCTGGTGGGTCAATAAGGGTTTCCATTGATTTACCCTTGTTCGTTGGCATGGTAAAAGTTTTAATGCCGTCAACAGGAGCGCTTTTAGGTGCTTCGGGAATGCCGGGATTATTATATGTATTCCTGGGACTCGAATCTGAGGCCGGACTGATTGGAGGCGAATAAATTTCAGAGTACGTGGGAGAATACTGAGAGGGTATTGGACTGTATTGGTCATCGAATTTCGGCGCGTAAGGATCCTCAGATCCCTCCTTCGTGGAATAGCCCGAGTCAGACGGTATGGCTTGACGACCCGTTTGTCGCGGTTTGTTTAGATACTGTATGTCTTTAGCCGGACGAGTTAGAGTGGAATCCCTATTAGATTCAGAATCTGATGGTGAAGTCAGTGATAACAAGTCTTCCTCGGACAGATCCCATAGTTTTTCTGGGAATTCTACATCGGGTGCATTCGGCAATGGCTCATTGGTACGATATGTTTTATCGTAAGCCCTACGCTTTTTAGGCAGACCCGAGGACTTGTCAGATTTACCGGAATCACTTTTGCCCGAGTCTGGATAGCCTATCCCTGAGCTATCCCCATCCGCGGGAGGAGCGAGGACCGACCTGCCTATTATTCTGGCCGGGGTTTCCTCAGTAGGGGTTTCGGGGGATTTTTTCTCAGAACCGGGTATCGTCGAAGATTTCATAGTGTCTGTGATATTTCCCATTGACGAAGACCTAAGATTTAATCTAGATGCGGATTTTGAACGCGGTAAGTCTTCGAAACGGAAGCCCTCCTTGCCCTCGGACCTCGGTTTGTGCCAGCACCAGAACCAGAGGAGGCAAATCAGGAGGCCTAATGGTAGAATAACTGCCACTATGACGCCCCAAGTTAGGAATAGGGCACGTTGGGAGAATTCCTGCTGACCTGTATGACGAAAAAATAGTGCGTTACAAAAATCTGGCGGCAGGAGCTTTTAAATCCTTTTCAAGATTTTTCTAATCAATCTACAACATATTAACTCGAAAAATCCTTTTTGAAAATAGCCTGTATGTATAATAGTTTCAAAGTCGTTTTTCGTATTTAATATTAGCGTGCACTTACGTAGACACTCTGTGTATCCATAGTCAGGGAGATTCCATCTGCCGTTATCTTCACACACTCGTCTTTTGTCCCCGGTCAGAATGAAGTCTTGATTACATTCGAAGTTTACCTTTCATAGAAAACGAAAGCTTACTACTAATTTGCTCATGTTAGTGTACGAGAGAAATAAAAAAATAAAAAATCACATCACATCATTTGTTTTGGAACGGTTTATGTAAACTGAAACATTAAATTGAGCGCTCCACGTCAGAATAAGATTTATCATTCGTGAACATTCGTGAACATGAAAACGGGAGAGAGAGATCACTTCAAATCAGTAGTATTTCTTTCTATTCTTTTTTATCTTTGAAATCTTAGATCTTTTATTAATGTATTTTGTTGAGCCTATTAAGTACTGAAAGTGAATACCACCGCTCACCTTTAAGACTCGAATGCTTCCAGACGGAGCTAGGAAGAGTTGTTTTTTTTCGTTGGATTTTTTAACGTTCTCGATAGCGTAAAAGTTAACTCAAATTTGTATGCAGTTGGATCAGCACCCCTAGCGGCAAATGTAGGCAAACCTTCCAACTCCATACAAATATGAGTTAACTTTTTGTAAGAATGAATAGTTACCCTGGTTCCAGGTGTGAAGAAGAAGTTACTCTTTCTTCCAAAACGTGGCGTCTCCAAAATACCGCAACTGATGACCCGCCTTGCGTTCTGCTCTTTTATATTAGTCTGGGAACAAAATGAAATAATAGCTCTCATCACTCACCAGATTCGTAACTATGCACATTATTTAATTAAAACTGTAAAATATGAACTGAGTTTTAATAAATAGCTCACAATTAAAAGAGACCCAATTGATAAAACTCCCTATAAATAAACTATAATAGTTTGAGCGCGCGAAACGTACGAAAACGAATATTATCTGTGCTGTTACGTCAGTGTCTTCGTTTAAATTATTGGCAAAACTTAGAATTCTAATGTTAAAAATTATTAAAAAAAAACATTTAATGCATAAATCTTCACGGCTTACAACGACAGACTGAGTTAAGACCACATTCTTACTATGTGTGTTCTAAGTCCTTGGCATATTATGCATTTCAATAAAACGAACAATAGAATGACATAAAGCTTGGCACGCAACGGCACAGTGTAAAAACTCTTCAAAAAGAATCAATGAAAATGTTTTTTCAATAAATCAGAGCCAATCTCATATTTCAATAAAATAGAGTCAAAATTATTTATTTATCTTATACTTATCAAAGATTTTCCTTACATTTCCTGTTTAAATAAAATATCAATTACCTACTTTTATCTATTACTTTAATTTTGATTAATACTTTGTTTTTAGACTTTAAAGTGGTGATTCAGTTAAAATGGTTTTTGTACGTACTATTTATAAATTCTGCGTTTTTTAGGTAGCTAGTAGCTACAAATGTTTTTATTTATCAATCTGAATAAGTGCGCAGACGTCTTTGCAATTAGTTACAAATTAATTAAAAAGTATTAGTTAAAAAAAAATCATTAAAATAGCTATAGAATTATAAAATGATTCATAGATATAGCGAATACTAGATAGCACAGAAAATACTTTTAATCATTGACTTTTTTTTTTTTTTTTTTTCCACAGGAGAAAATCACCGGATCCCCACCCGCGCGGCAGGTGGGGTATGTGGGAGTTGAACCTCACTAAAAACTCCTGCCGCTCACAACCGGCGCCCTACCTCGGACCGGGCCGGAGCCCAGTCGGGACTATTGAAACGGCGGGACAGGGTTGACGCAGAGCACATTACATCCATCCCACCGTCCCACGGACGCCGGACCGGTGGCCGCCAGCGACACGACCACCGGTTCCCTCGTTCAGCGGGCTCTCGGTCCGCTTTGATGGCGCCGCGTTACACCTTCCCCCAGAGCGGTCGGGGGAACGCGGTCTACCATCACCCGGCTTCCTATTGCGGGTGAGCGTGCAAAGCACGCCACCCCACGTCTGGGTCTCTCCCCGCACACAACGGGTGGGACCCCTAGCTCTTAGGGGGCCAGGTCACGGATACGACCCCGGTCCCGACCCCCTGCTCGGCGGCGGCGGGTTTCTGCGTAGTGAGGAGAGCTTTCCCTCACTCGCCCCGCCGCCTCCTTCTGCGAGATGGTGCACTCGCAGAAGTCGAGCATAGCCTTCCATGACTCATCGCTGCCAAGCATCGACGCCACGACGCCAGGCAGCGACAAGTCAGGTCCTATCTTTGCGACCAGGACACGGCGCTGCACCTCCCACGCGGGGCAGACAGCGAGCGTATGCTCCGCCGTGTCCAGGTCGTGTCCACAATGGTGACACCTCGTCGTCGGCTCAGCCCCTATCCGGCGCAGGTACTTCCCGAAGCATCCGTGCCCGGTCAGCACCTGCACCAGACGAAAGGTGAGACGTCCATCGCCACGATTCACCCAGTCATCAAAGACCGGGTAAACCGCCTCGACGGTCCGTAGCCCCCACGTGGGGTTGGCCAATCGCCTCGACCACGACTCGAGCACGGACCGCCGAGAATGGGCCTTCCGCGCCCGCGCCTCACTTTCGGGGACACGCGCCACGCCCCGAGCACGAAGCTCGCTGCGCCACCGATAGTCGGCAGCGAGCGACTCCGCCTCCAGCTCCCATGGCGGCGTCCCCGCCAAAACACACGCTGCCTCGAAGGAGACGGTGCGATACCCGCGGATTTAATCATTGACTTAGAAGGGTTTTGGGCAGACGGTTTATTGCCTATTCGGCATTAGGTGGATATCAGTGCTTGTTCGTACTACGGCAAGAATTTAGCCGCCAACTTTTTTCACATGAGGTCTTGGCCTCAATTACATTCTAGTAACGGTTGTCCTGCCCTTAGAAAGTCCTTGGCCTTAAACGTATTCCCAACCTCTCGATTAATATGTACATATGATAATACGTCACCAGTGGAGGCTTGAATAATTAATAACAAATACGTTTCCTATAAAATAAAACTCAAAACTAAATTTGAGGATATTCAAAAATATGTGGACCTCTTGTGAGTCCGCGCGGGTAGGTACCACCGCCCTGCCTATTTCTGCCGTGAAGCAGTAATGCGTTTCGGTTTGAAGGGTGGGGCAGCCGTTGTAACTATACTGAGACCTTAGAACTTATATCTCAAGGTGGGTGGCGCATTTACGTTGTGGATGTCTATGGGCTCCAGTAACCACTTAACACCAGGTGGGCTGTGAGCTCGTCCACCCATCTAAGCAATAAAAAAATAAAAAAATCTTCTTAGGTCAGATCTCTCTCTTGTCTTGAATAGACCAACAATACTGTTAGTTATTATATGTGATGCCGAGATTCTAGAAATATATTCTTTGTAGGTAAATATGTACTTTTTTCTACTTTTAATTATGGGAAAACGTTAAAGGTTTGCCTTAACGACCAAGGTTGTTCAATTATTGTGTAAGCGTGATTCATTAGTAAGTGAATTCGCAATTATTTACGCATATTTACATTTTCTTAAGCTTTGTGGTTAAGCAGAGCTTACGGCCTAGCCAGTATCTGAGTTATCGGAGACTGCAGAGAATTAATACGGCACCCATGTGGGGTCAGAGTTCCAATTTTTTTTGTGTTACGACTGACCCGCCTTATTGACAGTGCAGTTTAGTTCTTTTTTTTTGCTACCTATGCTGATAGCCTTGAGAGGCTATATCAGCGTTACCATAACGTGTAGGCGAGCCCTCGGGGCTTAAACCGGAGTGTTGCTAACATTGGCTCTAGCAAGAGCAGTGCTTCGCAGAATCTACCACCGGATCGGAAACGCGACGCACTGAGAAGATCCGGCGAGAAACCCAGTGGACTATGTCTATGGGTTAGTTTACTCGACGAACCCTTCGTCGCCAGCGACGGGTTCGACGAGAACGGTGAACGAACAGGTTAGTACTAACGAAGCTTAACTACCGACCAATTTGGCTAATTTTGGTCTTGAATTATTTGTGGAAGACCAGAGCACTCGGAATTAAATAAAAATAAAATAATTTTTGTTTTTCCTTTGATGTGTCCCCCGTCCGGATTCCTTTTGTTTGTTTTAAGTTTATTTTATACAAAAGTTTAGGTCTTTTATTTATAGATTGAGGCACTACGAAGTCTGCCGGGTAGGCTAGTGTATGTATAGATTTACACTTACAATCGATGAGAGATAATTCTTCGTAAATTCAGCCATATCCCGATTGAGGGTCATGCCGTAATCGTATCGACACTGATAAGAATCTTGGCATATCTCGATAGCTCTTGCCACGTCGTGAGAACGATTCGCCGGCAAGAAGTTCGCCGGTTCTCGTATGAAGTTCGGTATAAATTCATTGTCGTTGTAATAAGCCGCCGTCCGACCATATTCTCTAACGAACATCGCTACGCCGATGTCCCGTTGCTCACGATCTGTGAGTTGCCCTGGGAAAATTAATAAGCTTGTGATTCACTTGTCATACTATGATGTCCTAAATACAGAAGGCTATAAAAAAGATGTCAATGAGAACGTAGCTAATGTATACTGTATCCTATGTATGGTGTGAGTTTATTGTATGGTCTAAATCAGTATCTCTGTTGAAGTATTCTTTCTTGTGAGTCCGCACGGGTAGGCACCACCACCCTGCCTATTTCTGGGGTGAAGCAGTAACGCGTTTCGGTTTGAAGGGCGGGGAAGCCGTGGTAACTATACTGAGACCTTAGAACTCGTATCTCAACGTAGGTGGCGGCATTTATGTTGTAGATGTCTATGGAATCCGGTGACCACTTAACACCAGCTGTTGTTGTTGTTGTTGGCTGTGAGCTAGTCCACCCAACTAAGCAATAAAAAAAACCGTTTATTCAAAAATTAATTCTATTCGTTTAATTTAATTCACATATTAATAAACTAAATTAGTAAGATCATTTTACATTTACTAGATTAATAACATATTTTATCTTTATTGAAAATTCACAATGTAATAACAAAGAAAGTGAAAGATACATACAGTGCTGTGCAAAATCTCTGTGGGCGGATTGGAAATTGTTCAGATCGACCGATGCCAGCGTGCCATCGGGTCTTGTGAAGTCATCGTTCACATCCAGAGACCAGTTGCCGAATAATCCTCGAGTTTGATTCTAAAAAAATGAAAGGTATAATAGGTGTAGGTAGCTCATTCTTATACTCATACTCGTTATATGAGTTAAAAAACACATGAACAAAAGTGCGTAGCCTTAATAGGCACTAAGTAAGGTCAGTGGAATTTATTCTTAGAGACATTAGTTAAAATTGTAGTTTATGTTAAATTAAAATTACTTATTACCCTTATTGAGCTAGATTGTAATCCTAGTATTGTGTCGTACGTTACATAATAAAAATAAATAATTATTATATGAAAAAAGACACCACAGCACGAATACAGTTATCCAACTAAAAAACATGAGGTTAAAGTCTCAAACTATATAGCAACAGTCCCATCCTTAAAGTCGTGTTTAGAAATTTAAGGACCGAGGTCCTCCATCTCCCCTAAGTGCCCCTAGGAGAGTGTTAGGATGGATGCAAGAGTTTTTGGAATTTTTTTTTTCAGATACATATTTTAAGTTACTAACATAGATTATAAGTAATTCTTACTAACAAAATGTTATGGTTTAAAAAAAAAACTGTAATAAAGTATAAATAAATAAAATAAAAATAACTGTCAATTTCACTAACCATAAACGTCCACGGTAAATAAACTCTCGCGGTCATGAAGCCACGATTCTCGACTACTTCCAATCCGGCCCCAGACGAGAACATAACGACAATTTCCGACTGGTTTAGGACGTACATAGGCTGGTACACGGTGACACCTGGTATAATGAAAACGAAGACATATAGTTGAAGCCTTGACCCTCAGACGGCCCACTGAGTTTCTCGCCGGATCTTCTCAGTGGATCGCGTTTCCGATCCGGTGGTAGATTCTGCGAAGCACTACTCTTGCTAGTGTTAGTAGCGTCCATAGGTTGGACCCCCGTGAGATCACCTACTCTTTTGGTGAATCTAGGTTAAAAATATCAGCCCTTAAGTACCTACAAAGAAATTTAAATCGTAAATTCGAAAGCCCGCTCTTTCGAATTTAGGTGCTTACTCTCCCTTAAACAGAATCCTTTGGGACTACAATACAGTTCACGGTAGCGCGGTCTCCGTCAATGTTCATTCGGAGTTGTCCGATTGCGCTGAACTAATTTTAAGTGATATTGATGATTGAATAGTTTATCAATGTTTTGTATTGATGATCCGCTTTGTTGGTGGAACTTAATAAAAAAATAAATAAAAATAAATAAATAAATGACCTGACGAGAATAGATATGAAAAAAAGATCCCTAGAACTTAATTAACTATTATTTAGATGGTTGGACGAGCTCACAGCCGACTTGGTGTTAATTGGTTACTGGAGCCCATAGACATCTACAACGTAAATACACCACCCACCTTGAGATATAAGTTCTAAGATCTAAGTATAGTTACAACGGCTGCCCCGCCCTTCAAACCGAAACGCGTTATTGCTTCACGGCAGAAATCGGATTCACAAACTATTGAGGAATATCATATCATGGTTTGACGTTGCGTGAACACCGATTGACATGTTACCTGGGAAATATTGTACTCTTAGTGCAGTCCTGTCGAAGTAGACTCTCTTGCCATTGGCGAAAACATCGAGCCTGTACCTCCACTGAGCGTGTTGTGGTCGAAGGCGTACCTGTGGAAATATCAAAAGTCAGTCGAATCAATCCTATGGTCACAGTGTCAGTTTTAACCCTGACTGATGTGCTGATGCTTAATAATAAAATCGCTTTTATTATATATTATACTAGCTGACCCGGCAGACTTCGTAGTGCCTCTATCGATAAATAAAAGACCTAAACTTTTGTATAAAATAAACTTAAAGGAATCCGTCCGACGGGGGACCCATCAAAGGAAAAACAAAATTGTTTGTTTTTATATAATTCCGAGCATTTTCATATTTATTCACGTTTTAAACCTTCTCTGGACTTCCACAAATAATTGAAGACCAAAATTAGCCAAATCGGTCCAGCTGTTTTCGAGTTTTAGCGAGACTAACGAACAGCAAATCATTTTTATATAATATAGTTATATAGATCGGAATCTTGAATCATCTTCAACGATTTTAAGAACTCGGAATAAATAATAATTAATGCGATAATTTTATAGTACCTACGCTTTTTGATATCTAGAACAGTACCAACTGGATAAAAATGATGAAATGAATTGTTAATTCAGTTTTCAACTTAGGCGTGTTTATTTTAAGTTTTCAAACATATACATTGTTATTTGGAATAATTTATTGCGGCTATATTGTGTTTATAAATCATATTATGAACTGAATCGATATTTATTTAATTTTATATTGTTTCCTATACGCAATTCGTTCGCTTGATAACCACTACCGTCCTCGTCGAACCCGTCGCTTGCGACGAAGGGCTCGACGAGTGTATTAGCCCACAGACACAGCCCACTGAGTTTCTCGCCGGATCTTCTCAGTGGGTCCCGTTTCCGATCCGGTGGTAGATTCTGCGAAGCACTGCTCTTGCTAGGGCCGGTGTTAGCGACACTCCCGGTTTGAGCCCCGTGAGCTCACCTACACGTCAAGGAGAAGCTGAAATAGTCTCTCAAGGCTATCGGCATAGGTAGGGAAAAAAAATTACAACCAAATATAGGTATTACCTCAATGGTTTGAGAGTTGTTGGACGCTGCTACGACTGACGTTAAGTGCGTCGCGTTGACCGCACCGTGAATATTTCTTGGTACCTGTTCAAATCTACCTTGGACGTCGAGCTTGAGTTGTGAATGATCCACCCTCACTAGGACGTATTCACCTAAGCAATACAAATTTAATTTACATTAAATCGATTCCTTATCAAAGGCCTTAAATAACAAATGTGCACCTTAAAAACAACCAAAGAAAGTCCGACGTTATTTTAAAAGCAAAACAGTGTATTTTTGTAAAATCTTATTTTCTCGATTTGGGATTAAGAATTCAAGTCGGTATCGTTCTTGACAGAGTGGTCGTGGTCATCATTTAAAGTGTTAGTGGCAAATATCACAACACGCCGCCACTTCTCACTGACGGCCACACTCCTCGTGCATGTGCATTCGTATAATGATGATGAGCCTTTTACGGCGGCTTTTATCCAATCAATCCACTTAATAGGCGATCTTACTCGTGGTCTGGGTAAGGGATATCTACCCTGAATAATATTTACCTTTGCCATTGAAAGTGTACTGCAGGTCGTCAAAAGTGACTATATGTGGATCACCGAAGATACCCGCCACTCCTGGAGATTGATAGGCCACACAGTCTTGAGACGGTCGACGTTCAAACCTGAGTTAGTCAAATAAGAAGGCTCATGAAGTAAATTAATCATAACTTCAAAATGAAACTAATTTTGCAATAGCTACTCGTATAATTAATGGTTTGAATAGTGGAACATACTTAAAATAAATGAATTAATGAATGAATGAATGAATGATTTGTTTTATTTCAGACAACAATAAGTCCATATGTGTACATAGTATCATTGAAACATACTTAAAATTAACAAAACCAATCAAATAAAAAAGATACATTTATTAAAAGTAATTATCAGTTGAATACATTTCAAGTATTCCATTCAACTGATATTTACTTCGAACCAACCATTATTATTATTATTATTTAGTCCGCAAGTGAACAGTGACAGTCACAGTCATAACGGTCTGTTATTGCCTTCATAAAGTTGAGGTCTGTCGAGGTTGACTCGTTTTTAGGTATCAAAGTGAGTGTAGATATTTGAGTTGTATAACTATTGTAAGGGCTAGTTTAACGTGACGTCATGTAGATCATGACGACATGATTTCTTCCACCAGCTTAGAGCAATACGCCTATTACTATATATTAGTATAAAACGCAATGGTTACCTGAAAGTCTCGCAACCGACAGCTTGTTCTTCTTGCCACAAACAGCATTGATAGAACGGAATCATGTCGTGGAACCAGCGAGATAACGACGGAACCTAATCAAAACAAAACAATGGTCAGCATTTGATAGAACCGATGCCAAAAAGAAAGGTTCCTGGTTATAAAATACCTTATTGGCTTCGTTGTAAGGTGTAAATCCGAAATCGTGAGATCTTGACGGCTTAGAGCCCCACATCTGGTCGTAGGATAACATGAGGAAGCCGTTCTTGTCGTAGCAGCATTGCTGACCAGAACCTTCCGAACTAAAATATATGAGGCGTTAGTCATTAGTAAGGGCGGCTGATCTAGTTATGAGTGGAAAACTCATTCGCACATCAATTGCTCAATTCGCTTGGAAAAGCTTATACAGAGAGTCAAATTTTCACGAGACAAAAACTATGACTACCTGATTATATCAATGTGAGTTTACTATATTCTAAATTACATCTTTACTACGTATTTATTTGTTGTAGTTTGAGATGAATATTAAGCAAATCTTTAGGCAGGCATTAGTAGTGGGTCGAGCTTAGAACATCATTCCTCCTAAGGGGATGTATTGTAATAAATAACAATCTTCTAAACAACTAGTAAATATCGCCTATTCTTGGATTTTTAATATTAGTAAGTGTGAACAAGGTGTGATTCAGTTGTAATATTATAGTTATTGTAGTGTTAACGACACGTTGGACTGACCAGATCCGCACTACCCTCGACAAACCAGTTCACGATGCTCTACACTCGGCGGCAGATAGAGGCAAATGGCGTGGAATAGTGCGCAATAAACTCTTGTTGCGAGGAGATGGTCACGACCCTCAGTATTGAGGAGATCGATGCAAGAAGAAGTGTTAACAGCGTGATATTTGTTATAGAGCGCAAAAATAACAGTAACAATTAATATAAAAAAGATAGGAACTCTGAAATTTTATTAGTTTTCTCTTACCTTGGAGCACCACTCCTGACACAATGAATACCACCCCAATGATATCTACAAGTAGGGTTCGTGTCTCTGTCGCAGTCCAAGTCCGGCATGAAGCGACCTTTATCAAGAAGCGCGTGTTCCAAAGTACAGGGGCAGACCCAAACTTGAGCTGCAAAGTTCTTAAGGAAACGATCGGTTCGAAGCCAGTTGTTACACATGGAGTTCGACCAGCGCTGTCCATGAAGCCTTTCCCACTGTGGGGCGAAATACCAACCTAGCGGGATCGGACGACTCCATAGAATCCTAAAAGGAAAAATAAGCTTCAGCGGTTTCCATATAACCTTTCAATTATTAAAATACAATTAAAACTGTTTTTACGAATCCGAAACTTTAGTTTTGGTACGGTCAGGGACGAATTTGATGATGGCGATTTCAATATTGTGGTAACGACTGTCATAAAGTGCATTTCGGCTTAAAAAACAAAATTTTAGTGTAGTAAATTTACATTTCAAAAGTATATTTTAAGGACATTAACAGGATACTTACGGAGATATAGGAACCCCTTTGAATACTTCGGGAGTGGTCAAATTGATTTGCAGAAAACCAAATTGCATGTCGTTGTGCATGATGTTTTCCCTGTTCCGGAAATTTTGTGGATTTATCACGTATTCACCGGTGTTCGCAACTCCGACTTCTATCATATCGATGTATTCTAATTGAGGTCGGATCGTGACTTCTTTGTAGCCCCACAAACTGATTTGGAGCTGCACGTTTAGGTTTGTTGTCAAATTAAATCGGTCCCAAGTTATTCGGACTTCTGGAGGATATCTTTCGTGTACAGAATTATCTGGGAAAAATATCTTTTCGGTTGCGGTCGCAGGGGTTTCTGAAAAAAATGAAACCTAATTAATGATATGAATTAATAGATTCGCCCTTGCCGGGTCAATCATTACGCCTGTTTCAGTAACGAAAGACCCAGGTATTTTGTAGGATAAGTTTATCATTCTTAAATGTATCCACCTCAAACAAAAGAGGCGCTTTGTTGCCAAATTCAGGATAAGATTAGTGTTACACTCAACGAAACTGGGACTTCGAACTCTTGGTTCAAGGTTGTGTTCCGTAAGCAACTTGTGGTGTAATGGCATATAGTGTACAAAAGTGTGCATGTACAAGACTTCTAACAACTCGTTTCAAAGCCTATTTTAAAAGCAAACTTACCAACAAAATATCTTCCTTTCCATTTATAAGGTTCATTGTTAATGGCAACTTCAAATCTTGCGTAACCATTGTGCCAGAATCTTGGTTGCACACAGATAGCCCTGTTGACGTCCACAACAGCTCCGAGAACGGATTCTGTATCGAATCTGCACGTTATTCTGTCGTTGGGATTGAAGCATGGACCCGTGATATTGACGATTGTGCCGCCGAGCATGTTACCACTCTCTGGCGCGAACATCAGGGGCAGGTTGGCGCCGTCTGAGATTATAAATAAAGAAACAGCGTCAATACTTACACCGCTTTAAGTAGGTGATCTATTGGTTAGCAATCCTGATTTCTGTATCAACTGGCTAGAAATATTTGGTATCGGTATCTTAGTAAAAACTAAGATTTTTTCGAGTCGAGTTGAAAGTGTAGGAAAACCTTGTACTTGTAAACTGTACACTTTCAACTCAACTTGAAAAAATCTTGAATCGACTCGAAAAAACTCGAAAAAACCCTAGATCTAGGCCATTATATATGAAATTTTGAACCTTAAATTAATATATCTAAAGGCATCTTAAATTGTCAAAAGTCATTGCATCATAAACTGATTATGCTTGAGTAGTTATAATGGTATAACAAAATAATAACCAACTCGGCCAATTGGAATAAATAGCAATAAAGTTCTATGGACATTGGAAAATAATTTTTATTTTATTTATACTATTACTGTTTGACTTCTCCACTTTTAATTAACCTGAATTTTAGGCAATCTATAGGAATACGTTTGCTGTTTCTAAATAATATAAAAACTAACCGATATCCTTATTACAAGTGCCCATTAGTATATTCTCGTCAATTCTGAATATGTGTCGCCCTGGAAAGCCATTGGCCCAGCCTCTGCCGGTCAAATCTCGAAGCACAGAAGCTTGGGAATACGGTTTGTATTCGTAACTTCGTGTCCCGTTACCAGCGTTGAAGCCAATCTGGAATCAGCGACAAAAATTTTAAAATCTTTATAAAAAAATTGCGTAGATCTTATACATTTTTGCCCAAAGCTGCTTGGTTAGCCACAAAATTTATGGCAGAAAATTCATAGCGGAAAGAGTTTGATGGTAATACAGACTTTTCGGTGACTAGAGACTTTGATACTACGGATTCTTACAATCCTGGACATCTTGAAATAGATTACAGTAAACTTCTAGAACTTACATAGGCCGGTATGCCTCCTTCACCAGTAGTGGTGTCTCCGCCAGCTTCAGTGTGAGAACTCCAATTTATTTCGAGATAATTGAAAATCGCATAAGTGAAGACTTCATCCGTTGCTAGAACCATTTGGAATGTGTTTGTCTAAAACCGATAAAATGAGGTATTAAGTATGCTTCAAAGTAATTTCAATGAGATGTAAATAGAGAAATACCACCCACCATAGGGGGAATGAACATATTCTATAAAATAAAACGTTCTGTACGTGCTTTAAGCATTTAATTTTAAGCAGTATCAACCACTTTTACCAAGCAACCCGACTGGTCGTAACTAGTTACTGGTGCCCAAAAACTTGGTAAACGGGGTGGGACCGCCAAACTAGAGACCTGAGATCAAAGTTTCTTGGACACACTTGATATTACACGATGTTAATACTTACCATAAACAGCGAGTTGTCAATACCGCCGGCAAACGACATGTTCTTCCACGTGATCGTTATTGTATGTTTCGGGAAGAAGGTCTCAGAGCCGATGACGCCCTCACGGATGTCCCACGTCACGCGTTCTCGCATCTCGACTCCCAGTTGGTCCGTACGTGTCTAGAAAAAAAAAGATTATTCACTTGACATATCGCGTGTTTGTTTTACTTGTTAGGAATATTTATGGGTTTCATTCTTAGGCATTAACGCGTAATTATCCAATTCAGCAACAATTTACATTAGTCCTTATGAGCTACGACTTAAGGTCACACTACGGGCCCTAAATTCAATGAGTAGTATATCTAGTTATTTATAATTATTAACTGCCTGCTTCTGTCTGCCTATTTCTGCCGTGAAGCGATATTGCGTTTCGGTTTGAAGGGTGGTGCAGCCATTGTAACTATACTGAGACCTTAGAACTTATATCTCAAAGTGGATGGCGCATTTACGTTGTAGATGTCTATGGGCTCCAGTAACCACTTAACACCACGTGGGCTGAGCTCGTCCACTCATCTAAACTATAATAAAAAATAAAATAAAAAACTCCTGCTTCGAAATTGCGTTAAGAACGTTACCTGTAAGTCTCTGTCCAATCTGAAGTATATTCCAGGTCTTCTCGGATCAGGCTCTTCGGGTCTCATGTTACCAATACGACACTTGCTGAAGAATATCCCTATGAAAGAAGGATCGTTGATATTCGGCCAGTCTCGCACGGGAAACGACAATGGGTAGGTGTAGTGGTCTGGGGGGTCACTGAAGTAAATGTACCCATTCATCGAGATCTAGAAAATAGATACAGTCATTATTTTCCACAACATTTTTGGGAACCATTTTGGTTATGTTAATAAAAATTCTTAACTATGGCAGTATATAGATAACATTTTGGCTACTTGTTCGCTGGTAGTCTTATGTGCTTATTCCAGCTTCGCTACGGGTAGGTGAGTCCACGGGCTCAACCTCAAAGATTTTGCTAACACTAGCCCTAGCAAGAGCAGTGCTTCGCAGAATCTATCACTGGATCGGAAGCACAACCCACTGAGAAGATCCGGCGAGAAACTCAGTGGGTAATATAATGAGACAGTTGGATTAAGTACGTAACTAAGTGATATAATATTTAGCAAACAGCAAATAGTTACTAATAGTTTGAAATATAATTAAAGGTTTTGTCGGTATTTTTTTCTATGCTTACCCTTGTATAATTGAATCTGAACCCAAAGAATGGCAGTTGAAAGTTGAAATTCTTGTGGATCTGCGGCGTTGAAGTGTGTATGTCTCTCTGGTAGTCACCGATGTTTTCGCTGCCTCCTTGATCGTAGAACCAGTACATAAAATTGGAGCGGATCTGCTGAAGGCGCTGGGTGGTGATGACGTATGGTTGTCCATTATTCTGGTAAGTCGTCGCTGGGAGGACACGGCCATCGATGTAAGCTGTGGGTAATAATGAAGCTATTGGTATTTTTGTGTCTCAACGGGCAGATAAGCCCATCTGATTTTAACTGATAACTGATCAGGGTATTCTTGTATTTAAATTGGGACTTTTGAATTTTTTTCAGAATATTATGCTGTCTATACCAAAACTTATCACTACATTCATATCTATACTAATACCTATATATAAATCTACAGTGGTTTTTACGGATGTTTTGTTATAACTACTGAACCGTGCATCCGATTGACTTGAAACTTAGTATCCATGTAGAAAATACATGTACTTAATGGATAGGCTAATATTTATATGAGTTTTGGACTCCCTACACCAGTTGCGGGGGCGTTGATGAGAATCTTTGTGGGGGTGAGAAATAATAATGTTAATTTTAAATGGCCAGCGAAGCGGACAGCTAGTAAACTTATTATTAACTATTAACGTACAATGCTCGGTTTTATCGATACGTTTGAACCGAATTGATACAAAAAAAGCAATGTAAAACAAACAAATTCAAAAACTTTAAGCAGATATATAATCATTTTTGATTCAGTCGTGGCCTAAAGGATAAAACGGCCGGTGCATGCGTGCGAATCGAGCGACGCGATGTACTGGTGTTCGAATCACGCAAGCAGGTACCCATTTTTGCAATGAAGTATGTACTTACCATCATGAATGACTACCACGATGAACGAATGACATCCAAATTAAGTAATTACTGGTGGTATGGCCTCTTGTGAGCATGGGTAGGTCTCACTACCTTACCTATTTTTGCTGTGAAAGGGTAATGCGTTTTGGATTTAAGAATAGGGCAGCCCTTGTATTAGTAAGTTCATACTTAGAACTCTAGCAGGCAACAGCATTTAAAGCAATTTTTTTTTATTGCTTAGATGGTTGGACGAGCTCACAGCCCACCTGGTGTTAAGTGGTTACTGGAGCCCGTAGTCATCTACAAATTAAATGCGCCGCCCACCTTGAGATATAAGCTCTAAGGTTTCAAGTATAGTTACAGCGGCTGCCCCACCCTTCAAACCGAAACGCATTACTGCTTTACGGCAGAAATAGGCAGGGCGGCGGTACCTACCTGCGCGGACTCACAAGAGGTCCTACCACCAGCTTGCCTTATCGAAATTCGCGACCGATTTGCTTTGATTGCAAATAAACGAATGCTTAAGACTTTGTAGTCGTCGTGGCCTAACGGATAAGACGTCCGGTGCATTCGTGTTGAGCGATGCACCGGTGTTCGAATCCCGCAGGCGGGTACCAATTTTTCAAATGAAATACGTACTCAACAAATGTTCACGATTGACTTCCACGGTGAAGGAATAACATCGTGTAATAAAAATGAAACCCGCAAAATTATAATTTGCGTAATTACTGGTGGTAGGACCTCTTGTGAGTCCGCGCGGGTGGGTACCACCACCCTGCCTATTTCTGCCGTGAAGCAGTAATGCGTTTCGGTTTGAAGGGTGGGGCAGCCGTCGTTAGTATACTTGAGACCTTAGAACTTGTATCTCAAGGTGGGTGGCGCATTTACGTTGTGGATGTCTATGGGCTCCAGTAACCACTTAACATCAGGTGGGCTGTGAGCTCGTCCACCCATCTAAGCAATAAAAAAAAAAAAAAAAAAAAAAAAAAAAAAAAAAAAAAAAAAAAAAAAAAAAAAAAAAAAAAAAAAAAAAAAAAAAAAAAAAAAAAAAAAAAAAAAAAAAAAACTTCATTTTGATTCGTAATGGCGTTGAATTTCTATACATATCTAAATGTTTTCATTGAGGGCACAATTTCCCGAGGCAAATAGTTCTAGTAAGTGTCTATATCGGGCTTAACCTCCGATAAATGATAGCTTATCGTTTTATATCGGACGGAGGCGACTAACTCGACGTATGATGTCACTTTCGATTGTTTCAAACTATTTATTTTACAAGTGACTTTCTTATAGTTTATTTTCTGTAATTGAATAGTTCCCTCAGTTTGCGCGCGCTAAATCCTCTATACGTTAATGATGTTTTTAACATGCCTTTATTAGCTTAATCCGTATGCATCCGTATTTGACTTGATTTTCATTGACTGGCTGATTCGGTGGCGCGGAAATTAGTGCCTCTGATTGTAAAGACTCGATTCCGACATCAGGCAAACATTCATATGATTAACAGGCTTGTTCGCTCTTTGTCTGTGTATTTAATGTCTATAAATGTACGTATTTAAGCGTATTTAAGTATGTATTACTGGTGGTAGGACCTCTTATAAGTCCGCACGCCGTTTCTATTTCTGCCGTGAAGCAGTAATGCGTTTCGGTTTGAAGGGTGGGGCAGCCGCTGTAATTATACTTGAGACTTTAGAACTTATATCTCAAGGTGGGTGGCACATTTCGTCGTAGATGTCTATGGGCTCCAATAACCACTTAACACCAGGTGGGCTGTGAGCTCGTCCACCTCCACCTCAGTCTCTGATTTCCATACTACAGGAAATCCTAGCTTGGGATCAGATGACCTTATTATGACACTTTATTACTCCACACACACACAATTATTACTTCACTTTTCACGTATCAAGTATCTTTGACAGTATCATAAGCAATCCGGTGGTAGGTTCTACGAAGCACTGCTCTTGCTGGAGTCAGTGTGTTTACTTACCAGCCACTGTGTAGCTATAATAGCCCCTTGGGCTACTAGCGGATTGGTAGGTAAAAAAAAGTGCAATAAATTATTAATTTAATACTTTGCCTTCTTTTCGTTCTTCTTGCTTTAATTTCCTGATAATCAACACGATTAACAAATTGTTTATGTAGTTTTTAGTTCGCTTTCATACTAGACCTCGTGTTAGTAAGTGGCAGGATTCAAGCCGGGATGTATATGGCCTCAGGCAACCACATACCCTAAACAGGCCATCAGCGAATTCGGACATGTAGTGCAAGCTACGCACTAAAAAAAAAAACGCTTTATTTTAGAATTCCGATTGTTTCGAAATTTAAATCAACTCATTAACAAACAATTATTACTCACGATTCATATTGCTATATTCCAAGAATATACTTAACGCGTGTTCTTATCTAAGACAAATATGATGTTGCGTATAAGAAATTTCAAGTGTCATTCAGAGTAGGTGGCATTCTGGTTAGCGTAATGATTATTGTCATAACAATTACTGACTGATTAATGTATATACGTATCCGAATACGATTCGCGGCGAGTTTCAAAATATCTTTGTTTCCCCCCCAGGATGAAAAGTTCGCTTTTAGTCCCTGGCACGCGGGACAAAAGTACTCGATTCTCTCCCGGTGAGAGGACTCCGCGTCCGCGGACTAAAAGCGAACTTTTCATCCCGGTTGAAAAAAAATTGAATAAGCACTTAGGGAGAAAAGTAGAACATTCCCACCCGCGATTGTCACAATTCAATTGTGACAAAACAATTCGCGGGCGTGAATTTCCTACTTTTCTCCCTCGGTGCGTAATATACATTGGTACATAGTACATCTTGTTTGTAGACAATCGCCAAACTTCTTTGGCGATCCGACATATTTGAAACTTTGCTCTTAACCCGCCTCCGCTTGTACGTGTGGTAGCATTGCGAACCGCGAGCGACAACTCTTCGACTTGTTATTAAAATTTTTAAAACGATGCCTCCAATGAACACTACGCTAGCTCCAAATTCGTAGGTTTACAGGAGGAGCGTTTAAACGAAAAAAGTTGATAAAATCTTTATTATTGCAGATATATTTATGGTTTTTTCTTGTGTAACTAGCTGATTTACTCTTGCTTCGAACCCCATTAATAATGATTTGTAATACTTTTAAAATAGTGAAGCGATTTGCGTGAAAAATGAAAATTTCAAAATTTTGAGTTAGAGTAGTGTTCATTGGAGGCATCGAAATGTACTGTGATATAATTACTAAATAACAGAAAGCTTTTTCTGTCGACGACATCGCAATACCGAGTGAGTATGTTTCATGTGTGTTACGGACGTCGACCCGACTAAGTTCGCGATCTTAAAAACCGCGTAGGTACTTTTAATTTGTACGTCTAACACCTACCTAACATGTATTTTAAACAAGTCCAAGTAAACGCCGCCATCATTGCGACGAAAGGATTCGTAGGCATTACGATGTCAATTTCACGCCTGACTTTTCAAGATTGGCGGAATTTGGTGTCATTAAGGTGCCGTTATCTTTTATGAATAGGGCAGTTACTGAGATAACCCTGCGACAAATTACAGAAACTCTTCGTCATGAGTAAGTAGTAACTGGGAACATATCTCTGCAAGATATTCCATCAGATCCATTAATCTCAGTACTAGACGCTTTCAGCTCTAACAATATGAGCAGGCCTAGGGACCCCGGTACTGGGTCGCGATTCCTAAACGATGATAGATTCAGCTCTTGGGACACATCGGGGAGCTCATTCCAAAGTCAGATGGTAAGTGGTAAAAAAGATCTCTGGAAACGCACTGTGGATGAACGTAGTGATTTTAGATAGTATAGATGAACTACGGACAGTGTTGTGGTAAAAACGAGATGATGGGAAAATCTTAAACAGTTCCTCAGAGCACTCCCCCTAGAGAGCATATGGTACAAAATACAAGGAGAACCGAAGTCACTCCGCAGACCCATAGGCTCCAAACGATGAGTGAAAATGGGATTATCGACAATGCGAACGGCCCTATTCACTATACAGCTTATTAAATAATTAATTAAATATTAAAATTCCATTACAGAAAAATATGGAGAGAACATAATTCTATTATGTCAAATAAAGCATTAAGCGGACAGTGAAGATGAAGAATCTGTATTTTAAAACGATGCAAATTAACCTGTGTAAATATTTTTGTTGTCTTTATTTGTAATATTTAAATGTGAGCAAAGGGAAAGGCACTTCTGTGGACGATAAGTAATCATTCACTTTTTCTGTTCTAAGGGTTCAATTTATTATTAATATGAGTTATTTTTATTATGAATCTGTAATATCCATCACTATTAATAGATTTATTTTGCCCAGTTTTTGTTGTTTTGGTGTTACGCTTGTTGATTAAATGCTTAATTTTTTTTGTGTTGATTTGATAGTCTTTCAGTAAACACATAGTACTGAATTTGTAAGTTTTTTTGTTTGGAAAATCAGTTTTAGTTAAATCAATAATACTATGATAATTAATTGAGGATTGATGTCGAAGTTTCAATTGTATAGTATTAACCGAACCGAAATGTATGGCTTCTGCTTGGTAGATATACTTAGTGTTTTTATCTACTCGTGCGGACTTGCTATATGTCTTTACGGCCTTACAACCAGCAAATAAGGGAGTACCGCCAGAAACTTAATAGAATTTTTGACCTATTTTTGTTAATCTTTTAATTCTATCGAAATTTATTGATCAAACATCTGTTAGGTACAGATAAACAAAAAAGTTCTCGATTACAATAAAAACATCATAACATGCTGTTTTCCATCGAGTAAAACTGACATCGTTCAATTAATTATCCGTTAATGAGTACTGCATGTTCCTTCCGATCCACTAACGGTGCTTTTTGGTACCTCAAGCACCGGTCATCGTTCTCGTCGAGCCGACGAGAACGATGACCGATGATTTCTCGTCGGTTCGACAAGTAAATTAACTCTCAGACACAGCCCACTGAGTTTCTCACTGGATCTTCTCAGTGGGTCGCGTTTCCGATCCGGTGGTAGATTCTGCGAAGCACGGCTCTTGCTAGGGTTCGTGTTAGCAACGTCATCAGGTTTGAGCCCCGTGAGTTCACCTACTAGTTAAGGTTCCGCTGAAATAGCCTCTCAAGGCTTAAGCTTAGGTAGGAAAAAGACGAGCACTGCACAGTTTTTACTCATACGTAAAATTAACTAGTTAAAGATTTAAAAAGAAAAGGTATGTACATTAATTAAACAGAGACTCTTCAGCATTGACCCGGTTTGTTAGTTACACATAACGACCCAAAAACATGATCCTTCAACCAACTTCGTGATGAAATCATAATTTTATTTAAACAAATTCTTTACGAGCATTCTTTATCTTAACTGATACGAGCCCTTATCTGTACTTAATTTGTCGTTCATTAAAGTTTAGTACTCTGTACGGATAATAATTTAAAATAACGTTTTAAGCGCATGAATATTTTTATAAATAACTAGCCGTACTCACCCAATTCACTGGGCATTTAAAATTAACACTATTATTTATTGTCATTATTATTAGGGAGTCCAACATTCATATAAATATTAGCCTATCCATTAAGTATGTGTATTTTCTACATGGATACCAAGTTCCAAATCAATCGGATGCATGGTTCAGTAGTTATAAGGGAAAATCCGTAAAAACCACTGTAGATGTATATATTAGTATAGATTTCAACTTAAAAGAGGTTTAAAATGGCCAGAGCATTGCTTAGTGACACCCGTTTATTAAAGACGACAAATACTATGAAAAGTAGAAGGCGATGATGGTATTTTTTTTCCCTAGGTACCTATTCGCTGGTAGGCTATTTCAGCTACATCCGAACGGGTAGGTGGAGCTCACGGGCTCAACCTGAGAGGATTTGCTAACATTAGCTCTAGCAAGAGCAGTGCTTCGCTGAATCTACCACCAGATCTGAATTGCGACCCACTGAGAAGATCCGGCGAGAAACTCAGTGTGTTATGACTATGGTGATGGCATTAGAAGGTAGACAGAATGAAGAAATGCGTTTTTTTTTTTTGAACAGAAACAACGCAAATTTACACATTTAAATTTTAATTCAATAGCCAAAACCATTACTTGTAGTGCGTGCTATTGGCCTCAACTGATAAGTTTCAGGGTTCTGCCCCTTTCTACCGCGAAGCGATCACGAGGTCAGGGGTTGAGACCAATACCCAACTGAGATATTTTCCTTATTTCTCAATATGGCAATAGCATTTGTTCATGATCTAACAGAGATCCAATGAGCTCTCAAAATTCGATAAGCCGTATGTGCTCTGTGTCTTCGTATGCCGCGAAAACGCGTCAATAATGAACTGAATAATAATGAGCTGAATTAAAAATTAAAAGCTCTTTTTTATTGCTTAGATGGGTGGACAAGAGTCTCTCAAGTACAGTTACAACGGCTGCCCCACCCGTCAAACCGAAACGCATTACTGCTTCGCGGCAGAAAATCAAACTAAGTTAAACTACTCGTAATACAAATATTGTATCTTTGGTATCTATCTACCAAGAATCTTTGGTCATGCCTGTTCACATTTCCAGTTGATTCCAGGTATACTCGAATCTGATGAACATGACGACAAGTGACGCAAGCCAAACTTGTAAAAGCGTGTTAAAAAAAAAAGAAAAAAATACATTTTGGACGCTTCGATATCATGTCGCTTATAATGTTTTCGAGTTTAATATGCCTAGGCGTGGCTCTTATCGTTCTTACACGGTTGCGAGTTAATAGGTCATAATTATTATTTATTAAAACGGTTCTAATTGAAAAAAGGCGTAAAATTATATATATGTATATTACAATTATAAATTGTTAAGCTCGAGAACTTAGCGGAAGTCCAATACCGCGTCTTAGATGGGAGTACATACACAAGTCAAACATACTAGAGGAATACAATGTATGTCTCTTTCCAAAGCGTTATGTATGTAATGACTCAACTCAATTATGAATCACACCTTCGTACTTAGTTTGTTCTGGGACAGGATTTGCAAGGATTCTCTAAAATTGGTCATCGTCTAGAATAGAAATTGAAGTCTTCTTTTATTTGAGATTTATAGAAAAAACGAAACAACCGTCTCTTGGTATTAGGTATCTCTTAATTCAAAAGTTGGGACTGGTGCCGAAATTCTTCTTATCAGCCCACAGACGTCCACTGCTGGACATAGGCCTCCCCCAAGCATTGCCACAAAGACCGGTCCTGCGCTGCCTGCACCCAGCGGATATCCGCGAACCTCAATAGATCGTCAGTCCATCTTGTCGGAGTCCTAAAGTTAGGCCGAAACTCACTAGATTTAAATTGCAATTGCGTTACGACTTAAATGAAAAGAAAAGGCAAAACGAAAAAAGCAGTTCAGATTTGGATTAGATACAGGCGTTTTAATATTATTTAAAAAGAAAACACTTACAATAGTCAGTTCCGGTGACGACCGTAGTACTTGGTGGCGAGAGGAGTTGCTTTTCGCTTTCAACATTGTTCGAGTTGAAATCGACAGCTTCAAGGTTAACTGGCTCTTCTCCAACTAAGCCATCGTTGAGCTGGTACTTCCCGCTTCGCACTTCTAAATTTTCAGTATCCGGCAGCAGTTCTACCGGTGAAGTTTCTTCAAATGTCTCATCTTCTTTCTCTTTAACATCCGTTTCAAGTTCCACTACCTGTGCTTCGGTAACACTCACAGTACTTTCCGTATCATTAACTATTTCGTCTTGTCCTAAAACATTGGCACTTAAAATTAGGACCACCGCTAAAACTAATTTGATTTTAACACCCATTGTTCCAGTTTCTTTCACGCTTTTGTGGTCATCGTTATTTGGTCGGCTTATCGGTTTTTTTATTCGCTCTCAACAACGACAGGTGCCTCTCTATTGTATAGGTCGACTGAAGTGTGGGTATATTGTGTACGCGGCTGATATCGTATTATCAACACAGATATGATAAGATAGTAAATAGGAACGTTAGGTGTGCCAAATTCTTTGTCCTAATCGTGGCCCTGCTTATTGGGGAGTGTGTTAGATTTGTACAATTTATCCTTTCCACTACAAAACAGACGCAACTAGAAATTAATTGCCGACGATAATATATCGCAAACGACTTGCTTCTATTAAATTCAGCGATTTAATGTACAACAAATGCGTAACAAGAAGTCAGAAGTCAGCACTAAATATTTATGACTAATGATTAACACACGGACAAGATTCTATTAGAAATTCACGCTTAAATCAAGTGGTATCAGATTTAACTAAGAAAATGTATTCCATGCAAAACGAGTACTGATTGTAAAGTCACCCAGAGAAGGATAATGGGAGGAGATGGTCACGACCCTCAGACATGAGGAATGCGTATCAGGGAGGAGGAGTAAACTCACCCATAGAAATAACCCTGTGAGATTCTCGCCGGAATTTCTCAGTGGGTCTCGACATGGATTCGGTGGTAGATTCAGCGAAGCAGTGCTCTTGTTAGAGCTAGTGTCAGCCGTCTCCCAGACCGAGACCTGTGAGCTCACCTACACTATCGGTGAAGCTAGTATAAACCTCCAGATGTTACTAGCAGTGGTTAGGCAAAAGAGTCAGTCTAAGCATTGATAGCAAATATTAGGAAAACCTTTTTGTTGCCCAAAGTGAATTAATTTTTCAGCTATATTCCTTCAAACTTATTTACATATTATTCTCCGCATCCGTGGGCTTAAATGCGTGGTGTATTTATATTGTTACGGCGGTAAGAGTAACGCCAGCTATCGCCGAATAGTCAGACGAATATCGAAGGATCTAGTAGCACCTAAAACGCTCGAGAAGAACAACGCCATCTATTTTTAGTCAGCGGAAACACAATACTAGAAATGTGTGGAATATTCTCGACGATTCTAGGGATGTGGTATCGGCGTATGGTGAAACAACGAACGGATTAGCTGAAGCGAATCGGAAAAAGCGATTTTAGAGTTTTAAAGTGTTTGTTGAGTGCTTTAAGTGTTCTAAGTTTTGAATATAGTGTTAACTTGTGATTCGGTAGATTTTTTATTTATCCCGAACCCCAGCGCGTAACAATATGAAGGAATGCCAAAGTTAAAATTCTCAGGCGAGCGATTTTACTGGTGGTAGGACCTCTTGTGAGTCCGCGCGGGTAGGTACCACCGCCCTGCCTATTTCTGCCGTGAAGCAGTAATGCGTTTCGGTTTGAAGGGTTGTAATTATGCTGCTGTTGTAACTATACTGAGATCTTAGAACTTATATCTCAAGGTGGGTGGCGCATTTACGCTGTAGATGTCCATGGGTCCCAGTAACCACTTAACACCAGGTGGGCTGTGAGGTCGTCCACCCATCTAAGCAATAAAAAATAAAAAAATTAAGATTTCCATTTTGTTTCTCAGTCAATACGTACGTACCGATGAAGGGTCTATCTATTGGCTAAGTTAAACGTTTGACTCTTCAGCGGATTACACGAAAACGGTGACCGGTGCTTAGAATGCCTATAAGTATGTGTGTCTAGTGTTGTCTAGGTAATTGTTAATTAATCAAATTAATTTGTTCTGTAGTGTATTGTTGTGGTAGAGTTAACATTTTTATTTATATTTTGACATTCAACAAGTGTGTTATGCTGACATCTAAGTTGAAATAAATGATTTTGAATTTGAATTTAAATTAAAAAGATTTATTTCAGAAAAGTCTTTAATCATTTTAATACATATTATAAAATTTCCACTTAAATATCATCAATTAAAACAGATAAATAAGTATAAATGTTTAAAAGGCATTATAAACACACATATGGTGGTGGTGGTAGGACCTCTTCTGAGTCCGCACGGGTAGGTACCACCACCCTGCCCATTTCTGTCGTGAAGCAGTAATTCGTTTCGGTTTGAAGGGTGGGGCAGCCGTTGTAACTATACTTGAGACCTTAGAACTTATATCTCAAGGTGGGTGGCGCATTTACGTTGTAGATGTCTATGAGCTCCAGTAACCACTTAACACCAGGTGGGCTGTGAGCTCGTCCACCCATCTAAGCAATAAAAAAAACACACATAAAAAATATTATAAATCAATAAGTTAGAACATTTCTTAGATGTACCGACTTATTGAAGCAAGTTTCGTGGCCCCTTGACTCTGTTCGTATACATGTTAAAAACGCATTTGATTGCCTATGAACGATTTTAGAATTCAAAGACAAACACGCAAACAATATTTCCTATGCCGATTTGGATGATTAAATCCATGGCTACGTTAAATCTAGTCCCTAAGTACATTGCTATCGCAATTAATCAATAAAACCTCCACGGCGTATATTTTATCAGTGATAGCGATGTTTTCGAGTAACAAAGCGGTTGATATTACATAGAAATGAACCGTTCCGTTCGAATGATTCATGAATATTTTACGAATTAATCATTTCATTTCCGAATCCAAACCGGATATTTGCCAGGTGCGTAAGGTAACAAAACATATAGTGGTTATGGAAAACCACCATTGATTTCTTCGCTGGATCTTCTCAGTGGGTCGCGTTTCCGATCCGGTGGTAGATTCTGCGAAGCACTGCTCTTGCTAGGGCCAGTGCTAGCAACACTCCGGTTTGAGTCCCTAGATGTTAGGGCGAAGCTGAAATGGCCTCTCGAGGCTATCAGCAAAGGTAGTAAAAAAATAATAAAAAAGAAGCAGAGTAATGTGCTCTACGTTGTAGAAATAGAACGTCCTTTTAATAGAATTGAGGTTTTGAACTTTAAATACTTCGTGGGAAAATATGTTCGTGTTATGAGCTTCTTCGGACACATCATGCGGTTTCCCAGACGCGAATTAGAGAAGCTCATAATTGCGTGTCGCATAGAGGGCGAGCGCGTCGTTGTCAGAACACCAGCCAAATGGTCAGATCTAGTAAAAGAAGCACTTGGTGGTAGTCTGTACCAAGCGGTCCATACCACCTATGATCGAACACAGCGGAAGAACGTCACACGTGGTCGCGATACTCAGCAGTGAGGGAACGATATAGAAGGAAAAATAAACGATAATATTTTTCCATTTGATTGCTTAGTGTAAACTCTTCAAGGGTGTCTAAATCTTGTATTGGCTTAACGGACCATAGTAAATTTTCGTACTAAGAAACATACTAAATACCTATACTAACTACCTATACCAATGCAGGTCTTGTTAAGTTAATGGCCATACCAAAACGCGCTCGGCGATTATTTATCATTAAGCGCCTGATTTATTTGAACAGTGAATTATCTTACAAAGCACATTTTACTTCGGTTATTGAAGGTGGAGAGTCGAATTTATTTCTGGACTCGAAGGAAAGTTGGTTCGTATTCTATCATATTATTTTAGCCCCAAAATGAACGGTAGACATAAAGAGCCTAGTCGCAATTTCAGCATATTAAAGCCCTCTAACTGGAGGAGAGTCTCTGATGGTTAAAATAAAATAAAATCTTTTTTGTCTTGCCTACCGTAACATTGAAGAAAGCGACACCAAAAACTTATGACTTCTCTTACAGTTACATTATAATCAGTAATAAAAACACAGTTTTTTATTGCTTA
The DNA here is from genome assembly GCF_030267445.1 of Bombyx mandarina. Lineage (NCBI taxonomy): Eukaryota > Metazoa > Arthropoda > Insecta > Lepidoptera > Bombycidae > Bombyx > Bombyx mandarina. The sequence goes on from NC_143234.1 coordinate 19,723,929, forward strand.
GGTCGATGGAGCTCACTGTCCCCCGGGTGTGAAGTGGTTACCTGTTTTTTTCCTTCCTATGATAAGCTATATCAGTGTTACCCTAACATGTAGATGAGCTCTCGGGGCTCAAACCAGGAGATGTTGCTAATACTGGCCCTAACAAGAGCAGTGTTTCGCAGAATCTACCACCGGATCGGAAACGCGACCCACTGAGAAGATCCGGCGAGAAACACAGTGGGCTGTGCCTATGGGTTAGTTTATTCGTCGAATACTTTTTTTTTCTACCTAAGCTTATGGTCAAGAGAGACCATGTCAGCGTCACTAGGCTACTAGGTGAGCTCATGAACTCATGGCATGCTCAGGACGATGACCGGTGCTTCGGGTACCTAAAAGCATCGTTAGTGGATCGGGAGGATCCGAAATGACGTATTTAGGGCCACTTCGACTGTTTACCATTCGGTCCGCAGGATCGGGTATGTGGTGTGGTACCTTTGTGCTTAGTGCGAGTTTTTTAACGTTCTCGATAGCGTAAAAGTAAAAGTGACTGCAGTTGGAACAGCGCCCCCAATGGCAAACGTAGGCAAACGTTCCAACTCCATACAAATTTGAGTTAACCTTGACGGCATCGAGAACGTTATAAAACTCGCACTAAGCACACTGAGCCCGTAGATGTTAACTACGTAAGTGGCACCACCCACATTTAGATATGAGTTTAAGCCTCAGTTTTACAGTACAACGGCTGACCCACCCTTCAAACCGAAACGCATTACTACTTCACGGCAGCAATAAGCAGGTTGGTGGTACCCGACCCTACGGGCTCATCTGACGCTCTGCCACCAGGAACTTACTACTGCGTAATAATACTTACTTATGACGTAAAGAAATGTACCGGTTTATAAAGTAGCGAAAGAAATAGCCCTTATTCCAGTGCGATAGGAACATCAGCAATTGCTTTTGTGTTGCGTTCGAATTCGGCTAACCTTTAAATCGTTACCGAGAGGGCTGGTGGTCGTGGCGCCGACGACCGCCGGTCCGGAGTCCCGAGGGGGAGGGTGATGGGAGAGATGTGCTCCGCACTAAGCGCTTCACTTTCCAACCTTTGCCTCTTCATGAGTTCTGTCTCATGCGAGGTTTGGACGTTGGTTGTTGAGCGACAGGAGGTTTTAGTCAGTTCGACTCTGACATGCTCCGCCCTCCACTGGGGATGAAGTCTGCCGATTTCCTCCTGACCAAATTAAAAAAAAAACCTTTAAATCGTTACCGACACCGAAATAAAAGTGGTATGTGGCTTCAATGACTGCCGTGTTTATTACTAAGCCACCATTATCTTCATTTTGCGCTCCAAGAAATAATATCGACATATCAAAGATCGCCTTATCTTCCTTATCACGCTGTTTTGAATAGTTGTGTGTTTAAGAAACTTCACAGAATGTTCGAGAATAAGCCCTTTCATTTAACGAGAGCTAAATAAATTGACTCGCTTTGGACTAGATAAATACAATGATGTAAACACATTTCAGTTGTTCACAATCCATTGCTGGTTGTCATAACTTGATTTAATAACCAGTGATTTTATCACGAATTGGTATCGACAGCGCTGAGGGCATAAAATACTCTCCGGGTATATACTCAAAGTAAAACTAAACACTAGCAATGAACTTGGATTTTTTATTCCATAGGTTTTTCTTACCTACCTTGACACGTGAGATGAAGTTTCAATTGTATTGTATAACGGCTGTCCCATCATTCAGACTAGAGCGCGTCGCTATTTTGCGGCAGAAATAGGTCCACGCTGTTTCCTGAGCGCTATGACGTGTCCTTCTTCAAACGAGGCTTGTGGAGAATAAATACGGGCAATAAATAAATGAAAAGGAAGAATGATGGTGTGATATGGAAGATACGAAATCTACGTGGATGAAACGATTGAATACATTAAGAGACTATCTTACACTGTTTTTTTTTTGCGTTATTTTTCCTACATAATCGTTAGTAGACTAAGGAGCTATTCCAGCTTCGCGCGGATCGGTTGAGCCCATGAGCTCAACTTGAGAGAACTAACACTAGCCCTAGCAAGAGCAGTGCTTCGCTGAATCTACTACCGGAACGAAATCGCGACCCACTGAGAAGAACGAGAAGAGAAGAAGACAGTGAGTAACTCAGCGGGTTGTCTCTATGAGTATTTTGCCCGCGTTCGCAAATCAGGCATATATGAGGTCTATAAAATCAAAGGCAGCTATATCCAAGTCTGTCAAATATTCAGATAAACAAAAGACAAAATTTGGCCCTAAGCACGTCATTACGGATCCTCCCGATCCATCGAAGTACTGCTCTTGCTAGGGCCAGTGTTAGCAAACACTCCCGGCTTGAGAATCTGAAATAACTTTGTTCGTATAGCTACGATATTCTTTATTTTAAAGCAGATTTATAAAGAATGAGAATATTACTAATAATCTGAATTTTAAATGATAAAACTTCGTTTATTAGTACTTAATACAGAGTAAACTTAACTTTTTTGAACTAAAGTTGTTAGAGATTTAGCTGCATTTGTTGTAACATGAAAACACTAAAGCATGTTCAACTAACTAAACAAGATAGAGCCATTGTTAATACCTTTTACGACATTATGGCGTTTAGCTGCCTTTGATTTTATAGGCTTCATATGTATGTAGCTCTTACCATTTGATGATGGTGCTTAAGGTTTTTGCGAAGAACTTGTAAACGCATCGCGCATTGTAAAGCGAATTATTTCAAAACATCAAAATGTCAAGTTTTATAGATTGATAAAATATTGTACCTACTTACTATTATGTGAATTGGTAACCGCTGCGTTGTTTTCGATTCGTGTTCCGAAATAGAACTGAATATCTGAGTTATTTTATGTTGGTTTGAAATGAAAATATGCTCGCAGAACACTTAATAACTGTGTTAACTTATTAATTTAGGAAGCTCAGATGTCCACGGGCGACGTGAGTTCTTACCATCAGTTGGGCAATGCCTGCCCACATTGGCGATTAAAAATACATACGAGTTTTAAATCGATATATATAAAAATGAATTGCTGTTCGTTAGTCTCGCTAAAACTCGAGAACCGCTGGACCGATTTGACTAATTTTGGTCTTAAATTATTTGTGGAAGTCCAGAGAAAGTTTAAAAGGTTGATAAATATGAAAATGCTCGGAATTAAATAAAAATAACAATTTTGTTTTTCCTTTGATATGTCCCCCGTCGGACGAATTCCTTTTGTTTGTTTTAATTTTTTTAATTTTTATTTTATACAAAAACTTAGGTCTTTTATTTATCGATTGAGGCACTACGAAGTCTGCCGGGTCAGCTAGTTAAAAATAAAATATTCGCAGTTCCGAAGTTCTGGACTGTTTTTTTTCACAGACATCGTGAACATTTACGATTGACAATTCGCAGTGGCTAGAGACAATAAATAGCAAAATCGACAGTTTTTGGGATAGAAAACTTAGAAAGCGCAATTCGAAGCGCCCCATATATGTTGGTAAGTCATGGCTTCAATGGAGAAAAAACCGTTTAAAAAACGGATTTATCGAGCAGTTACAAATAGAAGAGGCTTAGAATTGCCTCAACAGCGGCGTCATTAATACGCTTCCAACGTCGGTTTATGGATCACCGCGTGGCCTCAGATTTACGGTATTTGAAGTCAATGCCAAATATCAATGTCAGACTAAATCCGCACCGCACTGAACATCACCGTGTGTGAGGCGGTCCACGCTGCCGAGAAAAGATCAACGCGGTGTGATATAGTACGTCGGAAGATTCTCAAATTGCACAGCGATCACTCGCAAACCACGACCCGACCGTCATTCAGGATTTACGACGCAAGCAGGAGGAGAATTGTCTAGAGGTCGTAATAATCTAAGATAGCCTTTCCCAAAGTGGGCGATAACGCCTCCTTATGGGCGCTGCAGAGCTAAAGGGGGGCGGTAAGAGACCCAGAAAAAAAAAAAGTGGGCGTTGTGTAGAGTCTTGGGAGGCGATTTGTAATTTCATCTAGCCGGACTCTTAGACACCGATTGAGCTCTCGCTTTAGTGGTTTTTATATAGGTGAAAAAATTGAGTCGTAAAAAAATAACTTACTCTCGAAGTGGGCAGTAGACAAAATAAGTTAGGGAACCCCTGATCCAAGATTACCCACTGAGCCTACAGACATTTATTACTGGACTCTTTTCCTCTTTCCTCTCTTTAGTCCTGCACTAACCGAATCCAGTGATTACCCGCCATTGTAGGTAAATGACACCTTAACAATATTTATATTTAATACAATAACATGTTTCGGAACGATCGAGTGTATCGATAACACGAGTTTATAAACGTATATAAACTGCATTACGTTTTCAGTTGATTAAACAAGTCGTTCTTACAGCACAAGACTTTTGTTATTCAACATTTAACCAAATTAGTCTCATTTCAAACCATTAACAATGCCGTGCGGAGGTTGCGGAGACGGTGAGTAGCTAATTTTCATTTTATTTTTTATTGCTTAAATGGGTAGACGAACTCACAGCCCACCTTGTGTTAAGTGTTTACCGGAGCCCATAGACATTTACAACGTAAATGCCGCCACCCACTTTGAGATATGAGTTCTAAGGTCTCAGTATAATTACAACAGTATCTTTCAAACCGAAACGCATTACTGCTTCACGGCAGAAATAGGCAGGATGGGGATGGTGGTACCTACCCGTGCGGACTCACAAAAAGTTCTCCCACCAATAAAATTATTAATGAATGAAACCATCGCTATACTGTTAACAATATCATACTTTATACGTTATAAATATGCCACATAGTTATTATGACGTATACAAAAACATTCTCAGCGTAACTCTGCTTTATTAGTGACTAGTGGCCCGCTCCGGCTCCGCTCGGGTCTTTCACAAAAATCTCAACGATATTTGACGTTGTCGTATTTTTTTTAATAAAAGAACACTTATTGCGGCATAACTATAATAGTTAGACATAATATGCTGTCGCGACACTTATTGTAAATAATAATGTTTTCTACAAAGTCGTAGTACATTATTTTATTCTGTCATGAATAGTTTTCGCAGGGTACGCGATGTAAAGAATATTTTAGGTATTTTTTTACACCTTGGGTTACATTATTGGAGTTTTAGTAAGGATCCCTAATTTTTTTCAAAAAAGATTATAGCCTACGTCACTTGGAAACAAACAGTGAAACAAATTTTCAAATCGGTTCAGTAGTTTCCGAGCCTATTCTATACAAACAAACAAACAAACAAATCTTTCCTCTTTATAATATTAGTATAGATTTTAATCGCGCTAATCATGCGCTAATGTTAAACAAACGCTTCGAGTTTACCGTCCACCTAATTGAAGTGACCATTGGAGCCCATAGAAGTCACAGCCTAAAGCTGACTTGAGTTATAAAGACGTTCCAATATGATTTCATAACGACTGTCCAATAACTTAAACTCCGGTTCCGGGTTTGGATTGGGTTCCGGTAAACCACTCACATGCAATAAAAAATAATTGTGTGTCCTAAATAAACGTACTTTTCCGTCCAGATAAGAAATCGATGCCTCCAATGAACACTACGCTAACTCCAAATTCGTAGGTTTACAGGAGGAGCGTTTAAACGAAAAAAGTTGATAAAATCTTTATTACTGCAGATATATTTATGGTTTTCTTGTGTAACTAGCAGATTTACTCTTGCTTCGAACCCCATTAATTATGATTAATTGTAATACTTTTAGCATAGTGAAGCGATTTGCGTGAAAAACGAAAATTTCAAAATTCTGAGTTAGAGTAGTGTTCATTGGAGGCATCGAAATGTACTAGATACATTCTGTCGTATCTTAATCCGTAACTTAATAGATTAAAAATGAATTGTTAAGAGTTCTTTCGAGAAGATTCTGGTACTGCAGTGCTCGATATCATAACACGGAAGTTGCTTGACTCATAAGGCTAGCTTGTTCAAATAAATAACACAATGAAAATAATATACGTATGTACATACTTCTGAATGCTTCATTATAATTAGTTGCGGCTAAAAACAAAAAAATATATATATCGAATTGTAATTATGACAGCAAAATAAAAAAATCTATTAAGAGTTTTTTGTTTTAAAAAAATATATTGTTCATTCGATAAAACTTAAATAAAACACAAACAAAAACTTTGAACCGAACGAAGATATCACTATCTTTATCGTTATTATTAATTATATGCATTCACGTACGATGCATCTCATTATCATCTCGACAATGTCAATGGCGTGAAACAGATAGTCGATCTGAACATATTACGTATGTATTAATTTAGAACACTCTTTCAACGAGAACTCGTGACTGCTTCGCGCCAGAGAAAGCTGGACGGTGCTTCCATCCCGTGTGGGGTAAGCCCGCTGAGTTTCTCGCCGGATCTTTTCAGTGGGTGGCGTTTCCGATCCGGTGGTAGATTCTGATAAGCTTTTTTTTATGATTGAGAGTGCACTGGTGGCACGGTGGCCTTTACAGTTTCACAAAGACAGGTGGGCGAGCAAGGGTTCAGCTAGCGAAGCTCTCGCTAGGTTTAGTGTTGGCAAGGTCTACAGGTTAGAGCCCTGTGAGCTCACCTACTCGTTCGTCGAATCTAGTATTACCCGACGAGGTTACTAGAATAGGTAGAAAAAATTATTTTATTGTAAAAAAAGCGTGGGGTGCTTTTCAGGATATTATCAAAATAACCCTTCTACTCATATCTGTTCATAAAATATTTATAACTACCGATACCATGCAACCCACGCTTTTTTTTCAATAAAATCATTTTTTCTTACACTATTTATTTAATTCAAATTTATTAAAATTTATTTTCTATTTTTTGTTCGATTTTCTATAAAAGCGTATTTTGTTAGTTTTTTTAAACTATTATTTATTTTTCATTTTATAGTTGAGTTTCAATTTTCTCAATATATTTTTTAATATTGAATTGTCATCGGTCCTTAATAAGTAAACCAAATTTCGAGTTAATCCGACGTTTTGAAGGGGGTGAAAATCATGTTCAAAGATTCCGTTACATACTAACATACATACGTCTGAAGCTAATAAAAGCGTATTAAAAAAGTGTGGGGTCACAATACGACGATAAACTTCTTTACATCTTTTAAAAGCCGTACACATACTTGACACGTATACACTTGGTATCAGCCGTGGCACCCGGCATGGTTCCAGTCACTTGATACAAATACCATGGCCGTCTTAGATGTCATATAATTGCATTTTTAATTTGTTTTTTATTGCTAAGCCGGGCTATTGAGATCACAACCCACCTAGTGGTTATCGGAGCCATCAACAAAGTAAATGCCGTCATCTACCTTGAGACATGAGTTCTAAGTCTCAGTACTATAGTACGACAGCTGTCCCACCTTTCAAACCGGATCTCGGTGCTGCTTCGTGGCATAAATGGTCAAGGTGGTGGTACCTACCTTTTTTATTTTTATTTATTGCTTAGATGGGGTGGACGAGCTCACAGCCCACCTGGTGTTAGGTGGTTACAGGAGCCCATAGACATCCACAACGTAAATGCGCAACCCACCTTGAGATATATAACTTCTAAGGTCTCAAGTATAGTTACAACTGCTGCCCCACCCTTCAAACCGAAACGCATTACTGCTTCACGGTAGAAATGGCAGAGTGGTGTTACCTACCCATGCGGGCTCACAAGAGGTCCTACCACCAGTAATACCTGTGCGCGTTCACAAGACGCCCTATCAATAGTATTTTAATATACGCCATGAATTTAAAATTATACCTAAAATTTATGTTGCCAGGTTGCAAATGCACCACAAACCAGTGCTGTCAGAATTGTAAATGCGATTCTTCGTGCGCTTGTTCCGGCAAGAAGCCAGCACCAGTGGAAGCCAGCAAGAAGACTACCAAATCATGAAATCGACTAGAAAATTATAATATGTAATTGTAAATTGTAATCTCGGTAATGAAAATTGTATCATAATATTGAGAATGTAATCTGATTAATAAACATTTAAATTGGACAAACTGTGTTGTTGTTAGTTTTTTTTTTTGGAGCAGAATGCCGATTGGAGAATTCGCCGTATTTCCGCCTATGGGTTGGAGATAGGCAAGTTAAGGACAAATTGATGTCTCAACTGAAGTAGGTGAGGGGAAAAAGCCAACGTCTCTGTGTGCTTAGTGCGAGTTTTTTAACTTTCTCGATAGCGTAAAGTTCGCTCAAAGTATGTTACTGTAAACTAACTTGCAATTAACCGTAGTAATTGGTTGAGAGGTCTTCACGTAGATCAGAATTCTAGAACTTTCGTAAGAAGCCGACAATATCCCACTAGAAGGCTGACGTAGGAAATTAGTATCATACGATACGTGAGTCGACTATTATCAAAGGCGGCAATCTGACTTTTGGACAATGATTGGTAAATCAGAAAAACGAATTATTGACTTTGTATTCCATTGGCAGTCACAAAACTCTTCGGAACGACATCTTAGATAAATAACAGGTTAACTATTAACCTTTATTTAATGCAGGTTTTGAACCGTATTCTTTGAAGGAGACGATTATATTCAAATAAATCTGTATTGACATATCAATAAATTTTTTTTGTCCAAATGTACAGATTGCCGCCTTTGATAATAGACGACTCACGTGTCCGTTCGTATCTGCGACCTATCTGCGCTCAGTGCGAGTTTTTTAACGTTCTCGATAGCGTAAACGTTATCTCAGGTTTGTATGCAGTTGGAACAGCGCCCCTAGCGGCAAACGTAGGCAAACGTTTCAACTGACAAATTCAAATTTGAGTTAACTTTTACGCTATCGAGAACGTTAAAAAACTCGCACCAAGCACACTGATGTCCGTGAGCGCCACTATTAGCTGGGACATATATTTGCGTATCTACAATGGTCATTAAACAATAAATTTGAAGCCTCGTATGAACCAATACCAGTAAAAAAATAAAGGTATTTATTTTACTTGCTGCTTAGATTGGTAGATGATCTCACTGCCCACCTGGTGTTAAGTTGTTACCGAAGCCCGTAGATATCAATAACATAAATACCGCCACGTACCTTAAGACATGAGTTCTAAGTTTCAGTTTTTAGAGTACAACAGTTGCCCAATCCTTGACTGCGAAACGCAATACTTCACGGCAGAAATAGCCAAGTTAGTGGAACCTACCCCTATTAACAAATAACCTCTAGGGCCTAGACAGGTCGTAATGTAAAGTAAAAAAGTACGTAATGTAATGCAAACAAACTTCATTATTTTTTCACAATAATTTCTCGACAGCCACTACCCAACAACAATCGTTGGGCTGTGTTTTTCAGATTCCACAACTGAAATTCATTTTTGAAATAATCAGAAAGATACCATTACACTGTTACCAATAAGACGTTTTTTCCATATTTTTAAAGTTTTTGTAACTAAAACAGAAGTTCCTTGCCGTTGTGATGATGTGAAAGAAAACTAAATACTAATTATTAAATTCTAAAATTTAATAAATAAAAGAATTTAGGATGTGAAAAAAGATGAGATAGCGTACAGAAGCAAATATCAGCAAATAATATGCTTCGGAAATGTTGTATATTCTAATAAGCTATAGAATTATCAAGACGACAGAAATTCAATAATGCCTTGTAAAATTGTTGTATACGAGTACTATCCATGTCTTAAAAAAATGCCCTTACGATTCGAAGCGTTTTGTTTGATGAGGCGAAACTAATTAAAACTTCACTGAGAAGTAATTAAAAAAAAAAAGTACCTTGACTTTTTGAAGAAACACAGAGACGACCGTGACCTCGAAAACTATAAAGTAACTATTCGATGCGACGGAAAAACAATTATTATAATGACAAGAAATACGAAAACGCGAAATTAAAAGACGACTTCAAACAAGCATATAAAAACTTTAATGGGAAATTAAAAGGTAAGATCGAGCTCGGTAGATCGACGACCGAATGTTTTTATTTGGAACTTGAATGTATGCAAACTTACAATAAAAATGTCGTGAGCGCCATTCGGGTTTTTGTCAAATCTCTGATGTACTATGAGACCTACCGTCACACTTTTTCACTTTGTAGGTTTTGACCTGTTTGATATGTTATGTTTAACATATTCTTAACCAGATCATATTTTGGGAGACTTCTCAATTTAGTGAATTTACCAGTCTTTTTCAGTTATAAAAATATGTTTTCGGTAGCCTCTCGATTCGATCTTAATGTGGCGCCTATCTACTATTGTTTTTGCAATGGAATGATCAACTAGTAGCCCGAAGGCCTTTTCAGCTTCGATGGGATGGTTGAACGAGCACAAACTCAGCCTGGAGGAGAAGCATTTGTTAACAACTGCCCAAGGGCCTCTGGAAAGATCTGGGTAGAAACGTGGCGAGTTGATGTTATGCGCTAGGTTTCACTGAAGTTTTCAATGAGTTTGACGAGTACGGTTACCAAGGGTATCTAAACTTGATCCTAGTATTAAGCTGCAAGCGTCTAGCAAAAGTGTTTGTGGATCCGGAGGATCCGAAAGGACACTTCTATGGCTTTACTGGTTCTTGCATGAATAAAAAATCCAAACAGTATTCTGTGGTGACCTCGATAAAGCGGCTATCGGGCCGCATCGCCTTATCGAAGTACCATTCCGATGCTCACTTCAAGCGTTTCATGGTGATGAATTGGCTATACAGCAACCTATCTCCAATGGTCCTTTTTTTTTTTTTATCCTACCTAAGCTGAGAGCCTTGGGAGGCTATTTCAGCTTCGCTCTAACGTTTGTAGGTGAGCTCACGGGGCTCAAACCCGATGACGTTGCTAACACGAACCCTAGCAAGAGCCGTGCTTCGCAGAATCTACCACCGGATCGGAAACGCGACCCACTGAAAAGATCCGGCGAGAAACTCAGTGGGCTGTGTCTGGGAGTTAATTTACTCGTCGAGCCCTTCGTCGCAAGCGACGGGTTCGACGAGAACGGTGACCGGTGCTTGAAGTACCTAGAAGCACCGTTAGTGGATCGGGAGGATCCGAGATGACGTGTTTTGGGCGACGTCGACTGCTTTCCATTCTGTCCGCAGGATCGGGAATGTAGTTACCGGCGGCCACGATAAGAGGGTTCTCGTGTCGTGCTGCTTTATCGAAGTGGCGCAACGACGCCGACTGGAGATACTTACTGATGGACTCTAAGTCCAGGTCGTCATGGAGGTCGACGTTCCTGACGAACCACGGGGCTCCGACGGCTATCCTGCAAAAACGGGATTGAATAATTTGGAAGGATTTTAAGGGAGTGCGGGCCGCGTGAGCGAACACTACACTTGCATAGGTCATGACGGGGCGTATGCAAGTTTTGTAGAGTGTCGCCTTATTTCTAAGGGACATTTTACTTCGCCTACATATCATCGGGTAGAGACGTCCTAGAATAAAGGCGGCACGGTCGCGTACCGTCTTGATGTGGGGGCGGAATGTCATCCTACTGTCGAGGGTGACGCCTAAATATTTGACCTTCGGGGCCCACGGTATGGGCTGGTCGAACATCGTGATGGGGCGAATGGCGGAAGCGGAGGTGTTGACGCGCCTAGTCGCGAGAGGGATGCTCAGCGTGGTGTTCGGAGAGCGACCCCTTTTGAAGAGCACCGCTGTGCTTACCGTGGGGTTGATGTCGATGCGTCACTTCCGGAACCACTGTCCCATGGTGGTAGCTGCTGTCTGAAGTCGTCGATGAAGCAACGCCTTCTTCCTACACGAGTAGCCAATGGTCCAATGTTAGGAATATTTTTCGCCAACCCATTTCCTCTGAGTTACAGAATTTCCCCATGGTGTCATCCCTTATAAATACGGTATAAATAAATAAAACTGTCAAAAGTAAATCTTAAAGTTACTTTAACCAAAAAACTAATCTAGTAGCAAAAAGCCAACAATACTTAAACAACAATAGTGAGGTCTCAGATCAGCCTTGCAACTGTTTCTTTATGTTTTTTACGTGAAGTTTCATCTATATAAACCGATTCTATGACAGATCTAGCACAGTAATCAACTATCGTGATAATCTTACGACATGCCTGCCCCCTGTGAACCGTGCAAAGGTATGAAAATGTATTATGAGTTCATTCTCATGTGTGTATTCGTCCGGGCTGATGTCTGTTGTCGCCGTCTACGAGGCCTCGAACAACGGGACCTGTCCCTCTTGTGGCTACGCGCAGATCACGGAGGTTGTACCCGAGTCTACGCGTGCCTGTACAGGTCCCACAACAGTGATGCAGGTTCAGCTCTGATAGAGCATGTGCAAGAGGGGACTAACCGCGTGCTTGAGCAGTACCCATCTGCGGAGGTAGTGGTTCTTGGAGACTTTAACGCTCACCACCAAGAGTGGTTGGGGTCCAGAACCACTGACCTCCCGGGTCGGGCTGCCTACGATTTCGCCCTGGCCTACGGCTTCTCCCAGCTAGTGACAGAGCCCACCCGTGTCCCAGATATTGAGGGGCACGAGCCTTCTCTGTTGGACCTTCTGCTGACCACCGATCCAGCCGGATACAGTGTGGTGGTCGACGCTCCGCTTGGATCGTCTGATCACTGCCTTATCCGTGCTGCCACACCACTCTCTCGTCCTAGTCGTCGAACGACGACCGGGTATCGAAGAGTTTGGCAGTATATGTCAGCAGATTGGGATGGATTGCGTGAATTTTACGCATCCTACCCATGGGGGCGGTTCTGCTTTTCCTCTGCTGATCCTGACGTCTGTGCGGACCGTCTTAAAGACGTGGTGCTCCAGGGGATGGAATTGTTTATTCCCTCCTCTGAAGTGCCCGTTGGGGGTCGCAGCAGACCCTGGTATAACAATGCCAGCAGGGATGCTGCACACCTCAAGCGGTCCGCATACGTGGCATGGAATGATGCCAGGAGACGTCGGGATCCTAACATCTCAGAGGAAAGGCGGAAATATAACGCCGCTTCCAGATCCTACAAGAAGGTTATTGCCAGGGCGAAATCGGAGCACGTTGCTAGAATTGGCGAGCGACTGAAGAGCTATCCCTCTGGGAGCCGTGCTTTTTGGTCGCTCGCCAAAGCTGCAGAAGGATACTTTTGCAGGTCTAGTCTCCCACCACTACGCAAGTCCGATGACAGTCTGGCCCATAGTGCGAAAGAGAAGGCTGACCTTCTGGTCAAACTCTTCGCCTCGAACTCGACTGTGGACGACGGGGGTGTCACACCACCGAACATCCCCCGGTGTGATAGCTCCCTGCCGGAGATCTGCTTCACACAGTGTGCAGTCAGGCGGGAGCTCCGACTCCTGGACGTCCATAAGTCGAGTGGGCCGGACGGCATTCCTGCAGTGGTTCTGAAAAGGTGCGCCCCTGAGCTGACGCCTGCGCTAACGCGTTTGTATCGTCTTTCTTATTGCGCTAACAGGGTTCCGTCTTCATGGAAGACCGCCCACGTCCACCCTATCCCCAAGAAGGGTGACCGGTCGGACCCATCGAGCTATAGGCCTATCGCGATAACTTCCTTGCTTTCCAAGGTGATGGAGCGAATAATAAATATACAACTCCTGAAGTATCTTGAGGATCGCCAGCTGATCAGTGACCGACAGTACGGCTTCCGTCACGGTCGCTCAGCTGGCGATCTTCTTGTATACCTTACTCACAGGTGGGCTGAAGCCTTGGAAAGCAAGGGCGAGGCTCTTGCTGTGAGCCTTGATATCGCGAAGGCCTTCGACAGGGTCTGGCATAGGGCACTTCTGTCGAAGCTACCATCTTACGGAATCCCCGAGGGTCTCTGCAAGTGGATCGCTAGCTTTTTGGATGGGCGGAGCATCACGGTCGTTGTAGACGGTGACTGTTCTGATCATTAACGCTGGCGTTCCACAAGGTTCGGTGCTCTACCCCACGCTTTTCATCCTGTATATCAATGACATGCTGTCTATTGATGGCATGCATTGCTATGCGGATGACAGCACGGGGGATGCGCGATATATCGGCCATCAGAGTCTCTCTCGGAGCGTGGTGCAAGAGAGACGATCAAAACTTGTGTCTGAAGTGGAGAACTCTCTGGGGCGAGTCTCCAAATGGGGTGAATTGAACTTGGTTCCCGTTAACTTAACTTGCGGTAACCCGTTAAAGACACAAGTTTGCGCGTTCACTGCCAAGAAGGACCCCTTTGTCATGGCGCCGCAATTCCAAGGAATATCCCTGCAACCTTCCAAGAGTATCGGGATACTTGGGGTCGACATTTCGAGCGACGTCCAGTTTCGGAGTCATTTGGAAAGCAAAGCCAAGTTGGCGTCCAAAATGCTGGGAGTCCTCAACAGAGCGAAGCGGTACTTCACGCCTGGACAAAGGCTTTTGCTTTATAAAGCACAAGTCCGGCCTCGCGTGGAGTACTGCTCCCATCTCTGGGCCGGGGCTCCCAAATACCAGCTTCTTCCATTTGACTCCCTACAGAAGAGGGCCGTTCGGATTGTCGATAATCCCATTCTCTCGGATCGTTTGGAACCTCTGGGTCTGCGGAGGGACTTCGGTTCCCTCTGTATTTTGTACCGTATGTTCCATGGGGAGTGCTCTAAGGAATTATTCGAGATGATACCGGCATCTCGTTTTTACCACCGCACCGCCCGCCACCGGAGTAGAGTTCATCCATACTACCTGGAGCCACTGCGGTCATCCACAATGCGCTTCCAGAGATCTTTTTTGCCACGCACCATCCGGCTATGGAATGAGCTCCCCTCCACGGTGTTTCCCGAGCGCTATGACATGTCCTTCTTCAAACGAGGCTTATGAAGAGTATTACGCGGTAGGCAGCGGCTTGGCTCTGCCCCTGGCATTGCTGAAGTCCATGAGCGACGGTAACCACTCACCATCAGGTGGGCCGTATGCTCGTCTGCTTACAAGAGCAATAAAAAAAAAAAAAGTAAATTGTCAGAGTTTTTCCGTACAAGAATGTAGGTAAGCAAGCATGCAATTATTAGCAAAAATGATTCCGTAGATTTATTGTAGTTCAAATTGTATTTCAATTTTACTACCTCATCCTCCCCTCCTCGAGTCCTCAGGGCCGCATTCTCAGGGTATACTGTGACTTCTTTGCTCTTTCACCTAATCTGATATACTGAAATCGCTACTTGATAAAAAAACGAAGCCTCGATTCTTTTATAAAAATTTGATGTTATGGGAAAATTCGGTGCCACAAGCAAGAGATTCTGTTTGTTTTGTATACTATCTGCTAGTTGAATTTAGATGTTCAGTCAATAATTGTTTCAGTCAACGAACTATCCTAGTTCAGTTTTCAGCAATCTTTTTGACTGCTTTGCTTATTCTATGAAACGTGATTTCATGTAGAGTCGTGCAAGAACGGCGCCACCTGTAAAGGCGACTGCAACTGCGATGCCAACTGCTCCGATTGTCCACCAAAGACAGGTATAATAAGTTTGTTTCTAATTAATTATGGTTCTTTAAATCTGTTTAAGTTTGTTTTTAATTTTAATCCAATCAGTTTTTTCATTAGTTTATACTAGGAGTACAACACGAACAAAATTTCACGAGGAAATAAGACGCAGTATTTCCTTGTGTTTCCATGTGGAATAAAATTGGGTTTGAATTTATTTATTAATATTTTTTCTGTGTTTTTCTCCAATCTCTAATCTGAAATCATACTTGGACCTTATGGTACAGAAGTAAAGGTCACTAACGAAAACCGAGGCATTATAAATAAATAAATGTTCAATTTTTTTGACTTACGTCAAACGCCTAGTAGACCTTTCTTGGGACATAAGTAAGTCCCTATTGCATTGTACCTACCGTAGTTGTCCTACTCTTCAAATCTGGCGTTTCCTAGCTGCTTCTGTAAGCAAATCGCATAGTTTTATCCGTTATTTAAACTGAATATGTATATGTTAACTTACAGGAAACTGCTGCTAATGAACATCTAAAGGAAACCTTTTGAAATCAACCCCGTTTGTTTATATGGATTCTGGGTGGATACTTTATGATTATGGATAATAAACAATTGTGATCTATATTGATGTGATTTTTTTTGTTTGTTAAATATGAACTTGTTAGGTAGAACAACGATTTTATTCTTAACCTTAAAATACATATGTATATCCACTTTGCTAAGATTACCTAAACTTACGAATTAATGAAGTGGACACCTTGATATTGTTTTGCTTTTAAGTTTAAATTTGATGAGAATATTATGAATACTTTTGACTTTTATTATCAATTCTTTTAGATAGGTACCTATATTCACAAAAATACTTATTAAAATAATTAGCATTAAAAGAACGTCATTATTGAATACCTACACTCTGCTCGTAATATCTTTTAATATGCATCTTACCAATTATACCGATACTATCAAGAATTACAATGTAAGATTTACTGACTTAGAATATGAAAGCCTATGAAAATGGTTTCCTTTTAAATTATAAGCTCACCAGATCTTCACAAATAGGTCTGGTACCTAATAAACATTGAATGGCTTCAAGATGCTCTGTGTTATGGATGCCAGTAGGTACATGCCCACACAAGGTAATCATTTCTGAATCATGAAGTAACTGTAACATAACATAGCGAAATCGATCCCGGTTGCGCAAAACCTGTAAAAAATTTTATTTTCGTAATCTAATTATGACTTACTAAGTAAGTTAAGATTGTTTTTTTTTTTTTTATTACCCTTGTTGGCAGACGAGCATACGGCCCACCTGATGGTCAGGGGTTACCGTCGCCCATGGACTTCAGCAATGCCAGGGGCAGAGCCAAGCCGCTGCCTACCGCTTAATACTCTCCACAAGCCTCGTTTGAAGAAGGACATGTCATAGCGATTGTAAAGAAAAATACATGAAAGAATCAAAATACTACGAGGAGAAGGCAATATTTGTAGATACTTTAATTCTTAATTCTCAAATTAGCCGCTTAATAGTAATTCTGTTTCAAGTCTGGACAGCTACTGCGTCATTAAAATTAAAAAATTAAGAGTCAGACCTCATTCTCAAGAGTGTGGGATATTAGTTAAGAGAATTAACAACCTGACGACACTTTTGGCTAATGTCAGGTTTAAATTATTTTAGTAACCGGTCATATAATTGCTGACATGTTGGTTGTGTGTTGACGCAGTGTACAATTTTGTTGTGAAAATACAGAATTACATTGAGTATCCATAGTCACCACAGCATGAATTTCATCCACCTTAAGATGCAATTGGAATCTTAAGTTAATTTGGTAATACAACTTTCAAAATGGTACCATGGCTCCTAGAACATAGATTTTTTTGTGAATTGCGACCCACTGAGAAGATTCGGCGAAAAACTCAGTGAGCTGTGTCTTCAGTTTCTTAATTGACAAGTTCGATGAGGATGGTGACCGGTGCTTGAGGGGCTTTAAAGCGCTAAAAGAGGATCCGGGGATCCGACACGACATCGTCGCCCGGGTCCGATAAGATATTTTTATTACACTACTTAGTTATACCGAGACCTAAACCTAGACCACCTGGTTTATGGGTACGAAGATTTATGGATAAAGTAATCACTAGCACCACTACCATCATAGATCAAAGTGAATACCACCATCACTCAAGAGGTCGAGAATTTCATCTAAAATGGTCCAATAATTTTATTGTTAATCGATTTTTTCTCAAACCAGAATGCAAGACTGCTTCGAGACAGAAATAAACAGAAGGGTGGTACCTACTTGGGCAGACTTGCGCTATTTTAGCAGGGCGATTAGAGGGAATAAATAAACTTAGCTAGGAAGAAAGATTGTGCCTACAATTGAAGGACGAAAACTTAGTATTAGTCTAATAAATATCTAATTACTGCTAAGATAGATTCTATGTAAATGGCCACTGTAAAGGCGATGTTTCTACGTGAAAGTGGTTGAGAATTGTCCGAGAGAGTTGTCAACAAACTCCAAATATGCCATTTCTACTAAAATCTACCAATGTTGGCTTTATGTCCAGACTGCGCCAACCGCTGGACCATATTTAAAGGAAAAAAGCCATTGACTTCATCCTGATTCGAGTTTAAATGAAGCAAAACATGTCTATAATTTAATAAAAAAAAGGCAGTGGCCCATTCTAAGGAAGATGCGGCTTTCACGTGTCACTGAATTAAAATCATTACCGTCGCTTTTACATTGAACAATATTGAAACTACTGTTTATTTAATTTTTATTTGTATTTGTAATATTTACTTTGAAAAAAAAACCGAGTTTTTATTATCATTGTTGTCGTACGACGTATGTACCTGAATTAACGTATTTATTAGCACTATTTGTGTTTTTAATGTTAAATGTGACCTTCTAGCTAATGATTTTATTGACTCTTAATGCTGCGATAACACTGCCGCAATCACTCACGACATGTCGCGACAATAATATCGAGAACTTAATTGGTACATTATTTTTAAAAACACAAATTCTTAATAAGTCGTGATAAACAAGCCATTTAATGTGCAAAGGTGAGATGACTCATTTGATGAAGTCGAGATTATTATGTGCAATCATCACCATCTCCCACAAGGAGGCGGCGGAACGGGAGAGGGAGAGCTCTTCTTCCCTCTCGGCGCCGTGCTGCCGCCGCCGCCCGGGGGTCGAAGGTAGGCGTTCTTCCAGCTCCGGCCCCTGTGAGGAGGCAGGAGACTCCCGGTGATGATCGCGGAGCGACCTAAGGGGGTTGAGGCTATGCCGCACGCTATCGTCACTCTAGCGCGCTGGCACCAGGAGGATGCGACACGGCGGCGGCTGCGGCCTGTGATGCGGTCCGCATTGCCGTCGTCACTGTCGTCGCCGAACATACTGTGGAAGAGCAACCCGGTCGGCGGTGTATCGCGTTCTGACCCGGCAGGCTGGTTCTGGCCCAGCGGGGTATCACGAAACACCAGCAGCATCGCTCGGGCGTCCTTTGGGTGGCACCGCTAGTCTAGTTGTAGTGTTGACCGCCGGAACCCTCCTACTCTGACCGGGTTCTGACCCCGGACGGAGATCGGACGTCGGGTGTAAGAGTGCAGGGGAGTCTTTTAGTGGGGTAGGGCCCTAAAACTCCTTGGGCCCGCATTCTGCTCCCAACATCTGTAGATCGTCAAGTCCCACATAAATCGCACGCGGCCTAGGCGCGGGGATCTCGTAGGAGGTTCAGCCCCCGAACCGAAAAAATATAATAATATATGCAAAATCACACTACTTTTATGTCTCTGTATACATGATGATAGCCGTTCAGCCGCAGATTGACACACAGCACCCAATCACCACTGCATTAGAAGGTAAAGACCTTCCTCCCGGATAGGAAGGTTCACCTCGAGGCCAGACCCGTACCCCGTAAGGGTCTCTGACGATCCGGAATTATTATTTGTGTTTATACTAAAGCTAAATGTGACTGGGGCACATTCCAGAAATGAAAATCCGCGAATAGTTATGAAGATGTTTATTTAGATAAGACAGTAGAACAGCATTATCGTAATGAAGAAGACGAGAGAGAATGAGATAGGGAAACATGTCTCGAGCGTGGAGCTCACGCGGGACCAGAGTGAGCCGCGGTCAGACCTCGAGCGTGAGCTCCTCCTGTCATTGTCCATTATTTAGCAGCAACCGCCTGAAAACCAGAGAAGGTAGATGTCATAGATGTCATAGGTGTGTAGAATGGGTACCCGCAACTTCGCAGATATTCGAACTGTGTGAAGTCAGTTAGTCTAACTGGGATGGAAGTGATACACTCTTCAGGGGCCCCTTTTATTCTTTTGTACAGTATTAAGAAAAGGCACCTTTGAAAGTAACTCATTAGAAAAATGTGTTATCTAAATCCGCAAATTCAACAGTCTGCGGATTTGGACACCGGAATACCCGTAATTGACTTTAACGGTGAAGGAATAACATCGTGTAGTAAAAATCAAACCCGCAAAATTATAACTTGAGTAATTACTGGTGGTAGGACCTCTTGTGAGTCCGCACGGGTAGGTGCCACCGCCCTGCCTGTTTCTGCTGTGAAGCAGTAATGCGTTTCGGTTTCAAGGGTGGGGCAGCCGTTGTAACGATACTTGAGACCTTAGAACTTATATCTCAAGGTGGGTGGCGCATTTACATTGTAGATGTCTATGGCCTCCAGTAACAGTAACCATATAGCAAGCAACAGGTGGGCTGTGAGCTCGCCCACGCAACAAAGCAATAAAAACAATATCTAACCAAACATTTCACATTAATTACCTTTAGTAGAGCAATCGTTGCAGTCTTTTTCTGGACAGGCGCAATCTGTAGTGCAGTTACCGTCTTTGCACGAATCTGGCAACGGAAAAAGTACATTAAATAATAAATATTTATATTAAACATTGTGTACCGTGAATTTATTCGTTTAAACATTTTAATTTCAAATAAATTATTTTAGAAGTTCAAGTTTGTTGGGATAGATGATAGATCTATGCGAAAACCATAGCCGCATATGAGCTAAACCAGCTAAAATAATAAATAAATAATAATGGCCGTCTGGTGTAGTGGTAAGTGACATGGTCACTACATAAGGGGGTCGCGGGTTCGAATCCCGCTAAGGGAAGATATTTGTATGATAAATATAAATGTCTTTTCCAGGGTTATGGATGTATATTAAATAAATGTATGTGTATAAGAAAAATCTTACATTTATTTCCGTTATCTGGTACCTGTAACACAAGTTCTTTACGAACTTACCACGGGACCGGTCAACGTGGCGTGATTGTTAGTAAATATTTATTAATTTATTTATTTACGTACTCGATAAGTTTGAAGTTTAACTTGAATGTTTATTGGATTTTCAATGGATTTTCTCAAGCGAGTGTTGTTTCTCGCGCAAGACTTCGAGAACAGCTCCTGAATAGGATGTTTAAATAGGACTCACCTTTGCACGGTTCACAGGGGGCGGGCATTTTGTCTGTTGTCGTTCAGTCCACCGAACTATGTTGAAGTAAGAGAAGCGACGTTGTTTTATACTAATAAAATGCGACAAAAACGATAAAAACTAGAGCAAGGCTGCCAGAAAAAAATAGTCTATTATAACATCGATATTGTCCATCGTAATAGTCGTCTATGACCAAGTACGCTAATGTTATATTCTTTTTTTTGATTGCTCAGATGGGTGGACGAGCTCACAGCCCACCTGGCGTTAAGTGGTTACTGGAGCCCATAGACATCTAAAATTTAAATGCGCCACCCACCTTGAGATATAAGTTTTAAGGTCTCAAGTATAGTTACAACGGCTGCCCCACCCTTCAAACCGAAACGCATTACTGCTTCACGGCAGAAATAGGCAGAGTGGTGCTACCTACCCGCATGGACTCACAAAAGGTTCTACCACCAGTAATTATGCAAATTATAATTTTGCGAGTTTGGTTTTTATTACACGATCGTATTCCTTCACCCTGGAAGTCAATCGTGGACATTTGTTGAGTACGTATTTCATTAGAAAAATTGGTACCTGCCTGAGATTCGAATACCGAGAATAATAAAATAATGTCGATTCACATCTGCCAGGCGTCCCGTGACGGCTGACATTTTTTTTTTGAAATGTAGTGTAGTTTTTGAAGAGTGATTTTTGAAATGTATTGTATTGAAATTTATTTAATTTGTGGAACATTACAAGGCCAGACAGAGTAGAGAGATGTTTTAAGGTTTTCCTCTTTATTATATCGTTGTTTACTCAACTGAGAAGACAGAAAAAAAGTATTTGTAAACATTTTTTTTTGTGATAAGGAAGACTCGTAGTACTGAGCCGTTCCGCACGATTCGAATTGTCGGAAGAATTCCGTTGAATGGCTGCATTTCCTAGTTGTATTTTTTTTTGTTTATTGTCACAAAGCCTTCTCTGAACGTTTGAACGATATTTAAGTTGTTAAAATTAATATTGATGCACTCATTCGACAACGGAATCAGCAGCAGACATGGCCACCGTCACTCAAACTGTCGAACGTAAGTTTTATGTTTAGATTACGAAACGTTTTTTGTATTAAGTGACTTTGGGAACCCTGTATGCTTAGTGCGAGTTTTTTTATCGTTCTCGATAGCGTAAAAGAAAGAAATCATTTATTCGCCAAGCATAGTGAAAATGAGTTATTACATTAAGTTAAAAGCAGCGTGTATGCTTTGTCATTATTTGACATGCGAATTTTAGTGCAGTGCAGGATATTATAATATTATATAATTTACCATTCCATTCATCCATAATTCAACTAAAAGTTAGCTCATATTTGTATGGAATGGGATCGTTTGCGTACGTTTGCCGCTAGGGGCGCTGTTCCAACTGCATACAAAATTGGCTGAACTTTTACGCTATCGAGAACGTTAAAAAACTCGCACTAAGCACACAGATCTCTCGACGCCATTGTTCAGTTTAAGGAATAAAGTCAAAAATTCAAAATGCATGTTTGCGCATGCGCAAGAAACACGCAAGGAGGTGTGTGTCTGTGAATTAAACATAAATATTCCTGATTATTATTATTTGCTATTATCACAATAACGTTAAACAATTCAATCTAATAATGTGTATATTTTTTAACGTTGTTATTATTTGGATCTTTTCTTTTATTGTTTATAATAATAATTAACTAGCGACCCGCCCTCGCTTCGCATCGGAAACTGTAATTTATTATTGATTTTTCCACTATTTAATGGATGATATTATACATATAAACAGTGGCGTACCTAGAACTTTTGCCGCCCGGGGCGATTTCCAGTCTGCCGCCCTTTCTTTTATAAGTCAATCAAATAGTGGTTTTTATAAATTAATACACATAAATAAATTATTAAGTTATTTAATCAATATTAATTAATACACAGAGTAAATTTTTTTAGACTTATTTGTATGCACTCGTAAACATATTTATATAATATCTACTCTTCTAGCTTTCATACTAGAAAAATCGTGTATAATGCTCTCAAAATTTATATTATTTGTAATTTCTTGTTCTATTGACAATATTGCAAGATTTTGTAGTCTTGATTGACTCATTGTAGAACGAAGATAATTTTTTATCAACTTCAATTTTGAGAAGCTTCTTTCGCAACTAGCGACACTGATTGAAATTGTTAAAAAAAATCTTAACAAAATTACAATGTTGGGAACAGAATTTTCCAACCTATACTGCTGAATAAATTTTAGCAGGTCAAGAGGGCCCTTCTCCCCGTTTTTCTAATGTTTTACCTCTTCTTTTAGTGTAGATACAGCCATAAAAACCTGGATCCTTTTTCTTTCAATATGGAACTGTTCTTTATCAATGTCGATCAAATCATTTATTTGACATTCAAATTCTTCATTTAGTAGGTTACACGGTATTATACACGAATATTTTCCCCTTTATTTGCAGTTATTTTTGAGCGTCATTAATTTCCAAAAGAACGGATTCCCATAAATGAAGGAAACATAGAAAAGAAAAAGATTGCATAGAATTGAGTAATACTCCAGCATCTGATCGCGTTTTACTATTTTCTTCTTCAGATGTCAATTTGTCCAAAGCGCTTAAAATGTAAAAAAAATGTTTTTTTACTATAGTTACCGCGGCAGCTCTAGCGCTCCAGCGAGTTTCTACACTACGTTTAACACCTTGACCAGTGACCGAAAGTAAAACATTCCATCTATGAGTGGAAGAAGAAAACAACGAAAACAACTGTTCGATAGTTCCAAAAAATGTGATGGAATTGATAGCTGTAGAAGCTGCGTGCAAACATGCCAGGTTTAAGGAATGATTTGTACATGCTACAAATTCTGCATTTGGATTTATTTCTTTAATGCGAGTTTGAACTACATGTCTAATAATTTGACTGGTTTGATCTTTGTGTGAAATGTCAGGAGTGCTATCAAATATAATACAAAAGTATTTAGCCTGCTTTATTTGATCCATAATTGTTTTTCTGACTGCGCCTCCCAATAGCTTTATGAATTCGTTCTGAATCTTCGACGACAAATAAGAGAGACTATATTTATTACCCATCTTAATTTTTATTACATGTTCTCGTAATACTGGGTCGTACTTAGCCAATAAGTCAACAACCTCGAGAAAATTTCCTCTATTTTCCAGTAAGTCGATGTTTTCCTGATGAACACTTTCACGATGTACTCGAGATGCCAAATTTTGTTTTGCTAAGAATCTAATTATATCAAGTATTCTTGTTAGAATTTCCTTCCATTTTTTTATTTCTTTATCAATATTCTGTTGTTGTAGTTTGTCAATAGTTGCTCTACTTCCAAGTCTTATTTCTAATTCCTTCCATTTGTAATATGATCGCATGTGCAGCGGACTAACCTCATGTTGACTAATTTTAGGATTAAGTTTCCACCATTTGTTAAAACCATTTTCCGTATTAAAACCTGCTTGACAAAGATTATCAAACAGTTTGCAGCAGAAACAATAAATACTTTTCTTCGATGGTGAATATACCATCCACGATCTTAAGAGCTTTTCGCCATTAGGCAAAATTTGAAAAAACCAGTCCCGACTCAGTATTCTTGTTTCACCTTTGGCTTTGCTTGTATTATTAGAACGTTTTATTCCTTCGCTGAAGTCGGCGTCTAAATTTTGAATTAAAAAGGGACCTTGACGTACCAGAAATACTCTTGTATTGTCGTCAATTTTGTTAGGCCATAATCCAATATCTTTCATAGAAACAGACAGAATAATTTGTGCAGCAGATTCTTCATCAGGACTTGATAAACTTTCTACTTCTTCGCCAGTGTGTGAAGCAGGTCTTTCCTCTTGAACAACATTGGATAATGTTTTTTCGCCTTCGAGCGCTGCTTCTTCACCCGTATTTGAGGCAACAATACTAAAAGAACTAGAATTTGGCTTATGAGAGATGTATTTGAGTAGTGCTCCAGTGTTTTTAATCGGTATTTCCTCCCTTTTCTTTCTAAATGACGCACCGCTTTCTTTTACTCGTTTCATCCTAGGGATATATAATAAAAATATAACTTGTCGAAATAAATAGTATAATATGTATAGAAAACAGCAGAGTCATTTTACTTCGCTGAATAACATCTATATCTACAATACGTAATACAATATGCTTAACATTATAAATTCTCAAAATGCACTTGCACCCTAATAATTTGTTTCACTCTCCACTGTTAAAAGATTGAATCGCTAATGAACAAAATGGTTTATAAGCAATTTATCAATCCAAATACAATTCTTCAAAACGGACTGAGAATATTTATGTATTTGCGAGTTCTGAAATTGTAACTTCATCAGTATTTTTGTTTTGTCTCGTTTAGATTTTGTTGTTTGAAAAAGATAGTTCTTATGCCGGCGCCCTAATGCTTTGCAGACCTAGCAGACCGCCTTCTGCCGGCCCTGTTTTTCAAAAGAAAAATCGATGAATAAAAAAATATTGATATATTACTTCAAAGTAATCATATAAACTTTTCAAAAGAAATGACATTTATAAACTGATATTAAAAAAAATTCCGAACAAAATCGAAAAGATACTTTTACGAATTCAAAGAATTTTAATGAATACAATAAAATCAAATTATTACCTTGTTCTTGAATTAGAATTCAAAATTTACACTAATATGCATTTATATACACCGATGAATAATATTCGAAATCATAATTTATAGAAATCAAATATTAAACTTATAATAATCATAATAATCATTTATTATTCAAGAAAGAAAATAAATATGAAATGAATAAATTGCTTTATACAACTAAAATTAAATGCTACAATGCCGCCCCAGGGTAAGTGCCGCCCGGTGCGGACCGCACCCACCGCCCCCCCTTAGGTACGCCACTGCATATAAACCTTCCTCTTCAATCACTCTATCTATTAAAAAAAACGCATCAAAATCCGTTGCGTAGTTTTAAAGATTTAAGCATACATAGGGACAGACAGATATAGGGACAGAGAAAGCGACTTTGTTTTATACTATGTAGTGATATTCAGAAGTATATTTTTGCGCCTTAAGGTTTTTAGGGTGCTTGTAAAAAAAACAAACAATTACTAAACATAGTCCACCATAGATTAATTATTCAAATATGAAGACAACATCGTGCGTTTGAAAGCTTGGAAGTTGAGAACGTTAGATACAACACGAAAATTCTCAAATTGGTATCGTGTGTAAAACTTGTGACAGCTTACATCTACAGTAAAATATATCTATTGCTATAAAAAAGCTAGCAGGAGCTCGGAGAGTTATATAGTTCAAAGTTGAACAGCAGACCAGCTTTTGAATTCCGTTAGAATTCGAAATTGTAACCTAATTTTTCACTTCCAATCTCTACGTATTGGTATATCCTACCTACCCGAGGAAGGACGTCAATTCATGCTTTTTTTTTTTACTTACGACACTAGGAAAATTGCTTGTACTTATTTTAGTGTTCGTTATTTTAGTGTGCAAAAATATACACTATTTTTTGATAGCGTTTGAAAAGTCACAAATAGAAACAGTAAAAGGAACATAAACCCGAATTATATTACAAGAGAATTGAGTTAAGAAAAATCAATTTATTTATTAATATCTTTTCAGAATACGTCACAGGCAATGAAAGAAAAAGAAAAACTCGGAGAATGGAGATGCCGTTGTGTCCACCAGGGTGCTCGTGCAAGAGACCTAGCTATACCGGACCAATCAAGCTTTTGTTTAATGCCATAGGAATAATCATTGCTTTGCTTGCCTCATACATGATTATCAGTACAAACTCGAATCTATACCTCGTATTTTGGATCTGCTACTCCGTGCTAAGACGTCTGATGTTGAAATCTAAGACGCATGAGAAGTTAGCTTGAATTATTTTATAGTTTTTAGATAAGCTACGTCATTCTAGAAATCATTTCTTAGAGAACGGGAATTAGACAAATCCACTTGATGTTTAAGGATATTGTGATCTTTGAGGTGTTTAAGGTTATTAACGATCGCGTCTAGGACTCAGGAAACGTACGTACCAGCTTGTATTTAAATTGTCTGTTTGTTTAACGTCACAATTAACAGTCATACAATGTTTTTAATGTACTGTGTTGTTAGAAGGAATGGGCGATGTGTTTAGTCCATACAAAATTCTCCTCTTACCTTTCTAAATAATAACATTAAAGTAAATATCTTTATTTCGCAAGATCAACAACTACGACTTTCAAACATTTAGTAAACAGGTTTTATGAGTAAAACTAACGGGCTCGCTAGATGTGGTCTTATCCATAGAAGAAATCTTAGAAACCACTATACAGCGCCATCTACCGGCTCCTATTTAATTTACTAAAACAAACTTAACCTAACCAACTCGTTATGATATTAGCTAGGTATGTGTCAGTGAAAGTCGTTGTAAAATCGATCAAGCCGTTTTCGAGATTAACCGGTATAAACAAACAGGCAAACATTTTTTATTGCTGTTAATAACGCAGTACGATTCAATTTTACTCATTTATGTGGGTATAAAGAATTTGGTTTTTTAATAGATGTAATCACTCAGATCTGTAGTTGTCCTCTTTCTTACAGTGTTCGGGTAAAATCAAAAAAGAGACAGCAGTACTTTACTAGAGACGTTTTTTTTTTAAACTTCATCTGCCGTGTTATTTCTTAATGAGGCAGTCCAATGTTTAGGGTTCCGTGCTAGTCCGCCATCATAAGATAAGTTACAATGACACAAAACAAAAGAAAAAATCGACTTCAGCAATATTCAAAATAACATTAATGTTGTCGATGTACATTAAATATTCATTATTTAACTCGTAAACAACTGGTCAGATGCTGATAAAATTCATCGCTACGATAAGAGACACCAGCTATAAAACAATAAAAGAAACATAAAAATCGGTCCACCCAAAAAAGTTCCGAGATAAAACTCCCTTTTTGGAGTCGAGTAAAAAACAGGTAACAAATATAACTGAAAAGCAGGAAATTTCCTGTGACGGGTATTTTATTTAGATAATAAGTTAGCATATTGTTGCACTGAATAATTTATTTCCCTTTTAATTTATTTTGTTATCTTTAATTACTAGGCTGTATGGGCTTAGATCC
This sequence comes from Bombyx mandarina, assembly GCF_030267445.1. NCBI lineage: Eukaryota > Metazoa > Arthropoda > Insecta > Lepidoptera > Bombycidae > Bombyx > Bombyx mandarina. The sequence goes on from NC_143234.1 coordinate 19,751,844, forward strand.
CCTTGCCTTTCCTAACAAGGAAAAAATGTTCCAAAAAAAATAATTTATGACTTTAATTTATTAATAAAATCTACAGTGAAAATTTGTCGTTGTTTATTTTTCGTTAAAAATTAAATTGATCTCGATCATCGCATTGCTATCTATCTGGGTGATTTTTTTGCTTACATTGCTCATCTTCTGTTAAGGGGTTTTCGGAGCCCAACAACGTAAATGCCGCCGCCTATCTTAGGACGCCGCGGGCAGAACACCAGCCAGATGGTCAGATCTAGCGAGAGAAGCACTCGGTGGTAGTCTGTACCATGCAGTCCATGCCACCCATGATCGGGCGCATTGGAAGTACGTCGCATGTGGTCGCGATCCTCAGTAGTGAGGGAACGATATAGAAGAAAGAAGAAGAAGATCTTAGGACATGAGTTCCTGGTCTCCGTTTTACAGATACATGCAGGGACGTCTTAAATTAGGCTGGGGCCCTTGGGCACACAAGAATTTGAGGCCCTTTTGGAAAGTAAAAAAGCTAATTATAATAACATTTTTACTGAGTATGACCATTTATTATAGGTAATCAAATACAGTATGATATAATATGTCATTAATGATATTAGAATGCTGCTGGTTTTTTGGTTACAATTACGATAACGGAAACCGTTATCGTGATCGCTAGATGGTACACCATAAGTACACTTAGTAAATTAGGTAGGATACGTTCGGAAATATTATTACTCGTGAATACCTTCTGATATGATTACTGATTTGTGAAAAAAGTGTAATGTGCCCTACAAAAATGTTTTGAGAATAAATGTGTAAGAGAAATTGTCAGTTCTTCGGGGCCCCCTAAGAATGGGAGTCCTGGGCACGGGCCCCGTGGGCCCTTACGGTAAAGACGTTATTGGATACATGCCTCGCTTTTTAAAACCGAAACGTATCACTGCCTCACGATAGAAATAGGGGGAGTTTTTGTGAGTGATTACAAACCAACAATATTATATAAAACGTTGCGCAGAAGTAATACGTATGAAATGATGACAAAAACTTTTATGTTATCTCAGATCTCAAGCGTCGGTACACATCTGAAGTAAAAACAGCGGCCGGTAACATGAGTGCGTTGAACTCAACGTGGCGGGACTAATTGTGGTAAAAAATTATATCAAACGACAGACTAAGAGGGAAGCCAATGTTGTGCTTATGGAGTTTCTGTAACAAGAATGTGTTTACCAGTCGTTATTTAACTAAGGCGTCATATACCTTTAGAGCTATGATAATGGAACAATGGATGCTCTTGCTTGATTGAGTATCACCATCCTATCTATTATTGGCGCGAAGCTTTTGTGGTTGAACTTTGTGTTGCCTAAAGACCAGATAATTTTATTACAATCCTATGTTTTTCTATCTGAGCTAGTTCTGAGATCTAATGAAATGCCATTTAAATATATAAATAAATTAAATATATAAATAACGCCCGATGTTTATATATTACTAATACTATAATTATCATGCACTCCCGATTGCTGGGGATAGAATGGGAACTAATCTAAGTGTAAGATATGATAAGGGAGCAAATGAACGAATAGTGACCAAAAACTAACCTATAGATTATTTCCGCAATGAAGAAATACTATCACCTTTAATCGAAACATGATTTCGGCTCAGATTTGATAAACTGGACAATGGTTATTATCACCATCCAGCGGCTACCGACCAGATGGATCGACGACTTAGTTAGAATCGCTGGGTCACGTTGGATGCAAGTGGCAACGGACCAGCCGCACTGGACATCAATTGAAGAGACTTATGTTCAGCAATGGACAGTGGACAGGCCGAGATGATGTTAGAATGATCCTGTGTTTTATTACCATGTAGAAGTCATGTTTTTCAGTCTGAAGAGTAGGTCAGCTGTTATGCAATAGGAAACGGTGTACGATTGACGGTATTTCCTATGTAGATCGGTCCCGATGTACCTATTGACAATTGCAAGCGTCTATCTTTAGTCACGTATCGTGTGTACGAACTATTCTTGTCAGGTTTTGTAGTCTGGATAGTATTGAATTCATCAAGGCACCGAGAGAATCGTTTATGAGTCGTAAAACCTGAGATTGTGGGGTCCGGACAGCGCAATTTATGGTTGTAAAAATCAGCGTGAAATTACTGCTTTTCTGGGTAGTGTTATTGTATTTTTTAAACTTACATACATAAATATACAGGGTTTAATGATATTTCTGTAGCGGAAATCAACTGTTAGATTAAAGGAGATGCAAAAGATCCTGACTTAATGAGCTCAGGCTCATTTGCTGCGAAGTGGTACTGGAGCCCAATAACGTAAGTGCCGCCACCAACCTTGAGACATGAGTTCTAAGTCTCAGTTATACATTACCACGTGCCTCACTCTTCAATTCGGTATTACTGCTTCACAGTAGATACAGGCATACTGGCGGTGCCTACTCGTGCGGAGTAATAAGACGCCCTACTTCTGGCACAAATGCTTGGTCTTTAGAGTTTAGCATGCGGTCCGAAGTATTTACAGTAAAGCCTCTAGCATCGCAACATAAATACCTCAAGTTATGGGCAATCTGGTGGTAGGACCTCTTGTGAGTCCGCGCGGGCCACCACCAGGTACCACCACCCCGCCTATTTCTGCCGTGAAGCAGTAATGCGTTTCGGTTTGAAGGGTGGGGCAGCCGTTGTAACTGTACTGAGACCTTAGAACTTATATCTCAAGGTGGGTGGCGCATTTACGTTGTAGATGTCTATGGACTCCAGTAACCACTTAACACCAGGTAAGCTGTGAGCTCGTTCACACATTAAAGCAAAAAAAAATGAAAAAAATATACAGTCCAGCCTTATGAACCTTAAAGAAACTTTGGACAGACAAAAGATTGCTTGGAGGGTTTTTTACTATTCTTCTGCTAACGAGCAACGTTTTAGGAATACGCAGAAGGTTGGTACCATTCAGCCTCATAATATCAATGCTCTATTTAGAATAATATTCTATAATGTTCAATGTTATTTAGATAACAATTTTCTGTATTACACTGTGAACTTCCACAATATCCGATATCACGTCAGAATCAGCAGGTCATCGACTTCACGGCAATCATCTTCGTGATTAAGATAAATCATGCAATTGTTATTTTTTATTCGTTTTTTTATTACTATGAGTCTTGCGTGGAGAGTACCTCGATGGCAATTGTTATGTTGTTTGTTTGATCTTTGGTTGATTTTCTAATTATTTTGTTTTTAATGATTGTTATATGTATTAACGTTATCTAACTTGCCTAATAAGTATCCGAAAATACAGTATATGTGTAATACGGTTTTTACTGGTGGTAGGACCTCTTGTGAGTCCGCTCGGGTGGGTACCACAACCCTGCCTATTTCTGCCTTGAAGCAGTAATGCGTTTCGGTTTGAAGGGTGGGGCAGCCGTTGTAACTATACTTGAGGCCTTAGAACTTATATCTCAAGGTGGGTGGCGCATTCACGTCGTAGATGTCTATGGGCTTCAGTAACCACTTAACACCAGGTGGGCTGTGAGCTCGTCCACCCATCTAAGCAAAAAAAAAAAGACGTTGGTTTAACGTTCTACTATTAGTGATAATTAATATGAATAAGCTGTAATGTATAATCTATCTATCTGTCTTCTTTTTCGTTAGCCTCGCTAAAACTCGAGAACGGCTGGACCGATTTGGCTAATTTTGGTCTTGAATTATTTGTGGGAGTCCAGAGAAGGTTTAAAAGGTAGATGAATATGAAAATGCTCGGAATTAAATAAAAATAACAATTTTGTTTTCCCTTTGATATGTCCCCCGTAGGACGGATTCCTTTTGTTTGTTTTAAATTTATTTTATACAAAAGTTTAGTTCTTTTATTTATCGATTGAGGCACTACGAAGTCTGCCGAGTCAGCTAGTTAGAAATAAATTTAAAACAAAATATCATTAATTGATAAATTAAGGTGGCCTCTGTGTCCTGCCTACGAATCGTTGCCTCTAAATTTGAGAACCACATTTCAATAATAAATGCATTATAAGTTGTTAGAAGAAAATTTCAAGATGCATTGCAACAACACATGCTTCATTTACGTAGTTAAATTAGGCCAGGGACACAATAAATACCCATCTCCGAGCCTTGACGCATAAGATTGAAGTATCAAATACTTTTTGATAACCCTCAAACGGAAACACAAACACAAACCTCAAGTAAAAATGAAAATATGAACGTGTAAAACTTTGAAGGAACAATAAAAGTTAACTGTAACAATAATTAATTGAGTGAGGCTGGTTAACGACATGTTAATAACACCGTCATACCGTTGCTTGAACGTAATGTTGTGTCCGTAATAATTTTAATAACATTCTGAACCAGTTTTTAGTTGAATTACGAAATTTTGGTACCATTCTTTTCTTTTAACGCTTGGAAATCCATTTACGGATATCCGGTCGAGGGGGTAACGGATCGGGTTATGTCGGACTCCGGCGCCTTCTAAGAGGAAGAAAGGGAGAAGAGAAGGGCTGAGGTCCTTCACCTCCATCAATTTCTCACAGGAGACTACGCCTTGAAAAATGTGCGCGAGGCACTTGCCCCACAGAACCGACTACCAACTAAACCAAATTTTGGTACCTACCGCTGTTCTTGGTCGGGAAGGTAATTGAAGGTTAAGCCGCAGGACAGACGTAATTTCAAGGTAATTGAGGCTTTATCCTCATAATATTTAATTATCTTTTCCCAGTAGCCCTGTTCCAAATATACGACTTCACTACCCGTCTAATAATGACTACAGAAATACTAATAATAAAGCTAGAGGTTACCTATGAGACGCTCTGCCACCAGTTTTTTTGCGTTTTATTGCTTATATAAGTGGATGACTTCACAGCCCACCTGGTGTTAAGTGGTTACCAGAGCCCATAGACACATACGACGTAAATGCCGCCACCACCTCGAGACATGACTTTTAAGGTCAGTTTTTACAGTACAAAGGCCCCACTCTTTAAACCGAAACGCATTACTGCTTCGCAGCAGAAATAGGCAGGGCGGTGGTTACCGTGTGAACTCAAAAGAGGTCTTAATACCACCCATTACTGGAGTATATTAAAGTCCTAAAGGTAGAATGTTTTGTAAACGCGTACGGGTAGGTAATACCACCACCCTCCATTTCGATAAAGCGGCACGACACGAGAACCCTCTCATCGTGGCCGCCGGTAACTACATAGCTGATCCAGCGGACCAAATGGTAAACAGTCGACGTCGCCCAAAACACGTAATCTCGGATCCTTCCGATCCACTAATGTTGCTTTTAGGTACCCCAAGCACCGGTCATCGTTCTCGTCGAACCCGTCGCTTGCGACGAAGGGCTCCACGAGTAAATTAACCCTCAGACACAGCCCACTGAGTTTCTCGCCGGATCCTCTCAGTGGGTCGCGTTTCAGATCCGGTGGTAATTCTGCGAAGCACGGCTCTTGCTAGGGTTCGTGTTAGCAACATCGTCAGGTTTGAGCCCCCTGGGATCACCTACTAGGCCGGTGACGCTGACATGGTCTCTCTAGACCGTGAAGCAGTACTACGTTTCAATCTGAAGGGTAGGGCAGCCTTTGTAATATAGAATTGGGGCCTAGTACGTATGGCTTCGGTCACGACTTAATACCAGGTGGACCATCAGCTCGTTGACCGATCTGCGCAATAAAAACCATAAAAGAAAATAATTCATAACAAATAAAAGTAGTTACCTACAAATAAATAATAAGGTTTTATTCGTAAGTAGTTACAATATAATATATTATTGTTATGGTGAGTACATATAGATTTAAATGTGACTCGTGAGAGGGGAGCGACCGGTTCCGGAGCCAATTCGTGTTCTTGTTTACGGCCTTCCGATCATTTTATTGTCGGTTCGTACGAACTCAGTTGGGTTACTATTATATTGTAGTCCGAGAGGCAGTCTACATTAAGCATATCGACGCTTGAAAGGCAAACGTGACTAAGCGATAGTGCGTGAACTTTACAGTAGACTAATTTAAAGTTGAAATTAATTTAAAATATACATGAGAAATACCTGAAAAAAATTCTATTTTAATGAATCTAGCTGTAGGATTGAAATGATTTTAATAGACCTAGATATATCATTTTTTTTGCGCATCAAATATGGTTATTGCCTATCATTTATGTATAAAGCAGTTGTTGTCGCTTAGTCACGTTTGCCTTTCTAGCGTCGATATTAATATTTACGCATGTCAAATATTTTCTTCAAATCATGATTTCAACGCACAGATAGGTAAACCGAAGAACTATGAGAGCAGAATAGCAGGCATTCATGGTTTTGGAAACAGAGGAGAATGACTAATTCAGTACGCATACGAGATTGTATCCAAACCAGGACGAGACTGCATGACCACTGCTAAAGATAAGGGAAAATTCCTTGAGGGAGGCTTTTGCCCTCAAGGGGTCCATATTAGAAGGAGATTAAATTGCATGAGTAGTAGATTTACTATGGTTACTCAGTAATATAATTGTTAAATACTAAATTAATTAAGCTCTATCTAATTATTTTGGAATAAAATAAAGCTATTTTATCATTATTTATTATTATAAAATTTTCTTATTTAAGTCGTATGAAAGTTTTCGCGGTTGTAGCCGAAATATTTGTTTTAATTAAGAACAAAAAGTAAAGAATGAATCTCACTTTCCGCTTACAATTTCCAAAATTCAAACCTTTTATTTTGTTTAGAACCTATGGATCTACAGAGAGAGTGTGTACTGATAGATACCAAATGTTTCTGTCATGAACCAAGTCATGCACGTCGGTTTGATAATTTAGACTGATTTAGCAGCATTAAATCAGTCTAAATTGAACTTTCGGCCTCGGGTATCAAAGCGGGTACTTAGTCACTAAATTCTAAGCGGGCCGTGACTTTATTCACTCAAGCATTATCTTTTCGCAAGAATTAGGTTATGTGTTTTATGAAATTGTTTTGTCGAAACATTACGAGCTCCTGCCCCCTTGGAGACAGACGGGTCGATCGTCCGATCCCCTCTCCTTACCAGCTCAGCTATTGACCCGCCGGTTCTAGACGGCTGCGCGCGCATCGCCCTGAGACCTAGCGCATTCCCAGCTCGGGACGCCATGCCTACACCCTGCGATTCTTGCAAAGGTAAATTAAATTCTAAATTATTGTTTAATTCGCTCTTAATTTCATATTTATTATTAGTTTCGTTTTATTATTAATATCTAAATGGTTTTATTTAAAGTGCGTATATTATAATAAACGATTTCATTTACCTACTGATTTTGGACATTATCGATTTCTCTTAAGAACTTTCACCACGCTTCGTTTTTATGATTAATGTTTCGATCTTTAGCTTTTCACAGGGAGGCTGGATGTATTCGAATTGTTTTTGTTTGAATGGTTTTTTATAATATTTGTGTTTAATGTCGGTAGCCACGTGCGGCGGAGGCACGGCGGCGTGCGGTGCCGCTTGCACATGCGGCCCCAGCTGCGCCTGCGGAGATGGCAAGCCCTCCGGTTAGTACAGCCCTACATGCTACACACATTACATACTACACACATTACATACGCTAGCGATTAAAACAAAATAAGCAATGTCGTTGTACAAATTACATTAAGGCCCTAATCTTGTCTCGGTGTATAGTTATATCCCTAGTGAATAGCTATATTCCGATTGTCGCTATGAGTCACATAACCGCTTAAAATAAGAGGCGCCATCTTAAGGTTTTTTTTTTAAAATCTACCTTCATTAAACCCACGAATTCTAAGCTCAATCAATTCTGAATACTTTCAAACAGATTTGTCATTTAATAAACGCATTTTTTCACACAATTTTAATTTTTTTTTCCAGGGGACAAGCCATGCTGCCAGGGCGGCAAAAATTAATTTAACTTTAACTCTAATTTTTCACTTCAATAATGAAGAATCTATTTAATATTAATATTGTAATGTAGAATTCAAACATTATAAAATGTATAACCTTATAAAATAACGTTTCAATTAAATTCCGAAAATAATGATAATCAGAGTAATGATAATGATAGCAATGGTAATGATAATGATAGCAAAGGTAATGATAATGATAGCAATGGTAATGATAATAATGTCAGTACGATATGGAACTATATTGTTAAGCGCTTTTATGTTTAGTTTTAAATATTTAAACGTAGATTTTACTGCATAAGTGTCTCTCCGCTTTTAGACCTAGATATAAGTTATAATCTTATCACATTCAATGTTTTAAAATTAAGCTTAATATTATCTAAATACAAGAAAATTAGTACTCATAATACTCATTAATTTTAAGGTTATCAAAATAATACGTAAAAGGCATAATAATCGATGTAATAATTGTCTATGATTAATCCAATAAAGTAAGCTTGTAGAATTTGTGTTTCATTTCAACGCCCCAAATATTCCCAATCACATATTATATTCGATACAGATAATATAATAAATTAATATACAGTTATAATTCCATATAGAGATTTTTAATGGTATACTTACAGAAAGATTGATAAAATGTGTTAATTTAATTTTTTGGAATTTCAAAATCTAAATTTTAATAAATCTTTTTAATAATCAAATGAATAATAAAATCATAGAAGCAATAACGGGTGAAGTAACAGATACATCAAAATATGCAATGTATGTGGATATAACCCAAAGACGGGTTAATAATCACGTCAGGCAAATCGCCAGTCGTAATGCTCATGCCAAATCTCTATGCAGCACGAAGACAGATCATGCTGCGACCCCACATAATATGGGATAAGAGCAAGAAGAAGATCTTCTTAAATCTTAAAGAAGGATGAACATTTGCGTGTCCTTTATTCACGAATCTCTGTGGTTGGCGTTACATGGAAGGATTTTTGTCAGCAGGTTCGTGTTTTTTTTTAAAGTCATTAATAATAGCTGCAGCTCAGCGAGACCGGATTTCATTAAATAGAAATACTCTCAACTCTCAAAATATTCAAAAAAAATATCAAAATAATAAACACCACCCCACCTATTTCTGCCGTGAAGCAGTAACGCGTTTCGGTTTGAAGGGTGGGGTAGCCATTGTAACTATACTGAGACCTTAGAACTTATCTCAAGGTGGGTGGCACATTTACGTTATAGATGTCTATGGGCTCCAGTAACCACTTGACATCAGGTGGGCTATGAGCTCGTCCACCCATCTAAAAAAAGAAAAAAAAATAGTATTCATCCAATTTTCGGTTTGAGCCCCGAGAGCTCACCTACACGTTAGGGTAATGCTGATATAGTCTCTCAAGGCTATCAGCATAGGTAGGAGAAAAAAAATACATGTGTGCAATTCACACGTGGTAGAAGTGAAACCTTCCAAAATTAAAATACAATTATCCTAAACGTCTTAAGTATATGTAAAATTTTGTCATTAATAAATAATTGTAAGGTAGCGCATTCTGTGAATTGATATTTTAATTTCACGTATAATCCTAAATTAAAATTCACTACAAGAGCTTTCATACACACGTTAGTATTAAAAAATCTCACAGATGGCGCTGTATTAAATAGTATGTATATTTCTGTCTCATTCTTTGCTGGCTTCATCCTACACATTTTTGTATTTGTGTCTCTTACCTGTCGTTTTTTCCGTTGCATCCGGTTTGAAATCACAACGATTCTAAAGAAGTTTTCACTTCAAAAAGGCACGTAATTTTGATAAAGTCGATTCACCGTAAGTTTTCTGTAACATTTTAAGCGACTCCGAACACGAAATTCCATACCCGATGCAAATTTTAAGACAAACTCTTTGATTTTTTGTCCATTATTAAATTCGCATTAAAAACACCAGATATAACCGTAACTAACAAAAACTAACTAAAAATAGCACTATGCTTAACCTAAACAGAAGATGCAACTCAAACTCCGCGCCAAAATGGGAAACAGTTGTGCCAATCTAACAACAAAAAAAAAATTTAGTTCGGAACCATAAATATTTTTTGACTGAATGTAAACCTTTTTTTTTATTGCAGTAATAGGCGAACGACCTTGAAATTGAGATTTTACTGGTGGTATGGCACTTTGTGAGCCCACACGGATAGCTACTACCACTCTGTCTATTTTTGCCACACAGTTATGGTTGAAAGGTAGGACCGTAGGTCGTTGTATTTTGAAGCTGAGATTTAAAACTCATGTTTATTAACTACAGTTACATTGTTGATATCCGCGGCTTCCGGTAACCATTTAACTCCTGCTGGACTTTGAGCTCGTCCACGCATCTAAAAAAGAAAAGATTAGCCACATTCGCTGATGGACATCAATAATGCCAACGCCGCTGCCTGCTGTCAACAAAAGCGCGGTTGATAACCAGAACTCATAAACATTTAATTTGAATTTTATAGCCCAAGATTGCTAAATGATCTGCCGCTAGCCCCCTTGAGACGTGAGGTCGATTTGTATTGTTTGATTTGTTTGTATTGTAATGACTGTCATGTCTATCATATAGGACACATAGCTGCTTCACGACAAATATATTCAAAATCATGTGACACTTATTATCGCTTTTTGACAACTAATGAAGAAATAAATGTTTTGCAGAAATATAGTGGGAGCATCTGTATTATAAACTGTAAGTTTTTACGTAACAACGTAATTGATTAGTAATATTATGTAGGTACACTTAAATTAGAATTTCAGTAAAACAAAGGAAAATTTTAAAACACTTTATTTTTACGACAAATGTATATGAATATAGTTTGTATCATGGAAGCAATGAATGGGACTCGATTGATAAATCGTTATATATCCTTAACAGCGTAAATGCTAATTAATTAGGAATTTCATCTTATAATTAAATCCTTATAGAAAATATATTTGCGCAATACAAAACATACAAAGTAATATAGCACAGTTACAACATTTCACAAACTCAGTCTGACATCAGCAGTCATATTCCAAAAAAATCTACCATTTGGAAGCTGAACGTTGATGTTGCCAGTAACTCGCAATGAATTCTACTATAACACGAATTCAGTATAAAAAATATGACACATATTGTTTCATTAAAAGCCGAAAAAAACATTTCATTCGATTTAATTCACCGAAGACGCACTCTACAGAGAAATGAATATGTATAAAAATTAGGCAATTCCTACATCTACGATCTATATAAATATTATAAATTTTAACTTCTAATATTCTTCTGTAAAAGTGTAAATAATTATTAACGCGATACAATAAAGTACATAAAAATAACTCTTTTCTATTTAAGGTACCTTTTAGGACATCTTAAGTAGTATAGGCACCTTAAAAATCAGATTTACAATGTATTTATTACATTTATAACGTCCATCTTAAAATTTTAAAATAAACTTTCGAACATTCAAATATTAACACGCTCTACCGATTTCGTACGTTCAACAATATTGAAAAATACACTACCACAAATATTTAGCTTGTACGAAATGCACATTTTTTTATCAATCCACCGTCCGCTTCGCTTCCTAATATCGAAATTCAGGGAGAATCATTAATAATCATGGTAACCCCAAACAAACACAACGTCAATTTCAAGCGCGCTTCGTTATACTTACGAACTATGACAACATTAAAGTGTTCATAACATTTAGTTGATCACATGACAATCACTTAAAATCACATAATCGATTTTATAAAACACGAGATACCGTACATTGGATCTGTTCGAAATACGAAATATGTCTGACAGCTGTCAAAACACGGACGTGTCAGAACTTGGACATTTAAATTGCCAGTTACAATTATTTACAATTAATATGTACCTTGACAATTAAATGTAAAACATTTTTCAACATAGAAGTTATTTAATAATCATATAACTGGTACATACATACAGTTTTATATATTAGCATTTATAGTATGTATTGTATAATAGTTTATATAGCTTTAATAGTTGGAACATCAAAACAAATCAGTATGTCACGCACCGTCGTATTTAGAACAGAGATTACAGGTTATATGTACTAATTGTATGTACCTATTTTTTACAAATTTGGCGGGAGATTTGACATTATCTATGGCACGGGCTCCTCTTCGGTTCCGTCGTCAGAGTCGTACACTGGCGCTCCGTTTTTCATCTGTATAACCGATTTCTTCCTGTGTCTTTGCTCTTTCTTGTCTTTATCGATGAACCTACAATCAACCCAATGGACTGTTTAAATTAGATAAACACAAAAAGCCTTTTGGTCAAGCCATGTTTTAGATTAATGAAATCCAAAGCCTCGTTCATTTGACACAATAAGCAATGGTTATTTTTTTAACTAACTATTCACTAATAGCATAAAGGGCTATTCCAGCTTTGGGCGGGCGGGAACGATGACCGCTCACTATGCTATTGGCTGTACGCCCTGTTACGCCTTTGCTTATAATGCCAATAAAAAAATTGTAATGACATTTATTTGATACTAGCTTTTGCCCGCGTCTTCGTCCGCGTGGAATAGTTACTTTCGTTGCGAAATTATTTATAAATATTATTTTAAGGGAAAGTTGGTATAAGGATTAAGATGTCAGTGAAGGTAAGAATACCATAATAAATTATTTTAAGTAATTTTTTAATCCATATTTTTTATTTTGCATTTAAATATTACATCTTACCCTGACGTACCCTATATATGTATTTATTTATATTTATTTATAAAGTCCGTAGGCGTCCCGCTTTGAAACGAAAAAAAAAATGGTCACGCTATGAATGATGAGAATATTCTGCATTTTGTATCGTACCTGCCGCTCATTAGTGGGCGCAGTGCACTCTTGAGGCTCGCGAACAAGTGCGGGTACATTCGCTCCTGTGCCGCGAGCATGTCCCGAGCGGCGTCGAGTGGTTCGACGTGCAACTCGTCCGACTGACACGAGCCGGCCTCACGTTGGGTCGATGCACGAGGTCCGGGGACCGCACAGGCGACGTCGCTTAACTCTTTCCTTGAATATGAAGATTTATATTAATTTCACACTGGTGGTAGGACCTCTTGTGAGTCAGCGCTGGTTGGTACCACCACCCTGCCTATTTCTGCACTTAAGCAGTAATGCGTTCCGGTTTGAAGGGCGGGGCAGCCGTTGTTACTTGAGACCTTAGAACTTATATCTCAAGGTGGGTGGCGCATTTACGTTGTAGATGCCTATGGGCTCCAGTAACCACTTAACACCAGGAGGGCTGTGAGCTCCTCCACCCATCTAAGTCATAAAAAATAAAAAATAAAAATGTTAGGTTCTCACCCGCTGTCGCCACTGTCGTCTGTGGGTGGCGTGGACTCCGGTGACGAGGAAGGTTGCACCGTGCGGAAATCTGGCAGGGCGCGAGCGCACGCGAACGCGTCCAGTGCTCGCTCGCGAACATAAATGAAAGGACGGATGACGCGGAGGTCGTGCTCCCTGTAACCAATCATATTATACGATCACACATCTCACATATAAGGTCACAGCTAATCTATGGTCGCAGCACCGACTGTCACCGTAAGCAGAAACCGCTGACAAATCTCACCGTAGAAACTTCCAGAAGTTAGTGACCCATTAAAATTATGGCAATTGACTTGAGAGTACAATGGAGTTTTTAGAAGAGCTCGAGAAATGACATTCGATGGTTTTGTTTGGAATTTTACCAACAGCGTTACGGACGGCTAAACATCCTTGTTACGCGTTTAATTGGGAGTAAAAAGTCTTAATTGATAAAACCTAGCAAAACACACAGCGACTCGCGTTTCGACCGAAAAGCCACATTTACTAATAATAATTGAATTATAGAATCTATCTATTCGGTCTCTCTGTCTGGACCGTGATGCGGGTACGGCAATGGCGGAAGCCGCTTGTGTTCGTCTAAGAACGTTAACCCCGCCGACTTTACATTACACTACTAAATACCATTTGCGAACTTTTCATTTTGTTTTGTTGAACTTTTGTTTTGTTTGAACGAACGTTTACTTTGTAAGTTTTAAGACAGCCATGTAATGAAAACAAATTAAGAAAATGTACTGTTTATACTGATTATTTTTTAAATATATCGAGGTCCATGTCAGTGTCATTAGTGAATAGTTCGCAACGGAATTTCGGGTATGAGATTTAAAAAAGTAATTCGTGTGCTGTCCAGAGTCAAAAAGATATCCATCCTTACTTAAAACATCTTCATTCAATATTTTTGATAACTAATAATTAATTAAATTATTAAAAAATTAATTGAAATGATTTTTGCGGTTTCATTTTGTATTTTTTATTATTTCCGATCTTCGAAATTACTTAATAAATAGAATTTCGCGGTTATTATTCGTATTATTCGTAGTTATTATTCGTCAAGATTTGACTATTCGTGCTAGCTACCGTTTATTATCTATAAAATCTTTCTAGAACGAAGATGAAACCCCATTTCAAGCTACCAGGTTTCAAGATATAAGATATTTTAAACCATAAAAATACTTTCAATCACATATAAAGTAGTGAGTAATAATTTATGTAACAACTGTCAAATTTAACCTTTAGGTTATCTAACCGGACGCGACAGTATTCATCAGCTCAAATCTCATTAGTAGCGTGCACACACTCGTATATAATAGAAAAAAGACCTAGAGAGAGAGTTGCATGAAGGGGCATAACGTTTTTTCGTTACGTGACGATTTCTATTAGCAAATTTCGTCGCAAGTTACCTTAAGCATTTGCGCTTCAAAAAGACTAGGATGAACTAAGAAGAACCAGTAAAGCATGAGTGGGTATAATACCTGATGCTGTAGTGAGCTTTGAGGGTGGCGAGCCTGGCCGAGTGCATGGCAGCGGCGAGGAAGGCGGCGGCGGCGCGGTCGAGGTGCTGCGCCAGGGCCGCCACGCCGTACCCGTGCGCGCCGCACGCGCCGTACGCGCCCGCCCGCACGCCCGCGCCGCCCCAGCGGTGGCACGGCGCCGCGCCGCTCCCTGCGGACACACGCACCGCTCAGACACCGCCGCTCGACCAACTACAGTCTATGCTACTGAACCTATATCGGTACCTTCTCTGCCCGTCTCTACAGATTTTTTTTTATTGCTTATATGGTTGTTTGAGCTGACAGCCCACCTGGTGTTAAGTGGGTTCTGGAGCCCATAGACGTCTACAACGGAAATGCGCTAGCCACCTTGAGATATAAGTTCTAAGGTCTCAAGTATAGTTACAACGGCTGCCCCACCCTTCAAACCGAAACGCATTACTGCTTCACGGCAGAAATAGGCAGGGTGGTGATACCTACCCGTGCGGACTCACAAGAGGTCCTACGATGGTAGGACCGCAAACTGCGGGTGATTTGATTTTGCGGGTTTTATTTTTATTACACGATGTTATTCCTTCACCGTGGAAGTCAATCGTGAAAATTTGTTAAGTACGTATTTCATTAGAACAGTTGGTACCCGCCAGCCAGGGATTCGAACACCGTTGCATCGCTAGATACGAATGCATCGAACGTCTTACATAGCGCCCCCATATTTTTTCTGGGTCTCTTACCGCCCCCCCTTTAGGCCTGCAGCGCCCACAAAAGGGCGTTATCGCCCACTTTGGGAAAGGCTGATCTAGACGTTAATTAGACGGGAGGCAAAAACGAGCACGCAATGGCGGACAATGCATCAGGACTTACGTTCGGTGTCCTCGTCCTCCCATTTGTCCTGGTAAATGAACTTGACCCCCAGCGTCCGGCAATACGCCATCAGATGGAGTGGATCCACTTGAGTCTTAGGTTCGTTGACATACAAAGCACCTGAAAAAATTAAATCAGTGTAAAAGTTAAAACTTAGTGCCAGATGAGATACATGAAATTGTAAATAATAAAATTAAAAGGTTATATTAAAGGTATATTAAAGGGTATATTAAAGGTAAAAAATTAAAAGAGTTATACCATAATTAATTGAGTCGTACTTCAAAATAATTACATCATGACTCTTTAAAACCAGATGACAAATAGCAATATAAAGATACCTTAAATGTAGTACGTATGTTCATTAGGGTTCACGGTGACTCAATGCAAATCAGTTGTCACATTAATCCAATAATTTAATGAGTGCTTCTGATAATATTCCTTGTAATTATCACACGAGATTCGAGCTACTATTTGAAAATATCTGAAGTCATGTGTAAAGTGAAGTATGCTCACGACTGTTATATAATACAATAGAGACTTCGACTTTACTCCTCAAGCAGAGTGGATGCATTCACATTGTGATATGAGCTCCTATTACCACTTGACACCAAGTGAGCCGTGACCTCATTGTACCATTAACGCCCTAAATAATAATAATAATAATAGTAACACCAGGTGACGTCACTCACCAATGCTAAAGTGCATGCCCTTAGACCTGGCATAGAGCTGGTAATGATGCATCGTGTGCAGGAGGGCTATAGAATCCCGGCCTCCCGAGAGGCACACCAGCACTTTGTCTCCAGGTCGGATCATATTGAACTCTTGTATGGCCTGTTGAACAGTTTGGTTTGGATATAACACGCAAATCTTAAACCATCACCGTCGAAGTTTAAGTTGTTGATTATTTTTAATTAAAAGAATTCCCACGGACTTGGTGTCTATGCCGCTTAACTAGGATAGATGGGCGAACTCTTGGCCCGCCGCTAGAAGGGAAAAGTTTTCTAACTTCTGCCCTAGCACTTGAAGAAGGCCTAACGGTTCCCGGGTAGCTATTCAACATTTACTGCAGCATTGGAAATGCGATACACTGAGAATGGTCGACAAGAAATTCAACAGACTGATGCGTTAGCACCAGTAGTGTCTCACAGCACAATGGTTACTACTATTTGTACACCTTACTCCAAAGAATGAGACCTCATGTGTAAAGTGGACATTCGCATTGCGGCGTCTATGGGAAAACGCTTTAACAATTGGTTCATTAGCCCGCCTCACCACCCACTATAGTAAGAAAACATTTCATAGCTCAGCGAAGGGGTATGGTAAGCAAAACTGTTGAAATAATGAACTAGCTTTTATGAAACTAATTGATAAGGGAAACTGGGTGTTAGAAAACCGACTAAAATTCCCTTTTTTCTAATCCACGGCATCTATCGGCTTTATGAAGAATTGTAACGCGCCTCCTAGCGGGCGAAGAAATAGAACTGACTCGACGTTTTCGCACCGCGCGCGCAACATTATAAAAAAGCTATTTAATTTAAAAAATATTGTTTTTCGCAAATTTTGCTATTCAACTTGTGCGTGTGTTCGTGTGTCTTAAACTCCAGCATCCAGAACAGTGCCCCGGCGACAGAAGACCACAAACAATATCAAGCAAGCATTTGTGAGTATGTACCTTCCCCCTTTTTAGTCGGTTTAGTTTTCTGGGAATTCAAATTTAATTCAACAAACCTTGTTTATACAACACTGGGTAATCTTATTGGCAATCGGTTAGGAGAAGACGCAAAAACACCTTACTTTCTAAAATTTTATTTATTTTTATTGCCCCTGTAGGCAGACGAGCATACGGCCCACCTGATGGTGAGTGGTTACCGTCGCCCATGGAATTTAACAATGCCAAGGGCAGAGCCAAGCCGCTGCCTACCGCTTAATACTCTCCACAAGCCTCTTTTAAAGAAGGACATGTCATAGCGCTCGGGAAACACCGTGGAGGGGAGCTCATTCCAAAGTCGGATGGTACGTGGCAAAAAATACCTCTGGAAACGCACTGTCGATGAACGCAGCGGTTCCAGATAATATGGATGAACTCTGTTCCGATGGCGGGAGATGCGATGACAAAAACGAGATGAGGGGATCATCTCAAGCAATTCCTCAGAGCACTCCCCATGGAACATACGGTGAATATCATACCTCAACGGTGGCCTTCCAGATAGCTTTGGGAGGGCAATGCCACTTTCCCTCGTCGTCAAACGTGAAATCCGCGAGGGATGTGTCGCTACAGGCGCTGCTGTCGTCGGCCTCTTCTTCCCAACACTCGTGCTTGAACGCTCTACATTCTGACTCACTGGAATCAAAACAAATGTTTTCGATTGTAGTGGTGGATCTACTGGCGGTAGGACCTCTTCTGAGTCCGCGCGGCTAGGTACCACTCGTCCACCCATCTAAGCAATAAAAAAAATTCGATCTAGTTTCTACTTGTTATCATTTCATTCATTCTAAATGTATGTTCGTATAGATTTTGGGGGTAACTTAAAGAAGATCTTGACCCAAGCTGGTGTCGTTGCATAACAGACTTACAGTCTATAGTAGAATTATTTTGTCGCTGCAGTTTGGGTCATAAAACATAGCCCGGCTAGGGCGGTGAGCATGTTGCGCGGGCGCAACGCCATTATCTATAAAAATAAATGAGTCATCGAAGGCAGGTACACGGCAGCGGGGTGGAATACGAAGGGTTTTTTTTTTTTTTTTTTTATTGTTTAGATGGGTGGACGAGCTCACAGCCCACCTGGTGTTAAGTGGTTACTGGAGCCCATAGACATCCACAAGGTAAATGCGCCACCCACCTTGAGATACAAGTTCTAAAGTTTCCCGTATAGTTACAACGGCTGCCCCACCCTTCAAACCGAAACGCATTACTGCTTCACGGCAGAAATAGGCAGGGTGGTGGTACCCACCCGCGCGGACTCACAAGAGGTCCTACCACCAGTAATTACGCCACCAGTAATTTACGGTGGTGACACGTTGTTATGTTATGAGTCATTTGTAGTTACTTGCAAGTTATAGTACATCATGTCGAAGAGCAATGTGTTTTTATGCATTCGTTCTCTGAATTTCTTTAGTGACACAATGGCTACTCCTTTGTTTTGTATCAAAACGGCAGTGTTGTTATCAACAATGTGTTAAAAATGTTCACTGAAATAAGAATAAATCCCGAAACGTTACAAAGTGTTAATATCTGCCGTTCTCGTTAACTTGCTGCGGCGATATGTGGTGTAAGTGTTCGATTAGTGATTTTTTCTTTCATTTTTATCATTAACCCACAAAATGACAAAACTAAATACACTATCGATAACGCTTATCGACAACAACAATGCGCTTCACTATGCCCGTCCATAAGGCTCGTGAGTGGAAGAGAGAGGGAAATACTCGCTTCACCGCTCTGATTTTTTATGACCCAAACTGCAGCGATAAAATAATTCTACTATAGCTGCTGTTGTTCGAAGCTTGATTAAAATAGACGTTTTATGGAAAAAGAATCAGGATTTGCCATCTCCTATTCTCTGATAGCTATGGCATATCTCATGGTAGGCTGATGCAGATTTTTTTTTATTGCTTAGATGGGTAGACGAGCTCACAGCCCACCTGGTGTTAAGTGTTTACTGGAGCCCATAGACATCCACAACGTAAATGCGCCACCCACCTTGAGACAATCGTGAACATTTGTTGAGTACGTATTTCATTAGAAAAATTGGTATCCGCCTGAGATTCGAACACCGGTGCATCGCTCAACACGAATGCACCGGACGTCTTATCCGTTAGGCCACGACGACTAAAATAATAATAAGATAATAAACCAGATAATAATTCTCCGCCAGAACTAATTTTAATCAAATAGATAAAAGTCTAACAGACATTGGCCAATAATAATTATAACCCATAAGACCAAAATGATTAATTCTATTGAAAAACCGGCCCGTCTCAAAATGACAACAACACATAGATTATCTAACCTCCTATCGCAAAACCTCTCCTCATGCGACGACCGCTGGTCGGTGCCGTATCCGCTGGAGCGGCTGCTGCGGTCAGAACAGCTGGAGGAAGCGTTCGAGGACCTGCTCAAACGCTTCGAGTCCCCCACTGATGCACTAGCACTATTGAAACAAACCACGAACGTTCAACAGTAGGTATTTCTACCGTGAAGCAGTAATGCGTTTCGGTTTGAAGGGTGGGGCAGCCGTTGTAACTATACTGAGAACTTAGAACTTATATCTCAAGGTGGGTGGCGCATTTACGTTGTAGATGTCTATGGGCTTCAGTAACCAATTAACACCAGGTGGGCTGTGAGCTCGTCCAACCAGCTAAGCAATAAAAAAAAATATATAAAAAAGAATAGGTTTATAGGTAACTAGCGGCCCGCTCCGGCTCCGCTCGGGTCTTTAAACAAAAATTTCAACGATATTTGACGTTGTTTTATTTGCTTTAAATAAAAGAGCACTTATTGCGTCATAAATATAATAGTTAGACATAATAATATGCTGTCGTGACACTTTTTTGTAAATAATAATGTGTTCTACAAAGGCGTAGTACATTATTTTATTCAATTATCAATAGTTTTCGCACGCGATGTAAAGAATATTTTAGGAAATTTTTTTACACCTTGGGTTACATTATTGGAGTTTTAGTAAGGATCCTTATTTTTTGTTCCAAAAAAGGTAGACTATAAGCCTATGCCACTCGGGAATAGTGTAGCATCCAAACAGAAAAAGATTTTTTCAAATCGGTTCAGTAGTTTCGGAGCCTATTCAATATAAACAAACAAACAAACAAACAAATCTTTGCTCTTTATAATATTAAGTATAGAAGTATAGATAGTATAGACAACACCTTTTTTATTCAGTTGGATAATCTCTTACTCGACATCGAATTTTATTTTAAGAAAGGAAAATATATCAGTACATTCTTACTGGTTTGTAATGGGACGGAAAGATAAAGATGAGGTAGTCTTAGGCATATTGTAGAATAGTCTTGTCTATACTAATATATAAATCTACAGTGGTTTTTACGGATGTTCAGTTATAACTACTGAATCGTGCATCCGATTGACTTGAAACTTGGTATCCATGTAGAAAATAGATGTACTTAATGGATAGGCTAATATTTATATGAGTGTTGGACTCCCTACACCAGTTGCAGGGGCGTTCATGATAAGAATCTTTGTGGGGGTGAGAAATAATAATGTTAATATTAAGTGCCAAACGAAGCGGACGGTTACAGCTAGTCGATGATAATAATAGTCATAACAGCCTTTGCAACAGATTTTGCAGTAGATAGAACGTACACGTAGGTGAAATAAATACATACAAACAAATCGAATGTTGAAATATGTAAAGAAGAAATAGAATATGAACCAAAAACAGTGTCGACACATGAAATATCATTGGGCGGACAGTTCAAACTTTGAAGAAACGCCTCATTTATCTAGAATGAAATGAAACGACAGATTGAACTACATTTAAGTTCACTTCAAACTTTTTCAAATGATTTGGGTCCATTAAAAACTCAATCATAGAGCGCATTCAGAATTTGTTCACTATTAAATCGAGTAACTCCTTTCATCTATTTTGAATTTTATGCACTTATATAATGTAGCATAACAAAATTGTATAAAAAGAACTAGAATTTATTTGGTACACTTCACGAACGGACGGTTATTCCTATTGTTTTAGTCATTAACATTGCCAATGCTGAATAGTGGATAACCGTCCAGAGTTCTAGCATTATCCCAGTGGTTTTTTTTTATAAACGTTATCCCACCTTTCAAGTCCGAAGATCTGACTGCCACGTAACAGAAATAGGCAGCGAGGACCTATAATGCCAACTAAACTATAACCCATTATCTAAGTTTACTGATGGTAGGACCTCTTGTGAGTCCACACGGGTAGATACCACCACCCCGCCTATTTCAGCCGTGAAGCAGTAATGCCTTTCGGTTTGAAAGGTGGGACAGCCGTTGTAACTATACTGAGACCTTAGAACTCATATCTCAAGGTGGGTGGCGGCATTTACGTTGTAGATGTCTATAGGCTCCGGTAACCACTTAACACCAGGTGGGCGGTGGGCTCATCCACCCACTTTAGTAATAAATAAAAAAGTCAAATTACCTATTCTTCCTATTCGCATCATCAGGTATTTGAAAGACGATTTTGCCGTCACCAGTTGTCTCATATTTGGCAGTCTGTCTTGAGTGTTCCCCTGGACACACCGGAACTCCCTCAATTATATCCGGCACTTCACTCTTCTCATACTTCGGGCACATACGAAGTCTTCCCTGGATCTTCCTTGCCTGTTTCGTGGTCGGATCTATTAAAAAAAGAACACGATTAAAATTTATTTCTTTTCCATTCGAATATATATGCACCGCGAACCTTATGCATTATTCACAATGAATGGTCTCTAATAAATTATTCGAGCAACAGACAAAATCAATTTACACATTGAACAAAAGCAATAAATCCCTGTTTACTTATAACCAATCGTCGTCGCTGTCAACGCGTCTCGTCTTGACATTGAATTGTTTCAAGTTCGCGAAAGCCAACAAAATATTTGTTATGCAATACGAAAGTTCATCCATAAACAACAGTCAGAAGAGCTTACCAAAGTCTAAATAAGTGTCGGTGTCCGTGAAGGTCATGTTGATGCCGCTATCTTGGGAACTGACCGACGGGTTTTGGCACCAAGTTTTTTTGATACAGCAGTGACGGCAGGTCGCGTCGTTGCAAACCTCATCATCAGACAACTTATTCGAGCTTAATGATTTTGGGAGATTTGGCGAGTTTTGCGTCGTGACCACTTGGATTATGGTGTCGGGAGTAGAGGTTTCGCTGGAATTAAACGAAATGCTATTCGGTCCTGAAGCCTCGTGCGAAGGAGTGCACTGAGCCGATTTAGGCGACTGAGGTGATCGCTTGCAGAACCTGTCTTCCTCGTCGTACTGCGACGGCAGAACTGGACTGGTGGGACATTTCCTTAGGAACTGAGTAGATTTCTTTAAATCGAGACCTAATTCTGGACCT
The DNA here is from genome assembly GCF_030267445.1 of Bombyx mandarina. Lineage (NCBI taxonomy): Eukaryota > Metazoa > Arthropoda > Insecta > Lepidoptera > Bombycidae > Bombyx > Bombyx mandarina. The sequence goes on from NC_143234.1 coordinate 19,774,491, forward strand.
GAACCTACCCTTCTACGACCAGTCTGAGGTGGAGAGCCTCTTCTTGCACAGTTACCTGAATAATCAGGGGATATCATTCCGTCGACTTGATTGACCATCTCTCTTATCTCGTGTTTGACTTCTGAAGCCATTTCCTTTGACATCTCCATTAAATACTCAGTTACATCTATGACTGATACAGAGTCCTTTTCGTTCTGACTAGATATTGAAGTTATGCTGGCATTAGACTGTTCTACTGCATCGGAGTTTTCGAGAATATCGTCGACCTTTGAGATTACTTCACGTATTTCCGACTTGATTTCCGTTGCAATTTCTCGGGTCATCTCTTTGACATACGCTTGGAGATCCTCCGACGTGTGTGACGTCAGAGAAGTGGTGGGTGAGCTGCGACCGACTTGACTACAGTCCGATATGGACGTGCTACTTTGCGTGCTGTACGGATATGACTTTCCGGGTGAGATCAGCGGATCGTCCAACGAAAATAGGTCCGTTTGACTGCCGCAGTTACAGAAGTTACTAGTCTTTTCAATAACGTTATTAGGACTCGCTTCTTTCAATCCTAAATTCATTTTTGTTTGCGCACTTAACGGAACCGGAGGGCTATCAGAGCCCAAGCTGTAGCATCGGGATCGCACCAGCAGGGGCTGTCTTGAAGGACCTAGGCGCAACGGCGAAACGGATTCACCAACTGTGAACTGAACGGGCCGTGAAACTGTGTCCTCCTCTTTCTGTGCCTCCCGGAGGCTGGTTTCTCTTGAATAAAACTTGGTCTTCTGTTTCAGTCTAAATACATGGCAGTCATCAATGGCAGACAAACTGAAATGCCTTGCTGACGATCCTAATATCGGCGAGGAAGTTATTGAAGATCTCGAAACGTGAAGGCTTTTTCTTGCTCCCGTGTACCCGGAAGGATCAAATGGCACTATGTGTTTTACGTTCGACGAGCGCCCGAGTAACAGATCGTGAGCCTCTTTCGGCAACATAAACCAACGTAGGTAATCTATGCGAGGATTGAATGTCATCTCCGGATCGGCTGACGAAAATTTCATTGCCAGTTTTCTAGCTTTGTTGAACAAATTCCGAGCAGTTTGTAAGCACTCGGTATACGTTTGCGGGAATATTCCAGGACCTTAAAAAAAACGCAAAACCTTTTTATTATTATCATTAGATTTTTTAATAATCTCCCAGTTAACGGTTTCGGATGTGATATTTTGTACGGATTTTTTTTTAAAAACTCACCTGATATCCGTCTTTCGTTGACCGAAATTTTACCGGTGTTGAAGTTCATTGAATACAAAGATTTCTTGTCTCTTAGAACTGAACACGTGTGGTGTTTCCATTGTCCGGTCTGTGGGTTCACCACGTATTGCGGCAGAATCTTCCAACCTTCAGTGGCGACCATCTTCAGTGCTTCAAGAACAAATGCCAATTCGGTTTCCGACATGAAGTACGGTAGCGAAACCCTGCAGAATCCAGGCCTCAAGTGCTCGTTGTGTATAGGAACCTCTGGAGACGTCACATTACTGAGTTTGCGGACACGAGCAATCTCCTTTTGTCTGCAGTCAGAAAATTAAAAATCTCAAACCAATTCTTCGCAAGCCTACAAAGACCAGCGTAAATATAACCGTAGTTTGAACATTAACATTCCTTGTTTCTATAGCATAATATATTATAGTCTTGTCTTTTAGTTTTGACCCATTGATATTTTAAAAACTAAGCTACTCTACAGTATTAAAGATAATAAACTGAAATAAAATGACAACTGTTTATCCACTGTCTTGTTTTGAATGTAGCTTACGCAAACAAAATTTACGAAACTCCGTGATTTATTAACACTTATTATTTAAACGAATGTGTTTGGCCTTGTAATTCAATTCACGGTTAACAGAAAAAAAAAAAACAGTATTTTAAACTTCTAGAACATTCTATGGTGATTGTTTTTCTTTTAGCTAAAATTGCCATCATAGCGTAGCCTTCACTTGAATTTTATCAACTACTAGCCGTACTCGCCTGCTTTGCTGCGCATTTAAAATTAACATTATTATTTATTGTCATTATTATTAAGGAGTCCAACACTGGTATAAATATTAGCCTATCCATTAAGTACATGTATTTTCTACATGGATACCAAGTTTCAAGTCAATCGGATGCATGGTTCAGTAGTTATAACATCCGTACCACCACCCACTGTAGATTTATATATTAGTATAGATTACAGGATCGTGTAAGTTATCATTCACATTAGGTGCCTTTAGATTTCTGAAATTTATTAGTTCAGCTGGACGGTGAATACATCTGCCTTCATTATCAGATGATACTTACGCTTCGACATCAAGCAGCTTCTCATACTCCTTGAGCAATTGGTCATCTATACCCAGGACATCGGAGCCGTAGTTCAAGTTACTGTTGAGGCCGCCTCTGGCCTGGATGCCGAAAACGTCGTTCAGGACCGCGCAAACAAAGTTGTGGTGCAGGAAAGTCCCCCGGGGATGCTTCACCATGATAGAAAAAATCGGAAGCCTTCTGACAGTTGGCGAGACGTTTCCTAGAAGAATTAGCTCTGGGATGTTCTTTATGTGTGACAGGACTTGTCTGTAATAAAGAAAAATATATATTACAATCAAATGTGAACACTAGGATCTAAATTAACTATATTATATTTTACCCATAAACTTTCGTCATTGTAAACTGTGAGACCAATGGTCATAATGGCCGACGAGAAACTATCTATGCGAGGTATCCTGTAATTAGAACTAGCGCGATCATGTTTTATTGTGTTAGCCGACAGAAGCCTAATTAAGTAAAGGGAAGAATTTGATTCGAGCTTTCCAGCAGAGGGTAAAAGGAAAAAGAGAAAAAGAAGAAGACAGAAGCCGTTGCAAGTCAAACTAATGTCCCATCTTATTCTGACTCTATGGTTAGTCCAGCTACTGGCTGTAAAGAGTTAATAACAAAACTGCTTCTACGAAGGTTTGTGTTTAGAAGACGCGATCTTAAATAAATTAATAATACAAAAATCGAATCTAAAAATAAGTCGAATACAAAACCCGTGGAATATTCATTCTTAGAACCAATAAACTGTGATGTTAATAGCATTAGGCTGTTCTTATTGATTCCAATCGTACGGCACAACCAGTAACGAGATCCCAGCTCAAATACGAAACCGTACTATCTGGAGGCCATTTTACATTTGTGTTGCGTTGTGGCATATTCGGTAGACCTTGATCGTGCAATTTATGTGCTAATTCTATGAGCTATGTATATCCATACCCGTTATTTGCGACATAAACAGCGACCACTTTGAATAATCATAATAATATACTATTGTGTTTTGCTGTGAAATTTAAAGAAAGAATTTTGTCATGATTCCTAATCGATTTTTTGTATTTAATTGAAGCGAAGTAGGCTGGAGGAGGCCTATACCCGAATGGGGTTCTAATAACACAAGTTTAAATTTAATTTTGTAATTCTTATTTGATAAGGTGTTTTCTTTTTTTTTTCTTTTTTTGTTTTTGGAAATAAAATGGGCTTATTATTATTATTAATTGAAGCGATCAACAGGACTTGAAAGTAGCATTACGTATAACTGCTCCAAGGTAGATACAGGCAGAGCAGTACCAAGTCCGACAAGTTCATAATACCACAATTAAAGATAGACAAACCAGTTTTATAGAACAGAAAACTAGGTAGTGTTAAGTCCCTGCTAACACACGGATGTCGCACACACGTTTCCTGTATGTCAGACGTAAAAACGTGACCTGAATGATTTCTCTGCACTAAGGTTAATATAGAACGAGATCGAACCTTGAACTTTGTGTGGACTTGCGCAGCCTAATGGAAGGATTCTCTCGCTGATAATACGGAAGTGACTAATGAATAATTAAATTACGTTAAAAAAAGATGTGTGGTGGATAGGAACGAAATACCTTATTATAAAAATATTAATTTTAAGTTCTATTCGAGGTATAAAGAAAATAATTATTCGGATATACTTTTTTTATTATGATTTTTTTATTGATAAAAATAAATAAAAAACTAATATACTTTACAAAGTTATCATCTTTATTTTATTCACAATAAAAAAATATATAATAATATAGAACGAAACAGCTATTTATGTGAATAATAATAATAACCGTCATCACGTAGACTATACATTAGACACTGTATAGCCATCATACTAAGACTATACATAAATAATTGAAATCTTACGTTACGGACGTTTTTTCCCCGGTTAGGGTACCCCCTCACATCGGCCTGTAAGGAACTTCGTTCCAAAAATACTGCGCTTCCCTAATACCGTTTGTGGCACCTGAGAGACGGCATTAGAAGATAAAATTTGTTTGACCTTGACCTCGTTCTATATGACCTAATATAGAACAAGAGTTGTTGACAGACCTCAGAAATAAGTGGCTATTGATATTATTGTGCTTCATCGGTTTTCAAATACTTTTAACAGTTCGTATGATCTCAGACGACTGATATATTAACTGAATACATTCGCGTGAACTTCATGGGATATCAGAAATATACAGGGAGCATGTGGTATCCATATTCTAATAACTTTAAATTAGCGGATTCATGTTATATGATAAGAATTTAGTTACACTCAAGAGGCCAAGACACTTGCTATAGTCAATTATTTTGGACTGCCCGTATTAGAGACATTGAGACATTGTTACCATTTATTATTTCCGTCCCATTTTTCTTGTGTTCAAGTTGCGCCATCTTTATTTCCTATTCAGATATTTCACGGGAATTTCAAAAACCTAATGATATCCCGTGATCAAACTAAAAGATCTGATCTATGTACGAAATGAAGACTTAATGTTTTCCGTCTACAATCTCGATCTCTTTCTTGAACGTAATTTATAAATGTAGGCCATAGCCTTTCCATATTAAGTTACCACTAAGTACGGAATCCACAATTTAAAGTCCAAACTATAAAAATATTGGATGTTTGCCAAACATTGGATCCGTGAGAGCACCACTCGAAATGTAAGCCGATACCGAAATTATTAGAGGCAAAAACAATGTTCATCTCGCGTTGCAGATAACAAAAATTCACTATACATTCTCATAGCTCTAGAACGGTAATTGTAAAAACGTGTTTTTTTTCCGTTGTTTTATTTCGCGTTTCAAACAAAGCGGTAATGTTTACGAGCCCCAAAATAGATTGGATAGCGCTACTTTAGTTTGCGAGCATAACAATCTGCGGGATAATGTTTTTTAGCAATCGAAATCTTTGGTTAATGTTGATCTTGTTCGATATTTTGTTTACACGAGCCGGCTATACCCTGGCCCAAGTCCCATAGGTCAATTTGAGACGTGAAGGAAAGATTTAATTGCATTAAGCAACAAATAACCTACCATTGAGGACCGAGTGAGGACCGATATTGATAAATACGAACTGAGAGATAAAGTTGTGGTGTTTGAACCAGAGTTGTCGTTGTTTTGTTTCCATACCTATTCGCTGGTAGTCTAAGAGGCTATACCAGTTACGTATGGACCGTTAGGTGAGCTCACGGGTGCAACCTGAGAGAATTTGCTAACACTAGCCCTAGCAAGTACTCTTGCTACTGTGTTTCTGTACTTCACGGAAACCACCGAATCGGAATCGCGATCCACTGAGAAGATCCGGCAAGAGACTTAGTGGAGTATGTCTATGAGTTAGTTCCATGAGGACGGTGACCGACGCTTGCATAAATAGTTTACTATTAATATCACATTTTACATAATAAAATTAACATCAAAACCATTAGATTCATTCCGTTGCTTAATCGAGCGACTTCCCTTTGAATAACAAGAAAAATAAGTCATAAAAAAACGGTGATTCAGATAAGACCACCGCTGTTTTCGTCAACTTGGCACACAGACACTATGTCAAGTGATACACATTGTTTTACAGCCGTGAACTAGTTCATGAAATATCTGAGCTAAACCCATATCTTCTAGGAATCGTGTCATTTAACTGATTTATAAGCCGCTGCGTAATATCCCAAGTGTTATGAATCTTTTAGGATGCTATAAATCGTTGAGAAAAATTATGCAAGATTTTATTATTAGGGCCTTAAAGCGGACTTAGGAGATAAAAGCGTTTAAAAGAAATTATTTTTGTGTAGAGTCATGAAGTTTATTGTATACTAAACAGGTGGTTGCCGGTTGCCCCGCAATTTGAGGTCGAAATTTGATTATATAATGGCTGTTCCGCCCTCCAGACCAAAATGAATGCTTCATGTCAGAAATTAGCGTTTGGTGCACACTTACGCAAAATACACAAAAAATATCGGAAAATATTGGACGATTCATCCCAGTGCCATAGATAAGTCTCGCGATACGCCCTTAGTTGTAAAGCTTTTCAACTTTTTGTCAAACACCACTATGATTTCGGAAGTAGTCTTTAATTAATTAATTAATTTTAATCTGTCCATATGGTGTGCGTTCTAACATGGTTTAGCCGGTTCATTTGTAACATATTGCAGTAGTTAGTTTTTGGAACGAAGTTCCTTATGGGATGATGCGGAGGGGTACCCTAACCGGGAAAAAACGTCCGTAACGTAAGATTTTTATTTTTCATAATTTCATCGATGTTCAAAAGGTGGCGGGCCCGTGGTGTCCGAAGTTTCTTAGAGCATCGCATGTATGGTTAAAAATATATTGTTACCCAAATTACCACGCACTCACCAAATTGCACATCCCGAAATCGAATTCTTTTCTTTTAAACATTTGTTTTATTGAGTCGAATGTTTTTTTAAAAACACAAAAGCGTCTACGAAAGCCATTCTCCAGTCTCGAGTCAAAGCCCGAATGAGGTGGCTGAACTTTTCCGTGATTGAAATTGACTAAATTAACTTCATTGACTAAAATAGAAAACATATGACTCAGTTTGATTTCATTTTGGTCATATTAACTCTCAATATGGCGCCTAAAAGTATTGTAAACTTCAAATGTCATTTTTATTTAACTTTTTGCTTGTCTTAGCGGTACTTGCCCTTATAACAACAACACTATTCTCTAGTTTCCCCGCACCCAAGCCATATAATATTAATTGGTATCGACAAACGTAATACAGTATCGTATATTATGTAGGTTTATTTGCCAGGCAATTTGTTGGAATCGTTTCGTGATGCCGGGCGCCCCTAGCAACCGCTCTATTTTTCTAGTTCAGATAATTTGTTATTACACGGTTAACTAAAAACAGTACCACAACTTTAATTATTGTAAAAGAGTATATTTCATAGAACCATTTAAACTTTCTCAGTTAATAGACATAATATATTATAAATAATATGGGGAAAGGATATATATGTATATTCTTTTCGTGAAATTTTACACAAATAATGAATGGATATGATTATAAAGTATCTTTTGAAGGTTTATATTATGTCTACGATAACTCGGCTTACTTATCATACTTCTGACTGACAATAACTTCTAGATCATTTTATGTCGCAGGCGTTATTTTAAAGATTCGCTATAACTATAACATCACTGACAAATCAGTTTGTTAAAAGAATATTAATGAAGAAAAAAAATCTGTATTAAAACAAGACTTACAATGACCCTGACAAATTAGTTTGTTAAAATAATATTAATGAAAAAAAAACTGTATCAGAACAAAGACTTCCGATGGCAAGTTCGCATCGCTTAATTTCACTAAAGTTGCTTTATTAGTTATAATGTTTTAATAATGATATAATGATAACAACATTTTTTTTGTTCGAATGATTAAACTCTGATAAATGTCAGCATACTGTTCTTCAGTACATCTTGCAGGCGTGGCGGCCCGCAGTGCTGTGAGTACTGTGACCCATATTATGTTATTTAGAGGGCACACGCAATGCACTGACCCGGATCCGAGTCTCCGCCGAGTCTATTCTCGATCTTTTTTTTTAAATTATAGTTCTAAAACGACGTTTCTCAATTCTAAGGCTCAGCCCTAAAGAATTTCCATTTAGTAATAATTCGGATGTTAAATATTTTAACTCGTACAGAAAATCAAAGCCTCTGTCTTTATATTTATTAATTATAAAAACTATTTGTCTTTTAGTGTTTTTTTTTTAAGTTCTTAGATAAACTGTTATATAGCTTCGATTATAATATTTGGACGGTACATGAAAATTAACAAACTTGATCGTCTATTACCGCACCCGTCAATATCAGTATAACTTGCGATGTATTTAACTGGTGGTAGGAAGCCTTGTAAGTCCGCACGGGTAAGTACCACCACCCTACCTATTTCTGCCGTGAAGCAGTAATGCGTTTCGGCTCGAAGGGCGGGGCAGACGATGTACTATTAAAAGTGAGACCTTACAACTCATGTCTCAAGAGCGGTGGAGGCATTTATGTTGCAGATGTCTATGGGCTCCGGTAACTACTTAACAACAGGTGGGCCGTGAGCTCGTCCACCAAAAGCCATTAAAAAAATGAATCGGCATTATAACAAAAATAAATAGACGTATTACATATTCGGTTCGGCTATCCAAAGGCATTCTTTTGTAATCGAGCATGATTGCCGAGAGGTATAAACAATACCCAGGTAAATGCATCGCTATGATATCCTATCGCAAAGTGCGCAAGCATGAATAAAATATACGTATTAAAGCTTATGGCAACTAGGCAGCAAGTAACATTCATTGCGAACAAAAAAATACAGATTGCCGTCTTTAAAATTAATAGACGGATCGGCGTGTATCAAGCGTTACGTAATTACTACAACGCTCCTTAAATAATATTTTGAATTCGTTCATAACATCAGAGAGCTAACATGAAAATATTCGTTGGACTACACGACCCGATGTTGTAGTCTAAATCTATCTATATATCGACGCTTGAAATGCAAACGTGACTAAGCGACAATAACTGCTTTGTACATAAATGATAGCCAATTACCATATTCAATGCGCCAAAAAAGTATACAGTCAAACCTGGATAAGCGAGAGTTCAAGGGAGCACAATCTCATTCTCGCTTATAGAGGTTTCTCACTAACCCGAGTTTCTCGCTAATGCTCCCTCTGAATTTCATTTCGCGATTTTCCGGATTCAAACGCATTCACTATTTTAAGTTTATCACTTAATGACAGTACTTTAATTTTCCGTTTTGACATGATGCAGAACAGAACTTTCCTTCGCAATTGATTAACGATAAACTGAGTAAGGCCGACAAACAGGACGGTACACAGGCACACGTGTCCAGTCGAAAAGAATGCGATAAAATAACAATGTTATTTAGTTCCACGAAATAGAATAGGTTCAATATTGACGAGAAAAAAATACAAAAACAATGGTAGGAAGTTCCACGAAAGTTAAGAATGAGTCATAAAATAGCAGATGTTAAATTGGTAATTTTTTTTATCCTTTGTTCTTCCTAAATAATATAAATAAATAAAGCTCGACTCTCGCTTATAGAGGTATAGATAAGTAGCAGTCTCACTTACGGAGGTCCATGAGGGAAAAATGACTCTCTCTAACACAGGTTTCTGTTTCTCGCTAATAGAGGTTTTGGGAGCTTAAAATGACGGGTCCTGGCTATTACTCTCACTTATAGAGTTTTCTCACTTATCCAGTTCTCGCTTATCCAGGTTTGACTGTATTTCTAGGTCTATTAAAATCATTTCAATCCTACAGCTACTAGCTAGATTCTACTACGGCTAGATTCGTTAAAATAAATTTTGTTTTCAGGTATTTCAACTTTAAATTAGTCTACTGTAAAGTTCACGCATTGTCGCTTAGTCACTTTTGCCTTTCAAGCGTCGATATATAAAAATGAATTGCTGTTCGTTAGTCTCGCTATAACTTGAGAACGGCTGGACCGATTTGGCTAATTTTGGTCTTAAATTATTTGTGGAAGTCCAGAGAAGGTTTAAAAGGTAGATATATATTAAAATGCTCGTAATTAAATAAAAATAACAATTTTGTTTTTCCTTTGATGTGCCCCCCGTCGGACGGATTCCTTTTGTTTGTGTTAAGTTTATTTTATACAAAAGCTTAGGTCTTTTATTTATCGATTGAGGCAGTACGAAGTCTGCCGGGTCAGCTAGTACGCAATAAATATAGACAGATTTTCGTATAATTGTACCTTGACTTGACAGTTCATTTACTTCACTCCGGTGAGGAATTTTTTCGAGGGACGTTTGAGTGGAGGTTTATTTTTACGATCAATCATACCAAAACGCGCGTTGGAGGTTGAGTCGAGTCGAGTTAAACTCGTGTGAACGACTACGATACGAGGATAAGTTTTTAAAGCTATCTAAAACTTCAGAAAATTTAACAAAATTAGTATGCGGTCGTGACGTCGTCGACTTAGAGGTAGGCCCAAGACAATGTGGAAAGATGTTGTGCTGAAGAACCACAAGAAATTCAATGATGGCGAAATGGACGAGGTGAATAAGGAAAGCTGACCCCACCACCATATAAGATTAATAGCTAAGAAGAGAGTGTGTGCTATTCCAGCGCTAGTATACATCATAAACACTATCATTTAAAAAGTTCATACCTAACTAAGGAGTTTATATGTCACATGCGTCGATTCGGATCGTTCAATATTTTTTTGTTTTTTTTTTTTATCATCGTGTTTCTAACGATTTGATTATTAATATACTGTGTACCAGCCTAGAATGAGCGTGGGTTTCGTGACGTAAACAATTTCATTCCGACAACGCATGATCGCGGCGTCTTCCGCACACACAAGTCAATTTATTACCAAACTGCAAACCGAAAGACCAATGTTGACGCAGTTTATTTGCCGAGCGGTTCAATGTTTGAAAAATCGATTTGGATTAGCGCCACGGTGATTTTCCGTTGTCCGTTGTTCGTAATTGATTAATTTGTAACCCGTGTTTATTAAAAACATTTCTGCGAATGAAAACCGTAAACTAATTAATATCGGCTAACGTGATTTTTAATCTTAATTAGATGTGTTAGAAAGAGATGGCTTTCTATAATTATTTGTGATGTGATAACGGAATCTAAATAGAATTTTAATTAAATTATGTACGAAGTGTAACGCATGACTACAGTACTAAATCATTGCGTTACTTCACGAATCACAAAGTGAAAAAAGTGTTATTTTGAATACACAAATAAATTAGTTTTTTTCCCTAATTTACTCCCGATATCAATTCGCCTCATACAATCGAGAAGATGACAGTGAAACTAACGTAAACAATTTAATGAGTAACTTCTTGGCCAATAAAATCTAAATAAATCCACATCTACCCACACGAATTCACATGTAGAAGTCAAAGTCATAAATAAGGCAATGAAAAAAAAACAAATAAACCATTGACCTCGTGAGTGCTAATGTTACAAGAACAAAAAAAGAACAGAACTGTTGAATCAAAAAACTTTTTTTTATACAATATCATTTTGCTATTATCATTGCCCCAGTTAGGAACGCGAGGAACCAGCATACGACCAAGTGTAAGTGTTGAGTGGAGTCGCGTCGTATTGTATTAACCGTGGACATCTTCAAATTGGAACCCATTCAACTTTGAGGTACAATTACGCAAGATGAACTTGTGATTTATTGCGAAGGTCTACGTTACGTCTTACGATTAATATAATTAACTTTATTTTCTAATATCTTGTATACTCTGCGACGTAACATCGCATAGACAAAGGTCACGGTCCACGAGCTGACCACGTGGAGCACGTGGAATAGACATAACGTGAACGTGGCTGTTCATCTTAAGACTTAAAGTCTTTGTTTCAATTGTATAGGCCTGCTAGACTTTTGAAACCAGAGAAAAATTGGATGGTGTTATCTTATTGCCTATGTGGCGGGTAGCCATCATATAATACAAGATAATTGACAGATGCCTGAATCTCGCTTACGACATTTTCAAGATAAGCGTGCATATATACCAGTTCCGAACAACAACAAAGCAATATCAGTCGCTCGGTGGAAGATCTTCTTAGTTGTCATATATCCCCACACTTGATGGGTGGACCATGTCGCCACCCACCTTGAGGCTTTAGTTCTAAGTCTCAGTTTTATAGTACAACGGTTGCCACATCCTTCAAACCGAAACGCATTACTGCTTTACGGCAGAAACAGACAAGATGGTGGTATCCACCCGTAGGAGCTGACGCCATAAATGTTATGTTTCGTAAATAGTATTTTCTTGTTTCAATAGCTCGTGGGCTTCATTGAAAATAACGAATTCACGGATTAATCTAGTGCTCACATCGAAATAATAGTATTTGAAATTTAGAAAAAAAAAAATTATTTTGTATTGTAAATAATTAAGCTTTTTTTTAAATGATCGCTTTTATACAATAAATTAAACTATTTTGTTGGACACAAAAATCGCAGGGACAGCTCATCAAGACCTCAATTTGGGGTTTACCTACGGATATCAAGCTTTTCTTTTTTATATATTTTCAACTGACAGCGAAGTCTCCGATCCTCTGGTACGGCGACATTAAAGAAAAACTTATGAGTATCAACACTATAATCTAACTTTTAATATTTTAAAACATTAGCTGCAACGAAACACACTTAAAATTATGTCCCAAATGTTGGTACTCGGTATCTTTTAAGACATTTTGAACGTAGAAATGAAATATCAAAATTACATTTCGCAAGATGCCGACATGTTTTTTTTAGAACAAAATTTGTAGGGGTTCTTGAAGCGCTTGTGGTTCAGCTGTGGTGAAGCTGTCATAATTTACGGCACGTTCCAATATCGGCTGTCGCCCCGCCCTATCAAGTGCTCTTGGAGACTCGCCCAGCAAATTTACAAAGCTCCCCCAATTAAATCAAGCACCATTAATTCCGCTGTCCCGTAAACAATAGTCAATTTTTATAGAACTTGAATTATGTTTTTTTTGATACGGTTTTATTAGCTTCAGACGTATGTATGTTAGTATGTATGTTTGTAACGGAATCTTTGAACATGATTTTGACCCCCTTCAAAACGTATAGTATACGATATAGTAAACAAAATTTGGTATAGTTATTAAGGACAGATGACAATTGGTTTGAAAAAAAAAATACGCCTTTATAGAAAATCCAACTTAAAAATTGAAAATAAATTTTAATAAATTTGTATTAAAAATAGTGTAAGAAAAAATGATTTAAAAAAAAAAAAAAAAGCGTGGGGTGCATGGTATCAGCAGTTATAAATATTTTATGAACAGATATGAGTAGAAAGGCTATTTTGATGATATCCTGAAAAGCATATTTTCTATTTTTTAGTTGGATTTTCTATAAAAGCGTATTTTGTTAGTTTTTTTAAACTATTATTTTTTTCATTTTGATTTTTAATGTTTAGAATCTGCCAAAGCGTTCGTATACGCCATCTTGTTATGTCACAAATGAACCGATACAGTACCGCGGCGTGGGCGAAGTTGTGTCACCGCAAATTTGCGGAAATGTTCTTGTTTATCTGATCGGTTACATTATTGCCGGTTTTTTTCCCCCCTGAATTCTCTTGTGAATCTATACTTCTATACTAATATTATAAAGAGGAAAGATTTGTTTGTTTGTTTGTATTGAACAGGCTCCGAAACTACTGAACTGATTTGAAAAGTTTTTTCACTGTTTGGAAGCTACACTATTCCCGAGTGACATAGGCTATAATCTTTTTTGAAAAAAATTAGGGATCCTTACTAAAAATCCAATAATGGAACCCAAAGTGTAAAAAAATTACCTAAAATATTCTTTACATCGCGTGCCCTGCGAAAACTATTGATGATAGAATAAAACAATTTAATACGATTTCGTTATTTACAAAAAGTGTCGCGACAGTATATGTCTAACTATTATAGTTATGCCACAATAAGTGTTCTTTTAGTTAAGCAAATAAAACCACATCAAATATCGTTGAAATTTTTGTTAAAAACCCGAGCGGAGCCGGAGCGGGCCTTTAGTAGCTTATAAATTGTCCGGTGACATTGAAAGCTTGGGATTAAAATAATTGAAATTGTTCAGTTGACTAAGCAAAATAAATATCTATTAGGTGCGTGTGAAATGCTACGACATTTGCAACAGCTATTCCAGGTTTGGTTGAAGTCCACGGGCGACGTTAACCACTTAACATTAAACTTAATTTTAGTTGTAAAATATAAATAGAATAAATAATAAACGGTTATGTTCAAACAATTTTCTATCTGATAGGACCTGTTGTGAGTCCGCGCGGGTAGGTACCACCACCCTGCCTATTTCTGCCGTGATGCAGTAATGCGTCTAGGTTTGAAGGGTGGGGCAGCCGTTGTAACTATACTGAGACCTTAGAACTCATATCTTCAAATGGGTGGCGGCATTTAAATTGTAAATGTCTATGGGCTTCGGTAACCAATTAACACCTGATGGGCTGTGAGCTCGCCCAACCACCTATGCAATAAATAAAAAATAAATAAATTACTTATCTAAATTTTCAAATGCCTGGTTGTGGAAAACATTCTAATTCAGAACTAGAATAACTTCTGGAAGATGATGTGTGTGTATACATTTATCTCTCCGAATACTTTCTAACCCAACCCAATTTAATATAATATTTTACGATGACATTAATGTAATTTCCGGTCTGTCCAAAACGGAAGTTGTAAATTCAATCAACAAACCGCAGTTTACGAAATTAATTAGAAAAAGTATTTATTTGATGGACATTAATTGGAATCGCATTAAATCACAAATACTATTCGCGCTTCCTTCATTAGCGGATTAAGAAAATGCGACCCGATCGCTATACGAGTATTCGCTTCTAAAGGTTTCTTTAATCGCGGATCTAATCGGCACACCGGTACGTACACATTGTTAAAAATAATTCCAATATGTAGATATCCAACCGAATATTCTTTGTAATCGCGTCAACAAATGAAGTAATAACAAAGTAAAATAAGCCTTATTACAACTAAGCCTAAAGTATGTTTTTTATTTTGTCACCTACGAACGTATTCCGTACATATGTAAATTACCATTCCTATTTACTATATTCGCCGCATATACCCCGCAAATTAAAAACTTTTATTTGGTATCAATAGATTGACAACCCTAATGTTAGGGTTGGTAGTTTGTCATTTACCTGGTTATGGAATCCTGTCGCTGCACTATGTTCTGCAGTCCTACCGAGTCTCTCAACTGCATAACAATGACAGCCCGCACTGCGTCTGTCGATCTTATCTCTGCGATTCTCTCGCTCAATACCTGTACGAAAAAATATTTTCTATCAAATTCCGAATATGAATTAAATGGCGCACATCATGACTAACTTGACAGATTCGATGACTGACACAAATAATAATACATCTCGTTACTACCCGGAGTTAATAATACTACCAGGAGCCACTGCGTTCATCCACAGTGCGTTTCCTTTTTCTTTTTTTTTTACCTACCTATCTGAGGGCCTTGATAGGCTATTTCAGTGTAACCTTAACTAGTAGGTGAGCTCACGGGGCTCAAGCCTGATGACGTTGCTAACACGAACCCTAGCAAGAGCCGTGCTTTGCAGAATCTACCACCGGATCGGAACGTGACCCACTGAGAAGATCCGGCGAGAAACTCAGTGGGCTGTGTCTGAGGGTTAATTTACTCGTCGAGCCCTTCGTCGCAAGCGACGGGTTCGACGAGAACGATGACCGGTGCTTGAGGTACCTAAAAGCACCGTTAGTGGATCGGGAGGATCCGAAATGACGTGTTTGGGGCGCCGTCAACTGCTTTCCATTCTATCCGCAGGATCGGGAATGAGTGCGTTTCCAGAGATCTGTGTACCATCCGGTTTTGCAATGAGCTCCCCTCCACGATGCTACCTGAGCGCTATGACATACCCTTCTACAAACGAGGCTTGTGGAGAGTATTTAACGGTAGGCAGCAGCTTGGCTCTGCCCCTGGCATTGCTGAAGTCCATGGGCGACGGTAACACCTCACCATTAGATGGGCCGTATGCTCGTCTCCCTACAGAGCAATAAAAAAAATGAGTTTCTCGCCGGATTTTCTCAGTAGATCGCGATTCCGATCCGGTAGTAGATTCCGCGAAGGACTGCTCTTACTGGGGCTAGTATTAGCAAATTGTCGCAGGTTGAGCCCGTGAGCTCACTTACCCGTATGGGCGTAGCTGTAGTACCCTCTTAGAGTACTAACGAATAGGTAGAGGAAACAAACCCACAGGTAGGAGAAACAATATCAAAAATTACACAGAATAGTCTTATTTAAATTAGATTTTAATTTAAGATACCCACATGGAATATTGTGCCTTTATTTGGCATTAACATTAATTCGTGATTCTCTCTGTTTTTTATTTTATTTTAATAGTAATATTTCTGTAGCGTCTCTTTAGTTGGTCTCTTGAAAAGTTTTTTTTTTATTGCTTAGATGGGTGGACGAGCTCACAGTCCACCTGCTGTTGTGGTTACTGGAGCCCATAGACATCTACAACGTAAATGCGCCACCTACCTATGAGATATAAGTTCTAAGGTCTCAAGTATAGTTACAACAGCTGCCCCACCCTTTAAACCGAAACGCATTATGAAGTCGTCGTGGCCTAAAGGATAAGACGTTCGGTGCATTCGTTGTTGCGATGCACCGGTGTTCGAATCTCGCAGGCGGGTACCAATTTTTCGAATGAAATACGTACTTAACAAATGTTCACGATTGACTTCCACGGTGAAGGAATAACATCGTGTAATAAAAATGAAACCCGCAAAATTATAATTTGCGTAATCACTGGTGGTAGGACCTATTGTGAGTCCGCACGGGTAGGTACCACCGCCCTGCCTATTTCTGCCGTGAAGCAGTAATGCGTTTCGGTTTGAAGGGTGGGGTAGCCGTTGTAACTATACTGAGACCTTAGAACTTATATCTCAAGGTGGGTGGCGCATTTACGTTGTAGATGTCTATGGGCTCCAGTAACCACTTAACACCAGGTGGGCTGTGAGCTCGTCCACCCATCTAATCAATAAAAAAAAAAAAAAAAAAAAAAAAAAAAATTACTGCTTCACGGCAGAAATAGGCAGGGCGGTGGTACCCACCCGCGCGGACTCACAAGAGGTCCTACCACCTTTAAAAAATTAATTAAGCGATTAACATATCCTACAAAAACCAGAGGGAATACAGAAGTCTCAATTACAATAACGTTTTCATACTGGAACACCTGATTACTATGCTATTTTTTTTTATTAATTTAAATTATTTTATCTAAAAAAAAAAACACTGCAAAACACATCCATGTTCGGACTTTGGCAATGTTTATCAATGAAACATTTCGAACACGTAAATATGTACGTCCGCAATAAGAATTTTGAAAGACAAATCATTGCATTGGTGCCATTAAGAAATGCGCACGTCCCATTTAATGTCATTATATTACATGTTCTATCTTAAAATTCACGTTGCAATAATATATTATTACGGCAATATTAATTCCTTGGTTTCTGTCAAATTCACACTCACATACACTTGCTTTTTTAATTTTTTTTTATTGTTTAGATGGATGGACGAGCTCACAGCCCACCTGGTGTTAAATGGTTACTGGAGCCCATAGACATCTACAACGTTAATGCACCACCCACCTTGTGATATAAATTCTAAGGTCTCCAGTATAGTTACAACGGCTGCGCCAACCTCAAACCGAAACGCATTACTGCTTCACGGTAGAAATAGACAGGATGGTGGTACCTACCTCGTCTCACAAGGGGTCCTACCACCAGTATATTTATAAACCTATAGTAATAAACGCAGCTACAAAATCATATCATTTTTATATCTATCTGTCTTTCAGCCCACAGATGTCCACTGCTGGGCATAGGTCTCCTCGAAGATTCGCCACAACGACTGGTCCTGTGCTGCTTACTTCTAGCGGATCCCCGCGAACCTCAATAGGTCCTCCGTCCTCCTCAAGCCCTCAAACACACTTGATTGGTTTGTGACGAACGTATGCGTTCATGAAATCTTTAAAATAAATTTTGAGTGCTTCTATTTATAGTCGCTGCACCAGCCAGTCGTATCTCGCAAAATCAATCATTACGTTATTAAAATAGCAGCTTACTTTTGCCATCAACCATGACAGAGCATCTATTTAGTATCCCAAATTCGATGCCATCCAATTTGAAGTCGCCGTGGCCTAAAGGATAAGACGTCCGGTGCATTCGTGTTGAGCGATGCACCGATGTTCGAATTCACGTCAAAGATGTCTATGGGCTTCAGTAACCACTCTTAAAACCAGGTGGGCTGTGCTCGTCCACTCATCTAAGCAATAAAAATAAAAACCATATATCATATAATACGTTATCAGTAAATAAAAACCAAACCCAAACTCACGTCAACGTCGTCAGAATAAACAGGACTTGTCTTGAACACTTCCTTCTTGAAGATGACGACATGGGGTCCCTGAACGCCCCCAACGAATTTCTCGCAGTTAAAGAACACCGCATCCTTTTTGACCATCTCATCCTCCACTCCCGGAATTACAGGGTTCATCTCCACGGTCGAGGAGGGAGCAACCAATGTGTAGTCCCAGAAAGACCAGGCTCCGTATTGATGTAGCAGCAAGGTAGTGGCAACATCATCAGCGAGGACTCCGGTCAATTTGGATACAGCAGGAAAGAATCCAATCATTCGTTTTCCCGTGCCAGAGTTCTCTTGCAGTTTTTGTTCCAAATTGTTGAGATCAATAAAGCCTTCTTTTGTTTCTGCTATTTTAATTATCTGCAAAGATAAAAATTGTATTAAGCACTTATAGTGTAAATTAATATTCACTATTCTAAACTCATTTTTCTTAAATCACTTGATCACAAATTACAGAAAATTACGAATTAGCTGTAACCAACAATATGAGTTGAAACGCCCAAAACATACCTTCGTAAAAATTAGGAACGCCAAGTGGCGTTTTAGACTTTTCAAAATCATAAATATAACTATATCATGATATCTTAATCTATGATTTAGATAATATATATTACAATTCAGCATACTGTAGTCTATTCTAGTCAGAAGTTAGGTTAGTTTAGGGAAACATAAAAGACTTAAAGACAAAACGCATAAGACTAAAGACATAAAAGACAGACTTAGATACATACAATATTTTGTCAACCAAACCGTTTTTGATTGCTCTAAACTTAGCCCAAAGTCCACGACCAGATACAAATATCAAAAATATACAGATACCAGATACAACAAATAAATATAAATAAAAATTGATCAATATTTTCTAGTTGAAATATATGAACGTTGAAATACAAATCGTTTTAAAACACGTTGGAGTAAACATTAAACATCCTGAATAAAATAAATAATATAATTTGGAATGTTCTAGGACGTGCCAAAATTTTCTTTTTTAATGGTAGACCAGACATAGGCCTAGTTAATTTTGAGCGGTGGCTGATCAGTGCATGCAAGGAAGAACACAAAATATTCTAGCGGCTTTAAGAACAAATGAGTCGTCTATTATCAAAGGCGGCAATCTGTACATTTGGACAAAAAAATTTTATTGATATGTCAATACAGATTTATTTGAATATAATCGTCTCCTTCAAAGAATACGGTTCAAAACCTGCATTAAATAAAGGTTAATAGTTAACCTGTTATTTATCTAAGATGTCGTTCGGAAGAGTTTTGTGACTGCCAAAGGAATACAAAGTCAATAATTCGTTTTTCTGATTTACCAATCATTGTCCAAAAGTCAGATTGCCGCCTTTGATAATAGTCGACTCAAATCTAATACTGATTAGAGAATAGTAATCATGCCTATATGTATAAAGTAAATAAGTGAAATGTTGTAAATAAAGTAAATATTGAAATATAACCCAATTTTATCATCTAATATTATTATCTATATTACTTTACAATATTCATTTGATCCAAATATAAACACACACCCGTACATACACCACAATACTCTCAGACCGGAAATTGGAAATAACCTCAACAGAGTTTCTCGCCCTTACCGAATCGAACCGAGGGTAACAGTATAGATAATACTTCATCAAGTATCAAAGAGGCATAAGAGGCAGTTAAAAAAAAACAGGTGAAGGCTGTTTACCAAGTAGCTAATATAAATGAATAATATTAAGAGAATGTCTATCTAACTACACGAAAGAAACGTAAAATACGATAGCAATTTACTAAGAAGTATGCTCATTCGAATTTACAGTTTTGTTTTGGGTTGGATGTATCGCGGTTGGTCCAAGACCTTGCCGCTAGGATGGATGGGCAAACTTAAGGGCTCAGCCAAGAGGACGACTTCAAGTGCCCTTTCAACCAAATAAGTCATCGAGATCAAGAGATTTCACGAGGCCCGTCGAGATTTTTATTACGTTTCTTTCCTTTAAGCCAGCTTTCGTATATTTATTTATCTAAAAATAGAGGCGAATTAAAGTTTACAAAAATACATTTATAAAATTACCTTGAGCGAAAAGGATAATGATCGCATTCATGTCCGGGGAGACCTCCATTTGCTCGATAAGGAGTTACGTTTGGTACAATAAATATTTTGGCAGGTCATAAGCTAAATAAACGTGCAGGAAACGAGAATGCTAAATGTGAATTTGCGAGGTAATCGACGTTTACTCATTGTTATGTTTTTATTAGCGGAGACCATTCGATTCCTGGCCAGTTTATTTTTTTATTTTTTTATTGCATAGATGTTTGGTCGAGCTCACAGCCGACCTGGTGTTAAGTGGTTACTGGAGCCGATAGACATCTACAACGTAAATGCGCCACCCACCTTGAGATATAAGTTCTAAGGTCTCAGTATAGTTACAACGGCTGCCCCACCCTTCAAACCGAAACGCATTACCTACTGCTTCACGGCAGAAATAGGCGGGGTTGTAGTACCTACCCGTGCGGACTCACAAGAGGCCCTACCACCAGTAATGTACCTACCACCACCTGTACCTCTCCAATGCTGGATGTAGGCCTCTCCCATAGTCCGCTACGGTAAATATGTTGTTATTTAATTGTAAATAAATAGTGGGAAACATGGGCCAAAATATTCCCGACAGTTAATCGCTCTAAGCGCCCGCATCCAGGGGATTCATACGATCTTCATCAGGTAATCAGTCAGTGGCCTATTTTCAACGGTGAACGTTTTTGTCAATAGACGTTCATAATGAAATTGTAGGTAAGTTACTAGAAATTAATTGAGTATTTCGTGAGTAAGTTTGTATTAACTATAACGATAAATAAGCGTTTAGACTCGTCGAGACAAAATATATATATTCGACTTTATAGCCCAAGTTCTACCCAACACCAATAAAATGACTTAATGTCTATTAATTCGCTGCTCTGAATATCAAACATGTATTCATTCATAAGTAAATTCGGATTTTTTTTTTCTACCTATGCTCGTAACCTCGAGAAGTTATACAAGCTTCACCTAACGCGTAGTTTACGGAACCCAACCTAGCGAATTCGCGAACACTAGCCCTGGCAGGAGACGTGCTTCGCAGATTCTACCTCCGGATCGGAATCGCGATCCACTCAGAAGATCCGCCAATAAACTCAGTGGGCCTAAGAGCCACAGAATAATATCTCGAAACCAGGACCATAGGTCAGGTTGGTATGCAAAAATCAATAATTATGAAATAAATATTGAACCTACCAGCACATCACTATTTATTCGTTGATGCTACTACGCCGGAAACCTACCCTCTTGTACAAACAATAAGTGTATAAAGTTTTAAATCAACTAAACAATAATATTGAACAAAATAATTTAAATATAACGCCAAACAAACATATTCATTTATTGGAATGACTAATTTTTTCCTTATGGGTTGGTTTGAAGAGTTATGGTGTTTTCATGGTCAATGAGACCCACAAGGACGCTTTGAGTTCCCCCAAGCACGACATCTACTGCGTTGCGGGCACGCGGTATGACGTCATACCTCGGGGAACAACGGGTTTCTGTTTTTCAAATGGAACATTCTACGTATTTGATAAACATGCGATATACTTTAGACGAGGATTTAAATATGTGTGTATAACAAATGTTCACGATTGATTTCCACGGTGAAGGAATAACATCGTATAATAAAAACCAAACCCGCAAAATTATAATTTGCGTAATCACTGGTGGTAGGACCTCTTGGGAGTCCGCACGGGTAGGTACCACCACCCCGCCTATTTCCGCCGTGAAGCAGTAATGCGTTTCGGTTCGAAGGGTGAGGCAGCCGTTGTAACTATACTAAGACCTTAGAACTTATATCTCGAGGTGGGTGGCGCATTTACGTTGTAGATGTCTATGGGCTCCAGTAACCACTTAACACCAGGTGGGCTGTGAGCTCGTCCATCCATCTAAGCAATAAAAAAAATATATATACAAAGTTTTACAAAACGGTAAAACGCAAAAATCCTTCGAGCCGTTATCAATGTTAATAAACTGTCAACAAGCTGACCAAGGTGACCACATAAAATTTGTATAACCATGTACGACCTCGCCCTATAGATGCCATAATGTAAATGCCCTAAATTACTTTAAGTCTTGCAAGTAACGATTGTGTTGTAATTAAAAAAGTTCCACGTATGTTTGACATATACATATATGTACATACAGGATGTTTGTACCGGTGTCAAGTGACGTTACGACCCGCGGTCTTAACCTACTAAAAGGATGGCTTCAGTACCAACACCATAAACTATGGTAGTACGCCCTAAGCACGTCATTACGGATCCTCCCGATCCATTAACGGTCCTTTTAGGCACCACAAGCACGGCCACCGTCCTCGGCGAACCCGTCGCTTGCGACGAAGGGCTCGACGAGTAAATTGACCCACAGACACAGCCCACTGAGTTTCTCGCCGGATCTTCTCAGTGGGTCGCGTTTCCGATCCGATGGTAGATTCTGCGAAGCACTGCTCTTGCTAGGTCCAGTGTTAGCAACACTCTGGTTTGAGCCCCGTGAGCTCACCTACACGTCAAAACGAAGCTAAAATGGCCTTTCAAGGCTATGAGCATAGGTAGGGAAAAAAATGGTAGTAAATTTTCTACGTTCTATAATATGTTCATAGAGGTTTCGTATAATAAATTTAGTGGGTTTTGATCTTGTCTGCGCACACATTCAAATAAAATACGTAATTTTAAGTATTTTTAAAAGTAAATTACGCCCAGAGCAACTATTTTCGTTCGACCTATACGACACTGTGTTCTGCAAGATCTTGGTCAGACAAATGCTCGAGATGCCTTGACGTGTAGGTAAGCTCACGGGTTTCTAGCCGGAGTGTTGCTAACACTGGCTCTAGCAAGAGCAGTGCTTCGCAGAATCTACCACCGGATCGGAAACGCGACCCACTGAGAAGATCCGACGAGAAACTCAGTGGGCTGTGTCTATGAGAAAATATGTACATTACCTTTGCCCGGACACCAAAATAGATGGCGACTTGGAAAATCATTAATAGCTTAATAAAAATCAACATCGTAGGTCACAATAAAGCGCGGGGGATGTGTGGCTTCTAGTTTTTTTTTCTAGCTATCTTTTTGTAGCTACCTGCACTATTTTGCGAGTTCAATTAACAAGATAAATGATTAGTAACTAATGCATTTATGCCTAATAAGTGTTTTTCGTTAACGTTTCGACTTCGTTCTTTTATGTACATCCATTATAATTTGTGCCTTTAATCTTATTATTTATTTGTAGCCTTTAATGAAATTTTTGTGAAAACGTTACTAATAAAATCGATCGAAGAAAATAAACATTTTGATTTGTAAAACGTATGGCTAATGATGACAGTGACAACACTATTAATATATAATATAAATATAACATTATTAATTTAACAATAAATAACAAGACCTGGCGGTCACATGTTGGTAAATGCATTCATAGCAGTATACTACACAAACACACACACAAGCGCGCGCACACATATCGCACGGAATTTGCCGATAGTTAAAAACGTTTACATAAAACCAGATCCGTGATTAATTTTAATTGTTGGCGTTGTACGTATTCTTTCTAGATATCAAATAGCATATTTTGTAATTAAAGCAAATAGAATTAAACTTTTTAATATTATTTTTTATCCTACTCAAAAAAGACTACTAGATTACCTATATACCTATACTTATATAAGTATGTATTGTCAATCCTGATTAATCTATGCAAACGAGGATATGAAGGTTAAGCTGTCAAATTTCATCAAATAGATTAACAAAACTGCTCTAAATATACCACAAACGTAACAATTACAGCTAATAAATGCCGATACCCTTAATATTCTTTGAAAAAGTTTTTAAGAGCGCCTAACTGCTAAGAGAGAGTGCCCAAAGACAGAAACAATGCTTGTCGGTTTTATTTCTAAAAATTTTTAACGGATTCTAAAAATGGCGGAAAAGTTAGTAAATTTGTAGTTGGTAAAATAATAAATATGATAAATTTTAAAAATTATACGAACATGGCAATGACGGCAAGGTTCAAAATTTTAACTATACTGAGATCTTAGAACTTATATCTCAAGGTGGGTGGCGCATTTACGTCGTAGATGTCCATGGGCTCCAGTAACCACTTAACATCAGGTGGGCTGTGAGCTCGTCCACACAACTAAGCAATAAAAAAAAATTAAAAAAAAATTGTGGTTGGTAAAATAATAATTATTATTAATTTTCAAAAATTATATTTTAGCTGCGAATATAGTATATTAAAGTACAAAATTCTTTTACATGGATTAAAAGAGCACACATTTTCTCTATGTACAAAATCAATGTTCATTATCAACAATGTATAATACCATTACGTAACGTGGCAACAAAAACATGATAAGTTGAAGTTTTCACTTCAAAAATACTTTTTATAATCAGTAGCCAAGCGGAACCCCTTTGCTGTACAAATTTGCAATTCTATATTATTTGAGTCCTAAATATTAATGTAGCATGAAAATTTTATGTTTTCCCACATAATTTTTGCCGACAAAGCGATCGGAGTATCAGGAACGCATTCTCATTCAAGGCAACTAAGAAAATTCGACGCTTACCTCGCTCTCTCATTTTTTTTTTTTTTTTTATTGCTTAGATGGGTGGACGAGCTCACAGCCCACCTGGTGTTAAGTGGTTACTGGAGCCCATAGACATCCACAACGTAAATGCGCCACCCACCTTGAGATACAAGTTCTAAGCTCTCAAGTATAGTTACAACGGCTGCCCCACCCTTCAAACCGAAACGCATTACTGCTTCACGGCAGAAATAGGCAGGGTGGTGGTACCCACCCGCGCGGACTCACAAGAGGTCCTACCACCAGTAATTACGCAAATTATAATTTTGCGGGTTTCATTTTTATTACACGATGTTATTCCTTCACCGTGGAAGTCAATCGTGAACATTTGTTGAGTACGTATTTCATTAGAAAAATTGGTACCCGCCTGCGGGATTCGAACACCGGTGCATCGCTTCAACACGAATGCACCGGACGTCTTATCCGTTAGGCCACGACGACTAATATTCTTCTCTATATAAAATATATAATAAATATATAAAATATATCTCTATATAAAATATATCTCTATATAAAAAAATCTTCTTCTTCTTCTATATATAAAAATGAATTACTGTTCGTTAGTCTCGCTAAAACTCGAGAACGGCTGGACCGATATGGCTAATTTTGGTCTTGAATTACTTGTGGAAGTCCAGTGAAGGTTTAAAAGGTAGATAAATATGAAAATGCTCGAATCTCTATATATAAAAATGAATTGCTGTTCGTTAGTCTCGCTAAAACTCGAGAACGGCTGGACCGATTTGGTTAACTTTGGTCTTGAATTATTTGTGGAAGTCCAGTGAAGGTTTAAAAGGTAGAAAAATATGAAAATGCTTGGAATTAAATAAAAATAACAATTTTGTTTTTCCTTTGATGTGTCCCCCGTCGGAAGGATTCCTTTCGTTTGATTTAAGTTTATTTTATACAAAAGCTTAGGCCTTTTATTTATCGATTGAGACACTACGAAGTCTGCCGGGTCAGCTAGTATATAATATATTACGGTCCGCCATCAGCAGACTTAAACCGGACCACAATATAGCGTTGAGCAATGTATGTATATGTATGTAAATGATTTAAGTCAATATTACATTGACTCCACTTCCTAGTTTGTTAAAGCTATCTAATAAATAACTATCTAATAACGGATTTATAAATGTTAATATATTTATGATCTAACACAATTATATTACGTTAAATATCAGACAAACTTATTACTATATATGTTTATTAATGTCATGCTCGCCGAGAGTATTCTTCTTGCGTTCTATAAGTAAAAGAGTATCCATATAAATATGTATTATTAATTTATATTGATCTGAAGACGTATTGTCTCGGTAAAATATATAACAGCGTAGTTAATTCAATTCAATATTCATTAAATAGTGTACTTTACAATTTAAATGATTTAAGATCATTGGGTTTGCGTTATTATAAAATGATATTCTTTTTTATAATTATACGCGTTGGTATATCTAATTACCATGCCTATTTTTTTATAAATTAAAAATATAAAAAAATATATAAATAATTCTATTCATTCACTGGTGGTTGGAGCTCTTGCGAGTCCGCGCAGGTACCAATTTTTCTAATGAAATACGTGCTCCGCAAATGTTCACGGTTGACTTCCACGATGAAGGAATAGCATCGTGTAATAAAAACCAAACCCGCAAAATTATAATTTACGTAATTATTGGTGGTAGGACCTCTGAGAGTCCGCGCGGGCAGGTACCACCACCACCCTGCCTATTTCTGTCATAAAGCAGTAACGCGTTTCGGTTTGAAGGGTGGGGCAGCCGTTCTAACTATACTTGAGATCTTAGAACTTATATCTAAGGTGGGTGGCGCATTTACGCTGTAGATGTCTATGGGCTCCAGTAAGCACTTAACACCAGGTGGGCCGTGAGCTTGGCCACCCATCTAAGCAATAAAAAAAAAACACATCACATCGCTGACAATATCAGCAACAGGACCAGTGGACGTGATAACGATAACTGGTGGTGGCATAAATTAGCTAATTCGCGTAAACCAGCAATAGCCAAACCTGACCTTCCGACTTCTATCTCAGCCTAAAGATCAAACCACTGGATGGACCAGGAACAAAGCTGTTTAGTGGGTCCAAGTCTCCATATACCACTACAAGTTTTCAACGCACTAAGCTACGTCATTAATATGCCGACCAAAAACAAAAACAAAACAGTACCAATTCAGCAGATTCCGATCGCAAAAACACAATTCAACGCAATACTTTAAAAAAAATATATACACGAGTCATATCGCCATTTGAATATACACACACGCACACTCACACAAAACTATTGTATACAAACGTTTGTTATGTTAATAATACATACTAACGCACACAAGTACTAGTTGATTACGTAACCACAGTGAGACAACGGGCGGCATTATGTAGGGACGTGACCTAAACCACTAAGGTATGTGTTAACTCCATTATTTATCAACCAAATTAATGAGGTTTTTGTAATTTAATCGCGCTGTTAAAAATTAAACAGGATGGACAGCGCTGTTTAATATTATATTTTAAACGATCGTAGTCGTTAGAGAAGATATTCCAGTGAGAGAGTGTTTATTTGCATTAGAAAACCGTTTTGGTCGGAATGTGATTTTTCCGAATTAGTATTTTATATGCATATTTTATGTATGTTTTTTGACGTGACGACGTCTTATAATTCGATGGAGCCGGCTGCATGCACGAAAAAACATGACTCATTGAGGCGTTCCATTTAAGGCTTGAAGTGCAAGCGAGAGTGCGCAACGAGCGACAAAGAGGCACAATCGGCCTCCGCGTTCGGCAACGTTCGACATCTGTCTCTCTCCTACTTGAGTGAGCGATGCATCCGCGTGGACAGCTGCTATATAATAATACATTTACATGTTTTCGTCAAGTATGAAGTTCAGTAAAAAGTGAATGTGGTGTCAATTGTTTATAGCACCGATAATTTCGATAATTGAAAAATTAACCCATTCCATCAGTATTTTCTTATGACGTTGTCACGTTCAACTATCGTCAGTAAACCGACTTTACAGACAACCGTTTTTTTTTTCTTCCAGGATACATTATATGATCTGCGATACGATTTACGTTGAAGCTAATTTTTTTTCGCCACAATGCAGTTCAAGAAGCAAGGCTCATAAACGAATTGGATAGTTAAATGACCTTTATTCCTTCTTAAAAGTCAACCTAAGCGTTTGAATTTCACTTTAACCAGAGAACAGACTGTAGTAATACATAGTAACGTCAATGTTCACGCGCCAAACAAATTGTATACACTCTGCGGAAAATAGAAGAGTACCTACATGCATAAGTCAGAAATTTCTAGGACTTTTAAAATATATTTTTATCAATCCCCAAACATACACAGATTTAAAATTCAATTTAAAATTCGATTGGTTTTAATAGGCATAAAGTTGGAATATAATCAGACGAAAGTTTTTTTTGGTCAATTATATTGAAAACTTACCTCTGAATTGAATTCCCTGAAGTCAAAATTTTTTGGGACTTTTAAAATATTTGTTTATCAATGTACATCCCTAGACGTACATAGATTTAACATTAAAGTTTAAATTCTATTGGTTTAATAGGTACAAAGTCGGAATATAACCAAACGAAAGCTTTTTTTGCCAAATGTATTGAAAAGTTACCTCTGACTTGAATTCCCTCCATGGCGCCAGTTGGGTCTCCGTTTCCCGTGAAGACACGAACAAAGCCACCTTCTGCGGCCGCAAGGCTCGTAGGAACATGGGTAAAGAGGCGCCGAGGACCAAAACATCTTCAGGAGAAGCTCCTACGGCGCTGCGTATTATACTCTTCGATTCAGATCTGACGACAAGAGAAAACTAAAGTCTTTCGATAATATTCAAACAACTGTTTCGATAGCTATGATACAATACAAGATATATCGTCGCTGTCAAACCTTTTTTTTTCTTTTCCTATCTATACTGATAGCCTTGAGAGGCTATTTCAGCTTCACCCTAACGTGTGTAGGTGAGCTCGCGGGGCTCAAACCGGAGTGTTGTTAACACTGACTCTAGCAAGAGCAGTGCTTCATAGAATCTACCACCGGATCGGAAACGCGACCCGCTGAGAAGATCCGGCGAGAAACTCAGTGGGCTAACAGTTATCAAACCAAAATCTGCTATGTGCATTTTTTGAGATTTTTACTTTTTGACCTTTTCGTATAGTTTACAGCCCTATCTACCGTATAAAAAAACTGTTATGTGTCTATAGCTTTAATATTTACCTATAGCTTTCATCTGATATAGTTCTTAAAAATTCACCTACATATAAAATTTTATACGAAAATGTTTTTACTCGTTAATTCAAAATAGAGTTTTTGCACACAGCAGACTTTGGTTTGACAGCGACGATATGACAGATGCCTGAATCTCGCTAATGACATTAACAAGATAAGCTTGCATTTGTACAAGTTCTGAACAACAACATTCGAACCGTCGGTCTACCCAGCAATAACATACGCTTGGTTGAAGATCTACCCTTCGTCGTAATACCCAGACATCAATTTAGTGTTTTCTTCGGTATTCGCGAGCCGTAGGAATAATTAAAACTACTTTAAATATCATTCGTTCGTTCTGTGTGAAAAGAAACGTAAAAAGTCGGAAATAATGGTATGACAAAAAAAAACACAAGATTACAACGTAAAAATAGTTATAATAAACCACTAATTAATTATAAATTACATTTTCAACTCCATCATATTGTACAAGAAAATTATTTTGAGATTTTTAAAATATTGCGTAAGTGCCGGATATACTCGTGTCACAGACTATGGTGTATGATGTAACAGAACCCATCATTTTTGACTAACGAGCCCATCGATATATTACCACGTGGTAATATATCGATGAACCAGCCCACTGAGTTTCTCGCCGTATCTTCTCAGTGGGTCGCGTTTCCGATCCGGTAGTAGATTCTGCGAAGCACTGCTCTTGCTAGTCTTAGTGTTAGCAACGTCGTCAGGTTTGAGCCCCGTGAGCTCACTTACTTGTTAGGATTACGCTGACATAGCCTCTCAAGGCTATCAGCTTTTTTTTTTATTGCTTAGATGGGTGGACGAGCTCACAGCCCACCTGGTGTTAAGTGGTTACTGGAGCCCATAGACATCCACAACGTAAATGCGCCACCCACCTTGAGATATAAGTTCTAAGGTATCAAGTATAGTTACAACGGCTGCCCCACCCTTCAAACCGAAACGCATTACTGCTTCACTGCAGAAATAGGCAGGGTGGTGGTACCTACCCGCGCGGACTCACAAGAGGTCCTACCACCAGTAATTACGCAAATTATAACTTAGTAGGAAAAAAAAATTTTTTTTTGACTAACCTGTAAATGTCGCTTTGGCCGGAAGTGTACGAGAGCGCTGTACACCTAGTAGCATGTGTCGGCAGAACGTCTCTAACGATGTAATCCTCGATGAACTGCAATCCGCGTCCAGACCCGCTGAAGTCGCAGTACACGACTGTAACAACAGACGATAGAATGGCTTATGATTCTGCTCGTAATAGCATGGAAGATTCTAGATGGAAGCAATGCGTCATGAACTCTGCGTGATGACTGGCAAGGACAGGAACAGACACAAATTCCCACATGATTCTTACTGACCGAATACCTACTTATAACTGAAGAGTCTGAAAAGGCTATCTACCTATAGGTTAAGAGATAAGTTAATATAATAGATCTTTTAGAGTTGAAGTAACAGGAAAATAAACGCGATTGTGAAAGTTTGTTTAGGTAATCTATAAACATTAATAATAGTGGTAGGACGTCTTGCCTTGCATGAGTAGGTACCACAGCCGTGCCTATTTTGGTCTTGAAGCAGTAGGTAATGGTCAAAGGCATTTCGGTTTAAAGGCAGTCGTTGTACTATAACAACTGAGACTTAGAACTCGTGTTGTTGTTGATGTCTATGGGCTCCGCTAACCGCTTAACACCAGGTGGGCCACGAGCTCGTACACCCAACTTAGCGTTTAAAAAAAGAATGGTTTCTTTTATGCTTATCTTAACATTTAACCCCTGAGTGACTCTGGTAGAAAAATCGCCACTGTATCGATGTCCAAAGATTCGCAATTTCCACGTTATAGTTTAAACCTACTCGCGATCGTGATATTTTCCGTACGTACGATAAAGACAAAACAATTAATTATACAAAATTAAACAACAAATTATATTTACACAAAGTTAAGAATATTTAATTACGTTAAATACGTTAAGGCTTTATCAATAATCGCATAGTGTTATCACATAACAACAAACAATGGTGAACTTGTGTTTGTTATTCACGTCTGTTGATAAGATCTAAACAAGACGACCTTATGTGATCACACACGAGCCAACTGCAAACGGGCGATGAACTTTATACAATTGTTCTTCTACGAAATTCTCTTTGCATAATCAAGTTGAAATGTATTCAATAGAAATATACAAATCGATCGGGAATATGGCTCATGCCTACTAATCTATATATTAATATGTGAAGCAAAAACTTTGTACCCGTTTTTACGAAGATTGCGCGGACGGATTATTATTATGAAATTTCCCACACTAATAGAGAATATATAGAAGAAGTGGAGAATACTATTTTTTTTTTAAATTATGGATTAATAAAACATTAAATCAATAAAGAAAACATTACACACACTACCATGTATTTGACACACACACATAGGTACACTCTTTGTTTCTTGTCAAACTTTTGTTATTGCTTAAAGTATGTGGTCAAATTGAGAACAGGTTAATATTGTTTAACTTCATTAATATAGTGTAAGTCTTTACTAAATCTGTGCCTATAAAATTATAATAGTCTTTGACAATAGAACCATAATAATGTCCAAATTTATAATTTCAATTAATTATAATCGAATTTCACTACTGCAGGACCACTAGTTAGAAGAAATGTTTATATTAATCCTGATTCAGACGTGCATAAAATGGCGGAGATATGTAGATGCGTTTTTCCTTACTCTAGGGACCTCGAGGCGTCATACTAGATTCACAAAACGGGTCGTGTTGAGCGATGCACCGGTGTTCGAATCCCAGGCGGGCACCAATTTATCTAATGAAATACGTACTCAACAAATGTTCACGATTGACTTCCATTTTATGTGTGAATAAGTTTATCAGATATAATCAAATAGAATTGGAAATAACAGCTCTATATGTAACGGCAACAGAAATAGCGGCTATTTGATCCGTAGTTTAACGAATGTGTTCCAAGTCTCTGTTCTACAATACAATGGCTGCCCCATCCTTCAAACCGGAACATATTACTGCTTCGCGGTAGAAATAGGCAGGGTGGTGATACCTACTCGTGTGGCCTCACAAGACGCCCTACTAATTAATAGTAATTCATAACAATCTACCAATATTCAATAAACACTGGACTACTATACAGCTTTGCAGCTGTCAAAAAGACATAAAAGAACATACAGTTTTTATCCAAAAATCAATTCTATTTCCAGTAAATATTAGTGGTTTTCCTTATACTTGCGTAATTTCTATTTAAAAAACAAAAAAACGACAATCTCGCCTTTTTCGAGATTCTATGATTGCATGATTGAGCGCGCAACCAATTACAATTAACATTCCCACAGTAATTTTCCCGCGTCGATTTATTAATGGCGAAACAAACGTCAAATGCAAATCTATTGGTTTTTTTTATCGTCACGTGTAAATACCATGTTCTTGGCTGTAGAAGTCACGTGAATTTCTTCTCTATTATCACCGACGCATGAGCATACCGACGCTTGAAAGGCAAACGTGACTAAGCGACAATGCGTGAACTTTACAGTAGACTAATTTTAAGTTGAAATACCTGAAAACAAATTTTATTTTAACGTATCTAGCTGTAGTAGAATCTAGCTAGTAGCTGTAGGATTAAAATGATTTTAATAGACCTAGAAATATATATTTTTTGCGCATCGAATATGATTATTGCCTATCATTTATGTACAAAGCAGTTATTGTAGTCACGTTTGCCTTTCAAGCGTCGATATGCGTATGAGCACCGACCTATGCCTGACAACAGAATGCCATAAGTGGATAATTCAGCGTCTACAAATCTAAATGTAAAAGTTGATGTGTACAGGTGTAGACTTCGAAATGGCTGGATTGATTTCAACAATTTTAGGAAATCTTAAGATTCCTTCAGCGGCTACTCCTCTTTGGTGGCAATCGCATCAAAACAAAGATCGGCCAGCAAATCGGACCAGATTTATAATAAATCATAAAGTAGCTAAATATTGTTAAATTATCCGAATCTGATTTGCGCGTGTGGGTGACTAGACACACTAATAGATAGCGTTTTTGTAATAATAATTTATATAATAAATTTAAATAATAATAATGTAATAGTAATTAATAATCGAGATGTTGGTTCTAGACATAATTGAGATGCGACTAAGACAAAAAGATGTTCATGTAAAGCAGTATATTACAAAGGAATATATCTAATAATATTAAAATTCGTGTTTTTTTTTTAACTTTATTGTGTGAAAAAAGAGACCGCGTTATGCAAATATGTATAAGCTGAGTTGAATAATTAATATTTAAATGTTAATTTGAAGAAGTCGTATATATTGCAAACGTAGACATGACATAGTTCAGTGTTGATCACTCATTAGTAAACATGAAAACATTTTCAACGGAAATCTTACATATTTATTATTCATTAAAAGAAACGGTCGTGCTTCCAGAATTTAAACTTCTTTGCAAAAATAAAGATTTACATAATTAATTCGAGTCACAACCAACATAATAAATACATTGTTAATAGTTATCATATATTCAAAAACAGATTCGACTCGTAATAATTAGAATTCAAAAGAGGCTGTTTGTTTACTCGAAAAATCACATTGAAACACATTAGGTATTCAGATTTTATTCAAAAACATTAACCGTAATAATTTATTTGGTTGGCGAATTGTACCTAAATTAAATCAAAAATATGATCAAGGAATATACAATTTTAAATAGCAGGTCATTTTATTAGGAAGGAAGGTTTACTGGTGGCTCGAAGGTCTTTTCAGTTTCATCAGGACAGGTGGGCGAACAAAGGCTCAGCATGTCCTATTTGACAGAGACTATAAACAAATACAGGCAGGGCAGAAATAATGTAAAGATGTCTTTAAAAGTATAAGTTTTGGATGTTAATGTAATCTTTGGTTTGTTTTACAATGTCCAAGATTTGAAAGATTCAACTTTTATTGCCCTTGTAGGCGGACGAGCATACGCCCACCTGATGGAGAGTGGTTAACGTCGCCCATGGACGTCAACAATGCCAGGGTCACGGCACGCCGCTTTTTTCAAACCGGGAGTCTTGCTAACACTGCACTAGCAAGAGCAGTGCTTCGCAGAATCCATAACCGGATCGGAAACGCGACTAGCTGAGAAGAACCAGCGAGAAACTCGTGGGCTGTCACGCCGCTGCCTACCATTGAGTACTCTCCACAAACATCGTTTGAAGAAAAACGAAAGATTAGTTTTAGCGAACAGATTCGATTATGTTTATGTAATAAATTTTGAGGATTGTGGACACAAGTTTTTTTTTTAAATAAACCACCTAATTATAAAGTTTAAGCCGTTGTAAAACGTAAATATTTGTCCTTGTTCACGCAAAAATAATAGCTGTGTATAAATTTAAATGAAATTAATGGGAATTATTATTTTTCAAATGTCCATGGATTTGATGAATTAGTTCGGGACATACAATTTATGTCCCAATCTCTCTATGTCTCTGAAGGTTGCGATGCTATTTGATCAACATTATTTATCATAAAAACATTTTGTTCTAATTTTTTAATGAATAACAACTTTTTACAGTACAATTTTTCAAGGAAATAAATTAGATTTCGCGTCAACTTTCTGACAATTATAAATTTCAGTGAATTTCTGTGCAAAAATGTTCTATTGTAGCTTTGATATTAATGTATTTCTTTGCAGTATTAATAAATGTGCCGTTTAAAACTATTTACACAGCTAAACTAATCTGACTGGTTGTACAATAAGTCAAAACAAACTGGATGAACTGATGACATCGCAAAAGCTATGGGTGTTTTTTTCTTTTTATATTACCTTTAATTCGATTTACAATCTATTAATAATTAGTAACTTTCTATGCGCACAATACTACCAACAAGACGACGTACGACAGGCCTGCTTTTTTTTCCCTACCTATGCTTATAGCCTTGAGAGGCTATATCAGCTTCTCCTTGACGTGTAGGTGAGCTCACGGGGCTCAAACGGGTGTGTTGCTAACACTCGCCCTAGCAAGAGCAGTGAGTGCATCGCAGAATCTACCACCGGATCGGAAACGCGACGCGACTAGCTGAATAAAAATTGATTTATGATATATTTTCCAAATTTGAAACTTTAAATGGCTCTCCTGTAAAGTTGCAAAAATGTTGCCTAAATAACCTTTCACCCCTTGATATAATTACAGTAAAAATGCGAGATTTAAAGCGTAAATGTAATATCGCGTTAATCGAAGAAAATACTATCGTCTCTTACTCTTTGAACTTAAGAAGCGTCTTTGGCTCACCGTTAGGTTTACAACAAGTAACAAATGATCAAGTCACTAAACAAAACACTACGCAGAACAATGGAAACATTTATTTCGTCTTTTTTATTTTTATTATCGCGAATCCGTATAGTAAATAGCGAATAGTTTATCTGTGAGGGAAGTGTTCAATAACAGAACTGTTGTTAAGGCGTATCAGGGAGTGAGGCGAGCGATAAGATAACTTATATTTTACATCATTACTCAGTTTGCGAGTAGTTTAAAACTGTTTTTTTTTTAGAGTAACCTATGTATTAGCATTAAGATTAATTCTTAGCAACAGCAAAATATATTCATTGGTGATCGACAAACACCAAAAATAATTCAGGTCACGTCGAACGTGTGATTTTCCGCGGGCATGTTGACAAGATCATGCAAATTAAATATGTTAATACTTAGTTAAATAATTATCCATTAAACGAATACACAGACTTCTTGTGGGTGTGCGGGTGTGCGTGTGTGTTTGTGTCAAAACATTTGTTTGTACCGAATCTGTTATTTTGAATCAATATATTGAATGTATCTCTCGTGTTAGAATTTTTTTTTAGGTTTGAGAAGTCACTGGTGGCCCACAAGCCTTTCCAGTTTTACCAGGGCAGGTGGGCGAGCAAAGGCTCAGCCAGGAGGGGTGGGATTTGCTAACAGCTACCCGAGCGCCTCCCAAGGAGACCTAACGACTCAAGAGCAGCTGCTTCGCGAATGAATTTACTATCAGATCGGAGGCGCGATCCGCTGAGATCTGGCGAGAAACTCAGGGCTGATGTTTAGATTAGGTTGTATGTCGAACTCTTTGCCGAGTTCGACGAGTACGGTTACCGGGTTCGCTACTCCTAGTGTTAGAGCTGAAGGTGTCAACGTGTTAGATGTCGCAGATTTGAAACTACAGACAAAGTGTTCCACATTTTTCATAGTTATGTTTGGAAAGGCTTATTAAAATGTGGCGCGGATAGGTCCCGCCATTTTGTCTATTTCTGTCGCGAAGTGGTCTCGAGATCCGGTCTGGACGACTAACGTAATCCGGTCATCCAAATACATCAATTGTATTCACTCATGTTGATGGTATTATGACAGAAACTTTCCCCGGAGTGTCAATAACAGATTTGTGTAACATGACAATCTGGTGAATCGTTTGGATAGGCAAACAAAAAGTGGATCATAACATTATTGTAATTGGTTTCTACATATTTACCATACACTACATAATAGACAGTTAATCATAAAATGATAAAAATAATATTAATAAAATTTTATAAGCAATACCGCGACTTCAGTTCGAAGTTCAATAATATCCAAAACATTTATAGTCTAAATCAGCCTTTCCCAAAGTGGGCGATAACGTCCCCTTGTGGGCGCTGCAGGCCTAATGGGGGGCGGTAAGAGACCTAGAAAAAAATTAGGGCGTTGTGTAGAGGCTTGGAAGGCGATTTGTATTTCATCTAGGAGGACTCTTAGACCGACTGAGCTCTCGCTATAGTGGTTATTAAGTAAGTAGACAAAATGGGGGCGCTAAAAATTATTTATTCTCAAAGTGGGCAGTAAACAAAATAAGTTTGGGAACCACTGGTCTAAATGAATTGTTGAATCAATTACATATGAGTTTAATTTTTTTATTATTTTAATGGTATTCTGTAAACAGTTTCATAACCACATAACGAATTGATTTCATTCTGGCCGAGTTCACGTTTCGATCAAGGTCATTTGACGCTATTTCAGAATTAGGCGAGTAAACAAAACCAAGCGACCATCGTTCAGTTTAAAAACACGTATTAATGTTGTGAGCGGCTTAGTAATCGAGCACCAATCGAAATTGGTAACGTTATACGTATATATGGGCGCAAACGCCATCGCGCCACTGTTGGCAATAAGGCAATAATTAACATAATAATATATATTTTTTAGTTTATTCTATGTTAATATTTATTTATTATTAGCAAGATGAAACTGTTATTCTACTATATTTAATATTTAACAGAAACTGTTTTGATGGAAAAATGTTCAAAATATGATTATTGTTTATATTATTGTTTAAAAACACAAATGACTGTATAAATAATTAAATATTAATAAAGCATAAATATTAATAATAATTTATATTATAATTAACAGTAATAAACCCTGTCGTAACGCCGACATATACATACACACAAACTAGATTAAAGCATTTCTTTTAGTTGTTATAATATGTGAGTCGTCTATTATCAAAGGTGGCAATCTGTGCATTTGGACAAAAAAAAATTATTGATATGTCAATACAGATTGATTTGAATATAATCGTCTCCTTCAAAGAATACGGTTCAAAACCTGCATTAAATAAAGGTTAATAGTTAACCTGTTATTTATCTAAGATGTCGTTCAGAAGAGTTTTGTGACTGCCAATGGAATACAAAGTCATTAATCCGTTTTTCTGATTTACCAATAATTGTCCAAAAGTCACATTGCCGGCTTTGATAATAGTCGACTCATGTATGCTTTATTCAACAATATTTGTCAACCAGCCACAGGTCATTAAACTCGAAAAAATGTCATTACGTAAACCAAAAATGTGACATAACATGTACAAACACGACAGATATAATAAATTATTGAATATTTTATGAGAACGTGAAAAATTGAAATTTTAACTTATTATTTGTTTTTTGTTTCGCCTATTGGACGGGCAAAGAGAGCACAATTATACAGCCAAATCTTTTGTAACTAATACCAGGTTGTATGAAAAGAGTAATTCAACTGAATACGGAAATACAAAATTGATTATGGAATTAAAACGAATGAAATGAAATGTAATGGAATCGCATATTCCTTTGTTTTTCATTTGAGACAAGGCATCGTGAATGTTGTATGCCATGAAATAAAATAACCTCTCAGTTATGTAAAATAGTGAAAATTTATTGAGAGTTCATTGATTTTTTTTTGAAAAACCCGCGTAGTTACGTCCCTTATTTGCGTACTTTCTAATTCTAGACAGTTAATAAACGAACATTATTACGCATCTGAAACCTGAAGAAGCACTAAATTAACAAAATAAAACAATTCACTCAATTTGACGCCTAACATTCCCGCTAAAAAAACAAATACCTACGACGTGTTTATAATTATAATAACGTTATCTATATATTAATACGTGAAGCAAAAACTTTGTATCCCTTTTTACGAAAATTGCGCGGATGGAGGAGTATGAAATTTTCCACACTTATAGAGAATATAGAGAAGAAGTGCACAATGCTAATTAATATTTTTTTTAAATTATACATAAAAGATACATTAAATCAATAAAGAAAACATTACACACACTAAATACCATGTATTTGACGCACACACGCATGCATACTATTTATTGTCAAACTTTTGTTCTTGACATCTGTTGTCAAATTGCGAATGGAATATGATTTGTCTTTGTTAATATTTTTTATAGTGTAGTCTTGGCGAAATTTGTAATTATAGAGTTATAAAATACAATCATAATAGTGTACAAACTTACATTTCCAATTAATTATAGTCGAATTTCGACTACTGCGGGACCTCTAGTTCAATATAATAACGCGTTTAGGGTGCTGGTGGTGCTGCCCCGCTTTTGTAGCGCATCAGGGATGTTTGCAGACGCGCACATAGATTGTTTTTACGCTACCATGCGTAAGAGGTGTGCATCTCTGGTAAGCCGAGTGAGGGCCAGCTCCAACAGTATCCTGAGCGTGATCGCAAGCAGGCTGGACTGTGTATACATGGGTCGCTGTGGTGCCATCTCCCATGGGATGTTACGACAGTAATTCATTGTGATGTAAATATAACTACTAACATAGGTCTAAGTCTTATTAACAATTTATATGAGTCATGGTTACTTGCAATAAAAACAGTATTATTATTATAATTATAATCAAAGTACCTACTATTAGAACATTTACCGTAACATATATTTAATAATATCTTTTCTAGTTTTTCAACATCGAGCACAGATTATCACGCGCTTAGTGCACGTGCGTACGAAAATAAATGTCATAAACGTAAATCTAGTTTTAAACTCTCCCGGACATCACAGGGACCTTGATTTATCGTTATAGAAATAATTCGGCACACGAGAACACGAACAAAATCCCACAAAATATCGTTCCATCAAACCCACGGAATATTATATAACACAGTGCTACAATTCGTTTGAATTGAATTTTCGGAGAATTTTGCAAGTGAGCGAAATCAATTTTATTTTCTCATGAAAAAGGTTTCAACTGTATTAGTTAAAAACTTTTTTTTTAATTCCTAATTCTTTTTTTTATTATTTAGGAAACGTTGTTCCATTTTTAAATTGCAGATGCATTTTAAAAGTTACAATATGTAGGTAATCACGCGCTACATAATATTATTATTTTGTAATTATTATACTTTTGTTTGAATAGCATAAAATCGCAACCACACAATACATTATGAGAATTTTGTATTCGATTATTTAAATTAAACTATGAGTCACCCGTTAATTAAAGCATCACAATTAAAAAGAGGAATTAAAATTTAACCTATATTCTGAACTTCCACGTGTATTCGAACACAAACAAATAATGAAAACATGTAGCGCAAAAGCGACACATATACATTTACGAAGGTTCAAAAATCAACTTTAACGTGTTGTCGTAAAATTGATTTTCCCGTAATCCTAAATTAGACAAGCAGCCTTTAGCGAATAGAACAATGATTCGAAGCAATAAAAATTTGCGTCGCAAATTCCGCATACTCTGTAACAAAGGATCAAAAACAGGTGCTAAATTAATTACATCAATTGTTTGATTTTTGTTTGTACCGTTTTAGTCATTGATATTTATAAAATATAAATATATAGGTCGCTAAGAGTTTTTTTTTTCAAATGTTTTTTCACAATACAAAATACTTGCTTTTATTCAAACTTAGGTACAGTTTGACTTTTCAATTCGGTAATAATTAAATCCGTTGATTTTTATTCAAGACAAACAATTTTGAATCCTAACCAGTTGATTTGAAGATACTTTACTGGTGGTAGGACCTCTCTGAGTCCGCGCGAGTAGGTACCACCACCCTGCCTGTTTCTGCCGTGAAGCAGTAATGCGTTTCGGTTTGAAGGGTAGGTAAGCCGTTGTAACTATACTTGAGACTTTAGAACTTATATCTCAAGGTGGGTGGCGCATTTACGTCGTAGATGTCTAAGGGCTCCTGTAACCACTTAACAACCAGGTGGGCTACGAGCTCGTCCACCCATCTAAGCAATAAAAAAAAACATAAGACCACGAACCAGTGAACGCACTGTCGTAATTGTTACAGCAGAAATACGCAACGTTGCCCGGGTCATGTTATTTAATGATAATACGTATACCACTTTAATCCAGGTTATAAAATTTGTACGAAATTTGTGTGACTGCGTAACAAAGATTCAAACCAAAAAAAAAAAAACATTTTTGAAGTGAAACTTCTTTTGGCGCGTTGAGAGAAAAATTTAATTCGCGACAGATTCGTTACGGCTAGAGAGAAAAGATACAATTTAGGAAGAGCGAGAGTGAGAAAATAGACAGAGCGTCTCGCGAACCACTCGACCGTGGAGAGAGTGATAGCTAGATCGTTTCTCTTACACAGCATTCCCTACTACAAGAGAAATTTAATTTAAGGATGAAAAATGAAGAAAACCACAATACCACACACCGCAAGAGAAGTTTCACTTCTTTCACGTACACCAAGTGGCACGCGCACCGTTTCTTTAGTAATATCCGGTAAGATCCAATTTTCAACATTGGCCGACGCCTGGTTCTCAAAATTCAATTATTCATTGCGTGTAAAATCAAAATAAATAACATGTTTACGACATATCATCCGCTGATACATAACAATTAACCTCACGTTATGACACCATACATTGTAATTCATTTTTATATAGACTTAATGTAAGTAATTAAGTAATTAATTGTTGCAGTTGTTGTTAGTTGCGTTTTGTAGTCAAAATGCCCAACATTTTGGCTGCAACACAGTTTTAATTACTGGCATGTACGTCTGGTAGGACTGGCGTGTAGGTCACCGGTGCCCTACGCGGTGCACTGAAGTAATTACAAGTATGTCTATTTCTGTTACTAAGCGCCTAACTTTGTCTTCTTTTCCTTTTGATGTATGTTTTAGTCTTTTAGGTCTCTTAGAAATAGGTTTTGTTCTCAGCATCTTCGGGTTCTTCTTTCCCAAAGTCTACTACACATTCCAGCACCTTAGTAACAGAAATAGTTAAATTACTTTAGTTTAGTGTGCAGCGTAGGGCACCGGTGACCTACATGACAGTCAAAGGATTAACTAATGGTGTTCCAAGCCTGTTATATCATAATCTTGAAGACGGCTGGTTGTTTTGACGTATTAACTATTATAATAAATTAGCTTTTGCCCGCGACTCCGTCCGCGTGGAATAGATAGTTTGGCATAACGTTAAATTTTACCCCTCACTTCATTTACGTAGAAAGTGAAAATATTTTGAAATATTCGTTATTGGTGCTCCACTTGTATCGGTCTCATGATGTTATATAGCCCATAGCATTCCACGATAAATGGGCTATCAACACTGAAATAATTTTTCAAATCGGACCAGTAAGTAGTTCCAGAGATTAGCGCGTCCAAACAAACAAACTTTTTAGCTTTATAATATTAAGTATAGATTCAAAAAAAACAATGTTCTACTTGTCACCTTACACAAACTTATCTCTTAAGAATAACTCAGTCGTACTTTCATACATAAATAATCCAAAATAATTATTAAAACGTATCTGGTTGATTGTTTGTAGTCCATCTTTATGTAGTATCATTTTGCCCCTTGTATCCTTGCTTTACCTCAAATGAGTCGATAAAAATCGTAATTGGTTCGTAAGTAAACACGACGATGGCCATAATGGCATTGCAAGAACACGATTGCCATATTAAAATAAAGCAGAAGAAACAATAATCGTAAATGAAGTTCGAAAATCAAAATGCAAAAGTACATACGTAATAGAAAAAAAAGAAACAAAAAAAATCACAAAACGACAGTCTGAACACATCGGAACAAGTTCCGTCCTATCAACCTTGACTCGTATTATGTATGCGAGACACGTGGCTAATACCAGCTCTTGCTGCCACTCAGAACACAACAGATAGACACATTAATTCGCTAATGCCATGAAGATTTTCCATTTAAGCTATCTAATTACGAGGACACTACAAAACATTTTTACGTTAATAATAGATTAGATAGCCAAATAAATTAGAGTCCAGATAAGATCTAATTATATAGACGAACTTGTCAACATAAAATTTCACTCATTGCGTTAAGTACATTTACAGTGACGCTAAAAAGGCTGTTAGTATTAGCAGAATTATCATCCAAAACTTTTTGGTCCGTTATTTTTTTTATTACAATTAAAATATTCTTTTAATCATTTCAATATTTGTCTATCTATGCGCAGAGGACGTGCTTACAATGAAATCAAAGCAATACAAGAAAACATTTATGTGTTTTTAAAGTCCTGAAAAAAAGTTAAAGTTCAACTTCACCACAATCCTATATCATAAGGCAATCAAATACCAGGATAGGGTGACTACTTAAGACGTATCAGTATGCTTAATGCGAGTTTTTTAACTTCTCGCTCGCGTAAAAGTTAACTCAAATTTGCATGAAGTTGGAACAGCGTCCCTACGTTTGCCGCTAGTTAAAAAACTCGCACTTAGCACACGGATGGACAAAAAGACACGTATTTATCATATTCAGAACACATACGATACATATCCACAAACTTCCTCTAACGATACCTTGTTTATTAGAATAATTTTGTGGATTATCTTTATCTGTTTATCTTGAAGCAACTATTATAGGTAGTTTTCCAATTACAGAGCATAATGTGACTCAGTGACGCACAATGCCGAATTATGCTGAAGCTTAATTGGAACGTGAATTAGTTTTCAAATGCATCAGCAGAGTGCGCTAAGTTACCACAGTTTTAATTAACATTGATTATTACTAAGAAACTACGACAAAACAAAATTTTTTCAACATTATATAATATTACTAACGATAACATAAACAAAATTTCGATCGATGCCAACTTAAAGAAAAAACACTTGTCCATTTTCTGTCACTGAGTCGGTATCGATTGCGAGTATCACGCGAGAGCAGTACTTTTGAGAGTGCTCGATTGTGCGAAGCGTTGCTGTAGTTGGAACATTCAACGTTGAGCATTATGCCGCACAATGCGCTCTTGTGCTGTAATTGGAAAACTACCATAGTGTTCAATAGCTTGAGCACCGAAATAGTTGTATCGAACCACAATCGATTCACACACGGCATCGACACACACGGCTCACGTGTGAGTGTGACGCAACGTCCTAGACCCACAAATGGGTTCGTTCACGAAATTACGTAACGAAAACTTGAAAATAACAAACACGTTTTAGCCAATTCAGACAATTTAGATTAAATAAGACGGTTATGTTTTTTTTTACGTTCTGTTTTTTATCGC
This sequence comes from Bombyx mandarina, assembly GCF_030267445.1. Taxonomy (NCBI): domain Eukaryota; kingdom Metazoa; phylum Arthropoda; class Insecta; order Lepidoptera; family Bombycidae; genus Bombyx; species Bombyx mandarina. The sequence continues at coordinate 19,818,463 of NC_143234.1, forward strand.
TCACATTCACATACGCGCTGGTAGATCGACGATAGGATGTTAGTCGCAGTCGCAAGTGTATTATCAAGAGCAATCAAGTGTTATGCTTATCGGAGTCCATAGGCATCACCCCGGCCCGTAGAGTCGAAGTAGGAATGAATTGTGTTTGCGACCGAAACAGGCAAAATTGTGGTATCTCCCGTTTGAGATTACAATACCTCGTTAGCATAAGTTGGTTTGCGATATAATACTCGAAAATGCTGCTGTCAATTCTCCGAGAATCCCTTAGTTGTCATCTACAATGACACCCACGGGAAGAGAGGCTGTGCCATCCTAGACTGACGCCGCATAGCCTAACACGTGGCCAAAAAAAAACCGTCTTCCGATTATTTTGAACATTGAGAATGCCATTATTGTAAGGATACTACTATCACAGAAAACTGATAGGGCAAGTGTCTTGCGATCAATAGCCGAAGTTAATAATCATTAACATTTGTAAGCTGAAACGTTGATAGCATAGAACAGACAGTGTGTAACGTGCTGAAGAGTATCTGATAAACGAACAATATAAGTCAGTGATACGAAATGATAAAGCAACACTAGTCAACATGTACACACAAACACGAGAAGAATCCATTGTCTCGTACAGAATTGCGAACGTACGTGACTTGAGTACATATATTATAAAACATTTTCTTTTACAAACAGTTCATTATGTTTCTTTTATTGTTTAGATGCGTGGAGAAGCCTAAGGTCCTTTCTTCTTCTTGTTTCGGTCTCCTCAATACTGAAGGTCGTGACCACCTCCTCGCACAAGAGTTTATTACGGACCATTACACGCAATTTGCCTCTATCTGCCGTCGAGTGTAGAGCATCGTGAACTGTGGTGTCGAGGGTAGTGCGGATCCGGTCAGTCCAACGTGTCCGCCTCGTGGTCTTCTTCCATTCACCTTGCCAGTCACCATTAGCTTCTCCAAGTTAATTCCTAAGGTCCATCTTGTGTTAAATGTTTACCGAAGCCCATTGATAACGTGAATGCCACCACCCATCTTAAGAGGCAAGAGTCCTAAATCTCAGTGTTACAGTACAATGTTTGCCACGCCCTTGAAACCGAAAGGTAATACGGCTTCACGACAGAAATAGGCAAAGTTCCTATGTGTTCCACTTTGAGATTCAAAATGGCAGAAACCTTTGTCTAATGTTAAGTTTAAAAAAAAAGAACTTGCATAACGTAAATGGACAGAATCGAGAAATATTTTTCTGAGGCTATCACGGGTCGTGCGTGTGATTAGAATACTGTATTTTAACCGTATTTTTATTTTAAAATCAAAGACGCAAAATTATAATTTGTGTAAGTACTGATGGTAAGAACTCTTATTAGTCCGCGCGAGTAGGTACTACCACCCTGTCTATTTCTGTCGTGAAGCAGTAATGCGTTTCGGTTTGAAGGTTGGGGCAGCCGTTGTAACTATACTTGAGACTTTAGAAGTTATATCTCAAGGTAGGTGACGCGTTTACATCGTAGATGTCTATGGGCTCCAGTAACCACTTAACACCAGGTGGGCTGTGAGCTCGTCCATCCATCTAAGCAATAAATGAACAAAATTTTTTTTTCAAGCTAATCGTCTCAATTCAGAGTCGTCATTCAATATCTAGGTTAACAAAGTTGCCGGGATCCCGTATGCTATTGTTTGATAAGAGCAGCGACGTGATAAAAATTAGAGCTATTTTTTTAAATTCTAAACAAGTCTCGCATTCTAAACAAATTCAATGTCTCGCTTCCGCCATTGAAAAATTTCGTAACATATGTATTGTAACAATGAAACAATAAGTTGCTTCCTTGTTTGCGCCTGAAATAGATTATACTGGAACTAAAGTGGTTTTAATCTAATAAAACTATTCGTTTTGTATGGGGAAGACATCCAAAATTTCAACAATCATGAACATATATTATGACAAAGTGAGAGAGTTCCATGGTGTTTTTAAAATGATGACGTCAGCATTGCTGATGACGTCAGAGACTGATGACGACGCGACCGACGGCGCCGCGTTGTTTTTATAAATGATAACAATATTACATTTGTATTTGTAATAACAACACGCTGATCAAAGGATCCTAGAGATTCTAAGATACTTGTATGAACCCGGATCAGGCTAAGGATATTTAATATTTAGAATTATCTTTTTTTTTCCTAACTAAGCTGAGAGCCTTGAGAGGCGATTTCAGCATAACCTTATCTAGTAGGTGAGCTCACGGGGCTCAAACCTGACGACTAACACGAACCCTGGCAAGAGCCGTGCTTCGCAGAATCTACTACCGTCGCGTTACCGACCCACTGAGAAGATCCGGCGAGAAACTCAGTGGGCAAGAACAGTAGTAGATATGACTACGGATTTTTTTTTTTGGAAATGGAAAAAAGTACTGAGTAAGCTACATCAAATCCTTTTCTTGAATATTTTCCAAATTCACTTAACGATGTTTTCAAGAACTAAGAATTACCGTGATCTTGCTTGAGTGGCCAGTGAACAAGAGGGACAGGAATATAGGGCCAAAAAATGGCTGTTACATACAAACATGCGGTTCAACCGAAAGGTCTCCCTATTTCGAACCCTAATCTAGCATGAGGTAATCGTGAATAATTAACAAAATTTCAAAATACCATGTCTGAGCTTCATGCGTACTTGACACGCGACTTTTGTTATGAATAATTCACTAACATAACCGCTTCGGTCTGATATTCTTTTACAAATAAATACATTAAAATATAAGTAAGAACAAGAGTTGACCTCAACGAAATTAGTAGCTAATTAGTAGCTCAAATTAGAATATTAATCTACTATATTTATTATCAAAATTTAAGAACCTATTAGCTATTGATTTGTTGTATGAGAGAGAATAAGACCCAGAAGATCATTTAAGACTCGTTACTATGCCAACGATATCTTCTATATATATATAAAAATGAATTGCTGTTCGTTAGTCTCGCTAAAACTCGAGAACGGCTGGACCGATTTGGCTAATTTTGGTCTTGAATTATTTGTGGAAGTCCAGAGAAGGTTTAAAAGGTAGATAAATATGAAAATTCTCGGAATTAAATTAAAATAACAATTTTGTTTTTCCTTTGATGTTTCCCCCGTCGGACGGATTTTAGTTAGGTCTTTTGTTTATCGATTGAGGCACTACGAAGTCTGCCGGGTCAGCTAGTTTCTAATAAAAAATAGTTAAACCTAATAACAAAATGTAAGTCACACTGTATGTAATACAATTTTATTATAGACGTAGAAAAAAATCACTTACGTTATTGCTATGAAACGTATATAATAAACTTTTGAAGACTGTACACCGAATTTAGTCTTGTTTAGTTTAAGGTCATTTCCTGTATAAGAATAGCACTACGAGTATATCTACATATAAATTTAGCTTAAATTATCTATTTTAAATTTATTACAATAACCAAATAAATAGATATGTGACGAATCATTTCTCCGATCAAACTGTTCGAATTTACAGCACCTATAAACAGATCAGATCTTTCATAGGTCTGTGGTATAAAAAAAAAACAATTATTAAACCATTTATTAAATGTATTATTATGTATCATTTTTTTTATTGCCCTGGTAGGCAGATGAGCATACGACCCACCTGATGGTCAGTTGTTACCGTCGCCCACGGACTTCAGCAATGCCAGGGGCAGAGCCAAGCCACTGTCTACCGAGGAGGGCGGAAACGCGAGGAGTGAAGTTTTGTGACGTAACTTCTCGGGATCCTCCAAAAAGTCCACTGAAAAAGTCTCTGACAAAGTAAATGACCACCATTTTACTGAGATTATATTTCATCCCATATCATCTCATCTCATTTCATTTAATTTCATGCCAATTGATTAAGTTTCCTTCGTTTTATATTATTCATAAACTGTGAATAATTAAAACGGCGATTTATAAAAATCTTAATAATTGACGTTGGCTAATGCACAAACCGTACCGGAGCAAAAAAAATAAGAAGAAAAACTTATAGTTAGATATTTAATGAAATGTCTCATGAATTACGTTCATAGATTTTCCTTTTACGTAACAAGGCGTCGATGCGTCGCTCCCGAGTCTTTGTCCCGGAGTCTCCCCTTACTATTGATCGTCCCGAGAGTAGGCCATAGTACGTTCAGGGTCACGTTTGTTTGTTATCCTTCTCTTTCTTACATATGCCTTCATCCCTTTCGGTGCCGTCCTTGAGAAAAACCGGTTTCTCACCCGGAAATATTTTCGAAGGCCTACGCTGTTACCATGTAACGTGTGTCTAGGGATTTACGTTGGTGTGCAGACCTTGAAGTTACTGTGTTATTAACTAGCTTCAGTTTCATTGAAGATAAAACTAACCTAAAGTAAGGTTTTCTAGGAATATAGCAACTAAAATACTACGTATATTCATACGTTCTTTACTGGTAAATAGATTTCGTCGGATTAACTCGAAATTTGGTATACTTATTAAGGACCGATGACAATTCAATATTAAAAAAATTGCAAGTCGTGGGTTGCTTTTCAGGATATTATCAAAATAACCCTTCTACTCATATCTGTTCATAAAATATTTATAACTACTCATACCATGCACCCCACGCTTTTATACAATAAAATATATTTTTCTTACACTATTTTTAATTCAAATTTATTAAAATTTATTTTCTATCTTTTACTTGGATTTTCTATAAAAGCGTATTTTGTTAGTTTTTTTAAACTATTATTACGAAATTTTCATTGAAGTTTCTTGAATAAATTTTGAGTGATGCTCGAACAAACAAGATAGATGAAAGACAATGGTTTTTTGGTAAACTCTTCTGTTACAGTTTCGTAACGAATTTCGGGTTGACCTTATTTGCTTTTATATGCCTGGTCCGCGGACTACCCATGATGGAAATCTAAGATTACTTATCGAAACATGATCACAAAAATGATACGAATGTACAAAAGACGGCAGATGTTTACGCTACGCCAACTACCACGGAAAGTGGTTAATGATTTGACCTCGGAGTAATGTGGACATGATCGAAAGAAGATTACCATCTGAACTAAATCTATCTATATATATAAAAATGAATTGCTGTTCGTTAGTCTCGCTAAAACTCGAGAATAGCAGAACCGATTTGGCAAATTTTGGTCTTGAATTATTTGTGGAAGTCCAGAGAAGGTTTAAAAGGTAGATAAATGTGAAAATGCCCGGAATTAAATAAAAATAACAATTTTGTTTCTCCTTTGATGTGTCCCCCGTCGGACGGATTCCTTTTGTTTGTTTTAAGTTTATTTTATACAAAAGTTTAGGTGTGTTATTTATCGATTGAGGCACTACGAAGTCTGCCGGGTCAGCTAGTACTGAATAAAAATACTATTTTTCCGATAGAATAACACAAAGGACTATTTAAAAACTGAAACCTAATTTCCTGTAACGATGAGACATCATAACATCTGTCAATGCAGAAAAATAATACATTTTAAAATATTACGTTCCACATTCGACAACGACAGAAAACGTGTCTGTAAATCTGTATGTCACAACCCTGAAAAGACGGTAGTCCGATTTACAGTTGAAAGAATCCTAGCCTTTATAGCCCAATTTACAGTAAGGTTAATTATTGCTTTCGCATATCAGCACTTCCGACGTTACGGTTCTGATAGCGAGTAATCTGGAACGAATCCAAATAGACGACAAAACGGGACAGCACCGTAAAATACAGGCAATTATATTTACGTTTATATTGCTTTTAATTTCAATTTAAATAAACTGATCTAGATCACATGTATTTTAGGGTCTCTAAACATATCACAGGAAATGCAACCAATGAATGTTAAAATTTATTTTAGTGTAATAAAACTAATGTCTTACGTGTGTTTTGGTTGCGCTAGTCTCGAATATATTAAGTGTATAGTCTATGGTCCGGAGCGTAATAAGAGGCAGCTTATATTTTAATCATGTTAGGTCTTCTTTTGTTTCATACGAAATCACTTTTGCTCAGAGTCGATGCTTTATTAACACTGAACTGAGATGTACTGAAGTCCAATAAGTACACTTAATTATAAACAATTCTCAAGACAAATATTATTTTTTCGCAACACAGACATTTTAGTGTCGTAAAAATTGATTCAGAATACAAAAAAGGACATTGGCACAAAATACTCTAGATAGAAGGCAACGCGTGGGATGCCAAATCTCAAGCAACCTTGCAACCTTGACGCGGTACACCACCACCTTGAGACGGCGCAGCCTTTTTTTTGGTCAGGAGGATATCGCCGGACTTCTGCCTTCCAATGGGAATGGAGGGCGGGGCATGTCAGAGTCGAACTGACTAAAACCTCCTGTCGCTCAACAGCCAACGTCCAAACCTCGCATGAGACAGAACTCATGAAAAGGCAAAGGGGAGAAAGTGAAGCGTTTAGTGCGGAGCATATCTCTCCCATCACCCTCCCCCTCGGGACGCCGGACCGGCGGTCGTCGGCGCCACGACCACCAGCCCTCTCGATCGGCAGGAGACGGCGCAGCCTGCCCTACTTTTCGTACTCGTACCTTGAATACCCCGGCTACGTATTGGAGCATAACTTCCTGCGTAAAACCGGGGTGTGTGTATTCATCTGGGCTGATGTCCGTTGTCGCCGTCTACGAGGCCTCGAACAACGGGACCTGTCATGCCAGTGGAAGCTTCTCGCTTCGTAGACATCATTTACGTAATCATCATCATCATCATCATCGTTCACAACTGAACATAGGCTTCACGCGATTTACTCGCCTGAGTGAGACTGAGCTCAGTCTATGGTTCTCCTCATCGATATCCTGCCTGCCATGGACGGCTTCATCTGGTCGCGGAGCGTCCCACATTACGTTTTCCGTTGGGCGGTCTCCACTCAAAAACCTATCTACTCGAGCCATCATCGTTTCTATCCATTCACTTTTTCCCCATATAATCGTTGGTAGCGCAAGGAGCTATTCCAAATACGCGCGGACCAGTAGGTGAGCTCACGGGCTGAACCTGAGAGAATTGATAACAATACATACCCATTTACATTAAGCAAGCATGTTTTCATCTAATCTAGAGAGACAGAAAAGATGAAAAAATGAAAAAAACCAGGTCTGTTACAACTGGTAGCTAGACGATTACGTGACAAGCCATACGCATACATAATTGCGTATGGCTCAAACAGTTCCGGGTGTTTGTTAAGTCACGATTCCTGCCGTGAAGCAGTAATGCATTTCGGTTTGAAGGGTGGGGCAGCCGTTGTAACTATACTGAGACCTTAGAACTTATATCTCAAGGTGGGTGGCGTATTTCCATCGTAGATGTCTATGGGCTCCAGTAACCATTTAACACACCAGGTGGGCTGTGAGCTCGTCCACCCATCTAAGCAATAAAAAAAAACACAATATCGTTTAGTAGTTAGCGATACGCATACAATCGACCCGGTCTACCTTCGTAAATTCATCAGTACTAAATAGTCGCGTATCGACCATTTAGTCGAAAATGTTGCAATGCCTGTTGCTCGATGGTTGTTCGGCTGATTGAAAAAGCAATCGGCAAGCAAATGTGTTTTTAATAAAATTAATGTGTATGTGTATATTTATGTGTACATATATGTTTATATATATTTCACTGGATTAGTACACCGCGTGTAATTCGTTTCCAAATGATTCTTGTCCACCTGATGGTTGTCTAGAAAAGATCGCTCTTAGCGATAACACCTCCAATTGTACGTTTTGTACTTAATGTATCGCACTGTTTATTTGTTTTTTGGTGTACAATAAAGAATACTATCTCTCTCTCTCTCTCTCAAAGTTTTTGCTACGTATTTTGCTCAGCTTTGGTCAATATTCCAAACAACTGTATCGTTGTTATATAAAAAAAATACAGTAAGGCGAGTCTGGCCTTGCGCTCATTTTAAGACGGTCCATAACTACGACACTACTAAATAAAATATGTGAGTTAAATTGCCGATAGGAATTTCTTTAAAACAAAGAGCTTCACAATAACAGCACGAATGCGATATGTATTTGTATAGCGACATATTATTATATCAGGAAAACCAACAAAGACCTACTTCGAGCAGCTGAATGATGCATGTGGGTGACGCAACCAGGTCGCCAAGAAAAAGATTTGCAAATAAACTCGAATAGCTTGGTCGTGAAATAAATAATTGTAATCTGTCTCTGATGCTTTAATACATGGCGAGCTGTATTTGAATTAGTTTTAATCAGGAACTATTTTTAATACGCTTTTATTAGCTTCAGACGTATACTATGTTATATGTAACGGAATCTTTGAACATGATTTTGATCACCTTCAAAACGTCGGATTAACTCGAAATTTGGAATATTAAGGACCGATGACAATTCAATATTAACAAAAGAAATGAAAAAATTGAAATTCAACTAAAAAATGAAAAATAAATATGTAATAGTTTTACAATAAAATCATTTTTTCTTACACTATTTTTAATTCAAATTTATTAAAATTTATTTTCAATTTTTTACTTGGATTTTCTATAAAAGCCTATTTTGTTAGTTTTTTTAAACTATTATTTAAAAAAACGAATCCCGCTATTAAGTAATCAGATTATTTCAACCAACGAGGCGTTTAAAATTTAGTATTAAAATACTTGGTTATTACAGGAAGCCGTCAAAGGGAATATCTTCCACGTACTATAATAGTGACATTCCTCTCTGTTTTGTAATCTGTATTCCGAATGTTTAATTGCAAAATCTTCTTACAAATATTATTAGCGTATATACTTAGGTTTTGTCGAATTTATTCTATCCAATGACAGTTGCAGCTACACCACGCATATCAAAGTTGTGTGCATCCAAACAAAGCGTTTATCTGAAATTAATTAGGTCTTAAGCGAATTCTCCTGTAAGTGCACATTACGCCATATCATTTGTTTACTTGGGTACATAATTTTAATCGCTTTTGTGTAAAGCGGAAAAACACTAAGACTCGATCACGACGCCAGATGGACCAATGCCAGCTACGTTGGGAACGCGCATCGGTTTGACACAATCGGGTTAGGGAATGACAGTCGAGAACACATCGCAGATTATGGAAGAGTAATCGTGGCTATTACTCCGACGTAAACAGATTTAAGCGGTTGTACCTTAAGAGTTAACTTCAATCGTCCTGTCTTTATACAGGACACCAAAATAAAATAATTATTTACCCAATTTTTATTACTGGTGGTAGGACCTCTTTTGAGTCCGCACGGGTAAGGTTCCACCACTCTGCCTGTTTCAGCTGTGAAGCAACAATGCGTTTCGGTTTGAAGAGTGGGGGGCAGCCATTGTATTGTAAAAACTGAGACCTAAGAACTCATGTCGCAAGATAGGTGGCGGAATTTACATTTTAGATGTCTATGGGCTCCGGTAACCACTTAACACCAGGTGTACAGTGAATCTATCTAAGCAATAAATAAATAAAAACGATTCACAGAAAGAATATACAATGGTCTAAACCGTTTTTCTTGTTGATTCGAGAAAAAAATTAAAAACTCGAGAAAAGTTGCCTGTTAAATCGAGGCTACTATTATAGTTTTTCTTAGTATTTCATTAGTCGAAGACATAATTAAAAGTAATTTTATGAACGTCTCCCTGGACACGAAAACTGTATAATAAAGCATTTAAAATGTCCAAAATAACATAATCATAACAATAAACGCAAAATTAAATCATAAAAGTAGGTCTAATCACTACATAGTATAAAACAAAGTCGCATTATGTCCCTATATCCCTATGTATGCTTAAATCTTTAAAACTACGCAACGGATTTTGATGCGTTTTTTTTAATAGATAGAGTGATTGAAGAGGAAGGTTTATATGTATAATAAAATCCATTAAATAGTGGAGAAATCAATAATAAATTACAGTTTCCGAAGCGAAGCGAGGGCGGGTCGCTAGTTACTAATATTGCTTCACTAGTTAAATATTCACGGCTATGATCATGATAGAAGTCTCGTGGTGTTTAATCGTTTCCTATTACAATATGTATATTTAATTATTGCCAATCATTAACAATAAAACATGAATTCGAAAGTCTGCAACGAACTAACTTCATATTGTTGTCATTAAAAAAAATATTTTTTTGTTCTGATGCAATAACATTGGAAGCCGAAGATCGAAAGTCCGTGATTTAAACTTCCCAAATTTGACAAATGAATTGTTTTTAATGTTCAACAGAGACGACAGTTTATAGAATAACTTTTCTTTTTATAATATTAACTGTTTTAGAAATTATCATCCCGAATTTCAGTTCCTACGAAAAGTACCTACAAAAAAAACTATACACGATCTTTTAAATTTTTTTTTTATTGCCTTTGTAGGTAGACGAGCATACGGCCCACCTGATGGTGAGTGGTTACCGTCGCCCATGGACTTCAGCAATGCCAAGGGCAGAGCCAAGCCGCTGCCTACCGCATTGTTTTTCGCATATTGTTTTTCGATTATCGAGAATTTGGAAGTGTAAACGCAAGACGTGTTATGAAAAAGAAAACCTAAACTTGATGTAACAGAGACCCATTTCCTGTGACACAATCGATTTGTTTACGCGTCACAAACTAAACGTAAACAATTGTATTGTATTTCACTGAAGTTCAGCACATTCCGGACGTAGGTCAGCTTACATTGGTTTGCGTAAATAGGAGAAAAAAAAAACAAGAAAAACATAGGCATACAAATGCAAACGCGCAATTTATACATAATTGTAATGCGCAATTCAGAATTGGAATTACCGATTTAACAGCTTTCTTGCAAACTCCGAAATTTTATTCCACGAATTTAAAATTTATTGCGCCTTAATGTTTTTATTACTAGACACTTTTTATTAACTAATTCATTCCTCAAATAAGTCGTTCCTCATGTATTCCTTAAGTCAAGTAACTCGAATAATGGCTTCTTTAACCCAGCGGAACTAAATCTCTGAAATTCTGCTATAGAAGGATGCGGGTACCCACCATTATTAATTTTCCCAAGGAAATCTTTATAAATGAGTTCTAATATTAAAGAATGGAGGAACATAGTCCGAACAAAAGCACTCCGTAAAGGTCGCGACCCTCAGCACTGAGCAACACGATGTAGAGATATGTGACAAATTAAATAAATGATAAATATTCCGAGTAGTATTTCCAATAAAAATGATACATTATGAGTCGCATAATTCTCCATAACGGTCTGTATCTGTGTCTTACGTAAAATTCCACCATTTCTATTTAGCTACAAACGTTTCCCGTTTCGTTATGTATTTTATTAGCATCATCTTTCTCTTCTTTCGTACTCACTAATACTATTATCAGCTATTTCTGTTCCCTACAATTCTCCCTCCCGACAAGCCGATACAATATTTTCTATAAATTGAATGTGCTATCTTCAAAGCCCAAGAATTCCGTACTATATCAGGATTCTCCAATCCACTAAAGGTGCTTTTAGGCACCTCAAGCACCGGTCATCGTTCTTGCCGAACCCGTCGTTTGCGACGAAGGGCTCGGTGAGTATATTAACCCATAGACACAACCCACTGAGTTTCTCGCTGGATCTTCTCAGTGGGTCGCGCTTCTGATTCGCTGGTAGATTCTGCGCGATCCGGTGGTAGATTCTGCGAAGCGCGGCTCTTGCTAGGGTTGGTGATAGCAACAACGTCAGGTTTGAGCCCCGTGAGCTTACCTACTCGCTCAGTTACGCTGAAATGTTCTCTCAAGAACATCAGCTTAGGTAGGTAGGAAAAAAAACGATATTAGTTACATTACGTTCAAAATTTTGAAATAAGCTTGGTGTTATCTACATCCGTGCAGCCATAACAGAGACTCGTCTTCTTTCGATCAACAAAAAAGAACCCATTAGAATTAACTTAATTTTTTTTATTTTTAAAACTCATAACAAAATTCATCAGAATCTTCAAGCACACAATTGGCATGCGACGAAGCAGGATAAAGAACAATCAATCTACGATTGTTTTTAAATTGAACGCTATGAATTATCTTAACGGAAAATAATTAATAAATAATTAACGCTGCGACAACATTGTAGAATCACTATTCAATTTCAATGGAAGGCAACAAAAAGTTCTGCATCGTGAGCGACTAGCGGTGCACTGGTCTGTGCCCGTTGCAAATACAATATCGTGCCCCATAAAGTTCTTGCACCATAATTTATATACCGCAAACCGAACAGGGATGTGACTGGTGCTACGGAATAGCAACTGTTTAAATACTTTTACATTTGTGACCATAAACTAAAATTTACTAGTTCTATTTAATTTATTTATATACTTTTTTTTATTGCTTATATGGGTCGACGAGCTCACAGGCCACCTGATGTTAAGTGGTTACTGGAGCCCATAGACATCTACAACGTAAATGCGCCATCCACCTTGAGATATAAGCTCCAAGGCCTCAAATATAGTTACAGCGGCTGCCCCATCCTTAAAACCGAAACGCATTCCTGCTTCACGGCAGAAATAGGCAGGGTGGTGGTACCTACCCATGCGGACTCACAAGAAGTCCTACCACCAGTAGAACTAAGTAACAGAAGGAAGAGATCCTTACGCGCAAGCAGCGTTGGATTGGTCACATTACAAAAGCCCGATACCCACTGATATCCAAGAGAGTATTGACCTGGAAAGTGTCTGACAAAAGGAAGAGAGACCGTCCCAGATCAACTTGGCGTCGCTCAGTAAAACAGGAACTGGGTGTCTTGGGCATGACGTGGGAGGAGTTAGAACAGACTGCCCAAGACCTATGCAAATGGAAGAATTTCGTTCGATACCTACACGCCAACAGAGGGTAATAGGAAAGAAAGAAGAAGAAGAACGACTAACTATTACCGGCGGCTTCGTCCGCGTGGCCTACGGTAAGTATCGATGTAGTTTTCAGTGTGAATGAGTTTTTTCGGGATAAAAGGTAGGCTGTGTCACTCTTCTGGGACACGCTGAGGACATGCTGCGTGCGACCTACATAATGTAATATGACTGCAATAAGAAAAAGAGTAAAACTATTTTTTGACAATTTTAAAACTTCGAGATTGGAATGTTCCAATCGGTGCATAGAGGTCTATTCTCGAAGCGTGATTTAGGTTTGTTTTTTTAATTACATTTATACGGCGCACTGACGATCGCAACAACAGTAAATAAATTAAAACGGGGGTCGAACACGAGGACAATACGACCGCGTGATTCACTCGACTCGAAGAAGCAAGTCATAATGGAATTTTAAATATAATGTAGGTCACGCAATCGTTCTTCGACATAAACTATACACAAACACAAAAAAAAACAATTTATTTACAAGCTCAGCTATCAACAATCTATACTAATATTATAAAGCTGAAAAGTTTAGTTTGTTTGAACCCCTTAAATAGCTCCTAAACATTCTATTATCCCAAAATATACTTACTTCTACGTAAATGAAGTCGCGGGTAAAATTTAGCGTTATACAACCAAAGTAACTATTCCACGCGGACGAAGTCGCAGGCAAAAGTTAGTTAAAAATAAAACACAACACTTACCTATTAGATCCTATTACGAGACCTTAGCAAATTGTGTACGGAAAATAACTTATTGACACCATTTTGTTGTGTTTTAGCATACAAAGGAGGCACGATACAGAAATTACATGATGTCAAGCAAAGATCGTATTTCGCATAACATTAATATCCTGTTTACGTATTCGCCTAGCACGTTTCTCGATAGAAACATACTTATACTATCGCAACTCCTAACACGTGTCTGAAAGTACCTAAAACTGCTGATATAACCTAACACTTATAACGGGAAAGTTTGTAACGCGATCTACAGTTATGATTATAATCTATTGTTATCTGTATAAGCCGTGGCTTTTGTTCTAGTTGAAGAACTCACAGCCCACCCTGTGTTAAGTGGTTACTGGAGCCCATAGACAACCACAACGTAAATGCGCCACTCACCTTGAGATATAAGTTCTAAGGTCTCAAGTATAGTTACAACCGCTGCCCCGTCCTTCAAGCCGAAACGCATTACTGCTTCACGGCAGAAATAGACAGGTTGGTGGTACCTACCCGCGCGGACTCACAAAAGGTCCTACCACCAGTAATGTTAAGTAGTCATCAGGGAACATTACCATGTGAAAAAGACATGAGAACGAAGTCGAAAGAACCAAAGGAACATTAAAATTCAATACAAAAAGTACGAAATTTGATTCACAACATGCCCTACCCATTTGAGACAAAGAAGAAAATTGGATCAGAAAAGTGGAGAGAATACTAAGATTACTAGTAGATTATCGGGAATAGCCGAATGATAGCCAGGGTACTTTCTTCCGAAGTAACAGCCTTTTTTCCTTCCTATTACCTGGTAGCCTAGGAAGGATCGAATCAATGCTGATAAATTTCAATAGTAGTCATTCTTATACGGCCGTAATAGACTACTGACTACTAAAATTTATCAGGATAGATTCGATTCTTTATATACGTAAGATCATCGCACGCGTCCAAATCGATATGTAATAAATAAATAAATAAATATTTACTAACAATCACGCCACGTTAACTGGTTCCGTGCTAAGTTCGTAAAGAACTTGTGTTACAGGTACCAGATAACGGAAATAAATGTAAGATTTTTAATATACACATACATATACTTAAAATACATCCATAAGCCTGGAAAGGACATTTTATATTTATCACACAAATATCTTCCCTTGGCAGGATTTGAACCCGCGACCCTCTTGTGTAGTGAGCACTACCACTTACCACTAGACCAGGCGTCCGTTTATATAAAGACTTCAAAGGTCTAGAGAGAAATTCTGTGATTTTGATTAGTTTCGATGGTAAACAAACTGTTCGTCGCGATAAAGCCATCACGTTCTGAAACACGAGACCTACCGAGTCAGAATTCGTTACTCACTGCATTTGCTTTTATAAGAGCGTTTGTTTATTTTACGTCCTATGCACTATTATACGCTGGATCGCCGAGATATAAATTTAATGGTAAATATAATTGAAAATGGAAATGTACCGAGCGAAACTCGGATTCACTGCGGCTTCTTAGGTGAAATTTTAAATGAAACACTCATGAGCGGTAAGCAGCGGCTTGGCTCTGCCCTTGGCATTGCTGAAGTCCATGGGCGACGGTACCCACTCACCATCATCAGGTGGGCGGTATGCTCGTCTGCCTATAAAAAAAAAAAAAAAACTATCTGTGTGAACCACTCTATTTTGATCTGGCTTACAATTATGTTACTTATTGAGAAATCTTCCCTAAAGTGCTGTATACTGTTACTTTTATAAATTCTACAATTTAAGCATTAAGCTCGTGATATGACTAATTGTAGGCCCCCATACGGGTAGGGCATCACCAGCCTGCCTTTTTTTTATTGCCTTTGCCAGGTGCCAGTGGCCAGACGAGCATACGGCCCACCTGATGGTGAGTGGTGACCGTCGCCCATGGACTTCAGCAATGCCAGGTGCAGAGCCAAGCCGTTGCCTACTAAAATTGACTGCCTACTATTTTTGCCGTGATGCCATGCGTTCCGGATTGACAGATGTTATACAATAAAACATTGATCTTTTATCTCAAAGTGGATGATGGCATTGACCTTGAAGAAAAATCTATGAATCACGAACAAGGTATACAATGACTATACATTTTTCTATTGAGCCATAAAAAAGTATGTTGCAGTAAGCAGCAATCATGCAGTTAGCTTTATCGACGACCTTGGAATGTTTTATCACTCACTTTTCAATTTACCGGCTCGTTCGTCTGATTGGTAATGACTAGTAAACCCCGAGGTCCAGATTTCATTCCCAGTCAAAGTTGTTCAAGCTATTTAAGACTCGGTCAGACTTATTTCTCTTATCTTGTATGTATTTCCGAACACACATAACCACGTCAAGTGTGAAATCGTAACTTAAAACTCTTGACTGATAATACATTTACTCTATACAAAACAAAAGTACACACCTACATTAAATCTAATATCTTTAAACGAGCAATTCTTGTATATAAATATGAATATATATAATCTGAATCTCGGAAACGGTTCCAACGATTTTCATAAAATTTAGTATACAGGGGATTTCGGGGGCGATAAATCGATTTAGCTAAGATTTATGTTCAGAAAATGTTGTTTTATTCGTGTTATTTCAATAATCAACTTTATCGATAATAAACTTTTTTTATCTAAAGAATAATATCAATATGTAATTCGTAATTAAATAAAATTAAAAAAAAAAACACAATTTATAAAAAAAAATCCGTATAACGCTCGATCATCCTCTAGTATCTACTAATATACACAATAATCTATTCCGATCAACCATACCAAAGAATCAATAAGAAAGAAACCAATATGTATAAATTTGTATAAAAGTCGATATTATTTTCTCTATATACTACGAAATTTTTCAGTATAGAACAGTGCGTGATCTTATAAAATTTGGCGGCGATCGAATCAAAAACAAATGAAGGATCGGTCAGCAAATCGGGCCGAATTTGACTATATTTTTAAAAATATTATTTAAAAAAAAAATCGACATCCTCTCAATCGTATAAAAATACATTCTCAAAGCAAAAATATACGCTAATTAAACGCGACCAAAAATAGCCGGTGGCAACGATTCACTAAATCCACGTCATTCGTCTACAAATATTTGCTCTGCCAGACTTAATGGATGACGGACACTCAAAATTCATATTGATAACGATATATATTTTTCAGAAATTACACAATTTTAATTCGTTGAATCATTGTTTTTTTTAAGCTGCCAATGATCTAAGATCTTTGAAACTTCCTAGAATGGAACTTGGTAGCAATGTGCAAACTTTTGAAACTCTTGCGTAAATAACTTCACAGATTCTATGTAATGTCGAGTCTTTAATTTGCCCTTACAATGTTAATGCGTAACTACAAGAAACAATAATTTTATTTTCTCTTTTTTTATCATTAATCCTTAAAAAATCATTCATTAATAAAAAATATTGTATCATTAATAAGATTACATCTCATTTAAATATAGTAACTAGAGGTCCCGCAGTAGTCGACATTCTACTATAATTATTTGGAATTGTAAGTTTGTACACTATTATGGTTGTATTTTATACTTCTATAATCACAAATTTCGCCAAGGCTACACTATAAAAAAATATTAATAAAGACATACAATATTTAATCTATTCTCATTTGACCACAGACGTCAAGAACAAAAGTTTGACAATAAATAGTATGTATGTAATGTATAGTATGCGTGTGTGCGTCAAATACATGGTATGTAGTGTGTGAAATGTTTTCTTTATTGATTTAATGTATCTTTTATGCATTATTTTAAAAAAAACATTAGCATTGTGAACTTCTTCTCTATATTCTCTATAAGTGTGGGAAATTTCAATAATAATATCATCGAAAACACTCATAATTTTTTGTATCAATAATTTCTAGGTGTAAAGAGATAAGAGAGAGTATCGGCCTCGCCCTTCAGGATTCACGAAGAACCCACGAATATAATCGGAATCGAATCGGACAGCAGATATCGATTGACAAATGATTACCAAATCACTGAAACAGATAAACTAAAATAGAATTGATAACGTGATACGCTCGTATCTCTATATCTACGATCAAAAACATTGAAAAGGCGTCAAATTTGACCATACCAAAAAATTTATTGATAAAGAATAGGCCGGTAAGCAAATTAAATCAGTGTAAGAGCTTATTTTTATATTTGTTTTTGTAGACATGTTTCTGGCGACAGCTTTATGTTGCTGTTGCCTGGGTCTGGGTCGGATATGTAGATAGAACAAGGTGAGAAACAACAATTGTCCGACATATACTTGTAAGGAATGGTACTTATTAAAATAAACGTTAAGAAAGAGACTTAATACCTTTTTAACTTGAAGTACGGTTCCTTAAAAATTAGAATAATAAATTTAGGAAAAGACAATCGAACAAAATGTTTGTAGTGAGGTCGTACAGATATAGACAGTCCGCCTTTCGAACCGAAATGCATGACTAGTTAGCGATTAATATAATCTGATACCGTACGTGTGAGTTCTCGACTCACGCCACCTGTGTGCGTAGTGAGAGTTTTTTAACGTTCTCGATATCGTAAAAGTTAACTTAAATTTGTATGCAGTTGAAAGATCGCCCCTAGCGGCAAACGTAGGCAAACGTTCCAACTCCATACAAATTGAGTTAACTTTAACGTTATCGAGAATGTTAAAAAATTGACGTTGTAAAACTTAGCAGAGATGACTATTAATCGACGCCACGACAAGTGATATGTCGAGTGTGTAAACAAACTAATCGATGATTCCGAACACATTCAATGCACGTGTTGTGATAACACAGTAACGAGATACTGTGAAAATGAACTTTATGATAATACACCGAGTTTTAAACAATCAAGGTTTTAAACTATTAAACTATGTATTACTTATTTTAATCTATTAAGGTATTTTAATTTCAATGGAAATATATAAAATACCAGAACGGCGACAACTGTTCTCGTCATTAAGGACATAAGTCAACTACGTCGAAATGCAATTGGTTCTAATGTATTAAAGATTCTTGCACGATCATATATTGTAGTTATTATTTTTATTTAATTCTAGTATAAATGAAATGTTAATGCAGTGTAATGAAGTGTAATATGGATGCAAAATCTGAAGTAAATAAATAAAAAAAATAAAAATAAAAAATTTGGTAAAACTTGAACTATAGCATCCACGTTTTCTATAGGTACTGACAAAGAATGATTACTTCTTGTTTAGATTAACTAAGCCATAAGTAAGATTTGAATGAACTCAATAATACAAAAATAACTCTGTTAGGTTTTCACGCTCGGATCTCTGAACTGGTATGACGGAATTCGGCCGGGTACTAGTTTGAACCCAGAAAGAATAAAGTTACTACTAAGCATGAGTCTTCGCCTGCCCGAAATCAATTGTAATTGTAGATAGGGAGCGCTACAGGCGGTGAACTTGCGGAAATATTTCCATAATTAAGTCTCATTTGAAACTTCGGTCTTTTTTCGTCGTACCACTGTTTTAAAAATTAACACCTCACGTTTACGAAATGTAAATGTTGTAAGTTAGCGTTAATTTACAAATAAGCAGGAACGAAACTTTCGAAAGATCATACCGAGGTTACAATTTAAATATCGGTTGAAAATTTGTTTTTTTCATGTCGTGGTAATTTTTTATTGCTTAGATGAGTGGACGAGCTCACAGCCCACCTGGTGTGAAGTGCTTACTGGGACTCGAGCTCACAGCCGTTAAGTGGTTACTGGAACCCATAGACATCTACAACGAAAATGCGCCACCCACCTTGAGATAAGTTCTAAGGTCTCAGTATAGTTACAACGGCTGCCCCGCCCTTCAAACCGAAACGCATTACTGCTTCACGGCAGAAATAGATGGTGGCACCTACCCGTGCGGACTCACAGAGGTCCTACCACCCGTAAATTGCTATTAATTAAAAGAGTTTCGTATCGAACGACCCTAATCTATATCATTATTATGATCATCAGCCAATATTCGTTCATTGCGGGACATAGGCCTTTCCCAATTTACACCACAGAGCCTGGTCTTCGGCTATCCTCGACAATTTCTTGCTGGCCACCCTACGCAAGTCATCGCCCCGTCGACTACCAAACTACGATTTACCATATTATGGATTTTTAAAGCAGACGAGCATATAACCCATCATATGGTGATTGGTCACCGTCGATCTTGGACGTGTGTGCATAGTGCGAGTTTTTAACATTTTCGATAGCGTAAAAGTTAACTCATATTTGTATGGAATGGGATCGTTTCCGTACGTTTGCCGCTAGGGGCGCTGTTCCAACTGCATATTGGGTTAACTTTTACGCTATCGAGAACGTTAAGAAACTCGCACTAAGCACACTGTATTCAGGTTTTTTTAATCCGTGGGCGGACAGCCTACGTGATGTGACGCGTGTTAAAAAAAAAAAACATTTTAATTAACTCATTTATCATTCAAGACCACCAATCTTTGTACTCAACGAATATAATAACAAGTCTTGTTTACTTTCCTACGTCTACGTCTAGCAAAAATATCAAAGTTCGCAGCGCATTGTAAACTAAGTTTTACGGCAATTTCCTTGAGAAACATAATCGTTTGACGTGCTTCGCGCGAAGGTCGGCCTGATAGCCTCGGTAAAACACGTTACAAGTTCAATCTTATCTATATCTTGTAGGCTAAACAATAAAGTACATATTTATGCGCTCCGTGAACTATATAATAATTATTTCGCACGGAAATAATCTTTAGATTCCAGTTGGAAACGTTTTGATTCATATTGTAGTGTTGATTTAGACTTTCGTGGTTATTTAAATTAGTATTGCTTAATTTTGATGAGTTTTTTTTTGTCAATTATAAATATCGATTTGACAATGGCATTTACAGCAACAATAATCTCGGATATGAGCCGATAAAATCATTTAACTATCAAAATAGCGTATTTTTACTTAGTGTAATCTAGTTTCTTTGACAAACCTATCTTTCACTTATTAGACATCATTATAATAAAACTAATTTAAACTCGAAGTGTTGTACAAGGAAGTGTAGGTACTAAACACATGCTCACGAATGACTTCGTCGGATGACGTCGTATGCTAACATGCAATAAAAATCATACCCGCAAATATTTAATATGATTTGTGTTACTGGTGGTAGGGCGTCTTCCTGCCTAAATACTGGTGCCGGTATTTGCGTTGTTGATGTCTATGGGCTCCAGTAACCGCCTATCACCAGATGGGCCCTGACCTCGTTCACCTATCAAAACAAAAAATTAAAAAAATTGTGCTCAAAAATCGATAATCGTAATCGGATACTCCAAGGCTTAGATTCACAGATTGTAATACATACATTAATATTACTGTTACTTTTTCCTTTCGTTAATGACATTTAAAAAAAAAAAACATTCAGCTAATCTATATAATAAAACGTGAAGCAAAATTGCGCAGACGGAGGAGTATGCCCACACTTATAGAGAACATAGAGAAGAAGTGCAGAACGTAATATTTTTTTAGAAATTGCGCATTAAAAATACATTAAATCGATAAAGAAAACATTACACACACTACCATGTATTTGACACAACACATACGTATAAATATACTCTTTGTGTATTGTCAATTGTGAAACTTTTGTTATTCTTTAAAGTCTGTGGTCAAATTGAGAATAGATTAATATATTCATTTATAGTTAATAAATAAACTATAGTCTATTTAATAAATAATATTCAGCTCGGATGACAGACAGAAGAGAAAATCGTTGCAATTGTTTTATCTGTGCCTATTTAAATATGCTAAGCTATTTATTTCTACGCAATCAATGTTTGATAAGTGGAATATTAAACATAAAGGGTTATTTATACCTGTTACAACAGATACAACATTTGGTTCTCTGGCTTGTGATCTGACGTATCAAATCGTATCGTAGCTTATGAACCAGACAATGAGACAAGCGTCTTTTTCGCGCGAAAATGCAACGTGTTTAATTTAACTTTTTTCATGTCCAGTACTAAATAATACAAGAACAGTTGGAGGAAAAAGGCGTCAAAACAATTCCACTTTGTAAATTGCAAAAAATATATATATGTAAACAACAATTCAAACAGCAATATCGCTAATATCTAATTTATTATACTGGCAATAACATATTTTTTTTTTAAAGAAACCGGTTATCGCATGGCAACGGTATTATTTTTTTTTTACTAGCTATTACACGCAGCTTCGCCCACGTGATCAAGGAAAATTGTCAGTGAAGTTTCCCGTGGAACTGACAGGTTGGGATAAAAGGTAACCAAGTACTCTTCCGACCTAATGTTATCATTGTAAAAAATCATGTCAGTATATTGCTTCTTTACTTCGCTACAGAAGAACATATAAGCAGACTTATTGGTAGGACCTCTTGTGAGTCCGCGCGGGTAGGTACCACGGCACTGCTTTTTTTTTTTTTTTTCCTACCTAAGCTGAGAGCCTTGAGAGGCTATTTCAGCGTAACCCTAACGTTTGTAGGTGAGCTCACGGGGCTCAAACCTGATGACGTTGCTAACACGAACCCTAGCAAGAGCCGTGCTTCGCAGAATCTACCACCGGATCGGAAACGCGACCCACTGAGAAGATCCGGCGAGAAACTCAGTGGTCTGTGTCTGAGAGTTAATTTACTCGTCGAGCCCTTTGTCGCAAGCGACGGGTTCGACGAGAACGGTGACCGGTGCTTGAAGTACCTAGAAGCACCGTTAGTGGATCGGGAGGATCCGATATGACGTGTTTTGGGCGACGTCGACTGCTTTCCATTCTGTCCGCAGGATCGGGAATGTCTATTTCTACCGTGAAGCAGTAATGCGT
The DNA here is from genome assembly GCF_030267445.1 of Bombyx mandarina. Lineage (NCBI taxonomy): Eukaryota > Metazoa > Arthropoda > Insecta > Lepidoptera > Bombycidae > Bombyx > Bombyx mandarina. Next base: position 19,840,803 of record NC_143234.1, read on the forward strand.
TTCGGTCTGAAGGCAGGGTAGGGCAGCCGTTGTAACTATACTGAGATCTTAGAACTTGTATCTCAATGTGGGTGGCGCATTTACGTTGTGGATGTCTATGGGCTCCAGTAACCACTGAACACGCGGTGGGCTGTGAGCTCGTCCATCCATCTAAGCAATAAAAAAAAACTTAAACCATTAAGTATGGATTATTATTAATAGTTTATAGTTAAAGAACGTCTTGGCGTTCTCAGAACAATATTATGTCACTCAATCGAAACACCCGTCAGCTTCCCAACTTCCAATAAAAGCATAAGTAGCGGAACGCCGGAATGTTAACTATCAATAACAATTTAGTCAGACGACTACAACCAACAATGGTATGTACCATCAATTTCGTGGGATTTTTTCGTCTTTCTCTCGACTTATCTTGTTAGAATTTTTGTTCTCTTGGATGTTCTCTTGGATGTAAACTAGACGATGACTAGTTTTTTTGGATAACGCCATCTTGTTGTGTCTTTAAAGCGGTTAGTTGCCCTCAATTAGGAAAAATAGTATTATTATTCGCCAATAGATGTCGGGAAGAGTTGATTATTGAAAACACACACGAATAAAACAACATTTTATACTCGTATTTTATATACGTATACTCAATTTTATGAAAATCGTTGGAGCCGTTTCCGAGATTCAGACTATATATATATGTATATATTAATATACAAGAATTGCTCGTTTAAAGGTATAAGATAAGATACTCCGTGACACACAATAGTTTAATTCACAAGAGGCTTTATAATAATACTCAATTAGTCAATACTCAAACTACGTATTGCTATCAAGCTTGGCTCTTCAAGCACCGGTCAGCGTTCTCGTAGAACTCGTAAAACGAATGCGCATGCGCTTTAAAGGCGATGATGTCATAAACTGCACTGTGTATCCATTTTTATTATTCAATACCACCCCCCACTACTAACCACATCGGATGGCTTTATAACTTCTGTGAACGGATTTTAAAAAGCCAACATACATAGTGTGACGTGTAACCTAACCCATGCATCAGCCCGCTCAGTATCTCGCCGGATCTTCTCAGCGGGTCGCGATTCCGATCCGGTAGTAGATTCATTCGCGAAGCAATTGCTCTTGAGTTGTTAGGTCTCCTTCGGAGGCGCTCGAGCACCTGTCAGCAAATCCCACCCCTTTTGGTAGAGCCTCTGCTCGCCCACCTGTCCTGGTGAAACTAGAAAGGTCTTCGGGCCACCAGTAATCCTTCAGTCCTTTACGGTAGGCAGCGGCTTGGCTCTGCCCCTGGCATTGCTGAAGTCCATGGGCGACGGTAACCACTCACCATCAGGTGGGCCGTATGCTCGTCTGCCTACAAGGGCAATAAAAAAAAAAAGAAAAAAGTCATAAACAAAAACATATTATTTTGTTTCCAAATCGATACTAAACGTATTATCCCGATTTGACGACACTACCGAAGTAGGAGAGGTGACGTCCCTAATCTCACTCTAATTTTTACGTCACCAAGAAATTAAAATTACAAAAAAAAACCGAGATCAAATTGCGATGTTTTTAATTTACGAATCGCGTAACCATACGACGATTAAAAAAAAGAGATAAATATATATAACTGTTTCTTATAACGCTAAAATACAAGAAAACACATTCGACATACATATTTTATCAGTTCCCATCAATAGTTCATGAGCTATTCGCTGTGTTCCGCGATCTCGGAATTACCAGACGATTAATCCGGTCGTGGAACGGAGCGCTGTCATGCCAACTGACTGTCAACAAGACTCGACGTATTATTACAATTTATTTCATTAGGGATTTTATGACCTGGTAACTAAGACCTTTAAGTCATGTCTTATTTTAATTTATGTTCTTATTTTTATGAAAAATGATAATATGGAGTGAAATGAAATGAAGATGATTAATTTGAGACATTAATTAACTGGGATGAAATTAAATGAAATGAGATAATATGGAATGAAATAGAATCTCAGTAAAATATATAAAATATTTACTGAGATTTTTTCAGTGGACTTTTTGGAGGATCCCGAGAAGTTATGTCCAGCGGCTTTGTTTAATTTTTCCACATTTGTGCACTTTCACAGATATTAAACAGTTAATAAACCACCGTTATTACACATTTAAACCTGAAAAAACACTAAATAGACAAAATAAAACAAATCACAAAACTTCACTCCTCGCGTTCCCGCCAAAAATTCTTATTACAATTTCAATTAGATGCCTTCGTCGAATAGTAAATGTATGATCGAAAGCATTGTGCCCTCGAACTTGAATACTGAAATTATTATTACCCTGAACTTGTGTACAGAAACAAAAAACGTCGACACATTAGTCAACTGTCAATCATGGTGACCAGTTCGTTGACCTTTTTAATGACAAGCGAAAATAGCATCATCATTGGTTCATGTTACTTGATTAGTCTTCTATTATATAACTACTAGAGGTCCCGCAGTAGTCGAAATTCGACTATAATTAATTGGAATTGTAAGTTTGTACACTATTATGATTGTATTTTATACTTCTATAATCACAAATAAAATATTAACAAAGAGAAACAATATTTAATTTCAAATTGACAACAGACGTCAAGAACAAAAGTATGACAATAAATAGTATGCATGCGTGTGTGCGTCAAATACATGGTATGTAGTGTGTGTAATGTTTTCTTTATTGATTTAATGTATCTTTTATGCATTATTTAAAAAAAAAATTAGCATTGTGCACTTCTTCTCTATATTCTCTATAAGTGTGGAAAATTTCATACTCCTCCGTCCGCGCAATTTTCGTAAAAAGAGATACAAAGTTTTTGCTTCACGTATTAATATATAGATACTATTGCTTAATTGTATATTATATTATGATATGATATTTACGACGTTGTACTTATGTAGATGTATGAATGCTGCGTGTTTTGTGAATGCATTTAATGTTTTATATCTCTACACTACCTTCGATTGACCAGCAGAACATTGTTCAGACATTAATTCCGCCAATGTACACAATTCTATTTAAGGTAAACAAGTAAATATTTTTTTTTAATTATCTTAAAGTAGATTTCTTTTAACTAGTGACCCCGCAGTAGTCGAGATTCGACTATAATTAATTGAAATTATAAGTTTAAGCATTATTAAGGTTCTATTGTCAAACACTATTATATTTCGATAATATAATCACAGTATTCGCCAAAACTGCACTATAGATCAATAATATTAAAGACAAATAATATTAATATATTTTCAATTCGACCACAGACTTTAAACAATAACAAAAGTTTCCCAATTGGCAGTAAACAAAGAGTATATTTTCATGTATGTGTTGTGTCAAATATATGGTAGTGTGTGTAATGTTTTCTTTATTGATTCAAAGTATCTATTATGCTTTATTTTTAAAAAATAATAGCATTGTGCACTCCTTCTCTATATTCTCTATAGGTGTTACAAATTTCCATACTCCTCCGTCCGCGCAATTTTCGTAAAAAGGGGTACAAAGTATTTGCTTTACATATTAATATATAGATAATGTCTCCGTAGGTTGATTACACTGTGGCTCGTGTTCTGACAAATGGCAATGATGTTTTGTGGGTTTTATTTGATGTAATCGAGATAATTGGAATAGGTGTAACGCGGAGCAGTAATGGATTCGGATCTACGGGTTAGAATAGTTCTAATTCATTTGTGACTATTGCTATATTATATACGAGCCTACAACAAGACGGATCGCAAGTGGGATCTATGTCAAAAATATTTCCTCAACGAACCACACTGAAGGATTCATCAAAGAAAACCTTATCTGTTTATTCACTGTTTTGAATACATTTTGAATACAGCACAAAGGGAAACTTTGTATGCTCCGGTATCTGTCGACGCGATCTTGGCGTTCACACAAGAATACATAGACACGAATAGATTTATTAAGATTAAGCTAGAATAGTATGGATTTATTTACGTTGCACGGGAGCGAATTTTTATGAGAACTTTTCTTTTGAAATACTAACCACTACTATGTATTGGCTGGCGGCGCAAGTTGCACTTTCCTTTGACGGCTTTTATGACAAACGCTTCCATCCTCAACGAGCTAAAAGTTGATCAGAAGCTATTTTGGTCATATAGCAAGAAAACTCTCTGACAACTTTTTTTTTATTGCTTAGATGTGTGGATGAGCTCACAGCCCACCTGATGTTAAGTGGTTACTGGAACCCATAGACATCTAAAACGTAAATGCGCCACCCACCTTGAGATATAAGCTCTAAGGTCTCAAGTATAGTTACAACGGCTGCCCCACCCTTCAAACCGAAACGCATTACTGCTTCACGGCAGAAATATGCAGGGTTGTGGTATCTACCCGCGCGGACTCATAAAAGGTCCTACCACCAGTAAAAACTTGGAGAGACTCATAGTGTGGGGTAAAGTGGATGCAAGACGATTCAGAGGTCTGAGCCAAAAAAGATGGAGTGACCAAGTGTCCGAGCATTTGAACACGAGACTGAGCTACGCACTTCACTACGCCACTGACCGACATAAATGGCTACGAATTAGTACGAATCACAAAAAAAGTCACAGGCGGACGCATCACGATACTCGATGAGCGATCGAATGAGGAAGGAGGACTACGTATTGACTTGAGACTGGGTGACTTGGGTATTGTTGGAAAACTGTTGTAGTGGCCATCCTGCTCGTCACGCCGGAAATGCAGCAGAAATAGCAGCACTTCGATACCCACCCGTGCGGGCTCCATGGATATCACATCACGTAAATATAATACATTTCTAAATGCCGGTGTATTGTTTTTTTTGCCTACTTAACTGCCAGTGACCTCGAGGGGCTATTCTGGTATCACCATGGTTGTGGGCGAACTCATAGGGTCTCATCTTGCTCGTAGCAAGAGCAGTGCTTCGATGAATCTACACCGGATCGGAATCGCGTCCCACTGAAAAGATTCGGCGAGAAACTCAGTGGGTTGTATTTCTGAGTTAAGATGTACATCGAACTCTTCGTTGTAGGTATTTGACGAGATTGATCAGAACGGTGATCGGTGCTGAGCTTCGTATTCGCTTCACCCCAAACAGGTCCTCTTCTATTTAGACCATGGACGCCATATAAAGTGACCCGAATCACGTATCTTATGCGTAATGTAGAATGTATATTCCAAAAAAAAGAAAAATATTTAATAAACAAAACTTATCCTAAATAAAAGCTACCATTTATGTGGCGTAGACATGCATTGCAAATTTATAGGAGAACAATGTATGGTTTAAAATTTTGGGAAAAATATCATAACAAACAAACTTCTTCGGCTATGTGTATAAGGTAAACTTAATTGAAGTTCAATTAAGAAACATCGAATTATTGATGCTAATACCAAATAAAAGGTACCTTTATTTACAAAGACAAATGTCGCGTATTAAGCCATTAGTTCCTTAAACCAAATAAAGCCTTCGATACCCCTCGAGACAATGAAAATAATAAAGGTTCGCACTGATGAAATTAATTATGCCTACGACTCAAGATACCAAAGAAAATACTGTGTTACCGTACGTTAAATTTACTTCCCGATTGCAGCTACCTACTACTACTACTGCTACTAATTTATCAACACCTTTAGTTGACTGGAAGATAATTTTTGGGTGATTAAGCATGCTTTTTAATAAATTACGTACGTATAAATAGATAAATATAACTTCGATGGCAAATTAAATTTCAATTTTGTTTGGGCCAATCGCTTTTTTGCGCGTCTGTACTTTTTTAGATATTAAAATAACATGTTTATTTTTGATGTTATAGTTTTTGTGTGAATGTAAGAAACGAGGGTCATTGCTCTCTCTGGCGGCAGGCTGTCTGGCAAGAACTGACTTCATTACAGTTCCATATTAAGCTAAATATATTATAGCGGCATCATTTAAAAAAAAAATGTTAATAATTATTAGTGGTTATAATGCTATGTGGTTTTAAGATGGATAATACAGTTTATTTAGTTTATTATTATAAAACTAATAATAAACTAAATAAACTGATTCCGATAGATACTACGGGCTATCTATACTAATATATAAATCTACAGTGGTTTTTACGGATGTTCCGTTATAACTACTGAACCATGCATCCGATTGACTTGAAACTTGATATCCATGTAGAAAATACATGTACTTAATGGATAGGTTAATATATACGTCAAACCTGGGTAAGTGAGAACTGGATAAGTGAGAAAACTCTATAAGTGAGAGTAATAGCCAGGACCCGTCATTTTAAGCTCTCAAAACCTCTATTAGCGAGAAACAGAAACCTGTGTAAGAGAGAGTCGTTTTTCCTTCATGGACCTCCGTAAGTGAGACTGCTACTTATCTACACCTCTATAACAAACTCTCTATAACAAATTACAAATTTAACATGTGGTATTTTATAACTCTTTCTTAACTTTCGTGGAACTTCCGACCACTGTTTTTGTATTGTTTTTTCGTCAATATTGAACCTATTCTATTTCGTGGAACTAAATAACGTTGTTAATTTATTGCATTCTTTTCGAATAGACACGTGTGCCTGTGTACCGTCCTGTTTGTTGGACTTACTCAGTTTATCGTTAATCAATTGCGAAGGAAAGTTCTGTTCTGCATCATGTCAAAACGGAAAAATAAAGTACTGCTATTAAGTGATAAACTTAAAATAGTGAATGCGTTTGAATCCGGAAAATCGCGAAATGAAATTCAGAGGGAGCATTAGCGAGAAACTCGGGTTAGTGAGAAACCTCTATAAGCGAGAATGAGATTGTGTTCCCTTGAACACTCGCTTATCCTGGTTTGACTGTATGTGAGTGTTAAAGTCCCTAATAATAATGACAATAAATAATAATGTTAATTTTAAATGCCCAGCGAAGCGGGCGAGTACGGCTAGTTTCATTTAAGATAAAATGTCCAGAAACGAAACGAATTGACGTTTGTATGCTTCAAACAGATGAATTTAAATGGAAATTTTCATCGACCAATTTTAATAACATGTGATATGTTCAAAAAAAAATGACAAGCAAAAAAGTGTTTCATTAATCTTCATTGAAGTCCATTGAACTTGGCGTCGAGCTGTCTGTGCCATTTAATCATTTACATTAGTTTTTTTTGCCGACTAAATAGCGTGCGGTAATTAAAATGACGCACCCCGATGGGTGTAGGATTTCACTGCCGAAAACCGAAAGGTTAACGACCCCCCTGTATGGACATCCCGTACCTAAATACACATAACGTTATCTTATAGCTAAATTGGGCAAATGAGCTTACAATTCATTTTAACGGGTCACTGGGACCCACAAGATAAACCTCGGGACCCACATTTAAATGATTTTGGAAAAATGTATTTTTATTCTTTGCACCCAAAACTTCTTGCTTCGTTTGACAAACGAATCCATTTGCATACAATTGACATATTCAAATTTCTTCAATTGGCGGTTTTAAAAAGATGGACAGTTCATTTTTATTTCAAACGTATCGCAACGAAGAAAACTAGGAATTAAGTAATCTATAAAGTGAAAACTGTAAAATCGCCGCGAACAACAACATTCGGACCGTCGGTGTATCGAGCAATATCACCCGCTGATATTACTTTATACACTTTCAGTGTCGGACACTATTGGTTACCTTCAACATACATACGTGCCATTATTTCCGTAACAACTACTATCACAAGTTAGTTGAACAACTAGTACCTATCGTAATTACACTGATTCGTAACAAACGTGAGGGTATTGGCCCACGTATGTAATCAAAGGGGAGAGGGGGGTTGGGGGGCTTCTCACAATGACGAACAACCATGTACGGGACAATGTGCGCCCGTATTTGTACGGTGTAATGTTACAATTCGTTGATTATCTTAACAGCAGAGATATTGGATTACAGAAACAAAATTGTAATTCGTAGAATACGAAAAAACGAACAGTAATTGAGTACAAACAGAGTTTATTTCCCGGTATATTATTGAAAAAGATATATAATATTTTAAATAAAGTAAACTGGATTGCTGTTTGGAATATCGATGATATGCGTTAATTTAGTGTTTCTTCAAGTTTACATGCGTGATTATAGTGGCTTAAAAACCGTTTATATTTATTTAATAGGCAGTCCTTATCTTGTTTCTCTTTTTGCAAAAAAGCAATCTTATTTAATAAAATAAAGCTATTCTATACAGTCAGTGTTAGAAATTCTCTCACGTTGACTCCATGAGCTCATCTATTGGTTCATGACTAGTTGGAATAGTCCTTTAGGCTACCAACGATTAGGTGAAGATAAAAATCCAAACATTACGGGATTCATAGCCTATGGCATCATTCGGCATGTTAAACTCAATACGACATGACCTCTAAAACTAGAGACATGAAGTCTAGGCCCTAATGATATAATGGTTGTTGTTAACGCCTACGAAGTTTTACTGAGCAATATTAAATTTTTATTTATGTTCACCGACACAATTTTTACACACTTCAATTAATGGCCGTGCCAAGCTAACTTGTTCTCAACGTAAAATTTAACAAAAACCTGTATAAAGAAAATACAAGCACAAAATCGATTGTGGAAGTTTTATTGAAGAAACCCAAGCATCCAACAGTTGTTGAAAATTAAAAGGTTGCTACCACCTAACTACCGACCTCAATATACGATACACTAAAAATGAACACAATTTGCCTTAACTAATAAAGTCAACAAACCAAGTGTGGGGCATGCAACAAAATATGCATGAATCAGGTAACAAAAGATTTTCAAACTATTATTAAAATATTCTTGTTTTGTTACTTACCGCAAAAACAAAAGTCCATTAACCTCAGAGAACAAGAATTTGTGCCACTATCGATTTTTTTAAATATATTTTGTAACATGAATGTTCAGTTACTATAGTATTTTTAGGGAAATTTTGCCAATTTTTTAAACACTTTCAAACAAAACGGGAAATATGTATTACATTTCAAACTATATTTTTGGCTTAAATATGATACGAGAAACCTATTAAAATCTTTCGGACGACAACCTATGCCCTAGTTTTTGTACAGACATAAATAACAATTTTATTTTTTTACATCTAAAAACACACAGCTGCTATTAACTACTATTTATCTATTCGACTTAGCGAATGGATTTTTCTAAGGTTACTTTTTTTCTTTTGGTTTGTTTCGAATTATTAATCGTATTTCCTTATCTTTGATCTGAAGTTCTAGTTTCCCGATTTAGCTTTGCCGTCAAAACATGGCGGTGAAGATTTAGGGCCACAGAAACCGCCGCCTGTTTACGAAAATTCGAACAAAGAAACATGTCACGAAGGAAGTTGGACGATCTTAACTTTTATTTTTATACCCATAAGAAACAATTTGGATGAAATACCTACGTCAAACGCGAAGAAACCGTTTTCATTTTTTTAGTTGTGACTGCGTGGAATCAACTTTCAGATAATGTTCTTGTTTCTAAAGTTAAATATCTTCAAGAATAGACCTCAAAAGGACATGACTTTAATTAAAAATGAAAAAAAAACAATCATCAAAGACGACGAAGAATACGAGAAGCAAAAATGGATTTCTACTGATAGCTAACTATTTAGTTTTCACTATAGTGTTATACGAAGCTTCAAGTATCTAGATCAATCTATTTGAGCGATATTTTTCACCGCCGTTATAAAACGCTTGAGGATTATTCAGCATAGTAATAATTATATTGATTATTATGATAAACTAGCTGACCCGGCAGACTTCGTAGTATCTCAATCGATAAATAAAAGACCTAAACTTTTGTATAAAATAAACTTAAAACCTTCGATCAATAATAGTACTAGATTAAGGATCAGGAACAAAAATAAGACGCTCCAGTGGCCACGTTTGCAGACACGAAAACATCTTCATTTCTTAGAAAAAAGTTTAATAATGTTAACGACTTCAGTTTATTATAAACCTTAATACTTAAACATAAAGTTTAAGTACCGTTGCAAAATATATGTATTTAGGTCCTTTCGTCAGAAAAAGAATATTATGGAATAAATTTAAAATGTCACTTGAACATAAAAAGTCATCAGTACAAAAATATTTATTCTAAAATGATACATAAACCCCAATTTATAAGGTTAAAAATATTTGTTTAAAATTTCGTGCTTATTGTATTGTGGAACTAGATGTAGTTCTTGGTATTACGTTTCAATGCTCAGAACACAGTAAGTATTGAAAGACATAGAGTTGCAGAATATACATATTTGTTTTAGGTTTGTTTTGTATGATCGCAACTATTTTTGACCGATTCAAAAAAGTAGTAGATAATATTTTACATTGCCGCTATTACAACAAATAGGTGATAAAAAATAAAATTGAATAAAGTAAAAAAAATATGAAAGGAAACACGAAACATGTTTTCCACGTATTCTTTATACAGAAGTAATTAAAACAATAATGTAGGTTTAATTACCTTTAAACAGATTCAGTTTGTTATAAAGCTGTCTTTTAGAAGTCATTTTTATATGAGCGGTTTCTTTTTTACAAATATAATGTAATCTTATATCAATGAATTTTTCTATAATCAGTTTAATTTAGGCTTATTTTATGGCTGTGTTCGTTTCCCCCAGAAAACAAATCCTTTTCAGCATATACGCTTAAAATATTTACACATACATACTTCGATCAATAATACTACTAGATTCGCGATTAGCGCTTCAAAAACGGCCCGAAAAATAAGACCACAAATAAATTTGTGGTCTTATTTCAAATTAGTATGGTCCAATCATAGCCAACACTAAGACGTCAAAACGCTGCACTGCGCGTTCAAAAACTGAGTAAAAAACCACCGTAACACCAAGGTTTGGAAGGAATATCTTTTTTTGGTAAATTTATATTATTAAGTGTTTTTCATAAAATAATAAACACAGTTATATTGTAAATAAAACACAATTTACGAATATTGTAATTGTTTGGCCAATGTTTGCAACAAGACACCAACTATTGTAACAAACATCACCAATTCTTGAACAGGGAATGCATAGAGTAGTTTTGTTATTTTATAATGTTATTTTTGTTTGTAGATTTCCTAGTAGCCCCTTGTCGCTGTGCACAATGGATATATATTGTCGCGAAAGAAAGAGGAGAAGAAATATAGAACTCTTATAAAAATTCTAGAATTGTTCAATGGTGATGGCAAATCAATGCAAAAAAGTATTAAAAAAACTTTATATGTATGCTTCGATCAATAATAGTACTAGATTAAAGATCAGGAAAAAAAATTTGAAATGTGGTCTTATTTTTCGGGCCGTTTTTGAAGCGCTAATCGCGAATCTAGTAGTATTATTGATCGAAGCTTAAAACAAACAAAAGGAATCTGTTCCACGGAGGACATATCAAAGGAAAAACAAAATTGTTATTTTTCATTTTTAATTCCGAGCATTTTCATATTTATCTACTTTTTAAACCTTCACTGGACTTCACAAATAATTTAAGACCAAAAAATAACCAAATCGGTCCAGCCATTGTCGAAATTTTAGCGAGACTAACGAACAGCAATTCATTTTTATATACATATATAGATTAAGTGTCATCATAAAATGCTTATTCAATATCAAATCCTATTAACTGCATCATTGAGTCCAATATAGCTATTCTAGAGAAGAAATGGGCTCATGTTCTCTTCAAGACTATCCCAACCTCGTATTAATTGGATAACAGGAGGCGAAAATGTCCTTTATAAATATTGGACTACATACACTGTCATTACCAACCGCCTTTCTATCGGCGCTTGCGACATTTGCAAAGGACACTTCAAGATCATTTCCTGACGCAATAATTACATTAGGTGCCTTTAATACAAAATTTATAGATTTCTTGTTGAAACAACCGTCAATGAAACAGTCAAACAACAATTACCTAGTCGCTTTAACTTTTATTATCGAGTATATAAGTAGATGACGTTTCTAAATCGGAAAATCATCTTTTTTTATCATAGTGGGACAGATGATTTGACGGGTCATCTAAACATATTTGATCTCGTGAACAATATCACTTGTTCACACGTAAGTAAAGACTCAACACCACTAGCTTTGAGACACGAGGTAACGAATCCTCAATTGAATCAAATCCAAACGGCTATCGCATCATTCAAGCTCAAACATGTAAATGGTATCAACTTTTGCGGGCATACGAGCAACGCTCCAGTGTTTTGTTATACAATGTAACAAGCTGGAATATCACTACTGGATAGGAAGCTGATGTAGCTTGACGAGATTAAGTTCTAAACGCAACACTTGTTTAATTACCAAAATCTTAATACGTTAATGAACTTATTAAATAAAATACGATTACAAGACTAAATACTGCTTTAAAATACGCATTCAATTGAATACATCAAGAAAATAACGATTTCTCCATTTCATTAGAAACTCAACAATTATATTATTACGAAATCATAAAAGAGTGTTTGCCAATTACATTCGATTGTACGGAATGAAAAGTCCACGCGCTATAGGTTTCGTAAGAACGAATGTTTTATTAAAGAAAATTGGTTGTATTGAGGAGTGTTAAGGAGCGAAAAGGTTTGTTATGAATCATCATTACATGTAATAGCTCGTGTCCGTAGTGTGGGAAGCGAGGTTAGCTACTACAGCACCGGGTTATAGCTGAATTAGTTTGGCTTATTTAAAATTATTCAGCATTCTACATTCAACAGAACAATTTAAGGTTATTTCTTGTCGACATGAACTATGCCTAATAATTGATTTTGCGGTAGGCTACGACTTGACTGTGCCCCTGGCATTGCGGACGTCGATGAGCTACGGTAACCACTCACCATCAGGTGGGTCGTATGCTCGCCTACCTACAAGAGCAATAAAAAAAATCCAAGAAATCTTGTATTGTAAAGAATATATGGACCTAATCGGGTGGTCTATCGAGCCAAGTAAATAAAGTGTATTTGAAATTTAAAAATCAAGGACTTGATATTATGTCCTACGCGGGCGTGATATGGACATTGATAAGGGCTTATCATCAAGCGGGCTTCTAACCCTTGTATGCATCTAAGGTATTCAAGTATCGATAAAAAAACTTTTACATATTTGTAATTTTATTAAAATCATTCTCTATTGTGTTCTTTATTATAATATTATTATTAACTATTAATTATATTAAATTGTTATTAATTATTTAAATAAGTATGACAAAAGTAACGTATATAATAAGCTGTATAGAAAATTTAAAATTATAGTTGGATAGGACCTATGCCCGTTGCAAAAAAATAAATGGAGCAAACAAGTAACTTTATGGTGTCCCAGAGAGGACATCAGAAGACAGGGGCGTCCCATGACAAGATGGAGTGACGATATACGTCTAGGGGTAGTCCTAGGACCATACTGGACCAGGATTGCAGAAGACCGAGCTCAATGGAGAGAGCTGGAGGAGGTCTATGCCAAGAGCCACGCCGAATTGCGATATGTATTATAAGAAATAAAATGTATAAATCCAAAAATGTTTTTTTATTGCTTAGATGGGTGGACGAATTCACAGCCCACCTGGTGTTAAGTGGTTACTGGAGCCTACTTCACGTCAGAAATAGACGGGGTGGTGGTACCTACCCGTGCTGACTCACAAGAGGTTCTACCACCAGTAATTACACAAATTATAAGTTTGCGGGTTTTATTTTTATTACACGATGTTATTCCTTCACCGTGTAAGTCAATCGTGAACGTTTGTTAAGTACGTATTTCATTAATTATTTAAATATGTAAAAAATACATACATAATAATAAAAATACATACAGCTATACATTAATAACGAAAAATAATTAAGTCAATACGTTTGATCTTTAATGTCTTTATCTATCATCGCGTCCTTTATCCGGACGAGTTTGAAACTTCAAAACTGGTTATGGCTGTTCACGGATCGCTTATATTTTTACGAAGCCATAAATATGGAGAATAACGGCCGTCTGGTGTAGTGGCAAGTGACATGGTCACTACATAAGGGGGTCGCGGGTTCGAATCCCGCCAAGGGAAGATATTTGTATGATAAATATAAATGTATTTTCCAGGGTTATGGATGTATATTAAATATATGTATGTGTATAATAAAAATCTTACATTTATTTCCGTCATCTGGTACCTGTAACACAAGTTCTTTACGAACTTATCACGGGACCAGTTAACGTGGCGTGATTGTTAGTAAATATTTATTATTTATTTATTTATGAGGTATGAGTAGTTTTAGCGATTCTTTTCAAAGGCTTAGTGATAGTTACACTAAGCCGGTGTTTCCCAACGTGGGGCCCACGCCCCACAAAGGGGCAATTTACTAATTAAGGGGGGCAATCGCACTAAATTAATATAGAAAATCTATATTAAAATTGCTTTGAATTTGAATTCCAGTTTTTTATTATATGTTTTTTGAAATATTATTTGATAACAATTTCATAGTGATTTCTTCCTAAAACCTATCATTTATGTTTCTTAAGTAAACAAAAAAATTTTTTAATGTTAAAAATATGTATGGGGGCATAAACATTTTTGAAATGTTACAGTGGGGTATGGCACAAAAAAGGCTGGGAAACACTGCACTAAGCGGAGCTTTGCTCGGTAATGATAACGATAAACTTCATTAAAATTATCAATAATATTTTAATATCGAGAGGTTACGAATGTACCGACTGTAATATGACCTCGAGACAAACTTAACTTAGACGGACGATAGCTGTTCTGAAAGACAATAAATGAAACTAGAATTTAACAAAAACTAGTGTGAAGCAGTGTATATTACAGAGGTAAACTGAGTTAACTAAGTAAATAAACATACAATGACATGACAAAAAGTTAGGTTTTTTTTGTTTTTGTTTTTTTCTTAGATGGGTGGACGAGCTCACGGCCCACCTGGTGTTAAGTGGTTACTGGAGCCCATAGACATCTACAATGTAAATGCCGCCACCCACCTTGAGATATAAGTCTCAGTATAGTTACAATATATACTGGTGATATGGTTAAACTACCGATTGGATACTACGATATTATTGAGAACTAGCTGTGCCCGCGACTCCGTCCGCGTGGAATGGCGACTTAGGGCAGCAGTTTTAGGACATATCTTTTGGTTTATAAATACCGTCATTTGGGTATTTAGAAAAATCTAATTTAAAGTAATGCTTCTCTATACACGACATTACACGTATAGATATCGGGGATCAAAGCATACAGGTTGCTAGGATTGCTAACATGTGACAGAGCTACATAGCCGTGTGACCGAGTTGACTGTGTGAAAAGCAGTTAACACTAAGATCTACACACCCACTACTTTTAGCATCTGACCTTGGGCTTTATTTATTACCATCGTGATGATCGTGAAGATCTTCCACCGAGCGGGTGATATTGCTCGGTAGACCGACAGTCCGAATGTTATTGTTCGGAACTTGTATATATGCAAGCTTATCTTGAAAATGTCGTAAGCGAGATTCGGGCAATTGTAAATTATCTTATGTTCTATGCTGGCTATCGCCACACCATCCATAACAGCCTTTCCCAAAATGGGCGATAACGCCCCCTGGTGGATGCTGCAGGCCTAAAGAGGGGCGGTAAGAGAACCAGATAAAAAAGGGGGCGTTGTGTAGGCCATTTCCTCTAGGAGGACTCATAGACACCGACTGAGCTCTCGCTATATTGGTTTTTAAGTAGGATAGAAAATGGGAGCGCGTATAAATAATTTATTCTCAAAGTGGGCAGTAGAAAAAACAAGTTTGGGAGGCCCTGATCTATAGAAACTGACAACCCCTCAGCGATAGATAGCTGTGAGTTCGTTCAAGCCTCAACACATTTACCTCTTTAATAGGTACTGTGAATTGAAAAAGAAATTGCCCATCCAACAGCCAATAGCGTTCCGTGGCAGATATAAGCAGGATAGCGGTACTTATCCGTTCGGTACGTTCTAATCAGAAAATTATCTGCCGACCCACGTTTTGTTTACATTCAATGTATTATAAACCTGTAATAAATATAGCGTTCGTATTGATAAGGTAGTGTTTTATAACGATAAAAATTATTAATTAAAATCTCGCGACAATGAACCAGATAACGCAAAAAACAATTATTGATAAAATAAATAAATAATTTTTTTTTGTTTAATTGTGTATTCTTTAAATGTCGTTCTATACCGATATTAATGGTATATTATACATATTTGTGATCGCCGAAAAACATGCTCACATTTTCAACAGTTAATTATTTAAATTAAACTAATTTGTGGCAGGTAGCCATCATAAAACGCAAGATAATTGACAGATGCCTGAATCTCGCTTACGACATTTTCAAGATAAAGCGCATATATACAAGTTCCGAACAACAACGTTCGGACCGTCGGTCTACCGAGCAATATCACCCGCTCGATGGAAGATCTTCCCTTTGTCGTATATCCCTACAATTTAATTGATACAAAAAAAATACAACATAAGTATAGAAATTAATATAAAATATAAATAAAAAATAACGTGTTCGCAAGTGTCGTCCGTGACCACAAACACTATTAAAGATTTAAAACGTCGGGAATAATAAAAATGTAAACACTAAACACGAAATTAAATCGTAAATGTAATATTGTGTCTACACATTTTTTATGACGATATCTGGCCATCACCGTATTGTCTATTTAAAACAATTGAAACTTTGATCTCAAATAGCCCACTGAGTTTCTCGCCGGATCTTCTCAGTGGGTCGCGTTTCCGATCCCGTGGTAGATTCTGCGAAACACTGCTCTTGCTAGGGCTAGTGTTTAGCAACGTCACCAGGCTAGAGACCCGTGAGCTCCCCTACTCCACCTGACAATCTAGTATAACCCCTCGAGGTTACTAGAAAAGGAAGGAAGGAAAAAAAACTCCTCAAATCTCGAAGTGGGTGGGATTCACTAGAAACTCCAAGAGCCCCGTGAACGCATTCTACAATATATACACAAAATATCTAAAGTATTCTAGAAATTAGCGATTTGACTTACAGTTATTTGACTTACTAGTCAAATCGCAAATTTCTTTAAACATGCTAAATTTTTTTATTGCCTAGTTGGGTGAACGAGCTCACGGGCCAGTGCGGGCCACTTTGTGTTAAGTGGTTACCGGAGTCCACCACCCACCATCCACCTTGAGCCATGAGTTCTAAGGTCTCGCTTTTAACTACAGCTGCCCTTCAAACCGAAACGCATTACTGTTTCATTTCCATTGGTAATTGAGGTTTTAATAAATCCACTTACGGTACAATACATTTCACTATTTGATTGAACTAGTAAACAAATCTTTAAATGCTCTCAAAAAAACGCCCTCGGATCATATAATATATAGTGTAGTGATTTGCCATATAAAATTAACGCTTATTTACCGCTGCCCGTAAATATGCACTATAAGAATTCCATACATAATAACTACGTTGTAATAATTTTCGAACTTAATTGCATTCTTATTAACTAGTACACGCCCGCAAGGCCACGAAAGACAGATAAGGCCAACGCAATGTATCATGCAAGTTTCTAACTATTTAATACGTAAACTTAAATGTATTAATAAAAAAATGTTATCGGAAAAAATGTATGGAAATCGTCGTGGCCTAAAGGATAAGACGTCCGGTGCATACGTGTTGAAGCGATGCAACGGTGTTCGAATCTCAGGCGGGTACCAATTTTTCTAATGAAATACGTACTCAACAAATGTTCACGATCGACTTCCACGGTGAAGGAATAACATCGTGTAATAAAAATTAATCCCGCACAATTATAATTTGTGTAATTACTGGTGGTAGGACCTCGTGTGAGTCCGCGCGGGTAGGTACCACCGCCCTGCCTATTTCTGCCGTGAAGCAGTAATGCGATTCGGTTTGAAGGGTGGGGCAGCCGTTGTAATTATACTTGAGACTTTAGAACATACATCTCAAGGCGAGTGGCGCATTTACTTTGTAGATGTCTATGGGCTCCAGTAACCACTTAACATCAGGTGGGCTGTGAGCTCCTCCACCCACCTAAGCAATAAAAAAATAAAAATAAAAGACTATAATCGTTTCATAATAAATTATTATCTTTATCAAAAGATTTTATAAAACCTTAAACCTGTTATATTTAATTAAATATACATATAATCAGCTCACTTGCCGTCTTCGTATCTGCGTCATATAATGTTAGATCTTTATAAACTAAATTCATTTGTGTATCGTAAATTGATCTGTTGGCATAAAATGGATAAGGCAACTGTGAAATTCTTAATTAAATTCACTCAATTTTTCAAATTCATTCAAAAACTTCACTCAAATCCTGGATTGGATAAAGCGCTTCAATCCGTAATATGATAGCATAGATGCATACATTAAGGGCACGATGATCAACAATTTACAGACAATGCATACAATAGTTTATCAGGTGACTTGTCCAATGCAAATTATTAGCCAAAACGCGATTAGCAGCTTATCAGACATGTTATTACTTTGGCATGTGCTATTACCTAAGTTTGTGCAATGAAATTAATTGATACATCTCAAATAAACGATTGTAATATTGTATTCTCTTTTTTTTTCTTAGATATACAATCCGTATTGGGAATGAAAAACGAACACGGACTAGTGCTAACGACCTCAATTTTAATTCAAATTTATTCAGGACCATTGTAAACTGCAGTTTTAGAAGCTGCAACTATGTTTTCACTAGTACAGTTTTACTATTGTTTATGTACATTAAAACGGAGTTAATTAATAAGATGTGTAACAATTACAACGGTTGCACTATGCTTGTGTGTGACTAATTGTTTGACACGTGACAAAAAACGTGGCGCATACACGCATGCGATAACTATTCCATATATGGCGGTAGGTACATTTCCGTGATAGCTGATGCATTTAAATTAACTAGTGGTCCAAGTTTGTACACTATTATGATTATATTTTCAAATACTATTTACTTCTATAATCACAAATTTCGCCAAGACTACCCTATAGAAAAATATTAATAAAGACAAACAATATTTAATCTATTCTCAATTTGACCACAGATGTCAAGAACAAAAGTTTGAAAATAAATAACTAGTATACATGCGTGTGTGCGTCAAATACATGGCATTAATTGTATTGTATTGTATTAATGTTTTTTTAGAAATAATTTAAAAATATATTAACATTCTGCACTCCTTCTCTATATTGTCTATAAGTGTGGGAAATTTCTTACTCCTCCGTCCGCGCAATTTTCGTAAAAAGGGATACAAAGTTTTTCCTTCGCGTATTAATATATAGATACGCAACCTATTGTTTTTAAGCTTTGAATATGATATCTAAACAGTGGCCTCGGAATGTTAATTCTCCCAGTCAGCTGAGAAATTCGTTAAAAGGTGAACCGGCCGCCGAAAAAGGTTTGTCGTTCATACTTTTTGTACTATTTTTTGTTTCCGTCAGGCAATCTTGTGGAACCTGTTTCTCGGACGTAGACCTTTCTTCGGAAATTTCGCTGATTATCTATACTTCTATACTAATATTATAAAGAGGAAAGATTTGTTTGTTTGTATTGAATAGGCTCCGAAACTACTGAACGGATTTGAAAAATTATTTCACTGTTTTGAAGTTACACTATTCCCGAGTGACATATGCTATAATCTTTTTTTTTTTAAATTAGGGATCCTTACTAAAACTCCAATAATGTAACCTAAAGTTTTAAAAAAATACCTAAAATATTCTTTACATCGCGTGCCCTGCGAAAACTATTGATGATAAAATAAAATAATGTACTACGACTTTGTAGAACACATTATTATTTACAAAAAGCGTCGCGACACCATATATACCGCAATAAGTGTTATTTTATTTAAAATAATAAAACAACGTCAAATATCGTTCAAATTTTCGTTAAAGACCCGAGCGGAGCCGGAGTGAGCCGCTTGTAAACTATATAGAGGGAAATGGAACGATTAAATGTATCAACAGGGGCGTGGTACATGTCTAGAATCATTCGTAAAAAAAAAAAAAACACAACAGCACAACGAAGATGTAGGTACATTAAATGTCCGTGCAAAATCTACGCGGTTTCGGTCAATGAACTTGAACTGAAAAATGCACGCGTGAAAATTAATGTACATTATTTATCTCGATACCAATACGGCTTCAAGTGGAGGAGAACAATTTAAATCAACGAAGAATAAAACAAATCGGTTCAGTTTGAGAAATTGTTGTACCTACTCATCATAAAATAAACTCTCCCTGAGTTTACTTTATGATGAGTAGGTACCATTGAAATCAGTCAATGGGCAGGTGCATTATGTACAGTAGACGATCTTAAAGTTAAAACCAATATTTTCCGGACAACCATTTTCACATAAGGAAACACTAAGAAATATACGGCATATATATTTCCGTGAAGTAGGTAAGTCAAACATTGTTTTTTTATTGCTTGAATGGGTGGACGATCCCATAGCCCACCTGGTGTTAAGAGGTTACTGGAGCCCATAGACATCCCCAACGTAAGCGCGCCACCCACCTTGAGATATTAAAACGGCTGCCCCACCCTTCAAAGCGAAACGCACTACTGCTTCACGGCAGAAATAGGCAGGGTGGTGATACCTACGCGTGCGGACTCACAAGACGTCCTACCATCAGTAAATTCCTACAATGTATGTACGTATAGTATTAAATTACTTACATACCAAAATGATACATAATGGTACTCACCTTAGCCATAAGATTACGCTGATGTTCATCAACAAAGTCCAAAAGATACGAGAAAATAAACTGCCAATGATACTAA
Source organism: Bombyx mandarina (assembly GCF_030267445.1). NCBI lineage: Eukaryota > Metazoa > Arthropoda > Insecta > Lepidoptera > Bombycidae > Bombyx > Bombyx mandarina. The sequence goes on from NC_143234.1 coordinate 19,861,534, forward strand.
TATCAAAGTATTGACATCATTCATACTGATAGGCCGTAATTGGCCGAGCCAAATGAACGAAGGACACTGCCAACATGTAAACGCTATTTTGGCGCCCGTTTCTTTTGCGACAAGAATGTTTTGCTAAACATAGACTTAGTCCGCGCTTTGTTATGTAATTCACGATCGTAATCATAATTGATAACTATAAAATATAAATTAATAGAGCAAAAAACTATTTTATATGAATAGAAAAGATTTGATGAATGAGATCGATTGAGTTTTGGTTACTTGCATTTTTTGGCATTTACAAGTCGGAGTGTAAACGCTTCGATATTACTCGTATAAGCTCAAAGCTCGAAGAGGTAAAACTAAAAACTGACGGGGCATTTATATCGTTTCACTTCAAAAACTTATTAGCTAAATATCTGATACACAGTTCCAATTTCCATGGATTCCAAACATGGGAAGATGTTTTTATGAAAAGGCTTAATTGTTTAGGCCCATTAGGCTACCTTTTTTATTGCTTAGATGGGTGCACAAGTTCACGTCCCATCTGGTGTTAAGTGGTTATCGGAGCCCATAGACATCTACAACGTAAATGCCACCACCCACCTTGAGAAATGAATTCTAATGTCTCAGATTTACAATACAACGACTGATCCACCCTTCAAACCGAAACTCATTACTGCTTCACGGCAGAAATAAGCAAAGTGGTGGTACCTACCCCCGCGGACTCACAAAACTTTCTATCACCAGTAAAACTTCTTCATTGTAATCGTATTGTTCGAGTTTCATCTGCAAATATTTGGTGACTGCTTGCCATACATCAATTAACAAACATTTGGGTTGGGATAATCGAATCTCAATATTAGTAACTTAAATAAAAGACAAGGTTACGCTTTCATCATTTATACCAGTCTCTTCTAATAATTCAAAGCCACGAGTTCCTAATCTAATCTAACGCACAAAACGGCGCAACGAAATCGAGATACCCAAATCAACATCCAATACCATCATTGCCCGGTCAACAACCATGATCACCACCTCGAATTAAAAACGCTTTTTAACCGGACAAACACAAATGCTCATTTTATATCAACACACTGACATACGAGAATAGATTAATGGCCGCCGAACGCGTTGCGAAAATATTTAAATATGTTAACCTTGATCGTTTGGAACAGTTAACGAGTTGATACGCATGTGTGTTAAATAACAAAAATAACATGTGGCTTCGTGTCTGTTTTATTTTTTTACATAGCTCTAATCGTGCACAGTGATAATGGGGAAAATCGCAGCCGCATTTTCAAGTTTGACATTCCTTTTTTTTTAAACGTAACGGACTTCTTACTTGTTTTTGAGCGCGTAATGAGGTCGGATATCTCGCTGCTGATACTGATTATTGTTATTGTATAATTATTCATTTAAAAGTTCGTTTTTCATCTAGATTTTTTTACACGAAAAAAGCAGATACATTTGTAGCAATAAAACTAAGTTTACTAAATTAAACCCCAGCACTAAAATAAAATTAATAAATTATTGTGAAAATAATAAGGACACCTGCACTCATTTTTGTTATCACAACTTTTAATGTTGATATAACTTCAAACATCCATAAAAACAAAACCGTATTTTTTTTCCATAATAATTTTGCATAACATCATTTTCAGAGATAATTTAGAGTTGAAAACAAAGTGTTGCCATGCCAGATTTATTAAGGTCCTTGAAAAAAAAGATAGCTAAAATTATATTTAAAATTTTCATCTTACCTTTCCTCCTTCCGTAGGGCCCACAAAACGAGTTGCCTTTGCCAATAACATTGTCGTCGATGGCTCTGATCAACTTCTCCTTGTCTTCGTATTTTTCCTCACGGGAGATCGACCCCCATCTTGTGGGTAAGTCTTCTTGCATGGATTCCGATTTGCCTTTTGTGCCTCTTGGCTTTTTCAAAACACTTGTCATAATTCACATAGCACAGCGCAATAAAAATAGTACACTGAAATCACAGAACGCTTTTTTTTGTTTTTGTTTTTTTTTAATTTCTAATTCACCAACCGAGTGTTTCTTCGTAAATAGTGCGTTAGTTTATCGCGTTTATCGCGTTGTGACGGGCACGTGCTACGTATCGCGCGGCAATCGAACGAATGACGACGACTGAATCTGTACTACGAAGTAATCCGAGCGAGATAACCTTGTTCGAGCGGCGTGGCTCCGCACTCCGCGGCATAGAGCGAGTAATACGTAGGTACATTATTGAATACAAACAGGACGCCGAGCCGGTGACTTGAAGTTCGTGACCGTAAGACCGCACATCGGCGCCCTTACCGCATTTTCGGGTTGCCACATTAAAAAAAATGTATACGATTAAAACGCGAAATGTTCTAACCTATTTACTTCTTTAGTTCCTGGAATATATTAAGCGTATAATCTATGTTTAGTTCTATTCAATTTGTCATGCGCATGTGGTTGCGGCGAATCGATTTTTGTTTGAGATTAAAATGGAAAATGTTACGTGACTGCATTTCCTGCATTTCATTTAACGGCCGTCTGGTATAGTGGTAAGTGACATGGTCACTACACAAGGGGGTCGTGGGTTCGAATCCCGCCAAGGGAAGATATTTGTATGATAAATATAATTGTCTTTGCCAGGGTTATGGATGTATATTAAATATATGTATGTGTATAATAAAAATATTACATTTATATCCGTTATCTGGTACCTGTAACACAAGTTCTTTACGAACTTAGCACGGGACCAGTTAACGTGGCGTGATTGTTAGTAAATATTTATATTATATTATATTTAGACTCTAACAACTATCGTTGTTATTAGATTTATTTAATGCAATGCGATGTTCGAATCTTATAGGCAGGTGCCAATTTTTCTAATGAAATACGTACTTAACGTATGCATAATATATTCATGATTAACCTTGATGATAAAGGGAAAACATCATGTAATAAAAATCAAAGCCGCAAAATTATAATTTGCGCAATTAATAGTGATAAGACGTCTTGTGAGTCCGCACAGGTCGTTTTTTTTTTTATAGCTCACATGGGTGGACGAGGTCACAGCCCACCTGGTGTTAAGTGGTTACTGAAGCCCACCGATATCTATGATGTAAATGCGCCACCTACCTTGAGATATAAGTTCTAAAGTCTCAGTATAGTTACAACGGCTGCCGCACCCTTCAAACCGAAAGGCATTACTGCTTGACCCCTTGTGACCTCTTGTGAGACCGCACGGGTAGGTATCACCACCCTGCCTATATGTGCCGTAAAGCAATGCGTTTCGTTTTGAAGGGTGGTGCAGCCCTTTTACTGGAAAACTGAAGCTTTAGAACTCGGGTCTCAAGATGGATGGCAGCATTTACGTTATAGATGCCTACAAGCTCCGGTCCACACGTCTAAGCAATAAAAAGTGTTCACTAGCTATCATAATAATATACAAAGCCTACGTCATATTTGATGGGTGAACGGCTATTTGGTTTAAGAGAAACTTTTTTTATGATTTATGTATTACTGGTGGCCCGGAGGCCTTTCCAGTTTCACCAGGATAGGTGGTCGAGTAATGGCTCAGACAGGAGGGGTGGGATTTGCTAACCCGCGCGCCCGGCTGCCCGAGCGCCTCCGAAGAAGACGTAACAACTCAAGAGCAACTGCTTCGCGAATGAATCTACTACCGGATCGGAATCGCGACCCGCTGAAAAGATCCGGCGAGAAACTCAGCGGGCTGGTGTTTAGGTTAGGTTGCACGTCGAGCTCTTTGCCGAGTTCGACGAGCACGGTTACCGGGGTCTCTAAGACTGCTCCTAGTGTTAGAGCTGAAGGCGTCTAATGCAAGAGTTATTGGATCTGATGGATCCTTAAGGACGTGTAACAACACTTTTACAACCTCCCATTATTGATGTGTATCATTAAATCGAAGATGGAATTGAAAAAGGTAAACAAATATATCGAGGGATGAAATTTGGCTATTAGGCTTAAAAGACATTTTTGCAACTTTACAGGAGAACCACGTAAAGTTTAAAATTTAGAAAAAATATCATAACAAAAAAAACTTCAGCTATTTGAATGGAGTAAGCTTAATTGAAGTTCAATTAAAAACATCGAACTGTTGATGCTAATAACAAAGATAACGCACCATTAGTTACAATGATAAATGTCGCGTGTTAAGTGAAATGTTACTTAAATCAAAAATAGCATTCCACTCCTCAATACGATGTCTTAAATATCACGTTTAGGTACTTTCCGGTCACCATCCTCGTCGAACCCGTCGCTTGCGACGAAGGGCGCGATGAGTAAATTAACCCACAGACACAGCCCACTGAGTTTCTCGCCGGATCTTCTCAGTGGGTCGCTTTTCCGATCCGATGTTAGATTCTGCGAAACACGGCTCTTGTTAGGATTCGTGTTAGCAACACTTCCGGTTTGAGCCCCGTGAGCTCACCCACACGTTAAGGCGAAGCTGAAATAGCTTTTTTTTTGGTTACCGGTTTAGTGGTTACCGGAGCCCATAGACATCTACAACGTAAATGCCGCCACCCACCTTGAGATATAAGTTCTAAGATCTCAGTATAGTTACAATGGCTACCCTTTAAGCCAAAACGCATTACTGCTTCACGGCAGAAATAGGCGGGGTGGTGGTACCTACCCGTGTGGACTCACAAGAGGTCCTACCACCAGTAATTACGCAAATTATAATTTTGCGGGTTTGATTTTTATTACAAGATGTTATTCCTTCACCGTGGAAGTCAATCGTGAATATTTGTTGAGTACGTATTGCATCGTAGAAAAATTGGTACCCGCCTGGGGTTCGAACACTGGTGCATCGCTTCAACACAATTGCACCGGACGTCTTATCCTTTAGGCCACGACGACTTCAAAAGCTATACTACATACATACCAAGGCAGGGATTAATAGAGATACTAAAGTCCAGCTATTAGGTACTAATAGAACTTCACAGTTAGAACTGTAGCATAACTGATAATTCAACTTGTTGCCAACTAATGGACAGTAAACTCGTTTGCCCACCAGCTCTAATAAAAACCAGTCATTTAACATTCAATCGCTTCATTGATTTGTGACGTCAGCATACCCGGCTTAGAACAACGCGCCAACGACCTGATTCTTTTGTTCATTTCAAAACTCAATTACGGGAAATTAATTTCCTTTCTTTTAAGAGATATGTTATTTATTTATTTTTTAGTTGCACCAACAAAGTGATCATCAATACAAAACATTGACAAATTGACGATAAGTACATGATAGATGTCACCTCAATTATATGTGCAATTGACAGTGCAATAGTGGACAAGATCTTGAAATTACTAATTGATTAGATTAGATTAATAAATAATTTTAAGAAATACGAAATCTAGAATAGTACTTTTTCACTAAGTAACAAGATTTTTGATATTATTTACACATGAATATAATTATATAATGCTATCTCAATTGAACCATATTTTATTACACGGTTCACGCCTCAACCTCGGATTTGAGTTACAATAACAAATAAATTAAACTGAAGAAGGTTTCGAATATATTTTTTAACAAAACATTGGAAGACCCGCTTTTCCTTACCGACCTTCTTTCTGTCCTTCTCGGTTTCCATGACAACGCTTATGTTTTATTATTTGTTCGATACAGAATTTGGGAACGTAGGTAATACTTAGTTTATTTTGGAAGGGAACGGAGCACTAATACGGACGGACGTTAGCGATATCGGAACGGATTTAGAAAAAGAAAAAAATGCTGAAATTACAAATAGCCAACGAACAGGACAGAAAAGAAGCACAGAATAGAGAGAGGAGGAGACAGTGTGAACTAGAAAGGAGAAATAGGATCTTCAATGCGAGAAACAGGAAAATTGGTGTAAGAAATCAAATCAAAATTTACTTCAATAGAGGCTGATATGGTAGTGCTTGGTGACATGGTAAATTGTTAAATCGCTTTAGGTATTTGGATAATTTAGCGTTATTTTCAATTCTTGCAATAAATCTTGAACCATTGTAGGAGAAAATAACAGATTAGTAATAATAGTAATACAATATAACACAATTTATTAGATTAATAAGGTACTTTATTAAGGTACTTATTTAACTTTATGGCGGACTTAAGTGCCTAAGACACTCTCTACCAGTCATAAAGACGATGGTTTAGAGTACTGTGGTAGGTTTAGATCGTAAAGAGCAAAAAAATTACGACCTTAGGACTTTTGAGCCAAATAAATTGAATATAAATGAATGAATGCCTAACACTTTTCTGATAATTAACAGATTAGCTTTTAATCGGCAATCTTAGATACCATCATTATAAAACATTTAGCGCCGAAGACTGCTATCAATACAAGCCACTCAGCCCGAACTGCAGATTATTCAATTCCCGCTGCATTTCGAAAATGGTTGTTGATTTATTGACCTTTTTGGAGAACCGACGAAGAGTGTGTACATACTCAACACCAAGAAAACGACATCGTTTATCAGTTTTCGTGACAAACACAATGTCATCGATTTAAAAATCAACGTGTACAGTACCAGATAAAAAATATTGCACATCGATATTTAGAAAGAGACAGTCGTCTAATTTTGTTATTGTTGTAGAGCGTTACCTGTGTGCGATGAAACACCAACGATCCCGTATCTATAGAGATTAACACCCGTATCTTTAGTCGTTTACACGAGCTTAACTCGACTCGACTCAACCTCCAACGCGCGTTTTGGTATGATTAGTCGTAAAAATAAACTCCACTCAAACGTCCTTGGAAAAATTTCCTAACCGGAGTGAAGTAAGCGAACTGTCAAGTCAAGGTACGTCGCGACGTACCTCGAACGTTCCTCAAGGCTGGTTTTCTATCAATGTCCAAATAGTATGTGGACCGCAAATGGAAATATATGATATTGTTGTGCAATGGCCTGGATCTGTGCATGATTCCCGCATATTTTGATAATTTAAGTTTGATAATATTTATTAATAAAGTAAATAGTTCGAGGTTAGACATTTGAAACTCTTTATTTTATTTACCTACATAAGAGACATATTTTGCTTACTACCTGATAAATAAAGTCAATGCGATTATAAGTTTTATTTATATAATAATAAACTGGTGGTTGTGGAAAAGCACTTCAACAACACGATGCAACCAAAATCACACAAAAGCGGCGAATAAAAATACAAAGCCGGATCCGAAATCTAAAATAATAATAGGTTGAAAATAAGTAATATACTTTCAGATTTACCGCACGCACACATATTTACGAATATCTCAACAACCAAAACATCAAACAAGTTCACCTAGTGTCAAACAGACAGCGGCAGCCTGACTTGGACATTAAACAATGACCATAGACTACAGAACTCTATGGGTTTGATGCTAGCTTGATCAAATTTTCATCATTATTACCTCACTCGAGGACAGTTGAGGAATATTGTAATGGTCGACTAAAAATACCAAACTCGAGTAAGTTTGGAGGGAATTCTCGAGCATCATTGGATGAGTTAAGAGTGGAGGACTATTTTACGAAACGTCTAAAGATACGGGCATAAATGTCAATTAGGTAATGTGCGACAGATATAACGCTCTACAAAGCAAAAATTAACCGTCTCTTTCCCGCGTTCGATGTGCAACATTTATCGCCGGGTACTGTTAGTTAATTTTTTATGTTTATCGTCGTAACATTTAATCTTCAGGTAGATGTTCCGTTCCTCGAGCGTCAGGTCCAAGAGAAGAGATCAGAGCGAGAGGAGCAGCAGAGACGGGAGCTGGCCTTCGCGCAACAGATGATCAAAGACAGTAACCTGGCCGCGGTCTTAGAAGCCAGACAGAGAGAAGTGAGTTAAATTCGTTACCAATTATCATTTAGCACGGTGACCTTTTTTTCACTCCTACCTATGCTGATAGCCTTGAGAGGCAATTTCAGCTTCACCCTAACATGTAGGCGAGCTCACGGGGCTCAAACTAGAATGTTGGTAACACTGGCCCTAGCAAGAGCAGTGCTTCGCAGAATCTACCACCGGATTGGAAACGCGACCCCCCACTGAGAAGATCCGACGAGAAACTAAGTGGGCTATGTCTGTGGGTTAAATGGTGACCTCGAGTACTCGTGAAACAAACCGGAGACCAACAAGGATTCCGCTATTGACAACGCAATGGAATTTGAAAATCTGTCTTAATTTTCGTAGCCGCGCTTATGATTGCTGAGAATGAAATAGAAAACAGTAGACTGTTTGTTGTTTAACCTTCTGTTTAAGAGCTTTGTTTTAGTATAATAATTAGCTTAGAATTATTCCTAGTTTTGTCTAGTAGAGATAATTGTATTTCTCTTCTGGCTGCTTCCTGACAGATATAGGATGCTGACATTTCTTTTAACGGTCTAGACGTGTGAAAACACTCACGGCTCCCTTTTTTTTTTTTATTGCCCTTGTAGGCAGAGGAGCATACGGCCCACCTGATGGTGAGTGGTTACCGTCGCCCATGGACTTCAGCAATGCCAGGGGCAGAGCCAAGCCGCTGCCTACCGTTTAATACTCTCCACAAGCCTCGTTTGAAGAAGGACATGTCATAGTCACTTGGTATTAAGTGGTTAACGCAGCCTATACACATGGCGTATGCCGCCACCAAACAATATATTTGAGATGTACATGTGTCTCAATTATATTGCTATAATCCAAATTAATGTATTGGTTGCTTACATTTTTATTTCCTGATATTATTTCTTCATCGTGGAAGTCGTTTGTGAGTATGTGTTAAGTATATCATTAGAATTGGTACCCGTCTGCGGGATTCGAACACCGGCACAGCCGCATCGCTCAATGTGACTACAACAGACGACTTATTCATTAGGCCACGACGACTTATTCATTAGGCCACGACGACTCGTTCCCCTACGATATAACAATTTGACGATAGTCAGTAATTAATTAAATTTGCGGGTTGGAGACGAAATGTTTTAAGAGCTATATTTCACTAGCAACCCGCCCTCGCTTCGCTTCGGAAACTGTAATTTATTATTGGTTTCTTCACTATTTAATGGATGTTATTATACATATAAACCTTCCTCTTCAATCACTCTATCTATTTAAAAAAACCGCATCAAAATCCGTTGCGTAGTAGATTTAAGTATACATAGGGATATAGGGACAGAGAAAGCGATTTTGTTTTATACTATGTAGTGATAATCATAATGGATATCGCAGGAACGTCGTCGTATCGGCCTGGAAATTGACAAGTACCGTCAGAATTATCAACGAACCGAGGATCGACGCGAGTTTGACCTGAACGACCCCGACGTTCTTAAAAAGCAGCTGCCTCCGAGAGCTTCCGATGGTGATCCTGTCGGAATGTCCAGTGCACAAAAGTATGAACCGTCTGTGTGTGTGTGTTTTAGCATCAGTAGTATGCCTTATTCATGTCGTGTTAATATGAGATCATATGAGATAGTCCATACAAGTTACGATTCGTTTTCGGATCAGGGATTTTAATCCAAACATGATACGACTAAACTCGTATACTGGCAGCACCTCATTACGGATCGTCCCGATCCATTAACGGTGCTTTTAGGTACCTCAAGCACCTAGGGTTCGACGAGTAAAGTAACCCATAGACACAGCCCACCGAGTTTCTCGCCGGATCTTCTCAGTGGCTCGCGTTGCCGATCCGATGGTAGATTCTGGTATTGCTAGTACCAGTGTTAACAAAACTTCCGGTTTGAGCCCCGAGAGCTCACCAACACGCTAGGGTGAAGGCTGAAATAGCCTCTAGCTATAAAAAAAAGAACAACAAAAAAGAGATAGAAAGTGGGTTGTTAAATCAATGCGTACTTCACTATCCATAGATTCGAAGGTGAAGATTTAAATTACGAAGAACGGAAGAAGCTGATGGCGGCTCAGAAGAACGCCTGGCTCGAACAGCAGGTCCAAGAACGGAAGGGCGCCGAGGAAGAACGCAAAAAAGCCGAAGCAGCATATATGGTGAGCAAGCGGTCGGGGAACCCGGGTAAATTACCCCAAATGGGGTAAAATGAAATTGTGGGGGGTAAAAATGAAAGTTTTTTGAGTAAAAAGTATATAATGAAGTGAAACTTCTTTAGAATCGTTAAATTTTTAGTTATTGTTTTCTTTTCAAAATTATCATGGGGGCTATATTATGAAAGATGCTAAAAAGATTTTTTCTTGTTCTCCGCCATGGGGTAATATCAACTTACACAAAAATATTTTGGGGTAACAATTAAAAAAGTTCCCCGACCGCTGTGGTATATAGTAAATATGCGGTATCACTGGTGGTGAGGGGTCTTGTAATTCGGCAAAGGTAGGCACCACAACACAATTGAAAATTGGACTTTATGTCTCAGGGAAAATTGGACCTTACGTCTTTGAATGGGCTACGACTGTTACCTACTGATGCCTTGAACTCCGGTTGCCACTCAACACCAGATGGGCGGTGAACTCGTTGAGTGTGCTTAGTGCGAGTTTTTTAACGTTCTCGATAGTGTTAAAGTTAAGTCAAATTTGTATGCGGTGGAAACAGCGCCCCTAGCGGCAAACGTAGGCATACGTTCCAACTCCATACAAATTAGAGTTAACTTTAACGCTATCGAGAACTTTAAAAATCTCGTACTAAGAACACAGATATCTCAGCAACAAAATAAATTTATTGTATTCACCCAAACATAATCACCGACAACCCGAGATTTAGATTTATTGGCGTTCGACAAAGTCTGGCACAACGGTTTGATATATAAACTGTATGACATGGGAGTGCCAGACAGACTCGTGCTCATCATACGAGACTACTTGTCGAACCGTTCGTTCCGATATCGAGTCGAGGGAACGCGTTCCCGGCCCCGTCACGTCACAGCCGGAGTCCCGCAAGGCTCCGCCCTCTCTCCGTTACTATTTAGTTTGTATATCAATGATATACCCCGGTCTCCGGAGACCCATCTGGCGCTCTTCGCCGATGACACCGCCATCTACTACTCGTGTAGGAAGAAGGCGTTGCTTCATCGACGACTTCAGACCGCAGCTACCACCATGGGACAGTGGTTCCGGAAGTGGCGCATCGACATCAACCCCACGAAAAGCACAGCGGTGCTCTTCAAAAGGGCTCGCCCTCCGAACACCACGCTGAGCATCCCTCTCCCGACTAGGCGCGTCAACACCTCCGCTTCCGCCATTCGCCCAATCACGATGTTCGACCAGCCCATACCGTGGGCCCCGAAGGTCAAATATTTAGGCGTCACCCTCGACAGTAGGATGACATTCCGCCCTCACATCAAGACGGTACGCGACCGTGCCGCCTTCATTCTAGGACGTCTCTACCCGATGATATGTAGGCGAAGTAAAATGTCCCTTAGAAATAAGGTGACACTCTACAAAACTTGCATACGCCCCGTCATGACCTATGCAAGTGTAGTGTTCGCTCACGCGGCCCGCACTCACTTAAAATCATTCCAAATTATTCAATCCCGTTTTTGCAGGATAGCCGTCGGAGCCCCGTGGTTCGTCAGGAACGTCGACCTCCATGACGACCTGGACTTAGAGTCCATCAGTAAGTATCTACAGTCGGCGTCGATGCGCCACTTCGATAAAGCGGCACGACACGAGAACCCTCTCATCGTGACCGCCGGTAACTACATTCCCGATCCTGCGGACAGAATGGAAAGCAGTCGACGTCGCCCAAAACACGTCATCTCGGATCCTCCCGATCCACTAACGGTGCTTTTAGGTACTTCAAGCACCGGTCACCGTTCTCGTCGAACCCGTCGCTTGCGACGAAGGGCTCGACCAGTAAATTAACTCTCAGACACAGCCCACTCAGTTTCTCGTCGGATCTTCTCAGTGGGTCGCGTTTCCGATCCGGTGGTAGATTCTGCGAAGCACGGCTCTTGCTAGGGTTCGTGTTAGCAACGTCATCAGGTTTGAGCCCCGTGAGCTCACCTACAAAAGTTAGGGTTACGCTGAAATAGCCTCTCAAGGCTCTCAGCTTAGGCAGAAAAAAAAAATTATTTTACGTATTACATTTTCTTGTTTTATTATAGACATTTGAAATAAAAATGTTCAATTAATATTTTGTTATAATAACGCTATCTTAGATCGACAGACAAAGGAAAATATAATACGTAACCGTTTTTTCTGTGCCTATTTATGTTATAATAATATTATGTAATTGTACGTAAAGCTATTTATTTTTACGTCATCAATATTTGATATAATATATAAAGGGCGTGTATATAACTGCTATAATACTTTAAAAAGCTGATACGTAAATTAATTCCTTAATATAAAAGTCTATTTTTTAAATGTTGATACTTCCAACCTTTTCAGAATAAAAAATCCATTACCATGATTTATGAGCTTATGAACTACATATCATTCAAATTGTAGTTGCTATATATATATACACAAATACATAATTATTCGACGATTTTTAGCATAAATTTTCTTTAGAAACTGATGGAGTATTATTTTTTAAAGTTTATATCTGAATTAAAGCTTTTTTTGTTTTATTTTAATCTCGCATTTCTAATTTTCAAATTCTAATTTTCTTTCCAACAATTCTAACAGTTTTCATGGTCATGTAATAAGAATTAATTAAGTCATTGAATTGTGACTGCGACCCACGAAAACCCGATTAGGTTATAAATGTCGAGACCCCAAGGATAAGATAAACAAGGCACAATGTGGGTGGCTTGTTTACAAGTACAATGCGATGCAATTAAAATCACTTTTACAATTTAAGTTCGAGTTTTGCATTGTCATCATTTTAATTTACGAATACAGTTTTCGTGGTCACCGATGACTAAAGAATTATTTGTCGACATTAGTCTGGTGGTAGGACCTCTTGTGAATCCGCACGGGTAGGTACCACCACCCTCTCTATTTCTGCCGTGATGCCGCTGAAGGGCGGGGCAGCCGTTGTAACTATACTGAGACCATAGAACTTATATCTCAAGGTGGGTGGCGCATTTACGTTGTAGATGTCTATGGGCTCCAGTAACGATTTAACATAAATAAATAAATATTTACTAACAGTCACGCCACGTTAACAGGTCCCGTGGTAAGTTCGTAAATAACTTGTGTTACAGGTACCAGATAACGGAAATAAATGTAATATTTTTATTATACACATACATATATTTAATAGACATCCATAACCCTGGAAAAGACATTTATATTTATCATACAAATATCTTCCCTTGGCGGGATTCGAACCCGCGACCCCCTTGTGCAGTGACCATGTCACTTACCACTACACCAGACGGCCGTCGAATCAGGCCATCAGTTAGGTCATCAGCTCATTAACCAATCTAAACAATAAGGAATAAACCGGTACGCGCAATTGTTTTGCGGCCAAATAGGGGCGTTGGTGGTACCACATGGGCTCTACAACAATCAAAGAAGTTTGACGCACAGCAATGATGAATAAAACTTCTCGACAGATGGCAATAAAAGCTCGCGACCTAAGAGCCAGTGAGCTTGACAAACTTGAGCGAGAATGTCGCTACAGACTCGGGCAAGCTAATTTGCGGTACAATGAAGCTTTGGTAAGTCACCTTGTTTTTTTATATCGAAATTTAAAAGTTTCAAGTCTCAATATAGTTGGTAACCACTTAACAACCGTGAGTACGTTCATTACTTCATAAAATAAATACATAAATAAGCATCTACATTCTAACGATCAATTGTCTTCTCTACATACTTGACCATATGGTACAATGATTTGGTCATAAGTCTATTTGCCAACGAAGCGATCTTAGTAATAGCGTTATGGCAAGGTACCCTAAGAAAGCACATAAATGAGTATGTACTAACATCTAGGATATCTCTGCTACAAAGCAGATTATTCCACGCAATCGTCATCTGATAAATGAAATTCCCGAAATAGACTATTTTACCATGTAAGATTCACAAACTTTTACACACGCATTTCTTCGCTATGAACAGAAAGGACAAAAACATATTTGGAATGACAGAATTTCGTGAACATGTTTAATTCCTATTTCTGCCGTGAAGCAGTAATGCGTTTCGGTTTGAAGGGTGGGGCAGCCGTTGTAACTATACTTGAGACCTTAGAACTTATATCTCAAGGTGGGTTGCCCATTTACGTTGTGGATGTCTATGGGCTCCAGTAACCACTTAACACCAGGTAGGCTGTGAGTTCGTCCACCATCTAAGCAATAAAAAAATAATAGTTTCTAATTAAATAGATAGGAAACGTAACGAATTGAATTCGTAAAAGCACTAGAAATTCGGGTCCGCGAATAATTTGAATAGCCCCTTGCACTACCAATGATTGGTTAGAGAAAAAGAAATAACCTAGAAATTATATTTTCAGGCCGCCGAAAAGAAACAAATTGAGCAGATAATGAAAGAGCAGGAAGAGGCTGACAACACAGCTGAAATGTACAACAATCTTACATCGGACATGCTCACTGAGAACCCTGATGTCGCCAAGAGTGCACTGGGACAAAACAGGTAAGAAGTATATTTTTACAATATACTTATACTGTACTATGTTGAAAGCTATAAAATATACCAATCTGTTAGGTAAGAAGTTACAGTTCAAAGCTTTAGCTTCAAACAACCCAGCTTCTTGCTGCAAAGCGGCTTAATAGATGAGATAACCGTTTCACATAACAATCAAAACTTTGTCATCACGACTGACAAGATGCACAGCGCCATTCACATTAATATGTCTATGGTATCCATCGTTTAATATTTTTGTTTGGAGAATAGGGTAACCGTCATTTCGATTAAATACTTCGATTCCACTATCTGGGTCAAAGAAGGCTGTATTCACGTTGTATAATTCCCACTGAGTTTCTCGCCGAATCTTCTCGGTGACTCGCGATTCCGATCCGGTGGAGATTCAGCAAAGCACTCCTCTTGCTGGACCAGACATTAGCAGTTTCTTTTAGTCTGGGCGCAGTAAACTCGCCCACCATTTTGTTCGGGCCTACCCAGATAGGTACCTACAATGTAATTTTTTTACAATACTGGCTTTTTAGGGCCTACTTAGATAGCTATAGTTTGAAATCTGTCCAATGTCTCTGGCATTAACTACGCCATCGTGGAAAATTATAGAGGTGAATAAATATGTGTATTCGACAGAGCGATCGGGTTCATGTACAAGGGTATGAATCAAGAGGAGCTTAAGAAATTCTACGCAGGGCAAAAGGAACAAATGGAAGCTGCGAAGGTATGTTCGTAAATCAAAATATTGTAGGCCAATATTAACTAAAACTTCTTAAAATTACTGTAAAATATGACAGTCTTTAGGTATATTGATAAGTAAACAATAACTTTTGATGAGTAAGTAATCCCAATATTTCTGTATCTAAGTACATATTATGTATAATAATAAAAGAAATATTATGTTTAAAAAAATACATATTAAAGTAATAATAGCTAGCCTAAGGGACTATTTCAGCTACGCCTGGACTGGTAGGTTAGCTCACGGGCTCAACCTGAGTTAATTTGCTAACACTAGCCCTAGCAAGAGCAGTGCTTCGCAGAATCTACCACCGGATCGGAATCGCGACCCACTGAGAAGACTTGGCGAGAAACTCAGTGGGCCGCTTTCTATGTTCACATAGTAAAAGAGGAAGCTTCCTACACATGGTGCACACTGTTTAAGTGCGTGCCGTGGAAGACGACTAAGCTATTCACCGGAGACTAAGCAGCAGCTATTTCTATGTCGTGTTATATTGTACCACGAACGCCAACCGATATTCATTGAGACGTATTATATGCCCGCGAAAGTGGCTACCACTAGCCTTCCTATTTTCTCAATGATACGAAGCAATTATTATGATAAATTTGAGATTTTGTCTTAATATGGGAGACGAAGCTTTTGGAGTTAAATCTTACATTCCATTTTATTTTTTTAGGTTAAACGTGAGGCCGAACAAAAGATGGAAGCTGAATGGCAAGCGCTGTCCAAATCAATTCAGAGAGAAGTTGCTGTCCAAGACATTGAGGATAAACGAAAACGAAGGTATGCTATTTTGGATTCGAAACTAGTGTCATTTTTCGGTACAAGAATGTACTTTAGCGAGCTTAAATGATAATAAGTTTTAATATGTGACTCGTGCGGTGCGTCACTTGTCGGCAACAATGAGGCCAAATTGGAATTTACTTGCGTTAAATTCTGACAGAAAAGTTAGATGAACATATCGAGGTGTGAAAGATTGCCACTCATATTGCGACATGAGGTGGATTTAGTTTAATATTGAGGTGTGAAAGATGATTAAAAAATTAATATCGCCACTCATCTTGCGATATGAGGTGGATTTAGTTTAATATCGAGGTGTGAAAGATGATTAAAAAAATTAATATCGCGACTCATCTTGCAAGATGAGGTGGATCTGGTTTAACACGACTGCCCTTTAGATCCGTTCGAGGGATTTTTATCAGAACATTGTTACAGGGAAATGGCTCGACAGTTGATGGAAGAGAACCAACTGATGGCTTTACAGCAAAAGGAAAGGGAGAAATACTTCCGAGAAGTGGTCTACAACAACACGCCAACCGACGATTATTACTCTCAGTTCAACACTACCACGAGATAAATTTGATTCGAGCGCTTTTATTACTGATGTCTTATAAACAAAATATTAAACAGAAAAACTTAAAAGTCATAATGCACATATATTTGAGTAGAGTAAATCTTTAAAATGAATCTGTTAGTACTGTAATAATTTACAATTGCCGTATTAAGATAGAAATCGTTTCAAAGTAAGTCACCGCGATGATAGAACTCGTGGCTTTTAATAAATAACAAATTTCATAATTAAAATCTTACCAAACGCCACAACATCTATATTTGCATGATTTTTTTTAACTACGATTTTAATTAGAGATCATTATAATTATTATAATATAATGGGAACGCGAAATTTGTAGCTGCTATTTTAAAGTCTAATAATGCGACCAATATAATGATTATTATATTGTTAACGATGGCTTTACACCGCATTTGCTTTTGGTACTTCTAAATTAAACGGACAGTTTTTGACATATTTTTTATTTTGGTAGCATAGACTTTTAAGCATGGTCACACTGATGGTTCAATTGAGCGTTAATTTAAAAAAAAAATCTATAAGCGGTTAACGGAACTATAAAGTTAGAGCGTCACGTCGGTTGTTCTTTTTCGAGACATTAGATTATTTTATTTTAATGATGTCCCTTCAAGCCCTTCGACTGTTTCGCGGCAGAAATAGGCAGGGGACACGTACTATTGAGAGCTCAAAACGTCACAATCTGTACAGATTTGTAAGATTTGCGGATTTTATACATTATTATTATTGCGGATATATTGTACATTTTGTACGTTGACAAAAACAAATTATTGTTTCTTATTTTACGAACATTTTTTATTATTAGATTTACGTGACAAATTTAATACTGAAGACAGCAAATAAAACAATATTTATAACATAGAAACATTTATTTTCAAATAAACAATTATAATCTATCAATACAAGAATAGGAAACGGGATGTTCCTTTTTCAAAAAATTCGCGCTAATTTTATAGAAGTTGGTTGAATTAAATTACAGCCAATAACGTCATTTGAAAACTAAACAAACATTAGAAACATAACATTTTGATTTGTGTTTAAATCGATTTTAGAAACATTATTCGAACTTTCTAGAATATTTCAGATAAATTTTTTAGTAATATTTCACTAAAATATTTTTAATTATCATATTATTATATTTGCTATTTATATTTCGTTTTTAATGTTCGCCCGGTTGCTTATTACCACATGGCTACAACATTAAGGAATTCATTAACAACAAATATTATAGTTTGCTTGATGACATAACTAAGTAATTTGGCACAAAGCATCTTTAATACATCAATTATTTCTAACTAAACCTAGTGTTTAACAATGGTTTCGGTACAGAGCTCAGGAGGCGGTGTGGTCACTGCTGATGACTTCCATCGCAAAAACAAAAGACTAAAGGCTTTGTCAAACAGAACGCGTATACTTAGCGCTGGGTTTTAACGTCGCGCTCTTTTCATGTCACACAAATTGACTAGATGAGTCCGACGCTCCTTGACGCAACGTAACGCCAAATCATAGTTTCGATAGCAGTGTGAACATCTAAAAGTATCAAGATGTCGAGTGATTCATATGTGGCATTGTATAAGCATGGGTATTTACTAACTATTTCTATAAATTTTTAGGGCATTATCTAGTATTTTAATACACATTCACTCGGACGCTAAAATAAAATTTGTAAAAAATTACAACGCCTGACGTCAAAGCGTCCTAGCGCCGCGACAGAGCGTTGCGTACTTGCCCTGTTTGACGGTATGTTACCATAGTAGTACGACACGTCTCGGCGTCATAGCGCGCCGTCAGTTTAGCGCTCTGACGCGAGCTAATCACGCGTTCTGTTTGACGTAGCCTTAAGACCTTCGATCAACAATAGTACTAAGACTGAAAGATTTTTTTCTCTCATTCTTATTTTGAGAATGCACTTCCCTTCAAACTAGGCCTCGATAACAAATTAAAACCAGATTAGCCGAGTCAGCCCGGCTAATCAAATATAAACAATAGCGACGGTCCGCTAAAATACTGGTAATTTGCGAATCTAAAATAAATTTATGTTCGGGATGTGTATTGTTCGCGTTACCGTACAATGTGCAACCAGATCGAAGCAGCTCTTAGATCACACGGCATTGTGTAAAGCAATGCATGTTTTTACGATTACTGATAATTAGACTTGTTGAAACATCAATAGCCTTATGTAAGATCCTCAGTTTTCCTACTAAGACGCCAAAAGGCACATTCCGCGTATCTTCTGGTATTCCTCTCAAAAGACGTAGCAAATAGTTATTATATGTAGAGCAAATCCTTCATCATCAACCTGGATACCGCTACGGTTTCCTCCCATGGGGGGTGAAATCGACGGGGAACTTCTGGAAAGCTAGCACTCATGCGTTGCTTCTTACTTGACTTTGGGACGCGATGCGCCATCCGAGGGCTCGGAGAATTCTGAATTTCCTTATCAGGTCAAGGCTCAACCGGCAGGCTATTTATGGGATTAGGGCAACTTCATCAAACTCATCACAACTGCTTCTCTGTGTAGAAACGGACTTCTCCCTTCATACATAAGGCATGTTGTCTTCGCCTTCTGATAATGCTCTTTGTTTGCATATATGGATTTGGTTTTACAAAAAATTTTGCTTTACAAAGCACAGGTTCGGCCTCGCGTGGAGTACTGTTCCCACCTTCAGGCCGGAGCTCCCAAATACCAGCTACCTCTATTTGACTCCACACAGAAGAGGGCCGTTCGCATTGTCGATAATCGCATTCTTACGGATCGCTTGGAACCTCTGGGTCTGAATTTTTGAAAACGGTTCTTAAAATACTCCTGCTTAAAACTCTGTGATAACTTTCGTGGCCTTTCGTATTTAATACAAATGAAAATCGATCGTGAGAACAATCCTCGGAGTGTCCGTTTAAAATCGTAGACAATGTCGTGTGAACCCAGCCTTAGGACGGGCGTTGAATACGAACAAACATGGGAACTATAAAACGTATGTATATATAATAGAAACATCTTCATCATTCAATAGTCCACTAAGTTTCTCGCCGGATCTTCGCAGTGGGTCGCGTTTTTCGATCCGGTGGTAGATTCTGCGAAGCACGACTCTTGCTAGGGTCAATGTTAGCATCACTCCGGTTCGAGTCACGCGAGCTCACCTACTAGTTAAGGTTACGCTGAAATAGCCTCTCAAAAGGCTATCAGATTAGGTAGGAAAATAATAATATTCAATAACAATTTCACTACTACACAAGTCTTAACAGCTCTCTGTACCCTCACGTTCCGATAACGCCATTCAACATTTCATTTACCATTTACTGTCTTTACAGCTACCGTATATTAGGCCTTTCCCGTGCAAGTTAATGATCGACTCGGCTATGATCCGCGCGGTCCTCCTCAGATAGCCGCCGCTCGTCAGCATGACTATGGGCACGCGGAGACCTTTACACATCTCGAATACGTATTCATCCCGTTTTATTATCCCCTGAAATTTAAATGAGCGAAGATTTCAAATTTTGCTTTCGCGTGAGAAGAATCCATTTTGTTTATTTATTGCTTAGGTGGGTGGACGAGCTCACAGCCCACCTGGTGTTAAGTGGTTACTGGAGCCCATAGACATCTATGACATAAATGCGCCACCCACCTTGAGATATAAGTTCTAAGGTATATTTACAACGGCTGCCCTTCCGTCACAACCCTTCAAACCGAAACGCATTACTGCTTCACGGCAGAAATAGGCAGGGCGGTGGTGCCTACCCGTGCGGACTCACTAGAGGTCCTACCACCAGTAGTTACGCAAATTATAATTTTATTTGTAGCTTATAAAAAAAATTGTGACTAATAGTTGGTAAATTATTCTGAACAGAGCAAATAGAACTAATGTGTTTACACATTTATATGGCATTGGTTTGTACACATTTATATGACCATCGGCAACGTCGCTATGTCGAAATCGATACGAAATCACTAAGGTCTTAAAGTAATTATGTAAATCTATTGAATGCGAGTCAGTAAAGTACGCTCGACCCCCACTGCACAAGCCCCTTCATGAATTATATTTAAAGATGTGTAATAGACATGTGTAAGTAATGCGAGTGATATTACTCGGGTAATATTACTCTACGATGTAATGCAACATCACACATTACGCGAAGGAAACAAACATCACACCATGACCCAACATGTTTCTTTCTTTGTCGTGTAATGTTGCTTATAACACGAACGGAACCGAGCGAGCGAGACAGACCGATCGACGCAAAATAAATGAGCAAGCGACACGGAATTATTCCTAGTGATTTGGAACCGTATGTCCTGGCCGCTAGGTACATTTTTATACCTATGGTACGACTGAATTTTAATATAGGTATTTGTGTTTATATTTTTCATGCGGCCAGCCGGTAGTTTCCCGCAAGTACTTACTTAATTTTTTATTCGCAACTTTTGTAAAATCGCTAGTCGCTCGTAATTGTTTAGTAATATTTCATATTAATTTTTGTGTTTGATTTGAATTACTTAAGCACTTGTTTGAAGATAGTTTTATTATTTGTTTTAATGCGTGTTTAATAAGTGAAAGAAATAACGGCGTCTAAATGAAAGTACAGTCCTCCTTGGATGCACTTTGAGGATATCGCGCCGAAACAATGCATCTACTGCTCTCGTATATTAACATTATTGTCGAGCTCAATTTGCAGTCTAAGTCGCCATATGAAATCCGTTCATCCCACAATAAATTATATTAAGTAAAAAATAAAATTATTATATTATTAAGTAAGTCAATCTCTGTCAAGTAATATAACAGTGTATTACAATACAAAGTTCATACTTTGTATTGTAATACACTACTGTAATGACACACCCGAATCATTACCTAAGTGATGTGTTGATACACATCACTTAGGTAATGATTCGGGTGTATAGATACAATGTATTCGTCGTCACAGTATCTATTGAACGCACCGAGTAATGTTAAGAGTGATGTGTAATGTTTTCGAGTAATATCACCTGTCTGTAAAAGTGATGTCATATCACATTACATTGGGAAGTGATGTTTTGCGCAAGTCTAATGTGTAAGCTCCTGAGTGAGTGCTATAAAAGATATCTAACACTCACACCGATAGAATGTATCACTAGCTCACACTAGCTCCGAACGTATCAGTAACTCAGTTCTATTCACTAGTAGATCAGATCACTAGGTTCTTTTGTTTCATGACATGCATGTATCTTATATTATGATTTCCAAGTTAATTAAATCTGTCTGGGTGACTGACAGTCATAAGTCTGTATACAGGAATATCAAATAATAGGTTTTTGAGGGCCGATCCCGGCGGCACTGCAATGCCGGGCCGACCCGTGACGGGAGTGGAGCGAGCCCCGAACATCCCGTCGTTTTACAAAAATCAGTTTAATATACTGGTCCCTCAATGAGGGAACTTTCAGATATTAAGCTGAAAAGAACAGATACTACACTTTGATCTTAGCCAAAAGGCCGAGAAGCGATACCGAAAATCTTCGACCGTGATCTCCTCATTCGACCACGGAGCATCTCGTCATCGCGATCTAGAATTTGTTCTAAAATGTAACGGACGTGACGTCAGCTGTCATGCCCTGCCGCCAGCCAAGCCGCCAAGCCATGTTAACACGCCCCCTTCCGCCACAGCCACAGCCACCGCCGCCGCCAGCCAAAGCCAACGAAGGGGGGATAGTGTTAATAAAACAAGCCGTGCCAGCCATTTCTACCTGCTTTCTGCATTCTCGCACAAATAAAAGAACTTGTCGTTACGCTGCTGGTTTTTATTGTCACATCATTTGCAACAATCAGAAGTGGCATAAAGAAATGAAACAACGTCATATACACGCTCAGATGTCTCGGTCTTCTGACAAGTTTGAAGAAGATGAAGCTCCTATTTCACTGGCGAGGAAAGTGTTGAAAAATTGCTTCAGAAAGAGGTCCACAAGGCGATACTTGAGCTACAGGATGAAGAACCTGGAACAATCAAATCAAAGGGACTTCGACGTCGTCGGACCAAAAGCGCCTGCCGCCCTGTCCTTCCATCATTCTGGTTCACGTAGAGGGAAACTAAAAGAGCAGCAACGTGGTTACTCCACTGCGGCACTACGAGCTTCACGGCGCTTCACGAGATTCACGGCTACGAGCTTCCTTCTCCCTGCCTGCGACGCTGCTGAACGGCGAAGACAGCTACATCAAAGACATCAACATGGGCTCGGAGACCATCCTGTGGCCGCCGGGCGAGGTCCTGCCGAGGGCCAACAGCTGCGAGGAGCCACAGCCAAACAGCCAGGTGTGTTGCATTTCTACTTGCCCTAGCCATGCCATTACAAATATTTCGAGATTTGTGGGTAGAAATAAAAAAAATTAAAAGGAGCCATTAAATATTAGGAGTCATTCAGATTTAAAAAAATACAGTATAAGCATTGCTTTGCTACGAATACACATGATTTAGGTATTGCCAATTTAGTTCAAATGCAAATTAAGCTTACTAGTGATCAGCCCGTGTATCGCCACTTTTAGACATCGGCATTATAAAATAATCTGAATCTAGTCATGCTTCACCAGTGGTCTTATTAAGAAAAAGAACGGCGACAGTAGGCTATGCGTTGAATATCGTGCGTTAAACGCTATGGTAAAATATAAAAGTATCCACCGAACAGTACTGCACGAGTTTAGATTTAGCCCAGGGCTACCATCAATTGAGCATTGTGCCAGACACACAACTGCTTTCATTACACCGCAAGGTCATTATTTCTAGTACACTAGAATTCCTTTTGGTTTAGCAAATGCGCCATCTGTATTCATGCGTTTCTTCTTTATCTCCACCTTATTCCACTAGGTGGGGTAGTTAAATGCGTTTAATAAATAAAATAATTGAGTCTGTGGGTAGAAAAGAAATGGGTAAAAATAAATGTAGGTCAGATCGAGATACTAGCAATTTTAAACGATTTACATCTACCCTCAGTTGGTATAAAATCAGGTTCAATAATTATTGAGAAAGTACTTGGGAAATTTTATGGTGGAGACTTAAAATTAAATATGAGTAAATGCTCATTCTTGGAGGAACAAGTCACTTATTAGGTCATGAAATATCTTCAGACGGTATACAGCCGGGTGCAACAAAAATTGACGGCCGTTTCGCAGTGTCCTGTGCCAAATAATGCTTATAGTGTGCGACAGTTTATTGGTTTAAAAAGAAAAAAAAAGATAAATCATGGGTGTGGGGCCGTGAACAAAACGCGAATTTCGAACAACTGAAAAACAGCTTACGTTTCAAACCTGTGCTAGCTCTGTATAATCCTATGCTTCCTACAGAAATACAAACCGATGCGTGTAACTTAGGAATTTCTGGTATACTATTACAAAAACAAACTGACAACTCACTGCGGCCTGATAAACTATTTTAGCCGGGTTACTAGGAAGGAAGAATGTGTATCATAGTTAAGAGCTCATAACCTGGCGGTCGTACAATCGCTACGTAGGTTCCGTGTTTATGAAGTAGGTAAACATGATATAGTAGAAACTGATTGTACTGTGGTTTGTGCTACGCTTACCAAACGCGACATTATACCATGCATTGCGCGATGGTGAGTTTTGAAAGAAGATTATGACATTAGTGTTGAGTATAGACCTGGTGAACGTATGGAAAATTTGTAGACGCGCTTAATAGGCATCCTGTTGACATGATGAACGTGAATCGTCTTAGTTACCGATTGATTCTGTACTGTGCAATGTCAGGACGAAAAGCTTAGTTCGATTATAAAGCAATCTATACTAACATTATAAAGCTGAAGAGAGTTTGTTTGTTTGAACGCGCTAATCTCAAGAACTGCTGGTCCGATTTGAAAAATTCTTTCAGTGTTAAATAACCCATTTATTGAGAAAGGTTATAGGCTATATAACGCTAGCACCGCTAAGACCATCACTGGGTCACGCTAAGACCAATACAAGCGAAGTACCAGTAAGTAATGTTTCAAAATCGGGTTATTTTCCCTTTTGAGAGCTTCCGGTGCGTGCGCTGCAGAAACTGTTAAAGTTTCGCTAAAATAATGTGACAGAATTGTACCCCTTTAAAAGATCTAAAAAAAAAATGTCCGCGATAGCATATGTTAAGGTTGGCTCACTATAACGTTTTTTTTATGCTAATCAATTTGTACTAAAATAAAGCATTCATTGTGAACTATATTCCACGCGGACGAAGTCGCGCTGATGTTAAAGATAATTATGAATGAACTAGTTCGAAAAACTTTTAACGGAAACAGACTCTCAGTCCCTTCGGCTAAATGGAAAATTGTACAAATGCACTATGACGACATTTGTCACGTGGATCTAAATCATCGTTTAGCTTTGATTAAAAGCCAATATTGGTTTCTTAAAATGACAGACACACTTTATTAGGAAATACGTGGCAGCATGTCTTTATTATACACACATGAGAAGGATAACTATGTTAAAAAAAGAAGACATGTCTATATCCGATCTCTAAACCATCTGATACTATGCGCATGGCACAAATAGATAACATGATGCCCTTCTGTAGGACATCTAAAGGGCACCAACCAGTACATGTTCGTAATGAAAGATGCGTTGTCTAAATTTGTGATAGCTGAACTTACGCGTACTGTAAATTCAATCGGGACCATTCGTGCATTGAAAAATATATTAATAGGGTTTGTTCAGATACCCGAATCACGTGGTGACAGACTATGGAAAAGCTTTTACGAGTAGGTACTTTAAAAAATATATCAGAAGATAAACAGTTTAGGCATACGTTAAACGGTATTGCTTGTCCGCGCGCTAATTGGCCAGGTTGAACAAACTAAACATACAATTTTATGTGTTGCGGGCAACTGATCGTAGTGAAGCTTCAAATAATTTAGTGAACTCCGTCATTTGAGGCACAAACAACACAATTAAAAGTAGCAGCGGCTACAAGCCTTGTGATTTAATCTTTGCGCGCTCTGGTAGGTCAATATTTGATGTTTCGATTCTTGGTCGCGAACTAGGAACTGTTGACGCACGGCGTAAGATAGCTACAGCTAGGATAAAACAAGCCAGTACAATAATGACACACAACATTAATATAAAAAAAAATGCTCATGTTTATAAGAAAAGGGATTTTGTATCGTAGAGACAGGCTCCAACTGGTTAGTAGCGCCGCTAGGATTAATACCAAATTAGACGATTTGTACTCAGGTCCGTATGTAGTAACTAAAGTGTAGGTAACAATCGGTATCGAATTAGAAGTATATCTAAAAGGTTTACGAAGTTATAAAAACTTCCCTAGCCTGGTATCACAGATTCATTAAGGCCCTATAAAAGCGCTAGTAGTTCAGATGAGCAGCTCGAAACTGAAGACCTTATTGATTTATTTGAGAACTAAATGTTTTTGTGTGTTCCCCATTGCGGGAGCAATTGTTGCAGGATGGCCGAATGTAACGGACGTGACGTCAGCTGTCATGCCCTGCCGCCAGCCAAGCCGCCAAGCCATGTTAACACGCCCCCTTCCGCCACAGCCACAGCCACCGCCGCCGCCAGCCAAAGCCAACGAAGGGGGGATAGTGTTAATAAAACAAGCCGTGCCAGCCATTTCTACCTGCTTTCTGCATTCTCGCACAAATAAAAGAACTTGTCGTTACGCTGCTGGTTTTTATTGTCACATCATTTGCAACAAAAATGAACAGCGACACCTATCGGTGCACTATGTAAACTGTTAACACCTTTTACTAGAAGTATTTTAATATGAGCAGGTAAACATTATAAATTGTTTATTCATATCTTATGTGTAAAGTAGCAATATCATCATTATATTGCTGATAATTATATCTTTACTAGCTGACCCGACAAACGTTGTTTTACCATATATAAGATTTCAAAGGAATTTCTAGTGTAGAAAAAAAAAACTAACTTATTGTAAGTGTGTAAGGATGTGGTAAATGAGTGAAAGAGGCATGTGGCGCTGTGAACGATGAGGGAATATAAAAATAACAAAACCTCATTTAACCACATAATGCCTAATTATAACAAACAAAAAAATTGCACAAAAAATAGAAAATAAATGTTAGGAGTCGACAACCCTTATAACTTAGGGGTATGAAAAGTAGATAGTAGCCGATTCTCAGACCTACTGAACATTCATACAAAACTTCATAAAAATCGGTAAAACCGTTTCAGAGGAGTATGGTAACTAACATTGTGACACGAGAATTTTATAAATAAGATAAATATATTGTTTTTTTCAATCTACAAGGACACCATGGCTAATTTATTTCCTAAAGTGATTCTGGTCCACCTCATTCTCTGAAAGAGATCGCTCTGAGCGAGCTTGTACTTAATGTTTTGCATATGTGTCTTTATTTTGATATATCAGAGGATGTGTGTAAGTAGCCCCGGTAATTAACAAATTAAAGAGCGGACGGTTAGCGTGTTATGGACATGTGATGCGTAGAGAGGAGATGCATGTGACTAGGAGACGTATGGAAATGGTAGTGCAAGATAGTGACCAAAGAAGACATGGATGGAGAGAGAGGAGTGAGCAATACTAGATGTACCGAGCCTACCTAGTGGGATGAGGTGGAGAAAAAAAAAAGTCCTTATTTTGGTATATAATATATGGTATATAATAAACGATCCTCTGCTCTACTATAGAAATTTAAAAAAAAAAGTACTGAAAGTACATGTGTTACGTAATACTTACACATTCACTTATGCTCGTGTGTCCCAACGGATCTGTGTCCAAAATATCAGTGCCCGCGTTGTACACAACTATATCCGGTTTGAATTCATTAAATGCTGCTTTTAAATTCCTGAAAAGTCAAAGATGAACGTTTATTACGGTTTTTTGTTTGTTTAATTAATTATAATCAATACAAAAATTCGTTATTCGGCACAAGTATGTTTTTTATAGCCGCATACGGCCAACCTGATGGTAAGTGGTTACCGTCGCTCATAGACTTCAGCAATGTATATAACCGTAGATCAGGTGTAACAGTCCAAGGCGCCCGTGAAAACTTAGGAAAATGTAATGAAGGAATGTAATTGAACAACTATTTCGATTAATCTTGATTCTTTTTTTGTTCCGTTCCTCAAAAGTGGAACCCTTATCTAATCACTCAGTGTGCTTAGTGCGAGTTTATTAACGTTCTCGATAGCGTAAAAGTTAACTCCAATTTGTATGGAGTTGGAAAGTTTGCCTACGGTTGCCGCTAGGGGCGCTGTTCCAACTCCATACAAATTTGAGTTAACTTTTACGCTATCGAGAACGTTAATAAACTCGCACTAATCACCCTGTGGTGTGCCCGTAAGCACCTACCTATCTGTGGCACGAAACAAACACGCGTATGGCCTAGGGACAGCAGCAACTATGCAAACACAATCTACTTTGAGGCTCTGGAAACTCATCATCAGGCGAGCCGTGACCTCATCTCTTCATCTAGAGCAGGAGTCGCCAACTTGATTAGAACCAAGATCTACTGTCTACTGACGAAGCACTCTGCGATCTACCAATCAATGACCTTTCTTGAAATTTTATGAAACAATGTAGTTCAGTATACAAATAAGTAGCATATTTTCTTTATTAAAATAATTAAAATAAACCTGAAATTATATAATAAAAGAGAACTATTGTGTAGAAGAGATGATCAATAATGTGACTTTATGGTCATTAACAAATGATACAAGATGAAGATGATGCGCGCAGTAGTTGGTGATTACGTAACGCAGTCTGTTCTATGTATTTATATATTTTTAGTCTTGCCACGATCGACTTAACTAATAGCCACGATGGGCCGATCGATCGCGATCTATCGGTTGGCCACCCCTGATCTAGAGCAATTAAAAAAATGAACTACAATTGAAACTCTATTTGACTTAGACACATTTTCAAATCACTATCAAATCTATACTAATATTATAAATACGAAAGTTTGTATATTTGAATATATCTAGGCACGAAAGGTTATTTCGTTTAAGCGACATTTATCTTTGTAATTGAAGGTGCGTTTTATTTGGTACTAGCGACCCGCCCTCGCTTCGCTTCGGAAACTGTAATTTATTATTGATTTCTCCACTATTTAATGGATGTTATTATACATATAAACCTTCCTCTTCAATCACTCTATCTATTAAAAAAAACGGCATCAAAATCCGTTGCGTAGTTTTAAAGATTTAAGCATACATAGGGATATAGGGACAGAGAAAGCGACTTTGTTTTATACTATGTAGTGATTAGCATCAACAGTTCGATGTTTTTAATTGAACTTCAATTAAGTTTACTCCATTCAATCAAATAGCTGAAGAAGTTTTTTTTATTATGATTTTTTTTTTCAAATTTTAAGCTTTAAATGGCTCTCATGTAAAGTTCCAAAAATTTCGCTTAAACCAAATAACATTTCATCCGTCGATATGTTAATTCCCTATAATTGGCTGAACGTTTTTACATGGAATATCGCACAGAAAAATAGTTCATAACACTAACACATAAGATAGTTTTCACCTTGGTAATCCCGATCAATTCCGAATACGCCCTACTATTTCCACTAGTGGTAGGACCTCTTGTGAGTCCGCACGTGTAGGTACCACCGGCCTGCCTAGTTCTGTCGTGAAGCAGTAATTCGTTTCGGTTTGAAGGGTGGGACAGCCGTTGTAACTACACTTGAGACCTTAGAACTTATATCTCAAGGTGGGTGGCGCATTTACGTCGTAGATGTCTATGGGCTCCAGTAACCACTTAACACCAGGTGGGCTGTGAGCTCGTCCACACATGTATGTAATAAATAAAAAAACTCAATCGATTGCTAGTTTATGTTATCCCGTAATAACAGACGCTGTTTAATTCGTGCCGAATAAAAATCCAGCGCAGGCGGTACCGCGGGGCACGTCTAGTTCATCAACAACTCACAATCGCAATTTCAGCATATATTCCATGTCCTCAACTAGGTTCCCGAGTTCCACTTTCCTACGTATCGCCTTCTTCGCTTCTTTGTCTTTCGGGAAAATATTTCTATTGTACATATCCATTATGTATACCTCGGGAACACCCAGGAAATCCTTTTCGTAACCATTGCCCTGAAATAAAACATTAATATTGCACCCCGGGAGACAGAAGAAGATCCTACGTCCGGAACCTTTGTGTGGATATAAATGAGGCAGCTCAATTTTTTTATCGTTTTATTACCTATATCAACAAACCGAAGGTTCACGTCATTCCGGATCCTCCCGATCCATTAACGGTGCATTTATGTACCTCAATCACCGATCACCGTCCTCGCCGAACCCGTCGCTTGCTACGAAGGGCTCGACGAGTAAATTAGCCCATAGACATAGTCCGGACACTGTCCATCACAGTGGTTGTGTGTTCAGATCAATGTGCTTACGTTCTCGATTGCGTAAAAGTTAACTCAAATTTGTATGGAGTTGGGGCAGCGCCCCTAGCGGCAAACGTAAGCAAACTTGTATAAATGAAAGCTTATCTTGAAAATGTCGTAATAGACAAGATTCAGGCATCTGTCAAATATCTTTGTATTGTATAATGGCTACCCACCACAGATGTATTCATTTTAATCTTGCAGTCTCTATATTGAGAAAAAATATCAATAATCTTACCTGATGAGCATCCAAATCGACAATCATAGCAGTCTCTATCAAGTTATTCATCATGAGGAACCGTATCAGTAGCGTGATGTCAGCATACGGACAGAAACCTTCGCCTTTTTGAGCACTGCAGTGGTGGAAGCCACCACCCACATTGATAGCCCACCCACGCTCCAATGCCAACTTACCACAAAGAACTGAACCACCTGTTTGTAACCTTTAATCAAATTGGAATACTACCATTACTTTTAAATACCACTATACTATATGCACTAAGCATACTGTGAAACCACCATGTCGAATGTTATGTGTTGAATAATAAATAAAACATATTATAATTCATTTTATAGGATAGCTATTTATAAATCATTATACACAATTACATTTTAAAATATAAAATTTGGAAAGTGTAATCACAGATCATGCTTTCTACTCTTTTTGAATTGATATACAATGTTAAAACTTATTAAGGTACTGTATATCAACCAATATTATTACTACCACATTTTACATTACTATTTATTTACCTCATTGGCTTTAAATAAGCATATTGAACCAGGAAATTTGGTAATAAAGATACAAGTGGCACTTCTGCGATTATAGCCACTCTTGCACTCCACTGGAATTTAAAAATTTATTTTGATATTATTTTCCAAATTTTTTAAATCACATTTCACACATAAAACATGGAATTGACAGGAAATGTGTTTGCGGTTTAGCAATAGCTTTGTTAATTAATTAGAATACTGCTTCATTTAAGCTTTATTTAAAAGTTAATGCTTTACTTACATTCAAAGATTTGAGGTACCGCTTTGTATGGACAACAAGCAAATCACTCTTCTGGGCTTCTTTTGGCCTCACTAGGCGTTCGTCCGTTATTAGTTGTGCATTTCTTAAATACTAGACAAAGAGGTGAGACATAACATTATTCATTATTCAGTTTTCAATATTTCTTTAATTGTCTTTAATTGTAATTTAATTGGATCATTCACAAAGATAGCATATTATTAACTCAGTTGTTAATTAATTATAATTAGCTTATTTTTTTTATAATCAATATTTTGTTTATGTAAATGATCTTCTCAAGTTTCTTTCAAACTTTATAATCAATACCCACAGATTTCCAACTGCCATGTTTAATCCAAAGCAATTTAGCTACTGTTCATATTGTTTCAAAATTGTAATTTCTAATAAATGTTTATAAATACGCATTTTCTGATGCCTCCCTGCATTGTTGCTCACTACATCATCTTGCATATTTCTGCCTGAATTAATTCATTATGGTTTGCACTTAGATAGCTAGAATCAAATTGAAATTTTATCCTTCTATTCTCTAGTCTTTTTTCATAAAATCATAAAGAACATGATTTTGTTGACCATTCTATACTTAAAATAATAAGCTAGCTATCAGCTATCAGCTAATGGCCAGTTACCTACCATGTTCATGTCCTTCATACCCTAGATTACCCTACCCATGCTTATGGTTATCTGTAAGAGATTGCTAAAGGTAATAATACCGTTTTAATGTGCTATAACTTATACTCTACCTGAACAATATTCCGCCACTTTTTAGCGTCAAATACATGAAACTTCTCGAGACCAAAAACCGAAACATTGTATTTGTCATCATATACTATTGGCCATTGCTCTTGGCTTATATCGAAGTACAGACTAAAAAAAAACAATGTTGTTTTAAAAGTTTATTTTCAGATAGTCACGATTCATTAAAATAGAAAACTATATTGAGCACATAAATGTTAAACCTTGTCATTTTCTCTGATTTGATTTTATTGATTGATGAAAATTTTTAATTTACTATAGACTTATGTTCACTTAAATTTCTGGAATTTTCATTTCTCGGAAAAACGCAATTTCGCGAATTTCCCATTTTTGCGAAAACATCAATATTGAATTGACGTTTAGACAAACATGTTTCGTCCAAAAACATTAAGATGGTATCTTGTATTCGTAAATAAGACAAAATTGACTACCTAGTTTTGATCTCTAACAGTTGTAAATTTTATAATTTAGACTATTTTTTTCTTTTCAACGAGCTATCAAAAACAATAACGAAAAATAAAAATGTAATTGGTAGGTAGTCACAATACCGAAAATATTTCTGAACATAATTTCAGTTGCTAGGCAACGGTATATCAGCACTAAGCGGGAAAATGTAAACAAACTAAACGAAAGTGACATTAAGTTCGAACATAGATGCATATTTTAAATTGATTTTTAAGTAATAATATAATATGACTTTAATATGACTATTCAGGAATATAATTGAATTATGGATAATACAGAAATAAGTGCTCTCCAAACAGAAGTGGAGTTCTACAGGGTACCGTATTTACATTCTATTTATATTTTTCCAATTCCAGCAGCATTTGTTAGTAATGTAGCAGTAGTTTGGCGAAGAGGCCACCACACTGGCCAAAAGCGACGCCACAGTGCCACACCGTATTAAAGGTTTCAACCCCATGGGAATTACGGATATCCTGCAGTTCAATCGGTGGTCTTGGTGGGCGTTAGTAGTATAATCACCGTATATCCTTACTTACTTAATTATTTGTTACAAGTATTCCAATAACTGGTTCATTCATGTGAGGAAGTAATCAAAACGCTTCCCCCAATCACTGATTTACAAAGAAACAGTCATGTTAATTTGGAGTTCATGCTAGATGCGTGCCAGAGATCTTTTTTGTCACGTACCAACCGGCTTTGGAATGAGCTCCCCTCCACAGTGTTTCTCGAGCGCTATGACATGTCCTTCTTCAAACGAGGCTTGTGAAGAGTACTCAACGATAGGCAGCGGCTTGGCTCTGCCCCTGGCATTGCTGAAGTCCATGGGCGACGGTAACCACTCACCATCAGGTGGGCTGTACGATCGTCTGCCTACAAGGGCAATAAACAAAAAAAAATTCACTTCCAACAAAATATTTCATAAATAATAAAGCAGAATATTAATATACCTGCTTCCCTCTGTTATCGTAGCAATGGTAAGTTTTTAACTCAGTTTCTAAAGCCTCAATAGTCCTCTGAGCTGTTTGCCATAAAACGTGGAGAGAATCCCTTTCCTAAATTAAAACGGACACATGTAATCGTAGCTTTTACCATTAGTTTGCTTCAATTCAATTTTAGAGTATACCAAAATTCAAAGAAAAACAGGCTATATCTTTACCAATATTTGGGGCCAATTAATAAGATGCTTCGTCTCATGCGAGTCTGGTCTGATCCACTCACGGAGCCGCCAACAAAATATCTAATTAGCATTCGTTATGTATGTCACGTGCGTTATTGATCGATTTCCACGTTGGTCCAGTAACCACTTAACACCAGGTAGGCTGTGGGCTCGTCTACCCATCTAAGCAATAAAAAGGGGGGGGGGGGGTTGGGTTAAATTATGTACATTTAACCCCCAATTCGTTTACAGACCTTAGTAAATAAAGAGACTTGTCTCTTGAGTTCATCTAGCTCTTTGCTTTGTTCTTGATTAGAATCAGCCGACTGCTTCTCATTCTCCAGTTTCTCCTTGAGCAGCACACCGAGCTGATGCGAAAGCTTTTGATTGTCAGCGATCAGCATTTTGATCTCTTGTTCGACGATTGTTTGGTTGTTCTGGAATCGAAAGGTCAATTTTACTAGCAATTAAGACTTTATTTGCTGTTCTTTGGACATGAGAGAACGAAGCCTCCTTGTCTTCTGTAACTAGTGCTAGAGGACAACATTTTCGAATGCAGTTACAGTTATAAACATCATGAGAATTATAATCGGCAACAGTTTATTTCATCCATTTTTTTTATTGCCTTTGTAGGCAGACGAGCATACGGCCCACCCGATGATGAGTGGTTACCGTCGCCCATGGACTTCAGCAATGCCAGGGGCAGAGCCAAGCCGCTGCCTACCGCTTAATACTCTCCACAAGCCTCGTTTGAAGAAGGACATGTCATAGCGCTCGGGAAACACCGTGGAGGGGAGCTCATTCCATAGCCGGATGGTACGTGGAAAAAAAGACCTCTGGAAACGCACTCTGGATGACCGCAGTGGCTCCAGGTAGTATGGTATTTAGTTTTAAATTCACATTAAGTATCTACTTTAGTTCAATATTGTTGAGTGTAGCTTCGATAAAACACCATCGGTATATTGTGAAACAGCATAGCATATTAAGATCGCTTTTTTTTTAAATATTAAATAGATTTAAACTAGTTCAGATACGAAAACTTTAACAGACCATGATTAGAACACTGCCATAGTATTCACAACTTCGGGGCTTAAGAGTCATGCGTGAATCGAACGAAATTTGGAAATTGTTATTACAGCTAAACGATATGGAAAATAAAAGAGAACTCGAATTAAAACTAGAAACAGCGCTAACAGATTATATAGAATTAGAAACGAAATATAAAGAACTGCAAACAAAGAATTCGACGTTACTCAATGATGTTAAAATTAAGGAGAAAGAGATCGCGTCCTACAAAGAAAGAGGTAAGGAGTTGGAAATTAAAATAGAGGAACATGCGAAAAATTTAGAAGAATACAAAATTAACTTGGCAGCAGAGAAGAAAAGTAGAGAAGATTTAAAAAAGCAATTGGTTTTATCTCAGAAAGAGTTGGTGGAAAAAATTAAGAAACATGCGGAAGCTAAGTCAAAGGTGAGCATATCCAAATTAGTTATGTAACTCCACATATTCACATAACGGCGTAGTGCTAGACGAATGTATCTTACCCAATAATTATTGGTCAACTTACCTCATAATGTCCTAGCCCGATTAAAATCCCTTACTCCGAATCTCGAGACAAATAACAAAAAAACTGCTTTTTTGTAGTAGCTGTAATATTTGCGGGTTTGGTTTTTTATCACTTAGATAAATTTAGTACCTTTTTGAAATGGCCTATTTTCATTTGCCAAGGAATTATAATAATTTTTAACTTAATATACCTAGTTGTAACGCAGCCGCTAATCTTCATTAACTCAGTAAACAACTATATAATTCATGTTAAATTAAAAACTGCAGGTCGCAGAAGCTTTAGAGCTTTACGATATTGTAAGGAAACAGAAGAATGATGCAAACGCAACAATTAAACAACAGACAGGTATGATGTACACAATTAAAACCTTTCGCCTGTCGTGATGAAAATGAAAAGGATTCCGGGCCACATCTTGCTTAAAAAAAAAAAAATTATGGTTCAATGTTGCATTTGAGTCGACTATTATCAAAGCCGGCAATCTGACTTTTGGACAATTATTGGTAAATCAGAAAAACGAATTATTGACTTTGTATTCCATTGGCAGTCACAAAACTCTTCGGAACGACATCTTAGATAAATAGCAGGTTAACTATTAACCTTTATTTAATGCAGGTTTTGAACCGTATTCTTTGAAGAAGACGATTATATTCAAATCAATCTGTATTGACATATCAATAACATTTTTTTGTGCAAATGCACAGATTGCCACCTTTGATAATAGACGACTCATTTATTGTTTTCGGCTTACTATTTTCCCACGCTTCGAATACTTTGCAGTCTAAGTGGCCTCCTTAAATATGGGCTTATACCACAGCTTGTACATTAGTATAATACCTAGTATATTTATGTCCGAAATCCAGAATGCTGACGTGTTTGCTGATAGTTGGGGAATACTTTTGTCTAAAATAATGTTCCTTGTGTTAACGAGTTAGGCGTTTTGGTGCAAACTGTAAGCCTGACTTTGTATTGAATTGAATAAATAAATAAATCTACAGCCCCTTTCTGGCTGAGCCTTTGCTCGCCCACCTGCCCTGGTAAAAAATTGGAAAGGCCACCAGTAAACCTTCAATCATAAAAAAATATATCCACAGCGGTCATATCTATTAACTATAGTCACAAACGACTATGATGATATTTATTTTGTCGCTATTATATTATTTTTTTTTTTTTTTTTTATTGCTTAGTTGTGTGGACGAGCTCACAGCCCACCTGGTGTTAAGTGGTTACTGGAGCCCATAGACATCTACAACGTAAATGCGCCACACACCTTGAGATATAGTTCTAAGGTCTCAGTATAGTCACAACGGCTGCCCCACCCTTCAAACCGAAACGCATTACTGCTTCACGGCAGAAATAGGCGGGGCGGTGGTACCTACCCGTGCGGACTCACAAGAGGTCCTACCACCAGTAATTACGCAAATTATAATTTTGCGGGTTTGATTTTTATTGCACGATGTTATTCCTTCACCGTAGAAGTCAATCGTGAACATTTGTTGAGTACGTATTTCATTAGAAAAATTGGTACCCGCCAGCGAGATTCGAACACCAGTGCATCGCTCGATACGAATGCACCGGACGTCTTATCCTTTAGGCCACGACGACTTCTAATTATGACAACTACCGTCAATTATTTATTATTTCATTAAAATATTTCTTGGTGGCAGTTATTTTAATTATATTTACGACTCGCGAATATCGAACGAGATAGCTATGAATTGACGTTCCCAGCCAAGGACTCATCATATGTTTGATACTAGGCACTTATCACAGAAATCTTGATTTATTTCTGTGGCACTTACTAATAAATTAATATTTGTAACTGTAATTTGTAAGACGCAGAATTGTGTTGTCGTATCAGTACTTATATATGTATTTATATATATATTTATAACAATATATTATATGTATATATTTATATCAGTACACGTGATCTGAGATACCTACAGAAATATTTTCATTTCATTCACTTTCTGAGAACTCCTTTCGGACCTCGTTAAAGTGTAGAGAGTAAAGATCTCTCTGTATGAAAAGTGTTATGTGGATAGGCGATCAATTAGTGGCGCCACCGTAGCAAGTGGTGTAGTTTCGAAGATCACGCCAAACGTTATTATATTAAGTTTTTCAACACGGCACTATTCGCTATATTGACAACTGTTAATTCTTTTTTTTTATTGCTTAGATTGGTGGACGAGCTCACTGCCCACCTGATGTTAAGTGGTTACCGGAGCTCATAGACATCTACAACGTAAATGCCGCCACTCACCTTGAGAGGCGAGTTGTAAGGTCTCACTTTTAACAGTACAACGGCTGCCTCATCCTTCAAACCGAAACGCATTACTGCTTCACGACAAAAAAAAGCAGGGTAGTGGTACCTACCCGTGTGGACTCAGAAGACGTCTTACCACCAGTATAACACGCTTCGCTACAGGCGCTAATTTTGCGAGTTTTAGAGTGGCAACTTATTGTTTATGGCTGGACACTGTTTCAATTTTTCCACCATATAAGTTAGATCTCTTTATCTCCATTTTTAAAAGGACATGTACACATAAGACGTGACATAGTATTGTAGGAACACCGTAGAAAGGACGTTGTTGACAGTACTCTAGGCTTGTTGGTCAAACTAAAGTATTAAACCCATAATGCTCAAATTAAACTATTAGCTTAATGGCATCAAATTTGCAGCTGAACTAAATCGGGTCAAACGTGCCCTGTGCAGTGTCAAAGACGACTTAGAAGCTGTGTACAGAAAGGAAATAGACGAAATGAAGGACAAATATAACGAGAAAATAGCTGATATGCTTGTACATATAAAGAATCTTGATGCCGAGTTAGTTGAAAAGGGATTACTTCTAAATAAAGTTCAAAGGTAAAGAAGGTCTATGAATTTTTTATTTTATTTTTATTGCTTAGGTAGGTGGACGAGCTCACCACCCACTTGATGCTAAGTGGTTACCAGAGCCCATAGACATCTACAACGTAAATGCCACCATCTACCTTGAGATATGAGTTCTAATCTCTCAGTATAGTATAATGGCCCCACCCTTTAAACCGAAACGCATTACTGCTTCACGGCAGAAACAGGCGGGGTGGTGAACTTACCCGCGTGGTCTCACAAGAGGTCCTATCACCAGTGATTACGCAAATTATAATTTTGCAGGTTTTTTATTTTTATTACACGATGGTATTCCTTCACCGTGATAGTCAATCGTGAACATTTGTTGAGTACGTATTTCATTAGAAAAATTGGTACCCGCCTGGGATTCGAACACCGGTGCATCGCTTCAACACCAATGCACCGGACGTCTTTCCTATAGGCCATAACGACTTCAAAAGCTATCGCCATCTAATTTCTACGACAAAGCAACCATGCCTTATATCTGGATGTAGGCAGTATCAGTCGCAATGTCGTGTCTGTGGAGCGTGGTATCGAAAATTTAAAAAAAATCTTCAATTGCTTATTTTATAGGGAAAACAAAATATTAAGTCAAGCAAATGAAAATTACATTAAGCAACATAATGAAGAATTGAAATCGTTGGAGCCGAAATTGAGAATGGCCGAACAGCGAATGGAAATAATGTTTCAGGAATTGGTTCGTGATTCGATAATAAAATAAATATATAGACAAAATATTGTTCTAAGTTACTTAACCACTACGAATAACCAAATCTCCATCGCAATTCCACGCGAAAGTTTTAAATAATATCGGCAAAGGTATTGCACTGAAGATTTGACAAATACAAAACATCAGTAGAACATTAGGTACATGACCTTTAAACAGATACACTATATTATTATTTAGACTACGATTACTACGTACTAATATCCCATAGGTAGTTATTACGTAAAGTACCTATCATTCTAACATTAGGTAAACATTAAACATTAGGTATTATTTGCTGAGAGCGATGATGACTTGTTTTGGTAAGGTCGTTAGAGAGCCAGCAATGTAAAGCGTAAGTTTCCTCTAATTCACGCGAGGCCGCAGGGGCGTTGACCTCGCAATATTTTATTGCGTTACATGGCGCTCGGTGGATAAACAGTATATTAATAAATATTTGACGGCAATTTGTAGGTTTTTATTATCGAGTATTAGATTTTGATCTTATTTACATATTTGAATTTTGACGGTAGGCAGCGGTTTGGCTCTGCCCCTGGCATTGTTGAAGTCCATGGGCGACGGTAACCACGCACCATCAAGGCCGTATGCTCGTCTGCGTACGAGAGCAATAAAAGAAAAAAAACTTAAATGAGACGATTTTTAAGCTCAAAGAGGCGGAATTTATTAGCATCCGGACGTAACGTCCATACGAATTTTGAATTTAGGTATCATCGGAGAGACGAAATGTCCAACTCGTGTGCGAGAAGCAATGTCTGGCGCTCGACGTACAGAGAATTCAAGAGATACAAGCTAGAGAAACGAAGCGTAGAGATTGGGAAGAAAAATTGTTGAAGAATCGCTGCGAAGAGCTCACGTGCGTTGTATTTGTTGTATTTACTGGTGGTAGGACCTCTTGAGAGTCCGCGCGGGTAGGTACCACCACCCTGCATATTTCTGCCGTGAAGCAGTAATGCGTTTCGGTTTGAAGGATGGGGCAGCCGTTGTAACTATACCTGAGACCTTAGAACTTATGTCTCAAGGTGGGTGGCGCATTTACGTTGTAGATGTCTATGGGCTCCAGTAACCACTTAACACCAGGTGGGCTGTGAGCTCGTCCAACCAAGTAAGCAATAAAAAAAAAATTTTGTTCATAAGCAGATTTATAAATGTGATTTAGTTACTTCACGTTATTTTTTACTACTGTAGACAAGTGAACGTGGATGGATACAAATCAAAATGTCTATCGTAACGTAAAACGGCTAACCCACCTTTTTAATTCGAAAGTATAATCATTTTGCGGCACAATAGGCAGGTTACTGGAACCTACATTGTGCAAAATCCACTAAAAAATAAAAGAATCAAATAAACACAAAGATTAAAATGTTCACAATTGATTAAGTATATGAGTAAATGTTTATCTGGTTACGGTACGGCAATTCATATTTGGGTATTCGTGAAAGCTTGTAATTGGCTTTTACGAAAAGGAAATTTTAAATAAAAAAATTTAAAAAATCCGTTTTCCTAACGAGACGTGAAAACATATAATAAACATTTCACCTGTTGTTTATACAATATACCCACGTTTTGGTCTTCAGCCATGTAACTCCAGTAAGATGGATGAACGTGACATTTCTTCATGTGACGTTTAAGAATACAGCTATCTTAATTCGCAGTGAAACCTCAGAATAGTAATTTCGTTTTGCAACGGCAATACACATTCATCACTTTCTACATTCGTTTTCTTCTACATTGAATATCGATTAGGCTGCCTCGCGAAGTGAATTATAAAATCGATTAAAATAGTAGTGTTGAGAAAAACTCGATTTTCATATGATGGTTCTTTTACAGTTTGCAATTGGAAAACTCTCAAAAGTCCCTCAATGAAACACACGGAATGGTGAACAAGCTTCAAGCAATGATGTCCTCTAGAGCAGAACTCAGTCAAAAGTATTAATTTTTTGTTGACCCCATTGAAGTACTAATTCGGTCGTTCTAGAGACAATGCCGCCACCCACCTTGATATAATTGCCCCTCCTTTCAAACCGGTACGCGTTCTCGTCGAACCCGTCGCGACGAAGGGCTCGACGAGCGAATTAACCCTCAGACACAGCCCACTGAGTTTCTCGCCGGATCTTCTCAGTGGGTCGCGTTTCCGTTCCGGTGGTAGATTCTGCGAAGCACGGCTCTTGCTAGGGCCAGTGCTAGCAATACTCCGGTTTGAGCACCGTAGTGTTCACCTACACACGTTAAGGCGAAGCTGAAATAGCCTCTCAAGGCTATCAGCATAGGTAGGAAAAAAAAATACTGCTTTACGGCAGAAATAAGCAGGGTGCTGGTACCTACCCGTGCAGACTCACAAGAAGTCCTACCACCAGTAGGACCTCTAGTAGTATCGAAATCTCTAACGGGAATCAACTTGTGGTTGGACGTATTATTATAAGCCCGCACGGGTAAGTTATCATCATTATGCCTATTTCTGCCGCAAAACAGTCAAGCGGTATGATATCTCAATATAGAGAAAAAATATACTTCGTCTTCTTGTCTCTAGGTTCATTTTGGTGTCTATTCTGGAAAACATTTAAGATTAAATGAACTCTTCCAGCTAACTACGCTAAAAAATAATGTCATGTCTCCACTTTGAGTCTTATTGCATTGAAATAAAGGCTATCGTACCACTTAGACTGGAACTAATTTTTGCTTCTCGATGAACCTATAACTACATTTGTCACAAAATGTTTTATTTCAGGATAATTTCAACAAAAGAAGACGAATTGAACGAACTGAATAAACATTTAGAAAATCAAATGGAGCTCAGTAAAAGGTAAGAGTAAATTTGGAACCTGTGTTTTTTTTTTGAAAACTTCAAAACTATACATACGTTTTCCAAAACTGTTTTTTTTCATTTTAAATGCCTTATTGTCCTCTTCGCAATACCTACCTACCTATCAATTTAACTTTTCCTATCTGCTTTAGGAACACTAATTTTTTGAGATTTTTTCCATAATGCCCATCCTTGTATTATAATTGTTATGCGCGGTCACTAATTTCTTAATATATTATTTGGGAATCATTAATAATGATTTCTCATCGTTTACGTGCCCCATGCAAAACCTTGAAGTTTCTTAACGTTCTCGATAGCGTAAAAGTTAGCCCAATTTTGTATGCAGTTGGAACAGCGCCCCTAGCGGCAAACGTACGCAAACGATCCATTCCATACAAATATCAGCTAACTTTTACGCTATCGAGAACGTTAAAAAACTCTCACTAAGCACACAGGTCATTTAAATAGGCAAAAACAAAATTTTAGGTTTTTTTTTTTTATTTATTGCTTAGCTGTGTGGACGAGCTCACAGCCCACCTGATGTTAAGTGGTTACTGGAGCCCATAGACATCTACAACGTAAATGCGCCACACACCTTGAGATATAGTTCTAAGGTCTCAGTATAGTCACAACGGCTGCCCCACCCTTCAAACCGAAACGCATTACTGCTTCACGGCAGAAATAGGCGGGGCAGTGGTACCTACCCGTGCGGACTCACAAGAGGTCCTACCACCATAATATAGGTTATGTAATAATATTTGTAGGTGGAAAGAGTCTTACGTGGAAATGACCGAGAAACTCAAGAAGCAATTGAACGATTTAGAAAACGAGAACAGCGAATTGCGAATACAATTGAAACTTCCAAATTCAGGATTCAATCACGAGGATAGTACGGAGAGCTGATACAAATATTTTATGGAAATTGAGCTGATATGGAATTTATTTGTTACATGCTGTATCAAATCGCACCTGATTTTTTGTTGAAATTTAAAAATTTAATCCTACCAACTCTACTGTGGATTAGTCTAGTATTTGACCTAGTATTTCGGTCTGGTCTGGTCTACCTAAAGAAGGCAATGTTTCTTGTATGTCTTTGACATACTCTACAGCCTAAAATTTCCAGATTATAAAAGCTGTCTGCCAATTGTCACGTAAACTCATTGTTGACCGAAAAGAAATTATATGCTTTACATTGCGGGTTGAAAATATATTTAGTCGCATGGCGTTATTTTTATTTATTACCACTAAGGCTTTGATAGGAGATTGAAGTCGCAATAACAATAAAATAATAGTTGTCCTACCTTCAAACTGGAAACCGTGTCTGGTAAATAGACTATTGTCATCAATCATGATCATTGGCAATACCAAGAACATAATGGTAAAAATCTACAAATGTTATTAGAGAGAGCACTTATATTTTTGTTATGATTGCACAAATAATAAAATAAAATAGGCACTAATATTATGTTATTTTATTTTAAGTGAAAAATGTATTTACAATATTTTATTAAATGTAATCAGTGCAATAATAAACGAATTCGAACGATTGTAATATGTTTTTATTTATGTACAAAAATAAATTTTAT
Organism: Bombyx mandarina; assembly: GCF_030267445.1. Lineage (NCBI taxonomy): Eukaryota > Metazoa > Arthropoda > Insecta > Lepidoptera > Bombycidae > Bombyx > Bombyx mandarina. The sequence goes on from NC_143234.1 coordinate 19,904,432, forward strand.
AATAATTTACAGAATTACATACATATATCACATAGGCTTATAGTTCATGCTGATACGCATTCCGCAAACATGCTAGGGAACCAGTACAACGTCTCTTTTGGTTCCTGAGAGTCCACCCAGGCGAGACCTTCTCTCACCATATGGTTTAAAGCATTCTCGGCTCTGGTTTCAGTCCAACTGAAAAGTAAGCAAAATTTAAATCAGTTTTGAAGGTTTTTTTATTCAGCAAAGAGCAAGAGGGTACAAAAACTTATTAAAAAAAAGATCAGTTAAAAATAGCTGAGTTCTGATATTATATTTGTGTACCAGAAGCGCACGCACAACTCAAGAACATATACACACATAGAAACTATAAATATAATTACTGACTAAATAAAATTGCTCATTAACAACAAAAATTAGAATACAGTGTTAGATAATGTGGGTTTTAGGGAAATGATACATGATAGAATAATATTGAGCATACAAATGTTGGTTTACTATGTAAATAAAACCAATACAGTACCTACCCATTAATGGTTATAATGTTTAAAATTACTATAAACTCACCCAAGGTCGCTAGTGAGAACACTAACAGAGACCCACGCTGTTCCAAGTCCACTGGCCTTCTGAAGAACTAGTGTTTGATCCATGTTTAATTCACCAGGCACCGATTGAACCAGCCATTTGCCTTTACTGATCGGAACTACAGTAAACCTGGAAATAATGTGAGAATTGTGTGGGTATAACAATTAGTAAGATCATGTTCTAAGCACTATATAATTTTATGAATCTCAAGTCTTTTAAAACTTTTTTTATTTATGTTTTTATTGCCCATGCAGGCAGACTAGCATACGGCCCACCAGATGGTGAGTGGTTGCCGTCGCTCATGGACTTCAGCAATGTCAGAGGCGCTCTGCCTCTGCTGCTGCTGCCTATTATTAAGTACCTTACACAAGCCTCGTTTGAAGAAGGGCAAGTCATAGCACACAGGAAACAACTTTAATAAGATTACATATTTTTACTTGATTTCACAATAACAACCACTAATGCTTATCACATACTCTAGGTACATGCATTTTACTAATTCACAATTTCGTAATTGACAACTAATGGCATATGTGCCTACAAATAGTCATACATACTACATAGATCACTATGTCACCTAGACAAGTGTGACTGATCACTGGTAGTAGGGCCTCTTGTGAGTCTGTACGGGTAGGTACCACCACAAAAATAGACCAGGGCCCACTGGCATCACTTCAGTCCAAGTCGTCCAAGTCCCATAATTTTTGTTTTAGTATAACAATTAATTGTAAATTGTACGTAATTGGCTTGTACTTGGTGTTAGATAATATATGACAATTGTACACAAAATAGTGAAACTGGTCAAGAAAGTATAATTATGTATTTATAGTCCAAAGGTGTTCTTGTTCAGCCTCCATAAAACAGTGCATTGCAGTCACACTTTTAAATATAATATAAATATAAAAATACAAAGTTTATACCCATTTCCAAATATCCTTAGTTTCTTCACTGCCGCTAGCAGATCTTCATTTGTAATGTCTTGATGCTTCTTTGCTCGGCCACGAGAAGCTATAAGTCTGGTACGTAATTCCTCTAAAGTTATGAGACCTCCATTCTTGTAGTTGGTAGCCAAGCACACCTCTACTATTTGCACTCCTAGCTCATAGTAAAAATCACCAATACCTATAAAATAAGAAATAAGAATGTTCAATAATATCGAGGTATTCAATTTTTTCCCTAAACATTTCACTTCACTATTCTTTTTTTTTGTTCTTGTTTAAACAGCACCATCAATGCTATGAGGAAAATTAGATCTTCATAATAATTTATGATACACTGAGCAGTGAAAAACAGACTTGGTTTTTATTATCCACCAATATATTAAGCCAAAGACTTGAAATACAGACTTAGCGCAACAATGTTTTTTATGTTTAGGATTTAAACAGCTTTTGAAGTTTAATCAATAGTTTTTACTGCCATTGTGTTATTACTGATGTTTCAAATACTTGATAACAACACAAACAGACAAACAAGCACACCCAGACGTAAAGAGGTGCAAATCCTGTGGCCAAATGCTTGCGAGCAAAGATAAGTTATTAATAGAACCATCCTGTGCAGGCTAAAACTCCACGGCCACCACCAAATTGGTGTGAGATTGAGTATGATGAAAGTACATACTTATGTTCTAAAAATAATTATCTTCAATAAAGTTCTTACCAAGAACAGACCAGAATCCTTTCCCCGAAGCCAGTGGATCCACACCGATGGCAGCACACATTTCCTGAAATTGCCTTCTGAACTGAGCATTCTTCTTTATTTCACTCTTGTGTTTTGATGCAAAATCTTCCAAATTTTCCCTAAACACTTCCAGTTGTTTGGACATCTGCTGGAATTGGTTTTCTTGTATTTCTGTTCCCTTTTCTTTATATTTCTCTTGTTCCAATCTGTGTTTTTGGATTGCACCTACACCTGCGCGGCGTCGCATTTTTGGTTGTATTGTATTAAAATATATTATTACGTTGCTAATAGTACTCTATTAAGAATTACATATATTAATTTAATATCTGTTTAAAAATTTTAAGCCGATTAATGAACCTTATAAATGTAAATAATGTCAGAAGTCAGATGTGACAAACAATGACCAGTGCAATGACCATAGACCTATATAGTAGGGACTAGACATGCGTAGTTCCGGACCGAAATAGTTCCTGGAACTATGTCCTCATATGGAACTATATCATTCAATCCGAGTTGTCAAAATTAACATGTTCAGACAGTTCCATTTCCATTCCAAGTGTACTGTTATACGAACGCGTTGAACATGACGGACATGCGGACATGATTAGAGCATAGGTATCGCGCGGCGCGGAGGCGTGGCGCGGCGAGTCCACCCGAATGAGTCCCGAAGCGACACGAGTCCACGTAAAGAGATAAGGCGAAATATAGCGCTAATACGAGGGAGTGAGATGGAGCGAGTGCATGCAACTGCGTGTGGAGTTCTTTCACATTACATTTTTATGAATATTGAAGTTATGTTCTACGACCTACGTGTTACAGTCGATAGTTGAATGAATTAAAATGTTTTGCTTAGGATTTTGACCTTGACCATGCATCATTCTTACGAGCACTTAACCTTAAGTGTTTGTAGACCATTTCTTAGAAAATCATAATAAAAAATTAGAGAATTTTAAAACATTCACCACTTTCGCTAGTTTTGTTAGCTACATTACGTAATGAAAATAAAATATATTGTTATCTCGGTTATGGGAAAAAGGTTGTAAAGCTAAAACGAGCTCAATATGTTGTATATCAGAATAACGTGGTATTTTAATTGACAATTGATAGGTTATAGTTTCCGGTGCATCGTACAATACATTGAAAAATAATGAAAGTAGTAGACTAATTGAAATTATGACAAAGTGGAATAGTACATTAATAAATTATGAAACAAACTAACAATGAACCTAAAATTAAAAACCTTACAAAATAATAATTATAGTAATAATTGCCATCAGCGGCAATTTATTTTTATAGTGTTTTTAAAAAATTGTATTATAATATCTTTTTTGAAAAATATTGTGTAATTAATGATAATTTAATACGTGATTCGCTACACTACAAACAGCTACTAGACTTAACATGTCCGCGGAACTAAACGGCTACAAACAGCTACCAGACTTAATATGTCCGCGGAACTGAGCAGCTACAAACAGCTACTAGACTTAACATGTTTAGTTCCGCGGACATGTTTACTGGAACTAGTTCCGACACTCTAAAGAACGATGTCATGTTCAATCCTTTTCCGAACATGATTAGCGCATGTCTAGTAGGGACACGACACATTGTTCTATACGTACAATTGCTTATATAAATAGCACCCATTTTGAAGGCACACACATAAACATATATCTATCTCGTTCTTACTCAGCACTTTAACTCGCAGGAAAACAATATAACAGTATTTCAGTGCGTACATAAAATGAAACATGAATATACGTAAATGTCTCCGTCTCCGTCTAATGAGGCCGAAAATCCGCCATGTTTAGCGCGCCAAATGTCATTGTCACGTCAGTTCGGCCGTCTGTTTTGGGTTGTACATTATTTATTGACTTTGATATCGATTTAATATGATTGCTTATATAAAATTTCTAATTTTATCATGCTTAAAACATACAATAATATATTTATATTCATTATGGAGCCCTCATCCGAAACATAGATTATACACTTAATATATTTGAATCCGAAATATCGGACACCATTTATCGGTCGGAATCTATTCATCATGACACTAATCATAAATACCTCTTTAAAATATGTCATCAAAACATATTTAGACATTCTGTTTAGATATTTCGGGAAAAAGGCTACCGACAAAATCTCTTCGGAACTATTTAAATAAAATAGTTTTATTCCGCAATGAGTAAAACACTATTGTAAATTCGTTAAATATTTATTAATTAAGTGATTTTAGAGAAGAAGTCACAAGGAATGACGTTTGTGATTTCATTAACGAATAAATGTTCTGTAGGTGTTTTTTTTTTATCAGGCGGTCCCTTGATAAGTTTAAAATTTGCATGAGGTGCGGTAGTGCGGTGCGCCTTCCTTGAGGTGCGCTGCGGTAGTGTGTTATGGACTTAAGAGTCAGCAAAACAATTAAAATAGATTGTAATAGTCTAAGAAAAACACGTACTCAAAATACGATAACATTCAGCATGCTAGAAATGGGCTGATGGCACTGTACTATGCCATATCTTTATGTTTTGCGGCAAACGACAACTTTATAAAATCAGTGTAGCAAATTTTAAAAATTGTCATATCGTTTACTTGGAAAATTTGAAGCACGAACTCGTCTTAGATTTCACATAATATCTAAATCACATCATCTTTGCACATAACAATATACTTACTTCCTATTAAAGTATAAATTCTACAAATACATTCATACCTCCTCAACAATATTTAAAATAAAATGAGCCAAGAACGTTTATCGATAAAACCTACTAACATTAAAATTTTCTGGGCAGCACTAAAACCGCCATGTTTTGTGGCCAGATGACGTCACAGTGGCACGAATTTTTTGTTGACGTTTCATTTCCATATGTTTCCTACTTCAGTGGCAATGACTCAGTAGTAGTTCTTTTTTCTAACTGGAAAGGCAAAGGTGTCATACCCTACAGCCCAATACTGTACAATTTTTTTTATAAAAAATGATGAAATTAAATAAAGTTGATTAATTTGGAACAATAATCAATTGGCCTGAAGTTAAATGTAATGAAATGAGATGATATTATATGGGATGAAATATAATCTCGGCAAAATTGTGGTTTAAATGTGCTGGACTTTTTGGCGGATCCCGAGAAGTTACGTTCAGCGACTTTGTTTCGTTTTCCCACATTTATGAAACACTAAAGAGACAAAATAAAACAATTCACACAACTTCGCTCCTCGCGTTCCCGCCAAAAAGTCACAAGCAATGACGTTTATTTTTTTCTTTGATTTGTTTAAACAAGTAACAGGAAATCGAAATGCTTAACAATCTGAATGGCCCTCTTTGCTAGAGAACCAAGTGAAAGTAACTGGTTCATGAAAGTCACGAAACCGAAAAATAAAAGCATTACCTAGTCATTATTGTGCTGAACCTCTGCTGTGTATACCATAATTCTTTGATTGATGATGTGTATGCAGTGATGGGATTATACTGAGACTCAAGCAACCGAATAGCATTTTTTCTAAGCAAGCACGTATCTGCTTGTGAAACGTGTTCACGATGATAAATGAAAAACACCGTGTCAGTTCAAATGAGACTCGAAAATATTATTCAATTCTTTGTCAATTTATTTAGGAATAACATAGGTACAGTCATTACGTAGCACACAAAAAAAACTTCAGAGGTGTCAAGGGACACCCGGATGGAACGAAGTTCCTTTCGATTAATTAGTGAAGGAATTGTAATTTTTTTTTAAGTTATAATAATAAATTACGGTATTATGAAGAAGAAAAAAACAATACTATGAACTAAATTACTATTGTTGAAACGCTATCTCGAGAAACTGTACTCATTACGCGGACCAATCGGATACGAGCAATGTCACGCGATAAGCGCCTACACGTTGATTGGTCAGAATGACGGATCTAAAAAGTGTCGTGACAACTTTTCGTAAGAATTTTTTCCGTCTAGCCCCCTTTCACAACGCGCGATAAGGAACTTCGTTCCAAAAGAAATTGAATATTCGAAAATACCCACTTCATTATCATTCATTATGTATTTATTGCCTATGCAATAAACGTCGGGGTCCACAAGATAAACAATATCTCAATACAAAATTTAAATATTGTTTTTATACACAATTACTACCTACCATTGTAAAACATAATTTAAAATAACAAATATTTAATTTAGATTATATTAATAAATTGTAGAAATTAGTTAATTAGCACATATTTCTAGATCATATTAACCGACCTAAACTTTGAACATACAAGGACAACAATGTTAACGAAATCTTCCTTAAAGGATTACACAGCTCTAATAATCGTTATTAGGGATCCTCCAGATCCATTAACGGTGCTTTTAGGTATCACATGGACCGGTCACCATCCCCCTCGAATCCGTCGCTTGCGACGAAGGGCTTGACGAGCGAATTAACCCATTGACACAGCCCACTGAGTTTCTCGCCGGATCTTCTCAGTGGGTCGCGTTTCCGATCCGGTGGTAGATTCTGCGAAGCACTGCTCTTGCTAGGGCCAGTGTTAACATCACTCCGGTTTGAGCTACGTGAGCTCACCTACTATTTAAGGTTACGCTTAAATAACCTCTCAAGGCTATCAGCTTAGGTAGAAAAAAAAAACTCTTAATAGAACTACCATTACGTACCATTATGTTTCTGCAACAGACACTGACGGCCAGCATCGCAAGAACTCAGCGCATATTTGCACTTCTGAGGACCAGTGTACTGTCTCCTCGGGAGATCTATTGAGTAAAAAAAAATGCCAAATTTTTGCTCTTATGAATTACTGTGATCACATACGAGAAAGCAATAGATTCCTACATACTTTCGACGTAACGCAGTCATGCGTTTCCATTTGAAACCACTATACAATAGGCTTCGGTCATATAGTGAATGGAGGCATTCTCATTTTGATGTATGAGAATTCCCACTTCGCTCGCCCAATAATCCGGCGGTAAGCTATAGACAACAATTGATCAAAAACCTACTGAATATGGTGGTATGACATGCTTCAATATATAATAACAAATTATTAATTAACCCTTTGAGTGCGAACCGTCGATAGATCGACTCTCTATTAATGCGTAAAAAGTGTAGAGTGTCGGAATACTATTTGCGCAGTTTGAATATAGGTATTAGGACGGACGTGTCTCACCGCGCACATGCAGGTATAACGTTTTAAAAAAGTTAATAACATTTAGAAATAACCATTTAAAATTATTTTACTCTGAATTTAGAGAGAGAGAGAGAGAGAGAGTATTCTTTATTGTACACCAAAAAACAAATAAACAGTGCGATACATGAAAAACAAAAAAGTACAATTGGCCGTCTTATCGCTAAGAGCGATCTCTTCCAGACAACCATCAGGTGGACAAGAATCATTTGGAAACGAACTACGCGCGGTGTACCATTAGCGTTGATTTTTGGATTTTTTTTTGAGTTTTTCATAAAATTCTTTAGCAATTTCTGCAAAATATTTGAAAACAAGCTCAGCGCTAAGAGGGTTAAATACATTGGAATACTCTGCAGCTTATGGTACTGATTGGGCGTACAACCTAATACCAAAAACTTGAAAAAAAATGTTGATTGATGATGAACCATGGAGTTAATGAGTATGTGATGAACGTAGAACAAATTGTAGTCAGCAGGTGCCCTGGTTCCGAGGAGAAGAACGAAATTGCGGTCACTTCCTGTTAGTAAAGATAATATCGATATAAATAATGCAAGCGAAAACTACATTTTCGTAACCAAAAAACACATAATTATGCATAAGTGCACGTGAAGAGGTAAAATGGACTTAATATGCCATAGTAAACCATAATTATTTTTAAAGAGTTTTCTATTTTTATATTTGTCAATTAGTTAATCATCTTTCATGTCATTAAATAATTATTTTTTTGTAATTTTTGAAGGTTTTTTAAAGGGAACTAAATAAATCGTTTTCATTAAGATGACAAAAAGAAACTATTTTAGTTACAAAAAGTTCCGATTTGGCTCATTTCATAATCTGAAAAATAGCTTACGGTGTCTAAGCTTTGACCAAAGGGGACAGAAAAAAAGATAAGCTCGCATTTTTAGGTTTAAAGGTTTTCCACGATGCTGATGAACTCGCCCTTAAATTCTGACAGTTCACAATACGCCAATCAAAGGAAATAGTGTTTAACCGAAACTCTTTTCTAAGAATAATAATGGAACAATAGCATATTTAAATTAAAATGAAACTTTTGATGACCACAAGACAAAAATCATATTCAAAAAAAAACAATGCCAAAACAGATGCGCATCCCTGGTGGGGATCGAACCCACGACCTTTGGATTAGAAGTCCAACGCGCTATCCTCTGCGCCACAGGGACTGTTATGAGATGGGTTGAAATACTGTATCTCTAACTGTAATAATTTTAAATTTACTGGCTACATACATTTTAATATATTATTTAATAAATTAATCATATTTAACATAAAAAAATTATGAGTACTTTTATAAAATTTAAGCTTGCGGTATATGCTTCAAACTTTAATAATAATAGAGCTTTTATCCGGAAATTGTTTTGTATTGCTGCAGGCAGGGAACGTCGGAAATAGTCAACAAACGTCAGAAATCTGTTTGGGAACTTTGAAATTACAGGGATGAGTGAACCATGTTTTTAAAATTCACAATAAAATACTTAACATGCACACAAGTTTTAATGAGCAATAACGCGTAACTTCACAAATGAATTAACCGATAAAAATGGAAGAGTTCAATTTAAATGTTGATAGAGCTTCGATTGAAGAACAAAATGAAACAAAGCAAAGCGATTCAGCGGAAAATTTTCAAAAATTCATGTATAATTTATTTGAAAGAAATGGAGTAATAAATGATTTAAGAGCTTATCTTCGAGGGCACATTGTCGACGTTTTAAAATGTGCACGAACAGGTAAGTCGTATTTGTTTTATTGTTTTACGCGCTTAAGACCACTGAATGTAAACAAACTTATAGACAGCTTATCGCAAAGTTATTACATTAGCCAATTTTTATTTATTCTCTTACTTCTGTGTAAATTGAAATAAAAGTCAGAGTTATATTAATATTTAGTAACTACTAAGGTCCACAGGCAAAAATTGTTGTATGATTGGGGTAAAATTTGGAAGTAATGGAACTGATTTAAAAGTCCAAATACATATCTACTACATTAAGTATCGCTAACAGCGAAACTGCTCATAAGATCTACCTGATAAGCAAGCTTCATTTCAACAACAATAACAAGGATCCGTAAACTGCAACTTGGTTTGAAAAATAATACAAAACATTGCAAAATGGGTAACATTGACAATAGAGACAAGAAAAAGATTTTGCTCACAAACCTTTTAAGTTATAATTTTTATATCAGTGAATTCTGACTTGGATGGCAATTAATTCTTTCCAGTCTGTAAGCTAAGTATTTCCTTTAAATTTTACTGTAAGCGCACAGTATTGTTGTTGAAGAAATAAGTAGTCTCATGCATTCTAGTAATTTCAATAAACAATTTAATTATGATAACCACAAAGAAATTTTGCAAAAAAAAATTCCATGTTATAACTGTGTTTTAAAAACTCGTTCTATAATATATACTCTTTCTTTTAATATATTATTATTTTTTAAACAGGTACTCCTCTAGAATGCCAAAAACACTTTGCACAAAGACTTGAACTCACTTACCAAGCTATGAATATGTTGATATCAGAATATTTACTGCGTCTGGTGAGTATTTATTGATACACATACTATTAATTTAATATTTGAAATAAATTTTAGAAATTATTTAATAGCAACAAAAACAATTAATAGGCTACAAAACTAAATTGGATAACAAAAACAATGTATGTTCTTTTAGGGATATAATGGTAATTCTGAACCTGATTGAGCAAAAATAGGTTATATTATAAAAAAGAGGGTAGACTGTAGGTTTTATTGTTGTTGTATGTATGTGTGGTTATATAGTTTTTCAATTATACCTTACCAAAATGATGATTACAAACTTGATTAGCTGAAGTGTGTTAAATTAAAATTTGAATTTTCTGTCACTTGACTGGCATTGAATGGCATGAATGGAGATATCTACTTTACCTAGAACATTTCAATAGCAAAAATTTAATAAAATTTAAACATTTGAATCTATTTAATGGTGGTACTAATTTAACTAGATGATGACCGAGCTTTGCTCGGTTTTTTTTTGATAACGCCATCTTGTTGTGTCTTTAAAGCGGTTAGTTGCCCTCAATTAAGAAAAATAGTATTATTATTCGCCAATAGATGTCGGGAAGAGTTGATTATTGAGAACACGAATAAAATAACATTTTCTGAAAATAAACGTAGCTATACTAAATTTTATGAAAATCGTTGAGCCGTTTCCGAGATTCAGATTATATATATATTAATATACAAGAATTGCTCGTTTAAAGGTATAAGATATAGACATTAATTTATTTTATCATTAATATCCTCATATTTTATTTAATTGAAATTGATTGTATAAATACTCAGTAAAATAAATTGGGAGAGATTTGGGTGCAACAATAGACAAGATGATTTTGAGAATTGTATAATCACAACATAGCTAATATTTTCTTAATATTTTTTAGCCTAGTATACTGTGCATTATTTTTTGTTTTGCGATATTATAATATCTGGAATACGCTTTGCTTTTGCTTTTGAGAGAAACCAAAATGATTATCTACTTAAAGTAAAAAAGGTACAAAACCTATTAAACGATGAAGAACCTCTTTATTTTTAGGAATTTAACTACACACTATCAGTATTTGTCTCTGAAATACCACTAGCCAATATGGTATTTGGATTTGCCAAGACGCTTATGGATCATGGCACTGATGATTACTCTGGACTCCGATTGAAAGAGAATGACGTCTGGTCTATTATAAATTATCTGGGTAATTTTAACATTTTTAGTTTTTAAACTCCATCATAAAATATTTTACTAAACTGTGCTAAAGTCTTGGAATACCACATGACAGTGAACTTCAGCATTCTTTGACTATTAGTCTTTACTAGTGGGGTAGATGATGAACTTCTACGGATGGGTACTACAATAATGCCTCTTTCTGCCTGAAGCAATCACGTTTTCCGCGTTTAAGAGCGGAACAACCGTAATGTGATTCAAATTGAGATGCGTACCTCATGTGGGGTGTCACCATTACCCAAATTGGGGTGACACCCAACACTCACGTACTGGTGTCTATAAGCGGTTACTCATTTAATATCTATTAGTCTTCATCTACCCATCTACCCATCATACGTTCGAAAGTTCCAGCGGTATAGCTATGCCAATGTGGATGGTGGAGGGTAAATATTTTTTTAGTTCGATTAATGGACTTATAAGCTCTGCTTTTTTACGAAAGTTTCTTCTACTCGATCTTTAAAAAAAAAAAAAATAATAATTAATTATTATGGTTTCTGTCACATTCAAGTATGCAAGAGTGCGTCATAAGAAAAAAATTTCGACAGTCCGCTTTGGTTTTCATCTATACTTCTATACTAATATTATAAAGCTGAAGAGTTTGTTTGTTTGAACGCGCTAGCCTCATAAAACTACTGGTCCGATTTGAAAAATTCTTTCAGTGTTAGATAGCCCATTTATCGAGGAAGGCTATAGGCTATATAACATCACGCTAAGACCAATGCAAGCGGAGCACCAATAAAGATGTTTCAAAATCGGGGTTTTAATCCCTTTTGAGAGCTTCCATTGCGTGCGCTGCGGAAACGATTAATGTTTCGCTAAAGTAATGTATGAGAGAATTGTTTCCCTTTAAACTAAGGTTTTTTATGTTAAACAAATTTGTTCTAAAATAAAGTATTATTTGTGAACCATTCCACGCGGACGAAGTCGCGGGCAAAAGCTATTAAAAGATAAATTTGGAGAACACTTTAATTTTATGAGACATTAGGAAGAAACCCTGGTTACGCGACTGGAAAAATTAAAATTTTTTATTTTTATTAAATTTATCTAATCTGATTAACAAGTGATTTAATAACAAAACAGGTATCAAATGTGATTCGGAATACGCATCGAGAATCGTTTATTTGTACCGGAGTCGAGAGGACATTCCATTACTGATGTGTATCATTCAATGTAACGCCAAATACGAAATCGAAGATGGAATTGAAAAAGGTAAACAAATATATCGAGGTGTGAAATTTGGCTATTTGGTTTAAGCGACATTGCATTGCAACTTTACCGGATAGCCATTTTTTTGGAAGTTATGGATAGTCTAATCGTGATTAATGAAAAATACGATCAGTTTACATTTCATCAAGTATATAGGATATGCAATCTTTATTGAAAAGGATTACGTTTTGAGAAACGTCCTTGCGACCAAGAGAGTCATCACTAAGTAATAACCATAAGGAAACAATGTTTATTTTATAATGAGGCCTGTGCTTCTTTTCCCACGCATGGAATTTGTTTTTGTGTAGGCATGACCGTACTGTTCGAAAAATTCTAATAAAAAACGCTGAGTTACGACTGCAATCCACTTAGAGCCAAATGTTAAAGTGACAAAAATATAAAACAAGCTAATCTTACAAACTACGATTCAATTTTGTACAGAGAATTCAACTTATTTAAAGAGTAAAATTTTAAAAAAAAATATCATAATAAAAACACGTCTTCAGTTATTTGAATGGGGTAAACATAATTAAAGTTCAATTAAAAACATTGAATTGTTGATGCTAATATCAAATAAATCGCACCTATAATTACAAAGATAAATGTCGCGTAAACCAAATAGAGCCTTTCACCCTTCGATTGCGTATAACCTAAGACCTCACAGTCCATCGTGGAAGTCGGTGCCTATCTTGAGACAGAAGTCGAAAGTTTTTGTTACATGTGTAAAATTTTCAGAGCATCCTTCGAAGGAAAGCGTGGCTTCTATAAAAGCATCAGACACGGAAGACGGTAGCACAGACTGCAGCAGATACGCTCCAATGGAAGAGTCGTGCAAACATTACGCTTACTGTAAAACGTGTCAAGATAACATAAAGAAAGTCAAAGGAAGGTACAAGGAAAAAAAAGAATCTTTCGTTGAGGTAATAAAGGTTTTACAGCATCCCATTGACGGGCTTTTGTCGATACGAGCCGGTCATCGTTCTCGTCGAACCCGCCGCTTGCGACGAAGGGCTCGGCGAGTAAATTAACCCACAGACGCAGCCCACTGAGTTTCTCGCCGGATCTTCTCAGTGGGTCGCGTTTCCGATCTGGTGGTAGATTCTGTGATGCACGGCTCTTACTAGGGTTCGTGTTAGCAACATCGTCAGGTTTGATCTCACCTACTAGTTAAGGTTACGCTGATATGGTTTCTCTAGACCATCAGCTTAGGTAGGGAAAAAAAGATACGAGAACTTGTAATCATCAGTTCAATCATCAAAACGAGAATCTTAAGCGTTTGAAAAAATGCGGAACGTATTTGCATGAATAATGCCTTAATTATTATCTTTATAGTTTAAACGTTACGTATATATGTATGCATATACTCGAGCAATGCAAGCCAACAATATACGTAATGGCTATAAAAACTGAAATTATTATATTACTAGCATATACATAAAAACTGAAATTATTATAATAATAGCTAAGAAGTGGTTTCGCTCGCGTTAATATAGAGTTAAAAAACACACATAATATTCCTCCGAATAAGACCGCTTTTGTGTTCTGGATGTAACCATATAGCCTTTTTCTATACACATGACAACATGTAGGTACACAAAATTTCTTGATCATCGGTTGAAGGAAGCGAAACAAAAAAACACTTCTTCGCATTTTAATTCGGTATTCAGATATCATTGCATTACATCTCTCATTACAATCGATTTCAATTTACACATAGAAAACTGTATAATAATAAATTAGAAATGAAGTTTTGGCTAAAGGACAAGAACCCAGGGCGGAAAGTAATTAACAAATTAAAAAAAAAGGTGCATCGCATCTATCTTGTTTCAAATATCCGTTGCTAGGCAACGATCACCTTAAAACCATAACAGTCGGTTTTAGTAAAGCGAGAGCACATATAAAATGCAAGACAATTAATAACCTTTTGGATTTCAGAGTTTAAATGAGTCGCAAAACAATCCCATCAATACGGAATTAATGATGAGAAACATTGATCTAATGGAAAAGAGTCTCTTAGATGAGGTTTATATACAATTAATATTTTTTATATTAATGTGTTAAACTTTTTTTTTTTTAAATCTTTTTAAGTACCGTAAAATGGGGCGATTAGGGACAAATTCCAACTTTATGAGCAATTTTAAGGTAGTTGTTGATGTATATAATGCTATATCAGGATCAAAACGATTGAGTCTTGGGGGCATCTTTGTTGTCTAATTTAAAATTATGCAACTAGCATTCCAGTTTAAGCAAAAAATGCAAAAATAGGTGTAATCCCTATTTACCCGAAAATTGCGGTTAATTGGGACGAAATGAGAAATTTCCTAGGGTTGGCACTACTTTTATTTTTATATATAGTTTTAATTTATTTATTTATTTAGTTGCACCAACAAAGTGATCATCAATAAAAAAAATTGAAAAACTGACAAAAGTACATGGCAGACATCACCTCAATTATAGGTGCAATCGACAGTGCTGATATTTCTATCTGGGTTAAGAGATTAGGTGTGTCGGTTATTCCATGGATTAATCAGATGAATACCCCTACTCTGAACAAATATTAAATATTTTATTATGTATTACTTAGACATTTTTGTCCACCTTGAGATTTCATTGATCTTGTTACATGTCTCTGCCAAATGGACTTACTTATATTAAATTGCTTATCTATTTCAAATAAAGACTTATTCCCAATTTCGCTTCGAATAAACCAGATTTTTACCAACAAATTTAAAAAATATTGTTATAACTACATAGACAACCCTACAAACATGTACCTATTTATACTTAAGTCGTTTCCATTTCACGTATTCTCATCCCAATTGACCCCTTTTTCGTTGTTATTTGTACCTAAGACGTCCCCAATATCCCCAAAAACAACAGATTTTTACATTTATTTTTATTTAATCAAATACATTAAAACCAATAACAACTGAGACTTTCCTTTAATATATATGCTGGTTCAAACACTAAATAACGTTTATAAATCATAGTCGTCTTCTATTATTATCAAATAAATAAAAGAGAGCAAAGTTTCTAGCACTAAAATAATTACCACCACAGGAAGTTAATTTGAAACGCGATTTTTTATAAGTTAGCAGCTATTATCATGCATATTCAGAGTTGTTTTGTGAACTTTCAACATTCTACTATTAAACTACAAAAAATGGAAGATTTTGCAACGAATATAAAACTTATATTGAGCGTCGAAAGATTTTCCCGGTTTTTTCCCGATTCGCCTGTCAATCCCTAATCGCCCCATTTTACCGGTATATAGTCAAATATAATAATATGTTAAAGATATTGCTTATAAAATCTATTTGTAGGGTATTTCGTAATGTACCCACAAAAGTTTCACATAATTATATTCACAATACCATAGTCTTTATTGTGTCAGCAAAAGAACGTTTACGAATGCGTTTTTCTCCATAAACCTTTTTTATGTAAATTACATATTTATTATTAATATTTTTTAAACCAATAACTTAAAAAGGCGTAATTTTATCGTGCCACAAAAAATCGCTCCTTCCAAGATTCAAGTATCTATCTCTACATAGAAAATGTTTCACACTATATTATTCATTAAAATCACTCAATAGTATAGTGTGAAATATTAATTTTTATCTAGAGATACTTGAATCTCACAAGAGCCGTTTCTTTAAAACTATATTATAGTCACTTTTCACTACACGTCCCTACAGCTAACTGTCAATAATAAACATATTTGTTGAAACTACTCGCGTGCCATCTGTCGTGTATTGATGTTACTATGCCTTTAGCGAAGATAAATTGCAAGGAATGATTTGGTAAAATTAGTTTGACTCTGATCAACGGTATAGCGAGTAATACACGAACAAACATACATTGAATTTTACATAGTATATTGCAAATTTTACATTGGTAACCCGCACTGGAGGAAGTCAGCTGATACGGGAGTTCTTTTACCTTATACTTATGGAAGAAAGAGATAGGGAGATATTATGTTTTCAAAAAAATTTAATTTTAATTTGAATCTGAAAATGGAACTTTTTTTTATTACTTAGATGGGTGGACGAGCGCACAGCCCACCTGATGTTATGTGGTTACTGGAGCCCCATGTCTATACATCTACATCGTAAATGTGCCACTCACCTTGAGATATAAGTTCTAAAATCTCAGAATAGTTACAACGGCTGCCCCACCCTTCAAACCGAAACGCATTACTGTTTCACGGCAGAAATAGGTAGGGTGGTGGTACCTACCCGTGCGGACTCACAAGAGGTCCTAACACCCGTAACAACTGTGTTGTTTCAAAGTCTTGACTAAGTAAAAACGTTTGATATATGTTTTAGATGTTCAAGCAACTTAAGGAAGTTTATGAAACAGAAGTGCAGATGTTAAGGGAGGAAGAAGAGAAGAAAAGAAAGAGACTTCTGGCCGGTCACGCTCAGCAACTGCAGGAGAAGTGTGATGAGGTACTAATACTCCTAGGTAAAAAGATGTGGGATGGTATGGCGAAATCTAGTGGATATTTAGTTAAACAACAAAATCTTTGATCCCTTAAAAAAATACTATTTGTAACATCGTTAAATCAATTTGTTATCAGTCATTAATATTTTCTTCTTTTAAAATAAAACTAGTGTGCCAGTGTTAATTAACCAAAAAGTATCGATCTTCCCACTCGAATAAGGTCATTACCCATGCTGTATTAATAAAATTGAGGGTTATTTTGTCTCAAGGTGCATGGAAATTGAGCCCATGTGCCCCGGTAACCATTTAAGGAATAATGAAAGGTGAAATTATCGTTAGTGAATTGTAAGCAATCCTGGCTTATCGGGCGGTTTTAATACTTTGTATATAATATACAATATTTAGCCTTAATTAGTACTATATATCAAAAAAAAAAACAAGAAAAAGATGTCATTATTTATTTGTGTCGCTTTTATTAAACAGTTAGAAGAAACATATAGATCTCGTGAAGCGAAACTGGAGACGAACATCAGGGAGAAGAAGAAATTCCTTTGGGGCCTCGCGCGGTCACTGCGGGACCAGCACGCGCACGTCGCGCGTGCCATGACCCACCTCAAGCAGGAGACCGACAGGCTGCGTCTCAAGGTAGCCATTTCATTATTTACATCTAAGTCATTTACATCTAAGTCTAGAACAGAATTATGATGATAACATTTAAAAACAATAATAATAATGATGATGATGATTATATCTCTATTATTTTACATTTTAATTGAAAGAAAAGTCATTATTGAATTAGGGTAAGTTTCTATGTGGTATTTAAAATAATAAATTGTATTGGCTCTTAATTTTCTTGGCAAAATAAAAAAAATTAAATTTTTATTAAGATACAAAATGTACCCGCTGTATCTATATAAGGGGTGTTTTTTTTTATCAAATTTTTCTTTAACGCTTAACAGGAAGAAAATCTGAGAGTGAAAGTAGCCGAAGCAGAAACACTTCTAAGAGAACGCGCCGAAGAGATGCGAACACAAATATCGAACGAACTCGTCACACTGTCGAGACATCTCGACACGATGCGGACAGAACGAGAAGCCATAAACAAGGAACGAGACGAATTACAACAATTGAAGATATCCAAAAACTCGAATAATATCGATAAAGATCTCGGTTCGCGTTACGACAGTTTGCGAGATGAAATATCGATATTGAAACGATACATCGAATCGAATAAAATGAAGTGTACCGCGGAGAAAAGCACTATTACCGATTCTGGTGATGTCCATGTGCTGAACAACAGTAATGATGTCGGGTGTGACAGGAGTGACGGTAAAGTGAAAGACAGTAATGTTGTTAACGATCTGAAGAGACTGAAGAATGTCAACTTTTGTCAGGTACGTGCTTTTTATTTTGAGTCCATACAATAGTAATTAAAAAAAAAGTTTTATATTTAATTTTAGAAAGATATAGTTTTTTTTTTAAGGGATTTTATGACCTGGTTACTAAGACCTGTCATGTCTTATTTTAATTTATATTATTATGTTTATGAAAAATGATAACATGGAGTGAAGTGAAAATTAAATGAAGATGATTGATTTGAGACATTAATGTCTGTTTTCTAATTTATCAACTGGGATAAAATAAAATGAAATGAGATGAGGTGATATGGGATGAAATATAATCTCAGTAAAATGGTGGTCATTTACTGAGATTTTTCAGGGGACTTTTTGGAGGATCCCGAGAAGTTACGTTCAGCGGCGTTATTTAATTTTTCCACATTTGTGCACTTTCACAGATATTAAACAATTAATAAACCACCGTTATTACACATTTAAACCTGAACCTGAACACTAAAAAGACAAAATAAAACAAGTCACACAACTTCACTCCTCGCGTTCCCGCCAAAAAGTCAAAGATATAAATATCGATAAACAAAAAAATTGTGTCTATAGTGCCTATTTTACTTCGAATTTATGAACAATTTTGTGTATTAGTTCTATGCATTGTTCTTCATTACGAAATGTTTATTTAGGCAAGCGTCTATGATGTCAAGCGGGAACCAAGTCGGGACCGCGGTGAATCAAGTTCCAGGAGAACAATAGAAATTGAATTCAGATATGTCGAACGATTATTACGTTTGCAAGAAGAGAACAATAGACTGAGAATGATTTCGCAACAAGTAGGTGAATATTTTTTTCAAAAGTTTATAAAGTGCACCAATAGATGTCGTTGTTCATTTTAGAACAAATTCTAGATCGCGATGACGAGATGCTCCGCGGTCGAATCAGGAGATCGCGGTCGAACATTTTCGATATCGCTTCTCGGCCTTTTGGCTAAGATCAAAGTGTAGTATCTGTTCTTTTCAGCTTAATATCTGAAAGTTCCCTCATTGAGGGACCAGTATATTAAACTGATTTTTGTAAAACGACGGGATGTTCGGGGCTCGCTCCACTCCCGTCACGGGTCGGCCCGGCATTGCAGTGCCGCCGGGATCGGCCCTCAGAAATCACTTTGAAATTGAATTACTTTGATATAATAAGTAAATTATAGGATATTAACACTATTGTCATTTGTCATGATTAAGCGAGGTGTTAAGAGTAACAAAAAAAACGTGTATAATAACCGGCAAACTTCTTGAGCATTTGTTGACGTAGTGGGGGTAAGTTTGCGCATGGTACACTCACGTGCAAAAACATTATTTTCTTTGCGTCATAATGCTATTAAATTATTAAAATCAACATATGTATTTATTTATATATTTATTAGAACATCAACAAAACATATAGGTTAATAATTGTAATAATTTAATCTTGGGGTAAAATAGATATTCCTTCTATTAAGTCAAAACTAGAGCTGTAGCCAGGTCTTCGTTCAGTTGAAGCGAAGCTGGTATTTGTAATTTTTTTTTCGTTATCATAATCTTGACCATCATCATCATCACTGTTTTCATCACCCGAGTCGCTATCATCGTGATGAGTCGACATAGGGCTCATCGGCGTAGTTTACAACTCGGTCGATTCGGTCTTCTTTTTTGTCTATAATTAATTATTTTTTGAAGATATTCGATTCGTAGTAATCGAATGTTACTTTTTTCATTTACCAGCTTCCGATTATTTTCTGTTCTTTTTTTCCATCTGAAGCCTAGCTCTTTCATAATTCGTCGTAAGCTTCATTCCGAGCCATTAAAATTTTTATGATTTTTTTGATCCAATTCCAATTTTTTTGATTCATAATGATTTCGCGCGGGTGGGTACCACCACCCTGCCTATTTCTGCCGTGAAGTAGTAATGCGTTTCGGTTTGAAGGGTGGGGCAGCCGTTGTAACTATACTTGAGTCCTTAGAACTTATATATCTCAAGGTGGGTGGCGCATTTGCGTTCTGGATGTCTATGGGCTCCAGTAACCAATTAACACCAGGTGGGCTGTGAGCTCGTCCACTCATCTAAGCAATAAAAAAAAACATATTTTAACAAATAGTCTTAATGCCCATAATTTCCAAACTGCATGGGATAGATTTTTTTTTATTTTTCTCTTGATGGTTACAATCAATCCTGTCACCCCGTTTCGGCTTGACGTTGAGTTCTGGGACCCCCTGTATAACTAACTTATTTATATACCTATATTCTTACATACAATACATACTAATTATATTTACATGCACATAATAAATAAAACAGTTTATTAGATTACTGTAATACAAAAAGTTACATGTAACATTAAAAAGTATTAGTGAAACTATTAATAAAATCCAGACATGTAATCAAAATGTGTCCTAAATAGTACAGCAATTTAACATAGTAATGAAAATAACTAAGAGATAAAATTTCAAAACGTTAAAAATTAAAATTAAAAACACAAAATCCTAAAAATTACATTTCAATTTCATGAATTACTTAATCAAATAATCTTCCAATACATTTTTTTCTTTATTGATCAGGCTATTGTCATTATGGATGAGAAGGATATATGATGAAATCAGATAAGTTGCAAAATAATAAAACGTTTTTGCGATTTCCCAATAGTTTGCTTTTTTGAGTTGGGTCAATCTTTTATTAAGTTTTTTCTTTTTTTTTATCCTACCTAATCTTTAGTAGTCTAAGGAACTATTCCAGTCACGCGCGGATCGATATCTGAGCTCACGGGTTCAACCTGACAGAGTTTACTAATACTAGCCCTAGAAAGAGCCTTATAAACCACCGAATGAGAATCGCAACCTACTAAGAAGATCCGGCGAAAATATCCGTAGGAATTATACAAAATGAACACAGAATTCCTTGACCCATACAGCCGAATTGAAGTTTTTATTTTTTCTTGCCCTAGTAAGCAGACGAGCGTACGGCCCACCTGGTGGTAGACGAGCGTACGGCCCACCTGGTGGTGAGTGGTTACCGTCCATGGACTTTAGCAATGCCAGGGGCAGAGCCAAATCGCTGCCTACAAAGTTCAAAGTTGTTATTGCATCGAAATGTTGGTCACCCTATTCTCCAAACAGAACTATTAAGCGATAGATCCCATAGACATCACGCTGTGAATGGCACTGTGTATCTTGAATCATGATGACGAAGTCTTGATTATGTTCTGCAAAGACTGTTCCATATTTTAAACCGCTTTATTTCGCTTGTCTATGGAGGCGTGTGCTGTCTCGCAAGTGCCACTGATGTGTCCGTCGCAACGCCACAACCATGAGCCCGCGCCGGGTGTGATGCGCGCGGAACCCGGATATCCCCGGTAGGTATTGATACATATTTTTCTTCTTTATTTTTTGGCTCCGGCACAGTTTGTGCATTAGCCAGCGTCAAGTAATAAGATTTTGATAATTCGCAGTTCTAATTTTGTATAGTTTATGAATAATAATAAAAACGAAGAAAACTTAATCAATTGGCATGAAATTAAATGAGATGAGATAATATGGGATGAAATACATAATCTCAGTAAAATGGTGGTCATTTACTGAGATTTTTTCAGTGGACTTTTTGGAGGATCCCGAGAAGTTACATTCAGCGGCTTTATTTCACATTTTATTTTATTTTTTTATTGCTTAGATGGGTAGACCAACTCTCAGCCCACCTGGTGTTAAGTGGTCACCGAAGCCCATAGACATCTACAACATAAATGCGCCACTCACCTTGAGATATTAGTTCTAAGGTCTCAGTATAGTTACAACGGCTGCCCAACACTTCAAGCCGAAACACATTGCTGCACGGCAGAAATAGGCAGGGCGGTGGTACCTACCCGTGCGGACTCACAAGAGGTCCTACCATCAGTACATTTCCCACATTTGTGCACTTTCACAGATACTAAACGGTTAATAAACTACCGTTAGAAGAAACACTAAATAGACAAAATAAAATAAATCGTACAACTTCGATGAAGTCGTCGTGGCCTAAAGGATAAGACGTCCGGTGCATTCGTATCGAGCGATGCAACGGTGTTCGATTCCCGCAAGCGGGTACCAATTTTTCTAATGAAATATGTACTTAACAAGTGTTCACGATTGACTTCCACGGTGAAGGAATAACATCGTGTAATAAAAATCAAACCCGCAAAATTATAATTTGCGTAATTACTGGTGGTAGGACCTCTTGTGAGTCCGCACGGGTAGTTACCACCACCCCGCCTATTTCTGCCGTGAAGCAGTATTGCGTTTCGGCTTGAAGGGTGGGGCAGCCGTTGTAACCTTTCTGAGACCTTAGAACTTATATCTCAAGGTGGGCTGAGGGCTCGTCCACTCATCTAAGCAATAACAAAAAATAAGATTTTGAACCAAATCAGTACAGTATTATAATGCACAGAATTTCGCCACCGGTCGCGTTCAACCCGTCACAAGTTGGGCATCACCAAGGGTCCGGGGAGGAGTTGTCCTGGTTCGCGACCACGAGGCCTCGGGTGCTGTTGCCCGGTGACCTCGTGCCTTTTATCGGCGTCGTAGCGAGCAGGACCGGGGCAGATACGCGGTAACTGAAGAACTTGTAAACTGGGCTTTGTTTGCGTGAGTCACAGATAACCCCCATTTGGGGTTTGGGGATTGGGGGTTATCTGTGGCGTGAGTCTACCGGTCCCCGTGGTGGTGACGGCAGACTCACGCCCCTACCCATAAACGTGACGTTGAAATCTTGAGGATTACTTCGTGACGACATTAACCCGTTAGTTAATCTATATAATTAATACTATCTATATAATTATATATATAGTTAATCTATATAATTCCCCTTTTTATATAAATTGCGAAAACGGAAGAGTGTGAAATTTTCCACATTTATAAAAAACTAGCTGTACCCGTCCGCTTCGCTGGGCATTTAAAATTAACATTATTGTTTCTCACCCCCACAAAGATTCTCATCATTAACGGGGGCAACTGGTGCAGGGAGTCCAACAGTCATATACTTAAATATTAGCCTATCCATTAAGTATATGTATTTTCTACATTGATACCAAGATTCAAGTCCATCGGATGCACGGTTCAGTAGTTATAATGGAACATCCGTAAAAACCACTGTAGATTTATATGTTAGTATAGAAGTATAGATATAGAGAAGGAGTGTAAGATGCTAATATTTTTTTAAAATTGTGTTTAAAAGGTAGAAGTTTTCAAAGCTTTCATTCTCAATAAATATGGAAAGTAAAAATGAAAAAATATGTTGTTATTTATATGTTTGTAAGCCTAGTTTTTGTAAAAAAGTATATATTGTTTTTCATTGTGAGTCATCATATATCATTTTAGGTAAAACTTTAACTCCGAATAACTTTTAACCGAGTTGATTTAGCAAAAAATTATTTCAGACCTTTTTTGTAGGCCGTTTAATTCCCTACAAAAATATGTATTCCGTTTTATTACATGATAATTTCGTGAGATACAATAAAACTCCAATGAAAACAAAAATTCCGTGTTATTAAATGGGAAATCAAAAATCCTGATTCGGCACATCTCAATATTAATATTAAGAGCTCAAACTTTACCAGAATTTTTTTCATCATCTTGGACGATATTTTTGTAGTACCTAAAGAAAAAAAAAAAGTTTTTTTTGCCATCCTAATATATGGAACTCTTTGCTTATTGTCAGACTTTAGTTGTTGTTTTAAGTCTGTAGTCAAATTGAGAATAGATTAATATTGTTTGTCTTTAATGTTATTTGTCTACAGTGTAGTCTTGGCGAAATCTACGATTAAAGAAGTATAATAGTCTGACAGTAGAACTATAGTCGAATTTCGACTAGTAGGGGGACCACTAGTATAATTAAATGGGCGATATTATTGGCGGTGACGTCACCGTGAGTTTGACCTCTGCAAGCTACATCAAGAAACTTAAGAGCCCGCGTTTGATTGCAGAACGAAGTACCCGCAGCGCGCGTCCGCCGCCCGCCGCGACCTCCCCGCCCCGCGGGACCCTCCCGGGAGCCGAGGTACGGTAACGTCGCACGTAACGGGAGTTCGCGGTAGGGATGCGATTCTTTACGAAAAAGATGGATTTTTAAATCGATTCGAATCGTAACCTAATAAATCGATTCACAAAAAAATCGAGGTGCAAAAAATCGATTTTTTTTTAAAGTTTGCATTTAAAATTTAAATATAAATCCATTTTATGAAAAATAAGAAAAATACCATAATAAATGATCTTTTATCAGTAAAATCACGGAAGTTTTTTAGTACGTAACGTAACATAATCTTTTTTTTAAAACGCTTTTATTAGCTTCAGACGTATATGTATGTATGTTAGTATGTAACGGAATCTTTGAACATGATTTCAAAACGTCGGATTAACTCGAAATTTTGTATACTTATTAAGGACCGATGACGATGACGATTCAATATTAAAAAAAAAATAAAAAAATTGCAATTTAACTAAAAAAATAAATAATAGTTTAAAAAACTAACAAAATACGCTTTTATGGAAAATCCAACTAAAAAATAAATAATTTTTTTTAAATAAATTTGAATTAAAAGTAGAGTAAGAAAAAAAAAATTATTTTAAAAAAGCGTGGGGTGCTTTTCAGGATATTAGCAAAATAACCCTTCTACTCATATCTGTTCATAAAATATTTATAACTAACTACTGATACCATGTACCCCACGCTTTTTTTACAATAAAATCATTTTTACTTACACTATTTTTAATTCAAATTTATTTTCTATTTTTTAGTTGGATTTTCTATAAAAGCGTATTTTGTTAGTTTTTTTTAAAATTATCATTTATTTATATTATAACTCTTCTTGTATCATTAAACTGATGTTTGTACTCATAATTGACGTGACGTTTATATCATCGGCTTATTATACAATGGCTGCCTCACCCTTCAAACCGAAACGCATTACTGCTTCACGGCAGAAACAGGCAGAGTGGTGGTACCTACCCGCGCGGACTCATAAGAGGTCCTACCACCAGTAAGGTGGATCGGGCAACCCATTAATCATTCTCACTATTGTCCAACACGGCAGTAATTATAACCGATACGTTACTAATTCATTTGCAGGTTGCAGTCGAGATTCGGAGCTGCTTGGAAATACAGATGATGTCCCGGGACTTGTTCCAGACGAACCTCGGTGCGTTATTTATATTATCTGTACTCTTCCACTGAAACGACATTTGGGTGGTTCGTCATCGGTCGACCTTAGCGACGCACACAGTACTTACCAAAGATTTCAATTGACTTTTAGAGATATATGTACAAAAAATTGAAAATCTGTAGTGAGATCTTAGAATTTATATCTCAATACGGGTGGCGCATTTACGTTGTAGATGTCTATGGGCTCCAGTAACCACTTAACACCAGGTGGGCTGTGAGCTCGTCCACCCATCTAAGCAATAAAAAAAAGATCTTCTACCGAGCGAGTGTAATTACTCGGTAGACTGACGGTCCGAATGTTGTTGTTTGCAACTTTTATTTGAAAATGTCGTTAGCGAGATTCAGGCATGTGTCACATAATGTTCTATAATGGCTACAGCCAGTTTTTAATTTGTTCTAAATTATTACACAAAGTATGTGTATTATTCATAGATTACTTATAATATCGCTATCGGTCCTATAAAGATCACACGAGACTGAGTCTTGATAAAAAAATATGTATATTTATTTTGAGTAGTATCGTTCGGATGTCGAGAGATGGTCCCCCGCCCCCCGCGGAGACACCCCACTCCGCCCCCCGAGCCGCTAGAAGAAAGTTGAAATCGTAAGTCGACTATTATTACTACCATTTGTTTTTTTTTATTGATGGGACACCGGATCGACACCTTGTCCTACACTAAAAAAAGTCAATAGGAGCGTATTTTCATCCACACATTCCACATTCTAGGAAACCCCTCTCACAAAACGTTGAGACCAACTAAAAGAATTACTCGAGGGTCAGTGATATCAACATTGTCTCATAAATTTTTTTTTTTTAAGGCATTTTATGACCGTGTAACTAAGACCTTTAAGTCACGTCTTGCTTTAATTTATATTCTTATTTTTATGAAAAACTAGCATTTGCCCGCGACTTCGTCCGCGTGCAATAGTTACTTTGGCGTAACGCTAAATTTTACCCGCGACTTCATTTACAGTATTGGAACTCAGGATTGGAACTTCATTACTGAACCGGTAGATGGCGTAAAAAAAATTAATTTTTCGATAAAATTTTTTTTTTTTTTCTTAATAAAAAGTATCCTATGTTACTTCTAATACCTCCAAGAATATGTGTACAAAGTTTCATGATGGTCGGTTGAGTAGTTTTCGCGTTGAAAGCGTAACAAACAAACTTACATTCACATTTACATATTAGTAGGGATGATAATATGGGGTGAAATTAAATTAAATGAGATGAGGTGATATGGTATGAAATATAATCTCAGTAAAATAGTGGTCGTTTACTGAGATTTTTTCAGTGGACTTTTTGGAGGATCCCGAGAAGTTACGTCCAGCGTCTTTGTTCCATTTTCCCGCACTTGTGCACTTTCACAGATTCTAATATTAAACAGTTAATAAACCACCGTTATTAGACATTTAAACCTGAAGAAACACTAAATAGACAAAATAAAAAAATCGCACAACTTCATTCCTCGCGCTCCCGCCAAAAAGACCCATTGTCTCATAAGAAATATATCGACGCTTGAAAGGCAAACGTGACTAAGCGACAATAACTGCTTTGTATAAATGATAGGCAATAACCATATTCGATGCGCAAAAAATATATATTTCTAGGTCTAAAATGATTTCAATCCTACAGCTAGATTCGTTAAAATAAAAAATTTTCAGGTATTTCAACTTAAAATTAGTCTACTGTAAAGATCACGCATTGTCGCTTATAGTCGGATTTTTAATTAGACGAAGAGAGCTGACAGTAGCTAATGTCACTTTGTGAAATAATGTTGCTATATTTAAAGTAATAGTGATGCGTTCAGTTCTCGTTCAATCACATAAATGAACAATGAGTGTGAAGAGTTACTCATTAATTTCAAACTATAAAAGAATATTATTTATATTTTACAATAAAATTGTATTAAAGTGATCCAATATAATAATATGTTACTAGTAGTATGTAACTACAATCAGTTTTTTTTTTTTTCATTACCTATGTACCTATAATTGTTATATTTTATACATCTATAGTTTCAACTATATGATGCATTGGAAATAGGACAGTCTTACAAGCTTCCTCGCAATGTTTTTCTTAATGTTTAAAACACTCGGTATTCAGTACAGGTAGATACCATAGGAACATAATGTTTCGTCGAAAACTCGTTGGTATGTACAAAGCACGGCTAAAATTCGAACCCCGTGCCCGATATCGGCAGTTCGGCACACTAACTATTCACTAGACAATCGAGGCAATTTCATTAATTCAGGAGTTTTTTCAATCGTTCACTTTGTCACAACACTATTTTTATTTCATCAAAAACTGACAACACAGTAAACGTCAGTTTACTTCGTCTAATAAAAAATCCGACTATAGTCACGTTTGCCTTTCAAGCGTCGATATATTTATATACAAGAATTGCTCGTTTAAAGTTATAAGATATGTTTTGCGACAGCAATGAAACGAAAGTTCCCCGGCGAGCATCGCACAGAGACGAGTGCCCGAGCTCTGTTCTCCGAGAGGCGAAGCTGCGGCTCCGGAAGCTGGAGATCGAAGCAGAAGCCGTCCAGATGTCGTACTTACAGTTCCGGGGGCGGAGCTTCCAGGAGAGGGGCGGCGCCGGACCGCACCCGGAGACTGCCCTGGGCCTGGGTTAGTTTTTTTTTATTTATTGCTTAGATGGGTGGACGAGCTCACAGCCCACCCGGTGTTAAGTGGTTACTGGCGCCCATAGACATCTACAACGTAAATTCGCCACCCACCTTGAGATATGAGTTCTAAGGTCTCAGTATAGTTACAACGGCTGCCCCTCCCTTCAAACCACAAGGCATTACTGCTTCACGGTAGAAATAGGCAGGGTGGTGGTATCTACCCGCGCGGACTCACAAGATGCTCATTATAAAGTATTTTTCCTTAATTGTGATATTTGATCTAAATAAATAAATAAATATTCCATTATTTTTATACACACACATGCACAGATATGAAGAGAAGCAAGTCGTTACAACAAGTAAACAGTCAAGAGAAATTAGAATTTCAAAGGAAACAAATCGAGGAGGACCTCAAGAGAGACATCGATAAACATCTCAAACAGTACGCGACGAAACTTGATCTCATAGATACGCGTTTTAAGAATAGAACCACCAGTTCTATAGCGGCGGCGCCAGTGCCCGCGGGCCACAGCGCGCTCCAGGACAACGAACTCAACAACTACCTGGAAACTCCTCTTAGCGAGTTCAGGAAATATTATCAAACCGACAGAATTCTTAGAAATGGAAATGCGAACGCGCGCAAACAAAATATCGATTTGGACGCTCAAAATAACTCCTCAGATATTGGTAGTGTACCCAGCAAAGATAACGTTGTACACTCAAGTGCAGATATCGATGAAATAAATAAAGTTAAAGTTATTGATAAACAATCTGGTGACTATAATAATGAAGAAGACAATGTATTAGCGAAAGAAACTTTAAATAATGAAATATTAATTGACAATGAGAAATCTAAAACAATGATGCTTAGTGCCGTAACGAAATCTGTCAGTGACGATACAAAAGCAGATGAGGTTTTAAATGAAATTATAGAAACAAATAGTGTTATGATTGAAACGGTCCAAACTGTTCCGATATCGGAAGGCGATGTAAAAACGCAATGTATAGAAACAGTACCGTCTGCAGAACCAATAGAAATTAATATAACGGATAACAATTTACTAAGAGTTGAAATTGAAAGCGAAGATGTCGGCAACAAAGATTCTAAAACGGAAATGTCGGTATTGGTCAGTCCACGAAGCGAAGTCGACTATAGCTTATCGCCGCGAATGACTATACTGGTTAGTCCGAAACGCGGTATTCCCGGAGAATCGACTAATAAACTATCCGATCCGGACTTGGAAGGTTCCGCGAATGTTCTAGACTCGATATTCAAGGCGAACGATGAGGCCGCGTCCAGTGTGGACTTGCAGATAGAGCTAGAGAAAGAGGGTGATTCGTTGAGCGAAGGAAGGACCGGCGACAAGGACTACGGAGACGATTTCTCGGCAGACGTCGACAATTACAACAGCCGATCCTCGGGTTTCGAAATTGACTCTCCCGTCTCGCTGCCTAAGACATACGAAGATGAACAGTTTTGGGATTCATGAAACTTCAATTGCGATTCGACAGGTATCACTAATAAATTATAATATATAAAAAAAATCGATATTTTTTGGACATTAGTTAATCTAATTAATACTTTATTAAAGTAGTCAAAAAAAAAAAACATTGGTAACATTTTAAAAGAAAATTGGTAACATAAATAAAACAACAAACAGAATGTGTGTCATAATTTCTTTATATCTATCTGTATAAATCAAATCGCATTTTATGTATAAAAAAACAACAACAACATAGATATTCAATTTACTTTCTATCTATCTATATTTATTATAATATGAAAGTACAAACATTTCTTTAATCGGTACAACGTTCACACTTTATACAAGTCCGTAATACAATAATAATATTATACATCTAAAACGACTCTATAAATGCTATATTACCTCATTATTATGTTATTGTCATATAAATATAAATCCAGTGTTCTCTCTATACATTTTACCGAAAATCGAAATCAAACTCGATACAACTGAAGTCACAAGATCACGAACCCGCCACTAAACCGTATGTTGAAATTAGAAAAATATAGTTTTAAATAGAACGAACGGTTCTTGAATAAAATAGTCAAAAAATAAACCTTATCATCACGAGTGTAAAATGTAACGAACAATAATTTTAACTATTTTAAATTTTTTATTCAATCCTCTTAAATTATTTGTTTAAGGCCTTTCTTTATAAACGGAGTCTCCCAATGCAATATGGAAAATTACAAAAAAAAGAACATTATAAATTTTCTCAATTTTCGAGTATTTCGATTATATTTAAGCAAGTTTTGAAAGTGTTTTAGAATATTAATGTTGTTGTAATCACTCTGTCTTTATGTACCTTATGCCTTAATATAAATGTTTAAAAAAAAACCTTCTATTGGTATCCGTCACTTCAGTGCAAAGCGAAAAATCAACTATAATTATTTATTATTATACACAAGTCAAACATTTTAACTAATCAATTCAATTCAATATCATGTCCCGCAAACATTGAATGTCTAACATAAATTTAAAACTTATCATCCTAAATTTACAATTTAAAAACCCTCTTCGGACCAAAATAACTATATATATATGTATATATATAACTGTCGAAGTCCGCGACCAAACTGTACAGGATACAAACAAACCGCCTCTAAATAGGTCCAAATAAACTATCATCCCAAGTTAACCGGAAAACAATATTTATCAATACTATTATTATGAATTATGTGAGATTGTTTGTTGCACTCACAACTCAATATTCAATTAATCATAATAAAATTTTAGATACACATTGTCAAAATACAGAAAAGGACATAATTAGGATGTCTTTCATCGAGAGGAAAATTTCTAAATTAGTAATTCATCGTTATTACAACTACACATAAAATTAATATTTATACTATACAAAAAAATAAACTGAGATTTATCCTTTAAATAAGGTACACTGCCAGATTGAAA
This sequence comes from Bombyx mandarina, assembly GCF_030267445.1. Lineage (NCBI taxonomy): Eukaryota > Metazoa > Arthropoda > Insecta > Lepidoptera > Bombycidae > Bombyx > Bombyx mandarina. Next base: position 19,935,394 of record NC_143234.1, read on the forward strand.
CGTTGCATGTAACATTCTGCGACTTGCAATTTTTTTTTTTGAAATGTAATGTCATATTTATTCACATGTCAAGGAAATTAAAACTTCTATTATGCATACTGGCCACTCGTCAAAATTATGCATATTTAAGAATATTAATAACAATAAAACCATTTTTTTTTAATTGTTTAGTCACATATGAATAAGAAAAAGTAAGTAACATACACATGTTAGTTTTAATTTTAACATTTTTGATGTTAAAAAACCCTATATTTAGATTACGAACTTAACATATCGAGGGGTTAAATGCTATTATGGTTTAAGCGACATCTTTGCGACTTTACTCCTGTGAGCCATTTAAATTTTAAATTTTAGAAAAATATAACAAAAATATTTCTTCAGCTATTTGAATGTAGTAAACTTAATTGAAGTTCAATTAAAAACATCGAATTATTGATACTAATCTATATATTATATATGAATAAAATTGGAGTGTCTGTTTGTAATATTGAAATAACCGCTTTTTACTATATGCAAATGAACATATATATACGGTACATACACCAAAATAACATTTTTTACAATTTTTGCCTGTCCGTTTGTTTGTTCCGGCTAATCTCTGAACGACTGGACCGATTTTGACGAGACTTTCACTAGATAGGTAGCTGATGATTTTTTTAAACTAGCTTCGGCCCGCGGCGTCACCCGCGGTACGACAATAACCGCGGCTAACATCGCGAGACTCAGCTATCAATAATAAAATTTAAAGTTTCCGAAGCGAAGCGAGGGCGGGTCGCTAGTAGCAAATAAAAAGCACCTTTAATTACAAAGATAAATGACTTTTAAACCAAATAGAGCCATTCACCCCTCGAATTGTATTGTGTATTTCGGTTGCGATTCTGATACAAAAAAAAAAACTGAAGAAAAAAAAACTCAATTTCCAAACTATTATAATGTATCTTTATGAATACAATATCACAGCTACACAACAAGATAATTGTTTCAATTTTAGAAAACCTCTCAGCGATGCGACTTTTGTTTAACTTTAATTATTTTTCTAATACGCGTTTTGTATTATTTATCGGTATCGGTATCGATATCAATAATAATGTAAATTTAAAACGCCTATCGATAGAATATTTATTGAAACCGTCGCGCCATTCACTGGATAAAGGTTTTCTAAGTCAATTCGACCTGAAGTCCAACGTCTGTCCCCCGTCGACTCAGAAGCCGAAGCTGACGTTGTGGCCCGCGGACCGCACCGCGGGGGCCGAGCGCGGGGAGTTCGGGCCCGTCACGCGCAGCCACCGCGACACCTGCCGACATTAAACACCACCGACTGTACCAAGTAGTTTTGAGTTGCTCACAACACAAACATTCACATTTATATTTAAGGCTATTGAAAACCAATCATGCTTCGCTGTGAGTATAGTAATAATTATTTCCTTTCTTTTCTACTGTATTGATGGGTGGACGAGCTCACAGCCCACCTGGTGTTAAGTGGTTACCGGAGCCCATAGACATCTACAACGTAAATATCGCCACCCACTTTGACAACCTAGTTACAACGGCTGCCCCACTCTTCAAGCCGAAACGCATTACTGCTTCACGGCAGAAATAGGTAGGGCGGCCGTACCTACCCTTGCGGACTCACAAGAGGTCCTACCACCGTCTAATGCAATAACGGCCATTTATTAAATTATTGGCGGCATTAACGTATCATACCATTATCCTTCACACTCGTGCAGACATTACATTGACAAAGCTTGACCGCAATCAGTTTTCATATTTTGACGTCTGCAGACCCCGATCGTCAGTTACGTACCAAGTGACCGGCCATGACCACTCATGAACATAGATGCAGAATTAGGAAAGCTTAATAACACTTGTCCAGCCCCACGTTCTGTCTATACCTGCAGCGAGATGGTGCGGTCGGGGCTGGCGGCCCCCGGCGCGCCCCCCGCCCCGCCCCCCTGCGTGCCCCATGCCCCGCCCCCCTGCGTGCCCCACGCCCCGCCCCCCGGCCCGCCCCGCGGCGTGGAGCAGTGCGCGGGGGCGGCGAACGTGCGGCTCTCGGCGCGCTGCTCGTGCTCTCGCCAACTGCGAACAATCAATCAACTTTACTTGTACTGTTTAACTTTATTAGCGGCGGTTACACGTCACTTCGAATCCTCCTGATACACTAATGGTGCTTCTAGGTACCTTAAGCATCGGTCATCGTTCATCGCACTAAGTACACAGTTTCATACAAGTTTTAAGTTAACTTTAACGCCATGGAGAACGTTAAAAGACTCGCACTAAGCACACTGGGGGCCGACCTGTTCCTATCGCGCGGCGCGTAGAGTCCGACGGCGTGGCGCCAGCGGTACACGCAGGGGTACTCGTCGGGAGACACGCGGCAGTCCGCCAGCGCGTCGTACACCAGCCGGTCCGCCTTGCTGGGCTCCTCGCTGCGAAGGTGGTAAGGTTTTACTGGTGGTAGGAGCTCTTGTGAGTCCGCGCGGGTAGGTACCACCACCCTGCCTATTTCTGCCGTGAACCAGTAATGCGTTTCGGTTTGAAGGGCGAGGCAGCCGTTGTAACTATGAGACCTTAGAACTTATACCTCAAGATGGATGGCGCATTTGCGTTGTAGATGTCTATGGGCTCCAGTAACCAGTTAACACCAGATGGGCTGTGAGTCCACAAACCTAAGCAACAAATAAGAAACGTTCGTTCATATTTAGCTTATAACACTAGTATTTAACAGGTCCTTATAACAATTACTTATAGGGTTCTGACAACAATTATTTAAAGAGTTCTTACAAACAATTATTTAATGGGTTCTTAAAACAATTATTTGAATTGTTCTTACTATAATTATTTAATGGGTTCTTACAACAATTACTGAAAGAGTTCTTACAACAATTACTTAAAGAATTTTTACAACAATTATTTAAAGGGTTCTTACAACAATTATTTAACGGGTTTTTAGGACAACTTTTTATTCGTTAGATAAGACAAATATCTTTAGGTCGTGCTATTATATGTCTAGTTGTCGTTTTTGTATGCGTACATACATACAATAAAAATGAGAATCAAATAGAAATAAATGCATTCGTTTACCCGTATATGAATGGTTCGGCCGCAGCCCTGTCTAGTGCTTCGAACATTTCCTCCTCTGCCTCGGAGTGCTCGGAGGCGGTGACGTACGCCTCCTCCCCTTCAGAGTTGCACGACGCTATCGATTCATCTTCTGATAACTGTCAAATTGTAATTTAAGCTATATATCTAAAATAATCGTAAGGAATTTACAATTGTAGAGCTCATCTCATGGTTTTTCATTATAGTTTGGTTAACTTGTCACAACAGCGATTGTCTATACTAATATTATAAAGAGAAAGATTTGTTTGTTTGTATTGAATAGGCTCCGTAACTACTGAACCGATTTGAAAAATTCCTTCACTGTTTGGAAGCTACATTATTCCCGAGTGACATAAGGCTTATGATCTTTTTTGAAAAAAATTAGGGATCGTTACTAAAACTCCAATAATGTTACCCAAGGTGTAAAAATTACCTAAAATATTCTTTACATCGCGTGCCCTGCGAAAACTTGACTGACTTTGTAGAACACATTATTATTTACAAAAAGTTTAGCGAAAGCATATTTTATTTTATTTATTTATTTATTTCATTTTCTTCAGATTTTGCATCCCTACTACACTCATTAGCATTTCATTTATACTAGAATTAAATAAAAATAATAACCTCAATCTCGGACTAAAACAAATATGTCTATTATAGTTATGCCGCAATAAGTGTTCTTTTATTTAAAACAAATAAAACAACGTCAAATATCGTTGAAATTTTTGTTAAAGACCCGAGCGGAGCCGGAGCGGGCCGCTTGTCTATACTAATATTATAAAGAGGAAAGATTTGTTTGTTTGTTTGTTTCGAATAGGCTCCGAAACTACTGGACCGATTTGAAAAATTATTTTTCCATTAGAAGCCGACATTGTCCCAGGTGAACATAGGCTACTTTTTTTTTATTTTTTTTTATTTTATTTTTTTGGTTTCATGTGTGTTTTAATGTTTCCGAAGCGAAGCGAGGGCGGGTCGCTAGTTTGTTAATAAAATCGTTTTCCAATACCTCAGCCTCGACAACTTGACACTTGTCCATCTGGACGGTGACGAGGGTGGGGCCGCCGTCGCCGGCTGGAGAGTTCAGCAACACCGGCTTCTCAAATTCAACGTTCTGGAGTTTACCGTCGCCTGAAATAATACATGTCATGTGCCATTTTTTATTTTATGTTTATAGCAAATGAGATATAGTAAAGATACTTTTTATTTATTAATTATATTCCTAATAGGTTTTTTTTATGAATGTGGTATTACTGGTGGCTCGAGGGCTTACCAGTTTCATCAGGGCAGGTGGGCGAGCAAAGGCTCAGCCAGGAGGGGTGGGATTTGCTAACAACTGCCCGAGCGCCTCTGAACGAGACCTAACAACTGTAGAGAAACTGCTTCGCGAATGAATCTACTACCGGATAGAGATTGCGACCCGCTGAGAAGATCCGGCGAGAAACTCAGCGAGCTGATGCATGGGTTAGGTTGCACGTCGACCTCTTTGTCGAGGTTGACAAGTACGGTTACCGGGGTCCCTAAGCTTGTTCATGATGTTAGAGCTGAAGGCGTCTAACGCAAGGGTTATTGGATCTGATGGATCCGTAAGGACGTATCTAGGGCATCAACGGTGACTGGCCCCGTGATCAGGATTCGGGGAGTAGTCGGCGGCGGCAACGATAAGGCGATTATCATGACGCATAGCCTTATCGAAGTACCGTTCCGACGCTGACTCCGTGTGTTTCCGTATTCGAGGCCCAGGTCGTCGTGTACGTTGACGTTCCTTACGAACTGCTAATTGGGGTTAATGAGCGAAATTTAAGTAGAAAAAATCATAGTAAAAATGTGGTGGTAAAATCGGGATGTGTGAGTATGGAGGAGTCCAGATTATTAGACTGCTAATTTCTAATGGGAAGCAGTCACTAGTGTACTTTTCATACATTTATAACGATTGTTCAGTGCAACAGATCACTCACTCACGTTGTAGTTTCTACGGGTTCAGTACAACATTATCTAAATTCTTCTGTCTGCAAATAGTTAATAAACCAAATAATAATTCAATTAAATTTACGAATTTTATACTCACCGATGTCATGGTCAAAGTTCAATCTCCTTATAAAGCTGTCACTCTTCGGACTGGTGGACAGGGTCGAGCGATTCTTCCGGAAGGACGAGTTCCTCTTGCTGCTCCGGTCCAGCTCCACCTTCCACTCGCACAGGCACTTGCAGGCGTGCTCCCACAGCAGCGAGCACTCGCTCTCCGACACCGCGGGGCCCTTGCAGCCCTTGGCCTCGTTCAGCTCCTCGCACACGAAGCTGGACAGACAGCGCACGTGCTCGTCGATGACCTGGGACAGCTTGTGGCGAGCGCGGTGGCCGGGCCGCCTCTCCTCGTCTGAACTGAAGATGTCCTCGTTGGGACACCGCAGCTTCACTAGAAACTCTAGTAACGTGCTGACGTCTTCCGTCCGCTGCCTCAGCTTGGAGACGACGAGCTGCGCCAGGCGCGAGTGGATCAGAGCGAAGTCGATCTTCTGAAAACGCTCGTCGTCCATGTACGTGGAGATCGTGTGCTGCAGGTGCTTCGCCTCGGAGCGGAGGGAGAGGGAGAGCGCCAGCGCGTCCGCTATCCTCTTGGCGAACACTTGGCACGTCCTCTCGATGCAGAGGAGCCGGCTGACGGTGTGGTTGGCGATGGGCGATGAGTCCCCGTTGGCGGCGAGCTTGTGGGGCTGGCGACACAACCTTTGCTTGACCGGATCGGTTCTGTTCCAATGAGAGGGTCGCTCGTTTGATATCTTGCAGGTTCTCATCGCGTCGCACAGTTCCGACATGGGGCTGAGGTTGGTTTCGACCACGGGACTGTTGTGAGACAGGCTGAGCGCAATCCTGGACACCGAGGAGTCCTCCAGCCGCGACTCTACGCAACTGTCACTGTACGCGAGCGACCACGCGCTCTCGTACTTGGCCTTCAAATAGTTCTCTAAGAGTGTCAGTCCCTCTGTAGTCCTCAGATCGGTAAAGGTTTCCAAAAATGGCCAGTATTCCTTCCAATCCACATTCATTTCGTTAGCTAGGTTTCTGAAAAAAGAAAAAAGGAAGTAAAAATTTCAGGATTTCTACTTTTGGTTTTGTAAATTTGGGCTGATGGTTCTAACAGTTTTTGATGATATCTAATGTTTTTATTATGACAACATGAAAGTTTTACCGCTAAATGGCAATATTTTTTATACTATGATAACTTTTGGACTGCTTCGTTTGTGGCAGGCGGCGTGTTTAGGACCAGTGTGTTTAGTGCGAGTTTTTTAACGTTCTCGATAACGTAAAAGTTAACTCTAACTTGTATGCAGTTGGAACAGCGCCCCTAGCGGCAAACGTACGTAAACGTTCCAACTGCATTCAAATTTGAGTTAACTTTTACGCTATCGAGAACGTTAAAAACTCGCACTAAGCACACTGGCGATCGTTTATATGTCGTCACTACTTAGCAGCTTACATCAGAATAAATTGCTAAACAATTTTTTAGCGCGGTTTTTTTTTATTGCTTATATGGGTGGCCGAGCTCACAGCCCACCCGGTGTTAAGTGGTTACTGGAGCCCATAGACATCTACAACGTAGATGCGCCACCCGCCTTGAGATATAAGTTCTGAGGTTTCAAGTATAGTTACCACGGTTGCCCCAACCTTCAAACCGAAACGCATTACTGCTTCACGGCAGAAATAGGCGGGGTGGTGGTACCTACCCGCGCGGACTCACAAGAGGTCCTACCACCAGTTTTATGTGGTCATCAGTCTTTCGACACGAGACCTAGAGGAGCAGGTTGGTCGGCAGACGGTACCTGCCCACGGTCTCGAGTCCCTTGGCGAGGTCGTGCAGGCGGAAGGCGGCGCGGGGCGGAGTCTTCCAGCGCACGCGCAGGCTGGCGGCGCGCTCCGCCCGCATGGGGCCGGCGTACGCGCGGATCTCGTACCGCGGACTCAGGGGATCCAAGTTTATGTCCTGCCCAACGAAACACACGCTAGCTTCAGTCGTATCATTCATTAGATCATTAAAACGTTTTTAAGTTGGAGCTTGATGAGCGAGGATTAGAAAAAAAAACCAAGAAATTTGTTAGACAGAACATCGTCAAAGTCAACTCCAAGCCACCTTAGGATATTTCCTAGCTGGTTATTAACAGCTAAGTTAAAAGAAAACAAAACTAGCTAGCTTTATAGAACTAGCTGTACCCGTCCACTTCGCTGGCCATTTAAAATGAACATTAATATTTCTCACTCCCACAAAGATTCTCATCATTAACGCCTATCCATTAAGTACATGTATTTTCTACATGGATACCAAGTTTCAAGTCAATCGGATGCACGGTTCAGTAGTTATAATGGAACATCCGTAAAAACCACTGTAGATTTATATATATTATATTATAGATTAAATCATTAAAACCTTCTGAACAAGAGCACGATAACCAAGGATTTGAAAAAAAAATTGGTTACTAAAAACAAATTCCAAGAAATGTGTTAGACAGAACGCCATCAAAGTCAACTCCAAGCCACATTAGCAATTAAACAGCTAAGTGAAAAGATGACGAAATAAGATTATACTCTGCAGGGGCGGTGGCAAGTCATATATATAGAATCTATATATTAATACGTGAAGCAAAAACTTTGTACCCTTTTTTACAAAAATTGCGCGGACGTAGTAGTATGAAATTTCCCACATTTGTAGAGAATATAGAGGAGTGCAGAATGTTAATATTTTTTGTAATTATGTATAAAAAATACATTAAATCAATTCATATATTTGACACACATACGCATGCATACTATTTGTTTATTGTCAAACTTTTCTTATTGCTTATTGTCTGTGGCCAAATTGAGAATAAATTAAATATGCTGAAATTGAATTGAAAATATGAGAATAAATTCAATTAAATATATAATGTTTGTCTTTATTAATATTTGTCTAAAGTGTAGTATTGGCGAAATCTGTCAATTATGGCAGAATAGTCTTTGACAATAGAATCATAATAGCGTACAAACTTATAATTTCAACTGTGATTATAGATTATAGTGTCTTTGACAATAGTGTATCTACGAACTTATAATTTCAATTAATTGAGGCCGTCAGCGCAAAAGTGGCCTAAGCTTATCATAGTTAGTATGGAGGCAATTAGGTTTGAATTTTCATGAATTTGAATTTGAGTAAGCCAAAAAACAATCCGCGCAAAAATAATGTTTACAAAGCTGTATGTTATCTATGGATGAAACTGTGGATAGGCAGGTTTTACATCCAAATTTATTATATGTTAAATAAATTCCAATATACGTCATACATTTTAAGTCGTTGTGGCCTAAAGGATAAGACGTCCGGTGCATTCTTGTTGAAGCGATGCACCGGTGTTCGAATCCCGCAGGCGGGTACCAATTTTTCTAATGAAATACGTACTCAACAAATGTTCACGATTGACTTCCACGGTGAAGGAATAACTCCTCCTCCTCGCGTCGTTTCCTCACTGCTGAGGGTCGTGACCATTATAATTCGACATGATTTTACTCCTTGTGATGTCCCGCCAGCGCCTCCGATCATTGGATCGGATCAAGGAATAACATCGTGTAATAAAAATCAATCCCGCAAAATTATAATTTGCGTAATCACTGGTGGTAGGACCTCTTGTGAGTCCGCACGGGTAGGTACCACCACCCCGCCTATTTCCGCCGTGAAGCAGTAATGCGTTTCGGTTCGAAGGGTGGGGTAGCCGTTGTAACTATACTGAGATCTTAGAACTCATATCTCGAGGTGGGTGGCGCATTTACGTTGTAGATGTCTATGGGCTCCAGTAACCACTTAACGCCAGGTGGGCTGTGAACTCGTCCATCCATCTAAGCAAAAAAAAAAAGAAAGAAAAAAAATACAAGCTTGAATATACGAAATTGTGGGTTAGATTACTTTTGCGCTGATGGGCTCAATTGTAGTCGGATGTCGACTACCGGGGGGCCACTAGTATAGCTTAATGACGGGTTGGGGCCCGGGGGCGCGGGGTGTTGGGGGCGGGGTGCGTGCTCACCGGCGGCGCGGCGGGCGTGAAGGGGCGGCCGACCTCGGGCGCGGCGCTGCCGTCCTCGCAGTGCAGCACGGGCACGTAGTAGCGCTGCTGCAGCAACGTCGCCATGCGGCCCGCGCGCTCCTCTACCCTGCCCGACGCTCGCTTGCATATTATCTGGAGGAACATTCATATCCAATATGAATACTCCAATGTTACTGGTGGTAAGACCTCTTGTGAGTCTGCGTGGGTAGGTACCACCACCCTGCCTGTTTTTGCCATGAAGCAGTAATGCGTTTCGGTTTGAAGGGTGGGGCAGCCGTTGTAACTATACTTGAGACCTTAGAACTTATATCTCAAGGTGGGTGGCGCATTTACTTTGTAGATGTATATGGGCTCCAGTAACCACTTAACACCGGGTGGGCTGTGAGCTCGTCCATCCATCTAAGCAATAAAAAAATTAAAAACAAACTGTTCAGAGCAACAACACATGTGACGGCGCCTCACATCTTTGGCTTGCTCTCCGTACTTGTTGACGGCGGACAGGTCGCACTGCGGGAAGGAAGTGAGCACGTCCACCACCTCCTCGGCACCGAACTTGGCGGCGAAGTGAAGCGGGGTCTCGTTCATGGCCTTGTCCGGGGTGTTCAGGTAACGATCCACCAGGATGCCCGCGAATTCCTGAAGACAACAAATTTATATTAATGGCTAAAGATCAAGTCAACGACTTAAAGTTTTCACTATATTTCTGTAGAATAGGGATCGCAGTGCATAAAATCCCACAAACACAGCCCACTGAGTTTCTCGCCGGATCTTCTCAGTGGATCGCGTTTCCGATTCGGTGGTAGATTCTGCGAAGCACGGCTCTTGCTAGGGTTCGTGTTAGCAACGTCGTCAGGTTTGAGCACCGTGAGCTCACCTACTTGTTAAGGTTATGCTGAACTAGCCTTTCAAGGTTATCAGCATAGGTAGGAATTAAAAAAGGAGCATAAAATAAAACTTTCACTGTTCCAAAATCTTCTGCTATAATGATAATTAAAAATAAATTAACGCTTTTAATATGCCTTGCTTATTTTTTTAACCGGCTTGGCCATTTCCCTTTTTTCTCTGTCATTCTCTTTTCCATTTCTTTCCGTTTTCTCTCACTCACATCTTAACGCCCTGTTCCACACTCTTTTCATACGTTCAGTTGTTACCAATCCTACATTTTATTTGAAGACTTCGTAGCCTGCGGGATGAGATGCCCGGCGTATTCGTATATAGTACACAGTAGTAATACTACTCTCCCGGTGTTATTATACTAATACTGCTGTGCCAAATCCCGCCGGCGGGTACTCATTTTTCTGATAAAATACGTACTAAACAAATGTTCACGATTGACTTCCACAGTAAAGGAATAACATCGTGTAATAAAAATCAAAACCAGTAATTATCAGTACTAATAATAGTCCACCCATAGAAGCTATAAAAGATATATAGATTGGATTATAAATATCAATTGGATTTTGTATCAGATTTTTTGAGTTACGATGTCGGGATTTTTCAAACCGTTATAAATAATTGATTTCCACTGGATATTCGCTTTGAAAGCATCCGCATGCAAAGTAGCGGGTACGAGCCACTGGTGGCACCACCAGCGTGGCACCGGCTGCGTTGGAGCCACACAAGTAAGATGGAAATTCAGTCACCTTGCAGGATTCCGGGTCCGCATCGCCTCCGTACAGTTTCTGCACGAAGGCGGGGTCCCCGACGGTCGTCAGTATGAGATTACAGATCTCAGCATTCATAGACTTGGCCGCTACGTGCAATGCGTTGTAACGAGATCCTTCCTGTCAAATAATATTATTATATTAGATATACATTTTACTGGTGGTAGGACCTCTTGGGAGTCCGCACGGATAGGTACCACCACCCCGCCTATTTCCGCCGTGAAGCAGTAATGCGTTTCGGTTCGAAGGGTGGGGTAGCCGTTGTAACTATACTTGAGACCTTAGAACTTATATCTCAAGGTGGGTGGCGCATTTACTTTGTAGATGTCTATCGGCTCCAGTAACCACTTAACACCGAGTGGGCTGTGAGCTCATCCCCCCATCTAAGCAATAAAAAAAATACATTTAACTTGAGGTATAGTACCAAAGTGACCATCACTGAATTAAGAATCATTAAGTTTCAGGGGGCCTTTGGATACACCGTGTATGTATTGTTTTGAGTTTTTAAATGTATTTGTTGTAACTGAGAAAAGGATAAACTTATTGACTCACTCCATAATTCGTTAATGTTCTTTTGAATTTTCAGTGATAAGAGTTTTATGTACGAATTGATCAACAATAATCACAAATTTTGCATCGGCACAGTGTTTTTACTTTTATCGCATGCTTAGTTTATTTTTCAATAGATGGCGTGGATAGTGGATTGAAGAAGGAAAAGGAAATCCCGACATGTATTAAAAAATCACTTCTACCTGCATTATGGCTGGTGTGTTCCCACTGCTGACTAAGAACCTTGGGTTGTCCCACACCCTGTCCCTGACGGTACAGGTCAGTCCGGCTTCGATGGCCTTCCGTAGCGACACCATGTCCTGGGGGGACGGCGCTTTGAATGGATACGGCTTCTCTCCCATAAGAGCTGGAAATAATCAACAGTTATATCATAATACAGTTATTAGCATCTCGTCATCTCGAATGTCGAAGGGGAAATCCATTGACCCTCGACTTTTTTTCTCTATCTGTGCTGATAGCCTTGAGAGGCTATTTCAGCTTCACCCTAACATGTAGGTGAGCTCACGGGGCTCAGACCGGAAGTGTTGCTAACACTGGCCTTAGCTAGAGCAGTGCTTCCAGAATCTACCACCGGATCGGAAACGCGACCCACTGAGAAGATCCGGGGAGAAACTCATTGGGCTGTGATCGACTTAACAAGAAGTTCGAGATATAAAATATTTGATGGCTAAAATTTCGACTGATCGTGAGTGGTTACCGTCGCCCGTGTACTTCAGCAATGCCAGGCGCAGAGTCAAGCCGCTGCCTACCGTTAAGTACTCTCCACAAGCCTCGTTTGGCCTATCCCTAGTTTCACCCATGGATAACAGATGGCTTTGTAAACCAAACCAAACAGAATCATGTAATCTATACAATATGTATATATAAGTCGATGCATATATGTCCCTCTATAAGGCGGGACTGATTTCGATGCTATTTTCAGGTAATCTTCAGATTGGTTTAGGTCAAAGGTCGGCAACCTGCGGCTCATGAGTCGCATGGGGCTCTTTGGATATAAAACTGCACCTCCTTAGTCCCATGCGCAAATATTATTCATTTTATATAAAAAAAAAATTAAAATTGTTCAGGATCGACTAACCAGGATTGGACACCATTCTCATATCTCTCAGCACATTGTTGTAAGTAAATATTTAATTGTTTCATTAAAGAATAAGTGATTATCTAATAATACCATACATGTATTATCTAATTTGTTGTAAAAACACTACTTCATAAAAATAAATAGACATTTTTCTTATCAATAATTAGATTCGTTTTATTGTTGGCAAGAATTTTTTTTGTGGCTCTTTAAAACCTTTGTAATTTTGTAAATTGTAATGTTTGGCTAAGGCAACTCAAAATGTTGCCTACCTCTGGACTAGCTGATTCTGTTATGTTTAATAGTGATCTATACAGTCAAATGAATATCAGTCAGCTGAACTAATAGATCATAAATAACATTGCGACATTATCACATTGGTGATTGTTGTAATATTATTATTCTTTAGGAAACAAGACTAGCACAAAGTGGAAAGTAAAATTAATTTGACACACATCACTGGGTTATTTGAAAAACAATCAGTTACGCTTCTGTTGTGTGCGAAGTGTGAATATTTTATTCTTACAAACGGTCACACAAGCATTGAATTACGATTTTATTTTACTAAAACTTAAATAAAATAAAAAACTATAAAGTCACATATATTACTACGGCAACAAAAGTAAGCCAAAAGTTTAAGTAAAGCACTGGTGGCAGAGCTTACTGTGATCCCGCATGTATATTGCAAGTTCGGATGGCGGCATTGACATCGCGTAGTCTATTTGCTCTGGTAACCAACACCAGGTGGGCCGTGAGCTTGTTCAGACACAATAATTAGATATCACTACATAGTATAAAACAAAGTCGCTTTCTCTGTCTCTATGTATGCTTAAATGTTTAAAACTACGCAACGGATTTTGATGCGGTTTTTTTAATAGATAGAGTGATTGAAGAGGAAGGTTTATATGTATAATGACATCCATTTAATAGTGGAGAAATCAATAATAAATTACAGTTTCCGAAGCGAAGCGAGGGCGGGTCGCTAGTATATAAAGACAATAGGAGTACGACGTATTTGGCATTTGTCCAATTCATGTAACGAAATTGAATAAATAACTAATTAAATTAGTCTAAATATACAATGACGCACATAATTGGGTAGTGCCTTAAACATTAACCTAGATAGTTAGTGATTAGACGATTAAACATGATCCATAAAATGTAGCTGAAATATTTAATAAACATATTTTATATCATGCTACATTCGTTAATTACATATTGGAGACAGACATATTCATAGTAAACAGTACTACCACAAGCACATTTATCTAAATTATTTATTGATTGATTGAATATTGTTATTTTGATAACGTGTTCACTGTTTATAATGATATGAGGTCATTACTCTGTATCTGTTTTACAAATAAAAACAAACATAGATTCAAGTAGGCAATAAATGTTTGTTGGCTGTGTGCCTAAAAAACTGGTTTGCAATGTTTTGGTGTGATGTAAAATTATATCATTATAAAAATCAGGACATTCCTTTTCTTTTTTTTAAATCGCCGCTTCTTATTAATTATCTGTGACGTTATTTGGGGCCAACCAAATGTAAATTTAACAACATATTCGATTCGAATGAGAATTATGTTTATTGTGGTGTGAATAAATGTACAGAATTATTAGTTTCTTATTTACAGACTCCAAATATAAAGAATTACTTAATATTGCATTATGTTAGGGATAGAATAACTGTTTTAATTTAATTAAAGTCTGTATTGGTCTGTATCGGTAGGCAGCGGCTTGGCTCTGCCCCTGGTATTGCTAAAGTCCATGGGCGACGGTAACCACTCACCATCAGGTGGGCCGTATGCTCGTCTGCCTACAAGGGCAATAAAAAAAATATATATATTGTAACCATCTTTTAGCTTGTATAATAAGCAAATTTTAAAACACAGTCAAAACCTTTATTTAAATTTGGGGAATTCATAGCCCAGCTAGTGTTAAAGTGGTTACCACAATCCACAGTAATCACAATAATACCACCTAACTGGAGATATGAAGCAGAAGCATCTTTTGTATTGTATTTTATAATAACTGTCTTACCCTATCAATCAAAACTCATGACTGTTTCGTGCCAGAAGTAATGATTGCAGTGGCTACTTGTAGTATCTGCTATATCCATACAATATGCCCTACTACCAGTAAACGCTGTGTGATTGCAGTACACTGCTAAACTCTGAGAACACTACTGCCATCTCTCCAGAGAATCCTCTAGTCACATTTATAGCACATAAAGAGAAAAGACTAGTACAATTCTAAGTCAATATAACACAGTCACATCATATAACTCACTTTATTTAATACCTTCTTCTTTTAATTGAAAATCTTTAGTCAAATCTTCAGTCACTGGTGGTAGGACCTCTTGTGAGTCCGCGTGGGTGGGTACCACCACCTTGCCTATTTCTGCCGTGAAGCAGTAATGCGTTAGAACTTATATCTCTGGGTGGGTGGCGCATTTACGTCGTAGATGTCTATGGGCTCCAGTAACCACTTAACACCAGATGGGCTGTGAGCACGTCCACCCATCTAGCAATAAAAAAAAAAGTCTTATAGTAGTGTTTACTTACAATTGTCATTCCCGTCTGTGGAGTCAACAGGCTCGGCACCCCGTAGTGCAAATGAAATAGCATCTTGTCGGTTCCGGAATGCTTTGAATCTTGCTAATTTATATCTCTTCACGAGTTCTAAAGCGTCAGCCTTGTTCTCGTATACATGCAGGGCTTCTGTTGATTTTTAAACATAAATTGTATTTTTTTTTTGTATTTTTTTTGACGCTGTACTGAAAACTGTCTTTTATTTATTCATTTATTTCTAAGCTCTGGTACAAGAACTTCAAGATGTTAATATTTTTTCAAACTATTCACTGTGCAGTATTTGGAAGACATTAATTTGTTGTGAAAGTTATGAAAATAGAGTAGTATTCTTGTACAAGCATTCTGATACATTCATAGAATATTAAACAGTTTCTCAATTTTTTTAAATTTGCTCAAAATTAGTCTGGTATTAAGCAGATGTGAATATGTCCTCTAAGTAGGTTAAGTGTTGTAACAATTGTAAACACCGGGTACTTGAGAGACTTTCAGTTGTAATATTAGCTCTTGTTAATTTGCATTGACCTCAATCTTTTAACTAATAATAAGCCAATAAACTTAATATAATCAAATAAATTGTTATTATTGACTATCTTAATTAAAGCATTTTCATTCTTAACAAACAACATAATGTGCAAGAGAATTAATGACAAAGCCAAAATGGTTGTTCACAGGCCTCACCTTCACATGAATGGAAAATATTTTGCATTTGTTAAACTAAGCATAATTACTTATACTTTAGCACAAGCACATTAGTGAACTCTAAATCTAAATTGTATATTGTTAGTCTGTTGATTTGGCATCTTAGTTTCTTTTTAATTGTGCTATATTGGGTGTAACCAAATCAACACAAACCTTCTTTCAGGTAGCTTTTTTTGGTAAATATATCAAGTCACCAGGGTTACCAATTTCTCCTTTTTGAGAAAACGGTAGGCAGCGGCTTGGCTCTGCCCCTGGCATTGCTGAAGTCCATGGGCGACGGTAACCACTCACCATCAGGTGGGCCGTATGCTCGTCTGCCTACAAGGGCAAAATAAAAATAAAAAAAATAAATAAAAGAAGGACTTAAAATTTTAATAAGTGTTAGTGGTCTTAAATCTATAAAATCTTAACTGGTTCAACTTACGATCAAGTAGACCATAGGCCGATCGTCTGCCTTCGGTGGCAATATAAAGTAAAAGATGTTGTAAGATTAATCAGAGTTAATTCAAAAGTTTTGGTAAGAGTTTTTTGCTGTCAAAACATTATGTTCATTAAGGAAATATTTATCTATGGCAAATATTAAAATATCCAAATTTATAATTTTGCATATCAACCTAAGCAAACATGATTTGACCTACATACTTTATCAGAGATAAAACGATAATACCAACTAACAACAGTTTGAAACAATGCTTGTTTTATTAACCAAATCCTATTCATAATTCCAGGAAATTTAAAAAAATACCTTCATCTGGTCCCTTTTTGATCTCGCACGGTATATAGACGCCATAGTACGTGACGGAAGGTTCAAGGCTGGTGGGACTCACTGGACTCGATCGCTTTAGGGATTCGAAACGTAAAAAGCGGCTCAAGAGCCCTATGGCACCATCTTTCTTTTCGCTGGGAGATATCGACAGCTCCTCTCTCATTCCTCCGATATCTTTGCTGCCAGGTATGACAACCGCCTTCGACATCTAAAAATGGTAAACACAACTTGTTTTGTTTATGACGCAAAGATCACCCCATTTGAATTGTGTCCAACTCATTACCGTGCGAATGTATGTTGTTAACACATATTTACTGCTTCGTTGTATCCTAAATTTTAAATGTGAAAAGCGATTTGATTCAAAATTAACACAGATTGTTTGGCTGAATGAAAAACGAACGTATTTTGAAACAGAAAAATTGAAATGCGTTGGTTGGATCACGTCGGACGGAAAACGTTACCAGTCATAGGTGACATTTGACAGATTGATTGAAGCATTACTAGGTATCATACAGCCATTTATAATCCAAATGACTTCTGATCAGACACAGTGAAATTTAAGAATTCAAGATTCGTAGAGTAAAGAGCAGATACTTTGTCAAAATTCAAATCTGAATTGTGGAAAAATTAAAAACTTACATAAAGCAATATTATTCGGCTTAAATTTTAATGTCGAAAAAATAACTACTTTGTTTTTTTCATGATAAAGAAGCACTTTTGTCTTTACTTTGACTCGATAGTATGCTTTTTTCCCCTAACTATTCGCTGGTAGCTTAAGAGGCTATCCCAGCTATGCCCGGACGGATAGGTGAGCTCACAGGCTCAACCTGAGAGAATTCGTTAACACTAGCCTTAGCAAGAGCAGTCCTTCGCACAATCTACAACCGGATGGGAATCGCGACCCACTAAAATGCAGCGAGAAATTCTGGGTTGAAAATAGTTGTAGCTTCATTTCATTATTTTACATCAAATGGAATATTAAGAAGTACCTATACACAAATAAGAAATGGATGAGGAGGGCCAAAGACCGAGCTCAGTGGTGTGGATCGGGAGAGGCCTATGTCCAGCAGGGCTGGTGATGATGAGGCATACACTTCTTCATTTTATTAGAGGCTGGTTAACAAGCTCAGTATCAGTGGCTATTATTGGATTTTTTTGTTTTTTTTTTACCATTACTCCAACTACAACTACAACAACAATACCAGCACGGTACTGTACCGATATTACACAGTCCAAGAATTGAGAATAATTGTAACAGTCTAATATAACACGACATCAAAAAATCGAATATGCATTTGAGATTTAATTTTTTTCTTTGAATTGCATCTAATAAAGGTAATCTCAATTTATTGAAATTGATAAATTTTTGGCTTTATTTGGTTTTTACATTATAAAAAGTGATTAATAGTATTTTTTTACAAGTTTATAAGTGGATAATAATTTCAATATGTGGTATGTAAAAAATTCAGTTGGAATGTTTATGATAAGAAGATATTGGAATTTTATATCATATAATTGGAGAGAAACACCAACATCAATGGCAAAATCATTAAATTTAAAGCTATTATGTACCATAAAACTTTACACATTGTTTCGATATAATACAGTGCACATTGCTTTTATTAATATTATTTTGAGGTTTTGTTTAAGTTTCTACTTAATGCAAGACAAGGCCTCATTACTACACATACCTTGTTTTATACAATACAGTTTGTATATAGCACAATAGAAGTTAGTACAAAACTTTGCACAAACTATTCACAGAACCACATAAAAAATAACTGAGCATATAAATAAAACACAAGGATCATTGATTAAATATTTATTACTTATTTTTCTTATTGTTTTTCTTCTTTTTAGCCTTTTTTATAATTGATTCATTCACTAATGGAACTGCATCTATGGCTTTATTTATAGAAAATGCATAAAGTTTTGCATTTACTGCTTTTAAAGTTTCTATTTCATTTTTCCATTTCTTTTCTTGTCCCATAAATGAAGTCTCAGTTTGTTGTATTATTTCTTTGATTTCATACGAATTTTGTTCTGGCCAAAAACTAATTTTCTTATTTATCAAGACTTCTATTTCAGTAGCTTCATCAGAATCTTTTTCAAGTGTCCTCTCCAAACTATGTAGAACTATGTCAGGAGAAAATTCAGATTGAAAAATAGCTGGAAGATTTACAGTAAAAAATCCATTTGTAATTGGCCCTTTGTGTCTTATAGTTCTTATTGGCTGTCGACTAGGTATGTGCCATAGAATAACATGCTCATCATTGGAACCTGACATGAGAGTTTCACCATCTAATGAGACAGAGAGACATGTTATAGCTTTAGTATGTAACGTAAAGACTGGAGATCCATTTTCAGAATTGATCAATAAATCTCTGCTCCTAGGTGGATGGGCAAGGCTGAACTGATATATTTTACCTTCATTGCTTCCAACAAACACATTCAATTCTAAAACATCCATAGTGACAGCCGACAGAGGAACATCAAAGACTAGATTCAATAACATCTCTCCTGTAGATAGATCATATATTTTACAAGTCCTATCACTAGACACAGTACACAGACGTCCATGCATACCAAATTTACTTATAAACAAATCAGTTACAGGTAGAGAATGATCTGAGAAGATATGAACTGGGTCATGTTGGCCAGCAGACGACTGCGTCACAAGATCGATTTCTGGATGTGCTGCCACAGATGCAAGCGACCAAACCATTACCATTCCATCTTCAGCCGCTGATATGAAATACTTTCCATCTGGTGTGAATTTTAATGATACAACTTTCTGATAGTGACGGCTGATTATAGTCAACAGATTTCCCGACGCAGTCTGCCATAAGTAGATTTTCTCTTCGATTCCAGCACATATGTAGGAGCCGTCTCGGGTTATAGACAAGGCACTCGCTTTCCCGGGTAAAATAAACCGCATTCCTTGGACCGGCTGATGTGAATTCAAGGGCCATATGTGTAATATTGGTTTAGTCTTTTCTACTGCTGCTATATAATCGTTACCGATGAAAGAAAGCGTTTTTGATTCGGCAGTACCTCCACCTTTGTACGTCATGAGATTCGTACCGATATGTGAATCCCAGATGCTTGCTGTCCACAAAGGATTGTTACAGTCAGCGGTAACCAGTAATTCAAGTAAATTTGCCATTATTGATGTAATTTACTTGCAAACTTCACAAAATAAAATCATTACCGTGTGCAGATCCAGTACATTGTCACAAACTCCTATAGCAAGCAGCAACGGTTACATGTGCGCATGTCTGACGTTTGATACTTTAACAAATTGACAGTTCTGTTCACCTTAAATTAGGGTACGGTACCGTACTTATGGTAGGTACCTACCTACTTTGGTACCGTACCATACCGTACCATTTAAAAAAAAACGCATTCATTCAATGAGAAAAAGAAATGCATATATAATAACACGGCAAAACTGAAGGTCTATTTTTATTGATTTTGTAATTTGTTGGAATATTTTTTTTTTTAATTACTAGAAATATCTAACTACTCATGACTTTTGTGATGATACTCGCTCATTATATAAATGATGTTTTTTGATTATTTATTTATTTTGAGAACAAAGTAAAGCGAGCCGTCATGTCATAAAGCTACAGATGCGGTTCTCTTTTGAGTGCAGCACTTTATAAATTCTTTGCAATTATTTTCAACATTGATTCCAAATTATTCAATCCCGTTTTTGCAGGATAGCCGTCGGAGCCCCGTGGTTCGTCAGGAACTTCGACCTCCATGACGACCTGGACTCAGAGTCCATCAGTAAGTATCTACAGTCGGCGTCGATGCGTCACTTCGATAAAGCGGCACGACACGAGAACCCTCTCATCGTGGCCGCCGGTAACTACATTCCCGATCCTGCGGACAGAATGGAAAGCAGTCGACGTCGCCCAAAACACGTCATCTCGGATCCTCCCGATCCACTAACGGTGCTTCTAGGTACTTCAAGCTCCGGTCACCGTTCTCGTTGAACCCGTCGCTTGCGACGAAGGCCTCGACGAGTAAATTAACTCTCAGACACAGCCCACGGAGTTTCTCGCCGGATTTTCTCAGTGTGTCGCGTTTCCGATCCGGTGGTAGATTCTGCGAAGCACGGCTCTTGCTAGGGTTCGTGTTAGCAACGTCATCAGGTTTGAGCCCCGTGAGCTCACCTACAAAAGTTAGGGTTACGCTGAAATAGCCTCTCAAGGCTCAAGGTAGGTAGGAAAAAAAGAAAAAAAAAAAAAAGAAAAAATCAACATTGAATTAGTCATCTTACTTTTCTCCGGCGAACAACTACTTGTAGTGATAATTTGGGACTAAGTAAGAATTAAAACTGATATTTCATAACACTATCTTGCATTACTAAATTTATTATTAGTCTGTAGTCAATCGCAATTGGCTGTTTTTGTTTGTTTCGAGGAAGACAAGAGTCTGTGGTTCTCTAATAATTTATTGGTTTTGTGTTTTTTAGTGATCGTTAACTGTGCTACAAATACATCAATATGTTTAAAAAGTAAGTTCTAGTTTATATGCATGCATTATTATTCGTTATGTAAAACAAAAATTGAGTATTTTTCTTAAAATTCTAGCGTTTAGAGGTTATCTTGTCATTCACACACTCTTTGGCAATTGGTCAAACCAATTGTCATCTAGTTCATCCACTAGTCGGTTTATCCAATAGCAGCCAGCCATTACTGTAACAGTGTTACAAGTTTTTAAATTTTATTCCTAATAGTATAAATAATTACTTTACTCCTAAACAACTTGTGGAGTAATATATTAAAATGGTTCTATCTTGGAAAGTACTAAAATTTGTTTAATCTGTTACATCTCTTGAATTTGTCGTGGCCTAAGGGATAAGACGTCCGGTGCAATCGTGTTGAGCGATGCACCGGTGTTCGAATCTCAGGCGGGTACCAATTTTTCTAATGAAATACGTACTCAACTACTGTTCACGATTGTCTTCCACGATGAAGGAGTAACATCGTTATGGAAGTATTTTGTGAGTATGTGTGTGATTTAATCTGTTAAGTATTTTATTAACAAAATTGGTACACGACAGCACGAAATTATATAGCAGCACAGTCCCATCGCTCAAGACTAGTATTCTGGATCTCTTCTATCGTCGTATCACGTCGACTTCAAAATGACGTAGCGTGGTAAAAGCAAATTTTTATTGCAACTTTTTTAATGTTGTCCTATATAGATTTTTAAGCTGTACCTTTGTTATTAAGAACTATTTTAATTTATTATAAGAGAATAAAATTATAGAAATTTAAGTTTCATAATCACGTGAAGGGAGGAGCTCTGACACATATTCAATTCCAGAATCCCGATATCGAAAATGAAATAGGTAAATTATTTTAAAAATGTATTTAAGCTAAAAAATAAATACCATCGGTTAATTTGATAAATTTGATCTAACAACCTTTTATAGTTTTTTTTAAGGGATTTTATGACCTGGTAACTGAGATCTTTAAGTTATCCATCTATAATAAATACTAGCTACCATAGACTATAATACAAAGATTAATTCTAGTGTTCTATAATACTGTTCACACTTCACGCAGTGTCACGCATAGAGTTCAGTAGGTAGGTACCACAACGACAACGATAGTCAGTAAAGTTTTTACAGCTGTAGGAAATCGCACCCTCTGCAATAGTAACTGACGATAGTTCATTTCAGTGTATAAAATTTTTAAGCTAGTGGTCTGTCGAAGTGATTTTTATCGAACAAAAACAACACAATCAGAAGTCATTGGGTGTAAATTTTTTGTGACGTAATTGAACTTTTGATTTTGGAATAACTGTTCGTGTACCGCTAACAAAGGTCACGGCGGCCAATGGTTGCCAATTTCCCATCTTCGCGTGATTGAAACAAGCGAAGATGTGGGAAGTGGAATCTGATATTGGATCCCAAAGCGTGTCCTCCGATGGATTGCGACGCAGGCAAGGATGGGATCCCGATGCGGAGAGCCTTGCCTCTCAAATGGACGAGCTCGACGAAGTCCTCGCAGAAGAAGAAGAAGGATGTCCGCTGCCTTCAACACCGGAGGATCAACATCTGTTGGATGCCGAAATGGCTGAAGTTTTGAAAGCTGGCGTGTTATCCGATGAGATTGATTTGGGAGCACTGGCCCATAACGCCGCCGAACAGGCCGAGGAATTCGTTCGCAAAGTATGGGAGGCGTCGTGGAACGTGTGCCATTTCAGACATTTGCCACGTTGGCTGCAAGACAACGATTATTTACACAAAGGACATAGACCGCCTCTGCCTTCGTTTAGCGCATGTTTTGCATCAATTTTCCGAATCCACACTGAGACAGGTAACATTTGGACGCATCTCCTTGGCTGCGTGGCATTCATTGGCGTCGCGATCTACTTTCTGTCTCGTCCATCTATCGAAATTCAAATGCAAGAGAAAGTTATATTCGGTGTTTTTTTTGTCGGCGCTATCGTATGCCTCGGTTTTTCTTTTGCCTATCACACACTGTACTGCCACTCTGAGATGGTTGGAAAGCTGTTCTCAAAGCTGGATTATTGTGGAATAGCATTGCTCATCATGGGCTCCTTTGTTCCATGGTTGTACTACAGTTTCTACTGCCACTACAGACCGAAGATCATATACCTATCTGTAGTAGTTGTTTTAGGAATTTTGTCAATAATAGTGTCTTTGTGGGATAGATTCTCAGAACCTCGACTAAGACCTCTCAGAGCAGGAGTTTTTATGGGCTTTGGTTTGTCTGGTATAGTCCCAGCAATTCACTATGGGATTACTGAAGGCTGGTTCAGTCAAGTTAGCAAAGCATCATTGGGCTGGTTAGTTTTGATGGGATTACTCTATATCTTAGGTGCCATGTTCTATGCCTTAAGAGTGCCAGAACGTTGGTTCCCTGGCAAATGTGATATTTGGTTTCAGTCCCATCAAATATTCCATGTTCTTGTGATTGTAGCTGCTTTTGTACATTACCACGGTATAAGCGAATTGGCATCTTACAGAGTCACAGTAGGAGAGTGCTCCATGCCACCAACATCAATGGCATTTTAGTACAAGTTAGACCAAAATGTGATAGTAGACCATATAAATTACCATATTAACAAATAACAGAAACATCTGTTAGTTGCACTGTACATAATTATAGTGTCATTAAATGAAAGTTACTGGTATTTGTACATTTTTATTGAGAAAAAAATAATCAAATAGTCAATCTGGCATTTTTTTAAATCTGTTAAGATTTTGATACATGTACTGAAATTACAAAACAGTTCACAAATTGGAATCTAGATTGATGGTAATAATAAATTCTGTTAAAAATTAGTTGTTTATTTAATTTTATTTTAATTGTGTTGAATAATCTTGTTGCACTGAAATGTTGTTATTGTAGATTAAAGATCACAGAAAACATTGTATACAGTTTAAGAAGTTTTTGGTGTTCATTGTTTATTGAAATAATTGTACTTAACTTTGATTTGCTTACTTAATTCCTTGCTTTTTTTTGCACTTAAATAATTAAAAAATATCATTGTAGGTCAGACCATAAGTAAAATCCAATTATGCCGTTTTATAAAATAAAAATGCTTTGATTAATAATAAAAAACCTTTTTTAATTTATTACTAACACATATACACAAAAAAATTATTAATTTTTAAAGACATGTTTATTTCATATTTCAATTGAATCTCAACATTTTACACTTTTACATATTGCAATTCCAAATGGTAATTAACTGATATTGCCATTGATTTATTAATGTGGAAATTTTCATATTTTCTTATGGTTTTTTACATTGTAATAATAAATTTAACAATTAAACTTTTATGAATGTTGATACATTCCATTTTTTTATTCATATCATAGATTCAATTATAACCATGAAAGAACAGTGATAAATGTAAAAAAATATAAATTAATTGAATTTATATTCTAAATTATTCTAAGTGTTCAAATAATAAATAAATAAATAAATGATTATAAATTATAAAAATATGAGAAATACGAAATAATATTAACGTATTATGAAAACGAAAATTATGTATTATTATCATTAAAAAAGTATATTTTGATATAATAAGAAATTACTGGCACTTTAATTGTCTGTGGTCAGTTATCACTAAGACAAATATAATATGAACAAAAACCTACCTATGCTTTGATTAAGTTTTAAAACATCAAAAACCACTAAAATATTGCATATCAAATAAAGATTGGCTTTCATTAGTTTTTGCTCCTTAAAGACGATATTATAATTTTAAATTCTCTAAAATTACCAAATTCATAAATATTTCGTGACATCCATAACATCGTCTTACTAGGAAAACATTTAAAAATAACAGTTTTCAGCGTAGATGGCTTGTTTGCCAAAAATAAACTTTAGTTTAACCTTCTGTTAGTTACACAGAAAATTATGGAGTTTTGTTGATCCAAAGTGTTTTTTATTAGCTAATTTAGTTCTTGCCTGCAATATTATCATTAAGTTTTTGTTTATTTACTTAAATCTTATAGACCGCAATAATTAATTTCATTAGAATACACATTGGAAACTGAAATTAGTGTTAAATTTGAAACTTTGTAACATTAAAATTGTTGTATGTAAGTTAAATATTAGGAAAGATAGATTGCTTTCATTGTTCTAAAATTGTTTGATTACCTTTTCTTTTGGTGGGTTAACAATTAAGAAATAAAATACGAAAAAATCCATTAATGTATTTTATTTTAAAAAAAATAAGTGTCTCGTATTCTTTTATTGATCGACTTTCTTGGCGCTGATATTAAGAATCCAAAACTTTTTACTTAAAATCGAAGAAAATAGAGTTTGCCATGGAATCAGCAATAAAATCAGATAAATCGATTATTTTATCTTCTGTGTAGTACGGAAAAACCGAATCCCGAATTATAGATTGGTTCAAGCCATTCATGATGCAAGTGATTTAAATAGCGTTATCTGTCTCGTGAATTACGTTCATGTTTCATGGTACAAAAAGCTACTAAAAGTTTTAGGGTAATGCAAGTTCAATATTGTAATTCGAATCGATTGAAAGATGTGAAGAGTGGCCTAAAGGATAAGACGTCCTGTGCATTCGTATTTAGCGATGCAACGATGTTCGAATCCCGCAGGCGGGTACCAATTTTTCTAATGAAATACGTACTTGAGCAATGTTCACAATTGACTTCCACGGTGAAGGAATAACATCGTGTAATAACAATCAAACCCGCAAAGTTACAATTTGCGTAATTACTGGTGGTAGGATCTCTTGTGAGTCCGCACGGGTAGGTACCACCACCCTGCCCATTTCTGCCGTAAAGCAGTAATGCGTTTCAGTTTGAAGGGTGGGGTAGCCGTTGTAGTATAAAACTCGAGATTTTCAACTCCTAAGGTTGGTGGCGGCATTAACGTTATAGATGTCTGGGCTCCGGTAACCACTTAACACCAGGTGGGCTGTGAGCTCGTCCAGCCATCTAAGCAATAAAAAAAATCAAAATATGTCTGTATTGAAGTATGCCCTAGAATTTCGGTATGTGCTTAGCCTAATACTAAAAAAGAATCTGGAGTAAAATATCAGGCGTGCCTACTCGTATCGGCCAATGCGACGGGTTCAGTACTACGGCAGGTACCAATTTTTACAAGTAGATATTATGTCCCAATTAAAACGTGTTCACAAAGATCCACGATTAAGGAATGGCGCGTTTTGTAAACATCAAACTTGTAAAGTTTATGCGTTATTTCCCATTAGCAGTGAACCATGGATACTCAGCTTCCCTCCCAATTCAGGATTCGTCATATACCTGAAAGCAGTACCCATGTACCCAAAAAAATACCAAAATCAAAACCCTGCATCTAATAACTATTCCATATATACTTAGCGCTAACCATATTGTAATTTTGTGGATACGTTACCAGTATTCATATTAAATTCTTCTTAATTATGTATTTCTATAACGGGATTCCACGATAATTTTTAGTTCAACGAGTTCGCTATATTTCGGGGCTATTGCAAGCATAAACTATTCTATTGAGAATGCAAGGGTTCGGCGTTCAAAATTGGTGCAGGTCCGCGCTGGATTAACGATGCGCTGGATCCAGCCCTTCTGGCCTCACGAGTGGTCCGTATCATGCCTCTTTCTGTTACGAAAGAGTTCGACTTCGAGGTGAAGAGACATGAATATCATATCCAAGGTTTCCCGATAACTATTTAACAATATCTGGCCTGGGAGCTCATCGGAACATCTACTATCAATAGAAAAAGTTTACCAAAACCTCTGTAGTTAGTTAATGAATGTTTTTATTACAATAAAGTTTTTCTAGCACATTTATCGATCGCGTCTGACCTTGGTACATGAAAGGTAAAGCCGTATTGGACATTGTAATTACAACATAAATCATGAATTAGTGACATGTCAATTAATACCTACTCTATTGTATTTTGGATATCATACCTAAATATTATTCTCCCGTTTTCCATACTTTACAAGTATTTGAAAGTTGGCGAATTGCACCCAATTTGTTTTTATGATCTTGTAAAGTTCTTGGTCCAATTGTCGCTTGGTTTTCCTCAAAGCCAAACTATCTTAAGCCCAAGTCAAAGAAAAGTAAGATATAGATATAAAAGTCTATATGTATACCTATAGTATATATACAAATTCTGTAGACACACATACAATATTTAGATAGTCTTTATCTCGGCACGATAGTTTGTTTGTGAACCGACTTGTGAGTGTTCAATCGACCTAAATCCTTAAGTTGCTTTTATCGGCTCAAAACAAAATATTTTAACCGTTTTTTATCTGTTTATGATTATACTTTAGATAGGAACATAATTTTATTAAGTTCCGGCTTCAAGAATTGGGCCACCACAATTGAGGCTTCGATGTCTCAAGGTGAGTTGCGGTATTCTTGTTGTGATGTTTAAGTAGTCTGTGAGTCTGTCTGTCTATCTACCTTAATAATACACAAATTACATTTAATATTAATTAATTTAATCATAGCTGCGATTATCGCGTTCTCGGTGCATACCTCCATGAGATCGAATAGA
The DNA here is from genome assembly GCF_030267445.1 of Bombyx mandarina. Classification (NCBI taxonomy): domain Eukaryota; kingdom Metazoa; phylum Arthropoda; class Insecta; order Lepidoptera; family Bombycidae; genus Bombyx; species Bombyx mandarina. The sequence continues at coordinate 19,962,973 of NC_143234.1, forward strand.
TTTTATTGTTTCATGACGGACGGACATAGTTTTATTTTTGATAGCTTGATTTCAAATAAATTTCGTTAAATTCGTACAGAATGTATACGGGACATTCGCCGATACGAATATTCGCGCGGTGCGAACGGCGAAGCGTCTAGCGACTAAAATAAGAGCATAGAAATGTACCTAACAGCCTGGCCACGGGACATTCGCCGATACGAATATTCGCGCGGTGCGAACGGCGAAGCGTCTAGCGACTAAAATAAGAGCATAGAAATGTACCTAACAAGCCACGCGCACGGGCGACCGGCGAAGCGACCGGCGAAATGTACCGAGCGAATCGCGCGATGCGGCGGGCGAGCAAAACAAATGCATGAATACGGACGGCGCGAGCCACGGAGTCGAGCGGTAGTCGCGGCGAATAGTACAGTGATTAAATGAGTTTAGTTGTTTTCGCCGCGAAAAATTAAAACCGAAATTTTTATATTTTTTATTTATTTTTTATTTTATATTTTTAAAGTCGTCGTGGCCTAACGGACGTCCGGTGCAATCGTGTTGAGCGATGCACCGGTGTTCGAATATCAGGCGGGTACCAATTTTTGTAATGAAATACGTACTCAACAAATGTTCACGATTGATTTCCACGGTGAAGGAATAACATCGTGTAATAAAAATGAAATCCTCAAAATTATAATTTGCGTAATTACTGGTGGTAGGACCTCTTGTGAGTCCACACGGGTGGGTACTACCACCCTGCCTATTTCTGCCGTGAAGTAGTAATGCGTTTCGGTTTGAAGGGTGAGGCTGCCATTATAACTATACTTGAGACCTTAGAACTTATATCTCAAGGTGGGTGGCGCATTTACGTTGTGGATGTCTATGGGCTCCAGTAACCACTTAACACAAGGTGGGCTGTGAGCTCGTCCACCCATCTAAGCAATAAAAAAAATTTTGCTGAAATACTAGCTAGACCAGCTATTTGGAAGTCTAGCCACCCAAAGTATTTCTCGTACTTCTTGTGTAATTCTCCATCTATAGGTATACTCCGATTCTTATTCAAATCATGTACTTCACAATCTTTTCCAAATAATAGGTCCTGAACCAAAAAACTATTAATTTGTAAGCAATATCGAGATAATTTCGATATAGACATTTCGCTGTCGGACTTCCTTACTAGTCGCGGCGGCGAACGTGAGTACCCGTGGCCTGCAAACGGTGCTGCGCGAATGGTCGCCTCGTCCACCGCTTCGCTGTTCGCACCGCCGATCCCCGTGGCCAGGCCGTAACAAGCCACGCGCACGGGCGACCGGCGAAGCGACCGGCGAAATGTACCGAGCGAATCGCGCGATGCGGCGGGCGAGCAAAACAAATGCATGAATACGGACGGCGCGAGCCACGGAGTCGAGCGGTAGTCGCGGCGAATAGTACAGTGATTAAATGAGTTTAGTTGTTTTCGCCGCGAAAAATTAAAACCGAAATTTTTATATTTTTTATTTATTTTTTATTTTATATTTTTAAAGTCGTCGTGGCCTAACGGACGTCCGGTGCAATCGTGTTGAGCGATGCACCGGTGTTCGAATATCAGGCGGGTACCAATTTTTGTAATGAAATACGTACTCAACAAATGTTCACGATTGATTTCCACGGTGAAGGAATAACATCGTGTAATAAAAATGAAATCCTCAAAATTATAATTTGCGTAATTACTGGTGGTAGGACCTCTTGTGAGTCCACACGGGTGGGTACTACCACCCTGCCTATTTCTGCCGTGAAGTAGTAATGCGTTTCGGTTTGAAGGGTGAGGCAGCCATTATAACTATACTTGAGACCTTAGAACTTATATCTCAAGGTGGGTGGCGCATTTACGTTGTGGATGTCTATGGGCTCCAGTAACCACTTAACACAAGGTGGGCTGTGAGCTCGTCCACCCATCTAAGCAATAAAAAAAATTTTGCTGAAATACTAGCTAGACCAGCTATTTGGAAGTCTAGCCACCCAAAGTATTTCTCGTACTTCTTGTGTAATTCTCCATCTATAGGTATACTCCGATTCTTATTCAAATCATGTACTTCACAATCTTTTCCAAATAATAGGTCCTGAACCAAAAAACTATTAATTTGTAAGCAATATCGAGATAATTTCGATATAGACATTTCGCTGTCGGACTTCCTTACTAGTCGCGGCGGCGAACGTGAGTACCCGTGGCCTGCAAACGGTGTTGCGCGAATGGTCGCCTCGTCCACCGCTTCGCTGTTCGCACCGCCGATCCCCGTGGCCAGGCCGTAAATGATCAACCTCAGCAAGGTTAATTGCGAATTCTTCTGTCTCCGTTTCTAATTAAATATATTAATTCATATCAATGTTTGTGACCACATCATCGTTATAAATATTAAGTCGTAGTTACAATGAATGTCAAATAAACATTTAACCTTATCAAACGCGAACGAGAGGAGCTAGATACACTTGAAAAAAATCTTGTAAATGGAAATGTAGGTATATAGCGTAACGTAATGTATAATACAACTTTTATCCCGCTCTTCAAACCGGAAAGCTTATCAGCTTCGCGCCAAAAAAAAACAGGTTTCCAGAACGCCATAGAACAAGTAGCTACGTTAATTAAAATTTTTGCTGGTTTGATTTTTAGCACACGATGTATCCTTCGTAAATCAGACATAGACCATTTTCTGTGCATCTGCTTATAACTTGAACAATTCAACAAAACAAAATAGTAATTCCAAAATGTAGCGTTTCCTGGCCTCATATGATTTATATGCGCAGAAATTTTCCATTATTATTTGAAACGACCTAATAAAAGGACAAAATGGCGACTTCCTGCCGCCAGTAACGTCCTTGATATTCCCTACGATGTAGCGGTAATAACTCTTGTAGGTAGGCGTTCAATTAATGTCATAACGGTGTCAACACCAAACCTCTTAAAATCGAAGGGAATCGTTTTGTTCATCCAGAAAAGTGTTAAAAGCTCTTGTGTGTCATATATTAGCTGTTAACCGTGGCTTCGCCCGTGTGACTAAGAACAAGGAGCAATTATTTTTCTTTAATTTCATATTTTTTCTAAACATAATAAAAAAGCATCTCATTCTCATGGGAATTTTTGTGGGTAGAATATAGTTTCAATCTCCTGACCTAAAAATATCAGTTTAAAAGAAATATCAATCCGTTGATTCAACGTGAAAAGAGGACAAATAAACATAGAAACTAACATCCTTTTTTATGTAGCGAAGAAGACAGGCTCACTATTCGCATGATGAAAAGGTGGAAATCTGCCTAGATACCTACTTTACTTTCAAAATATGCCACTTTCAAAATCAGATATAGAATTTTTTTCTTGGTGTAACTCTATGACAAAGATCGAGACCTGCATAGATCGTCTTGTGATCTATTTATAATAAAATAGATCAATCGTTAATGATGTGGATGACTTCCAAGACGTGTCTCAAAAACGAAGTTTTGACATATTCTATACATATAGGTAGTTTATCTTCGCATTGACTTAGCAAACTAAGATCTTTGATTCAGCAAAGCACTGCTTCTTGCTAGGGCTAGTGTTAGTAATTATCTCAGCTTGAGTCTGTGAGCTCGCCTACCGGTCCGCGCGGTATTGGAATAGTCTAGAATAGTAGGTTAACAACTGGAAAATGAAATCAAAAATGGAATAACGGATATTAAATCGTATCCTCTACAGTAGCTTCACCGTAAAACGGGGCGATATCTATCAGCGCGGAATTAAGAGAGCGATGCGCAGTTTTATATTTCCTTACTGACGTAGTGTTCGATACGATAATTTATTTTAACTGTACGACTTAACCCATAGACACAGCCCACTGAGTTTCTCGCCGGATCTTCTCAGTGGGTCGCGTTTCCGATCCTGTGGTAGATTCTGCGAAACATTGCTCTTGCTAGGGCCAGTATTAGCAACACTCTGGTTTGAGCCCCGTGAGCTCAACTACACGTTAGGATGAAGCTGAAATAGCCTCTCAAGGCTATCAGAGTAGAAAAAAAACTGTACGAAATCGGAACCGGTGCTTAGTTAATAATTAAACGTAGCGCCTTTAGTTTCAACGCTAAAGTAACATTTATTAAGCTAGTCCTAGAGCTGTAATCAAAATTAAATATATTCATAATATACGATCTATGATACGAAATTGAATATTCAAATTAAACAGGAAAACGGAAGTAGATTTATCATAATATTTAATGCAGTAGATATAGCGTTAAATGTAAAATCAAAAATATGATAACCTCGAAATTGACTTCGTTTAATTAAAAGTTCTTTTAACACATCATCGCGGCGAGGTTGTATTAGTGTGTTGTATTTTTGTTTGCACAAAATATTGTTACATAGGTTTTCGTTAGTCGCAGACTTGATTATTTGTCTGCGATTTTTAAGGTCTGTCTGAATGTGCTTGTTTGGGGTTTCATCATTATCATTAAGCCCTGGCGTTAGCCGAGAGATAATTTCTAACGCAACAAATCTCATTGAAATGAATTTGCCTTTGTCCACTTCCATAATTATCATTTTTAACGTTTTCTCTTCAATATTAGGTGTTTCTTAGTTTGTGTTCTCTTTGGGTATTTTGATCGACATCTCCGATATACATGATAAGTCGATAAAGTATCTACCGATATGCGTATCAATGAATCCCTAATATTGTTTGATAATAGTCCAGTCTTTCGACAGCCATACCGTACCTAATTCTATTACTAAATACTTAATTACGCATTTAGTTTAGTTAGCATCATTCGAATTAATCTCAATGTCTTTACTTTCATCATCGGCCGCTGTATCAACGGTATTGTTTCTTAAAACAACTTTGGTAAAAATGCTTATGTGTATCATAGAAAATAACAGTTTCCTTGTAGACCCAACCTTGGTTTATTTAGCAATACAAATCCCTTAGTAAATATTAGCCGAGGACGCTCTGAAGCAGACTTTGAATAATAAGTATTTGCGTAATAGGTATAGCATTACAGTCTAATCCCGTGCTTGCGTCACCGACGCCCTTTACGGATTCACTAAGCTTAGAAATTTGAATACCTAGTTCAATCTATTGCATGAAGTGTCTCGGTGTCTTTTTGCTAGAAAAGACAAAGGTTTTTGAGAACCATTTTACGAAATTATATTCATATTTAAAAAAACGTTTTAAAAAGTGGATAAAAGCACCAACGGCAATCAAAGGTTCAGTCTCCATCTCGGCCAAACTCACTCTTTCGGCTCCTTTCTGCGAACTAATCGTATGTAAAGAGCGACCCAAGACAAATGTGGTAAAATGAAAAGACAGTGCGAGAGTGACTAGTATAAGAATTTTGTGTACTTTGGTGTAATGAGCAGGTGTGTTGCGATCCCGAAGTACTACATAAAGGGAACGTACTACATACGGAACGATCCGTCTGTACGATCCGTCGTTTCAGACCGATCGAAACGACGGTTCGATAGTGTATGTAAAGATCGTTAACGATTTATTATAACATGCTACTACCAATGGCGGATCCAGGGGAGGGTCATGGGGGTCATAACCACCCCTTGAGCTGGGTCCAGGACTTAGGTGGATCACTAATTGAATATAATGATTTTATTTATATATTTTGTCACCATACAGATTTTATGTAACTACATGCCTTCAATATTTAATAAATTGAATATAATATAATTTTGTATAATGGCAAACGTTTGGGAACGAACGCATCTTAATTTGACTATGTGACCCCCTCCTGGCGCCAAAGCTGGATCCGCTCTTGGCTACTACAGACGGATCATTCGGTATATGGGGCCCTTAAGGCTTTGTGAGATGTTGAAACACATCAGTCTGTCAAAAGTCATTCTCGGACTTGCGAAGTCTGATTTGGGAAATATAAAGCAACGGCTTGCAGTTTTAACTAAATAATGTACTACAGCCTCTACAGCTTTGAGCTCATGGCAGTCGTTGTCGACAGCGAGGTCGTCGACACTTGCCTTGTTTGGCCTCTGGTGGCATGCGCCCAAAAAGTACGCATTGGCCACAGATACGTCTTAATTGATATGCGTTTAAGTAGTATGTATGATGTGTCGTAGTATGCGTGTGTAGTAAGTTCTCATTCGTTTGTACAAAACCATCTTTGCAAAAATTACTCTGTTTAAAAAACATATTCTAGGTTAGCTCTTGCTTTCAATGTCGATATGCCAAAAAAAGATGACACAGTTACTAAACAAATTTTGGCGAGTCTGTTAGAGATTTATTTACGTTTAAGCTTTGATGAAGTTTTTACGACGTGCCAGACTCAACAATAGGGGAATTTCAATATTTTACTGTTCACTAAAACGTTTCTGTCTGAAATAAGCTGGTATTTTCTCATACTAGACTACAACTAGACTTCATACTAGATTACAAATCGTAGCTTCTGATTTTGTAGGTTCGTAGTAAACTCAATGTTTCCTTGTTCGACAAGCAAGACGAAAATATAATTTATTTTTTCAAAGAATCAATGAAGGAATGCAAGAAGTAGAAATTAGGAATGGGATTTTCATGATGGGCGTGAATAAAGATGTATGTATATACATATAGATAGATGTATGTATGTATAAAGATGTATTATTAAAATTGCGGACGAAAATCACGTACCTATTTCAATGATCAAAAATTATGTAAGTACCTACATATTTATCGTGACACGTTTGTTTTGCAGTTAACGTTTCGACTCTATTAAGATAATAATAAGATAAGATATAAATAATAATAATAATAATTGAAAAATAAGATAATAAATAATCGGAGATTGTTTTTGCTTGCTGCTGAAACGACATCCTGGTCACGTCTTGATCATGCCAATGGCAAAAGTACCAGTGCCATAGTTACTTGTATTTTTTTCCTACCTATGCTGATAGCCTTGAGAGGCTATATCAGCGTTACCCTAGCGTGTGGGTGAGCTCTCGGGGCTCAAAGTGGAGGTGTTGCCTAACACTGACCCTAGCAAGAGCAGTGCTTCGCAGAATCTACCAACGGATCGGAAACGCCACCCACTGAGAAGATCCGGCGAGAAACTCAGTGAGTTGTGTCTGTGGGTTAATTTACTCGCCGAGCCCTTCATCGCAAGCAACGGGTTTGGCGAGGACAGTGATCTATGCTTGAGGTACCTAAAAGCACCGTTAATGGATCAGGAGGATCCGTAATGAGTTTCGTAATGAGATCAGTAATGTGTTTTGGGCGACGTCGACTGTTTACCATTCGGTCCACAGGATCGGGTTGGTACTTGTAAGGACTTAACAATGAACATTAAGCGTAATACTGGAAAACCCTTATTCTAATAAGAGAAACTATCTAATAAAAGAAACGGACCTTTTCCAATTTTACAAGTTTACTTGAATTATCGATAACGATCACCAGTCTCGTATTTTTGGTACTCAATTACGACGTAATATACTAAGATGCTCTACTATGTGACAAATGAAGGAAAAGTATTTTTCAGTTATTGGTCGCAAAAACAACTTTGCTGTGGATGACCCGAAACTAGGTCGCAGTTCGTGGGGTCAACAAGTCCCAAAGTATAGTAAAACGTATCTATAATTGAATTGGATATATCATTATCTTTGGCTTACGAGGTTGAGGCGCTGTCTCAAGGCAATTGACACCCATTTCCCAAAGCACCATCCACTTTGATTAAGCACGTAATTGAAAACAATACAACTTAGTACTTCTCGATGGTCTACGCGAGTCGGAGACATGATTTAAACTACTTTTACTGTTTAATTCCGCGTTTTTTATCGTCAACTAGCTGACCCAGCAGATTTCGTAGTGCCTCAATCGATAAATAAAAGACCTAAACTTTTGTATAAAATAAACTTAAAACAAACAAATGAATCCGTCCGACGCGGGGGGACTTCAAAGGGTAAACAAAATAGTTATTTTTATTTAATTCCGAGCATTCTCTTAATTATCTACCATCTCTGGACTTCCACAAATAATTCAAGAGCAAAATTAGCCAAATCGGTCCAGCCGTTCTCGAGTTTTAGCGAGACTAACGAACAGCAATTCATTTTTATATATAAAGATAAACGTTTTTCTATTTTACAGTCGTCCTTGATGGCGAAAACCAAAGTATTCATATTCATAACCAATGCGATGACTATAAAAAGGCTAGATTAAAGCATTAAACTATATAGTTTTAATTACAACAATATTTACACGTCAAACTTGTAATATGATTTCTAGTTTGAAATCTAAAATATATTGATATAGATGCCATTATAGGTGGTCAGATCTGGTTAAGGTAGCGGTTTGTGGCTTTGTGGTGATCTATACCATGTGGTCCATGCTACCCATAATCGAACACTGTGGAGGAAAGTCACATGTGGTCATGATCCTCAGCAGTGAGAGAACGATGAAGAAGAAGAAGAATAGGATGCGGTAATCATTTAACACCAGCTATGCCGTCTGATGTTTGTTCGTCTTAGTTTTATTAACGAAAACCGGTCATGGACGAGAACAATAAAGTTGTGACAGTAAGTGTAAACGTAGAAGTAAAATTCCAATACGATATGTACCTACAGCTTAACGTGGAATGTTCTCGAACATTACGGATTACGACGTGAGTTAGGAGTGTTAGGAAAACAAACCGCGTTGTGTAAGCGTCACGTCTATTGCCAAGGACGTAGTGGCCTTAAGAAGCTAAGACAACGTAATAAAATAGGTTAATAGGTTACGCCGTTCCCATTTAAAGTTTGGTATCATGATAAAGCTAACATCCAAAGTAATCGATCGGCAAAACCTTTACACGTGCAACAGATTTTCATTAAATTTAATCATTCAAGTAAGGAACACACTATTTTATATTATTTTTGTCGTGTTTCAAGAATTTCTTCGAAGTCGTCGTGCCCTAGAGGATAAGCGATCCAGCGCAATTGTATCTAGCGATACACCGCTGCAACGGTGTCCGAATCCCGCAGGCAGGTACCAATTTTTCTAATGAAATATAATGTACTTAACAAATGTTCACGATTGACTTCCACGGTGAAGGAATAACGTCGGGTAATAAAAATCAAACCTCCTCTTGTGAGTCCGCACGGTGGGTACCACCACCCTGCCTATTTCTGCCGTGAAACAGTAATGTGTTTTAGCTTGAAGGGCGGGACAGCCGTTGTAACTATACTGAGACCTTAGAACTTATATCTCAAGGTGGGTGGCGCGTTTACGATGTAGATGTCTATGGGTTCCAGTAACCACTTAACACCAGGTGGGCTGTGAGCTCGTTCACCTATCTAAGCAATAAATGAATAAAAAATAACAATATAGAATAACGTCAAAGAATAGAATCATAAAAAAGACACACATTTGATAGGTACTGATTTATCGCGTCATCTGTAGGGACGTGTACTCAACAATGTACCTATAGTAAAAATAATAATTTCGAATAAGTCTATTATTATTGTGTGAATGTAAATAAAGAGCACAAATTTCAGTAATCTAGTATCATTAGCCTTGCCATTGGGGCCTAAAAAATATTAATAATACAGAATTGCTATTTTGCCTATGTAGAAATAGCACTCATCAATACTTGAAAATGACAATAATATTCGCGTTTTCTTTTGATATTTTAGTTAATTACTCAAAATTTATAATTGTTTGTCCGTACAACGTGTCTTTTTAATTACCTAATTAAATGTGACGCGAATTCTAATGTATGCTTTGAGCCAATTGTTTTTCAATTAACAATGTACGAAAAACATAGTGATAATGTCTTGATTTGTTTTGTGTTTGTGAAAACGTGATCGGACTGGAAAGTCGCACGTGTTTGGTTTTGTTCCGAGTATTACGACATTGAACGCACGGTTTCCGACGCAAGCGTGGGACGCGCAATAGGTACCTATTTCAAAGACTTTATTTGTTTATTTAAAAATTTAATACCTACACAACGAAAGATGGCTTTTTACTTTTAAAACATCATACCTAAAATATTCACTGTTTCATCATTCAACTTCATTTGATTGCAAATAGATATTAATATAATCACATGGGCAATATTATTTAGGTTAGTTTTTAAACTCTGAAGTACATAGTTGTATTTTTTTATTTACATTTTACATTTTACATTCGCCGGACGCCATTTTGTCTATAATAATTTGTATTTTTTTTATGGAGTGTATGGCCTGGTATCTAGACCTTTAGGCCAAGTCTTAAGTATTTTTATTCGGCTTACTATAATTTCCCCATTGTATTTTTGATGAATTTATATAGAGGCACGTAATAATTTGTATAGTATAGATTAGGTTAAAATTAAATGCCTACAGTGCCCAGACATATTATGTTATTTCGTACAGCTGTTCAATTATACGCAAATAAAGAATTCGTGCGTCACACAAATAGGTCGATCGATTGCAAAAACTAGTTTTGTTATCAACATATTTTAATTTATCGTAAAGTAGACTCTATGATTGTGGCATAGAAGTCACGAGCTATTGCGTGGAAATATTGCGAATTCGCACCAGTTTCCTCGTATTCGTGGTTTGAAAATAATTATAATATTCAGTTTGTTTTTCTGTGACCTTTTTAAGCTGATAGCAAACGTTTTAGAAGTCACTGTCGCCATTGCGTTTTTCAATGCCAAAAGTTCATTACGTTCCTGTTTGGTTGGCTGAATGGCTTACATACGGACTTACAAATATCTTATATTTTTTTGTTAATCACTTATTTAAACTTTTATTACTAAACATGTGCATTAGAAAATGTTCTACACCTAATGCCTTAAAGCTACGATTTTATTCTGTTTTATAGGTATAGAAAAAAACAGGAGACGAAAACAGCACATAGATAGCGAATAGTAATTATTTAAATTACGCGTTTATCGTGGAAGTCACTCGTGAACATGAGTTACGTACGTATTTCATTCTGAGGAATTGTTTGAGATGACACCATCATCTCGTTTTTACCATCGTACCGCCCGCCACCGGAGTAGAGTTCATCCATACTATCTGGAGCCGCTGCGTTCATCCACAATGCGTTTCCAGAGATCATTTTTGACACGTACCATCCGGCTTTGGAATGAGCTCCCCTGGTGCTATGACTTGTCCTTCTTCAAACGAGGCTTGTGGAGAGTATTAAGCGGTAGGCAGCGGCTTGGCTCTGCCCTTGGCATTGTTGCCGTAAATGAGCGACGGTAACCACTTACCTTCAGGTAGGCTGTATGCTCGCCTGCCTGCTCGGGCAATAAAAACTAAACAAAAAAAAGAATTAAAGAAATTTGTACCTGCCTGCCTAATTTTGACACCGGCATAGCCACATCCATCTGCACGAGTAGGTACATCAGGAGTCGTATCTTTTTGGCTACCAATATTTCCAGAGTATTGTTGTTCCATTTTCAAGACAAGTCCCCATCCGCTCAGTGATACAGCTATTACACTCTCCCAACTAATTTGCATACTTAAAACTGAAATGGTTGCCTGTTTAAAGCTAAAAAAACGTACCTAAATCTAATTTTGAACGCAGACAGGCATCTCTTAGTAAACAATTTAAACTATTGACATGATAGGAAAATACTCTTTGTAAGGACTAGACACTTGAATCAATAATAGTAAAAGTAATGTCTAATTGAAATGAATGTAACGTGAGAAACAATAATGTTTTTTCGGGGCGACCTCCCGCGGAGACAACCCCTTTAAGCTAATAAGAATCGGTAAGTTGAACAAACTCGAGTAACCTCAAATACAACGACCTCAAATAGAAATCATCGCGATAAAGCAACGGGCAAGTTACGGTAATGAGATTTCATTGGTGTGTGTCGTTGGTACCGTACCGTCTTCTAGATGTGATATTTTTGACTAAACTGCCAAAGTAAAAACTATTGACTTTGTCATAATTTTAATGTATTTGGGTTCACTTTACGATATGTTTCTCTTTCAATTTATCGTGGACAGTTCGGAAAGTCTGAGTCAGCGAAAAAATAGGGAGAATGAGGAACTCTTGTTAAAGTATAATCGGGGTGGGGGAAGGTTCTCGATCGCTCTAACTGCAGTGGCGGCTCTGGTGAGGATAGTTTAGCTGTATCTGTTATTTTCGAACGAAAAACGTCCAGTCAGACGACCGGGATACCGTTGGCTCGACAATGAAAAATATTTTGCAGTAAACAATGAAAAATATCTCGCAGTAAACAATGAACATTTCTCGTGTCAGACGTCAAGATGGATGAACCCACTGTAGTACCTAAGCTGTATAGTGGCGGATACCTTTTAGCCCCCCTTCCCTTTTCCTTTTTATTTACGAATTAACATTTATGTATTACACTGGCATTAAATCTGAAACACATTTTCCAAAAATCAATTATAAAAAAATAGAAAATATACCGCAATTCTTTGTTTTGCGGATTATTTGGCGCCCCTTTTTGAGTAGCGCCCGGGATATGATGCCCCCATGCTCCCCCTCGCTACGCCACTGAAGCTGTAGGTTAGTTTCAACACACTCTGACTAATTAGCTCACAAAAACGAACATCACTTAGGAAATGAATTTGAACAAAAATCTTTCACAATCCAAAATAGTTACGTTGTTATAATTTGTAATGCCATTCGAAGCCATCAAGGCATTCGTGTTCGTATTACTAAATAAAGTGTGGTTGGTATTCGCAGGATCAGGAATTGTGATACCATTTCGAGAAAGCGGCACGACATGAGAACACTCTCATCGATACCTACATTTTTGATCCTGCGGACCGAATGATTAACAGTCGACGTGACAAAACACGTAATTTCGGATCCACCCGATCCACTAACGGTGCTTTTAGGTACCCCAAGGACCGTTCATCGTTCTCGTCCAACCCGTTGCTTGCGTTAAATTAACCCACAGACACAGCCCACTCAGTTTCTCGGCGGATTTTCTCAGTGGGTCGCGTTTCCGATCCGGTTGTAGATTCTGCGAAGCACTGTTTTTGCTAGAGTTAATGTTAGCATTAACGTCAGGTTTGAGCCCCGTGAGCTCAACTACTAGTTAAGTTTACGCTGAAATGGTCTCTCAAGACCGTCAGCTTAGGAAGGGAAAAAAAGAGATATTCCAAGGATTGCAAACAGTGTCCTCAAATTGAATTTTACAAAAAATTCTAATAAGCATTTTAACAATAAGTTTATTTTGATTACGTTTCTTGTGTAATTTTTTTTATTTTTATTTATAGCTTAGATGGGTGGACGAGCTCACAGCCCACCTGATGTTAAGTGGTTACAGGAGCCCATGGACATCTACAATGTAAATGCGCCACCTACCTTGAGATATAAGTTCTAAGATCTCAGTATAGTTACAACGTCTGCCCCACCCTTCAAACCGAAACGCATCATTGCTTCACGGCAGAAATAGGCGGGGCGGTGGTACCTACCCGCGCGGACTCACAAGCGGTCCTACCACCAATTCAATTCAAATTAGGCATATGCATTTTACGTAACATAAACGGTGTACGTAAAATAGATGCGTTGATAATTGTAGCTGGCACTCGTTTAGTTTAATTACTATTGGTACCAGCGACGATCGAGATCAAGATTGCTTGCTCCTTCATCAACATTAGCAAATAATATGCCAATTCATTCGTGTTTCTATTTACAATGGCGTTCCAACCTTGCCTTAGTTTGGCAGTGTCCGGTATGACCTCCAAAGACTGCGCCCTAAGGGAAAAAGGGGCCTTTCGATTTTACGGCTATTGATAAGTGATAGATTACCTATCTTTGAAAATACGGTCTGTACGCCAAAATGTATGACTTGCTTAATGATAAGAATATTAGTCATACTAGACGTACTTTTTTTATTATTTTTTTGAGATTATGCATATCATATATTTTATTCCCATTTATTATACCATTAATATAAATTTCATTGCACCTATCACTATTTACTCTGCACTACCTTTGGTTGACTGGTAGAGAATGCCTTAGGCATTAAGTCCGCCAATGTAAATTTTACATGAAGTGTAATAAATAAAAAATAAAAATAAATATTTGTACGCCAGGGCGTTTGTCATGTGGATGAAAAAATTTTGTTGCGCCGTGACCTGTGTGAGTATGCAGCGATTTGGCTTGGTGACTTGGCATAATAATTCAATAGAAGTCCACGAGCGTCGATAGCCTTTTACTATAAGGTGGGCCTTATGCTCGTTTGCCTACAAAGGCTATAAAAATACCAGCTGCTCCGCGACAAATACGATAAAGTTGGCCTACATTTATGGGAACACTTGGTATTAGATCGTCCGGCTTGATTTTGTCATAAAGTAAACATTCCGGTTCGGACAGGCGGGACATTGCGATATTTAAATGCGTGATTGAATTAATGTCTGACGGTAAATTGTCTACGTTGTCTTCTCTAAGGGCCTAAGGGGTCAGTTGATCCCCTGAAAAGAAGGGAACAGCGAGATTAGCTATAGGTTCGCGTCTGTAAAACTGCATGTTACAAAATGTGTGAGATGCGTCTTACTGTGGGAGTAGTGAAAAGAATTATAAATCCAGTATCGGGTTACATCAACACCGAGCTTTAAAATACCCTGTAAAAAATACCCACCATCAAGGGCGTTGTCTCGTCTGTACCTGCATAATAAAAAAAAAGGATTTCAAATTTTTATATTCCTATAAAATATTACGCGTCAACTTAATAATAATATTACGCGTCAATATACCTAACTAATGCGATAAATAACAGTGCTATATTATCGCAAAACGGATTCCAATCGTATCTAATTAATTCTTATTGTATGTAACACGTAACATAATTTTTTTTATTAATCTTTCATCTCAAGTCAGAGAATTCGGGATTCTCAAAATAAAGTTTTGCTCCAGTGAAAGATTAGAAATTGTGAAATATTATATAAGTTGACGCTAATAACAATGTTTTTCAACAAATAGACCGTTAGATCTGTCATCCGGCACGAGATAACATCAATTTATAAACACGGATGTTCATCATTGTAACTTTGATGATATATGTTTAGAATTGATGTGGCTTAATCCACAATTCTTATTTTTTTTTAAATCCAAAAATGTAATGCAAGAATTGTTATTTTTTAGTTTTTCGATTTTAATACATTAAGGTATGTGCTTTATTTGAAAGAGACGGAAAGAGTACTTTGTCCTTTTCTGAACTAAAAGTGACTTTAATTTTATAAACCGTGACATGTTTATAAGTCGTTCGAAGTATAAAACTCTATACTATAACTATACTGAGACCTTAGAACTTATATCTCAAGGTGGATGGCGAATTTACGTTGTAGTTGTCTATGGGCTCCAGTAGACACTTAAGCAATAAAAAAAATTCCTTACATTTTTTAGCTAAGCCCCTTCACTTCTAAAGGTGCGACATCCTAGTCTTGCCATAAATACAAAGGAAAAAAAAATTCTATTGCAAATAACATTTATTACTTTTACAGTGTGTTAGTTTAATACATAAATATAAAACAATTTAAAGTATAAAAAGCTTATTCGAAGTGGTCTCATATATGGTGTGTCAATAGAAGCACGCACTCTTTCCATGGGAAAATTTTTGACTGCCAATCGTACGGATTGTTTTAGGGACTCCAAATTATCATGGCGTTTAGAGCAAGCCGTACTCTCTAAAACTGACCATAAATCATAATCCAGCGAATTAAGATCGGGACTAGACGACGGCCAGTCTTCAGCTCTGATGAAGTCCGAAACGTTCGGTTCCAACCAAAACTGCGTAGACCGAGCTTTATGACCTGGCGCCGAGTCTTGCTGGAAGGACCATTCTTGATTATTTAACATGGTGTTGTTAAGGGGCTTCACTACCTTCTCAAGAATGGTATCTTGATACACTTTTGCCGATGTTTTGATACCTTTTTCACAAAAGTATGGCTCAGTCACTCCTTCATAGCTAATACCCCACCAAACCATCACTGAAGTCGGATAGTGCCCACGTTGCACTCTGTCGACTAATTGGGAAGCTTCCTTAGAGCTTTGAGCATAAATACGGTCATTTTGTTTGTTAAAATATTGCTCAATTGTAAAAAAATTCTCATCCGTAAACAAAAATTTTCTATCACCTCCCTTTGCGTACCGCTTCTGTAGTTGTTTCGATTTTACCACGCTATTCTCTTTTAAATTATCAGTTAAGAAATGACCAGTACGTCTCTTATAGGCTGTAAGTCCTAAGTCATCTTTTAAAATACGCGACATGGTTATAGGTGCTATCTTCATCTCCCGAGAAAATATTTTATGTTTTCGGACAGGATTACTGCGAATTCTTTCCCTTACTGCTTTGACCACTTTTTTCGTACGAACACCACGTGGACGGCCAGATCTTTTTCTGTCACAAACTGAGGATGTCTCATTGCACCTATTAATAGCCCGGTACACAAAAATTTTACTAATACCAAGCATATGGAGAGT
Organism: Bombyx mandarina; assembly: GCF_030267445.1. Lineage (NCBI taxonomy): Eukaryota > Metazoa > Arthropoda > Insecta > Lepidoptera > Bombycidae > Bombyx > Bombyx mandarina. The sequence goes on from NC_143234.1 coordinate 19,979,310, forward strand.
TTTAAAAATTGCATTTGGCTCCATACCTACTTTGTGTAATGCAATCACAGCTATTCGGTTCTCTTTATCACCCCACTCCATTTTAATATCGCAAAATATTGTACAATGTATTGGCGCCAAAATGAGAAAACTCAATGAGCAATCATATAAAAATGACAGATTCCAAATTCAAATGTAATATTTTGTTTATTTTTAATTGTAACAGTATTTATGGTCAGACTAAGTATACTCGTATGTATGTAATATGTACATACTTTAGGTACGTTGTGGGTACGTGTGGTACGATTGTTGCAAAAAAACGATAAATAATATATTTGATCGGTTTTTACAATGTTTTTACTGGTCCATATTAACAGACTCGTTGTCTTATACATCAAACTTGAGTCGACCTATGTAATAACACATAAGTGTATGTTAATTGTAGGTCTCTTTGCTAGGACTAGTGTTAGCAAATTCTCTCAGGTTGAGCCCGTGAGCTCACCTATTCGTTCGGGTATTGCTGGAATAACCTCTCAGGCTTAAAAAAAGTAGGTCTGTTCCTGAAATTTGTATATCTCCTACGCTCTCGGGCTATATACGTTCCGTTCTTAAAGACAGCTGTCACCAAATTATCCTTAAACATAAAACTACAGGGAAGACGCGGTCACCAAATCACAGGTCGCTAACACCACAAAGTAATGTTACGTTTTAGTGACAGGGTCGATTCCCTGCTGTGTCAAGGTCGACGGAGGTACTGTAACGGTGTGAACGATTTGCGGCTTAATTACGAAAATATTGATTTAAGGCGTTGAACACACGACTCGTCCAAGTTAATCATAGAGAGCGCCCGCCGTGTAATAAAAATCTAACAGGGCCGGTGCAATGACCTATTGACACATCCACGAATTGCGGTTGGCCGAAAAAAACGAAACTCGGAAGCAATTCAATCAAATAATAACGAAATAGACGGAAGGCTTTATAAGAATCGATTTTCATATTGTATAGATTATTATGGCATATAGATTATATTTTGAAAATTTAATTTGATTGATTTTCCTTTAAAAATTGTTAATTTTCCAATTTAAATATCAGCCAAATATTTTCGTTTAGTATTAGTCTATAAGATAAACTCTTTGTCGATTAACTTAAAAATATCTCTAGGCTTCAAGGATCTTATGAAGAGACAATAATTTTATAACTTCGCTCTAAAATCTTGGCTAATACCAACAGAAAAAAAGTCATTTCTCATTGTCATTTAAGCGTGTTTTTTTAAAGTTTAAATTACATAGATATATTTCTCTAACTATTATGGCTGCCAGTGTTGACAGCTAGCCGTTATTGTATGCTCCGTCACTATGCGTGTGTGTACGTACGAAAATTGCATCACACGTTGTAGCTGTAAGGCCTCATACCCACACAGTCTGAAGCGTCGTGGTCGCCGTCAGCGATTGGAAGTTAAATAATTAAATAAATATACTTAATGAACACGCCGAACCTAGATGAGTTTATTGGTAGTTAATGGCTCTAGTATTCACCTCACAAGTTTATGTTGTACCATATTATTGTATGTATGTCATCCTAATTGCTCTGCTTCATTGTGAAACAGCAATAAGAAGTTGATGATTATTATATTAAAATTGTGCATTACCCATGTAAATTCAAAGGCTTGGAAGAATCAGCTATATACACAATTACATACATTCATTATGATCGAAGCGATATTTTCGTCATACATGCTCCACGCTTGTTGAATTCGGCCTTCTTTCTATCACTACATATATGACTAACGGCATTTCAAAATTATATGGTAAAATTTACATTTTAAGCAACCCAGCGACAGTTGCAATGCGTATGCACGAGCATTTAGCCTGCAAATGTGTATGGCGAACGAAACCGTGTTATTACGAAACATTAAAACAGCCTCGCACTAAAAAAAAATTTCCGCGTTTCTCTTTCAAGAACCTAGTTTTGGCGAAAAGAACGAATATAGTTACAGTGATCGAAATATTACGGTTTCAAACTTCTGAATCTACCTTCAAAAAGGGCGCCCCCACGAAGCTTATGTTTGCTGTGAATCCGTTATAAGTTTTTAAAGAATGAACAGTGGCTATTACATTACAATTCCGATTGCGATTTCAAAAGCCTGTAATTCGATTGATCATAAACGTAACAGCCGCAAGTCTGACTACTGTTGTTAAACAACACTGATATCATGATGCCGTCAAAATATCATCAAAATCACCGCTAGAGCATGGCTTGTTGCCCTCGACCGGAATCTTTTTCGTCTTTCTCTTTTCGTCCTTTTTTGTGGACATTCCGCATCGCGATTACTGATTTTACCAATCTTTAAAAAATCAAGTCAACACGATCGTCTTCAATTTAAAAACATAGGCTTCGAGAATTGTCATAGCCATAGCTTTAACTTCAAAACTGTACAATTTTATTGTGAAGCATCAACGTGAGATCAACTTCGTGCTGTGTATGTATTAAGAATAAATTAATAATAATTTTCATTCTCTATTTTCAGGTTTGATGAAAAGGAAAGCATATCGGGTGTGCAACAGCTCAAGTCCTCGGTCCAGAAGGGCATAAGGGCTCGCCTTTTGGAACTGTACCCTCATTTGGACAACTACATTGACCAGATCTTACCCAAGAAGGATACGTTTAGGATTGTCAAATGGTTAGTACTTATAATCATTGCAGTTCATTGACGAACTTTCGACAGATGTTTGAAATTCTTGTGGTATACAGAAGCAGGACGTCCACAGCAGAACAGTGCCGGTTTCGCCATTCAGCTGGAAGCACAATTGCTTCGGGCTCCTCCGCGCCTTGAAGGGCCCCAGCACGCAAAATACTTAGTACTAGTAGTAAAACCGCACAACTAATTTAAATTGTTATAGCCGTGCCCATACTGTACTTGTACAAGTCCATTCAAATTATAAATATTATTATTTTGCATATGCAAACAACGTGATCACGGGTGGACTAGTGAACCAATGCTCACAATTTAAGGGCTCGTTTGGTCATATTAATATATGTTAAGGGTCCCGCGTTGGTTCTATCCAGCACTGATGGAATACAGACTTTTATTGGTGTTAGGGTTTTTTTTAGCTTGCAATGTTACCGCTATCTTGCCTGTTTCTGTACCAAAGCCATCTTGTGTTCCGCTTTAATGGGAGAGTATGAAATGCCATTGTAACTTCGACCTCGTGTCTTAAGGTGCAAGACAGCATTCGCGTTGTGACGTTTATCGTTTCGTAACCTTGTCTACCCGTCTAGAGCAGTAATAAAAATCTACTTCCCAATTCAGTTTCAGCGTCAATTTCTGGAATAATGTTCCATCATTGTTTTTCCGTCCTGTCATAGTAATATGAAATCAATTTTTGAGAGTATACTTTAAAATTTCAGTCACGATCACCTCGAGATAATGGTGAACAGTGCCGGCGACTTGCTATTCTTCAGACATCGCGAGGGTCCCTGGATGCCAACCTTAAAACTACTGCACAAATGTAAGAGGAATTTAAATATTTTTTTTGTTATTTTTTTTTTATTGCTTAATTCGGTGGACGAGCTCACGGCCCACCTAATGTTAAGTGGTCACCGAAGTCCATATGCATATACAACGTAAATGCCCATCTACCTTGCGATATTAGTTCTAAGGTCTCAGTTTGTACAGTAGGTACAAGGCTGCCCCACCATTCAAACCGAAACGCATTACTGCTTCACGGCAGAAATAGACAGAGTGGTGGTACCTGCCCGTGCGGACACACAAGACGTCCTCCCACCAGTAATTACACAAATGATAGTTTTGCGGGTTTGATTTTTATTACACGATGTTATTCCCTCACCGTGGAAGTCAATTGTGAACATTTGTTAAGTACGTATTTCATTAGAAAAATTGGTAGGTACCTGACTGCGGGAATGGAACACCGGTGCATCGTAAGATACGAATGCACCGGACGTCTTATCCTTTAGGCAACGACAACCTAAAATTAGTTTTATCTGTTTCTAGGTGTTAGGGTGAGCGTGTTTAACGCCGGAGTGGTAGATAACACAGAATAATTTCCACGATGTAGCACCCTTAATCTTAAGTTGTAAACGACGGTAAATATTGCACACCGACTTTTGGATATAGGCAATTAGTTCAGACACAGCCCACTGAGTTTCGCGCCGGATCTTCTCAGTGGGTCGCGTTTCCGACCCGGGGGTAGATCCTGCAAAGCACTGCTCTTGCTAGGATTCGTGTTAGCAAAGTCGTCAGTTTTGAGCCCCGTGAGCTCACCTACTAGTTAAGGTTACGCTGAAATAGCCTCTCAAGGCTAGGTAGGTAGTACCGTAGGCTAGGTAGGTAGGTAGTAGATAGGTAGGTATAGCTAGTATCAGGTTAGATAGGAAAAAAACAAAAAGATGACGCTCTACGAACTAAGCCGATTGTGTCTTTCTGAAAGTCGATGTGCAATATTTATCGCCAGGTACTGTATTTTGAAATTTCGAGTGGTTTTTTCAATATTTCAAGGCGGGTAGGGGCGATTTAGTTGTGTTTATGTGGACTTCAGCTATTGATTAACGTTAGGCGGGTAGTTAGCTTTATTCTACGTCAAAAACAGTTTCTAGTCAATTTTCAAAGTATCCGAGTTGATCTAACCACGATTTAGGTGCATAAACCTATTTCTGCCGTGAAGCAGTAATGCGTTTCGGTTTGAAGGGTGGGGCAGCCGTTGTAACTATACTGAGATCTTAGAACTTATATCTCAAGGTGGGTGGCGCATTTACGTTGTAAATGTCCATGGGCTCCAGTAACCACTTAACACCAGGTGGGCTGTGAGCACGTACAAACATCTAATGTTCACAATAACAAAATCTCGTTCCAATTAGAAAAGAGATTTTGTTATTGTTTAAAATAAAACACGTAAGACCAGTGAAAGGTTTTTAGCAAAGTTTCATTTTGGAAATACGCAACCGTAATTTTAGTTATTCGCACTATTTTAGGGAAAATAAATGAAGTGTATTTGCTTTTTATGATTCGATAAATAACAATTATCGTCATTACTGCCTTATTGTATTAAGAACCAGACAATTATTGGAAATGAGCATGATGATATTATTTCATAAATTTCCTCATACCTGTCTGACGTATAAATGGAATTTCCCTGTTGTTCTTCCTAATATTCTTGCTAATGCGGTCAACCTTGTATGATGTGGTTGTACGTGGAAGAAATAGGCAGGAATTTCTCGTTGTCAACGTCATTAATATAATCCTAATATATTACCGTCTGTACCGTACCGTAGTTATATTACGGCACGTCCTTGCGGATCCAGCAGACTTTTTATTTTTTTATTGCTTAGATGTGTGGACGACTTCATAGCCCACCTGGTATTAAGTGGTTACTGGAGCCCATAGACATCTACAACGTAAATGCGCCACACACCGTGAGATATAAGTTCTAAGGTCTCAAGTATAGTTACAACGGCTACCCCACCCTTCAAACCGAAACGCATTACTGCTTCACGGCAGAAATAGGCGAGGCGGTGGTATCTACCCGTGCGGACTCACAAGAGGTCCTACCACCAGTAAAAAATCCAATAACCTTTGCATTAGACGCCTTCAGCTCTAGCACTAGGAGCAGGCTTAGGAACCCCGGTAACCGTACTCGTGCAGCCTAACTCATTCCCAACTCGCTGAGTTTCTCGCCGGATCTTCTCAGCAGGTCGCGATTCTGATCCGGTAGTAGATTCATTCGCGAAGCGGCTTGTTAGATCACTTTTGGAAGCGCTCGGGCAGCTGTTAACAAATTCCACCCCTTCTGGCTAAGCCTTTGCTCGCCCACCTGCCCTGGTGAAACTGGAGAGGCCTGCGGACCACCAGTAATACCTCAAACAAAAATATAGAATAACATATATTACGTCTGAGTGCACGTATCTAGTCTCGAACTGAGGTCGTCTTGTCTTCGGCTGAACATACCTAGTCGACGTCACTGAATTCTCTCCTTACACTCACCGTTCAATAACCCGATGAGAGTGGCAGAGTACTTGCAGAATGAGAGTCTGAAGTCGTCGTGGCCTAAAGGATAAGACGTCCGGAGCATTCGTTGTTGCGATGCACCGGTGTTCGAATCCCGCAGGCGGGTACCAATTTTTCGAATGAAATACGTACTTAACAAATGTTCACGATTGACTTCCACGGTGAAGGAATAACATCGTGTAATAAAAATCAAACCCGCAAAATTATAATTTGCGTAATCACTGGTGGTAGGACCTATTGTGAGTCCGCACGGGTAGGTACCACCGCCCTGCCTATTTCTGCCGTGAAGCAGTAATGCGTTTCGGTTTGAAGGGTGGGGTAGCCGTTGTAACTATACTGAGACCTTAGAACTTATATCTCAAGGTGGGTGGCGCATTTACGTTGTAGATGTCTATGGGCTCCAGTAACCACTTAACACCAGGTGGGCTGTGAGCTCGTCCACCCATCTAGGCAATAAAAAAAAAAAAAAGAGAACGTCGACTTCCAGCCATTTTATTTAAAGTCTACCCTTTTCTTCTTTGTCTCCACCTTATCCCACTAGGTGGGGTCAGTGCAGCGAAATTTTCTATTCCACTCTTCTCTATCAGCCGTCTTCTCAACATTTACTCCTAATCACATGCATCTCCTCTCGTTTTTTTTAGTCTTGAGAGGATATTTCAGCTTCCCCTTGACGTGTAGGTGAGCTCACGGGGCTCAAACCGGAAGTGTTGCTAACACTGGCCCTAGCAAGAGCCGTGCTTCGCACCTATCTACCACCGGATCGGAAACGCGACCCACTGAGAAGATTCGGCGAGAAACTCAGTGGGCTGTGTCTATGGGTTAATTTACTCGTCGAGCCTTTCGTCACAAGCGACGGGTTCAGCGAGGCCGGTGACCGGTGCTTGAGGTACCTAAAGCGCCGTTAATGGATCGGGAGGATTCGTAATGACCTGAGGCTCTCTACGCATCACATTTATTTATTTATTTAGTCTACTTACAAATTAACAGTATAAACCAAAACATTTGTAAGGTATTAATAATTAGCTTAAGTAATTTCTAACAACAACAATAAACCGCTGCAAACCATCATGGAATATATCCATTTCCGGAGCATAGGCTAGCAAGCCATTGAGTAGCGAGACAGCACGATGAGTCGGAGAGTTAGCGGTGTGTTGCTATGTGCACATGTCCATATCACGCTAATCGTACCGTACTAAATACCGTTACTAAATAAAAATCTGTGGAAACTTCTAGATCCGTTCTTCGTTCCGATGCAGCAAGTCGATAAAGGCGCTATTCGCTTCGTGCTCAGCGGCGCGAACATCATGTGTCCAGGGCTGACTTCAGCCAACGCGAAGATGTCTCCGAGCGACAAGGGTCAAGTCGTCGCCATAATGGCCGAGGGGAAAGAACATGCTCTAGCTATCGGTATCACTACTCTCTCAACAGAAGACATGTGAGTTATTGAGTTTAAATAGTTAATGGCTTTTATTAGATAGGCACATGACCCCCTTGGTCTTTGGTCACCAGTCACCTGGAGACCTGAGATCTAAGTCTTAATTTAATTGTATAATGGTTGTCGCATCCTTCGCATGCTTTGCGGCAGAACTATAGTAGAATTATTTTGTCCGTGCAGTTTGGGTCATAAAAATCGGAGCGGTGAAGCGAGTATTTCGCTCTCTCTTCCACTCACGAGCCTTATGGACGGGCATAGGGATGCGCATTATTGTTGTCGATAAGCGTTATCGATACTGTATTTAGTTTTGTCATTTTGTGGGTTAATGATGATTGATGAAAGAAAAAATCACTAATCGAACACTTACACCACATATCGCCGCAGCAAGTTAACGAGAACGGCAGAAATTAACACTTTGTAACTTTTCGGGATCTATTCTTATTTCAGTGAAAATTTTTAACACATTGTTGATAACAACACGTGCAAATATTATTTTAAATAAATCCTGCCGTTTTGATACAAAACAAAGCAGTAGCCATTGTGTCACTAAAGAAATTCACCGAACAAATGCATAAAAACACATTTTTCTTCGACATAATGTACTATAATTTGCAGGTAAGTACAAATGACTCTTATATATAACAATGTCTCACCACCCTTCGTATACTACCCCGCCGCCGTGTACCTGCCTTCGATGACTCATTTGTTTTTATCGATAATGGCGTTGCGCCCGCGCAACATGCTCACCGCCCTAGCCGGGCTATGTTTTATGACCCAAACTGCACGGACAAAATAATTCTACTATAGGCAGGGTGCTGGAACACGCCCGTGATGGCTTTAAAACACGTCTAGCCAACACCACCAGTAAAACCACTTGTTGAGAGAAGAGAGTGCATAACACTTGTGAAATATGTTCCCACTATATAGTACACACCGTTCTCGTCGAACCCGTCGAATGCGACGAGTGGTTCGTCCTGATGAAATGAATCCACAGACAAAGCACACTGAGTTTCCCGTCGGACCTTCTCAGTGGGTCGCGATTTAGATTCGGTGGTAGTTTCAGCGAAGCACCACCTTCGCTAGGGCTAGTGTTACCAAATTAGCCAGGCTGAGCCCCGTGAGTGAGCCCGTGAGCCTATATGTTCGATGAAGCTAGTAAAACCCCTCAAGGTTATTAGCTTGATAAATGGGCATAATTGTTTTTTTTTTTTTTTTTTTTTTTTCAGAGCTAAAGTGAACAAAGGCGTCGGCGTTGAAAATTGTCATTATCTCAATGACGGGCTGTGGCAGATGAAGGCCGTGAAGTAAAGTAACAAATAGAAGGCGACGCGTGATCGATCGAGATGCTCGATTAACTTGTAACTGGCTTTACTAAATTGTATTTAATAAAAAATAACTTGCGAAAGCCATTCGGTCGTTTCATTGGAAAATACACATGGAGTGATTAACTTTTTTACATGATAGTCCCAAAATGTATTTCGAGTGTAGGTACCTACAGTGTGCATTAAATGGGCAACCTTTGCATTAGACGCCTTCAGTTCTAACACTAGGAGCAGGCTTAGGGACCTCGGTAACCGTACTCGTCGAACTCGACAAAGAGTTCGGCGTGCAACCTAACCCATGAATCAGCTCGCTGAGTTTCTTGCCGGATCTTCTCAGCGGGTGGCGATTCCGATCCGGTAGTAGATTCAATCGCGAAGCAGCTGCTCTTGAGCTGTTAGGTCTCCTTCGGAGGCGCTCGGGTAGCTGTTAGCAAATCCCACCCCTCCTGGCTGAGCCTTTGCTCGCCCACCTGTCCTGGTGAAACTGGAAAGGCCTCCGGGCCACCAATAATCCTTCAATCATAAAAAAAAAATTAAATGGGTTTATTAAGTTTTTCACATGACTGTCCCATTAAATGAAATGAAGCCGCTTTAACGTGATACGGACCCAAGATTCGTGATGATAATATTTTTGGAGGAAAATGAAAATATTCTACGTTTGCAAACGGCTTGCAAATTCGGAAATTAGGAACTTTGCGTATAGGTTTTTTTTTCCTCAATTTGAATAATGCTTGTGGTCAGGAAGCCGAAAAAAATGCTATAACTTCAAACGAGGCTTGTGGAGAGTATTAAGCGGTAGGCAGCGGCTTGGCTCTGCCCCTGGCATTGCTGAAGTCCATGGGCGACGGTAACCACTCACCATCAGGTGGGCCGTAAGTTAGTCTGCATACAAGGGCAATAAAAAAAAAAACTCCCCTCGAGATAACCGCTTAGTATGATTAATGAAGCTAAATAAATACTTGGTTTAATTAAAGAAGCAAATTACTCTTAATAGTACCTACGGATTATTACGGATAAGTTCCAAAATTCTCAACCTCCATTAAACAAGACTTTCAATTTTCTAATTGCTTAGATAAGTGAAAAGGCTCACGGCCCGAGTGGTTAAGTGGTAACTGAAGCTCATAGACATCTAAAGCCTAAATACTGACACCCACCTTATGAAAAGAGTTTTATGTCTCAGTTTTACAGTACAACGGCTGCCCCACCCTTCAAACCGGAATGCATTATTTCTTCGCTGCAGAAATAGTCAGCGTGGGTGGTACTTACCCGTACATGATCACAAGCCGCCTTTACCGCCAGTAATTACACTGATTTTAATTTTGCGGGTTTGATTTTTATTACACGCCCAGTCGACACGAATTCGGGTGTCTTATGTTTTAGGCCACGGTGACTTCGATAGTTATAGTGATTGTAGTCACATAGGTGTCGATAGGCAGTAGGGTAATAGGTATTAAAGATAATATGTATTTGCGTTTTATAATTGTGTCGAGGCTCCTAGGCTCCTAGCGCCAAAGAAGAAATTGTTAAAAAAGTTAAAGTTGTTAAAATTATAAGATAACTTTATCGTAAATAATTTTTAGCAAATGGAAAGCGAATTAAAGAAGTAAATCCAATGGAGTTTCTAAAGCTATTCTGAAGTCTGCCGTCTAGGTACTACTAGATCTCAAATATATTAAGTGTATAATCTATGCTACTACATATATTTTTATTTTACGCTACCAAAATGAATCAAACAGCTTCACATATTTCTTTTTTAAAATGTTAAGCATAGTATTCTTATTACCTAAAATTTATACTTTGATAATTTGAAGTTTCTCAATAAGACGACTTTCATTTTGTCAATTTAATTTATTTACATGATAACTAGGAGATTGTTGGACTTTGGACTGTTTGAGTTTCGACCGATAGCGATGATTCCATGAATCATCGTGAATCGGAACGGCAGTTGTTTTAAAAATGGCGGTGGCTATTGTTAGTTCGGCTCGACAGGGTAAATAAAATAATTTTTTAAATTAAACATGCAGCGAAATCAATCTAAAGTGCTTGTTTTGTTAATTAGTCACATAAATAAATTAAGAGTTTCTCAAAACTTTAATGACCTATACAGAAAAAAGTTCTGTTATGTGACGTTGCATATCAGCTGTTTGTTAATTAAATTTTGGAACATTTGAAAATATTTTCTTAATTTAATACACGTTCACTGTTTATTTTCTACACAAAGGCTTAATTAAATTTTGTAAAATTGCATTAAATAACGAATATTACGCAATGTAAGGCCAAATATAGTGAGATCAAAGTTCAAATTTTGAAGTTTTCAGTCATTGTTTTGATTTTGATCTAATAAAAATTCTCGTATACTTTTTTAGTGGGGAGGCTAACAAACGCAGCCAGGAGGCTTTATTCTGATGTATATCCTAAAATAACAACCCATTATACAATACATCCAAGAGATAAGGATCCAAGATGGAAAGGTATGTGATGATAACCTTGGATTGGTATCAATATAATTTTACGTCATAATTATTAACAACTCGTTGGTAACAATTAATAAATTTGATAAATTTGATAGCTTTCGAAAAGATGTCTTGATTATGGAATGTTTTGTAAAACATTGTTTAATTCCTATTCAAAGATTATAAAATAAATTCTATTTAAATAATTGAGAACAATGTTTAGAGGTAAATATGGAACGCGTAGCGGAGGAGACGGACATCCTCATAATTGGTGGGGGCCCAGCGGGTATGGCAGCTGCAATCCGAGCAAGACAAATAGCAGCTGAAAAGGGGGCAGTGAGTAATTTATATATTTCAGTATATTATAAATGCTCAGTATGCCATGATAGGAGCAGAAAATATGCATGTTTATTACATTATATGTGGATTTGTGAAGCACTATAGAACAATAAAAAAAAATCAATTGTAGAGATGACAAGACAGGGCATAAGTAAAGTATAAAATATGACATATTTCAGGAAGTAAGAGTGACTTTACTAGAAAAGGCGGCAGAGACTGGAGGGCATATATTATCAGGAGCCTGTGTTGATCCGATAGCTTTGAATGAGTTAATCCCAGACTGGAAAGAGAGAGGAGCTCCTATGAATACTCCAGTTACATCGGATAAGTTTGGTCTGTTGACGAAGAGTAGCAGAATACCTATACCTGTATTTCCTGGTATGTTTAAAAATGAAATGCATAATCTTTTAAATAAAATGAGAATCTAATTTCTGATTCTAACAAATATCATCTAAAGATGAAATTTTCCTTAACATTAATGCTCAAGCACCACCATTTTATTAAACTATCTGTGTCTCATATGATATATCTTTCAAATGATGGAGGAGACCCATGGAGACTACAACTGATCTTTAGGTCTCGATGTTTTCAAAGTGTTTCAAACTGCTTTGTGCTCAAATATAGAGATATTCTATTTTAAACGTAGCGGGTAGCTATCACAGAGACTGGTAGATAAGAGAGAGAAGACTTCAGTCAGCATTTTTTAAACTACGTTTGTTAATTTTACAGGTTTACCGAATTACAATCATGGTAACTACGTTGTGAGACTGGGACATCTAGTTAAATGGCTTGGTGAGCAAGCTGAAGAACTCGGTGCTGAGGTAAGATATGGTCCAATACACGGTGTCTTCTATGCCAAATTATTGTATTACTGTGAAGCTCCTACGTACCATACCTTACTAAAAATATTAATATAAAGATTTTTGTTAACAATGCACTGTTCCGTTGGTTGATTGGATGTGAATTAGTATGAATTACTAATAAAGTTTTAATGATGTTTGTGGAATATGAGTTTTCATGACTGCAGTTATGGTATTAAAATTTTGTCAAAGCATGTTGTTGATAACTCTATTACTGTAATCTGACGAAGCGTGTTGTGGATAATAACATGTACTTTTAGGTTAGGAATATTATGTTCTTTTTTTATAATAAATTAAATAATTATGAAAAATATTATTTAAAATAATTTTGGTATTAGAAGAAGTTTTTAGTCACACTTTCATGAGTTCAGCTTGATGTTAATGTTTGTGTAACTGCTTTTAAAGTGATTTTAAAAACTTTTATTCATATCTATAGAGATTGAAGTCTTTGAAACATATCAATATATATCATTATTTCTGTCTATTTCTAGTAAGAAATTCAATATAATACATATTATGGTATGTACATGAATATGTGAATGGATATGTAAATGGTATTACATTATTTAATAATATGAAACATTTTAAATCAATTTACAAAACTTGGGATGTAACTGCTTAAAAGCTTTGGTCGTGATAGTTGTTCTATATCTTTCACAAAAAATCAATTCACCATGTTGATTTGTGTATTTGAATAGAGTTTGAATTAGTTAGCGGCAGTGGCGGATTAAAGGTCCAGAGCGCCCTAGGCAATCACTTTATCGGCGCCCCTGTACCAGGCATAAATGGCCATCATAATACTATAAATAACTAGTTGTTTTTGCAATTAAGATGATGTTGTATCATCAAACCCTAGACTTTAGTAGACCAAGACATTTAATTCAGGCATTTAGTTCTTAATCGTCGATATGTTATTCTTTCTTTCGTCTTTATTTATTTAAAATTCTGAGCTTGCGTGCCCCTTGTAACAAACTAGGCACGTGTCTAGTTTGCCTTACGGACAATCCGCCACTGGTAAGGGGTCTCATTTTATTTCACTTTTGTAGAAAATATCAGTATAAATGTACTATTGGGAAGAATATTTGCTAACTTGTTACATTGTTAAGGAGTAGATATTGTTGATTTCCGTGTCACGTGCAGGTGTGGCCGGGCTGCGCTGGAGCCGAGGTGCTGTACCGCGAGGACGGGTCGGTGCGCGGGTGGCCACGGGCGACGTCGGCATCGCCAAGGACGGGAGCCCTAAGGACGCCTTCGAACGCGGCATGGAGTTCCACTCCAAAATAACCATCTTCACCGAAGGTCGGTCTGTAAATGTATGAACGTATGAACCATCCGGCTTTGGAATGAACTCCCCTCACGGTGTTTACCGAGCGCTATGACATGTCCTTCTTCAAACGAGGCTTGCGGAGAGTACTTATTGGTAGGCAGCGGCTCGGCTCTGCCCCTGGCATTGCTGACGTCCATGAGCGACGGTGACCACTTACCACCAGGTGTGCCGTATGCTCGTCTGCCTACAATGGCAATAAAAAAAAAAGAACTAACTAACTAAGATCTTAGTGATCACAATCAAATGAAGATTACTTAGCTTACTGAATTCTTTGTTAATGATACAAATTAATTGCAGGCTGTCATGGACATTTAACGAAAATGGTCTCGAACAAGTTCAATCTCAGGGAGAAGAGTGAGCCACAGTCTTATGGTATTGGATTGAAAGAGCTTTGGGAAGTTAAGCCAGAGGTAAGTTGGTCATCAAATTTTATAAAAAATGAACTTTTTTATTCTTCCACTATATTTTTATGATGTAGAGACATTGGAACACAGGATACTCAGAGTGACGTGGCTCCTGAGAAAGGTTTCTGACAATTTTCAATCTGTGCATTTTAATTTTCTTGCAGTTCTATGACTATAGCAATTTGATTCTTTTTCAATTCTCAAATATTTTTCTTTTAATTTCTAGAACACCATTTAGTTTAGGATTGAACCACACTTTTCTTATGTATTTATTTTGCTGTCTGTAAGGCATTGTTTAGTTAGAATTTTGTGTCAGATACTGACAATAATACTGTTTTTTTTTTTTTGAAAGTAAACTCATTCATTGTGTCAGATTATCTGTTCTAAGAATTATACTTCTAAATATACAGGAGGATTGATTTTAGTTTTAGTATAGTGGGTTTCAGTTGTTTGTTAATCATATAGTTTTGCTTAATGTTAACGTGAGATCAGTTCTGTATCTGAGCTTCACTGCTGCATATAATTTTACTGTCTCAATTGATTTAACAAAATAACTTGTATTTTCAGAACCACAAACCGGGCTTAGTGGAACACACAATAGGTTGGCCATTAGATAAGAACACATATGGAGGATCGTTCATATACCACTTAAATGTGGCAGAGGGCGAATCACCCCTAGTGGCCGTCGGCTTCGTGGTAGGGCTGGACTACACCAACCCTTACATTAGTCCCTTCAGAGAATTCCAGAGATTCAAGTTGCATCCTTATGTGAATCCTATGTTCGAAGGTTAGTTTGATTTAAATTATTTTTAGTACACACTTTTACTGTACACCACTCCTGATCAGTCAAGACGCTTTTCAAGAAGTTTTTTTTTATTGCTTAGATGTGTGGACGAGGTTACAACCCACCTGGTGTTAAGTGGTTACTGGAGCCCATAGACATCTACAACGTAAATGCGCCACACACCTTGAGATATAGTTCTAAGATCTCAGTATTGTCACAACGGCTGCCCCACCCTTCAAACGGAAACGCATTACTGCTTCACGACAGAATTAGGCGGCGGGGCGGTGGTACCTACCCGTGTAGTCTCACAAGAGGTCCTACCACCAGTAGAACATAGCGTGGAACATACTCCCAGGATAATTTTCCATTCAGTGGTCTTATGACTGAAACTGGTCTCTTCCAGACAGTTTTGTTCATATAGTTGTCCTGATAGGTCCATCAAAATAGACCATATTATATTATACCACATTGTGGCGGGTAGCCATCATACAACACAAGATATCTGACAAATTCCTGAATATCGTTTACGACATTTTCAAAATAAGCTTGCATATAAACAAGTTCCGAACAACAACATTCGGACCGTCGGCTTACCGAGCAATATCACCCGCTCGGTGGAAGATCTTCCCTTTGTCGTATATCCACACATATACCTGACAAAGTAAAAAATATTTTTTGAGTGATAAGTCAACTTTATACCCATATTTTACAAACAAAAGTTGTATATATCGTTGAAAGATCCGTCACTCAAAAGTCAGAGAAATTAGCAAAGCAACTGTTAGTTCAAACCTTTACTTTAAAATGGAAATGGGCTGGACATGTAGCACACACACCTTTAGGACCAGAGATGGACCAATAAAATAACAATATGGAAGGGCCCACTAGGAAAAAGAAAGAGGGAAAGACCATATACTAGATAGGAAGAAGATATATACAAATTGGGTTAAAATTGCCCAATCTATAGAAGATTGGCTAACCTTGGAGAAGGCCTTTAGCCGAGGAAGTGTTCTTGCAAGTAGGAAATAGTACCTAATATTATTCAAGAAACATATTTACTAGTTAATTAATCGCATAGATCACATTGCGTTAATTTTTTGTTTTTATGTAAATAAAATAAAATATTTTATTTTATTTATATATATGATTGAATAATTATTAAACAATGAAAGTTTTGTTCCAAGTAAGAACTGTTGTAATTGAATATAAAATAAATAATAGTTTAAAAAAATTAGCAAAATACGCTTTTATAGAAAATCCAAGTAAAAAATAGAAAATAAATTTGAATTAAAAATAGTGTAAGAAAAAATGATTTTACTGTAAAAAAGCGTACGGTGCTTTTCAGGTTATTGTCAAAATAACCCTTTTACTCATATCTGTTCATAAAATATTTATATCTACTGATACCATGCGGTAACATACATACGTCTGAAGCTAATAAAAGCGTATTAATATTATTCTTTTTGAAGTCGTCGTGGCCTAAGAGATAAGACGTCCGGTGCATTCGTATCTCGCAATGCACCGGTGTTCGAATCCCGCAGGCGGGTACCAATTTTTCTAATGAATTACGTACTCAACAAATATTCACGATTGACTTCTACGGTGAAGGAATAACATCGTGTAATAAAAGCGAAACCCGCAAAATTATAATTTGCGTTATTACTGGTGGTGGTAGAACCTGTGAGTCCTGCAGTGAGCTCGTCCATCCACCTAAGCAATATTTTTTTTTTTTGCATTAAACAATGAAAGTTTTGTTCCTAGTAATAACTGTTGTAATTGAATATAAAATATTATTGTCGTCTGTACCAGGCGGGTCCCGCATCGCGTACGGCGCGCGGGCGCTGGTGGAGGGCGGCTGGCAGTGCCTGCCCCGGCCGGTGTTCCCGGGGGGCGTGCTGGCCGGGGACACGGCGGGCTTCCTCAACGTGCCCCGGATCAAGGGCACGCACAACGCCATGAAGAGTGGTACGTTCCTACTGGTCTCCACCCTTTTTTATTTTTGACGTGGCAACGTCTTATAATTCGATGGAGTCTACTGCACGCACGAAAAAACATGACTCGTTGAGGCGTTCCATTTAAGGCTTGAAGTGCAAGCGAGAGCGCGCAACGAGCGACCAAGAGGCACAATCGGCCTCCGCGTTAGGCAACGTTCGACATCTGTCTCTCGGGTTCAATGAGAACGATGACCGGTGCTTGAGGTACCTAAAAGCACCATTAGTGGATCGGGAGGATCCGAAATGACGTGTTTTGGGCGACGTCGACTGTTTATCATTCGATTCTCAGGATCGGGATTGTCATTATTGCCCATTGCAGTACTGAAGTATTGGTTTTGGTTCCCAGGCATGCTAGCCGCCGAGTCCGCCATGGAGCTGGTGCTGTCCGGGGACGCGACACACGATCGTGGTGTCGTTCCGGAGTCGTACGAAGAGAAACTAAAAAATTCATTCGTCTATAAAGAACTCAAGGTAGTACCGACGTTCCGGTAGTAACATTACTCTGCACTTGCATACAATACAAACTGAATTAATTTTTATTAGTCGTTATAATATGTTTGTTGTGATATTCTTGTCTTTTGAGATAGTCACACGGAATATCAATACAATCTTTAAGGAATACGAAAAAAAAAAATCAAGAATATAATTAAATGTGCTTTTTTAAAATTATAAGTTTGTAGACAATTATGCTTCTCTAATCACAGATTTCGCCAAGACTACACTTTAGACAAATATTAATAAAGACAAACTATATTTAATTTTATTCTCAATTTGACCACAGACAATAAACAATAAGAAAAATTTGACAGTAAACAAATAGTATGCGTGCGTGTATGTGTCAAATACACGATAGTGTGTGTATTGCTTCTTTTTTATCGATTTGATGTATTTTTTATGCATAATAAATAAAATATTAACATTCTGCACTCCTCTATATTCTCTATAAGTGAGTCGTCTATTATCAAACGTGGCAATCTGTGCATTTGGACAAATTTTTTTTATTGATATGTCAATACAGATTGATTTGAATATAATCGTCTCCTTCAAAGAATACGGTTCAAAACCTGCATTAAATAAAGGTTAATACTTAACCTGTTATTTATCTAAGAAGTCGTTCAGAAGAGTTTTGTGACTGCCAATGGAATACAAAGTCAATAATTCGTTTTTCTGATTTACCAATAATTATCCAAAAGTCACATTGCCGGCTTTGATAATAGTCGACTCAAGTGTAGGAAATTTCATATTCCTCCGTCCGCGTGTTTTTCGTAAAAAGTGGTACACAGTGTTTGCTTCACGTGCTACATAATATATGATTAACACCCTACATAATAAACACACTCTATAAATAAGTACAGACTCAACATTAATAATTAACATCTTAGTCGTCTGAAACCAGGACAACTGTAATATGTACATCGAAATCATGTAAATAATGAAAATAATCTATATATTAATACGTGAAGCAAAAACTTTGTATCCCTTTTTACGAAAATTGCGCGGACGGAGGAGTATGAAATTTTCCACACTTATAGAGAATATAGAGAAGAAGTGCACAATGCTAATATTTTTTTAAAATAATGCATAAAAGATACATTAAATCAATAAAGAAAACATTACACACACTACATACCATGTATTTGACGCACACACACATGCATACTATTTATTGTCAAACTTTTGTTCTTGGCGACTGTGGTCAAATTGAGAATAGATTAAATATTGTTTGTCTTTATTAATATTTTTTTATAGTGTAGTCTTGGCGAAATTTGTGATTATAGAAGTATAAAATACAATCATAATAGTGTACAAACTTAAAATTCCAATTAATTATAGTCGAATTTCGACTACAAAGACTATAATAAACGCGACATTGAATCGTAATGGTAGCATTAATTGCTTCTGCGAGTCGCGATAATCTTGAGGGAGTCCAGAGTCCCTTCTTTATTTCGCCGTAAAATCGTATTTTATGTAATTAACACCACAGTTGAAACAATAGGAGTTTTATTGTTGTAGCGGCATTAACAATTCTAAGTTATTATATTATATTAGTTACATATTATACACATTATATTTTATTTTTATTTTTTAAATTTTCGGCGGTAAAAAGGTCCCGTGTCACAGACTATCTTCTTTTTTTCCACCTCTCGTGCGTTCCGGCTTACGCATCATAAAAAGGTGCGTTCTTAAACGCCACAAGCTAACTCCAGGAGCAAATATGAACTACTGTTAATTAAAATTTCAGGAGGTTCGCAACTGTCGGCCCTCGTTCCACACGAAGCTGGGCTTGTACGGAGGCGTCGCGTACTCCGCCTTCAGCACGCTCGTGCGCGGGAAAGAACCCTGGACCCTCAGCCACGGAGGTACGCTACATGTGTGTGGAATTAGCCCAAAGTATATAACAGTTCTTTGGAAAAGTAACAAAATTTAATATATTAGACACACGTCGTAAAATGTTCACACTCCTAATGCCCGATCCGCCATCTTAACCATCTCCCTTCCGTCCCTTTCTTCCTCATACATTCATCCCTTTCACTCTAAACGTTCCGTTTCCCACATGTATAATGATAACCTCATGTTTGTCCCGGTCTGAAGGGTGGGGTAGCCGTTGTATTCTTGATACTTTTAAATTTTATATTTATTTTTATTGCATATGTGGGTAGACGATTTCACAGCCCACCTCGTGTTATGTGGTTACGGGAGCCCATAGACATCTAGAACGTTAATGCCGTCACCCATCATGGGATATCTAAGGTCTCAGTATAGTTACAACGGCTGCCCCACCCTTCAAACCGAAACCGACACGTGGTGGTGGTACCCACCCGTGCACCGACTTACAACAGGTCCTACCACCAGCAATTACGCAAATTATAATTTTGCGAATTTGATTTTTAATACACGATGCTATTCCCACACCGTGGAAGTCAATCGTGAACATTTGTTAAGTACGTATTTCAGTAGACAAATTGGTACCCACTTGCGGGACTCGAACTCCGTCTTATCTTTTAGGCCACGACGACTTTTTGGATGTCAGTGTAAATGGGCTCCACTTAACGGGTTCTGAACTCATTTTAATATTCCAGGTGCAGATCACTCACGCCTGCGGCCGGCGCAGGAGTGCCAACCCATCGAGTACCCCAAGCCGGACGGGGTGGTCACCTTCGATCTGCTGTCCTCTGTTGCGCTCACAGGTGTGGCCCGCGGTCTCCCACTGCACCAAGCTGCAACACACTCGGATGAATTCATTAGGAGCTACAATTTTTTTATTGCTTACATGGGTGGACGAACTCACAGCCCACCTAGTGTTAAAAGGTTACTGGAGACCATAGACATCTACAACGTAAACGCGCCACGTATAGTTACAACAGCTGCCTCACCATTCAAACCGAAACGCATTACTGCTTCACGGCAGAAATAGGTAAGGTGGTGGTACCTATCTGCGCCGACTCTCAAGAGGTCCTGCCACCAGTAAAAAGAGGACACGTACAACTATTTGTTTTTATGCATATCTATACAGTGACGAGATATATAGATATGTAGGAACAGGCGATATACGCAGCTGGAATTTAGATCTCACCTCTTAAAGTGGGCGTCTTAAGCGTTTAGCTTGCGATGCGACAATAGACTTAACCAAAAAGAGCGATATAGTGAAATCCTCATTAAACAAATTACTTTTTGTATATTCAATGTTAGACCTCATGTCTCAAAGTGGGCGTCTCAAACGTTTAGCGATGACAATAGACTCCATCAAAACGCAATATCGTGAAATCCTCACTAAGGTGATTTTTTTTAAATCAATAACGTAATGATGATTTTCTCAACTTCCAGGCACAAATCACGAAGCGGATCAGCCTCCGCATCTGACGCTAAAAGACGATACGGTGCCGGTTAAGACCAACCTAGGAGTATACGATGGACCCGAGGCCAGGTTTTGTCCTGCAGGTAATTTGTCGTCTAATAATTAGACTAATCTAGACACCTTTGCCGGGGAGGCACGACGAGGCGACTCCTTTTGCCTAAAAAAAGTACATTAGACTGAAAGACTACTGAAGACTTGTAAATATAATTGTACATTTTGTAACTATTTAAATCAAACATTCTCATTAACATTTTAAAACTAAAGTAAACAGAGATGTTTTAAGAAATTATGTATCTGATAATAGTGTTTTTTTTAAAAAAAAATGATGAATAGTATTTAAAAATGAAAAAGCAATTTGGTATGCTCGTAAGATGTCGGCGATTTGCAAATAGGTTTTACTTCAGTTATTAGTTACAAGTTATTATTTTCATTTTAATTGTATTAATTGTAATAAAAAAGTCTTAAAAGGGTTTTTTATCCAAAAATGTCTTTCTGAACGGATGAAGTATCACCACAAATTTATATACATTCTATCAGTTTAGATAGTCCTGGGACTACTGTGAACTATTGAAATTAGATTGCAATGATAATTTCCAGGTGTATACGAGTTCGTACCATTGGAGGAGGGTGATGGTCAGAGGCTGCAGATCAATGCCCAGAACTGCATCCACTGTAAGTGCACTTGCATAATTTTTTTTTTTTTTTCTTAGGATGGTGGACGAGGTCACAGCCTGCCTGGTGCTAAGTGGATACTGGAGCCCATAGACATCTACAACGTAAATGCCGCCACCCACCTTGAAATATAAGTTCTAAGGTCTCAGTATAGTTACCACGACTGCCCCACCCATTAGCCGAAACGTATTACTGCTACACGGCAGAAATAGGCAGGGCGGTGGTATCTACCCGTGTGGACTCACAAGAGGCCCTACCAAATTATAGATGACTGTGAGCTTGTCCAACCATCAATGCAATAAAAAAAACGATGTCTATGCCATTTCTAAATATCTCTTTCTGGTCTCGTTTCCAATAATAACAGATGTAAATAAGGTATAATTAAAAAAAAATGTCGTCTTTTAAGGTAAAACGTGCGACATTAAAGACCCGTCGCAGAACATCAACTGGGTTGTGCCCGAGGGCGGCGGCGGACCTGCCTACAACGGAATGTAAATTGATACCAAATATTCATTAAACCCGTAGGAATCAAGGAAGAACAACACAATGATTCTTTTAGAAAATATTCAATCAAACAGTCAGCAATTTTGAAATTTTAATTTTAACTAAATATTTTACAATTAAAAAGCCACGTGCTACTAGAAAACTCATCAAAAATCTTCAACAGCGAAGAGCATGACTGCGGATCGCTGGCAATGCAAACGATCTGATTGAAAAAGCCTCATTTTAATTTTCAACCTAACAACTGTCACTGTCAAGTTGACACTGACAAATGTACGTCAAAATGTCACTGCAGTTTGTATGAGATATTGTATAGATATAAAATTTTATATTTAGTTTATTTTTTCGACTGTTTTATCTATCGTGAAATTTTGTTGATCATTTTATAATATTAATTGCGCAGCTTTGTGTATGCGTTAAGACGTTGATAGGCCAGCGGAGTAACTGACTTAGGTTTATTATATGAAATCATTTAAAACGTTTTTAAAAATGAAGCGACCGTCACACAATTTCGCACAATATGGCGATTCTTGTTATTATCTGTGAAGTAATTAAATCATGTTCTAATATCTTCTAACGAGATTTGGAGTCAACTGGCTTCACTAGAGTAAGATTAGAAAAGTTCCCAATTGTGTTAACAAAATAGAAAAAATAAAGAAAAATTACATTTCTCTGAGGAAACTATCGAAATTATTTTTGAAAACTTTTGATCTAATATACTTAAGATAAACTATTGCATATGTTGTTTTTTTTATATTCAAAATTATTAAAATTAAAGGTATGCTTAAGAGATATCGTACAAGAGGTAGAAAATGAACACACAAAATTATTAATTGTTCCTAGTGTTTGAATTAAGTTAAATCATTCATTCATCTGAACGTTTACAAAGATTGTATGTGTATTGGGAAAATATAAAAAAGCTATGATTATTTTATATATTTATAACGAAAAGACAACTGAATCTTTCTCAAACGGTGCTTATAATAATGTTTGTATGAGGAAATAAATGTTTTTGATTGAAGTACAATCATAGAGATAAGTGTTAATTATATTATAAAAAGAAATAGATAAATTATTTTAGATAAAGTTGTGTTTTATTAGAAAACCTCGGATTTGGTTGTCGGTTTCGAAGCGTGTGTGGCCTGATGGGTTAGACCCCCGCTGTACTGTAGCGATGTTATATACTTATAACTTGACTTCCGGAATACGGCAATGCGATACAATAACATTATTTTGCGTTTCATTTTTATTGCTATTGTTTTTAAGAATGTCTTTTTATTTTGTCATTGCCCTTCATAGGTAAACGAGTACGGCTTGATAGGCTCATCTGATGCTAAGCGGTTATCGGAGCTAGATCACACGGGACTGGTGATATCTACTCTAGCGAGTTCAATACGCCTAATCACTAATCAATATCCAAATTTAAAAAAAATTGTGGATTGTTTTTTTTTTAGACAGTGCTATTATTTCGCTGTGAAACTCCATCGCGAACATAACACTATTAAGACGCACTTAGTGCGTTTTTCATTGGAAAAATTGATACTTGCCTGTGGGTTGCGAACATCGACACAGATGAATCTCTCGATGCGCCACTTCGATAAAGCGGCACGACACGAGAACCCTCTCATCGTGGCCGCCGGTAACATTCCCGATCCTGCGGACAGAATGGAAAGCAGTCGACGTCGCCACAAACACGTCATTTCGGATCCTCCCGATCCACTGACGGTGCTTTTAGGTACCTCAAGCACCGGTTATCGTTCTCGTCGAACCCGTCGCTTGTGACTAAGGGCTCGACAAGTAAATTAACCCACAGACACAGCACACTGAGTTTCTCGCCGGATCTTCTCAGTGGGTCGCGTTTCCGATCCGGTGGTAGATTCTGCGAAGCACGGCTCTTGCTAGGGTTCGTGTTAGCATGGCTGCGTTAGCATCAGCTTAGGTAGGAAAAGAAAAGCTCGATCCGAGTACATCAAGCGTTTTGTCCTTTAGGCCACGGCGACTTCTCTATGACGACATTTACGTTAACTTAGAAAAGATTTTTGTTTGCGAATTGTTTAAAACTGAATTCCGATTATAGGATAATCATGAATACTCCAAAGGGTTTTTGTATTTATGTTCAAAGACTTTGTATAAATTTGATTTTGCATTTTGTGTTCTATCTTAAACAATTCTTTGGCCGTGTTTAAATATATTAATAAAAATATGTGTGATTAATTTGGATATTGAAATGTAGTAGGTACTTTTTGAAATTTTCTCTATCACAGATTATATTATTATTAAGTTTTCTAGCAGAGCGACAGTCCTACTGACATAATTTGACATTTATTTGACAATATGACCAAATCAAGAGTTAACTTAGTTTTATTTATTAACTAGTTTAATTTTAAACGAACATGTATTTATCATAATGTTATTAATATTTTCCTTATGCTGTTTGTTTGTAAAGGTAAGTGAATTCAAAGAAAGCGATTGGAAGTTATTGAATGAGTAGGAATTTGCTCTTTAACGGGTGCGGCCCACTAAGCGCCCACAACAATCACGCTCACGATCGCAATTTTTCCCGTTCCACTTGCTTGCGAGCGTCACTGTCGTAAACTCAAGTGGAATGGATTATAGAGCGTTTTGAGCGTGGAGGTAAATAATACAACCGACGAGTTAATAAAAAGATTTAAGAGGATAGGTTATAATTATCTGTAAGCCTTGAAAATGAACTTAATTAATTATTAATTTTTTAACATTATATAAATGACGGTGACTGACTCGTTGGTGCAGTAGTTAGCGGCCCTGAGTGATGCGCCGAAGGTCGTGGGTTCGATTCCCACATCGGGCAAACATTGTGTGATCTTTGCCTGGGTTTTTACTATCGATAAATGTATATATTTAAACGTATATAAGTATCTTTGTCAGTCTCTGGTGCCCATAACGCAGGAAATCCTAAATTGCGTACCTACCGATGCGGACTCACATGAGGTCCTACCACCAGTAAACAAGAGACCCTGGTCGCGACTTGCAACGCTGGTGTAGGATTAAGAGGTCCCTATCAATGCGCATATTACGCTCAACTCCATACTCCGCATTCCTCTCCCTGATTAGCCGAATTTGATAGGAACCTGGCGGCTTGAGATGTTCTTTCAAGTATACAATTTACGAAATTGCTTGACAAGCCAATGTCTTTTACTAGCTTATAGAAAGGTTTCGCTGGTACGTCGCTCCTACTTCGACGGAATATAGACTAATCACGTATCGATTTTTGGTTAACTCGTTTGTGAGAACATAGTGTTTTTTTTTGTTTTGATAAGGAGTTATTTTAACGAAATTAATAAAATTTTGTTACATTTAGAAGATCACGATCTTCTAAATGTAACAAAACCCCCAAACTGGAGAAATATGGACGCGCAATTTTCGGCCTTGTAGGTGCGGTACGTTCAATGTTGATGCTCCCGTGAAAGAAATTGCATCTCCTCTAAGTTCACCTATTATACAGTTAAAAAAAAAGGGAAATTATCTTCCGCGGAAATTGTCTACAAAAAAAATACATATTTTTCTTTCTAAAGTATTTTATAAACTCATTTAAACAGTCATCAGAGTTGTACGCGGAAGCGAAAATTGAAAAAGTTTCGTTTACTTAATTCGACTTTAGAACAATTCCGTTTTTGATGTTCTTCAGCGAGTGTTTTTTTTTATTATTTTAAAATCTCTTTGTCGAATGTATTTATTTAGCTCTGCTGCTCGAGTGTATTTTTGGAAGTTCCGAAATTATTTATTCGTATATAGCAGCCTTTCACAAAGTGGGCGATAACGCCTCTTATGGGCGCTGCAGGCCTAAAGGGGGCCGGTAAGAGACCCACAAAAAAAAAGGGGGCGTTTTGTAGAGGCTTGAGAGGCGATTTGTAATTTCATCTAGGATGACTCTTAGACACCGACTAAGCTCTCGCTATAGTTGTTTTTAAGTAGGTGAAAAATGGGGGCGCTAAAAAATAATGCGCTTGCGAATGCACACCACATTACTAGCACTTGCGATTTCGTATTTTATATGCCATGCTTACATTTACTAAAACGACATGGTCATTGTGAATTCAATGTACATTTCCCTTCTTTGAAATAATTGTAAATGTTAGTTGAATGCACATTACCCAAACGAGGAGGCAAATGAGCACATTTACCAAAAATTTGTACATTTGCCGCAATATCTACTTTTACCGTAACATATTCACCGTACCTACCAATTCGTAGCCTGTTGAATGCTGCCGCTGATCTTCAGACATGAGTTCGAAATAACAATTGCATTGGAATAAAGACTATTATTCGTTTTCAACTATGATGATGCATGATTGTAACAATAGCCAAAAGTCATTACCCTCTGCCGCCATGTACTTCAATAACGTCTAAAAATCAGCTCGACCGTCAATTATTTTGCCCATTTACTTACACTAAAAAAAAATATCTAAATTTCTAGTTAACAGACCTTGTAGCTTGAATTAAAGTTACGCAAAAATCTAATCAGACAAAATACGAAATCATTATGACAAACGACATGAATTGTATTACCATAATATTAACCGGACTGCCATCGGTGTTCGCGAGTTGTAGATATAATAAAAACTATACGGTATGCGTTTACTTTTACGGTTTATTCTTGCGTTTTCATAAAGTCATTATATTATTTCTGACGCTTCGAATGCTTTATGTTTAAGAAATCACAAATAATTTTGAAAGGTTCGTCGATATATTCGGATATTGAATATTATATTGACTATTATATGTATGTACTAGCTTTACCCGTCCCCTTCGCTGGGCATTTAAAATTAACGTTATTATTTCTCACCCCCCACAAAGATTCTCATCATTAACGACCTCGCAACTAGTGTAGGGAGTCCAACGCTCATATAAATATTAGCCTATCCATTAAGCACATGTATTTTCTACATGGATACCAAGTTTTAACTCAATCGGTTGCGTGGTTCAGTAGTTATAACGGAACATCCGTAAAAACCACTAGATTTATATATTAGTATAGATATGTATATGTGATTGTGTATTTATATAGGTACATTTTTGTGTACGTATTTGTAACTTAATATACATTTCATTGCACTTACCACTATTTACTCTGCACTACCTTTGGTTGACTGGTAGAGAATGCCTTAGGTATTAAGTCCGCCAATGTAAATTTTACATGAAGTGCAATAAATAAATAAATAAATATTGTGCTACCGTCGATTCTAAAAGGAGATTAAACCGTAAAAGTTTTTTTAATTATAATAACACATACTCCAGGCAACAGCACAAGATTACTACTATACTCCGAACGTGTCACGTTCTACCATTCCCGGGATAGCCGCGTACCGCTCCGCTCTGACGCTGGACTGGCTGGCGGCCGAGGACTCCCGCCAGAGGGAGATGGTGGCGGCTTTCGAAACAGAACAGGCTCCACCGATGAGAATGATCTTAACCGATTGCATGGGCTATGCGACACCGCCGAGCGAAAAAATTGCTAGGCTTTTGTTGGAGCTGTTGAAGTTAGTTTAGCATCTATATCTTTCCCATTTTTTTTCTAATCCTTATCGCTGGCAGCCTAAGGGCTATTCCAGAGGCTACCCACGGACTGGCAGGTGAGTTTTACGGCAGGTGCTTCGTAGAAACTCCCACTGGAACGGAATAGCGACCCACTGAGAAGATTCAGCAAGAAACTCAGTGTGTTCTATGTATAGGGTTAGCTTGCACGTCAAACTCTTCGTCATAATCGAAGAGTTCGACGCGGACGGTGAATATTTATACTGGGAATATATTGGACAACTGTTATACAATAACATATACATATATCATCGATCTCACGTCTTAAATTGTGTGATGGCATTCACATTATGGTCTTTCTGGGTTCCGACAACCACTTTATTGGATAGATTCTTGAATTAGCGCACGACGCACGATATTGTAAGCCGTCTAAGATACATACCATATTTCTTCCGTGAAGAAGTCAAGCGATTCGATCATAAGGATCGGATAGACCTTATATATTATAATCGAGTTTTCGAGATTACATCACGTGGACTGCAGTAAATATTTAACAAACAGACGAACCGTAAGCTTATATTCCCGCAATTAGTGAAATAGAAAATTGTGTTGAGATTTCTTGAAGATACAAAATTCTCTAGGAATCTTGAAGGCGACGAAGGTCCGATCATCTTGGACCTAATACAAGCTTTGATTCGGGCCAAGCTACTCATAGAAACGTCAACGCTGGAATCCGAACCGGATTTAGAATCTCTGGTGAAGACTCCGAATGTGATGATGGGCGAGCCACACAAGACCTTTCCCAGGATCCTGGCTGCGGTCTGGTTGACCCTTACAGACGCCTCTACTACGACCAAGTACGGATGGTGTCCAATAAACAAGGTTATCTATGTAATGCTAACTTATTCTACATAAACTCGACTGATGATAGGGTGTGATGGTCACGTAGTTACGGATCCATCAGATCCAATAACCTTTATATTAGACGCATTCAGCTCTAACATTAGGAGCAGGCTTAGGAACCCCGGTAACCGTACTCGTCGAACTCGACAAAGAGGTCGACGTGCAACCTAACCCATGCATCAGCTCGCTGAGTTTCTTGCCGGATCTTCTCAGCGGGTCGCGATTCCGATCCGATCTCCCTCTCGGGCACGGGGGCAGCTGTTAACAAATCCCACCCCTCCTGGCTAAGCCTTTGCTCGCCCACTTGTCCTGGTGAAACTGGAAAGGGCTCCAAGCCACCAGTAATCCTTCAATTAAAAAAAAAAGTTGTGATGGAAGCGCGCACGGGTAGGTACCACCACCCTGCCTATTTCTGCCGCGAAACATCAGTGCGTTTCAGTTTGAAGGGTTGGGCATCCGTTGTAGTATAAAACTCGAGACTTTGAACTCCTATCTTAAGGTTTGTTTTTCAGTCATCACAGCAATAACAAAAACAAAAAATTGTTACACTACCTTGAGACATAACTTCTAAGTCTCAGTTTTTCAGTACAACGGCAATTAACGTTTATTTTAATCAATATATACCGAGGACACGAATTTTGGATATCTTCTGTTGAAGGTCACAAAATATTTGACGACAAACAAGCCGGTGAACATTGCTGAGCACATGAGGTCTTTGGATCCGGTCTTAGCTAGAGCTAGGTTCGTCATGGAGGAATTCGTACAGCACGTAACGCCCCTCAATATGTATCAAAAGCTGATCGGACGGAGGAAGGTAAGATCTAAAAGGTCTCTAATGGGTTTTTTTATTGCTTAGATGGGTGGGCGAGCTCACCGCCAACCTGGTGTCAAGTGGTTACTGGAGTCCATAGACATATAGAACGTAAATGCGCCACCCACTTTAGATATAAGTTCTAAGGTCTCAAGTATAGTTACAACGGCTGCCCCACCCTTCAAACCGAAACGCGTTACTGCTTCACGGCAGAAATAGGCAGGGCGATGGTACCTACCCGCGCGGACTCTCAAGAGGTCCTACCACCAGTAAGAAAGAAAGAAAGCCAAAGGAAAAAGCATTCTCGTAGATAGTAATTAAGTCCTCACACGCGTACGTACGTCTGTAGATTAATATGGCTTCGTAAAATTTATCATTCGCTTCTAATATATTGACCTTCTATTCTAATATATTACATAATCTGACCTTTTCCTTTGTGAGTGAAATTTTACATGTTTTTTCTTATTATCTGTGATACAACGGTAATTTAGAAAAGATAAAAAAAATCACCTATAAGCTATTTTAATTACAACTGTGATCACGAAAATAGTGAATTCTAAAATAATTGAGATATAAATAAAAATTATGACAACTTTTTTGCATTAGGTACGCGCTATTTTTTTGCCATTTTTTTTAATTCGTTCGCGACGACTACGTCTTTAATGTTGTAAACAACGCGAGATCAAATTATTAAAATATTAATGGCCGTCACTTATGTGTAAGAAAATGTTACACTGTTGAAAGTACTAAAGGAGTTTAATTGTTTCAGGAGGTGTCCTTTGGTCAGAAACAACAAAAACACGGTCCCAAAGAAAACCCTAAGATAGTACGCTCATAACCAACATGATTTCATTGAATTCTTACAAATAGAAATAATTTGAAGAAAAAAAAAAATAGATTTTTTTTTACTAAAAAATAGATTTTCTTTACATATTTCATGGAATTCTCTAGAATGGAGAATTCTGTGACCGTATAAAAAATGTATCACAGCTAGAAGAGAGCTCACGGGGTTAAGTGGGTTCATTGGTTATACATAACACATAAGTCATTTGCTACTTTTTGGCGGGAACGCGAGGAATGAAGTTGTGTGATTTGTTATATTTTGTCTATTTAGTGTTTCTTCAGGTTTAAATGTGTAATAACGGTGGGTTATTAACTGTTTAATATCTGTGAAAGTGCACAAATGTGGGAAAATGAAACAAAGACGTTGGACGTAACTTCTCGGGATCCTCCAAAAAGTCCGCTGAAAAAATCTCAGTAAATGAGCACCATTTTACTGCGATTATATTTCATCCCACATCATCTAATTTCATTTAATTTCATCCCAGTTGATTAATGTCTCAAATTAATAGTCTTCATTTCATTTCACTCCATATTATCATTTTTCATAAAAATAAGAATATAAATTAAAATAAGACATGACTTAAAGGTCTTAGTTACCAGGTCATAAAATCACTTAAAAAAGTCATTTGCGACAAATGAACACACCACAATCTAAATGCACATTGAGGGGTTAAAGACTGGACTGCGTTAAGATACCTACGACTGTTAAATTCTTGAAATCAATATGATTGTTTCAATGTACAATGATACAATGGTACAATTTTACAGGTGGTAGGACATCTTGTGAGTCCGCACGAGTAGACACCACCACCCCGCCTATTTCTACCGAGAAGCAGTAATGCGTTTCGGTTTGAAGGGTGGGGTAGCGGTTGTAACTATACTGATACCTTAGAACTTATATCTCAAAGTGGGTGGTGCATTTACGTTGTACATGTCTATGGGCTCCAGTAACCACTTAGCACCAGGCGGGCTGTGAGCTCGTCCACCCATCTAAGCAATAAAAAAAACACATTGTTTGAAGAAAATAGAATTTACTTTAGCGTCAGTTTTTAATGACGGGCTTTTTAATTTGCAGCATAAAATTGTTCATGATCGAAGCCCTTTAACTGTTTAACTAATCGAGACTCTTCTACAGGAGCGGGCTGGCCCAATTCCTGCTGCCAAGACTGCTACCACCAAACTTAAGGCTACTAGAAAATTTGACGTGAACGATGGCAGTCAAATTGTAGTAACGAATATCGGACACAGCTCGGCTACAGTGTCAGATCTTTTGAACATCTTCTTTTGTTTATTGTTATATGAATGTTTATTTTTACATTTGGAATTATGTGATTCTTTTTTTTGTAATTTGACTGTTTGTAAATTTATGTTTTGTATTTATTATGAGATTAAAGTTTATTATATACTAGCTTTTGCCCGCGACTTCGTCCGCGTGGAATAGTTACTTTGGCATTTTGGCAAATTTTACCCGCCTCTTCATTTACGTTGAAAGTGAAAATATTTTGAAACATTGGTGCTCCACTTGCATTGGAAAGAATTTTTCAAATCGGACCAGTAGTTTTCCTGAGATTAGCGCGTTCAAACAAACAAACTTAGCTTTATAATATTAAAGTTTATTATACATTTAATTTCAACGATGATTTTGATCGTTTCATGTGTGTGGTGAATAAACAAAATCTATGCTAATTATCATATTCATTCACAAATTATACGCAGCCATTTTAAATTAACTTGATGTTTGTAGTAAACGGTCATCGAAGTTTGAAGTAAAATCTCATAGACACATCCTACTGAGTTTCTCGCTGGATCTGCTCAGTGGGTCGCGATTCCGATCCGTTAGTAGATTTAGCAAAGCACTGCTCTTGCTAGGACCAGTGTTAGCAAATCCTTTCAGTTTGACCCGATGAGTTCAATTAATAGTCCGTGAGTAACTAGCCTTTTGAGCTATCAGAGCTTAAGTAGAAAAAAAAAAGAAGTAAAATCAAACTGTTATTGTCATTAAATTTATTGAAGTATTTGAAGTGAAGAGCCGTCATCGGGTTAGGGTAAATCTAGTCTTCATTAAGGTAGGTAGTCGTGTGGGTCCTGCTTATGTCTGCCACAAAGTCGCGTCTCGTTTTTGAAGGTGAGAATCGTTACAGTTGATGTCTCAAAGCAGGCAGCATAGTTCACATCGTAGTGTCCTCCTCCCGATCCACTTACAGTGCTTTTAGGTACCTCAAATATCGGTCACTGTTCTGGTCGTACCCGTCGCTCGCGATGAAGGATTCGGCGAGTAAATTAACTCATAGACACAGCCCACTGAGTTTTTCGCTAGGTCTTTTCAGTGGGTCGTGTTTCCGACCCGGTGGTAGATTCTGTGAAGTACGGCTCTTGTTTGGGCCAGTGCTAGCAACACCTAGCTTGAGTCCGAGAGCTCACCTACACGCTAGGGTAACGCTGATATAGCTTCTTAAGCTTAAGGCTATCAGCATAGGTAGGAAAAAAATCGTTGTGTCTGTCTAGAAGCTCTGCTAATCACCTAACACAAGATGGATCGCGAGCTCATCTAGATCGATTTAGAGTATTAAAAATCGATATACACTTCACTGAGCACGAGACGAGTCGAGGGAGGTTTCCCTTTGCCTTTATTTTTCATTCATCTATATCTATACTAATATATAAATCTACAATGGTTTTTACGGATGTTCCGTTATAACTACTGAACTATGCATCCGATTGACTTGAAACTTGGTATCCATGTAGAAAATGCATGTACTTAATGGATAGGCTAATATTTATATGAGTGTTGGACTCCCTACACCAGTTGCGGGGGCGTTAATGATGAGAATCTTTATGGAGGTGAGAAATAATAATTTAAATTTAAATGCCCAGCGTAGCGGACGGGTATAGCTAGTATTTTATATATCAGTGACTACGTAAGAGTTTATATCCAAAAGGCAATAAACGTATTTTTTTATTAAAGAAATACTAAAGACAATATTATTGTGCTAGAACATTATAGACAGTTATATCTCTGTCAAATAATGTATCTACGTTGAAGTTTTTCTTTGCTGTCAGTTTTGATATTTGGATTAAATAGCATGGATAAATTACCGTCTGTTTACATTTCGTATTGTTGGTTACTTCATTGATTATATTAAACACGAGGCTTTCGAAATTAAACTAGTGAAGATGAACAAATTATTTGTGTTATGGCTTTGAAAGTTTATCATGTTTACGTATTATGGATTTGCTTGACGGTATTTCACACATTATTGATTTTCTTATAAATAAAACTAGCTTTATTGCTCGTTGGTAATACTAAAAGGGATCTAGAAGCTACGTGATAATCTCTATTAAAAAAGGCCTTATGTAGCTACACTGTTCGCGTTACCAGAGTTTGAGCTAGTGCTATGCGTCATAATCGCCTTATCGCTGCCACCGCTGACTACTCTCTGAATCCCGTGTGCCTAGTGCGAGTTTTTTAACGTTCTCGATAACGTAAAAGTTAGCTCATATTTATATGGAATGGGATCGTTTGCGTACGTTTGCCGCTAGGGGCGCTGTTCCAACTGCATACAAAATTGGGTTAACTTTTACGCTATCGAGAACGTTAAGAAACTCGCACTAAGCACATTGATCACGCAGGAGCCACTCACCATCGACGCCCTAGAGAAGTCCTTACGGATCATCAGATCCAATAGCTCCTGCATTAGACGTCTTCAGCTCTAACACTAGAAGCAGACTTTGGGATCCCGGTAACAGTACTCGTCGAACTCGGGAAAGAGAAGAGGGATCTAAGCGTCAGCTCGCTGAGTTTCTTGTCGGATCTTTTGAACGGGTCGCGATTGCGATCCGGTAGTAGATTCAGCGAAGTATTGCTGTTGTTAGCCATTGTCTCAGGTTGAGCCCGTGAGCTCACATACCGGTCCGCGCGGAGTTGGAATACTTAGGCACCAAATGATTAGGTACAGAAACAAATGAAGTTACACCGACAAAGTTTGGACACAATGAGGTTTTTAAAGGTCGTTTTTTTTTCTATTTGTTTTTTTTTCCTACCTAAACTGATGGTCTAGTCTAGAGCGACCACATCAGCGTAACCTGAATTTGAAGTCGTCGTGGCCTAAAGGATAAGACGTTCGGTGCATTCGTATCTAGCGATGCACCGGTGTTCGAATCCCGCAGGCGGGTACCAATTTTTCTAATGAAATACGTACTTAACAAATGTTCACGATTGACTTCCACGGTGAAGGAATAACATCGTGTAATAAAATCAAACCCGCAAAATTATAATTTGCGTAATTACCTCTTGTGAGTCCGCGCGGGTAGGTATCACCACCCTGCCCCTTACTGCCGTGAAGCAGTAATGCATTTCGGTTTGAAGGGTGGGGTAGCCGTTGTAACTATACTGAGATCTTAGAACTTATATCTCAAGGTGGGTGGCGCATTTACGTTGTAAATGTCTATGGGCTCCAGTAACCACTTAACACCAGGTGGGCTGTGAGCTCGTCCACCCATCAAAACAATAAAAAAAAAAACCTTAACTAGTAGGTGAGCTCACGGGGCTCAAGCCTGACGATGTTGCTAACACGAACCCTAGCAAGAGCAGTGCTTCGCAGAATCTACCACCGGATCGGAAACGCGACCCACTGAGAAGATCCGGCGAGAAACTTAGTGGGACTATTTGTACTTAATTTTCTGTTGTACCTATTGTTGTTCTATTGGTGTCATTAGTCCTCATAACACCGCAGATCCCCGTTTGCTTCTTTGGGGAGTTGAATATAGAACGAATGGAATTATCGAGTATCGGCTTTTGTTTTTGTTCTAACGAAGGCCGATGCTGTTTCAATTTAAAACTTTCGTTATTATATCTAGTGTCCTTCGGCGTGCGCGGACGATGTTTTCGAGACGGAGTTCCCCGAGGACCGCTGGGTCTTCAGGAACGCTAAGCAACAGGATTTATTGAGCGCCGCCTGTTCAAACGTCCACCCCTCAAGCAAGGACTTCGTAAAGCGCTTTTATGCTATCCTACCATAGTTAGTTACACTAGAATTTACGAATTTCGTCCTTATTTTACTGGTGGCAGGACCTCATGTGAGTCCGCACGGGTAGATACCACCAGCGCATTTACGTTGTAGATGTCTATGGGCTCCAGTAACCACTTGACACCAGGTGGGCTGTCAGCTAGCCACCCATATAAGCAACAAAAAAAAGGCCTTAAATCAAACAGTAAGTTTTTCTGTATAGTTTATTATCCAGAGAGAAGCAGAGATGGTTTGTGTTAATTTTGCATGTGGATTTGTGCAAAATGGATTTTGCTTGAAAAATCAATTGAAATCAGGAGAGCTCAGTATGTATTTTCGGATTATGGTTTAGAAGATGAAGATGCCTAAATATATATCGCTTTCAATTGTTTTTTTTATTTATTGCTTAGATGGATGGACGAGCTCACAGCCCACCTGGTGTTAAGTGGTTACTGGAGCCCATAGACATCTACAACGTAAATGCGCCACCCACCTCGAGATATAAGTTCTAAGATCTCAGTTTTCAATTGCTAATATTAAATTTTAATTTACTATTCAGTGTTAATCTCTACTTGCAGTTGTAGTTGTAATCTTCGCTGTTGGGTTTCACTATTCAGCCTATACTTATATACCGCGAAGGCGTTTTTTGTTGTTCTATAAAAGCAAGTCTAAGTTCAATCTTATAGTCTCAAGGTATGATGACGTCATAACGTCAATAGGTTTCTGTAAACGTTTGAAGTCACCGTGAACTTGATTTTGACTGAACTCTTGAGTGCAGTTTCATCTTCTGAAGAATATGTATCAATCGATATCATATTAATATCTGCTTTGTGTGCATCCAGCTTTGACAAGGATCATTCGAACATTGAGTTCCTTCACAAGCTCCGCGGGACGATATACGCGATGGCCGAAGGCGACGACAAGCTGGACCGGGAGGCTGCGATCTACGCGACTGTATTGATACCGATTGTGTTCTTGCATAGATACCGAGATACCTGGTGTCTTCTTGAAAGGGTAAGCCGGCTGATGGCTTTGTGAACACGGATATAGTCGCATCGCTTGATAGGGTCCAACGGTATTGCTTAGATGGGTGGACGAGCTCACAGCCCACCTGGTATTAAGTGGTTACTGGAGCCCATAGACATCCACAACGTAAATGCGCCACTCACCTTGAGATATAAGTTCTAAGGTCTCAGTATAGTTTACAACGGCTGCTCCACCTTAACCGAAACGCATTATTGTTCACGGCAGAAATAGGCAGAGTAGTGGTACTACCCGTGCGGACTCACGAGAGGTCCTACCACCAGTAATTACGCAAATAATAATTTTGCGTGTTTTGATTTTTATTTCGTCAGTTTGTCTGTCAGACGACTGTCATAACTTTGTAATCTTCGACCTAATATCTCAAGGTCTAAGTATCTTCACAGCTCGCGTCTAAGATAGGGTATTTATTGCTGTTCATTTCCAAACGGTGTTTGTTAGTGAGTAGATTAATTATTACAGTTTCACAGAGGATTGCGCATCTATCAAATATCGCATCCCACTGAAAAGAGGATCGCATGAAGCTACTCCAAAAATCTTAAGCCAGTCGAGCATAAGGTACTTATTAACTCATTGATTCAAAATTTTACTGTAAGTCATTTTTTGACGTGACAACGTCTTATAATTCGACGGAGCCGGCTGCACGCACGAAAAAACATGACGCATGCGGCGTTACCTCGCTCTGAGGCGTTGTGAGCGATGCATCCGCGTGGTCAGCTGCTATACAATAATACATTTATATGTTTTCGTCAAGTATGAAGTTCAGTGAAAAGTGAATGTGGTTTCAATTGTTTATAGCAACGATAATTGCGATAATTGAAAAATTAAACCATTCCATCAGTATTTTCTTATGACGTCGTCACGTTCAACTATCGTCAGTAAACCGACTTTACAGATAACCGATTTTTTACGTATAATATTT
Source organism: Bombyx mandarina (assembly GCF_030267445.1). Classification (NCBI taxonomy): domain Eukaryota; kingdom Metazoa; phylum Arthropoda; class Insecta; order Lepidoptera; family Bombycidae; genus Bombyx; species Bombyx mandarina. The sequence continues at coordinate 20,016,295 of NC_143234.1, forward strand.
TTTGGACTCAAAGCCGGTAGTTTGAAAACCGATGTTCTTTATTTTTCTCCATACTAACATTTACTGGTGTGTGTGTGCGGGAACAGGAGACGTACGCTTCCCCGTATTTATTTATTTATTTATACATTTAACAAAAATAAATACAACTATGGCTTATGGAACTCCAAAATGGATACCCATCCAACGTTATAGTGACAGCGATAAAAAAAACAAAGTTTTTGTATCCATTTTTTTTTTCGATGCATAATCGGATGAAGAAGCTTCTCATGTTGACTGGTTCGTGAGGCTCATAGACGTCACAACGCGAATGCTACCGCTAACTTTGAAGCCTGAAATCGAATTTTCAATTGAATATGCAATTTCGAAAAGGGCACATGTCGCATATTTTGTCAAATACGTTTTTTCATATTATACATGTAGTTTTAAGGCTTACCTACACCCATTATATAATAATTCCAGTAATTTTCAATTTCTAATTAACACTAAAATTTAACTCAAAAGTTAATATTTTAAATTTTACACTGCTTTAGAAAATAATTAGTTTTTTTTTTTTTTTTTTTTTTTTTCCTCCTACCTATGCTGATAGCCTTGAGAGGCTATTTCAGCTTCGCCCTAACGTTAGTAGGTGAGCTCGCGGGGCTCAACCGGAGAGTTGCTAACACTGACCCTAGCAAGAGCAGTGCTTCGCAGAATCTACCACCGGATCGGAAACGCGACCCACTGAGAAGATCCGGCGAGAAACTCAGTGGGCTGTGTCTATGGGTTAGTTCGCTCGTCGAACCCTTCGTCGCAAGCGACGGGTTCGACGAGGACGGTGACCGGTGCTTGTGGTGCCTAAAAGCACCGTTAATGGATCAGGAGGATCCGTAATGACGTGCTTTGGGCGACGTCGACGGTTTACCATTCGGTCTACTGGGTCGGGTATGTAATTTCCAGCGGCTACGATGAGAGGGTTCTCATGTCGTGCCGCCTTCTCAAAATGGCGCAGCGATGCCGACTGTAGATACTTACTAAGGGTCGAGCTCCAGGTCGTCGTGGAGATCCACATTCCTAAGGAACCAAGGCGCTCCGACGGCTATCCTGCAGAATCGTGATTGAATAACCTGAAGGGATTTCAAGTTGGTGCGGGCTGCGTGAGCGAACACTACGCTTGCATACGTCATGACGGGGCGTATACAAGTTTTGTAGAGAGTTACCTTATTACGGAGGGACAGTTTGCTTCGACTACAAAGCATTGGATAGAGTCGTCCTAGAATAAACGCGGCGCGGTCGCGTACCGTTTTTATATGGGGACGGAATGTCATCCCTCTGTCGAGGGTGACGCCTAGATATTTGACCTTCGAGACCCACGGAATGGGCTGGCCAAAGAGAGTGATGGGACTAACGGCGGAGGTGTTTGCGCGCCTACTACGGAGTGGGATGCTCGAAGTGATGTTCGGAGGGCGACCCCTTTTGAAGAGCACCGCTGCGCTTTTCGTGGGGTTGATGTCTATTCGCCACTTCCGGAACCACTGTCCCAGGGTGGCTACTGCGATCTGGAGTCGCCGATGAAGCAGCGACATCTTCCTACACGAGTAGTAGATAGCCGTGTCATCGGCGAAGAGCGCTAGATGGGTCTCCGGAGACCGGGGTATATCATTGATATACAAACTAAATAATAACGGGGAGAGCGCGGAGCCTTGCGGGACTCCGGCGGTCAGTTGACGGGGACGAGAACGAGTTCCCTCTACTCGATATCGAAACGAACGGTTCGACAAGAAGTCTCGTATGATGAGCACGAGTCTGTCTGGCACTCCCATGTTGTACAGTTTATAAATTAAACCGTTGTGCCAGACTTTGTCGAACGCCTTCGCGATGTCGAAGAAGAGGGCGCCGGTCGGGATTTGTTTACGCCTATTTAGTCCTATCAGAATGTGCTCCGTGAGGCGGTGCACTTGTTGTACGCACGAGTGTTTTGAGCGGAATCCGAACTGTTCGTCAATGAGAATTTTGTTCGCGGTAACAAAATCCCAGAGGCGTTTCCTAAGGAGCCGTTCGTAAATTTTTCCTATCGTCGAGAGGAGACTAATCGGACGGTAACTAGAAGTTTCGTTTGTCGGTTTGCCCGGCTTATGTATACCGATAACGTCCGCTTCTTTCCACACCGCGGGAAAGATGCAGTGCGTCATAGCGGCATTTAAAATTGTAGCCAACATTGCTATCAGTTGGACTGGCAAAAATTTTAGCGCGCGGTTGTGGATGCCGTCGGAGCCGGGTGCCTTCCTAGGTTGTAGGTTGTGGATCGCGTCTCTAACTTCGTCAGTGGTAATGGGGGGTAACGCGTCCGAGGGCGGCAGGGAAGCTCTGCGCTCGACCTCCCTGTCGACTAACTCGGTGTGTTCGGGGTCCGCGTGTTGAGTGCTGGTGGTGCACTGCTCTTGCAGTGCATCGGCCAGCAGCTCAGCCTTGTCATCGTCATCGAATGCCGGTGGTTGGCCTGAAGGGCGTACGAGGGGAGGCATAGTAGCGGTAGTTTCGGATTTGAGAGTCCTAGCTAGTCGCCAGTATGCTTGGTGGGAGGGCGCGAGTTGTTCTAAATAACTATGCCAATTATCGTTACGCGCGTCGCTTAAGCGGGAGTGGACTTCGCGTTGTAGACGACGCATCCGAATCCGGTTTGAATGCGTGGGAAGACGATCGTAGGCCCGGATTGCCGCGTTCCTAACTCTTAAGAGATTCCTAAGATCGGGGGACAGTCTGATGCGGTGGAAGCTGTCCTCCACATCGACTTCTTTAGAAGATCTAATGATCGCGGAAGATATGTGATCGGTAATGATGTTTATGGATTCGACGGTGTCCTCGGGGGATAGATTCGAATCCGGGCCGTAAGGGAGGATTGGCGGAGCGGTGTCGGCTAGGCACGTGCCCAGCTTATTCCAATCCACCATGGTCCTCGTAACAGTGACTGGGTTGTGGGGGCGACCGAGCTGCATAACGACAGGTCGGTGGTCTGAGTCGAGCTCTGACATTGCTTCGATGGAACGCAAGCGCAGAGTTACGTTCCTAAGCAATGCCAGGTCTATAGTGCTCGGACGGAGCGCGATGTTATACGGATAACATGTTGGAGTTGGGGGACCGACTATTTCAAAGGTGAGGTCGTCTATAAACGCGTCGAGACGCCTACCGTTAACGTTAGTACGATGGCAGTTCCACCTAGTGTGGTGGCAATTTAAATCGCCTGCCAGGATGACGGAGTCTCCCATGCCGAACAGTGACTCGATGTCACTGCTCAGAAGGGGCTTGTCCGGGGGGAGATAAACGGATGCGATGACGATCGGCTGGTGTCCCGTCAGCGAGATACGGCACACTGACGCCTCGATATGTGAGAGCGAGGGAGTATCGAGAGGGACAACGTGCAGGGCCCGCCTATAGTAAATGGCAGTCCCGCCTTTGGAGGCGGTGAGTCTGTCATTCCTAACCATGACGTAATTCGCGACTTTCGGGTCGCGACGCGAGGGCTTCAGACAGGTTTCCTGCACTAATAGAATATCTACAAGATTATCGCGGAGGAATTCGAAAATTTGATCGCGTTGCCGCGCGAGTCCGTTAGCATTGTAGAATGCTAACGTAAGGGAATACGGTTTTTCTCTACCTTTTTGCGCCATTGATTACCGGTAAAGATTTTATAAAGTGCGCGACACGGACTCGTATACGTCCATGTGATCGAACGGGCCGCGAGCCTGTTCGGGGGTTACCGACCTACGTATCGCGTCTGCGAACGATCGCAGACGGTCGAAGTTACCGCGGTGACGAAGTCGCGCACGAGCGCGAAGTCGTTGACGGCAGAGGGTTGCGGGGGCGGAACGCGGGCGCGGGGCGAGGTGCGAGCAGGGGCTGGGGCGCGGGGCGTGTCGCGAGCGGGGGCGGGGGTGCGGTTTCCGTTCCCGCCTTCGTATACGGCAGCGGCTTTTTCCACGCCGAGACCGTGGGAACTGCAGCCGGCACGAAGGCGGGTTTCGGCACTGAAGGTGCCGAAGTCTTTGGGCCGACGGTTCGCGGAGCTGGGTGGGTTGGCGTTTTCGCGGAGCCCTAGGACATCCACGGTAGTTCGCGGGGTGCCCTTGCTTAAGGCATAGGACACAGCTTGGAGGTTCGGTCGCGGTTTCCCTATCTCTAACAATCTAACGTAGCGTGATCGCCGAGGCACTTTCACGCAGCGGGGGCGCGCGTGGCAATTACGCGCCGAGTGGCCATAGAGTGGCACCTGTAGCACTGCCCGGGAGTGCCACGCTTGTGGGGGGCTTCGATCGAGATCCCGGATAGGCCGCAAATTGTCGTGAGACATGCGATCTTCTTTTTGGCCTCCGGGGTGGGTTCTAACGCCACGAGTATCATATTATAGGGCTGTTTGCCCCGCCCGCTGTGCATCCGGTGCACACTAACTATCGGGAGGGCCTGAGCGGTCAGATCCTCCTTAATGTAGTCTATTCTAGCTCCTTAGGGACTCCGCGTATTACTACGCGGAGCTCGCGGTCCTCCTGAAGAGCATAGGTGTGGAAACCTATGTTCTCCTTTCGGAGGTATGCTGAGAGGGCCCTATGGTCGCCCGGCGTTGCGACCTTGATCTGAATCCCATGCGCGACGTTACGCGCATGGGTGTAGTTAATTTTATTTGCCTGAAGGGCCTGGGACACGCGATTCCACGCTGTCTTCTCTTGAAGTATCAGCGGGGGCGGGGCAGCTACTTTGGAGCGGGCGCGGGCTTGGGACGCGGCGGTGGGGTTACGCGGCGCGCGGAGTCCGACTCCGGTGTAACTACTACTGCGGTCGAGAGGCGGTCGCGGATTTCGTCTGTTTTGTCGTGGAGCTCCGGGACTCCACGGCGCGAGTACGCTTTTTACCGCGCGTTACGGTTTGGAACCCATCCGAAGTTCCAGGCTGAGGGCTTGACGCGGATTCGAAATCCATCTCCGATTCGGTATCGGAGCCTGAACTTGAAACGATCGAGGTCGCGACGGACGAGCGCGGATGACGTAACGACGCGGGCGCGGGGGTGGGGGTAGCGCTAGGCGCTTCGTGAGTCGCATCGTCGGAACGTGCGCTCGAACTTAACGCGGCGGCGGGGGGCGCGCGGCGTGCCTCCGAGGCACGGTTGAAATACGCGGCGACGGACGCGGGGGGGGAGGGATTGCCACGGAGGCCCTATACGCTAAGTACTCGGCCCTAATTGACGGGTACCTATCCCGGAGGAACCCGACAATGTCACTAGCACTCACTGACACTTTCTTCTTGCTCATTTTCGGTCTTCTTGCCCGGGGGGGCGGCCCCGGGACTTTTGTTGAACTCGCCGAAAGGCGAGGCCCCGGATAGGATTTGTAACCCCCCTGTGCTGCAGGACAGCAAGGAGCAGGGGGGGGAATGCCTATGCCGTGAAAACGGCAATCGGCGGGGAAAAGGAAAGGAACCCGCTCGGGCTGTATAGTGCTACAGCAGGCAGAATCGCGAGCGGGGTCTAGTCTTGAAAAAGACTGTTGTTTTTGGGAAGGGTTAGGAAATCGCTAGCCTGTGAGTGCCACAGGAAGCTGAACGTAGCGATTGGTTTTGCCTTGAAAAAGGCAGTTGGTAAGGGTGGGTTCGCGGTTACAAAACTTTAGCGCACAAAAATGGACCCTCGATACGCAGATCGCAAGCGACCAACGGATCGGCACGTCCGCGCACGACCGAGTCGTGAGCGAGAATGTTTTGTGCCCTTTTTCGAAATTGCATATTCAATTATATTGGACATTGGTCCTACCCTTAAAACTGGAAAGCAGAATCTTCATATCTAAAATAAGTAAGCAGGGTGGACCAGTAGGTACACGCTGATCGGTTTCAAGGTGGACTCCTTGTTATATATTCAGCGATGACTGTGGAAAGAGATGAGGCGGCTATATGCCTTGCTTTTAAGCGCTATGCTATGCTTTAAGCGGTAGGCAGCGGCTTGGCTCTGCCCCTGGCATTGCTGAAGTCCATGGGCGACGGTAACCACTCACCATTAGGTGGGCCGTGCGCTCGCCTGCCTACAAGGGCAATAAAAAAAAAATATGCGACTTAGAATCCACACAGCCAAATTCAATAAATTAACCATTTTTATTTGTAGATCCGTTCCTTCATCTCTGATCTTCCGGGGTCTCCTCCCGTCACTCGTACGTCTCATCCTCGTCTAGAAACGGATGACGAGGAGCTATACGATCGGAAGGACGTTAAATATTTGAAAGAACTAATAAAAAATCTTGGTTAATTATTATTACTCAAAAATTTTTTTATTCTTAAAAATTTTCTTTGTAAAGATATTACTGCTCATAATAATAGGAGCCCAGAAAGACGTGGCACCATTTTCGTAGAGATAGAAATAGCACTTTCATTTGGCCGTGCTATAGATCTGCAAATCGAAATGCATGAGTATTTCGTGATAGTAATAGCAAAGACTGTGTTTGCGCATGCCCCTTAGTTAGGGGCAGTTAGTAAACTATCGTTTTATTGAAACTGAGTTATCGAACCATCATAATCCCGTTACAAGAAGACCTGTAAATAAGTGTTTTTTTTACTAATATTATAAACTAGGTGACCCGGCGAACTTTGTTCCGCCTTAGAGGCAATAGGTATCTAAATGAGCAGACTTTAGATTCTATCAAGGTCAATTTTTTTTTCAGTTAACCACCGACAACGTTTGGGTGTCAGTTCCATTTTGTATTCCATATCAGTTGCGTTTTGTTATACCACGTTTTATGTCAGGTCCCACGGGAACGTGATAAAAAGTATCCTATGTCCTTCTCCTGGTTCTAAGCTACCTCCTCACCAATTTTCTGCCAAATCAGTTCAGCCGTTCTTGCGTTATAAATAGTGTAACTAACACGACTTTCTTTTATATATATATAGATGTGAAAGTTTGTGACGATGTTTGTTACTCAATAGCCCTTGAAGCCGTTGTACAGATTTGGAATTGAAAATTGGCCCATAGAAAGATCGTTTTAATTAAAATTAAAACACAGAATAATTTTTATTCCGGTAACGAGTTCCCTGGGACAAAAGTATGTCGCATCCGGATACGACGAACGAAGCGAAAGCGTGTCACCTGGTGAACGTGAGCCACAACTACTCATGAAACATCGACTCACTTCGGGTGGTGTGCTTCAGAGCCCTCCAACTGCAATACTTTAAGACAAATATTCTTTTGTATGGAAACTAGCGAAATCGTGTAGTGGATGCCCCTAAACTTATATGTTGTTAAAGTTAAGGCATTTAATTATTGTACAAGTAAACACAAAATAAAAAATGGATCAATCATACGTCTTTATTTGTTATATAGACAAATTGATTAAATTTTATCAATTTATGGTTTCTGAAATTTACAAAATCTTTAATTAAAAATAAAATATAGGATAGGTAATTGATGTTACTGCCATCTACAGGAGCAATGAGAAACTAATCGAAACGAAGCCATCTAGTGGCTGACGCCCGTAAATATTTTTCTTGAGTGCTTGAATTGCTTATCTATAACTAATTTATTTGTATTATCTATGGTGTGCTTCGGTAGAATCGAGGTGTCATCGCTCGAGTGGAATCGAAACAGTAAACACATTCGTTGCCTGATTTAGGAAGAGTGAAGACGTCTCGGAACTGTCATCGTATCGTTCTTGCCAATCTCTTTACACGATTACCCACCATACGCCCACCATGTCAAGAAACAGTCAAGATATTGGCTTATTCTGCGTCAAGTAAATGTTATTAGTATTGCGATGCAAGCCTGTTTTGCAAGGAATTCTCCCTTTCACTGCGACGTGGGATATGATGGATTATCTACCGCCGCGGTGTTCAAGGTTCAAATTTAAGTATCCTCTCCCGCCTTAATATTATAAATGTAGTATTATCAAAAAAATATTTGCACGTTTCTCACTAAATCGAGCATAAACCGTTAAATGAATTTGAATACGGTTTTATCTTGGGGAAGTTACTGCTTACGCGGACTAAAAGCTAAAAAATAGTTACTTTATAACAAAATAATAGCGCTTTTAACAGTCTTTATACATATAACGGGCATATCTCTCTCTTCGATCGGTTCCTCACTGCTGAGGATCGTGACTCCGTCCGATTTCGTCATATAAAAATAACGGGCATATAAAGATCCAATAACTCGAGAATAAGACCGTAATCTATTTTTAACAAAGGGCTTGAGATATCTTTCACGTTTTACATTTACCTTACTGGTGGTAGGACCTCTTGTCAGTCCGCGCGGGTAGGTACCACCACCCTGCCTATTTCTGCCGTGAAGCAGTAATGCGTTTCGGTTTGAAGGGTGGGGTAGCCGTTGTAACTATACTTGAGACCTTAGATCGTATATCTCAAGGTGAGTGGCGCATTTACGTTGTAGATGTCTATGGGCTCCAGTAACCACTTAACACCAGGTGAGCTGTGAGGTCGTCCACTCATCTAAGCAATAGAAAAAAAAACGTTCCATCAGAGCGAATTTATCAACATTCAAATTATTGTCTCTTCTTAATTTGATTAGTTTGTACTCCTAATTATTGTTAACTCAATTTATGTTTTCCTATTATTATCGTTGTCATTGGGACTTATGATCTGGAATGTAAGTGCTCACGAATTGTTACCAAGTAATTTGTCGGATTAAACTAGTAATCATTATATAAAAAGTACTAGCGACCCGCCCTCGCTTCGCTTCGGAAACTGTAATTTATTATTCATTTCTCCACTATTTATAATGGATGTTATTATACATATAAACCTTCCTCTTCAATCACTCTATCTATTAAAAAAAACGCATCAAAATCCGTTGCGTAATTTTAAAGATTTTGTTTTTATTATTATTATTCTTGTTTTTGTTGTAGTCCGAGATTTGTTATTATTTTTATTTAATTTTAGTATAAATGAAATGTTAATGCAATGTAATGAAGACGTGTAATATGGATGTAAAATCTGAAGTAAATTAAATAAATAAATAAATAAGCATACATAAGGATATAGGGACAGAGGAAGCGACTTTTTTTTTTATTGCTTAGATGGCTGGACGAGCTCACAGCCCACCTGGTGTTAAGTGGTTACTGGAGCCCATAGACATCCACAACGTAAATGCGCCACCCACCTTGAGATACAAGTTCTAAGGTCTCATGTATAGTTACAACGCCTGCCCCACCCTTCAAACCGAAACGCATTACTGCTTCACGGCAGAAATAGGCAGGGTGGTGGTACCCACCCGCGCGGACTCACAAGAGGTCCTATGTAGTGATACGAAACAAATTAATGTTTTCACCAATATATACTACATATAGCTTTCACAAATGTATAATATAGCAAATTGAACCTTGGAAACGTATTTTAATACCATTACCGGGATATTTTTGTGTGCTATTCACACATTCGTTTATAAGCGTTCCTGTTTTCGTTTATTTTCGAGAAAACAAAAAGGATCGCGAGCATCATCAAAGCGAACACTATCAGGACAAGCATAATGTGAATGAATTCGGTGTTGTTGCACGGCTTGTAGTAATCGTTGCCCCGGAAGCACCACTGCGCGTCATTCGAGATCCGCTCCAGCTCCGAATTAAGATGCGTCTCAAATACGATAGCACCGCGTTTCTCGATTAAAACTTTTCCAACGGTTTTGGGGTATCTGTCGCCAAGCATCTCTGTTATGTAAACATCGATGTTACCATTTCGTATTGACGTTTTTAGTTCAGCCGTAATTTTCCTGAAAAAAATTGAGGAATGGTTAGAGGCTATTGTCATGTTTTTCAACGCTTTATGTTAAAATATGACGCTTGTATTTAGCATTCATATTGTACTAGCTATAGCTTGCTGTTTTAGTTGGACCTGTATGGCACTTATGACCTATTTCTCTTGACAATTTAGCAATATTTTTTTTAGAAATCTGCCGGAAAATATTTACTTGCTTGATGTAAAAAATCGAAAAAGGGATTTTTCCTACTTATGCTGATAGCCTTGAGAGGTAATGTTTTTTTTTCATGCTTAAATGGTTGGACGAGCTCACAGCCCACCTGGTGTTAAGTGGTTACTGGAGCCCATATACATCTACAACGTTAATGCGCCACCCACCTTGAGATATAAGTTCTAAAGTCTCAGTATAGTTACAACGGCTGCCCCACCCTTCAAACCGAAACGTATTTCTGCTTCACGGCAGAAATAGGCAGGGCGGAGGTACCTACCCGCGCGGACTTACAATAGTTCCTACCACCAGTAATTACGCAAATTATAATTTTGCGGGTTTCATTTTTATTACACGATGTTATTCCTTCACCGTGGAAGTCAATCGTGAACATTTGTTGAGTACGTATTTCATTAGAAAAATTGGTACCCGCCCGAGATTCGAACACCGGTGCATCGCTTAACACGAATGCACCGGACGTCTTATTTTTTAAGCCACGACGACTTCGACGACGACGACTGCTCTGGCCAGTTTTAGAAGCACCTTCGGTTTGATCTCCGAGAGCTCACCTACATGCTGTAACGCTGATATAGCATCTCAAGGCTATCAGCATATGTATGAAAAACAAAAACTAATATGCAAATTTGGGTTTCTGTAGCCAGCATCTAAGGTGTTCATTTAAGATATTCAGTTTTTGATTTTTATTAGTTACTAGCTGACCCGGCAGACTTCGTAGTGCCTCAATCGATAAATAAAAGACCTAAGCTTTTGTATAAAATAAACTTAAAACAAACAAAGGAATCCGTCCGACGGGGGATACATCATAGGAAAAACAAAATTGTTATTACTATTGAAATCCGAGCCTTTTCCTATTTATATACATTTTAAACCTTCTCTGGACTTTCAAAAATAATTTAAGACCAGAATTAGCCAAATCGGTCCAGCCGTTCTCGAGTTTCAGCGAGACTAACGAACAGCAATTCATTTATATATACCTAGTCAGGTCATAAATTCTGTCACATGTTTAATGTAAAATAATTGAAACAAGTTTATTAATTATGTAACCATTCATATACCAAAATGAACTTAACAAAACATAGATTCTTATGACACTAAAGTTTATTCATAACGATCTTCATGATTTTGAATACAGGCCTTCAATCTGCGCGGCCAGTCGTCTATCGCAGCACGAACGAGGTCCATGTCAATATCGGCGGCTGCCTTAATCAAGGATGTCTTGAGTGACTCCAAATTGGGATGAGGCTTTGAGCACGCCTTTTCCTCCAAGTGTTGCCATATCTTGTAATCTAACGGATTCAAATCTGGACTGGAGGAGGGCCAGTCTTCGTGCCGGATGAAGTCGATTTCACGCGCCGCCAGCCAGTCTTGTGTGCTCTTCGCTCTATGAGCTGGCGCCGAATCTTGTTGCAATACCCAGTGCCTGTTATTGAACATGGTATGAGAAACAGGTTCCACAAGGTTCGTCAGGACTGTATTTTGATACACAACTGCATTCGTTTTTACACCTTTCTCACAAAAATGTACCTCTGTTAAGCCCCAGTAAGAAACTCCCAACCATACCATGAGCGAGGATGGAAAATGACCTCGTTGGACACGCGGAATACGGTTGCTCGCTTCTTCACTACTGTGTGCGTACACCTTATCATTTTGTTTGTTGTAGCTCTCTTCTACGGTAAAAATTTTTTCATCCAAAAAAAGAATTTCCCGATATTTTTTTCCCGCGTACCGCTTCAACAAAGCGCGGCATCTCTTCAGTCTCAGGTCCATTAGACGAGCATTCAAACGATGTCCTGTTTTTCTTCGATATGTCCGAAGCCCTAAGTCTTCATTTAACACCCTTTTCACCGTGGTTCTGCTTAACCCCATCTGAAGGGCCAACAGTTTCTGCTTACGTTTGGGATTTCTTTGAATTCGCTCCTTCACAGCTTTTATCACTGCTGGAGTCCTAACAGACCGAGGGCGACCACTTCTTGATCTGTCATCTACACTAGAGTCTTCATTGTATAGTTTGATGGTACGATAAACGAATCTTTTGGTTATATTCAAATTTTTCAGTATGTTAAAATTTGAATTGGCGCGTAACCGCAACGATGCAACGCAATAACTGCAACACGGTCTTCTTTAAGCGTCCACTCCATATTTAAAAATGAGTAAAATTCTAAAAGTATACATTTTGATTTACATGAACAATTCGAAATTCGAATTCAATAAACTTTTTTGTGGCCAGCATTCTAAAAGAAAAGTTTTTACTGTGTGACAATACTTATGACCTGACTAGTTATATAGATAGGTATACTATCAAAATGAGCAGTTACCTATAAAAATCTTTTTTCATGATACTATTGGGGACGTGTGCAGTATTTTTGTAAGCTCTCGCTATTAAATTCACCAATGTAAATATCCTTTTGGTGTGTATTCCGTCGATATTATCTTGAAGTTTATAAACGTTTGCCGGTGTTAGTGATAACGAAATAACCGAACCCATACTCTGAAATCAAACGGTAAATAATAATAAACTAGTGGTCCCGCGGTAGTCGAAATTCGACTATAATTAATTGGAATTGTAAGTGTGTACACTATTATGATTGTATTTTATACTTCTATAATCACGAATTTCGCCAAGACTACACTATAAAAAATATGAACAAAGACAAACAATATTTAATCTCAATTTGACAACAGACGTCAAGAACAAAAGTTTAACAATAAATAGTATGCATGCGTGTGTGCGTCAAATACATGGTATGTAGTGTGTATAATGTTTTCTTTATTGATGTAATGTATCTTTTATGCATTATTTAAAAAAAATATTAGCATTGTGCACTTCTTCTCTATATTCTCTATAAGTGTAAAAAATTTCATACTCCTCCGTCCGCGCAATTTTCGTAAAAAGGGATACAAAGTTTTTGCTTCTGCTAAAAGTATCGGGAATGGAATATTTCCACTGTTCCTGTCATATTAAAATCTTTTTAATTGAAAACTCTTTGGTTTTAAAAATCGAATACCATTTATTTATTTAAAAAAAGATTCTCGGTCTTGTCACGAGGTTTTGTCAAACTTGTTTAGTCGTTGAGAAAATGGAATTGACTCGAGAAAATTCAAGAGCGATGATTTATTATGACTTTCGAAGTGGTTTAACACAAAAACAGTGTGTTGACCGGATGATTTCTGCATTTGGTGATGAAGCCCCATCCAAAACCACAATTTATCGCTGGTTTGCTGAGTTTCAACGTGGACGTGTCAAGCTCAGTGATGATCCCCGTCAAGGTCGTCCAAAAACTGCAGTCACCCAAGAAAACGTTGATGCTGTGCGTAAGCTGATTGAGGAAGATCGACATGTGACATACCGCGAAATTCAGGCAACTTTAGACATTGGCATGAGTCAAATACAAATAATCTTGCATGAACAATTAGGTGTAAAAAAGTTGTTTTCCCGATGGATACCGCATTCGCTCTGTGAAGAGCAAAAAGCGGCTCGCGTTACTTGGTGCGTCAGAACTCTCGAAAGATTCCACGCAGGATCCTCAAATGCTGTATACAACATTGTATCAGGTAACGAATCCTGGATATACGCGTACGAACCCGAAACAAAAAACCAGTCACGAGTTTGGGTGTTCGAAAATGAGTTAAAGCCAACAAAAATTGTTCGTTCACGGAGTGTTGCAAAAAAAATGGTGGCCACGTTTGTCTCCAAAACCGGCCATGTTACGACTATTCCTCTTGAGGGACAAAGAACGGTTAATGCAGAATGGTATGCTAGCATTTGTTTGCCACAGGTCGTTTCTGAACTCCGTAAAGAGAACTGCAACCGCCGCATCATCTTCCATCACGACAATGCGAGTTCTCACACCGCGCACAGAACAAAAGAGTTTTTAGAGCAAGAAAACATAGAATTATTAGACCATCCGCCGTACAGCCCCGACCTAAGCCCTAATAATTTCTATACTTTCCCTAAAATAGAGAATAAATTGCGTGGACAGAGATTTTCATCACCTGAAGAAGCTGTGGACGCCTACAAAACGGCCATTTTGGAGACCCCAACTTCCGAATGGAATGGTTGCTTCAATGATTGGTTCCATCGTATGGAAAAATGTGTCAAATTTGGCGGAGAATACTTCGAAAAGCAATAAATACATTTTTAAATAGTAATGTTGTGTCACTTCGTTAATTCCCGAAATTTTCAGTGCCGCCTATGTATAATTTAAATTAATTATAGTCGAAATTCGACTACTGAGCGACCACTATTTTGTATAAATAAGCAGACGTAGCACGGTTACCTGATTCTTAAAGCATCACCATTTTTACTAGTAGTAGGACCTCTTGTGAGTCCGCACGGGTAGAGGTACCACCACCCTGCCTATTTCTGTCGTGAAGCAGTAATGCGTTTTGGCTTGAAGGGCGGGGCAGCCGTTGTAACTGTACTGAGACCTTAGAACTTATATTTCAAGGTGGGTGGCGCATTTACGTTGTAGATGTCTATGGGTTCCGGTCACCACTTAACACCGGATGGTCTGTGAGCTCGTCCACCCATCTAGACAATAAAAAAAATTACCTTGAGACAAGAGATTTAAATCCCAATCATTGTTACTTTCAGTTTTGCTGCCGAAATTATACAAAACTCTTACCGTGGAAACGTCTTCCTCGAAGGGCCAGTCCCTAGACACCCAAACGATACCATTCAGCTTCATCACTTGTTGAACTTGTTTGGCCAGTTGCATCCCATTTCGTTTGTCTATATTCACTATTACGATTCCGGCATCCGCCACTCTGAGTTTACGTAGTGCCTTTAAATAATATGCACACGTTTAGTTATTTAGTACCTGAACGCGGGTGTGGTGACAATTGTAACTGTCAACATAACAATACAATATTGAAAAAAAAAAAAATTCAATTAAAAAATAAAAAATTGTTTAAAGAAACTAACAAAATACGTTTTTATAGAAAATCCAACTAAAAAATAGAAAATAAATTTTAATAAATTTGTATTAAAAATAGTGTACAAAAAAAGGGTTTTATTGTAAAAAAGCGTGGGGTGCTTTTCAGGATATTATCAAAATAACCCTTCCACTCATTATCTGTTCATAAAATATTCATAACTACTGATACCATGCACTTCATGCTTTTTTTTTACAGTAAAATCATTTTTTCTTCATCAATTTCTTCAATTTTTTTTTTTTTTTTTAAGTATTTTATTGTCATCGGTCCTTAATAAGTTTATCGAATTTCGAGTTAATCCGATGTTTTGATGGGGGTCAAAATCATGTTCAAAGATTCCGTTACATACTAACATACATACGTCTGAAGCTAATAAAAGCGTATTAAAAAGAAAAATGTTTATGACGTTATCAACTTTGAGAGCCGGTGTTCCCTCGGGAGACCCAGATAAAGAAATTCCTTTCGAACAATAATGTAATCTTTAATTTTCGAGCGAAGTTCGAAGCTGATTTTCACAAAACAGCGATCATAATAATGAAACATCAGATTCGTGCCCTTTGCTTAAACAGAAAAACTCATTATAAGTTAGACAAATCGTAAGTGTTCATAAAAAGAACTCACTGGTTTGAAATCGATAATACCGTGAATATTCTCGAAACATTCAAGTGCTGTATGAAGTATTCCTTCTTTCTTGAACATGGTAGTAAGCATGTCCTGAAACATTAAGCTGTATGCCCATGTATCGGAAATCACTGCGACTCTATTCCAATAGGTTTCCTTTAAGAAACTTTTAAATCCTATTTCGAAGAACTCCATTGATTTTTTCACATTGACTAGATTGAAAACGTTGCTGCTATCATAATAATCCTGCTGAGAATTTTCATAGATAATTATCGGGCTTGCGAGATTTGATTCTATATGTTTCGGCGTTAATACGGCCAATATAGTTTCCTTGTGAATTTTGATATCTTCCTCGCATTTATCCGAGTAAATTAAATTCAAACCTATATCGTCACTGAAATGTAGCCCGTGTTTCACATAAACATTGAACTTATTCAAACATATCAGTACTTTGTTGGGTTTTTGTCAATGTCAATACTTAATTTTTTATTGGGGAATCCAAATATATATTGCTCCAATTCTTTCATTCTCGCTATGTTTGCTGTCATTAGCTTAGCGATCTTCCTGGCGGCTTGTGGTTCAGTTACGTAATTTGTATTCCTTATAACCCCGTTGTTTATCAGCAAAGTTGAGGTGTTGAGATCGATATCGCCGGCGTACAAGAGATTGTTTTTTAGAATTTCATCGTAATTCGTTTTATAGAAATCATCTACGTAGATATTGATCACTGTGCTGTTTCTGTAAATTTTTAAAAATAATCAAGAATTTTACAGACCCTTGAATGTTTAGTTTCTCTATCAAATTGGTTGTCATGTTTTGTTTTTAAATATGTTTAGATGTTAAGGATTAGTTCTTCTGTTTTGTTAATAAAAAATCTCTTTTATCACTAATAAAAGCAGTGATAATAGAAAGGCTCTATATCTAAATATGCAAAGACTATATTATTATTAGTCGGTATCATTTTTTTCTGTTTGTCTTAATACATAGAAAAACACATTCATAAATCTAGTTAAAACCTTTGAAAATATTCAGTTCGTTTTTTTTTGAAGATGATGAAGCAATTGTTTTTATCATTATCATCATCATCATCATCATCATCATCATCATAGCCGGTTACTCTTGGCAGAATAGTTGTGGTCATGTGGAATTCTTATTTCTTAAAGCCTATACAGCTGTTCCCCATAATTCACGAGCTGAGGCTTGGCGAACGCACTTGTTAAATGGGGTTCTGTGTGCTCAGTGCGAGTTTCTTAACGTTCTCGATAGCGTAAAAGTTAACGCAGATTTGTATGCAGTTGGAACAGCGCCCCTAGCGGCAAACGTACGCAAACGATCCCATTCCATACAAATATGAATTAACTTTTACGCTATCGAGAACGTTAAAAACGTAAAAAAAATGAAGTCGTCGTGGCCTAAAGGATAAGACGTCCAGTGCATTCGTATATAGCGATGCACCGGTGTTCGAATCCCGCAGGCGGGTATCAATTTATGTAATGAAATACGTACTTAACAATTGTTCACGATTGACTTCCACGGTGAAGGAATAACATCGTGTAATAAAAACCAAACCCGCAAAATTATAATTTGCGTAATTACTGGTGGTAGGACCTCTTGTGAGTCCGCACGGGTATGTACCACCGCCCCGCCTATTTCTTCCGTGAAGCAGTAATGCAGCAGTAATTGCGCTAAAACTATTTACATTAATTTTATTTATAACTATCATACCTAACTCACCTGTTCAGTTTAGTAATTTTTATTGTGGTTTCCACGTCTGCTCTAGATCGGTAGCAAATTTCAAATTTTATTTTGAATCGATTGAATACGTTATGCAGATTTTTATACATATACTGCGCATACGGAGGTGCATTTTTTGATTCTAATAATATAATTTTGTTTACCGGATTCTCTGAAATTAAAAATAAAGTTTGATATCTTCATCCGATGTCTAGTTAGTTGAATGCTGATTGTAAATTGGTTGTTGCTGAAAATTGTTGGACGCTTGAGGTCGAATCTTTAACAGTACTGTATTACGTGTGATTCATCCTTCAAAGCGCATATTCTATGTGTGGAGTACACTGTTCTGATAAGTGACAGAGAGTCAACTAAACAGCATTGATTATATTAGGCAAAGTGTAAAAACGAGTGTATTCAGAAAATATTCTGATTAAAGAACTAAACGGATGAAATATTTCGACTTTACTGGTGGTAGGACGTCTTGTGTAGTACCGAGTAGGTATCACCATCCTGCCTATTTCTACCGTGAAGCAGTAATGCGTTTCGTTTAGAAGGGTGGGGCAGCCGTTGTAACTATACTGTGAACTTGTGTGTGCTTGTTGTGTGTGCGGGCCGCGTGAGAGAACACCACACTCGCGTAAGGGTCAATTCCCACTGAAAGAGCAGCGGCGCGCAGCGGCCGTAAGAGCAAGTGACTGAGCGCGGCGCCGCAAGGGGCAGTGTGGCGCCGCGCGGGGCAGTGCGTCACCGCGAGAGGCAGCGCGGCATTCCGAGGCGCCGCAATGAGCCTCCGCGCTCTGGTAGCTTTGAAAACTAGTGTGCGATCTACTTCACTCAAGGAAAGTTGTGTGGCAATAAATATGGTGGATTTGGATTTATGTATCATAGCACTGGCTGTAGAAGAAGAACAAGATACCCTCTAATAAAATGACGCGAAATGCGCAAGCGGCAGGGCGGGCGGGAATGAAATGGTCGCTCGCGCGCAGCCGCGAGTCTGTCAGCTGCACCGCGGTCGGCCGCACGTCAGCTAGCTGCGCCGCGATCAGCCGCGCGGCGCCTCTTTTGACTAGTCGGTAGAAGGCTCGTGCAGCCTCGCGACGCCACGCTACCCCTCCTTTGCCTTCAAATGACTATGAATTTTTTAATCACGTAGATAAGATTCAAAATAGTTTGTAATATTTTGCTTCAAAAAGACGCTGCCGGCCGCTGCTCTTTCAGTGGGAATTGACCCTAAGTCATGACGGGCCTTATGCAAATTTTGTAAAGTGTCACCTTGTTCCGAGGGGACATATTTTTACTCCGCTTACATACCAAACATACATGCCAAATGAAGTGTGTACTAAATGCTGAATTAAACTGATAGAATTTATACCATAAGTAGTATTAAGTTTAAATTATTATCTAGCACTGCCAATTGTTGTGTTTTGCGATTTAGAACCGCTTGCTTCTCCGCCAGTGTAAGCGATTATAATCACTATTAGAACATCACAAAAGAGAATTTGACAAAGCGGAATTGCTTACTGCTTAAATTCAGCTCCTAATAACGTTAATGCCAAAGTAATTTAGGGACTTACCTTTAAAATTTTGCAGCTCCACGGAATGTACGAGAATAAATGCTAATATTATAATAACCTTTGAATAACAAGATGTTTGCATTTTTAAACGACAATATTGTTTTGATGCCAACCAAAGTCTGGGTTCGGAGTTACGGAACACAGAAGGAAAACGCAAAATTGTGATCGATGTTGTAAACATACAGGAAAATAATAAATTGAATTTGACATTATGTTGTTTTACGCTTCGATCAATAATAATACTACTAGATTCGCGATTAGCGCTTCAAAAACGGCCCGAAAAATAAGACCACAAATAAATTTGTGGTCTTATTTCAAATTAGTATGGTCCAATCATAGCCAACACTAAGACGTCAAAACGCTGCAATGCGCGTTCAAAAACTGAGTAAAAAACCACCGTAACACCAAGGTTTTGGAAGGAATATCTTTTTTTGGTAAATTTATATTATTAAGTGTTTTTCATAAAATAATAAACACAATTATATTGTAAATAAAACACAATTTACGAATATTGTAATTGTTTGGCCAATGTTTGCAACAAGACACCAACTATTGTAACAAACATCACCAATTCTTGAACAGGGAATGCATAGAGTAGTTTTGTTATTTTATAATGTTATTTTTGTTTGTAGATTTCCTAGTAGCCCCTTGTCGCTGTGCACAACGGATATATATTGTCGCGAAAGAAAGAAGGGAAGAAATATAGAACTCTTATAAAAATTCTAGAATTGTTCAATGGTGGTGGCAAATCAATGCAAAAAAGTATTAAAAAAACTTTATATGTATGTGTAAATATTTTAAGCGTATATGCTGAAAAGGATTTGTTTTCTGGGGGAAACGAACACAGCCATAAAATAAGCCTAAATTAAACTGATTATAGAAAAATTCATTGATATAAGATTACATTATATTTGTAAAAAAGAAACCGCTCATATAAAAATGACTTCTAAAAGACAGCTTTATAACAAACTGAATCTGTTTAAAGGTAATTAAACCTACATTATTGTTTTAATTACTTCTGTATAAAGAATACGTGGAAAACATGTTTCGTGTTTCCTTTCATATTTTTTTTACTTTATTCAATTTTATTTTTTATCACCTATTTGTTGTAATAGCGGCAATGTAAAATATTATCTACTACTTTTTTGAATCGGTCAAAAATAGTTGCGATCATACAAAACAAAACTAAAACAAATATGTATATTCTGCAACTCTATGTCTTTCAATACTTACTGTGTTCTGAGCATTGAAATGTAATACCAAGAACTACATCTAGTTCCACAATACAATAAGCACGAAATTTTAAATAAATATTTTTAACCTTATAAATTAGGCTTTAAGTACCATTTTAGAATAAATATTTTTGCACTGATGTCTTTTTATGTTCAAGTGACATTTTAAATTTATTCCATAATATTCTTTTTCTGACGAAATGACCTAAATACATATATTTTGCAATGGTAATAAACTTTATGTTTAAGTATTAAGGTTTATAATAAACTGAAGTCGTTAACATTATTAAACTTTTTTCTAAGAAATGAAGATGTTTTCGTGTCTGCAAACGTGGCCACTGGAGCGTCTTATTTTTTTTCCTGATCTTTAATCTAGTATAGTAATCGGCAAACTTCTTGAGCAAATGACCTTGACTGCGCAGAACCGAATTTTAGATCACTTTGGTGGTGAGGGTGAGGCGCAACGGCAGGGGAAATCGTATCGAGCGCGTTATTGGTAGATCAGTCGAGCCTTGCGTCCCGCACCGCGCCCTCATTCCGCTTGCTCCCAAAAGTACGCTTGCGTACAGTGGAAAGTCTATCGTTATTAATCGTTAAGTTATTTGTTATAATTGAGTCGACTATTATCAAAGCCGGCAATCTGACTTTTGGACAATGATTGGTAAATCAGAAAAACGAATTATTGACTTTATATTCCATTGGCAGTCACAAAACTCTTCGGAACGACATCTTAGATAAATAACAGGTTAACTATTAACCTTTATTTAATGCAGGTTTTGAACCGTATTCTTTGAAGGAGACGATTATATTCAAATAAATCTGTATTGACATATCAATAAAATTTTTTTGTCCAAATGCACAGATTGCCACCTTTGATAATAGACGACTCAATTGCTTGTGGACTTTGTTGCCATTGCTATTTGTTGAGTGTTTGTTGATTATAAAACATACACTATGCCGTGACAAACTGGTGTAGTACTTAAAAGAAAGGGTAGAAATTTTGTGTACGATGTATATTGCTTCATTATAAAACAGGGGAAGAATGATATGGAAAAATTAAAACAGACTTCGGAAGCAACAAAAACATCAGTGAGTACTGTTAGGTGCATTATTAACGAAGCTAAAGGCTCTGGCTGGCTCGCCGTGTTTCGGACTCCGGGTAAGAAAAGATCAGGGAAGAAGAAAGTTACCGGAATGGATAGTTTCGTTCAATCTGTAATAAAAAGATGTAATCATAATAACTACATAACAAGCAGCAAAACTCCGTACCGTAGAAAGGCTTCGAAAAATTTAAAGAAGATATAAATTTTAATGGCTCGGAATGAAGCTTACGACGAATTATGAAAGAGCTAGGCTTCAGATGGAAGAAAAGAACAGAAAATAATCGGAAGCTGGTAAATAAAAAAAGTAACATTCGATTACTACGAATCGAATATCTTCAAAAAATAATTAATTATAGACAAAAAAGAAGACCGAATCGACCGAGTTGTAAACTACGCCGATGAGCCCTATGTCGACTCATCACGATGATAGCGACTCGGGTGATGAAAACAGTGATGATGATGATGGTCAAGATAATGATAACGAAAAAAAAATTACAAATACCAGCTTCGCTTCAACTGAACCAAGACCTGGCAACAGCTCTAGTTTTGACTTAATAGAAGGAATATCTATTTTACCCCAAAATTAAATTATTACAATTATTAACCTATATGTTTTGTTGATGTTCTAATAAATATATAAATAAATACATATGTTCATTTTAATAATTTAATAGCATTATGACGCAGAGTAAGTAATGTTTTTGCACGTGAGTGTACCATGCGCAAACTTACCCCCACTACGTCAACAAATGCTCAAGAAGTTTGCCGGTTATTATACTATTATTGATCGAAGGTTTTACGTCAAAAGAGTTGTGAAACAATTCGATTGTTCATCAGTGGATTATAGCTAATATGCATCCTATGCTACTTCTGTTTTTTTTTACTTTTTATTGCGTAGATTTTTATTGTTGGTAGGACCTCTTGGGATCCGCACGGATAGGTACCACCACCCCGCTTATTTCCGCCGTGAAGCAGTAATGCGTTTCGGTTCGAAGGGTGGGGTAGCCGTTGTAACTATACTGAGACCTTAGAACTTATATCTCAAGGTGGGTGTCGCATTTACGTTGTGGATGTCTATGGGTTTCAGTGACCACTTAAC
The DNA here is from genome assembly GCF_030267445.1 of Bombyx mandarina. NCBI lineage: Eukaryota > Metazoa > Arthropoda > Insecta > Lepidoptera > Bombycidae > Bombyx > Bombyx mandarina. The sequence continues at coordinate 20,038,533 of NC_143234.1, forward strand.
ATCAGGTGGGCTGTGAGCTCGTCCATCCATCTAAGCAATAAAAAAAAGACAGGTGAACGAGCTGGCGGCCCACTTGTTGTTAAGTGGTCACCGGAGCTTGATGACAACGTGAATGCCGCTACCCGCTGAGATGCACGTTTAATTTTAATTACACGATGTTATTCTCCGTGGAAGTCATTCCTCAACATGTGCTATGTAAGTATTTATTTCATTAGAAAAATTGTTCCTTATCTGCCGGATTTGAACACCGGCGATGTGACTTTGCAACGTTCGATACGAGTATAATGGGAGTCGTATGCTTTAGGCGGTGAGGACTGTATTTCCTTAACTCATTTGTAACATTAGTACCTTGTTTTCAATCATTTTCTCCTTCCCAATTTTCTTCCTAACACTACGCCCTTAATGTCCCGTTAATATTAACGCAAGATTGGCATTAGGATTTGTGATAAGATAAAACTAATAGTCGTTTATAACAGGTAGACTGTGTAGCTGGATTTGGTAATTTAATGCAAAAAAAATTTAAAATATGTTAACTCGATCAAATGTCAACTCTTTCAAAGTAATTTTGATGCGTGAATTTCCTTGTAATAACAATGTAAAAATAATTAAATGTGTTCACTAGGTGAATTTTTATGTACTTTTGCTTTTTTTTTGGTAGTTAAAATTGGGCAAGCGGTCGGCAGCGGCTTGGCTTTGTTCCTGGCGTTTCTGACGTCCATGAGCGACGGTAACAACTTACCATCAGGTGAGCCGTATGCACGTCTGCCTGCTTGGGCAATAAAAAATATATTTTTTTGGTAGGTAGTAAGAATTGCTGGTGGTTCGGAGGCTCTACCAGTTTGACCAGGTCAGTTGGGCGAGCACAGGCTCTGACAGGAGGGGTGGCATTTGCTAACAGCTGTCCGACTTGACATCTGGAGAGCTGCCTCGCGTAAGCGTCCGCTACCGGATTGCAATCACGACCAGGTATGAAGATCCGGCGAGAAACTTACCGTGTTGGTGTATGGGTTAGATTACCAGAGTCCCTATACCTGATTGCTAGTGCTGCGTCCTATAGTAGATAGTTGATCATATTGATCCGTAAGGACGTGTCTAAGACGTCGACTGTGACTGGCTTCTGCGTGAGTTGGGTATTATTTTTCCTTTATCTCTTTATCGTTTATTTTAATATTATAAATGACGAAGTTTTATGTTTGGATGTTTGTTGATAGATCAACAATCAAAAGAGGCTGATCTTTAAATCTTTTTTATAGCTTAGATGGGTGGACTAGCTTACGGCTCACTTGATGATAAGTAGTTACCGGAGCCCACAGACATCGATAACGTAAATGCCGTCACCTATCGTGAGACATGAGTTCTAAGGTCTCAGTTTTAATAGTACAACGGCTGCCCCGCACTTCAAACCTAACCGCGTTACTGCTTCACGGCAGAAATAGGCGGGGCGGTGGTAATTTTGCGGGTTTGATTTTTGTTACACAATGTTATTCCTTCACCGTCGAAGTCAATCGTGAACATTTGTCAAGTACGTATTTCATTGAAAAAATTGGTACCGTGAATATTTCAGCCGTGAAGCAGTAATGCGTTTCGGTTCAAAGGATGGGGCAGCCGTTGTAACTATACTGAGACCTTAGAACTCATATCTCAAGGTGGGTGGCGCATTTACGTTGTAGATGTCCATGGGCTCCGGTAACCACTTAACACCAGGTGGGCAGTGAGCTCGTCTGCGCATTTAGGCAATAAATTTTAAAAAAAACGTCGTCCGGCCAAATCCGGGTATATCTGTTATTATAAATACGACAGTAATTCAGACAACAGTCGCTTGCGTCTTTATGTCTTAATCCATTGGTACTTTATGGATCGAAGGTTGACAAGCATTTCTTTATCCCGGATAAAATAACATCATTCACTCTTTGGAATTCGCCAAAACGTAAATGTTGAAATATTGATGTGCCTTTGAAAAACAATGAAATATCGTCAAAAATGCCACTTGAAATTTCTTGGGGTAGGTTAAATATAGAATTGAGATTTATGTGTGGCTGCTTTGGACTACATTCTCGTTATAGGGGCTTTATTAAAGTGAATTGTCCCTAATGCGATGAAAAAATAAGGTACATTTTTGTATGTTTCGCAGCTTAATCTCCGAATACATGAAAAAAATCGCATACAGTCTCTCCAGTTGGAAAGCCATTGACAACAGCACCGAAATCCATTGTATATACCGTATATGGTATTATCGAATACCGTACTTATTTTAATGGGGCCAGAAATAACAAACTAAATTCTTTATCTGGAAAACTGGATACATCTTTATTGTACAAAAAAATCAATTAGAAGAACAATAAGATTGATCATCACCAAAATGAAAAGCCGTGTCGTTGATTTATATAATATATATTATATTAACGTATATTTATTTATATATTCATAAATAATCTAAAAAACTTCCAAAAAAAATCCTAACGCAAACACAATTTGCATAAAATGTCCTAAACACAATTAAAGTATACATAATTATTAATTTTAGTCTGTTTTTATATAGGTAGATTGTCTTATAATGATATATATGTTTGTATATGGTTATATATATCTTTTATATAATTATATATATACATTATTTACAGTTCTTATTTAGACGTGAACCTGGCTGGCTGCTTGTGCAATATATCTTTGAGCATTAGCAACTAAACCGGTCGCGTCATTACCGTTGCCAACGCCTCTCAGGAGCTGTGGATAATTAAAAACGTGAATTAATATATAGTAGTCCCAATTTAGGTGGTAAAAACAAGATGGACACCTTACTGGCCTAAGTTTGATTCGTAGCTCTTATATGTCTCGATTGAAGGGCAGCTTTAAATCTGTGAAGCGTGCTTTGAAAGCAATACTTTCAGCTTAAGTCTCATAGTGATGTCACGTTGATATAAAGTTCTTGGTAGCAGAGTCCAATCTTTAAATCGCAGAGTGTAGGCAGTTACGAAATAACATACTAACACACTTTTATAAATTAGAATTAATTACGTGGATGCTTTAGATTTTTTTTATCAAAATCACAGTTTTGTTATTTTGTTTTACTTCTCGAACCGACAGACATATTTTTCACTTTTTTTTAAGACACCTATTGTAATTGCTGTCTATGTATATATATTTTTTTGATAAGAAGTTTCCATATCTATCAAGTCCAATACACGTTCACTTTGTGACCTTTGTGACATCAGTGACGAGTGATTGTGACGAATCGGCGATAAGCTCATTTGTCCAATCATTACTAATAACAAAATTACATAAAGACGCTCGGTAATTTAACGTAACTTACGTCTGTGATTGATCCAGCTGATTGGTGGAACACTTGAGCAACTGGTGGAAGTAAGTGAGCGGTGATGTAGGCAGCGATGTTGTTGCTTTGACTGTTGCGAGAGTTGTACAATCTCTTGACGATGCAGTACTCTTCATTTAAGAAACTGTAATCGAATTGAAGGAAAGTAAAATACAATTCAATCGTCGGTACATTTCTTAATATATATAAATCACGTGTCACGTTGTTTGTCCGCGATGGACTCCTAAACTACTTCACCGATTTTAAATTAAATTTGCACACCGTGTGCAGTTTGATCCATCTTGAAAGATAGGATAGCTTACATCTTAATTTATAGCCGCAATATTATTTTATTGCAAATTATTTGTCTATTATTTGACATTCACAATTATCTGTTAACTTCAAACGATTTTAACAGATGGCGATATCTGTTGACTGGATTGAGTAAGTAATCAATAGATGGCTATAAATGTGTCATATAAGCTACAATTTAATAGCATAACCACCACGTGTTGTTGAGGCTAAACTATAAGTGAACATTATTTCGTAGTAAACGCAATAAGGTGAAATCCAATTGGTCTTACTTTGTTAATTTTTGGTATTAGCATAGCCGGCCACGTGTTATTTAGAAACGAAAACCTTAGCAAGAGCAACGTGTGGCCGAGACTGCTAGTTGAAATATATATTCTGGAGCTAGGACGTATCGGAAGTCCGCAAAAATAGGTACCACTATCCTGCCAATCTGTGCCAACCGTGCGAGATCATAACACAACCTTGTTATCAATGCTATAGAGCCACATATTGCTAAAGAAAAGATGCTAGATGAGATAAAGTAGATGAATTTGGGTCAAGAACAGTTACAGTAAAACATAAACTTGCGTAAAGCACGTGTAATTCGTGCTATATTAGAACAGCTAAGATCACACTCATTTAAATGGGTGCTCATGATTAAAATCTTATTATCGTGTGTAATTAGCTAAAAGCTCCTGCAATCTGTGTTTGGAGGTGAGGAGTTGAGGACAGGGAAACGACACAAAGGATGGCAAGGGTGCAAACGTCTTCTTTTTGCTGCTTCTAAAGGTTAAGATAAGAAGGATCTGATATTGCAAAAGAATGAATGTCTCTAATGAAATACTAGAGATAAATTCTTAGAGTGATTGGTTCCTCGTGTGCCAGTTTACATTCATGTTTGGAACGCTCAATATGCTTACCCAGAGTCACTGCTGGCTAAGATTGCATCCCAAGCGGCTTCGAAGTCATAGATTCTTCCACCTCCGGCACAACCCAGGGCTGGTCCGACCTAAAAAAAACAACACTTGTTATTCTTACCCGTTGGCAAACGTACTCGATTTGGACTAGTGTGATTTATCATCTTTCTCGAAAAACAATAGTTTAATATTAATACTAGAATTGTGAATACAAAATTTAAAATACAGTTGACTTTTAAATTATCTTACACAATTAGCGTTCGTTTTCACTTAAGTTCGTCCTAGGACGGTTAGGAATCCATAGAATTGAATTCCACTACCTAACTTGAGGCATGAAGTCGAATTATCGATTGCATTGGATCACGGCCATCCTACCAAAAACCGTCGAGCATATATTAGTAGATTTCTACTAAACTATTTAGCTTGGATGGTGATAGTATCCCGTGATGAAACGATCACTTTACCCAGGATAAGAATCAAGTGCCTCCCACTAAGTCGTTATCGGAGCCCATGGACGTCACAGAATATATTTTGCCGTTTGGCACGAGACAAGAGGTTTCGTAATTGACCTTTTTTGTATTCTTTTATATTCTATTTTCTTCAGAATAAAAAGCGATAGGGTAGTAACCTCATACCGCTATATTGACCTCAGTGCGGATTTCTCTAATCCATAAATCGAATATTTAAGCCCCGACCATGATTCAAGTATGTAACTCTTCGGTAACAATTGCTGAGTACTTACAGAGTATCGGAGTTGACCAGGGTTGGTGACGAGTTGATTGATAAGATTCAAGTTTTGTCCCACGTGTCCGAAGAAGGGACCGAGAGATTGTCTAAAGCCGGCGAAGTTTCCGGACCTGACGCCGTCTGTGTAAGAGTTAATGACCTGCAAAGAAGATTTTAATTAGATTTTCCATTTCCTTTTACTGAAACAACAGGTAATATTGGATGTTTAAAGAATAATTTTGGATACAGTAGATTGGGGGAATAAAGACTAAGAGTTAGTATAGGGATATATCTGTGATGTCACAATATTTTTGTTGAGTTGTTAAATTTAACTTTGTTGAACTGAAAATGACTTTTATTAAGTGTTAGTTTTAAATAGTCTAATTCAGTCATCAGAATTTTGTAACTCATTAGGGATATTAAAAAGTTAATTATCTAAAGTCACGTGCCTACCTAACAACTAAATAGTGCCAGCCCTATCGAAAAACTCTATTGTCCCCATACGAAACCGGTTTAACCACAAAGCCAAGGTGAATCGGGTCAAGCTAGTTTTTTCAGTTTTTGTGTAGATTTTGTAATGAAATATGTATAATAACGCACCGTATATTAAAATTTAACCCTCCGGAACCGTTTTAACCTCTATTTTATTGGTAATTACCCTAACCATTGAAATTTGTGTCGGATTTAGAAAGGGTCCCGATTTCCTCCAATCTACGGTACCGATTTTTCTTTCTAAAGTCTCGCAAAAGTGACACTGCTTCTTCTTATCAGTTCTTCTTATCAGTCTTATCAGTTTCGGGTAATAAATATTTAGACGTACTGTTTTATTGTTTCTAACAGCGGCATCTACTTACGTTAGCGGCTGCACAGGCATCACCGGGGATACCGGCAGATAGATGGGCGATAATTCCGGCGGTTTGGGCCACCGCTGATGCTTGACTTGCATAATCGCCCTGGCTGGCCATGTCCTTCAAGATCTCTTGAACGTTGAGGATGGCGATGCTTTTGTCAGTGTCATCGACGTAGTCCCATGCACGTGAGATTACGGAACTAAAATTATAATAATTATTATATTAACACTTGAACCATGATTGAAAAGTTTTGTGCAATAAAAACATAGTTTAAAGAAAGGATACTGTGAGCTTTGCCTGTTACAGTTTTGAAGCAGTAAAACGATTTCGATGTAATAGATTTCAATGCAACAGGCAGTTTAAATTCTAGCCTCAAGATAGTCGGTGCCATTGACGTCGTGATGTCTATTATCACTAGATGCACTGTGACGATTAGCTTCATACTTGCGATTCGTATTATATAGTCTGCTTCAAACGATGTGTAGACCGTACAACTCCCAGATTTTCCGATACCCAAATTAGATTCAAAGACACATGGCAATAGGATTTCGTCTTTGTGACAGAATACTCACGTCCATTCTCTTCCCAAATAAAATGACGTAACTGACTATGAGTTAAGGCCTATACGATAACTATGAGTACTCTGCTTTCCGAGATGATAGAGTGGTTTATCAATATGCTGTTCCTAGAGAACTTGGCCTAACTTGATAGGTCTCAGTTTATCAGTAACTGTCTTGGTCATGGAAGTTCAGATATCGATCACTCACTCATCGAGGCCTGGGAGGGTCAAGGGATTTTGGGTGAGAGTCTTTTCTCTCCAATATAAAGACTTTTAATTTCTATTTGGCGTACGGAATTTCTATCTTAAATTGAGATAATTCTGTTTGACTCCATACAGAAGGATCAGTCAGAGCTTCTGGAGTTAAGATGGGATTTTGATTTCCTTTGTATTTTTTACTTTTTACCATGGGCAGTGTTCTGAGGAATTTGTCAATTGAGGTGAATCACACAACTCAGCAACGGAGAAGAGATCATTTCCACTTCTTAAAGCCACTTGACTACGATCATTTACAGTGCATTCTCGGTGTACATTTTTGCCATGTAATCCTGAAATGATTCACCCTCTATGGCGCAGATCGAGCGCTATAACATTTCCTTCTTTAAATGGGGTTGGAAAAGAGTCTAGTGTCAGTTAGTGTATGTGTCTTTGGCACTGCTGATGTGATCTGTGACGGTAGTTATTGACCATTCAATGAGCCGTATTTTCATATTTTTTTAGAAAGTATTAAAAAAATTTTAGTCGAAGTCGTCGTGGTCTATTGCGGAAGACGCTCAGCCCATTTGCCTCTATCGGGTTATATTATACTTATATTAATATTAGTTAAAGCTTACATAATTACCTAGCTTTTCCATCATCAATGTCGCGTGGAATTTCATTATCACTGTATTGATTGATGGTCACCGATGGTGCAGCGTAGGCGCTCTGCGAAAAATTAAATTCGGGTTTTGGTTTAAATTATACACAACAAATTGTTTTCTCGGGATTGTTCTTTTGAGGCTTAGAGCGAAGAGCTTTGTCGCTCCACCGATCGATGTGTTAATGCGACCAGGTACGCCGGGAGCTCATCTAGAGCTAATTTTTATTTACTTAATGGTCAGGTTAGATTAACGGGTTATAGCGGAGAATCGAATTTCAGACGGCCTACTACATTCTAATGATTATTATATTATCGTTCTAGATGGAGTTCGCGTTCGATCTCACGTTAAATAGCGCTCGGTGGCAAACAAATTCACATGAGACCTTGAGACATGAGGTTGTAGTCTGAGTATTATTATATTGTTTCATCTTGGAAAGTGTATTATTTCGCCGCAGTAATAGGCATAGGGAGGATATTCGTGCGAGCTCGCAATAAATTATTTCACTATAACTACATACGCGATGATATTGTTTTGGTGAGGAAGTTATTTTTATTTTTTTAGTGCTTAGATGATTGTACGAGATGACAGCCCACCTGGTGTTAAGTAGTTACTGGAGCCCATAGACATCTATAATGTAAATGCGCCACCCATCTTGAAATATAAGTTCTAAGGTCTCAAGTATAGTTAAAACTGCTGCCCCACCCTTCAAACCGAAACGCATTACTGCTTCACGGCAAAAATGGGCAGGGTGGTGGTACCTATCCGTGTGGACTGACAAGAGGTCCATCAGTAAAGTTAGTTCGTAAACGCATGGTAGGTATTTCCGTAAAAAAAGGGGATTGCGAGAAATTACAAAGATAAAATTTTTATGTTTTGTGTTTCCTTTTGTTTTTACCAAACGAACGAACAGACGTTCTAAACGGTCCTTAAGAATCTTTAGCAATGTTTTCCTAGAGAATTTGATAGTAATTAAATCGTCCGTGTTCACGAAAACGGTAAAGTACTTGTCGTGGCGTGTGACCTTTTTGACAGGACATAAGACCTACAATGACTAGACATAGACAGACGAAGACAGAGATTTGAAAATAATTCGAAAATAAATGGAACGAGGGCGTACGTGACCAGCGGCACGGCAGTACATTTTTTGACTTCTGAAAAGACAGACATACAAAAAGACGAAAAAGAACGAATCGACCCTTCTTATATAAGATGTTCAAGTGACCTTCGACCGTTCAAGTAGTCATTCGACCGTTCAGTATTCGAAAAACAGGAAATAATATAATGACAGTTAAAAACGTGAAATAAAACAGTAACAGTATTTTTAAAATTAATTATATCTTAATGTAGCACATTGAGATTATATCGCAGAATTATCTGAACTAGAGGTCCCGCAGTAGTCGAAATTCGACTATAATTAATTGGAATTGTAAGTTTGTACACTATTATGATTGTATTTTATACTTCGCCAAGAAATTTTGCCAAGACTACACTATAAAAAATATTATCAATGACAAACAATATTTAATCTATTCTCAATTTGACAACAGACGTCAAGAACAAAAGTTTGACAATAAATAGTATGCACTATGCATGCGTGTGTGCGTCAAATATATGGTATGTAGTGTGTGTAATGTTTTCTTTATTGATTTAATGTATCTTTTATGCATTATTTTAAAAAAATATTAGCATTGTGCACTTCTTCTCTATATTCTCTATAAGTGTGGAAATTTTCATACTACTCCGTCCGCGCAATTTTCGTAAAAAGGGATACAAAGTTTTTGCTTTACGAATTAATATATAGATTCGTTATCTCTTATGTATTATATGTTATTTAATTACTATTTACTACTGAAGAAACATCAAATAATTCACTCATGATTCCAAGCTAATTTCCCCGCCAAGAAAAGCCGTCAGTATTTTTGTGTTCGCTCTGCAAATCTGAGTATACTGACACGCGAATCCGGTACGAAACGCTTCGCCGCGATGTACCGGTATATCCTGCGTTTGACGTATGAAGCCATCTTGAGGAATGACAAGGCGAGAGAAATATTTCCATTGTATACACGAATAAAATGCACGGTTGTTTTGCTTTAGGACTTGTGTGTCAGCTCGTTCGCAGTAAGACACAATCCGATCATGATTTTGTATTTAGTGTCTTTTGTAAATTTCATTTTAACCGATTTGTGTTGCATCATTACGATATATGCGCATTTGAATGTAGAGGAAGTGAGGTATAACGGGGGAATGGCTGTGGAGTGCGAAGTACTCCCTCAATACCTCATTATCTATTTGGTTTTAAAAGTCGTCGTGGCCTAAAAAATAAGACGTCCGGTGCATTCGTATCTAGGGGTGCATCGGTGTTGGAATCCCGCAGGCAGGTGCAAATGTTTCTAATGAAATACGTACTACATAAGAAATCTTCACGATTGACTTCCACGGTGAAGGAATAACATCGTGTAGTTAATAAAAATCAAACCCGCAAAATTATAATTTGCATAATTACTGGTGGTAGGACCTCTTGTGAGTCCGCACGGGTAGGTACCACCACCCCGCCCATTTCTGCCGTGAAGCAGTAATGCGTTTCGGTTTGAAGAGTGGGGCAGCCGTTGTAACTATATTTAACTTATATCTCGAGATGGGTGGCGCATTTACGTTGTAGATGTCTATGTGCTCCAGTAACCACTTAACACCAGGTGGGCTGTGAGCTCGTCCACCGATATAAGCAATAAAAAAAAAAATTAAAAATTATAGACATATTTAAAATAACTTAATTTTAATCTTTAATTTTAAGGTTTAATCTCGCTGGTTTTATTTACAAGATAATTCCGAAGTTTCAATCACTCTACAGTTAGTTATCTTGGTCACGAACGAAGTAAAAAAAAAAACAAGATTAAATCGTAAAAATGATATTTTTTGACATTATATCCATTGAACATCCAATTGAAGTCCGAACATTTCAATTCTACGGAATGAACGCGCTTCAGGCACCTAATCAGACCCGTCATCCTCAAAGCCAATTTCAATTTTCCACGGTCCGCACTTCACACGATCACGCATTCCTCATACATATGTAATTCACATATAAATTTGACGTTAAATTTGAATTTTGATTTCACGGAATACATTTTTATAGGCAGATAGGCAAATAGGCCAAGTCACATTCTTACGGATCCATCAGATCCAATAACCTTTGCATTAGACACCTTCAAGCTCTAACACTAGGAGCAGGCTTAAGGACCCCGGTAACCGTACTCGTCGAACTCGATAAAGAGGTCGACGTGCAACCTAACCCATGCATCAGCCCGCTGAGTTTCTCGCCGGATTTTCTCAGCGGGTCGCGATTCCGATCCGATAGTAGATTCATTCGCGAAGCAATTGCTCTTGAGTTGTTAGGTCTCCTTCGGAGGCGCTCGGGCAGTTGTTAGCAAATCCCACCCCTTCTGGCTGAGCCTTTGCTCGCCCACCTGACCTGGTGAAACTGGAAAGGCCTTCGGGCCACCAGTAATCTTTCAAACACAAAAAAAGAAGGCCAAGTGAGCTTATGACTCGCCTCAGCTAAGCGGTTACCGTAGCTTATAGACGGCATGAATGCAACAACCTTGAAAGTATCTTGTCGATGTAGAAATTGTTTCAAAGCTATCTCACTCTTCAAATCGTGGTATGACTGAAATAGGCAAAACTATGATACCTACCTGTAGCGGCTTACAATTTGTGCACACACTGTTTACGCAAAGCTTAAAAAATTTGGTGGTTTGATTTTTATTACGCGGTCTAATTCTTTCATAGTTAAAATTATGTGTCCATATGGTCTTACTTACCAATTATTTATTGAGAAAACAGTGAGCATCTTTAAACATCCTTTAGAATTTGAATAGGGGCATAGTCGCATCAGACGATACGATTACACTAGGCTTCTTATCTTATAGATAATTTCTTTTTTTTCTACTTCCAACATCGCCACTAATAGATTGTGAAGACAAATTAAGTCTATTTCTTACAGCATAAATAATCATCTATAAGTTGTGGATCAGAATTGACCAGGGCTTTGCTTGGCGTGTATTATGACATGTGGCTATTCCAATGTACATCCACCGTAAAACGTTATAATATAGCTAAATACATACAAATTCTAGTTCTTGATAGTAATGAAGTATTAAGAAGTACGATATAACGGCCCAATGTCTATTTATTCGTAAAAATGCACCATAATTTGAAACGCCAATAAACTTTATTTTCTTTGGCTTTGGCGAAGCGTAGATATGATTAAACATAATTTTTTTACGTCAGAAGTGGCCACGAAAACTGGAAAGTATATCAGAAATAATAAAGTAAAAAATAATGAAATGTCAAATCAAACTGTAAAAGCAGTTTATATTTAACTAGCGGCCCGCTCCGGATCCGCTCGGGTCTTTAACAAAAATTTTAACGATATTTGACGTTGTTTTATTTAAAAAAAATAAAAGAACACTTCTTGCGGCATAACTATGTATAATAGTTAAACATATGCTGTCGCGACACTTTTTGTAAATAATAATGTGTTCTACAAAGTCGTAATACATTATTTTATTCTATCATCAATAATTTTCGCAGGGCACACGATGTAAAGAGTATTTTAGGTATTTTTTTTACACTTTTGGTTACATTATTGGAGTTTTAGTAAGGATCCCTAATTTTTTCAAAAAATATTATAGCCTATGCACTCGTGAATAGTGTAGCTCCAAAGAGTGAAAGAATTTTTCAAATCGGTTCAGCAGTTTCGGAGCCTATTTAATACAAACAAACAAAAAAATCTTTCCTCTTTATAATATTAGTATAGATAAGCAATTGGATGTGATATAATAAGACAGAAGAGAAGCGAAACAAGTCGTAGGGCATAATACTAACGTTTCTAAGTATTTACGTTGGAGTATTTCCAATTTGGAAAGTTTCACCGCACGCTTCGGATAATATTTATATATTCAAAACACGCAACACGTTGTTCATATAAAATATGCTGTCAGATTACTTAATGACGGGCTTAGGGATGGTTATAATGTTTACGTTTTGCATTTACGACCTATTTATTTCCAGGGTCTCGTTTAGTACGTAATTCATATAAAATTTTATTAAAACCAATAATCTAATTCTTTTTATCCCCTACCTATTGGCTGAGAGCCTAAGGTGCTATTTTTTTATACGCGCGGACGGGACGGTGAGCTCACTGGCTAAGCCTGAGAGAATTTGCTAACACTGGCTCTAGCAGGAGCAGTGCTTCGCAGAATCTACCATCAGATGGAAATCGGGATCCAGTGCGAAAATCCGGTGAAAAGCTCAGTGGGTTTTCTACGGGCTAGATTGCATGTACTCAAATCCTTTGAAACTGAAACTGATACTGATACTGATACTGATACTAATACTAATACTAATCTGATACTGACACAGATACTGACACTGATACAGATACTGATACTGACACTGATACTGATACTGATACTGATACTGATACTGATACTGATACTGTTACTGATACTGATACTGATACTGATACTGAAACTGAAACTGAAACTGAAACTGAAACTGAAACTGATACTGACACTGACGCTGACACTGACACTGACACTGATACTGACACTGATCTTGATACTGTACTGATCCTGATACTGATACCGATACTGATTACTGTTCCCTAATGTTTCCACTAACTAGTGTCGAACTCGACATGGAACTCTTACGTCAATGTATTATTTACATCACATTTTATTTATTCTACTATAATTATTTGAATTCACATGTATCTATACTTGAGACCTTAGAACTTATATCTCAAGGTGGGTGGCCCATTTACGTTGTAGATGTCTATGGGCTCCGGTAACCACTTATCATCAGGTGGGCTGTGAGCTCGTCTACCCATCTAAGCAAAAAAAAAAACGTGGGTGGCCACACCGCTCCAGCCATGGGCCGTGTCCTATATATTATTATTGTGTCCAATTTGAGTAAATATTTCATTGTTTTTAATACACGATTTAAATAACTAATCCTAATTGGCTAATAAAGTTCTGAGAAATAAGTGTTTTTAAATTTTTCGTGCGAATTGAGATATACTATCAGTTTTCCGCGAAACTTATCATCATCAATTTTATTTAACGGCCGTACGAACTAAGAATATTGAAAATAATATTAAAACTATTTTATAAATATGTATATAAAATAATTTCATAAATAATACTTTATAAAATTATTAAAAATAATAAAATGTATATTTTAATGCACCTACCATTATTCATTCTGCCCTAGTTTTGGTTGACTGGTAGAGAATGCCTTAAGCATTAAATCAGCCCATGTAGATATTACATGAAGTGTAATAAATAAATGAATAAAACAGTATATTCAAATATTTATATTAAAACAAACTACTGCATTACTGCTTCACGGCAGAAATAGGCAGGGCGGTGGTACCTACCCGTGCGGACTCATAAGATGTCCTACCACCAGTAATATACCACGAATATACCGCGATACCACTCCCATGATCTTATGATCACCGCTAATTACCTATCCGACCTAGGCGACGAAGCAACGCAAAACCACCTTTTCCCGAAACATGTCTTGTCGAATCCTGCGGATCCACTCTCGGTGATTTTAGGATCTTCAAGAGTCGGTCACCGTTCTCGTCGAACTAGTCGATTAAGAGTTTGACGAGTGAACTTAATCCATGGACATGGCCCACTGAGTTTCTTGCCGGATCTTCTCAGTGGGTCCCGATTCCGATCCGGTAGTAGATTCTGCGAAGCAGTACTCTTGCTAGGGCTTGTGTTAGCAAATTCTCTCAGGTTGAACCCGTGATCTCACCTACCCGTTCACGTGAAGCTGGAAGTGCTCTTTAGGCTACAAGCGAATAGGTATGGATAAAAAAGAGCTTAGAAGTCGCTGTGGCCTAAAGGATGAGATGTCCAGTGCATTCGTATCAAGCGATGCGACTGTGCCGATGTTCGAATCCCGCAGGCAGATACCAATTCTTCTGATGAAATAGGTATGTACTTAACAAAAGTACTCGATCATCCACGGTGAAGGAATAACATCGTGTAACAAAAATCAAACCAGAGCGGGTTTGATTTTTGTTACACGATGTTATATAATTTCGTTATATTCAAAATCTGGTCTAATAGAACCAAGCATTACAATATTGGTATATCCACTTGGTGCCCTACATTGTGATATTCGTGGGCTCGGGCAATGAACAAAATGAAATAAAAACTAGGAAACATATCTGTCGACTTTGGAAGTTATTGTTACAACTAGCGAAACGCCCTCGCTTCGCTTCGGAAACTGTGATTTATTATCGATTTCTCCACTATTTAATGGATGCTATTATGCATGAGTCGTCTATTATCAAAGGAGGCAATCTGTGCATTTGGAAAAAAAAAAATTATTGATATGTCAATACAGATTGATTTGAATATAATCGTCTCCTTCAAAGAATACGGTTCAAAACCTGCACTAAATAAAGGTTAGTAGTTAACCTGTTATTTATCTAAGATGTCGTTCCGAAGAGTTTTGTGACTGCCAATGGAATACAAAGTCAATAATTCGTTTTTCTGATTTACCAATCATTGTCCAAAAGTCAGATTGCCGGCTTTGATAATAGTCGACTCACATATAAACCTTCCTCTTCAATCACTCTATCTATTAAAAAAAACCGCATCAAAATCCGTTGCGTAGTTTTAAAGATTTAAGCATACATAGGGACAGATATAGGGACAGAGAAAGCGACTTTGTTTTATACTATGTAGTGATTGCGATACCGTGAATGCCGGCCATTCCGCGCATAATTTTATTTTTAATCTCACATTGTAATGCGAAAGGATTTTTGACGTCTTAATTTTTGAAATCGCTTCGAGCGCGATTCACGTATAGAATATTTTTTTATTAACAATTTCACAATGCAGTAAAATATTTTTTTAAATAATTACACTGCCTTATAAAAATCGTAAATAATACTAAAATAAAAGCAAATGTAACTATATATTATGTCATAGTCAAAAACTAATTAATAAGAATTAATTGTCTACGCTCTAGCTAGACAATTGTTTTTTCTTTTATCTGTGAAAATATACACGAAAACATCTTTTCCATATTGTAGGGAATCCACAAATACACAAATTGAACAAACAAAGAAAAAACAGAACGAAAGTTCTAGAATTGTAAAAATTGTTTGAAAACGTGGTGAGTATAATATATTCTAAATAAATTTGAAAAAAGTTAAAATTACTTACTGTGGCGACGAGTAATACCAAAAATATAGGCTTCATTTTAGTGGTCTGTTATGTGACCAATCGGTATATACTATACAGGATTCCGTGATTAATGTTCCACTATTTATATATAAAAAGACAATTAAAATAAATATCAAACAACTGTACCAACGAACGCTGACAGCATCTAACGTTCAAAAGATTTTGCATTTCAGTTAAAATTGACTATGCTTTATTATTGCGATTTTAAGGTTTAGTTTCTAATGAAGATGATTTCTTGAGGTGTACGCCTCTAGTTAAACTAAGTGCTGTTCGAAACAAAGCGATCTAATTGATCCGATTGTTCTTATATTTGTTCGCATCGAGAATTAACGCAAATTTAACTGTTGAATATGTAACAATGTGGAATTAAAATGTTTTGTAGCGTTAACGTCGTCTGTTATGTCAATGTCGGTAAATGACATTTTAAATAATTCACACAGTAATGAATCTATGCATGTTTTTTTACAATTTTTTTTTTATTACTTTGTTGGGTGGACGGGTTCACAGCCCACCTGGTGTTAAGTGGTTACTGGAGCCCATGGGCATCTACGACGTAAATGCGCCACCCACCTTGAGATATAAGTTCTAAGATCTCAGTATAGTTACAACGGCTGCCCTACCCTTTAATCCGAAACGCATTACTGCTTTACGGCAGAAATAGGCAGGGCGGTGGTACCTACCCGCGCGGACTCGAGTCCTACCACCAGTAAATTTAAATTATTATTTCATATCGTTAATATATTAAACATAGAATATTTCTCCGATAGCACTGCGTTATTATCGCGCTCAATCATATTCACGAGATGAATAATTTTTAGCAATTAGTTTTTTAGTTTTTATATTTCACTCCTGTGTACTTTTTCGTCATTATTTTTGTTGTTTATTAAAATTCATTTTTCAGCTCACGGAAAACCCTTATTTTCTTCGTCTGGGTCAAAAAGTGGGATAGGCATCACGTTGTTATTTGATTTCGTCTGAATGTTACATACGCTTATCAGGTCTATTCTAGTCGATAAAATTGGACCTTGAACTAACTTGGATATAAAATAGGAAAGGGAGCATAATAGCGTCTCGGGAAAGTTGAGATCGCATTTCAGTTTCGGATTGAAAGCTGGGTAGGTTAGTAAATTAGTAGTAAATTCTAAATAGTGAACACTCATCTCTTCCTGATGCTTTATTGTCACTTGCAATGTAGCAGCACGTTATATATAAGACTTGGCTTCAGCCTTATTGAAATTTTTATTTCAGGAAGAAATTATTATAGGACTTGGCCTCGGCCTTAATGAAATTTTTATTTCAGGATATAATATAAATCGTATAAGACCTGGCTTTGGCTTTTTTGAAAATTTATTTCAGAAATTATATAGAACAGACAAGGCTGTATGGGCTTAGATCCCCTTGCCTTTCCTAATAAGGAAAAATTGTACCAAAAAAAATGTAGCAGTACGACTAAAAGTGAGGTATGAGGTAGGAGGTAGCGAAAAGTGATGGATGGCTATTTATTAGTGGCTATCGAAGCAGTAATAGTAACAAATTCCTAAACTGTTCATTTAGTGAATATCCGTATGATTAGACAGTTTTTTGTAAAATATTATTGGTTTTCCACTTAGTTATTTATAGGTTTAGTTCACTGGTATTTCAATTTCGGATATTATGGTTTCTCTACACCCTGTATATTAGACATAAATCCCATTTCCATTTTCTTACTCAAGTACCCTGAAATTCTACTTATATTTATATTCAATAAGACTACAATTCTTGGGAGTTAGTTTTCCGAAGATTTATGAAACAACAGTACACTCGACGAAGTATTATTGAAGTCTTACAAAGTCAAATTGCGAACGAAGGGTGGGGTATGAGTTGAAGCGATCAATGTTAACGTAATATTAAAAAGTGTTCATGTTTCGTTTTTAGAAGAACGATCCAAACATATTCATATAAATATTATATGTGTGTATTTATATAGGTATATGTGTGTACATGTATGTATGTATATTTGTGTATGTATTTGTAATTTAATATAAATTTCATTGCACCTACCGCTATTATGATATGTCCTTCTTCAAAAGAGGCTTGTGGAGGGTATTAAGCGGTAGGCAGCGGCTTGGCTCTGTCCCTGGCATTGCTGAAGTCCATGGGCGACGGTACCCACTCACCATCGGGTGGGCCGTATGCTCGTCTGTCGACAAGGGCAATAAAAAAATAATTTACTCTGCACTACCTTTGGTTGACCGGTAGTGAACGGTATTAAGTTCGCCAATGTAAATTTTATACGAAATGTAATAATTAAAGAAATAAATATTCGCGAATTTGTTGGAATACTTTTTTTTGATTCGCCGCATAGCAAATAACGGAAGTGTATAATTTTGTTTTTTCGTATGGCCAAGTTGCTTTATTAGGAGTGTATAAGTACTGAAAGTGGTGATCAACAGACTCATGGGCAATCTTAACTGCGCGATTACCGGAATTCATAGTCATCACAATTTATTTGACCGGTTATCTTCGTCTAACACGTCTAAGCGTGTTATTGCTTCGTAGCGCTTTATTGCTTCGCAGTTAAAAATATAGTAATGTGATACCAACGAGTGTAGAACAAATCCAAATTTACTACATTAAAATAACATCATAGGTAATGAATGCATAAGATGGGTGGAGTTTCTTTTTAACATGACACCGCTCACCGCCGCCGCAGATTTCATTTATACTATTTACCTACTGCATTTATCCATAGAACGTTCCCAAATATTTTTTGTGCCAAGTACCATCTGGCTTTGGAATGAACTTCCGTTCACGATGGTTCTAGAGCACTATGACCTGTACTTCTTCAAAGGTTTGAGGGGAATTTGCAGCTTTAGGCTTTGGATTGACTGTGTCCCTTGGGTTTTTGAGGTTTGATGAGCCACCATGATGGTATATCTCACCATTACCTCTGTCTTAAAAACGAATACACGGGTTATCTAGAAGTCTTACAGAAACTGTGTTCTTAATGCGAGTTTCATAACGTTCTCGATAGCGTAAAAGTTAACCCAATTTTGTATGCAGTTGGAACAGCGCCCCTAGCGGCAAACGTACGCAAACGATCACATTCCATACACATATGAGCTAACTTTCACGTTATCGAGAACGTTAAGAAACTCGCACTAAGCACATTGATTAATAATAATTCCTATTCAGTTAAACGCCGTATCTCGGGCGCCACCTCCCTAGAGCACAGCTTGCAGATAAATCTGTAGATTATCCAGTCTCCCCCGCGGGATCTCCTTTGTGTACGAGATCGGGAGCTCGGCTAACAAAGAGACTGAAAGGTGGAATGGCAACAGTAGGACGAAGTGTCCTTTTGCCTGATAAACTCACGTGGAGCATTTTCGTTGTTTAAGTTGCTGTTAATGGATGCTACAATGTTTACTTGCTCTTAAAGACTGACGGAGCCCTAATTTTATTAGGGCTGTCACATTTGGTAATGTTTAAACGTAATTGATTTTTATAGAAGATCTTGCTTAGAGGTAGGTGCCCTGTTGAGATGTCCATTTTCATTATTAATTCGACCTCTCAATTTTGAAGGACGGTTTTAGTTTAATGTGACCATGACCAGCATCTACAGCTTACTCAGTAATTTCTTATGTTATGTCATCATTTACGGTACCATGAGAGATACGTAATAATAAACCTTTATTCATTTTGTTGATTGTATGGTGTTGCAATGTTAGTTAGTTAGATAGTTCACAGAAAACTGGTTTTAAAATGAGATATAGTGGTAGTATTGATTGTGGTACCCAACACCTTGTCCGAGTTCTGTCTAGAGTGGGGATCTAGCGTTATCACTGCACGCCCAAGAGTGCAGGGGAGTAGTTTAGTGCGTGGGCGCCTATTATTTTCAGCCCTGACCTGTATCAACTTCGACCAACGAACGACATTTCTTGCGTCCTCTTAGCCCGGGTACCTGGCAAGAGGTTCGCCCCAGGCCAAAAAGAAAAGAAAAAGGGACGTTTTGGAAGCCTGCAAGAGAAGATATCAACATACAGATGCAGTAATGGGTAATATAATCTTCAGCTACCTCGTGTCTCAAGATGGGTAGCGACATTCCCGTTGTGAGGTTGTGTTGATATTCACTGCGTTCAATATTTAGGTTAAGCCAGGTCAGCTATTATATTATTAAAACGATAAAATATAGAGCCATAAAGAAGCCAGGGTATAAAAAATACGGAAATTAAATGTTTAGAAAGGTTATTTTTTCAGTTTTGTAACCTCTAATTATATTTATTTATAAAATGTAAATTTCGTTGGTAGTTCGAATTATCATTGTTGTTTCATCCGAAAACGATCGATTTAATTTGGGCCGTGAAAATATTTTTTGCTCCGAGTTTCTTAGAATGGAGGGTAGATAAGAATTGAACGAACAGATTTGTACGTATTTTGCGTTTAGAGTATTTGCATTAGATGAAATTTGTTTGCTGCCGCCTGACGGAATAGATGACAGCTTAAAATTGAAAATCAGATATTGGCAAAATTGTTAACGCTAAATATTAAGGTTAATTTTATTTTTGATGATAGTTAGAATGATTTTCAAGTAGTCGTGATCGGATAAGATGTCCGGTGTAGTCATATCAATTGTTGCGACTGTGTCGGTGTTCGAATCCCGCAGGCAGGTACCAATTTTTCTGATGAAATACATACTTAACAAATGTTCACGAGTGGCTTCCACGGTGAAGGAATGACAATGTGGTGGTAGGACTTCTTGTGAGTCCGCACGGGTAGGTACCACCACCCCGCCTATTTCTCAGTCAGAGTTGAACTCACTAAAACCTCCTGTCGCTCAACAACCAACGTCCAAACCTCGCATGAGACAGAACTCATGACAAGGCAAAGGGGGGAAAGTGAAGCGTTTAGTGCAGAGCACATCTCTCCCATCACCCTCCCCCTCGGGACGCCGGACTGGCGGTCGTCGGCGCCACGACCACCAGCCCTCTCGGTCGGCAGACTGTCCGAAGCCCGCCTAGATGGCGCCGGTTAGAGTGTGTTGCCCTACGGAATACCCCGCTGGGCCCAGAACCAGCGTGGGTCGAGGATAGCCGGCCTTCCATCACCCGGATGCTCTTGCGTAAAACGCGTGCAGAGCAGCTTGCACGTCGTCTTCTTCGGCCCCCCTCGCCGGTCCCCAGACCGACATGTGAGGGGGACCCGAAACACTTAGAGGGCCAGGGCTTGTGCGACATCCGCCTCCCTGGCCCCCGCTCGACGGCGGCGGGATTGTGCGTCTCTCACGCGCCCCGCCGCCTCCTTCTGCGAGATGGTGCACTCGCAGAAGTCGAGCATCTCGCCTTCCACGACTCATCGGAGACTAGGGATAGGCCGGTTTTGCATCAAAATTTATTATGTTTTATTAAATAAATTACAAAATTGTGGATTAGGCTACTTTTACGCTGACTCTCAATTATCGTTGTTATCGTTGTATTCTTAGTTGATTGCTCATGTTCTATCATCTTCAGGAGCCTTCTGTGTCTGTATTAAATGGAGGGAGGGAGTGGTTGGTTTATGCAACACTTTTGTTTATAGGAGAGCCATTTCAAGTCCTAAATTTGGATTAAATATCATAACAAAAAAAATTCTTCAGCTGTTGCTATGAATGAAGTAATATTAATTTAAGTTCAATTAAAAAAAAACGAACTGTTGATGCTAATCACTACATAGTATTAAACAAAGTCGCTTTCTCTGTCTCTATATCCCTATGTATGCTTAAATCTTTAAAACTACGCAACGGATTTTGATGCGGTTTTTTTAATACATAGAGTGATTGAAAAGAAAGGTTTATATGTATAATAACATCCGTTAATTAGTGGAGAAATCAATAATAAATGTGTATAATAACATCCATAGTGGATAAATCAATAATAAATTACAGTTTCCGAAGCGAAGCGAGGGCGGGTCGCTAGTACCAAATAAAACTCACCTTTAATTACAAAGATAAATGTCGCGTATTAAGCGAAATGCCGCTTAAAATAAATAGCTTTTCGCCCCTCCAAATGTATAGTGCAATTAGAGACATTCGGTCACATTTGTTAAGGTACAATTCGCGTCGGACCAAAACAAGATGATTCTTGTTTCAAATTCATGGACAAAAATGGAATACGACTTTATTCTAAAATCATGAATTAACAGAACAAAAAAATTATTGACGGCACAAATAAAAATTAATGCGACAGTAATAAATAATAAGCGTTTAATTATAATGATAAAAATTAAATGGTTATTAGTATTTTATGGAATAATTAATCTAATAACTATAGTTAGTTTAATACTATGGGTTCTAGTGCGAAGGGCTTGAGAAAACTTTTCGTTCAATAAAATTGGCAGACATATTTGATAATCGCCTTATCGTTGCCGCCGCTGACTTCTTCTCGAATCCTGATCACGCAGGAGCCAGTCACCGTCGACGCCCTAGACATGTCCTTACGGATCCATCAGATCCAGTAACCGTTGCATTAAACGCCTTTAGCTCTAACACTAGGAGTAGGGACCCCGGTAACCGTACTCGTCGAACTCGACAAAGAGATCGACGTGCAACCTAACCCATGCATCAGCCCGCTGAGTTTCTCGCCGAATCTTCTCAGCGGGTCACGATTCCGATCCTTTAGTAGTTTCATTCGCGAAGTAGCTTCTCTTGAGTTGTTAGGTCTGACTTGGAGGCGCTCGGGAAGGTGTATGCAAATCCTACCCCTCCTGGCTGAGCCCTTGCTCGCCCACCTACCCTGCTGAAACTGGAAAGGCCTCCGGGCTACCAGTAATCCCCCAATCACAAAAAAGGCAAGCATATACGGTTCGCTTCATGTTAAATGGTAACTAGAGTCCATAGGCGTGCCCCCGTCGTGGCGTAGCTGGATTAGTCCCTTAGCTATCATAGGTAGTACGAATAGGTGGGGGGAAAAGGCGTAAATGCTATTGTATTAACATACTGCTAATTACCTTCCAACACTACATGACGATCACGACCACTCTGTCAAGAGTGACACGACTGAGAAGAAGAAGAAATTACCTTCCTACCTTATCCTACGGTACAAAGTAGAAACGAAACAGGTTAATTGGTGATAACGAGCCATGTTTCATTTCAAGCATTGGATAGGAATTACAGTGTCAAGAATTAAAGACTTGCCTGGTAAATACGTGACTGTTACTATGAAGAGAATATGCAATTTATGGCGCATTTATTAAAATCTTATACATTTTACAATTATTTATAGGATTAGAAAACAAAGGCTTTCTTTCCCGCCGGTGAAGATGCCCGCGACTTAAGGCATAACTCGTTATCAGTAGACGACGTCTTGGTCCAAGTGATAAGGCGCTCGGTGTACTGGCATCGAACGACGCGGCATATTGATGTTGAAATGCCGCAGGCGAGTAACAATATCTAAGGAAACTCGTGTTTCACTGGTGGTAGAACCTCTTGTGAGTCCGCTCGGGTAGGTACTGTTGAGATATAGAACTAGCTGCGTATCGCCGCACTAGTAATGTTGACTCGTTACCATGGATACATTCTCTACATCATAAGATTGTGTCGTGTGAATAAAATATAATTGATGATAATAAAAAGAGTCTGCTTATTCTTCCATATAAAATCTTAACATGGTAGCAGAGCGTGGTTAAGTAAATAAAAATATATTGGGTTGCGATCCACGAGAAATAATATCGGCGAAAATTATAAAAAAAAAAAGATAGATGACAACTACGGGGTCTCTTCTGCCGATTTTGACGGAAAATTCAAATTTTAGTCATTGGAAATTTAGATTGAAATTACTGCTGGAAGAAAAGCAATTAAGCAATGTATTTTTAAAAGAGAAACCGACGGATAAAGATGACTCACGAGCAAAATCAATTTTGGTACAATGTCTGAGCGACAAATATATTGACATTGTAAAAAATGCGAATACGACCAAAGAAATGTTAACGTCATTGGAGGCCATATTTGAACGAAAGACAGTCTGTAACAAATTTTATTTAAAACGGAAACTCATAACAATGCGCTATGATAATGAAACCAACTTACAACAATATTTCCTAAAATTTGAAGGAATTCTTAGCGAATTAGCGGCAATCAACGTAAACGTCGAAGTAGAAGACCAAATTTGCTATCTACTATCTTCTTTACCAAAGATATACGATCAAGTAATTACATCAATTGAGACTATGGCTTCCGAAAAACAACTGAACCTAGAATTTGTTAAAGCAAGACTACTTGATATGGAGACAAAGTTAAAAATGGACAGAAATAGTGAAAGTTATGAGAATAATGCCTTTATCATGTGCCACTCCTGCGGAAAACGTGGACACAAATCATTCGAATGCCGAGGATCAGGACGAGGACAAGGGCCGAGTAGAGGACAGTCATTGACACGAGGACGGAGCTATCCAAGATCGCATGGACGCTCATTTAGAGGAAATTCAAGTTCACGACATACAACGTATCAACATACTTCAGCAACAGGCAGAGACAACAAAGAAATAGGTTTCATTGCTAGCGATATTATTGCTAATGTGGGTGAATGCGGTAACATAGAACTAATTATAGACTCAGGATGTACGGAGCATTTAATAAATGAAAAATATGAAAATTATATGACGGATATTACGTACTTAGATAAACATGTCAAAATATTCGTAGCTAACGGCCAATGTATTACAACTAGTAAAAGAGGTAAACTTAAAGTAAAATATCAAAATACTACGATTAATATTGATGCTTTAATTGTGAAAGATGTTTCATACAATTTATTATCAGTGAAAAAGATTGTCGAGGCAGGTTTTAACATAAACTTTAATAAATACAATGTTAAAATATTTAATAAAAATACATTTTTATGCGGCACCGTGCAAGGAAAGTTGTATAAGCTACAAGCCGAATTATGTAAGTCCGAAGTTTGTAATGTTACTGATGCGACAGATCTATGGCACAAACGTTTAGGTCACTTAAATAGGAAAAGCCTTAATATACTAAACTTACCTGTATCTAATAGAATTTGCAGTCCTTGTATGGAGGGCAAAGCCACCCGAAGCCCGTTCACGCCTATCCCAAAGCCTAGAACAAAAATGACAGCCGAGATGCTTCACACAGACATAGCAGGACCGATCAGACATCAAGGACCTAATGGTGAAAAATATTTTATGACAATTATTGACGATTTCTCTCATTTTTGCGTAGTGTATCCCCTGAAGAGCAAATCTGAAGCAACAGAACGACTGATGAATTATGTATTAAGAATTGAAAACGAAACGGGGAATAAAGTAAAAAGAATTAGATGCGATAATGGTGGAGAGTACACTGCTAATAGTTTGAAACTTTTTTGCATAAATAGAGGTATTAGTTTAGAATATACATTACCATACACACCACAACTTAATGGCATATCAGAACGAATGAACCGCACATTATGCGACAAAACAAGGACTCTATTAGCGGAAACAAATTTGCCAAAACATCTGTGGTGCGAAGCGATACAATGTGCAGTTTACCAATTAAACAGATCGCCATCATGGGCCATAAACTTCAAGACACCCAGCGAAATATTTTTTGGTAAAAACGACCTATCGAGGTTGAGAGTATTTGGTTCCAAAGCTTGGGCTACTATAGTACCCAAACCGGACAAGTTTGCCAAGAGAGCAAAAGAAACAAGAATGGTAGGTTATGGAACTGTTGGTTACAGATTATGGGATCCAGAAGAAGATAAGATAGTTATTTCCAGAGATGTAAGATTTGATGAAAGCGACATTAAATTCAAAAACAAAGAAGAAGTGAAACAAGCAAGGTATATTCAAGACAAAGAAGAAGAAATCAATAAAGAAAAGGAAGATATTGTAGAACAGGAAGATGAATTTAAAGATGCAGAAATGAACACTGATCAAATTGAAGAAGCAATAATCAGACCCAAAAGAACGATAAATCCTCCTGCTTATCTTAAAGATTACGAGACGAATATAGAAAACATAAATGAAACTAACATTGTTATATGTTTGAGTACAAATGCACCAGAAACTTTCGAAGAAGCTATAAAAGAACCAGAATGGAAAAACGCAATCAATAAAGAGCTAGATGCACTCCAAAGACTAGAAACGTGGGAAGAACAAGAAATAACCGATGGAAGAAAGCTCATAGATACAAAATGGATATTGAAACAAAAAGAAGATGGAACAAAAAAGGCAAGACTGGTAGCTAGAGGCTTCCAACAAAAGAAAAAAGAAATTTTTGACAGCGTTTATGCACCCGTTGCTAGACATTCGACCATAAGAATGATCTTATCAAAAGCTGTACAAGATGATTTAAAGATTATTCAGCTAGATATTCCCACTGCATTCCTAAATGGAAAATTAAAGTCTGATGTATTTATCAAAATACCCCAAGGATTAGAAATAAAAAATAATAATACAGTATTAAAACTAAAGAGAGCACTGTATGGATTGGTTGAATCACCAAAATGTTGGAATGAAACAATTGACGAATTTGCAAAAGCTAAGGGATTCCAAAGATCAGAATATGATTACTGTTTGTATTACAAAGAAGATTGCTGGATGCTGATTTACGTGGACGATATCCTAATCATTGGAAACGGGGAAGATATTATTAAAGCACTTAAGGAGGAGTTTAACGCAAAATATATGGGCGAAATGAAGAACTTTCTCGGAATGGAAGTTAAAAGAAATAAAGATACATTAGAACTGAAACAAACTAAAATGATTGAAAAGATATTGACTAAATTCAAAATGGATGGATGTAACGGAATTAAAACTCCCATGGAAAGAAATTACAATATAGAAATAAAGGACGATACAGAAGTTTTGGACGTACCGTATCGAGAACTAATAGGAAGTTTAATTTATCTTACTGTAACAACAAGACCGGATTTAACATTTGCAGTGTCATATCTGAGCAGATTTTTAGATAAACCGAACGAAGAATTATGGAAAGCTGGAAAAAGAGTAGTACGTTATTTGAAAGAAACAAAAGAAAAATAATTATTATTTAAAAAGACAAATGACAATAATTTATACGGATTTTCTGATGCCGATTGGGCTGGAGATAAAAGCGACAGAAAAAGTGTTAGCGGTGGTATTATCCTACAAGGACAAAACCCCATTGCTTGGTTTTCAAAGAAGCAACAATGCGTAACTTTATCGTCTGCCGAAAGCGAGTACGTAGCTGCCTCATCATTAGCACAGGAAATTGTTAATTTAAAAGGCATATGTAAGCACCTAGGTTGTGATGTAAATGCCGTGCTATTTGTTGACAACAAAAGTGCAATATCAATGGCCAAGAATTATGAGAACTCTAAGCGTACAAAACACATTGATATACGGTTTCATTATATAAAAGACTTGGTTGTCAATAAGGTGATCAGCATAGAACATATTTGTACCAATGAAAATTTAGCGGATGTTATGACTAAAAGTTTGAGCACAGACAAGTTTTATAAATGCATTAATAAGTTTTTGTGCTAATTCATAATTAGTTAGTTTACTGTTTGTTTAGTTAAGTTAGATATAGTTGTGTATTAAATAATAACTGTAAACCATGCTATCATTTAGGAGGAGTGTTGAGATATAGAACTAGCTGCGTATCGCCGCACTAGTAATGTTGACTCGTTACCATGGATACATTCTCTACATCATAAGATTGTGTCGTGTGAATAAAATATAATTGATGATAATAAAAAGAGTCTGCTTATTCTTCCATATAAAATCTTAACAGGTACCACCACCCTGACTATTTCTGCCGTGAAAGTAAGGCGTTTCGGTTTGAAGGGTGGGCAGCCGTTGTAACTATATTGAGACCTTATATCTCAAGGTGGGCGGTGGCATTTACGTTATATATGTCTATGGGCTCCGGTAATCACTTAACACCAGGTGAGCTGTGAGCTCGTCCACCCATTCTATGCAATAAAAAATAAAAATAAAACTCACCTAACTGGATAGGTTCTTGGTAGACTTCTTAAGAAATAAGGTTTGCTATAAATATTAAAAACCAATTTTAACTAAAGTTAAATAAATATGTATTGATAATATAAATACTTGAGGTAATATGTTTTGGGTGTTTGTTTTTAATGTAATTTTGAATAAGGACAGTTAATAGCTGAACTAACTTTAAATTATCGTAATGATCCAATCAATGCCGGGTATAATAAATACGGCACGATATCGACAGGTTCATAACAATGAAATATACAAACGGATTTACAAATAGGCTGATAGCGTATGGACCTGAGACACGAGTCACACGAGCGATCCTTTGTCGCGGGTAATGTAACAAATTTCATTCATTAACATTTCAAATCGCTGGGCGTATCTAATGTTGAAAGTAAATATTATGTGTCTACATCCAGCAGTCCCAAGATTGGCGATTCGCCATCGGACTTTTGACCTAAAACACAAAACAACTTTAATAAAAAAATAATTGGGACCGAGAGTCAAACGCGTACTCTGATGTTTCACTGTCTGAGTCGCTAACCACTTGAACAACAGGGCGATTAAAAATAATAATCAATTAAACTCCCAACAAGGCCTGTTGTATTCACGCCGTGAAAACAATTTTTTTCGTAATAACCCCTTATTAATACCAAAGATATGTATCGATTAAATTGTAAGAAAAATAATACGAAATAGCACATTATACACGGATAATTAAATGCTACATCACATAAACTTACAGGGGCCGGCAGAAAGGTATTCTAAACCGAACCTATTCAGGAATAAAAGCGAAAATCGCCTGACCCTGTATTGCTCATGAAAATAATTTTGTATGTTCTTATTTATTATAACTAATGGAATTACACAGTTACAGTTACATAATCGAAATCGTTGGACTATAAATATTGTCGAGGAAAGGTAGTTTTACATTCAGTCAACATAATGGAATTTCTGATAATATTTGTGGGGGTAAATTTCTATTATGAATTCATTGTATTATTCATTATTCGTTACATTATATAATTCACTTATTTCTTCGGGTTAAAACATCGTATTTTCTTTTTGATCATTATCTTTTTCCATTCATAAAAACCGTTGAATCTTTGATCTGTAAACGAGAAATTAATATGAGAACTTATGGTTGTGACTTGGGCCTACTTTCGGATTTTAATTTATACTACCTTGAGTTTTCGTAACATCTGGATATGAAAGTCCAAGGAAATGTGAAAACGTGTGAAAAAGACTTGGACTGTGTGAAAGAGTCAAAAGGGTGTGAGTGCAGAGATGGCTTATGATAAGTCTGAATGGATAAAGAGAGCTTGCTTCGCCGAACCCACATACTGGGATAAGGGCTAAAAGAAGAAGAGTTCTCGTAACAGCAAGGAGACATTTGGTCTATGTCTCTGTAACAGAGAACGCCAATGTGTTATCTGTCTTCATATCTGTGTTTTTCGTCAGCTTAGGTAAACAGAATCAGAGTCCGAATAGATGTTGATATCTAATGATTTATTGTAAGTATACTTATCAAGGTGATGAGAAGCAAAAGGGTCCTCTGGTAGTCTGTTCCCGGAGATTATTGAATGGACAGAATAACCTGTACGCCGTTCTCATCTAAGTCAGATTCGATCTTAATTCGCAGTATAGTAAGTACGATGAGTACGAAACTTTAAACTGTTTTAAAAGAATGGTGAAGGAACACTACTTATCTTCTTAGTGCTGTTTGCATCATCATTTAATTTTGTTATTTCCATACTGTTGATGTATTATGTGTATGCAAGTATATTAGTATGTATTGTATGTAAGTATGTATATTGGTATATATTTCATATTATATGTAAACGGTATATATTTTCTATAATAATGTATTATCTGTAGTACACCGCAACATACCTGCTATATTTTTTATATTTTTCAGAATTTCTATAAATTAAACGGTTGTCTGGAAGAGATCGCTCTTAGCGATAAGACCGCTTATTGTACAAATGTATCTGCTTTTAGATTGTTTTTGAATGTAAATTGTGTTTTGGTGTGCAATAACGTGTATTCTCTCTCTCTCTCTCTCTACGATGATCAATCCATGTGAGTATCAAGCTGATGGAAGTTTCTATATTAAATATATTTTATGCTGTTTATTTCACAGGTCCTCCTCGCGGCATCAGCGACCGCTGATCAAGATGGTAAGCAGATGACAAAATAAAAATTTGATAGTAGTATGTGTAGTGTTCTCAGGTAGTTGTCGTGGCCAAAATGATAAGTCGAACGGTGTAATTGTTTAACTATGTAATTGTACTATGTACTTTATAATTATTTAACTATGCTTGTATTCCAATTCTGCAGGCAGGCTCCGTTTTTTCTAAGAAGACATATAAGTGCCTAACACGACAGACTTTCACGACGAAGGAATAACATTCACTATGTTATAAAAAATAATACTGTCTAATTCACAAATTAAAAAACAATACCCGGTAACCATTTGTTTTTATTTCTCATTAAACAGTGGCTGAAGATGTTCCCAGTCGCAGATATCTACAAATTATTGAACAAAACGTTAAAAGACCGAATCCTTACGAGATTTTGAAGCCGTGGCCATACGGAAGTCAACGCGATGTCGTCTCTAAATCAGTGAGGGTAGATTACAATCCGCTAGATACTAATGTCAACTCTAATGTAAACGGAAACAATGCTATGAAGATCGCAAATCTCATGTCAGTCATGGCCAAAAACTCGGTTGCAGATCAAAATGCAGGACGCAATGGTTTTGGCCAAGAAGTCAACTCACAAATTCGTATGTATCATGTTCCAAGCTCTGAAAATCAAAATTCGTTCAGTGTTGTACTCAAAAAAAGAATGTCACCCGAAGGAGAAATTGAAACCGTTGAATACAAAGTACCGGACCAATATATCCAGCCCCAGGATCTCCGAAGCAATAGTTTGAATAATGTTCAGTCCCTATCGAGTTACAAGATAACAGATACTTTAAGAGAACCAAACAAGTTTGTCGCAGAACAAGAGTATGCCTCCAGTAAGTACATGCATAAAGCACCGAACACGTATATTGATTCTCAGTTAAAGCTCGGAAGCAATACGCATGATGAAATACGTGACGAATCAACTTCGGGATCGGTAGAATACAAAGAAGACGCTGAATTAAATTATATAAGAGCCGAAAATCTGCGTGGCGGTGCTTACAGTGATGAGTACGCAAAACAAAAGAGATTCTATGAATCGCACAGTAATAGTTTGAATCACGATCAATATAAAGCTATAAATCAGGAAGCAGGATACAACATTGATGGACAAAGGCAGTTGGATCCTACATTTTTAGAATCTGATATTGAAGTGGTTAGTGAAAAAAAAGAAAATTATAGTCCATATGACTTATACGATAAACGAGAGAACGTGATAAAAGATAGGTATACCTATGGTCACAGTCCTGCTCAACGTTATCAAAACGCTTTTGCAGTTAATAGTTACGGCTCTGGAAAGAATAAACTGAAACCGTATTACGGAAATTACTTCGAAAACTATCAACAGCCACAAATCGTAGATACCACGCAAAGTATGCAGGAAAAAATAAATTTCAATACTGAGAGCGTCAGTCCAGACTTTGAATATAAAAGCAAAATGAAAAACTATCAAAACTATGTAGACGTTCAGCAAAAACCGTACGGTAATAATGAACTTGATAGGTTTAAAGGCACTGCAGGATATACCCATTACGAAAATCCATTAACCAGAGTTGATAAAAAACAAAACTATATTAATTACGAACAACAATATTACCCAACCAGTTCATCTGTTCGAGACAGCAAGGGTTCGATAAAATTAACTGAGTTAAAAAAAAACAATGTTAATTATCAAGCCGGCACAGTGCTCCAGGAGTTCCAAGATACAGAGGAATTAAAAAACCAGTACAATTCTAAAGTAAATTTTGTTGCACCAATTGATAAATGGGGCCAAACTAAAGAAGAAACCCTTAGTGCTTTAGAACGTGGAATATTAATAGATCTTATAGCGCAAAGTATAAATAAATTTAGGATTACACTGAAGGAACTTCAAGTCGCAGGTGCTCGTTTTGGAAATATGCAGTGCGCTGAAAATGGTTCGCTCTTACGACGAGCTGCAGCGACGAAATTAGCACAGGATGATTCGAATTCAAATTCGCTGAAGTTCAAAGCCAGACAAACAGAAAAAGTTAAATCGAAATTAAATATTCCCACTATCTTTGGAAATGAACAGATAAAAACAGAAAACGAAGATGACGTAGAGACTCAGTTTTCAGTAAAGGAGAAATTCAGTCCAAACATGAATAATAATAATCAATTTAATTACATGGCAAGCGATAAAAAGTTAGAATTGATGCAAAGTCAACAATTACCGTTGAACTATCAAGAATTTATCATCGGAGAACAGTCAAGATTTGAGCCAGCGCACCTTAAAGAAGAACAAGGCGCATATCAATTTACTTCAGTGAATAATCCAACTGGCTATCAAATTGGCTTGTATCAAGGAAACAAAATTGATTTTACTTCATTAGGCGAACAGAGGATTATCGACCAAAGAGTTCCTTATAATCGTGAAGTCATCGAGAATAGCTCCAATGAAAGATTTAACGAAGAACACAAGATGTCGATAAGCGGGCAATTAAGCAGCTCTAACCAAAATATGCCAGAAAAAAATTACCAGAATTTGAGGTATAAAGCTCAAATTAAAGACGATTACGATCGAAGGGACAGCCAAACCATTAAGAATTCCATCTTCATTAACAATAAATATAATTTAAACAACGTCAACGATCGGTTTTCAATTGCTAGTGTACTAAAAGATTCTATGGGGAGCTTATCCGATGAACAAATATTCGTGATGCAGCTCAACTCGATCGACCAGAACAACAATTTGCCACTGCTGAGGGAGAAACTCATCGAACTCCTTAAAATGATTAGATCAAAATGGACGTATCTACAGAAATTCATAAGTATAATTTTGAGACTGGACAATGGAAACTGTTTCGTGAACAGCGATCAGCTAAAGGCCTTGTTTAATAATCAAGCTTATAGTGATTTGGAAATGACGAAAGTAGGTTACGGAAACGTTTACATGAAGTATTATCCGTGTAGAATCGGCACTCAAGTGATAACTCCTTGTGATCGTTGTTTCTGCAAATACAATGGAGTCTCGGTCTGTCAGAAAAAAGTGTTTTGTGGACGCTGAGGTGAGTCAGTTTTTATCTAATATTCGTCAGCGTAATCGTCGTGGCATTCAGGCTAAAAAATTATTGACCCCAAAACACCAGAGTTCAAGTGTTATCGCAGGAATATATATATCCATGTCTAACACGTGTCGCATAACTTTTGAGATAAAGTAACAAAATAGTGTAGTAAAATAATATCCACAAATCTATTTGATAGGTAAAGATTATTGTGAGCTCGCACTGGTAGGTACCATCATAATTATGAACATGAGTAACTATGAATATTATTCAACATTGAAGGAAGAGATACTTTTTTTTGAATATGACTGAATTCCCGACATCACCTCCAAGGTGGGTCGCGCAATCCACCTTATGTAGGGGTCGCCAGGACCACTTAACACCAGGTGGTCAGGGTGGTTTGCTTATCCTTGGACTCGCGGTCTACTCCGAACATCTGCAGACCGCCAAGTCTCATATACCCCGTGTGCCTCCAAGGCGTGGACATCTCGTATGAAGTTTGGCTCCCTGCCCGTAAAAAGGGTGGTTGGCTTATTTATATATATATCTGTTTAATTTGCTGTCCTTTTAAATCATATGGAATAAATCTCATGCAACGCAAGCGTGGGTCGCTAATTTAACTGTAGATTGAACTACCGGTAAGGCGTCTTATGAATCCGCACGGATAGGTACCACCATTCCGCTTATTTCAGCCGCGAAGCATTTTATTTTGAAGAGCGGGGCAGCCGTTGTACTACAGAAGTGAGGTTTAGAGCTCGTGTCTAAATTTAGTGGTAGCACTATGTTGTTGATGTCTAGGGGTTCCAGTAACAAGCACGTGTACCGTGAGCAATAAAAACTGTTTATTTAGTTTTAAAGTTAAAGTACCTGAATTGCGAATACTATTTATTGATTACCTCATTTCCATTCCAAGCTGGATATTTATAATTATTTATTTTCAGGTTAACATAGATAGATAAATGAAGTTACAGCGAGAAATAAATGTCGGCTTATCAATTTGAGGGAATTTGGTTTGAATTTTTAATAAAATTTTTGAGCATTTACACGCTTTTTGTTTTTAATCCGCCATCATTGCGTACAGTCACATATCAAATATAATTGTTTATGTACACAACATAATCATATCTGCAGATAGTTTACCAAATTTGAAAATTCGAAGTTCCATTGTAACTAGGTAGTTATTTTTAAAACTAGTCTTTAAATGGTTTTTAAAAGTAGACAGTATTACGGTTTATTTGATTGATGGTGAGTTGCGCCGTAAAATAATCCTCAAAGCATTGCTCCATCAGTTAAAGTTCCTGAGGTTATGATTTGTAAAGTATGGGCCTTTGTCTGCTGTGAAATACTGCTGCTCTCGAAACTCGCATAGGTATGGTCAGCTCATCCACTTGGCCGGTTACGCTGGCATAACCACCTACGTAACCAGCGTCAGTACGAAAAAAAAGACATTTAGTGTTGTCTTGGTAGTATCACAACCCCCAGGCACAGCCTACTGATTTTCTCGCCAGATCTTCTCAGTGGGTCGCGTCTCCGATCCGGTGGTAGATTGTGCGAAGCACGGCGATTGCTAGGGTTCGTGTAAGCAACGTCGTCAGTTTTGAGCCCCGTGAGCTCATCTACTAGTTAAGGTTACGCTGGAATAGCCTCTCAAGGCTACCAGATTAGGTAGGAAAAAAAAAAGGTAGTATCACTGGTCTTGCCAGTGCCACTTCCCATTTATTTTCGTGCAAGATTGTAAAACACTCTGTATGTTTCTAATATGTTACGGGATGGAATAGTTGAACTGTAAAGGTATGCCTGTTGGATGTGGAGTGGCGGCGATATCAAATATTTGTTGGGTGCTCGACTGTGCGCCGCGGTCGTGCTAAGACCAAGTAAGGATAATGTGGATAACGAATAAATAAACGAATAAATAATAATAATATTTAAATTAAAGTTTTGTTTGTTCTTGATTTTTGAATCTTTAATTTATTAATTACATTGCGCGATTTGTTTTTATTGACTTTTCTGTATATACCATCGTGTGTTAATAATAACCATCATATTAATTGTTCACGGTTTGAAAGTTGGTTGTGAGGGTAATTCATGTTTTAAAGTGTTGTCCAAGAACATGAACGTTTTTTTTATTGCCCTTGTAGGCAGACGAGCATACTTTTGATGCAAAATATAATTATTATTGATTTGTATTATTGAGTTGTAAAATTGCTCTCTCGACTTTCAAACCGCGTGACTGTTTCGCGGCAGAAATGAACAGGAACTTATAGTACTCAGGCTTATAATAGTCCCTGCTATAAACATTGGAATTATCATTGAAAAGGTAAAATATAATCTTTTTGGGTTAGCAGAACCCAGTCTAATGTGATTTTTAACATGGACCAAAGAATACGTTCGAAAATTTGGTCTTCAGAACCTTTTTTCATAGCACGCAATGTAACACATATTAATTGACGCTTGATGTCAATGGACTCGAGGAAAGCCTTTACGATATAAAAACGCAGGACTGTACTTATGTAGGCTTATAAATATGCTATACCACCAGTAATCAAGCAAATTTATTTTACAAACTTGATTTTTACTATATCACTAGCGACCCGCCCTCGCTTCGCTTCGAAAACATTAAAACACACATGAAACCAAAAAATAAAATAAAAAAAAAGTAGCCTATGTTCATCAGGGACAATGTCGACTTCTAATGGAAAAATAATTTTTCAAATCGGTCCAGTAGTTTCGGAGCCTATTCGAAACAAACAAACAAACAAATCTTTCCTCTTTATAATATTAGTATAGATGGCATTCCTTTCTCATAAAAGTCGTTCGTGAATGTGTTTAGTGTGTATTTCCTCAGCAAAATTGGTGGTACGAATGTACGAAATTTTAATTGCGGCACAGTCGCATCGCTCGATACGAGGACACCGAGCGTTTTATGCTGCGACTTTCTAACGTTGTATATCTTATACACGTTTTTGAAGTGAAAATTCTTTTGGCGCGTTGAGAGTAAAATTTAACTCGCGACAGATTCGTTTCGCCTTGAGAGAAAAGATACAATTTAGGAAAAGCGAGAGTGAGAAAATAGACAGACGTCTCTGTGAACCACTCGACCGTGGAGAAACGGAAAAGATAAAGCAAGCTAGGTCGTTGAGAGAAAAGATACAATTTATGAAGACCGAGAATGAGAAAACAAACGGAGCATCTCCGTGAACCACTCGAACGTAGAGAGAGGGAAAGGATAAAGCGAGCTAGGTGGTTTCTCTTATATACAGCATTCACTATTATAAGTGACATTTGATTTAAGGATGAAAAATGAAAAAACCACAATACTACACACCGCAAAAAAGTTTCACTTCTTTCACGTACACCAAGTTTCACGCGCACGTTTTTTTTACCTGGAGTGGAACCTCCTATCAGTCCCCAAGCCTAGGGGGCGCGCGGGGATATCGGACTGGTCCGCAATCTTATCCACGTTAACCTAACTCTTATAAAATGCAGTGTAGAGAAAATGCAAAACAAGCGAGTCCCGTGGCGCAGTAAATGTTTCAGTTCCATACAGGCGGCTTCAACTTATTTACTCTTCCTGCACGTAACTTTATAGCGACTCAGGAATAAGTGAAGTGCTTCTGAAAGAAATAATTCTGTATTTGACATGCAATCGAGTTTTGAAAATGTTTCGTTGCATTTATTTTGTTAATTAATTTGCTTCTAGTATTCTTGTTTACAGTACGTTTTGTTTTTAAACTTGTAAGTTATTAGATGCTACCCGCAGTTTTGCTTGCGTGTTCAAGGAATGAAAAAATGTTAGAGTAGTTTCCCGTGGGAATGAGATATCTTTGCGGAATTAAGGGCAACTTAAGTCGCGTTACTGATACTATCACTTTTCAGAAAAATCATGTCAATCTATTGCTTCGTCTCCAAGTAACAAATACACTTGTATAATATGTATATTATTAAAAATAGTATTGATAAGTATAGAAACAACGTGGTCTCAATAAAAAAATATACTAAATCACTATTATTTTTAAATACTAGATATATATATAAAAATAGATTTTCGGTACTGGTAGTCTCGAATTTTTTATTACTGATGAGGAAATACGACACAGCGAAACACTACAGACATCGATAAATTGACTTATCGATAAATTTTGCACTTAGCATTTAATTCAACCCTACGAGACTGTTTCTCCGGACTATGTACATATGTCCACACGGATTCTCCTAATATCTTGAAGTTGTAATCAAATAGATTAGAGAGATTTAAGTTTCTGTCTAAAATAAGCATCTGCAGTTGTTTTCCGACATTGGAAACCCGAAAAGAATTCGCTATATATATTTTTTTCTTTTTGACTGAAATCATGCAAATTGTATTTCCCTGAATAACATAATCAAACAGGGC
Organism: Bombyx mandarina; assembly: GCF_030267445.1. Taxonomy (NCBI): domain Eukaryota; kingdom Metazoa; phylum Arthropoda; class Insecta; order Lepidoptera; family Bombycidae; genus Bombyx; species Bombyx mandarina. The sequence goes on from NC_143234.1 coordinate 20,075,865, forward strand.
CCCTTTGATGTTTAACGAAGGTACGGCTCTCAAACAGAATCTGTCAATTTTCATAAATTATAATTTTTTTAGCGGTTTTTTTTGTTTTGTAAATTTTTGCTAGTTGATTGTAAGCAATAAATTTGAAGGGAATGTTTTGCTGGTTCACGATGTAATCTCGAACTTATTTCATAGTTTTCCGACATGCTATGTATGCTAATTCGAATATGAATATAGTAGATTAAGAATGTATTCCTTATTTAATACGTTGACTGCCACGTGGTCGCCGGTGCCTTAAATGGCGCACTGAAGTAATTATGTCAATTTCTCTCTACGAATTTCTTATTAAGGCGCAGAATATCTAGTAGACTTCGGGAAAGAAGAATCCGAATATACTGAAAATGAATCTATTTCTAAGAGACCTAAAAGACTAAAACATACATTAACAAACAAAAGAAGTCAAAGTTAGGAAATGGTGGTAGGACCTCTTGTGAGTCCGCGCGGGTAGGTACCACCACCCCACCTATTTCTGCCGTGAAGCAGTAATGCGTTTCGGTTTGAAGGGTGAGGCAGCCGTTGTAACTATCCTTGAGACCTCAGAACTTATATCTCAAGGTGGGTGGCGCACTTACGTCGTAGATGTCCATGAGCTCCAGTAACCACTTAACACCAGGTGGGCTGTGAGCTCGTCCACCCATCTAAGCAATAAAAAAAAAATCAGACGATTAGTAACAGGTGGCAGTGTTAAATTGCTTTTTCTGTATATTATATAAAGAAATATTATTTTTAGATACGTACGTGTTACGAAAAGTGGAAACACGAGAGTATATCGGCTAGACAAGTAGAGTAACTTTATTTAGCTGAGTTAGCTTAGTTAGTTAGGCTAGAATTACAAGTGATAATCGATTTAGATGAAGACAACCCTACTACGAGCACACCTGAGTCAGATAGTAGAATGTGAAGTGTGAATGTATGTGTGTGTGTGTAGATGATTATACGGCCCACTTGATGATGGTTACCGTCGGTTATGTCTTCAGCAATGCCAGAGATAGAGCTTAACTTGCTTACCATTAAGAAGTCTCTACAAACCTCGTTTGAAGGACATGTCATAGCGCTCGAAAAACACCGTAGAGTGGAGCTCATTCCAAAGCCGGTAGGTGGAAGAATTTTTTTTATTATTATTTAAAAAGCCATGTGGATGAACGCAGTGGTTCTAGATCGTATGGATGAACTCTACTCTCCGGTGAGAGGCGATCCAATAGTAAAAACAGCGATGATGGGAAAATTTTTACACAATTACTTAAGAAGAAGTCGTCGTGGCCTAATGGATAAGACGTCCGGTGCATTCATGTTGAGCGATGCACCGGTGTTCGAATCCCGCAGGCTGGTACCAATTTTTCTAATGAAATACGTACTCAACAAATGTTCACGATTGACTTCCACGGTGAAGGAATAACATCGTGTAATAAAAATGAAACCCGCAAAATTATAATTTGCGTAATTACTGGTGGTAGGACCTCTTGAGAGTCCGCGTGGGTGGGTGCCAACGCCCTGCCTATTTCTGCCGTAAAGCAGTAATGCGTTTCGGTTTGAAGGGTGGGGCAGCCGTTGTAACTATACTTGAGACCTTAGAACTTATATCTCAAGCTGGGTGGCGCATTTCCGTTGTGGATGTCAACGGGCTCCAGTAACCACTTAACACCAGGTGGGCTGTGAGCTCGTCCACGCATCTGAGCAATAAAAATAAAAAAAATTACTTAAGATTTCAAAATCAAGGCTGAAGCTAATTGGACGTGTAAATGATCTCTATTGGTTCTGTTACCACCTAATACCAGATGAGCTAATGTGCAACAATCTACAAAAAAAGGAAGTAAAAATCGACTGCATGAATGCATGCTATTTTTTAATTCATAAAAGTTCTAGTTCGTTTTACAAACTGTAAAGAATATTATAAACTTTAGCCCACTCTCTCCCACCTCCTCTTTTGCTCTACCACTTTCGTGCATTTTTCATCGCCACCACAAAACGGTATGAAGCACGAAGAACGTTCATTGTTTTAGGGTTCTGCGGCGCAAACTAATTTTAAAGTGATTTTTTTTATTTGACGAGCTTATCTCTATATAAAAAAATGAATTGCTGTTCGTTAGTCTCGCTAAAACTCGAGAGCGGCTGAACCGGTTTGGCTAATTTTGGTCTTGAATTATTTGTGGAAGTCCAGATAAGGTTTGAAAGGTAGATAAATATGAAAATGCTCGCAATTAAATAAAACTAACAATTTTCGTCGGACGGATTCCTTTTGTTTGTTTTAAGTTTATTTTATACAAAAGCTTAGAGGTCTTTTATTTATCGATTGAGGCACTACGAAGTCGGCCGGGTCAGCTACTAGTAATCTATATACATATTAATAATGCTAATATTTTTGTAAAAAATATGCATTAATAATACAATAAATCAATAAAAAGAACATCACACACACTACAATATATTTGACACACACACACATATATAAATAATATACTTGACGGCGTTAACGATATTTATGTTATATAGCACGTGCAATAGGAGTGACTCACACACGCCAGGTGCGCCGGCCGTGTCGTTCCACTCGTAAACAACAGCTGCAACAGAGTGACTCATAAGCCCGCTGCGCCGGCTAGTATAAAAAGGCGGAACGTGCCTTGAAATGAACATTCGTTCGACTGCGTTTGCCCGGTGCACTTACTATATCGTTGTTACGTTGTGTGATTCAGTGACTGTTGTACGTACTGGTTAAAGTTGGACAAGTGTTAAAGTGAATTGTCAAGTTAACATATTGTTGATTAAATCAGAAACCAAAGGTGACTTCGTTTTACTTGGTGTTCAACAAGATAATATCTACCCTCAAGCTTACATCAGAAGTGAGATCAGGACTCTACTCTCACTGGCGTGACGTGTTTGAACATGTTCGAAGTACAGCAAAAAAAACATGATGCAGATCAGAATACTAGTAGTGGTACGCCACAAGAGCGTGAATGCAGCATACGTAAGTCGTGTAATAACGTCTCTGTTACCTCGATGGAAGATCTGAGCCACGAAGAAATCGTCACATCTTACGTTCTGGCTCATGTTGCCCAGTTTGACTGTCGACGTCATCACATGGCGTTTACTAACGGAAATACAACACGTAACAAGCTATTGCAAGAAATTAAGGCAAGTGCAAATCTCAAGTGAAACTTCGATCGCAGTAATGGATCTGTCATGACGAGTGGGTAGTTCCGACACGAATCGTTTTTAAGCCAATGACTACTGCTAGAGTTACATGGCACTAGTACAGTAAACCAGGACATGAGACTGTGAATTGTCGTTGAAATTTTAGAATCTACTCGATTCAATACCAATAACACTACACGTTCGATGACTTCGGGCTCCAGCAAGCAAGCAAACAAGAAAGCAAGCAAGTTTCCGTGGGGAAGAAAAATTGACACATCTGAAGTCGTCGTGACCTGTAAGATAAGACGTCCGGTGCGTTCGTGTCTGGCGATGCGGCGGTGTTCGGGTTCCGCTGGCGGATGCAGGTTTTTCCGGTGAAGTGCGTGCTTGTGCGTGCTTGACAAGTGTTCGCGGTTGGCTTCCTCAGTGTGGGAGTAACATCGTGTAAGAGAGGTGGAACCCGTAAAATTGTAGTTTGCGTGGTGGCTGGTAAGATTTGTTGCGGTAAGAAGTTTGCATGGTGGTAAAATGTCTTGTGAGTCTGCACAGGTAGCCGGAGGTGAGACTTCCGCGGTCGCGGCCCACCCAGTCCCCGAGAACCGGGCAGATCGCCTCGACGGTACGGAGGCCGGCTGACGGGTCCGCCAAACGACGAGACCACGCCTCCAGCACGGACTGCCGATATTGGAGCCCCCGCGCTCCGGCTGCACTTGCGCTAGGGCGCGCCGCCTCGTAGGAGACTGTGAGGTATCATTGAATAACTGCGATCGCGCGCTGCCGGCGTCGCAGCGCGGCGACGTTCTCGTGGGTAAGGACGTGGCACCAGACGGGTGCTCCGTATAGTGCCATCGACCGCACGGGTACCATCACCCTGCCTATTTCTGCCGTGAAGCAGTGGTGTATTTCGGTTTGAAGGGTGGGGCAGCGGTTGTAACTATACTGAGACCTTAGAACTTCTATCTCAAGGTGTGTGGTGCGTTTGCGCTGTGGATGTCTATGGGTTCCAGTAACCACTTAACACAAGGTGGGCTGTGAGCTCGTCCACACATTAATACGAAGAGCATAATCAAACGAAATTAGATACGAAGTTTAAAGGGCCGTTTAAAGTAGTTGAAGTATTGGATGGTGTCGATTTAATTTTGACTCTCACACATTCGCTTAAGGCTCGAGCTACTACTTGCCTCACAAAAATACAGCCTGCAAAACCTGAACAAGCTCCTCATCCGTGGGCGCCCGGCTCTCGCCTGCAAGTCGGCTGTTACGTGTGCGGTGATGCGAGCCATGTAGCTTCTGGGTGTTCCATGCGCTACAAGAAGAAAAACGACACTGCTCCAGGTGCTGTGGCAGGTGCAACCAGAGACGTCAACGTGTGTTCCAGAGCTTCAGTGTGTTACAGATAAGTGGTTTTGGCTTCCCCTTTATGTTCCATTGAGGGTCAGAATGTAGTCTTATAAAACAAAGCCATAGTAATTTATTCAATGATAAGAGGTTTCATGAACAAGTCACTCTTTGATTTGAAAGTAACTCGGACCAATCATGGCAAGAGCAGTTAGGGGATATTCAACTCGCCCTTAATAGTACACGTTGTCAAGTAACAGGGTTTACTCCAATAGAATAGATGTTTACCGTTCAGGGTAGTTCACTTGAAATATCTAAAGTTTCAACAGAGTGATAATCCCTTGGTTTAGTCGAGGCAAAGCTAAAGTCAAACTTTTTTCCGCTGGGGATTTTGTTTTCATAAGTTGACCGAAAATGTAAAGGTCCCTTCAACACTACTGCAGTTTTGGAAAACGATAGGTATGAATTGAGACATGTAAATAGTTCTAATAGAGTGTACAAATTTCCCCATGAAAACTTACGTGAAATACCTCGAGGCCCGTCAGGCCTACTAGAAATTTCTGAAAATTATAGTGACGATGACGTGACGGCGTACACAGATGGGTTAATTAATCTTGTTCATGAAACTGATCTTAATGATGACGACTCTATCACTGACAATAGAAGCGAAATTTTTGTCCGCAAATAGCGATACAGCAAACATAGTCTGTGGGTAGTGATACAATGTCTGTAAGCTCAGGCACCTCAGGTGCAGGTGTTGGAAATATAGAAAACGATGGTCGGTCTCGCACTATTTCTGAAGAAATTCCGTATAAATGTTCTGGTTTAAGAAATGTTTTAACAAACGCTACCGTACACGCAGATTAAAAAAAAAAAAAAAAAAAGAGAATTGTATGTGGCTAGAGAGATGTTAATCCGGACTAGCAAAAAAAAAAAAAATAAGAGAAAAAAAAAAGAAAAAGAAAGTGTGAAGTCATTGAAGGGTCTGTCCGGTCCAATGGCTTGGCTATAGGGATTTTCATCCAGATTAGCCACAACAATTAGCTACAGGGATTGCGATTCGGTCTAGCATTATCCGGTCCAGTTCGAAAAACTGAAGGGATAACAATTCCGGTCTAAGTTAAAAGGGACATACTTACATACCTGAAGAGTTTTAAATGAACTGGCCCAGGTATGTAAGCAGTCTGAAGGTTATTTATAGCCAGTATAGGATTTTCTGAAGAATTATGCGAGCCGAACCGTACTAGATTGTTAACATCATAGACCACGTTTTAAGTTGCATCCGTTAATATCAGGATGAACGAACGTTTGTTGTCCACAGACATACCATAAGAATGCGCGCACGAGGACGAGCGCACGTCAGTATGGCCGTGACGGCGTTAACGATATTTATGTTATATAGCACGTGCAATAGGAGTGACTCACACACGCCAGGTGCGCCGGCCGTGTCGTTCCACTCGTAAACAACAGCTGCAACAGAGTGACTCATAAGCCCGCTGCGCCGGCTAGTATAAAAAGGCGGAACGTGCCTTGAAATGAACATTCGTTCGACTGCGTTTGCCCGGTGCACTTACTATATCGTTGTTACGTTGTGTGATTCAGTGACTGTTGTACGTACTGGTTAAAGTTGGACAAGTGTTAAAGTGAATTGTCAAGTTAACATATTGTTGATTAAATCAGAAACCAAAGGTGACTTCGTTTTACTTGGTGTTCAACAAGATAATATCTACCCTCAAGCTTACATACTTTTGTTTATTGTCAAACTTTTGTTATTGTAAATAGTCTGTGGTCAAATTGGGAATAGGTTATTATTGTTTATCTTTAATATTATTTGTCTAGAGTTTAGTCTTGGCGAAATCTTTGATTATAGAAATATTATAGTCTTTGACAATAAAACCTTAATAATGTTCAAACTTATAATTTCAATTAATTATAGTCGAATTTCGACTACTGCGGGACCACTAGTAGTCTTAAAAACTTCAAATACTGTTGTCCATATCTCCTGAACTTGAGAAATCAGGCAAAAGCGTCTAAGACTGGGATTCGCAGATTTGTCAGCGGTGTCGTGCTAAGGGCGTTTAGTGTTTAGTTTATTAATGTGAAGCACAGGGTTTTTGCGAGTATCTTTTATGGAACACGAGTTAGGCACTAGCCTAATGAGGGAGACGAACAATTTCAAACTTTGCAAGGGACAAAAGGCTTGTGATTTCATTTACGTTGTTGATTTTTCGTTGCCATTCTCCATTAGAATACGCGAGTCAATTTGACGATACAGTAGAAAAATCTCTGTGGATAATGTTTGGAGATCTCGATGTACTAAGGAGAGATTTAAAGGCTGGCTGCTGGCTAATCAGTCAATGATGTCCGTAAGATTGAAAGACTTATTTGAAATTGGTTACTATCCTTCTTCATAAAATGGCGAATGAAGGAATTAAAATTCATGGGTCAGCCGTGATGGGATTTTTTTTTAATGCTTAGATGTGTGGACCAGCTCACAGCCCACCTGGTGTTAAGTGGTTACTGGAGCCCATAGACATTTACGACGTAAATGCGCCACCCACCTTGAGATATAAGTTCTAAGGTCTCAAGTATAGTTACAACGGCTGCCCCACCCTTCAAATCGAATGGCATTACTGCTTCACGGCAGAAATAGGCAGGGTGGTGGTACATACCCGCGCGGACTCTGAAGAGGTCCTACCACCACATAGGAGTATATTCTATCGTAGATTGTAGATTCTCTATTGTATCACTAGTTCTCGTCTCCTACAAATCATCTATGATATAAAATACATATAAATCAACAAATAGGCATGACTGCAACTGAGCAATGCAATGAAACATCTTTGGCATATCGACGACAAGGGTTAAACATCGTAGCAACGCGGCACCCGACCCGTTAAATCAACCTATTCCAAATTTACAACACACACACCCCATTAATAATATTGTACGGAACCTGAGTGTGAAATTCGTACGTTCGGCGTTTAGGATGCAGTTTGTAAGGCGATGTTAGTTCACTTTGTCTTGTTAGCGAACGTTGAATTATTAATGAATGAATTTCCGTTACCTAACTAAGTATAGTCGGGAGAATATCCGGTTGGTGATTAATACTCGGGAATTTAGTTTGTTTGACGAATGAAACGGATATTGGGATTCATTTTGATACGCTTTTATTAGCTTCATCAGACGTATGTATGTTTGTAAAGGAATCTTTTAACGTGATTTTGACCCTCTTCAAAACGTTGGATTTACTCGAAATTTGGTATACTTATTAAGGACCGATGACAATTCAGGTGCTTTTCAGGATATTATCGAAATAACCCGTTCTACTCATATCTGTTCATAAAATATTTATAACTACTGATACCATGCACCCCACGCTTTTTTTTTACAATAAAATCATTTTTTCTTACACTATTTTTTATTTAAATTTATTAAAATTACATTTCTATTTTTTATTTGGATTCTCTATAGAGATATATATATCTTCTATAGAAGCGTATTTTGTTATTTTTTTAAACTGTTATTTATTATAAGAGCATGTCTGTACCGTATGTATGCGTTGTGCTAGCGTTAACAATAGTTATATTACAGTTAATGCCTCGATAGGCAATACCCAAACTTACGAGATAATGAAGTGAGTTGTCATTAAAATTGAGATTTTGATGCATCTTCTCAAGGCGAGAGAATTGATGTTATGAGTCGGTAGCCGTTTAATACCAGACGAACTTTGATCCAGTCTGATCATCATCATCATCATCAGCCTTTATCTGCCCACTGCTAGACATAGGTCTTCCCCAATGCCTTCCACAGAACGCGGTCCTCCGCCTTCCGTATCCAACGACTTCCCGCCGTGCGCACTAAGTCGGTCCACCTGGTTGGAGGGCGCCCCACGCTCCTGGTACCCATCCGTGGCCTCCATTCGAGGACTTTCCTCCCCAACCTGGCGTCGCTGGCTCGACTGTTTTTTATTTTATTTTATTGCTTAGATGGGTGGACGAGCTCACAGCCCACCTGGTGTTAAGCGATTACTGGAGCCCATAGACATCTACAACGTAAATGCGCCACCCACCTTGAGATATAAGTTTTAAGGTCTCAAGTATAGTTACAACGGCTGCCCCACCCTTCAAACCGAAATGCATTACTGCTTTACGGCAGAAATAGGCGAGGTGGTGGTACCTACCTGCGCGGACTCACAAGAGCTCCTATCACCTACTTACCACCAGTAGAATGTGATCGTCTGAGTGAAACTTTAAAATTATAGGGTTAACAAACATTTGCACTAACCCAATTTTTTATGAATTCAAAAAAGGTCATGGTGTAATAATATTTTATTTAAAAGAACTCTTTATACGGATTTCTACGGAAGTCTTTCAAAAGGCACCCACCCCCGGCTTGTGTTTTTGCCTTTTATCATTTTCGTATTACGCTCCAGCGCTAGCCGTTTTAGCCGAAGAAGCTGCTTTGTAAAGTGCATCCGTTGAAATTTTAAAAGATAGCGTTTTTTTATTATTATTTTATCAACAGAGCACGTTCTTGGAACAGAGAGAGCTGTTTTATGCAAATGCGGAGGGTACATTTGAAAACACGTGTGTGAGAGGTTATCCGGGACACGTTTTTGGTCTGAAAACTCTCATTGGAATATTTCATTTTTGGTTGTGATTTAAATATATTTTTATTTTTTAATTTTTACGGTCCTAGCCACACAAACAGACCGCCAATACGATTAAAGATCTAGTGCAATAATTGCAATAATGTAGATAAGAAGTGCATCGTTATTACGTCAAATGCGTGACAGTAGCTACAGTCTTCGGTGTGCTTAGTGCGAGCTTTTTAACGTTCTCGATAGCGTAAAAGTTACCTAAAATTTGTATGGAGTTGGAAAGTTTGCCTAAGTTTGCCGCTAGGGGCGCTGTTTCAACTGCATACAAATTCGAGTTAACTTTTACGCTATCGAGAAGCGATGAGAAGGCGCAAAGCCCCTGGCGAGGACGGTATAACACCTCCTGCTCTCACTAACCTTCCTTCCTTTATCTGTATTACTCATTTTTTTATCCGAATATTTCCGCCTGTACCTATTGTGTCAAAGCAGCCGTCGCATAAAAAAAGAACTTCATAGCAAAAGGCCCAGTGTTTGGATCGGTGAATGTGGCGATAGTTAAAATAAAATCCACCTACTAAGTATGATTTTTAAACCCTTCATCATCTACTCCATCTAACCATCAAGCCAACGTCTCTTTATCATTTTACCATCCACTATCTTCAAATCACAACATCTTCGCCTCAGTCATTTCATCGTCATCCAGCAGAAACATCACTCCTGCCTCGTTACGCAGGGTGTCCAAACCCGGGCAGAGGGGTTTGCCCCGGGGCCCGATCCGTGACCGCCGTTATCGAAAACTTAAGAAACTCTCACTAAGCACACTGAACATCATATCGAGCAAGATCGAGGGACTGCTAATATTATAAGTAATACTTACTAGCAAAAGGGATGGTTTCTTTACTGGAATAAAGATACTTAATAATAATAATAAAACAAAGCAAGGGTAACAACAATAACGGCTATCCCACAATTCGATCGAGCGATTGCTTCAGCAATTATGCGATTTGTTGCATAAGCACATCCACGTATTGACTATAATAATAATTGATTTTGAATGATTATAATACGATTCAAAGTCGACGGATCAGCTTGGAGAGAGTGTACACGAGCGGTTACACTGAATTTTCATCAGTGTAGATTTATTAAGGCACGAGTACACTGACCGTTGAAAGATTGTGTCCCGGTTGATATATGGTGCCAAGACCCGCAACGTATATCTTGCGGACGGGCCTTCTGTTTCTAGACGTTTTTATGTTGGTCTCTTCCACTTAAATTTCTAAAACATAAAGAATCTTTGATCATTGAACATTCGGGAGTGTACGACAAAGGGAAGATCTTCCATCGAGCGGGTGATATTGCTCGGTAGACCGACGGTCCGAATGTTGTTGTTCGGGACTTGTATATGTGCAAGCTCATCTTGAAAATGTCGTAAGCAAGATTCTGGCATCTGTTAAATATCTGAATGTTGGGCGACGGGAGTAAAACATGAAAGAGGAGTGCATGCGGCAGAGATGCGAATGTTGAAATGGATGTGTGGAGTGACAAGAACGACAAGATAAGGAATGAGTATATCTGAGGAAGTGTGAAAGTAGCAAGCGATTGATTAATTAAAGGGCGGGCGGTTAGCGTCGAATGGGCATGTGATGCGTAGACAAGAGATGATGCATGTGACTAGGAGATGTATGGAAAAAGGTAATAGTGCAAAGTAAAGGGGGAAGAGGTCGATGGAAGAAGACATGGATGGAATGTGTGAATGACGATAGGAGAGAAAGAGGAGTGAGTTTTGAGATGATGCCTGATAGAGCCCACCTAGTGGGATAAGGTGGAGACAAAGAAGAAGAAAAAGTATGCCTACCATTAAAATCTGGTACAGTAGGCGCCAAGCCTCAGTTCGGGAACTTTGGAGAATAGCTGTCAAGGTTTTAATAAACAAGGATTTCACATGATCACAACTGCTCTGCCAAGAGCAACCGACTATGTTGATGATGATGACGCTTTTTGGGCAAATGTGATACCAACTCGTTTATCTATTGTACAACAATAACAAAGTAAGAAAATAAACTTATTTCAAAGTTATGGAAGAAATAATTTTCCCGAAATTCTTTTCAGTTCGCAGACTGCAGTTTCGATTCGACTGGAGCCATTACGGTTGCAACAGCGGAGCGATACATCTTGTGCGGTTGCAAGGGTGTGTCGTCGACTGAGCGAAACTTAATACTCTTATTTCACAGCTGGTCTCACGCTAGAGCTGTCGTATTCGATCCAACAATTTATTTATTAAATATTAAACAATACTAGTGGTCCCTCCCGCAGTAGTCGAAATTCGTCTATAATTAATTGAAATTATAAGTTTCAACATTATTATGGTCCTATTGTTACAGATTTCGCCAAGACTACACTGTAGACAAATACTCGTAATATTAAAGATAAACAATACTAACCTATTCTCAATTTGACTACAGACTTTACGCAATAACAAAAGTTTGACAATAAGCAAAGAGTATATGTGTGTGTGTCAAATACATGGTAGTGTGTGTAATGTTTTCTTTATTGATTTAATGTATCTGACGGCGTTAACGATATTTATGTTATATAGCACGTGCAATAGGAGTGACTCACACAAACCAGGTGCGCCGGCCGTGTCGTTCCACTCGTAAACAACAGCTGCAACAGAGGTGACTCATAAGCCAGCTGCGCCGGCTAGTATAAAAAGGCGGAACGTGCCTTGAAATGAACATTCGTTGGACTGCGCTTGCCTGGTGCACTTACTATATCCTTGTTACGTTGTGTGATTCAGTGACTGTTGTACGTACTGGTTAAAGTTGGACAAGTGTTAAAGTGAATTGTTAAGATAACATATTGTTGATTAAATCAGTAATCAAAAAGTGACATCGTTATACTTGGTGTTCAACAAGATAATATCTACCCTCAAGCTTACATCAGAAGTGAGATCAGGACTCTACTCTCACTGGCGTGACGTGTTTGAACATGTTCGAAGTACAGCAAAAAAAAACATGATGCAGATCAGAATACTAGTAGTGGTACGCCACAAGAGCGTGAATGCAGCATACGTAAGTCGTGTAATAACGTCTCTGTTACCTCGATGGAAGATCTGAGCCACGAAGAAATCGTCACATCTTACATTCTGGCTCATGTTGCCCAGTTTGACTGTCGACTTCATCACATGGCATTTACTAACGGAAATACAACACGTAAGAAGCTATTGCAAGAAATTAAGGCAAGTGCAAATCTCAAGTGAAACTTCGATCGCAATAATGGATCTGTCATGACGAGTGGGTAGTTCCGACACGAATCGTTTTTAAGCCAATGACTACTGCTAGAGTTACATGGCACTAGTACAGTAAACCAGGACATGAGACTGTGAATTGTCGCTGAAATTTTAGAATCTACTCGATTCAATACCAATAACACTACACGTTCGATGACTTCGGGCTCCAGCAAGCAAGCAAGCAAGCAAACAAGAAAGCAAGCAAGTTTCCGTGGGGAAGAAAAATTTACACATCTGAAGTCGTCGTGGCCTGTAAGATAAGACGTCCGGTGCGTTCGTGTCTGGCGATGCGGCGGTGTTCGGGTTCCGCTGGCGGATGCAAGTTTTTCCGGTGAAGTGCGTGCTTGTGCGTGCTTGACAAGTGTTCGCGGTTGGCTTCCTCAGTGTGGGAGTAACATCGTGTAAGAGAGGTGGAACCCGTAAAATTGTAGTTTGCGTGGTGGCTGGTAAGATTTGTTGCGGTAAGAAGTTTGCATGGTGGTAAACTGTCTTGTGAGTCTGCACAGGTAGCCGGAGAGACTTCCGCGGTCGCGGCCCACCCAGTCTGCGAGAACCGGGCAGATCGCCTCGACGGTACGGGGGCCGGCCGACGGGTCCGCCAAACGACAAGACCACGCCTCCAGCACGGACTGCCGATATTGGAGCCCCCGCGCTCCGGCTGCACTTGCGCTAGGGCGCGCCGCCTCGTAGGAGACTGTGAGGTATCATTGAATAACTCTGACTGCGATCGCGCGCTGCCGGCGTCGCAGCGCGGCGACGTTCTCGTGGGTAAGGACGTGGCACCAGACGGGTGCTCCGTATAGTGCCATCGACCGCACGGGTACCATCACCCTGCCTATTTCTGCCGTGAAGCAGTGGTGTATTTCGGTTTGAAGGGTGGGACAGCGGTTGTAACTATACTGAGACCTTAGAACTTCTATCTCAAGGTGTGTGGTGCGTTTACGCTGTGGATGTCTATGGGTTCCAGTAACCACTTAACACAAGGTGGGCTGTGAGCTCGTCCACACATTAATACGAAGAGCATAATCAAACGAAATTAGATACGAAGTTTAAAGGGCCGTTTAAAGTAGTTGAAGTATTGGATGGTGTCGATTTAATTTTGACTCTCACACATTCGCTTAAGGCTCGAGCTGCTACTTGCCTCACAAAAATACAGCCTGCAAAACCTGAACAACCTCCTCATCCGTGGGCGCCCGGCTCTCGCCTGCAAGTCGGCTGTTACGTGTGCGGTGATGCGAGCCATGTAGCTTCTGGGTGTTCCATGCGCTACAAGAAGAAAAACGACACTGCTCCAGGTGCTGTGGCAGGTTCAACCAGAGACGTCAACGTGTGTTCCAGAGCTTCAGTGTGTTACAGATAAGTGGTTTTGGCTTCCCCTTTATGTTCCATTCAGGGTCAGAATGTAGTCTTATAAAACAAAGTCATAGTAATTTATTCAATGGTAAGCGGTTTCATGAACAAGTCACTCTTTGATCTGAAAGTAACTTAGTCCAATCATGATGGCAAGAGCACTTAGGGGATATTCAACTCGCCCTTAATAGTGCACGTTGTCTAGTAACAGGGTTTACTCCAATAGAATATATGTTTGCCGTTCAGGGTAGTTCACTTGAAATATCTTAGTTTCAACAGAGTGATAATCCCTCTAGATTAGATCTTGATTTAGCACGGTCGAAGACCGGCGAAAACATAAAAAAAAAAGGGCACAAACAGAAGCTTAGTTTAGTCGAGGCAAAGCTAAAGTCAAACTCTTTTCCGCTGGGGATTTTGTTTTCGTAAGTTGACCGAAAATGTAAAGGTCCCTTCAACATTACTACAGTTTTGGAAAACGATAGGTATAAATTGAGACATGTAAATAGTTCTAATAGATGTACAAATTTCCCCATGAAAACTTACGTGAAATACCTCGAGGCCCATCAGGCCTACTAGAAATTTCTGAAAATTATAGTGACGATGACGTGACGGCGTACACAGATGGGTTAATTAATCTTGTTCATGAAACTGATCTTAATGATGACGACTCTATCACTGACAATAGAAGCGACATTTTTGTCCGCAAATAGCGATACAGCAAACATAGTCTGTGGGTAGTGATACAATGTCTGTAAGCTCAGGCACCTCAGTTGCAGGTGTAGGTAATGTAGAAAACGATGGTCGGTCTCGCACTATTTCTGAAGAAATTCCGTATAAATGTTCTGGTTTAAGAAATGTTTTAACAAACGCTACCGTACACGCAGATTAGAATTGTATGTGGCTAGAGAGATGTTAATCCGGACTAGCAAAAAAAAAAAGAGAAAAAAAAAAAAAGAAAGAGTGAAGTCATTGAAGGGTCTGTCCGGTCCAATGGCTTGGCTATAGGGATTTTCATCCAGATTAGCCACAACAATTAGCTACAGGGATTGCGATTCGGTCTAGCATTATCCGGTCCAGTTCGAAAAAAGTTAAAAGGGACATACTTACATACCTGAAGAGTTTCAAATGAACTGGCCCAGGTATGTAAGCAGTCTGAAGGTTATTTATAGCCAGTATAGGATTTTCTGAAGAATTATGCGAACCGAACCGTACTAGATTGTTAATATCATAGACCACGTTTTATGTTGTATCCGTTAATGTCAGGATGAACGAACACGTTTGTTGTTCACAGACATACCATAAGAATGCGCGCACGAGGACGAGCGCACGTCAGTATGGCCGTGACGGCGTTAACGATATTTATGTTATATAGCACGTGCAATAGGAGTGACTCACACAAACCAGGTGCGCCGGCTGTGTCGTTCCACTCGTAAACAACAGCTGCAACAGAGGTGACTCATAAGCCAGCTGCGCCGGCTAGTATAAAAAGGCGGAACGTGCCTTGAAATGAACATTCGTTGGACTGCGCTTGCCTGGTGCACTTACTATATCCTTGTTACGTTGTGTGATTCAGTGACTGTTGTACGTACTGGTTAAAGTTGGACAAGTGTTAAAGTGAATTGTTAAGATAACATATTGTTGATTAAATCAGTAATCAAAAAGTGACATCGTTATACTTGGTGTTCAACAAGATAATATCTACCCTCAAGCTTACATATCTTTTATGCATTATTTAAAAAAAATATTAGCATTGTGCACTTCTTCTCTATATTCTCTATAAGTGTAGAAAATTTCATACTCCTCCGTCCGTGCAATTTTCGTAAAAAGGGATACAAAGTTTTTGCTTCACGTATTAATATATAGATTTTTGCAACAGATAGATTTGACACTTGAAAAAAGTAGTGTGTGTGCGTATAGTGTTACTGTTTCTAACCATTTGGGAATAATTGTTATTACGATTATTGACTAGCGTAATTTACACGTCATTACTGATCCTCCCGATCCATTAACGGCCGTCTGGTGTAGAGATCCCATAAAACGTTCAATTCTTACCTGTTCATAGATTTAAGAAAACTGTCAAGGAACGTTTGTGCAACAAGGCATATTATGAAGTTAAGGATTATTTACTAGATGACACTACGTGGAAATGAGGCGTTCGCTCCTGGCCTTTTCATTTTTCATTATTATTATTATTATTATTATTTAATTGTATTTTTTGACTTGTTTTTTCCTTTATTGTAAATACGGTTACTTATTTTAAAAAAAAGTAAATATTTGAGAAAAAACAAAAAAAGCCCGCTGAGTTTGTTTCGCCGGTTCTTCTCAGGACTGTGGCTTGTTTTGGAACCGGTGGTAGAGTTAACATTGTTATTTATATTTTGTTTGACATTCAACAAGTGTGTTATACTGACATCTAAGTTGAAATAAATGATTTTGAGTTTGAATTTGAATTAGACATGGTCACTACACAAGAGGGTGGCGGGTTCGAATCTCGCCAAGAGAAGATATTTGTATGATAAATATAAATGTCTGTTCCAGGGTTTTGGATGTATATTAAATATTAAATATATGTATGTGTAAAAAAAAAAACTTACATTTATTTCCGTTATCTGGTACCAGTAACACAAGTTCTTTACGAACTTAGCACGGGACCAGTTAACGTGGCGTGATTGTTAGTAAATATTTATATTTATATATTAACGGTGATTTTAGGTACCACAAGCACTGGTCACCGTCTCGTCGAACCCGTCGCTTGCGACGAAATGCTTGACGAGTGAATTAACCCACAGCAACAGCCCAGAGTTTCTTGCCGGATCTTCTCAGTAGGTCGCGTTTCCGATCCGGTGGTAGATTTTGCGAAGCACTGCTCTTGCTAGGGCCAGTGTTAGCAACACTTCCGGTTTGAACCCCGTGAGCTCACCTACATGTTAGGGTGAAGCTGAAATAGCCTCTCAAGGCTATCAGCATAGGTAGGGGAAAAAAAACGTAATTATTTTAAGAGGACTCTTGCGCCCCTTCTTGCACGTAGATGTGTCTTTGTCAGAATTTTTACGTGAGGTTCTTTATTTGTATTCAAGTGTACGTATTGGAGACTATAAATTACACACTAATTTGTACAACATTATCACCAAAAGCGAACTAATCGAGTAAAAAAGGGCTTAATATTTTTCAGGATATCGTATTTTGAAAGAGAATTGTAACTACATTCCATTTTTCAGTCGTAAGCTCTTACGTACGTCCGACTTATGACTGCGCAGGTGTCTCACTACTCACTAGCACTTGTAGCCAGGCTGTCGCGGCCACAATTCTACAGCTTTAATAAAATTCACTTCCCGTTACCGGGAATGGGAATACGTGTCATGATTTACAACCAGCGCTTTCATGACGAACGAAGTGTAATATGGATATGGACCGTATCATTTTTAGAAATGCTTGTACAAACTACCCGAGCGTGGTTGAATGCATTTTGTATGACGTCATTCGGGGGTATAACAAGCAACGTGCTGCTATAGATTGATGAAGCATGTACTTCATGAACTGGAGATAGATTGTGTTATGCTGGTACGAGAAACGTCAAATAGCAAAACCGTATATCGAAAAAAAAAAACTGGAATTTTCTAGAACATTTTAGACATCGAAGCGATTATAATGGTGTAGCATAGATGGTATGTGGTGTATCTATGCAAAGCAAAGCTATAAACGAATCACTTCAATAAAGAGGTAAATTGTGATTACTTTGTTTTTATTGCTTAAACGGGTGGACGAGCTCACAGCCCACCTGATGTTAAGTGGTTACTGAAAATTTATTTTCTATTTTTTAGTTGAATTTTATATAAAGCGTGTTTTTTAGTCTTTTTAAACTATTATTTATTTTTCATTTTTTAGTTAATTTTTTTTTGTTAAATTGAATACTGGAATAATCTTATCAAATTTGTGTATTGTCATCGGTCCTCGATAAATCTACAAAGTTTGAATGAAATCTGGCCGTTTAAAGTGGGTCAAAATCACGTCTTAAGGAGTCAGTTCAGAGTCATACAAACATACATACAAGTGAAGCTAATATAAAGCGTGTAATAACGTACTTAATTCATCTTTAATCACCTTAGTGCTGAATATTCCTGTCCGTGCAAACGTAAATTTTATCTGGAGTATTACGCGAGCTCTTCCCGTATTAAATCTGCTAACTAGATAAAAGGAATTCCTTTGACAATACGACTTTAATAAAATTGTATGTGAATTATGTTCTTTTAATAGGTTCCTTGAAGCCAGAAAGCCGTTTGTCGAAATGGATCATCATCATCTTAGGCCTTACAGCCCAGGGTGGGCCTTAGCCTGGTCCAGTATGTCTCTCCAGACTGCTCTGCTCAGGGCCTTCTCCTTCCAGTTCTTGACACCGATAACTTTGAGGTCGCGCTCCACGCCATCCAACCATCGGAGTTTGGGTCTGCCACGACTTCTGCGGCCCTCTGGTTTGCTATAATGCAGTTGTCTTGGCATTCTGGTATTCTCCATTCGAACCACATGTCCTGCCCATCGTAGGCGTCCAATTTTTATAGTTGTAATATGTAATATTAGGATCCTTGTCGAAATGGATACATAGACTTAAATTAAGCGACTTAATTTTTGAGTTCGTTTTGGGGATCTATTTGTTTTATTTATGAATCAGTTTGTTTTCTCGTATCTCGTAAGCTCTCGATTTAGCTGGTTTCGATTGGTTTACAGAGCTCATTGATTCCGCAACGTGAATGTGCGTCCTTCATAAGGAATTGTATCGAAGGCTTAACTTATTTTAAATAAACAATAGTTGGGGCGGCGTCAAAAAACCGTACAAGCGTCGTCACACGCTTTACCTAGTACAGCTCTCACGTTGGTTCTGACCCAGCGGGGTATTTCGTGGAATAGTCCATTCTAACCGGTACCATCTAGGCGGGCTTCGGATAGCCAGCCGACCGAGAGAGCTGGTGGTCGTGGCGCCGACGACCGCCAGTCCGGCGTCCCGAGGGGGAGGGTGATGGGGGATATGTGCTCCGCGTTAAGCGCTTCACTTTCCTCCCTTTGCCTTTTCATGAGTTCTGTCTCATGCGAGGTTTGGGCGTTGGTTGTTGAGCGACAGGAGGATATAGTCGGTTCGATTCCGACATGCTCCGCCCGCCATCCCCAGTGGAGGGCGGAAGTCCAGCGATTTCCTCCTGACCAAAAAAAGAGCTAGTACAATTCTAGTTAAGAAAATGACCTAATGTACAGAAAATCGTAAAATTACAGACAGCCTTAACTAATCTGTACTGCATTGCACTAATAAATGCTAAGATTGCATTTAATATTCCACGTTCGGACTTGAACGCTGAGCGGAGGGATTAAATGGATCTTATAAAATGAAATAAAATCATTCAAAGTGGATTTTTACTATATAAGTAGTGTACGTTTTGATATTGTGTGGATAAACTTGATTTTTTTTTGTCGTATTCCTCAATGACTTTTCATAATGTCATCGATGATAATTATAGAGATTTTTTTGCCTACTTTACGGCAACAAGTAAGTTCAGTGGCTATTTTGAATTGGGTCCAGATTTAGACAGATAGCTGAAATGCAACAGAATGAGGTTACTCAATAACCTCTTGTGAGTCCGCACGGATAGGTACCACCGCCCTGCTTATTTCTGTCGTGAAGCAGTAATTCGTTTAGGTTTGAAGGGTGGGGCCGCCGTTGTAACTATAGACCTTAGAACTTATATCTCAAGATGGGTGCCGTATTTACGTTGTAGATGTCTATGGGCTCCAGTAACCACTTAACAACCAGGTGGGCTGTGAGCTCGTCCACCCATCACAGCAATAAAAATAAAAAAACTTTACCACTGTTATGTTGTAAACTCTGTTTGCAAGGATTAGTTGTGGCTGCAACAATTAATCACAAAGCAGATTTCGAACTACCGGTTTAATAATAAAGTATAAATAAAAAACAAGCAGAATTAATACCGTCTAGAACGTAAAAGATCTAAATAAAACCGACAATATCCGGTGCAATACCAGTAACAGCCGGTTATAACCGGCGCGCCGACCGGAGTGCGCTAGTAAAATGATTCACTACGTTCGCTCGACTTTTGCCAAATCCGGTTAAACCTGCGCTTAGTGCTAATTTTTCAAGCAAGCTGCACGGTAGAGACTAATCGCCTGAATTAAGCTGACTGCGGATTAATGTTTTCATGTTAGTTCATGTTTCAGTGAATTTAAAACATGTTTGTTTTTATTTCGATCGTCAGAGTTTCGCAAGGTGAGAACAATGAGGGAAGTTCGTCAAGTCGATGTTTGGGGGCATAGTAATATTGTGAAAAATATGTGCGTAATGCGTTATTGACCTGGCCCCATTTTAAATTAGGGTCTTTTCCTGCGATATTGAATCAGGAATGAAGAGATTCGCAGAAGAACCATGATAGGCCGAAGGGTAGTCTGCTCGAAGAATACGCTGTATGGTTCCGAGGAAATACAGTTCTATGGAGCAGGGTGGTTCTGGTTCAGCGGGAAATTCCGGAACACCAGCGACACTGTCTGATACTGCGACGACGAGACCTCGACAATAGATACACAGACCTTGGGGAAGCTGCGCGTCTGGTTTTAGTGTTGACCGCGAAATCCCTCTTATCTTTCCAGTCTTAAATGGGAACTGGGTGTTAGGGTTTAGTCATTGGTCGTTTGGTATGGTTCAAGCTGTCTCGCGTGCCTATCTGAAGGTGTAGTCTCTTCGAAGGAGGAGGAGTCCGACATAAGCTAGTCCACAAAAACAATTGCTCGAAGAAAAATAGAATTCGTGAAACTATCGCAAATTGGTGAATATAAAAAAAAGCAGGAAAATAATTCATATCTCCTGCTAAATCAGAATTTTCCTGCAAGCTTAATTATGACGGTTATACGGCTGATATTGTTTTCTATTATTAAAGGCATCTCCTCTTTGTAATTAAGCAGACATCCGTATAACAAATTCCTAATCTAATAATACTTTCCCGAAAGATTTTCTTTGTCTCTTGATTTGTGTGTTACAAAACTTTCTGTATCTTAAAACTTTTCTGGCCACGAGAATTTTATTGCGCACATTCATTCTGCTATCCCAAAGAAAAAGTATACTAAACAGCAATAATTTTGCTATGGTTTTATAATCGTAGATAGTTTGAACAATGGCAATAAAGCTAAATACCCAACTGCGAGAGAGTTTTTCCTCTGACTGGCTTAACGTGTCAAAACAAGAACTCCAGTACAATCCAGTCAACAATGCAGCTCCTATATTTGACAGTTATAATCTCCAATCCAGTTGACTGGAAGCGGGTTTGAACTCTCCAAATTTAGTTCTTTCCCGCAAGTCACTCCGCTAAGAGAAGGCTTGGACATCAGAGTTGGTCTATAAAGTATACACTGTATTGGAGTGCTGACACAACCAGAAGATACTGGCTCCATAAAATAAACTTCGGCTATAAAGTTAGAACTACAAGTTCCGGTAATAGAGTTATAGAGTTCTGAGTTAGGGTTTGTATATTTACACCGTCGTGCAACAATGCACTGTGATTATTATTGGAATAATAAGGATGAAGGAGAAACGCGACCTACTGAGAAGATTCGGTGAAAAACTCAGTGGACTGTGTCTATGGGTCGGTTTACTCGCCGAGCACATCGTCGCAAGCGACGAGTTCGGCGAAGACGGTGACCGGTGATGCCTAAAAGCACCGTTAATGGATCGGGAGAATGCGTAATGACGTGTTTAGGGCCGGTCATCCACAGTGCGTTGCCAGAGACCTTTTTTGCCACGTACCATCCGACTTTGGAAAGAGCTCCCCTCCACGGTGTTTCCTGAACGCTATAACTTGTCCTTCTTTAAACGAGGCTTATGGAGAGTACTTAACGGTAGGCAGCGGCTTAGCTCTGCCCCTGGCATTGCTGAAGTCCATGGGCAACGGTAACCACTCACCATCAGGTTCCTCATCTGCCTACAAGGGCTATAACAAAAAATATCTATTTATACTTTAAATCTATAGACGTGCTTAACGCAACACAAGTTGTTTTCATCACAAAAAGAAGGACGTTTTTATTTGAGTTTCTTAAGAACAATTATAACAAAAATAAGCGTATTGTTCGAGACAAACAGCTCTCGTTATTTGAACAATTGTATGAATACAATCGTTAGTGTTTTCTGAATACAGAAATCATATAAAATGTAAAGATTATATGTTTTGTATTCATTACAAGGTTAAGACTTAGGGATCATGTAGTACACAGTGAGATATTTGTAACTAAATTAATTATTGTGGTATTGTTTAATGTTTTGATTGGTATCTTAAATGCTTTGTTCTCATTATAAATTGTTTTTATTCGACCGCCTTCTGTTTATTGTCACGATATAACTAATGTAGTTATTAATACAGCATAGGCAAAATAAATTTGGGTTTTTTTTTTAAATATAGTCTGCAGTTTTAGGGTTTTGATTCTATAGTCTTGATAAGTCCATAGTCATTGTTTTTAAATTAATTTAAAATAGGTATTATCAATCAGTTTCACCAGTTGTCTTCAATTTCGGAATCTGTTCCAATTCAGTACCTATTTTCGGAACGAAGTTTCTTAGTAATCTCTCCACTGCTAGATGTAGGCCTCTCCCATAGTCCGCCACAAAGAACGATCCTCTGCCTTCCGCATCCAATCTCTCCCAGCATATCACCGCAAGTCATCGGTCCAACGGGCAGGGGGACGCCCAACGCTGCGCTTACCGGTACGCGGTCTCCAGACCAGAACACGTCTGTTCCATCGGCCATCGGTTCTGCGGCAAGTATGTCCGGCCCATTGCTACTTCAGCTTGATAATGTTTAGGGCTATGTAGGTTAGTTTGGTTCTTTGACGGATTTCATCATTTCTGACTCGATCCATCGAAGAAACTCCGAGCATATACCTTTTCATAGCATGCTGAGCGACTATGAACTTACGGACCAGACCTACGGTCAATGTCCACGTTTCAGCGCCATATATGACCGGTACTACGCAAGCATTGAAGACTTTTGTCTTTAGGGATTGCAGGATTGCTGAGTTTAAGATATGACGGAGTTTTCCATACGCAGCCCAGCCCAACTGTATGCGCCTATCAGCTTCCTTCTCAAAGTTGGCCCTGCCTAGCTGAGAGCCTAGCTTGATGTCCAAATTTGGTCCGACCATCTCGTGGGACTGCGTTCTATGGAACGTTTGCCATCTAATTTGCCCGTTACCATAAGCTGTTCAAAATTGTGACCCTCCTTTCGAGTAATGTGTCCAAATAACTCCAGTATTTTACGTAGGCATAAGGCAGGAATTAATAATGGACTTATATGTATATTAAATAAACATATTCAGATAATGTTAAACATAAGGACTTTGTGACAAATTTCATGAAATCTTTTGCTTTTTTGCGAGTTTAGTGATTTAGTCACTAAGTTGATTATGTTATTCACTTCAGTACGTTAGTCAGACGAGGGAAGCGACTCGCAATATCTGTTCAAAACACACGAATCCATTTGTTTATTCTAATCGGTGTGAAACGAGAGCGGTTTAATTATCGGAATTAATCACATTCGATTGCAATCAATTTGCGGCGGTTGCGTCTCGGCGACAGAACGAATCGATTCGCCTTAATGTATCGGTAATTTCTTTACTTTTGTAATCGAATTCGTGAATGTTTAATCGATTCGAGGCAGAGTTGTCTAATTGAAATCAAATAAACGGTTCGGGATCTGAGACCTTGGGCGGGAGAATGCGTATATGCGAAACTCGTTTTAAATTAACGAAGAAAAAAAAAAGAGTAGAGACTGAGAAATGTGAAAAGAAATTTTTAATTGTGTATATTCAAGCTATAAAGCAATTATTCCGTGTAGTAGATTATTTACAGCTAAACAATAGAATGTGGTACCGACGGACGTTGAAATACAACGAAAATGATGTGTTATTGAAATCCGGTCGGGACTTTTTTAAGGCTATACGAGGGCGGCACTGAAAATTTCGGGAATTAACGAAGTGACACAACATTACTATTTAAAAATGTATTTATTGCTTTTCGAAGTATTCTCCGCGAAATTTGACACATTTTTCCATACGATGGAACTAATCATTGAAGCAACCATTCCATTCGGAAGTTGGGGTCTCCAAAATGGCCGTTTTGTAGGCGTTCACAGCTTCTTCAGGTGATGAAAATCTCTGTCCACGCTATTTATTCTTTATTTTAGGGAAAGTATAGAAATCATTAGAGCTTAGATCGGGGCTGTACGGCGGATGGTCTAATAATTCTATGTTTTCTTGCTCTAAAAACTCATTTGTTCTGTGCGCGGTGTGAGAACTCGCATTGTCGTGATGGAGGATGATGCGGCGGTTGCAGTTCTTTTTACGGAGTTCAGAAACGACCTGTGGCAAACAAATGCTAGCATACCATTCTGCATTAACCGTTCTTTGTCCCTCAAGAGGAATAGTCGTAACATGGCCGGTTTTCGAGACAAACGTGGCCACCATTTTTTTTGCAACACTCCGTGAACGAACAATTTTTGTTGGCTTTAACTCATTTTCGAACACCCAAACTCGTGACTGGTTTTTTGTTTCGGGTTCGTACGCGTATATCCAGGATTCGTCACCTGATACAATGTTGTATACAGTATTTGAGGATCCTGCGTGGAATCTTTCGAGAGTTCTGACGCACCAAGTAACGCGAGCCGCTTTTTGCTCTTCACAGAGCGAATGCGGTATCCATCGGGAAAACAACTTTTTTAAACCTAATTGTTCATGCAAGATTATTTGTATTTGACTCATGCCAATGTCTAAAGTTGCCTGAATTTCGCGGTATGTCACATGTCGATCTTCCTCAATCAGCTTACGCACAGCATCAACGTTTTCTTGAGTGACTGCAGTTTTTGGACGACCTTGACGGGGATCATCACTGAGCTTGACACGTCCACGTTGAAACTCAGCAAACCAGCGATAAATTGTGGTTTTGGATGGGGCTTCATCACCAAATGCAGAAATCATCCGGTCAACACGCTGTTTTTGTGTTAAACCACTTCGAAAGTCATTATAAAACATCGCTCTTGAATTTTCTCGAGTCAATTCCATTTTCTCAACGACTAAACAAGTTTGACAAAACCTCGTGACAAGACCGAGAATCTTTTTTTAAATAAATAAATGGTATTCGATTTTTAAAACCAAGGAGTTTTCAATTAAAAAGATTTTAATATGACAGGAGCAGTGGAAATATTCTATTCCCGATACTTTTAGTGCAGCCTAGTAAGAAATTGTCTGACAAACCACGATTTCTCAAAATTGTTCGCATCGTCAATTGATGGTACTATTTCTGCCATAGTACCATCAACCTTTCGGAGAGTTCAGAAAACAACTGTACAAAGTTTTATCACAATCGGATGGATGCTTTTTTTATGAATGAGTGATTACTGGTAGCCCAGAGACCTTTCCAGTTTTGCCAGGACAGGCGGGCGAGTAAAGGCTCAGCCAGAATTTGTAGGATTTGCTAACAGCTGTCCGAGCGCCTCTAAGAAAGGCCTAACAACTCAAGAGCAACTGCTTCGCGATTGAATCTATTACCGGATCGGATTCGCGACTCGCTGAGAAGATCCGGCGAAAAACTCAGCGGGCTGATGTATGGGTTAGGTTGCACGTCGAACTCTTGGCCGAGCTCGACGAGTACGGTTACCGAGGTCCCTAATTCTGCTCCTAGTGCTGGAGCGGAAGGCGTCTAATGCAAAGATTATTGGATCTGATGGATCCGTAAGGACGCGTCTAGGGTGTCGACGGTGACTGGCTCTTGCGTGATCAAGATTCGAGAAGTAGTCAGCGGCGACTATCATGACGCATTGCCTTATCGACGTAGGGATGCCTTAGGACAAACATGCAAATATTTTTTCTTATATGGAAGATAGATAGATGCGAAGTTAAAAAACTCTAACGATCCGAACTCCAACGAAGTCCCCGTTCTAATTTTGAGTTGAAGTGTAAGAACATTTTAATTTTTATTATTATATGTTCCCCATGAACGATATAATTTTTGTATAAAATGTAAAAACAAAAAAAAGAATCAAACAAACGCCACTTATGTTTATTTTATTATAATTTATATAACTTTTTTATTTGATTTATGTGTTTTTAACGTAACATGAAGACTTTTTAATAATTTCGATTTTGTGGTTAATTTTTATTTAATTTGAATTTTGTATCTTTACCGTGCAGCTTTCAATAATTAGTTTAAAATTGGCAAATTATTATAGTAGTTATTATTATAGTATTATAGTATAGGTACCTATTTTATTTTCGAATAGTTGCAGTCCGGGGCATTTGTATGTAGCGATGCACCGGTGTTCGAATCCCACCAGCGGGTACCAATTTTTCTAATGAAATACGTATGTAAAAAATGCTCACGATTGACTTCCACGGAGAAGGAATAACATCGTATAGTAAAAATCAAACCCGCAAAATTATAATTTGCGTAATTACGGGTGGTAGGATGTCTTGTGAGTCCGCACGGGTGGGTACCACCACCCCGCATATTTCTGCCGTGTAGCAGTAATGCGTTTCGGTTTTAAGGGTGGAGCAGCCGTTGTACTGTTAAAACTGAGACCTTAGAACTCATGTTTCAAGGTGAGTGGCGGCATTTACAGGTTATATACATTATATATTTTATAAAACATTTACAGAATCGAAGTAAGTACTTACTGACTGTGGTGCTTAGTAACAATTACTGTATACAAATTTACTAAAGATTTTACGCTAAAATCTCATCTCAGCCTTTTACTATAACAGAACAAAGAGATTTCATTCTCTTAGCATTTTTATTACTCGTTTTTCGTCTCGGCAAAGGGATTTGAATAATACAGCCTTAAGCAACGACAGAAGTTACTTCACAAAAGTACTCAAGAGATATCGCATAATTTTATGGTATAAGCTTACATTTTCGACGGCCTATCTTAAATATATATTTTTCTGTTAAAAATTCTTGTCTGATATGATTCTTTTTTGGTAGGGTTGCTATTCGTCTGATGGTAGGCGTTTATTGCCCTACAAATACATAATATGTGATTTAAGTAGTGAAGCGTATAATTTATATTAGCTATTTTAATGAGGTTGCATTCGGCACAGCTTAGTGAATTTCGCGGCAATTTGGAAAAAACATGATCCTTATTTATTTAAGAAACAAATAGTATAATACATAAAAAATAAGTCGTCGTGGCCTAAAGGGTAGAAGTCGTCGTGGCTTAAAGGCTAAGACGTCCGGTGCATTCGTAGCGATGCAACGGTGTTCGAATCCCGCAGGCGGGTACCAATTTTTCTAATGAAATACGTACTTAACAATTGTTCACGATTGACTTCCACGGTGAAGGAATAACATCTATACTAATATTATAAAGAGGAAAGATTTGTTTGTTTGTTTGTTTCGAATAGGCTCCGAAACTACTGGACCGATTTGAAAAATTCTTTTTCCATTAGAAGCCGACATTGTCGCTGATGAACATAGGCTACTTTTAAAAAAAAAAAAATTATTTTATTTTTTTGGTTCCATGTGTGTTTTAATGTTTCCGAAGCGAAGCGAGGGCGGGTCGCTAGTCGTGTAATAAAAATCAAAGCCCGCAAAATTATAATTTGCGTAATTACTGGTGGTAGGACCTCTTGTGAGTCCGCACGGATAGGTACCACCGCCCCGCCTATTTCTGCCGTGAAGCAGTAATGCGTTGCGGTTTGAAGGGTGGGGCAGCCGTTGTAACTATACTGAGACCTTAGAACTTCTACCTCAAGGTGTGAGGCGCAAAAAAAAAAAAATTAAGCCGATTGTACTTAATTAAACTAATAAGTATTATTATAAGAAAATGAGGCGGGATAATGGCGTAATATACTAAAAAGTTGTTTCTCGGTTTTATTAATTGGATTTTTGAGTAAGTATGGCGCATGCCAATAACATTGTCAAAGCTTCGTTATGACAACAATAACTATGGGAAGTTTTTGTAATAAATTACTATCTGAGTGGAACTAGCTAAATAATTATATTTTCGTCATTTTTTTTACTAGTTTTAAGTATAGGTTTATTTATTATATTTGATAGCCTCAATAGAAAATAATATATAAAAATGTTATCAATCAAATGATATCAAGAATTCGTTCAACACACTATTTTGATCCTCGCCTTTTTGGTCTCGTAATGAAGATATTCTATGGGATAGATTCCACTCTTGAAATTCATGTTAGCGATATTCAAATTGTTAATATTGAAACTATTATTCAAACTATTAATAATTTATTTATACTAATTTTTGAAAGGTTTTTTTATTCATTAATAAATCCCCATACGACCTTACTGTTAGTACTGCAGTTGAGTTTGCATCGAAACATATAATTTGGTACGATAATTCATTCATATCATTTTGAGCCTCGCATCGCCTGCCATACGGTCTGGAATCACTGCGTTTATCCTCGGTGCGTTTCTGGATGATTCTTTTTCAACTACCCAGCTTTGGAATGAATTTCCCTGGACAATGGTCCCCGAGTGCTATGTCACATGTCCTTCATCAAACGAGTCTTCAGGAGCGTCCTCGGCTTGACCATGTTAATGTCTATAAATGACGATGACTACTAACCAACAGGAGGGCCGTATACATAAAGGATCTCGAGGTCAACGTTGAGTCAAGGTCCTGTTGAAATAAGCACCGGACCCGAAAAAAAAGCTACTTTTATTTTAAACTAGCTGACTCGGCAGACTTCATAGTGCCTCAATCGATAAATAAAAGACCTAAACTTTTGTAGAAAATAAACTTAAAACAAACAAAAGGAATCTGTTCGACGGGGGACACGTCAAAGGAAAAAGAAAATTGTAATTTTTATTAAATCCAAGCATTTTCATATTTATCTACCTTTTAAGCCTTCTCTGGACTTCCACAAATAATTTAAGACCAAAATTAGCCAAATCGGTCCAGCCGTTCTCGAGTTTTAGCGTGACTAACGAACAGCAATTCATTTTTATATATATAGATTAGGATCAACTTAGTTGGCATTGTTAATAGCAGACTGGCAATATCGTTCGTACATGTTGAACCAGCTTAATTATCAGCATATTCATCTCGTCAACCTAAGGCGATAATATTGTGAGTTAGGCTGAAATAACTCTAAATAAAGTTATATTACAATTACAGTACTGTAACGTATTATGTTCCAATATCGTGTTCACGAAATTGCTTCAGAATCTAGGTATCAGAAAGGGTTGCCTACTCAAAAATAAAAATTATCTAAACTTTTAAATGTATTTTGTTCCCAGTATTACTTGCCCCTGATCATTCTCACTAACGTATCTATTGTGTTGGATCTGGGATCTGCGGCGACCACACGAAGAGGATCTGAGCTATAAGGTTCGGGCTTCCGGACTGAAAGCTAATTTGTCTTGGGGGTAATGAACTTAATCAGGTATATTCGTATCTTCCCTTCGAAAGCAAGAGACAGTGCAGGCTGAGCTGTCGCTTAGCCAAATACTGTAAGGATACGAAGTGGAGAAAATCTCAATTACCCTCCTGCTTAATGCCCCTACAGCGCCCCTAGCGGCAAACGTTCCAACTGCATACAAATTTGAGTTAACTTTTACGCTATCGAGAACGTTAAAAAACTCACTCTAAGCACACAGGAGCAATTTAGGACCAGAGAATGGAACGTATTGATGTGCTATTTCTTTTTATGGTTTTTGAATTATTTGCTTTGATTCCTGGTTAAAAACGACATAAAATTGGGGGATTTTTTAAATTTTCTTTTGTATTTTTTTTTTTCAATGTTTTGACTGCTGTCTGTCTTCCGAGACTTACCGGTCTTGCTATTTCTAGGCGGAGTGGGCCCTGAGCTGATCTGCACGACAGCTAGATAGGTCTTTCTACGTTATTAATATTAGGCCGTCTCCTAGGCCTGATCAATAGTCAGCTGATGAAGTTGAAAATTCTAGAGTCAAAAATTATTAGAACATGTATAGTAACCGGCAAACATCGTGAGCAAATGACCTTGACTGCGCAGAACCGAATTTTAGATCACTTTGGTGGTGAGGGTGAGGCGCGACGGCAGGGGAAATCTTATCGAGCGCGTTATTGGTAGATCAGTCGAACCTTGCGTCCCGCACCGCGCCCTCGTTCCGCTTGCTCCCAAAAGTACGCTTGCGAACAGTGAAAAATCTATCGTTATTAATCGTTAAGTTATATTTTGTTATAATTGCTTGTTGACTTTGTTGCCATTGCTATTTGTTGAGTGTTTGTTGATTTTTTATAAAAAATACACTATGCCGCGACAAACTGGTGTAGTATTCAAAAGAAAGGGTAGAAAAATTGTGTACGACGTATATTGCTTCATTATAAAACAGGGGAAGAATGATATTATGGAAAAAGTAAAACAGACTTCGGAAGCAACAAAAACATCAGTGAGTACTGTTAGGTGCATTATTAACGAAGCTAAAGGCTCTGGCTTGCTCATCGTGCTTGGGACTCCGGGTAAGAAAAGATCAGGGAAGAAGAAAGTTACCGGAATGGATAGTTTCATTCAATCTGTAATAAAAAGATGTAATCATAATAACTACATAACAAGCAGCGAAACTCCGTACCGTAGAAAGGCTTCGAAAATTTTAAAGAAGATATACATTTTAATGGCTCGGAATGAAGTTTACGACGAATTATGACAGAGCTAGGCTTCAGATGGAAAAAAAAACAGAAAATAATCGGAAGCTGGTAATTGAAAAAAGTAATATTCGATTACTACGAATCGAATATCTTCAAAAAATAATTAATTATAGACAAAAAAGAAAATCGAACCGACCGAGTCGTAAACTACACCGATGAGCCCTATGTCGACTTATCACGATGATGGCGACTCGGGTGATGAAAACAGTGATGATGATAATGGTCAAGATTATGATAACGAAAAAAAAATTACAAATACCAGCTTCGCTTCAACTGAACGAAGACCTGGCAACAGCTCTAGTTTTGACTTAATAGAAGGAATATCTATTTTACCCCAAGATTAAATTATTACAATTATTAACCTATATTTTTTGTTGATGTTCTAATAAATATATAAATAAATACAAATGTTGATTTTAATAATTTAATTGCATTATGACGCAGAGTAAATAATGTTTTTGCACGTGAGTGTACCATGCGCAAACTTACCCCCACTACGTCAACAAATGCTCAAGAAGTTTGCCGGCTATTATACTTGGTTTCTCAAAAGCACCTTTGTTTCGAATTTTTATGGTTCAATGGTTTTAAACCGTCTTAATACATATTTTCATCAGCCTATAGCAGTACACTGCTGGACATAGGCTCGCCACTGAGCACGATCCTTGGCTTCTCTCATCCAGCTCCTGCCAGCCACCCTGCACAGATCATCACTCTACCGAGACTGAGGGCGTCCTGCTCTGACTTATTAATGAAATCGAATAACTGCTAGTAAGGCTCGACTGCGGCTCATACGGGATGCTATCAGCGTTCGTATTCATGCTGCAAAGCAGTACTGTGCCGTTGTTGGTCTTATGACCTCCGATGACTTGTTAACAGCAGAACTCGCGATTTGTGAGATAAAATCAAAAAATTATGGCAATTTTTGTAATATGGTAATACAATTTGAGCATTCAATATCACCTTGTCTGTGAGCAAGGTCAAGGTCACGATCGGATGACCCTTGACCGTGGGAACTCTCCGCCGATCCGTGAACAGACCGCTTTACAATCATTTAATGCTCAGGTACGTTTCAAAGATTTTTTTAATGAATATATTTTAAAAGATTTTTTTCCTGGGTTCTTTTATGTATACAATATTTTTTGTATTTAGCATTAAAAGGTTGTATTCTTTACAAAGCTCTTTGGAAAGAAGGTAGATAGCGGTTTGCCTATGACTCTGATTCCCATGAGTAAAGGTAACTGACATTTAAAATATTTTTTTTAGGAACAAATTGTATGTAGCTACCCCAAGGTAGAAGTGAAACTTTCAGAGGTATATCATCTATCAATGAGCGCAAAAATATAATTTGCTTTGGTCTAACGGCCTGGCCACGGGGATCGGCGGTGCGAACAGCGAAGCGGTGGGCGAGGCGACCATTCGCGCAGCACCGTTTGCAGGCCACGGGTACTCACGTTCGCCGCCGCGACTAGTAAGGAAGTCCGACAGCGAAATGTCTATATCGAAATTATTTCGATATTGCTTACAAATTAATAGTTTTTTGGTTCAGGACCTATTATTTGGAAAAGATTGTGAAGTACATGATTTGAATAAGAATCGGAGTATACCTATAGATGGAGAATTCCACAAGAAGTACGAGAAATACTTTGAGTGGCTAGACTTCCAAATAGCTGGTCTAGCTAGTATTTCAGCTAATTTTTTTTTATTGCTTAGATGGGTGGATGAGCTCACAGTCCACCTTGTGTTAAGTGGTTACTGAAGCCCATAGACATCCACAACGTAAATGCGCCACCCACCTTGAGATATAAGTTCTAAGGTCTCAAGTATAGTTACAATGGCTGCCCCACCCTTCAAACCGAAACGCATTACTACTTCACGGCAGAAACAGGCAGGGTGGTGGTACCCACCCGCGCGGACTCACAAGAGGTCCTACCCCCAGTAATTACGCAAATTATAATTTTGAGGGTTTCATTTTTATTACACGATGTTATTCCTTCATCGTGGAAATCAATCGTGAACATTAAAATTTGTTGAGTACGTATTTCATTACAAAAATTGGTACCCGCCTGATATTCGACTACCGGTGCATCGCTCAACACCGGACGCCTTATCCGTTCGGCCACGAAGAGTTTAAAAATATAAAAAAAAATATATATTAAAAAATATAAAATATAAAAATTTCATTTTTCGCGGCGAAAACAACTAAACTCATTTAATCACTGCACTATTCGCCGCGACTACCGCTCGACTCCGTGGCTTGCGCCGTCCTTATTCATGCATTTGTTTTGCTCGCCCGCCGCATCGTAAGTCGCCCGCGCGATTCGCTCGGTACATTCCGCCGGTCGCTTCGCCGGTCGCCGGTGCGCGTGGCTTGTTAGGTACATTTCTATGCTCTTATTTTAGTCGCTAGACGCTTCGCCGTTCGCACCGCGCGAATATTCGTATCGGCGAATGTCCCGTGGCCAGGCTGTAACACCTTGATCGGGATAAACTAGACAAAAATTTGATTCGGTTTGCATATTTTTTCTGAATATGCAGATAAATAGATTCATTTCGGATTCTCCCAATTCACTAACGGTGCTTTTAGGTACCTCAAGCACCGGTCATCGTTCCCGTCGAACCCGTCCCTTGCGACGAAGGGCTCGACTAGTAAATTAACCCATAGACAGCCCACTGAGTTTCTCGCCGGATCTTCACAGTGGGTCGCGTTTCCGATCCGGTGGTAGATTCTGCGAAGCAAGGCTCTTGCTAGGGTTCGTGTTAGCAACGTCGTCAGGTTTGAGCCCCGTGAGATCACCTACTAGTTAAGGTTACGCTGAAATAGCCTCTCAAGGCTAACAGCTTAGGTAGGGATAAAAAAATGGAACCCACTGACGTCAATATATTAAAAAGCTCTCTCTCTCTCTCTCTCTTTCTCTCTTCCAAGCTATTTATCCCACATGGTGGTGGGGTCAGCTCCTCACTTTACTCCTCCACTTCGTTCTGTCTTCGATATCCTCGTCAGCAACATTGCATTCTCTTTTGTCCTTCAGCATTAAAAAGCTAAAAAGTAATAAAGCTATCCTTTTAAATCACTAGATTAAACATTTCGCAGATCTGTCTAATCACTAAAACCAGCAACGCTTTTTAAAATTTCGAATTCCTCTATTGCCGACATATCGAGCTTTATAAAATTATTATGCCGCAAAGCTAAATCACCGTTAAAAGTTAATAAAACCCGGTTATTCAGTAGCCGGTTTCTTTCATAAACCCTTCACACATTCGCTCCGGATTTATGGGGCTAATAGCTCGGTATCCGCGGTGCGCCTCGTTAACCGACACACCCCTGGCACGCGCCCCCATCTCGAGCGCATACTCTCAAACATTAATGATATGAATATATTGTTAGAATTTAATACTTTAATACATCTTTCAAGTTTTATTAATCAGAAGAATAACGTAACGTAAACTCACACGGGTAGTTACCAACATCCTATCCAATTACGACGCGAACCAGGCATGCGTTAAAGTAAAGATTGGGGTAACTGTTATATTAGAACCCCCTTACTCTGACGGGGTTCTGTACCCAAACGGAAATCGGACCTTAGATGTAAGAGTGCAGAGGACTCGTTTAGTGCGGTGGGGCCCTAAAACATCCTTGCGCCCGCGGTCTGCTCCCAACATATGGAGATCGTCAAGTCCCACATACTCCGCGCATCTCCTTGGCGCGGGGACTGCGTAGGAGGATCGGCCGCTGGCCCGAAAAAAAAATGTTATGCTATGATTTCGATATTTTGTCTCAGAGTGGGTAGTGGTAGAAGGATATTTTTTTAAATTGAAGGATTACTAGTGGCCCGGTCTTTCCAGTTTCACCAGGACAGCTGGACAAGCACGAGCTCAGCCAGGGGGGACGGGGCTGGATTTTCTAACAGCTACCCGAGCGCCTCCTAAGGAGACCTAACAACTCGAGAGAAGCTGTTTTGCAAATGAATCTATTACCGGATCGTGATCGCGACCCTCTATGAAGTTCCGTTGTGAAACTCAGCGAGCTGATGCTTACGTTAGGTTCCAAGTCGAACTCTGCTGAGTTCGATGAGTACAGTTACAGGGGTCCCTTGTTAGTGCTGAAGGTATCAGGTAGAAAGATTCGTGTTCTGATGTTTATGAACTGTTTTTTTATTTATTTATTTTTTATTGCTTAGATGGGTGGGCGAGCTCACAGCCCACCTGGTGTTAAGTGGTTACTGGAGCCCATAGACATCTACAATGTAAATGCGCCATCCACCTTGAGATATAAGTTCTAAGGTCTCAAGTATAGCTACAACGGCTGCCCCACCCTCCAAACCGAAACTCATTACTGCTTCACGGTAGAAATAGGCAGGGTGGGGATACCTACCCGTGCGGACTCACAAGAGGTCCTACCACCAGTAATTAGTACGCAAATTATAATTTTGCGAGTTTGATATTTATTACACGATGTTATTCCTTCACCGTAGAAGTCAATCGTGAACATTTGTTGAGTACGTATTTCATTAGAAAAATTGGTACCCGCCTGAGATTCGAACATCGGTGCATCGCTTCAACACGAATGCACCGGACGTCTTATCCTTTAGGCGATGACGACTTCAATGTACACAATTAATATCAAATAGAGGTCGAGTGGCACTATCCTATGTTTTCCCGTGGGTCTGATCAAGGAGGCTAAGTTCGCCGGATTATGTATGGCAGCGTTCTAGAAATATTATTATAGTGTTAAGAAGAGATCTTCTTCCGTCTATCGGGGTGATAGTGGCTTGGAAATTTTATTTTTCCAAATTATGTACGGCTACTTATGGTACTGTTAACAATAACTAAAAAAATACTATTTTCAGTTTTTCTTTAAGATCGAAAAAAGGGGATTCGTAAAACGAATATAAATCTTCAAGTATCAATGATTATGGTCGTAATTCGATTATTCGGCGAACAGTAGTGACAATAGATTTTCGAGCAGGTACCTATGTTAGATACAAAAAATAAGTTTGACACGCTATCAGTCGGCACGTGCATGCCCCTTCGGTCCTTCGAGGGTTCCCACAAATGTAATTCCCACGAAGAATGATCGTCATGAGAAATTTTTGAAATAATATCAACATTCAGACGTGTATGTTTTTTTAATAAGCTTTTATTAGGTTCAGACGTATGTATGTTTGTAACGGAATCTTTGAACATTCTTTTGACCCCCTTCAAAACGTCGGATTAACTCGAAATTTGGTATACTTATTAAGGACGTGTTAAGGACCGATCACAATTCAATATAAAAAAAAAAAAAAATTGAAAAATTGAAACTCAACTAAAAAATTTAAAATAAATAATAGTTTAAAAAAACAAAAAAAATACGCTTTTATATAAAAAGGGTGCTTTTCAGGATATTATCAAAATAGTCCTTTTACCTACGAACCTTTTACTCATATCTGTTCATAAAATATTTATAACTACTGATTGCATGCACCTCATGCTTTTTTTACAATAAAATAATTTTTTCTTACATTATTTTTAAATTAAAATTTATTAAAATTTCTTTTCTATTTTTAGTTGGATTTTCTATAAAAGCGTATTTTTTTTGTTTTTTTAAGCTATTATTTATTTTCATTAGGTACACACCGGTCAACTGTCAAACTAGGTCGAATTGCGTCACTCTGTGATTATCGCGCCATCATTTTTTTTTTTTTTTTTTTTTTTTTTTTTTTTTTTTTTTTTTTTTTTTTTGTCAGGAGGAAATCGCCGGACTTCCGCCCTTCACTGGGGATGAAGGGCGGGGCATGTCGGAGTCGAACCGACTAAAACCTCCTGTCTCTCAACAACCAACGTCCAAACCTCGCATGAGACAAAACTCATGAAAAGGCAAAGGGGGGAAAGTGAAGCGTTTAGTGCGGAGCACATCTCTCCCATCACCCTCCCCCTCGGGACGCCGGACTGGCGGTCGTCATAATATAATTTAAATTTTTTAAGGGATTTTATGACCTGGTAGCTAAGACCTTTAGGTCATGTCTTATTTTAATTTGTATTCTTAATTTTATGAAAAATGATAAAATAGAGTGAAATGAAATGAAATGAAGATGATTACTTTGAGACATTAATTAACTGGTATGAAATATAATCTCAGTAAAATGATGGTCGTTTACTGAGATTTTTTTAGTGGACTGTTTGGAGGATCCTGACAAGTTACGTCCACTGGCTTTGTTTCATTTTCCCTCTTGTGAGTCCGCGCGGGTAGGTACCACCGCCCTGCCTATTTCTGCCGTGAAGCAGTAATGCGTTTCGGTTTGAAGGGCGGGGCAGCCGTTGTAACTATACTGAGACCTTACAACTTATATCTCAAAGTGGGTGGCGCATTTACGCTGTAGATGTTTTGGACTCCGGTAACCGCTTAACACCAGGTGGGCCTGTGAGCTCGTACGCCCATCAGAGTAATAAAAATATATATATGTATACATATACATATACTTATAATTACCAATTACAATGTCAAATTTGTTCACAGTAACATAGATTACAAAACACGTCAGCTGAATGAGTGATATGAATTTGCACGAGCGCACAATTCAACAATGAGGAACCTTGAAGTGCATTTATCGCATTTCGAAGGTTGTTTGTTTAAGTAAATATTGAACATCCGATTATTTGATAAAACGCAAGGTCGTGGGAAATGTCCTTTATTTATGTAAATATATCGTTAATATGTTATTCGTTATTCGACCTTCAAGACTGAAATATTAAGTTTTAAATCCGTTCATCGTGCTTGCGACGAAGGACTCGGCGAGTAAATTAACCCGCCGGATCTTCTCAGTGGGTCGCGTTTCCGATCCAGTGGTAGATTCTGCGAAGACTGCTCTTGCTAGGTACAGTGTTAGCAACACCTCCTGGTTTGAGCCCCGAGAGCTCACCTACACGCTAGAGTAACACTGATATAGCCTCTCAAGGTTATCAGCATCGGTAGGAAAAAAAAGAAAAGAAGGCGTGAGTTTACTTCCAAAGGTCTGAGAATTCACAGTCAAAGTACGCATCGACGACAATCTAATTTACAAAGAATATCTCGAGAAACGGGTTCGAAGTTTTAATGTCCTTTAAGCCTAGAATTCACAACGTAGTAACTGTAAACATTTTTTCTCTCTTTCTTCTACCAGAAATATATGAAATTGTCTCTTAAAGTTATGTTTTGTCCCTTTCAGAGGTCGTTATCGGGGGCAGTAGTCCTACGAGCTCGCGGATTTGTACCCGCGGGAAGCTATTTACGTTCCCGTGAGAAATTGATTCTCCTGGGAATGTTTGGTGTGAGAATTGTAACAAAAAAAAGTTTCAACAGATAAAAATATTTTTTGTTCGATTTTTTTTTTGGTGTTGGGTTTTCAAAGGAATATAAATACAAAATGGATTATTCATGATTTTTTCTCTCTCTGATGAATCGTCATTTTATTGGCTAGGTTTCGGTTCTAAGTTTAGGAGCTACTTAAAAGGTATCTGGTGACACCATTTAGTTCCAATATTACAAAAAGGTTAGCAAACTATAAATCCTCGTTTGAGATTGATGCATTATAATTTACATAATTTATGGTACTAATAAAATATGGACAATATTTCGAGATTTTTTATTATTGTCCTTGCAGGCAGACGAGCATACGGCCCATCTGATAGTGAGTGGTTACCGTCGCCCATGGACATCAGCAATGCCAAGTCACTGCCTAGCGTTGAATGCTCTTCACAAGCCTCGTTTGAAGAAGGACATGTCATAGCGCTCGCGAAACACCGTGGAGGGGAGCTCATTCCAAAGCCGGAAGGTACGTGGCAATATGTTACGGCATGTTTATCCCGTCAAACAAAAAAAAAACGCTTTCGCTAGAGCACATTTTTTCCCAAAACGACTAATAAGTTATTCACACGAGACACGAACCATTCCGATGTTCCGTGGGAATTTGACGGGAAGGGAACGTAAATGAAGACTTAAAGAGGAGGGTTGAATTGTAGATGAACACATTCGCTTAAAACCATATCTTTTTTTTTCTTAGTAGCAGAAGAAAGGATGTAGATTTTTGAAAAACAAGTCAGTGCGTGTATAAAAAATAAAATTGGCGACTTTGGTGATTGGACATCGTGAGTCGTATTACTTACTTCTAAGTGGTCGAACGGCAATAGGAATAG
Organism: Bombyx mandarina; assembly: GCF_030267445.1. Taxonomy (NCBI): domain Eukaryota; kingdom Metazoa; phylum Arthropoda; class Insecta; order Lepidoptera; family Bombycidae; genus Bombyx; species Bombyx mandarina. The sequence continues at coordinate 20,114,449 of NC_143234.1, forward strand.
GTTTTCGGGACACAGAGACATAATAACGCGAATGCGTCCTTGAAATGTGAGCTCGAAGTCTTAATTTTACTGGTACTGTCCCCCATAATAGGCCGAAAGGCATGATAGGTTGGCGAGCTAAAAATTGAGCAAAGGATTGTCGTATATGTCGTATGCATGCTGGACAGGTGACTAGCGCGGTGACGCTGACATGGTCTCTCTATAGACCATCAGCTTAGGTAGAAAAAACAAAGAAATAGAAACAAGCTAACGCATACCATATGTCATTCGCCATTGTCAGGATCTTGCCAATAATACCACACGAAAATTGCTTATCATCTAAATATATAAGTCGAAGCTTGTATGTTTCCTACAGACTCTGAAACGATTGAGCCAATTTCGATGAGGTTTTGAGGAAATCTTCAATTTTGGTACCGGTCTGATGAAAGTCAAATCGAGGATCGACCAGCACTATGGGTTGGGTTTGACTAGTAATTAAGTCTAGTTTAAAATACGCCTAAATAGTAAGCCGAATTAATAATTTAAATAATTTTTATCATTTATGATCGTTCTAAAAACGTTAGGCCGAAATAATGTAATTTATTGTATTGCCATTGGTCCTTAACTGAACAAATTTTCAAGTTAATCGAATGCCTTGAAGTTAGCGTAAGTGGCGCTTAAATACCGTTATGTAGAAAAGGTTAAGTTAATAGCAGTGTGTTCAAAAACATAAAAAAAATAATTCCCGAGTGACCCTTCTGATTAGACTTATTGGTTTTTTTTTATTCGAGTTTGGAATTATCTTCACCGCGCCGGAAACTCAGGTAGGAACTATTTAGGGGCCCTTTGACACGTGCCATTAAATCCAACACCGCAGCACGTCTATGAGAATAGGGGTGCAACCATCAGGAAAATAGATTTTTAATGATTTTTTCTTGTAATACTAAAATGTACTGGTGGAGCGAGAGTGTAATTTATTTTTATTTTTTATTTATTGCTTAGATGGGTGGACGAGCTCACAGCCCACCTGATGTTAAGTGGTTACTGGAGCCCATAGACATCTACAACGTAAATGCGCCACCCACCTTGAGATATAATTTGTAAGGTCTCAGTATAGTTACAACGGCTGCCCCACCCTTCAAACCGAAACGCATTACTGGGTCACGGCAGAAATAGGCGGGGTGGTGGTACCTACCAGCGCGGACTCACAAGACGTCCTACCACCAGAAATTGGAAATTTAGAAATGCTGTATGTCTAACTGAGGAAGTAGACTTTTTTTCATAGTAACTCTCGACTCATGTGGTGTTAAGTGGCTGCCAGAGTCCATGGACATCTCAATATGAATGCCACCTCACTTGAGGCATGAAGATAAAAGTTCAATTGACTGATGACAGGTAAGAACCTTTAAACCAAAAATTGACGGCTGAAGCAATTAGGATCAGTAGCAGCCCGCACGGGTTGGATCACTCTGACAATACAGACTATTTATTGCCACTAAAATGCTAAAAGCTAAAAACCATTTATTTGTTATTTCATAAACTTGTAATGTTTTTTATGCTTTATCGGAAAGCCGTAATATGAAATATTGGATTTTTCTATTTTTTTATTTTTATTTATTGATGCACAAAACAAATTACAATCATTACAGTACAGATTAGCTAAATCGTACAAGTAGTACCTAGATCTAATCTGGATTGCAATCTAAATGGTATCAATAAACTAACAAGATTTTTAGCACAGTTAATTTAAAATCTATGTATATTTACTGTGTATTTGGCATCTGGTATTTAAAAGTGTTAAAACTCTCCCCTAGGCTTGAAAGCATACACCCCTGTTGGCTCCAGGTTAATATCACTCGAAAGGACACATTGGTATGACAATTGACGGTCGCGTGCCAGCCCTATTACCCTGTCAAGGTTCCCACAACACGATCCGAAATGTTCTCATGTGAATTCTCGAATTCTCAGTTGAATTTGAACGAGTTTTGGGGAACGAATGCGATTGATAATTTACTACTTTATCCCATGACTATTTAATTCATTTTAATATTGTTAAAATATACTTTTTTTTATTGCCGTTGTAGGCAGACGAGCATACGGCCCACTTGATGGTAAGTGGTCACCGTCGCTCATGGACGTCAGCAATGCCAGGGGAAGAGCCAAGCCGCTGCCTACCAGAATTAGTTAATTTAGTTTTTATAATTTTTCTACTGTAGGTAGATTGACACTTGAGTTAAATAAATAAATATAAATAAATATTTACTAACAATCACGCCACGTTAACTGGTCACGTGGTAAGTTCGTAAAGAACTTGTGTTACAGGTACCAGATAACGGAAATAAATGTAATATTTTTATTATACATATACATATATTTAATAGACATCCATAACCCTGGAAAATACATTTATATTTATAATACAAATATCTTCCCTTGGCGGGATTCGAACCCGCGACCCCCTTGTGTAGTGACCATGTCACTTACCACTACACCAGACGGCCGTCAAATGTCCACATAGTCCATAGTCCTTTTTATGGTAAGTTGTCATTGTCGCTTAGGTCCAAAAGCAATGCCAGGGGAAGAGCCTAAAGTGTACGTACGATTGCTCTAACGATAGATGCCACGAAACATATCTTTGTTTTGCAAAGTAAACTTTTAAAGTTAGTTGCGGTGACCGGGTTCGACCTCCGTGATGGCTGACAGATGGTTATAGGCCATACGACCATCTGTCACTGTGCCTACTGCAGTAAAATAAGTACATACTTGAAAGTTTCGTTACTACCTTCAATTGTAGACTTCGCTTCCAATTGCCAGGAAATAAATAACAGATTGCGTGATACAATCTTTAGATAAGTGCTCACTATAGAATATACCGCTTTTTCTGCCGTTTTTCCAGACTATTGCCTTTATTATTAAGTCACGTCCCCACTACTGCAATGCTCCCACACCAATGTTGCTATTTGCTACCTGAAAATTGTCTTAATTTTAACATGCTAAAGTTCACTCCTCCAGCCGCTAGGGCGGTTCGTTCACTGTGCACTCTGTGCGTCTGTGGAACTCAGTTCCACACTCAATCCGTGCAAGTCCCTCACTTGAAGTATTCAGGAAGGCATTAAATGAGCACTATCTATCAATTTAGTATTACTTATATGTCTTTATTTTATTTATTTCATTATATATGTACGTGTATGTATATGTTTATGTTATTTATGTGTGTAATTGTGTATGTAGGTATATAGTCTGATATATTATGTATTAGTGTTTATTTTTATTATTGTTATTGTTATTGTGTATAGTATCAATAAATAAATTGATTAGATTGTACTCATCTACCCACTCATGTAAAGCTTTCCTGCTTTACGAACGGTTAGCTGGTAGATAGCTCAATTGTTGAGTTAAGCTCGCCATTTTTTATATCTTATCGCAATTACTGTATTATATTAACTGCGTGTACAAATAAAGAATAAAAAAAAGTTTATATCAACTATTTAACAAAAAACCTTACACAATGTATCACTAAAATTAGAAAAAAGTTCCCCCGGAATAGTACTTTTTCTGGATGTACCCAATATCCATGGAAATGTATTCAGAAATTTTCATGTTAATCAATTAAGCAATTAAGATGTAAGCTTATCAAATTGACTCACTTTTGCATTGAAAGTACTACTTTGGGTAATAAAATAAAATCTAGTGTTGTAAGTCAACTGTGTTGGTTGGCTTATGCCAAATGGCCAACTTCCGAGAATCACAGAGGGCCGTGTGAATTGTTCGGGTCTCGTGTGAACGTAAAGCTTCCGTTGAAAGCTTGCATGAGAACTTTTAACGAACATCGGCGGGAATAGGCTTAGGGAGAATCGCGTAGGGTATTTTTTTAAATGTTAATTCTGTTGAAAAAATAAACATGTTTTGTTTACGATTACTCAGTTAAGATGAAAGAGCGGTATTCCGTGAGTTTAAAGTTTTTTATATTTATTATTGCTTAGATAGGTGGACGAGCTCACAGCCCATCTGGTGTTAAGTGGTTACTGGAGCCCATAGACATCTACAACGTAAATGAGCCACCCACCTTGAGATATAAGTTCTAAGGTCTCAGTATAGTTACAACGGCTGCCCCACACTTCAAACCGAAACGCATTACTGCTTCACGGCAGAAATAGGCAGGGTGGTGGTACCTACCCGTGCGGTCTCACAAGAGGTCCTACCACCAGTAATATGTAACACGAGGTCTTTCGTTCATGGAAGACAAATTATAAGTACGTATTTATTAAGAAGATATTGACCTACGGGATTTGCACACCGACACAGAGTCAACAGCCGTTTTATCATATAATTGAGACTTTTTTATTTATTTATTACGTGGATGGACGAGCCTAATGGCTCAACTGGTGTTAAGTGGTTATCGGAACATAGACATCTACAATGCAAATTCCACCACCCACCTCGAGAGCTTAGTTCTAGGCTCTTCTAAGCGTTATAAGTTCTAAGTTTCTGCAGTACAACGGCAGCCGTATCTACAAAACTGAAGCGTATTACTGCTTCACGGCAGAAATAGGTAGAAAAAAAAAAACAGAATATAAATCAAACCCACAAATGTATAACGCAGATGTTATCCCTTCAGCTTTTCAAGAGAAAATTTAATACCTGCGTGCGGGATTCGAACACCGGCCCAGTCGCATCGCTCGATTAGAATAAACCAGACGTTTTGTCCTTTAGGCCATGTCGACTTCAAATAGACTCCTATATCCATTTAATTACGTGGGCCGGAAGCGCGTTCACTCCACAATGCAATAAAAACACTTAGATAATAATATGTGTTTTTTTTAGCTTTATAGTTCCATGCATATTTCGTAGAAGAACATAAACCAAGTTGGATGCACTCAGTAAATTCACGAAGATTTTCTTAACATCTGAATGTTCAGGGTTCCTAGATGTGACCTCGTTTTGCAGCGGACGCGAAAATTAGTTGGTTGTAATTATTTTAATTAACCAGAAGATTTCTAAGAACTTTGTTCTGATAATACTAATATTATACATACTAATGATACTATTGTGTGGTAATGTCTATGGGCTTCACAGGGTTGTGGCCGCATTCCTCCATTCATCCACTAAAAAAATCGTAGAACGATTAACATGAATTCGTAGAACCAATTTCCCTCGCTAATTCGTCCTTCTCATGAATTTTTGAATGTTTCTCACATCATCGGCACGTGTCAGGAGCTCCCCTCATATTACCATGGGAACAGTAATGGTCCCGTGCGAAAGTATCGCAGGCATATAAAGGCAAACTTTTGTGAGAAGCAAACATTATTTATTGTCAATGTGGTTTGGTTGACGAACGAATACCTGCTGGGACATAGACATGTGTTTCAGTTAAAAAGTTTGCGGGGGTATTATATAATATATTTGAGACTTTAACTTTTTAATTTACTGGTGGTAGGACCTCTTTTGAGTCCACGCGGGTAGGTACTACCACTGCGTTTCAGTTTGAAGGGTGGGGCAGCCGTTATTACTATACATGAGACCTTAGAACTTATATCTCAAGGTGGGTGGCGCATTTACGTCGTAGATGTCTATGGGCTCCAGTAACCACTCAACACCAGGTGGGCTGTGAACTCGTCTATCCAACTAAGCGACAAAAAAAAAAGGCAGACAGGGGGACTATAGCGAACCATTTCGGTTCCTCCTACTGGGACACTACAACCCAAAAAATACGAGTCTTTGCATAATTGTAACGATTGAAGCATTGTTTACGGCCCTCGTTTGCCTTAGTCGAGAGGCACCCAAGATACAACTGGAAGAAAATCATTAACATCATCATCATAATCTCATTTGATCAGTAGCACTGCCACACATGTATCTGTCCAGTGCACTTTGATGTGCGGTCGGTCGGAAACCCCTCCTGAACACCGAGGAGATGTTAAAGGGTTTCCTAACGAGTCGTTTGTGTGGCCACGGCATAAACGACGATAAACAGTAAATGTTTTATTGCGATAGAAAGATAATGCAAAAAACCATACTTCATGAAAAGCCTTACAGCGAAGAAAGGTCTTGATCTCAGTGTTTGGTATTCTTCATAATCAGTCTTACTAGTTCATTTCTAATTCTTCTAATTATTATACATATGCTGACAAGCAATGGTATGACAAACGGTTGGGCACTAGCAATATAAACAAGACGCTACAAAACTCTTACTACTTTGGTGGGGTAGACAACTTTATAGGACACTTGGTATGAACTGGTACTGGATTGTACTTACACCATAACGTCAATATTGCCATCCACTCTTGAAATATGAAGTCAGACCCTCAATTTTATCGTCACAAGGTAAAGCTGGAAAGGTCAGATCACCAGTATCTCATTAAAATGACAGCGGTTTGGTTGTCGCTGTTATAGCTTCATACTCTACTACTCATGTCTGTTTAAAATAAGACGTAGCTTTGTCTGCCTTCGTTGGATAAAAATATGAACACATCTATTCATATTCGACAGTCTTCTAGCGGGAAGGACTTTTAAAACGGCCTAAAGGATAATACATCCAGTAACCAATTAACATCAGGTGGACTTAGCTCGTCCACCCATCTAAACAATGAAAATAATAATTACTAGCGACCCGCCCTCGCTTCGCTTCGGAAACATTAAAACACACATGAAACAAAAAAAAAAAAATAAAAAAAAAAAAAAAAAAAGTAGCCTATGTTCATCAGGGACAATGTCGGCTTCTAATGGAAAAATAATTTTTCAAATCGGTCCAGTAGTTTCGGAGCCTATTCGAAACAAACAAACAAACAAATCTTTCCTCTTTATAATATTAGTACTAGTATAGATGCATTCTTAAGCACTTATTTCGTCACCAACTAACCACAAACGAGCGGTAGAACATATTGCCTTATCCTATCCTATCCTACTGTACTTTAATGGCTCTTCCATCCTTCTAAGCTGAACGTAATACTAAAATATATACTGCAATACACATCAACTACCAATCTCTATGACAAAAGGCGAATTTATTACCACTATGGTGTATTAGCGTTTTAAGTTGCGGCTTCGGCTAGTTTAGTGGCCCAATGACTAATGCATGCAACATTAGGGATGGTAAAGCTCAACCGTGGCGTTATCATGCTTTCATTACGCGGATAAGTGTTATTAGTTGGCAACCCTCACGGAAACGGAAATTAATGTCGTATCTTCATACTTAATCATTTCTGAATCGGATGGCGACAGTGGAAAGTTGTTTTCTTTTTGAAAAGTTTTACGTGTGCCTTCTCTACAATTTGTTGAAGCATTTAACATGGTTTAGTTTCACATTTTTTTGCTGAAACGGTTAATTGAACTGACGATCTAATTGATATTAGGTGGTTACCAGAGTTCGCAAATATCACAACATTAACGGGCCAAAGTTTTCCTACATATGATCAGTCAGATACTCCATCGCTTTTAAGTGCGATGTTATGTGACATTATTTTATTGTGACCTTAGTGGCTGCAAATTTCTGATCATCTCTTACAAATAAAATATCAAGTAAAATAAGGCCTACTTAGTAGCGATTAAATCTTTGACATATTTTGGGGTATGTGTACTTGTTTATTTAAATTATCTACGAGCAATAATAAAATCCCGCAGTAGTCGAAATTCGACTATAATTAATTGGAATTGTAAGTTTGTACACTATTATGATTGTATTTTATACTTCTATAATCACAAATTTCGCCAATACTACTCTATAAAAAATATTAAGGAAGACAAACAATATTTAATCTATTCTCAATTTGAACACAGACGTCAAGAACAAAAGTTTGACAATAAATATAATTAATAAGACAATAATGCATGCGTGTGTGCGTCAAATACATGGTATGTAGTGTGTGTAATGTTTTCTTTATTCATTTTATGTATCTTTTATGCATTATTTTAAAAAAATATTAGCATTGTGCACTTCTTCTCTATATTCTCTAGAAGTGTGGAGAATTTCACACTCCTCCGTCTTCGCAATTTTCGTAAAAAGGGATACAAAGTTTTTGCTTCACGTATTAATATATAGATTATTATCCTGTCAGAAGCCACATGTACTAAGAGTTTTGGGATATAAGTTCCTAAAATAGCTAGTCAATTTGTCTTAACGAACACGTAAACCACAGTCACTTTGTATTAGACAAAATCGTGAGCTATCGATCCAAGAAGACCGATTCTAAAATAAACCTGCCTTATAAGATTCTAACTCACTGTATTTGGGCCACAATTTGCTCCTGCGAATACATTTCAAGCGCGATTTTCAGACGAGTGAATTTCATAACGAAACTGCACTCTGTTACTATGTATCGAAGACTCAAAATTCGACGCAACGAATCCGTATTTCCAGTATGTTGTACGTCTGAATGTGAGAAATTTCATTTTAGGCGATTTCACGATTTCTCCTACTCGTTCCCTGAGGGATGGGTCGTTGATTTATGTGCGTGGTACTTCTTTCTTTCTTTTTTTTTCTTTCTTTTTTCTTTTATATCGCCGTCCCGAATATTGTTTTGTCTTATATTTCTCGTTGCGTTCGCCACGAGGATGCGGGAATTAAAACGGGGCTCCTTTTGTTCCGTGTTATGGGGTTAGGGGGGTCTGTATTTCGCGAATGTATTTTATTGTTGTAGGGATATTCTTGATAATACGAAGATGAATAACGTTTTGCTTCGGAATGGAATGCGTTATTTCCGGTGGTGGGGCATATTGTGAACCAGCATTGGTAGGTACCGCCATTCAGCCTATTTCTCCAGCAAAGGGGTCATGTATTTTGGTTCCTGCGGGATGGTTGGACTAGAAGTCGTTGTGGCCTAAAGATAAGACGTTCGGTGCATTCGTATCGAGCGATGCAACGGTGTTCGATTCCCGTAGGCGGGTACCAATTTTTCTAATGAAATATGTACTTAACAAATGTTGTCGATTGACTTCCACGGTGAAGGAATAACATCGTGTAATAAAAATCAAACCCGCAAAATTATAATTTGCGTAATTACTGGTGGTAGGACCTCTTGTGAGACCGCACGGGTAGGTACCACCACCCTGCCTATTTCTGCCGTGAAGCAGTAATGCGTTTCGGTTTGAAGGATGGGGCAGCCGTTGTAACTATACTGAGACCTTAGAACTCTTATGTCAAGCTTTTTTTTTATTGCTAGATGTCTATAGACTGTGCTGAGTAGATGTCTATGGGCTCTGGTAACCACTTAACACCAGGTGGGTCGTGAGCTCGTCCACCCAACTAAGCAATAAATAAAAAATGGTCTCTAAAAATGCGAGACTGAACCGTAAGCGGATACGCGGACTCGCGAATGCCGAAGGAAATACAATGATTAGATAAGTTGATTAAATTTGCAGCTCCTATTTTTAACGTCGAGACGAGCTCATATGTCGTAATGCTATAATGCCTCATATGTCGAGGCGAGCTATTCACGTTGCAATGTCTATAGAAAACAGGGTTATAGGCTATAGACAACGGGCTATAGGCTACTATAGATACTACTAACTCTCAGTTCACTGAGAGTTCGTTCACACAAACTAAAACGAAGATTCCAGTTCCCGTCTTATCAGCAAAAGCCAACCAAAGATTAGGCTATCAGTTAATCATGCCGGATTTTATACCACTATAATTTTATATCAATCGAAATGACCTCACGCTACAACTGCTTGAGATTAGTAACAAACAAAGTTGTTTTCAAAACAATCATATTTTGGCCTTCTTGTGTTTATTGCAAATAACAAAAATTATCAACTATCATGCTTATGAAGCTAGAATACCTGTGTAAAGGATATCGAAAATACATTCGCGATTTTATAATTTTTGCGTCTAATTTTTCTTACACAATTTCAGTCATGAATATTTGTTAAGAACAATTTTTTTTTGTCCTACTTAAGCTGATGGTCTTGACAGACCATTTCAGCGGAACCTAAACAAGTAGGTGAGCTCAGGGGCTCAAACCTGACGACGTTGCTAACACTAACCCTAGAAAGAGCAGTGAGAAGTGCTTCGCAGAATCTGCCTCCGGATCAGAAACGACACCCACTGAGAAGATCCGGCGAGAAACTCAGTGGGCTACATTTTTGATCAGAAAAATGGTTCGGCCTGCCGGATTCTAACACCGGCACAGTCGCATCGCTAGATACGAACGCATTCGGCATCTTATCCTTTAGTCCACGACAACTTCAAAGATGTAGGTAGACAGCGGCTTGGCTCTGCCCCTGGCATTGCTGACGTCCATGAGCGACGGTAACCACTCATCATCAGGTGGGCCGTATGCTCGTCTGCTCATAAGGCAATAAAAAAAAAATTTCGTTAAAAACCTTAAAGATTCCTTTGCACCAGAAATATTCTTGCGAGATCAAATTGCCACCAGGAATATGATATTCAAGTCTTCTTCTTTTTCTCCACCTTATCCCACTATGTGGGGTCGGCACAGCTAATTTTTCTCTTCCATTCTCTTCTATCAGCCGTCATCTCAACACTCACTCCTCTCTCTCTCATATCGTCATTCACACACTCCATCCATGTCTTCTTCGGTCGACCTCTTCCCCCTCTACCTTGCACTACCATTTCCATACATCTCCTAGTCACATGCATCTTCTCTCTACGCATCACATGTCCATACCACGCTAACCGTCTGCTCCTTAATTTGTTGTTTACCGGGGCCACTTTCAAACTTCCTCTGATATACTCATATATACTCATATATACTCATATATCATATATACATACTCTGATATACTCAGGAATATGATATTCAAGTAATAAAAAAATTAGAATCAGCACTTGTTGGTATTATCAAAGCCAAAATCATAAACATTATCGAAGACAAAATAAAATAATATCAATATATGACAGGACCACGAGTCAAAAGCCAACATTTCGTAATAAAATTGAATCGCAATAAATGGCTTTACAAACATAAGCCGAGTATGAAGTAGTCATAAATAAATCATGAAATAGCACTTCTGGGAACAGAATATTCGGTAAACGTAAATGCGAGTGGGTTGATCGCAATAATCTTGAGTAACTGATATATGAAATTGTCTATTGTTTGTAGTAAAACTGTACTTTGTATCTAAACATTTTTACTAACATAGATTTTACAGTATACAACGTTAGAATTCATTATTTTAATTGAATTGAATCCGGTTTTATTTAACGCTGGGAAATCATACTATACGGATTCCCGGCCACGAGGGTACGGGTTGAGTAATGCCGAATTCAGATTCCTCCCAAAGAAAAGAAGAGCAAACGAATGAAGAGCGAGGTACTACGATTCATTGTGGGAGACTACGTCTTGAGGAAGGCTCGTGAAGCAACGTGCCGCGTCACGACTACCCACTAAACCCCATCGACCTCTTCTACTCCAGCTAACCGGGAGCCCCGGTCCCGTAATTGTGGGGGCCACGGGAGGAAAGTCGATCTGCGGTCGTCGACAACCCGACCCTCGGCCGGCGCAGTCGACGATAGTCCAAAGCTAGTCCAGACGGTTGCACTACCATTCTATGTAATACTTCGCTGGATCAAAACAATTAGGGGCAAGGAGCGCGATCTTCCATCCGACTGCAGGATATCCTAACTTAATGTGGTAGAAAATCACAGCTCGGCCATAAGGCATCGCCTTCGCTAAGATGTGTGCTAAGATGCTAAGCAGTTAATAAACCACTTTTATTCCATATTCAGACCTGAAGAAACACTACATTAAAAAAAAAAAACAATTCCCACGACTTTGCTCCTCGCGTGGGAACGTTTTTGGAGGGATCCAAAAAGTGTCAATTTAAGGGGTCTTTTGACGTCGAAAACAAATTGAAACAAGTCACCTTAAGGTTTTGAGATGTTTCGTCAATACGAATAAAAACTAAATTGTTTAAATATCTTGTTCAGCGAAGGAAGCGAAGTGTTAGTCGCCGACGAATATTGTGAAAAACGAGTCATCTTCTGATCCTAATTCAGTTTGAGCTGGTGTTGCGCCCATGGGATTCTACGCCTTATAGCGACTTCTTGATTACTCAAAGGCCACAGATAAGTTGTAACACCAATTTATATCTCGAATTAAAGGTTGTGAGTGATTGAGAAAAGTGGAATAATAACTAAAACAAAAATTTTATTAATCTATAACCTAATGAATCCGATAATACTCCGCAAAGAAGTCTACACTTACAGCAGCGAAAACCATTTAAAGGCTTAATCTATTATATTAAAGGAATTTTCCATGCATAGATTTAGTATCCATTTAGGATTAAATGATAGGAAAAATGAGAATGAATATACCTATATAGTTATTAACAACATCATTGTGGTAGGGGTTTGCTGAGAACTGCAATTATCCAATGCGGCTTTGACGCCTCTAATACAATCGAAAACGCTTTTAGAATTTATTTTTAACTCAATAATATCATTTAACATTTGAAAAACTCGCATTCTACATTTATCATTATCATTCACTAACGTACGGTATGTTTTATAAACACTTGAATTATATAGCTTTCATATTTCTATAATACTGATAAACTAAATTAAATTGAATTCAAGATAACTATCTATAAGACCTTCGAGTCTAGTTTTAAATTTTATCGTGTGCTCAACATTGTAATCTTCTACTTCGTTGTTTGCTGGTAGTTCATCTGGTGATGTCGATTCCATCGTTTCCTTCATTTTCCCAGCGTCCTCTGAATTCATGGTTAGTACGCTTGCGAGAATAGTAGAGAGCCCCAACATCATTCCACTATATTTCTTCATGTCAGCGTCAAATTGTTCCCTGGGGTAGACATTTTCGATTTTGAGTCCGAAATTCGTAAGGCGTTTTTCTAATTCTGCGTGATAATAGTCGAGCCATTCGTTAAAATATTTGAGTCTGGTTTGGTGGTCAGTGCAATTGAAGATCATGTATTGGATGTCGCAGACGGGACTCGTTTCTTTGGAGATTTGATAGTCGATCAATACTGACTCGACGAGGTTTTCACCCTGAAAAAAAAAATCAAAACCAAAACTGAATACATACTTTGGGTAAAGTTTAGTTAAAATCAACATGTTTATAGTTGATATTGGTGGTATGGTTTACAAAAAGGTCGTTATCAATTGTATTTGTTCCCAGTTCCCCAGATTGTTTCCCAGTTTCTTCAATATTTGCTGCTATAAAGCTGCTATGAGATTGAAAATATTAATTTATAGTGGCCTTCGAAAAATTAAAATTAAATTAAATTTAAAATCCCTTCAATTCCTCAAGTGAGCAGCGTTTGGCCAGCAATGCCAACTTGCTTATTACTTGTATTCATCATTTTATTGTATTAACAGTGTGCTAAATTTTTAGGTATATCTAAAAACATCTGTAGCTCACCGTACTACTAAAAATTTATTATTCAGACAGAGATAGAAATCTCTCACAGTAATGAACATCCAAACGCATCAAGTTGCGTATTGTTTTGTTAATCCTATAGTATAAAGAAAAATCAAATCTAAGTTGTTATTTTTTACCTATTCGATAGTAGCTAGAAAGAAGCCATTCTAGCTACGCTGTGACTGGTAGGTGAGCTCACGGGGCTGAACCTGAAAGACTGTGGTAACACTGACTCTAGCAAGAGCAGTGATTTGGAGAATTTACCGTCAGAATCGCGACCCTCTGAGAAGATCCGACGAGTTACTCAGTGGGTTTGAATTGAGTAAAAGCGTGCCTACTATCATTTCGTAATTATAATTTGGAAATTACCCATAATTTCCGTTGATAGCCGGATATTTTTATCATTACATTATTATCATTGATCATATTATTATCATAAAACTATTGTTTTCATTTTAATAACTTATCTAATTTTAATCATAATTCCAGGGTTTTGAAAGTCATTAGTCATGTTCCGATTATTATATGCTCCAAATGATAACAATTTGTTACAAGGGTGTTATCGTATGGAAAGTTTTTCAGATGAAGTATTAGAGGATCTAATGGTTCTTCCGGTTATCAGAAAATTGGCATTGGCATTTATGTCACAGTACCTAATGATAGAATACTGCGTGATTCGGTAAAAATCTGAAGATAAATGTCAGGTTGGACTTCGAGCTCCTACTATTAATTACAATCCAATAACATTAGTAAATCGTTTTAAATGACCCGGTGACGGAATATTTAGCACCCCTAACTGTTGGGTTGAAGGTCTTGCGTTCAAATTCCGGGTAAAGACTCATGTGACGAACAGGTTTGTTTGGTCTAAGTCTATGAGTTTAATATACAATACAAATATACACATGAATTAAAGGTATATTGACATAGTATATTATTATACCGGTATATGATTTCCATAGTGCAGTTAATTCAAGTTTGAAGCCAGGTTAGCGTGCGTGATTTCTCCTCAACTATTAATTTAATATTTAACTTTAATGAAGCAAATTCTTCTTGAACAATAACCCACAACTAACATAATGCGTTATTATCAAGAACATAAATGACTATTTAGAGATAATATTACTCTTAGAATTTTATTTTTAACAGCGACCAACAAAACTCTCTCGAAGTGACAGTTAAAATATATTAAATTATTTTTATTAGTCCAAAAGATAAAATGATAAACGTTTTTTGTTTTGAATACATTATCGGCGTAGTATTGTAAGCGTATACGACTCAAAAGGTTGAATTTTACGCGGTAAACATTATGTAAGCGCGGATATAATAATATGGTTGTTTATCAGCCAACGGCCAAATTTACGTCCAACTAAATACTCGTAATGAAAGGTCATTGGAACGTTTAGTAGTTCAAGGAAGAGTAGACGGATAACGCTCTCGCGGCCGATCATCCACAAGGTGGACAGACTTGGTTAAGTTATCTACGAAGTGTTACTGAGTGTACACGTACCGCCACAAATAGAGAAAGATGGAGAAGTCTCTCAAAAGCCGCAACCAAACATTAAGACTTACGTAACCACGACCACTCCGCCAGGAGTGAACGACTGAGAAGAAGAAAGTCCATTGATTCCTCAGCGAGATAGCTGCTCAGAAATTTACGATCGAATTGCAAATCAAATCAAATCAAAAACGTTTTTATTCAACATAAATGAAAGTGCATACTTGTTGAACGCGAAAAAGAACTACCGCCAAATCACAGAAACTAGCCTCCGTCCTGAGAAGAACTGGCAAGAAACTCAGCGGGCATGTCTTTTTTCTTTTGTCAATTGGTGTCTACATTGATGATACATAAGATTGTTATCTTAGTCTTGAAATTGGAACGCATACTGGATTGAACAATTACGAAGAGCGACACCGTAATCAGAGGAAAGTATCTACCGCAGTACGCAATTCATTATTACTTTCTATTGTATTTATTACTTGAGAACATATAACATATACAACAGTACAGTAAACATAGTGTTTACTGATGTTTATTTCTTTATTTATTGTGTAGACGGATAACAGCTGGCTGTACACTAATTCTTATCACCCACTTTGAGACATGAGCTCGAAGTCTCATTTGTATTTTATAACGGCCCTTGGAAGCGGAACTGGTGACTTGTTGACAATACGCACTGGCAGTTTCCATTAAATACGCAGATGTTTTAATGTAATTAGTTAACACTAAACATACTGTAACAGTTCAAATGACCCGTTTTAAACTTTTGCATTGAAAATGTACGTATCATCTTATTGCTTTTGCACATTTGGCTCCGTGAATTTTTCTTACCTATTAATCTACAGTTATTATACTATTTTTTTGGTTTGTTTTGTTTATCTTGAGTAATACTTGTCGTATACCGTTACCCACCCGCTATGGTAGAAATAGGTACTAGTAAGTGTTGGTATGATTAGTATTTATATTGATTAATGCTTAGATAACTGGGTGAGCTCACGATCCACATGGTGTTAAGTGGTCATTAGAGCCCATAGACGTTAACAATTGAAATGCCACCACTCAACTTGAGAAATGAGTTCAAGTCTCAGTTTTTACAGTACAACGGCTACTCCATATTTCAAACCGAAACGCATTACTGCTTCACAGCTGAAATAGGCAAGTGGTACTGTCCCGAGCGGACTCACAAGAGGCCCTACCAAAAGCAAACACATCTAAGCACATCTAAACTTACATCATATCTGAACATTATGTTGTTAGTCCACGAGTCTCCTTGTTGAATGACGAAATATTTTGACCCTGATTCAACTTGAGCAACTTTTCGTGCCATAGAAAGCGCCTTCCCAATGGCACCCCTGATTATATTCTTCCTTTCTTCGCCCTCCACGAGCTGTTCAGCACCAGCTTCCAGTCTTCCGAAGTATATATCAGCTGAGCTATCCATGTGACTCCACATATCGAATAATTTACTCTTGAGCGAATTAAAGGTTTCTGGCTGTTTATTTTTAAGCGTGAACGAGAGAGCGTGGAATTTTGCGAAGTTTTTGAGCGTGGACCGAATGCATTCGTCAGATAGAGACGTGAACCTGTCCAGCATCTTGAAACCCGGCACCAGTAGATCTTCTAGTAATATCACTTCATGCGGGACTTGAGTGCTTGAGCCATAGCATTCGGCAAATCTGAATCTGTCGTCATTAGGAATCTCTGCTTCTTCTTCTAATTTCTGATATTTCGGCAAAACAACAGTGTACATGTGGTGTTCGTTGCCAAATAAGACCTGTGTTTGTGTGGCCATTCTAACGTTTTCATTTTGAGGGGCGATTTTAGCGATCATTTTGAAGGGGCCATTCTCGCCATCGACTGTTATCCTTTTGACGTTGGCGATGAAGTTGTCTCCGGCCGCCCCGACCGCCTCTACATGAACCACTCTGTCATTGTATCCCCTTTTCTCGAGGACCTCCTTGATAAATTCAAGCTGGATGTGACTGATATTTTTCAATGCGCCTTCGAATGTTAAGCCCCCCATCGCTACGAAAATAATTTAATGTGAAACTTGAGAACGTTTTCCTTTTAATTTATATAAAACCATTTTATCTCTTTACCGATAAACTTATAATAATAATGGTCGGGGTCCGTTGATTAGATAATTAAACAAAGACGAATGTAGCGACTGAATTAATGACACGCAAAATATCTGTTTATTGATGGAATTCACCAACTAAGTATTTTATCAGTAGATTATAGAGGATTTAGATTTTTTTCGAATGAATAATATTATACAATACGATTATAGTCATTTTTTTTGTTTACCTATTGATTATAAAA
This sequence comes from Bombyx mandarina, assembly GCF_030267445.1. Classification (NCBI taxonomy): domain Eukaryota; kingdom Metazoa; phylum Arthropoda; class Insecta; order Lepidoptera; family Bombycidae; genus Bombyx; species Bombyx mandarina. The sequence goes on from NC_143234.1 coordinate 20,131,588, forward strand.
TTAATAGTTTTTTGAATTAATTTAAACCTTGTTCATTTTTATTAAAATGTCGTTGAACTTGAACACGCGCATTGAAGAGTTTCTCGCGGGTTCTTCACAGCGGGACGCTATTCTGATTCGGTAATAGATGCAATTTTTATTGGTGGTAGGACCATCCTGCCTATTCCTAAGCAGTAATGCGTTTCAGTTTGAAGGGTGGGGCAGCCGTTGTAACTAAAACTTGAGAACTTAGAACTTATATCTCAAGGTGGGTGGCGCTTTTACGTTGTGGATGTCCACGGGCTCCAGTAACCACTTAACACCAGGTGAGCTCGTCCACCCATCTAAGCAATAAAAAAAAGTAGTCTTGCGACAATCCCGAAAAGATGGGATTGTGCTTTTTTAGGACACGACACAGCCCATGGCGTATGACTTCCATGACCACTTACCAGGGAGTTGCACAAAAGCCTACGACTGTTCATGCTGCTTGTAAGGGTGAGTATTGTCTGCAGCAAAAAATATTAACTTTTGACTATATACACACTACTTGTTGGCTTTGGTGGATTTCTCTAATGCCTTTAATACCGAAAGTCACGAAATTCTTTTATCTAACATGTCCTATCTTATGATTTCGCCTGAGGTGCTGAAATGGTTTACATTATATCTTCGAGGGCGCCAGCAATCGGTCCGCGTTGATGAGTCTTCGTCTTCATGGCGTGATCTAGATACTGGTGTCCCTCAGGGCGTAATTCTCTCCCCTTTGCTTTTATCTCTCTTTATCAATCTCATAACACAGTCAGTGTTCGTATCACCTGTACGCTGATGAACTACAGCTGTATTCGCAGGCTACTGTGGACTGTGTGTCTGAAGTGGTTCGCAGAGTGAATGGGGATCTTGAGGCTATATGCGCTTGGTCTGGTAGGTTTGGTTTGACGGTCAATTGGTAGTCCCCGTTTGTTGGGACGGTTAGATTTTAGCTCACTCCCACCCGTAACTTATAATGGAGCAATTATACCTCTGAGCCCATCAGTCAAAAACCTTGGACTGTATATGGATTCTAGACTTGATTGGGCGGTACAGGTGTTGAACGTTAGTCGGAAGGTTACTGGATCTTTGCGTGCCCTTTATCGCTTCAAGAACTTTCTCTCTTTCAAGATAAAGTTGATGCTTGTTCAATCTTTAATCCTCCCCATAATTGACTATGGCGATGCATGTTATCTTGACCTGAATGCAGACCTTTTGAACAAACTCGACTGCCTTCTCAACAACTGCATTCGATTCATTTTTAATCCTCGCAAGTATGACCACGTGTCTACTTACCGCTCCGAAATAAATTTTCTTCCTATACGCGAGCGCCGCAATCTACATGCTCTTACTACACTTCACTCTATACTAACATGCCCAACTGCTCCCTCCTATCTGACTCAGTACTTTAAATATTTACATTCTTCGCACGATAAGGACTTGCGTTCCTCTAGTAATTTACTCCTCCACTGTCCCACGCACAACTCTAGTTTGGTCCGTTCGTCTTTCGTAGTTCAATCTGTTCAACTTTGGAATTCACTTCCTCATATTGTTAGGATGATCACTGATCGCTTAACTTTCAAAATAAAGGTTCGCCAACTTCTTCTGGAGAAACTTAAAAACTTAACAATTTGACTCGCAATGTAGTGTGTTCTGTGCAATATACTATTTCATTGTACTATATACCTATATGTATATGAATATGTATGTGAATATATGAGTATATGATAGAGATTATATATAGATATATGTGTACATTTTATATTATTATCATGATATAATATTGTGTACGTTGTTTATGTGATTATATATAAATACCTTGTATGTGTTTGTTTGTATATGTATGAAGTATTATTATCAGTTTGGTTATTTTCATATTAAGTTATGCACCTAACACAGGATTCTCTACATCACCCTTGGTTGACTGGTAAAGAATGCCTCAGGCATTAAGTCCGCCGTTTGTACTTCTGTGCATTAAGTTAAATAAATAAATATAAATACAATTGATATATCGAACATCTTGCATTTGCGTAATAAGTCAGACTCAAATTTTCCCGCAAAAAAAACCTCGTTCATTTTCAGATCACATTCTCTGAGCACCACCCGTACAAACCTTCCGAATATTCGGAGATTTCCTTCATTGCTGAACGAAAGAGACGGATAATGGGAAGTTTACGCGAGGGAAAAGGACACACCGTATGAATGTTTCATGTAAGCTCAACGTTTACCGCCAAAACCTTTCAGTTGTACAAACACATTCGACACTGGATTATTCTAAGATTACGTTTCGGGACAAGAATTGCTTCTCAATAAAGCCCGCTATTCCGTGAGCTACGTGAATTAGGACGTTGTACTGTAAAAATTTAAACCTCAGAACTCATATCGTAGGTGGCGGCTAGTATTTTGATGTTGATCGATATACTTTAGAACACGTGATAGCTTAAAAGCTAAGATGTTCAATTAACAGCGCCCTAAAACAGCGGACGGGTACCGATTATTTTCAATTAAATAGCTTTACTGGACACAAGTTCACGTTTGAGTTCCACGATGTAGGAACAACGTCGTGTCATAATTTTTTTTTTGTCGCCCTTGTAGGCAGACGAGCATACGGCCCACCTGATGGTGAGTGGTTACCGTCGCCCATGGATTTTAGCAATGCCAGGGGCAGAGCCAAGCCGCTGCCTACCGCTTAATATTCTCCACAAGCCTCTTTTAAAGAAGGACATGTCATAGCGCTCAGGAAACACCGTGGAGGGGAGCTCATTCCATAGCCGTATGGTACGTGGCAAAAAAGACCTCTGGAAACGCATTGTCGATAAACGCAGCGGTTCCAGGTGATATGGATGAACTCTGCTCCGATGGCGGGAGGTGCGATGATAAAAAGGAGATGAGGGGATCATCTCAAACAATTCCTCAGAGCACTCCCCTCATAAAAATCATAACCGCAATAAATAAAAAATTGCGTTATCGACGAGGTGGACGAGCTCACAGCTTACCTGGTATTAATTGGTTACTGGAGCCCATAGACATCTACAACGTAAATGCGCCATCCACCTTGAGATATAAGTTCTAAGGTTTCAAGTATAGTTAAAGCGGCTGCCCCACCCTTAAAACCGAAACGCATTACTGCTTCACGGCAGAAATAGGCAGGGTGGTGGTACCTATCCGCTCGGACTCATAAGAGGTTCTACCAGTAGGAGTATGGGACATAGGAATCAAATATCACGTTGGTTGTAGAGGGGTATGCGAGCTGACGTATTATTAAATCGTTACCGGTGTGCGAATATGACAATGTGAATGCAATCTTATTTAATGACTGACACAATTTTTTTTTGCTTACAAGGGTGGACGTGCTCACGGCCCACCTGGTGTTAAGTGGTTACCGGAGCCCGTAGACATCTACAATGTAAGTCAGCCACCCACCTTGAGATATGAGTTGTAAGGTCTCACTATAGTTACATCTCATACTCCGGTTCCCACTAAATATTTACCAGTTACGGGCCTGGTAGCCCTATGTGACTTGTTCCCGGTTATTATTATTATAATTTCAAATCAATAATGAAATATTATCTAATTAAGTTAATTCCGAAGAATTATTAGTTCCGAATTTCATTGCGAAAAGAATCCAGCAAAAGTAGAATTGATGAAAGTATTGTAAAACCTAGTCTGTCGGTATCAGGGGTACTTCAGTTTTAACTGAGACTAATTGCCCAGAGGCGAGACCGTACGGACTGGCCTCTAATTAGCTGGAACTTCTTGAAAAATTATACACAACTCTTGGCTTTCGTGTTGGTGGCTGTGCATCGAATAATGGAGTTATTGGGAGTCGATACGTCCTACTTAAATTAATATTATTTATTTTTATCATATATTAAACAAATAATTAGCAATATTGAGATAAAAACTGTTCTATTTCTCAAGTTGGGCGAAACTACACACAGTGTATGAAGTTTCATTAAAATCAGTTAATTAGTTAAGAAGTTCATCGCGGATAAAGTGAGTCAAATTTTTTATATATTTCTTTTTCTCTACTTTATCCCACTAGGTGAGGTCGGCACAGCTAGTTTTTCTCTTCCATTCTTTTCTGTCAGCCGTCATCTCAACATTCACTCCTCTCTCTCTCTCATATTGTCATTCACACACTCCATCCATGTCTTCTTTAGTCGACCTCTTTCCCCTCTGCCTTGCTCTACCATTTCCATACATCTCCTAGTCACATGTTTTCTCTACGCATCACATGTCCAATTTTTTATATATTTTTTTTATATATTTGACGGTTTCATAACTAGTTCAACGATTAGAAGCGTTAAAGATTTATTTTTTCAAGCAATGATTACCGAATTCATTTGATTTGGGGCCGTTGAAGCCACCTACAAAACAACCCCCCTGTAATGTCGCTCGAACCTGCGAGCCCAAAGATAGAAACTTGGAGATTTTGGAGTAACCGCAGTCTGCAATGACATACGCAGCTCACTCCAAGGAAGCCTGACATCTGCCACCCACCTTCAGGTATAAGGTCTAAGTTTCGATAGCACATTGTAACGGTTTCTTCACTCTTCAAATCGTAATGGAGTGGTGGTACCTGTGTACAAGTCCTTTTACACGATATTAATCCTTTATCGTGGAAGTCTTTGATCATCATTATATCAAACAAAGTGTGAAAGTAGCTCTGGTGATTGACAAATTAAAGAGCGGACGGTTAGCGTGATTGAGATGACTGCTGAAAGAAGAGAATGGAATAGAAAAAAATCGTTGTGCCGACCCGTGTTGTGGGACAAGGTGGAGACAAAGAAGAAGAGACCGTGGAAGTCATTCGTGGACATACCTGTATCTTAAGAAGGTATTTCATTAGAAAAGTTGGTAGCTGTCTACAGGATTCGAACACTGGCACAGTCGCGTCGTTCGATACGATTCCATCAGACGTCTTATCTTTTAGGTCACGACGGCTTCATAATTAATAAAAATTAGGAGACGTAGTATCACACACCATATGGATCCCAATTAGGACAGCCCATTATTGGAGTTCTGGGTGAAGCTCCTATGTGTCGTAATTGCCTTTCAGGCTGTTCGCGCTGACTTCAACGCCTCAGACATCAGATATACGAGGTCCCTTATTGAATTTGGTGGAATTGCGGAAATTCTATTGTTAGAATCGTGAGTACTCAGTACTTTAGCGACAAAACCGCCGCGCCTTAATGTAATTTGTAACATTTGAGATAACTTTCCCAAATATAATTGGTTCCTATGTATTATAAATGTCTCTGTAAGAATTTATTAATTACTATTAGAGTCGGAGGAACATAAGGTCCTGGTATAGTATGGCGAGAGAGAGAGAGAGTGAGAGATCTTCCCGAACTTCTTTTAAAAAAGGAGACCTCGCAGCATTTGGATAAAACAGTCGAGGGAACTTCATATCAACGTCGGATGGTGCGTGACAAAAATATCTCTGGAAAACGGACCGAGAAACCAGTGGTCTCTACTCCAGTAGACGCCGGCAAAAGCGATTCTTCAGAGCACTACCCATGGAACTTATAGTATAATAACATTTTTACGAATAATAATTAATGTAAAACACTTTAGCGACCGAGATTCCAGGGAAAACCCAAAAAATCAAACTTGAATCAATTGTAACTATAGTGAGACCTTAGAACTTATATCTCGAGGTGGGTGGCGCATTTACGTTGTAGATGTCTATGGGCTCCAGTAACCACTTAACATCAGGTGGGCTGTGAGCTCGTCCATCCATCTAAGCAATAAAAAAAAATATATATATAAAGGCAATGTTGCCGAAGGTTGATGCGAATTTATGCTTCTAGTATCATCTCCTGTCTCATGAAAACAAGCACACACTCCCCCAGGCTTTTTACATCTAAGCCGACATTTCTCTTCATAAGTATAGCGTCGCCATATTCATGTCAGTTAAGTGAAGAATCGGTTCCAGCAAAGCGTATGTAGCTATATACAGGGTGTTACGTTTTGATTACGTAATTTTGGCATTTTTTCGTAGCCTAACAGATTAGAAGTTCAGTGTTAATTGTATCAAGCGATGCGACATCGCTAATGTTTGAATCAGGCACCCCCCTTTTTACCTGTTCCTTCTTCTTAGTCGAATAATTTTGGCAGAGTAGTCGTGACTGTCAATGGACAGGGTTGCATCTCGTCGTCGTCGCTCACTTCCAAGACAGTCGCACGTTGAGCGATGTTCCTCCATTGGAGGCGGCTGTTAGCATTGCGAGCAGTTTGTACTGCGATGGCTTTTGTAGTACTGGTGATGACGTCAATCTAGCGCGTGGGAATTGATCTCGAGGTCTTTTGCCCTCTACGACCCTGTACGACAAGCCTCTCTTCTCCTCAAGAATCTTCCTTTTTCGAGATGTGCCCTTGTGATGAACTTGAGAATTCGTGGCTGAGCAGTCGACGAACGTCTATTTTGTACACGAAGTTCTTCGAGGATGGAAACGTTGGTCCGAAACGCTGTATACGGAATTTTCAGCAGTCGTCTCCTAAACCACATCTCCAAGGCATCGATTTTCCGGCGACCTTGTAATTTGAGCGACCATGTTTCAGCCCCATACAGAAAGATTGGAAATACCAGACTTTGCATTAGTCGAACCTTTGTATTCTTGGCTATAGGTCTGTCTCTCTAAATCTTCCTTGCTTTTGTCTTCACATCCTTTGGAGGTTGGATATAGTAGAACCGATTAACTATACTGAGACCTTAGAACTTATATCTCAAGGTGGGTGGCGCATTTACGTTGTGGATGTCTATGGGCTCCAGTAACCACTTAACACCAGGTGGGCTGTGAGCTCGTCCACCCATCTAAGCAATAAAAAATAAAAATAAAAACGTAAAAATACTTATGAATTGCTTCACAGTCTGCTATACGCGGAACTCCTTGCGTGTTGTGCTCATCCCGGTCTACTATCATGATCTTCGTCATATCTCTATTTAGAGTAAGACCGAAGCGGACACTGGTGGATTCAAGTCGAGCCAGCAGCTCTTCTAAAGTCAGAAGAAAGCAAGAAGCGTAGTATCATCAGTAGTTTGTTAATAATTCGTCCTCCAACCGAAATAACTTTTTCCCATCCTTCCACACTGATTCACATGATGTACCCGGTATAGATGTTAAAGGACAACGGCGACAATATACACCTCTTTTGAACACCGAACTCAGTCTTGAAGGCATCTGAGAGGACTTCATCCACCCGTACTGCAGCAATGCCATCCTCGTATAAACTCCTCAAGTCAAAGACAAATTGCTGCGGGACTCCCATATCCAATAGTACTTTCCATAGACACTCCCATATGACCGCATCGAATGTCTTTCGAAAGTCGACAAAACAAATAAAGAGTGGTGTGTTGAGCTCCCTTGATTTCTCTATTATCTGCCGTGATATGACTATTTGCTCCCGTATGACTCTTCCCCTCACGAATCCAGCTTGTTCTGGTGCAATTTGGTTCGAGAGGTAAGCCTTTAGCCTTGTGTTAAGGATGTGGAGCATCACTTTGCTCGCAATTGATATAGCGAAGATAAGTGGGTAGTTATTACATTTTGTGGCAGATCGTTTCGTGTGCAAGGTTTTATATATAACACATTGGCAGGTACATGTGAGGAATTAGAACGATACACAGACTGGTTACAGACGAAAGATCTTCATGATAAAGTTCGACTCATAACACGCCAGTTCAAACCAGAGACATGGGCAATAGAGAATACCGCAGACACCGCCAGCATTGAGATTGAGGGCATAGCAATGAATGAAACAGTTATGATACAGAAGAATTCGTGTAATAGTGATTTTTGGTGTTTTAAACGCGGAGGAGTTTTAAGTTCTTTGGACACACTGCCAGAAAGAGAGGCGATAACTTAGAACAACTGCCGATAACAGGCAAGGTATGCGGACGAAGGCAGTGGTTCAACCCTCGCCATCATAGTCCACAATCTATCCACGCAGCCGAAGATATAGAGCTCGCGCAAAATAATCCAAGAGAACTTTATCCAGCGATATTACGACCGTCGGCATTAAGGGCATCAACGCAAGGAGGTTTACTTTAATTAAAGTATTAATTAGAATTAGTGTTTTTTTTTTATTGCTTAGAGGTGTAGACGAGCTCACAGCCCACCTGATGTGAAGTGGTTCCTGGAGCCCATAGACATCTACAACGTAAATGCGCCATCCACCTTGAGATATAAGTTCTAAGGTCCCAGTATAGTTACAACGGCTGCTCCGCCCTTCAAGCCGAAACGCATTACTGCTTCACGGCAGAAATAGGCAGGGCGGTGGTACCTACCCGTGTGGACTCACAAAAGGTCCTACCACCAGTAAAAGTGTATCAGTGAGGTGAAATTAAATAAAAAAATATTTACTAACAATCACGCCACGTTAACTGGTCCCGTGGTAAGTTCGTAAAGAACTTGTGTTACAGGTACCAGATAACGGAAATAAATGTCAGATTTTTATTATACACATACATATATTTAAGATACATCCATAACCCTGGAAAATACATTTATATTTATCATACAAATATCCTCCCTTGGCGGGATTCGAACCCGCGACCCCCTTGTGTAGTGACCATGTCACTTACCACTACACCAGACGGCCGTAATTATGTAATTTCTAAACCAGTAGAGTCCTAGAAAGCCGTATGTTGTAATAATGAGTACGTAAATCCAAGATATCGAAATAACAAAACGTTAGTCACGAATGTATTGCGTTACTTGCAATTTAATTTTACAGTAAATCCATTACTGCAAACTTACAGGTGGTAGGGCGTGCTGTGAGACCACACGGGTAGGTACCACCATCCCGCCTGTTACTGTCGTGAAGCAGTAATGTATTTCGGTTTGAAGGGTAGGGCAGCCGTTCTACTGTAAAAACTGAGACTATAGAACTCATATCTCAAGGTGGGTGGTGGCATTTACGTTGTAGATGTCTATGGGCTCCAGTAACCAGAGGTGAGCCGTGAGATCGTCCACACATCAAAGCAAAAAAAATATTGAAAAATTCAGAAGTTTTCCGTCAGATTCTTGGAATAAATACAATTCATTAGCAGCTCTAACCAATGAGTCTATTAAATCGAACTAAACATAAGCACAGGACCAGTTCGAAATACGCCTAAGTAATAATAATACGTAACAATAATAACGCCTAACTTAAAAATGCACCTTAGGCTTAGCTAAGTATGCGAAGTATGTTTTGTACGAAGTACAAAAGTCGCGATATCAGACTTCGTACCGTATAATTATGCTATGTGTTATCAGATAGCACAAGTAAAGAGCAATGTAACGAGATATTAATAAAGAGTATTGATTTCTTAAAACTAGGAACTAGGGACGTAAACCGGTTCGGAAAAAACCGGAGATAACCGGTTTTTATATATACCGATAAACACCGGTTTTTAATTAAGAATATCGGTTTTTAATTACGCGCTACATTCACAGTTCACACCAGTGTTATCAGATCAAACATAAAAACTACCGTGCTGCTAGATAAAAAATACCGTGTTTCAGACTCAAATTACCGTGCATTACATTTAAAAACTATAGTGCAATTACCATGTGAAATATAAGAAAAAACTCCTTTGTAAAAAATACAATAGTATTAAATCAAAAATAAAAAGCTTTTTATTGAATAATACAAATATGATCATTAAGCCTATATAAAATATGCTCACCCTATTAATTGTATAAAGAAAACTCTTCGTTTGCATGTAAATTTGTTTTATTTCATGATTATTTTGCTTTTATGGAAAAAACCTAAATTACCTTACAAAACCGGTTTTTTACCGATTTAAACCGAAGCCAGAAATAGTAATCGGTTCCCATTTCTATTAATGACCGCAGCACAAACGCGCTCACGGATTATACAAAAATTATTCTAGTCCCGAAGATAAGACTGAATTTAATACCATGATTTGGTCTGAGTGTCGATCCTAGTTTGAACGAAGGCCGGTCTTAAACACTCGTGACAGTAAACGATGACGCGATTCAGAAGTACACACAGCGCCATCTGTTGATGCAAAGATAAATTAGAAAAAGCTGTGTGCTCTCTTTGTGAATTCTGTTATGAGCTGCATAAAGCACAATATGGTGATGATGAGATTTTGTGTTGTTTTGTTAAATTACATTTTAAACTGAGATAATAATATGTTTTTAATTAAATTCGCTGCAAATGGATTCCTATGTTTTTTGGGGGCTCAAAGTTTTGGTTCTAGGTAAGTAAGTGTATTTTTTAAATTTAATTGTGTTATATTTCACATATTGGAAACTTCACAGCTAGTCTACATGTAAGAACACAATCTATAGCAATTAATAGGCAAAAGAGTATCAAGAAATTTCTATCAAAAATACAGTGCGACGAAAAATGTATGTTACAATATCATTTATTTCAAAATACTTGTTACGATAAGATCATCTCATCAATATTTGCTCTACTATTCCTAAGGTCGTCTAAGCTTAAAATGTAAAATGTAGAGAATTCTCGAAAGTACCTAACACACTTGTTAGGGAGGTGTTGCTGAGGCTCGAATACCTTCGTATCGTAACTGGTACCGTTAGGTAGGAAAGAAGATATAGCCAGAATAGAGGAGGCCTTTTTTTACGTTGGGGAATCCAGTTTATGGTTACCCGGTCCATGGGAATCAGGTCGGGACTATGTCGGATTCCAATAAACTCCATTGATCACTCTCCCGACGTCCGATCATCGCTCGAGACGGAAACCGGGTCAAGGTAGGTAAGGAGGATCCCACGATCAACACTACACCAGCATCGCGGCTCTTCCGAGGACGCCCGGGTAACGGGTTGTCTAGGCAAGGAGAGGAAAGGTCTATTGTAATCCGCTATGATCCGCTGAGAATCTTACTGGTGGTAGGACTTCTTGTGAGTCCGTGCGGGTAGGTACCACCACCCTACCTATTTCTGCCGTGAAGCAGTAATGCGTTTCGGTTTGAAGGGTGAGGCAGCCGTTGTAACTGAGACCTTAGAATTTATATGTCAAGGTGGGTGTCGCATTTACGTTGTAGATATCTATGGGCTCCAGGAACCATTTAACACCAGATGGGCTGTGAGCTCGTCCACCCATCTAAGCAATAAAAAAAATAGAGAAACTCAGCAGGCTAAGCTTATTGGTCAAGATATTAATTGAGGAGCTCTTTCCTCAATGTCGTCGCCTTTTGTCCTCGTGAGTATTGGTCCCGCCAATATGATGACGTGATCTTTTTAAGGGAACCAAACAATGTAACCAAAAATATATATTCCCCCCACGGTTGCAGCACGAAGTGGGTATGTAAATTTAAAGTGAAGCTATTGTGTACCGAATCCATGCGCTTCAGGCTTGCATTATAAACGCGCAATATATGGGCGACGTGGATCATCTTCGCACTGGAGTCTAATAAATGCCGCGTTCCCGCACAGAACGCAAACGTCCCGCTCGATTCTCCCGCGCTCGCTAATATCGAAGCATCAGTGTGCCGAATCTCACTGACGGGACACGCGCCGATCGTTATCGCGTCCGTTTATCTTCCACCGGATAAGATCGTTCTAAGCAGTGATATCGAGGCGCTGCTCGGCATGGGCAGTTCTGTCATCATAGCGGGCGACCTAAATTGTAAACACATCAGGTGGAACTCACACATCACAACCCCGAATGGCAGGCGGCTTGACGCGTTAGTCGATGATCTCGCCTTCGATATCGTCGCTCCGCTAACCCCGACTCACTATCCGCTAAATATCGCGCATCGCCCCGATATACTCGACATAGCGTTATTAAAAAACGTAACTCTGCGCTTACACTCGATCGAAGTAGTTTCAGAGTTAGATTCAGACCACCGTCCCGTCGTTATGAAGCTCGGTCGCGCTCCCGATTCCGTTCCCGTCACGAGGACTATGGTCGATTGGCACACGCTGGGCATCAGCCTGGCTGAATTTGATCCACCATCGCTCCCGTTTAACCCGGACTCTACCCCGTCTCCTCAGGATACCGCTGAAGCCATAGACATCTTAACGTCATACATCACCTCGACATTAGATAGATCATCGAAACAAGTTGTAGCGGAGGACTTCCTTCACCGCTTCAAATTGTCCGACGATATTAGGGAACTCCTTAGAGCTAAGAACGCCTCGATACGCGCCTACGACAGGTATCCTACCGCGGAAAATCGTATTCGAATGCGTGCCCTACAACGCGACGTAAAGTCTCGCATCGCCGAAGTCCGAGATGCCAGATGGTCTGATTTCTTAGAAGGACTCGCGCCCTCCCAAAGGTCTTACTACCGCTTAGCTCGTACTCTCAAATCGGATACGGTAGTAACTATGCCCCCCCTCGTAGGCCCCTCAGGCCGACTCGCGGCGTTCGATGATGACGAAAAAGCAGAGCTGCTGGCCGATACATTGCAAACCCAGTGCACGCCCAGCACTCAATCCGTGGACCCTGTTCATGTAGAATTAGTAGACAGTGAGGTAGAACGCAGAGTCTCCTTGCCACCCTCGGATGCGTTACCACCCGTCACTCCGATGGAAGTTAAAGACTTGATCAAAGACCTACGTCCTCGCAAGGCTCCCGGTTCCGACGGTATATCCAACCGCGTTATTAAACTTCTACCCGTCCAACTCATCGTGATGTTGGCATCTATTTTCAATGCCGCTATGGCGAACTGTATCTTTCCCGCGGTGTGGAAAGAAGCGGACGTTATCGGCATACATAAACCCGGTAAAACAAAAAATCATCCGACGAGCTACCGCCCGATTAGCCTCCTCATGTCTCTAGGCAAACTGTATGAGCGTTTGCTCTACAAACGCCTCAGAGACTTCGTCTCATCCAAGGGCATTCTCATCGATGAACAATTCGGATTCCGTACAAATCACTCATGCGTTCAACAGGTGCACCGCTTCACGGAGCACATTCTTGTGGGGCTTAATCGACCAAAACCGTTATACACGGGAGCTCTCTTCTTCGACGTCGCAAAAGCGTTCGACAAAGTCTGGCACAACGGTTTCATTTTCAAACTATTCAACATGGGCGTGCCGGATAGTCTCGTGCTCATCATACGGGACTTCTTGTCGAACCGCTCTTTTCGATATCGAGGCGAGGGAACCCGCTCCTCCCCACGACCTCTCACAGCTGGAGTCCCGCAAGGCTCTGTTCTCTCACCCCTCCTATTTAGCTTATTCGTTAACGATATTCCCCGGTCGCCGCCGACCCATTTAGCTTTATTCGCCGACGACACGACTGTTTACTATTCCAGTAGAAACAAGTCCCTAATCGCGAAGAAGCTTCAGAGCGCAGCCCTAGCCCTAGGACAGTGGTTCCGAAAATGGCGCATAGACATCAACCCAGCGAAAAGTACTGCGGTGCTATTTCAGAGGGGAAGCTCCACACGGATTTCCTCCCGGATTAGGATTAGGAATCTCACACCCCCGATTACTCTCTTTAGACAACCCATACCCTGGGCCAGGAAGGTCAAGTACCAGGGCGTTACCCTGGATGCATCGATGACATTCCGCCCGCATATAAAATCAGTCCGTGACCGTGCCGCGTTTATTCTCGGTATACTCTACCCCATGATCTGTAAGCGGAGTAAAATGTCCCTTCGGAACAAGGTGACACTTTACAAAACCTGCATAAGGCCCGTCATGACTTACGCGAGTGTGGTGTTCGCTCACGCGGCCCGCATACACATAGACACCCTCCAATTCCTACAATCCCGCTTTTGCAGGTTAGCCGTCGGAGCTCCGTGGTTCGTGAGGAACGTTGACCTACACGATGACCTGGGCCTCGAATCTATCCAGAAATACATGAAGTCAGCGTCGGAACGGTACTTCGATAAGGCTATGCGTCATAATAATCGCCTTATCGTTGCCGCCGCTGACTACTTCCCGAATCCTGATCACGCAGGAGCCAGTCACCGTCGACGCCCTAGACACGTCCTTACGGATCCATCAGATTCAATAACCTTTGCATTAGACGCCTTCAGCTCTAACACTAGGAGCAGGCTTAGGGACCCCGGTAACCATACTCGTCGAACTCGACAAAGAGTTCGCCGTGCAACCTAACCCATGAATCAGCTCGCTGAGTTTCTCGCCGGATCTTCTCAGCGGGTCGCGATTCCGATCCGGTAGTAGATTCATTCGCGAAGCAGCTGCTCTTGAGCTGTTAGGTCTCCTTCGGAGGCGCTCGGGTAGCTGTTAGCAAATCGCACCCCTCCTGGCTAAGTCTTTGCTCGCCCACCTGTCCTGGTGAAACTGGAAAGGCCTCCGGGCCACCAGTAATTCTTCAATCATAAAAAAAAAGAACGCAAACGACTGTCATTTTTGTGTGTTTTATTAATTCGCTTTGGAAATTAGGAGAACTAGAGGTCCCGCAGTAGTCGAAATTCGACTATAATTAATTGGAATTGTAAGTTTGTACACTATTATGATTGTATTTTATACTTCTATAATCACAAATTTCGCCAAGACTACACTATAAAAAATATTAACAAAGACAAACAATATTTAATCTATTCTCAATTTGACCACAGACGTCAAGAACAAAAGTTTGACAATAAATAGTATGCATGCGTGTGTGCGTCAAATACATGGCATGTAGTGTGTGTAATGTTTTCTTTATTGATTTAATGTATGTTTTATGCATTATTTAAAATAAAATTAGCATTGTGCACTTCTTCTCTATATTCTCTATAAGTGTGGAAAATTTCATAGTCCTCCGTCCGCCCAATTTTCGTAAAAAGGGATACAAAGTTTTTGCTTCACGTATTAATATATAACTAGTCAGGTCATAAGTATTGTCACACAGTAAAAACTTTTCTTTTAGAATGCTGGCCACAAAAAAGTTTATTGAATTCGAATTTCGAATTGTTCATGAAAATAAAAATGTATACTTTTAGAATTTTACTCATTTTTAAATATGGAGTGGACGCTTAAAGAAGACCGTGTTGCAGTTATTGCGTTGCATCGTTGCGGTCACGCGCCAATTCAAATTTTTAACATACTGAAAAATTTGAATATAACCAAAAGATTCGTTTATCGTACCATCAAACAATACAATGAAGACTCTAGTGTAAATGACAGGTCAAGAAGTGGTCGCCCTCGGTCTGTTAGGACTCCAGCAGTGATAAAAGCTGTGAAGGCGCGAATTCAAAAAAATCCCAAACGTAAGCAGAAACTGTTGGCCTTTCAGATGGGGTTAAGCAGAACCACGGTGAAAAGGGTGTTAAATGAAGACTTAGGGCTTCGGGCATATCGAAGAAAAACAGGACATCGTTTGAATGCTCGTCTAATGGACCTGAGACTGAAGAGATGCCGCGCTTTGTTGAAGCGGTACGCGGGAAAAAAATATCGGGAAATTCTTTTTTCGGATGAAAAAATTTTTACCGTAGAAGAGAGCTACAACAAACAAAATGATAAGGTGTACGCACACAGTAGTGAAGAAGCGAGCAACCGTATTCCGCGTGTCCAACGAGGTCATTTTCCATCCTCGCTCATGGTATAGTTGGGAGTTTTTTATTGGGGCTTAACAGAGGTACATTTTTGTGAGAAAGGTGTAAAAACGAATTGCAGTTGTGTATCAAAATACAGTCCTGACGAACCTTGTGGAACCTGTTTCTCATACCATGTTCAATAACAGGCACTGGGTATTCCAACAAGATTCGGCGCCAGCTCATAGAGCGAAGATCACACAAGACTGGCTAGCGGCGCGTGAAATCGACTTCATCCGGCACGAAGACTGGCCTTCCTCTAGTCCAGATTTGAATCAGTTAGATTACAAGATATGGCAACACTTGGAGGAAAAGGCGTGCTCAAAGCCTCATCCCAATTTGGAGTCACTCAAGACATCCTTGATTAAGGCAGCCGCCGATATTGACATGGACCTCGTTCATGCTGCGATAGACGACTGGCCGCGCAGATTGAAGGCCTGTATTCAAAATCACGGAGGTAATTTTGAATAAACTTTAGTGTCATAAGAATCTATGTTTTGTTAAGTTCATTTTGGTATATGAATGGTTACATAATGAATAAACTTGTTTCAATTATTTTACATTAAACATGTGACAGAATTTATGACCTGACTAGGTAGATATCGAGAAATAAAATCTTACTGGTCTTCCTTGACCTCTACATCTTTATAATAATAATCATAACTGCATAATAGAACTGTACAGTGAGGGGTAGGTCTCAGGGTATTATTTAATAAAACTATGGGTTAGTCACTAATATCAAATGTCTAATTCTAGTCTTGTTACACAAACAATTTACGATAGAAAACAATAATTACATTATGACGCGGGTGCACGCTACTCACACTTAAAACGGAAGCCCCGGGGAAACAATCTTAATTATCTGTCAAAAGACGGATATAGATTGTATGAAACTATGTAGAGCGTGTGGGCATACGGCCGCGAAAGTGACGTACAGGTTGATTTGCTATAACTGTATATAATTTGAGTATTCGAAACGCCATGAATATACGAGTATAATCTATATATTAATACGTGAAGCAAAAACTTTGTATCCCTTTTTACGAAAATTGCGCGGACGGAGGAGTATGAAATTTCCCACACTTATAGAGAATATAGAGAAGAAATGCACAATGCTAATATTTTTTTAAGATAATGCATAAAAGATACATTAAATCAATAAAGAAAACATTACACACACTACATACCATGTATTTGACGCACACACGCATGCATACTATTTATTGTCAAACTTTTGTTCTTGACGTCTGTGTTCAAATTGAGAATAGATTGAATATTGTTTGTCTTTGTTAATATTTTTTATAGTGTAGTCTTGGCGAAATTTGTGATTATAGAAGTATAAAATACAATCATAATAGTCTACAAACTTACAATTCCAATTAATTATAGTCGAATTTCGACTACTGCGGGACCTCTAGTGACAATAAAAACGTTTATTTAAACAGTAACATAGTAGTTTTAATTATTTCCTTGGAAATATTATAATAAGGCAGCAGTAGAAATGCTATTTAAATCATCATCATCATCATCATTATCCTGCCCTTCTCCCAGTCACCTGGGATCGGCGCAACATGTTTTCTCCTTCCATACTCTTCTATCATATACCATTTCTTCGCTCACTCCCCTCCTACCCATATCGTCTTTCACACAATCCATCCATTTCTTCTTAGGTCTACCTCTTCCTCTAAATTCTTCTTCCTCTAAATGCTATTTAAATATTAATGGTAAATGTGATTTTAGGAAAGACAATGTCATTAACGCTTTATTTTCTAATTTAGCTTCCTACAGTCGATAGCTGTGGTAACGAAAAGTTACGAATTAGTTACTGGTGGTGGGACTTCTTGATTCCGCACGGGTAGGTACCAGCGCCCTGCCTATTTCTGCCGTGAAGCAGTAATGCGTTTTGGTTTGAAAGGTAGGGCAGCTGTTGCAACTCTATTAAGATTTTAGAACTTCTATCTCAAGGTGAGTGGCACGTTTATGTTGTAGATGTCTATGGACTCCAGTAACCACTTAACACCAGGTGGGCTGTGAGCTCGTCCACCCATCTAAGCAATAAAAAAAAAGTTATATTTCGAAATTTTTACTAACAATGAACTGATGTGTTCTTAGTTCATTCGGAGGTCAACGTGATATAACTCTGCCGTGCCATAAGGAAGAAGTCTTCATTGCCTTGAATCAAACGAGGTAACTTAGCGGTGTTTCTGCTATTGCTGATATTCACAGTGTGCTTAGTGCAAGTTTTTAACGTTCTCGATAGCGTAAAAGTTAAGTCGAATTTGTATGGAGTTGGGAAAGCGCCCCTAGCGGGAATTGTAGGCAACTCGCACTAAGCACACGGGTGCCGGTAGCTACTATACAATTAAATGGGCCACATTGTTTTAAAGAAAACGATGACAAAGTAAAAGGTGTCGCGTCGAAATTATGAGCTAACTAATATTATAAAGCTGAAGAGTTTGTTTGTTTGAACACGCTAATCTCAGGAAACACTGGTCCGATTTGAATAATTCTTTCAGTGTTAAATAGCCCATTTATCGAGGAAAGCTATAGGCTATATAACATCACGCTAAGACCAACGCAAGCGGAGCACCAAGAAAAAATGTTTCAAAATCGGGGTTTTAGTCCCTTTTGAGAGCTTCCACTGCGTGCGCTGCGGAAACGGTTACAGTTTTGCTAAAGTAATGTATGAGAGAATTGTTGCCCTTTAAAAGATCTAAAAAAAAGTCTGCTACCGCATATTAAGGTTGGCTCACTATAACGTTTTTAATGTTAAAGCTAGTGAGTTAATAAAACAGAGCGTCATATTCAGTCGTAGCACTGCTCTAAATCGCAACTACGTTTTGCGAAAACCTAAAATTGTTTGTGAAAGAGCGTTTGTTTGGGCGAGTTTTCGAAGGCTAGTGCGATCGCCTACTTTAATGTTTCACTGGAACGGCCGAGTCTGCTTTTGTAACGTGTTCACGCGAGACACGGAATCTGGTTAGTGGACGCTGCATAACAAATTGTTGTAGTGTAATTATGTTTCGTGTTGTTTTGATGCAGACAATGCGACTGACTCGGTGGTTAGACTGATTCTATGGTGCAGCAGTTAGTAACGCCCCTGTTGCACCGGGGGTCGTGGGTTCGATTCCCACATCGGGCAACATTATCTATATATCGAAGAGTGAAAGCCTATTTGGTTTCAGAGACATGGAAATTTACCGGAGAGCCATTTTAAGTTTAAAATTTGGAAAAAATATCATAACAAAAAAAAACTTCTTCTGCTATTTGAATGGAGTAAACTTAATTGAACTGTCGATGCTGATACAAAATAAAACGCATTATTAATTACAAAGACAAATATTGCGTATTAAACGCTTATACCAAATATAACTATAAGTATGTTTGAGACGAGACTGAAAAGAATGGAGTGCATATTATTATGAAAATACCTACACTCAGCATCGGGTGGACAACCCACAGACAGACACAGCCTACTGAGTTTCTCGCCGGATCTTCTCAGTGGGTTTCCGACCCGGTGGTAAATTCTGCGAAGCACTGCTCTTGCTAGGGCCAGTGTCAGCAACACCTCCAGTTTGATTCCGAGAGTTCACCTACACGCTAGGGAAACGCTGATATGGCCTCACAAGGCTATCTGCAAAGATAGGAGAAAAAAAGTTTCGACGTGAAAGAAAGACAAACAAACACACAGACAAACAAATGAACACGAATTCGTTGAAGTGAAACACCGTATTAGCGTAATTTTTTTTAAAGCCACAATTTTAGGCCAGGAGAGTTACATCCACTAGCTTTTATTTCGGAAAAAATCTCATTCCTACGGGAAGCTCTTTTATTATGCTTAAAAAAGAATACACTTTAGAAAACTTAATTGATAACTTCTTGATAACACAAGCCGAAAGCAACCGTGTGTGCTGACCTGAATATGCTTTAGTGTAACGACATGAAAGAGAACTTGGCACCTATTCTTTAAGGTTCGATCGACTCTGCGCATTTACATAAAACTAGTAAAAACGATAACACTGAGCAGCTGCTTATTCTTAAAACCATAAGACATTTCAAATTTTGTAATATCAAGTCGAAAAGAGCAGAGCTTATTGAAAATCGCACGGGTAAGTACACAAAAGACGTTCTTTAGATTTCGCGTACGAGCTTCAGATGATCATACCCGATCCTGTAGACCGAATGGTAAACAGTCGACGTCTCCCAAAACACGTCATTTCGTATCCTCCCGATCCATTAACGGTGCTTTTAGGGACCACAAGCGCCGGTCATCGTCCTCGTCGATACCGTCGCTTGCGACGAAGGGCTCGACGAGCGAATTAACCCACAGAAACAGCCCATTGAGTTTCTCGCCGGATCTTCTCAGTGGGTCGCGTTTCCGATCTGGTGGTAGATTCTGGGAAGCGCGGCTCTCGGTAGGGCCAGTGATAGCTGCTTCGAGCGGGTTCTGGCTCATCTGAAATTTTTGTTTTCTTTTTTTTCTACCTATGCTGATAGCCTTGAAAGGCTATTTCAGCTTCACCCTAACGTGTAGTTGAGCTCATAGGGCTTAAACCGGAACCGGCGAAACTCAGTGGGCAAGGGGCTTTGATGACGATTTTGAGCCTTAAAAACTTAAAATGTCGAAGGCTTTTGTGATAGCCGCCCTGCCGACAGATACGTCCGGAAAATGCAACGAGGCGTCTTTCCGTGCGAGCGGGCGCGTTCAAAAGATCGTCAAGCTTGATGGCGCATATATTTACGCTCCACGTAGGTAGGCAGAATTCGATAAACGTATGACGAAGCCTCGAGAATAAGCCGTCTGTCCCTGTATTTATATTACTAGATGATGATGGTTTTTTTTTTATAACGCCATCTTGTTGTGTCTTTAAAGCGGTTAGTTGCCCTCAATTAAGAAAAATAGTATTATTATTCGCCAATACATGTCGGGAAGAGTTGATTATTGAAAACACGAATAAAACAACATTTTCTGAAAATAAATCGTAACTAGATCGATTTATCGCCCCCGAAATCCCCTGTATACTAAGTTTTATGAAAATCGTTGGAGTCGTTTTCGAGATTCAGATTATATACATGTAGGCGCAGCGGCAGGGATGGCTAAGCGGTAGTTTCCGTCATCACTCGTATTTGGTTGAACTCAGTTTATAAAAAATCAATAAAACCTTTTGAATAATAATTATTGAAACTCAACACAAACAACTTTCACAATGACAGGATAAACTGACAGTTTCGTTCCACATACCGACATACCGACTGACTGACTGCCAGAGACTCGCTGACTGAGACGGACGGACCGTCTGATACGGAATGAATGACTGTCTGACACGGAATGCCCCGACTCTTTTTTTTTTTTTGTAGGTGAGCTCACGGGGCTCAAACCTGATGACGTTGCTAACACGAACCCTAGCAAGAGCCGTGCTTCGCAGAATCTACCACCGGATCGGAAACGCGACCCACTGAGAAGATCCGGCGAGAAACTCAGTGGGCTGTGTCTGAGAGTTAATTTACTCGTCGAGCCCTTCGTCGCAAGCGACGGGTTCGACGAGAACGGTGACCGGTGCTTGAAGTACCTAGAAGCACCGTTAGTGGATCGGGAGGATCCGAGATGACGTGTTTTGGGCGACGTCGACTGCTTTCCATTCTGTCCGCAGGATCGGGAATGTAGTTACCGGCGGCCACGATGAGAGGGTTCTCGTGTCGTGCCGCTTTATCGAAGTGGCGCATCGACGCCGACTGCATATACTTACTGGTGGACTCTAAGAGTCCAGGTCGTCATGGAGGTCGACGTTCCTGACGAACCACGGGGCTCCGACGGCTATCCTGCAAAAACAGGATTGAATGATTTGGATCTGGACACTGATTTTAAGTGTATGCGGGCCGCGTGAGCAAACACTACACTTGCATAGGTCATGACGGGGCGTATGCAAGTTTTGTAGAGTGTCACCTTATTTCTAAGGGACATTTTACTTCGCCTACATATCATCGGGTAGAGACGTCCTAGAATGAAGGCGGCACGGTCGCGTACCGTCTTGATGTGAGGGCGTAATGTCATCCTACTGTCGAGGGTGACGCCTAAATATTTGACCTTCGGGGCCCACGGTATGGGCTGGTCGAACATCGTGATTGGGCGAATGGCGGGGGCGGGGGTGTTGACGCGCCTAGTCGGGAGGGGGATGCTCAGCGTGGTGTTCGGAGGGCGACCCCTTTTGAAGAGCACCGCTGTGCTTTTCGTGGGGTTGATGTCGATGCGCCACTTCCGGAACCACTGTCCCATGGTGGTGGCTGCGGTCTGAAGTCGTCGATGAAGCAACGCCTTCTTCCTACACGAGTACTAGATGGCGGTGTCATCGGCGAAGAGCGCCAGATGGGTCTCCGGAGACCGGGGTATATCATTGATATACAAACTAAATAGTAACGGGGAGAGGGCGGAGCCTTGCGGGACTCCGGCTGTGACGTGACGGGGCCGGGAACGCGTTCCCTCAACTCGATATCGGAACGAACGGTTCGACAAGTAGTCTCGTATGATGAGCACGAGTCTGTCTGGCACTCCCATGTTATACAGTTTGTATATCAAACCGTTGTGCCAGACTTTGTCGAACGCCTTCGCTATATCGAAGAAGAGGGCTCCTGTCGGGATGGCCCCGACTCTGTCCACGTACCGCCATTTTATACTGTGGTGTTACGGAGTCTACCCTACATTTTGTGATATTTATCAAAACAACATTTCATCATTTAAAATAATAGTCAAAACAACGTCTTAATATTATTAAAAGCCGTTAAACACGACATATATATATCTATATACAAGAATTGCCCGTTTAAAGGTATAAAATAATACATTTTTTTAGTCGAATTCAATTAAATATGCCTTGCATTATTCTTAGATAACAATAAAAACAATCGATCAGATCTTGATAAAATTTAAGCGGTAGGCAGGGGCTTGGCTCTGCCCCTGACATTGCTGCCGTCCATCAGCGACGGTAACCACTTACCATCAGCTGGGCCGTATGCACGTCTGCCTGCTCGGGCAATAAAAAAAATATTTTTTCGTGATTAAATGAGAAACAGACAAAATAAAATAAATTCAAATTAAAAAGAGAATCACTAAAATCGGCTCACCTACGAAGATGTACTAAAAAACACCACATTAAAGGATTTTTGTCCAATTCCGAGCTCTCTTTTTTGAGGTCGATTAAAAGTTCACAAATTTATTAATACTAGTGGTTCCGCAGTAGTTGAAATTCGACTATAATTAATTGAAATTATAAGTTTGAACATTATTATGGTTCTATTGTCAAAGACTATTATTATACTTCTATAATCACAGATTTTGCCAAGACTACAATATATACAAATAATATTAAAGACAAACAATATTAATCTCAATTTGACCACAGACTTAAGCAATATATAGCAAAAGATTGACTTTTAACAAAGAGTATATGTATATAGTTTTTTATATGTCTGTGTGTCAAATACATGGTAGTGTATGTAATGTTTATTTTTTTTTTTTCATTGATTTAATGTCTTAATAATGCATAATTAAAACAAAATATTAGCATTCTGCACTCCTTCTCTATATTCTCTATAAGTGTGGGAAATTTACTCCTCCGTCTGTTTCAATTTTCCTAAAAATATGTACCTAAAAAATGTTTGCTTCACGTGCTTATTTAAGAATTATTAATGTAAAAGTGCGTTTGTGTGTTTGTCTGTACTTTGTCCTTCTTTTACTTCGAAATACAGCAACGGATTGTTTTTTTTTTAAAGTGATAGTTTGAGGTCAGATAAATGACGTAGACCATTATCCCATATAAACATCTCATTCTGGTCTCGTCAATGAATAAACGGTTATCTTATCTCACTAAAATTCAAGGGTGGCTACTTCGATGAGCGCCTTGATAATCTCGAGTAGCAATGAAATATTTCTACAAATCTTATTATTATCACAAAACAAAACTAGGAAAACATGAAATCGGAAACAAAAACTATTAAGTCTGAATTCAACAACAAAAATAAAGACATTATAAATCAACGTTTGCTGCAAACCGGAAACGCGACCATAACGAAACCGCCCGCACCGGATGTGGTCGGCCACGGGATCAGTTTCAGCAGGAAACAGCGGCCATTTGCGCTCCGGATCTATTTCCGGTTAGCTTCATTGGACGTCAAACTTACTTTAGGCTTTTATTAAATAAAGCATGGAGTTATTGGTGAAGTATTTTGAGAAAAATGAAAACACTGTATATTGTTTATTCAGCTTTTATTATTTTGACTGGATAGACGACGATCGAGCTTACGGCCCACCTTATGTTAAGTGTTTACTACGCCCTAAATCCTTGGGCCCGCGGTCTGCTCCCAAAATCAGCAGGTCGTCAAGTCCCACATACCCCGCGTGCCACCTAAGCGCGGGGAATACATAGGAGGTTCGGCGTTGGCCCGAAAAAAAAAGTGCTTACAACAGTCCATCAACACGACTGCCCCCTTCATGAGACATGAGGTCAAAGTTCCAATTACATTGCAAATTGGCGGTGCCGCTATTGAAATCGGAACGCAAGATTGCATCGCGATAGTAATAGGTAGGATGGTTGTGCCCGTGCGTGCTCAAAATACTCGGTGACGGCTACAAAACTTGTCACAATCTCCTCGATCAGACGTCATCTCAACACTCACTCCTCTTTCTCTCATAGCGTCATTCACACACTCCATTCATTTAACGGCCGTCTGGTGTAGTGGTAAGTGACATGGTCACTACACAAGGGGGTCGCGGGTTTGAATCCCGCCAAGGGAAGATATTTGTACGGTAAATATAAATGTCTTTTCCGGGGTTATGGATGTATATTAAATATATATGTATGTGTATAATAAAAAATCTTACATTTATTTCCGTTATCTGGTACCCGTAACACAAGTTCTTTACGAACTTATCACGGGACCAGTTAACGTGGCGTGATTGTTAGTAAATATTTATTTATTATTATTATTAAAAAAAATTGTCTTCTTCGGTCGATCTCTTCCCACTCTACCTTGCCCTACTATTTCCATACATCTTCTAGTCACATGCATCTTCTCTCTGCGCATTACATGTCCACACCACGCTAACAGTCCGCTCTTTAATTTATCAATCACTGGGGCTACTTTCACCCTTCCTGTAATATACTTATTCCTTTTCTTGTCCATTATTGTCACTCCACATATCCATTTCAACATTTGCATCAATGCTTCATGAGCTCCTTTTTCATGCTTTACTTTCGTCACCCAACATTCAGATCCAGACAGGACGACAGGTCTAATGATCTCAATATATTTTTTTATTACTTAGAAGTGTGGACGAGCTCACAGCCCACCTGGTTTTAAGTAGTTACTGGAGCCCATAGACATTTACAACGTAAATGCGCCACCCATCTTGAGATATAAGTTCTAAGGTTTCAGTATAGTTACAACGGCTGCCCCGCCCTCATTCAAACCGAAGCGCATTACTGCTTCACGGCACAAATAGGCAGGGTGGTGGTACCTACCCGTGCGAACTCACAAGAGGTCCTACCACCAGTAATTACACAAATCATAATTTTGCGGGTTTGCTTTTTATTACACGGTGTTATTCCTTCACCGTAGAAGTTAATCGTGAAAATTTTGTTGAGTACGTATTTCATTAGAAAAATTGCTACCCGCCTGCGGGATTCGAACACCGTTTCATCGCTAGATACGAATGCATCGGACGTCATATCTAAAGGTCATGACGACTACATATATGAACATATGTATATCATGCTCTCATGCTGCTCGAAGGAGGCGTCAGAAGTAGGATTCCAAAGGATTACTTACTCGTGAATAACGTAATTTATTACGTAGTACGGCTCGGGCAAATTCGAGTTTACGACGTGTAACCTCAGAGCGACTACTCCCGGGAGACCGTGACTACCCAGAGAAGATCCTTCATTTACAGCAAAGGAAATGGACGATGCCTCAATTCGTACATTCGTCCTTTGTTTTTGACTTGTAGAACCGAACAGCGCTTCGTTTACTGACGCGAAACACATTCGGCAGGGCTTTGTATCCGGCATTCCGAGACTGCTATGTGTGAAGAAATGCTTTCACTAGCCTCGTATTGTCAATAACTGTATCAGATTAAATTCGGCAGTTGTTTTGTAGCGGGCTTAGCTTAGACAGTCTGTCTGTGTCTGTCTTATACACCTTGCAGATCGTCAAGTCCCACAAACCGCGCGCTCCCCTTAGGCGCGAGGATCTCGTAGGAGGTTCGGCCACCGGTCCGAAAAAAGTAAAATAAAAAAAAGACAAGTGTTGAGGCATCACACAATAAACAGGTTGCAAACTGTCATGTCTCGTTAATAATTATCACCCTGCATAATATCACACACGCTCTATATAAGCACAGACTTTTGTTCACGATTGACTTCCACAGTGAAGGAATAACATCGTGTAATAAAAATCAAACCCGCAAAATTATAATTTGCGTAATTACTGGTGGTAGGACCACTTGTGACTCCGCGCGGATAGGTACCACCGCCCTGCCTATTTCTGCCGTGAAGCAGTAATGCGTTTCGGTTTGCAGGGTGGGGCAGCCGTTGTAACTATACTGAGGCCTTAGAACTTGTATCTCAAGGCGGGTGGCGCATTTACGTTGTAGATGTCTATGGGCTCCAGTAACCACTTAACATCAGGTGGGCTGTGAGCTCGTCCACCCATGTAAGCAATAAAAAATAAAAATAAAACTCAACAGTGGTGACCCCGACGTGATTTTTTTACACTCGACCGACATCGACTGTACATGATACAGAACATGAGTATTCCTACAATGATAATACCTGCTATCCCCACCAGAGCAGTGGTATCTGTCGCAGTAATGCCACTTTGATTTACTAGAACTTCTTCTTTTGAAGACTGGTTACCCATTTTAATTTATTAATTTGTAATATCTATATATCTATATATAAAAATGAATTGCTGTCCGTTAGTCTCGCTAAAACTCGAGAACGGCTGGACCGATTTGGTTAATTTTGGTCTTGAATTATTCGTGGAAGTCCAGGGAAGGTTTAAAAGGTGAGAAAATATAAAAAAGCCCGGAATTATATAAAAACAATCAATTTTGTTTTTCCTTTGATGCGTCCCCTTGATGTGTCTTTTATTTATCGATTGAGGCACTACGAAGTCTGCCGGTCAGCTAGTTTGTAATAAAATTTTCATTTTATGTCTTATGTTTTAGGGGGGAATGATGTAGCTGGCTTAGCTTAGACAGTCTGTGTCGAGTCGTCGTACAATAATCAGGTTGCAAACTGTCGTGTCTCGTTAATAATTATCACCCTGCATAACATCACACACGCTCTATATAAGCACAGACTCAACAGTTTAATTTGTAATTAACATAAGATATTCATTTTGGCTGTTCCTATTGAAATGGAACCATGGCTTCTGGATAAATGATTAGATGGCTGGTTAGAATTGCAATTCGTTCACCAGTTCCTAATTATCAACTGTCAACAATTATCTTGTGCAACATCATTGAGCAGTAGTATTTGTCTACGCAATGTAAATGGTAGACCATGTAAGCAGCTGAAAAGCTAGTATACTACTAAAAAAAGCAGTTCAGATTGTACTGGAAAACAGTCAATGGTAGACTGGTTTCTGGTGGTAGGACCTCTTGTGAGTCCGCACGGGTAGCTATCACCGCCATGCCTATTTCAGCCGTGAAGCAGT
Source organism: Bombyx mandarina (assembly GCF_030267445.1). NCBI lineage: Eukaryota > Metazoa > Arthropoda > Insecta > Lepidoptera > Bombycidae > Bombyx > Bombyx mandarina. Next base: position 20,158,781 of record NC_143234.1, read on the forward strand.
AATGCGTTTCGGCTTAAAGGGTGGGCCAGCCGTTGTAACTATACTTGAGACCTTAGAACAACTTTATCTCGAGGTGGGTGGCGCATTTACTTTATTGATGTTTATGGGCTCCAGTAACCACTTAACAGTAGGTGGGCTGTGAGCTCATCCACCCATGTATGCAATAAAAAAAAAGACTAGTCAGGAGACGTTGTAATGACGTCCCACAAACTGTAAGAAGCTTATTACCTAGTTCAATACAAAATAGATCCACTCGAAGTAGAATGAGGATCGCTTTTAATAAAGAACTAGAGAATGACCGAGCTTTACTCGGTTTTTTTTATTTGTTTTTTTTTTTAGAAATTATGTTTAAATACGAATTACATATTGATATTATATTATATTATTTGTTATTTTCATTAATTAAACAAAAAAAAATTTATGTTTAAGTCGATCGAAGATCGAATAAATCGTACTTAGATCGATTTATCGCCCCCGAAATCCCCTGTATACTAAATTTTATGAAAATCGTTGGAGCCGTTTCCGAAATTCAGATTATATATTCAGATTATATATATATTATATTTATATACAAGAATTGCTCGTTTAAAGATATAAAATAATATAATCTGTTTTATTGCAAACCAGATGAGCTGCTCGGCAACTCCAATCCAGAATAAAGAATCCAGGTCGGTTTTTCTCATTTTATCAACAGCGTAATTTGAACTTTAAATTAACCTTTTTTTTATTGCTCAGATGGGCGGACGATCTCACGGCCCATCTGTTGTTAAGTGGTTACCGGAGCCCATAGACATTAACAACATAAATGACGCCACCTATCTTAAGATATTTATTCGGATATATTAGTTTTTTCAAAGTACATTACGTTAAAATGAAACTTAAGATTATTCTGTGAGGCATAAATGAAGCTCTTAAAATGATTATGAGTAAACAATAATTTGAATGATTATGCTGTAATGTTGGCGTTAGGTAAATTTGCAGTCGATCAAAATGTAAATCTCGTAATGGTATTATAATAGCATTGCTGAGGGATGCTTCCCGAAATAACGCCTCGCTGAAATAATTTTGCGATAATATGTAGGGACGTGAATTTTATGATAAGCTTTGAAGCCGGCTTTTTTTTTATTTTTTATATTTTTATTGCTTAGATGGGTGTACGAGCTCACAGACCACCTGGTGTGAAGTGATTACTGGAGCCCATAGACATCTACGACGTAAATGCGCCACCGACCTTGAGATATCAGTTCTAAGGTCTCAGTGTAGTTACAACGGCTGCCCTACCCTTCAAACCGAAACGCATTACTGCTTCACGGCAGAAATAGGCATGGTGGTGGTACCTACCCGCGCGGACTCATAAGAGGTCACCACCAGTTGAAGCCAGCTTCGGTATTTTGTTACGAAATAAGTATTTATGTTTTATGACGGTAGTTCATTTTCGTGCCTTTGGGTTAGTACATATATGTCTGATTTATGTCCAAACCTGTCCAAACATGAAGGTCACGACCCTCAGAAGTGAGGAAACCGCGCAAGGAGGAGGAGAGAGAGAGAGAGAGAGAGAGAATATTACGTTAATAACATTATAACGATAATATATATTATAATATATAATATAAGAGAATATTATATTGCCCACCAAAATTATAATTTGTCTATCTGAGGAGTCTGATTTCTGAGTAGTATTTGTTTGAGTAGTAGTTTTGACTTCTTGCGTCATCCTTGTCAGGACAGGGAAAACGCAACGCCTTTTGCTTGTAGATGTTTTTTTTTTTTTATGATTGAAGGATACTGGTGGCCCGGAGGCCTTTCCAGTTTCACCAGGACAGGTGGGCGAGCAAAGGCTCAGCCAGGAGGGGTGGGATTTGCTAACAGCTACCCGAGCGCCTCCGAAGGAGACCTAACAGCTCAAGAGTAGCTGCTTCGCGAATGAATCTACTACCGGATCGGAATCGCGACCCGCTGAGAAGATCCGGCGAGAAACTCAGCGAGCTGATTCATGGGTTAGGTTGCACGGCGAACTCTTTGTCGAGTTCGACGAGTACGGTTACCGAGGTCCCTAAGCCTGCTCCTAGTGTTAGAGCTGAAGGCGTCTAATGCAAAGGTTATTGGATCTGATGGATCCGTAAGGACGTGTCTAGGGCGTCGACGGTGACTGGCTCCTGCGTGATCAGGATTCGGGGAGTAGTCAGCGGCGAGCTTGTAGATGTCTTGATCTACGCGCTAATACTATCTTGGGGATTAATGACAAAAATAGGGTAAATCAAATCATTGGAAGTGATCAGCTTGAATCTATTGAAATGTGATGCCAATAGATTTGACAACCCAATACTGTGATCATTATAATACATATAATAAAGAGGTAAAAATACTAGAACTTGTACGTTCTCTGGAATTACAAATCGATTTTGAAAATGATTTCTATTGTCAAAAGCTACGAAATTTATTCGAAGGTCAAAAGCTAAACTTTACTTGATATCGATAATTTTATTTCGTAAAAATTGGTTTTCAATTTGAAATATATATATAGTTATATCATTATCTATATCTATACTAATATTATAAAGAGGAAAGATTTGTTTGTTTGTTTGTTTCGAATAGGCTCCGAAACTACTGGACCGATTTGAAAAATTTTTTTTCCATTAGAAGCCGACATTTTCCCTTGATGAACATAGGCTACTTTTCTTTAATTTTTATTTTATTTTATTTTTTTGGTTTCATGTGTGTTTTAATGTTTCCGAAGCGAAGCGAGGGCGGGTCGCTAGTTTGTTTATAAATGCTTTGAACGTAAATCATTTTTTGATGCATGATCAGCAGTTTCGAAAATATTATATCTTTTTTTTTTTTGCAGTATAAAGTCCTCTTAATGGTTAGTGATTACCGTCGCCCATGAACTTCAGCAATGCCAGCAATACCGTCCGTACCATAAGGGCACACGGGGCCCGTGCCCAGGGCCCTCATTCTCAAGGGGCCCCGAAGGACCGACAAAATCTCTCACACATTTATTCTCAAAACATTTTTGTCGGGCACATTACACTTTTTTCACAAATCCATAATCTTATCAGAAGGTATTTTCAAGGCATATACTACGCCATTACATCGATGACTGCGCCTATTCCTACTGTACTAATTAGTAATATTTCCGAAGGCATCCTACCTAATTTACTAAGTACACCATCTAGCGATCACGATAAAGGTTTCCGCTATCGTAATCGTAACCAAAAAACCAGCAGCATTCTAATATCATTAATGACATATTATATCATACTGTATTTGATTACCTATAATAAATGGTCATAATCAGTAAAAAAATATTTTTTTACTTTCCAAAAGGGCCTCAAATTCTTGTGTGCCCAAGGGCCCCAGCCTAATTTAAGACGTCCCTGAATGCCAGGGGCATAGCCAAGGCACTGCCTACCGCAATAATAACGGTATGGTTTAATAAATTCGAGGCATAATAGAATAATCATACTTCCAACTAGCTCGCCCGGCAAACGTTGTTTTGACATATAAATTATTTCTAGGAAAGATAAATAACCTAGATACCGATTACAGCGCCATCTGCCGGGCTGATTTGTAAATCTAAGCCATTCTCGAATCCACCTGAAGGTACACAGAAAATTTCGTTAAAATCGATCCAGCCGTTTAGGAGGAGTTCAGTGATAAACCCACGCACAGAAGAAATCTATACTTAATATTATAAAGAGGAAAGTTTTGTTTGTTTGTTTGTATTGAATAGGCTCAGAAACTACTGAACTGATTTGAAAAATTCATTCACTGTTTGGAAGCTACACTATTCCCGAGAGACATAGGCTATAATCTTTTTTGAAAAAATTAGGGATCCTTACTAAAACTCCAATAATGTAATCCAAGGTGTAAAAATTACCTAAAATATTCTTTACATCGCGCGCCCTGCGAGAACTATTGATGATAGAATAAAATAATGTAACTATTGTAGTTATGCTGCAATAAGTGTTCTTTTATTTAAAAATATAAAATAACGTCAAATATCCTTGTTAAAGACCCGAGCGGAGCTGGAACAGGCCGGTATTTAAATAAAGATGAAATTACAAGCCGGCTTTGCGAACAACTAATACCCGATCCCCTAATCGGCGACAGTTGCACGAAATTAATATTCAATCGCTAGAACCGGACGAGTGTTTGACGCGGTCACAGCCCTATTAAACGACGCTAAAATTGTTTTCTTGTTCCGAACAATAATTCGTTACCGTCTAATTTATATAAGGCTCTTTATTTCGAAAGTTTCGTCTCGAGATGCCTCCGTAACGTCCGATGTTTAATTAATACGAAAAGGCAAGGTAATATTAAAGTAAGCGTCTAATGAAAATTTATTTCATTGGATTGAATAAGCAAACTCCGTTTTGTAATATTTACGTTGATAACATTGTTTACGGGACTGTCAGGGAATTGTAACGTTGTATTTGATATTCAAATAACGTTCTCCTTGCTTTGTTTTATAAAACGGAACAAATGTTTGTTCGCAATCCTATCGTTATTGTGAAACTAAAATAGAATAGTTTATTTTGAAGATGGATCATTGAAAAAAATCGTATATGATATTTTCAGGCTAATTAATACGTGGTAAGTGAATATGGAGTGAACGGCCGCGCCCATCGAAGAATAACCGGAATAGTATCGTGTAATAAAAATTGTTTTTTTTTTCTACCACGTACCATCCGGCTATGGAATGAGCTCCCAACCACAGTGTTTCCCGAGCGCTATTACATGCCCTTCTTTAAAAGAGGCTTGTGGAGAGTATTAAGCGGTAGGCAGCGGCTTGGCTCTACCCCTGGCATTGCTGAAGTCCATGGGCGACGGTAACCACTCACCATCATGTGGGACGTGTGCTCGTCTGCCTACAAGGGCAATAAAAAAAATCACCATCCTACCTCGGGTTATAATTAAAGGAAAGCTGGTAGCCGCCTTGAGAGGCTATGCCAGCGTAACCCGCTCTAACCAGGGGGCGTTACTAACACTAGCCCTAGCAAGAGCAGTGCTTCGCAGAATCTACCACTGGATCGGAAACGCGCCCCACTGCGAAGATCCAGCGAGAAACTCAGTGTGCTGAAAATCGTATTTGCAAATGTTTTCTTAAATTCTGTTCCTAGGGCGCGCTCTGAGCTTGCACACGTGGTTTTACTAATCTAGCCATTTTAACCACGAAGCAAATGTTCATTCCGTTTTGAAGTGTGAGATGGCCATTATACAATACGGTTTTAAAGTCGTCGTAGCCTAAACGATAAGACGCCCGGTTTATTCCTATCGAGCAATGCAACTGTGCCGGTGTTCAAATCCCGCAGGGAGGTATTAGTTTTTTAAACACGTAAGTACTTAATTAATATTCACGAACTACTTACACGATGAAGACAGAATATTGTGTAATAATAATCTAACCGACTTTCAGTTGTAATACATTGCGTGTTGTGCTAAAATCTCTGAGAAATTATTTTAAGCTATTGCATATCTTTTATCACGGGCTTTGAGCGCAGCGGCGACCGAATCAAGAAATTCCGTAACGAAAATAAAACCTAACACCCCCACTACGCCTGCCATGTACCGCGTTCAACATATTCACATGTTGCGCTTGTGTAGTGTTTGTGAATAAGTACGCGGCGTGACGTCGCACTGCATGCGCATCAGGAAAATTCTGCCCATCTCTCTCTCGCGCGCTCTAGCTTATGAGTGTGAGGGGGACAGTTAATGTTTTGCTTTTGTTAATGTTTATAATCATAGCGTGGTCTTATTTTATTATTGTTTTAATATTAAATTATTACTGTCTAAGTATAATTGCATATGATAATAAAAAATGCTATGCAATAGCTATACCGCAGCAATCCCCGAGTGCCACACGTGTTTATTTATTTCATTAAGTAGTAGGTACAGTGGTCCATTGCCTTTATTGTTTCAGTAATTACCAACACCGCCGTTTCTCCAGCTCGGGATATTAATTAAAGGACTAAAGTCTTCATCTCATTACGAAAGTAAATGGAAACAAAATTTGTTAGTTGAAGAACTCACTAAGACAATTAAACTGGCCTCAAACTCAACATCTAATCTAGTTAGTAAATTTATAAGTCATTTGAAAGACACACTGTAAATAATGTGTAGGTACCCGAAAATGAGATTATAAGCGGTTTTTTAATTAAGCGGTTTATGCGGTTTTTGTCATTATATTATTTCGGATGTTTCGATTAGCATATAGCTTACTTGGTCTCCGACCTTAGTAAGGTGTTAGTAGTCGAGTCCGCACGAGTAGGTACCGCCCGCCTATTTCTGCCGTGAAGCAGCAATGCGTTTCGTTTTGAAGGGTGGAGCAGCCCTTCTAACTACACTGAGACCTTAGAATTCATATCTCCAGGAGAGTGGTGGCATTTACGTTGTAGATGTCTATGGGCTTCGGTAACCATTTTGCACCAGGTGGGCTGCGAGCTCGTCCACCCAGCGCTCTTTGCATTAAAAAAAAATTTAATAAAAGAAAATCTAAGTCCGTTAATTTTAGTGACTATAACAGTGGTATTTGTCGACACTAAGACAAGTCCCGATCCTCTGGTTTGAAGGGGCTTTGTGTTCACTACCTCGAGGTCCATTGTACTCCTCAATCGCAATGACTGTTCTGTTACTCAAAAGGGGATCGTCTGATTGGTCCGACATTATTGTGGTTTTTTTTTTAAGACTAATTTCGGAATGAAGAGCCTTTTAGATAAAGAGCCGAGGACGTTTCAAAGTCATAAATTACATGTCATTGAAAGATAATAAAGTATGAAACCTCTTGGAATCACTGAATGATTCCTTGAACGAAAGCTTGTTAATACATGCGACGATTACTAAATACGAATGAGTCATTTGGATATTAAACCCAGTGCGAAGAAAACGAGGGTGATTTTGTATACGGAAGCACAGAAATTTGGGAAACCCGCTGACTCACGTACTTTGGGAAGTTATCGCGTGTGTTGCCAAGATTAAATTATAAACTTCTATAGTTTGTGGTCAGGTAGTTTGAGATTTAACGTCACCGATATTTCATTACAACGGAAAGAGCGTGGCATGCCATCGCTTGGATAGGTACTGTCGCTCTGCTGTCTCTATATAAAAGTATGAGTGCGCTAATCATAAAACCAAAGAAACAATATAGTCTATAGCGATATTTTACTATATATTTTAAATATTATTATATTAATTTATACTTTGAAAATAATTCTATATATATATTTTTTTTTATTGCTTAGATGTGTGGACGAGCTCACAGCCCACCTGGTGTTAAGTGGTTACTGGATAGACATCTACAAAGTAAATGCGCCACACACCTTGAGATATAGTTCTAAGGTCTCAGTATAGTCTCAACGGTTGCCCCACCCTTCAAACCGAAACGCATTACTGCTTCACGACAGAAATAGGCGGGGCGGTGGTACCTACCCGTGCGGACTCACAAGAGATCCTACTACCACTAGGCTACAAACGTAATTTTTGTTGGCGAGCGAAACTAGATAGGCTAATTCTAAACGAAATCTATAGTTTAACAGCATTTTCTCTCTCCATCTCTCTTCCTAGCTATTTATTCCACATCGGGGTAGGGGTCAGGTTTTCTTATTATACTCCACTACATCGCTTTGTCTTCGACATCCTCATCAGTAACATTGCGTTTCCTCATGTCCTTCAGCACAACATCTTTCGACCTTGTCTCGGGTCGTTCTCTAGGTCTCCGACCTGGGAAATCGAGCAGCAGTACCAAATTTCCGACGTAGTCAGGTGACCTTATTTTTACGTGATGATACCATCTCAGCCTACTCTCCATACCTAGTCAGCATTTTGTCAACGATGTCACGCATACAGCCGATATTTCAACAGCATTATAATGTTCATTTCCATTGCAAATTTGTACACGTACACTATTTATTTATTTATATATATGAAGGAAAAGGGACGTCCGTATTGTTTTTAAAAAGTGTAACGTCAGCACCTCTGAGGTCACGGTTCTTACTTTCTTGACGAATGACTCATGTTTGGGTTTCCGAAACAAAACTTCACGAGAACTTCACGAGAACTTCGTATATTGCACGAGAAGCATAACAACGTTACAGAGAGATCCGTACTGTACTATGGCTCGGACATGAATCAATCGTGCTAGACAGCAGGGCCGTTATGGGGCTTCGTACCCGTGACGTTTTAAACACGTGAGCGTGTTTACACGTTTTTCAAACACGTGAGCGGGTTTACACGTTTTTCAAACACGTTTTAAAGTATTGAAATTACAATAAAAGGAACTGTTTAACATCAATTTCTTATCACAGAGTAATTAGTTGATGATCAGTAGGTAAATAGTCATATTTGCGCCGACATATATGATATATTTTCTTTGTCAATCCGGATCTAAAAACGATTTTTGTGAAACAATCTTTTTCGAATTCGGAAACAATAAATTTCTAATCGTCGAATTGTCATTATCTCTTTACTACTGCTAACAATATCGATTCAGTGCCTATCGACTAAGTGCAAAATAATGTTACGCGCTGGGGTTCGGGATAAATCAAATTACACTAAAGTACAACTTAAAACTGTATTCAACATTTAAACACTTCACAAACACTTTAAAACACTCAACAAACACTTTAAAACTCTCTATTAGCTTGTTTCGCTTCGCTTCATGTGATCCGTTCGCTGTATCGCTTCGAGTAGTTCCGATTACTGACTGACTGCGTGTTTTTTTTTTTTTTTTTTTTTTTTTTTTTCCTACCTATGCTGATAGCCTTGAGAGGCTACTTCAGCGTACCCTAGCTTGTGTAGGTGAGCTCGCGGGGCTCAAACCAGAGAATTGCTAACACCGCCCTAGCAAGAGCAGTGCTTCGCAGAATCTACCACCGGATCGGAAGCGCGACCCACTGAGAAGATCCGGCGAGAAACTCAGTGGGCTGTGTCTGTGGGTTCATTCGCTCGTCGAGCCCTTCGTCGCAAGCGACAGGTTCGGCGAGGACGGTGACCGGTGTTTGTATTGCCTAAAAGCACCGTTAATGGATCAGGAGGATCCGTGATGACGTGCTTTGGGCGACGTCGACGGTTTACCAAACGGTCTACAGGATCGGGTATGTAGTTTCCGGCGGCCACGACAAGAGGGTTCTCATGTCGTGCCGCCTTCTCAAAGTGGCGCAGCGATGCCGACTGTAGATACTTACTGACGGGGTCGAGCTCCAGGTCATCGTGGAGGTCCACGTTCCTCTGGAACCATGGTGCTCCGACGGCTATCCTGCAGAATCGGGATTGTATAACCTGAAGGGGTTTCAAGTTGGTGCGGGCCGCGTGAGCGAACACTACGCTTGCATACGTCATGACGGGGCGTATGCAAGTTTTGTAGAGGGTTACCTTATTACGGAGGGACAGTTTGCTTCGTCTACAAAGCATTGGGTAGAGTCGTCCTAGTATAAACGCGGCGCGATCGCGTACCGTTTTTACGTGGGGACGGAATGTCATCCCTCTGTCGAGGGTGACGCCTAGGTATTTGACCTTCGGGGCCCACGGTATGGGCTGGTCAAAGAGAGTGATGGGGCTAACGGCGGAGGTGTTTACGCGCCTATTGGGGAGTGGGGTGCTCGAAGTGGTATTCGGAGGGCGACCCCTTTTGAATAGCACCGCTGTGCTTTTCGTGGGGTTAATGTCTATTCGCCACTTCCGGAACCACTGTCCCATGGTGGTTACTGCGGTCTGGAGTCGCCGATGAAGCAACGACATCTTCCTACACGAGTAGTAGATAGCCGTGTCATCGGCGAAGAGCGCTAGATGGGTCTCCGGAGACCGGGGTATATCGTTGATATACAAACTAAATAGTAACGGGGAGAGTGCGGAGCCTTGCGGGACTCCGGCAGTCAGATGACGGGGACGAGAACGAGTTCCCTCTACTCGATATCGAAACGAACGGTTCGACAAGAAGTCTCGTATGATGAGCACGAGTCTGTCTGGCACTCCCATGTTGTACAGTTTGTAGATCAAACCGTTGTGCCAGACTTTGTCGAACGCCTTCGCTACATCGAAGAAGAGGGCGCCGGTCGGGATTTGTTTACGCCTATTTAGTCCTATCAGAATGTGCTCCGTGAGGCGGTGCACTTGTTGTACGCACGAGTGTTTGGCGCGGAATCCAAACTGCTCGTCTATTAGAATTTTATTCGCGGTAACGAAGTCCCAGAGGCGTTTCCGAAGGAGCCGTTCGTAAATTTTGCCTATCGCTGGGAGGAGACTGATCGGTCGGTAACTAGCGGTTTCATTATTCGGTTTGCCCGGCTTGTGTATACCGATAACGTCTGCTTCTTTCCATACCGCCGGAAAGATGCAGTGCGTCATAGCGGCATTTAAGATGGTAGCCAACATTGTTATCAGTTGGACTGGTAAGAGTTTTAACGCGCGGTTGCGGATGCCGTCGGAGCCGGGTGCCTTCTTAGGTTGAAGGTTGTCTATTACTTCTCTAACTTCGTCAGAGGTAATGGGGGGTAACGCGTCCGAGGGTGGCAGGGAAGCTCTGCGCTCGACCTCCCTGTCGACTGTCTCGGTGTGTTCGGGGTCCGCGTATTGAGTGCTGGTGGGGCACTGCTCTTGCAGTGCATCGGCCAGCAACTCTGCCTTGTCATCGTCATCGAAAGCCGGTGGTTGGCCTGAAGGGCGTACGAGAGGAGGCATAGTAGCGGTAGTTTCGGACTTGAGAGTCCTTGCTAGTCGCCAGTATGCTTGATGAGAGGGCGCGAGTCCTTCTAAGTAACTATCCCAATTCTCATTTCGGGCGTCGCTTAGGCGAGATTTTACATCCCGCTGTAGACGACGCATCCGAATCCGGTTTGAGTGCGTGGGAAGTTGATCGTAGGCCCGGATTGCCGCGTTTCTAACTCTTAGGAGGTTCCTAAGTTCGGGGGACAGTCTGATGCGGTGGAAGCTATCCTCCACATCGACTTCTTTTGAGGATCTTATGATCGCGGATGACTGCGTGCCATCTCTACAACGCTTTTATAGCCGATACATCATCCCTAGAATTATCGAGAATATTCCACACATCTCTAATCGTAGTTTCCGCTATTTGACAGTAGATGGCGTTGTACTTCTCGAACGTCCTAGGTGCTACTAGGTCCTTCGATATTCGTTCAACTATTCGGCGATAGATGCCGTTACTCTTACCAGCGTAACAATAACAAAATTACTCCAAAGTTCACAAAATCGCTCTTCAATCACAAATCATTCGTTACTACTAGGCTAAATAAAGTTTTTTTTCGTTGCATCGTTCGATTGTTCGTAATTAAAGTTACTTTTACCGTTTTCGCGGTCCTAGACGACGGTCAAACAACAAATGTAAAAAAAAAAAATCGGAAACGTCGGAAATTAATTAAGTACAATCTGAAAATGCGAAATTAAACCGTAAAAAAATACTTTTAATTATATCTCCGACTTGCGAATACCGAAGATATATCGTCAAATACGACCTGGAAATACCAAACATTACAACATTGCAATCAAGTTGTCTGTGCGCTGACAACACAAAGCGTTGACTACGTTGATTGGCTGCCAGTGCTGTCATCGGAAAAACCGCGCGTAGGGTGTAGTGACGTCATTTCGACCGAATTAATCACTTGATGATGATGTTTTTTTTCATATATTTTTTTACTACCCCTAATAGAAACGATGCGGTGAATAATTTTCACCGAATCAGTATTTTCTGCGGTTTCCGCGAGACGTAGATATAATTAAAACTACTTCAAAGGCGTTATCTAGCCTCGTGTTTGTGATTTTCATTATAATATTTATGTCAGTCCTTAATGCCATTCACGCAGCTAAGTTGGCGCAAAATAGTCCGAGAGAAATTTATTCAGAGATGCCACGACTATTGAGGATTATCAATGCAAGAAGGATTTATTTTTATGTTTAAAAATCAACGAATACCATCTTAGTAATTCCTGATCACGAGAAAACCATTCGAAACAGCTGAAATTATGTAATAAAAATAATAAATGCGAAATCAAACCCGGTAGGCAGCGGCATGGCTCTGCCCCTGGCATTGCTGACGTCCATGGGCGACGGTAACCACTCACCATCAGGTGGGCCTCTCTCGTCTGCCTACAAGGGCAATAAAAAAAAAATAGTGGTTCTAATTATTTCATAGATTTTCTTGAAGTTTTTCTTTAATACATTTTACAATTTACTTAGTTGAAAAATATTTCCTTATTCAGTAGCTGCTGAATAGAGAACCGCATTCGATTTTCTTCTTGAACATTGCTTTATTATGTGTGAAGTCACTCGGGGCCAATATAAGTGTACACAATAACCGTAGAATATACACTGAAATGCAGATGCTACCCACATATTATTATGACGTTACGCTCTGAAATTTATGTTAAGTATGTTAATTAGAAAGATTGACCTTAACTCGTGTGACTATAGACAGAATGAGCGATTTTTTTTATTGCTTAGATGACTGGACGAGCTCACAGCCCACCTGGTGTTAGGTGGTTACTGGAGCCCGTAGACATCTACAACGTAAATGCGCCACCCACCTTGAGATATAAGTTCTAAGGTCTCAGTACCTATAGTTACAACGGCTGCCCCACTCTTCAAGCCGAAACGCATTACTGCTTCACGGCAGAAATGGGCGGGGTGGTGGTACCTACCCGTGCGGACTCACAAGAGGTCCTACCACTAGTAAACAGTAACAGTTGAACAGTATTTCCTTATTCAGTAGCTACTGAACAAAGAACCGGATTCGATTTTCCTCTTGAGCATTGCTTCATTACGTATGACGTCATTGGGTGCCAATATAAGTGTACGCAATAATCGTAGAATATATACTGAAATGCAGATGCTACCCAGATGTGACGTCACGCACTGTAATTTATGTTAATTCCTCCTCCTCATCCTCCTTCAGTCGGTCGCTCATTGCTGAGCATCGTGATGCGCCCGCCTGTGACCTTTTTTTGTAATTTTTAGCCACTTATGTCGGTCAGTGGCACAGTGAAGTGCGTGGCTCAGTCTCATGTCAAACACTCAGACACTTGGTCACTCCATCTTTTTCGGCCACGACCTCTGGATCGTCTTCCATCCACTTTACCCGTCACTATGAGTCTCTCCAGGTTGTCAGAGGGTTTTCTTGCTATATGACCAAAGTATTGGAGCACTCTATATAGACATTTGGTGGATAGCCTCTGGTCAACTTTTAGCTCGTTGAGGATGGAAGCGTTCGTCCGGTTAATTAACTATGTTAAAATTAGAAAGATTGACCCTAACTCGTATGGCTATAGACAGAATGAGCGATTAACAGCGAGCGAAAGAAACGTTATAAGCTGGGTATTAATCTGATGGGTCCGTGTTATCCAGATTAGATGCCAAAAAAATTACAGATGTTGGTAGAAGAGTAGTGGATCTGAAATAGAGTTGGGTTGGATACATAGCAAGGCGAATTGATAACAGATGGAGTAAGATAGTGATGGAATGAAGGCCAATATTAGGACCTAGACGTTCTGGAAGACTTATGCCCTAAGTCAGGATCACGAGGCAGATGTGGATGACAATGGCCGACCGAACATTATGGTATAAAATGGGGGAGGCCTATCCCAAGCAATGGCTATCAAAGACAAAAAAAATCACAAAAAACTTGATGTGTGATCGGTTTACTTTAACTTCCCTTGGAAATACTTTTTGGGTAGTTGAGTGTAAATGGCTTTTATCGTATAGATGTATCAGCCTTTATATTGTTATTATAATGCATTTTATTACAGCAAATTACTGTTATAATACTGATAGTTCCCGGCTTCGACCAAAACCTTCACCATGAGAGTCTGTTGAAATCAATTTTTTTCGTTTAGCCCTTTTAAATGCAGCTAACATCGATCTTTTTATAAAACTTTTGTAACAAAGAGTAGCAAAAAAAAACTAGCGAAAATTTAATAATTCAATTTCCAACACGCAGACCGACGTAACCACACTGGGAATACCACGGAAAATATAATTGGTCGCGCGAAAAACCTATGATGGACAGCGGTTTCTGTTTCCGACACATACTTTTATATTTACAGTCTAAATACTTGCGTGTTTTAACTGATTCGACGCTTAATTTGGATAATCATATCTTAGACCAAGAATGGATTGAGAGGATCCGGAATGAGAATCCGGTTAAGCTCCGGCGGCTATTACCGAATCTCACCCCTGTTGGTTGAGCCCGTGCTCGCCACTTATCCTGGTGAAACTGAAAAAGCCTCTAGAGCAGTGATTCTTAACCACTGTGCCGCGGCACTTTTGTGTTTGTGTGGTGGTAGGACCTCTTGGGAGTCCGCACGGGTAGGTACCACCACCCCGCCTATTTCCGCCGTGAAGCAGTAATGCGTTTCTGATCGAAGGGTGGGGTAGCCGTTGTAACTATACTGAGATCTTAGAACTTATATCTCGAGGTGGGTGGCGCATTTACGTTGTAGATGTCTATGGGCTCCAGTAACCACTTAACACCAGGTGGGCTGTGAGCTCGTCCGTCCAACTAAGCAATAAAAAAAAAAAAACAAAAAAATTTTCAAAAGTGTGCCGCCAAATTTTGCAAATATTTAATAATGTTAATATTATTAAATTATATCATTTAAAAAGAAAAATATTTTTAACATGAATATACATTTAAATCTACAAAAAAATAAATTATTTTATTATTTGCTTTGCAACGCGGTTTTTCTTAGTGCCAAATTATGATGAAGCGGCGTGCATAGCAATAGGGATATGTCTCAAGTCGGCGCACACTTGCCACTTCTGCGTACAAAACGTGTTGTTTTAGTGATAGTTGGGATTCACAAGGTGTTGCATAGTAGTTACTGCACCTTTTCTTTCGTTAAAATTGGCAAATGTATGTGATTTGGCAGTAATGAAATTATTTTTATCTTTTTCTTTGAATGCCGCCAAATTTTGAAATCGTTAAATATGTGCCGCAACAAAAAAAATTTTTTAAGTTACTAACATAGATTATAAGTAATTATTACTAACAAAATGTTATGGTTTTAAAAAAAAAAAAAACTGAAATAAAGTGTTAATAATAATAATAATAAAAAAAGGTTCAGAATCACTGCTCTAGAGTATCAGTGACCTGTCCCTTCCTAAAAAAAAGTGTGTGTGTGTGTGCACTGTGCAAGTCCACACGGTAGAAGTGAAGCTTATTAAAAAATAAAAATAATCGCAAGGGTCAACCACTCCGCCGTGTAAAGGAGCAGCCTCACTCTGGGGGAGCCGCCTGCATGATCACGGTATCCCTATGCCAGGTAAGGATGATTTAGCTTTTTTTTTTTTAATCCTACCTAAGCTGAGAGCCTTGAGAGGCTATATCAGCGTAACCCTAACTTTAGTAGGTGAGCTCACGGGGCTCAAACCTGACGATGTTGCTAACACGAACCCTAGCAAGAGTCGTGCTTCGCAGAATCTACCACCGGATCGGAAACGCGACCCACTGAGAAGATCCGGCGAGAAACTCAGTGGGCTGTGTCTGGGAGTTAATTTACTCGTCGAGCCCTTCGTCGCAAGCGACGGGTTCGACGAGAACGGTGACCGGTGCTTGAATTACCTAAAAGCACCGTTAGTGGATCGGGTGGATCCGAGATGACGTGTTTTGGGCGACGTCGACTGCTTTCCATTCTGTCCGCAGGATCGGGAATGTAGTTACCGGCGGCCACGATGAGAGGGTTCTCGTGTCGTGCCGCTTTATCGAAGTGGCGCATGGACGCCGACTGCAGATACTTACTGATGGACTCTAAGTCCAGGTCGTCATGGAGGTCGACATTCCTGACGAACCACGGGGCTCCGACGGCTATCCTGCAAAAACGGGATTGAATGATTTGAAAGGATTTTAAGTGTATGCGGGCCGCGTGAGCGAACACTACACTTGCATAGGTCATGACGGGGCGTATGCAAGTTTTGTAGAGTGTCACCTTATTTCTAAGGGACATTTTACTTCGCCTACATATCATCGGGTAGAGACGTCCTAGAATGAAGGCGGCACGGTCGCGTACCGTCTTAATGTGGGGGCGGAATGTCATCCTACTGTCGAGGGTGACGCCTAAGTACTTGACCTTCGGGGCCCACGGTATGGGCTGGTCGAACATCGTGATTGGGCGAACGGCGGGGGGGGGGTGTTGACGCGCCTAGTCGGGAGAGGGATGCTCAGCGTGGTGTTCGGAGGGCGACCCCTTTTGAAGAGCACCGCTGTGCTTTTCGTGGGGTTGATGTCGATGCGCCACTTCCGGAACCACTGTCCCATGGTGGTAGCTGCGGTCTGAAGTCGTCGATGAAGCAACGCCTTCTTCCTACACGAGTAGTAGATGGCGGTGTCATCGGCGAAGAGCGCCAGATGGGTCTCCGGAGACCGAGGTATATCGTTGATATACAAACTGAATAGTAACGGGGAGAGGGCGGAGCCTTGCGGGACTCCGGCTGTGACGTGACGGGGCCGGGAACGCGTTCCCTCGACTCGATATCGGAACGAACGGTTCGACAAGTAGTCTCGTATGATGAGCACGAGTCTGTCTGGCACTCCCATGTTATACAGTTTGTATATCAAACCGTTGTGCCAGACTTTGTCGAACGCCTTCGCTATATCGAAGAAGAGGGCTCCTGTCGGAATGGGTTTCCGCCTGTTCAGCCCTAGTAAGATGTGCTCCGTGAGGCGGTGCACTTGATGGACGCACGAGTGTCTGGCGCGGAATCCAAACTGCTCGTCTATAAGAATTTTATTCGCGGATACGAAATCCCAGAGGCGTTTACGAAGGAGCCGTTCGTATAATTTGCCTATCGCCGGGAGGAGACTGATGGGGCGGTAACTCGCGGTTTCGTTATTCGGTTTGCCCGGCTTGTGTATGCCGATAACGTCCGCTTCTTTCCACGCCGCGGGAAAGATGCAGTTCGTCATAGCAGCATTTAATATCGTGGCCAACATCGTTATCAGTTGGGCTGGTAACAGTTTTAGCGCGCGGTTGCGGATGCCGTCGGAGCCGGGAGCTTTCCGTGGTTGTAGGCTTTCGATCGCCTCCTTGACCTCGGAAGTGGTAATGGGGGGTAACACGTCCGAGGGCGGCAGGGAAGCTCTGCGCTCGACCTCCCTGTCGACGAACTCGGTGTGTTCGGGGTCCGCGTGTTGAGTGCTGGTGGTGCACTGTTCTTGCAGTGCATCGGCCAGCAACTCTGCCTTGTCATCGTCATCGTAAGCCGGTGATTGGCCTGAGGGGCGTACGAGAGGCGGCATAGTGACGATAGTTTCGGACTTGAGGGTCCTAGCTAGTCGCCAGTATGCTTGGTGAGTGGGCGCGAGTTCTTCTAAATAACTATCCCAGTTTTCGTTTCGGGCGTCGCTTAAGCGGGATTTGACCTCCCGCTGTAAGCGACGCATCCGAGTCCGGTTTGAGTCCGTGGGATATCGATCGTAGGCCCGGATTGCCGCGTTTCTGATTCTAACGAGGTCCCTAAGATCGGGGGAAAGTCTGATGCGGTGGAAGCAGTCCTCCACATCGACTTGTTTCGAGGATCTTATGATCGCCGTCGAGACGTGATCAGTGAAGATGTTTATGGATTCGACGGTATCCTCGGGGGATGGAGTTGAATCCAGGCCGCAAGGGAGGATTGGTGGAGCGGTGTCAGCTAAGCACGTGCCCAGCTTCTTCCAATCCACCATGGTCCTCGTATCTGGTTCGCGGTTGAGTGGGCGACCGAGCTGCATGACGACAGGTCGGTGGTCTGAGTCGAGTTCTGACATTGCCTCGATGGAGCGTAAGCGCAGAGTTACGTTCCTCAGCAGTGCCAGATCTATTGTGCTCGGACGACGCGCGGCGTTGTACGGATAGCACGTGGGGGTCGGGGGGTTGAATATTTCGAATGTGAGGTCGTCTATGAACGCGTCGAGACGCCTACCGTTCACATTCGTGCGATGGCAGTTCCACCTAGTGTGGTGGCAATTTAAATCGCCTGCCAGGATGACCGCGTCCCCCATACCGAGCAGTGTCTCGAGGTCACTGCTCAGGAGGGGTTTGTCAGGGGGGAGATAGACGGATGCGATGACGATCGGCTGGTGTCCCGTCAGCGCGATGCGGCACACTGACGCCTCGATATGTAGGAGCGAGGGAGTATCGAGAGGGACGCAGTGCAGGGCCCTCCTATAGTAAATGACAGTCCCGCCCTTGCGGGTGGAGAGTCTGTCATTCCTAACCATGACGTAATTCGCGACTTTGGGGTCGCGACGCGAGGGCTTTAGGAAGGTCTCCTGCACCAGAAGGATGTCGATGAGATTGTCACGGAGAAACTCATATACTTGGTCGCGCTGACGCGCGAGTCCGTTAGCATTATAAAATGCTAACTTTAAGGAACGCGGTTTAACCCTACCGTTGTTGGCCATTGATTACCGGTAATCAAGCCAGCGTACGCTGGACGGACTCGATGACGTCCATATGGTCGAACGTCGCGTATAGGCGGTCATCGGCCGTGACCGCCCTGCGCATGGCGTCGGCGAACGAGCGCATGCGATCTATATTTATCGCGGCGATATAATCCCGCACGATTGAAAAATCGTTTACGGCAGGCCGCGCGGGGCCGGGGCGAGGCGCGGGACCGGGCGCGAGGGCGGGGCGCGGCGCGAGCAGGGGCTGGGGTGCCGGTGGTTTCCCTGCCAACGTGAGCGGCAGCGGTTTTGCCCACGCGGAGACGGTGGGCACCGGTGCCGGCACGAAGGCAGGTTTCGGCGCGCGGGGCGCCGACGTCTTTGGGCCGACGGATTTAGATGGCGCGTTGGCCAGACGCTTCCGCGGGGCCTTGGGGCATCCGCGGTAGTTGGCTGTGTGGCCCTGCTTCTGGCAGAGCACACAGCTCGGCGGTTCGGTCGCGGTCTCTTTGACCCGCGAACAGTCGGCTGTCGCGTGGTCACCGAGGCACTTTACGCACCGCGGACGCGCGTGGCAGTTGCGCGCGGAGTGGCCATACAGTTGGCACCTATGGCACTGACCGGGAGTGCCTTTTTTGTGTGGGGCCTCGACGGTGACCCCTGATAACCCGCAAACGGTGCGGAGGCTTGAGGCAATTCGTTTGCCTTCGGCGGTTGGTTCCAACGCGACGAGAACCATGTTATACGCGAATTTATCGCGCCCGCTGTGCATACGGTGCACACTTATGATTGGGTAAGTTTGCCTGATTAGGTCTTCCTTGATTAGCTCGACGTCGAGCTCTTTTGGTACTCCGCGTATTACTACGCGGAGCTCGCGGTCCTCCTGGAGTGCATAGGTGTGGTATCCTATGCTCTCCTTTCGGAGGTACGAAGTGAGGGCCCTATGGTCGCCCGGCGTTGCGACCTTTATTTGAATCCCGTGCGCGAGATTACGCGCTTGGGAGTAGTTGATTTTGTTGGCCGTAAGGGCCTGGGATACCCGGTTCCACGCGGATTTTTCACGTAGGATTACGGGCGGGGGCGCGACGATTTTGTTGACGGGCGCGGGTTTCGGCGACGGAGTTGCGCGGCGAGGGGAGTCGGGTGTGACCACGACTTTAGGACGCGACGCGTTCGCGGCCTTAGGCTGTTTTGGCGCCGTGGACGGTTCCACGGCACGGGCGCGTTTTTTGCCGCGCGTGACGGTTTTGAACCCATCCGAGGGTCCGGGTTCGGGGCTGGCGGCCGACTCGAACTCCATTTCCGACTCGGAGTCGGAGCCGGAGCTCGATGCCGCGCATGACGCGATCGACGCGGGCGCGGGGGTGGGGGGCGACATCGGTGAGTCGGGGATAGTCGCGGCTACTAGGCTAGCTTTGTACGCCCTAAACTTCGACATAATGTCCGGGCAGTACTCTCGAACGAATTTCGCGAACAACGCGGGGTTTTCATCTTCTTCCATCGTAGTTTTGCCCAGGGGGGGCGTCCCCGGGACTTAAAGCAACTCGCCGAAAGGCGAGTCCCCTGAGTAGGAGTTCACCCCCTGCGCTTTACCAGCAACAAGGGGGGGGAGTGCCTTTGCCGTGAAAAACGGCAGTCGGCTGGGGATTGGGGTGGAAGTTGGGAAGGTGGGGACCCCACTGGGTTGTGAGTGCCACAACAAGCGGTGATCGCAGCGGGGTTTTAGTCTTTAAAAAGACTGTTTTGCACGCCGAATAAGATAATTAAATTTAATAAATGAATGGATGAGTGAAATGATAGTGAAGTTGGCGTTTCGAATGCACAACTCAAGTACAAACTGTTTCTACAACTCAAGGTCGCGACGCCAGCGACAGCGCGTCAAGAATGCACAACAATGCCGCGATCGGTGCGACAACGACAATGTTGGACAACTCGAGACTCACGTTCGCGACGGCAGCGACAATAATTTGCAAAAACGCGTCCGGACCGAACGGCGATGCAATCGGAACTGAAATGATTTAGCAAGAGAAATACGAGAACGTCTATCAAATGTGTAATATCTCGTCACCGCGATTCAGAAATTGTTGAATTTACGTGCAGCGACATCTGTAGATAACAAACTAAAAGGAAATAAAATAAACACACCTCCCGCCATCGGAGCAGAGTTCATCCATATCATCTGGAACCGCTGCGTTCATCGACAGTGCGTTTCCAGAGGTCTTTTTTGCCACGTACCATCCGGCGATGGAATGAGCTCCCCTCCACGGTGTTTCCTGATTGCTATGACATGTCCTTCTTTAAAAGAGGCTTGTGGAGAGTATTAAGCGGTAGGCAGCGACTTGGCTCTGCCCCTGGCATTGCTGAAGTCCATGGGCGACGGTAACCACTCACCATCAGGTGGGTCGTATGTTCGTCTGCCTACAAAAAAAAACATGGCGCGTAACGGAAGAAATTAAGATGACGCGTAACCGAAAAACGTTACATACGTTTTTTCCTCCCTACCTCGATAAAGAAGATTCACTTCAAAAAAAGGTGTGTGGTGTCGTGGGACACCAGATAGGAACGAAGTTCCTTATTATAAAAATATTAATTTCAAGTTCTATTCGAGGTATAAAGAAAATAAAACTGAAGTTTCGCAACAACTCATGGTCATTCGGTAATGTGCGAACTTATTGTGGTGCACTTCATTCACGGTTGTTTGCATAAGAGTTACACCCGTATCTTTAGTCATTTACACGAGCTTAACTTGACTCGACTCAACCTCCAACGCGCGTTTCGGTATGATTAGTCGTAAAAATAAACTCCACTCAAACGTCCTTGGAAATTTTTCCTAACCGGAGTGAAGTAAGCGAACTGTCAAGTCAAGGTACGTCGCGACGTACCTTGAACGTTCCTCAAGGCTGGTTTTCTATCAATGTCCAAATAGTAGGTATGTGGACCGCAAATGGAAATATATGATATTGTTGTGCAATGGCCTGGATCTGTGCATGATTCCCGCATATTTTGATAATTTAGGTTTGATAATATTTATTAATAAAGTAAATAGATCGAGGTTAGACATTTGAAACTCTTTATTTTATTTACCTACATAAGAGACATATTTTGCTTACTACCTGATAAATAAAGTCAATGCGATTATAAGTTTTATTTATTTAATAATAAACTGGTGGTTGTGGAAAAGCACTTCAACAACACGATGCAACCAAAATCACACAAAAGCGGCGAATAAAAATACAAAGCCGGATCCGAAATCTAAAATAATAATAGGTTAGAAAATAAATAATACACTTTCTGATTTACCGCACGCACACATATTTACGAATAACTCAGCAACCAAAACATCAAACAAGTTCATCTAGTGTCAAACAGACAGCGGCAGCTTGACTTTGACATTAAACAATGACCATAGACTACAGAACTCTATGGGTTTGATGCTAGCTTGATCAAATTTTCATCATTATTACCTCACTCGAGGACAGTTGAGGAATATTGTAATGGTCGACTAAAAATACCAAACTTGAGTAAGTTTCGATCCCTCCAATTCTCGAGCATCATCGGATGAGTTAAGAGTGGAGGACTATTTTACGAAACGTCTAAAGATACGGGCATTAGTGTATTGCGCAAACGAACGCTCTGAGACCGTGGTCAATGAATGATAAAAAAATATGTTATGTTTTGTACGTTATTACAAAGTTAAATCGTACACTGTGTGCATTATTAATAAAAATCTTACGTTACGGACATTTTTCCCGGTTAGGGTACCCCTCCGCATCGTCCCATAAGAAACTTCATTCCAAAACTTAAAGTCTTATCCACTAGAGTCGCCTTCGCGTATGGTAAATGTCGCGGCAGTAATGGAATGGAATATTAAAAGAAACACGTAAGTAAAAATCCCATTACAAAACTTTGAATGGAAACCGACAAAGGCCGAGAAGACAATGATAAATTCAGTTTTCTATCGGTTTTTGCGGTGGTCTTCGGAGTACTGGCGCAGATCCAAGCTGTTACAATGCCGCCGCCGTTTCCTCGACGTGCTACTACATTAAAGCTTCATAATTATCCTTTGAAGAATACGAAAGGTTTCAACCTCCCGGAGAAATGTATAGAAATAGACGAGACAATTAATGGTAGCGAGGTTAAAAGTTTTTTAACCGATTTCCACAATAAATAATAGGTTAAAAAAAAACGCTTTTATAGAAAATCCAACTCGAAAATAGAAAATACATTTTAATAAATTTCAATTAAAAATAGTGTAAGAAAAAATGATTTTATTGCTTAGATGGGTGGACGAGCTCACAGACCTTCTGGTGGTAAGTGGTTACTGGAGCCCACATCTACAGCGTAAATTCCGCCACCCACCTTGAGATATAAGTTCTAAGGTCTCAGTATAGTTAGTTACAATGGCTGCCCCGCCCTTCAAACCGAAACGCATTACTGCTTCACGGCAGAAATAGACAGGATGGTGGTACCTACCCGTGCGGACTCACAAGAGGTCCTACCACCAGTAATTAAATAGTATTAACATTAAAAGAGGACTGTCTTGGTGGTGCAATAATTAGCGGCCCTGACTGAGGCGCTGAGGGTCGTGGGTTCGATTCCCACGTCGGGCAAACATTGGGTGATGAACAGAATTGTTTGCTCCTTGCTTGGGTGCTCATTATCTATATTATGTATTTACCCATGTACTCATAATACAGAGAATCCTAAATTGGGCCTGGATGACCGCGCGTGATTTGTTCACAATTATTTATTTATTATCTATATCTATACTAATGTTATAAAGAGGAAAGATTTGTTTGTTTGTTTGTATTGAATAGGCTCCGAAACTACTGAACCGATTTGAAAAAATATTTCACTGTTTAGAAGCTACAGTATTCCCGAGTGATATAGGTTATAATCTTTTTTGAAAAAATAAGAGATCCTTAGTAAAACTCCAATAATGTAACCCAAGATGTAAAAAAATTACCTAAAGTATTATTTACATCGCATGCCCTGCGAAAACTATTGATTATAGAATAAACTAATGTACTACGACTTTGTAGAACACATTAATATTTACAAAAAGTGTCGCGACAGCAAGACATGTCTAACTATTATAGTTGTGCCGCAATAAGTGTTCTTTTATTAAAAAAAAAAATAAACCCATTAAATATCGTTGAAATTTTGTTAAAGAGCCGAGCGGGCTGCTAGTTATTTATAAAAGAGTTTTCTCTGTTTTATAAGTCAACTTTCACTTGTCATCAGTCACTTTCGAGAGTTTTATTAGCAATTTTTCAGTATATGGGATTGACTATTGCCCGTAAAAGACATTCAGGCGCTTTCAATTTTAGCTCGTTTATGATAAAACTAAATAGTTTTTAGTGTGATTGGATGCCTAATTCAACTGGCATGTAAGCTCATTCTTGCTATAAGTTCAAATCCTAAGCCTTGTGTCTTGTGAAGCCGCACCGGTAGGTACCAACACCCGGCCCGGTTTTGTTACAAAGCAGTTAGATGTTTGGTTTGAAAGGCGGTACATCCGTTGTACTGAAAATTTAAGATTTAAACCTCAACTTTCAAGGATGGTCACGTTATAAAAGTAATAAAAAAAAAGTCTGAGTAATAAATAAAAATATGATTTTTAAGTGAATTAATATTATACTAAAATAGAAAAGTATAGTATTTGCTTTAAATAAAATCAGCTATCTATATATTAATACGCGAAGCAAAAACTTTGTACCCCTTTTTACCAAAATTGACTTATTTACGAAAATTCCCACAATTATTTCCGCCGTGAAGCAGTAATGCGTTTCGGTTCGAAGAATGGGGTAGCCGTTGTAACTATACTGAGACCTTAGAACTTATATCTCGAGGTGGGTGGCGCATTTACGTTGTACATGTCTATGGGCTCCAGTAACCATTTAACACCAGGTGGACTGCGAGCTCGTCCATCCATCTAAGCATTCTAAGCAATAAAAAAAAAAAACTTATAGACAATATAGAGAAGAAGTGCAGATTTTTTTAAATTATGCATAGAAAATACATAAAGTCAATAAATAAAAACATTACACACACTACACCATGTATTTGACGCACACACACGTATGCATGCTATTTTTTTATTGTCTAACTTTTCTTATTGCTTATAGTCTGTGGTCAAATTGAGAATAGATTAAATAATATTATTTGTCTTTATTAATATTTATCTAAAGTGTAGTCTTGGCGAAATCTGTAATTATAGAAATATAATAGTCTTTGACAATAGAATAATAATAGTGTACAAACTTATAATTTTAATCAACTATAGACGAATAACGACTACCAGGAGTACTAGTACTATTTAATACGTTGCAACGCCGACTACTCGCTTCAAGAAAATATGGGCTTTTTAATTAATAACTAGCAAAAGTAATTGGTAATCTACTAAGTGCGAGTAGGAATTTGATTGATGGGTTTGTTCAAAGGACTCCCGATCTAATTAACGAACTCCGATGAGAAAGTACCTATAGTAACATAAAATAGTAATTTATTAAAACTTGTACCGAAACAAATTGTAATTTCGAGCTTTCTTGCTAAAGTGTATGTTAAGTCTGGACCAGTGGGTTTTAGCCTTTTTACTTGGCCACGCAAACTAAACGAGTAACTTTTTTTTTCCTACCTATGCTGAATGCTGATAGCCTTGAGAGGCTATTTCAACTTCACCCTAACGTGTGTAGGTGAGCTCACGGGGCTCAAACCAGAGTGTTGCTCACAATGACCCTAGCAAGAGCAGTGCTTCGCAGAATTTACCACCGGATCGGAATCGCGAGCCACTGAGAAGATCCGGCGAGAAACTCAGTGGGCTGTGTCTATGGGTTAATTCGCTCGTCGAGCTAAGGCTAAGGCCCACCCTGGGCTGTAAGGCCTAAGATGATGATGAAAGGTTTTTAATACGCTTTTATTACCTTCATATGTAGGTTAGTATGTAACGGAATGCTTGAAAATGATTTTGTCAAATCGTGGGATTAACTCGAAATTTGGCAAACTTATGATGGACCGATGACAATTTAATATTACTAGAGGTCCCGCAGTAGTCGAAATTCGACTATACTTAATTAGAATTGTAAGTTTGTACACTATTATGATTGTATTTTATAATTCTATAATCACAAATTTCGTCAAGACTACACTATAAAAAATATGAATAAAGACAAACAATATTTAATCTATTCTCAATTTGACAACAGACGTCAAGAACAAAAGTTTGACAATAAATAGTATGCATGCGTGTGTGCGTCAAATGCATGGTATGTAGTGTGTGTAATGTTTTCTTTATTGATTTAATGTATCTTTTACGCATTATTGAAAAAAAAAATTAGCATTGTGCACTTCTTCTCTATATTATCTATAAGTGTGGAAAATTTCATACTCCTCCGTCCGCGCAATTTTCGTTAAAAGGGATACAAAGTTTTTGCTTCACGTATTAATATATAGATAAACAGTTAGACTCGTCATTTACAATAAATTCATTTGAGCGCCTCTTTTTTTTCGCTTAGCAAATAGGAAACTGTTGTATTTGCTAGAATGTAATGTATGTAAATAATGTATGTATGTACACATTTAATGAAAAATTTATGATACGTAAATGCTCTCAAACTAAAAAAATGAAAAATTAATAATAGTTTCAAAAATAAAACAATATCTGCCAATAAAATATTTATAGCTATTGACACCATTCACCCCACGTTTTTTTTTACAATTAATTTATTTTCTATTTTTTAGTTGGTTTTTCTGTAAAGCGTGTTTATTAGTTTTTTTTTAACATTTTTTTACATAATAATGTTTTTTAGATACATTTATTAAATTATACATCAACAATCTATATAACGTTGTTGCACAGTTAACATTTTGTAATCATTTGTTGTGTGTTTACCGAAAATGGACCTCAGAGATGCAATTCCACTTGTTTACCTTAATAATAAACACCCAGACAAAGAGCAAACAAACCTATTCAGTACACATTTGCCCAATGTGTTTTTTGTTTTCTTCTATCTATTTTAGTAACTCCAGGGGTTAATCTAGATTGACCAAGCTAGTAGGTGAGCTCACAGGCCTCAAACCTGACGACATTGCTAACACTAACCCTAGCAAGAGCAGTGCTTCGCCAAATCTACCACCGGATCTTAAACGCGACCCACTGAGAAGATCCGGCGAGAAACTTAGTGGGCTGTGTCTGTGGTTTAATTTACTCGCCGAGCCCTTCTGAACGGTGACCGGGGCTCAATGTAGAAATCGAACCCACGACCCTCGGCGCAATAGCCAGAGGCGCTAACTATTGCACCAACGAGTCAGTCCTCTTTTCATGTTAACAATTTAAATTAGGTTTTTTTTTTATAGCTTAGATGGGTGGACGAGCTCACAGCCCACCTGGTGTTAAGTGGTTACTGGAGCCCATGGACATCTACAACGTAAATGCGCCACCCACCTTGAGATATAAGTTCTAAGATCTCAGTAAAGTTACAACGGCTGCCCCACCCTTCAAACCGAAACGCATTACTGCTTCACGGCAGAAATAGGCAGGGCGGTGGTACCTACCCGCGCGAACTGACAAGAGGTCCTACCACCAGGTTTTACTAAATATAGTCAGCTTATTGTTTTATTTATTCTTTGCATTACCTTTCATGTTACTTTAGCATTCTAGAATTTCGTAAATAATAACTTTTCATTTAAAACCAGTAAGAGAATGTAACTGTAAAAATCTGTCAGTCAAAATAGGAACATCATATTTGATAATTTCACGACACACATGACAGGGAGTTGTAATGTCTGAATGCGTCGCGATACTAGATTTAGTGCCGCTCCTATCCTAGCTACTGCTTCAAACGAGACATAATTTCATTCTACAATCGATAGTATCGGTGAGATAGTAGGAACTGGAGTACTAGAGAGTTTCATGGATCTTAGGGTTTAAGTGCGTTTCCAGAGGTCTTTTTTGCCATGTACCATCCGGCTATGGAATGAGCTCCCCTCCACGGTGCTTCCAGAGCGCTATGACATGTCCTTCTTCAAACGAGGCTTGTGGAGAGTAGTAGTGTAGCGATACAGACTAAGAAGTGAGTACATTGAGTTCGTTCGAATAGGTACATAATTTTGATTTGAATTATAAGACAATTTTGAAGACGTCCGGTGCATTCGTATCTAACGATGCACCGGTGTTCGAGTCCCGCAGGCGCCTAGGCGGGTACCAGTTTTTCTAACGAAATACGTACTCAACAAATGTTCACGACTGACTTCCACGGTGAAGGAATAACATCGTATAATAAAAATCAAACCCGCAAAATTATAATTTGCGTAATTACCGGTGGTAGGACCTCTTGTGAGTTCGCGCGGGTAGGTACCACCACCCTGCCTATTTCTGCCGTGAAGCAGTAATGCCATTCGATTTGAAGGGTGGGGCAGCCGTTGTAACTATACTTAAGATCTTAGAACTGATATCTCAAGGCGGGTGGCGCATTTACGTCGTAGATGTCTATCGACTCCAGAAACCACTTAACACCAGGTGGGCTGTGAGCTCGTCCATCCATCTAAGCAATGTATATATATATATTTCATGTCTCAGGGTAGAAGGTGGTATCGGCGTTAAGTTATTAATGAGCTCTGCACTTGAAATTATGTGGTCTGTGAGCTTTTGCAGTCAATTACGAGTTTTTTTTTTTTTTTTTTTTTATATGATTGAAGGATTACTGGTGGCCCGGAGGCCTTTCCAGTTTCACCAGGACAGGTGGGCGAGCAAAGGCTCAGCCAGGAGGGGTGGGATTTGCTAACAGCTACCCGAGCGCCTCCGAAGGAGACCTAACAACTCAAGAGTAGCTGCTTCGCGAATGAATCTACTACCGGATCGGAATCGCGACCCGCTGAGAAGATCCGGCGAGAAACTCAGCGAGCTGATTCATGGGTTAGGTTGCACGGCGAACTCTTTGTCGAGTTCGACGAGTACGGTTACCGAGGTCCCTAAGCCTGCTCCTAGAGCTGAAGGCGTCTAGTGCAAACGTTATTGGATCTGAGGGATCCGTAAGGACGTGTCTAGGGCGTCGACGGTGACTGGCTCCTGCATGATCAGGATTCGGGGAGTAGTCAGCGGCGGCTACGATAAGGCAATTATCATGACGCATAGCCTTATCGAAGTACCGTTCCGACGCTGACTTCATGTATTTCTGGATAGATTCGAGGCCCAGGTCATCGTGTAGGTCAACGTTCCTCACGAACCACGGAGCTCTGACGGCTAACCTGCAAAAGCGGGATTGTAGAGATTGGAGGGTGTCTATGTGTGTGCGGGCCGCGTGAGCGAACACCACACTCGCGTAAGTCATGACGGGCCTTATGCAAGTTTTGTAAAGTGTCACCTTGTTCCGAAGGGACATTTTACTCCGCTTACAGATCATGGGGTAGAGTCTACCGAGAATAAACGCGGCACGGTCACGGACTGATTTTATATGCGGGCGGAATGTCATCAATGCATCCAGGGTAAGGCCCAGGTACTTGACCTTCCTGGCCCAGGGTATGGATTGACTAAAGAGAGTAATCGAGGGTGTGAGATTCCTCCTCCTAATACGGGAGGAAATCCGTGTGGAGCTTCCCGTCTGAAATAACACCGCAGTACTTTTCGCTGGGTTGATGTCTATGCGCCATTTTCGGAACCACTGTCCTAGGGCTGCGCTCTGAAGCTTCTTCGCGATTAGGGACTTGTTTCTACTGGAATAGTAAACAGTCGTGTCGTCGGCGAATAAAGCTAAATGGGTCGGCGGCGACCGGGGAATATCGTTAACGAATAAGCTAAATAGGAGGGGTGAGAGGACAGAGCCTTGCGGGACT
The DNA here is from genome assembly GCF_030267445.1 of Bombyx mandarina. Taxonomy (NCBI): domain Eukaryota; kingdom Metazoa; phylum Arthropoda; class Insecta; order Lepidoptera; family Bombycidae; genus Bombyx; species Bombyx mandarina. The sequence continues at coordinate 20,187,975 of NC_143234.1, forward strand.
CCAGCTGTGAGAGGTCGTGGGGAGGAGCGAGTTCCCTCGACTCGATATCGAAAAGAGCGGTTCGACAAGAAGTCCCGTATGATGAGCACGAGACTATCCGGCACGCCCATGTTGAATAGTTTGAAAATCAAACCGTTGTGCCAGACTTTGTCGAACGCTTTTGCGACGTCGAAGAAGAGAGCTCCCGTGTATAACGGTTTTGGTCGATTAAGCCCCACAAGAATGTGCTCCGTGAGGCGGTGCACCTGTTGAACGCATGAGTGATTTGTACGGAATCCGAATTGTTCATCGATGAGAATGCCCTTGGATGAGACGAAGTCTCTGAGGCGTTTGTAGAGCAGACGCTCATACAGTTTGCCTAAAGACATGAGGAGGCTAATCGGGCGGTAGCTCGTCGGATGATTTTTTGGTTTACCGGGTTTATGTATGCCGATAACGTCCGCTTCTTTCCACACCGCGGGAAAGATACAGTTCGCCATAGCGGCATTGAAAATAGATGCCAACATCACGATGAGTTGGACGGGTAGAAGTTTAATAACGCGGTTGGATATACCGTCGGAACCGGGAGCCTTGCGAGGACGTAGGTCTTTGATCAAGTCTTTAACTTCCATCGGGGTGACGGGTGGTAACGCGTCCGAGGGTGGCAAGGAGACTCTGCGTTCTACCTCACTGTCTACTAATTCTACATGAACAGGGTCCACGGATTGAGTGCTGGGCGTGCACTGGGTTTGCAATGTATCGGCCAGCAGCTCTGCTTTTTCATCATCATCGAACGCCGCGAGTCGGCCTGAGGGGCCTACGAGGGCTGGCATAGTTACTACCGTATCCGATTTGAGAGTACGAGCTAAGCGGTAGTAAGACCTTTGAGAGGGCGCGAGTCTTTCTAAGAAATCAGACCATCTGGCATCTCGGACTTCGGCGATGCGAGACTTTACGTCGCGTTGTAGGGCACGCATTCGAATTCGATTTTCCGCGGTAGGATACCTGTCGTAGGCGTGTATCGAGGCGTTCTTAGCTCTAAGGAGTTCCCTAATATCGTCGGACAATTTGAAGCGGTGAAGGAAGTCCTCCGCTACAACTTGTTTCGATGATCTATCTAATGTCGAGGTGATGTGTGACGTTAAGATGTCTATGGCTTCAGCGGTATCCTGAGGAGACGGGGTAGAGTCCGGGCTAAACGGGAGCGATGGTGGATCAGATTCAGCCAGGCTGATGCCCAGCGTGTGCCAATCCACCACAGTCCTCGTGACGGGAACGGAATCGGGAGCGCGACCGAGCTTCATAACGACGGGACGGTGGTCTGAATCTAACTCTGAAACTACTTCGATCGAGTGTAAGCGCAGAGTTACGTTTTTTAATAACGCTATGTCGAGTATATCCGGGCGATGCGCGATATTTAGCGGGTAGTGAGTCGGGGTTAGCGGAGCGACGATATCGAAGGCGAGATCACCGACTAACGCGTCAAGCCGCCTGCCATTCGGGGTTGTAGTGTGTGAGTTCCACCTGATGTGTTTACAATTTAGGTCGCCCGCCAGAATGACAGAGCTCCCCATGCCGAGCAGCGCCTCGATATCACTGCTTAGAACGATCTTATCCGGTGGAAGATAAACGGACGCGATAACGATCGGCGCGTGTCCCGTCAGTGAGATTCGGCACACTGATGCTTCGATATTAGCGAGCGCGGGAGGATCGAGCGGAACGCAATGCAGGGCTCTTCTATAGTAAATGACGGTACCACCACCACGAGCAGAGAGCCTGTCGTTCCTGACCATGTTATAGTTCGCGATTTTAGGGTCACGGCGAGCGGGCTTAAGTAGGGTCTCCTGCACTAAAAAGATATCAATTTGATGGTCACGCAAAATGTCAGAAACCTGATCACGTTGATTTGCGAGACCGTAAGCGTTAAAAAATCCTATCGTTACGGATAGGGGCTTTATTCTACTTATATACGCCATTGATTACCGGCGGAGTGAGGGGAGGACGTACGTATTTAATGACGCGTATACGTCGGCGTATTCTTGCACAACGGCGATAAAGTATTGTGCAGTGGAGGCAGCGCGAATGGCGTCGCCCAAAGCGTTAACGCGCTCAAAGTTGATCGACTGAAAGAAGTCGATCGCTAAAGCGAGATTGTCGGACGCGGTCGGAGGGCAAGTCGCGGGAGAGGGACGAGTCGCGGGGGCGGGACGAATAGCGGAGGAGGGAGTTGTAGCCGTGTTCGTGTACGGCAGCGGTTTCGCCCAGGCCGAGACACTGGGCACCGGCGCCGGAACGAACGCTGGCTTAGCCTGCGACACAGAGGGTGCCGAGGCTTTGATGTCTGGGCCGGAAGCTCGGAGGCGGTTTTGGCGGGCGACGCGTCGATTTATTTTAGGGGCTCGGGGGCATCCGCGGTAATTTGCGGGGTGACCCTGTGTTCGACACAGGACGCAGCTAGGCGGTTCCGTCGCGGTTTTTTGATCGCGAGTGCATAGGGCCGTGGCGTGATCGCCTAAGCACTTGACGCATCGGGGGCGCGCGTGACAGTTACGGGAAGAATGCCCGTATAATTGGCAGTTATGGCACTGGCTAGGTGTGCCTTTCTTGTGTGGGGTTTCGACTGCGATTCCGGAAAGGCTACAGACCGTTCGGATGTTGAATATTTGCTTACCCTCGGGGGTAGGCTGGAGGGTGACGAGAACCATATTATATGGCTCCCTTCCGCGGCCTGTATGCATGCGGTGTACGGAGTTAACCGGTAGGCCTTGTTCGAGAAGGTCGGCCTTAACGAGCTCGGCATCCAACTCTTTAAGGATGCCACGTATAACGGCACGGAGTTCGCGCTCCTCCTGGAGCGTATACGTGTGGAAACTTATACGCTCCTTACGGAGGTAAGAAGAGAGGGCCCTATGGTCGTCGGGTGTTCGAACCTTAATTTGAATGCCGTTCGCGAGGTTACGGGCATTCGTGAAATTGATATTTTTGGCCTTAAGGGCCAGGGAAACTCGTTCCCAAGCTGCCTTCTCTTGAAGGATTACCGGGGGAGGGGTCTGGGTTTTATTTTGTGCCACCGGACGTGGCGACGGAGTGGCACGGGCTGGAGGCGCAACGGGAGTCTGAGGGCGGGGGCGCGACGCGGTCGCGGCTTTGCTAATTTTAGCGGCCGCGGGAGCTCGAGACTCCGCGGCACGCTTCTTACCCTTTTGCACCAGGGTGAATCCATCCGTCGATGAGGCGGGGGCGAGGTCGACCTCCATCTCCGAGTCAGAGTCGGAGGACGAGGAGGCGGGCGCAGGTGACCTACGAGTAGGTGTTTTGGAGGGTGCGACGGAGGCTGCGGATGATCGCGCTGCTGGAACGGTGACCACGGCGGACGACGCAGCAGTTTTACTCGCCAGTATAGGCGACGCGGGAACGGCAGGCACGACGGAGGCTGCGGTGCTCGATGCAGAAGCTTTGCACGCAGGTACAGGCGACGCAGGAGCAGCGAGCTCGGCGGACTCCACGAGAGGGCTCGCGGTGTGATCGGCCTTGAAGGCCTGAAACTCGGAAGTGAGCTTTGGGTAGCGAAGCCGGAGAAATTCCGCAAATACAGCGTCCATGATGGCTACGTGCCCAGGTGGGGCTACCCTGGGTCTTAGAAAACACTCGCCTTGCGGCGAGGCCCCAACTACTCGGACCTGAGCGGTTCAATTGAACACAGGTGGCGATGCGGCACGATTACTACAGGACAAAAAAAAAACACAACAAAACGGAAATAACAAAAAGAAACAAAACAATTAAACACTTCCAGGAAGACAGTTTGTCGGCAGATGTACCACGAACACAGAAATAACAAAAGGAAACAAAACAAATAAAAACTTCCAGAAAAAACACTTGGTCGGCAGATGTACCACGAACACAGGCCGCGCGAACAATGGCCGGGCTAACAAAAGCCGGGCGAACAAAGGCCGGGCAATCGAGTGGTCGATGAGCACGTCCGCACGTGACGGGTGCCTCTATCGGAATGACAATTACGAGTACATGTCATAGTATACTACTATACTATAGGCTATGCGTGAAGGAAGCCATCATAACAAGGTTCGTAAAATTAACGGACGTAAGAACATTTTAGTGTGTAAGGTCTGGAAAATCATACTAAATTCAGAGAGTTTATAACGTAATTTGTAGACTGTACACATATCATTTGGACACGAATTTTAAGCCATCTTTCCAGTTTATTCCGACCGCGTCACCGATGTTACTGGCAAAGATCCAACTCGGTTTTGTATGTGGTTTGCCCTATATCTATGTAACATGTCAACAACTTGAACTAATGTGTATTTAATACTTTGGCTATTGGCAAATGTGGTCATTGCGACTTGGAGAATTCTATTCGTAGGACCCCCCTGCCTAAGTCCTGTTTTTACTGGCCATTACACGGTCTTGCTCCTCCCTGAGTTGCGTTCCTCATGTCTGAGGCTCGTGACCACCTCTTCCCATTATTCTTCACTGGATGATGTTTGGCCATCTTCTTCTGTTCTCGGCGGTGTGTCCTAGCGTAAGGAAAATCGGTGATTAACTTATAAAAATATAGATTTTGTTCGAACGTATGTTGTGTTAGTATTAATAGGATAGGTAGGTGCAATAGCCCTTTAGCCTACCAGCGGCTAGGTAGGGAAAAAATATATCTTAGGATATAGGAAGCTAAATCGAACATGATTCTGTGAAAAGAAAAGAAGATGGTAAATAATTTGAACTGGAAGAGCTTGGGCATTTTTGTGCCGTCTTCTTCTTTTTGTCCTTATACCATATTATGTAGGGTTGGTGCAGCATATCCTCTTATCATGCTGCATAGGGATTTGGTATGAGGTTCACGATTGGCCACCTAATCGAAATCAACCGTCCTTGATTTAATTGATCAATTAATTAATCCCCCTTCAATCCATTGTTATGTGCCACAGGGAAGGATTTTTTCTGTGTCGTCTTTTTGATGTTTCTTTTACTTAAACCGTTTTTGGGTATACGAATTGCGTTTTATTATTATAAACATTTATAGTAAAATTTAGATTTTCAATTACGAAAAAGCTAAAATTATCAAAATTTTACAGATGTTTTTTTTAGCTTATCGAGTTTCTCGCCGGATCTTTTCATTTGATTGCGAAGCACTGCTCTTGCTAGGGCAGACCTTAGCAAAGTCTCTCGGGCTAAACCTCGTGAGCTCGCCTACACATTCCGTGAAGATAGCATAGCCCCTCGAGACAATATAATTTCGTTTTTGTAAAAACATAAAATCGGATATACAATCGCTTTTTGGTTTTATCTTTGACCGAAGATTATTGCGTTGTCTAATTAAACAACGCTATGTGCATAGTTTACCGACATCCCTAAAACTCTTCCTTTTTAACCAATATACTCGTAAATATAGTTTAAGGTTCACGTAAAAAATATTTAATACCTTCAAATAAATCCAGGGCCCTGAAACTGCGATGCTTTAAGTGAAATATTTTTTTGTATGGTAACTAGCGACATCTTGTAGCAGATGCCCTTTAACTTATATGTTGTTAAAGTTAAGGCATCTTATTATTGTAAAACTAAACGCAGAAAATAAAAAAGAAATATAAATCATAAAAGTATTTGTAAGCTTGAAGGTAGATATTATCTTGTTGAACACCAAGTAAAACGATGTCACTTCTGATTCCTGATCTAATCAACAATATGTTATCTTAACAATTCACTTTAACACTTGTCCAACTTTAACCAGTACGTACAACAATCACAGAATCACACAACGTAACAAGGATATAGTAAGTGCACCAGGCAAGCGCAGTCCAACGAATGTTTCTCGCAAGGCACGCACCGCCTTTTTATACTAGCCGGCGCAGCTGGCTTATGAGTCACTTCTGTTGCACGAGTGGAACGACACGGCCGGCGCACCCGGCTTGTGTGAGTCACGCCTGTTGCACGTGATGTTTATTAGAAATATTGTTAACGCCGTCACGGCCATACTGACATGCGCTCGTCCTCGTGCGCCTTTTTATGGTTGTTCTGTAGACAATAAGCGTATTCGTTCATCCTGACATTAACGGATGCAACTTAAAACGTGGTCTATGATATTAACAATCTAATACGGTTCGGTTCGCATAATTCTTCAGAAAATCCTATACTGGCTATAAATACTGACTGCTTACATACCTGGGCCAGTTCATTTAAATCTCTTCAGGTATGTAAGTATGTCCCTTTTAACTTAAATCGGAATTGTTATCCCTTCAGTTTTTCGAACTGGACCGGATAATGCTAGACCGGATCGCAATCCCTGTAGCTAATTGTTGTGGCTAGTCCGGATGAAAATCCCTATAGCCAAGCCATTGGACCGGACAGACCCTTCAATGACTTCACACTTTTTTTTACTTTTTTTTTTTTTTCTTTTTTTTTTTTTTTTTTTTATTCTTTGCTAGTCCGGATCAACATCCCTTTAGCCAAGTCGTTGGACCGGATACACCCTTCAACGACCTACATTTTTTTTTCTCTTTTTTTTTTTTTTTTTTTGCTAGTCCGGATTAACATCCCTTTAGCCAAGTCATTGGACCGGATACACCCTTCAATGACTTACAATTTTTTTTTTTTTTTTTTTCTCTTTTTTTTTTTTTTTTGCTACTACATTCTGACCTTGAATGGAACATAAAGGGGAAGCCAAAACCACTTATCTGTAACACACTGAAGCTCTGGAACACACGTTGACGTCTCTGGTTGGACCTGCCACAGCACAGTCTCCTACGAGGCGGCGCACCCTAGCGCAAGTGCAGCCGGAGCGCGGGGGCTCCAATATCGGCAGTCCGTGCTGGAGGCGTGATCTCGTCGTTTGGCGGACCCGTCGGCCGGCCTCCGTACCGTCGAGGCGATCTGCCCGGTTCTCGCGGACTGGGTGGGCCGCGACCGCGGACGGCGTTAACAATATTTCTAATAAACATCACGTGCAACAGGCGTGACTCACACAAGCCGGGTGCGCCGGCCGTGTCGTTCCACTCGTGCAACAGAAGTGACTCATAAGCCAGCTGCGCCGGCTAGTATAAAAAGGCGGTGCGTGCCTTGCGAGAAACATTCGTTGGACTGCGCTTGCCTGGTGCACTTACTATATCCTTGTTACGTTGTGTGATTCTGTGATTGTTGTACGTACTGGTTAAAGTTGGACAAGTGTTAAAGTGAATTGTTAAGATAACATATTGTTGATTAGATCAGGAATCAGAAGTGACATCGTTTTACTTGGTGTTCAACAAGATAATATCTACCTTCAAGCTTACATCAGAAGTGAGATCAGGACTCTACTCTCACTGGCGTGACATGTTTGAACATGTTCGAAGTACAGCAAAAAAAAAAAAACATTATGCAGATCAGAATACTAGTAGTGGTACGCCACAAGAACGTGAATGCAGCATACGTAAGTCGTGTAATAACGTCTCTGTTACCTCGATGGAAGATCTGAGCCACGAAGAAATCGTCACATCTTACGTTCTGGCTCATGTTGCCCAGTTTGACTGTCGACGTCATCACATGGCGTTTACTAACGGAAATACAACACGTAACAAGCTATTGCAAGAAATTAAGGCAAGTGCAAATCTCAAGTGAAACTTCGATCGCAATAATGGATCTGTCATGACGAGTGGGTAGTTCCGACACGAATCGTTTTTAAGCCAATGACTACTGCTAGAGTTACATAGCACTAGTGCAGTAAACCAAGACATGAGACTGTGAATTGTCGCTGAAATTTTAGAATCTACTCGATTCAATACCAATAACACTACACGTTCGATGACTTCGGGCTCCAGCAAGCAAGCAAACAAGAAAGCAAGCAAGTTTCCGTGGGGAAGAAAAATTGACACATCTGAAGTCGTCGTGACCTGTAAGATAAGACGTCCGGTGCGTTCGTGTCTGGCGATGCGGCGGTGTTCGGGTTCCGCTGGCGGATGCAGGTTTTTCCGGTGAAGTGCGTGCTTGTGCGTGCTTGACAAGTGTTCGCGGTTGGCTTCCTCAGTGTGGGAGTAACATCGTGTAAGAGAGGTGGAACCCGTAAAATTGTAGTTTGCGTGGTGGCTGGTAAGATTTGTTGCGGTAAGAAGTTTGCATGGTGGTAAAATGTCTTGTGAGTCTGCACAGGTAGCCGGAGGTGAGACTTCCGCCGTCATATTTATATGTTATGACAAATTGATTAAATTTTGTGAAGTTGTGGTTTCTGAAAATTGTCAAAATCCTTCATTAACAATGACATATAGGATAGGTAATATGTTACTGCCATCTACAGGAACAATGAGAAACTAATCGAAGCGAAGCCATCTAGTGGCCGACGCCTGTAAACATTTTTGTTGAGTGCTTGAGTTGCTTATCTATAATTCATTTATGTGTAAGTATTATCTATATATTAATACGTGATGAAAAAACTTTATATCCGTTTTTACGAAAGTTGCGCTTACGGAGGAGTATGAAATTTCCCACACTTATAGAGAATATAGAGAAGGAGTGCAGAATGCTGATATTTAAAAAAAATATATACATTAATAATACATTAAATCAATAAATATAACATTACGCACACTATCGTGTATTTGACACACACACACGCATGCATGCATACAATATGTTTATTGTCAAACTTTTCTTATTAGTCAAATTGAGAACATATTAAATATTGTTTGTCTTTATTAATATTTGTCTAAAGTGTAGTCTTGGCGAAATCTGTGATTATAGAAGTATAATCAAACTTATAATTTCAATTAATTATAGCCGAATTTCGAATACCGGGGGACCACTACCTAGTCTATGATAAATCTATATGAGTTCGTTCAATGAGATTTGGACGTTAGTATTTCACAGGCGAATGCATTGACAGTTCATACAATATCATCACAAAGGCTCCTGACAGAGAGTTAATAGCAAAATGATTTGAATCGATTCACAGTTTGTCAAAGGGACTTGTTACCCACACTGATGAAGCGAATGCATAAAGGTTGGCACTGCGAAAATATTACAAAATTTAAATGTTTTCTTTTATTGCATTTGATGTTAAGTGGTTACCGGAGCCCATAGACATCTACAACGTAAATGCCGCCACCCACCTTGAGATATGAGTTCTGAGGTAACGGCTGCCCCACTCTTCAAACGGAAACGCATTGCTGCTTCACGGCAGAAACAAGCAGGGTGGTGGTACCCACCCACGCGGACTCACAAAACGTCCTACCACTAGTAATTTGATTTTGTAATTTCAATTCACGCGTTCGAGAGTTGACGATAAAGTTCATGTCTTATATCTCAAAGAGAGTACGTTAATCTACGTGTTAATCTAAAATATGTCTTTCTTCAAACGAAGTCTGAGAGTACTTAGTGGTAGACAGCGGCTTCTGCCCTTGGCATTGCTGACGTCCTTGAGCGACGGTAGCCACTTATCATCAGATGAGCTGTATGCTCGTCTGCTTAGAGCAAGAAAGCAGAGAAGAAAGAAGAGCAAATAAAAAAAAAACGATTGACTTCCACGATGAAGAAATAACATCGTGTAATAAAAATCAAACCCGCAAAATTATAATTTGCGAAATTACTGGTACTAGGTCCTCTTGTGAGTCCGCGCGGGTAGGTACCACCACCCTGCCTATTTCTGCCGTGAAGCGGTAATTCGTTTCGGTTCGAAGGGTGGAGTAGCCTTTGTAACTATACTTGATACCTTAGAACTTATATATCAAGGTGGGTGGCGCATTTACGTTGTAGATGTCTATGGGCTCCAGTAACCATTTAACGCCAGTTGGGCTGTGAGCTCGTCCACCCATCTAAGCAATTAAAAAAAACGGTATTTTTTTATCAATTAATTTAACTTCATTATTTACTACTGTCTTATTAATACAGTATTGCAAAAACTCTAGGTGCTATCTGCTGGCTTCAAGCGCTATCTGGCACCAATCAATTTCACATAATCATTGTAGATTACATATTTTATCCAATGAGGCGCGTTTGTACGAATGTACCAGAAACCTTTCGTTTTGTTCGTCTATACAGATCAGTGCAGGTATTGATTGGGTCATGTAGACCATCAAACCAAAAACGTCATGTAATATTCAGTTTTTTGTTCAATAATGTTCGGGACATAAGAGTGTACATTTTTTTTTTAGATTGAATATTTACTGGTGGCCCGGAGGCCTTTCCAGTTTCACCATAACTGGATAGCCAGCAAAATCTCAGCCAGGAGGGGTGGGATTTGCTAACAGCTGCCCGAGCGCCTCCGAAGGAGACCTAACAACTCAAGAGCAACTGCTTCGCGAATGAATCTACTACCGGATCGGAATCGCGACCCGCTGAAAAGATCCGGCGAGAAACTCAGCGAGCTGATGCATGGGTTAGGTTGCACGTCGACCTCTTTGTCGAGTTCGACGAGTACGGTTACCGGGGCTCCTCAGCCTGCTCCTAGTTGAGCTGAAGGTATCTAATGCAAGAGTTATTGGATCTGATGGATTCATAAGGACGTGTGTGTGTACATTCAAGAAGGTGTTCTTTCATAGCCTTAAGTCATAAAAATAATGACGAGTCTTAGTTATGAGCACAATTTGAATAGACGCATTTGTGAGGAAATGTTTTCGGCTTCAGGTACTATAACGCACGAAATCAAAGCCCCAATTAAAAAGGCCCAATTAATGTAACCGCCCTAATCTCATCCGAGCACAGTCGCGCACATAACGCTCGTCTCCAAAATGTTAAAGCCAAGAATGATATCATAGAAAAACAAATGGTATTTAGCAAACTATTCCAATGTCAACAGAATAAGACCTTAGTTGTTTGTGATCACGAAAGCTGCATAGTACTCGATTTGTCGAAAATGATGTAATGACAATAATAGATTAGAGAGTAAAAGTATTTAGTTTTAATTATGTAACGTTGTGCTTTTTATTAAGTCCTATTAAGTCCTTTAAACCAGGTAGGCATTGCACTTTTTGCTACTACATCCCACTGGAGGCCGACCAAAATCGTACATAATAAAATAATAAACTTTTCAAATGTTATTTTTTATTAATTACAGATTTGAAACGACACCCACCGGAAGTTCAAAATCAACGATTTATTTCCAATAAAATGTCATGAAATGACGAAGAAGACCAACCCTGCTATTGTTTCCGAAAAGACCTGTCCTGACCTATAGAAACAAACTCAGTCTGTCATTGTTAATACTAGTTTTCTCGTAAATAAAAGCACATAATAGCCATGTAAATAGTCTGAATGTATTCGTAAGAGCGCCTCCAATTTTAGTTATGCGATTGAGCTGGTTTCTTTGGGACCCGTCACACCCCTGCATTCGGCTTTAGCGTGAATATCGCCACAATTTCGCAGTTGACCGCAATTTTCGATCAGGACCAGTGTTTGTGATCCCGGTACAGTGTTAGCCCGAAGCGAAGCTATACGACATTGACCTTATATAGAATTTCAGTGAATCATGTGTTATTAATGATGTTTTTTTTGTGGAAGTATATGCATTCTTAAGAACCATTTATGGATACCTAATGTGGCCTAACCCACGTATATCTGGTAACTACATTCTCGATCCTGCGAACCGAATGATAAACAAACGACGTCGCCCAAAACACGTCATTTCGGGTCCTCCCGATCCACTAACGGTGCTTTTAGGTACCCCAAGCACCGGCCATCGTTCTCGTCGAACCCATTGCGACGAAGGGCTCAGCGAGTAAATTAACCCACAGATACAGCCCACTGAGTTTCTCGCCGGATCTTCTCAGTGGGTCGCGTTTCCGATCCGGTGGTAAATTCTGCGAAACACGGCTCTTGCTAGGGTTCGTGTTAGCAACAACGTCAGGTTTGAGCCCCATGAGCTCACCTACTCGCCCAGTGATGCTGGTATGGTCTCTCAAGACCATCAGATTAGGTAGGGAAATCGCCTTGAGATAAGAGGTAGCAGTGGACGATATGGAAAAGAAAAGAAGATCATGACTGGTTTTCGACAGAAATAAACGGGACTTTTTGATTTGAAATACGTAATTCTACGATTTTGCACATACACATGCGAAGGATGTTCATACATGTAAGGAAATATTGTTACTTGCCCTAAGATTTGAATGCCAGTAGCATCACTCGACAAGAATGCGGACATTTTACGACTATATAAAAGGCTATGTTGACGTTAATACAAAAATGCGAATCGTAATGACATTTTAAAATGAATTCCGATTTATATTACATCCATATACGTGTTTTGGCGTTTTGAAGCGGCCTCCCTACAAAATTAATCAGTATATGCAGGGTTGTTGTCAATAGCAGTATTGTGGCACTGACGTTTGTGGATTGCAATTGAAATTAGGATTTACAGTTTTCTCACCTGAGAGCGAGTATTGAAAAGTTAATTCATTGTTTATACGCAAGCAAGCTTCAGCAAGAGAATATTTAGAAACGGCAACGGAATCCCAGTGTAATAAAATAGCAACGGAAATTTTAAATTTGAGATTATACCATCATCTCGTTTTTACCAACGCACCGCCCGCCACCGGAGTAGAGTTCATCCACAGTGCGTTTCCAGAGATCTTTTGTGCCACGTACCATCTGGCTTTGAAATGAGCTCCCCTCCACGGTGTTTACCGAGCGCTATGACATATCCCTCTTCAAACAAATGTTGTGAAGAGTACTTAACTGTAGGCAGCGGCTTGGCTCTGCCCCTGGCATTGCTGGAGTCCATGGGCGACGGTAACCACTCACCATCAAGTGATGCTCGTTTGCCTACAAGGGCAATAAAAAAATTAAATCTCTCTCTTTTTCCTCGCGTTTCACACATTTCTTTTTGGAATTCCATAGTATTTCCTAACGTTATCTTTTTTTTTGTATTTAAAGTTTCGCATTGTTTCTTTTGTTAGAGATAGAGATAGAATAATACTCTCTCTCTCTCTCTCTCTCTCTCTCTCATCTAGTCACACTACTGTTAAAAGGTGGCTTTCTTTTAAATCCTCATTCGAGACCATTGTATATAGGTACACTGTGACAATAACAAGACTACCGCCAAAAAAGAGGAAACGAAAATTTCGCAGTGCAAAACCCGCTGCAGAAATATAATTCACAAATAATCTCGCATGTCCAAAAGCGAGCTACATAATAGCTAACCGCATTGTGCTTTGCGATCACCTCTGTCTCCGAGATTTGTATTGTGCTGACGAAAGGCGACCGGCCATATAAAACTAAGCCCATGTTCTAACAGGAAAAATGTTGCACAAGTTAATGCACGGTCTCTTTTTATCAAAATTATTACTCAAAATCGAAAGACGGGATCTTGGATTCGCGTGAGCGTATCCTATTCTATCTAGGGATCATCTATTGGATCGTTGGGCTTTTCATATGCTATTAGTTTTGGGCTTTAATAGCGTTAACGTGGCCTAAAAGAAAGTTACCATGAGCGATTGGGTCAATTTAAATAGACATATGTACGTTTTTTTATTGCTTTGGTGGGTGGACGAGCTCAACGGGCCACCTGGTGTTAAGCGGTTATCGGAGCCCAAAGACTACTACAACGTAAATGCCGCCACCTGCCTTGAGGTGTAAGTTCTAAAGTCTCAGTATAGTTACAACGGCTGCCCCATCCTTCAAACCGAAACGCATTACTGCTTCAGGACAGAAATAGTCAGGGCGCGTACCCGTGCGAACTCACAAGAGGTCCTACCACAAGTAATATAAAAGTATGTTTGTTTTCGAATGTAATCGTTTGAATGAGATAGCAGTCGAATGACGTTGAATTCAGAAACAAATAGCTAGTTTACTTTGTCTTTTTTTTATAGCTCGAGTTGATCGAACTAACCACTGGCTATTGAGTAGGCTTCAAAGACTTAGATAATTGAATAATAGATCGGACTGGTTGTGTGTCCTCATATAAAAGCATCCTCTATCTCTGCCCGTGGGTATCGTCAAGGCCACACTAAGTTTTTTACGAGAGACTGGGCTTATCTGAGTATTATACCATAATGCGACAGTTAAAGGGCATTTGCTGGTGTTAGTGCGTATTGTAAGCTCGGTCGGGTAGGTGCCACAATGTCTACTTTTCCCGCCGATCACCAGTGTTGCGGTTTGAAAAGTGGTTCAGTGGAAGGATATAATTAGGTGACTGCATTAATATCGTGATGCCTATGGATTTCGGAAACCATTGAAAATGTAGTAAATCATAAGCTTGTTCACTCATCAACCGTGATGACGCCAACCCTCCATCCATTTTAATAGGCTTTTATTAGCTTCAGACGTGTGTATGTTAGTATGTAACGGAATCTTTGAATATGATTTTGATCCCCTTCAAAACGTCGGATTAACTCGAAATTTGGAATACTTATTAAGGACCGATGACAATTCAATATTATGAAAAAAAATTAACTTCAACTTAAATAATAGTTTAAAAAAACTAACAAAATACGGTTTTATAGAAAATCCAACTAAAAAATAGAAAATAAATTTTAATAAATTTGAATTAAAAATAGTGTTAAAAAAATAATTTTATTGTAAAAAAAGCGTGGGGTGCATGGAATCAGTAGTTATAAATATTTTATGAACATATATGAGTAGAAGGGTTATTTTGATAATATCCTGAAAAGCATTGCATTGCAAGATTTGCATTCATATTATATAAGGTCGTTCATCGATCTTCGCATTAAAAACGAGGACAGCAGCTGAAAACTCTTCGCCATCGTGAACTTAGTTACCTATAACAGACACGACCGACCAATTATTAACATATTAAGATAAAAAACCGCGAAAACCGTGGACCTTCGACGTAAATAGAAGTTATTTTTTAATTCTTTTACATTCTTGTGAATCATAGATTGCGGTCTAGGTCCTTAACGGTAACCGCTCTCCTCACGACGTACGTCCCCTCAAGTAGACTAGATCTTAGAATAGTCTGGGCTCTAAATAGCCGTGAACTGTATTGTGAAAAAGTCTAGAAAGTCTAGAAAGTTTTTATTGTTGGCTTTTATTATTCAGTCGATCAATGACGAAAGCGAGTTTTCTATCTCTATTCCGTAATGTTAAGTTCAATTGAATGTAAGTTTATTAGTGAAAGTGAATGATATTATGAAAGTGTGTTGAAACTTAGAAAATAAAACACGAAACTTCCCATCTACCTGGTGCAATCGCGCTAGTGATTATTTATATTTCATTTACTGGTGGTAGGACCTCTTGTGAGTCCGCGCGGGTAGGTACCATCACCCCGCCTATTTCTGCCGTGAAGCAGTAATGCGTTTCGGTTTGAAGGGCGGGGCAGCCGTTGTAACTATACTTGAGACCTTAGAACTTATATATCGAGGTGGGTGGCGCATTTACGTCGTAGATGTCTATGGGCTCCAGTAACCACTTAACACCAGGTGGGCTGTGAGCTCGTCCACCAATCTAAGAAAAAAAAAGAACATATTGGAGTGCTTATTAAGTGTATTATTCTGAGGAATAATAAATAAATAAATAAATATTTACTAACAATCACGCCACATTAACTGGTCCCGTACTAAGTTCGTAAAGAACTTGTGTTACAGGTACCAGATAACGGAAATAAATGTAAGATTTTTATTATACACATACATATATTTAATAAACATCCATAACCCTGAAAATACATTTATCATACAAATATCTTCCCTTGGCGGGATTCGAACCCGCGACCCCCTTGTGTAGTGACCATGTCACTTACCACTACACCAGACGGCCGTTAATGTTACGGCTTCATTGTGTTTTGCGGTAGAAACCCGGGGAACGGTAGTAGTACCTGCCCATGCAAGCTCACAATATGTCACTACCATGCAATAAACAGTGAAAATATGATTTGTAGGTAAAGTCACAAAACAAGATAATGTACATAGTACCTATATATAGTAGGATGTGTCACGCCGGCACACCCTTGTTAAATTTGTAATTGTATGTTTTCGATCGCGCCTTTTTTCTGGGAAATATCTATATCCATTTGAGGGTCATCTTCATGGAAGGAATAATGAATGAGAAATATATTTATTTTTAATACGCTTTTATTAGCTTCAGACGTATGTACTTTGTTAGTATGTAACGGAATCTTTGAACATGATTTTGGCCCCCTTCAAAACGTCGGATTAACTCGAAATTTGGTACTTATTAGGGAATGATAACAATTCAATACTTAAAAAACATATTGAAAAATTTTTAATTCAACAAAAAAATTAAAAATAAATAATAGTTTAAAAAACTAACAAAATACGCTTTTATAGAAAATCCAACTAAAATATAGAATATAAATTTTAATAAATTTGAATTAAAAACTGTGTAAGAAAAAAATATTTAATTGTAAAAAAGCGTGAGATGCTTTTCAAGATATTATCAAAATAACCCTTCTACTCATATCTGTCCATAAAATATTTATAACTACTTATACCATGCACCCTACGGTTTTTTACAATAAAATTATTTTTTCATACACTATTTTTAGTTCAAAATTATTAATATTTATTTTCTATTTTTTAGTTGGATTTTCTATAAAAGCGTATTTTGTTAGTTTTTTTAAACTATTATATATTTACATAAATCCTCTTCGGATTTACATGTATTCTATAATCAAGAAGTTGTTGTAATTCAAAAAGATTTCGGGATCATCGAAACTGTTTTTTTTTGTAAATGTAGTGTCACTTGAGGTTTGAACTTGCAAGAAATTTATTAACCTCCTTTATCATCTGTGAAAGTGCATTAATGTGGAAAAATTGCTAGATGTACATAGCTCCTCGGGATTATTCCGAATTTTTATAATATTTATTTGTTGTATAGATGACTGGACGAGCTTACAGCCCACCCTGTGTTAAATGGTTACCGGAGCACATAGACATCTATAACGTAAATGCCGCCACCCTTGATATTTGAGTTCTAAGGTCCCAGTGTAGTTACAACGGCCACCCTTCAAACCGAAACGCATTACTGCTTCACGGCAGAAATAGGCAGGGTGGTGGCGTAAATTAATTTTTTTCGGCTTTGTTTTTAATTACACGATGTTATTCCTTCATCGTGGATGTCGATCGTGGACATTTGTTAAGTACGTATTTCATTGGAAAAATTGGTACCTGCCTGCGGGATTCGAACACCGTTGCATCGCTTGATACGAATGCACCGGATGTCTTATCCTTTAGGCCACGACGACTTCTAAAATGTCTACTGTACTCAATCAAAAATATTATTAACGACTTCACTTTTCATATTGCCGCCAAAGTCCAAAAGTTTCGATGTCAAATTTCGTAATGTGTCTTTATTTTTATTCCCATCCTTGTTACTAGCGTAAAAGTGATATGATTTAGGGTTACAACTGAAGTTTTTATTTACCTCTGCCTTGAGAAGCGACGAAGGTCGAAGGTCTAATTGTATTGTTAAAAATAATTTAATCCCTAATAAATATAAAAATGAATTGCTGTTCGTTAGTCTCGCTAAAACTCGAGAACGGCTGGACCGATTTGGCTAATTTTGCTCTTGAATTATTTATGGAAGTCCAGAGAAGGTTTAAAAGGTAGATAAATATGAAAATGCTCGGAATTAAATAAAAATAACAATTTTGTTTTTCCTTTGATGTGTCCCCCGTCGGACGGATTCATTTTGTTTGTCTTAAGTTTATTTTATAAAAGTTTAAGTCTTTTATTTGGCACTACGAAGTCTGCCTGTCAGCTAGTTCGAAATAAAAAAATTCCATGTTTTATCTATTAACGCTGACAGCCCTCAGAATGACATGTGCATATCAGCGTTTTTAGATATGACACCAGAGAAAAGACATACAATCTCTGAAAATTCAAAGATTAATTAAGGTATTAATTATTTGGATGTTTTTTCTTCAAGAGTTAACACAAATAACCTCTGTTACTCTGTTGTCAAATTACTTTGTTTCTATAATCTGACGAAGTGTGTTGCGGATAATAGTATGTTTTTTAAGGGATGTTATGACCTGGTAACTGAGACCTTTAAGTCATGTCTTATTTTAATTTATGTTCATATTTTTATGAACAATGATATTATGGAGTGAAATGAAATGAAGATGATTAATTTGAAACATTAATCAACTGGGATGAAATTAAATGAAATGAAATGGGATAAAATGGGTGGTCATTGACTAAGATTTTTTCAGTGGACTTCTTGGAGGATCCCGATAAGTTATGTCCAGCGGCTTTGTTTCATTTTCCCAAATTTCTGCACTTTCACAGAAAAAAAAAAAAGCTAATAAACCACCATTGCTACACATTTAAACCCGAAGAAACACTAAATAGACAAAATAAAACAAATCATACAACTTCACTCCTCGCGTTCCCGCCAAAAAGTCTAATAGTATGTACTTTTAGGTTATTAAACTACCTTGCATTTTGATTTAATAAATAAAATAATACCTTGAAACTCACTCTGATGGTTCTACAGAAAAAAAAAAAGAGGATAAATCTCCAATAACCTTGCCAATACACTTTATTACCGTATCGTACGAACCTTTACCAATATTCCCATATAAATGTGCATTATAATATTTTACTCTGAAATAAGTAAAGAGATATCTGTTTATTAAACATCCACTTGGATGTAACAACAAAACTTGGTACTCGAAGACTGAGTCAAAACGCTTAAAGTGTGTAAAAGAGATGGAGCATACGCGAAAACGATAAATCCGAGAGCGACGATACGAGTTTTCCAATTGCGTTTCCCGCGTGCCGTCAAGTTGAGTGTGGACTCGTGGAGTTTGTTTTTTTACCTCACTCAGTGTCGGGCGCGACTTGGCAACGTGCGTTCTGCCAGCGGCTGTCAGAATACAGAAAATATAAAATAAATCGTTTGTCAATAATACAATTAAAATAAATATATTTGGTGTGTTATTCTTCAGATCACGGAAAACCTCTAGAAACTTCGCTCTGAGATTTCGAACTGTTCTGTTATCATCCGAAACATTATTGTTTGTGTTTTTATTTTGACCGGGAAAAGCCGGCTCCCTGTGAAATTTGTATTTACAGTGTCTAGTTAAGTGACCGTACACAGTATCGTTGTGAAACTATCTCTACATAATTTCGCGGGTTTATTTTGTTTTGTATTTTTTTTTTTAGTATAGTTTTTGGTGCGCAAGAAAAGTCGTTCCCAATTCCCAATCTGATAAAATCCACGATTGACGGATCTTAAGGTAAGTGTAAATGGTATAGAGAAGAAGAATATTATTATGATTTATGTTCGAATGTTTTGACATTTCGAAAATGACCCGCGCTTTTTTTTTTAAAATGTCAATAATTTAAATTGTGTTACTCTGATCTTTTTTTTTAATTATTTTAACATGACATACATATATTCGTTTGACCGTGTTCATACAGGAAAAAGGGCGATAATACAGCTCTGGCTTCCGTGGTAGTTGATAAACAGCTGTGAACACTGTTGTAATACAACGCGCATTTGATAATGAAACATCTGGCGTTCAATTTAATGTTTATTTATATGGGCATCATAAAAACAACATTGAACATTTTCGACGAAATTAAGACATGGAAACTCAATGAATGTTATAGAAGTTCGAAGAATGTTTAGTAGGTGAAATCTTATTATGATTTTATTTTACGGGTTCTATTCAAATTAAGGAAAACCTATATAAAACATTCATTGCAAATTGCAACACAATGTATGCTACGATCGTAACTAACCACACTATTTTATTGAATGAATCTCAAAATACACTGCTTGATCTATTATTTTCTAGAATAATTATTTTTTGTTTCGCGTATAAAATACTAGCGACCCGCTCTCGCTTCGCTTCGGAAACTGTAATTTATTATTGATTATCATCAATTATATGATTGTTATCATACATAGAAACCTTCCTCTTTAATCACTCTATCTATTAAAAAAAACGCATCAAAATCCGTTGCGTAGTTTTAAAGATTTAAGCGTACATAGGGACAGACAGATAGAAATAGGGACAGAGAAAGCGACTTTGTTTTATACTATGTAGTGATAATCTATGTTTCTATTTTTTTTCTATAGTATAATAATTGGCAAAGGGATTGAGAGCGTGCAATCCGAATGTAGGATGTGTGTGAACGTGTTTTGACAGCGATGCACCGTCATTAGCCGGCTTGGGTGAATGCTTGCATGACGTAATGTGTATCTAGTAAATGTGGTCGTTGCCACGCGCTCCGGTTACCGAGTAGGTACTGTTCGCTGTGTCGTAATAATGTGTGTAGTACTTGCGGCTCGCGAGTCTAGTGGTTTGAGATCTTCAATATTACCAGTACCGGGGTTTTGATTCCCAGCTGGAATTGGAGTATCTATGTTTTTAAAAACACACACACACACACACAAAAAAATTGGGACTTTGTTTTTTTTTTAAATTTTTTTTATATAGGTAGAGAGCATACAGCCTGTTTGATGGTTAGTTCTTACTGTCGCTCAGGGACATCAGCAATGTCAGGGACACAGTCGAGTCGTAAGTTTAATAAGTCTTTATTAGATTGGCCTGTATGTATGGATGTAACAGAATCATTAAAGGTAAAATTCACGAATCGTCGATGACATCTGATAAACTTGAATTACAAATACCGATCACTATATAATAATTTTATTACTTTGGCATAATACACTGACTAGGATAACCAAGAAAAAAAATTTTTTTAGATGTGAGTCGTCTATTATCAAAGCCGGCAATCTGACTTTTGGACAATGATTGGTAAATCAGAAAAACGAATTATTGACTTTGTATTCCATTGGCAGTCACAAAACTCTTCGGAACGAAATCGTAGATAAATAACAGGTTAACTATTAACCTTTATTTAATGCAAGTTTTGAACCGTATTCTTTGAAGGAGACGATTATATTCAAATCAATCTGTATTGACATATCAATAAATTTTTTTTGTCCAAATGCACAGATTGCCACCTTTGATAACAGACGACTCATGTATTTTTTTTATTACTATTGTTTTCCTGGCTTCGAAATAAACTAATTTAAACTTAAATCAGGAAAAAAATTCTTTAATTATGTAGGAACCCTTTTGATCTACGGTCTTCGGACGACTCTTAGAGCTTAACACGTATAAGTAACGTCAGAAATATTATAATGACAATAAAAATATCGCAAGATTAATCCGTAAATATAGTTTTAATTATGTTCTACTCCAGACGACCGGTGGTAGGACCTCTTGTGAGTCCGCACGGGTAGGTACCACCACCCTGCCTATTTCTGCCGTGAAGCAGTAATGCATTTCGATTTGGAGGGTGGGGTAGCCGTTGTAACTATACGGAGATCTTAGAACTTATATCTCAAGGTGGGTGGCGTATTTACGTTGTATATGTCTATGGGCTAGAGTGACCACTAAACGCCAGGTGGACTGTGAGCTCGTCCACCCATCGTAGTAATTAGTTAAAAAAAAACAATTTGCCGGCAACTAAAAATGTTAAATGAATTAAATATTTATTTCTGTTTATGTAAAGTAACAATGTTGCACAAAGGAGATACTATCGTGATGAAGCGTGCATTATACTCTTTATCAGCGAGTACGTCAGTGATGCCCTTTTGGTCAGGATATTCAATACCAAAAATTTCCACACTCTTAAATCAATGCTCTGTCTGAGTATATAATAATATATGGGTCGTGGTGAGTTTTGTATTGTTACGCGTTGGGGTTCGGGATAAATAAAATTCCTTTTTTTTTTCTTACCTAAGCTGATAACCTGAGAGGCTATTTCAGCGTAACCTTAATTACTAGGTGAGCTCACGAGGCTCAAACCTGACGACGTTGCTAACAAGAACCCTAGCAAGAGTCGTGCTTCGCAGAATCTACCACCGGATCGGAAATGCGACCCACTGACAAGATCCGGCGAGAAACTCAGTGGGCTGTGCCTGTGGGTTAATTTACTCGTCGATTACTTCGTCGCAAGCGATGGGTTCGAAGAGAACGGTGACCGGTACTTGTGGTACCTAAAAGCACCGTTAATGGATCGGGAGGATCCTAAGTTTACGGTATATTGAAAAAACTAACAAGTCTAGTGAGCGTTTTACATTTTTATGTCGGAAGTGTGGGTAACAATAAAAATTAAGACCTACATAGTAATCTTTACGACGACGGGTTCGACAAGAACGATGACCGGAAAGTTCCACTAAAGTACAATTAAAAACTGTATTCAGCCCCTTAGAACACTAAAAACACTTTAAAACTCTTAATTCGCTTCTTCCGCTTCGCTTCAGGTGATCCGTTCGCTGTTTCGCTTCGAGCAGTTTTGATTACTGACTGCGTGCCATCTCTGCAACGCTTTGATAGTCGAGACGAAATCCCTAGAATCGTCGAGAATATTCCACAAAAACCGAGTACTGTGTTTCCGCTATCTGACAATAGATGGCGTTGTAGTTCTCGAGCGTTCTAGATGTTACTAGATCCTTTGATATTCGTTCGACTATTCGGCGATAGATGGCGTTACTCTTACCGGCGTAACAGTATCATTATCACTCCATGTGAGAAATAAATCCGCCTATTAGATGCAAAATATAAGAATCTTTCGTCTTAATTGGTTCGTAATTCGCGAGCACGTAATGTAATGCTACCGTAGCTGCAGAGGGATCAATCGAGGCCGTTGACCTAGCGCGTTAGTTGAGTCTAATTGTATTACATTTTGTGCTCTGAAAAAATAATAAATAGATTTCGATTTTACTTGAATAATTTTGCTATATTTAAATGTTGGAGATTCATGTGGGAACCACTATACGTATTAACTAGCGACCCGCCCTCGCTTCGCTTCGGAAACATTAAAACACACATGAAACCAAAAAAAAAAAATTAAAAAAAAAAATTAAAAGAGTAGCCTATGTTCATCAGGGACAATGTCGGCTTCTAATGGAAAAAGAATTTTTCAAATCGGTCCAGTAGTTTCGGAGCCTATTCGAAACAAACAAACAAACAAATCTATCCTCTTTATAATATTAGTATAGATTATAATATTAGTATAGATGGTTCTTAGATACCCTGTATAATAATAATAATAATAATATTTTATTCAAGCCTCTTAAAATACAAACACGCACAAGAATTTATAACACTAGTCATTGTAATACTATTAAGTATACATGGCTTTTTTATGAGGTACACAACAACAATATTCCCTGACTTTTATGCTAGGAAAACCTGTGTTATAAAAGTCAGTAGTTCAATGCTACGTCACCAGGTAAAGTAAGTCAACCATTATTAATTATATTTTAACTAATTTTATTATAAATGGAAATAATAATAAAATTAAAATAAAATAATGCGAAATTGGATTTTAGAGTCATTAGAACATGGAAACGAATAGCCTGATCTTATACAGGCGATCGCATTTGTCCGCCAGAATCTCAACAGAGCTGGTACCGACAAGTACTTAAGAAATTGACAATTTTTACGGCATCATGCCCATTCCTGTCATGAAGCAATTAAACATTTTAGTTCGAGAAGTAGAACACTCATTACACAATACAACTAAGAATTCATTCTCAATATTTTAATTAAGGGGACGACGATCTGAAGTAAATCCTCGATAAAAGCTTAATACCAACCAGTCTCGACCAAAAAAAGGCTAATAATGTTTTAAAGGCTTCGAATATGCAATTGATTCGATCGTTTCGAATAAGCAGCCTTGCCAACATCCCTTCTCAGGCTGCCAATCTCCGGAACCTCTCACTCTGCAACCTTTGAGTAAGGCGCTCTCCACACTTATCAAATTGAAAACGTCTAAAGTGTTATTAAAACCTGAAGCCTCCGTCTCAATCGCCTTCGTTTCAAACTTAAATTTTATTTATATTTTATTTATTAAGTGAGTGTTTATTTATTAAGTGAGTATTTATTAAGTGGACGGGGCATACTTTAAGAGGACAGGAGAAATGGTGTAAAACTATAATGTACTGGTATCCGAGAGACAGAAAAAGAAACCGAGGTAGACCATTTAGGAGATGGGTGGACGACATTTTTTTTTTTTTTTTTATTTTTTTTTTTTTATTTTTTTTTTTTTTTTTTATTGCCATTGTAGGCAGATGGTCATACGGCCCACCTGATGGTGAGTGGTTACCGTCGCCCATGGACTTCAGCAATGCCAGGGGCAGAGCCAAGCCGCTGCCTACCGCTTAATACTCTCCACAAGCCTCGTTTGAAGAAGGACATGTCATAGCGCTCGGGAAACACCGCGGAGGGGAGCTCATTCCATAGCCGGATGGTACGTGGCAAAAAAGATCTCTGGAAACGCACTGTGGATGACCGCAGTGGCTCCAGGTAGTATGGATGAACTCTACTCCGGTGGCGGGCGGTGCGATGGTAAAAACGAGATGCTGGTATCATCTCGAACAATTCCTCAGAGCACTCCCCATGGAACATACGGTATAAAATACAGAGGGAACCGAAGTCCCTCCGCAGTTAAGGCAGTTGCGGGAAGCACATGGACCAGAACAGCTGAAAATAGAAGC
The DNA here is from genome assembly GCF_030267445.1 of Bombyx mandarina. Taxonomy (NCBI): domain Eukaryota; kingdom Metazoa; phylum Arthropoda; class Insecta; order Lepidoptera; family Bombycidae; genus Bombyx; species Bombyx mandarina. The sequence goes on from NC_143234.1 coordinate 20,212,371, forward strand.
TTATGGATGGCAGTTGGAGGAGGCCTATGTCTATAATGGACAAACAGACAAAAACTAATAATAATATAGATAAAAAAAAAACTTCCATAAAAATTTAATTAATATTAATACCAATACTTACTTAAAACATTGTAAAAAAAAAAGAAATAATAATTGTATATGTAAAAAAAAAAAAAGTATTTGTCTGAATAAAGGCTTTATTATTATTAAGTGAGATACGGGTTTTCTTTTAGACGGAATTTATGAAGGTCTAAATGCGTGCATTAAATTTAAGTGAATAACGATAAAACAGTTTAAAACAAGCACGTTCGAATATAATGTTTAGAAATGAATATTTTTGTTTGTTTCCGAGGTATGCGTTCGATTAATGATAATTAAATCGATTTGAAACGAAATTCGAAAAGCTATCGTTTTTTTTTTCTCTAACTGTGCTTGATAGCCATGAGAGGCTATTTCAGCTTCTCCTTGACGTGTAGGTGAGCTCACGGGGCTCAAACCGGAGTGTTGCTAACACTGGCCCTAGCAAGAACAGTGCTTCGCAGAATCTACCACTGGATTGGAAACGCGACCCACTGAGAAGATCCGGCGAGAAACTCAGTGGGCTGCGTTTGTTAATTTACTCGTCGAGCCCTTCGTCGCAAGTGACGGGTTCGACGAGAATGATGACCAGTGCTTGAGGTACCTAAAAGCACCGTTAATGGAGGATCCGTAATGACGTGTAAATCTGTCGAATTGTGCTAGGCAAGGCAATGCACGGCTGGTTCTATTATTGAGAAATATTGTTTAAATGCTATTAAGTTAAAGTCGGTGTGTCAGCCGCCTTATGTGGCGCAACCATATTGTCTGGGCCACCTGGCTAACAGCTTAATCGGTGCGACCTAGATATATTGGTATTGTTTTATCAATTTGGTATTTGTTAATTCAATGTAAATTTGTATATAATGACGGAAAGCTGTGTCGTTTTATTCTCGAAGGTTTTACAAAAGGATTAACGCCTTAGTTAGTTGATGTGTATAATTTTAATGAGTGAGTAATTATGGACGTGAATACCTCATTGATTTATTTTAGGGCGTAAAGGAGAGACGTAAATGGCGAATTTGGTCTTGAATCTCTTTGAAGAAATTTGTATTTGATTGAATCTAAAACATAACTCGGAGGCTGGCTTCTATTCATTTGTTTAAAGCTTAAGTAGTGTTTAAATCACTGAAGTATGTACTATATTGGTCTATGGTTTAAATAGAATGTCGTATGTACTTTTAACTGTCAATCATATCAGAAATTCGAGTGGATCTGTCTTTCTCCGTATATATTTTATTCGAGTATGTCTTTTATAAATCTAAATAATAGTATTATAAATGTAAAAGTTATTTAATCACGTAAAAATGGCCGAACAGATTTGAATGAGGTTTTCGTACAGTTTATCCGGATTACCCAGGCAATGCTGGGTGTTTATGATATAATAAATAGGACGGCTTTGGCTGGTTCATGATTTTAATCGTGGTGGCGTTCCATTTTTTCTTAACAATAATTTCATTATGCCTTCTTTTTAGATTTACTAATCTTGTTTTTTTTTTGTTTGATGCATGATTTCCGTGAGAATGAGATGGTTTTTTTTCGGGATAACAGATAGCCTATGTCTAGCCGTGACCTTATGACAATGGTAATACAATTAAGACTGTCGTATCCTTTATCTATACTAATATTATAAAGAGGAAAGGTTTGTTTGTTTGTTTGTTTGTTTCGAATAGGCTCCGAAACCACTGGACCGATTTGAAAAATTATTTTTCCATTAGAAGCCGACATTGTCCCTGGTGAATAGGCTACTTTAAAAAAAAAAAATATATTTTATTTTTTTGGTTTCATGTGTGTTTTAATGTTTCCGAAGCGAAGCGAGGGCGGGTCGCTAGTGTTAAATAAAATAGTAATACATATGATCATTGTTAACTGCACCACTAAGTTTAGGGCAAATTCAAAGGTTATAAAGTTTTTTAGAAACAGATAGAGTGAAGTGTAGTGTATAAGTAAGAGGTGAAGTGTATGTCTACTTCGGATAGGGAATGTAGAAGTCGGAGTAGTGTATCTGTGATGCTCAGAATATCTTTAGGATCTCTGGATTGATTTTATGAAACGTTCCTCGAAGACTGTAATGTACTGATTCATAGTAACAGCGTGTGCTGGACGTATGTAGCTATGAATAATTATAAATGAGTGCGAAGATGATGAGCGTGATATTTATTTTTGTGTCCTAATTAAACATTATTAGAAGTTGTCGGTGACTAATTACAGTCAATAGTTGTCTACTTTCGATAAGGGAAAGTTCTCTACGATCGAAAAATATTTTTGGACACTGACAGAATTTTACGTTTTGTGACATGTCCCCACCGTATTTATTATGAATAATGGTTGATCTGCATTTCTAACCGGAATGCACGACTGCATAGGTAGATTGATGAAATGCGTATGCTATAAAATTTAAGTTCCGAAGATTTCATTTTTATTTTTTGATCACGATTTTTAATCAGACTCGAGTCTCGCGTATTTCTTCACAGGTCATTTCGGATCCTTCCGATTCACTATCGGTACTTTTAGGGTCCTCGATGCTTGAGGTCACTGTTTCCGTCAAATCTGTCGCTTGTGACGAAGGGTTCGGCGAACAAATTAACCCTCAGACACAGTTTCTCGCCGGATCTTCCCAGTGGGTCCCATTTCCGACCCGGTGGTAGTTTCTGCGAAGCACCGCACTTGCTAGGACTAGCGTTAGCAACGTCCCAGGTTAGAGCTCCGTGAGCTCACTTCCTCGTTTGGCGAATCTAGTATGACCCCTCAAGGTCACCAGAAATGGTATTTCTATTTTTTAGTTGGGTTTTCTATAAAAGCGTATTTTGTTAGTTTTTTAAACTATATATTATTTAATTTTAATTTTTTAGTTGAATTTAAATTTTTTTAATTTTTTTAAATATTGAATTGTCATCGGTCCTTAATAAGTATACCAAACTTGGGTTAATCCGACGTTTTGAACGGGGTCAACAAAATCATGTTCAAAGATTCCGTTACAAACATACATACGTCTGAAGCTAATAAAAGCGTATTAAAAAAGTATAAAAGCATTATCTATTTTAATTGAAGGTTCAATATTAACGAAGACCGTCTTAGTCTCTAATCTTTAAATGATTCAAACAAGGTACGTTTAAATATAGACAAACGAATTTAATCAGAGCGACCGTGCGGTGTTTGTTTAAGCACGCGATGAAGATACAGTGCGTTTCCAGAGATCTTTTTTGCCACGTACCATCCGGCTATGGAATGAGCTCCCCTCATGGGCCGTATGCTCGTCTGCCTACAAAGGCAAAAAAAAAAAAACTTTTCATTTTCTTGTCCTTATCCCTATTCCCATATTATGTGGAATTGGCCAATATACGTCCAATTCATGCTAATAAACTCATGTCAAATCGCACCGCCCCCCACCTAATGTAATATTTCTTCAGTTACATCTTCATTTATCTACTGCCACTACAAGAACGTGCCATTGAGAGGGAATTCCTTTGTTTCTTCTTGTGATGTTTATTTTACGTAATACATGTTTATTTTTTTTTTTTATTTATTGCTTAGACGTGTGGACGAGCTCACAGCCCACCCTATGTTAAGTGGTTACTGGAGTCCATAGACATCTACAACGTAAATGCGCCACTCACCTTGAGATATAAGTTCTAAGGTCTCAGTATAGTTACAACGGCTGCCCCACCCTTCAAACCGAAACGCATTACTGCTTCACGGCAGAAATAGGCAGGGCGGTGGTACCTACCCGTGCGGACTCACAAGAGGTCCTACCACCAGTAAAATTAAATTTATTTTGGTTTTACAACTTGCATTTCTTTCATTTTATTATTTGATACATTTACACAACAGTTTTGATTTTTAAGTACCAAAATAGATTAAAAGAAATATCGCATTTCATTTCTAGTTCTTTTGTATTTTCACAGTTATGAAACCAATATTGGAGTTAGGTAATTACGTATTCGAAAACCATATTAACTTATTCTAGGAACACAAAAGCTTAGTTTCAAGCTTCATAAGCTCGATTTGTTCCGTAGAAGCAGGCAACTCTCTCAATCGCGTTCCAGTATATTTTTCTTTGAATTGGTACACGTGATCCCGTCGCCACCGAAACAGGTCGGTACTAACCCGTATTGAGCTTACAATTTTTTTTACTTATTTAATATTTGGGGCGGTATTTCGCGCTTTTGTCTAAATTCACGTGCCACGTTTTTTGGCTTCACGGCCTATGACTGCGGTAGCCATTTAAAATTGGATGAATGAGATTTACTTTATTGCTTACCTTAACTATAGGACTAATTAGATGATTACTAAAAAATTAAAGAGCACCATCTATAGTATATTGACTATAGTACATTGTAGTGGATAGTAGATTGATCTATAGTATATTGAAGAACCTCTTGTGAGTCCGCACGGGTAGGTACCACCGCCCTGCCTATCTCTGCCGTGAAGCAGTAATGCGTTTCGGTTTGAAGGGTGGGGCAGCCGTTGTAACTATACTGAGACCTTAGAACTTATATCTCAAAGTGGGTGGCGCATTTACGTTGTAGATGTAAGCAATAAAAAAACATAAATAGCCAAAGCTGTAAATCAATTCGTAATTCCTCATACCTCGACGTAATTTTCGCGTTCATGGCAAACATTAAATATCAACAAACATAATAATTTATCACATGCGAAGTTGAAAGTTTACGAACTCGCCGAGTTTTCGCCTCGTGTTCGAGTAAATAAAGGCTTTGGTAAATACTAAGCTGATGGCGTACTTTTGTTAAGTTGGCTCGATAACTTTTGCGTAGCCGAGTGCAGGCCCGGAGTGAGACTGTAATGTGGGGCAGAAATGGTAATGGTCTTATAAATATACCTTTTTTTTATTGCTTAGATGAGTGGACGAGCTCAACAATCAGTTTTTTTTAAATGTCATTAGGTACCTACCTATAATTGTTATATTTTAAACATCTATAGTTTCAACTATATGATGTTTTGAAAATAGAACAGTCTCACAAGTTTCCGCGCAATGTTTTCCTTAATGTTTAAAACACTCGGTATTCAGTATAGGTAGATACTATAGGAACATAATCGTCGAAAACTCATTGGTATGTACAAAGCACGACTAAAATTCGAACCCCATACCCGAGATCGGCAGTTCGGCACACTAACTATTCACTAGACAATCGAGGCAATTTCATTAATTCAAGATTTTTTTTAAAACAATCACTCCACGTTAACTGGTCCCGTTATAAGTTCGTAAAGAACTTGTGTTACAGGTACCAGATAACGGAAATAAATGTAAGATTTTTATTATACACATACATATATTTTAATATACATCCATAACCCTGGAAAAGACATCTATATTTATCATATAAATATCTTCCCTTGGCGGGATTCGAACTCGCGACCCCCTTATGTAGTGACCATGTCACTTACCACTACACCAGACGGCCACTGTTTTTATTTCATCAAATACGACAACACAGTAATCGTCAATTGACTTCGACTAATAAAAAATACGACTATAATTAAAACCTATCGTAATATCTTCCCTTGTGTATATTTAATACTTCTATCCAGGTAATCCAGTGTATTTAGAGCAGAGGTGGCTCTGTATTCCATATTATTTATTATGCTTGTCTATGAAACGATCAGAATTCAATGGTGTAAATATACCCTGAGGATCCTTTCTGATGCGAAGCGGTCGTGCGCCTGTACTTAAAAGAAAATCAGTAATTATAATTATTTGAGACTACGACGATATGGTTTATATTGGTAGCATTGATGTTGTATTGTTAGCGCTAACCACCAGTTAAGGCCATATGTGTCGTGAGCTGAAGACGTAACGCTTTCAACTGTACTTTCAAATTGAATATATATTTTTTAAGATATGTAATGTAAGACGCGTATACAGTTCGCTGTTTGTTCTGATAGTACGCGAGTTTCAGTATCGAAAAAACTTTGAAGCAAGTGCCAAAAAAGACCCATTACTTAAATCTGAATACGGCCCTGCTCAGAAACTTCATAACCCAATGCATCCTTTCGAAAAAAGCGAGTTTGACACGAACGTGTGTTGAGGAATTTGTAACATCCTTTTGAGTTTCGCAATATCGGTTCATGATTTACCAAACTATATTATGTTAGAGGAAGTCTGAAAGTGGCACCTGCGACAGAGAAGCTGAGAAGTGCGCGTTTGGGATGCTATGGACATGTGATGAGATGAGATGAAAATGAGGTTGGTAAGACATTGTTAACTATGAATGTGGAAGGATATAGAGGAAGAGATAGACCTAAGAAGAAATGGATGGATTGCGTGAAAGACGATATGGGTAAGAGAGGAGTGAGCGAAGAAATAGTGTATGATAGAAGAGTATGGAAGGAGAAAACATGTTGCGCCGACCCCAGGTAACTGGGAGAAGGCCAGGATAATGATGCTGATGATTTACCAAATTAAATGAAAACTTTCCAACACAACCGTTAACATTTTCGAGAGTGTATGAGGCGGGTCGGGGATCCCGCCACAGGTTTTGGGTCATCGAGGCGTGCAGTAAAGACATGTGACGTCATCACCGGAAACTATATATCGCACCTTTATAATTGAAGAGGCTTAATCCAAAATTCTTGTTTTTTGTTAAACGCAAAAAAATGTATTTGAAGAATTTTAAATTTTTCAGTTTTGATTTTAATACTTTAAGCCTTAAAGCGCGTACTTGTTATACGGAATTGAGAAAAGATCTTTTTAAAAAATATATTTTAATAATGAAATAAGCATAATATAAAGATTTACGATGACAATGACGGCAACCGTGCCGTGTGGAATTAGGAATATGACTATAGGACAAACTGGATAGGAGGGGATTGTTCTGTAATAAAGGATCACGAGTGCTGATGCTAATCGGGAAAAGTGATGATGGAAGCAAAGCTAGATACCAGAGGGTTTTATAACAGTACCTTGAAATTTAAGAGGTACCTATGCGCTTGATTTAAAAGAAACTGAAAGTGTACCTACCCGTGGGACTCACAAGACGTCCTGCCACCAGTAAGACACAGACATATTGTCTAAACTAAGATTCAGCGTAAGAAAGTTGTATGTATTGAAAATTATTAGTGACAAGTTCGTGAATAGAAAACAGTCTAATACTCTAGATGGAGAGACGATTTCACAACATATCTGACATTAACACATTGAACGCCAAATGAAAAAGTATTTTCATTTAGGCCAACGTGACCACTTCCTACAAGCCACAGATTGCAGCTATCAAACAAAACGCATATGGAAATGAGCCGCGTGGCCCTTTAGCCGAACCAAACGGCGTGGTTTACAAATCTAATAGAAACTTGTAGTTTTTATCATCGGTTTTTAAATTTAAATTTAATTAATATTTTAAAACTAGCTTTAAAACTAGCAGACTTCGTGGTGCCTCAATCGATAAAAGACCTAAACTTTTGTATAAATTAATAAACTTAAAACAAACAAAGGGAATCCGTCCGACGGGGGACACATCAAAGGAAAAACAAAATTGTTATTTTTATTTAATTCCAGGAATTTTCATATTTATCTACCTTTTAAACATTCTCTGGACTTCCACAAATAATTCAAGACCAAAATTAGCCAAATCGGTCCAGCCGTTCTCGAGTTTTAGCGAGACTAACGAACAGCAATTCATTTTTATATAAATAGGTGTCATAAAAACTAGACGATAAAAGTCGCTAATTTTTATCTTCCGTCCAAATTATCGCATTTTATAAATTTTAGAATTAAAATCTCGACTTGATAAAAATTACTGATTTCCTGATTTCGGCTTGGCCCGAATGGTATTGTACGCTAAGTTAGGCTAGGCCCGCCGATGGGTACTCTGACCGGGTTTTGACCCCGGACGGAGATCGGACGTCGGGTGTAAGAGTGCAGGGGAGTCGTTTAGTGGGTGGGCCCTAAAATCCTTCGGCCCGCGGTCTGCTCACAACACCTGCAGATCGTTGAGTTTCACATGCCCCGCGCGCCCCCTAGGCGCGGGGACCTCGTAGGAGGTTCGGCCCCCAGCCCAAAAAAAAAGAGCCGCCGATGGGTCGTAAAGCGTTCAACGTGTTAAAAGGTTATGGGGGCCCATAGGCAAGTTCCTCTTTAAAGAACCGTATTAATTATTGCCAGTTTCATTGATTAATGACGGTCTTTCGATCAGACGAATTCGAACGATGAACCTTAGATTACTAATCACTAATATAAACGCTTTCTCTTTCAAAGAAACGAATAAGATTATTCTCGATCAAAAGGATTCTGACAGCATTTTAAGGCGAACGATTTTTACGACCGGCGTTATATGTGTTACGCGAATTTGGTACTTACCTGTTTCGCATAAAGACTAAAACTGTTTGCTGAGCTAAGTTTGAACCGAGGTTCAGGTTAACCGCATCCGCGAAATATTGTGAAAGTGTTTTCGTTGACATAACTGTTTAAAAAAAACTAGAAAGGAGATTTTGAATTAGTTTTTTTCTCTCTTTTAGCTCTTTACTAGACATAGACCTCACTGCTATAACCAGTCTTCTGTAGCTTACATCAAATGGATATCCGCATTTTGTCATCTGTCATCCTCGTAGGAGTCCTACCCACGAAGTTGTTATTTACAAATTTTATTGCCCGAATGTGTGGACGAGCTCACAGCCCACCTGGCGTTAAGTGGTTACCGGAGCCCATAGACAGCTACCACGTAAATGCCGCCACCCACCTTGAGATATGAATTCTAAGGTCCCCCTTTTAACAGTACAACGGCTGCCCCGTCCTTCAAACCGAAACGCATTACTGCTTCACGGCAGAAATAGGCAAGGCGTTGGTACCTACCCGTGTGGACTCACAAGACGTCCTACCACCAGTAGGTGAGAGTCCGTGGAGGTGAGAACCCACACAGATCGGTTATCGACTACTAACCAACTTATTTCTGCCGCGAAGCTCTCGTCCATTGCGGCTCGAAGGAGAAACGGCTGTGGTACAACACTATTGAGACTTCAACTTCAAGTAATAAAGTGGGCGGCGCTATTCACGTGACCGCAGGCCCCGGAAACCGGATAATAACAGATGGGCCATGAATTTACGGTACAACTAGAGCAATAAAAGAAAGTGTCCACGTCGTACACTTTGAATGGTGGAACAATGACTTTACTAAAAGAAACTTGGATCTCATATCTCAAGGTTTCTGGCGATATTCAGATCGTGACGTCAGTTCACACTTGATAACAGTAAAAAACTTATGTTGCCAATAAAAATGACGAACAATAAATTTGTAACAACCCTTTCCTTGGTGAATCTTCTGAGTAATGTGATGCATCGCGCATGTTTTTTTTTCTTTCTTTTCTTGAATAGACTGAAATCAAGTATTATTGATTTTTTTTTTTAACTATATCATTTGGGTCAAGTCTTATTTTAATTTTAATAAAAGCTTTTTTTATATGAAAAATGTTATGAGATGAGATGATATGGGATGAAATAATATAATCTCAGTAAAATGGTGGTCATTTACTGAGACTTTTTAATGAAGTTTTTGAAGGATCCCGAGAAGTTACGTTCAGCGGCTTTGTTTCATTTTCCCACATTTGTGCACTTTCACCGATAGTAAACAGTTAATAAACCACCGTTATTTCAAATTTAAACCTGAAGAAACACTAAATAGAAAAAATAATACAAACCACACAACTTCACTCCTCGCGTTCCCGCCAAAAAGTCTTACTGAATTAAGCACACGATAAGAACAAATAGGGATGTCATGTATAATAAAATTCATCTTGTACATTGTCAAAATATGTTCGAAATGACGTAAAAAAATAAAATTCTAAAAAGCTTTGTGGTAGATTAGTGGTTGGCGGGAAACGTTCGCTATCTCTCTCGCACATTGTAGGCATTGATGTCATAAGTTTTAATAATACTTTTTGACTGACTCGGTGGTGGAGAGCTTCGCACCCCTGACTGTTGCGCTTAGGGTCGTAGGCTCGATTCCCACACCGGGCAAACATTCGTGTGATGAACAGATCTATTTGCTCTTCGTTTACGTTTTTAATATCTATATATGTATATATTTAAACGTATATAAGTAGGTACTGTCTGTCTTTACGTCTTTGGTACCCATAAAATAAGGAATATTAATTTGGGGCCAAATAACCGTGCGTGATTTGTTCCTAGTTGTTATTATCATTCTTACTTTTTTTGTAATCTGACAACTGTGGTTGACATGTTTGAAAGATTTCTAACTGATTTCTGTATGCATTAAGAACTTTTACTTGTGCGACATAAAATCTTTTTGATAAGCAAAACCGCTTTTAATATAATAATATATCAAAAGTTGAAAACTGGTAATTTAAATTTAAAGGTTGTAAAATGTTGGCTTCATTATCTAAATTTAAATCAATGTAAGTTATTCAGTGTCAATTTACATCGTAAAAATGAATGTTAGTTATTTTAAAATGCAGTAAAACTCTGATCGTTGACAAAATACTAACAGTAGAACATTTTATTTTTTTATTGCTTAAATGGGTTGTCGAGCATACAGCCCACCTGATGTTAAGTAGTTACTGGAGCCCATGGACATCTATAACGTAAATGCGTCACCCACCTTGAAAAACATATAAAGAGATTCTTGTAGCTTAAGCATTTTAATTGATTCATCGCTGCGTTATTAATAGGAAGAATTGAGTAATCGCGTCTGAGTTAATACGATAATGGGATAATTGGCGATTGTTTTATTAACGAGTCGAGAGAGTTATTAACGAGTCACGCTGGCGCTTGTAGTTCCATTTCATTTGGCAATCGCGTTCCACGATAACTTGACTTTGATTGTACGTCCTACTCCGACGCGAGAGAACTGAGAAATTAATAATGACTGTTAATTAAATTATTATTATTATTATTTTTATTGCTTAGATGGGTGGATGAGCTCACAGCCCACCTAGTGTTAAGTGGTTACTAGAGCCCATTGACATCTACGACGTAAATGCTCCACCCACCTTGCTCATGCTCCACCCACCATGCTCAAACCGAAACGCATTACTGCTTCACGGCATAAATGGGCAGGGTGGTGGTACCTACCCGTGTGGACTCACAAGAGGTCCGCAATTACGCAAATTATAATTTTGCGGGTTTGATTTTTATTACACGATGTTATTCCTTCACCGTGGAAATCAATCGTGAACATTAAATTTGTTGAGTACGTATTTCATTATAGGTAGTAAAATTGGTACCCGCCTGAGATTCGAACACCCGGTGCATCGCTCAACACGAATGCACCGGACGTCTTATCCGTTAGGCCACGACGACTTTGAATTTGTGTGAGTGTGAGTGTGTGAGACCTACTATTTATCATTGGATCTTCCTTCCGGATCATTGGGTCGCGATTTCGATCCGGTAGTATGTTCTGTGAAGCCCTGCTTTTGCTAGGGTCAAATAAGAAGCTAGTTCTCTTAGTTTGAGTCCCGTGATCTCACCAACTAGCCATAGCATGGCTGAAGTAGCTCCTTAAGCTATCAAAGAATAGGTGGAAAAATAAAATAGCGTATATTGATTCGTAACTAATTAGGTTTCCATGATGACCTGGAACTTGACTAGGTCAGTAAGTATCTACAGTCGGCATCATTGCGCCACTTTGAAAAGGCGGCACGACATGAGAACCCTCTTATCGTGGCCGCTGGAAACTACATTCCCGATCCTGCGAAACGAATGGTAAACAGTCGACGTTGCCCAAAACACGTCATTACAGATCCTCCCCATCCATTAACGGTGCTTTTAGGCACCACAAGCACCGGTCACCGTCCTCGTCGAACCCGTCGCTTGCGACGAAGGGCTCGACGAGTGAATTAACTCATAGACACAGCCCACTGAGTTTCTTGCCGGATCTTCTCAGTGGGTCGCGTTTCCGATCCGGTGGTATATTCTGCGAAGCACTGCTCTTGCTAGAGTCAGTGTTAGCATCACTCCGGTTTGAGCCCCGTGGGTTTACCTACTAGTTAAGGTTACGCTGAAATAGCCTCTCAAGGCTATCAGCTTAGTTAGGAAAAAAAACTAATTACCCCGCGGCGCCTATGCAGCTGCTTTACATATGCGACCGTACCGTGGTATAGCAAAAACTCCAAGAGAGGATCGGGAGGTAATCCAAACATTCTCTGTTCGTTACCGTATTGATCATAAAAGAAACGGTCGTAATAAAAATTTTGCATACATTTGATTGTTAATAAATACTTTCTTCGCGACTGGTTTTTTTTTGTTGTTACCCTGAGAGAGTGGTTTATTTTTGTTAAATCTGTTTTACACTGAGGAAGTTTCTCGAATACGAGTGAGTGAGATCGCTTGCGATTATGTTACAAGAGCGAATTACCCGTGGATTTAATAGAATGGAAAGGTATGAATCGTTTGTGGAGCATAATGTAGGTTAATTCATATATATATTTTATTGCTTAGATGGGTGGACGAGCTCACATTCCACCTGGTGTTAAGTGGTTACTGGAACCCATAGACATTTGCAACGTAAATGCGCCACCCACCTTGAGATATAAGTTCTAAGATCTCAGTATAGTTACACCGGCTGCCCCACCCTTCAAGCCGAAACGCATTACTGCTTCACGGCAGAAATAGGCAGGGTGGTGGTACCTACCCGTGTGGACTCACAAGAGGTCCTACCATCAGTAAAAATATATGTTAATGGGATGGTAACAGCTCGTGTAAGTTCGGTAATAATCGAGAATACGTGACGAGGTAATATAACCGTGGTTCGTATGGATACTAATGCAAGTACCTTCCATGCAAATCGATTGGAAAATATGTATGCACATGTAATATGTAACGTAGAATTTGATATACATACATACATCTATTATAAAATGGATGAGGTTTTGATGTAATTTAAAATAATAAGCAATAAGGAAAAGTTTGTTTAGTGCGAGTTTTTTAACGTTCTCGATAGCGTAAAAGTTATGTCATTCTCGTTCTAACTGCCTACAAATTTGAGTTAACTTTTACGCTATCGAGAACTTTAAAAACTCGTACTAAGCACACTGAAAAACATAGTATAGTATTCAGGAGCGTTATATAGTATAGAGCCGTCGAGCGGGGGCCAGGGAGGCGGATCTTGCACAAGCCCTGGCCCTCTAAGTGTTTCGGGTCCTCCTCACATGTCGGACTGGGGACCGACGAGGGGGGCCTAAGAAGACGACGTGCAAGCTGCTCTGCACGTATTTTACGCAAGAGCATCCGGGTGAAGGAAGGGCGGCTATCCTCGACCCACGCTGGTTCTGGCCCAGCGGGGTATTCCGTAGGGTAACCCACTCTAACCGGCGCCATCTAGGCGGGCTTCGGACAGTCTGCCGACCGAGAGGGCTGGTGGTCGTGGTGCCGACGACCGTCAGTCCGGCGTCCTGAGGGGGAGGGTGAAGGGAGAGATGTGCTCCGCATTAAACGCTTCACTTTCCCCCCTTTGCCTTGTCATGAGTTCTGTCTCATGCGAGGTTGTATCTCCAGAAAAGGGCGGGTCCGGCGATTTCCTCAAAAAAAAAAACTGCGAGCCTGCACGGACCACTACCATTATCCTGCGAGCTTCTGCCGCGAAGCAGTTATTCATGCTTATTTCTATACCGGGGTAAAAAATTAGTAGACGAGCATACGGCCCACCTGATGGTAAGTGGTCACCGTCGCTCATGGACGTCAGCAATGCCAGGGGCAGAGCCAAGCCACTGCCTACCATAAAATCCACTGGATGTCATCCACTGATCGAGAGCTTTTAAAATATTACTAATCTTGTGTAATTCAGTCTTTATTTAATTCAATGACATTTCAATTTGATAATATCTTTGATATCAAAGCAATCTTATCTATCTACTGGAAAAAGCAATGGCTGAGAAGTTTTACTTTCGCATCCGTAACATAACCAGTTAAACCTGACGTTAATTTAATCAGTAAAATCTTCGTCGGTGAGTTATTGGTTTAGAAATGCGGTTAAATCAGACGATTATAAATCCGTGTTTAAGTTAACAACATCGACTTAATGTTGACAAGAGAGCAACGTAAGTCTGCGTAACTGACCGCTGTTTTCACTTGTGGATGAGCGTGTTGTATATCATGCAGTCTCCAAGGTATAGTCTGGAAGAGCTTCTTGGTCGAGTGGCGGGGAAACGGGCCAAAGGAGAAGCACCATCAAGATGGTCGGACACTGTAAAGTTACTGTAAAGGACGGTTAGAGACAGCATTCAAAAGGCGGTCCACCTCGCAGGGGACCGATCTTCATGGAAAGACTTACATACGTGCAGTCGTAATCCTCGGTAATGAGGGAACGATTTTGAAGAAGAAGAAAAACCACTTGATATGCTTGTTTCTGTCGTGAAGCTTTAATACAACTGCCTGAGTTAGTAAATCTCCCAAACACCCCTCACAACTGATACACCCATCTTGGTAAAATGTGTAAAGGTTTCATGCCCATAATTTACTTGTGGTAGGACCTCTTGTGGGCGAACTGCTCCCTCGGAAGGGAACGATATCGCTCGATACGAATGCACCGGACGTCTTATGCTTTAGGCCACGACGACTTCGAATATCTTCAATTCAACATAATGTAGCTGGCACCAGGGCGCACTCATGACACTCCCCACGCGCCTAATTTAGCAAAGACACATCTTAATAAGCGTTAGAACAATAAAGAAACAAACTCAGAAAATAAATTGAGAGTGTTTCATAACTAGGCCGATTCTGGCTACATAAGATCTCTTATTCGAACGAATTCCGCGTCTTTCATTCACTAGAGAATGAAACTTCGTTACTCCCGAGACTAATTTGTTATAATAATTTCTTTAGACTGTAGCCTCCTGAATGGAGTCGCAGCGATGTGACGAGATGAAATAAAAATGTCGCAGTTTTCGTATTACGCTCGCCTTTGAATATGGTACAAAATACATTTATAAATATCGTGTATAAATCTATATATAACGATATACGAAGTTTAAAACTAAAACATAGGTGTATTTTGTTTATTAGCAAACCGAACACACAATTTTTTGAATCGTTTTTGGAGCATAACTTAGGTTAATTCGTAAATATATATATATTTTTATTGCTTAGTTGGGTGGACGAGCTCACAGCCCACCTGGTGTTAAGTGGTTACTGGAGCCCATAGACATCTAGAACGTAAATGCGCCACCCACCTTGAGATATAAGTTCTAAGATCTCAGTATAGTTACAACGGCTGCCCTACCCTTCAGACCGAAACGCATTACTGCTTCATGGCAGAAATAGGCAGGGCGGTGGTACCTACCCGCGCGGACTTCCAAGAGATCCTACCACCAGTAGATTATTAATATATTCCACCAGTTATTAATTTAATCCTTTTAATACTGTAATTAAACTATTATATGTATGATGTATGTATATGTAATTGTGTATATATGTATGTATATAATTTTTTGTGTATGTATTTGTAACTTATTATAAATTTCATTGCACCTACCACTATTCACTCTGCACTACCTTTGGTTGACTGGTAGAGAATGCCTTAGGCATTAAGTACGCCAATGTAAATTTTACATGAAGTTTAATCTCTTTAAATAAAAATGAATTGCTGTTCGTAGTCTCGCTAAAACTCGAGAACGGCTGAACCGATTTGGCTAATCTTGGTCTTGAATTATTTGTGGAAGTCCAGAGAAGGTTTAAAAGGTAGATAAATATGAAAATGCTCGGAATTAAATAAAAATAACAATTTTGTTTTGATGTGTCCCCCATCGGTCTTTTATTTATCGATTGAGGCACTACGAAGTCTGCCGGGTCAGCTAGTAATTAAATAAATGAAAAAATCGAAATAAATTCTAAATTTAACCAAACACAATTTCACAATATTTGTATAAACACGACCAGGCTTTTATTTAATATGGAGAATAACATAACCAAGCGAATATTAAAGCAATAACGTTCTCAAGGTTGCTTGCTGATTGATCTATACGTTCACTTCGGCAGTTCGCGTTTTGATTATGTGAAATTAACGTGTTTTACGAACGCCATATCTGAATGCAGATTATTGGGTCATTGACAGAAATGTCGGGTGACTTGTTGGTAATATATCTGTGTGATTCCTCACCATCGTCCCGGGCGCCATTAAGCAAGCTGAATGCAGGCAACATTGGAGGAAGCTGGTGCAAAAACTAGATCAAGGTGGTCACGTCCCTCAGTAATGAGGAAGCGACGAAGAAGAAGAAGAAGAAGATTCCTCAGGCCTTCGCCATACTGGGAGATGCGTGATTTTGTGATCAGTGTTGAAAAGATTTTAAACAATTGAAAGTACTTAGTTCTTTCTTAGTACTTTAAAAATGATTACATTTTTAAATTTTAATCAATCCAATCCATAAAACTGAAACAATCCCTACACACAATAACATTTAAACAGAAAAAAGGAGTACACTATTGAATTCACCCTTTTCGGTGTGAACACGACTTGTATAAGGTCAGTTGTGTTAAAAGTCGTCGTCTTTTGTGATTAAATAATACAATAACAATAAATGTATGTGTAATATGTAACTAAAAAAAATTAAAAATAACATAAACCGTGTATTAAGAAATTAAATTTAAATAAAAATAAAAAATTAAATAAGGTCCTATGGGATTCTTCTGCTATAGCTCTTCAAGTTTATTTGCATCTAGTGGGAAGTTGATTCGTGGTTTATTCTGGTAGATAAATCATGTAGTACGGTTTGAAGAGCAACCAATTCTGTGGTCTGATTCTAATAAGGCCAAACAATCAGCATTGTTATTAGTATTAAGGATTAGAATAATGAGCCATCAATAGCCATTATTAATTACATATTTTAATGTAGTTTGGCAAAAAGGTTACTGTTATCTGATAGTCAATAAAGCAACGCCCTTTCAGCACGAAAATATCATACTTTTTCAATAAGCTGACACTACAATCTCATCTTATACAAAAACGTACTTATTTCTTTTGGTTCGAGGCTATACCATTAACTGAAGATACAGCTGCAAATCGTGAAAGCGGAATGTAGAGCAATCAACTAAGCTTAATTATCTCATCATCATCTACTTTTTTACCCTTTCTATTTATTAGAGTTGTCAGAGGTCTTAAGCTTCCCTTCATATCTGTTTTTTTTATTTTCTCTTTATTTCATTTGCATCCATGTGCACACGCCTCATGCTGGTAGTGACTTACATTTGCCATTTTCTCACCACGTGTCTAATAATGAGGTCTACTGTGACAGTTCCTCTAAAAACCCTATGCCTCGCCGCATCCATTCGTCTAAATCCCCACATCCATCTTAACGTTCGTATCTCCGTAGAGTAGATACGTTTTTCGTCACCCAATTTAGCGGCCCGATTTTCTTTTTCGTATAGCATCATTGGCCTAGTGACAAATTTCAATGGCTTTGTCGTTCGTCTCAACGAATTTTTTCTTATCATTTTTATTATTTATTGTAAAACTAGGTGACCCGGCGAACTTTGTTCCGCCTTAGAGGCAATAAACGAGCAGACTTTTGATTTTATCAAGGTCAATTTTTAATTTGGATAATTAATGTAAATTAAAAAAGCAAGTATTTTAATGATACTTTATTGGCCATGTTTTTTAGTTGTTATTATTATTATTATTATATTTTCTTGTTCTTGTCTTCAGTCTTTTCACTCGCAATGTTTCGAATCCTAGTTGCATTACGGCTTCGACGGGGAATATTTAATCGTGACGGTCGCGACATGGCTTTTTTAATGATTACCTATCCCGGCACAAAAAGCTAATAAAAACTCGAAACAAACACATCAACCAGTCAACTTCAAAATTCTACTATAATTAACCATAGACTATATTACTTACGTTTAGCTGTCAGTTACGTTTTGTTATTCCATATCAGTTGCGTTTTTTTATACCACGTTTTATGTCACGTCCCACGGGAACGTGATAAAAATATATAATAAATCAAAATATCCTATGTCCCTCTCTTGGTTCTAAGCTACCTCCCAACACATTTTCAGCCATATCAGTTCAGCCGTTCTTGAGTTATAAATAGTGTAACTAGCACGACTTTCTTTTATATATATATATATAAAAAAATATCTAAGAATTTATTAAAACATTACAATGCATATGGACTGCGGTAAACAATTAGCAGCTGGTGAGCCGCGAGTCGTTGATGATACAAAAACAATAAAATAAAATTTTATTGTTAATATCATAACTAATTATGGAAAGAAACCGATATTGGTTGAGGAAGAACAAATTATTAATCAAATGAAAATAGTGCGATAGCGTAAACTTGTTTGAAAGTGTACAATTTCTTAAATACATCAGTATGTCGTTTATAACTTATTGGCCTACCAGACAAGACTAATGCATAGTCAGATGCTCGAGAGTCATTTTACACGTCATTTCGGATCCTCCCGATCCAGTAACGGTGCTTCTTCTTCAAGCACCGGTCATCGTCCTCGTCGAACCCGTCGGTTGCGACGAAAGGCTCGACGAGTAAATTTACCCTCAGATACAGCACACTGAGTTTCTCGCCGGATCTTCTCAGTGGGTCGCGCTTCCGATCCGGTGGTAGATTCTGCGAAGTACGGCTCTTGCTAGGGTTCGTGTTAGCAACGTCGTCAGATTTGAGCCCCGTGAGCTCACCTACTAGTTAAGGCTACGCTGTTACAACCTCTCAAGGCTCTCAGCTTAGGTAGAAAAAAAAAGCATTTTATCACTGTCTAAAATAATTATTGCGTCTTTGTATCATTTCAAGTATACTACATGTCCTTATGAATAAATACTATAAAACCAAGTTGTTATTTTTCTCTGTCCGTTTTCCGATTTTTCGGTTTGCGTCAATAGAAAGAAAGATAAACGAGGAAGGCTCGCTATTTACTGGTGGTAGGACCTATTGTGAGTCCGCGCGTGTAGGTACTACCACTCCGCCTACTTCTGCCGTGAAGCAGTAATGCATTTCGGTTTGAAGGGTGGGGCAGCTGTTGTAACTATACTGAGACCTTAGAACTTATATTTCAAGTTGGGTTGCACATTAACGTTGTAGATGTCTATGGGCTCCAGTAACCACTTAACACCAGGTGGGCTGTGAGCTCGTCCGCCCCCCATCTAAGCAATAAAAAAAGCGTATATAATTTGTAAATATTTTCGACATGATCCTTGAATTATGACAGTGTTATGTCAAAAACGCTACCCGCCCACCGGAAAATGGAGCGTGGGTAGGATTCCCATGAGGTAGACACTGGACCTGCTGAGGATCACGGGAACCTGTTGGATACAGGCGGTGCAGGACTGGTCATTGTAGCGACTCTTTTGTTACGTCTAAGTCTGACAGTGGAAGCGTATGCGGACTGATGATGGTTTATAAAATACTAGCTGACCCGGCAGACTTCGTAGTGCCTCAATCGATAAATAAAATACCTAAACTTTTGTATAAAATAAACTGAAAACAAACAAAATGAATCCGTCCGACGGGGGACACATCAAAGGGAAAACAAAATTGTTATTTTTATTTCATTCCGAGCATTTTCATATTTATCTACCTTTTAAACCTTCTCTGGACTTCCACAAGTAATTCGAGACCAAAATTAGCCAAATCGGTCCAGCCGTTCTCGAGTTTTAGCGAGACTAACGAAAAGAAATTAATTAATATACTATATGTAGATTATTTCGTACGCTTTATACGAGTATATCAATAGATACCTCGCTTATAGATCGATAGATAAGATATCACTGACAAATAGGACGAGAGAAGGCGTAGTTCGTAGGCGGAAAGTTTTAGTCTTTTCATCGATTTTCATTAGTCATAGACACAATTAAATTATTTTAACGGTTTCGCGTTCATTATTAATTCAATGACGTATTCATAGTATTTATTCTAAACTTAAATTTTAATAAAAAAAAAAATTAGTTTCTTCGTATCATCACTACATAGTATAAAACAAAGTCGCTTTCTCAGTCCTTATATCCTTATGTATGCTTAAATCTTTAAAACTACGCAACGGATTTTGATGCCGTTTTTTTTAATAGATAGAGTGATGAAAGAGAAAGGTTTATATGTATAATAACATCCATTAAATAGTGGAGAAATCAATAATGAATTACAGTTTCCGAAGCGAAGCGAGGGCGGGTCGCTAGTATCACATATAATAGCATGGCATATAGGTAATAGGTAGCATAATATTCAAATGCGGACGAATAGCGATTTAGTCGTCTGTGATCAATTAAAACGGCGGAAATAATAAAAAGAAAATCAGAAATGCAAGCTTTTTTTTCGTCAGTTCTTTTTCCTTTTTTTTCGTCAGTTTTTTTTTTTTCCTTTTTTTGCCGATGACACGGACACAGTGAATGGTTACCGTGGCTCATGGACAATATCAGCAATACCAGGGGCACAGTCAAGCCGTTGCCTCCCACTGAGTATTGTTAGCAAAATTTTGAAACGAACTCTTCATTTTCCACATTCAATTCTCATGGTATTTTGTGAGCATAAGAAGGCTTGTAGCTCTAAGTCCCTTCCAGCGTTCTATAGCTGCATTTTCTTTGAAAATACTTAGTTTACAAAAATATCGGGAATAAGCTTCTATCCGATCCGAGGTGATCTTGAGTGTGTGGGTGTCAAATCCAATTTCGGATCTGACAACGTATATCCCAGGAGTATAGCTCGCGGTGACATGCCAGGCCTTACCCGATGATTGGTCGCTCCGCTATGATATCATTGGGGTGTATAAACTTATATTTCAAGGTACATTTTTGCGCGTTCGTATCCGCGGTTCGGTTTTTAGAATTCGTTGTATTAATCCAAATGATTGGATTGGAGCACTGCTCTTGCTATTAATCGTTTTAGCAGATTCTCTCAGGTTAATCTTGTGAGTTCACCTACCTGTCTGGGCGTAGCTGTAATAACCCCTTAGGCTACCATCAAAAAGTTAAGTTAAAAATGAAGTTGACAAAATTAGTCGGGCCTTGACCAGAAATTAATTAACCTTGAAATCATATTGTGAAAGCAGACTAATTTACAATGTGGGAAGTGGTCACTGCTGCTCACGGATTTCAGTAATGGTAAGTGTTAAGCTACCATTGCCGTTGGGGAACCTTTTGAAACATTAGGAAGCATCGTTGACGAGAGTTCATTGAGAGAGATGTTTATCGAATGATGATATCGGATAGTAAGATAATCTCTGCGAGCGCATTTTAAATGAGCAGAGCGGGTTTCATTCGAGAATCTGGTCACCAATAAGACTTACAGCACCTGACCTGAAACTTATCCAATTTACCAAATACTTTTGAACTAAACACATGTAGTAAAAAATTCGTAAAAACAATCTGCGAAATTTTATTGACTTAGGCTATATTTTGAGCACGCGCTAGAAGCGTGCCCACGGTGGGAGCACCCGCGGCGAAACCTCGTCGCGGTGTTGGGGAAGGACCTCTCTTTGAGGGCTATCGTCGCCCGTATGGTAGAGGACCGGAGTTCGTGGGAGGCCATGGCTGGGTTCTGTGACTTGGTCATGGCGCTTCGTGAGGCTGAGGAGCGCGAAAGGGAATGGGATCCCTCTTCGGCTCCTCAGCGCAGAAGGCGGGTGGACGGCGCGTGCGAGAGGCCGCCGCTCAGCCCTCGTAGGGACTGAGTGCCGGGTGCGGGGGCACCCGGCACTCGACTGTTGGTCCGGTGGTGAAGCGGTGCAAGGTGGCTCCTGTGCGCCGCTCACGGTGTGTCTCCCGAGACGAGGTTCTACGGGATTTTCCCGGGGATGAAATCCCGTCTTAACATCAGTACGGGTACCGCCTAAGGCGAGACTTTCGGCGCGCATCGCGGTACCGTAAGTTTCGTGTAGTCGGTGTGGTGGAGCTCGATGGGGTTTAGTCGGTAGTCGTTCTGCGGGGCAAGTGCTTCGGGCGCCTTTGTCAAGGCGTAGTCTCCTGTGAGAAATTGGGGGAGGTGAAGGACCTCGGTCCTTCTCTTCTCCCCTTCTTCCTCTCAGGAGGCGCCGGAGTCCGACATAACCCGGTCCGTTACCCCCCTCGACCGGGTATCCGTAAATGGATTCCCCAGCGTTAAAAAAAAAAAAAAAGGCTATATTTTGAAAGATTTATATTTTTCATAATTTGAATGCACAGAAAATTTACGAAACAAATCCATGAAAATTATCAGCGAAGTTGTCAAGAGACCAAGCCGCGAGGTCGACAATCAGTTCGAAAATCCACTTATTGCCTTCTTGAATTACTTAATAATATCCCTAGATGATTGATAGGGCGCCCCTGCTGTCAGCTGGAGTTCGCGGGCCCATTATGTAACTTGCAGGGAGGAGATTACGTCGATATTTCTGTGTCGATAAAATCTATTTTACGACGTTTTCTTGCCGTGTTTTTTTGGGGCTTAGATGGGTGAGATAACCGCTCAGCTGGTTATAAATAGTTATCGGAGTCCATAGACATCATCCCGCGAATGCCATTACCCGCCTTGAGATGTGGGGTCGAAACCTCAATTGTATTGATTAAGGTTGTAATATCCTTCGAACCGGAAAACTGTAACTATTTTGTGACTAAAATAGGCAGAATGGCAGTATTTATCCGTGGGGGCTTACAATACGCCCTACCATGAGCATATTGGTTCGGATTTGTAATTTGATTTCAACTAGTTTCTCATTGACCTCTGAACTTTAGCATGTTTTTAATTGATCTGTACCAGATCTATCTTCTCCGACTTCTAATATTCACCAAATTCAAGACTTCAGTCATATCAAGGATCGATGACAAAATAATAATTTATCTACTTTGACTTAATATCCTAATCAGGGTCACCGTAATAAAAAGATTATTATTACCTATTTTGATTTTTGGTCCGGTTTGATATTGAAGCGTGTTTTTTTCAATTAGCGTCTTACTTAATTACATTTCTGATGAAAATATATATTTGAAATATTGAATATAAGAAGCGCATCGAGAGACTATGAATGACAATACGAAGAAACAAGAAAGCTTAAAAGGTGTAGTTCTTTATAATAATAAAAAAAAACAACAATAACATTGTCATTTCGCTCAGGACATTCTACTGATGTTCACAATACAAACTAAACTTAAGTTTTAAATCTATACTTAATGATGCTTGCCAAAAAAGACAGGCATTCAATCCATATGAAGCGTGTCTTTATTTTGGGAACTTCGATTTTTGAACGAACCCTACTAAAGTTTCCCTAGAATTTATATCATTGTAAGGTATTGACCCCAAAGTGCTGTAATAAAGGGCCCGATTCGACCCAATATAATAAAGACGCGATCGGATTAACTCGTTTGCACATAATCCTATTAATTACTGTAATCCTATTATGTATCGAATCTCTTGTATGCATTAACTGTGTCATAAAATTCACCCAATTCTGAATATTGTTTCGTAGTATGCGGCAACTTTCTTGCGAATAGCTTTGGTAGTCATTACATGGTGGAAATGGAAGGAATTCTTGAATGGCTGGTTAAGTCCTGACATTTCGGATTATTAGATTCGTTTTGAAGTGAAAGCTCTTTAGAATCGTTGTGATTTGTAACTCGATGAAACGATACGAAACGAAACGAAAAAATAAGTCCATAGAGACACAAACACATAAATGTATAGGATTCAGCCGGCGAGAGATTGACATAGAACACATTATTCCTGAATCGCGGTGACGAGATTTAAACAGTTGATAGACGTTCTCGTATTTTATTTATATTGTTTTTATATTTCTCTTGCTAAATCGTATTTATCTAGCGTAGAGATACCGTGATCATGCAGGCCCACAAGGTGAGGCTGCTCCATTGCATTGCGGAGTGGTTGACCCTTGCGATTATTTTTAATTTTTTATAAATTTCACTTCTACCGTGTGTGACTTGCACACGCACACACTTTTTTTTTGCCTTCACAGCACACAAGCTGACTGTTCATAAACGGCTCATAGACATTGTCTTTGTCAGAGGCAAAACAAACCCGCTGTTTGCCTTGCCTTAACGAGTACTTAAGTAATTACAACTCTGTTCACTGAGTAGTAAATGTTTACGGGAGGTCACCGCGATGCTCTCGACTTTAGACATTAGCCTCAAGGTTGGTTACGTTAAGTTGTTATTTAGGCTAGTACCATATAGGATCGCAGGAATCTCAAAAGACGGTATTATAGCCTTCCTTCACAGCAATACACTATATTTGGATTGAAGAAAAGGGAAGGATACTACTCTCTATCCATAGAGAAATCCGAGGACATACAATATTCTAAATTATATCAAAGTATCTGCATCTACTGCTACCATATTTGTGTGAGTGGATTAGTCTTGTTCTGGATTAGCTGACAGAAGAACACAAAATATCGACTTTTACTGGATATTTCCAGTTATAATTGCAGTTATCTCTTTCTTTCACGCGCTATTTGGGGAAGTTTAACAGCTGATATGTTAACGATAAAGTAAAACCGACTCTGCAGGTTTTCTCTTAACAGCCAAACGATTTAATAAAATCATTCGCTCATAAGAAAATAAAAGGAATTAAATAAAATACATTTATTACATCCTGTACTTCACTTTCATTTAAATAACGGAACATCATTAAATAAGCCATCGAGAATTGTATGAATCCTTATCTAATGAACCCATCGCGCGATATTCATTATCCAAATGCGAAGCTGCTCACACATCCAATCTAGACATGATTACGTTTCCGTTTCGTATTTAGCGGATAAAAATCTAATTCGAAAACTATGGAACAAGTAGTGCTGTGGGTATAATTATTATCGATAAATCAGTTACACGACTCTAGAGCTGCGAATTCGTCGGGACTTTGGAACGGGCCTCTCGCTTCCATTTATGTAACACTTTCTTATCTCGTGGCTCACTTTGAGGGCGGCTCGGTGATGAAGTAAAAGTGATAAATGCAAAAGGTACAAAAACTGAGTGAATAATTGGATTGTTCCGGCTGTCGTAGCCACTGGTTTTAGGGGAGTTTTGAATGACAACATAATTTAAAAAAAAAAAAAGTTTGGTATAGATTTTCGGCTCTCGGTAGTCATAGGCAGAATTAAAATTATTTGTACGATTCTATCGACTATATGATAAAACAATGGTAGTAAAAACGCGAGCATAAACTGTAAAAGTGGTTAACTTTTTTCTTTATTTATTTACTTGCACCAACAAAGTGATCGTCAATACAAAACATTGACAATATAATTATGACAGTACAGATAAGTACATGACATACGTCACCTCAATTATAGGTGCAATCGACAATGCAATATTTGATAATATCTTGAAATTAGAAAAGCAAGAATAATTGAATAAAGATACAATGAATATTAAGAAATTTAAATTTAAGATTTTTAAATTTAAGAAACATGAAATGCAGAATAATACTTTTCAAACAAAACAAAACAACAACAACAACAAAAAGTTTTAATATCTATACTTACCACAAAAAATATATATATATAAGCTAGTTTAAAACATTTATTTTTAATCAAAAACTCATTGACGATTTCGCAGCGTCGGACGCAAATAAATTCACTGTTTATGAATAGTTGGAACCGAAAGTCAATAGAAACAGTGAATTACAACTTTCGCAGAACACTCTCGGCGTTTTAACCGATTTATCGATAAAGGGCCACCTTTCACAAGTTTTCTTGAGTTCGGTATTAGTTCGCCGAACCAATCAAACTGCGGTTCCAGGGGTAAGTGGGAAGTTGATGGCGAGACCCTTTGCACAATTGGCAATTTCCTTTAGTTATATACGTAGTTTTGAGTTTCGGCCGAATCGTGTAGGTCGGGATGCTCTGACACAACGATATTCGGGCTCTTGAGTTGTCGTTTTCACGCAATTACTGAACTAAATAAAAGAAAAAAAAAAGAACTTATAGATATTTTTTGGTCAGGAATTTCAACGGTGCGACAGCCCTGTCAAGGAAATAGAACTAACAAAAATAATTTTACAAGCTATATGAAAATTTAATTAAATTGAAAATATCATATAATCACTAATTAATTAGTAACAGTTAACAATTTTAGGCAGCGACTTGACTCTGCCCCTGGCATTGCTGAAGTCCATGGGCGACGGTAACCACTCACCATCAGGTGGGCCGTATGCTCGTCTGCCTACAAGGGCAATAAAAAAATAATCGCTAGTGCTTTTACGGTTTAATCCCGCGTTTCTTATTGTCATTATTTTTTTACCAAAGTTTCTTCGAATATGATTGAGAAACACCAGCTTATCAATATGAGCAAGTCACTGTTGCCGAAATCAGCGAGGAATGAATAATCATTTGATGGTTAGCATAATGATTATTTTAGCCTCGAATGAGGTCACGCGCAATGAGCTTATAAAATAATAAATAAATAAATAAATATTTACTAACAATCACGCCACGTTAACTGGTCCCGTGATAAGTTCGTAAAGAACTGGTGTTACAGGTACCATAACGGATATAAACGTAAGATTTTTATTATACACATACATATATTTAATATACATCCATAACCCTGGAAAAGACATTTATATTTATCATACAAATATCTTCCCTTGGCGGGATTCGAACCCGCGACCCCCTTGTGTAGTGACCATGTCACTTACAACTACACCCGACGGCCGTTTATGTATCGGCGTGCAAAGTTCGCCTGGCAATTTTTAGTATTTTCTGTTTCCACGGGCGAACATCGAATATGAATTACGAAATGACGCTATGTTTTAGTCCTTAGTTACGATCCTGTCTTGTTATTATAATTGGGGATCGTTATTATTAAAATTAATTAACATACAACCCCTCAATCCGTCGGATCCAATCTCAAAGGGGCTCGAATTCACAATCAAGATTTCTAGAACAAGGGTGTGTGTAGGACATGATTTGCCCTTGTTATTGATTTAAGTTTAATAGCTAAATGGGCTTACAACCCACCTAGCATTCAAACAGAAGTCTTCAATTAGTAACGGTCAGATGTAACCTCAAGTTTTTCTGATGGGTAATAGAAGTCGGAAATATACACGAGACAAAGAAACCTAGGACTTCAAAACTCAAAAAAATATTTTACAACATTGAAATATTTGTTGATTACCAACAGTTCGGATGAAGCTATCGAATTTGAATTCAAAAAGCATGACAATCCTAGCCTAGCCTAAAACCTAGCCGCTGGTGTGACCAAATAACCACTCTGATTGGGCTGCCAGTTACAACCACCCTACGAGAAGCTGAGGACCGGAGGAGGTGGAAACAGCTTACGGGACAGGCCACAGTCTAGTATTAAGCACACGATCTTCGGTAATGAAGAAAGCGTCGAAGAAGAAGAAGCATGACAAAGGCGTAAAAGTATTGGCAAGCGAAACATGACATGAACGACGACATGATTTTTTTATTTAATGCCTGCATTTTAAGCCGTCATGCTGAGTGCTTTGCCGCAGAAACACTAAGGTTGTTGGCACTTACCAGTACGGCCTCCCGATAACACCGACTACTAACATTTGATCATATGCGTTCGATTCACCACACAAGTTGTGAAGATGAATTTACATACTCAGTTTCCTAAGCATTCATTGGCCATACCACGCACGGGTAGGCACCAATATCCTGCCGCAAAGTAATAATGCGGGCTTTAAGGGCCTCCCTTCAAACTCGCATAATCGATTTTTTTTTAATACAACTATTCTGATACACGTTAATCAGGATATATTATGTCTGAATTAGAAACATATGGCCGTGGTTGGGTAAAGGTGATACGAAAATACATACTATTTTCGCACTCGTTAATATATCAATATACTGACACACTAAAAGATCGTTAGAATTATTTAGTAAATTAAAGCATGAATATTAACAGCTGAATCTTAATTCATTTCGAATAAATCTTGGTTCCGTAGTATATCTTGACACTTGAGAGAATTTGTCAGTAGCCCTAACAAGAGCAGTACTTCGCAGAATCTACTATCGGGTCGCAATCGAGACTCATAGGACGGTACTCGGCAGAAATGACCTCTGGGAAGGTGCTATAGTAAAAAAAAGGTTGTCTGTAAAGTCGGTTTACTGACGATAGTTGAACGTGACAACGTTATAAGAAAATACTGATGGAATGGTTTCATTTTTCAATTATCGCAATTATCGTTGCTATAAACAATTGACACCAGAGAGACAGATGTCGAACGCTGCCGAACGCGGAGGCCGATTGTGCCTCTTTGTCGCTCGTTGCGCGCTCTCGCTTGCACTTCAAGACTTAAATAGAACGCCTCCGAGCGAGGTAACGCCGCAGAGTCATGTTTTTTCGTGCGTGCAGCCGGCTCTATCGAATTATAAGACGTTGTCAAGTCAAAAAAGTTAAAACGAAATCATCTCGAAACAGTCCTTCAGAGCACTCCACGCAAAACAAACTCACATTGCGTGACATTGGAAGACAAATTTTTCGAAACAAATTCGAAATGGAATATCGACCTCAAGCGATACGGTTTATGTGTAAGCCTACAAAACGGAGGGACAGACTTAATTTTGCCCAGTACGGCTATTTAGATACTCTTGTCCAAATAGAACATTCGTACGTTTGTGTTTGGATCCCGACCGCGTTATCAACGTTGCGTCGTTCTGCGAATTGCTTATTACGACAGCGCTGCGGTACAAGGCATAAGCGACGTGTATCAATGGAAAGTTTTCTACATTTTTGTATGAAAATACCGAAAAACGAATAAAAATATGTATTGTGATGTGATAACGTCTTATAAATCGATCTAAAAAATGCGTCCCTATAGCACGTTGCAATGGATACTCTATGGCAGATATGACCTATGGAAGTTTGACGTAAGGCGTTGGCCGTAAAACCTATGCCAAACCTTTTTTTTATTGTTTAGATGGGTGGACGAACTCACAGCCCACCTGGTGTTAAGTGGTTACTGGAACCCATAGACATCTACAACGTAAATGCGCCACCCACCTTGAGATATAAGTTCTAAGGTCTCAAGTATAGTTACAACGGCTGCCCCACCCTTCGAACCGAAACGCATTACTGCTTCACGGCAGAAATAGGCAGAGTGGTGGTACCTACCCGCGCGGACTCTCAAGAGGTCCTATGACCAGTAATGCCGTAAGCTAAGAGGACATGATAAGCCGTATGCTAGTATGCTTGTTATGGCAATAAATAGTTTCAAGTAAATCTTAAGATATCAGCATTTGATGAGATTCAGAAGAAAATAAAGAGCTGGGAACAGCTTTGAATCTGCAACCTCTCATACGAGAGGCCAGCTTATGAACATTGTGCTAAATTTTTTTTTTGTTTCAGGTATTTATCATCAAGGAGTCTTCTTGAAAAACAAAAGCCGACTAAACTAGGTTCGCATAAAGTTATTGAAACACAATTATTTACATTAGGACTAAAAGACCTATCTAGTTATAGATGGAACTAAAGCTTACGGTTTAATTTCATATTGATATTGGTTGCGCTGTTTTAAAACTAATAGTTTTTGGTTTCGCAAGATAGCAACATTTAATTTGGTTTTTGCAAATCCTGTCCCATCCCTCTCCCGCACTTTACCTACCGACGCGTGCGAGCGAGATCGCGTGGCGACATCGACTCGAGTCGAAATGTAATGGCTGAACTACCGCGCGCGCGCTTCGTGTCTCTGTTGTAATACATACGTAAATAAGTGAAATTGTTGGTGTTTCTCATCGCGTAGCGGTACGAGTCTGCAGTAAGGACTACATAAGGTATTGTGCATCCTTCCTTTACCGCAGAACTGCCGCTTCTTATCGTTTCTTTCCGCTGTCTGTGTCCTACAATTTGCAACGACCAAATTTCGAAAATTTGTTTTATTTCTTAGTTTTGCTTATTTCGCGTCTGCACATATCAATGAGAATGATATCATGAAGCACGAGTATTTAATCAATATTACGGTTCTAATGTTTTTTCACAATTGTTGAGTTTTTCCAAAATAAATAATCTTAAGCCAATATTTGACCGAAATACTAAACTTAGATTCCCTTAACACTTGCTCCACACGTAACGAGCCCTACCGTTGATTCTCGAGTTTTCGCTTATCAGAGTTTTGTGCTTGTTGAAGTTTTTCGTGTACCGACCTGAGCGTGTACTTTTCTACAAATTTACTTGTATTTATAGGGTGTCCAAAAATTAACGCAGGGTTTCAATTCCGAGATTTTTGCAATAAATTGATGGCAGCCCTGAAAAAGTAAAAAATTTGACTCCTGAGAGTTGCTAAGAAGGGTTATAATAACAACATCCTTTCATTATTGAACAATATAAAAAAAAAAGAAATTTTGCTCCAAAATCATCCTAAGCGATAAAGCATGTTTTCACCTTGATGGCTTTGTTAATCGTCAAAATTGCCGTGTTTGGGGTTGGGAGAACTCACATGTGATTGTTGAACAACAAAAGTACCTGCATCCTCTCGCTGTTTGGTGCCGATTTTGGGCTGGAGGCATTATTATACCTTTTTTTTTTACCTGAGACTGGTCAAACAGTACCGGCTACTGGTGTTCGATTTCGCGACATGATCACATAGTTCTTTCCACTGAAATTAGATGCTATTGATATAGCTGCAGTTTCAACAAGACGGTGCAAAATCCCAGACAGTCAGTGAAGCATTCCAATTACTCCATGAAACATTCCTGTTCGTACACTCTCTTGTTTCCGTGATCAAAATTGGCTACCTTGATGGTGTGATTGATTAGATTTCTACTTATGTGCTTATTTGAAGTCACAGGTCTAGTCTAGTTCAATAAGTCCACAGCCTGTGTCGCTAGCAAGATCATCTGCCCGATGTGTTATTCCATTAAAATTTAATGAAAAAATTATAATCTTCAAAATGGTGTTTTCTATATAATTCAATTTTCATTACTTTTGGGACACCCTGTATAACAGAAAACGTGTTAGTGGACGCACCCCCTTCTGGCTGGGCTCGTGCTCACCCCCCATCTTGGCGAAGCTGGAAAGGCATTCAGGTCGCAAGTTTTCCTTCCATCCTAAAAAAAATCATAGTCTACTCCCGAGAATTATTGCTTTGCAATCACAGCAAGCTGATTGTTCCCAGATATACTTACTAAAGTGACGCTGACTGATATACCTATAGAGTAAGAATTCTTATTTTTTTTAATGTGAATGTACACTGTAAAGCATTTTTTGATATCGAAAACGAGCGTTATCGAAAGACAACGATTTTTTAATACGCTTTTATTAGCTTCAGACGTATGTATGTTAGTATGTAACGGAATCTTTGAACATGATTTTGACCCCCTTCAAAACGTCGGATTTTTAAACTATTTTTTTCTTACACTATTTTCAATTCAAATTTATTAAAATTTATTTTCAATTTTTTAGTTGGATTTTCTATAAAAGCGTATTTTGTTAGTTTTTTTAAACTATTATTTTTCATGTTGAAGTTTCAACTGGAAAACGTACTTCGGGTTAGTTAGGTAAAAGTAAAATATTTGTGGTCCATGGACACCAAGGTGAACGACGCTACGTACTTTGAGCGATACGTTGGTTAATGATCACTGTAACACTTTTCAAGGGAGAACGCATGATTACTTCGTAGCTGAAACATTATTTTTTATTTTTGATTGCTTAGATTGGTGGATGAGCTCACAGCCCACCTGATGTTAAGTGGTTACTGGAGCCCATAGACATCTACAATGTAAATGCACCACCCACCTTGACATATAAGTTCTAAGATCTCAGTATAGTTACAACGGCTGCGCCGCCCTTCAAACCGAAACGCATTACTGCTTCACGGCAGAAATAGGCAGGGCGGGGGTACCTACCCGCGCGGATTTACAAGAGGTCCTACCGCTAGTAACGTCTATATAATAATAATAAATAATAATAAATAAATATTTACTAACAATCACGCCACGTTAACTGGTCCCGTGATAAGTTCGTAAAGAACTTGTGTTACGGGTACCAGATAACGGAAATAAATGTAAGATTTTTATTATACCATACATATATTTAATATAAATCCATAATCCTGGAAAAGACATTTATATTTATCATACAAATATCTTCCCTTGGCGGGATTCGAACCCGCAACCCCCTTGTGTAGTGACCATGTCACTTACCACTACACCAGACGGCCGTATCTATCGATCTATGCCGACTCACGGTGAGGTAATGGCTTATTTGTTACCGACACTAAAATCTTCGATGTTGTTTATATAAGAATCGTAATTTTAACGTACCTACATACATCGAACAAGAACAGAAATAAATTAATAACACTTTAAAAGCAAAATAACATTTGAGTATAACATACTATATACTAACTATAAGGTGTTACTCAAACAACGAAAATAGACCATCCGCAGCTCGGCCGTAATAACAAAATGAGATCATACAAATTTATAAAAGTGTATCGGAACAACATTAAATACGTTTTCCATGACGATGTTGCGTGAGAAATTATTTATGGAGACAAACAAAATGGTGTTACAACTTCGTGGCCTAAATTTTAAATGCCGAAATGACGTCACAGAACAAATCTCTTTAATTCTACCCACATTTTGTGTTTCCCGAGCGCTATGACATCTCCTTCTTCAAACGTGGCTTGTCGAGAGACAGAGGCAGCGGCTTGGCTCTGCCCCTGGCATTGTTGAAGTTCATGGGCGACGGTAACCACTCACCATCAGGTGGGCCATATGCTCGTCTGCTTACAAGGGCAATAAAAAAAAACTGAATATGGATCTTAATTAATAGCGAATGGGGAAGCACGCTCTGAGCGCAATTCCTTCACTGCCCATTGACCTTGGTAAAATCTTAAGGCAACAGTTCAAATGTAAAGTGTGTTCCCCTTATTTTAGTGATATTCAAAAGTACGTTAATTAATGCATACACAGACCCTTGGTCCGTGGGGTTCTAGGGCTATAAGGCTTTTTAAGGAAATAGCAAAAAGGTTAGTCGACATCACAGGAGACCGAAGAGCAAAGAATTACTCTAGCTATTCAAAGGGGGAACGCTGCCAGTATCTAGAACCCTGCCTGAAGGGACTCCTTTTAATAATATACTTTAGTTATTAAATTATTATTATAATTACTATTTTTTTAAGGTTTTTAGTTTTAGGTTCATTGTTAGAGTTGATTGCATAATTTATATCTATATATTAATACGTGGAGCAAAAATTTGTATCCCTTTTTACGAAAATGCCAGGGGCATAGCCAAGCCGCTGCTTACCGCAGAGTAACCTTCGGTAATAAGGAGTAATAATGTCATAGCGCTTAGTAGACATAGAGAGGAAAATTTATTTTTAGTGAGTTTCAAGCCATGATACTGTCACAAGACTGCCGGTGGAGTTTTGAGGACCAGCCAAATCTGTCTACCCTCATCCTTTTTGGGCTAATGCCACTGGAACTTACAGTATACAGTAACTATACTGAGACCTTTGAACTTATATCTCAAGTTGGGTGGCGCGTTTACGTTGTAGATGTCTATGGGCTCCAGTAACCACTTAACACTAGATGACCTGTGATCTCGTCCACCCATCGAAGCAAAAAAAAAAGGGTACTCCAACGTATCGTCTTCTAAAAATTGTCGCCAATATCCTTAGTATATAGGGCCGGTTTCAACTCTAAGCCTACAAAGCGATTATCACAAAAGCGTACATACATCGATTTATATTAACTAGTGACCCCGCAGTAGTCGAGATTCGACTATAATTAATTGAAATTATAAGTTTAAACATTATTATGGTTCTATTCTATTTCGATAATAAATCACAGTATTCGCCAAAACTGCACTATAGATCAATAATATTAAAGACAAACAATATTAATCTATTTTCAATTCGACCACAGACTTTAAACAATAACAAAAGTTTCCCAATTGACAGTAAATAAAGAGTATATTTTTGTGTATGTGTTGTGTATGTGTTTTCTTTATTGTTTTAAAGTATCTTTTATGCATTATTTTAAAAAAATATTAGCATTGTGCACTCCCTCTATATATCTATACTAATATTATAAAGTGGAAAAATTTGTTTGTTTGTTTGTATTGAATAGGCTCCGAAACTACTGAACCGATTTAAAAAATTCTTTCACTGTTGGAAAGCTACGCTATCCCCGGGTGACATAGGCTATATTTATTATAATATGTTTTAAAAAAAATAGGGATCCCTACTGAAACTCCAATAATGTAATTCAATGTGTAAAAAAATTACCTAATATTCTTTACATCGCGTACGCTACTTCCCAAGCGAAGCCGGGGCGAGCCGCTAGTTCTCTATAAGTGTGAAAAATTTCATACTCCTCCGTTCACGCAATTTTCGTAAAAAGGGGTACAAAGTTTTTGCTTCGCGTATTAATATATAGATATTAATATTTGCTCAAAGCTACATAATAATATTATTAAAGTGTACTAAAGTGTAGGTGTTTAATAAGCCCGCGGCGAAACTTTGCGCTGAAGGATTAAAACTATGTTTACAGCGAACGCTGCTCTGCTGAATAAAGGAAATAATAGAAAACCGGCATGAACTTTTGATGAGCAGCCTCCGCGAGCTGCGAAAGTAATTTCCCAGCGTTCTCCACTTGTACATTAATCTAATAATGTATTAAATGAGTTCACTGGATGTGCTAGTAATTTTTTGTCTCTTTTTGAAGTGAAAACTTCTTTAGAATCGTTGTGATTTCAAACCGGATGCAACGGAAAAAACGACAGGTAAGAGACACAAATACAAAAATGTATAGGATGAAGTCAGCAAAGAATGAGACAGAAATATACATACTATTTAATACAGCGCCATCTGTGAGATTTTTTAATACTAACGTGTGTATGAAAGCTCTTGTAGTGAATTTTAATTTAGGATTATACGTGAAATTAAAATATCAATTCACAGAGGGCGCTACCTTACAATTATTTACTAATGACAAAATTTTACATATACTTAAAACGTTTAGGATAATTGTATTTTAATTTTGGAAGGTTTCACTTCTACCACGTGTGAATTGCACACATGTATTTTTTTTTTAATCCAGAAATGACAAATGTAACTAACATTAAGTAGTGTAGGGGAATGACACCCCGCCGCGCTTAGCTGCTTACTATTGTACAACTCCACTTCCAACAGTCAGGAAATAATACACAGATTGCAGTAGTTTACTTTTTTTTATTTTTTTTATTGCTTTAATGGGTGGACGAGCTCACAGCCCACCTGGTGTTAAGTGGTTACTGGAGCCCATATACATCTACAACGTAAATGCGCCACCCACCATGAGAATTCTGTATTGCTTTATTTGTAACTCCACTATTACAATCTTAGACATCTGCTCACTACCGAATACACTGATTTTTGTCCAGTTTCAGACTACCGCCTTTTTTATTATGTCACGTCCCCACTACTGTAATTGCTCCCACCGACAGTGTTGCTATTTGGCAATCCGAAAATTGCCTTAACATTAACAAATTTAATTATTTTACCACAAACCTTACACTATGCAGTTACAGTAATGAGCAACATACGTTAGTCAGTCAGTGGTAAACGTGCAGCGATCCACCGCGGTTGCTGAGGCGAATAAACATACAATTATAGTCAGTGTTTTTTGACCACTCTGATGAGGTTTCCGGAGGAGAGCGCACAGTAAGCCCTCAACATCACCAGTGTGAGGTTTCATGATGATCGCTGCACGTTAACCACTGACTGCCTATGCAGCACTGTTTTGCTCTCTGATCTGTCTACTGTTTTTATTTTTGTAGTAGCCATTGGTCGGTTTTAGTTTTTAATCATATTATTAGCTCAAAATCCGTCGAATGCGACGAAGGGTTTGGCGAGCAAATTAACCCACAGACACAGCCCATTGAGTTTCTCGCCGGATCTTCTCAGTGGGTCGCGTTTCCGATCCGGTGGTAGATTCTGCGATGTACTGCTCTTGCTAGGGTTAGTGTTAGCAAATTCCCCAGGCTGAGCCCTGTGAGCTCACCTATCACTCGTTGAATCTAGTATAACCGCACGAGGAATAGGTAGCCACAAAAAAAAAACTATTTCAAACTATCGTTTTTGAAATATCAGTTTTTTTTCTTAGTATCGTAAACATCATAACGAGACAAAAAAAATTACATAAAATGTGTCTTAAGGTATCTGTGTTTATGGTCGAATTTCGAACATTGATTTACGTTGGCGTTTTTGAGGGCGAGATCTCGACGTCATAACTGTGACTGGTGTGGTAGCTTCAGAAACACCCAGAATATATGTAATAACCGCAAAATACCAGAAATAAACCAAAGCTTTGATGATAGGCGTTTTGATCTAGTGATTGTTTTTTTATAAATTGATAATGATTTCAAACACAAACCGCCACTTACGTATGCGAATGGGAAGGCGGCGCGGTGAAATTAGAGAACACAGACGGGATCAGAGAATGCGAAATTCGTGACTCACCAGATGATCTCCAAGTCGACCTCTGCAGCGGTAGGGTTCCTCAATGACTTTTCAGCGGACAACGGCAGGAAAATACTTCTTAACGTAAAATTGAAAGTTATACACACAACGATGTAGCATACGTAGAAATAAGCGGGCTCAATTTAGACTTTATTATTTTCAGTTAACGCTGCGTGTTTCGCCTTAAGAAGCGGAATACGAGTGACGTGTGTGTGTGTGTGAGTTCCAAATTTAAATTAATTTTCTTCTACTAATCCTTTATTTAAATTTCTACACCTTAAAAAATGATTCATTAGATCCCAAAGAAACTCTTTGGGCGAGACAGACAACTAGACTCTAAATTCGAAACTGTGTTGAAAATATCAAACCGCTTATCTAGAACTGATTTTTGTGCGTTCAAATAGTTGCGATAAAAATATATAATATTGTTTCGGTGTTTTGATACAGGGTCGCGTTAACCTCGATAATTCCCGTTGTCAACGTTAGGTACTTTTTTTTTTTCCTACCTAAGCTGGTAGCCTGGAGCGGCTATTCCAGCGTAACCGTAACTAGTAGGTGAGCTCACGGGGCTCAAACCTGACGACGATGCTAACACGAACCCTAGCAAGAGCCGTGCTTCGCAGAATCTACCACCGGATCGGAATCGCGACCCACTGAGAAGATCCGGCGAGAAACTCAGTGGGCTGTGTCTGAGAGTTAATTTACTCGTCGAGCCCTTCATCGCAAGCGACGGGTTCGACGGGAACGGTGACCGGTGCTTGAAGTACCTAGAAGCACCGTTAGTGGATCGGGAGGATCCGAGATGACGTGTTTTGGGCGACGTCGACTGCTTTCCATTCTGTCCGCAGGATCGGGAATGTAGTTACCGGCGGCCACGATGAGAGGGTTCTCGTGTCGTGCCGCTTTATCGAAGTGGCGCATCGACGTTATCTTGTAACGTTTAATTATTTATATTTCATTTTCAAAAATTTTGCTGGTTTCATTTTTATTACACGATGTTATTCCTTCACCGTGGGAGTCAATCGTGAACATTCGTTGAGTACGTATTTCATTAGAAAAATTGGTACCCGCCTGCGGGATTCGAACACCGGTGCATCGCTCAACACGAATGCAGCGGACTTCTTATCTTTTAGGCCACGACGACTTTAAACTATTTCACCATTATTTTTTACTTTTTTTCAAAACATGGCAACACTAAAATCCTGTGTAATAAATCAACGAGATTTTCGATGTCTTTCAATTTGGCGGCTAACGCTCCTTTATCCGGAACGGTCGATTTTCATAATTCCGGCACAAGATTGCCAGGAAACGGCGCCGTTTTCGCGGGTAGTCGGACCGCATTCGTACCTCCGTAAATTACCGAGCTCCCAATCGATCTTACGCTAGTGACACACCGTTCGCCGGGATGGACAACTTTATTAATTGGCTTTAGGGTAAAATACGCTTTGTATTAGACATAGAGGCATAATATTTATGACTATACATTTCTTATGCGGTTTAGCCTGCTTTGAAATAGTCTAATCAGTGTGCTCAGTGCGAGTTTTTTATGCGTTCTCGATAGCGTGAAAGTTATCTCAAGTATAGAT
This sequence comes from Bombyx mandarina, assembly GCF_030267445.1. Classification (NCBI taxonomy): domain Eukaryota; kingdom Metazoa; phylum Arthropoda; class Insecta; order Lepidoptera; family Bombycidae; genus Bombyx; species Bombyx mandarina. The sequence goes on from NC_143234.1 coordinate 20,250,335, forward strand.
TTGGAACGTTTGTCTACGTTTTTACGCTATCGATAGCGTTAAAAACTCGCACTACGCACACTGGTCTAGAGAAAGGAAGATGCTAGGCCGAATGAGATGTCATAGCGCTTCCGGCTACACAGTCTCATTAATAAAATATGATCTGTAAACTGTATTGAAGCGGTAGTGTAATTTTCACACCGCAACGCTTGATGCTTCACAGCAGAAATGGTAAAATAGGTCCATTAAGTTTACAATGTGCCCGTTGATAAAAGTATTCCTAACCTATCAGCTTACTAGCAACGCTAATAATTTTATCGATCAAATAAAATGGTCACCAAAGCGAGTCGTAGACATTTAAATGTAGAAATTATTGAAATGTATGAATAGTAAAACAAAAAATACTTGTGTTATTTGTTTAGTAAATCGTACAAAAGATGGCGCTGTCCGCAATTTTGACAAAGACGCAGGCAGTGTGTCCCGCGGCTGTATTTGGCGCGAATAAGTTGTCATTGCGTCTGACACGTACCGGAGACATTTAGAACTGACTTACCTCCTGATTGGCAATTTGTCTTCGAGTGACGACTTTCGCTTGGTTTATTCGCAATTTACATTCTGAATACATGAGGCCTTGAATCGAGATTTGGGATTATAAAGGTGTTTCTTCAGAGGACGTGTTGTGTAATATTTAGTGTGTTTTTTACTATTTTTGCCAACGGTACACAGCAGGCAAGTGTCTATGATAAAGAAAAGACTATCCTTGCTATTTAACGCAGCTTCAAGCTATCATTATTAAAAACTTATCGATAGACTATAAGGAATTTCCCTAGATTTTATGTGTGGAAATATATTTTAAACTAGCTGACTTCGACTACGAAGTTTAGGTCTTTTATTTATCGATTTAGGCTAGTGCCTAAAAGACCTAAACTTTTGTATAAAATAAACTTACAAAAACAAAAGGAATCCGCCCGAGTAAAAATGAAATTATAATTTTTTGATAAAAATAATAATTTCATGTCTATCGCCGAACCACCGCTGCACGGTGTCCGCACCACAACGCTGAACCACCGCCGCACCACCGCCATTTGGCGGAAAATTCCGCCGCATGCTTCGAAAGAAATCTCCCAGCACCGCCGCACCACAGCCGAAGCATAGCCGAACGTTTCGAATTTTTTACGTTTATACATTTATACCAGATAACGGAAATAAATATAATATTTTCATTATACACATACATATATTTAATATACACCCATAACCCTGGAAAGACATTTATTTTTATCATACAAACATCTTCCCTTGGCGGGATTCGAACCCGCGACCCCCTTGTGTAGTGACCATGTCACTTACCACTACACCAGACGGCCGTTTAAACACTGTACGTAAAAAACGTTTACATTCACACACACACACATATGTATGTATATGAGAATGATATGTCACTGCTGTAGTGCAGCGGTGGTGCGGCAGTAGTGCAGCGAACCCACTCTTATTAAACAGTCGCGGCTATGGTGCGGCGGTGCTTCGGCGATTAAAATGCCGTGCAGCGGTGTTTCGGCGGTAGAGCAGCGAACCCACTTTTACGTAAGCAGGCGCGGCTATAGTGCGGCGGTGCTTCGGCGACCATAAAAAAATTCAAATCGTCACAGTCATAGTGCGGCGGCGCTTCGGCGATTAAAATGCCGTGCGGCGGTGATTCGCCTAAATTCTGTTTTTACTCGGGGCGGTGTTTCGGCGGTAGAGCAGCGAACCCACTTTTACGTAAGCAGTCGCGGCTATAGTGCGGCGGTGCTTCGGCGACCATAAAAAAATTCAAATCGTCACAGTCATAGTGCGGCGGCGCTTCGGCGATTAAAATGCCGTGCGGCGGTGCTTCGGCGGTGATTCGGCTAAATTCTGTTTTTACTCGGGCGTCCGACGGGGGACACATCAAAGGAAAAAAGGAAAGGTTTTTTTTATATAATTTCGAGCATTTTCATATTTTTCCACCTTTTAAACCTTCTCTGGACTTTCACGAACAATTCAAGACCAAAATTAGCCAAATCTTAATCTCTAGCCAAAATTAAAATTTATATCATCCCAGAAATTCTGCTCAGGTTATTTTGTTGTTTGTATTTATTAATATTTGTCTGAAGTGCAGTTTTGTCTGCGAAATCTGTGATTATAGAAGTATAAATAGTCTTTGACAATAGAACCATACCTAATAGTGTACCTACGCGTACAAACTAGTAATTTTAATTAATTATAGTCGAATTTCGACTACCGGGGGACCACTAGCCCAAATACATATGTGAGATGTATTTAAGGAATGTAAATACAACCAACCAACAATTACACTTCCAAACTAAATTAAAGAAGGCACCAAAAGCCGGGAAGCCAATTTGGAAGCTGTTTTCAAAGTTCGAAAACAGTTTGAAATTATTTCAAAGCTAATTCAGCTAGAATCAATTGTTTCGAGGGAAGTGTGCTTGCTGTTTAGCGCAGTACACTTTCAGTTTTATTTTTCATCTGTGTTCACTGGAAATTCAGTTTCAATTCGCACACTACGTTATTCACGATATGCTGCGCTTAGATCCGTGTAAGTGAATTGGCAGCTAGACATCCGAAAAATGCTCTCTTCCATCTGCCGGGAACGTGTTATGAGCTTCTTCGTACATATCATGCGGTCTCCCAGACATGAATTATAGAAGCTCATAATTACGGGTCGTATAGAGGGCAAGCGCGCCGTGGGCAGAACACCAGCCAGATGGTCAGATCTAGCAAGAGAAGCACTCGGTGGTAGTCTGTACCATGCAGTCCATGCCATCCATGATCGAGCACATTGGAAGTACGTCGCATGTGGTCGCGATCCTCAGTAGTGAGAAGAAGAAGTGAATTGGCAACTGGGAATGTGAATAAGCTTGAAAGGGCTTTAGTTCGTCTGGTCGAAACTATATTTTATCATTGTTTATTTTAGGTGGTAGGATCTCTCGTGAGTCCGCACGGGTAGGTACCACTGCCCTACCTATTTCTGGTGTGAAGCAGTAATGCGTTTTCGTTTGAAGGGTGGGGCAGCCGTTGTAATTATACTGAGGCCTTAAAACTTATATCTCAAGGTGGGTGGCGCATTTATGTTGAAGTTGTCTACGGGCTCCAGTAACTACTTAACACCAGGTGGGCTGTGAGCTCGTCCACTCATCTAAGTAATAAAAAAATTAAAAAAAGGTAGACATGCATATAATATACTCTTTTGCTTAGTGTTAAAATCTGTGGTTCAATTGAGAATAGATTAATATTCTTTGTCTTTAATAATATTTGTCTATTGTGTAGCCTTCGTTAAATTTGTGATTAAAGTTTTTGGACTGGTTAAATAACCATAATAATGTTTAAATTATAATTTGAACTAATTGTGGTCGAATTTCGACTACTGGGTGACCATTAAATTCGTTTTTTTTTTTTTTTTTATTGCTTAGATGAGTGGACGAGCTCACAGCCCACCTGGTGTTAAGTGGTTACTGGAGCCCATAGACATCTACAACGTAAATGCGCCACCCATCTTGAGATATAAGTTCTAAGGGTCTCAGTATAGTTACAACGGCTGCCCCACCCTTCAAACCGAAACGCATTACTGCATCACGGCAGAAATAGGCAGGGTGGTGGCACCTACCCGCGCGGACTCACAAGAGGTCCTACCACCAGTAATATAACAGCTGTGTCACCCATCAATCTAAGCTGTAGGTCACGAAGTGCTCCACCAATAGTGATATTAATCACGAGTTGTTCTTAAAAATACCTCAGAAGCCACCACTGGTATCACCGCTATGTCAAGGAAAGTATTGATAGAGTTCATAATGGTTAACTAATGGTTTGAACAGAATGTTCCGCTCATTCAAAAGCCATCTTTACTGGGTATTTTGCAAGAAACGCATTATTATTATTATTTTTTTGGTTAGGAGGAAATCACCCTGCCCCTCGGGAGTCAAGAAACACATAGGCCACCAATAAGGTTGTTAATTTGGACAGTTGGATGCGGAATAAGAAGAATGTTATAACATTTTACTGGTGGTAGGACATCTTGTGAGTCCGCGCGGGTAGGTACCACCACCCTGCTTATTTCTGCAGTGCAGCAGTAATGCGTTTCGGTTTGAAGAGTGGGGCAGCCGTTGTAACTATACTAAGACCTTAGAACTTATATCTCAAGGTGGGTGGCGCATTTACGTCGTAGAAGTCTATGGGCTCCAGTAACCACTTAACACCAGGTGGGCTGTGAGCTTGTCCATCCATCTTCTAAGCAATAAAAAAAAGGTACTTCTGTCTGAGCTAAGTCTGAGTTTATAGTAAAAATTACTAGTAAATGTTGACAAGAACTAGCGAGTACTGAACCCACAGCAAACAGAGCACTAGTTTTTATTGTTTTTGGCTGTTCTTTGCATCGTGTAATACTTTGTTCCGACGTCGCAGAGGCGTTTCTTTTAACGAGGTTTTTTTTTCGTTTTCGCGTTTAACTTTGTTGTGAATTCAAGGGGCTAAGTCCTGTGTATTTCGGGTTTCTTTACTTCGAATATTGTTTAGCTGACGTCGGCAAAATTGAAAGGGATGAAATTACATTGATTATTTGATGTGATACATACCACCACCCTGCCTATTTCTGCCGTGAAGCAGTAATGAGTTTCGATTTGAAGAGTGGGGCAGCCGTTGTAACTATACTTAAGACCTTAGAACTTTTATCTCAAGGTGGATGGCGCATTAACGTTGTAAATTTCTATGGGCTCCAGTAACCACTTAACATCAGGTGGGCTGTGAGTTCGTTCATCCATCTAAGAAATAAAAAAAATAAAAAAATAAAATATTTAAACGCATTAGAGTATATCAGCCTCTGGTTCTTATAGTAGAGGGAGACATAGTTTGAGGGCGGCGTGTGTGACGTTCTCAACTGGAGAAAATATTTCATCCAAACCAAACTGTGCAGCGGTGATGTCTTCCGCACTCCATTCTTCATATGTATTATACGTCAATCCACTTCCATTTCGGTCGTCTCATGAATCTATCTACTTAAGTTCAAACTCCTGAGAAGGGTTGACGTTAAGTAGGCAACCTTTCGGGGAATAAATCCGAGTTTCCTTCCGTCTGAAGTCCTTCATAATTTTTATTTTATCTATTTCTGTCATCGACTTTTCTACTTGTTTCGTTCAGAGTGAAAACCACACTCCTGAGACTTGAGAGTCGAAGTTTTACTGGTAGTAGGGCTTCTTCTGAGCAGAATAGTTTTACCGCATCAGTGATGCTTTACCGTTTGAAGTGCTCTGAGGAATTGTTTGAGATGATTTCATCCGGCTTCTCCGGATTTCTTCCCTCCGGGATCTTTTTTACCACGTACCATCCGGCTTTGGAATGAGCTTCTCTCCACAGTGTTTCCCAAGCGTTACAACATGTCTTTCTTCAAACGAGACTTGTGTAGGCAGCGGTTTGGCTCTGCCCCTGGCATTGCTGAAGTCCATGGGCGACGGTAATCACTCACCATCAGGTAGGCCGTATGATCGTTTGCCTACAAGAGTAATAAAAAAAGTGCAAGGCAATCGTTGTACTATAAAACTAAGACTTAGAAATCGCTTATCAGTCTAATAATAAATACAATATCAAAAACGTTGATGCTGACTTCTTCTTAGCGTTTTCCCGGTCTAGTGCTACGATCCGCTATCCTACTTAAAGTCACTTAGCCCGGTTTTTGGCTTCGTTCTGGATGAGGTTATGCTCCTCCATATCCCCCTTTACTACATCAAACCAGCGTTTTAGACTCAAAATATAAAAAAAAAATCCGTATCATAAAGGGTTTAATTGTGTTTAAAATACAAAATTTTATAGCTGGTTTAATACTGAGATTAAAATATGAACCACTTGCGGGAGAACGAAGATTGATACTAAAAGCTGAGAGAGAGCTCCGTGAAGAAATGGCAAAGGAACACAATAACCGTTAGTCCGTTTAAGTGCTGGCCGGGGGCTGCAACACTAATTTATTGGGCACCTGTGGTACAAAGCAGATTGGCGAGCGAGTTGCAAGCCATTATCGACCTTGATACAGTCTTAAATATAATCTATACTAATATTATAAAGCTGAAGGATTTAGTTTGTTTGAACGCGCTAATCTCAGGAACTACTGGTCTGATTTGAAAAATTCTTTCAGTGTTAGATAGCCCATTTAATGTTTTAAAATAGGGGTTTAAATGGCACCTTAACATTCTATAATTGAAAAATATTTTCACTTTCTACGTAAATAAAGTGGGGCTAAAATTTAGCGTTATGCCAAAGTAACTATTCCACGCGGACGGAGTCGCGGGCAAAAGCTAGTACAAAATAAAAGGGTCTTGTTTTCATAGCGCATTAGACGGTGCTTGCTCGGGATGTTATCGAACCCAATTGACATGTGACGCGACTTCGGCCAGCCTCTTTGAAACTTGAGGCCAAAATCGGAGCGTAGATATAGGCAGAATATCATCTTCTTTGTGCCGTTATCCCAGATTACTTGGGGTCGGTGCAGAATGTTCTCTTATCACGCTGCGTAGAGATTAGGCAAGAAATTTACGTTTGGCCACCTATGTGACGTCAAACCTCTTTGGCTTAAACATTGCAACGTGCCATAGGTAAATACTTTTCTGTTTCATCTTTTCGATGTTTCTTATGCTTAATCCGCGTTTGGTTCTATATTTGAAACTCAAATTGGTTAATACCACTCATTGGAATATTTTTGTTCTATTGGTTTTCGCGTTAATTATCACTACCTTTTTTCATACCTAATCGTTGGCAGCCTAAGGGCTATTTCAACTTCACGCGGACCGGTAGGTGAGCTCGCGTGCTCAACCTGAGAGAATTGCTAACACTAGCCTTACCAAGAGCAGTGCTTCGCTGAATCTAATACCAGATTGGAATTGCGATCCACTGAGAAGATCCGACGAGAAACTCAGTGGGTTGTGTCTATGAGCTAGCCACCAAGCCACCACCTTCATCCAGCCTATTTCTGGCGCTAGGCAAACATTACCTCCGGCTTGAAGGCTCCGACAACCGATATGCAGCTGAGACTTAAGCAATGAGGTCATTTACTAATCTACGTAGATAACGCTAACTAACGGTAACTAAATCGCTAAGCTTATATTCTTAGACCACACGCTTACTCTTCACCCCGACCCCTTCTTTTAAGTGGCCTCCTGCATTTATTGCCAATAAACCGAGCCCAGTAACTAGACGTATACGTTTTTACGCTATTTTTTTACATAAAACGCGGATTTAGTGTCCGCTTATTTTCGTGTTGGCTTAAATGTTTCTTTATGCTTTTAATTTTTTACATAATAAACTTGATCGCTCGCAACGGGCCTTATCAGAAAGTTCAAGGCCACCATAAGAGCAATGCTATAAAGCCAAGAGGGATACGCTTGGAGTTATACAGAATTATGTATATTCGCAGGAAAACCATGGTAGCCGACACAGTCCAAAAGATTGCGACGTTGAAGTGGCAGTGGGCAGGGCACATTCCTCTTAGAACATATGGGTTCTGGGGCCGAAACGCTCTCGAGCGGTGACTGCAAGAAGGCGTAGCTTGGGTAGGCCCAAGGCCCTGCGTACGCAAGATGGTTTTTTTTACAATAAAATCATATTTTCTTACACTATTTTTATTTCAAATTTAATAAAATTTATTTTCAATTTTTTTGTTGGATTTTCTATAAAAGCGTATTTTGTTAGTTTTTTTAAACTATTATTTATTTTTCATTTTTTAGTTGACTTTAAATTTTTCCAATTTTTTTTTATATTGAATTGTCATCGGTCCTTAATAAGTATACCAAATTTCGAGTTAATCCGACGCTTTGAAGGGGGTAAAAATCATGTTCAAAGATTCCGTTACAAACATACATACCTACCTACGTCTGAAGCTAATAAAAGCGTATTAAAAAGCAGAAATTATATTGCCGCTAAGCTTTGTTTGTCTATCACCCGAGCAGAGTGTCACTCTGCGATTGAAAATACATGCCACGAATAGACTTCGCCTTAAGTTTTGGCGTGCACGGTTTCACTAATGCTGTGTGCTCACGCGCGGACTGGAAGATTAGACGCCCGGTGTCTTCGTAGCGAGCGATGTGAATGCGCCGGTGTTCGAAACCCACAGGTGGACACGATTTTTTTTATTGTAACATATATTTTTTGTTATAGTTTAGATCTATGGACGAGTTCACAGTCCACCTGGTGTTAAGTGGTTACTGCAGCTCACAGATATCTACAACGTAAATGCGGCACCCACCCCGAGATATAAGTTCTTAGATCTCAGCATAGTTACAACGGCTGCCCCACCCTTCAAAACAAAACGCATTACTGCTTCACGGCAGAAAGAGGCAGGGTGGTGGTACCTACCCGCGCGGACTCACAAGAGGTCCTACCACCAGTAAACGCAAAACATTATCTGTGTGCTTAGTGCGAATTTTTTAACGTTCTATTTTTTGGTAATAACAAAAAGTCGTGGTCATCTCCAACTGCCTATGCTAGGGTTAACAAAAAAACAAAACATCCCGATCGATTTTGATGTTACATTACTTTCTCAGTTTTAACATTTCATTCGTTCATCGGCAAAATGAACATAATATTAATTGATGACATAAAACTCCGATTTGTTTCAAACTAATAAGGAAAATAAGAGGTAAATATTCAATGGTAATCTATTTTCGGACTTAACTCGTATGTAATAGTGACTACAATTGTTTCAAATGTTCGAAAAGGGACAGGAAAATTTTGTATATAATATTGAAACGACATCGGATGTTCTTAATTAAACCTCATTAATTATTATATTGGAATTCGAACCTCCTAGACATTTCGTCTTTTCGCATTAAAAGTGTACAATTTCCAAAAATATTCGAAATTAAGTTATTATGCGTAATCATTTGGTATCATCTTTTTTTTTTTTTCTACCTATGCTGATAGCCTTGAGAGACTATTTCAGCTTACCCTAGCGTGTGTAGGTGAGCTCACGGGACTCAAACCGGAGAGTTGCTAACACTGACCCTAGTAAGAGCAGTGCTTCGCAGAATCTACCATCGGGTCGGAAACGCGACCCACTGAGAAGATCCGGAGAGAAACTCAGTGGGCTGTGTCTGTGGGTTAATTCGCTCGTCGAGCCCTTCGTCGCAAGAGACGGGTTCGACGAGGACGGTGACCGGTGCTGGTAGTGCCTAAAAGCACCGTTAATGGATCAGGAGGATCCGTGATGACACTGTCTCATAAATACTGTCAAAAGAGCGTAGTTTAGTTTTAGTTTTTTTTTTTTTAGTTTACCTATGTTTTGACTACTATTAACAAAATTAATACATAATTTTATCTTACTTTAAAAGACAGATAATGTAACTGTGTAACCCAAAAAATTGAAAATTAATGTTGCAAAGATGATTAATATTGAAAATATCACATGTTTTAAACATTTAAAACACTCTCCTGTAAAATTAGTAAGTTTTGAAATTATACAGTTTTAATGCGAGAAGACGATTTATTGCTCAGATAGGCAGACGGGCTCACTGCCCGGATAGTATTAACTGTTAACCGGAGCCCAGCGGTGTAATGTTATACAGCGACTTGACTAGATCCCGAACATGAGCGACGGTAACCATTTACCATCAGTCGGACCGTATGCTTGTTTCCCTACAAAGGAAATAAAATAAAACATAATTGCTCTCTATCCACCTTGAGATATGAGATATAGTCCCACTTTTACATTACAAGGGCTGCCGTGCTCTTGAGGCCCTAAATGCATTACTGATTCGCAGCAGAAAAATGGCTGTGGCACCTATCCGTGCGGGCTCACAAGACGCCCTTGAACAATCATTACGCGAATGCCAACTAACACCTAAGTACGAAGTCTGAAGTCTGAATTTCATACTAACACTCTCAAAGGATCCCGGGAATGATAAGCAGGGTGGTGGTAATCTACTTGTACCTTAGTTTGCGAAAATAGAAACGGACTAGGTCGAATTAGATTAAAGAAAACCACTACTGAACGTAAGTACGGGTGAGCATCCGTGAGCATTTGTGAACACGGTTCTTCACTATTCCACTGACAGAAAACTGGTAAGTAGCCCTCATTTGAGAGGCAAATCCGATAATGCCTATCCTGGATAGTCCATCATAGTTCCAATGTATTGCTATTTGTACTTATTACTAAGCTGTGCAGTGTTACTACCTACTGTAAGTTTTTTTTTTAAAAGAACCTATTTATCCGTAATTACATAACCCGGTGTGTCTTTAAAATAGCTAGTCCAATAATTTTGGCTACAAAGTTTGTTTTTTATAACCAATCTTTATTTTATAATAAGTCTTTATTACGTAAAAGCGTTGCAGACAAGAAAAATAATTATAATTGTAAAACAAAAATATGAAATAAAATAATTCCATAAGTACAAAACAAAACTCTACCATAAAATTAATTCTGTAACGAAAAACTAGATGGCGCTGATCCGTGGTGTTTTTCAAAGTAATGCGGCATCTCACTTGCACTAACGTTATACCGCATGTGCGTACTCCGTTCAACGTTTTAATTTAAAATAAAATAAAAAAAATCATTTAAAAAAATATAAACTCAGATATGAATTTGTATTTAATAATAATAAAAATATCTAAAAATAAATAATGTATTTTTTTCATTGATAAAACGAAACAAGTCCTAAATCTCGCTTATGATTTTTTCACAGTTTGTCCTATATATAGTATAATTCCGTTCAACTTAATGGGAAGTCCGTTTCTACACAGGGAAGCAGTTGTGATGGGGTTGATGGGGCTGTTCTAATCCCATAAATACCCTCTCCCGGTTCAGCCTTGACCTTAAAAGGCAGTGTCGTGATTCCTTCAGGCCTGACGGCTTGGTACAGGAGCCCCTCGGATGGCGCATATCGCGTCCCAGAGTCAAGTCAGCAGCAACGCATGTGTGCTAGCTTTCCAGAAGTTCCCCGTCGATTTCACCCCAATGGGGGAAACCGTCGCGGTATCGATCGAGGTCACACCTCAACTCCACTGATGTAGAAAATTTGACTTCCTTTTGTTATTTATATCATTTAAAAAACATTTAATTTATCATTAATATTAAGTAAACGAATTTGGAGGAGGTCTTTACCCTCAAAAAGAGGGGTTCACGCTAATCTTAAACTTAAAACAAATCTACTTAAAGGAATTAAATAAAAATAATAACATAGTAATAATTAATAAAAAAAAACATTGTGTTAAATATATATATAGTTTTTTTTTTTTTTTTTTTATGGGTGAAATAAAAGTTTCTATTTTTTTTATAGCTCCACTGATGTAGAAAATTTGACTTCCTTTTGTTATTTATATCATTTAAAAAACATTTAATTTATCATTAATATTAAGTAAACGAATTTGGAGGAGGTCTTTACCCTCAAAAAGAGGGGTTCACGCTAATCTTAAACTTAAAACAAATCTACTTAAAGAAATTAAATAAAAATAATAACATAGTAATAATTAATAAAAAAAAACATTGTGTTAAATATATATATAGTTTTTTTTTTTTTTTTTTTTATGGGTGAAATAAAAGTTTCTATTTTTTTTATAGTACCTACGCGAAAATATATATATAATATAGTTAGGAAGTGTTAAATATAAATAAATGATCTTATGTTTAACACGTATATACGCGTTACAAATACATTCTTTAAACATTATTCATATTTTATGAATTTCCGGATTTTTTTTTCAGTAATTGCAAGCGCCATGTTCACGGGTAGAACTGTCAGTATACTTACCAGCTGATAACCGGCAGTCGTCATCAATGTAATGGAGCACCCGTACAATAATAGAGTTTGCTAAACGGCCACGAATGTTTAAAACAATTTGTAAATAATTCATAGTTAATCACTGCAAAAATGAGATTGATGAATTGTTTGAGAATTTTCATCACTAGTTTTTAATTTAACCCATACTCAAAATATAACTACGGCCATATTATCACTTACCTTCTTCATATTTCCTTCTTATTATCCTCTGCTGAAGTATAATGTTAAAACTAAGACTTATGTCGCATGGTGGGTGGTAGCTTTTACGATGTTGAAGTCTATGGGCTCCGGTAAGCAATTAATTAAGACTAGGTGAGCCGTGAGCTTGTCCACGTATCTAAGCAATAAAAAGCCCCCCAATGTTACCATTCAAGAATAAAATTTGCAAAATTTCATGTACTTATTTCTACTTCTTTTTTTAATCTTGGTTACATGGGTGGACGAGCTAACAGCCCACATGGTGTAAAGTGGTTACTGGAGCCCATAGACATCTACAACGTAAATGCGCTACCCACCTTAAGATATAAGTTCTCCTTAGAACTTATAGAGACCTTGAGACCTTGACCTACGTTGAGGCCTTGTCTCAAATATAGTTACAACGGCTGCCCCACCCTTTAAACCGAAACGCATTACTACTTCACGGCAGAAATAGGCAGGGTAGTGGTACCTTACCAGCGCGGACTCACAAGATGTCCTACCACCAGTAATTACGCAAATTATAATTTTGTGGGTTCGATTTTTATTACACGATGTTATTCCTTCACCGTGGAAGCCAACCGTGAACAGTTGTTGAGTACGTATTTAATTAGAAAAATAGGTACCCGCCAGGGATTCGAACACCGGTGCATCACTCAACACGAATGCACCGGACGTCTTATCCTTTAGGCCAAGACGACTTCTAAATAAGCAGGTGCAATGTGTACCTGATTCTCTGCAATTCTCTAAGTTTAATTAAAAAATGGATAGCTTCTTTTTTTACATAATCATTTTTAAATCGTCCGTTTTCACCCTTACCGAGATGAATTTTCAAAATTTCTTTCCGCAATCAATGCTTAAAATATAAAAGACATCATTAACATTTCAAGTTTGTAGGCCCACTGGTTTTGGCTCTGCGTTCTGAACCCGTCACATGAGCGTTCAAGCTGGACAAACAATTATAAATATCCAAATTAGACGCTTAAAATCGAACGAAATACAATAATATGTTCTGTTTGAAAATTTCAAAGACGTATGAGTATTGTGAGCGCGAACAAATAGGTACAGAGTTATGGCCTATCTATACGCAAGTAAAATAATTGTAAATATACATGCTTTAAGAAAAACCGACTACAAATTGAAAAAAAAAAGATATTCCAAAACTAATTAATATATACACTAAAAACAATAATCATCGAAATCGGTTGGCGTGATATTGAGTTACTGAGTTATTCATCTATTTGTCGCGGACGTATTTAATGGAAATTTAAGATTTATACGGTTTTCTTATGGATACCATTATCAGAAATGGACTAAATTCTAGCGACAGCTTTCTAGTAAAAAAAGAATCATCAAATTCGATTCACCCAGTCAAAAGTTATGAGGGGTAAGAAACATAAAAAAATATACAGTCGAATCGAGAGCCTCGTCTTTTTTTGAAGTCGGTTTAAAATACAGAACACTTGTTAACAAATGTCTTTCGTAAAACTACTTCATAGAGTTGATATATAGAGACATATAGAGTTGTGTACAGGTAGAGTAGATATATGTAGAGTGCTAGAGATGATTGTCTGTTAGATGAACTAAAACTTTAACTCACGAACTTTAGCTTAATACAAAATTAATATTTTTTTATTTAAAATTTTGCTTGTCAATAAATGAAATTAAGTAAAGCAGTGGTTCCGACTGGGAACCGAACTCGGGTGTCGCGATACAGTAACTAGGAAGCGATCAATTCTATTATTATGGTGTAATATTTTGTTTCATGAATGGATGTAAGAATTGGTGCACAGCCCACTGAGCTTCTCAGCGGATTTTCTCAGTGGGTCGCGTTTCCGATTCGGTGGTGGATTCTGCGAAGCACGTCTCTTGCTAGGGTTCGTGTTAGCAACGTCGTCAGGTTTGAGCCCCGTGAGCTCACCTTCTAGATAAGGCTACGCTGAAATAGCCTCTCAAGTCTATCAGCTGAGGTAGGAAAAAAAAGCGATCGACCTAGCTTAGGCCAAAATGCTGTTAGTGAGGTTCACGGCGATTTTATGCTGTGGAAAAAAAATAATGGTGAAAAGCTGAAATAGGGAAGCTTCATCTTCACCACAGCGACATTACGTTTAAGAAGATTTCTAATTGGCTATATTATTTGGATGATTAAATTTGTTGCATTAGGACTTTTGAAAAATATTAACTATGTAGAAAAATATAATATTATAGTCAAATAAAGTTTGTATAGTATGAGCGTGAAATACATATATTTTACATGCTTAGGGCGCTTACAGAGTTGTGTGCATTGCAAAAAATCTCTACTAATAATTTAACCAACAAAATTTTTCATCAAAACTATAATGAAAAAGATGTTATTCGAATCAAATTACAATGTAAGGACGTAACATTCTCAACCTTTTTCCAAATTTGTTACTTTCACGGTAACTAGATGGCGCTGTTCACTGACGCACTCAAAACCGATTCGGGCATTTACAAAATTCTCATTCAATTTTTGTTATTCAATAACATACCACCGAAAATAGCATTAAAATATCATTACAGACTTATAAGAGGGCGATCTATTTAGTTTTAGCTTATAAGAAACAGTTGTTTTCATTGGAATGAGTGGTTAAAGCCTGAATCGTGTTTGTGAATGTTTCAAGCTTAGACGGATATATACCCTCGTCTGTGTGTTGCACGAGGGAAGTCCGTTTCTACACAGGAAAGCAGCTTTTCTGGGGTATGGGGCTGCCCTAATACCAATCCCCAAATTATGGTTTATAGCCTGCATTCATTCCCGATGAATAGTTCGGTCCTCTCCAATTGGATAATATCCATTGATTCCAAGTCTCCGAAGCGAAGTAATGGCAATTCGCGACGACGAAATCGCCGGCGCGCCCATCTACGAGTTTCGTGTATCGAGGCTTCAAACCTCAACCCCACTGTTGTAGAAGATTTGACTTCCTTTTGCCTAAGCGATTATTTGAAAATTTATCGAATCTATATATTATTAATACGTAAAGCAAAAACTTTGTATCCCTTTTTACGAAAATTGCGCGGACGGAGGAGTATGAAATTTTCCACACTTATAGAGAATAAAGAGAAGAAGTGCACAATGCTAATATATTTTCAAAATAATACATAAAAGATACATTAAATCAATAAAGAAAACAATACACACACTACATACCATATATTTGACGCACACACGCATGCATACTATTTAATTTTATTGTCAAACTTTTGTTCTTGACATCTGTTGTCAAATTGAGAATAGATTAAATATTGTTTGTCTTTGTTAATATTTTTTATAGTGTAGTCTTGGCGAAATTTGTGATTATAGAAGTATAAAATACAATCTTACTAGTGTACAAACTTACAATTCCAATTAATTATAGTCGAATTTCGACTACTGCGGGACCTCTAGTTTTAATAAAGTAACAAAAGATTTTCAAAGTTGCTTAGGACTGTAAAAAAAATAGCTTGCTTTTTTTTTGGCCTGTTTGGTGAGGATTTGGCTTCCTTTTGCCTAAGCGATTATTTGAAAATTTATTGAATTTTAATGAAGTAACAAAAGATTTTCAAAGTTGCTTAAAGCTGTAAGAAAAATAGCTTGCTTTTTTATTGGCCTGGTTAGTGAAGATTTCACTTCCCTTTGCCTTAGCGATTTTTAAAAATTTATCGAATTTTAACAAATTAACAAAAAAGAATCAAAGTTTTTTAGAACTCTGATAAAAATATCTTCTATTTTATTCGCCTGCGAGATTCGAGTATCGAGGTTTCAAACCTCAACCACACTGTTGTAGAAGATTTGACTTCATTTTGCCTAAGCGATTATTTGGAAATTTATTAAATTTTAATTACCAAAAAAAAATCAAAGTTGCTTAGAACTGTAAGAAAAATAGTTTGCTTTTTTATTGGCCTGATTAGTTAGAGTTAATTATCTCAACTTTTATTTCTGCCTTCCTATCTGCCAAGCGTCAGTTTGCGAACTATGGAAAACAGCCGTCAAGGTATAATAAACAAGGATTCGACATGACCACGACTACTCTGCCAAGAGTAACCGACTATGATGATGATCTGCCAATAACTTAGAGGGGGTATTCTGACTTCACCGTACTGGCTGGTTGATAAGCTCACAGGGCTCAACCTGGAAGAATGTGTTAACGTCTGCCTTAGAATTTGGACTCACTGAAAATATCTGTGCGTCGTGTCTATTTTTTTATTGCTTAGATGGGTTGACAAGCTCACAGCCCACCTGGTGTTAAATGGTTACTGGAGCCCATAGACATCTACAACGTAAATGCGCCACCCACCTTGAGATATAAGTTCTAAGGTCTCAAGTATAATTACAACGGCTATCATCCCACCCTTCAAACCGCATTACTGATTCATGGCAGAAATAGGCAGGCTGGTGGTGCCTACCCGTGCGGACTCTCAAAAGCTTCTACCACCAGTAAAGAGATGAGATTATACCACCGACCCTGCCCTTTATCTAACCCTAGACATGGTGTTGTAAACCCAAGCAGGCGATCAATACACTATGATTGCAATGTAAATTTTACAATTCTAATTAGTTATGATGTCAGCGTAAAGCTTAATATTATAATTGCGTTAGATGTCTTATAGAGCCGACAATTCTTTACGAAACAATAACATAATCGGCAAAGGGTATGTCCCAAAAGCGAATTTAGCAACAGTTAAATCCCACTCTTTTGGAGTTCGGCCTGTTTCTACCGATATATATATATATTAGATATCGGTAGAAACTATATATAATATATATTGCTGCGATGCGATATATCGCTATATGCGATCGTTTGGAACCTCTGGGTCTGCGGAGGGACTTCGGTTCCCTCTGTATTTTGTACCGTATGTTCAATGGGGAGTGCTCTGAGGAATTGTTCGAGATGATACCGGTATCTCGTTTTTACCATCGCACCGCCCGCCACCGGAGTAGAGTTCATCCATACTACCTGGAGCCACTGCGGTCATCCACAATGCGTTTCCAGAGGTATTTTTTGCCACGTACCATCCGGCTATGGAATGAGCTCCTCTCCACGGTGTTTCCCGAACGCTATGACATGTCCTTCTTCAAACCAGGCTTGTGGAGAGTATTAAGCGGTAGGCAGCGGCTTGGCTCTGCCCCTGGCATTGCTGAAGTCTATGGGCGACGGTAACCACTCACCATCGGGTGAGCCGTGTGCTCGTCTGCCTACAAGGGCAATAAAAAAAAAATCCCAAGGTGGACGGCTTGATACTGTCTAACCTTAAACCACCTAATTCAATCATGCCGTTCATATCCTTCAACGTATATATATATATCTATCTACTAGCGGCCCGCTCCGGCTCCGCCCGGGTCTTTAACAAAAATTTCAAGGATATTTGACGTTGTTTTATTTTTTTAAATAAAAGAACACTTATTGCATCATAACTATAATAGTTAGACATATGCTGTCACGACACATTTTGTAAGTAATAATGTGTTCTACAAAGTCGTAGTATTATTTTATTCTATCATTAATAGTTTCCGCAGGGCACGCGATGTAAAGAATATTTTAGGTAAGTTTTTTACATCTTGGGTTACATTATTGGAGTTTTAGTAAGGTTCTCAAATTTTTTCCAAAAAAGATTATAGCCTATATCACTCGGGAATAGTGTAGCTTCCAAACAGTGAAAGAATTTTTCAAATCGGTTCAGTAGTTTCGGAGCCTATTTAATACAAACAAACAAACAAATCTTTCCTCTTTATAATATCAAGTATAGATTTGATGCATGAACAATCCTAAACATTTAATAGCATCTGACGGATATGCCAATTAAAGTTACATTACAATCTGACAGCTAATTACTGTGAAACAAGCTAATTAATTCGAGGGTTTCCAGCGGTCGAGTGTTCGTGTTTACGCAGGAGCAACCAAATGTTGTGTTCAGCATTATTGGTAATAGGCAAATCACCAACCTTAATAAATTAAAAGAGGTTTTTTGAAAATGTTTTCTGGCGGTAGGTCCTCTTGTGAGTCCGCACGGGTAGGTACCATTGCACTGCCTATTTCTGCCGTGAAGCAGTAATGCGTTTCGGTTTGAAGCATGGGGCAGCCATTGTAACTATATTGAGACCTTAGAACTCATATCTCAAGGTGGCATTTACGTTGTAGATGTCTATGGGCGCCACTAACCACTTAACACCTGGTGACCTGTGAGCTCATCCACCCATCTAAGTAATAAAAAAAAATGGGATCCACCTGTAGCGGCGGAACAGCAGTTACATCTTCGGTTTTATGTCTCAGTATAAGTGAGAGCATTTACTCACTTGTACTTTTACAATTTACTCGCTTGACATCAAAAAAAAGTCTTTCCAAAAAAAAAAAATACCACACTCATTACGCATTACGCGTGCGAAGCTACGAACCATTGTTCGTAACTGAATTATGTAAACAAAACGTTAAATTTCCCAAAACTCGAAGCGTTCGATTACGAAACAAATTTTGTATTTACTTTCTATTCATTTATATACACGAGCCATTGCAAAGAAACCGCTACCTTTTGATAATTAATTATTTTGCTCTCGTAAAGTCTCAAGAGACTATCGCGCCGTGAATATCGGCACTATGATACTTAAAGTCGTACATGCTCTTAGTTCTATTTAATAACTATTCTCCCATTCTTCAACGTTTTTCTTGTTGCTTAGATGATAGGACGAGCTCTTGGTCGACCTGATGTCAAATGGACATCGGAACCCATAGACAATGTAAATGCCACCACCCGCAATAGGTTCTAAGCCGTGGTTCTAAGTCTCAGTTTTTACAGTACAACGGCTGTCCCCACCCTTCGAATTGAAAATCATCACTACTTCATGGCTAAAATAGGCAGGGCGGAGGTACCCACTCGTGCGGACTCACAAGACGTCCTACTGCTAATATATGTGAGTGACATTAAAAAAAAAGATGTGGTGTCCGGGATACCGGATAGGAACAAAGTTCCTTATTATAAATATATTAATTTTAAGTTCTATTCGAGGTATAAAGAAAATAAAACTGGAGGTTTCGCAACTACCCACGGTCATTCGGTAACGTGCGAACTTACGGTGGTACAACACTTCATTCACGGTTGTTTGCTTAAGAGTTAGTGTATTGCGCAAACGAACGCTCTGAGATCGTGGTCAATGAATAAAAAAAAAAATGTTATTTTTTGTACGTTATTACAAAGTTAAGTCGTACACTGTGTGCATGACTAATAAAAATCTTATGTTACGGACGTTTTTTCCCGGTTAGGGTACCCCTCCGCATCGTCCCATAAGGAACTTCGTTCCAAAAAGTATTAAATAGCAAACTCAATTAAAAATTATTAGAAAAATTTCAACCGAACGATACTGTTCCGGATATTTGGTTAGAAAAAGTAAAATTGTTCTTTTGCAATCGGTCCCTGATACACGTTCATATTTTCAAGTTCATCGAACGTATTGAAGTTTATAGAAGTCACCTTGCAAAAAATTACGTTACATAGAGTTTGAAGCTAGTAAAATTATTTAAAAAATGATACTACCGTGAAACACAGTAGCAAGACGGCCGGTAGCTCTCTGCGTTCAAATAAAATTATCTCGCAAAACACATTGTCGCCATTACGATAAGCCAAGAACCGTATTACTCATAGTTGATTCACGCGCAGATGCTCGAGTATTCAATCGTCAATCCCTCTCAATTAAAATTCTTAAAAACAACTTCCTGTACGTACAATAAAACGACAAACAACTTGAGTACATTTTTATTTATTGCATAGAATAGACCCGAAGATCGGGAAAAGTAGAGGAGCTTAACTCACCATCCGGCTTTGGAATGAACTCCCCTCCACGGTGTTTTCCGAGCGCTATAACATGTCCTTCTTCAAACGAGGCTTGCGGAGAGTACTTAATGGTAGGCAGCGGCTTAGCTCTGCCCCTGGAATTGCTGACGTCCATGACGGTGATCACTTACCATCAGGTGGGTCGTACGCTCGTCTGATGTGAACGAGTTCACGGTGCATCACCAGTCTTCACACTAGTGAAGTTCATACCGGTGTTCATAGACACGAATAGAATGGTATTGTCCAGTTGAAAACGTATGGCATTATCCAGGTGGAGTTGTATGGCACGGGTAGAAAGTACCGTCCTCGCTGTTCCCACCAAGAACAAGTCACGTCTTTCGGCTTGAAGACGGGGGTAGCTGTTAAGATAATTGAAGTTCGAATAATTGAAGTCGTCGTGGCCTAAAGGATAAGACGTCCGGTGCATTCGTATCTAGCGATGCACCGGTGTTCGAATCCCGCAGGCGGGTACCAATTTTTTTCATGAAATACGTACTTGACAAATGTTCACGATTGACTTCCACGGTGAAGGAATAACATCGTGTCATAAAAATCAAACCCGGAAAATTATAATTTGCGTAATTACTGGTGGTAGGACGTCTTGTGAGTCCGCACGGGTAGGTACTACCACTTCGAACTTATATCTCAAGGTAAGTGGCGCATTTACGTTGCAGATGTCTATGGGCTCTAGTGACCACTTAACACCAGGTGGGCTGTGAGCTCGTTCACCCATATAAGCAATAAAAAAAAAGTTCGAAGTGGCATCAGTTATATTGTGATCGGCATCTGTAACCACCGAAAAATAATATCAATAAACTTTATTAAAAGAAAAATACTACTAATAGACTATAATAAATTACAATTACTTCTCAGTTATTATAAAGTTGTAGTAATGCTCCAATCCAGTGGCCACTTTTAGAACAATCACACGTCAGTGAAGTGATAATGCTAATGATTTACGGCTTTGCTATCGTTCTACTAAACTGTACTTAAATAGAATTATGAGCATCTATAACCTGTTCATTATCGGTCATTTTGTATGTAAATCGGAACCCGCATAATTAATAAACTTGCTGGCGGCGATAAGGAGTGATGTGGCGGCATTCCGGAGCCTATGAGCGCAACAACGTTGAGCGTACGAGATGCCTTGAGACTCTCTTCAGCTCTCCTTATTCTACTCCTCCACTTCGCTCTATCTTCGACATCCTCGTCAGCAACATTGTATTCCCTCTCGGTTTATCTGGTTGGTCACAAAAATGGTTGGGCGTATCGGAGACACGCCACTAATTGGTGGCGGTACTTATGCCGGTGACAATGTTGGTGGGATTTCAACAACAGGTCCATTTTTGTTTTTATAAATAAGTATTTATATAATAATTTAAAAAATAATTATTCTATTATTATTATGGACTCAATCATACAGAAATAAATGGCTGGATTAGGTGGTTACAGGAGCTCATCGACATCTACAAAGTAAATGCGACACTCACCTTGAGATATAAGTTCTAACATCTCAGTATAGTTACAACGGCTGCCCCGCCCTTCAAACCGAAACGCATTACTGCTTCACGGCAGAAATATGCAGGTTGGTGGTTCCTACCCGTGCGGACTCCCAAGAGGTCCTACCACCAGTAAACCTAACACTAGCCCTGCTCAAACTTGCTATCACTGGCCCTACCGAGAGCAGTGCTTCGAAGAATATACCACCGAATCGAAATCGCGACCCACTAAATACGGCATGAAACCCACTCACTCATGGGATGTCTCTGTGGGACTATCAACCCTACCGTTACTAAGCACTTAATTTTTTCGTCTTTCGCAAGTACTAGACATAAATAAAACTACTTTAACTTTTAATCTCGCGTTGAGTGATACATTCAAAAGCCGACAAACAACAACTTAGTCGTCTGTGCAGTAATCGAAAAATCAAAAATAATAAAGCAACAATAAAAAAAAAGTCACAAGATCAAAGCGTTTTAAAACTAGTTTTAATTCATCCACTTGTAGTGGAAACTACACACACGTTTTTAACATTACAACAAATTTGAATTAATAAAATATCAAAAAGTAATTTAATCTAGTACCGTATAGTTTTTATTGACTAAAGGAACGGTAGATGCAAATAAATAAAATATCGCCTTAAACCTACGGTCTTCTATACATAAAGTCTAAACAATTAACCAAAAATTCAAGGTATACGGAAAATAACCATTGAGTTTATTTAAACCGTATAAAATAAAAATAAACTTGAATTTATCGTCTCGGAAAAATTTACAATTCAACGTTAAAGATAAAAGTTAGGATAGGTCGTCTTATCGGCGTTACAAATGAGGTCGTGTTGAGGTCGTTACGCAGTTATCGTGTTCCGTACCCTTTTAACCTGGCTTCTTGATAAACAACCTTTCGTGTAGTTCATACGTTGTCATTGTACCTGATATCTTTGAGGTTTTTAAGTAAGTTATGTGGGTGAATGGAATTTTTTTGAAATTTTCTATATTGCTGGTCACCAATGCGGTGGACCGACCAAATTAAAACTACAGTGGAAGGTCCCCTAAATGAGTACAGAAGAATGGCTTTGAGACGGTAGAGATGGCGGGGCATCGTGAGCCGCATCAACTCTGCCCCCTCCATCATTAAATAAGGATTACGACCACTCTATCAACACGAGAGTGAGAAGAGATTGGGCAGACGAGTTGACTGTCCACGTGGTTTTAAGTTGTTAGCGGAGCCCATAGCTGTCAACAACGTAAAGCCGTGACCCACATAGTAGAACTTTTGTCCTACCTTTGAAACCGAACGTGCGGACTCACAAGTCGTCCTACCACCAGTGAGTACGCATAATCGCGAATCCTATTTTGGGGCCAGATGATCATGCATGGTTTGTTCTTAGTTATATACGTCATCTTTGCATTCTCACATATCTTCTTTCATACAATCCCCCCAAATCTTTCATGATGTTTCCCACTGAGTTTCTCGCCGGATCTTCTCAGTGGAGCGCGTTCGATCTGGTGGCACATTAGGCGAAGCACTGATCTTGCTAGGGCTAGTGTTAGGAACGTCCTCAGGTTAGATCCCATTGAGCTCACCCACTCGCTTGGTGAATCTATTATGACCCCTCGAGGTCACTAGAATAGGTAGAAAAAATACCTCCAAATCTATGTGAATATCGATTAAAAGTCCAATTTAATTAGTTTAAATATTTGTTTCGGCACGAAAAAGATTCGCTATTTAGTTTAATAACAAAATCCGTCAAGCCTGACGAAAATGAAGCGAGATGATTAATCGTCGCGTCTTACGCAACGAGTAATGACCGGCGCTTTATAAAGCTAACGGAATTAATAAAGAAAAGCTCTTAATAAGTTTCGGATAACGATCTTTTAATAAAATCGTAAATACCTCAATATTCGTTCGTGTTAGTTTGTATTAGATAAAATAAGACAGTGGAAATGTTTATAAACAGTGTTATTATAAATTAGAAGTTAAACAGACATATCTATTACTAATTCCCAGAAATTTGATTAACACATTTCTCAAAAATTTAAATATAATTAAATTGTCGAACCCTGTTTTTGTCTAGACGTGTGGACGAGCTCACGGTCTACCTGGTGCTAAGTGGTTTTAAGTGGTTACCGGATGGATGATGTCCATGTTACTTGTATTTAAAATAAACTTAGCTTTTTAACACAAAATTTACCTACACATTACAGTTTTGTATATATTTTTTTATTTTTTCGCATGGATGGGTGGATGGGTGGACCATAAGAAGCAGACGTCATGATAGTTTATGATTTATTTATTCGGGCCAAGGGTTCCCGCAAGCTATATATATTATATCTAAAATGATGGGAGTTCTCAACAAAGCAATGCGGTATTATTATTATTATTTTTTATTGCTTAGATGGATGGATGAGCTCACAGCCCACCTGGTGTTAAGTGGTTAGCGGAGCCCATAGACATCTACAGCAAAAATGCCACCACCCACCTTAAGATATGAGTTTTAAGGTCTCAGTATAGTTACGTAAGTTATACGAGATTCGAAGCTAAATAAAAGCTATAAATTTCCCGCAATTTTCAATATAACAGTCTAAACCCTATGCGAGAATTTAACTGCCCTTTTGTGGCCAAACTTCGAGACAGTTCAAACTCCAAAAGATAATTTAGCAATGATTAAAATTACCCGCTGATCGTAGAGTGACCGCTTAAGCATTGGGTTTTGTTAGTTAGTACTAGAATTATATTACAGGCCTTAAGTTTGGAAGCTATGATCCCAAGTCCCCAGAAAATTGTGGCAACGTTAATCTGGGTTCTATCTTTGGAATATGACTGTTACGTCATCATCATCACCTGCTGTGTTCTCTTATCGATTAACCACAAATGTCTCGTGAATTTGCACAGGTATGTACGTTGCGTATTTCTGCCGTGATAATGCCTTTGCGAGGTTTGGGCTTTGTGCGCTTTGAGGAGTTTTGCAGCCGTTGTTCTGTAAAACGAAGATTAAAACTCATGTCTCGAGCAGGGGGGGGGGCATTTGCGTTATTGATATCGACGGGTCCCCTGTAACCGCTTAGCATCAGATAGGCCTTGAACTCGTTCACTCGTCGATATTGGCTCTGCGGCTTGGCTCTGCCCCTGGCATTGCTGACGTCCATGAGCGTCGGTGACCACTTACCATCAGATGGGCCGTATGCTCGTCTACCTACAATGGCAATAAAATAAAAAAATAGTTGAGAAGGAATCTCAATGATAACGCTCACGAGATAACGAACTATACGTTCGTTTGTCCAAATTCCTTTTCGCATCAGATTATTTAGTTCCTCAATATCTACACAGTACAGTAGAAGCAATGAAATAAAATGAACATGAATCATATCTGACCTCATTTTTCAAGGAATATAATGTTACGGACCATATTCGCTCGTATCAGCTAGGGGTAGCACGTTTTTAATTTCCATCCCGAGTAAAAATGAAATTATAATTTTTTGATAAAAATAATAATTTCAAGTCTATCGCCGAACCACCGCTGCACGGTGTCCGCACCAAAACGCTGAACCACCGCCGCACCACCGCCATTTGGCGGAAAATTCCGCCGCACGCTTCGAAAGAAATCTCCCAGCACCGCCGCACCACAGCCGAAGCATAGCCGAACGTTTCGATTTTTTTACGTTTACATTTAATAAACACTCGACGTAAAAAACGTTTACATTCACACACACACATATGTATGTATATGAGAATGATATGTCACTGCTGTAGTGCAGCGGTGGTGCGGCGGTAGTGCAGCGAACCCACTCTTATTAAACAGTCGCGGCTATGGTGCGGCGGTGCTTCGGCGATTAAAATGCCGTGCAGCGGTGTTTCGGCGGTAGAGCAGCGAACCCACTTTTACGTAAGCAGTCGCGGCTATGGTGCGGCGGTGCTTCGGCGACCATAAAAAAATTCAAATCGTCACAGTCATAGTGCGGCGGCGCTTCGGCGATTAAAATGCCGTGCGGCGGTGCTTCGGCGGTGATTCGGCTAAATTCTGTTTTTACTCGGGATTTGCGCGGAAATTATCATTGTCGCGACCGTAATTAGGCCATCGAACGCCATGTATATGATTCGGGGATTCATTTTAACGCTTTTTTTATTTCATCACCATTCATTTGTTGATTAATATCGATGACTAAACGACCGTGGTCGTCAACTTTATGGGAATTTTCGTGTTTATTGATATTAGACGTCCGTAGACGTAGAAATTTTATAAATTTTGTTTGACTATGACTTTTATTACCCTCTGTGTCGTTTTCAGGATAAAGGCGGCTGGATATATTATGAGTTCGCGAATGTTTAAGTATCACCATTTCGTCTGAATCTCCCGCAAATTGATTGTGTATTTCGGTTTTAAGTTAAGGAGTTTTGATTAAAAAGAAGAAATAATTTACATTACTACATCCAACGTCTGTGCTTTTATTTTTATTTTTTTGGCGATCTATTAATTGTATTATACTGATTATTGGTAATGAAATCGTTGTGGTTCTTATCTCTATTCCTCCTCTCTAAGCGTCTCCGCAACTCAGCTATTTCGGGTGTCGACCTTCAAGCGGTAAAGTAGACTCGTACCGTGGTCTCTGGAGCGTGTCGGAGTCAATCGACCTTGGAGACTACGTAACCGTCACGGTCTGATTGTTCGCTAATTGACTGTTTGATAACAGTTGGTTTGTCGAAAACATTCGTTCAGGAAATAAAAGACCGTCTGAGTATTAACCGGTGTACCTCTTGTGTGTGGCGTCGGCCTTCTGTAGCTGCCGCAAATGCTTCCTAATCACTCATTACTATATATGTGCAACTTATTTCTTAACTGAACCGAACCACAAAGTAATTTTATTTATTTATTTTTTATTGCTTGTATGGGTGGACGAGCTGACGGCCCACTTGATCTTAAGTGGTTACCGGAGCCCATAGACATGTACAACGTAAATGCGCCACCCACCTTGAGATATAAGTTTTAAGGTCTCAGTATAGTAACAACGGCTGCCTCACCTTTCAAACCGCAACGCATTATCACGGCAGAAATAGGTAGGGTGGTGGTGCCTACCCGTGCGGACTCACAACAAGACGCCCTACCACCAGTAATTACGATTTTGCGGGTTTGATTTTTATTACACGATTAGGAATAACTCCTTCACCGTGGAAGTCAATCGTAAACATTTGTTGAGTACGTATTTCATTAGAAAGATTGGTACCCGTCTGAGATTCGAACACCGGTGCATCGCTCAGCACGAATGCATCGGACGTTTTATCCTTTAGGCCACGACGACTTTGAGAGTCTTCTCCGGATCCCCCTTGCTGGATCCACGTGAACGTTACGTGTGATTGAAAAGCCGATTTCGATATTTTAAATCCATTTTGTATCTTTAATTTTATTAATGTTCGCCCTAAGGTCGAAATTCGCTGGCAGGTACCACCTTTTCCAATGAAATACGTACTTAACAAATGTACACGATTGATGTCCACGGTGACGGAATAACATCGTGTAATAAAAATAAAACCCGCAAAATTATAATTTCCGTAATTACTGGTGGTAAGTCCACACGGATAGGTACGACCACCCTGCCTGAGCTCATCCATTCAACTAAGCAAAAAAATAGTCTTTCACCCTCGATATTATTTTCGACGCTTCGCATACTTTTCAGTTTCTGAGGTCCGTTGATACACTCAGCTGAGACTGAATGTGACCTAAAAGAAATGAATGTTCACTATAATCCAAACTCAAACCAGAAGTGTTTCTAACACTGGCCCTAGCAAGAGCAGTGCTTCGCAGAATCTACCACCGGATCGGAAACGCGACCCACTGAGAAGATCCGGCAAGAAACTCAGTGGGCTGTGTCTATAGATTAATTTACTCGTCGAGCCTTTCGTCGGGCGGGTTCGACGAGGACGGTGACCAGTTCTTGAGGTGCCTAAAACCATCCACATTCAGTAGGAACCATGGTGCTCCGACGGCTATCGTGCAAAAGATACTCAAAAAACCTTATCTAAGTACGAGATGAGGTCAGAGTTCCAAGAGTAATGACTTCTTAACATCCATTACAAGTGTCCCTGTTAAATTTATTCCAATTTGTTGGCGATGAGTCTAGTTTTTGGCTCACTTAAACCTACTGTCACTTTTCGTTTTTTTGTGAATTGGGACAGACCTATATCCAGCAGTGGGGTGAGTACTGATGATGTCGTAATTAGAATTCACTCTGCAAGTCAATGTAAGGATTAAGGTAGGATTAGAATTTCCAATTCGGAAAGGTGTTTTCATTTAATCTTTTGGAGAATATCCTGCTAATAAACATTCTGATTATTTTCTCATTTGACGTATTATTCATAATACTCTGATTTTAGTTAATTATTTATTTAAGATTAAAGAAGCTACATTGAATATAGGATTTGTTTATTCACCCACTCAGGTGTTTTCATTTAATTTTTACAGAATAACCTGCTAATAAACATTCTGATAATTTTCTCGTTTCACGTATTGTTCATAATACTCTGTTTTGAATTAATCCTTTAAGGTTAAAGAAGCTTCATTGACCTGAGCAGGATTTGTTTATTCACTTACTTTATTTTGCCATTATAAATTTTCTATCTTCAGTCACGAAGCTAACATGTTTGATATTAATGTCATTATGGATTATTTTTTAGATTAGTGTTAGTTAGACAAATGATCGTAAATCAACGAAATCGAAAATTAATTTTCCATAAGATACATTTTATTTATAACATTGACTCTTTCGTTTTCTTATTGACATTGTAAAAAAGTTAACTGACTAGTGCCGAATCGTTCTAATTGGTAACACCGAAACTTTATAAGTACTAAGCAAAAGAAAAAAATGGATCTATTAACAGAGCAACTAATAGAACATAACTACATATGTATTTTGTCTTTGCCTAACTAGATACGATTATTATTGTACCATTATATTATTAACTAGCGGCCCGCTCCGGCTCCGCTCGGGACTTTAACAAAAATTTCAACGATATTTGACGTTTTTTATTTTTTTTAATAAAAGAACACTTATTGTGGCATAACTATAATAGTTAAACGTATGCTGTCGCGACACTTTTTGTAATTAATAATGTGTTCTTCAAAGTCGTAGTACATTATTTTATTCTATCATCAATAGTTTTCGCAGGGCACGCGATGTAAAGAATATTTTAGGTAATTTTTTTACACCTTGGGTTACATTATTGAGTTTTAGTAAAGATCCCTAATTTGTTTAAAAAAAGATTATAGCCCATGTCACTCGGGAATAGTGTAGCTTCCAAACAGTGAAATAATTTTTCAAATCGGTCCAGTAGTTTCGGAGCCTATTCAATACAAACAAACAACTATTTCCTCTTTATAATATTAGTATAGACTAGTATAGATTTCATTAATGAATATTAAACAATACAGAAATCCTAACGCGTAAGCTTTATTAAACTTCGTGGCCGAAACAAGCCATTTAATAATGAACAACTGCTTAATAATAACGGCATGTGACATTTTTAAAACAACATGTTTCGGAAACAATGATTATGTTACATTACGAAATAAATAAAACAATTCGCCGCCGCGCCGCACATTTGCATCGAAAACAAAGAAAGTTATCGCGACACGTCACGGAGTAATGCACGTGCGCGGACGCACGCGACCTCAATACACACAGCTGCGTAGAACGGCGAACTTATCGTTGGTAATGTTTGCAAGTGAATTTATACGAAAAAAGGCAAAACTATTTTTTTTAATAATTATTTTTATGTTATAATACATTGTGTATTAATTGTATGTATATTTACGGATATATGTATATGTATGTGTACATATATGTATATGCATTTCACTGGATTGGTACACCGCGCGTAGTTCGTTTCCAAATAATTCTTGTCCACCTGATGGTTGTCTGGAAGAGATCGCTCTTAGCGATAAGACCGCCAATTGTACTTTTTTGTATTTAATGTATCGCAATGTTTATTTATTTTTTGGTGTACAATAAAGAATACTCTCTCTCTCTCTCTCTCTCGCTCTCTCTCTCTCTCTCTCGCTCTCTCTCTCTCTCTCGCTCTCTCTCTCTCTCTCTCTCTCTCTCTCTCTCTCTCTCTCTCTCTCTCTCTCTCTCTCTCTCTATCTCTCTCTAACAAATTGATGTCCTAAACTTCACTAAAAGATTAAAGTGGCGATGGGCTGGCCACGTAGCACGCTACAGTGACGAACAATGGACAATCGAAGCGACAAAATGGGAAGGGCCTAATAGGAAAAGAAGAAAAAGACGACCTATGAAACGATGGAGTGATGATATCATAGTCACCGCTGGAAAAGAATGGACGAAACGAGCTAAGAGCAAAAAAAATTGGATTGAGATGGCAGGCCTATACCCAAATAGGGGTTCCTATCGAAGAAAAATAAACAGCAATAAAATTTGATCAAAATATAAAAATCATATATATTTAAGAATATTTACATGTATTACTTAGGTAATGGGAAATAAAAGGCTTTATTATTTTTATTTATTATATTTATTCGCCGCACCCACCACCTATACGCAGAGATAGAAAAGGCGCTTAGACGACCCGAGCTGCCTATCAACAGGGACCTAGCCAACTTCAAACCGACGAGATTGAAGTCACGAAACCCACCGGCATTACAGACACACCAACCACACTCCAATTGGAACACAAACGAGGCCTGGGTTAAAGAATGGTCAGCCAGATGTATCCCACCTGAACTGTTCGAGCTGAACCCACACTCCCGCCCACCTAGTTTCAAAGAAAAACGCCCAATCTGGTGCATGCTTAACCACCTAAGAACGGGAGTTGGTCACTGTAACCAACTGCGGAAGAGATGGGGCTGGACGGAAAAGAAAGCTGTGAATGCGGATGCCCAGAGCAAACTATACGCCACATTGTCATGGAATGCCCACTAACGAGATTCGCAGGCCAAGTGGAAGATCTCAAAAATGTAACAGAAGAAGTTATCGATTATTTCACAAACTGTAAACTTAAATTATAACCACGCAGTGTAAACAAATGCCATACGATAAATAAATAATTAATGTTTGCAAGA
Source organism: Bombyx mandarina (assembly GCF_030267445.1). Lineage (NCBI taxonomy): Eukaryota > Metazoa > Arthropoda > Insecta > Lepidoptera > Bombycidae > Bombyx > Bombyx mandarina. The sequence goes on from NC_143234.1 coordinate 20,280,692, forward strand.
GTTAAGTACTTAACGAACGAACTAGGAGATAACAAGCCCGCTGCCTGGTCAGGGAAATTACGATGGGGCAGTGGGATCCCCCGCTCCGTGTCCCCCATCAGGGAGTACAACGACCCCAAGTCACGTTAGCGCATATAATCAACGGTCAATATTTTGTAACGTGTTTCCAACACCGAACATTTATAACTGATTATTTCGCCCGCGATCGGTTTTCGAGATAAAAGTCTTTTGTTAAATTGAAGCCCATAGATTCGACATGAATATTGCCTTTTTAGCACATGTTAACCACTATTGTATTGTTTATTTGTCATAATATTATTTATTGAGCTGTGATTGTCAGAAGAGTCTAAACAAATTTAAATGAAGTCGGATTCCGTGGTTGATGAAATATAACCGGAGCTTGTTAGGTTTTTTTGCAGCTACATTAATATATAGTTAACAGAGTACTTATTAAACGCGAGAACTAGTAAACGCAATTGAAGTTACGGGAATAAATGAATGAAAGTTAAAAAAAACATTGAGACCATTAGCTTAGAGTCTGTGATCACTCTCCTAAGGAGGTGTCGTTCGGGTCGCTTTTTTTCCCTACCTAAGCTGATGGTCTAGAGAGAACATATCAGCGTAGTTTGCTCCTGGTGTTACTAGTTATCTGAAGCTATCGTGAGGTCGAAGTTACTTTTTTTTTCTCCTACCTATGCTGATAGCCTTGAGAGGCTATTCAGCTTTTCCTCGACGTATAGGTGAGCTCACGGGGCTCAAACCTGACGATGTTGCTAACACGAACTCTAGCCAGAGCCGTGCTTCGCAGAATCTACCAGTCGGAAACGCGACCCACTGAGAAGATCCGGCGAGAAACTCAGTGAGCTAGAAATCACAATAGCGTACCATGAAAAATTAATTAGCGATTCTTCGCTGTCGTGTGTAAGGAACTGGTCCCCGTTTACACCGTGTCGACCAATCAACGACAGTTGCGCAACCGGTTGCGTGTGAACATCGCGAACCGGCCGCTATACGGAGCGCGTACTAATTGTGTTATAAGTCGACAGATTCGATTCCATCGCTTCGAGTTTAATTGTTTTCGTAATGTATTTAGTGTTGTTCAACGAAGTGTGTTTATTGACAGCGGTGAGCGAAGGTTAATAAAATTATGAATTAAATAGCGATTTCGTATTTATTTAATGTGCCGATAGTATATTTACGTGCTGGGGTTCGAGATAAATAAAATTCCACATTATCGAGAATACATCACACATCTTTAGTATTGTGTTTCGGCTATCTGACAAAAGATGGCGTTGTACTTCTCCAGCGTTCTAGGTGCTACTAGATCCTTCGATATTCGTTCGACTATTCAGCTATAGATGGCGTTACTCTTACGGGCGTAACAGTATTTATTGTCATAGCGTGTTAAGACGTTTCTTCTGAGGTTCCCCTTTACAATGTATAGTTTTCGTCTCCGTCTTCCGTGGACGAAAGCAGTACGAAAACATCGGTAATTAATACGTAATGCGATAAAAAAATGCGGGATCAAAACATCAAAGTGGTTCTAATAGAATAAATAAAATTGCAACTATATGCACCAAAGCTATGTTGAAAAATCTGTTGGTATTATGAAATAAGTAAAAAATTGCATAGATGGGTGGACGAGCTCACAGCCCGCCTGGTGTTAAGTGGTTACCGGAGCCTATAGACATTCACAACGTAAATGTCGCCACCCACCTTCAGATGGAGTTCTAAGGTCTCAGTATAGTTACAACGGCTGCCCCATCCTTCAAACCGAAACGCATTACTGCTTCACGGCAGAAATAGGCAGGGCGGTAGGTACACTCACAAGAGGTCCTACCACCAGTAATTACGCAAATTATAATTTTGCGGGTCTGATTTCTATTACACGATGTTATTCCTTCACCGTGGATGTCAATCGTGAACATTTGTTGAGTACGTATTTCATTAGAAAAACTAGTACCCGCCTGCGGGATTTACACAACGTTACATCGCTCAATACGAATGCACCGGACGTCTTATCCTTTAGGCCACGGCAACATCAAATTAAAACATACATAAGTATGTATGTCAGTCTCTGCAACTCATAACACGGGGTTTCCTAATTTAGGGCCGCATGCCCGTGCCTGATTTGTTTCCAGCTATTATTATTGTTATGTGTATTCAACACTGCCTCGCCTGAGAAGACGGCAGGACACACTCCGGCGAGGTGGGCAACAATCGGCCGGAGCGTTAGGGACTATTGGGTGAGAAACCTGCGAACTTGATTGTCCATTGTCCAGCAAGACTGCTTTTTGCATTTGGGCCACCACCGGCTTTTTCTTATTTTTATTATAACCGAAAATTTAATGCAAGATTAAAACTCAAAGAATTGCATCCGCCTATTAGACTCGAGTTAATTATTTCCGCTATTCATTCAAGTAAAGACTTTGAATTCAGTGGGTATTAAGCAAATATTGTTTATTTCGCGAAACACTAGCGATAAAGAGTACAGAATGAAGATGAACCGGGAAGAAACGGAGCATCCGGGAACGAATGCTGTGCAAGCTAAAATATAATGCGTCCCTTTGTGCATTTAACTTGCAATAAATTTTAAATAAAACGCGCAACTTGGCGTGGGACGCAGTTAGGAACGTTAGAGTTAGACTTAAGTATGTTTTTTGTGTCTTGTTATATTTGTATAATGATTTTCGAAGTCATCGTGGCCTAAAGGATAAGACGTCCGGTGCATTCGTATGTAGCGATGCACCGGTGTTCGAATCCCGCAGGCGGGTACCAATTTTTCTAATGAAATACGTACTCAACAAATGTTCACGATTGACTTCCACGGTGAAGGAATAACATCGTGTAATAAAAACGAACCCGCAAAATTATAATTTGCGTAATCACTGGTGGTAGGACCTATTCGGAGTCCGCACGGGTAGGTACCACCACCCCGCCTATTTCCGCCGTGAAGCAGTAATGCGTTTCGGTTTGAAGGGTCGGGCAGCCGTTGTAACTTTACTGAGACCTTATAACTCATATCTCAAGCTGGGTGGCGGCATTTACGTTATAGATATCTATGGGCTCCGGTAACTACTTAACACCAGGTGGGCTCGTCCCCCATCTAAGCAATAAAAATAAAATAAAATAAACAATTGAGAATCTGTTCTGTCAAAGTATATTAAACACCATTTTGCAAGAAGACCTATTTCCTCGCCCGAGTATTACCCTGGTTTGAAACAGCTCGCAGTCTCAGAGGTACTTAGCAGCTTATATTTTATTAAAATTACCATTTACAGCTCTGAAGGACCATCAGTTACGCGATGACCTGAATTTAAATTTTCCTAATGAAGGCATGGCATTCTAAGGTCATGGATATACGTATCTTTCATTACTTGATAGGGTATTAGTGTATCAATCAATATTTTTTTGGTGAGACGTGCAAGAGATGTGTGTTTTTTTATTCGAATACTTCCAAATTTCCAAGATCACGGATGACTCTAGTTTATTTCGTCGAAATATCAATATTTTGTCAACTACCTTCTATAAGTTTATGAATCATAGTAGCTGACCCGGCAGCTTCGTAATGCCTCAATCGATAAATAAAACATCTAAACTTTTGTATATAATAAACTTAAAACAAACAAAAGGAATCCGTCCGACGGGGGACACATCAAAGGAAAAACAAAATTGTTTGTTTTTATATAATTCCGAGCATTTTCATATTAATCTACTGGACTTCCACAAATAATTCAAGACCAAAATTAGTCAAATCGGTCCAGCCGTTCTCGAATTTAGCGAGACTAACGAACAGCAATTCATTTTTATATTTATTAATTATATCCTTGGTCCCGCAATCTGCTCCCAATATCTGTATATACTATCAAGTCCCACATATCTGCGTGCCTCCTAGGCGCCGTCACCTCGTAACAGGTTCGATCCCCTGCTCAACAAAAAAAAGACACATTTGTGTGCTCTTTGAATTAATTTCAAATAAAATTATTTTTTCACATATAATATTATATTATTTAATTTGATTATTATTTAAATGAAGATACATCTAAAGTTTACTTAGAATCAAATCGATTAGATTAACACATCCTAAATATTTATTTATACGTGTTAAGGCGTCGTTAATTGTTTTTATAGCGATGTTCCGTGTAATAAATTTCGTTGATACTACTATAATTAATGTTGTTTAGTCTTGGAAGGCGGGTAAATTATTGTCACGGTACCATGATACAGGGTGGGGGTGACTGCTTTTAAAGTTTCACCATATTTGTTTTTTTTTGGTCAGTAGGAAATCTTCGGACTTCCTCCCTCCACTGGGGATGGAGGGCGGGGCATGTCAGAGTCGAACTGACTAAACCTCCTGTCGCTCAACAACCAACGTCCAAACCTCGCATGAAGCAGAACTCATGAAGAGGCAGAGGAGGGAAAGGGAAGAGTTTAGTGCGGAGCACATCTCTCCCATCACCGTCCCCCTCGGGACGCCCGACCGGCGGTCGTCGGCGCCACGACCACCAGCCCTCTCGGTCGGCAAAGTTTCACCATAATCAAATTGTTACATGAGTCTTTTACTCATTTGTCAAAAAAATTACAGAACAAAATCTTTTAGAATGTTCTGATCCTAGAAATAGATTACTAACTCGCGTGGCTTTCAAATTTTTACACCATGTATGTATGTGGATGAAATATGGTTCGAAATTATGTGATGCGCAAGCGGTAGAGATATTTTGGCAGCGGGGTGAAGACAGGAAAATACAGCTTAAATCAGATAATATAACACTCGTGGTGACTCTTTTGAGGTTCTTCATATCTCCCCTTCCTTAGTGGTCTCTCAGCGACGAAGAGGAGGTCAGCACTGCCTAATATTAAAGACAGATCTAGTATTATGCAATGACGGTGCAAAAAGTGGACTTAATTCAGCTATTATAATACTTTGCGTGTAACGCTTAAAGAAGCGGGAATATGATCGGAGCTTGCAAGGGATTCAAATTTAAAATTACACTCTTTGGATATCCGTTTTGCTTAAATCCAGCGCCTTCAAGGAGGACCCAAAAAAAGAATCGTGTGTCTAAACCAGAGTTTATTTGGTTATTTTTTTAAGCCTTGAACCGTTACTCCGTATTCGTGATTCGACCCTCCCTCGTAATTCTTACGTAACCTGGTAGAAGAACAGTTTGATATAGATTCATATACATTCAAAGACGGGTGATCAAGCTCGTAACCTACTTGATGTTAAACGGTTACCGAAGCCCTTAGACATCACAACGTGAAAGCTGCTACCCACGTCGAGACTCGAATGCTATATCTCAATTTTCTAGTAATCTATACTAATATTATAAAGAGGAAAGATTTGTTTGTTTGTTTGTTTCGAATAGGCTCCGAAACTACTGGACCGATTTGAAAAATTCTTTTTCCATTATAAGCCGACATTGTCCCTGATGAACATAGGCTACTTTTTTTAAAAAAAATTTTTTTTTTTTTTTTGGTTTCATGTGTTAATGTTTCCGAAGCGAAGCGAGGGCGGTTCGCTAGTAACTAAATAATAATAAATAACTGGGAGAAAATAACAGACTGTCATCCGGCCCCAAATTAGGACTCCCTGTGTCATGGGCACCAGAGACTGACATTTATGATTTTTTTAATGAAGGAAGTAGGAGTACTGGCCCGGAGGCCTTTCTAGCTTCACCAGGACAGGTGGGCGAGCAAAGGCTCAAGCAGGGGTGGGATTTGATAACAGCTGTCCGAGCGCTTTGGAATGAGACCTAACATCACAAGGACAGCTGTTTTGCGAATACATCTATATAGATAATAAACACCCAGACAATGAGCAAACCTGTCCGTAATTACGCAAATCATAATATAGGTATATGCGGGTTGGATTTATATTAAATGCTATTACGATGTTATTCCTTCGGCGTCGAAGTCATTCGTGAACATTTTTCTGGGTGCGTATATCGTTAGGAAAGTTAGGGTCTCGCCTGCGGGATTTGAATGCCAGTACTGTCGAATCACTCGACACGAATGATATTCTTCTATATAGTATCCACTAACTGGTCTAGTCAACGCCAGTATTACAATTGTGGTGATTATCTTATCTGGGTAACATTGAAAACAAGACAAACACAGCGTAAATAACCGAAAAAATGTTTTTTTTTTTTTAAAACAACTTCACGTTACGAGAAGTAATTACAATTACCGGATTCGCGGACTCGCTTACCTCCAAAAACCGACTTGGCAACGAATTAAGCGGAAAAAATCACGTTTCATATCACACATAAACCCAGGAATGGACTAATAAAGTAATAATATTTAACACGTAAGTGTGAATCGAGCCAGTAAAACTGTTTTATGACTGTGTGCTTAGTGTGAGTTTTTTAACGTTCTCGATAGCGTAAAAGTTAACTCATATTTGTATGGAGTTGGAACGTTTGCCTACGTTAGACGCTAGGGGCGCTGTTCCAACTGCATACAAATGAGTTAAATTTTACGCTATCGAGGACGTTAAATCACTCGATACTGAGTAAATGTTACGGCCGAAGCTCACAGGCATCGTGTGCGATTTTTTTTTAATTGACGTTTACAGACATACGTCCTAGAGACTCAACTGTTGACCACCCAATCAATATGTTTGAGTTAGTCAGATTTTATAGATTTAATTAACGTAATCTTGAGTGAATCCGGAGTAGGTTGGTGTTAGTTGTGTTGCCAGGAAGCGGAAGCCTTGTGAGTTTAGTGGTCTCTAGAGAAAGTGGGTTGCTAGACTGATGGTATTGAAAAATAGTTTTTTTTTTTGCACAACCAATAAGGTGTAAGTTGAATCTTTGTGCGAAGTGATTTTAGTGCTTTTAACACATTAATTCGTTACTCTGCATTTTGACAGCCGAGATAGATAATTGATAAACTTACTCTTGTCGGAATTTACTCTGCACTGCCTTTTGTTGACTGGTAGAGGATGCCTTAGGCATTAAGTCCGCCAATCTAAATTTTACATGAAGTGTAATAAATAAATAAATAAATTTTGAATCATCTCAAGCTAAATTGAAATGATATTAATTAATGAATAGATAGAAAACTCTTAACAAAACAACGATACGCTGCTATTTGTAGATCCAATTAATACTCTCGATACAATCGGAAACATCAGCAAACGATATTTAATTATTCACCAAACTGCATTTAATACGCTGTAAATACCTTGAGTTACATCTATCAATGTAACGTCAATCTTTCAACATGATTTTCATCAACTTCAAGACATCTGATTAACTTGAAAATTTGCACAAGTATCAAGAACAGATTACAATATAATAATGATTTTAATACTTTGCCCCAATAGTTTGATGGGAATCGTCAGAAAAATAATAATTACTAGCTGACCCGGCAGACTTCGTAGTGCCTCAATCGATAAATAAAATACCTAAGATTTTGTATAAAATAAACTTAAAACTAATAAAAAGAATCGGTCCGACGGGGGACACATCAATGGGAAAACAAAATTGTTATTTTTATTTAATTCCGAGCATTTTCATATTTATCTACTTTTAAAACCTTATCTGGACTTCCACGAATAATTCAAGACCAAAATTAGCCAAATCGGTCCACCCGTTCTCGAGTTTTAGTGAGACTAACGAACAGCAATTCATTTTTATATAATATATAGATTATATAATTAACATTCCCGAAACATCTGGATATATCCGAGTGCTTGTAACACTGTCTTCGGAATCTCGTGAATCGCTACCGCCCGCCGGACGCGTCGAGATATTGAATGTTGTAGTTGAGAGTCGAGAGCTCTTCAGCGACAATGGAATTTCCGAGTAATTTACACGCGAACGGATTCTGAATGGATCCGGAGTGATTTAACGCGTTCGATAATTAGTGGCGCTTTTGGAGAGATCAAACACGCAGTTATGACAAACAATTATGAGGCTCTGGTGGTAGGACCTCTTGTGAGTCCGCGCGGGTAGGTACCACCGCCCCATCTATTTCTGCCGTGAAGCAGTAATGCGTTTCGGTTTGAAGGGTGGGACAGCCGTTGTAACTGCACTTGAGACATTAGAACTTATATCTCAAGGTGCGTGGCGCATTTACGTCGTAGACGTCTATGGGCTCCAGTAGCCACTGAACACCAGGTGGGCTGTGAGCTCGTCCACCAATCTAAAACCACCAATAAAAAAAAGGTTCTAATGTGAGGACAATCCAATGATTTTGACGACCAGAACAGTGACTTTGCAACGTTACAACAAGATTCATGACGACATTCACGTGCTGATGTCTATGGGCCCAGATCATAACTTAATAGTAAGTGGAACGTGAGCCGATTAATAATAAATAATATAAAACAACATATTATATTAAATCTCCCGTTACACAATTTGCAACCACTGTAATCCACTTCTACGTCCGTTCGCAGAAACTTTTATGAAAGCTCCGATCCCTGGAGCTTTGGATGCTTTTCGACCAAATTGAATTCACTACACGACATTACCAACGAACGGCTATTTATATTTCGTTCTACTTTTATATATAGTTATAATACAATTTATCTTTTTAGGTATGTATGTATCTTATATGTCCACGATGCATCTCTAAGCCATTCATGAGTTTATTATGAAACTCGGTACATTTACCGGTAGCAATTCTGTGTGCTTAGTGCGAGCTTTTTAACGTTCTCGATAGCGTAAAAGTTAACTAAAATCTGTATGGAGTTGGAATGTTTGCCTACGTTTTCCGCTAGGGGCGCTGTTCCAACTGCATACAAATTGTAGTTAACTTTTACACGATCGAGAACGTTAAAAAAACTCGCATAAAATACTCGACAACTTCTAATACTCACACATTCCCCTAATAATGCTCACCGCTCTGGTATATTTACATGTCCTTCTTCAAACGAGGTTTACGGAGAGTGCTTAATGCTAGACCGCGGCTTGGCTCTGCCCCTGGCATTGCTGATGTCCATGGGCGACGGTAACCACTCACCATCAGCTGGGCCGTATGCTGGGCTATCTAGAAATGCAATAATAATAATAGAATGGAGTTCATTGAACCAATCAGTGTGATATTTAAATGACCAGCGCAACGCCTGATGTCATGCATTATGTTTAAGTTGCGTCATAGCTCACAGCAGGAAATAGTTGCAGTCGGTCAACTGTGTTTAGTTCACTCGGGACTCACATCGTTAGGACAGTATCACTAATGCGCTTGTTTCTGCTAATATCTATGTTTATCAGAGTAAAGCGGGCTCAAGAATCTCTGCAAGATAAATTTACTATGGCTTATGTTTAACAACTTGATTTTATTGCCAAACTCGCGATCCAAGATCGAATAAAAGTCATCGTGGCCTATAAGATAAGACGCCGACTGTATCTGTATTAATAGATACGACCGTCTTAGTGTTCAAATCCCACAGGAATGTACCATTTTTTCAAGGAAATATACGCTAGTATTTAATATGTGTTGGCGAAGAAATTCGATGATTCAATATTGAGTTCGTGGAATAAAAATCGAAAATTGCTAAATTTATAAATTTGCGTATCTACAGAGCGTATTTTAATACGCTTTTGTTAGCTTCAGACGTATGTATGTTTGTAACGGAATCTTTGAACATGATTTTAACCCCCTTCAGAACGTCGGATTAACTCGAAATTTGGTATACTTATTTAGGACCGATGACAAATCAATATTTTAAAAAAAATATTGAAAAGCTTGAATTTCTACTAAAAAATGTAAAATAAATAATAGTTTAAAAAAACTAACAAAATACGTTTTTATAGAAAATCCAACTAAAAAATAGAAAATAAAATTTAATAAATTTGAATCAAAAATAGTGTAAGAAAAAATGATTTTATTGTAAAAAAAGCGTGGGGTGCTTTTCAGGATATTAACAAAATAACCCTTCTACTCATATCTGTTCATAAAATATTTTTAACTACTTATACCATGCACCCCATGGTATCTAAACGATTCTGACTTCCCACAGACGCGTTGATAGACTAAACACACAACATATTATAGTCATATCGCATTGTTTCATTTCCTCTCGCGTTCTCAGAAACATTACCGTATCTATACTGCTCCAGTTAGTTCCAGAAATGTCCATCGATTAACGAGATTTGGTGTCGCAATAAATTCCTGTATTGTAACCGTTGCTTTTGTTTGTTTGACAATAGGCAAACTCATTAGTTAGTTTGTAGACATAGACATAGTCGTGTGAATTATAATTTAAAAAAAAAGTATGGTGTCGTGGGACACCGGATAGGAACGAAGTTTCTTATTATAAAAATATTAATTTTAAATTCTATTCGAGGTATAAAGGAAATAATTATTCGCGTATACATTTTTTATTATGATTTTTTTATTGATAAAAAAATATGTTATTTTTTGTAAGTTATTACAAAGTTAAGTCGTAAACTGTGTGCAATACTAATAAAAAATCTTACGTTACGGACTTTTTGTCCCGGTTAGGGACTTCGTTCCAAAAAAACACAGTTGAAAATGCATTCTCTTGTCTCAGAGTAGGTTTTAGTATTGATACCATAATCGTCTACTGTAAACACATTGTAACAGGTAGATATTGATAGATTGATTTGAAATTGGTCTGTCAATTGTATTCCAATAAACATGACCTACACACAGACATCTAGATTCTTTTGATTAATGTGCCCGGCTTTCGAACGCTTATTACCCGACAGAGATAGACGAAGATGATAGTAAAATCCATCTAAACTAACAGCGTTTGTGGTAATTAATAGAATTTCCGGTTTTATTTTATTGCACAGAGAAGACAATATTGTTACGGGCTGGGGTTCGGGATAAATAAAAATTCTACCGAAGTATAAATTACAACTGTATTCAACACTTAACGAACAATTTAAAATTCTCAATTCACTTCTTCCGCTTCGCTTCCGGTGATCCGTTCGCTGTTTCGCTTCGAGTAGCTTCTATTACTAACTGACTTCCTGCCATCTCCGCAACGCTTTTGTGGTCGATACGACATCCATAGATTTATCGCGGACATTCTGGGCAAGTCGAGTATTTTTGATGTGTGTTTCCGCTATCTGACAATAGATGGCGTTGTACTCCTCGAGCGTTCTCGAAGTCACTAGTTCCTTTGATATTCGTTTCGGCTATTCGGCGATAGATGCCGTTACTCTTACCGGCGTAGCAATATTTTTCAACGCGAGTCTACCGTGAAAAAAACATCCCTTTCCCTGTATTTAGGGCCACATCACTCGAACCAAACCGAGCTTATCAATCATCAGGCCACGGACTGTTTGATTTTATTATACCAGATACAGTTTCAATAGCTTGCTCTTGTCACTTAAATCGGCAATTTATCAGCGAGACTCGTTTTATTACTGCATGACATCATCACAACGCAAACATTCTGAGAAGTGCATATTTCATTAAATCAATTATACACTTACGCCTCGGATGACTTGTACCTATCAACATTGACGCCGACATGATATTTGGGGCAAATTTTGTCCTTAATAATGTAGTCTTTTCGGGATCTGACCGTAAATATTGCCAATTGAAGAAATAATTTCTGAAAAGTGTTTGTGAACATTACTTATGGAACATTACTGGTGGTAGGACCTCATGTGAGTCCACACGGGTGGGTGCCACCACCGCACCTATTTCTGCTGTGAAGCACTAATGCGTTTCGGCTTGAAGGGTGGGGCAGTCGTTGTAACTATACTGAGACCTTACAACTTATGTCTCAAGGTGGGGGGCGCATTTACGTTGTAAATGTCTATGGGCTCCAGTAACCACTTAACACCAGGGGGGCTGTGAGTTCGTCCACCCATCTAAGCAATAAAAAAATTTAAAAAAACCCTGCCTATTTCTGCCGTGAAGCAGTAACGCGTTTCGGTTTGAAGGGTGGGGCAGCCTTTGTAACTATACTTGAGACCTTAGAACTTATATCTCAAGGTGAGTTACGCAATTACGTCGTAGATGTATATGGGCTCCAGTGACCACTTAACACCAGGTGAGCTGTGAGCTCGTCCACCCATCTAAGCAATAAATAAAAAAAGTTACAGTAAGGCGATGAAGCGATGACAGTATTAGAAAAGGCTGCGAGTGCGAGAGCTCTTGATAAAGGAGAGCACACTGCTTTATAGGTGCTTTATCTTGCTTAATGTTCAGATTGTGAATTGATAGACCATAAATGAATGAACAGTTGCTGGTTTGTTTATCCTTTTGGAATCCTAGTAGTATCAGTCTGCAGATAATGCACTTAGTAATTGATATGCAACAATCTTCCATCTTTGTTATGCTGACCGTGTTGCCTCATTAAAATGCTAACTAATGTGTATGACAAAACCTCAGGCTTAGTGGCAGGCAACCTATACCTTGACATTGTGATTAAAATATGTTTTTTGGGACGGAGTTTGCTGGTGCCATAGTGGCCTTATAGTTTCACCAGGTGGGCGAGCATAGGCTCAGCCAGGAGGGAAAGGATTTGCTAATAGCCGTCCGAGCCCCTCCCAACGACACCAGACAGCACAAGGCCAGCTGCTCCAATAAATCTACGGCCTGAGCAGAATCGCGACTTTGCGGTATCATCAATCAGTCTAATATATCAAATACGTTCTTTGTCACTAAAATAAAAACTCTAATGAGTCGTGTTTAATATCAATATTGTACGAATGCGACTCTTCTGTTCTCCGTAATAAATCAGCCATGAAGAATTATGCATTAATTGATTTTCTTTTGGTTCGCAGGTACGATTGAATTAATAAGGAAATCTTGATGAAGACTTTTGAGTAAGTAATTTAATTTGCCAATGAATGAAGGCAAGGAGAAAAGTATGTAAGATTCACGGATCATTCTAGTCTTTTTTATTTTTTATTGCTTAGATGAGTGGACGAGCTCACAGCCCACCTAGTGTTAAGTGGTTACTGGAGCCCATAGATATCTACAACGTAAATGTGCCACACACCTTGAGATATAAGTTCTAAAGTCTCAGTATAGTTACAACGGCTTCCCTAGTCTTCAAACCGAAACGCATTACAGCTTCAGGGCAGAAATAGGCGAGGCGGTGGTACCTACCCGTGTGGACTCACAAGAGGTCCTATATTAGGGTAATAGAGGTACCAATATTGTCCCAAGCATCAAACGCGTGACTGTTTTCCTGCAAACGTCATTTAATTTACAATCCATAATAAAATCATTCAATGATTTATCAAATAAAATAGTACAATGTCCTAAACGCCTAACTTATCAACCTATTAAATTTCATAAATAGATCTAAATTACATTTCATCACGGATGATTTCGATACTTAAAACATGAATCAAATCGAATTACCTTTGACAGAACTATGTAACGAAGCAATTGTTAGGTTCGCAATGTTTTGTAACCGGGGACACGTGTTCGAGCTCGTAGTCTTGTGTCGCAACAAAACTGTTAACTCGGGAGTTTAGCGAAATAACTGGATTATTAATCTTTTAGCGTTCAGTGTTGCAATCGCGGCCGATGTTACATCAACGGACACGTCATAAAGGAATTTATTTTTATGTTTTTAGGCCTTCGAAAATAAATGAATTTGTCTCTTCCGGTTTTCCTTCTTCTTTTTGAACACACATGTTATATGTGTGTACACATAGTGTTATATTAAAAACGATGTGAAGCGAAATGAGATGATTCAGTTTGAGTCTCTAATCAATTGGAATTAAATGAAACGATATGAGATGCTTTAACCAAGTAGACTTGCTGTGTTACGGAGCCACAAACAAAGAATTTGAAAGAAAATTATAAAATAATTTGCGTGATTACTGGTCGTAGGACCTCTTTTGAGTCCGCTCGGGTAGGTACCACCACCTATTTCTGTCGTTAATGCGTTTCGGTTTGGAACAGCTATTCTCGCTCACGACTCGGTCGTGCGCGGACGTGCTTTCCGATCCGTGGCCCGCTTGCGAGCTGCGTCTCTGAACTCACAGTTGTGCTCGACAGTGTAGTGACCGTGAATACATCGTGCGTACAATTCGGTAGTGCGGACGTGCCGATCCGTTGGTCGCTTGCGATCTGCGTATCGAGGTCCATTTTTGTGCGCTAAAGTTTTGTAACCGCGAACCCACCCTTACCAACTGCCTTTTTCAAGGCAAAACCAATCGCTACGTTCAGCTTCCTGTGGCACTCACAGGCTAGCGATTTCCTAACCCTTCCCAAAAACAACAGTCTTTTTCAAGACTAGACCCCCGCTCGCGATTCTGCCTGCTGTAGCACTATACAGCCCGAGCGGGTTCCTTTCCTTTTCCCCGCCGATTGCCGTTTTCACGGCATAGGCATTCCCCCCCCCTGCTCCTTGCTGTCCTGCAGCACAGGGGGGTTACAAATCCTATCCGGGGCCTCGCCTTTCGGCGAGTTCAACAAAAGTCCCGGGGCCGCCCCCCCCGGGCAAGAAGCAAGAAGAAACATGGAAGAAAGTGCAAGTGTTTGTGACAGTGATCTTGTCGGGTTCCTCCGGGATAGGTACCCGACAATTAGGGCCGAATATTTAGCATTTAGGGCCTCTCGTGGCAATCCCTCCCCCCCCGCGTCCGTCGCCGCGTATTTCAACCGTGCCTCGGCGGCACGCCGCGCGCCCCCCGCCGCCGCGTTAAGTTCGAGCGCACGTTCCGACGATGCGACTCACGAAGCGCCTAGCGCTACCCCCACCCCCGCGCCCGCGTCGATTACGTCATCGCTCGTATCGTCCGTCGCGACCTCCGTAGTCTCAAGTTCAGGCTCCGATACGGAATCGGAGATGGACTTTGAATCCGCGTCCAGCCCTCAGCCCGGAACCTCGGATGGTTTCCAAACAGTGACACGTGGAAAGAAGCGTACTCGCGCCGTGGAGTCCCGGAACTCCACGACAAAACAGACGAAATCCGCGTCCGCCTCTCGACCGAAAGTAGTAGTAACACCGGAGTCGGACTCCGCGCGCCGCGTAACCCCACCGCCGCGTCCCAAGCCCGCGCCCGCTCCCAAAGTAGCTGCCCCGCCCCCGCTGATACTTCAAGAGAAGACAGCGTGGAATCGCGTGTCCCAGGCCCTTCAGGCAAATAAAATTAACTACACCCATGCGCGTAACGTCGCGCATGGGATTCAGATCAAGGTCGCAACGCCGGGCGACCATAGGGCCCTCTCAGCATACCTCCGAAAGGAGAACATAGGTTTCCACACCTATGCTCTTCAGGAGGACCGCGAGCTCCGCGTAGTAATACGCGGAGTCCCTAAGGAGCTAGAAATAGACTACATTAAGGAGGATCTGACCGCTCAGGCCCTCCCGATAGTTAGTGTGCACCGGATGCACAGCGGGCGGGGCAAACAGCCCTATAATATGATACTCGTGGCGTTAGAACCCACCCCGGAGGCCAAAAAGAAGATCGCATGTCTCACGACAATTTGCGGCCTATCCGGGATCTCGATCGAAGCCCCCCACAAGCGTGGCACTCCCGGGCAGTGCTACAGGTGCCAACTCTATGGCCACTCGGCGCGTAATTGCCACGCGCGCCCCCGCTGCGTGAAATGCCTCGGCGATCACGCTACGTTAGATTGCGTTAGAGATAGGGAAACCGCGACCGAACCTCCCAGCTGTGTCCTATGCCTTAAGCAAGGGCACCCCGCGAACTACCGTGGATGTCCTAGGGCTCCGCGAAAACGTCCGACCCACCCAGCCCCCCGAACCGTCGGCCCAAAGACTTCGGCGCCTTCAGTGCCGAAACCCGCCTTCGTGCCGGCTGCAGTTCCCACGGTGTCGGCGTGGAAAAAACCGCTGCCGTATACGAAGGCGGGAACGGAAACCGCACCCCCGCCCCCGCTCGTGACACGCCCCGCGCCCCAGCCCCTGCTCGCACCTCGCCCCGCGCCCGCGTTCCGTCCCCAGCAACCCTCTGCCGCCAACGACTTCGCGCTCGTGCGTGACTTCGTCACCGCGGTCAACTTCGACCGTCTGCGATCGTTCGCTGACGCTATCCGTAGGTCGGTAACCCCCGAACAGCGGCTCGCGGCCGCTTTCGATCACATGGACGTTTACGAGTCCGTGTCGCGTACGTTATAAAATCTTTACCGGTAACCAATGGCGCAAAAAGGTAGAGAAAAACCGTATTCCCTTACGTTAGCATTCTACAATGCTAACGGACTCGCGCGGCAACGCGATCAAATTTTCGAATTCCTCCGCGATAATCTTGTAGATATTCTATTAGTGCAGGAAACCTGTCTGAAGCCCTCGCGTCGCGACCCGAAAGTCGCGAATTACGTCATGGTTAGGAATGACAGACTCACCGCCTCCAAAGGCGGGACTGCCATTTACTATAGGCGGGCCCTGCACGTTGTCCCTCTCGATACTCCCTCGCTCTCACATATCGAGGCGTCAGTGTGCCGTATCTCGCTGACGGGACACCAGCCGATCGTCATCGCATCCGTTTATCTCCCCCCGGACAAGCCCCTTCTGAGCAGTGACATCGAGTCACTGTTCGGCATGGGAGACTCCGTCATCCTGGCAGGCGATTTAAATTGCCACCACACTAGGTGGAACTGCCATCGTACTAACGTTAACGGTAGGCGTCTCGACGCGTTTATAGACGACCTCACCTTTGAAATAGTCGGTCCCCCAACTCCAACATGTTATCCGTATAACATCGCGCTCCGTCCGAGCACTATAGACCTGGCATTGCTTAGGAACGTAACTCTGCGCTTGCGTTCCATCGAAGCAATGTCAGAGCTCGACTCAGACCACCGACCTGTCGTTATGCAGCTCGGTCGCCCCCACAACCCAGTCACTGTTACGAGGACCATGGTGGATTGGAATAAGCTGGGCACGTGCCTAGCCGACACCGCTCCGCCAATCCTCCCTTACGGCCCGGATTCGAATCTATCCCCCGAGGACACCGTCGAATCCATAAACATCATTACCGATCACATATCTTCCGCGATCATTAGATCTTCTAAAGAAGTCGATGTGGAGGACAGCTTCCACCGCATCAGACTGTCCCCCGATCTTAGGAATCTCTTAAGAGTTAGGAACGCGGCAATCCGGGCCTACGATCGTCTTCCGACGCATTCAAACCGGATTCGGATGCGTCGTCTACAACGCGAAGTCCACTCCCGCTTAAGCGACGCGCGTAACGATAATTGGCATAGTTATCTAGAACAACTCGCGCCCTCCCACCAAGCATACTGGCGACTAGCTAGGACTCTCAAATCCGAAACTACCGCTACTATGCCTCCCCTCATACGCCCTTCAGGCCAACCACCGGCATTCGATGACGATGACAAGGCTGAGCTGCTGGCCGATGCACTGCAAGAGCAGTGCACCACCAGCACTCAACACGCGGACCCCGAACACACCGAGTTAGTCGACAGGGAGGTCGAGCGCAGAGCTTCCCTGCCGCCCTCGGACGCGTTACCCCCCATTACCACTGACGAAGTTAGAGACGCGATCCACAACCTCCAACCTAGGAAGGCACCCGGCTCCGACGGCATCCACAACCGCGCGCTAAAATTTTTGCCAGTCCAACTGATAGCAATGTTGGCTACAATTTTAAATACCGCTATGACGCACTGCATCTTTCCCGCGGTGTGGAAAGAAGCGGACGTTATCGGTATACATAAGCCGGGCAAACCGACAAACGAAACTTCTAGTTACCGTCCGATTAGTCTCCTCTCGACGATAGGAAAAATTTACGAACGGCTCCTTAGGAAACGCCTCTGGGATTTTGTTACCGCGAACAAAATTCTCATTGACGAACAGTTCGGATTCCGCTCTAAACACTCGTGCGTACAACAAGTGCACCGCCTCACGGAGCACATTCTGATAGGACTAAATAGGCGTAAACAAATCCCGACCGGCGCCCTCTTCTTCGACATCGCGAAGGCGTTCGACAAAGTCTGGCACAACGGTTTAATTTATAAACTGTACAACATGGGAGTGCCAGACAGACTCGTGCTCATCATACGAGACTTCTTGTCGAACCGTTCGTTTCGATATCGAGTAGAGGGAACTCGTTCTCGTCCCCGTCAACTGACCGCCGGAGTCCCGCAAGGCTCCGCGCTCTCCCCGTTATTATTTAGTTTGTATATCAATGATATACCCCGGTCTCCGGAGACCCATCTAGCGCTCTTCGCCGACGACACGGCTATCTACTACTCGTGTAGGAAGATGTCGCTGCTTCATCGGCGACTCCAGATCGCAGTAGCCACCCTGGGACAGTGGTTCCGGAAGTGGCGAATAGACATCAACCCCACGAAAAGCGCAGCGGTGCTCTTCAAAAGGGGTCGCCCTCCGAACATCACTTCGAGCATCCCACTCCGTAGTAGGCGCGCAAACACCTCCGCCGTTAGTCCCATCACTCTCTTTGGCCAGCCCATTCCGTGGGTCTCGAAGGTCAAATATCTAGGCGTCACCCTCGACAGAGGGATGACATTCCGTCCCCATATAAAAACGGTACGCGACCGCGCCGCGTTTATTCTAGGACGACTCTATCCAATGCTTTGTAGTCAAAGCAAACTGTCCCTCCGAAATAAGGTAACTCTCTACAAAACTTGTATACGCCCCGTCATGACGTATGCAAGCGTAGTGTTCGCTCACGCAGCCCGCACCAACTTGAAATCCCTTCAGGTTATTCAATCACGATTCTGCAGGATAGCCGTCGGAGCGCCTTGGTTCCTTAGGAATGTGGATCTCCACGACGACCTGGAGCTCGACTCCCTTAGTAAGTATCTACAGTCGGCATCGCTGCGCCATTTTGAGAAGGCGGCACGACATGAGAACCCTCTCATCGTAGCCGCTGGAAATTACATACCCGACCCAGTAGACCGAATGGTAAACCGTCGACGTCGCCCAAAGCACGTCATTACGGATCCTCCTGATCCATTAACGGTGCTTTTAGGCACCACAAGCACCGGTCACCGTCCTCGTCGAACCCGTCGCTTGCGACGAAGGGTTCGACGAGCGAACTAACCCATAGACACAGCCCACTGAGTTTCTCGCCGGATCTTCTCAGTGGGTCGCGTTTCCGATCCGGTGGTAGATTCTGCGAAGCACTGCTCTTGCTAGGGTCAGTGTTAGCAACTCTCCGGTTGAGCCCCGCGAGCTCACCTACTAACGTTAGGGCGAAGCTGAAATAGCCTCTCAAGGCTATCAGCATAGGTAGGAAAAAAAAAAAAAAAAAAAAAAAAAAAACGGTTTGAAGGATGGGGCATCCGTTGTAACAATACTGAGATCTTAGAACTTATATCTCAAGATGGGTGGCGAATTTACGCTGTAGCTGTCTATGGGCTCCAGTAACCACTTAACACCAGGTGGGCTGTAAGCTCGTCTACTCATCTAAGCAATAGAAAAAAAAAAGATCAGATGATACAAAACCGGAAAGCTAGTTCTAACGAAACGCGCAGAAGCTATTTTCGTTCAGAAAATTGCGTGCTTATTATAAAGTCGTTGGTTCACTAGCATTGCAATAGCGGCACCGGTCGGACCGGTTGCGCGGGCCGGGCCGATACATAAATCAGCGTTGCAACGCGCGCGCCGTGATCCAACCGATAAACGCTTTGCATAGATTCGGTAAATTTGTGATATGACGCCTGGCGGCTGTGCAAGCGATTTGAAAAAAATATATATTTTAATTTTCATAAGCTTAGTATTTAAAACTGTAATCGCTTATGGAGGAGAATGACCTCACCCAGAGTGCCGAAGACCGGGCAAAGATGAGGAGTTTAAGTAGGAAGGTAGACCCTGACACTAGACCGGGAAGAAAAAGCAGAAGAAGAAGAAGAACCGCAAAAGTTTTGATAATACTGAAATATAGATTCGGTTGTCTCTTATACTTTTGTCTATTCTCCACAATATGCGTTCGTAGAGTATTGGAGTTCTTTGGACACATTGCTCGAAAAGAGGGTCACAATCTTGAGCAGCTGATGGTGACGGGCTAGAGGGTAACCGTCCCAGAGGACGCAGTTCCAGAAGACGGTCGAATCAAATTCGGTTTTAGTTGGACATCAAGCTCCACGAGGCCAAAAAACGCAGCAGATGGAGAACAATCGTACAAGAGTGATTGAGGTAGCGAGGGAGTCACGACCCTCAGTAATGAGGAGAATGACGTAAGGAGAAGAAGGAGTCTCTTATGACGTTTGCTGACTACTTGCCGGCCTAGAATAGCCCTACTCCATGGCTTTCCTGCGGTGTCGAAATTTTCTCTGAGTAAACCTGCATATTACGATCTCAAAACTGCATTTAGTGGAGTAGAGCATACTCCAAACCCATACTGGTCGATATCACGAGATGATGTCCATATGCTTTTGTCGACACTCAACGCTGTAGTGAAAATTGGCGTAACGATCTTAGTGAGACTGAATGCCTAAGACATTATCAGCTGATCTTTAGATAAACAACTATATTTAGTTTTTTCATTAATAGATTAATTAAATAGTAAATATCTTAACATTTAAAAATTTCGTGTCACGTTGTTTGTCCGCGATGGACACCTAAACTACTGAACCGATTTTAACTTTTTCTTTAAATATGTGTTTTGTTCCAACTTAGGCCATGGGATGGTTTTTGTTTCAATTAATGCTCACAATATTTATTGAATAACAATAAAATGATTTCTTATGTTCATTAATGTTATTAATTGTAAGTTTCATAAGTCTAAAACAGATGGCACCTTAAATCAGTTTTTACGTCATGCTGTCTGACATTAATATCTCATAGATGGCGCTGTGTTAAAAATACCAACGTTTCACATAAGCTACAATTCGATGGCAAAACATCACGTGTTGCTGAGGCTAAAGTATAAATGAAATTTATTTCGCAGTAAACGCGTTACAGCGAAATCCAATTGTTCCTACTTTGTTAATTTTTGGTATTAGCATAGCCGGTCATGTGTTATTTAGAAACAAAAACCTTAGCCACAGCAACGTGGGGCCGGTTCTGCTAGTTGCTTTATAAAATCTTGTACGTGTTCATTATATTTCCAAACAAAAAAAATTTTCAGTGAAAAACTTTTTTAGTAAAACTCAAACAATACTCGACGTAAGAAAATAAGTCGGGAAACAATTAAAAGCTTTCACAATTCTATCGGTCCTCAGTTTTAAAACTCAGCGAAACTTCATAACCCGAAGCTTTAGTTGCGTAATCAGTTGGAAACCATACTAATAACAATGAGCATATTTCAAACGAGGCCTGTTATACAACTGTCGGTTACATAGCGTGCGGTACCAGTGACGGCGGAAATTATCATAAGCGAATATATGTAAAATTTTGATTTATAATGAAATACTCAGAGCTACATCCGGGTCTATCTATTTATCAGGACTATCGCAAAATATACTATACACCGAACAGTTAGCATTTGAAACGATATACGCGCCACCTATTGGACGTTTATGGAACTAATAACGACAGCTTTGGAATTACTTCCTCTCTACGGTGTTTCCCGAGCGCGATGATATGTCCTTCTTCAAACGAGGCCCGCCTATTTCTGCCGTGAAGCAGTAATGTGTTTCGGTTTGAAGGGTAGGGCAGCCGTTGTAACTATACTGAGACCTTAGAACTTATATCTCAAGGTGAGTGGCGCATGTACGTTGTAGATGTCTATGGGCTCTAGTACCCACTTGACACTAGGTGGCTTGTGAGCTCGTTCGCCCAACTAAGCAATAAAAAAAAATAAAAAAATAGCACGAAAAATAAAACCTTAATAAAACCCGCTCCGCTTATATCGACGCTTGCAAGAAGACCGCACGTGCTGTGGGAAAACCTGTCAGGAACTGCATAGTGCTAGATTTAGCTTTGGCATATTACAAAAGTCAATAATAAATCATAAATTTTATTTTTATATTTGAGAATAATTAACAATGGCTGGCTGGATATTCAAGGTGTAAAGTTAGGTCGTTTCGCAAGTTTTTTTTTTAATTATTACTGTTCGTTTATTATTGTGATTGGGCAGACAATCATGTCTGACGTGGTGATAAGGATTTCCTGAGCCCAAGGGCATCACCTCGCAACTTTCAACACCAGCTTCAGGTAAGGTCGAAGTCATATTACGTCATTCTTCGAACGCATGATTGCTTCACGGCAAAAATGGACAGTATATTGGTACTTACTCGTCTGGATATACAAAAGGCCAATAACTGAGCAAATCTATAAATTTTCTGGTTTTGATCCAGCAGGTTAATGACACCGTCTAGACGATCTTCAGATAGCTGGCTGATCTAGAGGCCACCTGAGACACCGACTGTTTGTATGTCTCTTAGGAGTAATTAATCCACTCAGCGCGAAACGTTTCGGACTGCCCCCTTAGGTTCTAATGCGGATTGTGAAGCGACAGGCGGTTCCAGTCGATTTAATTCCGGCACGCTTCGCCTACCGCCCTCAATATGTAGGCGGAAGTCCGGCGATTTGTGACCAAAGCCTGTAAATTTGTGGTTTACATTTGATACGGCAACACCAGGCGTCCTGCTACTAAATTTTTTTTTATTGCTTAGATGAGTGGACGAGCTCACAGCCCACCTTGAGATATAAGTTCTAAGGTCTCAAGTATAGTTACAGCGGCTACCCCGCCCTTCAAACCGAAACGCATTACTGCTTCACGGCAGAAATGGGTGGGGTGGTGGTACCTGCCCGCGCGGACTCACAAGTGGTCCTACCACCAGTAATTACGCAAATTATAATTTGGCGGATTTGATTTTTATTACAGGATTATATTCCTTCACCGTGGAAGTCAATCGTGAACATTTGTTGAGTACGTATTAACATTCATAACCAGCTTTACCATGTATGTTAAGACTGATTTAAAATTGTTGCCAGATTTATTTAATTACCCAATAAATTTAGTTACAACCATCTAATTATCCTGAGTTAGTAACAATTGCATCTTGACGCTTATGGTACGACATGCATAACGTGAAAATTCATTCTAATTTATAAGGTGGGAAAGACATTATTCCAATGTCTCGAGTTTCCGAACTGATGTCTCGGGTGGGAGATGGCGTTTATGTATCTATGAGATTAATTAACACCAAAATGCTTTGTTCTCGCTCTATGGCTTTGGAAAACGAGTGGGAGCATTGTGCGACTTATTGCATTGCACGCAATGTATGACAAACGAAAATGGGGGTCGACGCTAGTGCGGTGCGAAATAATGCTATTTTCAATTAAATAACTTTGTTCTTATTTCGGCTTCAATGATGTTCTGCTTACACCCTTTACAAGTAAACGCGTTTAACGTAGTGTAATCTCAATAGAGGTTAACGTCGCGTAGAATATGTAAAAGATTCGGTAACTAAAAAACCAAATACCCTAAAACGATGTTGGAATCTAATTCGTACTACACACTAATAGATGGCGCTACTGTGACAATTATAATCTATCTAAATTTTAAAAAAAGTAACCCTGTCGTTAATAGATAGATCAAAGGTGTCGTTCTAAAGATTTAATAAAGTAATCTTCTTAATAAAGTAACAAAATAAACAATAAAGTCTCTCACAGTCGCGGAAGTACTGTAATGCATACATAAGTATAAGTCGTCTGATTGAACTCAGTGGCAACGATCGCGCGCTGGTCACGTTCCGGGGTCAAGACTCTCGTAGAATACGCATTGTACAGAAAGAACATCATCGTACTGTTTATTGCCTACAAGAAGCTGTCTCTGAAATGACTGGAAATACCAATATATTATAAGGTTTTTTTTATTATAATTGGCCCAAATAACCTTGATGTTTTTTGTCATCGTACGCAAAAAGTTTCGGTATCTTTCGAATGATTTTAAAAATTTAGTACGTTTAATAATAATTAATAGATTGAGAGTTGTAGATAGATGAGAATACAATGGCATAGGTCTTGAACTCGCTCAGAGATGTCATCACGAGTATGGTTAGTATAAAAAAGAATAAAACATAAATTTATAATATTTATATAATTTTTTTTTTATTTTTTTTATTGCCCTTGTAGGCAGACGAGCATACGGCCCACCTGATGGTGAGTGGTTACCGTCGCCCATGGACTTCAGCAATGCCAGGGGCAGAGCCAAGCCGCTGCCTACCGTTTAATACTCTCCACAAGCCTCGTTTGAAGAAGGACATGTCATAGCGCTCGGGAAACACCGTGGAGGGGAGCTCATTCCATAGCCGGATGGTACGTGGCAAAAAAGACCTCTGGAAACGCACTGTGGATGACCGCAGTGGCTCCAGGTAGTATGGATGAACTCTACTCCGGTGGCGGGCGGTGCGATGGTAAAAACGAGATGCCGGTATCATCTCGAACAATTCCTCAGAGCACTCCCCATGGAACATACGGTACAGAATACAGAGGGAACTGAAGTCCCTCCGCAGACCCAGAGGCTCCAAACGATCCGTGAGAATTTTAATATTTATATTATTAATAATATTTACAGAGCTATTTAGTCCGATGAGTATTATTAAGTTGTAAAGTGTAAGGTTATTTTATTATTTTAGCTATTTTTTAAGTGAAACTTCTTTAGGCGCATGAGGGTAAAATTTTTACAGAACGTCACGCAGGTATGCAACGGAAGTGACATCAAACTACTATTGAAATTTAGTACTTGTCAAATGTCAGTAGTAGTAGTTGTTGTATTTTTCCAACTGGAAAGGCAAATGTATCATACCATACAGCCTAATATTTTATAATTTTTTTGTGAAGAATGTTAATAGGAATTGAAATGAAATGAAAAAAATTTGGAACATTAATCAAATAGCATGAAATTAAATTTGTCAATTCAATTGGCAAAATATTAGTCATTTGCAATTTAGAAATCTAAACATAATGTGACTGTCAACACTGAGGTTTGAGATTGACATTTGACAGACTTTTGGTGGGAACATATCCTCCTTTTTCCCTTCCTCTAAGTCTCGGAAATCTAAAGTTTTAGCTTTGTATAAATATAAAAAATACTGCCAAAAAAGTTTCACTTCTGACATGTGTACTTTGTACGCACGCACTTTTTTTTAAAAATATTATATGTTTGTGTGGCGGTAGCCATCACAGTACACAAGATATTTGACAGATGCCTGAATCTCGCTTAAGACATTTTCAAGATAAGCTTGCATATATACAAGTTCCGCACAACAACATTCGGACCGTCGGTCTACCGAGCAATATCACTCGCTGGGTGGAAGATCTTCCCCCCGTCGTTAAACCTACATTTGTTTAACCCGGTGTCATGGGGGAGAAATGACTACACGGATGTGGGGGTGGGTCATAACTACCCGATATTTTGACTTAAGATATTTCAATAATATTAAAAAAATATTTAATTAATTTATGGTAATGGCTTTATTGTCTAATGGTTTAGTAAATAAAACAACAATCTGTATTGCAGAATCTCGTAAATAAATTTTTAAACCTTCCAAAAGATAAACACGTAAAAATCAACAAAATTAGTGCTCCTTAGCTTAATTGCACATTTCTATGCACTAATTGACAGTCTTTAATTATTTATACTAAATTTTTATAAACTTAACTACGATATGTTTTATATTAAACTTTTATTAACTTAACTACGATATCTTTAGATAATACTTACATAACACTGTTGGTTTCCCTAATAAATAAATAGAAAATACGTCTACATGTATAGGCGTTTTAATCTATGTCCGTTTGCACTCTCGCCCTGCACCGCGTCCGATGCCCTTGCCCTATCTGCGCTGCGTTGAGGTAGTCTCGTTGTTTTGCATTCTATACAGTGCACTGTACTTTGTCCTACACAGACTATAAAAAACACATAACTTTTAAATTTAGTCGGATTATTTATTGATTATTGTTACCATGTGCTTTGGCATTTCATTTTAAGACACGTTTGCTTGTTGTTTCGAATAAAATTTAAATAATTTACGTAATATTGCAAGTTTTTGATGGCGATTTTTTTGTCTTTGCACTTTAAGTCGCTTGTGGAGAGTACTTAACGGTAGGCAGCGGCTTGGCTCTGCCCCTGGCATTGCTGAAGTTCATGGACGACGGTAACCACTTACCATCAGGTGGGCCGTATGCTCGTCTGCCTAGAAAGGCAATAAAAAAAAACAGACATTGCTAATTCAGCGATCAGGCTTTCGGTACTTAGTATTTTAAAATACTAACAAAACCCTTATAAATTATTACGATTGCGTGCTCTGTATGCTTGACTACCGATTGTAAGTATGGCTTGTGCTGTGTCCCGCGGAGCCCGACAACGTTGTGTTTGCGCAATATTATTGTGCAATTTCTCGCATTCGATTTCGCAAGATGCTGCAACGCAATACGCCACGGATATGCGCAACGACAGGAAAATTCAATCAAGAAGAATTACGCATTAACCCATCTTGAAGTGTCTTAATGGCGGACTAATGATTCAACTTGAAAACAGATTGCTCATGAATTCGTCACGGTCGATATAGTCATCGAGCGATGCGGCTTTGTCGGCATTCAAAGAAGCTCATAAAGAACAATTTTTTTTGTTTGTTGCTTAATTGTGTGGACGAGCTCACAGCCCATCTGGTGTTAAGTGGTTACTGGAGCCCATAGATATCCACAACGACTGCCCCACCCTGTAATAAAAATGAAACCCGCAAAATTATAATTTGCGTAATTACTGGTGGTAGGACCTCTTGTATGTCCGCGCGGGTGGGTACCACCACCCTGCCTATTTCTGCCGTGAAGCAGTAATGCGTTTCGGTTTGAAGGGTGGGGCAGCCGTTGTAACTATACTTAAGACCTTAGAACTTGTATCTCAAGGTGGGTGGCGCATTTACGTTGTGGATATCTATGGGCTCCAGTAACCACTTAACACCAAGTGGCCTGTGAGCTCGTCCACCCATCTAAGCAATAAAAAAACCCCTTCAAACCGAGACGAATTACTGCAGAAATAGGCTTAGCTTAATAGGAATAGGTGTGCTTACAATATTCACTTAACGCGAGTACGCTAGCGACTTCCACGATAAAGCTCCTTCGACATATCCTTTCGGATCCTCGCGATCCACTTTCGGTGCTTTTACGCATTCCTGGCACAATTTTCGTCTAACTCAACCCACAGACATAACCCGCGGAGTTTCTCGCCGGATCTTCTCAGCTCCATTGGTAGATTCAGCGAAGCACAGCTCTTGCTAGGGCAATTGAACAAATTTTCTCACGTTGAACCCCATAAGCGTGCTAAGCCGGCGGAGCTAAAATAGCCCCAAGCGATTATAGAGAAGATTAGGGAAAAAAAGCGAAGAAGATTCCGTGTCTTGCCTTATTAAGATAAGAAACAGCTCGTGCTAGCTGAACGTAGCTGTCTCATTACCACGAGTAGTTGTAGGACCCTCGGACCGCTTCTACGCCTAATAAGACTCCGCTCATTCTGAGATATTTGACCTCGATTACGGAATAGTGCCTTGTGGTTCAAACAATAAATGTTGTTTTATAGGAATTTGCTTGCATAAATTTGTTTTAATGCTGATATATGTTTTTATTTTATTGCTTAGATGGGTCGACGAGCCCACAGCACAGGTGTTAAGTGGTTACCGGAGCCTATATACATCTACAACGTAAATGCGCCACCCACCTTGAGATATAAGTTCTAAGATCTCAGTATAGTTACAACGGCTCCCCACCTTTTTTTTTTTTATTGCTTGGATGGGTGGACGAGCTCACAGCCCACCTGGTGTTAAGTGGTTACCGGAGCCTATATACATCTACAACGTAAATGCGCCACCCACCTTGAGATATAAGTTCTAAGTTCTCCAGTATAGTTACAACGGCTCCCCACCTTTTTTTTTTTTATTGCTTGGATGGGTGGACGAGCTCACAGCCCACCTGGTGTTAAGTGGTTACCGGAGCCCATATACATCTACAACGTAAATGCGCCACCCACCTTGAGATATAAGTTCTAAGTTCTCCAGTATAGTTACAACGGCTCCCCACCTTTTTTTTTTTTATTGCTTGGATGGGTGGACGAGCTCACAGCCCACCTGGTGTTAAGTGGTTACCGGAGCCCATATACATCTACAACGTAAATGCGCCACCCACCTTGAGATATAAGTTCTAAGTTCTCTAGTATAGTTACAATGGCTCCCCACCTTTTTTTTTTTATTGCTTGGATGGGTGGACGAGCTCACAGCCCACCTGGTGTTAAGTGGTTACTGGAGCCCATAGACATCACGCAAATGCGCCACCCACTTTGATATATAAGTTCTAAGGTCTCAAGTACAGTTACAACGGCTGCCCTACCCTTCAAACCGAAACGCATTACTGCTTCACGGCAAAAATAGGCAGGGTGGTGGTACCTACCCGTGCGGACTCACAAGAGCTCCTACCGCCATTAAAAATAAATATGTAAATCTAATTTAATACAGTAATTTTTGGTTATTATTTTTAATTATATCTGGGAACAAATCACACAAGGTCGTCTAGTCCCAAATTAGGATTCCCTGTATTATGGGTACTAGAAACTGACACTAACATACTTATATACGCTTTAAATAGAAACATATATAGACAATGAACACTCACACAAAGAGCAAACAAACATGGTCATCACACGAATATATGCCTGATGTAGGAATCGAACTCACGATCCTCGGCTTAACAGTCAGGGGTTCTAATAACTGCATCACTGAGTCAGTATGGTTAAAGTTAGTATAGTTAACAAAAGTCCTTTCAAATTGGGATCGGAACGGGAGTTCATTCTACGATGGTTTCTGTACTACTAAGCCATCAAGATATTACCTTAATCGTGCCTAGACTGTGACCTATGACCGATCGTGGAGAACCTATTTTGGTATATACCGCAAAAAGATAACCGTTCACATGAGAATCTCTGGTTGAGGTTAGGAACAAAGAGGTTCGGGCCGAAAGTCCCGGATTATAACTTTAGTATCTTGGGTACGGAATATTTCATTGGGTATTCTATGAGCCGGCCAAACCAAGTGTATTCCACCTTATAATAATACTAGCGGCCCGTTTCGGCTCCGCTCGAGTCTTTAACAAAAATTTCAACGATATTTCACGTTGTTTTTTTTTTTAAATAAAAGAACACTTATTGCTATATGCTGTCGCGACACTTTATTTTAAATAATAATGTGTCCTACAAAGTCGTAGTACATTATTTTATTCTATCATCAATAGTTTTCGCAGCGCACGCGATGTAAATAATATTTTACGTACATTTTTTACACCTTGGGTTACATAATTGGAGTTTTAGTAAGGATCACTATTTTTTTTTTTTTTAAATTATAGCCCATGTCACTCGGAAATAGTGTAGCTTCCAAACAGTGAAAGAATTTTTCAAATCGGTTCAGTACTTTCGGAGCCAACAAACAAATAAACCTTTCCTCTTTATAATATTAGTATAAACTAATGCACTCCGATGTCACAGATTTAGTTTATAGGAATTATTATAAAAAAAGTAGTGTGGAAATAAACTATCACCTTTCTGATAGTATTTCATCAGCTAGTAGTAGTATGTGTGGATCGGAATACGCTAATTTCAGATTCGCACAGCGCACGTCTTCGTAAAGCCAAAACCCTTGATAATTTATTTTCATAAGGTACTTAAAGCATTTGTCTTTTAGGATCTTTTGTGTGAAATTCATTGAAAATCCCAAATCGGGCCAAGTTTGACTAGTGACTATTGTAAATTTAAATCCCTTGATGCCGACATATCATATCTGAACAAAATTTGAATGTCGTTAATCAAAATTAAAGGCAATGAACGTAATCTCTCATTGTACACCCACGAAGCTTGCGTGAACAGATTGTCTTTTTTTTATTGCTTAGATGGGTAGACGAGCTCACAGCCCACCTGGTCTTAAGTGGTTATTGGAGCCCAAAGACATCTACGACGTAAATGCGACACCCACTTTTAGATATAAGTTCTTAGGTCTCATAGTTACAGTGGCTGCCCCACATTTCAAACCGAAACGCATTACTGCTTCACGGCAGAAATAGGCAAAAGTGGTGGCACCTATCCGTGCGAACTCACAAGAGGTCCTACCACCAGTAAATCATATAACCTATAAGTCCTCGATATATACTTAGACATATACATATTTATATTTCTAATCAAAATCGTTTAGCGATCAGCTCAGTAGCTTGCGTTAGCAGGAGACTTCAAAATAACCGTCATCATTAAAATTTCGCATGACAAAGACCGACAAACCAAATTATCTTATTAATAGCCTTTTTTAACTAAACATAGAGTATGTTCCCAATTTGATCACATGTATACAGGGTGCTAAGAGATTATGCTTGAAAAAAAGACAACCTACAAACCAAACAGAAGAGAAGAATAGCAAACAAAAGCACAAACACTTTTTTATTAAATATGTTTGTGAATGATATGATAACGTGACTGATGTTACACAAGATTTATATATTTACTACATGTACCCGTCCGCTTCGCTGGGCATTTAAAATTAACATTATTATTTTTCACCTCCACAAAGATTCTCATTCATCATTAACGCCCCCGCACCTGGTGTAGGGATTCCAACACTCATATAAATATTAGCCTATCCATTAAGTACATGTATTTTCTACATGGATACCAAGTTTCAAGTCAATCGGATGGATGGTTCAGTAGTTATAACGGAACATCCGTAAAAACCACTGTAGATTTATATATTAGCATAGATATAGATAAGCGAGAACGAAAGGCACCCAATTTCGATCTACAACCACTTTTTTTTTTTCTAAATTAGCCAACCACCTATATGAATTTCAGTTATCAACTATCTCTGTGAATGGTTAGTAAAAGTTTTTTTTATCGAGACAGTTGAGCTAGCGACCTACCTGATGACGTGGTTATCGTGAATATCTGGAGTTGCCCATGGACCGGTTTAATGTACAGCCAAGGTTTTTTTCTCCCGTGAACCATTTCCAATCGTATTTTTGTGCTAGTTCCAACAGACCCACGGCTTTATTTTACTGGTTTATCTGATAACGTTTGTCAGTGATGTATTGATTTTTAGATATAACACTAATTTCACGCCCATTGATTTTTCAGGCTGTATTTAGCTTAAGTCAATTTACATATGATAGTAAGTTAGGCGTCGAATAAAATGTCTTTTTTTAAATTGGATTTTTAGATATACGGCCTACCTGTGGTCATTATTGTTCGCGTATGTCAGATACTCAGGTTCCTCTTTGTTTGAAGAGCCATAGAAGGGAGTTTCCAAAGCCGGATGGTACGTCACAAATATCTCTGGAAACGCACTGTGTATGAACGCAAGGGCTTTATGGTTGACATGGATGAACTCTGCTGTGGTGGCGAAGGGTGCAATTGTGATAAGGAGATTTTTTTATAGCTTAACGAGTTCACAGCCCACCTGGCGTTAAGTGGTTACTGGAGCCCATATACATCTACAACGTAAATGCGCCACCCACCTTGAGATATAAGTTCTAAAGTCTCAGTATAGTTAAAACGGCTGCCCCACCCTTTAAACCGAAACGCATTACTGCTTCACGGCAGAAATAGGCAGGGCGGTGGTACCTACCTGTGCGGACTCACAAGAGGTCTTACCACCAGTAAATGGATGGAGGGATTATCTCAAAAAAATCCATATAGTTTCCCATCAACACAACGACAGT
Source organism: Bombyx mandarina (assembly GCF_030267445.1). NCBI lineage: Eukaryota > Metazoa > Arthropoda > Insecta > Lepidoptera > Bombycidae > Bombyx > Bombyx mandarina. Next base: position 20,312,223 of record NC_143234.1, read on the forward strand.
TTCATTTTATGAGCCTTAAAGAGTATTAGCATTCATGATTATGTTTCACCTTAAATTGGTAGGGATTGGTGCAGGTTGTTACGAGATTATTTGATGCCGGTCTGTCTTGAAGCGTCAAGGCAAAAACAACATAATTAGATGTACTTTTTCAAGTATCTTGTAGTAAAAGTCTCACCATGTAACAACCGTCAACAAACTAAATTCGAAGTTGTTCTGGCCTGTGGGATAAGACGCTTTCCTCTCATCGAAACGACTATGCCATTGTTCAAATTCCCAAAGGCAAGTAACAATTCTTCTACCTACTTGGCAGTCGTCGTGGCCTAAACGATGAGACGTCCGGTGCATTCGTGTTGAGCGATGCACCGGTGTTCGAATCTCAGGCGGGTACCAATCTTTCTAATGAAATACGTAGTCAACAAATGTTCACGATTGACTTCCACGGTGAAAGAATAGCATCGTGTAATAAAAATCAAACCTGCAAAATTATAATTTGCGTAACGTTGTAGACGTCTATGGGCTCTAGTATCCACTTAACACCAGGTGGGCTGTGAGCTGGTCTACCCATCTAAGCAATAAAAAAAGAAAGACATCCACGAATAAAGTGACACATCGTGTAGTAGAAATCAAATCTGAAAATTTAATAAATTTGCGTTACTCATGGTAGTAATAGGGGGCGCTTTTATGCATTATGAGCCCACACGAGTATTTATCATAATTCTGTCGCGTAGTCTACGACAACTTCTTCAACTAGGGAACGTTGTGGGGGTCGTCATAACCCCTTAAGGGAACCTCCTGACCAGACATGGGGGCACTAGGAAACGCAACAGTGCCTCTGACCTCACGTCTTGATGAGGACATTAGTGTTACCGTTATTGGAGTTTATAAACACCAATCGAAATATTTTATCAACGCTTATAAAAAAATATCTGACCATAAAACTGTTTTATCTACAGTAGATAAGGAATTAAATAAAAGTAGCACGCGAACGCCATTTGGCGGCGTTTAGTAGCGAGTTACCGTGTGACCGGTCAAAGCGGATCATTATTACCGACCCGGTGGACCTCAAAGTCAATAGCTTCGGGTGCACATTTCTGAATGTCACGAGAACTCATCCGTTCGCATTAGACAAACATACGATAGTCCATTTATATGTGTTAATAAAACTTGGAATGTTTTGCTGGTTTGAGATTTTTTCATTCCTTTTGTAGGCAGACGAGCATAGGACCTAGCTGGTGGCGAGTGGTATCGTTGCTCATGAACGTCTAATTAAATACGTACTCAACAAACGATTGACCTCCACGGTGAAGGAATAACATCACTACATAGTACAAAACAAAGTCGCTTTCTCTGTCCCTATATCTCTATGTATGCTTAAATATTTAAAACTACGCAACGGATTTTGATGCGTTTTTTTTTTAATAGATAGAGTGATTGAAGAGGAAGGTTTATATGTATAATAACATCCATTAAATAGTGGAGAAATACTGTTATTTTTGAGGTTTCTAATGTGATGTCGTAAATAATCAATAAAAAAATTTCATGTTTCCGAAGCGAGGCGAGGGCGGGTCGCTAGTCGTGTAATAAAAATCAAACCCGCAAAATTATAAATTGCGTAATTACTGGTGGTAGGACCTCTTGGGAGTCCGAGCGGGTAGGTACCACCACTCTGCCTATTTCCGCCGTGATCAGTAATGCGTTTCGGTTTGAAGGGTGGGGCAGCCGTTGTAACTATACTTGAGACCTTAGAACTTATATCTTGGGGTGGGTGGCGCATTTGCGTCGTAGATGTCTATGGGCTCCAGTAACCACTTAACACCAAATGGGCTATGAGATCGTCCACCCATCTAATCGATAAAATAAAATGCTTAACCTGTTTAATAAATAAACATAATTTAACATTGATGGACTCGATGTGACGTAAGTCAGTGGCAACCTCCTTTAGCTGCTCCTTCTTTTCTCTTTCTTCCGTTTTACAATATCGTTTCATTCTGTTTTCTTACTTTTCTCCTTGCTAACTAACAACTGACTAGGATTATATGCAAGGCAACGCCCTTAGTCTGTCTATTTAAACTTACAAAAATCCTATAACGCCTTACTTTATTTAGAAATCTTCAAAACCTTACCCGATCGCTGCGTTCCACAGATAACGCGGGGTTCATTCAAAAGATTCGTTCACTCCCGACGGATCTCATTCAATAGTTCATTCTGTCGAATCGAATACGTGTTTCGCAATTTTCAATAGAAGCTATTGTCGGGACTGCGAAGTGAAGTCATACGGGATCATCCCTTTTCATATTTCGATGACGTCGTAATATTGAAAGCATTTTCGGTGCTTCCGAAAGCTTCTTGTTAATGAGAGGTCGTAGTTTAATTTGTTAATGATTTTCATTTGAAATTAAGTTTAAGGAATAAGACAAAAGATGTTATTATTTTAAAGACAGTGGTAAAGATCGTTTGGAAGTTTTGACAATGATAAAAAACAATCTTCCAAATGTTTTACTGTTATATTTTTATGGATTAGATCGATCTATCTGATGTTAAGTATTGAAGCCCATATAAAACCTAATGTGAAATCCACCACATTGTAAAGCACCACCCAACTTCGGATAAATACTGCTAACGTCAGCTTCAAGACAAACCTGGATACACGAATTCCCTAAAGCAGCATTTGGACCGTCCGAGCTACCTTCAGGAATGCATAAGGTAATCCTAAAGACAACATTTTATTATATCATTGCATACATTCGTCGAGAGCTTACGGTCCGTCAATGTTACTATTGCTATACATCTGGAGACAAGAGGCCGAGATATTGATTGTATTGAAACTGGTGGTAGGACGTCTTATGATTTCGTATTGGTCAGTACAACCACCCTGCCTATTTCTGCCGTGAAGCAGTAATGCGTTTCGATCTGAAGGGCATGGCAGCCGTTGTACTGTAAAAGCTGAGACTTAGAACTCGTGTCTCAAGGTGGGTGGCGGCATTTACATTGCCCATGCCTATGTCTATGGGCTCCGGTAACCACAACACCAGGTGAGCCGTGAGCTCGTCCATCCATTGAAGCAATAAAAAAAGAAATAAAAAAAAGAAAACGAATATCCTGTGCTTTAATCAGAAATGCCTTGTTTTGACTTCGCGGCAGAGATAGGCAGGATTTTGGTATTTATCCAAGCTGGCTTACTCTACTAGTAGTACGCTCCTTTTGTAAGGTCGGGGCCGAACTAATGAGGTCCTCGCGTCTAGAACGCCTGCAAGTTTTGTGGGACTGGACGGTTTGAAGATGTTAGGAGCAGACGCAAACATGGAATTTAGGGTCCTACCCATTAAACCACTTTTTGTTTGTATATCATCGAGTAATTTCAGGTGGAATTTGTTAAGGATACGCATATGCCATAGAGTATATCCGATACAAAAGATTTCACCTCAAATAAAAGCAAAATTTTCTAAAACTACCCTTCACGGTTCTGTATACAAAAAAATTGTGCGTAAAATAAACAAAATAACTTTCCTTCATTAACGTACCATTAAAATAAATTACGTTTTTCGTTTATTGAATATCGGTATCGATGGAAAAATAATCAAATTCGGGGTCATATCGATACTCGTTGGGTCACTTTGTAAATTGAATTGCTCTATTAATAAATATATTCTGGGCTTAACCCGATATCGACGAAATAGTGATGTGATAACTGGGGACTGATCTGAAACGATTCGATTAAAATTATTTTGCTGAATACAGTATACTGAGGTATTTTTATCGCATTATCTGACCAGACTTGCGACTTTGCATGTTGTTTTATATGTACTGCTGAGTGTTTAAGACTTGTAGCAGGCCGCGACTTGGCTGTGCCTTTTTTTTGCTTAGATGGGTGGACGAGCTCACGGCCCATCTGGTATTAAGTGGTTACTGGAGCCCATAGCCGCATAAATCTACTACCCACCTTGAGATATAAGTTCTAAGGTCTCAGTATAGTTACAACGGCTGCCCCACCCTTCAAACCGAAACGCATTACTGCTTCACTGCAGAAATAGGCGGGGTGGTGGTACCTACCCATGCGGACTCACAAGAGGTCCTGCCACCAGTAAGCTCCAGTAAGCCTCTAGAATAGCTGACGTTCATGAGCGACGGTAGACCGTATCTTCGTCTGCCTACTGATACCATAGTTATTGGAGCAGAATTTGTTCTGCTCGAAGCCGTTTTCAGACCTAATTTTCCCTTAAACTACCTGGTTCTAGAATGAAAGCTTCTACTAAGTGTTTTCTGGACGCATTGACATAGCCTTCAGATGAGGTTTGAAGGAACTAAGCAGTAAGCTGCGCTCCTAATATAACGTACATTCATTTATCTTTGAAAGCATTAGAACGGTTAGCTTTGCAATGGAATAGCGTTGGGTACTGTTGTACCACTGGTTTTAGATATGATCGTCGAAGTAAGTTTGTTAAGGACGTTTGTTATTTGATCTTTGCTCTTTTTGTACTTTTCTCGCCTTAACACCAAAGAAACTCGACTGTCTCAGAGCTTCAGGGATCTGACTTAAGCCACGCAATACATTTTTCTAACACCCACAATATCATCTTGAAACTGCACTGATACTCGATGGTGACTCGTGTGTTAACTTTTGAACTTCAGCTTACCAAGTTTGAAAAGTTGGAAACCAAGTCCCCACTTAACTATAAAAGTTTGAAGAAACTTTGGCAAGCGCTGCTCGTTTTCAGGCATAAGGTCATAACCGCGTTTCTATTGATTTACACCCGGTCATCATTCTCGTCAAACCCGTTGCTTGCGACGAAGGGCTCGACGAGTAAATTAACCCACAGACAGAGTCCACTGAGTTTCTCGCCGGATCTTCTCAGTGGGTCGCGTTTCCGATCCGGCGTTAGATTCTGCGAAGCACGGCTCTGGCTAGGGTTCGTGTTGGCAACAACGTCAGGTTTGAGCCCTGTGAGCTCACCTACAAGTTAGGGTGAAGCTGAAATAGCCTCTAAAGGCTATCAGCATAGGTAGGAAAAGTATAAGTAAGCCCATCGTTCTGCTCGTGTCTTCCGCGAAGCATATAGTCTACGGCAAAGCGACTTTGACCGTCAATAAAAGTACTTTAATCGCGCAATTATCTAACAGGTTCGGAGAGGCGGGTAGAGTGATTCGAAAAAAAAAATCGTGTCCATTATTTCGTACCCAGTCAACGCACTCTCAACTCTCAGATCGAAATCCAACGATTCACGGATCGGAACAATTGAGTGAATGAACTGTCCTGACCGAGCGGGTAATTACTTTAATAAAGTAGGTAGTACGATGTCAATGACCCGGTGCTCTGTGCGAGGTTCCGTCGACTCGATACAACAATTTTCAGATTATCCATTGTGTTAGCTCCTTTTTTGACTGATATATCTAGATGGATGAGCTGATCTGTTTGATGGGATCCAACTGTCCGCCAGGTGGTAGGACATCTTGTGAGTCCGCGCTGGTAGGTACCACCGCTCTGCCGTGAAGCAGTAATGCGTTTCTTTCTTGGCGGGTACCAATTTTTTTAATGAAATACGTACTCAACAAATGTTCACGATTGACTTCCCCGGTAAAGGAATAACATCATGTAATAAAAAAGAAACCCGCAAAATTCAATTTGCGTAATTACTGGTGGTAGGACCTCTTGTGAGTCCGCGCGGGTGGGTACCACCGCCCTGCCTATTTCTGCCGTGAAGCAGTAATGCGTTTCGGTTTGAAGGGCGGGCCAGCCGTTGTAACTATACTTGAGACTTTAGAGCTCATATCTCAAGGTGGGTGGCGCATTTAAGTTGTAGATGTCTATGGGCTCCAGTAACCACTTAACACCAGGTGGGCTGTAAGCTCGTCCAAACATCTAAGCAATAAAAAAAATCTGAAGTGATTTCTGGGTTGTATCTATAAAAACTGAAACATTAAAACTCATGCGTCAAGGTGAGTGGCGGCATTTACGTTGTAGATGTCTAAGAGCTCATCTAACCACTTAACCTCACATGGGCCGTGAGCTCGTACACCAATCTACGTAATAAAAAAGTCCACTTTTTTGGATGCATCCACTCAGTCAAACAACAACAATTCAAATTTAATTACGATAAACGATTCTTAATAATTCAATCTGGGCTCTGTTAAAATGAAATCGAAATTTTCAAATAATTATATCGCATCAATTTAAAGAGCATAAATCATTTCAACATGACGTCAATCCTGTTAACGAACGCCGATTGAATCTGAATAAGATAAATCGAAAATTTGATTATATTATCAAACATCCAAGCTAATCAAAAGATTTTCTCAAGTGTTTAGTTACCAATTTTTGTTTTCTTATTATTTTCTTTAGGATTCCTTTCAAAATCTCTAAAGAAGAAATATCGTTACAAAAAGAAAATATAGTACACAAATTGAATATTGTCAGAGATTATCGTCGAATTCTGATTGCTTATTTTACACAGTTTAAAAAAAAAAAAAACACCGACGACATTCCATCACCAAGTCGCGTTTGGAAGTAGCAGCAGAGGCTTCCGCTCCCAGCGAACTTATTATGACAAAAATGTGATTCTTAGTAAGAAAAACACACGTCATTTCGAATCCTCCCGATCTATTATCGGTGCTTCTAGATACCTCAAGCACCGTTCTCGTCGAACCCGTCGCTTGTGACGAAGGGCTCCGCGAGTAAATTAACCCATAGCAGCCAACGCAGCCCAGTTTCGCCGGGTCTTCTCAGTGGGTCGTGTTTCCGATCTGGTGGTAGATTCTGCGAAGGACTCGTTTTGCTAGGGCTGGTGTTAGCAATATCCTCAGGCTAGAGCCCCGTGAGCTCATCTACTCGCTCGGTTACGCTAGTATGCCCCCTAAGGCTACCAGCTTAGGTAGGGAAAAATAAATAAATAAAAAAACAAAACAACGTAGTTCAAAATTAATACACGGTCGTTCCTAAAAAATCTACAGTAATAAAGATAATACACACGACTGAGTATTATACATTACGCCGTCTTCTCATTTGAACGAGACGCGAAGAGGCCCTTAGTAATGAAAAGATGCACAAAAGAAAATTGTGCCCCGCTCATATATATTTATGTACGAAAAGAAGTGTTATACACAACGATTACTAACATTGCGTCGTCATGGCGATGACTACAGGGTGTTCCTTCAAAATCCTTGTTTTTATTGCGTTTACGAACTAGATTCTTCTTTTTACTAAAGGAAGGACGGAAAGCTGCGCATAATCTTCTTTTCCCAATTACCGCAGGGTATCAAGATGAAAGTATTTGACCAATGAATCTTATCAAGAGAAATTACCTTAAGAAAAATGAAAAGGGTTTTGTTCGGAGGTTTCCTGCAAAACTGACACAGAAATTAAGAGATCCATAGGGTGCATGGTCATTAACATAACCCTAAGATTCGCGAGGTTAAAGTGGCAAAGGGCAGGTCACAATTCTAGTAGAGCAGAAGGAGATCTAGGGCCAAAACGTTCTCGAGTGGCGACCGCGTGCTGAAAGACGCGGCGTGATAATGATGATTATGACTATTGTAAGCGACTATTATAGCATTATGCTAGTTTTGCTTGTATAAAGGGGTATATATTTTAGCTATGGGTTCCTAGAATATGTGGCCTAGAATAGCAGCAGCCGTATGGGCTTTTGATAGGGAGGTACCAATATCCTGCCCATTTTTGCCACTAAGTAGTTCCACGTCCGGATTTTAAGAGTGGGAGAGACTTATAAAATTTCAATCTAGACTACGACCATATGCCAAGTGTTGGGTGGGAGAGACTTTCAACATTTTAATGTAGACTACGACCACATGCCCCCAGGTGGATTGCAGCGTTCACGTTACGATATCTATGGGTTGGAGTATCAGCTTGAAAAAGGTAATGGGCTCGACTGAAAATAATAAAAGTATAGCCAATTTATTGTGTTTTACCGAAACGACCTTACCCTGAATCTCATTTCATTTTACATACAATTTGTTCCGTTTTTACGGGTAGCTCGCTCTAAACTTGCGATATTTTATGGCGTTTTGACTTGAAGGGCCCAAGATGGAGCGGAATAAAGTTTCGTAAGAAATTTTAAGGGATATAAACGATCAAAGGGGCAGTTTATTAAATGCGAAACGTCAGTTCCAGTCTTTGAAAATGTGCTTTCGAATTTATCTTTGTAGAAGAAAGAAGGTGATTTTTTATACACACACATTAATTTGGCCTTAATATTGGTTGGTTTAATTTAAAAGGTCATTGGACCTCATCTTTTTTTTCCAGTGACAAATAAACTTTAGACAACTACAGCTATTATTAAAGTACGTATTCTCTGTCTATAACCTTAACCCGTTACCGCAAATTGATATTTAATAGCACGGTTGGCGTTAATCGTTAGTTTTCTGTGTAACGGCCAGTGTAAAAATGTTGAATGACTATAAACACATATTACACAACACGAGTGGTTAATGCCAGATGTTTGTTTGTTGAAAAACGTTCTCTAGTTTTTTTTTTTTTCGATATATCAGATACTTGCGGAATCATCGAGAAATTAATTGCAGAACGTATATAGCAAAATTGATGCTTAAGAATGCAATGGGCAGCTATGCGTCATCTTTTCCGACAAACCTGGATCTATTTGAGAACTGTCACACCACTATCCTAATGCAAAACAGTGATGAAGGGTAACTCTTGCTGTTCGTAAATACTTAAATCACTCGAAACTTGAGGGATTCTCAATAACATTTCTCCTATTTCGTAAAGACCAAATAATTTCAGAGAAATAACAAAAATATTACATACGCTTCTCTGTATTTGTAGCTGTAAATATTTTCTTATACAGGGTGTGGTCTTATCTCGTTGTGATCCTTTGAGATCCTTGTTTTTATTTCAGGAGAGAATGGAAGAATCAGTGTACAGTATAGCTTGAGATGTTAAGGGTTCTTCCTGGGTTCGTACAAGTAAGTAGCCGTTGACTACTAGGCAGTCGTAGCTCGTATTAACAATTCTCATTACGGGTACAGATGAACTTCTAGATTCGATTCTTAATGTAAAACATTATCCATTTACTAGATCAACTATGGAATACATTAATTTTTTTAAATGACCGGTAATGTATTTAGCCAACAACTGTGTAACGCTCCTAGCTTTCCCTCGATAGCGTGGCTCCAACGCATCTGTAAAATACGTGAAAATTAGACCTAATACAAAATGATTTTTTAAACATGCATAATTCCGCACGGGTAGGTACCACCACCCTGACTATTTCTGCCGTGAAACAATAATGCGTTTCGGTTTGAAGAGTGAGGCAGCCGTTGTACTGTAAAAACTGGGACCTTAGAACTTATGTCTCGAGGTGGGTGGCGGCATTTACGTCGTAGGCGTCTATGGGATCCGGTGACTACTTAACACCAGGTGAGGTCCATTAATCTAAGCAGTGAAACGTGTTTACGGTACATTCCCAGAACTCTGATTGTGTAGCGTACGTGACGCCGCCGGTGGTGATACATTAAATAATAAAATAACCTCAATTACATTCACACAGTTGCGACGTTCGCGCTGGCATCCTTGGAGCACCTTCACTGCGGTAATGCAACGGTTTCGACATCAGAATCTAGGCCAAGTACGTTGCATTCGATCTTACATATCTTAACCCTTGGATGCTTGATTTAGTGTATCGAATTTATATGTGAATAGCGGACCCGACAGACGTTGTCCTGTACACGTCATAAATTTCAAACTTTTTTGAATAAATTTGTAATTGAATTGTAAAGATATTAGACTGTTTTAATGAATAAAAAAAAACTCAATATTCAATTGTGAATTTAAACCATTCTCGAACCTACTGGAGCACAGACAGAAAATTTCATCAAAATCGGTCCAGCCGTTTAGGAGTTCACTGGTGGTAGGACCTCTTGTGAGTCCGCACGGGTGGGTACCACAGCCCCGCCTATTTCTGCCGTGAGGCAGGAATACGTTTCGGTTTGAAGGGTGGGGAGCCGTTGTAACTAGTTCTACCTAACGAGCGTGGGGTGCATGGTATCAGTAGTTATAAATATTTTATGAACAGATATGAGTAGAAGGGCTATTTTGATAATATCCTGAAAAGCACCCCACGCTTTTTTACAATAAAATCATTTTTTTACACTATTTTTAATTCAAATTTATTAAAAAAAAAATTCTATTTTTTAGTTGGATTTTCTATAAAAGCGTATTTTGTTAGTTTTGTTAAACTATTATTTATTTTTAATTTTTTAGTTGAATTTCAATTTTTTCAAATTTTTTTTTTGAATATTGAATTGTCATCAGTCCTTAATAAGTATACCAAATCTCTAATTAATCCGACGTTTTGAAGGGGGTCAAAATGATGTTCAAAGATTCCGTTACAAACATACATACGTCTGAAGCTAATAAAAGCATATTAAAAAAATGCTTTAAACACAATGCTTGTAAGACGAAGCTACCACATGAATAGAAATAAAAATAAAGAATGAACTTTACAAAATATAATGTACAATATCTCCTGCGATTGTTTATAGGGATATTGAATTTGTAGGCCTCCAAAATTTCAATGGTTACACTGCATTAAAGAAGAACGTTGTAACTGAATGCTGATTGTGTACATTATCTACTATACAAATATACGTAATTATATTTAGGGGTGTGTTTGTGTTTAGGGTGCTCATATTAATGAATCAAACATTTTAATAATGTAAGTGAATGTAAAGGATCTCTTATAAGGAGAGGAAGTCTTAAAGGAAGTCTTATATTTTACATAGAATTATAATGAGTACTAAATCTATATGTTGGCACACGTCAGGGATGGCTGAGCGGTAGTTTCCGTCATCACTCGTATTTGGTTGAACTCAGTTTATAAAAAGTCAATAAAACCTTTTGAATAATATTTATTGAAACTCAACACACACAACTTTAACAATGACAGGATAAAACGACAGTTTCGTTGCACATACCGACAGACCGACTGACTGACTGACTGACTGACCGCCAGAGACTCACTGACTGAGACGGACGGAATGACTGTCTGACACGGAATGGCACGACTCTTTTTTTTTTTTTTTTCCTACCTATGCTGATAGCCTTGAGAGGCTATTTCAGCTTACCCTAGCTTGTGTAGGTGAGCTCACGGGGCTCAAACCGGAGAATTGCTAACACTGACCCTAGCAAGAGCAGTGCTTCGCAGAATCTACCACCGGGTCGGAAGCGCGACCCACTGAGAAGATCCGGCGAGAAACTCAGTGGGCTGTGTCTGTGGGTTAATTCGCTCGTCGAGCCCTTCGTCGCAAGCGATGGGTTCGACGAGGACGGTGACCGGTGCTTGTATTGCCTAAAAGCACCGTTAATGGATCAGGAGGATCCGTGATGACGTGCTTTGGGCGACGTCGACGGTTTACCATTCGGTCTACAGGATCGGCTATGTAGTTTCCAGCGGCCACGACAAGAGGGTTCTCATGTCGTGCCGTCTTCTCAAAGTGGCGCAGCGATGCCGACTGTAGATACTTACTGACGGGGTCGAGCTCCAGGTCATCGTGGAGGCCCACGTTCCTCTGGAACCATGGTGCTCCGACGGCTATCCTGCAGAATCGGGATTGTATAACCTGAAGGGGTCTCAAGTTGGTGCGGGCCGCGTGAGCGAACACTACGCTTGCATACGTCATGACGGGGCGTATGCAAGTTTTGTAGAGGGTTACCTTGTTACGGAGGGAGAGTTTGCTTCGTCTACAAAGCATTGGGTATAGTCGTCCTAGTATAAACGCGGCGCGGTCGCGTACCGTTTTTACGTGGGGACGGAATGTCATCCCTCTGTCGAGGGTGACGCCTAGGTATTTGACCTTCGAGGCCCACGGTATGGGCTGGTCAAAGAGAGTGATGGGGCTAACGGCGGAGGTGTTTGCGTGCCTATTGGGGAGTGGGGTGCTCGAAGTGGTATTCGGAGGGCGACCCCTTTTGAATAGCACCGCTGTGCTTTTCGTGGGGTTGATGTTTATTCGCCACTTCCGGAACCACTGTCCCATGGTGGTTACTGCGATCTGGAATCGCCGATGAAGCAACGACATCTTCCTACACGAGTAGTAGATAGCCGTGTCATCGGCGAAGAGCGCTAGATGGGTCTCCGGAGACCGGGGTATATCGTTGATATACAAGCTAAATAGTAACGGGGAGAGTGCGGAGCCTTGCGGGACTCCGGCAGTCAGATGACGGGGAGCCACGACTCTGTCCACGTACCGCCATTTTATACTGTGGCGTTACGGAGTCTACCCTTCATTTTGTGATATTTATCAAAACAACATTTGATCATTTAAAATAATAATCAAAACCACCGTCTTAATATTACTAAAAGTCGTTATCCACGACAACTAAAAGTCGTTATCCACGACATATATATTAATACGTGAAGCAAAAACGTTGTATCCCTTTTTACGAAAATTGCTCGGATGGAGGAGTATGAAATTTCTCACACGTATAGAGAATATAAAGAAGGAGTGCACAATGCTAATATTTTTTTTAAATAATGCATATTAGATACTTTATATCAATAAAGAAAACATTACACACACTACCATGTATTTGACACAACACATACATAAAAATATACTCTTTGTTTACTGTAAATTGGGAAACTTTTGTTATTGCTTAAAGTCTGTGGTCGAATAATAATTGAAAATAGATTAATATTGTTTGTCTTTAATATTATTGATCTATAGTGCAGTTTTGGCGAATACTGTAATTATATAATCGAAATATAATAGTGTTTGACAATAGAATCATAACAGTGTACAAACTTACAATTTCAATTAATTATAGTCGAATTTCGACTACTGCGGGACCACTACTTATTTTTAAAAACGTAACATCCTTGATCTATAAATTTGTCATACTCTAAATGTCGAACACCAAGAGAGGGACCAGTTATCAACCTAGTTGATAATCCCTGAACCGATAATCCCCTCGCAGCTGTCAAATAGATCAAAATTCCCGATTTTCAATGGTGCTACAACAGCGCCCCTAGCGTAGATTGGACACAATTAGATGCAATATAGATTGGTTGTTTTCCAAATGAATAAGAATGTGCTATCGTACTTCTTTTTTTTATTGCCTTTCCAAGCAGACAAGCATACGGCCCATCTGATTGTAAAGGGTTACCTTACGTTATGGACGTCAGCAATGCCAGGGGCACAACCAAGTCCCTGTCTACCATACCGCGCCTTCCGACTTCAAGATTGCATAGTTTAATGCCTTCCAGTTTAATTGGTGGGAAAATAGTTATAAAATACAATGACCAGTTCAATCACATAGTTCTAAGGACTCTGGTAACCATTTAACACTGGACCGTGCGCTTATCTGCATTAACAATAAGTGAGGATCAGTCAATACTTTAACTGTGTCTTATATTGAGCGTGAATGGCGTTTATAAGCATCGGTAACAGAAACCGCGTGGTTTATTTGGTTATAGACCTATCTCTTATGTTGACCAGTGTAATTTAAGTTATAATGTTTGTGTACGTAGTGTCAAAATAATACGATTTTGACGTGACAACGTCCTATAATTCGATGGAGCCGGGTGCACGCACGAAAAAACATGACTCATTGAGGCGTTCCACTTAAGGCTTGAAGTGCAAGCGAGAGCGCGTAACGAGCGACAAAGAGGCACAATCGGCCTCCGCGTTCGGCAGCGTTCGACATCTGTCTCTCTCCTACTTGTGTACTTGTGAATGTGGTGTCAATTATCAATACAAAATATCTATCAAACAAATAAAATGAAATTTTCTTTTGAAAAATGATTCCATCAGTATTTTCTTATGACGTAGTCACGTTCAAGTATCGTCAGTAAACCGACTTTACAGAAAACCGACTTTTTCGATATTTTTAATACCTTAAGACATTTTGTAACATACCCTGTTTCTTTCTTGGTTGAACAGTTTACTTTCGAGGCAAAAGAAAATGCGAATTTAGTACCAGAGCGGGCTTTTTAAATCGGGCTTGCGTAATATCGCCTTTGCGGGGTAAATTAGGAATAATGGCGAAGCGTAATGGAGAATTTCATTGGTTACTTTATGAGAGAAAAACTCAAATTAGCTTCACTTATCGGTTTCTTTTGAAGGCGTAGTCGTCTAAAAAACGTGTATTTGTACAATCAAACATGATACACCGCTTTTTATTCGACATCTCTAAGTCAGTATTGTCCTCTATATTATCAACTAGCGGCCCGCTCCGGCTCCGCTCGGGTCTTTAACAAAAATTTCAACGATATTTGACGTTGTTTTATTTTTTTAAATAAAAGAACACTTATTGCGGCATAACTATAATAATTAGACATATGCTGTCGCGACACTTTCTGTAAATAATAATGTGTTCTACAAAGTCGTAGAAAATTATTTTATTCTATCATCAATAGTTTTCGCAGAGCACGCGATGTACAGAATATTTTAGGTAATTTTTTACAGCTTGGGTTACATTATTAGAGTTTTTGTAAGGATCCCTAATTTTTTTCATTATGTCACTCGGGAATAGTGTAGCTTCCGAACATTGAAAGAATTTTTCAAATCGGTTCAGTAGTATCGGAGCTTATTCAATACAAACAAACAAACAAACATTTCCTCTTTATAATATTATTATAGTATATATATTGAAAACATTGTGACGATTAAGTTAAAAAAGTTTTTATTTAAACACATGTCAACAGATGTAGCGTTAAAAAAAATGTCAGATTTAAATTGCGAAATTCGAATTAACAATTTATAAATATTCTAATCTGGGATTTATGTAAAATTCCAAACGAGAACAAAGAGCCCGGCCGTCCCGGAGTGAACACACCTGCTCTTTCCTGCCAGGAAATACGTAACTTCCAGTTAAATTTCAAAATTTTGTTCCATTTCAGAAGTACCTTCCCGATATCAGTGTAACAATACATTCTAATTAAACCAAATCGTATTCGAATGGTAATATCGTCTGGTTAATCATCGGACGCGTCGTAAATCAGCGATTCGATTCAAATTTCGAACGTTGTTATACAAAATTTTCCGAACGCCATGATACGTGGCCGACCGTTATTTATCAGTTACGGGCCGCCGATTGTTCACGGGTTAATGATTTCGTGTTTACGTAATAACTCCTTCGTATAATTATACATTGTCGTTGGGGAAGCGAGAATTCCCTGACTCTGATTACCGGCTTTGTCACGACACTGGGGTTTTTGCATCGTGATGTTTTCGTAGACACCGCTCCGACAGTGACGGTTCTACTTAAGACGGAAACCTTGAATCATATTGTTACGCCGGTAAGAGTAACGCCATCTATCGCCGAATAGGGGAACGAATATCGAAGGATCTAGTAGCACCTAGAAAGCTCGAGGATTGCAATGCCATCTATTGTCAGATAGCGGAAACACAATATTCGAAATGTGTGGAATATTCTCGATAATTCTAGGGATGTGGTATCGGCTATAAAAGCGTTGCAGAGATGGCACGCAGTCAGTCAGTGATCGGAACTACTCGAAGCGAAACAGCGAACGGATCACCTGAAGCGCTGAAGCAATTTTTTTTTATTTATGCCGAACCCCAGCGCATAACAATATTATCGTTGTCGAACAGGAACGCGAAAAATATCTTCATCAATCTGCCGGGACCACAAGAAATATTAAGCATACTCAATAGTGGGAATTAATAAAACGAAAATAAACAACGCAAAATCAAATCGTAAAAGTAAGCAATTGTGGCTTCTAAATAATAATATGTTTAAAGGATACAATCTTTCTCTAATATATCCTTTTTCAAACACTGCTTATGGAGCGCGGCTTATGAAATGCGGCCTATGGAGAGTACTTAAAGGTAGGCAGCGGCTTAGCTCTGCCTCTGGCATTGCTGAAGTCCATGGGCGATGGTAACCACTAACCATCAGGTGGGCCGTCTGCCTAAAAGGACAATAAAAAAAATAACGTCATATAAATGTAATGTTTTGAGGGTATGCTGGGGTAGGTGTTGTGAGTCCGGGTAGGTACCATCATCTCGCCTGTTTCTGCCGTGAAGAATGCGTTTTTGTTTTAAGGGTGGTGCAGCACTCACGTCTTAAGTTAGACGGAGCGTTACCCTTGTTCTATGGCTTCTATGTGATTATTGCGAGTTTTTAACGTTCTCGCTAGCGTAAAAGTTAACTCAAATTTGTATGGAGTTGTAAAGTTTACCTACGTTTCCCGTTAGGGGCGCTGTTCCAACTGCATAAAAAATTTACTTAACTTTTACGCTATCGAGAACGTTAAAAAGCTTGCACTAAGCACACTTATATCGAAGGCTGACCGTCAGCTCGTTCACCTATCTAAGCAACCATAAAAGAGAGAGTGTACAGCAAAAGTCTTGAGCCAACCTCCTAATTAATGCTAATGAAAAAGAAATCTTAATTTATGGCTTCTTAAGCAACAAAGATTCGCTTTTTTTATTTTTTTATTTTCGCATTCTCTTCATAGCCCGTTCTATATTTAGAGTCATCAAGAATTCGTTAAGTGAAACTCTGGACCGTATCTCTTTTTACCTGACCCCCTAACATTTGTCACCGGGCCGAGTCGAGATGATCTGTCATCGTGATGAATGATCCGCCCTAATGCGAGCTCTTTCACTTCGCTTCACTGAAGTATAAACGGCGCTATCCGACATTATTAAGTACAGTTTTTACTGATGGCCAAAATGTCGGTCCTCGTCTCTGTATATATATATTTTTCTAGGTTTGTATTACTTTTTTTGTTACAGGTATTTGCTGGGCGGCTGGAAGTGTTTAAGGTGAGTTGCTTTTGGTGTAGCGATTGGTTACGGAGCACGTGGATAATAATAATAATAATAATAATATTACACTTTATTTACACCATATGTACAAAGTAAGCATATAAAAACAAATAATAGTCGGTGACATAAATTTATAATTTTTAAATAATTTTAACATTAAATGGATATTCGAGATGTAAGGTAACATTTTCGATTGTATCGCTATATATATCGTGATATTACTTAAACATATATATATATATATATATGTTACTTATACTATATATACTTAAACATATATATATATATATATATATGTTTAAGTAATATCACCTTCACACTACACCTACCAAGGTTCATCTTTGCATTCCCCTAAGGTAGACTGTTAGAGAATGCCTATGGCATTAAGTCCGCCTTTATACGTTCTAGTATATGAAGTTATAAATAAATAAATTTACCTAACTCTTTCAACTGGAAGACACGTGCGCTGAGAGACTTAATAATAAAAATAGCTGGAAACAAAACACGCACGGTCATCTGGACACAATTTAATATGCCCGGTGTTATGGGTTGTCTCCTCAGAATTCCGTGGACCGCGCACCGTACCAACGTTTCGATCCTGAAAGAGCTCAACATCCAGGAGAGACTATCGTCAACAGTCCAAATACGAATCCTCAAGTTCTTCGGGCACATCACTCTTAATGAGGATTCCATTGAGGGGTTGGTGGTGCAAGGGAAAGTCGAGGGCAAAAGATCTCGCGTACGATCTCAAACACGATGGACCGACCTCAGGGCCGCTAACCGCTACACCACCGAGTCAGTCGGAATTGAAAAATAATAATTTCAATCATAATGGTCGGATCCACAAAATTTTCCAATTCAAATACTTCGTCGTGGCAATTCTTAAATAGGTGCCGTCAATGTCAATGCATTTGACGCTAAGTCGCTGATGATATTTCTACTAATGTACATCTAATCGGTCGAATGATTATATTAAAAAGTTTATCGTTATGGATTCTCGATCTTTCGAAACCATTTGGGTCGGTTAATATGAAAGAGTTCATATCTAATTTTGTTAGATGTGGATGTTTGAAGGTAGGTTTAGTATTTCAATAAATATAATATAAAAATAGTTTCATTAATATGATGAACTTATAATATTATGTTTTTTTATTAATGTTTTGTCGACCAGAATAACTTAAACAGTCAAATGAATTGTATAACCACAGATTGCTAAAAGGCTTATTATTGCACGAAAAAAATAACGTCAGATAATTTAATAACATCGTCAAAAAAAAAACAATGTGCTAAGCACAAGCAATTATCTAAGTCACAAAAGATAAAATAAGAAGGAGATGGGTTTCCACAGAAAAAAATTGCAGCAGATGATCACCAAATAATAAGAAAACGAGACGAAAAATAAATAAATACAGAACAAACAGTAATGAAATTTTCAGGAAAACGTTTCGCATTATTTACAAATCAATTACCCGTTCCCGTATTTCGCGGTAAGCACACGGTGCGCTAAGCCTTTCTCAATAAAACAAAGGAGAAACAATTGTGGGTACAGCCTCATGACCGAAAACACTTCAAAGCCCCCGGAGATGTCTCCGGGCGTCTCGTTTCCTTGAGAGCCGCTTTAAAAAATATAAAAAAGACAACAATAAACGCGGTTGACGGATAAAGCAATTCGCTTTGATCCGACTCGCAGCCCAAGTGTAATTGTCCTGATTACATTTGTCATCTCTTTGTAGTAGTACACGAGCAATTGTTGCGACAAGTAATGACGTTTATATGAATTTTTCCGTTTTCGGTGCTGCCATTAATTCGTTTTTTACCGGAATTGCACTGCTCTAGTTATATTATTTCACATTTAACTGTTTTTGTTTTGGAAATAGACCTGTATTTTATTCGTAATTTTGAAGAAGGATGCCTGTAACCTTGGTAAAGTTCTGGGATTATTGGGGTCGATATTTCGAGTGATATTCAGGATCAGAGTCATTTGGAAGGTGAAAACTTTTTAAAACGCAAGCCTAACCTCACGCGAAATATTGCTCTCATCTCTAGGCATGAGCTCCCAAAACCAGCCACGTCAATTTAACTTCAAGCAGAAGAGGCTATTGAGGCTGACAATAATTTCGTTCTCATGGATCCCTTGGGCGTCTGGGTCTGTGAAACGAGTCCGGTTCTCTCTCTTTTTATTTTATATGTTTCATGGAGAATCAGGAATTATTCAAGATGAGACTGTTTTATTCTTTTTAAGTTTTTACCATCACACCGCCCACCAACGGAGCAGAGTGCATCCATACTAGTATGCTCATTTAGTAACTTTTCGGTCTCTTTTTTTGGAATGTACCATCTAACTTTGGACCAAGCATATATCTATGATGTTTTCCAAGCGTTTTACTTATCACCTTATGCGCCAAACTTTTCTTTATCAAAATATTTGCGATATAACAAAACGCATTTAATTAATAAATAGCACGTGAAACATTTAGGATCTCAGTATTTATAATCAGCAGTAGGGATAACTCCTTCATTCTCATTAGGTCAATATAACCACACAATAAGCTAAAATAATACAAGTCAATCAAGAATTTTAGCAAACAAAAAAAAGGGAGCAAACACCCGAAGCGCTTTATTAGCTAAACGTTTGCCGAAGATGCAATTTACATTGAATCAACAAATTATAGGTACGCACCGGGCGCTGGTACGGGCTCCGATCAACAGGTATCCTTAATTTGATATACAAATAAACGTTAAAAGCTTACATTAAATGGCGGTCATTAGGTGCGAATCCGGCGTACGTAGCGCGATGATACAAAACGTCGGATGTTATTTAGCGATTTGAAATCGTAATGTTGTTTTGGTGTTGTCAAGCCTTATTTATTTTGTAGAATCAAATGTCACTATTGTTATTTTTGCCTGGAATTCTGAATAGCTTATAGCTCAACTGATGTAAGGTAAGTTTCATGGTCCTGTAATCTTTGAGGCAAGCTGAACGAAGTATGAAAATGACAGTAATTTTTTTTTATTGCTAAATTGGTGGACGAGCTTACAGCTCACCTGGTGTTAAGGGGTTACTGGAGCCCATGGAGATCTATGACTTAAATGCGCCACCCACCTTGAGAAATCAGTTCTAAGGTCTCACTATAGTTACTACGGCTACCCCGCCCTTCAAACCGGAACGCATTACTGCTTCACGTCAAAAATAGGCAAGGTGGTGGTACCTACCCGTGCGGACTCACAAAAAGTCCTACCACCAGTAATTATGCAAATTATAATTTTGCGGGTTTGATTTTTATTACACGATGTTATTCCTTCACCGTGGAAGTCAATCGTGAACATTTGTTGAGTACGTATTTCGCCAAAGTGATGCGTTTAGTTTGGAGTCTAAATCTCATCACCTCACGCCAACTCGATGCCCCACTGGCAAGTCTTAGAACCATAACCATTGTCCTCTCGGTAGGTTGGGGTATCTTCAAATACCACATCCTTAATGATGTGGTTTGACAATAATATGTAGTTTAGGCGATACACACTTATAAATTCCTAAAAAGTGACCTTTGCAACTTTATTCTATGATACTTTGACTATATCTCAAGGTCAGTGACTACAGCAGCAATAATCGCTTGATGACCAGTGGCAAATTCTTATACAGCAAGACAGAAGCAGCATTGTATGGTGAAATATACTGACCATCTGAATTTCACGTGTTGTGGCAACCCTACTGACATCAAATATTGTAAATAAAACACCACAATTCTATGGTCGAACTCTACAATCGCGTGTAATAAAGTCTCATAAATATTAACAGTCAAAATTAATGAACAATTTTCTTTCAACATTAATTAATGATTATTTAAATTGCGTAGAATCAAATTGATATCTGGAATGTCGGTACGTGTTTCCGGAATATAGCTTCCGGCGTCTCTTGCAAGCCGTGTCTGCATTATAATGTTGGGAAACATACCATATCGATGTTAAGTGCGGAAATTATATTATATGTCTGCATTTGTTCTGTCTATATTGAAACCTTTGTCTATATTGAGAGTTGAGACCTGTAACTATATTGAGACTGTACAACTTATATATCAAGGTGGATGGCGCATTTACGTTGTAGATGTCTATGGGCTCCAGTAACCACTTAACACCAGGTGGGCTGTGAGCTCGTCCACCCACCTAAGCAATAAAAAAAAACCATTAAAAGGAAATGGAGGTAGTCAGATATATCAAGGATCTGTTAAAGTGAAACTTCTTTAGGTGCGTTGAGAGTAAATTTAACTCGCGACAGATTCGTTACGGCTAGAGGGAAAAGATACAATTCAGGACAAGCGAGAGTGAGAAAATAGACAGAACGTCTCGCGAACCATTCGACCGTGGAGAGAGGGAAAGGGCTAAGCGACCTGGGTAGTTTCTCTTATACACAGCATTCCCTATTACAAGATAAATTTGATTTAAGGTTGAAAAATGAAGAAAACCACAATAATACACACCGCAAAAGAAGTTTCATGTCGAATGCGCACAAATTTTTTTTTAATACGTCGCTCAAATCTACCTGAACGAAAATATTAATAATAATATATCCCTAAAATGCCTGCATAATAAATCGATAATACTAATAAATGAAAATTCCCTTTTATCAGTATCAGTTGCGCTGTACAATGGTATATAATGAAAGTCAAAGTTTTATTATTCTTATTGTATTGTAATGCGAACTGTGATAATAATCAATCAATTAATTTTACCTATTAGAAGAAGATCGAAAGTTTCGATTGGAAGGCTGGGATTGATTTCTTCAATATAATTTAAACTTCACTCTCATATCTCAAGGCTTTCACGTCATGTGTTTTTGTTGTTCTTTTATTGCTTCGATGGAAGCTCGAGCTCTCGGCCCACTTGGTGTTAAGTGGTTGCTGGAACCTATGGACATCAACAATGCAAATGCCACCGTCCATCTTAAAACATGAGTTCTAAGTCTCAGTATAGTTCAACGGCTGCCCACTCTTCAAGCCGAAAGGCATTACTGCTTCACGGCAGAGATAAGCAGAGTGTTGGTACTTTTTTTTTCCGTGCGGACTTACAACAAGCCCTACCAATAAAGTCATGTCATGTTCTGATTTCGAAGGTGAGCCAAAGAGAAAAATCTTGTTTTCTCTAAACAGTGACCACTTTAATTGCGAAATATCGATAATCGATAATCGAGACGCGTTTCTCAGCTCTAGAATCGATGTATCGTTCACAGCGTTGTTCGAAGATGTTGTATCCTTAGGGCTTTAATTACGTTCTACTAAAGTATACAGAAACCAATTCAATTCAGATAAACAATGTTATTACATGTTCTATTTATGTAATAATTTTCTTAGCTCCGAAAATGCTCTCAAAATTTAAATCATAAGACTCGGAAACAACGAAACCCCCCACACCCGGCGAGCTTACAATAGCAGGGCCTTTTAGATGAGGAGAAAAATTCTCTTACGAACAATTTAAGATGATAAAGAGGGGACGAAATTAACAAAGTTTAATGAAAGAATTCGAGGATCGATTCACCCAATACGGACAGGTGTGAAAAGGGAAATGAATATAATGCCGCTCTGAAAGAGGCCCTTAGTGATGCTCTCAAAATGTACCAGTGAAAACTGAGAATTTTAATATCATTTAGCTTTGGGGATTACGATAAAGGGAAGATCTTCTAACAAGCTGCATGCTGTAATTGCTCGGTAGACCAACGCTCCAATGTTCACCCATCGAAGCGATAAAAAAAAGTAATTTTTATTTGATCGGTATGTTTCATTTACAATTTTTTAGCACGACTGATATATTATGTCAAATGGATACTGATACTAACTTTGGTAATGTTACTATTGGATTAATTGGTCTCCCGAATCTCAATTTGTAATTGTAATTATTATTTTTTATCTTATAACGCGTTCTGTTTTGAAACTCTTTCCTAACGTGCGTCACATTAGCTCGTATTAAATTCACGTCGACTTACTATACGTACACGCGCGAACCACTGTGAAAATCGCTTAGACACAGACTTGGTTAATGTTAGAGTAATAAGTTCTTAGGCTTACGTCATTGTTATGTAACCAGCCGCGATAACAGCGTGATAAAGTGCGATCTGATGAAGTCGTCAAGAAATAACAACGACTTCGAAGTGAAACGGAAGTTTGTAAGCCGATTTTTTTTAGTTTTTCGTTAATATTCTGTAAGTTCAGGTCTTTTTTTGGAACGAAGTTCCTTATGGAATGATGCGGAGGGGTACTCTAACCGCGAAAAAACGTCCGTAACGTAAGATTTTTATTAGTAATGCACACAGTGTACGACTTAACTTTGTAATAATGTACAAAAAATAACATATTTTTTTATCATTCATTGACCACTATCTCAGAGCGTTCGTTTGCGCAATACACTAACTCTTATGCAAACAACCGTGAATGAAGTGTACCACAATAAGTTCGCACGTTACCGAGCGACCGTGGGTTGTTGCGAAACCTCCAGTTTTATTTTCTAAATACCTCGAATAGAACTTTAAATTAATATTTTTATAATAAGGAACTTCGGTCCTATCCGGTGTCCCAGGACACCACACATCTTTTTTTTCTATGTAAGCTGATAGCCTTGAGAGGCTATGGCAGCGTAACCTAACAAGTAGGTGAGCTCACGGGGCTCAAACCTGACGATATTGCTAGCACTGACAGCAAGAACAGTGCTTCGCAGAATCTACCACCGGATCGGAAGCGCGGACCACTGAGAAGATCCGGCGAAAAACTCAGTGGTCGTTTTTCGTTAATATTCTGTAAATTCACGTCGAGGACTCTATCTGTATTCTTCAGAATAAGACGCCAGGTGCGTTTGCAGCGAGCGATGCGATTTTGTCGGTGTTCGAATCCATCAGGCAGACACCAATCTTACTGAGGAAATACGTACTTAACAAATGTTCACGAATTGATGTAATAATCATCGTGTCGTTACAGCAGGGTTGCCTGTATGTGCCTGTAGCAAAAACAATTCACGTGCATAGGTCGCCAAGTAGTGCAATAGTATCTTTAAAATTATTGATTCATAGTATCTTTAAAATTCTTGTTTCCTCATTTCAAAATGGATTTAAGAAAAAAAAACTTCAAAAATTAAATCAAAATTAAGTTTTCAGGATAATTTTCTAACAAAAAAGCAGCGTATCGCACGAAATGAGTTTCTGAATGCAATTGGTGTTAGCTATAAGGATAAGAGATACGGTCTTGGTGTGAAGATATAGCGGGAATGTATATCGGCGTTGGAAGACGAGCCCTTTGTGTCATACGCAATCGCACCACTGCCCAGTAAGTTTTTATTAACCTAGCCTCAAGAAGAAAAGATCCAAAGCGTAGCCCCTTGAAAGGTTTTTTATATACCACTATACTAGATAAGATCATTCTGCGTATTTAAATCAACACTTGGATTATTATTTACGTAGAACGGTGGACCAGGTCAAGGTCTAGTTGGTGTGAATTGGTAACCAGAGGACATAGATATCGTAATCCCGACATCCACTTTAGTCGATGCTTCGCGGTAGTAATAGGCAGAATCGCTGAAACTCAAATAGCGCTGCTGCCCATCCTCGGATGAAACTTTTAGAGGCTTTTAATGACACTCACAAGTGGCTTTTTAATACGCTTTTATTAGCTTCAGACGTAAGTATGTTTGTATGTTTGTAACGGAATCTTTGAAGATGATTTTGACCCCCTTCAAAAAGTCGGAGTAACTCAAAATTTGGTATACTTATTAAGGACTGATCCCAATTCAATATTTAAAATAAATACTGAAATTCAACTAAAAAATTAAAAATAAATAATAGTTTAAAAAAACTAACAAAATACGCTTTTATAGAAAATCCAACTAAAAAATACAATACAATACTATAATAATACAATACTTGTGGGTAACAAGTGACGTTGTGCTATTATAGGCCAACAGTTGTTTTGTTGTTATTGTTGTGAATGTAAACTTGTATGCTTCTAAACCGGCTAAGTAATGTAAGCTAGCGGTAAGGAAATCGTTTAGTAATCAATCTAGCTTCAACGACCTCCCGCTCCGCTCGTCACAAACACCGCAACCGAACCTCTTTGTGTACCGCGATCTACTAACAGCTAACAGACACGTTAAGCTTCAGTGTTATTAAGTTTAAAACTGGCTCTTGTCCGTGTTATTATGCCTGCCCCGTTACTGCGATAGGAGCCGTGATGAAATTCGTTGCATAGTAATTAGGTTTTGTAATGTCGTAAGTGCCTTTTTCACTGACGTTCAAAATTGTGCTCCAAATATAGTTGGTTAAGATATTGTGTAAGAGATTCGAAGGAGCGTTTCTCGTTTAAACTAATTTGTTATTATAAAATTATGTTACGACGTATCGTATTTCGTGACATTCTAAATTGTTTGTTTGGCTAACAGTAAAACAGAGAGGACGGGGAAAACTGAGCCCACATTAAGGTCTAGGAAGAGAAACGAAGCGGAAATAAGATAAAATCAATACATTTATTTACAAGTTTCTTTCCTTAAATAAATATGTGAGCTTTTTTTTTATGTAAAATACACGCGAAATTTAAACGGAGAGCACAAGATTTTGGCCCATAAAATTAACTGTTGTTTGATGTATGTATTGATTATTGTGAGATAAAGAAACGATTAGCATAATGAGACGAGAGAATCGAAAGTGGTCTATTCAGTTGTTCAGGATTAATCTAGATAGATTTTGAAGATATTCGATTGAATATTTTGATAATAATTTCGAAGAATAGAAATCTCTAAAGACGTTTACTGTTCATTAAATAGAGTATTTGCAAAACCGATACAATAGTAATAAAGTATTTCATTGTAAACAAAAAACAATATTAATATGCTGAGAAATATTCTTTGAGAATCCGTAAACCGCATCCCGAGGTCGTTGACCCTGTGCACCGGCTGAATTGTATTTGTGTTACATTGCGTGCAATGCGAATGATAGTGAATTATTTTTATCGAACACAGAATTTCATCGCCCACCTCTGGACTATATCTTAAAAACTTTTACACAAAGTCGTAGTTTAAAACTTGTATCAAAAAGGAAAAACAAAGCTGTTTTTGTTTTGATTATACCTTGCTCAATTAATTATCCGGGCCAGTTTTATTAAGATCTGATAGTGTATACATGTGAAATGAAAATGGAAATCGACCACTGTGGGTCGCGGCATTGGCGAGGTCATGACTATGGACTCCAGTAACACCGTGTGCTAGTAGCTGGATAGATAAGCTTACATCTACCCAGCTACTGGCACTGGTTTGTTGTTTTTGCGGCTGGGTAGATGTAAGCTCATCTACCATAGCCTTACCACTTAGCTTCAACTAATTAATGTTAATTGATTCAATATCATCTCAATCACGAGACTCTTGCCCTTATCCCACATTACGTGGGGTCGGCGTAGCAAGTCCTCTCATCATGTTGCATAGGGGCTTGGCATGAGTTTTACAACTAGCAGACGTCAACCCTCCTTGGGGATACTATAGTTGTATGGTAGCCAGAAGATGTCCTTTAGTCGCCTTTTATGATACCCACGGAATGATGTAAGTCAGTCCAAGGCTAAGCTGGGAACGCAAGGCTTTGGGGGGATGCTCTCTAGAATTTCTTATTAGAATTAAATGATAAACTCTCCGAACTCCTGAGTTACTAAACTTATTATTTTCTTATTAAATTTTTTAAATATTTATGTGAAAACATTAACCATTTTAGAAATTTATCATGTTAGAGATAGTTTGCTGATAAAGAAAACTTGTCTGTGACTGACAACTGACCGTGTTGACTTCTGACACCAAGCTTTCAAATCGAAAAATCAACCCGCGAAATTTCTTATTTGCGTAATTACTGGTGGTGGGACCTCTTGTGAGTCCGCACGGGTAGGCACCAACACCCTACTCATTTCGGTTTGAAGGGGGGGCAGCCGTTGTAACTATACTTGAGACCTTAGAACTTATATCTCAAGGTGGGTTGTAGATGTCTATGGGCTTCAGTAACCACTCAACACCAAGTGGACTGTGAGCTCGTCCACCCATCTAAGCAACATAAAAATAAATAAATAAAAACATGCTTGAGATCAGAGCTGAGCCGAGGGCAAAGCGGCATCAGTATGGTTTGACTTGGAGATGGCTGAGCATACGTTCGCAGTCTACCATAGGTGGGAGGTTGTTACCTTCTATATAAATGCTGAGATGTTCGATTTCTGTACATCATCTTGCAGAGGTAGGTAAAAGAGAGAGAACTGTTATCCATCTGGACCAGTTTGCCGCCGTAGAGTCGGGGGCTGAGGTAGGGATCTCATCCAAATCCTTGTCCTCCCATGTTTCGGATCCCCACCACCACCCGGATGTTTCGGATCCAGACCACAGAATATGGCGAGTGAGCTTACTTACACACGTCTTGCAAACGAACAGCCAGGTCCCAGGTAACAATACTTCCTAATCCACACTGGTTCTAATTCCGAAGGTAATAGTTAGCGGTGCCGTCTAGGCGGACTTAGGAAAACTTTTTGAACTACGATCAATCAATCATCAATATAAAAAAACAAGCAATGAACAACACGACGCCGTAGACCTTGCCGTCGGGCAATTTTCATATTTCTTAAGGGAACAAAAGGTAAAAAGAAAACATAAAACTTGCCTTAAAAGCCTCGTTAGCAGAACGTGAAATCTCTAAAAAAGAATAATTCGTTGTTAACTGTCAACTCTCAAAAACAGCTGTCAAAATTCAAATGATTTTCCGTTAATGCAGTAACAATAAAGAATCCTGTGCCATAAATCTGACAGTTACCGATATGCTTGAAACATTTTTGGAATCACGTTTTTTAAGAAGAATGCAGGAAGTTTCTAGTTTTATGCGGATATCTCTTTAATAAATCGACAATGCCAACCGACGTATTTTATCGCTGTGAAAGTTCATATTTGTATTTTGATCAACGGCGAACAATGTTGAATGCATAATTAATTATGATAAACACAAAAAAAAAACGACATTATGTAATCCTAACTATACATTTATTGGGCTAGGTCGAACACCTTTCGAATTCTTTTTTGGTTTGATTTAACTTTTAGTTGGTTTTTATTGGTAACCAGTGAACGAGCGTGGATACTAATGTAAATGATGTCTTACGTCAAGCTGGATAAGGTCGAAGTTTGAATTATATTGTAGACTGTTCTATTCTTTGAACCTCAATATATATAAAAAAAAGTTATCGTCACCTAAAATATAAGGCATCTGATATACACGCATCGAACGATACGACTATGTCTGTGTTCGAATCGTACAAGCAGGTACCAATTTTCCTAATGTAATACGTACTTAGCAGATGTTCACGATGACTTCCACGATGAAGGAATAACATCGTGTAATAAAAATCAAAATCGTAAAAATTCTAATTTGCGTAATTACTGGTGGCAGGGCGTCTTTTGAGCTCACACCGGTAGGTACTTCAAACCAGTCATGCGTTCTGGATCGAAAGATGGGATATATACAATTGAGACTTAAACACTCCATGTTTCAAGGGCATTCGCCTTATGATATCTATGGACTCCGATAACCTCTCAACACCAGGTAATCTGTGACCTCGTTCACTTGTCAAAGTAATAAAAGTAATAAAATTTTGTAGTAATTACAATGGAGGTTTATGTTTGTGCGACCACACAATACCACCAGACATAACGTAAATATATAAAAACTAGCGACCCGCCCTCGCTTCGCTTCGGAAACATTAAAACACACATGAAACAAAAAAAAATAAAATAAAAAAAAGTAGCCTATGTTCATCAGGGACAATGTCGGCTTCTAATGGAAAAAGAATTTTTCAAATCGGTCCAGTAGTTTCGGAACCTATTCGAAACAAACAAACAAACAAATCTTTCCTCTTTATAATATTAGTATAGAATAGATAAAAATTGCGGTTCGGGTATTATTATTTCTGTCACGAAGGTGTGATGCGTTCTATATGGAAGTGATAGCCCATAAATATTACTATAATTTGTATGGGTAATGTTTAGATAAAATGCCACAACCTTGAACAGCTGATCGTGACAGGCAAGATAGAGGGCAAAAGTTCTAGAGGACGCAGTCTCACGAGATGGTCGGATCAAATTACCGGTAGGCAGCGGCTTGGCTCTGTCCCTGGCATTGCTGAAGTCCATGGGCGACGGTAACCACTCACCATCAGGTGGGCCGTATGCTCGTCTGCCTACAAGGGCAATAAAAAAAAATGCGGTCTTGTTTGGACATCAAGTACCACGATGCCCTCCACGAAACCCAGGATCGTGGAAGAGGAGAGCGATTGTACATCAGAGAATAATGCAGCGGGGGAGTCACGACCCTCAGCAATGGGGAGAGCGACGCAAGGATGAAGAGGAGGGAGGATAGATTAAATCTAGCTGGTCATGAAATCGTCTATCAATAAACAACACTAATAAAAATCGACTTCAAGATTCGAACAACAAAAATTTACATTTCTTAATTCATTGAAGTAATGCAAATATAATTTCATTTTCTATTCGAAAACGTCGTAAAACTAGTGACGTCATATCTGATTTATCGACATCGATACGCAACCGCTAATCGCGTCACTAAATATTAGTTTATCGTTCGATTCAGTACAAACCGTACGTTCGTTCCGTGGCCGCGTGCTTTTAAACTCTGAGCCAAAAAAAAAAAATACGTCGACCATTTGTTTTTAAATATACGAATTAAGTGTTTACTGTCCTTTGAGTGAGTTCGTTGAGTGTCAATTGGAACATTGTTCGAAACAATTCGAAATTTGAAAGGTAAATTTGTTTTTCGCTGCTTATATTGTTTTGTTTTGTATTGTTGTATTTTTTTTGTGTCCTAAAGCGGATTGTTGTTTTTGTGACGTCATAATTTTTTAATAACGTTCCAAATTTGTTACATCAAATCGTATTGCAATCGGTTCTATAAGTACGATTAATTATAAGTTTTCTTAGTGCGTAATGACAAAAATTACAATTAATTAATTGCAAATGTTTTGTTGTTTCCTGTACACTATCTGCCGACCTAGTTCGGCGCGACCTAGTCTAGACAATAACATTACACGTATTAACTTTACGTAGTGTAATTAAAATACGAACAGTATTTTATGCAAACTCTTTTCTACTTGTGGTATGGCGTATCGTGAACCCGCTCGCAAAGTCATCGTGCCTTTTGATTTGACACAGCTGTTACACAGAGAAATGTTGATTTTTACCTCATGTCTCAAGA
The DNA here is from genome assembly GCF_030267445.1 of Bombyx mandarina. Classification (NCBI taxonomy): domain Eukaryota; kingdom Metazoa; phylum Arthropoda; class Insecta; order Lepidoptera; family Bombycidae; genus Bombyx; species Bombyx mandarina. The sequence goes on from NC_143234.1 coordinate 20,342,230, forward strand.
TCATCGTGCTGCCCACGTACTCCAATGATTACTAAAGAGGTTCTTCGAGAAATCAGCGTGATACGATGATAACCTTCTCATCGTGTCCGCCTCAAACGACATATCCAGCTCAGGCAGCCGCCGTCGTCCTAAGCATGACCTATCGGGTCCTCCCGATCTAATGACGGTGCTCTTAGGCCCTAAAAGCACTGGCCAATATGTTCGTCAAACCCATCGAATAAGAGTTCACTTTTTTTTATCTTTTATGTGTGAACGAGCTCACAGCTCACCTGGTGTTGAGTGGTTACTGGAGCCCATAGACATCTATAACGTGAATACTGCCACCAACATTGAGATATGAGTTCTAAGGTCATAATAGATAAGTATTAATATAGTCATAAGGTCATAACCTAGCCTATAGACACAACCTGCTGAGCTTCCCACTAGATCTTCTGAGTGGGTTTAGACTCCTATCCAGTGGTAGATTCAGCGAAGTACTGCTCAAACTACGGTTAGTGTTAGCAAGTCTGCGTAGCGTTAGCAAGAGGTTGAGCCCCCTATAATCACCGAACCGTGCGTAACTAGAATAGCCCCTCATGCTACCAATAATTATTAAGTAGGAAAAAAATACTAGGGATGAAGCAAAAATCAGCAATACAATAATCACATTGACAAAGGATGTTTTATCTTCATTTATTTGTTATAATTAATACAAAATAATTAAATTTCGATTTAAGACACCGAATAATAACAATGTAGCCTTAAACAATTGTACGTGCATTATCAAGCAATAACCCAAAAAACAAAAAACAGATTCTGATAAGTGGGACTACAAGAGAAGCATCAGTTTTCAAATAAATAAATAAATTTTCTTCGAACTATAACAGTCGAAATGACAACCTCCTCATTTTTTTAAGTCGATTAAAATATATGCAATTTCCAGAATTTAGGTTACTAGTTCAATGTTTTTATTTTACAACCGCCGTGACTCATTGTTCTGACTATCGTTTGATTAGTACAAAATGAACTAAATGTTACGAATTTTCTACTTCAATTGTATCCGAAGTTAAGTTGGATTTTTATTGTTGCTTTAATCATTGGAAGAGCCCAAATGGTCTTTCCGGCCCAAAATGGCCCGAACGGTTTTGTTAGTTGACTTGTAGTAGTTGGCTTGAAATTTATGTTGAAGTTTCATTCGCACTATTTACTACTGGTGGCAGGACTTCTTGTGAGTTCGTATGGGTAGGTACCACCACGCCGCCTATTTCTGCCGTGAAGCAGTAATGCGTTTCGGTTTGAAGGGTGGGGCAGCCGCTGTAACTATACTTGAGACCTTAGAACTTACATCTCAAGGTTGGTGGCGCATTTACGTCGTAGATGTCTATGGGCTCCAGTAACCACTTAACACCAGGTGGGCTGTGAGCTCGTCCACCCATCTAAGCAATAAAAAAAGTCAAAAAAAAGTCCGTTCAAATTGGGATTGGAATGGGAGCTCATTCTACGATGGTTTCTGTACTACTAACCTATCAAGATATTACCTTAATGATGCCTAGACTCTGACCTCTGACCGATCATGAAGAACCTATTTTAGTATATACCCCGTTCCACCTTCTGTTTGGCAGTAGAGCATGATACAATGATCCAGTCAGCTAACGTCACAAGCCTGCAATCTTCTGTGACACTTCCCCGAGATTAAATTTAATCCAGCGAAATCAGGTGCCTCTGAATCTGGGAACATTGTTGAGACCACTTCAAACACTCGTCGCACGTGAAGATCCTCCGATCCGGTAATGAAAACGTATTAGCAGGGTCGCGGGGAAATAAATGAAAAGCTAACAAGCGTTCGCGGGGGATTTAGTATTTCATTCCGTTACGTGTGTAACTCGCGCGCGGAGAAACAGTATAGCGTCTTCCGATTTTTTCGATTTTTATTTTTATTTTTTACTAGCTAACCCGGCAGACTTCGTATTGCCTCAATCGATAAATAAAAGACACATCAAGGGGACACATTGGCCTACGATCGATATCCCACGGATTCAAACCGGACTCGGATGCGTCGCTTACAGCGGGAGGTCAAATCCCGCTTGAGCGACGCCCGAAACGAAAACTGGGATAGTTATTTAGAAGAACTCGCGCCCACTCACCAAGCATACTGGCGACTAGCTAGGACCCTCAAGTCCGAAACTATCGTCACTATGCCGCCTCTCGTACGCCCCTCAGGCCAACCACCGGCTTACGATGACGATGACAAGGCAGAGTTGCTGGCCGATGCACTGCAAGAACAGTGCACCACCAGCACTCAACACGCGGACCCCGAACACACCGAGTTCGTCGACAGGGAGGTCGAGCGCAGAGCTTCCCTGCCGCCCTCGGACGCGTTACCCCCCATTACCACTTCCGAGGTTAAGGAGGCGATCGATAGCCTACAACCACGGAAAGCTCCCGGCTCCGACGGCATCCGCAACCGCGCGCTAAAACTGTTACCAGCCCAACTGATAACGATGTTGGCCACGATATTAAATGCTGCTATGACGAACTGCATCTTTCCCGCGGCGTGGAAAGAAGCGGACGTTATCGGCATACACAAGCCGGGCAAACCGAATAACGAAACCGCGAGTTACCGCCCCATCAGTCTCCTCCCGGCGATAGGCAAATTATACGAACGGCTCCTTCGTAAACGCCTCTGGGATTTCGTATCCGCGAATAAAATTCTTATAGACGAGCAGTTTGGATTCCGCGCCAGACACTCGTGCGTCCATCAAGTGCACCGCCTCACGGAGCACATCTTACTAGGGCTGAACAGGCGGAAACCCATTCCGACAGGAGCCCTCTTCTTCGATATAGCGAAGGCGTTCGACAAAGTCTGGCACAACGGTTTGATATTCAAACTGTATAACATGGGAGTGCCAGACAGACTCGTGCTCATCATACGAGACTACTTGTCGAACCGTTCGTTCCGATATCGAGTCGAGGGAACGCGTTCCCGGCCCCGTCACGTCACAGCCGGAGTCCCGCAAGGCTCCGCCCTCTCCCCGTTACTATTCAGTTTGTATATCAACGATATACCCCGGTCCCCGGAGACCCATCTGGCGCTCTTCGCCGATGACACCGCCATCTACTACTCGTGTAGGAAGAAGGCGTTGCTTCATCGACGACTTCAGACCGCAGCTACCACCATGGGACAGTGGTTCCGGAAGTGGCGCATCGACATCAACCCCACGAAAAGCACAGCGGTGCTCTTCAAAAGGGGTCGCCCTCCGAACACCACGCTGAGCATCCCTCTCCCGACTAGGCGCGTCAACACCCCCGCCCCCGCCGTTCGCCCAATCACGATGTTCGACCAGCCCATACCGTGGGCCCCGAAGGTCAAGTACTTAGGCGTCACCCTCGACAGTAGGATGACATTCCGCCCCCACATTAAGACGGTACGCGACCGTGCCGCCTTCATTCTAGGACGTCTCTACCCGATGATATGTAGGCGAAGTAAAATGTCCCTTAGAAATAAGGTGACACTCTACAAAACTTGCATACGCCCCGTCATGACCTATGCAAGTGTAGTGTTCGCTCACGCGGCCCGCATACACTTAAAATCCTTTCAAATCATTCAATCCCGTTTTTGCAGGATAGCCGTCGGAGCCCCGTGGTTCGTCAGGAACGTCGACCTCCATGACGACCTGGACTTAGAGTCCATCAGTAAGTATCTGCAGTCGGCGTCCATGCGCCACTTCGATAAAGCGGCACGACACGAGAACCCTCTCATCGTGGCCGCCGGTAACTACATTCCCGATCCTGCGGACAGAATGGAAAGCAGTCGACGTCGCCCAAAACACGTCATCTCGGATCCACCCGATCCACTAACGGTGCTTTTAGGTAATTCAAGCACCGGTCACCGTTCTCGTCGAACCCGTCGCTTGCGACGAAGGGCTCGACGAGTAAATTAACTCTCAGACACAGCCCACTGAGTTTCTCGCCGGATCTTCTCAGTGGGTCGCGTTTCCGATCCGGTGGTAGATTCTGCGAAGCACGACTCTTGCTAGGGTTCGTGTTAGCAACATCGTCAGGTTTGAGCCCCGTGAGCTCACCTACTAAAGTTAGGGTTACGCTGATATAGCCTCTCAAGGCTCTCAGCTTAGGTAGGAAAAAAAAAAAAAAAAAAAAAAAAAAAAGGGACACATCAAAGGAAAAAAAATTTGTTTGTTTTTATATAATTCCGAGCTTTTTTATATTTTCTCACCTTTTAAACCTTCCCTGGACTTCCACGAATAATTCAAGACCAAAATTAACCAAATTGGTCCAGCCGTTCTCGAGTTTTAGCGAGACTAACGAACAGCAATTCATTTTTATATATATAGATATAGATTTATTGCTCACAGCCCACCTGGTGTTAAGTGGTTACTGGAGCCCATAGACATCTACAACGTAAATGCGCCTCCCACCCTGAGATATAAGTTCAAAGGTCTCAGTATAGTTACAACGGTTGCCCCACCCTTCAAACCGAAACGCATTACTGCTTCACGGCAGAAATGGGCGGGTGGTGATACTTACCCTTGAGCACTCACAAGGGGTCCTACCACCAGTAAAAGTTTTTTCTTTCGGTTGTTTGTTGTATATAAAGAAATCTTTCAACGTCTTTTTTATCCCATTTAAGAAGTCCGATTAACTTGAAAATTTGCGCACACGTAAGCCACCGATGACAAAACAGTAATTTTTTCTAAGATCTGCTGAGTATTAGTTAACATAGAATATAAAAAAAATATATAAATTTTGTGGTTTTCGTATGGAAAGAGGACGTGATGTGCACTTTTAAAGCACTAAATAGTAGCATCCAGTGATTTCAAGTGCACCATACTTACTGTTTACTAAGCCAAAGAATTTTCGCGCTATTTAAATAAAACCTTGTCATACTGTTTCCCCACTACCTATGCTACATGAATGAATTAATTATAAATTGCTATTTGAACTCTCGGATCTCGGACATCTAGATGCGATATACCTAATGGATATTAATTCCCTGGGGATGTCACAATGTTACACCGGGACCTGTTGTTTGATGTTCATGGTCTGTCAGGGTTGATATTGGGCACTAGTACTAGGCGGGTAATGAAAGTCAACTTTGCTCTCTCTCTTCTTCAACCTATGCCCAACCAATATTGAGTGTAGGTCTTTTCATGTGCACTACATTATTTTCAGTCTCCTACTTTTCGCATCCAGTTTTCGCAAGGTGAAGGACTGGTGGTAGGACCTCTTATGAGTCCACACGGGTAGGTACCACCACGCTGCCTAATTCTGCCGTGAAGCAGTAGTGCGTTTCGGTTTGAACGGTGAGGCAGCCGTTGTAACTATACCTTAGAACTTATATCTCAAGGTAGGTGGCGGCATTGACGTTTTAGATGTCTATGGGCCCCGGTAACCACTTAACACTAGGTGGGCTGTGAGCTCCGTTCGTGACCTAAGCAATAAAAAATATATAAAAGAACCCAGCTATTATGACAGATTATTTAAAAGTCAATTTAAATCTGCGCCACTATTTATGACAGAGAGGAAATGTGAAGCTCCACACACTAAGGCTTCGCTTTAAAAATTGTTGGCTGCATTCAGTTTGTGATATTTATGGGCCTCTGTGTCCACTTAATACGATAGCGCTTCTGTCCATGGACATCTAACTAAGACCAATTTGAGCAAAATAACAAATGAACTACAGACCGCTAAAAACTACAGCATTGTTGATTTCATTTTTAAAAATTAAGTTGCCCGTCGATAACATTGTTTCCTGAAAATAGAGGCGGATTTCAGGAAATCCTTCATCACGACCAATGTATACGGGCGTTTTTTGTTTACGTATTTTTAAACGCTCGAAAACAATTTTACATTAAAAACGTTTGAAATTTAATAAAAGACTTTTAAATAATTTATGGCTAAATCTCTAGAATGTAGATTTAAAATTGGACCAGTGGACGCGTGTGTGAAATTGTAGATTAATATGTGTTATGGCGTTATGGCCTCCCACAAGATTGACCGACCACCTATTGAGGTTCGCGGGGATCCGGTGGATGCCGACAGGGAAGGACCGACCGTTGTGGTGAGGCTTGGGGGAAGCTGGACATCTGTGGGCTGAAACACAGATATGTTATATTAAGTGTGTTCGCAAGCGCTTATAGATAAACAGCCTGTCTATCTATATATATAAAAATGAATTGCTGTTCGTTAGTCTCGCTAAAACTCGAGAACGGCTAGACCGATTTGGCTAATTTTGGTCTTGAATTATTTGTGGAAATCCAGAGAAGATTTAAAAGGTAGATAAATATGAAAATGCTCGGAATTAAATAAAAATAACAATTTTGTTTTTCCTTTGATGTGTCCCCCGTCGGACGGATTCCTTTTGTTTGTTTTAAGTTTATTTTATACAAAACTTTAGGTCTTGTATTTATCGATTGAGGCACTACCAAGTCTGCCGAGTCAGCTAGTAACAAATAAAAAATTCTAAAGTTTGTAAACGCCCGTTTGTATTAAATAAACTAAATGGATAACTGTACTCGATCCATTTGGCGAATTGAAAATACGAAAAAAGGATTTTTCGTGAATTTTAATTGGCCGAAATTGAATTTGAATCAATTTCCTCTCCTGAATTGCGAGTGCCAATCTCTTTGATTGTTCGAAAGCTTTAGATTTTCATTCATTTCGTTTTCATTTCAACGGTGATTTTAAAATTGTAAAACGGAGACAAATTCGCTTCGTCGCACCTAAATAGAAAAGCATTGCCCGAGAAACAGTAACTTTATATTATATTTTGTTCAGTTTTTATTGGTCTATTTCAAGTAGGTACTTCCATAATTTGACACTGCTATAATTAACTACTATAATTATAACAAAAATATTTCTTGTTAAAAATGTTCGTCATTGTAGTTTTCTTCCTTTATATACAGTATATATGATATTTATATGTTATATATTAATGTATGTAGCGTTTCCCAAATAAATTAACATAATAAGTTAACATTACACTTAAGTATGGAAACAATTATATATCGTAGGAGTATGCTTAGTTGGCTTGGTTTGCACATGAAAACAAGCTTACGAACCACCTGGTACTAAGTGGTTACGAGAATAACTTGGGACACAGCTTCAAAGTCACAATTATATTTATAGGTAAGCTTTCAGTTGTTACGTGAATTCATAGCATAGACTTCGAAGAACACCACAGGGTGACTGACCCGCTTTATTTAGGGTTGTTTGATTTTTTTTTGTTCTTGCAGGTAGACGATGCCCACCTGATGGTGAGTGGTTACCGTCGCCCATGGATGTCAGCAATGCCAGGGAGAGAGCCAAGCCGTCAGGCTATCTCGGATAACGCGCTCTACAATTATATATTTTATCAAATTTTGGTAAATTAGTTCATCATTCTCCTGCCCTTCTCCCAATCAACTAGGGTCGGCGCAACATGTTCTCTCTTTCCATACTCCTTTATCATATACCATTTCTTCGCTCACTCTCCTCTTACATATATCGTCATTCACGCAATCCATCCATTTTTTATTAGGTCTATCTCTTCCTCTAAAGTCTTTTTTAATTAGTTGTTGTGTCAAAAAATCCACAGATATACTAAATCCAACAGAAAACAGAAACAACACTTGATATTCCTTTGCCGTTTCTTCTCGGAAAACTTTCGGGTTCTCTCATCAAAGAAAATTTTAATAGAAATATTTGTAAATTCAGTCACCCTTATCGAATCTTTCTCTCGATATGAGTTTAGAGTGTGTTTTAATTCAATTTTTTTAAGACATTGTAAGTAAGTACTTTGAGGACTTCGTTAACGACAAAATTTTGAATGATTTAAGAATAAAAATCGGAAACTTTATTCTTAATAGCAAATATTTTAGGTTGCCTACAAGAGATTTTTTCAATGACTAAATAAAAAAGGTGGTGTCAAAAATCATGGGTGTTTATAATTACCGTTTATTTTTGTATTTTTTTAGGCTAAAGTTTTTTACAAGGTGCCAACATTTTTTCGAAAATCCTTTAGCAATTTTTGCAAAATATGTGCAAATAAGCGCAGCACTAAAAGGATAAAGCGTGGTAGCCATTCGTGAAACCATGCTAAGTGAGTATATGACTTATTATAAAAATCAGTACCTGTCTGCAGTATTTTTGAAATAATTTAAGGTAAAATAGATCCCTACAAAGTCCGTTGTTTAATTGATAATTAAAACTGAATGATTCAATGATTAAATAGAGATATTGTTACATCAAAGCGAATTCGTTTCCAATTAAAGATTTCCAATAACAATCGGCTGTTATTTTGATAATTATTTTCTGGTGGATTTGGCGATGTTGAAACACGGCGTCCTGGTTGAAGCTTCATTGTATTTTGAATGTTTCTTTTATTGCCTAGATTTGTGAATGAGGTCACCGTCCAACCGATGCTAAGGGGTTACCGATATAAATACCCCACCTCGAGACATGAGCTCTAAATCTCAGTTTTTACAGTACAGTTGTCTTGTTTTACAGTACAGCTGTCTTGTTCTTCAAACCAAATAGATGGCTGGCAAATATAGGCAGGGTGGTGGTACCTACCCGTGCGGACACACAAGACGCCGTACCTCCAGTAATGTGTATTTCACATAAGGCTTAGGGACTGTTGAAATTGTTAATAAATATGGTAAATAAAACCTTGATACACTAAGTTGTACATTTCAGTAATAGTCGTGTGCGTGTTTGTATTGTGTTATATTTATGTTTTGTATTTTTTTTTTTTTTTTCTTGAAATTTAATTTTAAAATTTATATTTGACAAAGTCCAAAATTCCCCATTCGGCATTATTTTTAATGTTTTCAATGGTAGGCATTAGGTTAGCTTTGCCCTTGGCATTGCTGATGTCCATGAGTGACGGTCACCACTTACCTTCTGGTGGCCTTTATGCACGTCTGCCTACAAGGGTAATGAAAAAAAAAACGGGTTACTACTATTTTTAAATTGGTATACAATAATAGAGTAATGTAAAAAGTTGATAGATAACATAACACGAATATCGGCCAGGGTTATTAGACCCTTCAAACAAAACCCTTTTTTACAAACATGGGAGCTTAGCGCCCATCTGAAGGTAAAGGCTCATCACGTATGCCCACCGGTAATGCACAGAGAAGAAACCTATATAGAATAAAGTACAATAAAACATCGTATCTCAGTGAACATTAGGTAATGATACTCGAAAAGCAATCTTGTGAGGCCGAGAGTCAAGTTCTTACGATTAAATCATGGCTTAAGGCATATGCGGTAGCGAGGAGTTTTTTGTGTTTACTCCTTCAGAAACATTTAATACGGCTCACTCAAGACGACAGATTGGTGGCCACTAAAATCGAGCGGTGACAAGAAAAATATTATAATATTATTTTATATTATTTTAATTATAAATTATAATTATAATATTATTTTTGGGACGGTGGGATGGATGTAATGTGCTCTGCGTCAACCCTGTCCCGCCGTTTCAATAGCCCCGACTGGGCTCCGGCCCGGTCCGAGGTAGGGCGCCGGTTGTGAGCGGGAGGAGTTTTTAGTGAGGTTCAACTCCCACATACCCCACCTGCCGCGCGGGTGGGGATACGGCGATTTTCTCCTGTGCAAAAATAATATTATTTTATTCCTATCTAGAGTCTGTAGAGAGAATGTAAGCAGCAGCTTAGCTCTGCCCCTGGCATTGCTGACGTCCATAGGCGACGGAAACGACTCACGACCAGGTGGGCCGTATGCTCGTCTGCCTGCCAGGGCAATAAAAAAAAAACAAGTATCTAATTTAGTAGAATCTCTATGTTACAGTTTTAATGTACTAAATGTGGAGTAAATTTACCGTAATGTAATTTCACAGTTATGCCAAATTTTAACAGTGATTTTATAAAAGAGTACCAAAATAATTATAGGTAATAATGTTAAAAATATGAGATTAGATTCATTTAACTTTATATTAACACTAGCGACCCGCCCGCGCTTCGCTTCGGAAACATTAAAACACACATGAAACCAAAAAATAAAAATTAAAAAAAATTATAAAAAAAGTAGCCTATGTTCATCAGGGACAATGTCGGCTTCTAATGGAAAAAGAATTTTTCAAATCGGTCCAGTAGTTTCGGAGCCTATTCGAAACAAACAAACAAACAAATCTTTCCTCTTTATAATATTAGTATAGATATAGATTGCTTTAAATTAGACCCTCTTAATTAATTATGTTAGCGATAACTAATCGTTATATTTCAAAAGTAATGAACTTTTCGCAGAATAGTTTACCTAAAAATGTATTATTTATATATATGACATTTTATCGATTCAATATAAAAACGATTTTATACCTTCATCGAGTGATTCGTGAATATGAACTTAGTGCAATATTTCATTACAAAAATCGGTGCTTGCCTGCGGAATTCGAACGCCGGCACACACAATAAGTAACGTGTAATAAAATCTTAAGAGTAGTTTTAATTATTTCTATGGCTCATGGAAACCGAAGAAAATTCCCAGTTTTTGATGTCGCTCAATAAATAATTAAAAAATACCGCGATTCATAAGCAACAAGCAATTCTAAAGCATTAAAGCTATGATAATATTTGTTTATATATGTTTTTATATGTATATATTTATGTATTTGTATTTATAAGTACGAATATTTGTATCTATAAATATTATGTATGTTATATACACACATACGCTTAAGTAATATCACCTTCACACTACACCTACCAAGCTTCATCTCTGCACTCCCCTAAGGTAGACTGTTAGAGAATGCCTATGGCATTAAGTCCGCCTTTATACTTTCTAGTATATGAAGTTATAAATAAATAATGTATTCGAATAAGACAAAAACGCCTTCAGTTCACGTTTTGCACCACACCATTATCCCTGAGATTGGGTAGGTACTTAAAGCAATCGCTTTAGGGTTTAGAGTGCGAACGTCATGTGTCAGGGATTTTTCCGGCTAATTGATTAAAAAGAAATCGTACGTGGAAAAGGAAATGAGCCTTGGAGGAACCGTGATGAGATTTGGGTTCTTTAAAAAAAAATTGAAGCGGGTTAATGGTCTATCACAGTTAATGGCGCGAGGCAAATAGCTATTCAAGTACCAAGGTAATGCTTGGACAATTGTACGGTGATTTGTTAAAGGTAAAACTAGAACTACCCACAGTTGATTTTTAGTCATGTCTAAAAACTTTATCCGTCTTAGTTTTAGTTTAAATACGATTTTTTTCCGACGTCGGGATAAGAGATACTCGCCCATGGCTTAAGCTCGCTGGGTTTCTTGTCGGGTCTTCTCAGCTGATTAAGTCTCCTATCAACCTGAGTGAAACGCGACCCACTGAGAAGATCCGGCAAGAAACTCAGTGGGCTGTATCTATGGGTTAATTCGCTCGTCGAGCCCTTCGTCACAAGCAACGGGTTCGGCGAGGACGGTGACCGGTGCTCGTGGTATCTAAAAGCACCGTTAATTGATCGAGAGGATCCGTAATGAGGTGTTTTGGGCGACGTCGACATCGCCGGCACAGGTCGCATCGCTTCATACCAGCAACTTGGGTATCTTATCCTTTACACGATGAATTCGAATTGACATTACGCTGTGATTACAGCACCGACCCTATTTTCGGCTAGGCCAATGCGTGCCAAAATAACCTTGTCCTGAATTTATTTAGGCACTAAAATATTTAGGCTTTACAATCCTAGATTTAGAACTCGCGTGATATAAACCAATAAAACACTCTCTCGTTCATTGAAAACGGCCCAATATATTCCGAACATAAATGTGATTTTACGAAAAGCAGTGTATAACGTTCGAAATTTAACCTTGCGACGGAAATTAAGATAATGTTCAAAAGCAGTTTCTTTTTCCTAGTTTTATCTTATCTTATCTTATACCTTTAAACGAGCAATTCTTTTATATCTATACTCTATACTAATATTATAAAGAAGAAAGATTTGTTTGTTTGTTTGTTTCGAATAGGCTCGGAAACTACTGGACCGATTTGAAAAATTATTTTTCCATTAGAAGCCGACATTGTCCCTGATGAACATAGACTACTTTTTTTAATTGTTTTATTTATTTATTTATTTTGGTTTCATATGTGTTTTAATGTTTCCGAAGCGAAGCGAGGGCGGGTCGCTAGTCTAATATATAAAATTCTCGTGTCACAGTTTTCGTTGCCATACTCCTCCGAAACGGCTTGACCGATTTTGATGAAATTTTTTGTGCTTATCCGGTATCTATGAGAATCGGCCAACATCTATTTTTCATTCCCCTAAATGTTAGGGGTAGTCCACCCCTAAATTTTTTTATTTATTTTTTAGACAAAATTTTTAATTTCTATTTTTTTATGATACAGCATACAAAAATACATACAACCCTAAATTTTCACCCCTCTACGATCAACCCTTATTTTTTATTTGCTAATTAAAAAATTAAAATTTTTTTGCGAGTATTTTGTTTTTATTTTGTCATGACGTAGAATAAAAAAAATCATATTACTCTGAAATTTTCACCTCTCTATGATCAACCCCTATTTTTTATTTGTTAATTATAAACTTTAATTTTTTTGGCAAGATTTTCATTTTTATTTTTAATTCGCCATTAATTAAAATAAAAAATCTGATGTTACTCTCAATTTTTCATCCCTCTATGATCAACCGCTATTTTTTATTTGTTAATTATAAACTTTAATTTTTTTGGCAAGTTTTTTATTTCATTTTGTTATGCCTTAAAATAAAAAAAATCATATTACTCTCAATTTTCACTCTTATATGATCAACCACTATTTTTCCACCCCGATTAATATTTTTTTTTCTATGCACAGATCTGCAATAAGGTTGCAAGATGGCAATCAAATTTTATAATTGTAGTACGATAAATTCTTATTCAGAGTTTATAATTTCAAGTTCCTTTAATTATGATTTTTTTTTAATTGAATTTGATCTCCCGCCCTCGCCGGTCGACTACTGATCAACTATCAATTGATCAGCTATCCCCGCCAGGTGTCACCACTCATCCAGCAAACATCACGTAGTAGGGATGAGGACGAAGCCGGTCTCCTGTCTTACTTACTCACTATACATCATAGATTATACACTTAATATATAATTTGAGAGCTATACAATACTATAAATTTTTCAGCCATGTTTTTTTGGTTTTATTTGTGTATCAATAGTATGTTCAGTAGGTCTGAGAATCGACTACTATCTATTTTTCATACCCCTAAGTGAAAAGGGTTGTCCACCCCAAACATTTATTTTTTATTTTAATTTTGTGGATATATTTTTTTTGTTTATAATGAGGTATTATGTAGTTAAATGAGGTTTTTATTTCTACAGTAGAATTTCCCTAGAAATCTTATTTAAGGCAACACAACGTTTGCCGGGTCAGCTAGTATATTTATATAATCTGAACCTCGGAAACGGCTACAACGATTTTTATAAAATTTAGTATACAGGGGATTTCGGGGGCGATGAATCGATCTAGCTACTATTTATTTTCTGAAAATGTTGTTTTATTCGTGTTTTCAATAATCAACTTTATCGATAATCAACTTTATGACTTCCCGACATCTATTGGCGAATAATAATACTATTTTTCATAATTGAGAGCAACTAACTGCTTTAAAGCTCGTCAGCCTACATGGGCAATAAAAAAAAACCAAAAACCACACGGAAGATCAGTTGCCTATCCCTATTTAAAATCACTTCTAATATTTCCGGCTTTGAAATATAAAGCTTTCTGAGCTTAACTGTTGCGCTAATGCAATTTACTCTCTCACTTGATACAGGTATATAAGTCGCCTTGATAGGATCAGATACAATTTCCGCTGCGAGGTAGTCATGTGTTCTGGCTCAAAGGCTAAACGGCATTCACGTTGTGATGTAGACTCCGGTAACCGCTTAACATCAGATCGTACGTGAGCTGGTTCATCCAACAATAAAATTTATCTGTTAATAATAATGCTACACCGGTAAAAGTAACGCCATCTATCGCCGAATAGCCGAACGAATATCGAAGGATCTAGTAACGTCTAGAACGCTCGAGAAGTACAACGCCATCTATTGTCAGATAGCGGAAACACAATACTCAAAATGTGTAGAATATTCTCTATAACTCTAGGGATGTGGTATCAGTTATAAAAGCGTTGCAGAGATGGCCCGCAGTCAGTTAGTAATCGCAATTACTCGAAGCGAAACAGCGAATGGATCAACTGAAGCGAAGTGAGAACTTTAAAGTGTTTTAGCTATTCTAAGTGTTGAATACATTTTTAATCGTACTTTGCTGGAACATTTATTTATCCCGAACCCCAGGGCGTAGCAATAATATAAATGTGAAAGTTTGTACTTTTGTTTTTCAATAAAATCGCGCACAAAGACAATTCATTAGAATAGATAGAAAGAGAATCAATCAGAATTAATAAATAGAATATTCACTTTAAATGCCTACGCGAATTTGTATAATAGAGATTTTCACTGTAAATAGTCGAATTTCGACTTAATGCTTCCAATTCCAAAGTCTGGTTTAGTATCAAACCACACAATGTACAAAGCGATATTTAGGCATTGATCAGCTAATACTGCACTAGAGCTATTAATTATCAAGATTGAAGACGACTAAGAGATGGTTTAATTATTTAGTTACGTCTCCTTTGAAGCGCCAAGTTGTCCTTCGCTTTGAGACTAGTTCGATAAGTGTATTGGATCTAATTTGAGTAGCTTATAAGATGCAATGTCTCGTTGTAACTGTATTGAGTACTGCAGAAACGTTTTAGGAGGAGATCTGTGCTTTAATATCAGATCCTGGAGATGGGCCTATTAATGTAAGGATATTTAATTTCTTTGGGATCTGATTAATTTTTTTTTTATTGCTCTAGTATAACAAAAAATTACATAAAATTAACTACAAGAAACTACAATGTAACAATACATATGAATACAAAACGTTATAATACGTTACAAAATTTACGCTAGTTCTATTGCTAAAAGTGTTTTCTTTACGATTTTGTCTTCTTCTTCTGACCCTTATCCTACTATGTGGTCTCATTTTTTTATTGCATTGATGGGTAGACGAGCTCACGGCCCACCTGATATTAAGTGGTTACCGGAGCCCATAGACATCTACAACGTAAATTCCGCCACCCAACTTGAGATTTGAGTTCTAAGGTTTCAGTTACAACGGCTGCCCCACCCTTCAAACCGAAACGTATTACTGCTTCACGGTAGAAATAGGCAGGGTCGTATTACCCACTCGTGCAGACTCACAAGACGTGCTATCACCAGTAACATTCATCATTGTAAAATGTTCTCTCTTTCATTCTTTCTACTTTGCACCCACACCTTTCTCTCGGATATCCTTATTCACCATCTATTGCCGTTCATCCAAGTCTGTTTAAGACGCCAACTCTTGCCCTCAAAAGGCCACTTTAATTGCAGTTAATTGCAGTTAACGTATTCAATGATAACAGCTTTACAGTAGTGGTGCAGTAATTAGCACCCCGACTGGATTTGGGTTCGTGGGTTGGATTCTCAAGTCGGCCAAACATACCTGTGATGAATAGATTTGTTGCCTCTTTGGCTGAGTGCATATTTAGTATGTATGTATATCAGTTTCTGGTTCAAATAATAAAGGGAATCTTAATTTTGGATCAGATGATTGTGTAGGACTTGTCGCCGGTATTATTTTTTTAATCTCGAATAAGTCATTGATCGTTATTATATCAAAACTGTAAAAGAACTTGAGCCAAAAGTCACGTCCTATATTCACGTCAAATACCTCCTCAATACCTCCACCAATGGATGCTTATTTGTCGTTTTTTAAGACCTAAGAGCTTTGCACAACAATCGTAAAACCGGCCACACTCCGCTGTGGACTATTGCTGACTATATTAAAAATATGCGTTTGTTAATGCTACTCACACGCCGTCTTTCGCGCGTTAATTATTTTATGGTCTTCTTTAAATCTACCTAATAGTAACTACAAATTTTTAACTCAATATACTGACTTATTATCGCATAGAGGACATACAGGTGCGTCCAGAGGAACATTCATTTAATTTAAACAGACAGAAGATACATTTTACGTTGACATCGATAAACATATAAAGAAATTCTAAAAAGCTTTCTCTGTCGAAGCGCTGCCAACAAATCGTTTACAACATCAGAAAATAGAATCATTCCCAAACACCGCACAGGCGATAAACGTGTGACGGCCCTTCAAACAATTTCAGGTAACGAAATCAGCTGTAGCAAGAGTGCGTCGCAATCACAGCGTACACGGCCAAATCGAATAAAGCACCTTTTGTTTTTACCGAGAAAATAGGTTTTCCGTTTTACTAAAACTATACAGGGTGTTCTTCAGTTGTTCCTGAAAACGTTGTTTGAGACTAACGACCCGCCCTCGCTTCGCTTCGGAAACTAATTTATTATTGATTTATCCGCTATTTAGTGGATGTTATTATACATATAAACCTTCCTCTTCAATCACTCTATCTATTAAAAAAAACCGCATCAAAATCCGTTGCGTAGTTTTAAAGATTTAAGCATACATAGGGACAGACAGATATAGGGACAGAGAAAGCGACTTTGTTTTATACTATGTATGATGTGATGCGTCAACTTCATTTACCATCGCACCAGCCTTCGTGAATCATGACTATTACCTGAAGCCACTGATTCTTCGAGAGCTCTTTTCCAAATATAAATTGTACCACCAAATAACGACCGCAGTTATGGGTACACCTGCACTTTTAATATCGCGTTTTAAAAGCATTTTCATTAAATTATTTGTACTCCACGTTTTGAAGAACAATTGAAATCAGTCGACACGGTGTTTTTTATTGCTTAGATGGGTGGACGAGCTCACAGCCCACCTGGTGTTAAGTGGTTACTGGAACCCATAGACATCCACAACGTAAATTCGCCACCCACCTTGAGATATAAGTTCTAAGGTCTCAAGTGTAGTTAGTGTATAAGTATAGTGTCAGGTCAACATGGGCGCCCGACAGTAATATTCTCTTACTAGTCAATTAAATAAGTTCGCGAATTTACTAATACCGTTGCCGTGGTAAGATCGGAAACAGTCCCTTTAAATAAATAAAGGTATTATTACGCTTGACAGTTTTCTAGATCACAAACAATACGTCCGTTCCTTAATAATTGTAGTCAAATATAATAAAACCGGTTAAAGCGTAAAAGTACTTTTAATTATATATAAGACGAGAGAAAAACGAAAAAAAAAAAAATACTACATCTACTCACACCCTGTATCAGTTCCGTTCATATACAATAAATACACACCAGCGGCACTCAAAGTGTTCATGTTAATTCTACGTTTTTATTTTATTTCATATGAACGGGCCGACGAAGTCCTTAAATAAAAATTGATCGTAAAGGAGTTCTGCTGTCGAAGATACTAGGAGATTGGAGTATTAATATGGATTATAGTTGGATAATTGGTTAATTGTATAGTTACAATATAAGAACTTAGATAGAATAATACTGTTACGCGCTAGGGTTCGGGATAAATAATATTCTACCGAAGTACAAATTAAAGACTGTATTAGCACTTGGAACACTTAAAACACTTCTTTAACAATTTAAATTTCTCAATTCACTTCTTTCACTTCGCTTCAGGTGATCCGTTCGCCGTTTCGCTTCGAGTAGTTCCGATTACTAACTGCGTGCCACCTCTGCAACGCTTTTATAGTCGACATGAAATCCCTAGAATCGTCGAGAATATTCCACTAAAGTCGAGTATTGTGTGTTTCCGCTATCTGACAATATATGACGTTGTACTTCTCGAGCATTCTAGGTGCTATTAGATCCTTCGATATTAATTCGACTATTCGGCGATAGATGGCGTTACTCTTACCAGCGTAAGAATAAGTTTGTATGTTATTGGACAATAATATACTTATCAAAGAATCATCATCATCATCAGCCTGTTTTTTTTATTGCTTAGATGGGTGGACGAGTTCACAGCCCACCCGGTGTTCAGTGATTACTGGAGCCCATAGACATCTACAACGTAAATGCGCCACACACCTTGGGATATAAGTTCTAAGATCTCAGTATAGTTACAACGGCTGCCCCACCCTTCAAACCGAAACGCATTATAGCTTCACGGCACAAACAGGCAGGGCGGTGGTACCCCCGCGCGGACTCACAAGAGGTCCTACCACCAGTAATTACGCAAATTATAATTTTGCGGGTTTCATTTTTATTACACGATGTTATTCCTTCACCGTGGAAGTCAATCGTGAACATTTGTTCAGTACGTAATTCATTAGAAAAATTGGTACCCGCCTGAGATTCGAATACCGGTGCATCGCTCAGCACGAATGCACCGGACTTCTTATCCCTTAGGCCACGACGACTTCAAATCCAGTACTGCATGTAGGCCTCTTCCATAGTCCGCAACAATGAACGATCCTTAAAGAGTATTGTCTTTTTATTCGGGCACCATATACTCATTAGCAGGAAACAATTTAAATTAAAACACAACATAAGCTTGTCGAATTAGGCGTTACAAGGCTAGCGTGCTTCGTGTTCCAAGTGCCTAATTAGTGACGTGCCTCGTCTAGCATGGTCAAACTTTGCACAGACAAACGTCGAGTGGACTCCGCTGAAACTTTGACAAAGACGTTCCGTCCTACATATTAATATTACACATATGTCATATATTATATAATATATCCTATCTTGGAACCTCTGGGTCTGCGGAGGGATGGTTCCCTTTGTATTTTGTACCGTATGTTCCATGGGGAGTGCTCTGAGGAATTGTTCGAGTTGATACCAGCATCTCGTTTTTACCATCGCACCGCCCGCCACCGGAGTAGAGTTCATCCATACTACCTGGAGCCACTGCGGTCATCCACAGTGCGATTCCAGAGATATTTTTTGCCACGTACCATCCGGCTATGGAATGAGCTCCCCTCCACGGTGTTTCCCGAGCTTTATGACATGTCCTTCTTCAAACGAGACTTGTGGAGAGTATTAAGCGGTAGACAGCGGCTTGGCTCTGCCCCTGGCATTGCTGAAGTCTATGGGCGACGGTAACCACTCACCATCAGGTGAGCCGTATGCTCGTCTGCCTACAAGGGCAATAAAAAAAAAATCTATTTCTGCCGTGAAGCATCGTTTCGGTTTGAAGAGTGGGGCAGCCGTTGTAACTATACTTGAGACCTTAGAACTTATATCTCAAGGTGGGTGGTGGTGGCGGTGGTATAAGTTTCGTATGAAGACGGAAGGAGGTTTTCAAAAGCTTGTGATTACACTGCAGCTGTTTCTTGAGTGGTTTCAAATTTTTATTAAGCCTCCAAGTTAACAAAATAAACATGGGCGCATACCATTTTAAAATATGATAGCAAATCTACGTGTGATTATTATGTAACTAACAGTTTATATTCTTCAATTAATATTGATAGATTGCATATTTGTATTTAAATATTCCTTATTGATTTAGTCTGTGATGTTTGTGCTACATGAGTTGGGGATTATGGAACATTGGCACAGTGACAATAACAGTAGAGTCGTTCGCGATATTCCGAGATTGCTCCATTAATATGCAAACTGCGTTGAGTATTGTACTGGGACGCTAAATCCAAGTGATTGTCTGTATTGTGATGCGCCTTTGTGCCAATTGTTTTAGAATATTCAGTTGCTTCTAACCATTTTCGATACGACAGCTAAGATTTTTATGAACGAGCTTAGTCTGCGTCGTGTTAAGCGGATACGTTGATACGTGAGGTCGGAATCTCTTCTTCTTTTTCTCCACCTTAGTCCCCACTAGGTAGGGTCAGC
This sequence comes from Bombyx mandarina, assembly GCF_030267445.1. Lineage (NCBI taxonomy): Eukaryota > Metazoa > Arthropoda > Insecta > Lepidoptera > Bombycidae > Bombyx > Bombyx mandarina. The sequence goes on from NC_143234.1 coordinate 20,362,012, forward strand.
ACAACGATTTTTTCCTTTCCATTCACCTCTATCAGACGTCATCTCAACGCACACTTTTACGGTAGGTAGGCAGCGGTTTGATCCTGCCTCTGTCATTGCTGAAGTCCATGGGCGACGGTAACCACTCACCATCACGTGGGACATGTGCTAATCTGTCTACAAGGGCAATAAAAAAACTCACTCCTTTTTCTTTTATATTCTCACTCACACACTCCATCCATGTCTTCTTCGGTCGACCTATTCCCCTTCTACCTTGCTCTACCATTTTCATACAACTCCTAGTCACATTTATAATATACTAGCGACCCGCCCTCGCTTCGCTTCGGATACATTAAATTTTATTATTGATAACTTAGTGTCGCGATATTACCCGCGGTTATTATTATTGTCGTACCGCGGGTGAGGCCGCGGGGCGAAGCTAGTCTAAAAAAAGTAGCCTAAGTTTATTCTTATATCATCAGCTACCTATTAGTGAAAGTCTCGTCAAAATCGGTCTAGCCGTTCCAGAGATTAGCCGGAACAAACAAACAGACACTCCAATTTTATTTATATGTATAGACAAGAACAATCGTTAAGAATTATAATTTGAAAGATTGAGTATGAAGCTAACAATCATCGATTTGACTTGGAATATCTCATGTGAATATTTGGAAGACATTTATTTCGCAACACAAAATAATTGGACCATCATTACAGGGAACACACAAAAGTTATAATTGGGAGGCTGAATTCTTTTTCTTTTGTATATAAAAGTAGACAAGCTCACGGGCTAGTTGATGTTTTGCGGAAAGTTAAAGTAACAAGGTGACACCAACTCGGGTTTCATCATATTACACGTATTATTACTGTGTAGACCAGTGATTCTCAACCACTGTTCCGCGGCACTTTTGTGTGCCGCCAAATTTCAAAAATGTGCCGCCAAATTTTGCGAATATATAATAATGTTAATATTATTAAATTATATCATTTGAAAAGAAAAATATTTGAAACATGAATATATATTAAAATCCACAAAAAAAAATTTACAGTATATTTTAGTTTATTTCGTATATTAAAAGTTTTTGATAAACTATTTATGCAGTGTGTTGTAGTAAGTAAATATTTTTTTTTTTTGTGCCGCCAAATTTTGAAATCGTTAAATATGTGCCGCAACAAAAAAAAAGGTTGAGAATCACTGGTGTAGACATTTATTAAATCACTTTAATTGCATTGTCATCGCTCTAAGCTACAGTGCCGTCGTAAGATCGCTGTGACAGATACGGCTTAATGCTTCATAAACTCTTTTAGGAGACTGCAAAACTGCCATACTTTTAAAGTAATGAAGATTCCAAAATGTAGTGTCGTAAAATGAGTGTATAAAATTTTACACCTTCAATATAATACACGTCTACATTGTTGCGTCAATTCTCTAATAATCTGCTGATTCTAATTATGTTACTATTGAAGCAATTTTTATGTGTTTTTAAATCATAAAGGTGGTGATTTTGAAAAGTCATAGGCGTGGAAGATATTTCTATAATTTTTGTGATGGATTTGTTTTTCATAAATAACAGAAGAACACTGTTGTGGGATAATGATGCTCATATAAATATTAACTGTGATTTTAAGAAACATTATGTTGTATTGTTAGTTTCAATTTTATTTTGTCACTTTCTTTTATTTTAAATACTAATAGACAGCACAAATACCCAAAAATTATCTGTAAGTATTTCATATTTGTTAATAATATTATCTCTATTTTTTTGTTGAATAGTTTAGCGTTTTTTATTTCGCCGTAATAAAATATTTATCTAATAAAATATTCAAGGCAAATTTGGTACAGCGCATAATGCACTAAGAATAATTGTTTTAAGACTCTTATTCATTGTTTCCTTAAGCTACAATAATATTAAATTGCCTAATGGCAAACATTATTTACCTTGGACAATGCTTGAAACTTCAACAGAAATAAATGTACATATCATCTAGATTAAACAAAAAAAAATTGAAATTCATTCATAGGTTAACACTGAATGAATATAACGCATCTTTCCAAAACTAACTAAGTCGAGAATACGAATAACCCTGTCTCAAACTTGGCCAAGCTCCATTTCCAAGTGAATCTTCAATGAGCCATCAGCGAAACGGGAACTGTTAGAATCCCGTCTTCAAGTCTAGCTTAATACTTCGGACGGGGCATGATCAAGTTTTAGTTTCTCAAAGTTTCTTAAACTTTAAAAAGGATACGCCTTATTGAATTTTCTAGTTTCATTTTGTGTAAATTCCGTGTAAATGTTTGATCAGAAAAGTTTGTAAATGCGGCTTTGTCTGGTCGCGACAAAACTTGTGATGAAGTTGCATCTTTTGTGTTGCCTCGGTTAGTTTATAAGGCGGTTCTGACGTAAAAGGGAACTTAAAAATTTAATGCATTTAAAAATAATTGAACATTTAAAATGGTTAACCTATATACTAACAAATTCTATTATTACTTCTATTAATACTAACAAATTCTATTATCTATTATATACTAAAAATAGATTTTAGATGATTTTTTTATTAGGTAATGTACTATAATGAATTTACTACACCATACATAATTATACTATACAAATTACGAGAAAAAGAAAGTTTTTTTTTTTTTTATTGCTTAGATGTGTGGACGAGCTCACAGCCCACCTGGTGTTAAATGGTTACTGGAGCCCATAGACATCTACAACGTAAATGCGCCACACACCTTGAGATATAAGTTCTAAGGTCTCAGTATAGCTACAACGGCTGCCCCACCCTTCAAACCGAAACGCATTACTGCTTCACGGCAGAAACCGGAGGGGCGGTGGTGCCTGCCCGTGTGGACTCACAAGAGGTCCTACCACCAGTAAAAAATAATGTAATTCTTATTAACCAATTGGAACAGTTTCCTTACTATTTTCATATATTGGGGCTCTCAAATAAATTCACAGCTTCATAGCGCGTTTATTTGGGAAGTAGCCAAAACGTAAAAGGATCTCTGAGTGTTATCTTCAGATTACAAGCGATATTTTTACACGATTTCAAACAAATGAGTCTTCATTTTCATCTTTAATGTATTTCAAAGAAAATACAAACATACACGAGAATTAATAGGTATGTATAATTCAAATATGTAATAGGATAGGATAAGAAAGATCCGCTTATATCTTCAAAAACTGAAGCGTGTTTCACATGTAAATTTATTAAATACTAGAGGACCCACAGTAGTCGAAATTCGACTATAATTAATTGGAATTGTAAGTTTGTACACTATTATGATTGTATTTTCAACGCCAAGACTACACTATAGAAAAATATGAATAAAGACAAACAATGTTTAATCTATTCTCAATTTGACCAAAGACGTCAAGAACAAAAGTTTGGCAATAAATAATAGTATGCATGCGTGTGTGTGTCAAATACATGGCAGTGTGTGTAATGTTTTCTTTATTGATTTAATGTATCTTTTATGCATTATTTAAAAAAAATATTAGCATTGTGCACTGCTCTATATTCTCTATAAGTGTGAAAATTTTCGTACTCCTCTGTCCGCGCAATTTTCGTAAAAAGGGACACAAAGTTTTTGCTTCACGTATTAATATATAGATGAATCTAATTGACCCAAGCAGAAATTTTATGCAGTAGATTGAAAATGTTGGGTTCAAATTTCATCGAGTATTAATTCTTTTCTCGCATTCGCTATGTAGCAAATAAACATCATTTAAAAAAATGCACCAAGCAATGACGTCAAAGGAGTGAATATTTTTAACCAAGAATTTCTTGTGGCTAATTTGATGATGCACTTGCTAAAATCGATATGATTAATGACTCGTAGGGAGTTGATTAGTTGGAGAGTTTCCAGTAAATCATGTCTCATAAAATCTATACTATACTAATACTAATAATATTATAAAGAGGAAAGATTTGTTTGTTTGTTTGTTTGTTTGTTTCGAATAGGCTCCGAAACTACTGGACCGATTTGAAAAAATCTTTTTCCATTAGAAGCCGACATTGTCCCTGATGAACATAGGCTACTTTTTTTTAATTTTTTTTTTGTTTTATGTGTGTTTTAATGTTTCCGAAGCGAAGCGAGGGCGGGTCGCTAGTTACACAATAAAAACAAATTGCAAATGTAAAAAACTGAACTATTCGTAGTACGAGAATGAAGCGCAAAACATTAAGCATTCATTCTGCCTTGTTATTGAATATGTTATGTGTAGGCGATACCCTCGTACGATTGCTGCCCTTGTCTGGACGATGTCGTCGAGAAGTCGTTTGCACCGACTGGAATGCAATGTCGTACCTATTAACAAGCCACGATCGACTTTATCCCTAAACAATAAAACCCATTTTCCAATACAATCTATTTCCGTCGCTTAATATACTCCGCTATTTAGTTATTCGTTTGTATGAAGAAAAATGAACCATATTCGTCAGTTTTAAATAGGGTATTGGTATGCGTTAGCGCTCCACAAAGAACGTTACGCAGACTCCAGCTGTTTCAGCGTCTCGATGCACGATAAAATCGATTCTAGATTAACGGCAATAAAGCTTACATTGTCGTTTATGTGTTTTCGGAATATGACGTACTGGAAATCGCTCGGTACTCGACGGCAATTGTCTTTTATTCCAGGAAGAGCTTAACGGACTCGTTCCGTTTATGTGGTTCTGGACCAAAGCAGAACGGGTTATGGATGATTTTTGTAGGAATTTGGTTAAGGTCACCCGAGTCGGTGAGTCCGTCGACATTACCGTTTTAGTTCGAATGGTTTCATGCAGTTTTTATTGCATAGGTCACAAACCTTTGCTTTCGTTTTTATTGCGTTCTTCAAGGATTTCTGAGTAAGATGTTTAATTAGGTGAACTGTATAGCCATTTGTTAGTGCTTCGGGAACAAGGAGCGCTTTGTCAAGTTCAAGGTTTCGAACGACGCCGCGACGTTGATTTAACGGTTTTGAACCGGGATAGAGGCAAAAGATTCAATATATTAGAATAAGTTTAAGATTCACATCGACACGAGTCATCTCATAAGATCATTTCAACTACAAATTTAGAGTTGTGATAAAGATATGTTTCATGATCAATTTTACAAGTTTTATTAAGAATTCGTATTTTATATTATTACTCACGAAAATGAAGGGCATACAGTCTATATAATGGTGGGCGGTGAGCATCGTCCATGGGCATCAGCAATTTTCGGGGGTCAGCCAAGCCGCTGGCCATTTGGAAATATAATTACAATTAGATTAATATTACAATGCAACTGGAGCCAAGGCGTCCGGCGAGCTATCTCGTTTGGATAACACTGTTTTATTGCGATCTACCGTGTTCCTTAAATTCCTTCACCTTGAATATTTTATCGATATGATTCCTCCTTCGAAAATGTCGCACGAAATAATGTTTCTACGAAGCGTAATGTATTACGCCCTTGATACAATATCATCCTGCTATTGCCACCCTGACTTTGACTATCCTTCACAAACAGTGATACAAGATCTTTCACATTGTGCCAATTCACTTTGTAATTTATTTATTTTTAATTCAAATTTAGAAAAAAATTCAGATACACTAGGATCACAATTCTACCAATTTTAAATGTAAAAAAAACAGTTTTTTTTTTATTCTCTCAAACATGGAGATAATGGTATGCTACAAAGTACCCTACATATTATTATATACTATACTACAGTACTTTTATTTTATTTTACTGCTTACGAATGTACAGTTGGTAAGGAACACTGAACGGTTCACAAGGCGTGGTAAAGGTGATAACTGTTCTTTATAAATAAAACGAAGTTCCGATTTTACTCCGTCTATTGTCAAGTTTCTGCCGTGTCGGACGGGATATGTACGACTGACTTCAACAAGCAATGTACAACAAAGAATTCCTTTTTTTTCTTTTTTCTTTTTCCTACCTATGCTGATTGATAGCCTTGAAATGTTTTTATTTATTAAAAAAAATAATAATGAAAAAAAACAAATAAAAAAAGTCCGCTGAGTTTGTTTCGCCGGTTCTTCTCAGGACTGTGGCTTTTTTTGGAACCGGTGGTAGAGTTAATATTGTTATTTATATTTTGTTTGACATTCAACAAGTGTGTTATACTGACATCTAAGTTGAAATAAATGATTTTGAATTTGAATTAGGCTATTTCAGTTGCACCCTAACGTGTAGGTGAGCTCACGGGGCTCAAACCGGAGTGATGCTAACACTGACCCTAGCAAGAGCAGTGCTTCGCAGAATCTACCACAGGATCGGAAACGAGACCCACTGAGAAGATCCGGCGAGAAGCTCAGTGGGCTCTGTCTATGGGTTAATTAGCTCGTCGAGCCCTTCGTCGCAAGCGACGGGTTCGACGAGGACGGTGACCGGTGCTTGTGATACCTAAAAGCATCGTTAATGGATCGGGAGGATCCGTAATGACGTGTTTTGGGCGAGAATTTCTTAAAAACTACAATTAATATCGAAAAAGTCCACCAATAATATCCAAGACAGAACTGTTGGTCTGTATGCTAATGTCCTTCTCCAGTGACGTTGCAGACGGAACCCGCATTAGGTAATGAGAAGTCAATGATTTTACTATCTTAATGATATGTAAATTTCCTGAGATAAAGGTACGACTGAAGGACGATTGTGTGGCGTCTGACTACAACTGTTTTCATTAAAAATAATTGTTCGCTCATTTTGGTATTTAATCTAAACTGATTATTGTTACAGTTTTGTTACATTCAACTATTCTCATTTGAATTACGGTCAAAACGTTGAGGGTGGTATATTGAGGGTGGTCGTACATAAATATGCACCGCGACCTTCTAAATGATTGAAACAGTAGACAGGGACTTTAAACGGTAAGCAGCGGCTTGGCTCTGGTAACCACTCACCATCAGGTGGGACGTATGATCGTTGGCCTACAAGGGTAATAAAAAAACTAAAAAAGCATGTCGAGTGCTCAAGAAGACTCACGATTGAATTATAAAAAGGCGTCAGTTTAGTACTCCTCAATCTATTGAGAATTTTGTGAAAAAACGATGAACAAATTTAAATAAACAAAACAATAATAATCAAGATTTTGTCTGACTCAGTGATGCAGTAATTAGCACCTATAACTGCTGGACTGAGGATTGTGGGTTCGATTCCCACGTTGGGCAAACATTCGTGTGTCTAACAGGTTTGTTTTGTATCTAGATAATTTTTTTTTCTTCTATATATGTATCTAATTAAAACGTATTTAAGTATGTATGTCAGTATCTAGTCCCTAGTAGAGGGAATCCTATTTTAGGGCTAGGTAACCGCGTGCGGACTTGTTCCCGGTTAGTAACATTAAGCCCCTCAATAAACTAAGTCATTAAGACATTAAACACATCTAAAACAAACATAACTATGCTATAATCGCTAAGGTGTCCCAAAGGTGGTGAAGAAAAGCTCATCGTTCAGCCTTAAGCCCAAGAATGATAAATTGACAAGTAGCCATCGATTGCTCACCGGCTTGATCATCACCTCAATACTGCAATATTTCAGTACACTCATCATAATCACTAGTGGTAGAACCTTTTGTGAATCCGCACGGGTGGGTACCACCACCCTGCCTATTTCTGCCGTGAAGCAATAATACGATTCGGCTTGAAGGGTGGGGCAGCCGTTGTACTGTAAAAACTGAGACCTTATAAATCATATCTCAAGGTAGGTAACCACTAAAAACCAGGTGGGCCGTGAGCTCGTCCACCCGTCTAAGCTAAAACAAAAAAAAAAGTAATAAACACAATTGCAAAGTATCATGTTGATATAACAATTATTCTTGGGTGTAAAATGAACTGAAAGATCCTATTAAATTCACGTGTAAGTCTGACTTATAGGGCGTATTAACCGATCGGATAATAAAAGATTTATTATCGCATTGACAGCTGTCTTCAGTAAGTCTTCGGCACGAGAGCAACACGTTGGCTCCCGTCCAACCCTGCGCTGAACGAACGACCTGAGTATTCATACTACGCGCTTATTTGACGTTGTTTTTCACAGATTTCGAGAAAGTCTAACAATGACTTTATTTACTTATTTACTAGATGACCCGCCAGACTTCGTAGGGTCTCAATCGATAAATAAAAGACCTAAACTTTTGTATAAAACAAACTTAAAAAAACAAAAGGAATTTTGATATTGATCTACCTTTTAAACCTTCTCTGGACTTCTACAAATAATTCAATACCAAAATTAGCCAAATCGGTCCAGCCGTTCTCGAGTTTTAACGAGACTAACCAACAGCAATTCATTTTTATATATATAGATAAGTAGATATAGATTACAATTCATGTAAAATTTACATTGGCCTAAGACATTCTCTACCAGTCAAAAGTAGTGCAGAGTAAATAGTGGTAGGTGCAATGAAATTTATATTAAATTACAAATACATACACACAAAAAATATATTACACAATCACATATACATACATAATACATAAATACATACATACATATATGGATACATATAATAAGCAGTTTGTTACTGTTGGTAGGACCTCTTGTGAGTCCGCACAGGTAGGTACCACCACCCCGCCTATTTCTGCCGTGAAGCAGTAATGCGTTTCGGCTTGAAGGGTGGGACAGCCGTTGTAACTATACTGAGACCTTTTAGAATCTCAAGGTGGGTGGCGCATTTACGTTGTAAATGTCTGTGGGCTCCAGTAACCACTTAACACCGGATGGGCTGTGAGCTCGTCCACCCATCTAAGCAATAAATAAAAAAGTAAAATGTATAAATATAAATACATGGCTTTAAGTAGTCAAAAGAGCTAATGACGTCACCTTGACTCGACTAATGAGGCGACTAAAGTGAAGTTTTCTTCGTTTTTAAGTGGAACTACTTTTAACGCTTTGAAAACAGTTTATGACATCATTCATATGAGCCCATCATCTATATATTAATACGTGAAGCAAAAACTTTGTATCCCTTTTTATGAAAATTGCGCGGACGGAGGAGTATGAAATTTTTCACACTTATAGAGAACATAGAGAAGAAGTGCACAATGCTAATATTTTTTTTAAAGAATGCATAAAAGATACATTAAATCAATAAAGAAAACATTACACACACTACATACCATGTATTTGACGCACACACGCATGCATACTATTTATTGTCAAACTTTTGTTCTTGACGTCTGTGGTCGAATTGAGAATAGATTAAATAAATATTGTTTGTCTTTATTAATATTTTTTATAGTGTAGCCTTAGCGAAATTTGTGTTTATAGAATTATAAAATACAATCATAATAGTGTACAAACTTACAATTCCAATTAATTATAATCGAATTTCGACTACTGCGGGACCTCTAGTTTTTATTAATATCTGTAGTAAACATTCGTATAACATATACTTAATTAGCCTCTCTTGTTGTTACAGGTAACACAAAGATCGTATATAAACAAATTTACTCAAAAAAACTAATATGAAATTCGAGAATTCTCTACCGAACCTCAACACCTCAAGGTAAATTATCACATTTTTCTTTTGTTTTCTAGTAGTTTCGGATGTTTGAACGTTAAAAACTGTACATACCTTGAATTTATAGAGCCTTTAAGAGTGATTTGAAGTCTTTTTTAGATGTTTATAGTATATAAAAGTTTCAACAAGACTAAAGCTGATGGTAGAATCCATGGATGTGATATAAAAATGCCGTCATCAACTTTACGACCCGTGGTACACCAGTTACCATATTAAATTCACCTGTGAAAGGTGCTAATACGTCTGTTTCTGCCGCAAATTAGCCTTAATAGTTTGCCACCTACATTTGGATTGGTAATGCCTATCCTTTAAACTAAAAAGTACGATTACTTCGCGGCAAAAATAGTCTGCATAGTAATACCTTATACGCGTTCTCACAATGGACCCTTCAATCACATAAAAATGTTCTAGTATAGGTATTCACACGAACTATATATCGCTAACAATACACTTTCAGTAATATCATCTGTCAGAGGGGTCCTCTGGGGTTTTAATAAGCGTTATCGTTGCTCGGCACGCCGCCTCCTCTTATCTTCAAATTATAACAGAAACATGCCCGTCTCCCGCGTAAAGAAATAATTTACGTATAAAATCCCGCTGACGCAGTCTGCGGTGCGAGTGAAAGCGATTTAATATACATTTTAGTTTTCTAACGATATAGATGAGCATAAGGTCTAATGCGGAGTTTACATTACGAAATTAGTGTCATGCATGTTGAGCTGAGTTTCACGAAAATAGTTTCGATATATGCGAAAGTAATTTCGTTAAAAAATTTGTGTCGCGAAATTCACAGTATCGCAGTAACCATGGCGCCTTCAGCATCAAAGCTATATTTTGCTATATTCAATGTAGCTACAGAAACGCTTATATACCTATAAACTTAAAAATAGACTATCAAGAAAAAAAGACGTTGGTAGATTTGAGGATGATTACCAAGAAGGCATTTAGGTGCAATGCTCTGAATTAGCAGATGAAGATCCTGAGAGCTATAAAAACTATTTTCGAATGAGTGAAGATAATTTTGATTTTTTACTGTAGTTGTCGCTGATATTCATTAATAAGATCTATATTTTTTTCTGTACTCCATCGTTGGTTTGCCATTTTCAACGCTTGAAGCGCGTCCGAACTAACAATACACACGTCCGCACAGCGCAGGCGCTTTCGCGACATTAGTTTCACGTCGCGTCTACACTATGAAATTAGTTGCATGACACTAATTTCACCAAAAAATCGCGCAGGGCACGAAACTAATTTGCATGCATGAAATTAATGCATGCATTACGAAAGTATTAAATTACACGTGAAACTGTTGGTAAAACTAATGTCACGAAATTAATTTCACGCCACTAATTTCGTAATGTAAATTCGCCTTAATGGTGAGTCAATACAATGAAGCCAAACTACCGCTGAAAGCGCTTTTAAAACCTCAATAGAACAAGAACACTGTATGGTTCTCAAAGAACATTAATCATGGGAACGTTAATAAAAGTTGAACACTGAATTAATAGAAATCATATGATACGACTACTCTTCTGCTACTTTCTCTATCGTTCATAACCTTCAAATTATTTTCGAGCTTAATTATCCCCCTATTTCATAGTCTGGTTTGAATATTCAAAGCCATCCTCAACGAATATTCTTCACAAAACTTTTGAAATCTAGCTACATCCTAGATACAAATTGTTTCAAGCCCACCTACCTATGAGTGTGTATGATGCGACAAAATTGTCGGTTTATCTTCGTGGGCAAAGTTCTTTTTATTTCTCAGTACATCATCTACGTAGTACGAAATAAAGTGCTCTGTCATCAATTGATTTATACTTTTCCTATAATATTTCTGCCGTGAAGCAGTAATGCGTTTCGGTTTGAAGGGTGGGGCAGCCGTTGTGACTATACTGAGACCTTAGAACTATATCTCAAGGTGTGTGGCGCATTTACGTTGTAGATGTCTATGGGCTCCAGTAACTACTTAACATCAGGTGGGCTGTGAGCTCGTCCACACAGCTAAGCAATAAAAAAAAAAAAAAGACATACCCGTTTTTATCTCCATCATCAGATTTAGTTCAATTTATCAATCGTTAATTAAAAATTTCCCACCTATAATAAATTGTTTTTTATTTTTATTGGTTAGATGGGCGGACGAGATCACAGGCTATCTGGCGTTAAGTGGTTACCGAAGCCCATAGACATCTGCAACGTAAATGCCGCCACCCATCTTGAGATATGATTTCTAATGTCCCAGTTTTTGCAATACAGCGGTTGCCCCACCCTTCAAACCGAAACGTATTACTGCTTCACGCCAGAAATATTTTTTTACTCTACCAACAAATTTAATTACCCCATCTACACTCGTAACATAGACCGTAATTTGAAGATCGCTACAAAAAAAAAATATTACGGCATTACAGTAGACAGGTCGTTACGTGAAATGTGATCGAGTGCGGTGACTAGGCAGTTCCTTGAAGATAGGGTTGGGAAGAGCGTTTTGCCGATGTACGTAACAGGAAACTAAAAAATAAATCCAAACATTTATCCCTAACAAAAGAGCATACGGCTAGACACGTTTCAAGCCTAAAATCGTGTGAATTATTGAATGAAACACTGAAGCTTAGTCGCTAATATCTTTGGAGTCGTCGTGGCCTAAGCGATAAGACGTCCGGTGCATTCGTGTTGAGCGATGCACCGACGTTCGAATCTCAAGCGGGTATCAATTTTTCTAATGAAATACGTACTCAACAAATGTTCACGATTGACTTCCACGGTGAAGGAATAACCTCGTGTAATAAAAATCAAACCCGCAAAATTATAATTTGCGTAATTACTGGTGGTAGGACCTCTTGTGAGTTTGCACGGGTAGGTACCACCACCCTGCCTATTTCTGCCGTGAAGCACTAATGCGTTTCGGTTTGAAGGGTGGGGCATCCGTTGTAACTATACTTGAGACCTTAGAACTTATATCTCAAGGTGGGTGGCGCATTTACGTCGTAGATGTCTATGGGCTCCAGTAACCACTCAATACCAGGTGGGCTGTGAGCTCGTCCAGCCATCAAAGCAATAAAAAAAAAAACAGACGGCTAGACACGTTTAAAGCCTAAAATCGTTAATTATTTAATGAAACACTGAAGTTTAGTCGCTAATATCTTTGTATTACAATACCTAGAGGTTTCTCGGAGACATTGAAAGCTAAACAAGCTTTGACATTCCCAATTAACACTTAACTTCTAAATGTATGTTTAGAAGATGAAGAGAAATGATTCGTCAAACATAATATACTATATAAGTACAAGAGTCTTGAATACGTATTTTGAAAATTACCACGCCTCCTACGCTCCGTTACTGTATTGGCGTCCATCAATCGGGATTCGCGAAGTTTCTTTATATATTGAAAAAGTTGCGGACCCAATATATCCAGATCGCAGTAGCCACCATGGGACAGTGGTTCCGGAAGTGGCGAATAGACATCAACCCCACGAAAAGCGCAGCGGTGCTCTTCAAAAGGGGTCGCCCTCCGAACATCACTTCGAGCATCCCACTCCGTAGTAGGCGCGCAAACACCTCCGCCGTTAGTCCCATCACTCTCTTTGGCCAGCCCATTCCGTGGGTCTCGAAGGTCAAATATCTAGGCGTCACCCTCGACAGAGGGATGACATTCCGTCCCCATATAAAAACGGTACGCGACCGCGCCGCGTTTATTCTAGGACGACTCTATCCAATGCTTTGTAGTCGAAGCAAACTGTCCCTCCGCAATAAGGTAACTCTCTACAAAACTTGTATACGCCCCGTCATGACGTATGCAAGCGTAGTGTTCGCTCACGCAGCCCGCACCAACTTGAAATCCCTTCAGGTTATTCAATCACGATTCTGCAGGATAGCCGTCGGAGCGCCTTGGTTCCTTAGGAATGTGGATCTCCACGACGACCTGGAGCTCGACTCTTTTAGTAAGTATCTACAGTCGGCATCGCTGCGCCATTTTGAGAAGGCGGCACGACATGAGAACCCTCTCATCGTAGCCGCTGGAAATTACATACCCGACCCAGTAGACCGAATGGTAAACCGTCGACGTCGCCCAAAGCACGTCATTACGGATCCTCCTGATCCATTAACGGTGCTTTTAGGCACCACAAGCACCGGTCACCGTCCTCGTCGAACCCGTCGCTTGCGACGAAGGGCTCGACGAGCGAACTAACCCATAGACACAGCCCACTGAGTTTCTCGCCGGATCTTCTCAGTGGGTCGCGTTTCCGATCCGGTGGTAGATTCTGCGAAGCACTGCTCTTGCTAGGGTCAGTGTTAGCAACTCTCCGGTTGAGCCCCGCGAGCTCACCTACTAACATTAGGGTGAAGCTGAAATAGCCTCTCAAGGCTATCAGCATAGGTAGGAAAAAAAAAAAAAAAGACCCAATATCAGCAAGCTTATTGAAAACCTAATCAATGCAAACTAATTTTAATTTAAATTATTGTTACGAGCAGTTTTGTGGTGTTAAGAGTTGAATTAATATATTCGGTTTTCAAGGTGCTTTCTATTGCAAAAGTCTTATGTTAAATTATTCTCCAGCATTATGGGTATGGAAGACACGAGACAAGAAAAAGTACACCCGGCCCTAAGTAACAAATATATTCGATAAGAATATGAACGCGGGCAGGGAATCGAATTAAAGGATTAACCATTACACCCCCGCTGAGTTTCTCGCCGGATCTTCTCAGCGGGTCGCGATTCCGATCCGGTAGTAGATTCATTCGCGAAGCAGTTGCTGAGTTGAGTTGTTAGGTCTCCTTCGGAGGCGCTCGGGAATCTGATAGCAAATCCCACCCCTCCTGGCTGAGCCTTTGCTCGCCCACCTGTACTGGTGAAACTGGAAAAGCCTCCGAGGCACCAGTAATCCCTCAATCATAAAAGAAAATAACCATTTCACTTGTAAAGCGAACAAAGCGAAAAATTGGATATTATAATACTGTACTGTTAAAAGTGATACCTTACAACTCATATTTCAAGGTGGTGGCATTTACGTTGTAGATGTCTATGGGCTCCGATAACCACTTAATACCATGTGGACGAGTTAACGACCCATCATGTTAAGTAACTTTAATCACGTCCGCGACTTGCGAAAAGTAACGAAATATTACATTCAGATCTTGGGTGAAATTTTCAATGCTACATAAATAATTTATTTGTAATAATAATCATAAGAATCCAGATGTTAGAATCTCAAGATTATAATAATCATAATAAAATCATTTATTGTTTTTTTAAAGGTATTTTATGACCTGATAACTAAGACCTTTAAGTCATGTCTAAATTTATATTTTAATTTTTATGAAAATTATAATATGAAGTGAAATGAAATGATGATGTTTAATTTGAGACATTAATCAACTGGGATGAAATTAAATGAGATGAGATGATATGGGATGAAATATAATCTTAGTAAAATGGTGGTCATTTACTGAGATTTTTTCAGTGGACTTTTTGGAGGGTCCCGAAAAGCTACGGCCGGCGCCGCGGCGGCTTTGTTTCATTTTCCTACATTTGTGCACTTTCACTGATATTAAACAGTTAATAAACCACCGCTATTACACATTTAAACCTCAAGAAACACTAAATAGACAAAATAAAACAAATCACACAACTTAACTCCTCGCGTTCCCGCCAAAAAGTCTTTCATTTATTGCCCTTCACATTAAATAAAATAAAATACAAATAAAAGAAAATAAAAAGGCAAAAGGGGGTGGCTCAGCGAATGCTGTTCAAGGTGGTTTTTTTTTATTCCTACCTAAGCTGATAGCCTTAAGAGGCTATTTCAGCGAAACCCCAACCAGTAGGTGAGCTCACGGGGCTCAAACCTGACGACGTTGCTAGCACGAACCCTAGCAAGAGCCGTGCTTCGCAGAATCTACCACCGGACCGGAAACGCGACCCCCTGAGAAGATCCGGCGAGAAACTCAGTGAGCTGTCTCTGAGGGTTAATTTACTCGTCGAGCCCTTCGTCGCAAGCGACGGTTTCGACGAGAATGGTGACCGGTGCTTGAGGTACCTAAAAGCACCGTTAGTGGATCGGGAGGATCCGAAATGACGTGTTTGGGGTGACGTCGACTGCTTTCCATTCTTTCCGCAGGATCGAAAATGTAGTTATCGGCGGCCACGATGAGAGGGTTCTCGTGTCGTGTTCAAGATCGATAAATCTAACAGCACTGATTTTCAACCACCCCCGTTTCCCTTTCTTCTTCTTTTACTTCTTTTTAATTAAATATACAAAATTTAAATCCGCTCATAAGCCCGCTGTCAAACAGGACACACGCTACTGCACCACCCAACTCCTTACACGAAACTACACATGATAACGTACACATTTATACGCATTAGTTCGTCAGGTAACTAGAACAGTGGAATTGTTTCTTTTTGTGCTATTGTGCTGAACGAAAACGGCGCTAATGAGTTAGCTACGTAATATTTCATGCGGGACAGTATGTCGGTCTAATGAAGAAAAGTCTTTGTTTCGTGTATAATTTCCATAGGTGTGACATTATGATTACAACCGACTTTTAGTAGTGTATATTATTATATACGTTGGACAAAATTTTAATTTTAGTGCATAATACCCGTGGAGGCCCTAAATACTAAACACATTAATATAAAATTGATTTTATCTGTCTGTGTTTTCTAGCATCAATTAATTACCGGTGATAGCACGTCTTGTGGGTCCGCACGGGTAGGTACCACCATCCTTTATTTATTTTTTTGTCAGGAGGAAATCGTCGGACTTCCGCCCTCCCCTGAGGATGGTGGGCGGGGCATGTCGGATTGGAACTGACTAAAACCTGTCGCTCAACAACCCACGTCCGAACTTTGCATGAGACAGAACTCATGAAGAGGCAAAGGGGGGAAAGTGTGGCGTTTAGTGCGGAGCACATCTCTACCATCACCCTCCCGCTCGGGACGCCGGACCGGCGGTCGGCGGCGCCACGACCACCAGCCCTCTCGGTCGGCAGGCTATCTGAAGCCCCCCTAGATGGCGCCGGTTAGAATGGGTGGTACCACCACCCTGTTTATTTCAGCCATGAAGCAGTAATTCGTTTCGTTGAAAGGTGGGGCAGCCATTGTAACTATACTGAGAGCTTAGAATTTATATCTCAAGGTGGGTAGCGCATTTACGTTGTAGATTTCTATGGGCTCCAGTAACCACTTAACACCAGGTGGGCTGTGAACTCGTTCACCTATCTAAGCAATAAAAAATAAAAACGTGTAGTAAGCACTATAAACAGCAGCAGTTGTTAGTAGTAGCTCGAAGTCGTATTTTTCTCCCTAATACCCGCATGTAGCCTGTTGTCTAACAACCTATTTAATACAACTTTTGTTTTTGATTAGGCTTTATCTACTCTTCGCTTTTCGTATGGTTGTTGGTAATTCTTTCGGCACACTAATAAAATGCAGATTTCTGTTGGTCCATAAAACACATTCTCTAAATAATGTAACAAGAGTAAACATTTTCAGCTACAAAAAGTTGTAATTACCGCTTTTCTTTACCTACCTATGCTGATAGCATTGAGAGGCTATATCAGCTTCTACTTGACGTGTAGGTGAGCTCACGGAGCTCAAACCGGGTGTGTTGCTAACACTGGCCCTAGCAAGAGCCGTGCTTCGCAAAATCTATCACCGGATCGGAAACGCGACCCACTGAGAAGATCCGTTGAGAAACTCAGTGGGTTAAATTATCGCTATATAGCTATTGTAGAATGGAAGATATTTGACAGATGTCTAAAGATACGCGTCCATTGGCCATCGTCGGACCGTACACAACGGATTTTATTTTGCTCTGTATGATTTAATAATACATAGTACTGCGTGCGCTATCTGCACTGCACGCATCGAACGCCGGCATTTATAGCCCACTTCGACAAAGCGGCACGACACGAGAACCCTCTCATCGTGGCCGCCGGTAACTACATTCCCGATCCTGCGGACAGAATGGAAAGCAGTCGACGTCGCCCAAAACACGTCATTTCGGATCCTCCCGATCCACTAACGGTGCTTTTGGGTACCTCAAGCACCGGTCATCGTTCTCGTCGAACCCGTCGCTTGCGACGAAGGGCTCGACGAGTAAATTAAGGCTATTAGCTTAGGTAGGAAAAAAAAGGCATTTATGAGCAAAAAATACTAAGCAAAATATAACCCGTTGCGTGCGGTGCGTCCAGGGCGGGCCAATGGAAAAAACGCGCCAACGACTTTGGTCTATACAAGTTACGAACAAAAACAAAAACCGTTTGATGTCAAATCTTCCCTTTGTTGATTCGTCCTTGAATGAAGTGTAAATACCATACATTATAAGACCAAACATAGGCTAATATGGAATGAATTGTACAGATAATTAATGAAACTAATATATAAGCTAATATGAGGTATCCCTAAAGCAAGCATAGCATAGTCTAGAATAAACATGTACAATAACAATTAATTAAAACTGTTTTAAACACCGTTTCACAATTAGAACAGATAAACTAAGGAATGCGATATCTATACTTTTACTTTATATTATTATAATATAATAATATTATAAAGTGGAATCTATACTAATATTATAAAGAGGAAAGATTTGTTTGTTTGTTTGTTTCGAATAGGCTCCGAAACTACTGGACCGATTTGAAAAATTATTTTTCCATTACAAGCCGACATTGTCCCTGATGAACATAGGCTACTTTTTTTATTTTTTTTTTAATTTTTTTTTTTTGGTTTCGTGTGTGTTTTAATGTTTCCGAAGCGAAGCGAGGGCGGGTCGCTAGTAATATTATAAAGAGGAAAAATTTGTTTGTTTGTTTGTATTGAATAGGCTGCGAAACTACTGAACCGATTTCAAAAATTCTTTCACTGTTTGGAAGCTATTTTATTCCCGAGTGACATAAGCCATAACCTTTTTTGAAAAAAATTAGGGATCCTTACTAAAGCTCCAATAATGTAATCCAAGGTGTAAAAAAATTACCTAATATATTCTTTACATCGCGTGCCCTGTGAAATACGACTTTGTAAAACACATTATTATTTACAAAAAGTGTCGCGACAGCATATGTCTAACGATTATAGTTATGCCGCAATAAGCGCTCTTTTATTTAAAAAAATAAAACAACGTCAAATATCGTTGAAATTTTTGTTAAAGACCCGAGCGGAGCCGGAGCGGGCCGCTTGTCAAACTATAAAGGCAAGCTAATTACGTAAATAGATTATTATATTTAAAAAATAAAGTATAAAATAATTCAAATTATCGTAGCATCATTATCATTCATATAATCATAAATTAAAAATTTAAAAAAAGGTGAAGAAGTAATACGTTATATTAACAAAAATTTGCAAATTAATTATTTATTAAATAAAAATTTTAAAAGTGTCAACTTTAAAAAGAAATATTCTATAAATCGATATTTAAATCAATTTCAATTAATTATTAATTTCCATGCGTGTTTTCGTATCTTCATGGATATTTGAAAGAGCAGAAAACAGAATTACGAGGATCGAAATTATCGGGTGACAGGTTCCTTCCTAACGGTCGCGCCTAAAACAAACAAGACTATGTACAATAACCGGGTCATTGTGACACATAACGCCCACTCGAAGACATTATTACCCATTGTTTGCACAAATCATACAGCATGTACATTTATCATAGCTAATCTTGTTGAGCTAAAAGCGGTCTGCGTACTCGCTTGGAGCAGCCCTATATATGGTGCATTACAAGCATTTTCATTGTTTTTGCGTAAGGAATAACGTGATAACTTTTTATTTTTTATTGCTTAAATGGGTGGACGAGCTCACAGCCCTCCTGGTGTTAAGTGGTTACTGGAGCCCATAGACATCTACAACGTAAATGCGCCACCCACCTTGAGATATAAGTTGTAAGGTCTCAGTATAGTTACAACGGCTGCCCCACCCTTCAAACCGAAACGCATTACTGCTTCACGGCAGAAATAGGCAGGGCGGTGGTACCTACCCGCGCGGACTCACAACAGGTCCTACCACCAGTAATTATGCAAATTATAATTTTGCGGGTTTCACTTTTATTACACGATGTTATTCCTTCACCGTGGAAGTCAATCGTGAACATTTGTTGAGTACGTATCTCATTAGAAAAATTGGTACCAGCCTGCGGGATTCGAACACCGGTGCATCGCTTCAACGTGAATGCACCGGACGATAATTGGTTTAAGTTGTTGTTATTGTTTGTTCGTTGCTTGTTCGTGCCACTTACCATCCGGCTATGGAATGAGCTCCCCTCCACGGTGTTTCCCGAGCGCTATGACATGTCCTTCTTCAAACGAGGCTTGTGGAGAGTATTAAGCGGTAGGCAGCGGCTTGGCTCTGCCCCTGGCATTGCTGAAGTCCATAGACGACGGTAACCACTCACCATCAGGTGGGCAGTACGCTCGTCTGCCTACAAGGGCAATAAAAAAAATATCTTGTTTATCATTTTTTTTCCAACGTTTTAAACGGCTTACAGTGGTCATGTTCTATTTGATGATTTGCAATCGAAGTAAATTGTCTCTTAGAAATAAGGTGACACTCTACAAAACTTGCATACGCCCCGTCATGACCTATGCAAGTGTAGTGTTCGCTCACGCGGCCCGCATTAACTTGAATACCCTTCAAATAATTCAAACCCGTTATTCAGGATAATCGTCGGAGCTCCGTGGTTCGTCAGGAACATAGACTACCACAACGAAAAAAAAAAATTCAGTCATGGAGGATCAAGATTTTATTCGCCGATTTCTTAATATTGTACTAACCACATTCATTCCTCATTTCGATGGACCACAATGACTACTTACCATTAGATGGAGCGCATACACCGCTACAATGTGCAGAAAAAAAAACCATTAAGCAATTCTTATGAACGCCAATCAAATAATAAAACCTCATATTAAATATCGGGAAATGTATAGAAAACCTTCGCACGAGCAATAGCCCCGCGAATAACTCCGGCGACCTCCACTAGACAAAGAAACAGCCAGTTAAAACTACACATAATTGAATTAAACAATGAATATTAAATGTTTAATCATTAATATACAAGAATGCCATAATTGTATGTAAACTTAAACACGCGTTCATACATGCATTGAATAAGTTTGTAACACTGAAAGGAATCATTCAAAATTATCTCTATTTTACTATTGCACTGCCAGTCATGACTCTATGACGCAAGCTTTGAGCTCGTCCACCCATCTAAGCAATAAAAAAAATAAAAAAAAGCAAACTTGGAGCATACAAATGTCCACCCTTCTAAGAAATAAAAAAAATAAAAAAAAAGCAAGCTTGGAGCATAAAAATTACTGCCTGTGTAGGCAGACTTTTTTTTTTTTTTTTTTGTTGCCCTTGTAGGCAGACGAGCATACGGCCCCCTGACTACCTGATGGTGAGTGGTTACCGTCGCCCATGGACTTCAGCAATGGCAGGGCAGAGTCAAGCGGCTGCCTACCGCTTAATACTCTCCACAAGCCTCGTTTGAAGAAGGACATGTCATAGCGCTCGGGAAACATCGTGGAGGGGAACTCATTCCATAGCCGGATGGTACGTGGCAGACCTCTGAAAACGCACTGTGGATGACCGCAGTGGCTCCAGGTAGTATGGATGAACTCTACTCCGGTGGGGGGCGGTGCGATGGTAAAAACGAGATGCCGGTATCATCTCGAACAATTCCTCAGAGCACAAAATCGGTCCAGCCGTTCCAGAGATTAGCCGGAACAAACAGACAGACAGACAGACAAAAATTGTAAAATATCTATTTTGGTGTTTTTTTTTATTGCCCTTGTAGGCAGACGAGCATACGGCCCACCTGATGATTAGTGGATACCGTCGCTCATGGGCGTCAGCAATGCCAGGGGCAGAGCCAAGCCGCTGCCTACCGTTAAGTACTCTCCACCAGCCTCGTTTGAAGAAGGATATGTCATAGCGCTCGGGAAACACCGTGGAGGGTAGTTCATTTTAAAGCCGGATGTTACGCGGCAAAAAAGGTCTCTGGATACGCGCTGTGGATAAATACAGTGGTTCTAAGTAGTATGAATGAACTTTAATCCGGTGGCGGGCGGTACGATGATCAAAACGAGATGATGGAATCATCTCAAACAATTCCTCTTCTAGACACTAAGGCAAAAAACCAAGCCCGTTGATAGCAAATCGCCTATTAACAGAGCCGACATTTGGCACAGTGTCAACAGATAAGTATTACTACGAATTCAATAGACAGTTCGCTTTTTATTATTTTTTATTCAACGACACAATAGAATTGAAAGCGCAAAGAATGGATTCCAACTGAAGGGTACAGTTATTTTTCATAGTTTGTTTTCGACAGAATTTTTTACACACGTAAAATGGTACATATTTCTGTTGTGCACTGGTTTTCTTGCAAATTACCCTGTGTTAGGTGGTGGAACTTTAGAACGCGCCACTATGGCATTCGAAGTCCACAGCTTAACTATTTTGTACACGCCTTGTGGATATATATTTTTTAAGCAATATCGCTGACAAGTTGCAGACGAGTCTGAACTGATATTAGTCACGTAAAAAGCTAAATACTTTAACGTACATTTTACGTACTTTCTTTCACGTAAAAAATCAGACTACGTCGGAATTTTGGGACTGCAGCTCGACCTCCCCGGTCGGAAACCTAGAGGAAGACACAAGTCAAGGTGGAAAGATTTAGCCCTGAAGAACAAGAGGGAATGCAATTTTACTGACGAGGATGTCGAAGACAGAGCGAAATGGAGGAGAGAAATAAGGAAAGCTGACCCCACCACCATGCCGGATGAATATTTAGGAAGAGAGGGAGAGAGTTTTTAACACGGAAGAAAATAGTTTAGGTTTATTTTTTGCGTCTGTTTTCTATGTTTATTCATACACAGCTTCATGAATTAGTCGTGAAGTAGTAAATAAATTGATTGAGGACACTGTAGTTAGTGGTCCTGCTAGACTAAGGTTTAGCAAGTTCATTTCCACATGAGGCAAGCAATCGTGTGACAAGCAAATTTATTTATATTTATATAAGTATGTATGTGTATATGTGTATACATATTATGTAAACGTAAGTAACGTAATATTAGTTCTCTGGTTCCCATAGTACAGGAAGTCCTATTTGAGGCCAAGTGACCAAGTCATACGACTTTTTCCCCGTTTATATACTCATATTATGCAATTTAATGTTCTCAATCATGTTCTAAGTATTTTCTTTGTGACACACAAATAGGCACACAAGTGACATACTTAGAACGCGGTAAATAAATGGAATTCTCAGTTTTAACCGAAAACCGATACCCATATTTTAACACTCGCAGAATCACAACCACCAAATATGACATATTGCGTGTCGCTTTTTTTTGTGCCAATGCCGTGATATAATGCCAATTTCAGTGGGTCGAAGTCACAAATCATTCCGGGATTCGGTATCCCGAATGAAATATGCCATTATTTGACGTGCACGTTACAGGTTAAAGGTATTGTTAAAGATATGTTATGCTCTGTTTTTTTGGTATATGGGTAAAATCGACACCGAAGTGCTATGTTATAAGCTCCCAGTGTTGGTGAAGGCACGACCCAGGTGGTATTAAGCAACGTTGATCGCCGAAAGCCGATCGTATTGGCAATAAATGGCTATCCCCACTTCAGACTGCAACCCAAAAAGGATTTTCAGCAAAACAATGGTATCAACTGACGAATAGAAGTTATTCGAATAAAATTTAGCATCAGGGATTGACGTGGTAATTTTTTAAGCATTACATTACGTGGTATCTGGGTTTTTTTTAATTACATTATTCATAATCAAACTGCTGCGTACTGTTAAAGGCTCTTCGTAATCTCGTTTGAAAAAGGACATTTACAGCGCTCAGGAAACAGTGATGAGGGAAGTTTGTTCCAAAGTCGGATGGTACGTGGCATAAGAGGTCTCTGGAAAGGACTGGGAATGAGCGTAGACAGTTTCAAATAGTTTGGATGTAATCTAATTCGGTGATGTGCAGTACGATGGTGATGTGCTAAATGGTACTAGGAGCAAACTTTCTTCTGTTCCCCAGCCCAATGGTGACAGATCGATGCGTAAAGAAGAAAATACCTCTCTACTTTTACGCTGAATGCTCCTAAGAAATCTTACTAAAATCGACAAGGAATCCAATTCACTTTGTTCCCGTACAAAATCTCTGCCTATCAAACAATCTCTGTATCAAAAAGCTTTTTTTGCTATCATGTTAAGGTCACAATCGACTAGTTAAAGTCAGGTCATTGAGCTTATCAATACAAAACAGCAATAGTCTATTCCATTGTCCAAAATGAATATACAACAATAAATATGTTACGTGCAAAATTTTAGTAATACTTTTAATTAAGTTTTATATTTACACCGTTTTGTAACGAGGTCACGCAATTCCAAATCAATATGGGCGCGGTATTTACTTTGTGAAATCTACGAACTCAGTCACAACTTAACAGCAGTCGTACCGTGAGTTCGTTTATCAATCTAATTTAAAGAATGTTTTTAAAGCTAAAGAAAAAGGGCTAACAACAAATCGAATGTTTAATTTTTCACTTCTGATTTTGATTTAAAGGCTAAAGGTATAGAATTATTGTATTATCATATGTCCTTGATGCGTGTGAAAACTTACAAGTTAATCGGAATTCTTGAAGCTAGTGAAAATGATGTTGAAAGATTTCGTTACATATAGGTCGATCTAATAAAAAGACGGTATATCTTTAACTTGTGTCGACCCAATGTTGAGTATAAGTCTCTTCATATGAACTCCATTCTTTTTGGTCTCTTGCGTTTCGCATCCAGACCCTACCAAGCTGTTTTGACCTCGTCATCGTCGTTTGACTGCCCACGTTACGACGTCCAGTACAAGGTCTCAATTCCAGTACTTTTGTGCCCCACCGATTTTCAGTGTCATGGTAAAAAACATCAATCGATCCAGTTTAGGCAAGGTTTTCCGGGTTCTGGCCTCGGAGGGGATCGGACGTCGGGTGTAAGAGTGCAGGGGAGTCGTTTAGTGGGTAGGCCCTAAAACTCCTTGGGCGCGCGGTCTGCTCACAACATCTTACAGATCGTTGAGTCCCACATACCCCGCGCGCTCCTTAGGCACGGGAACCTCGTAGGAGTTTCGGTACCCGGCCCGAAAAAAAAAGGTTTTTGACGAATCAAGATATGACGTCAAGTCATTGATTAAAATCACTTAGCCTAGTGATTGGCAACGCGCAGCTCTTTGTCTCTTTGGCTACGGTTTTCCGCGCAAAATGCTTAGTTTAGGCTCGGAATGCTACCTTGTAAGAGACGAGTAAACATTTATGAAACACAAGACATTTTGAATAAGTTTCAATTGTGTGTTATCTATAGTTAGCTCTTTTGGTTGACAAAGTTTCCGACCACTGACCTAGCTCATACACATTAATAAAACACCGAAAATCCGGACAGCATCGGTGTAAATAATACAATACCGCGATGACCTCGAGACGCGCGGAACGTTGAACTTGTCAGAAGACAACTACATAAGTTATAATCGTACGTTCGAAATAATAATTAAAAAAAAACATGGAAATATACATACGGACGTACGTAACATATTTAAAAGTAGTTAAAACGCAATCTAGGAACAAAACAGTTTAAAAGAAAAAAAAACGATAAAGTCGAAATGTATATGTTATTTACAGACTCGCAAATGGCTGGATTGGATATTTGGATGGAATTTTCAGTACGTCTTCAAAATGGCCTAACGAGAGATCCATCAATCAAGTTGATAATTTAAATCAAAGAATGCGGTCAGTCAGGTAATTTCATACCAATATAACGGTGGTAGCGGACTATCGAAACTATTTTGAATTAGTAGGGAATATTATAAGCTCACCGCTATCCTGCTTAGTCCTGTCGAAAAGCAGTCATGTGTTTCGTTTTGAGGGTAAACCTTATGGTAAAACCTGAGGGTAAAACATTATAGATTAGGACTACATGCCTCAAGGGAAAACATTCGAACTGTCGGCTTAAGGAACCGTTTCAACCGCTCTCTATTTTCGATATCCTCTCTGTATATATTATCTGATTAAAAATGGTCACTGACCTTCGACGTCAGAAATATAAGGGGCAAAGCCAAGCACTAGACAACCCTCCTCCCAATAATAATATGAATATAATATGAATTCGAAAATTTACTTCGGAAAATCAGCAAAACGAAATCTACACATGTCGTTAGTTAAACTATATTAAAATACTTAGATAATTAAACGCCGATGTAGTAGGAACAGGGACCATTTATGACTAATTAGACCCTACAATAGCTTCGTAACCTATGGTACAATACATGTGTCTTTTTCTTGCTAGCGTTTTCCCGACCTAGTGCCACGGTCCGCTTTCCTACTTAAACTCCTGCTCTTAGCCCGGCCTTCGACATTGTTCTGCTTGAGGTTTTTCCCCTTAATATCCACCTTTACCACATCCAACCAGCGTGTCTTGGGCCTACCATGGGAGCTTGGATCTAGTATGTCGAGGTTGAGGCATCATCGGAGACGACTTGCCTGCAAGCTATCTGCTACGTCACGAACTCAAACATATTGTACAATTACTGTACAATAATTTAATATTTAAAAATGAGCATTCGTTCGTGACTTTATAGATATAGCTTTAGTGATAGTTTTACGCCATTCCGTCGCTGTTAAACAGTAAAATTGAGGTTTCGACCTCATGTCTCAAATGACGACATAGACTTCGGTGGATACTAACAACAGGTGAGTTCATTCGTTCGCGTATCGAGAAAAACCGATAATTCTTTAGAAACACAATACAAAGCACATTTATCGTTCTGTAAACACCTTTCCTATTGACAACTAAACATCAAAGATTGAAATTTCCTTCCAAGAGTCCCGCATTTACATGAAAGCAGTAAAACGTCCTTTGACCCTTTTCTCCTTCGAAGCATTTGTTCTATTTATTCATCAGGGTTTCGTCAATTTACATGCGAATACGTATTTCGATGTGTAATATGTTTTCTTTGTGTGAAACTAATGTTTTTTTTTTGTTTTAAGGAAGAAATATGTTGATAATACAAAATATAGACCAAGTTTTTTTTATTATTACAGACATACACACACACACACACACACATACACTAATTGTACTTCTAGATTTTGAAATAATATTGTATTAATTTGATAATTGTATCTAAAATTAATTATTATAATGGGTTTATGAAATATTTAAATTTATATGTTATTGTTCGTTGTGTGTGGGGGTTGGCGTTGTTATCTGCAACACAGTCTATGACTACAGCAGATAATATCGTTTCAATATTTGTTATTATGATTAAAATTGTATGTTTTTGTAATAAATAAATATTACACTAATACAATTCTTTGATGAATCAATAAAGCTTAGAAGTACGATTGTACTTATAATAATTAAAGAGATTTCCAGATAATCGTTAGATGAACAAGAATAAAAAATATTACATGGAATTTACAAAATAATATTTAAATTCAAACAACCGTACAATATTGTAAGGACAAACTCAAATTCATACATTATGTTATACACACATTTAACAACTTAGACAGAAATTTTATTCCCTGTTTAATGATAAAAATTTTCATACGTTTCTTTTTAATAGCCTAAGGAAGGGCAGACCTTCTTCAGACTTCCTTGTGAAGTGTCCATGGCCTGACAAATAAGACGCCCGGTATGTTTGTATTGAATGATGCGACAATTCCGGATCATATTTTATTTTTTTTGTATTTGAAAATAAATTCTAAATTTTAGCGTAAATTTTTATATTTATGAAATGCAAATCGTGTAATGAAACCAAAGACGGAACTGAAGTAAAAAAAACCAAAAGCAAAGACAGAAAAATTCCATTCCTATGGCACGTTGTAATGGATATACCAATAGAGATATAAGCCAAGGAGGGTTGATGTCAGGTGGGCGATTGGTCCAAGCGATCCGCGAGAACGGGACTATCGACGATCCGAAATGTCCGTTTCTGGAGTCTAATGGAAGTAACTGGTATTTGGGAGCCCCGGCCCGGAGGTGGGAGCAGTACTTGTGAGCCGCACGGGTAGGTACCACCACCCCGCCTATTTCTACTGTGAAGCAGTAATGCGTTTCGGTTCGAAGGGTGGGGTAGCCGTTGTGACTATACTGAGATCTTAGAACTTATATCTCAAGGTGGGTGGCGCATTTACGTTGTAGATGTCTATGTCGTCCGTCTATCTAAGCAATAAAAAAAAGTATATAAAAATACCGCTTTGCTCTGTTAAGGACTCCCAACATTTTAGAGATATATAACGGGAACCCTTGGCCCGAATAAAAAACAGTCATAAACTATCATGACGTCTGCTTCTTACGGTATTACTAAATACTTTCTCCATATATCTGCTATATAAACATGATGTCATAATAATTACTGATGTTCGTAAAATCCAATCCAGTTAACGAAGATAGTATTTCTTTTTTATTGCTTAGTTGGGTGGACGAGCTCACAGCCCACCTGGTGTTAAGTGGTTACTGGAGCCCATAGACATCTACAAGATAAACGCGCCACCCACCTTGAGATATAAGTTCTAAGGTCTCAAGTATAGTTACAACGGCTGCCCCACACTTCAAACCGAAACGCATTACTACCCGTGTGGACTCACAAGAGGTCCTATCACCAGTGTGAGCTGAGATAAGGTGAATTGCGGTCTAGCATGCGATAATTAAGCCCTAATATATGCACTAGGTACTCGAAAGGTACCTTCGTTCTAGGCAAAATAGTTCCGTTCCTGACTTAATGGGTGTGTCACCCAGTTAATGTGTTAATTATGTAAAGCTACGTTGATACAGCTTTGAAGCAGGTGCAATTTTTTTAAATGTTTTATACGGTAGTCGTAAGCTGGGCTTTCCGGATACTATGTAATTAGCTACTGAAACTTTAGTTATTTCGCGTGTTTACCGTGATTTAGGTTGAAACGCGGTGATGGTAATGATAGTATCGATAGCGAGAGTCTGAGGGAGTTGTCGAGCTGTGACTATTGGGCTGTGATATAAGAAATCTGTGACTGAACTCCAAATGTGATACAGCAGAGTTTTCAAGAATAATAGTCACAGGACATCTGGTTGTTTTTGTTGTATTGACCCTGTCTTGCGCTTGCTCCTAGTGTATTGGTGGTAGGACCTCTTGTGAGTCCGCGCGGGTAGGTACCACCACCCTGCCTATTTCCGCCGTGAAGCAGTAATTCGTTTCGGTTCAAAGGGTGGGGCAGCCGTTGTAACCATACTGAGACCTTAGAACTTATTTCTCAAGGTGGTTGGCGCATTTACGTTGTATATGTCTATAGGCTCCAGTAACCACTTAACACCTAGTGAGCTGTGAGCTCGTCCACACATCTAAACAATAAAAAAAACGAGGTTGCCACTCAAACGCGACAGAACACCTAGAAATAAACCATTCCAGTACACCTACATCGATCCAATTTTTATAACTGAAAAAATATATGATTAGTGATGTGTAAATACGAAAACAATATTTTTACAAAGAGCACGAAAGTCGTACGTTAGAAGCATCTGTACAGAAGTTGTGAATGATTAATGTTTGTTGGCAACTTTGCCATGTGTAAAATATATGTATAGTTTGGAGGCTCGCATACTGCCGTGTACTTAGGGTTGTCCGGCTCTTGTTATTATTATTTTTATAAATATAAAGACCCGAAATTTAAAGACTCGCCCGAAGTTAAGCTGTTTTTTTCCTTTCCTTAAGGCATGCATGCGGTCGAGGCATTAACCAAAATTCACATTGTCCTGCGCTGACGCTATCGCCCTGTGCTATCGTCTCATACTGCCGTTGTAACTATACTTGAGACCTTAGAACTTGTATCTCAAGGTGGATGGCGCATTTACGTTGTAGATGTCTATGGCTCCAGTAACCCCTTAACATCAGGGGGGCTGTGAGCTCGTCCATCCACCTGAGCAATAAAAAAAAAATAAAAAAGTACGCTGTCAATTACCACACGTCCTTCTAGAAAAAATATTTATCTCAAAACAGATCCTTAATGAGTGCACTGATATCCTGATCACGCAGCAGCCCGTCACCGTCGTTGCCCTAGACACGTCCTTACAGACCCATCAGATCTAATAACCCTTGTATTAGACGACTTTCGCTCTAATACTAGGAATAGAGACCCCGGTAACCGTACTCGTCGAACTCGGCAAAGACTTCGACGTGCAACCTAACCTAAGCATCAGCCCGTTGAGTTTCTCGCCGGATCTTCACAGCGGGTCGCGATTCCGATCCGGTAGTAGATTCATTCGCAAAACAGCTACTCTTGAGTTTTTAGGTCTCCCTTGGAAGCGCTCGGGTAGCTGTTAGCAAATCCCGCCCCTTTTGGCTGAGCCCTTGCTCGCCCACCTGTTCTTGTGACACTGGAAAGGCCTTCGGGCCACCAGTAAGCCTTCAATCATAAAAAAAGAGTGCACTGTTTCTATGCGTTAAAGATGTCCTCTACTCTTGGAACAAGTGTTGCGATGATAAAATGGATTCATCTCAAATAATACCTCAGAGCATTTCCGCCCCAATCGAGGGTTCCTTGGCGTCCTCTGGCGTTCACCTTATCATTTAATACGTTTTTCTTCAATACAATGTCACAATATGTAGCTCATGTGAATTTTTATTTTTTTTTTTTTTATTGCTTAGGTGGGTGGACGAGCTCACAGCCCACCTGGTGTTAAGTGGTTACTGGAGCCCATAGACATCCACAATGTAAATGCGCCACCCACCTTGAGATACAAGTTCTAAGGTCTCAAGTATAGTTACAACGGCTGCCCCACCCTTCAAACCGAAACGCATTACTGCTTCACGGCAGAAATAGGCAGGGTGGTGGTACCCACCCACGTGGACTCACAAGAGGTCCTCCCTCCAGTTATAACACGAAATTATGTCCTTACAACCCTACACAGGTATGTTTCTAAAACTTAAACACATACAGTGCGTATCGCAGAGTATTTTACGTATTACACACGTACTAGGGCGAACACAGTTTGAGTACCATTTATTACAATTCAAACTAATTTTACTGTTTAATGACGCGTTTATTATTACCATCTGTAACCACGGAAAGTGTAATTGAACATTAAAATCTGGTTTATTTTGCGTGCGAATCGCGAAAAACGAGCCAAAATCAACACTACACACGGGGAGTATAAGGACTGTTCTTCAAAATAAAAACGCACCACTGTGAGAGAGGCGTTCGAAAATGTTCTACTACCGTATTATTTTGGCATTACAAGCAATGTTACGCGATTTAAAACAAGAAAACGCGCAAGCATAAATAAAACATATAAATTAGTTATAGATAAGCAACTGAAGCACTCAACAAAAATGTTTACGGGCGTCGGCCACTAGATGGCTTTGCTTCGATTAGTTTTTCATTTCTCCTATAGATGGCAGTAACATATTACCTATCCTATATTTTATTGTTAATGAAGGATTTTGTAAATTGTTCAGAAACTGCAAATTGATAAAATTTAATCAATTTGTCTATAACAAATAAAGACTTTAACAACATATAAGTTTAGAGGCATCCGCTACAAGATGGCGTTAGGGTCCATACAAAAAATATTTGTCTTAAAGTATGGCAGCTTCAGGGAACCGCGTGCGAGGTTGACAACAATCAGACGTCAACTACATTTGCGTTACATTGCTGTTTTACGAAACATGAGCCTACGCGGTTAGGGGACATCAGTGGGGGGCAGGACGTAGAACAAAATTAGGATGGAGAAGATAATAAAGAGAAGGTATTGCTATTATACAGCACGTCGCACCAACGCGTTGATGCTCCAAGAACTCCAGATAAAGACGAGACTTTGTACCATCTGCCTACGTTGAGCTCTGGAATACTTTGGCCACATTGCAAGAAAGCATAACGGCAGCTTGGAGAAGCTAATTGCGACTAGCAGGGTGGTCGGAAGAAGACTGACCAGATCCGCACTACCCTCGACACCACAGTTCACAATAATCTACACTCGGCGGCAGATAGAAGCAAATGGCTTGGAATGATCCGGAATAAACTCTTGTTGCAAGGAGGTGGTCACGACCCTCAGTATTGAGGAAACCGAAGCGAGAAGAAGATTGCTATTGCAGATGAGTTTAGGGGATTCAGTGGCGTTAGGTAATGGTAGTCACGTGTCCAAATCCTCCAATGGATAGCTGAAAAACTATTTTCACAAGAAAATATATTAGATTATCCTATAACTTCATAAAACAATTTAACTTAAAAAAATTACAAAAATCAATGCTAAATTCACATAAAAGTAATTTTTAATGCTTATTAACTTATTAAAAACTTTATCCATGCGCGCGCTAAGTCCCGTCTGTCGAGGTTAATAATACGCGCAAAAGTCGGTATTCCGACGCTCCACGCTTTATACCCATGAATAGACAGTCGATCTATCGACGGTTCACGCTCAAAGGGTTAATGAGCTCGAGTTTAGATTTCGAATCAGACTTAGCTCCATCCATGGCACTGCTGGTACCTGTTAACAGAAACTACGAAAGCTCTCCGTCAAGTCTGCTGCTTTTGAAGGCAAACAAATACTAAAACAAGTAGACTTACAGTTGAGCTTGTCTAGCTCACACGTATGTAGTCTTCAAGGCAACAGAGCGGGCGAGAAAATTAATTATAAAGTAACTTGACAGTCGTTTCACGTGTACAAGGATTTGAGGTCGGAGTCGTGACGCGCGGACGACACACGGGTCATTGTTATTAAGTACATTGAAACATCACGACTCGACTCTAATAATAGGTGTTACAGAGAATATAATTTCTCGTGAAACGTTTTGTATTAAAGATAGTTTGAAATATGATTTTATCTGCCGCGAATCGTGCTCACAGTCCAGTCGGTGTTAAGCTTGGCTTGACGCACTTAGATCAGTTGCGTCACAATAACGGTTATTGTTCATTAAAGAAATGTTCATCATCATTTTAAAAGTCGTCGTGGCCTAAAGGGTAAAACGTCCGTTGCATTTCGTCTCTAGCGATGCACCGGTGTTCGAATCCCGTAAGCGGGTACCAATTTTTCTAATGAAATACGTACTTGACAAATGTTCACGATTAACTTTCACGGTGAGGGAATAGCATCGTGTAATAAAAACCAAACCCGCAAAATTATAATTTGCGTAATTACTGGACCTCTTATGAGTCCGGACGGGTAGGTACCACCACCCCGCCTATTTCTGCCGTGAAGCAGTAATGCGTTTCGGTTTGAAGGGCGAAGCAGCCTTTGTAACTATACTGAGACCTTAAAACTTATATCTCAAGGTGGGTGGCGCATTTACGTTGTAGATGTTTATGGGGTCCAGTAACCACTTAACAACAGGTGGGCTATGAGTTCATCCACCCATCTAAGCAATAAAAAAAATGATGTGACTGTGAAAAAATTTCTCAAGATGTCGTTAGAGAGTCACCGCTCTATTTACTTAAATATATATTTATTACGGCAACACAAAGTATGTATATAATCAATATATTCCTTTACATACAACACACGTTTAGCGATACATTCACACGGACTCTATAATGATCATAATTGGCTCTGTGAGTTCATTCATACATGTTATTTCAGGGTCATTGAACTTTTGTTTCGTTTCCCGCCAAATGCAGGCTCTAACGCGACCTACGTTACCTTTGCCTTTTATAACAGAAGACTCAGGAAAATCGATCTTAATTAGCTGACCTTAAGCTCTCTGTGTTAGTCGTTTAATGAACCAGCAATGTAAATCGAAATAGCATGCATGGTATTTTTTTTATTTACATTACGTGTTAGGCAGAAGGCAAATCACCTTACAGTTTCTGTAAAATTCATTAACCAGCTCATTACTGTGAGAATGGATTAGATGCCCGGTGTACCTACTCTTATCAGAAACACGTTTAAATATCAAATCGAACTAACATTTTTGTTAATCCTGTTTCATATTAGTCATTATATAGAAGCTATGTGTATTATTGTCGGTGTTGCCATGTGTGATTTTTTATTATTATAATCGACCGTCTTAAAGTCTAAGATTCTAGTTCTACGTAGTAAGAAATCTATATCAAAGATTCCGTACAGATTATGTAATAACATATACGTATGTCAGAGTTAATCAATTAGTATGGCAACATCGCACAACGTGACTGACGTCTTATAGGCTGTCAGTTGTCAACGTCAAAATATCTGTCAGCAGTGCGGATGAGCGTTTGCCGATAAAACAGCATGTTGAACGACTATGGCGGCCATTTAAATGGCAATGCATTTGAATTTGCAACAATTCTCTAAAATATATGTCTAACAAGTTAATTACAGCGTGTCAAATTAATCCACCAAATCCACACAAAATCGCTAATATAAACCATTTTTCCTTGACACGTTAATACCAAATCATATAGTCTTCTTCCTATTCGTACACTCTTGACAGAGTGGTCGTGGTCATGCATCAGTCGGATACGACCTGCTCATGACTCTCGTGGGAAATTAGTGCAGTGGTTTCCCGTTGCCTTCTGCACCAGAATTTTAGGGGGTATTTGATCCCCAAGGTTTCTGACGCCTCTTCCGTACAGGTTGTCCTGACGGGTGTGTATGGTTATACCGCCATTGCCCCGTTGGTTTTCTAGCAGGGAGCACCACGGCAACCTGTTGGTCGCCGCCGCCATCCGGTGCGTGCAGGTGGGGTTGACAATAGGGCCGGTGAAGGTAGCATTCCGAACTCCCCTTACTCCCCAAAATCATATAGTACATTGTTAAAAACGATACAAATTAACGCGAACCAAAAAAGTCTTGCAAACAAATGTAAACGAAAAAAAAACGCGCATTAAATCAACCCATTGTGTATTACTTTCAAAGGAGTTTCGGGTTTACGTTATATATTTTAGAGCGCATATTTATTCGTGAAGCGCTACAATAAAGAATAGGGTTGTCAACGTTAATTGGAGTAATAATAACGCATGGATTCGAAGCTCGTGGGGTACATTATGATTTTATTACATAATATATTTTTTTGTTTCTTTTTAGGTAAGTACGTCGTGGCTGCCACGCTGTTGGAAATAATAATATTGCCTCAGTCAAGACTGAACGTACGTATCTTTTCGTAACAGCACAGATAAACGGGAATGAATCACGGGGTCGAATTTTAACAGCAATGATTACTGTCTACCCTCCGAATTGGGCGAATTCTGATAACTCTCTTTGGCAATGCTCGAGTCAATGAGGTTCTTTTGTAGGGGCATGCGCTGAGACATGAGGTCGAATTTTAAACAACAATGAAATTACTGTCTACCCTCCGAATGGGGCGAATTCTGATAACTTTCCTTGGCAGTGCTCGAGTCAATGAGATTCTTTTGTAGGGGCACTAATAGAAGCATGCGCTCAGACATGAGGTCGAATTTTAAACAACAATGAAATTACCGTCTACCCTCCGAATGGAACGAATTCTGATAACTTTCCTTGGTAGTGCTCGAGTCAATAAGGTTATTTTCTAAATGGCCTTACGAGGCCAATGAACCTATCAGATTAGTAGTCCAACATATTATTTTGAAATCGTCGTGGTCTCAAGCATAAGCCCGGTTTACTCGTGAAGAAGTAAGCAGTTGTACCTGTGTTCCATCCCGCAGGCATCTACCAATTCTTCTAATACTTATGTCCATTGAGTTTCTCGCCGGATCTTCTCAGTGGGTCGCGATTCGGATCCCATGGTAGATTCAACGAAGAACTGCTCTTGCTAGGACTGGTGTTACCAAATTCTCTCAGGTTGAGCCAGTGAGATCACCTACCAGTCCGTGTGAACCTGGCCTTTAGGCTATCAGCGAATAGAAAAGAAAAACAACCACTTCCGCTGTGTAGAAATAGCATCGTGTGATAAAAAGAAGTGAAATTTAGGAGCTACCGGTATATCGGGCTCATCACCCTGGATATCTTCTGCCGCTAAGCAGTCTTGCGTTTCGTTTTGAAAAGCGGGTTAGCCTTCATATAGCATGATAGTCTTCGACTCATATTTCAGTTTTAAAGGTTGAAGGTGGATGAAAGTTTGATAGTATCTGGTAGCTACTAAACACTAAGCAACCCGAAAAAAAACTCACAATAAACTATGAACAATTGAGGCCTATAAAATCAAAGGCAGCTAAACGCCTTAATGTAGTAAAATGGATTAACTATGAAGCCATCTTGTTTAGTTAGTTGGACACGCTTTAGTATTTTCATGTTATAACAAATGCAGCTAAATCTCTAGCAAATTTCAGTTCAAAAATTTTATTTTTACTCTGTACTCAAATATAAACGAAGTTTTATCATATAAAATTCAGATTATTAGTAATATTCTCATTCTTTATAAATCTGCTTTAAAATAAAGAATGTTGTAGCTACCCGAACAAAGTTATTTCAGCTTCTCAAACCGGGAGTGTTGCTAACACTGGCCGTAGCAAGAGCAGTACTTTGATGGATCGGAAGGATCCGTAATGACGTGTTTATAGCCGATTTTTGTAGTTTTCCTAAATATATGACAGACTTGGATTTAGCTGCCTTTGATTTTATAAGCCTCAATTCTAATAACCTATTGCTACGAATTTGGTATATAATATATTTATTTGAATAAACGATTCCAACATATCATTGAAGAGCACAATAATATACCCAATAAATTGAAATCTTATAAACGAAAAAAATATATAATCTAAATGTTTTCCTCGAAAGGTTAACGAACTGTGGAAATCTTTGAGTATTTCCGTTTTAAACACGTCGTTCGCATGAACTCTAATCCAATGTTGT
This sequence comes from Bombyx mandarina, assembly GCF_030267445.1. Lineage (NCBI taxonomy): Eukaryota > Metazoa > Arthropoda > Insecta > Lepidoptera > Bombycidae > Bombyx > Bombyx mandarina. The sequence continues at coordinate 20,398,271 of NC_143234.1, forward strand.
AAGGCTTAAAATTGATTGGCCTTTAATTTTTCAATAAACATAAATCACTTGTACTTTACTTCGAGGTAGTAAAGCCTAAAGTCGTTTAAACTTCGCTACTAATGTACGTTTTACCTCCGAGACGAAAGGCTCAAAATCACATGCAAGTTGCCACTGTTTTGTTATTTTATTTTCGACCAATTTCAGAATCAACTGTCAAGCGAAAACAGGCTTTAGGGGTCATTTACCATGTTTCGAGGTTTTCATATCGCATAGGGTAATCGTGCAGTTACATCTATACATATATATAAATAAAATTGGAGTGTCTGTTTGTAATATTGATATAACCGCTTTTTACTACATGCATATGAATATATATATATATACGGTACATACACGGTATTGCGGTAGGCAGCGCTCTGCTCCTGGCATTGCTGAAGTCCATGGGTGACGGTAACCACTCACCATCAGGTGGGCCGTATGCTCGTCTGCCTACCAGGGCAATAAAAACAACCACCAAAATAGCAATTTTACAATTTTTTTTTGTCTGTCTGTCTGTTTGTTCCGGTTAATCTCTGGCATGGCTGGACCGATTTTGACGGGACTTTCACTGATAGGTAGCTGATGATATAAGGAGTAACATAGGCTTTACTTCTTTTAGACTACATTTGCGCCGCGGCGTCACACGCGGTACGATGGGACATAACATCGCGGGACTCAGCTATCAATAATAAAATTTAATGTTTCCGAAGCGAAGCGAGGGCGGGTCGCTAGTTTCTAATACTTAGTCTTTTTAGTAGCGTATGTTAACACGTTGACTGCCTGTAGGTCACCGGTGCCCTACGCGACGCACTGAAATACCTAATCAAGTCGATTTTTGCTTTGTCTTCTTTTGTTTTTTAATGTATGTTTTAATCTTTTAGGCCTCTTAAACATAGATTCATTCTCAGTATCTTTAGATTCGTTTATCCCAGAGTCTACTAGATATTCCGGCGCCTTAGTAAGAAGATATCGACATAATTACTTTAGTTCACCGCGTAGGGTACTGGCGACCTAAATTTTTTTTTACTGCCTTGAGGAGTGGACGAGCTCACAGCCCACCTGGTGTTAAGTGGTTACTGGAGCCCATAGACATCTACAACGTAAATGCGCCACCCACATTTGAAATATAAGTTCTATGGTCTTAGTATAGTCACAACGGCTGCCCCACCCTTCAAACCGAAACGCTTTACTGCTTCACGGCAGAAATAGGTAAGGCGGTGGTACCTACCCGCGCGGACTCACGAGAGGCTCTACCACCGGTTCCGCCTCATGTCTCGAAGCTTTCGTTCCGGAGTCTGTTGGCTCCCGTAAACGTTTACCGCTTTTTAATACTCGTATGTTCCTTTAAGCCAAACCAAATAAAACCAATTCGAACGGAATTAAAATTCTTAATTTTCTTCAGCAAGACCTGTGTACAAAATTTTTGCACAAAATAAATTCGCAAATCGAATTAACTAACAAACAAAAAAAAAAAAACGCGCAATATCATTTACAAAAAAAAAACATTTTCCTTTAAACAAATTCGTGAATCGTTCCAATTATAAATTTTCCACGAACAATGGAACAACGCCACAATGGTAGGTAGGTACCCTATTATGGAACAATAACGCCCAATTCACGCCAACAGATCGTATCGATGTAAAACGAGTACAATGTAGCCAACGTGTCCGACAAAAATGTTCTAAAATTAAACACGAAAAAGAAAAGAAAAAAAAAACATGCTTGCCAATTGCGATCCATTCGAAATATGAACAACATAATCGAACGAATTTGAATAAGAAATTTAATATATAAAATAAATAAATAAATAAATATTTACTAACAATCACGCCACGTTAACTGGTCCCGTGATAAATTCGTAAAGAACTTGTGTTACAGGTACCAGATAACGGATATAAATGTAAGATTTTTATTATACACATACAGATATTTAATATACATCCCTGGAAAAGACATTTATATTTATCATACAAATATCTTCCCTTGGCGGGATTCGAGCCCGCGACTCCCTTGTGTAGTGACCATGTCACTTACCACTACACCAGACGGTCGTTGAATTGGATTTTGAATTAGACATTGGATAAACATACTAAATAATACGAAAGTCGTCGTGGTCTAAAGGATAAGACTGCATAATAACGTGGTGTGATGCGCCAGGGTTCAAATCTAGCAAACTGGACAGTCAATTTTTCTTATGTACTTACTTAACGAAAACTCACAATTCACTTCCACTATGAAGGAAAAAACGTGTGATAAAAATCGAAACCGCAAAATTATTATTTGGTTTGTTCCTGGTGGTAGAGCGTCTTGTGAGGTGGGTTTGGGAGGCGCCTTTTACGTCGTTAATGTCTATAGGCTCCCGGTATTTTAATTTTTTATTGTTTAGATGGGTGGACGAGCTCATAGCCCACCTGGTGTTAAGTGGTTACCGGAGCCCATAAACATGTACAACATCCTCTCGTGTCCTTGCCGAACATAGTAGCTACGACGCAATCCATTAGACGTCTCCTTTTTACGATTGCCTGCTTCCTCGAGCATCTAATCCCGCCCGACACGGAACCGGGGAGGAAAGAGGGAGTAACTACCGCTAATACCGCAGGCCTCCTCTCTATGCCATAAAATTTTTACAACATTAATATAAATCAAGGGTAGACAGCGGCTTGGCTCTGCCCCTGGCATTACTGAAGTCCATGGACGACGGTAGCCACTCACCATCAGGTGGACCGTATGCTCGTCGGCCTACGAGGGCAATAAAAAAAACAATCGAATCAAATCAATTTTTTTTATTCAACGTAAAGGAAAGTACACACTTGTTGAACGTCAAAAGAACTACTGCCAATTCACACAAACTAGCCTCCGTCCTGAGAAGGACTGGCAAGAAACTCAGCTGGCATGTCTTTTTTTATTTTAAATATTAAATAAATAAATAAAAAGATTATTTTTTACAAGAGGTATTATAACGTAACAATTATTTCAATATATTGAACTAATTAAACTAAATAAAAAACTAATTAACTGTATGTAATGAGATGCTAGTCATAGCATACATTATTTTCTCTTTACAGGCGTGTGTTATATCTGTCTACCCTTTTAATATAGTTGTTGACTTTTTTATCCCCTTTATAGGCAGACGAGCATACGGCCCACCTGATGGTGAGTGGTTACCGTCGCCCATGGACTTCAGCAATGCCAGGGATAGAGCCAAGCCGCTGCCTAAAAAGCAACCAGCAAGCAATCACTATTTAAATATTCGGGTATTTTATTCGCTTGTACCCAATTGTTCTTGTTCGAAATATGAATTATTGAGATACGATTGGGTCGTCTCCGGTGACGTCACCGGTTCCACGATCGGCCCGAGATAGCGTTGTTCCAAAACGAGAATTTGAAATTTCGAATTCAGAGCTCGTTATTATTAATTGCGTTATTCCCGTCTGTTCTTCAATTGTGAATGTTTTGAATTTAGAAAAGAATAAATGTTTTTTTTTATTTTTGGAGTTTACTCCTTTAGAATCGATTTACATATATAGGCCCGGGGTATGAAAATTATGGGGACCAAAATCGTACTAGCATGTCACACGAAATGCGTTATGCGCCTGATTGGCTCCTGATTGCGTGATGCGTGCGCGCGCCAATCAAAATCGTACTAGCATGTCACACGAAATGCGTTATGCGCCTGATTGGCTCCTGATTGCGTGATGCGTGCGCGCGCCAATCAAAATCGTACTAGCATGTCACACGAAATGCGTTATGCGCCTGATTGGCTCCTGATTGCGTGATGCGTGCGCGCGCCAATCAGGAGCCAACGCGCGGCCGCGTTATCGCAGGTGACGCCGGGCTGCTGCGCCGGCAGTCCGCCACAAAGCCTCGTACTGATCGCGCGTTTCTCTCATTATTGTATTTTCATATATTTGTTAGTCGTTTGTTTTGTGTCTCGTTAATTTGTTAATAATCTGTAGTGTATCGTGTTGTCGTAATATAGAACTATTTCTCGTATTGTTTCGTTTAATTTTTTATATCCAGTAAACTCCAGTCGTGCGTCGGAGCGGACACACACACTTTTTTTATTTCCACTAAATTTGTTCTCAAACTAAAACTTATTTAGGGTGAATCTTAGATTCTGATGTCAATATAAATATTTTAAAGGTAAAAAAATTCTTACTGATGTAATGTCAGCGCAACAGAGAGACCAGAGGTCGTACGAAATGATTAATGATCTACGTATAATTTCCTTGATGACTGGCCGACTCTTATTCGACTTGCATCAGAACATTTTTCCATCGCCGTTTTCTTTATTACGTAACGAAGTCTGCAAGCCTTTTACGAATACATTGCTGCGTCGTTCAATGTATGTGAAACCTTAAAATTTACCAGCTTTTCAATGACCCTAAGAAAGATCGAAAGACTTTTGATTGCCATTTTCGGCATAGTTTTTATTTATTTAATGCTTAGATGGGTAGACGAGCTCACAACTCACCTGGTGTTAAGTGGTTACTCGAGCCCATAGACATCTACAACGTAAATGCGCCATCCACCTTGAGATTAAGTTCTAAGATCTCTAGTATAGTTACTACGGCTGCTCCACCCTTCAAACCGAAACGTATTACTACTTCACGGCAGAAATAGGCAGGGTGGTGGTACCTACCCGCGCGGACTCACAAGAGTTCCTACCACCAGTAATTACGCAAATTATAATTTTGCGGGTTTGATTTTTTTTACACGGTGTTATTCCTTCATCGTGGAAGTAAATCGTAATAAATACGGCACACTTAAGTAGTCAATACTATGCCACTACCCTATTTCTGTTCAACGCGTTCCGATTCGAGGGGTACAACAGGGTAGCACAATTAAGAATTCGATCTTACGGACTGAAATGATGGACGATGCTTATGGAATTAGTCAATGTTTTTTTTATGAATGATGAATGGACTGGTGGCCCAGAGACCTTTCCAGTTTCACCAGGACAGGTGGGCGAGCACGGGCTCGGCAAGGAGGGGTGGGATTTGCTAACAGCTCATCGAGCGCCTCCAAAGGAGACCTAACAACTCAAGAGCAACTGCTTCGCGAATGAATCTACTAACGGATCGGAATCGCGACCCGCTGAGAAGATCCGGCGAGAAATTCAGCGGGCTGATGCATGGGTTAAGTTGCACGTCAAATTCTTTGCCGAATTCGACTAGTAGGAATATCGGGGTCCGTAAACCTGCTCCTAGTGTTAGAGCCAAAGGCGTCTAATGCAAGGGTTACTGGATCTGATGGATCCGTAAGAACGTGTCTAGGGCATCGACGGTGACTGGCTCCTGCGTGATCAAGATTCGGGAAAAGTCAATGTATGTACACATGTATTCATTGCGTGCAACTGTTTTAAACTTCACATTGAAAACAGAATTGGAATTCTTTGTGAACTGACGTGGTAATACGACGGAACACTGTGACGTCATAAGCCTTTATAGACAAGTTTATTTAGTTAATTGTCCACAATCCCAAAATTTTTCCGAATAGGTAATAATAAAAAGGGAAAGAAAAAATTCGGTCGTCGCTTTCAGAATTGTATGAAACATCGAATTTTTTTTTTTTTATTGCCCTTGTAGGCAGACGAGCATATGGCCCACCTGATGGTGAGTGGTTACCGTCGCCCATGGACTTCAGCAATGCCAGGGGCAGAGCCAAGCCGCTGCCTACCGTAAAACATAAATAAATAAATAAATAAATATTTACTAACAGTCACGCCACATTAACTGGTCCCGTACTAAGTTCGTAAAGAACTTGTATTACAGGTACCAGATAACGGAAATAAATGTAAGATTTATATTATACACATACATATTATTATATTTAATAAACATTCATAGCCCTGGAAAAGACATTTATATTTATCATACAAATATCTTCCCTTGGCGGGATTCGAACCCGCGACCCCCTTGTGTAGTGACCATGTCACTTACCACTACACCAGACGGCCGTTAATGTTTTCATAATTTGTAAATTAAAAAATAGATAAACAATTTCTTCACAAAAAATACCTATTAAAAAATCGCGTAGTCCAACGATGAAATGTTACCAATAAACAATTACATAGAAGATAAAAATAAAAAAAAATTACAAAAGAAGAAAGAATTACCCAAATATATTTAGGCTGTATATAGCAATATTCTATATCTAATTATGAACAAACGCACACAGAATTTCATCATATATTAAGGATTACAGAGCGGGCTATCATTTGAAATATGCTTCGTGTTGCCTAAATTTAATGTACGTGACTTATTAGGGTCTTTCAGAATTAAATAATGGACACATTTCAAAGATTATGTAAGTAGTTGTTTTATTATAAATCACTCTCCCAGACACAGCCCACTGAGTTTCTCGCCGGATCTTCTCAGTGGGTCGCGTTTCCGATCCAGTGGTAGATTCTGCGAAGCACGGCTCTTGCTAGGGTTCGTGTTAGCATCGTCCTCAGGTTTGAGCCCCGTGAGCTCACCTACAAACGTTAGGGTTACGCTGAAATAGGCTCTCAAGACTCTCAGCTTAGGTAGGAAAAAAATAATAATATAAATCACCAAATATCTTTAATTCTCGATGCACTTGATTGCTAAATTAGCTAATAATAATTATATGGGGCTAGTTACTGCAGCCCATGGACATTAGGACGTGACCTCCACTAGTCACCTTAAGATGTGGTTTCACAGTCTTAATTGTAAAATAGAATAGTTGTTACATCTTTCAAACTGATACATAATTTCTAGTAGCCGTGCCGTCAGATTGTCAACCAAACTACAGATTTCAAAAAAACTCGGGTCGGCTCAAATAAAGCCCGCAAAATTATAATTTGCGTAATTACTGGCGGTAGGAACTCTTGTGAGTCCGCACCGTGAAGCAGTAATGCTTTTCAGTTTGAAAGGTGGGGCAGCGGTTGTAACTTTACTGACACCTTAGAATCATCATATCTCAAGGTGGGTGGCGGCATTTACGTTATAGATGTCTATGGGCTCCGGTAACCACTTAACACCAGGTTGGCTGTGAAGTCATCTATCCATATATCCAATAAAAAAATAAATTAAAAAAATACCTAATGTCAGTTCTCACGACATTTTTGGATATGGCATCTTGTATATATACAATTTTTTTTATTTATTCAATACAATAACACATCGGTCAATATCGAATCTTCTTACCCTAAATTAAATTACCTACTGTTAAAATACTCTTTGATAAAACGTCAAACGTTAAATGACATCGTTCGAATTCGATTTAAAAAAACTAACGTGCCCCGACCTCTATTGGAAAACGCTGTCAATTAAAAGCAACCTTAACTCACGCGAATAAGACATTTTTTGAGTCGTACATTTTCTAGGTAACATTGAAATGAATTCGCCTTTTCAATTGAACCGTAAACCAAGGGAGTTAAAGTGCATTTCACCTTGCACCACTTCTAGGTTACACTTTCACTAAGTAATGCCAATGTCAGCTATTTTCTTCGGTGTTATGCAACTGATTTCGATTTTATTACACAACTTGCACGTGGCTATTTGTACTTACAGTTCTTGAATGTGTTGATTCGAAAAAAATATAGGTATCTGTATTGTTAATGATAATGATAAATATTACTGGTGGTAGGACCTCTTGTGGGTCCACACGGGTAGGCACCACCACCTCGCCTATTTCTGCCGTGAAGCAGTAATGCGTTTCTGTTTGAGGGGTGGGGTAGCCGTTGTAGCTATACTTGAGGCCTTAAAACTTATATCTCAAGGTGGGTGGCGCATTTACGTCGTAGATGTCTATGGGCTCCAGTAATCACTTAACACCAGGTGAGCTGTGAGCTCGTTCACCCATCTAATCAATAAAAAATAAATATATATATATGTTCTAGTAACTGTTAGGTCTTTTAATGAATTCTTAACGGCTGGCTAAAATTAGTACAGTTAAAAATTAATGTCATCCTCATTTTTGTTTTTGTTTTGAGATTGATTTCATTACCATAATGAACTTGGCGAATAGTAATACTCACTATAGAGAACGTCATAATGAGTAACTTTCACCAAATAGGTAAATATACTCGTATGAAACTGTAAAATTGCCAAGATATAGTGGCAATGGGCAGGCCACATAACGTGAAGATCGACCAGGACAGGACAGAAAGATTCTTATAAATACCAGTTCCCAATCGCAGTAAACTGGTCTAATACTCAATAGTGCCTAATACGTGAACGCTTTCCGAAGTGGCTGGGATATTGCCCTTGTAGGCAGACGAGCATTCGGCCCACCTGATGGTGAGTGGTTACTGTTGCCAATGGACTTCAGCAATGCCAGGGGCAGAGCCAAGCCGCTACCTACCGCTTAATACTCTCCACAAGCCTCGTTTGAAGAAGGACATGTCATAGCGCTCGGGAAACACTGTGGAGGGGAGCTCATTCCATTGCCGGATGGTACGTGGCAAATCAAGACCTCTGGAAACGCACTGTGGATAACCGCAGTGGCTCCAGGTAGTATGAATGAACTCTACTCCGGTGGGGGGCGGTGCGATGGTAAAAACGAGATACCGGTATCATCTCGAACATATCCCGAAGGCTTGCGAGCTGGAAGTGCGCAGTGGGCAGGGCACAATAAGACAAAGGGCTCAAAGAACATGTGGTTGTTGAGATCGAAAAGTTCTGGAATGATGAACGCACACCGCGAAACGCAGCGCAAGTAGGCTTCTCGCAATGGGGCCGACGTGGTCATAGAATCGTCTGGAAGCGGACTTTTTTTTATTGCTTCGATGGGTGGACGAGCTCACAGCCCACCTGGTGTTAAGTGGTTACCGGAGCCCATAGACATTTACAGCGTAAATGCCGCAACCCATCTTGAGATATAGTTCTAAGGTCTCAGTATAGTCACAACGGCTGCCCCACCCTTCAAACCGAAACGCATTACTGCTTCACGGCAGAAATAGGCGGGGCGGTGGTACCTACCCGTGCGGACTCACAAGAGGTCCTACCACCAGTTACAACGGCTGCGCCACCCTTCAAACCGAAACGCATTACTGCTTCACGTCAGAATTGGGCAGGGTAGTGGTACCTACCTGTGCGCAAGAGGGCCTGCCACCAGTAAAAACTGCGACTGCGTAAGACCGGTCATTGTGGTCAACCTTGGGGCAGGTCTATGTCAAAAATTAGACGTCTAATGACTGATGATGATATACACACGCATAATGGGTACATTTTGAAGTCGTCGTGGCCTAAAAGATAAGACGTCCGGTGCATTCTTGTTGAAGCCATGCACCGGTGTTCGAATCCCGCAGACGGGTACCAATTTTTCTAATGAAATACGTATTCAACAAATGTTCACGATTGACTTCCACGGTGAAGGAATAACATCGTGTAATAAAAGTGAAACCCGCAAAATTATAATTTGCGTAATTACTGGTGGTAGGACCTGTTGTGAGTCCGCGCGGGTAGGTACCACCGCCCTGTCTATTTCTGCCGTGAAGAAGTAATGCGTTTCGGTTTGAAGGGTGGGGCAGCCGTTGTAACTATACTGAGACCTTACAACTTGTGTCTCAGGGTGGGTGGCGCATTTACGTTGTAGATGTCTATGGGCTCCAGTAACCACTTAACACCAGGTGGGCTGTGAGCTCGTCCACACATCTAAGCAATAAAAAAATATATACAAAAAAATGGATGGAGTAAAATTACTTTATAATTAAAATCGGTTCGTACCAACAAAAACTGGGTCCCGCATCGAACCTCCTGCTGCTAAATTAAAACCGCAAACCGAAATTGCGTTTCAGCGTAAATTTTCTCCAAGTTAGAGTATTTCTATTAATTAATTTACGATTAAAGGGTGTAGCCAGCCTAATGGGGTACTATAAAGTCTTGTATACAACGCTAACTACAGGCTTATGAACGAATGAATGAATGAATGATTTATTTTATTGCAGACAACAATAAGTCCATATGCGTACATAGTATCATTGAAACATACTTAAAATTAACAAAGCCAATCAAATAAAAAATATACATTTAATAAAAGTAGTTATCAGTGGAATACATTTCAAATATTCCATTCCACTGATACCTACTTCGAACCAACCATTATTCTTATTATTATTATTGTTTAATCTGCAATTGAACCATGGTACAATGGTTCAAGTACCGACAGTCATAACGGTCTGATAATGGTCTGTTAATGTTAATTATGTTTGAAATGTCGAATTATTTCGAATGTATTATACTAGCGACCCGCCCTCGCTTCGCTTCGGAAACTGTAATTTATTATTGATTTCTCCGCTATTTAATGGATGTTATTATACATATAAACCTTCCTCTTCAATCACTCTATTAAAAAAAACCGCATCAAAATCCGTTGCGTACTTTTAAAGATTTAGGCACACATAGAGATATAGGGACAGAGAAAGCGACTTTGTTTTATACTATGTAGTGATATAGAAATGTTGAATTATTTTTATGATCACGAAAGAATATTGTCGATGATTCGGTATTGATCAATTAATTTATACAAACAACACTAGGAACACAACCATCGATATACTCAAATCTTTTGCGATCTAATTAATACGCGTGGCTTAATTTCTCACACGTGGTTTCCGGTGAATACTCAGCGGTAGGCAGCGGCTTGGTATTGCTTGACATTGCTGATGCCCATGATCGACGGTAACCACTCACCATCAGTTGGGTCGTATGCTTGTTTGCCTATACGGCAATAAAAAGAAAACGTCGTGAATTTTGTATGAAACATACAGTGAATTAGCGCGTATTGGATAACTGCCAGTCTTAAAAAAACAACACCATTATAACTTAGCGGTAGGCAGCGGCTTGGCTCTATCCCTGGCATTGCTGAAGTTCATGGGCGACGGTAACCACTCACCATCAGGCTGGCCGTATGATCGTCTGCCTACAAGGGCAATAAAAAAAAACTTACAATTTGTAAAACTCTACTTCGATGGCGGTAGATATCTTTTTTTGACATTACCTTTATAGTACGTGCGCTAGTGACATAAATAAATAATAGTTTAAAAAAAAAACAAAAAAAAACCGCTTTTATAGAAAATCCAACTAAAAAATAGAAAATAAATTTTAATATATTGCATGCAATGCATGGTATCAGTAGTTATAAATATTTTATGAACAGATATGAGTAGAAGGGTTATTTTGATAATATCCTGAAAAGCACCCTACGCTTTTTTTACAATCAAATAATGTCTTCTTACACTATTTTTAATTCAAATTTATTATAATTTATTTTCTATTTTTTAGTTGGATTTTCTACAAAAGCGTTTTTTTTTTAGTTTTTTTTAACTATTATTATTTTTTTAGTTGAATTTCAATTTTTTCAACATATTTTTTTAATTTCTTTTTTAATATTGTATTGTCATCGGCCCTTAATAAGTATACCAAAGGACAATGCCCATTTTCTATGGGCGTTTGGGCCCCTAAAAAAAGTTGTCGGTGATGATGGTTTTAACTTAATTTGATAGACTAAGAAATATCGTTTCATATCCAGAAAACGATTTTTATATTCTCACCCAGATTTAAGAGAAATCTGTTTTTTTCTGCAGCTAAAATTAAGTTGTTAATTTTTTTCTTCGAAATTAATAATCGCTCTCATCATTTACATTTTTTATTATTATTTATCATTATTTACAATATTAAATAAGTTAATTGTGGTTAATGTTGCTAGAAATAAGCCCTTACGTACATTTTATTATTATTATATCCTCATAATAATAATAAAATGAAATGAAAATCCGGAAGCCGGCAACGATATTGTTGTTGTTGTTTTTAAATTCGCCAATAAGCAGGCAAAGAGTGTAGCCTATACAGCCTAGTCTGTCGTAGTTATATTATTTTCATGTCAATAAAAAGCCGGTGTATCTCTTTTTATTGCTTTTTGGGAGTTTTGACGTCAACTCGATGAATAGCACATTGAGTGAGCGTGAATATCCGCAGATCTTTTATCTTGAAAAAAAAAACAGTCACTGCTATGTTAGTCACAGTTTTATTCCAATGCCGCAATAATCGTGAACAACGATTATTGACGTTTAATACACAAAGCAACACCCAATTTATATATTATACATCACAATAAACTATTAAAAAATCATTAAAATAAAACTTCAAGTGACACTTCACTCGGGTTGCTGCCAAAACTCTCTGATCATATATAATAAGAATAGAGTAATGGTAGGCCATTGAGATTTTTACTAATGGAATCATTAATATCCAAAAATATTAAATAATTCATGGTTTTAAGTAATAATTATGATTACAATATATAAATATTGAATTGAACAAAAATAAACTAAAAAGTCTGTGAATTACAACCATTAGCAATTTTTTTATTTGTTGTTCAAGTCACAGACAACTCTTTCGTTTGGCAGCATATAAGTTTACTATAAGGCTGTATGGGCTAAGCCCTTTGCTTATTGGCGAATTTAAAAACTATGGCACTCAGTTTTGGAATGTTATCTAATAAGTAATTAATTTTTTTGTAAAACAATGCCAGAGTGAAAAAATGTTGATACATAAACTAAACAACGTGAAAAAATAAGTCATAGTTTTTCAACTACAAATAGTTTTGACATAAAGTTGGCCCACTTTTGGGCACTGTCCATTCGAGCTAATCCGACGTTTTGAAGGGGGTCAAAATCGTATTCAAAGATTTCGTTACATACTAACATACATACGTCTGAAGCTAATAAAAGCGTATTAAAAATAATAATCAGGATCTATGCTAAATAGCCCGAACGGTTACCGAAACGATTCCGCTGCCAAGTACCTACACGGTTTTACCCTTATATTTATTTTGCTTACGCCCGTCACAGAGTTGTTTGCACAAAATACGTACATACGGAATGGGTGCTTGTGTTCACGTAATGTTCCGCAAAGCGTATTTACCGAATAAACCGCGAATGAAAACTGGAATGACATGTTTTATTTGTGCATAAAGCTGTTGAAGTTTTTTTTTTTTTGATGTGAAAACTTCTTTGGCATCTATGTGATTCGAAAGCCGATGAAACGAAAAACCGACAGTAAAAAGAGACAGACACTTATATTCATAAGATTTAACATGGGAGAAAATGATATAGGAAGTATTATACAGTGTTTCTTATATTCGGGGTTCTCTTTGTGCTCTGCTTCGTACCTAATATTCCGTGAATTAACCCAAAGACACAGACCACTGAGAGACTCGCCGGTTTTACTCAGCGGACGGATATCGGACGTCGCGTCGGGTGTAAGAGTGCAGGGGAGTCGTTTAGTGGGTGGGCCCTAAAATCCTTGGGCCCGCGGTCTGCTCACAACACCTGCAGATCGTTAAGTCTCACATACCCCGCGCGCCGCCTAGGCGCGGGGACCTCGTAGGAGGTTCGGCCCCCGGCCCGGAAAAAAAAAACCTACCCGTCTGGGCATAGCTGGAAAGCCCCCTAGGCTACCAGCGAATAGGTAGGGAAAAAAAACAACCTAAGCAAAGCCCATCCTTTGTAAGGATAACTAATCGATATCAACGCATGTTACGTCAATGTGTTCGCTCCTATTACTGCGGAAAAAAGGCTGCTATAATAGAGCTACGCTGCGCTTTGTAAGGCTACGCTACGTTTTAAATATAACTATAACGCGATACGTGCTGACCCGTGTCTCGCTGCGTTACACAACAGATCGTTCATCCATCTATCTCGCTCGCACGTTAAGCGTCTATGGGCTCCAGTAACCATTAAACACCAGGTGGGCTGTGAGCTCGTCCACCCATCTAGCAATAAAAACAATTTTTTTTTTTTCAAAAATAAGACTCAATATGAAGTCGTCGTGGCCTAACGGATAAGACGTTCGGTGCATTCGTATGTAGCGATGCACCGGTCTTCGAATCCCACAGGCGGGTACAAATTTTTCTAATGAAATACGTACTCAACAAATGTTCACGATTGATTTCCACGGTGAAGGAATAACATTGTGTAATAAAAATGAAACCCGCAAGATTATAATTTGCGTAATTACTGGTGGTTGGACCTCTTGTGAGTCTACACGGGTAGGTACCACCACCCTGCCTATTTCTGCCGTGAAGCAGTAATGCGTTTCGGTTTGAAGGGTGGGGCAGCCGTTGTAACTATACTGAGACCTTAGAACTTATATCTCAAGGTGGGTGACGCATTTACGTTGTAGATGTCTATGGGCTCCAGTAACCACTTAACACCAGGTGGGTTGTGAGCTCGTCCACCCATCTAAAACAATAAAAATAAAAAAAGCATCCAAGGATACATGCTTTACCGTTATCTACATTAATTTTATTAGTCAACTTGCGAAAAAATTATTGAAATGCTTGTCGAGTTTTTGTTTATTACCGTAAAAATTTAAAAAGTTTGAGAAACAATTAAATAACCTATAAATCTTAATTAAAATTAATTCTTTTTTTATTTTTTTATTCTATCTTAAAATTTTCAAATAGATAAATAAAGTAGGTCAGCTCTTAAACATAAAGATAATAAGAAAAACTATTCAAACGAGGCCTTCCTTTCGTGTTAGAATTAATTAGAATAATGAACAATAAAATGTGTTAATGTATTGTGGCACGCTACAACTATTAACGATTAACGCTTTTTGAATAACGCAGCGACAGTTAAATAAAATTCCACGGTGAAGGAATAACATCGTGTAATAAAAATCAAACCCGCAAAATTATAATTTGCGTAATCACTGGTGGTAGGACCTCTTGTGAGTCCGCGCGTGTAGGTACCACCACCCTGCCTATTTCTGCCGTGAAGCAGTAATGCGTTTCGGTTTGAAGGGTGGGGCACCCGTTGTAACTATACTGAGACCTTAGAACTTATATCTCAAGGTGTGTGGTGCATTTACGTTGTAGATGTCTATCGGCTCAAGTAACCACTTAACACCAGGTGGGCTGTGAGCTTGTCCACACATATAAGCAATAAAAAAAAAAAAAATAACAATTAACTGCTATTTTTAAGTAAAGTTTTAACGTGACACTTGCTTTTGTAATAGCGCATACTCTAAAAATTTCACAGTGGAATTGAGTGATAGATTATAGAATCGTTGAAGTCATTGGATTAAGGCGGATGGCGTACGTAGAGGACAGAAAAAATCTCTGGAAACGCACTGTGTGAATGAAGGCAGTGGTTCTACGTTGTACAGGTGAACTCTTCATTACATTTGATCTATAAAACTAAGCATCTAATATCAACTAAACATCCTATTTGCTGGTGGTAGGACCTCTTGTGAGTCCGCGCGGGTAGGTACCACCACCCTCCCTATTTCTGCCGTGAAGCAGTAATGCGTTTCGGTTTGAAGGGTAGGGCAAACGTTGTAACTATACTGAGACCTTAGAACTTATTTCTCAAGGCGGGTGGCTCATTTACGTTGTAGATGTCTATGGGCTCCAGTAACCACTTAACACCAGGTGGGCTGTGAGCTCGTCCACCCATATAAGCAATAAAAAAAAACTGCCGGGAACGTGTTATGAACTTCTTCGGACACATCATCCCAGACATGAATTAGAGAAGCTCATAATAACGGGTCGCATTGAGGGCAAACGCGCCGTGGGCAGAACACCAGCCAGATGGTCCGATCCAGTAAGAGAAGCTCTTGGTGGTAGTCTGTACCATACGGTCCATACCACCCATGATCGAACACAGTGAAGGAACGTCACATGAGGTCGCGATCCTCATCAGTGAGGGAACGATAAGGAACTCATGCCTAATTTTTTTTTTAACCACGTTAACTGGTCCCGTGCTAAGTTCGTAAAGAACTTGTATTACAGGTACCAGAGAACGGAAATAAATATAAGATTTTTATTATACACGTACTTATATTAAATATACATCCATGACCCTGGAAAATACATTTTATATTTATCATACAAATATCTTCCCTTGGCGGGATTCGAACCCGCGACTCCCTTGTGTAGTGACCATGCCACTTACCACTACACCAGACGGCCGTCTTGATGAACATTGATTGATTTATTGATGTAGATATTGTATGGGCTCCGGTAATCACTTGACCTTAGCAATGAAAATAACTAAAAAAGAAAGATATTCAGCATTACAGTTTACCTTGTGGTTGTACAGGTCAAGCCGCCAGTATTGGATATCTGGCGAGCGTCAATCACTAAACCCAGTCCGTTCGAGCTTCGAGCGAAGCTGGAATAGCCCTTTCGGTTACCAGTGGTTAAATAGGGAAAAGAAATCGATGAAATTTATTAGCATCAAGCAACTTCATTTGCTCTACTCCGATATTGAAAATCTGATTGCTACATTTATACAAATAAATAAAATTGAAGTGTGTCTGTTTGTAATATTGAATGACCGCTTTTTAATAAATGTATACACGGTACATACACCAAAAATGTATTTTTAATATTTACATCTGTCTATCGGTCTGTCTGTCTGTTTGTTCCGGCTAATCTCTGGAACGGCTGGACCAATTTTGACGGGACTTTCACTGATAGGTATCTGATAGTATATGAAGTAACTTAGGCTACTTTTTTAGACTAACTTCGCCCTATTAACCCCCCATTAGAGAAATAAGGTCCAAAATCTCCAATTGAGGCCTCTAAAGAGGCTAATCTGCCCTTCAAAAATGAACGCAGTATTGTATTGTTTAGCTGCAAAAATAGAGTGGTGGATACTGCCCTTAAAGGCTCACCATAAGCCCTAACAACACAAGAACTTTCACTGACAAGTACAATCCGATGCATGAATTCCCGACGAAAGCTTCGAAAGCTACATAGTAACCGTTGCCTGATAAAACCTCTTATCTAGAGATAGAGCCATAATATGACGCAAATAAACAAGCCCGTTCGCCTATACTATATATTAGTTCGTTTTACGACACCATTAATATATGTACGTTATTGATGTCGTAATAGAGTTTCCGTACGTGCCCAATATACGGTTTACTTGTAGAAGTCATTATACACTAGTAAAGACAGTTTAAAACATATATATTTTTAAAGAATAGACCAATTTTTATATTATTATTGGTTAGGGCTATGGATAAGTTCACCGTCCACTTTATGCTAAGTACTGACCGGAGCCCATAGACATCTACAACAACATAAGTGCCGCCTTGAAATATGAGTTCTAATTTCTCAAATTTTATAGCACAAGGGTTACTCCACACTTCAAGACGAAACGCATTACTGCTTCACCGCAGAAATAGACAGGTACCTACCCGTACGGACTCACAAGAGGTCCTACCACCAGTAATTACGCAAATTATAATTTTCCGAGTTTGATTTTTATTACACGATCCCTTCACCGTGGAAGTCAATCCTGAACATTTGTTAAGTACGTATTTCATATGAAAAATTGGTACCCGTCTGGGGAATTCGAACACCGGTGCATCGCTACATACGAATGCACCGGACGTCTTATCCTTTAGACCACGACGACCTCAAAATCTTCGACAAAGGTTCCGAGTGGAGTGCCGTGTGAGGCTTGGAACGTAGAGCGAACGGGGACACTACCAAGATAAGATTACCATCTTGTGACGTCACAATCGATTCGTATTTCACAGTTCATTGTTATTCAAAAGAGTTCAGTTACAGCACGTGACAAATAAAAGAACGCTTTGTATTTTTGGATAATTTTTTATCTGTCAGACTTTTGTACTAAGTCCGCTATTCCTCAAAATAATCTTAGAATTTATATGTTATATATATCTAAATTAGATATCACAATTCTAAGTATTAAAAACTCTATTATTATTTACTCTGTTACTTATTATTAACAACAAGCGAAGGTTTATATTACATACAGCCACGATTTTACCGAACATTTTTACCATTACTACATGCTTAGTTGTGATGAAAACCTAAATGAATTTTGGCGGGAACGCGAGGAGTGAAGTTGTGTGATTTATTTTATTTTGTCTATTTGGTGTTTCTTCATGTTTAAATGTATAATAACGGTGATTTATTGGCTTTTTAGTATTTGTGAAAGTGCACAAATCTGGGAAAATAAAACAAAGCTGCTGGACGTAACTTCTCGAGATCGTCCGAAAAGTCCACTGAAAAAGTCCCCGTAAATCCACCATTTTACTGAGATTATATTTCATCCCATATCATCTCATCTCATCTCATTTCATATGATCATGTGTCATATATAAAAAAGTGATAGTGCAGTTTTCATTAAAATTAAAATAAGTCTTGACCCAAAGGTATTAGTTACTAGGTCAAAAAATCCCTTTAAAAAAAAGACCTAAATTCTTTCTATCCATTCAACATTGTAACAAATAAATAGACACGGCCCTACATATTTCGATCACGCACATATCCCGCTAAGTATATTATCGGGTTTTATGACACTCGTAAACTGTATGTAGCCAGACCTCTGAAATTCGGGGACGGATGTCTTCTTTCATCAAGATTATAGTCCGGAGCAGCGTCGTGTGGTTTCGTATTTCAATTATTTTTGTTTTTTCTTTGGTGTTGAGATTTAGGCACTGGGTTACGCATGGTTGGGTCATTGTAGTTAGGCGACATGCTCTTGACCTAGCCGTTTCAAGTGATCCACTTACTGTATTGACATAACAGTACCACATTATGTCTGTCAGCTGTGATAACACAGCAACCGACACTATCAAAACATTGAGCTACATATGAAAATATGTAGCATTCTTTTAAAATTTAAACGTGATGTCAGTTACACCGTTTCGTTGTTAAGCTATTGCATAGCTTTTATCGCGGGCTTTGAGCGCGGCGACCGAATCAAGAAATTTCGTAACGAAAATAAAACCTAACACCCCCGCTCTGCCTACCATGTAACTCGCGTTCAACACATTCACACGTTACGCTTGTGTAGTGCTTGTGAATAAGCGCGTGACGTGACGTTGAACTGCAGGCGCATCATGAAAAATTTGTCATCTCTCATCATTGCCCATCTCTCTCTCGCGCGGTCTAGCTTATGAGTGTGAAGGGGACAGTTAATGTTTTGCTTTTGTTAATGTTTATAAATATAGCATCTTAATTTATTATTGTTTTAATATTAAAGTATTATTATCTAATTATAATTGCATAAGTTGATTAAAAATTATATGCAATAGCTTTACCGCGACAGTCACCGAGTGCCACACGTGTTTTTACAGATTAACTATGTATATCCATAGCTAATTACATTCATGTAGAGTCAAATTTGGAACGCCTTGTGGTGGACCGGTAAAATCGAAGGAAAAAGGCCTAGGGGTCCCAAACGATAGTCGGACCAAATAGTGGAGGAACCAAAAATACCTGTCAGCGACGCACTCCATTAAACTACAGAAGGGGATCGATGTAGAAGCTAGTTGACGGAATCAAACGGAGTCACGATCCTCAGCAATGAGGGACCGATTGAAGAGAGAGAGAGCCAGTCAAATTTGGTTACGGCATGGCGGCATTAGGAGATGCCATGTTCAAAACTATTACATTACAAGCTTTTTTTTTTTCGAAACCACCACCGCAACATTCGCTTGACAGAATCTAAAATTCAATTTATTCGCTTTGTCCGGAATACGAAATTCATACCGGACGATTGCGTGACCATGCAGACGCAAACGCCAGACCTTCTCAATGACACAAAAGATGTTCACAAACGCCGAAGCCGAATGGGCCCGCAACGAAATTGCCCGATTCATCGTATGAATGGCAAAATCAGGACGCTGTTTCATTTTGTTTATTTATTTAGGAACCCGGCCTGAATCGAATCTCGTACGCCAGTTGCGTTGTACACGACAGCGTTTTGTAATTGGTAGGTATTCGCTGGCCCTTCTTGTTTTGGGGTGCCTTAAGCGAAATTCGAGTTTTTGAGCTTTGACGTGAAGACGTGAGTGGACGAAGGGGATATATGTAATACAATTTGTTAATTTTGACAAAACGGGCAACAAGCTTTTGTTACTTGTACTTTTTCTTCGTACATAAATCCTTCGTCACATGCAATTTCTAAAAATAGCCTTTAAACCCGGAGTTTTAAGGTCTAATATGGTTTACAGGCACATAATACCTTGATTCTAGGAGAGACTATCGTCAACAGTCCAATTACGGATCCTCAAGTTCTTCGGGCACATCACTCGTAATGAGGACTCCGTTGAGCGGTTGGTGGTGCAAGGGAAAGTCGAGGACAAAAGATCTCGCGGACGATCTCCAACACGATCGACTGACCTCATAAAATATGTAACTCACTCCAACATAAATGATTGCTCTCACTTTGCGCGAAACACCGTGCCACATGGCGTTGCATCGCGAGAGCATCGGTATCGCAGGATCCGACTGATGCATGACCACCACCACTCTGTCAAGAGTGTACGAATAGGAAGAAGAATATCTTCATTCAATGTAAAAACTCAAAAATCTTAAAAATGATACTTAACCCCTTCATCCACTCATGTCCTCAATTAGTCGAATACGTAAACAATTCACGGAATCACTGGCACAATTACACGCGTCTAAAGTCAATTTAAACGAGACCTAACAAAAAATAAATAATAGTTTAAAAAAAACTAACAAAATACGCTTTTATAAAAAATCCAACAAAAAAATTGAAAAGAAATGTTAATAAATTTGAATAAAAAATTGTGTGACAAAAAATGATTTTATTGTAAAAAGAGCGTGGGGTGCATGGTATCAGTAGTTATAAATATTTTATGAACAGATATGGTAGAAGGGCTATTTTGATAATATCCTGATTCAGATCGATCGATCCAATTTGAGTTAATCCGACGTTTTGATGGGAGTCAAAATTAAGTTCAAAAATTCCGTTACATATTAACATACTGTGGCATATATTTATCTATTAACACACTTACTCATTAAAATACATACGTCTGAAGTTAATAAAAGCGTATTGATGATACGAATCTCAGTAAACAAATTGAAGTAAATATTTTCACTCAATTTACGTACATTTTTCACGCTCGTCACACGACTAACTCGCGTCGTTACTTCGAACGCTTCCAGCATCGACGCCGCTTTGAAATATGGCTTCTGTTTGTACGTGATTTCTCTTTTATGATTCGCCCGTTGAAAAATATACAATCGAATATTAAAAGCCAACCGTTTGTACGGGGTATATTGAAAACGTTCCCTTGTTTTTTGACGTAATAGAAAAAAAAAACGTTCTAAGGGTTAAGGCGCTTTGCAAACACGCAATGTAACACAAATAAAAGTCACCTGACATGTAGTGTAAATAGCTTTGAAGAAACGAGCGGTGTATTTGCTAGATTTTTTTGGGGTGGAGGGACTGTGACTAGTCCAGAAGTCTTTCCACCTTCTCCAAGACTAATGGACGAGCAAGGACTCGGGCAGGAGAGGTGGGGCTTGCAAACAAAACGAACTCTTCAGAAGGAGATAGGAAAGTTCAAAACAGCAGCTTCGCATATGCATCTACTACTGGATTGGAATCGGTACCCCCTAAGAAGATCCGACGAGAAACTCAGCGGGCTATTAGACAACTACCTTCAATTTGCATCGGGGATCCTGAAATATTAACTTCCATTACAAGTATTGATAACCATTTTACACCTTATAATTTAGATACACTCGTTCTATATATTTAATTTTTACTTATGTTATGTTATTTACATATTTTTTGGTAAAGGTGAGAATAAAGTTTTATTAACAAAGAAACTTATCTAATACTAGTACAAAAAAATCGGCTGACAAACTAAGAATAAACAAACTCAACTGTTTCATTACTACTATAATATGACCAACTGATAAAAACTTATTCGCTACAAAAACTAATCAGATTACGAATCACGAATTGAATCAACTACCAACATAAGCTAAATGAATAAATCCAACGTCTCCGATATTAAGACAAAAATAATATTCCGAAGATTTATCTTACAATAACGTTAATAAGATAAAGTAATTATGAGGACACTTAACGCTAATTCAATAAGGACGTACACGTCTTTGCTTAATTATGTAGCTACAAAATATCTTATCGCTCCTGAAAGATGATCTTTTTTATCGCCCAAAATGTGCGGACAAGCTCATTTCAATGCCACTAACCTAACTTAGTCTCAGTTATATTTCTTCCCTACTTATTTGCTGGTAGCGAGGCTATTTTAGCTACGCCTAACACTAGCCCTAGCAAGAGCAGTGCTTCGCAGAATCTACCACAAGATCGGAATCGCGACCCACTGAGAATGTCCGGCTAGAAACTCAGTGTGTTTTGTCTATGGGTTAGTCCGATCGTCGATCGTCATGTTTGAGAAGTTTGACGAGGACGGCGATTGATGCTTGAGGGTCCTAATAGCACCGAGCGTGAATCTGAGGGATACGACTAGACATGTATCTGGCGACGGCGGCTTTGCTTTACCCCATTGCGGGTCGGATAAGCAGTCTCAATTGTGGTGTACAACGACTGAATCATAGATTCCACAACGATGATGTAGCACGACCTAAGACACGAAGAATTAGCGCATTGGACAAGGCCTCTGGGCATTCTTCCGCATATGTTGCCTGTTACCAGCAGCTTTTCTAAATTATCGCCTCTCTTTCTGGCAATGTGTCAAGATAGATACAGAACTAGGAAATAAAAACGTGTTAAAAATTGGTTATTGCGTCGAGTGTGTGACAGTAGCAACAGTCTTCTGAACATCGCTTCGAATTTCGCTTCGAGTAGTTCCGATTACTGACTGACTGCATGCCATCCCTGCAGCGCTTTTATAGTTTATACCACAACGATTATCGAGAATATTCCACACATCTCTAGTATTGTGTTTACGCTATCTGACAATAGATGGCGTTGTTCTTCTCGAGCGTTCTAGGTGCTACTAGATCCTTCGATATTCGTTCGATTATTTGGCGATAGATGGCGTTACTCTTACGGGCGTAAGAATAGTAATGTGCTAGGTTTTTAAGTTACTAACATTATATAAGTAATAATAACAATAATAGGCTCATTTTATTTCCAAAAAAAAGAAAACACCTTATCGAATAAAAATTACAAATATGAACTTATGCTATTGGAACCCCACTTCCGGTATAGGCCTCCTCCAACTTATTTCACTCTTCCTTATTCTTGGCTTTGAACTTCCCCTTTCTTTTCTTGTTGTTCCTATTATTTCGTCCATCCATCTCCTTGGTCGGACTCTTCATCTTTTGCCCATTGGTCCTTCCCTATATTATAAGTAATACTTACTAACAAAATTAATGTTTTATTAATTGAGATAAAGATTTAATAATAATAAAAACGAACTCATGTGACATGATAGTAAATAAAATCGCCATCTTTTTTCTTTTTATATTCCGTATAAAAATATACTGAAGCGAGTGAAATAACAAAGTTAAACTTGATTCATCGCTTTGTCGGAGCGGTCGGATTTGATTATTGATATTGAAAACGAGGGTGTCGGCAAGACGGCTGAGGGGCCTCTAAGGAGCGCCTCAATTGAGAAGCGGTAGCGTGAATTACGCAGACTACGCCAGATCGATATATTTATCAATCTATACTAACTAGTGGTCCCGCAGTAGTCAAAATTCGATTATAATTAATTGGAATTGTAAGTTTGTACACTATTATGATTGTATTTTATAGTTCTATAATCACAAATTTCGCCAAAACTACACTAAAAAAAATATTTACAAAGACATACAATATTTAATCTATTCTCAGTTTGACAATAGACGTCAAGAACAAAAGTTTGACAATAAATAGTATGCATGCGTGTGTGCGTCAAATACATGGTACGTAGTGTGTGTAACGTTTTCTTTATTGATTTAATGTATCTTATAAGCATTATTTTATAAAAATATTAGCATTGTGCACTTCTTCTTTATATTCTCTATAAGTGTGGAAAACTGCATACTCCTCCGTCCGCGCAATTTTCGTAAAAAGGTATACAAAGATTTTGCTTCACGTATTAATATATAGATATATAAATCTACAGTGGTTTTTACGGATGTTCCGTTATAACTACTGAACCATGCATCTTATTGACTTGAAACTTGGTATCCATGTAGAAATACATGTACTTAATGGATAAGGCTAATATTCATATGAGTGTTGGACTCCCTATGAGAATCTTTGTGGGGGTGAGAAATAATAATGTTAATTTTAAATGCCCAGCGAAGCGGACGGGTACAGCTAGTACATAAATAAAACTGTTTGTGTATATGAAAGTTTCTCGTCGATGCGTTCGTAAACAAAATACCTTAAACTTGTGAAAAACAGCTTCGCAGGTTTCAAGAAACCTATACTTTTAGTACAATTAGCGACTTAGTAAATAAAAATGTTATTACCTTGTCATGTCAATACCGGCGCCCATCTTGAGACCTTAGATCTAAGTCTCAGTTTTTACAGTACAACGACTGCCCCACTCTTTAGACCGGAACGCATTACTGCTTCACGGCAGAAATAGGCAGGGTAGTGGTACCCACCCGTGAGGACTAACGTGACGCCCTACCAACAGCAAATAATTTTAAACACCTGATAGTTCATCCCTTATTTTACGCTCTTAGGGGTGGAATTTCCAAAAATCCTTCCATAAGTGCTTACAAATTCAATGGCTGCTAAAATTGCAAGCTTACAAGCGGTTGAAGGATCTCGTTGATGGATCATGCAGTTAATGAGTCAGAGAAATGATATGAACATTCCAAATAGAAAGCCTTTTCCAAAACTCCGACAACGACCTAAGTTTCAATGGGAAAAAAACGCGTAAAACAACACAAACATAGAACCAAATAAATATTTTACCGAAAAATATACTAATTATTTTAGAATTAGCCCGACATTCAGCTCATTCTAAACAAAGCGTCTCGAGTGGCGTACGTCTGGTTTTTTTTTTCTACCTGTGCTGATAGCCTTGAGAGGCTATTTCAGCTTCGCTCTAACGTGTGTAGGAGCTCACGGGGCTCAAACCGGAGTGTTGCTAACACTGACCCTAGCAAGAGCAGTGCCTCGCAGAATCTACCACCGGATCGGAAACGCGACCCACTGAGAAGATCCGGCGATAAACTCAGTGGCCTATGTCTATGGGTTAATTCGCTCGTCGAGCCCTTCGTCGCAAGCGACGGGATCGACGAGGATGGTGACCGGTGCTTGTGGTGCCTAAAAACAACGTCAATGGATCGGGAGGATACGTAAGGACGTGCGTACGTCTGGTGGGCTAGAAGCGATTTATATATTTCTCTCGGGACACAATTAAAGCTTGTACCACACACAAAAAAGCACATCTTTACTAAAAGCGATAGAGCACGTCATAAGCCATCGGGCAACCTGTCGGCGCGCTCCGAATTATATTGAAGGATGCTGCAAATGGATGATGCATTATAAAATATGCTTTTTTTTTTCTTAAAAAAAAACCTTACTCTTCTATGTCGTACAATTCTTCCGAAATGAAATTTCTAATAGAAATGTAATCTATACTAATATATAAATCTACAGTAGTTTTTACGGATATTCCGTTATCTTATACCTTTAAACGAGCAATTCTTGTATATATATAATATAATCTGAATCTCGGAAATGGCTCCAACGATTTTCATAAAATTTAGTATACAGGGGATTTCGGAGGCGATAAATCGATCTAGCTACGACTTATTTTCAGAAAATGTTTCAAAAAATTTATTCGTGTTTTCAATAATCAACTCTTCCCGACATCTGTTGACGAATGATAATACTATTTTTCTTAATTGAGGCCAACTAGCCGCTTTAAAGACACAACAAGATGGCGTTATCATCTAGTACTTACTAAACCATGTATCCGATTGACTTGAAACTTGGTATCCATGTAGAAAATACATGTACATAATGGATAGGCTAATATTTATATGAGTGTTGGACTCCCTAATAACAATAACAATAAATAATAATGTTAATTTTAAATGCCCAGCGAAGCGGGTGAGTACGGCTAGTCTTAGATATTCGTATGCGATAACGATTCTCCTGCTATCACTGAAGTGACAAATATAAAAATTAAAATCATAATTTAACCTCGTATTTGTTAATTTAATTTTGTTATTTCCAAGGAAAATTGTCTTAATTATGTCCCCGACTCGTAAGAAGACCCCAGAAAACAATATTGTTTTTTTTTGCTTTCGTTCAAATTGGTATTTACTGGTGGTAGGAACTCTTGTGAGTCCGCACGGGTAGGTACCACCACCCCGCCTATTTCTGCCGTGAAGCAGTAATGCGTTTTGGTTTGAAGAGTGCGGCAGCCGTTGTAACTATACTGAGACCTTAGAGCCCATATCTCAAGGTGGGTGGCGCATTTACGTTGTAGATGTCTATGGGCTCCAGTAATCACTTAACACCAGGTGGGCTGTGAGCTCGTCCACCCATATAAGCAATAAAAAATAATAAAAAAACCTTTCGAAGTACTAATGAGTTGTGGTTGTAATCAACAAACCTACCTAGCTCATCAAGTGAGCTCTCAATGAGAATCGACCGCGGACCCAAACTGTAAAGGCTATCCAGCGCAAATAGACCGTCTTTGTACATACAATTTACATAATGAACCTTACATAGAACGTATTCTTAGTAGAGGTGACGTTTTAAAATTAATTTCGTGAATTTAAAGTTCCGAAACAAACGTAAAACAAATGATATCGAGAGGTGAAAAGCTATTTG
This sequence comes from Bombyx mandarina, assembly GCF_030267445.1. NCBI lineage: Eukaryota > Metazoa > Arthropoda > Insecta > Lepidoptera > Bombycidae > Bombyx > Bombyx mandarina. Next base: position 20,424,852 of record NC_143234.1, read on the forward strand.
GGTTTATTCTTTTTTTTTTATTCTTTATTATAACCAGGTTTTTTTTTTTTTAGAGCCCTCGCTTCTCAGCCTTTTGGCTAAGATCAAAGTGTAGTATCTGTTCTTTTCAGCTATTTGGTTTTTTTTTTGCAACTTTACAGGAAAGCCATACAGAGTTTTTTTTTTTTTTTTTAATTGAAAAAAATATCATAACTAGCTTCATTCAAGTTCAATTAAAAACATCAAATTGTTGTTGCTAATACCAAAAAAAAAACGACCTTTAATTACAAAGATAAATGTCGCGTATTAAGCCGAAATTTTGCTTAAACCATATAACCTTTTATCCCTCGATATAAAAACTGCATACGCACTCACAATACATCTATTAATAGTAATTGTGCCATTCGTAATTTTAAACACACTGCCCGTGTTTACTCTGCGGCTACGACCGATCTGCGACAGTTCATTAGTCGTTGACGAAGATCAGCTATTTAACATTACATTGATGCTGACAGCTTTGTGATAGTATTGGTGGTTAAGTATAATAATATATATACCTAAACGCCCACGAAACACTAGAATTTTTGTTTGTAACATTAAATTAATTTATTGGACAGGCGGAAAATTAATATTTCGCGAGTCGCATGACGTGATCAAAACTACATTTAAGGTTCAAATTTTCGTTTTTTTTCTTATTTTGTTTCAAGTTATTCATATTTAGCATTTCATTACTACGCATTTGAATTTAATCACTCTCACCCATTGGTTTCCCGCCGGATTTAATTAATGGGTCGCGATTCCGATCCGGTGGTACATTCTGCGAAGCACTGATTGTGCTAGGGCTGGTAAGCAAATTCTCCCCGGTCGGCGGTGTATAGCGTTCCAACCCGGCAGGCTGGTTCTGGCCCAGCGGGGTATCCCGGAACACCAGCGACATCGCCCGGGCGGCCTGGTAGGGCCGCCGTACCGCAGAGACCGGCGTCGTTGGTCTTGGTCGTCGACTATCGCCTCGATGACCGGTCGGTCGTCGGGTGTAAGAGTGCAGGGGAGTCGTTTACTGCGGTAGGACCCTAAAATTCCTTAGGCCCTCGGTCTGCTCCCAACACCTGCAGATCCTCAAGTCCCACACCCCTCTAGGAGCGGGAACCTCGAAGGAAGTTCGAAAAAAAAAACTTTAGTTGAGCCCATGAGCTCAGCTACCCATCCGGGCGTAACTGGGATGACCGTGAAGCTATCAGCGAATAAGTAGAAAAAAAGTTGTTATCCATTTATGGATAGGATGTACTTCAGTCTTGTTTCAATTTAGGCAACAGTGCGGCATTTGAAAACTCTTACCCTAAAATAAAGCAACGAATTCACATCAACAGAATACTTTCACAAAGTATGTATTTCAAAGTCATTTGTTTACAATTTGTTTCACGTAAGTTAAAAGTTCGCATCGATAGTAGTCGAGGACAATTTTGTTACAGTTTCCCCTACTTGTTAGAATTCTATTATAGTACTAGCTGACCCGGCAGACTTCGTAGTGCCTCAATCGATAAATAAAAGACATAAACTTTTATATAGAATAAACTTAAAACAAACAAAAGGAATCCGTCCGACGGGGGACACGTCAAAGGGAAGACAAAATTGTTATTTTTATTTAATTCCGAGAATTTTCATATTTTTATACCTTTTAAACCTTCTCTGGACTTCCACAAATAATTCAAGACCAAAATTAGCCAAATCGGTCAAGCCGTTTTCATGTTATGTCGTGACAACGGAAAACGGGTTTCATTTTTATATATATAGATTATAGAAAAAATTGTTACTAAACGGTTGTTGTGTCAAACCAAAGTTTTTTTCCGAAGAGAAGCTGTTCACGTCACTATGGAATACCTTCCCCTTTGAGCTTGAGTTAGGAATCCCAAATAGTTTGGTCCAACATCACTCCCATACTTCACTCCATAACGCATGACTGCTTCACGATGGAAGGTATGAGTGGCATAGTCATAACACATGTGTAGTGATTACGTCAATTTACTAATTTCGTGGACTGGGATATTTATGACACAACGTTCTTACTTCACAACATTTAAATGCCCTCGTGTTGGATTTACCAAACTCATACTTACAGGACTATTAATTAATTTATTTTTGGAACGAAGTTCCTTATGGGACGACGCGGAGGGGTACCCTAACCGGGAAAAACGTCCGTAACATAAGATTTTTTCTATTTAGTTTGTTATCAACAGATGTCGCTGCACGTAAATTCAACAATTCCTGAATCGCGGTAACGAGATGCTACACAGTTGATAGACCTTATTGTATTTTAAACATGTTTCTGAACGAGTATGTGAACTAACGGGACTCTAATCTGGCGAATGTGATGACACTAGGCCTAGCAAGAGCAGTTTTTCCCAGATTAAACCACCGGTTTGGAAACGCGACCCATTGAGAAGATCCGGCGAGACACTTATTGAACTATTTAATTTCGTCACTACTGCTGTATGACGTATATGAGGCCTATAAAATCAAAGGCAGCTAAGGCCTAGGCCGCACTACGTTGAAACCGCAGCGGTTAATAACCGTGTGAGTTTATGAAACACGAAAACGAATACAAAATATTCGAATACAAATTGTTTCCATGAAACTGGCTACTGACATCAGATAGTAATTGAAAAAATTCTCTAGGAGTTTTCTTAAATTTTGATATTTCTTATGAAAGAATTCTTTCTCAAATCTACGGCTAGTAAGTGGTTAGACCCAACATTTGTGAAATTTCCGTTGTCTTTTTATCTATTTCTTAGTACCAGAGCCACACTGCTACTGCTCTTTTGAAATTTATCCATCTTCAAACTTTGAAAATCGCGGACGCATTCGCGGTTAATAATTGTAGTGTGTGCGTCTTAAGCGGTTTCGCGGTTGCAGCGGTTAACCGCTCCCGGGAAAAAACCGTAGTGCGCCTAGGCCTAAATCCAAGTCTATCAAATATTCAGATAAACTACAAAAATCGACCCTAAACACGTCATTACGGATCCTCCTGATCCATCAAAGTACTGCTCTTGCTAGGGCCAGTGTTAGCAACACTCCCGGTTTGAGAAACTGAAATAACTTTGTACTGATAGCTACAATATTCTTTATTTTAAAGCAGATTTATAAAGAATGAGAATATTAATGAGAGAGAATATAATAATCTGAGTTTTAAATGATAAAACTTCGTTTATTAGTACTTAGTACAGAGTAAAAATGAAATTTTTGAACTGAATTTGTTAGAGATTTAGCTGCATTTGTTATAACATGAAAACACTAAAGCGTGTTCAACTAATTAAACAAGAAAGAGCCATTGTTAATCCATTTTACGACATTAAGGCGTTTAGCTGCCTTTGATTTCATAGGCCTCATATATACTAGTTCGTCTATAATCCTCATATCATTAATATCATGCTCGACAATGTATCGATACTAAAAACGATGTCCCGAAATTAATCCGTAATCATTATTATCCATTGCATGTCACAGATACGGATAATCTAAAACCCATTATTAACTATTAATTAAAACGCAATTGAATCCAGAATAATCCCCTCATTCCCGTTTGGGTAATTTGCATCAATAACAAATAATAGACTGGCCGTATCTCATTGTTTGTTGTAAAATATGTGGTAATGCCATTAAAATATTACGTACAAGAATTAGTCTGTGATAATTAGAATACAAAAAATTGTTACACCTATTTTTTACCTATCGAAATATATTACAAAGTACAATATTAATTTTTTGAAACCACTTACGGTCCCACCTGTCATGATTTGTTAGTGCTGTGCCAGAAACCATAGCCGAAGCATTACCAAGAACTCTGCATTGAAGTTCAATGGACAAATAAAATGCGAACGCACACACGACGGAAAAACAAACACGGACATGAGAAACAGATGGTTTTTGTTCCATATCTGTAATCGCTTAACAAGAAAATCACCAACCGAATATCTAAAGAAATAATTGACTATAATTTTTTTGTGTTATCTATACTAATCTATACTAATATTATAAAGAGGAAAGATTTGTTAGTTTGTTTGTTTCGAATAGGCTCCGAAACTACTGGACCTATTTGAAAAATTCTTTTTCCATTAGAAGCCGACATTGTCCCTGATGAACATAGGCTACTTTTTTTAATTTTTTTTTTTGTTTCATTTGTGTTTTAATGTTTCCGAAGCGAAGCGAGGGCGGGTCGCTAGTTTATTTATATATTTATTTGGGAAACAAACAGTACAATACAAACATATATAATATTTTAAAAAAATATAGCTAAAACAATAACCAAATATGTTTCCACAATCAAAATCACATATAAGTAGAGAGTGAACAAGAAGAGAAATTTAGAAATTTAAATTACAAAAAAACAAGAGCAACACAATATGCACACATTATTTTATACATCAACTATACTACTTATCGGGCTAAATCACCTTATAATGTTATCTATCTATCTCTTGGGTTTATAGCGTTTCCTTTTAGATTTCGCCAATGTCAATTGTCAAGAGTATATAATACTAATACTCTGCTTTCTATAGCGGGCTTCGTGAACAAGCAAGGTCACAGATTGTAACTAAGAATTAAGTGAGTAGCTAAGAATGTTTGATGACAGGATCGCTGTTGATGTAGCTAAAACAAACTAGAGGTCCCGCAGTAGTCGAAATTCGACTATAATTAATTGGAATTGTAAGTTTGTAGACTATTAAGATTGTATTTTATACTTCTATAATCACAAATTTCGCCAAGGCTACACTATAAAAAATATTAACAAAGACAAACAATATTTAAATCTATTCTCAAATTGACAACAGACGTCAAGAACAAAAGTTTGATAATAAATAGTATGCATGCGTGTGTGCGTCAAATACATGGTATGTAGTGTGTGTAATGTTTTCTTTATTGATTTAATGTTTCTTTTATGCATTATTTTAAAAATATATTAGCATTGTGCACTTCTTCTCTATATTCTCTTTAAGTGTGGAAAATTTCATACTCCTCCGTCCACGCAATTTTCGTAAAAAGGGGTACAAAGTTTTTGCTTCACGTATTAATATATAGATAAGACACACAATATATATACAGGGGCTAGTTAGTTAAAAGACAGACAAACTACAGCTTAATTTTTTTTTTTTTTGTGTATGTGTTTGGAAAATGCAGAGCTGACAGCACATAAACTATAAGACGAAAGATCGCATGGTTTTTTAATACGCTTTTATTATCTTCGTAAGTTAGTTTGAATCCATTGGAAACGTTGATAGTTAGTTTCACCGACTTGAAGACTCCGATTAACTTGAAAATTCGCACGCGTATTAAGGACCGATGCAAGTGTTTAATAATTATAATCTGATGGGTGAAGTTCGATTTCTCACGGTCTCCTCTACTATATATGAGTTAACGATTACCGAGTGTTACAAGACCGCGAAGCATTCCTGTGCCCTCTAAAGTCAGTATAACCCCGACCTCATGTCTCAAGGTAAACTGGAACAGGGAAATGATCATGACTGCCTATTGACACTAGATAGAACAAAGAGTGAAAACTGTCAATCCACCCACGTGCCTGTCGCATGTGCCTTCTGTGGGCATACAAGGGTAGACTGTCATTGTATTACGTGATAGCGCTTATGTAAAGCTTATCGTGTGCTTTGAAGCCTGGACACACGGTTCAAGAGAACGCTTAATAATAATTATTCAAAAATACAAAAACTGTTTTTGGCTATTAAAGTAGCCGTCAAAGTGATTTGCGACAGTGATAAATAGGACGTCTTTTCGCGTTTATCCTTGACAGTAGCTATAGGAATATACCTGTTACCTACCAAAAAATGGGAAATATTTTTTTTATTTTTTATTGCTTAGATGGGTGAACGAGCTCACAGCCCACCTGTTGTTAAGTGGTTAGTGGAGCCCATAGATATCTATAACGTAAATACCCCACCCACCTTGAGATATAAGTTCTAAGATCTCAGTATAGTCACAAAGGCTGCCCCACTCTTCAAACTGAAATGCATTACTGCTTCACGACAGAAATAGACAGGGTGATCGACCCGTGTGGACTCACAAGGTGTCCTACCACCGGTATTGCAATGCAGTAATGCCAGATTAAACCGTGAAATTAGTTTTAATTACATCAGAGAATCGGACAATATGAAAAGTTCTTAGTAACAATTTAATTCAGTGTTGTCCATCCTTTACAGCAGTGTGTCAGTAGATCATGGGTTACGCAAGTTGGTTACGAAATAAGGACGTAAATTAAACCCTGCCTGTTAGGTAACTATGTTGTTTGTCTGCGTCATCGTAGTGAGCTGCGCCGGACTTTGAGGCTAGCCTGTTTAGATAACAATGTTACATTTAAACTTGCAATAATCAGTAAATTTACTGTGTATAGCATTGCTGGTGCTCATAAGCGACAATAACTACTTATCATGGGTGGGGCCTGCCGGGAATTAAGTGCTCATCCGAGTTCATTGATGTGACATCTATCTGCGAAAGTCAAAAGGTCAAGCCGAAATTATTATCTCGTTATTACCTTCTGCCCTACCCTTCAAACACTAACGCATGCTTCCGTCATTATAGTACCCTTGTAGACCATGGGCTTCAGTTACTAAAGGCATTTTCTACCATAATACTATCACGAGATCTGTATAGTCTATTACTATCGGGTATCTTGTCCGATTATTACAATCGTTAATTACTCTTTCCTATAAAATGAGCTCAAAGCTCGCCAGTCGAACTTTTTAATTATTTATTATTGCTTCGATAGATGGACGAGCTCACGGCCCACCTGGTGTTAAGTGGTTTCCGGAGCCCATAGATATCTACAACGTAAATGCCGCCACCCAGCTTGAGACATCAGTTCTAAGTCTCAGCTTTTACAGTAGAACGGCTGCCCTTTAGACCGAAACGCATTACTGCTTCACGGCAGAAACAGGCTGGGTGGTGGTACCTACCCTTTCGGACTCATAAGACGTCCTACCACCAGTATCTACATGTACCTATCATAACTAATCAACTGGATGCGCGCAGTCTAAAGAATTCATCACAAGCACAAACTAACACCGGGACGTTATTTTAACAAAACACCCTTAGCAAAATAACAATCTGAAATTTGCATGATCTGTATTTAATGAATATTTAATCATTTGCATAAACTCGAGCTCTCGGATCCTCTGTCGGATTACGATTGCGATGCGACTAAATTGGGTCGAGTACACTCAGGATCCGGGACCGATGTAGTCGAGGCGGTTTCCAATTTGGTGGAGTTAAGCAATATCAATTTACCTGGCGCTTTGTAGGGGATAAGTGACGTGGCAGCAGTGATTCCTCGTTCACCGATCGCTTTGTATTACAAAGGCTTACCGACGCGACGCCATTAAATAATCAAGGTCGTAAATATTTATATTAGTAATAATGGCTAATCGAAAAAAAATTATTGAAAATAAGTTTCCATTGCTTCTTTGCGAAGGGAATACCTTTGTCCAATTTGACTGATGAGGTGGGACATCTTATGCGATACGATTACTTTACTCTTCAGCCGAGACCGAATGTGTCGTCTAAGGCAGGCCGGTACAATAAAAGCGAAACACCGTTCAATACTTGACCCATTCCCGATCCTGCGGAAAGAATGGAAAGCAGTCGACGTCGCCCAAAACACGTCATTTCGGATCTTCCCGATCCACTAACGGTGCTTTTAGGTACTTCAAGCACCGGTCACCGTTCTCGTCGAACCCGTCGCTTGCGACGAAGGGCTCGACGAGTAAATTAACCCTCAAACACAACCCACCGAGTTTCTCGCCGGATCTTCTCAGTGGGTCGCGTTTCTGATCCGGTGATAGATTCTGCGAAGCACGGCTCTTGCTAGGGTTCGTGTTAGCAATGTCATCAGGTTTGAGCCCCGTGAGCTCACCTACTAGTTAAGGTTACGCTGGAATAGCCTCTCAAGGCTACACAGCTACAAGCTTAGGTAGGAAAAAAAAAAAAAAACTTGACCGATCGCGACAACAGATTTTTCATAAAACATCCAAATTATAAAGACGCTTGATATGTACCAAATGAACACATATTAGTTGAAAATATTTTTCATCTTCTTCTTCCTAACGTTTTCCCGGTCTAGTATTCTATCTAGTCTAGTCTAGTCTAGTTTTCCTACTTAAGCCCCTCCTCATTGCCCGGTCTTTAGCATCCCCCTTTACATCCGCCTTTACAACTAGCCTTTAAGTGCCACGTGGCTTTCGGTTCTAAAATAACGAATCTTAGCTTATTATTATTTTATACCTTTAAAAGAGCAATTCTTGTATATATATAATCTGGATCTCGGAAACGGCTCCAACGATTTTCATAAAATTTAGTATACAGGGGATTTCGGGGGCGATAAATCGATATAGCTACGATTTATTTTCATAAAATGTTGTTTTATTCGTGTTTTCAATAATCAACTCTTCCCGACATCTATTGGCGAATAATAATACTATTTTTCTTAATTGAGGGCAACTAACCGCTTTAAAGACACAACAAGATGGCGTTACCATCATCTAGTTTATATTTAAGCGAAAATTGGAGAACAATTTTCACGGACCAAACAAAATAGTATACTGCTTTTCTCAATCCACTGAATGAAAGTTTCTGCATCGTTTACGGTATTCTCTTAGCGCTTTGAACGTGGATCGAGAACTGAAATCCGAGTGAAACATTTGCTTGTAATAAATTCACACTGTTCCGACACGATCTGTCCGTATAACGAAAAGGACTTATGCATAAAACCTTGTCCGTTTCTATAGCGAAATTATGTAATTTTTTTTATTGCTTAGATGAATGGACGAGCTCACAGCCTACCAGGTGTTAAGTGGTTACTGGAGCCCATACACATCTACAACGTAAATGCGCCACCCACCTTGAGATATACGTTCTAAGGTCTCAAGTATGGTTGCAATGGCTGCCCAACCCTTCAAACCGAAACGCATTACTACTTCACGGCAGAAATAGGCGGGCTAGTGGTGGTACCTAGCCGTGCAGACTCACAAGAGGTCCTACCACCAATATATTAATTGAGAATTTATTTGATCAAAGCACCTAAACTTCTGATGGTAGATTCTGCGAAGGACTGCTCTCGCTAGGGCTAGGGTTAGCAAACTCCTCAGGCTAAAACGCCGTGAGCTCACCTACTCGCTCTGTGAAGCTGACGGCACCTCTAAAGGTTATCAGCATAGGTAGAGATTTTACACGACTCTATAACTTTATGGAAGGAGTAGTTCGTCTCTCATGGATGTCAGCAATGCCAAGGTAATGTCAGCAACGACTGAATACTCTAAGTAAACCTCGTTTGACAAATGACATGTCATTGCCCTGAAGAGATACCGTCGAAGAAAGCACACTCCAAAGCAGAATGATACGCGGCAAAATATAATCTATAATAAATATAAATAAATATTTACTAACAATCACGCCACGTTACGTCACGTGCTAAGTTCGCAAAGAACTTGTGTTACAGGTACCGGAAATAAATGTAAGATTTTTATTATACATATACTTAATATACATCCATAACTCTAGAAAAGACATTTTATATTTATCATACAAATGTCTTCCCTTGGCGGGAATCGAACCCGCGACCCCCTTGTGTAGTGACCATGTCATTTACCACTACACCAGACGGCCGTTCTATAGATACTAGTTGAAATTCGACTATAATTAATTAAAATTGTAAGTTTGTACATTATTATGATTCTATTTTCACAGATTATTATACTTCTCAAATTACTTTCTTCACGAATTTCGCCAAGACTACACTATAAATATATTTTCAATTTGACCACATACATCACGAACAAAAGTTTGATAATAAATAAATAGTATGCATGCGTGTGTGCGTCAAATACATGGTAGTGTGTGTAAAAAATATATCTCGACTAATTCACAGTATCCGCGAGAGAATATCACGAATACTGTCGTCTAATACAGTTTCAATTAATCATAGTACACACACATTCCCGTTCCAGTGTGTATCTGAAAATACATTTTCACGTTACAACCCTCCGGAGCGGGCACACAATTTTTCAGCTTCCAGCTCATATCGAGTTAAAATGATTCGTGTATACCTTGTATCCAATGTAATTCAATACACGAACTCGGCGATGGGAGAGTTCTAAAGAAAAATTGCGACATTTCTTGCGACACTTTCATATTTAATTTCGTTGAAAGTTTATTTAGAGTTGAATTTTAGAGTACCGTAGGAAATTAATGTAATGTAATGAAATGAAATGAATTGTAATAAAAATTATAAGTATCAGAGCTCATGGACAGCACCAAGTCACACAACCTGAAGCTAACCTTGAGATATATAGTCGAATAGAGAATATATCACATTATTTAACTCGGTTTAAGGCAACTTCCCCATATAATGACGTCATTTGGTAGTAAACAAATTACAAGCTATTATAGTATTCGCGTAGAGCATTAGTAGTTTTTTATTGCTTAGATGGGGGATGAGCTCACGGCTTACCTGGTGTGAAGTGGTAATCGGAGCCCATAGACAACAACAACGCAAATGCCGTCACCTACCTTGAAACACGATTTCAAAGTCTCGGATTTTTAGCAAGATGGCTGCCTCACCCTTAAAATCAAAGCGCATTATTTACTGTTTAGTACCCTACACTACATCTCACAAGACTTCATGAACATAGATAGGTCAAGTATTTTTTCATTGGAAAATAAATACTACCTGCCTGCAGAATTCCAACACTGGCACGGTTGTATCGCTCGATACGATGGACCGAGCGTCTTAATATATTTCCTTTCCTTTTTTTGTTAATACTTTGATTAATCAACACTAATTATTTCCAAATAAAATATTGATACGATAAAAACCTATGAAAAACTAAATATAAAAAGAAAACAGGTTGACAAATAGTCCAGAAGATAGTGCTTAATTATTTTGTCTTTTACCATTTATTTAAAGATTAACATTTTCTGTTACAAATTTTAGATTGTTTTAATGATGAAGTAATGTCCAATAATAGGTGCATACCGAAATGCTTCCTTGTTTTATGCCAGATATAGGTGTATACTTGTATTTTTTTTATTTTATGCCACCCTAAGTTTTTTGTTTGAGAAAAAAGAACCAAATGTGAATTGGGAAACAACACCAAATGTCAACAAGAGTTTTATTGAATGTCAAACTTATACCTAACTAATTAAGAGTCTGTCTAGAGTTGAGTGCCCGCACGGAGGAGGTCGAGCACTCTCCTAACTCACGAGAGCAGATAAATTGACTAGTTCTTACGTACCACGTCAGCGCTACGTTAACTCCAAGATTTTTATATTGCGCTATTTAGGTGAAGCTATCCGCGGCATTGTCGTCACGCGAATGAGGCTTTCACCTTGAGACATGAGGTCTAAGTTTCATTTATGTTGCATAGCAACTGTCCCACACGTCAAACTGAAACGCCAAATTGTTTTGCGACAGAAAAAGGTCGAATATTACCTAGCCATACGTACTCTACTATTAATTATCCATAATGCCCTATCACCATCACTTACTAGCTTTATTGCATTGCTTATCATTACACTTATCGGTTTTAATTTCGCGCTTTTTTTTATCATCACTGCATTATTTCCAACGTTTTGAATGATTTACGTATATTTAATTTTCGTGTTCTCACAGACGACCACTGTCATTACTTCAATTACGTCTATGATTCGCCAATACCGAAAAATACACTATTGATAGATGCTTTACCTTTGTAAGGTTTGTTGTAAAATAACTTTAATATAAAATTTTACATGTTAAGGTTAAGACAGATTTTGGGATTGTCATATGGCAACATGTTAGTGGGAGCGATGACTGTAGTGGGATGAGGCATATCAAAAAAGCGGCAAAGAACGAAATAAAAGGGGGGTAGTCGGAAAAAAGTGGTATGCTCTATACTTTGTAGTCAGCAAAGACCTAAAAATTTGTACAAGAGGAATAACAAATAAATTAGAACAGAATTAAGTGAACTACTGCTGTCTGTGTATTATTTCCTGTCGGATGAAAGATGCCATGGTCGTTATTTTTATTATTTATGCTAGCGGCCCGCTCCGAACAAAATTTTCAGAAATATTTGACGTTGTTTTATTATTTTAAATAAAAGAACATATTGTGGCATAACTATAATATAATAGTTAGACGTATACTGTCGCGACACTTTTTGTAAATAATAATGTATTCTACAAAGTCGTAATACATTATTTTATTGTATCCTCAATAGTTTTCGCAGGGCTCGCGATGTAAAGAATATTTTACGTAATGTTTTTACACCTTGGTTTACATTATTGGAGTTTTAGTAAGGATGCCTTTATTTTTTTCAAAAAAGATTATAGCCTATGTCACTCGGGAATAGTGTAGCTTCCAAACAGTGAAATAATTTTTCAAATCGGTTCAGTAGTTTCAGAGCCTATTCAATACAAACAAACAAACAAATCTTTCCCCTTTATAATATTATAAGTAATAAGTATAAGTATAGATTAGTATAGATTATTGTTACGTATGAACATGAGGCGATTTGAGACCTTGAGTAGTGTAGCCGGATGAAATTAAACAATAACAGTAACGGTGGTAGAGAGTATTGTGAGACTGTCACTCCTAACTCCGAAACCTTTGAGGCTTCAACCTCAAGGTAGCAGCATCGTTTTCGCGTACAAAAAAAAACATATTTAAACTATCACATCATTCGACCTGTATCAAAACAATGACCATTAGCGAATCGCTTACTTAACACAATGAACACATTGGACACTGAATCGGCCCTACGAATTAGGTTATCTAAAGCTCGCAGTTACACTGATATGCCATTAACACACACAAACACACGTGCTAATACAATGTACATGTTGTTCAAGCATTGGGTTGTATATTAGATGCTCTTTTTTTTCAATTTGTTATAGATTTTCGATTATTTTTTAAAGTCTGTTTGTGTTTTCGCTTATAATATATACACGGGTAATAAAATTAAACAAACAATAGAGCGGAAAAAATAGAAGCGTTCGAGATTTGGTGTTGGCGAAGAATGCTCCGCATGCCGTGGACCGCCAAGAGAACAAACAAATCTGTCCTCGAGCAACTTCGTATAGAAACGAGACTGTCGACGATTTGCTGCCAGAAGGTTCTTGGTTACTTTGGTCACATTGCTCGGCGGCCACCAGACAACCTTGAAAGATTGATTGTGGTGGGCAAGGTAGAAGGGAAAAGACCCGCCGGCCGGCCACCGAACCGTTGGTCGGATCAGATAACTGCGCTCACTGGGCCCTCTGTTGCGAACGCCCTGAGAGAAGCCGAAAACCGAAGCAAATGGAAGCTGATGGTACAAAGAGCCACGAAGGGCTTTCAGGGACACGACCTCCAGCAATGAAGTATTCGACTAAGAAGAAGAAGAATATTATCATCCATATTTCTACCGTCATATAATCATGTTTTATCCGTTTTTATAACTCACTAGCGACCCGCCCTCGCTTCGCTTCGGAAACATTAAAACACACATGAAACCAAAAAAATAAAATTAAAAAAATTTTTTAAAAAAGTAGCCTATGTTCATCAGGGACAATGTCGGCTTCTAATGGAAAAAGAATTTTTCAAATCGGTCCAGTAGTTTCGGAGCCTATTTGAAACAAACAAACAAACAAATCTTTCCTCTTTATAATATTAGTATAGAGTATAGATATGGAACGTAAGATATCGTGGCACGAAGTAGGCGTCACACTCGCGAAAAAATCGCCGAAATAATCCGAAATTAGAAAGAAATCTAATTAACGTACAATTACTAATTCATGAGAACTTTTTCAAGGTGAATTCTGATTTACTAAAATCTTGTGGAATCGAGAGGACATTAACATTGATTTAGAATTTTATTCTAATCGAACATTGAACCGAAAAATCATAATTTAAGATTTTTAAGTTTGAATTTACAATATTCTCTCGAACAAATTCAAATTGATTTATGCAAATGTATGTACATATGTTCGTAATTTAAAAAAATATGTAGCCACTATGTATATTTAGAATTGAATTTTCTTGAATAGACATAGAAACTCTAAGCCCAACTATTAGTATTATAGGTATTCATGTGTTGAATACAAATGTGACACAAAGATGATATAAATCTAAAAATGAAAAAATAAAACGAAATACTATAAAATAAGATTTAAAATAAACTAAGTAATTAACTTAACGAAATAATATAAAATATGATTTAAAATAAACTAAGTAATTAACTTAAAACTTTACTTCTACCACGTACAGGAGCTACATATATTTGACCATATAATTTTATTGGCAATCACATCATCATACGCCTAGCTAGTCGCTTATTATCCGTTGAGTATCAGTAAAAAGTGAAAAAGCTTTCAGATTCTTCCAAAAATCCATTGCACTCTCAATAAATTTTCACTATTTCACTGAAAAATTTGTTGTCACCTAATCAATTCATTAAATCCCGTTCATTAACTACACTTTTCGGGTCATCAATTATTTGTATTCTAAAGATTTTAAATATCTTGTTAATAGTTAAAAATCACAATCGCAAAGCTACGACTAAATCGAGTTTCGTGCGCGAAAATCTCTGAGGACGTTAGTATTCATAATTAACATCAGCCTACGATGAAGCTAAGTGCAATCAAGTTGGGCCGTTATATACTTAATCTTGAGGGAATTCCCTGTTCCGTAACTTCACTTAGACAAAGTTACACAGCTTGAAGACTCAGGTATTGTGTTGGCGGGTTGTAGAAAGACCGTTGTGGTATGGAGTAAACTATCGAGGCGACTTTTAGGTGAACCGGTTTTTATGGTTCTTTTTTATTTGAAAGTTGTTCGTTCATGCCGGATCCATTTTCTATTTATTGCTCAGATGGCCGGACGAGCTTACAGCCCACCTGGTGTTAAGCGGTTACTGGAGCCCATAGACATCTACAACGTAAACGCGCCACCCACATTCAAATATAAGTTCTAAGGTCTCAATATAGTTACAGCGGCTGCCCCACCCTTCAAACCGAAACGCATTACTGATTCGCGGCAGAAATAGGCGGGGCGATGGTACCAGATTAAATTTTACCAGATCTGACCATCCTATTAAAATTTTACCAGATCCGACCAGTAGTTTTTTGAGTTATCCTTCAAAATGGAAATTTAATTTGCTTTGACTAAATTCATGATCTATTATTTTATTTTGTTCACAGTCGATTTTATTTTTTGGCAACATTTTGTTTTATTTTATTTCCTAGTGGTAGAAATTATGTGAACACGCATAGCTACCACCATAGTGACTTTTTTAACGAGTAACAACCATACGTTCCAGCTTGACGGGTAGAACAGACATTAGGACAGCGACCTCATGTCTCAAGGTGGCTGACGCAAATCGCATTGTAATTTTTTTGGGTCCGTTAATTACTTAAAGTTATATGAGCTTGGAGATCGCTCTCCCGTATTTGCAAAAACAATTTAAAAATCGCTTTACAGCTAAAGTCTCGTAAAACGTGCAGAGCTTTAAATAGCTGCTGGCATAAGCTTAAAACTTACCGGGTAACATCATCCACTTTAAAACTTGATGTGAATAACTTCAAAGCTTATCTCAATGAAGTAAGCGCTCTACTAATTTTAACGTTTTTTTTTTTTTAATTCTTTTGGAAATAGCTTTTTCCGTGGTATCTGATGTTTTCATGTAAAATCCCCATTTCTAAAACGAACATTACGAAAACTGACCGGGAGAGAGGTTTTGTTTTTTTAAAAACTGTCTGTCTGTCTATCCACCATTCCCGTTCGGTTTATTTCAAACATAAATGTTTCTAATTTCAAAAGGATACTGATGGAGCAAGCACTTTTTTCATATTCTATTTACAAATCAGTAAACGGTTAGTTATTGCTGATTTTAAAATGTAATAATCGCAATAACATCAATGTTTATTATTTAGGTATTGATTTGAATTATGAATACTTCTATTGTATGTACCTATATTATTAATACACCAATTACTACATTAGTCAGATTTGAGAATTTCTTCTTTCTGAAGAATTAAAAAGGAATATTATTTAAAAAATAGCAAGAAATGTCACGGCCGATGAGGTGTTAAGTGTTTTCCGAAATCCACAGATACCACAACGTGAATTCTGACAGCAACCTTGAGAAATGAGATTTAAAGTATCGATTGTATTCCAATTGTCCTTTTTTGGATGGTATTACTTGTGATCCAAAAGTTTTCCCAGTTTCACGGACGCACGGGCTCAGCTAGGGGCGTTGGTATTTGCAAACGTCTAAAAAATTAATACTGGACGCCGTAACGTGGGTAGACAACTAATGAAGTGGAAGACCTGGTCAAAATAGCTGGTAGGAACTGGATGCGAAAGGCAAGAGACCGAAATTTCAACTGGTGGTAGGATCTCTTGTGAGTCCGCGCGCGCCCGCGCGTCATGATAATCGCCTTATCGTTGCCGCCGCTGACTACTCCCCGAATCCTGATCATGCAGGAGCCAGTCACCGTCGACGCCCTAGACACGTCCTTACGGATCCATCAGATCCAATAACCTTAGCATTAGACATCTTCAGCGCTAACACTAGGAGTAGGCTTAGGAACCCCGGTAACCGTACTCGTCGAAATCGACAAAGAGGTCGACGTGCAACCTAACCCATGCATCAGCCCGCTGAGTTTCTCGCCGGATCTTCTCAGTGGGTCGCGATTCCGATCCGGTAGTAGATTCATTCGCGAAGCAATTGCTCTTGAGTTGTTAGGTCTCCTTCGGAGGCGCTCGGATAGTTGTTAGCAAATCCCACCCCTCCTAGCTGAGCCTTTGCTCGCCCACATGTCCTGGTGAAACTGGAAAGGCCTCCGGGCCACCAGTAATTTAACAATCATAAAAAAAAAAAAACCACCACCCTGCCTATTTCTGCCGCGAAGCAATAATGCGTTTCGGTTAGAAGGGTAGGCCAGTCGTTGTAACTATACTTGAAACCTTAGAACTTATATCTCAAGATGGGCGGCGCATTTACGTTGTAGATGTGTATGGGCTCCAGTAACCGCTTAACACCAGGTGGGCTGTGAATTCGTCCACCCACCTAAGCAATAAAAAAAATGAATAGAGTGCACATGAAGAGATCTGGTTTTTCACACGCACGAAAACGTTAATGTGGTTATTATTTAGGTCATAACGATAATGGAAACTGTACTTATCTATACAAACTCCCTCAAGATGCCCCAGCGCCAGTTTGACACGTTCTAAGTAGTCATTACCGTAGTCATCACGCATTTCTCCATAGCCCACACCCGATAGGCGCACTTAGTTCGTATTAATTTCCGATTCGCGGTTTTCGTCGCAGCCATCCGCTAAAATCCATTAAGGCGTCAAACAAGACGTCGGAGGGAACTTGGCCAAAGTTGCTCGTATGTAAGCCGGAATCTGGTAGGATGTAGATTATTCTGTAAATTATTGGAATTAATTAGTTTCGGGTGCACGATTCGACGTGGCAACTTGGATATTTAGTTATATAACTAGCAATAAAAACCAAAGGCCAAACAGAAACATACTGTCCATCTGGCCTTAAGAAGTAACCACAGAGGATATGAATGTTTAATGGTATAACAGCTATTGTAACATTACTGGTGGTAGGACCTCTTGTGAGTCCGCGCGGGTAGATACCACCACCACTCCGCCTATTTCTGCCGTGAAGCAGTAATGCGTTTCGGTTTGAAGAGCAGGGCAGCCGTTGTAACTATACTGAGACCTTAGAACTTATATCGCAAGGTGGATTTACGTTGTGGATGTCTATGGGCTCCAGTAACCACTTACACCAGGTGAGCTGTGAGCTCCTCCACCCATCTAAGGAATAAAAAAAAGCCATTGTACCTACATAACTAGGCAGGATGGTGCAACCTACTCATCCAAGATTGCTACATAAAGCCGATATGAACTATAATAGGAGCTTACGAATTCCTATTCAGCAGCAACGGTAACATTAATATGGTTATTTTACGGCAAGTCAACAAATATCAAATAATGGGATCCAGTTTCTCACGTCACGAATGTAGGTAAATCGAATGGACTATCTGTGAATACCAAAAAAAAAGGCAAATAGAAAAAACAGCTAAGTCAAACTAAAGCCTGTAAACAACGTATGCTGAATACAAATCAGTAAGGGCAGGCGTACACAGGACGTTAAAACACCATTCTCGCAGCCGAAGGATAAACTCCGACCTAAAGTTTGCAGGAAATATCATTCATTTACGAAACTAAGAATAAATAAAATTCTTGTTTATTTATTAGTCTACCCATACATTAGTTGAATCCAAGCAGGTAGATACAAAAAAGTGGTAATTCATTTTTGCCTCAACGGCGCATAAACGTTACAGCTTTTTTGCCTACATATCTGCCAATAGACTAGTGGGTGAGCTAAGATCTACCCCAGCAAGAGCAGTGCTTTACCGGATCTACCAACGAAACAGAATCGCAACCCACTGAGAAGATCCGACAAGAAACTCAATGGGTTTTGTTTATGGGTATTTCAGCAACATCTGCTTGACGGTAGGCTCATGTCTCTCGAAAAGCAACAAATAACTTATTCACATAAATGTTTATTTAAGAGATTATTGAACTTTATAACAATAAGCCAACAAGACCTCCAAATGTAACACAAGTGGTATTTTAATCAAAAGCCGCCGGTTTTCTATTTAAGTACTTATTGTTTTACCAGCTTATATTTGGTGGTGTAGAAAAAAAGAAAGACAGCCAAAACGTTGGCAAGATGAAATGAAGAGTGTAGCCGGCCCGCATTGGAGTCGAATGGTCAAAAACAGAGAATATTGGCAATGTTTAGGGGAGGCCTTTGTCGAGAGACAAGCTGTTTTGAAAACACACCGAACGCCGAACGAAATACTTAATTATAATTTGACTTTAAATTTAATATGTTATTAAGTAATTTATTAAATTATGAAAACAGCAATAAAGGCTTATTATTATTCATTTGGTGAACAAATAATGCAATAATGAATGCAGCTATCAACTGTCATCTGAATTTCGCGAGTACGTTTACCGCCCTGTGAATTTGAAATAGATTACATTTCGCGTGCTTTGCAAAATAAAAAAAACAGATTTTTAAAGCTTATTGTTCTGATTTCGTATTTTCTCGTTTACGAGAACGACTCCAACACACATTGCGCACGCCATTCAAAAGTGTGCGAATAAATTGAGGTTCACAATTCACCAGATCGATAACGGTTTG
This sequence comes from Bombyx mandarina, assembly GCF_030267445.1. Taxonomy (NCBI): domain Eukaryota; kingdom Metazoa; phylum Arthropoda; class Insecta; order Lepidoptera; family Bombycidae; genus Bombyx; species Bombyx mandarina. The sequence continues at coordinate 20,444,075 of NC_143234.1, forward strand.
ATGAAAGGATCAAATGGATTCACCAACCCTTACCTGGAGCGTTAAGAGCAACTGTAACAAGTTTCATCGCAATTAGATGGAAAGGTAACATTAACAACATTAACATACCTACATAGATTTTTATTCCATTGCGCTGAATACGTAGACAAAGCCCCCGACTCGCTCGATGCTTAATGCTCAGATACTTCACACCTTGAATTAAAGTGACGGGTATGATATTTAACAGAAGTGGAATCATTAAATTAATTAATAAATTAAAGAGCGGACGGTTAGCGCAGTGTGGACATGTGATGGGTAGAGAGGAGGTGAATGTGACTAGTAGATGTATGGAAATGGTGGTGCAAGGTAGAGGGGGAAGAGGTCGACCGAATAAGACATGGATGGAGTGTGTGAATGACGATATGAGAAAAAGAGGAGTGAGTGTTGAGATGGCGGCTGATAGAGGAGAATGGAATAGAATAGATTCGCTGTGCCGACCCCACCTAGTGGTTTAAGGGGGAGACAAAAAGAAGAAGATGTGGCATCATTCAATCCGCAGCGCATTTCTCTTCAAAAATAGGCAGCTTGTTTCCTTGTACGAGCCCATAGACCTATTGCATCAGCAGGTCTAATAGAAACGCATAGAGCTATGCTGAAGGAAGGATAGGCTAAAGGCGGAGTTTTTTTTTGCTGCTGATAGCCTTTAGGTGTAGGTGAGCTCCTGGGGGTCAAACCAGAAGGCGTTGCTAACACTAGTCCTAGCAAGAGCCGTGCTTCGCAGAAACTATCACCGGATCGGAAACGCGACCCACTGAAAAGATCCGGCGCGAAACTCAGTGGGCTGGCGTAGTCATCGGAAGCGCTCCGCCGGAACAGTACTTTGTAAATAAATATATTAACCGTAAGTGGTGACGCGACCAATCCTCTCAAGTTACAAGCTGTAGCGTTTTCAATATTTTTCGACGAATTAATCTGCTTTTCCAATAAACACAGCTTAAAAGATTTTTTTTAATTGGCGTGTAACTAGAACTCGTCTTTATATACCGAATACCGACCAGAGATCTATTCAGTGAAGCATAACTTCAAGCTTATTTGACTTTAAAAAAAAAGGTTTTTTAGTGTCGTAAATTTTTATATTTACATATTTAGTAAAAAATCGCTCTACAATTTCTGGTGCAATATAATCCCATAATCCTAAAAGCATTGTGTATTAATATAAACAGGGAATAAATAAATAAAATATCGTTCGTTTATTGATTTGGACCGAACGTATTTGCGAAGTTTTCCCCGAGTACGCTTCTTGAATCTTTAATTTTATTGAATTCCTATCGATCCCACTTGTACACTCGACTGTACCAGATGGTCCGTAATGGACTTATCCCCTTCGCGATCCTTTTTACATAAGCAATATTTTACGAACATGCCTTTTGTTTTATTTACGTTCTCAACATTTTCAGGGAAGAATGTAACTTAATCTAATGCGGCTACATAATTGTAACCGGTATGTTAGATAAATATTAAGATTCTTCATTCAAAGATTCTATCTCTCATCAACCGAATGATCATTGTTCTATACTCTTCGTATATACTGTGTTACTTATAATATTTTGTATTCAAGTTTAACAATATTTGCTATGTGTATGTGCATTACTATAATTTTCATGTTGTATTTGTTATTTGAGCTGTTCGTGTAGAACACTCATCACTTTTAATTATTATTCTCATAATCCTCTCGCAGGTCTTCTGGAAGAGATTTCTTAAAGAAATAAGCAGTGCCTTTGTACATAATTTTCCTATTACTCTGTACTATGTCTTCCTTTTTGTGTGTACATAAATAAATAAATAAAAGCTTACAACATTTGGGTGTCATATTTTTTCCTCATCTGGCAATCAATGTAATTGAAACATAGCGTTTTAAAAGTTCATTGCCCTTTAAGGCCATTATCCTTTTTTAATTGTCTTACATTACGTGCAGTGCACAAATAAAATTTCGATGAGAGTTTTACAGTCATCGTCTCAGGAATCAATAACCCATAAAAATACACATATTCGGTTTGATCTGAAAAATGAATTTTGATAAGTTCATTGACCTCTCAAATACCTCGCCTACGTTCTCTCGATCGAGTTCCATCTCTGGCGAAGTCGTCGTGGCCTAAAGGATAAGACGTCCGGTGCATTCGTGTTGAAGCGATGCACCGGTGTTCGAATCCCGCAGGCGGGTACCAATTTTTCTAATGAAATATGTACTCAACAAATGTTCACGATTGACTTCCACGGTGAAGGAATAACATCGTGTAATAAAAATCAAACCCGCAAAATTATAATTTGCGTAATTACTGGTGGTAGGACCTCTTGTGAGTCCGCGCGGATAGGTACCACCGCCCTGCTTATTTCTGCCGTGAAGCAGTAATGCGTTTCGGTTTGAAGGGTGGGGTAGCCGTTGTAACTATACTGAGATTTTAGAACTTGTATCTCAAGGTGGGTGGCGCGTCTACGTTGTAGATGTCTATGGGCTCCAGTAACCACTTAACATCAGGTGGGCTGTGAGCTCGTCCACCCATCTACGCAATAAAAAAAAAAATAAAAAAAAAAAAAAAAAAGTTCGGAGGCGGGTTGTTGATTAATACCTTACTAGTAGTGGCCCAATCATACCCCGCTCGCGTTAGAGGAAGTCCGGTGATTTTCTCCTGCTCATACAAACCTAGCCACCGTTATATCTTGTTCATTTATTGCTTAAATAGGTGGACGACCTTACAGCCCACCTGGTGTTAAGTGGTTACTGGAGCCCATAGACAGTAAATGCGCCACCCACGAGATAAAGTTCTAAGGTCTCAAGTATAGTTACAACGGATGGCCCACCCTTTAAGCCGAAACGCATTACTGTTTCGCGGCAAAAATAGGCAGGGTGGTCCTACTACCAGTAATTCTGGTAATCTGTCACCAAAAATGACGTAAGCAAACATTACGATCTCAGTGAAACACGAATGCACAAAATCATTTATCATCCGCGCACACATAAAAATAAAAACCGGTAATGTATTTTCCGGGAATACGATTCACGTGAAAATTCGTTTTCCGGTCGAAGCAATCGCCCCGCGCCGTTTACAATAACATAATTAATCTGTTGTTTCGAAAACGTTTATTTAACAATCGCAATTGTTAATGCGTCGCTCGGTCGGCACCTCCGTCGGTCAAACGAAAAACGTTTCATTCATCACAATTATCGATGCTCACTGGATCACTTAATGTAAAACCAATATATTTTTTTTTTGTCAAGAGGAAATCACCGGACTTCCGCCCTCCACTGGGGATGGAGGAGTTGAACCGACTAAAACCTCCTGTCGCTCAACAACCAGCATCCAAACCTCGCATGAAAGAGAACTCATGAAAAGGTAAAGGGGGGAAAGTGAAGCGTTTAGTGCGGAGCACATCTCTCCCATCACCCTCTCCCTCGGGACAATCTATACCATGCCACTCACGATTTTTAAACTTTTATTGCTTAGATAGGTAGTCGAGCTCACAGTTCACCTGAACCTCACTGGAGCTCATAGAAATCTACAACGTAAATGCCGCCACCCACCTTGAGATATGAGTTCTCAGTATAGTTACAACGGCTGCCCCACCCTTCAAACCGAAACGCATTACTACTTCACGGCAGTAATAGGCAGGGTGGTGGTACCTACCCATGCGGGCTCACAAGAGGTCTTACCACCAGTAAATATGATCGAACACTATGGAGGAAAGTCACATGTGGTCGCGATCCTCAGCAATGAGGGAACGATGAGGAAGAAAATAGGTAATTGGTTTCCGGAGCCACCCATCCTGTCGTGGCGTGTAACTTCTTTGACAGGGCATACAACCTACAAAGGCTAGACATAGACTAAGATAGAGAATTGACAGATGTGATACCGTTTCCGTTCACACCCTAATCCAAAGACTCGGAAGAAGTAGAAATGAATGAGCAAGGAGAAGAAAAAAATGCATTAGACTTGCTCATTGATAGTTATTTTTATAGTGCAAAAATTTACACTACGACTCATATTACCACATATTTATTTAAACAATAGTAGATTATATTAGTAGGCGTCCATTTGCGGGATGGAATCAATGACGTGAGAACTTTATGTCTAGTGATGGCAGTATCGATCATGGCCAGCAAGCAGTAATTGCCCAGCACGGAGCTAAATATGAACCTATAAAAATGATATTACTAATTTTTCTGTTTTATTTATTTTCAGGTAAGAATCACCATCGAACAACAATCATTTGCTGTCCGTAAGTGAGAGTTTTTCTAAATAATTAGAATTAAAATAAAAATGTTTGAATAACTTAAGAGCTTCAAATGTTTTTTATAATACACCACATTAAGCTGAATTCAACAAAAGTAAATCGATCTACATTCATTACTACTAAAGTATTCTTCGGTATTCGCGAGTAGTAAAGTATTAGTAAAGCAGTAGTAAATTATTTTCTTCGGTATTCGGTCTAGTTGAACCATTTTGCGGTTTCACCCTTTAACTTATTTTTATTTGCAATTTCTAATGCTTCGAATAATGCACTTTACAGATATGCTAGTCACGGACATTATTATGTAAATACAGAAAAAAGAATTGAATGTGTGGTGGAATACAATTATTTTTTTTTTATTTGAAAATCTAAGCCTTATTCTTAACTACCGACCCGCCCTCGCTTCGCTTCGGAAACTGTAATTTATTATTGATTTTTCCAATATTTAATGGATGTTATTATAAATATAAACCTTACTCTTCAATCACTCTATCTATTAAAAAAAACCGCATAAAAATCCGTTGCGTAGTTTTAAAGATTATAGCATACATAGGGATATAGGGACAGAGAAAGCGACTTTGTTTTATACTATGTAGTGATGTTCATAAAGAATAAAATGCAAATCATAAAACCAAAAACGTATAAAGTAAAAGAAAAATCGAGAGAAGCAACGGAAAAGTTCCTTCCTGTGACACGATTTAGAAGGGATTAATTAATCAATTAACCCAATGAGGGTTGACATCACACAAGCGGACGGTGCTAAAGCTCATGCCAAATCTAAACATGATATGAGGATAAGGATAGACGAGCCGAGGTGTGATACGGAAACCGACATCCCTACAAAATCAACATTAACCATTGCATTTACAAATAACAAAACCTCTCGGTACTTTTCCGATTAACCTCAAAGGATTTTTTTTTATTGCTTGGATGGGTGGACGAGCTCACAGTCCCCCTGGTGTTAAGTGGTTACTGGAGCCCATGGACATCTACAACGTAAATGCGCCACACACCTTGACATATAGTTCTAAGGTATAGTTACAACGGCTGCCCCACCCTTCAAACCGAAACGCATTACTGCTTCACGGCAGAAATAGGTAGGGCAGTGGTACCTGCCCACGCGGACTCACAAGAGGTCCTACCACGAGTAAAATACCTCTAAATACGTCCCAGTTTACGAAAACATTAATGGGTATAAAACTTATTAATTTAGTTGAAAAAATAGTGTAAGTAAAAAGCGTGATTTTAATTATAAATGCTACAATAAACAGAACAATAAAATAAACTAAAATGAAACCGCTGGAGAAGATTCACGGTATGAATTTCAGGTAAACATATATATAACTATTTCTGGTAACGCTATACCGTCTCAGCCCTCTGCGCATACTAGCGTGCGGTTTTAACGGGCTCATTCTACCGAATTGCTTATCTCATTTCACTTAACGAACACGTTTCTGTTTATTTAAATGTAATCTATACATATATCTAAACATATAAATAGAATTGGAGTGTCTGTTTGTAATACTGAAATAACCGCTTTTTACTACATGCATATGAATATATATACGGTACATACACCAAAATATCATTTTTTACAATTTTTGTCTGTCTGTCTGTTTGTCTAATCTCTGGAACCGCTGGACCGAATTTGACGAGACTTTCACTGATAGGTAGCTGATGATATAAGGAGTAACTTAGGCTACTTTTTTTAGACTAGCTTCGCCTCGCGGCGTCACTCGCGGTACGACAATAACCGCGGGTAGCATCGCGAGACTCAGCTATTAATAATAAAATTTAATGTTTCCGAAGCGAAGCGAGGGCGGGTCGCTAGTGTACTATATAAATCAATACCACATTGCGAGTAAACAGCTAGTTAATACTTAGTGTTACGAACCTCACTATATATCATTGTTAAGGGTAAGCTTAGGCAAGGGTTAGGTTTTTTTAATGCGACTTAAATTTAATGTTGCGGTGTATTTTACTGGTGGTAGGACCTCTTGTGAGTCCGCACGGGTAGGTATCACCACCCTGTCTATTTCTGCCGTGATACAGTAATGCGTTTCGGTTTAAAAGGTGGGGCAGCCGTCGTAACTATACTGAGACCTTAGAACTTATATCTCAAGGTGGGTGGCGCATTTACGTCATAGATGTTTATGGACTCCAGTAACCACTTAACACCAGGTGGGCTGTGAGCTCGTCCATCCATCTAAGCAACAAAAAAAAAACGTAGTGGAGCTCTTGCGCCTTAAACTATGTACAAAATCAAAAAAAATCTACAGACTGACTTCCCCACGCACGCTTCCCTTTTTAAAACAGAATTGGCCCAGTTTAGACTTAGTCTTTTAATATAATTATATTTATATCCAAATTAAATTTTAATAATTTCAATTTAATCCATTTATTTGTTAGATATTTATTTCTCTATATTGTGCAACCAAAATTGACTCAATATATATATTTTTTAGTGCTTTGAAGCCATAATTTTTCGACGCAGTTTTCACTGCGATCTTTCTTAGCAGCAATAAAACAAAGTCACACGTAATAGACGGGTTTTGTTCAACCTTACTCCGGTATGGTATGGGCATTGGGGCGTACCCCTCTGCCTGGGCATGACCTTCCTATCCAGTAGGGTAAGGCCAATGAATTGCTGGTGGGCAAAAATTTCCGGTATGGTACGGGCATTAGGGCGTATCCCTCAGCCTGGGCATAACCTTCCTACTCAGTAGGGTAGGGCCATTGAATTGCTGGTGGGCAAAAATATGGAACACTGCATGGCTTTTCCTGTCATCCTTGCGCACGGGTCATGCTAATCTTCTCTGTAGCTTCCCAACTTCAGTATATCGTCGCTATGAAACCAAAATCTGCTATATGCAGGGCTGTGAACTATACGAAAAGGTCAAAATAAAAAATCTCAAAAAAGGTACATAGCAGATTTGATTTTGGTTTGACAACGACGATATGTACTTCTGAAGCGAGTCACACATTTTTCTTCATAAGTGGCATATAAAGATTAATCACAATTTCAAACTTAATGACCGCAAGGCAAACAGATTACTCTCACTTATACAAGATTCCCTTTTAACGGCTGCGGTCGGCGTGCTTAGACATAACTTAAGAACAAGTTATTCTAGTTCCAAGTCTTATGTAAGTACGCTTATGCACAGGCGCCTTGTTGAGTACTAAAATTGTTTGTTTTATTGTTAATAGATTCTGCACTACTTTCATATTATTCCGCATAATGTAATTCAGTTCATTATTCATCTTGCAATGAAAGTAGAATGTTTATATCGAGACATTTATCTGTAAGATTGAGAATATCTTTAATTAATAGCCTTTGCAGCAGGCATTTGGGAAAGAATCAATTGTCAGATACTAGCATACACATACATTATAAGTACATAATACTCACTTGCAAAACGTACGATTTCTCTACTGAAATAAAGATTTAATAATAATAAAACATTTAAATATGAAACTATATAGTTTAGTATTTTTTTTAATTAATAATTCAAATAGTTACATAAGTAATTTGTTAAAAAAGGTCAATGAACGCTCACCATTATCTTTTCACGACCAATGCCTCTATCAAGCACGTATACATAATATGAGTCGACTATTATCAAAGCCGGCAATGTGACTTTTGGACAATTATTGGTAAATCAGAAAAACGAATTATTGACTTTGTATTCCATTGGCAGTCACAAAACTCTTCTGAACGACATCTTAGATAAATAACAGGTTAAGTTAATACTTTATTTAATGCAGGTTTTGAACCGTATTCTTTGAAGGAGACGATTATATTCAAATCAATCTGTATTGACATATCAATATTTTTTTTTTGTCCAAATGCACAGATTGCCACCTTTTTTTTTTTTTTTTACCTATGCTGATAGCCTTGAGAGGCTATTTCAGCTTCACCCTAACGTTAGTAGGTGAGCTCGCGGGGCTCAACCGGAGAGTTGCTAACACTGACCCTAGCAAGAGCAGTGCTTCGCAGAATCTACCACCGGATCGGAAACGCGACCCACTGAGAAGATCCGGCGAGAAACTCAGTGGGCTGTGTCTATGGGTTAGTTCGCTCGTCGAGCCCTTCGTCGCAAGCGACGGGTTCGACGAGGACGGTGACCGGTGCTTGTGGTGCCTAAAAGCACCGTTAATGGATCAGGAGGATCCGTAATGACGTGCTTTGGGCGACGTCGACGGTTTACCATTCGGTCTACTGGGTCGGGTATGTAATTTCCAGCGGCTACGATGAGAGGGTTCTCATGTCGTGCCGCCTTCTCAAAATGGCGCAGCGATGCCGACTGTAGATACTTACTAAAAGAGTCGAGCTCCAGGTCGTCGTGGAGATCCACATTCCTAAGGAACCAAGGCGCTCCGACGGCTATCCTGCAGAATCGTGATTGAATAACCTGAAGGGATTTCAAGTTGGTGCGGGCTGCGTGAGCGAACACTACGCTTGCATACGTCATGACGGGGCGTATACAAGTTTTGTAGAGAGTTACCTTATTGCGGAGGGACAGTTTGCTTCGACTACAAAGCATTGGATAGAGTCGTCCTAGAATAAACGCGGCGCGGTCGCGTACCGTTTTTATATGGGGACGGAATGTCATCCCTCTGTCGAGGGTGACGCCTAGATATTTGACCTTCGAGACCCACGGAATGGGCTGGCCAAAGAGAGTGATGGGACTAACGGCGGAGGTGTTTGCGCGCCTACTACGGAGTGGGATGCTCGAAGTGATGTTCGGAGGGCGACCCCTTTTGAAGAGCACCGCTGCGCTTTTCGTGGGGTTGATGTCTATTCGCCACTTCCGGAACCACTGTCCCATGGTGGCTACTGCGATCTGGAGTCGCCGATGAAGCAGCGACATCTTCCTACACGAGTAGTAGATAGCCGTGTCATCGGCGAAGAGCGCTAGATGGGTCTCCGGAGACCGGGGTATATCATTGATATACAAACTAAATAATAACGGGGAGAGCGCGGAGCCTTGCGGGACTCCTTGCCACCTTTAATAATAGACGACTCATATATACGTTAAATCTTTAAAGTCCTTGATACCGGTAACATAAAACAAAGAGTGCCTTAGCCGAGAGGGATTCGAACGCCGCAGACGGAAATGCACTTAACTCCTAAGGAGACGTCATAGAAAAACCATTAGCTTCGTATATGTATCCATACATGTTCTTTTTTTTTATTGCTTAGATGGGTGGACGAGCTCACAACCCACCTGGTGTTAAGTGGTTACTGAAGCCCATAGGCATCTACAACGTAAATGCGCCACCCACCTTGAGATATAAGTTGTAAGGTCTCAGTATAGTTACAACGGCTGCCCCACCCTTCAAACCGAAACGCTTTACTGCTTCACGACAGAAATAAGCAGGGCGGTGGTACCTACCTGAGCGGACTCACGAGAGGTCCTACCACCAGTAATTACGCAAATTATAATTTTGCGGGTTTCACTTTTATTACACGATGTTATTCCTTCACCGTGGAAGTCAATCGTGAACTTTGTTGAGTACGTATTTCATTAGAAAAATTGGTACCCGCCTGCTGGATTCGAACAGCGGTTCATCGCTTCAACACGAATGCACCGGACGTCTTATCTTTTAGGCCACGACGACTTCAAAATGTATGACTGTATGTTCACGAACATACAGCTCCATTGAAGGTAAGTGATCATCGTCGCTCACGAACATCAGCAATTTTAGGCACTGCGAAGCTCCAGAAAACTTAAGCAGATGCTTCTAAAATACACTAAATTTGCAATGGTTAGTGTATTGAAAAACGATTGTAAAAAATGGTTAGTGTTGTGTATTAATTATTGTACGAATACAACTGATGGTAAGGATAGCGATTCGTTGAAATTAACTGCGCGCCAAGTTCAGTGTATTTATTCATTGTACTATGTCTACAATCTTCGGGCAAGCAACAAGCAATAAGTTGACAAAGATTAATCGCAATCAGATCGTGCGGCAGCCCGTGAAATACGGACGAACAAAAGTTAGCTTAATACATATATATACGTACATACAATCTATATATTGTGTGTAATAGGCAAGCGACCTCTACAAGGCCGGAATTGTGGATTTACGTTTGCTAAGTTCATCGAACTCAAATTTTAATAATGGCATAATTGTTTCCATTCCAACAAAATTCAGTGTCGTTGAACTTAAGTATTATATTGTGGAATCCGCGTAAATGCGGATATTATTCGAGCACTTTTTTCATCAGCCTTCCAGTGATTCCGCACGGCTAGGTACCACCGCCCTGCCTATTTCTGCCTTGAAGCACCAATGCGTTTCGGTTTGAAGGGCGGGGCAGCCGTTGTAACTATACTTGAGACTAGAACTTATATCTCAAGGTGGGTGCCGCATTTACCTTGTAGATGTCTATGGGCTCCAGTAACCACTTAACACCAGGTGGGCTCTGAGCTCGTCCTCCCATATAAGCAATAAAAAAAACAGGTTTTTTCAACAAGAAATCTTACATGCAGTGCAAATGAGGCACTTAGTGAATCTAATTCTCTTGCCGGCTAAATCCTATAGATGTATGTATACATTACTATTTTCAGCTTCGCTTTCCGAGCGTCATTCCCGTTTCATGGAGTTTCAAATCACAACAGCACTAAAGGAGTTTTCGCTACAAAAATATACATCTGTGTCCTTAGTGAGAGTTTCTTAACGTTTTCGATAGCGTAAAAGTTAACCCAGTTTTGTATGCAGTTGGAACAGCGCCCCTAGCGGCAAACGTACGCAAACGATCCCATTCCATACAAATATCAGTTAACTTTTACGCTATCGAGAACGTTAAAAAACTCGCACTAAGCACACTGTATGTTCGTTCAAAATTACAAATAAACGTACCGTAACCTGTGTCAAGTTGAAAGACCTCTTCGAAATACGTCGATCTGTTTCTTTTTTTCTTAGCGAGGATGTTATTTGTAAATGAAATTTAAATTTATGAAAATGCTCTGACGTTTTTTTTAAATGGCTTCTATTTATTTTTTGTTGACAAAAACTTGTCTTTGTCGGTTCTCTTAATACGTCTCTGGCAAGTGTTCTGTTTCAATAGGACATCTTTGATATACATTCGTGTCTTTTCTACGCCAAGTTGGCGAGAAAAATTCTGGGAGTACTCAACAGAGCGTAGCGGTACTTCACGCCTGCACAAAGACCTTAAAAAGCACGAGTCCGGCCTCAAGTGGAGTACTACTCCCACCTCTGGGCTGGGGCTCCCAAATACCACGCCTCCTTTGGATTGACTCCATTTAGAAGAGGGTCGTTCGGAATCTGCGATAATCAAGTTCACGCGAATCTTTTGGAGCCTCTGGTTCTGCGAAGAGACTTCCGTTCTCTCCGTGTTTTGTACAATGTGTTCCATGGAGAGTGCTCTGAAGATTTTTTTTTATTGGCCTTGTATTTGAGATGATCTCGTCGTCTCATTTTTACCATAGTTCAGCAGAGAGTAGAGCAGATTTCATCCTTACTACCTAGAGCCCCTGTGTTCATCCACAGTGCGTTTCCAGAGAGATCTTTTCTACCACTACCACCCGGCTCTGGAATGAACTTCCCTTTATTCGAAGTCTGCTGAGCGCAATGACATGTCCTTCTTTATACAAGGTTTGCGGAGAGCCAAATTTAGCGGTAGGCAGCGGCTTGGCTCTGCCTCTGGCATTGCTGAACTTCACGACCCTTAGTGACCATTCACCATCAGATGGGCCGTATATTCGGCTGCCTAAAGGGCATTAAACAAAAATTTAGATCAAACATAAGCAACAACCTCCACAATAAAAAAACGTATTAGCCTCTTTTTATACTTTAGATAATCTGAGCTCTCATTTCAATTGAAAATAAATCTTTAAGAAGACTACATATGACTTCTCGTAGTATTTTAGGCTAAGATTTATTACAATATTTACAACTATAACTTGGCACCTGCTATCTCGCTAATAAGGACCTGGTAAAAAATGTAAAAATACCCACGAAACCGTATAAAAATCATATTCGAGAAAAAGCTTGTTGCTGCTACTGAATACACGTTGACCGTTTATCTGGAACCGCTGCGTTCATCGACAGTGCGTTTCCAAAGATCTTTTTTGCCACGTACCATCCGGCTACGGAATGAAATCCCCTCCACGGTCTTTTCCGAGCGCTATGACATGTCCTTCTTCAAACAAGGCTCGCGGAGAGCACTATTTTTTTTTTTATTGCTTAGATGGATGGACGAGCTCACAGCCCACCTGGTGTTAAGTGGTTACTGGAGCCCATAGACATCTACAACGTAAATGCGCCACCCACCTCGAGATATAAGTTCTAAGGTCTCAGTATAGTTACAACGGCTACCCCACCCTTCGAACCGAAACGCATTACTGCTTCACGGCGGAAATAGGCGGGGTGGTGGTACCTACCCGCGCGGACTCACAAGAGGTCCTACCACCAGTGAAAACAGTACTTTATGGTAGGCAGCGGCTTAGCTCTCCCCCTGGAATTGCTGACGTCCATGAGCGATGGTGATCACTTACCATCAGGTGGGCCATATGCTCGTCTGCCTACAAAGGCAATACAAAAAAAAACCTGATCTTGGTTGAAAGGAAAATACAATATGAGTTGTTTAATCAAACCTCGATCTAATTAAGCGAGATGAGCGATCTTCCGGCGATGAAACGCGAGTTCATTTATCTGACAACACAAAATGGTGAGCGAAACTGTTTTGTAAGAAGGGGAAAAGGCAGTTCCGGTATAATCGATAAGCGAATATGTTTATAATGTAGCTGGACTAATCTAATACCTAACAGCTTGATGGCGTGAAGCTGCCATTGAATTCCTCGCAGAATCAATGCCTTGTAATAACAATAACTAGAGGTTCCGCAGTAGTCGAATTTCGACTATAATTAATTGGAATTGTAAGTTTGTACACTATTATGATTGTATTTTATACTTCTATAATGACAAATTTCGCCAAGACTACACTCTAAAAAATATTAAAAAATAAAAAACAATATTTCATCTATTCTCAATTTGACAACAGACGTCAAGAACAAAAGTTTGACAATAAATAGTATGCATGCATGTGTGCGTCAAGTACATGGTATGTAGTGTGTGTAATGTTTTCTTTATTGATTTAATGTATCTTTTATGCATTATTTAAAAAAAATATTAGCATTGTACACTTCTTCTGTATATTCTCTATAAGTGTGGAAAATTTCATACTCCTCCGTCCACGCAATTTTCGTAAAAAGGGATACAAAGTTTTTGCTTCACGTATTAATATATAGATATAATAATGATAAAATATCTCAATCCTCTCTTAAAGATTTAGAATGCAATATAATGCATTTCGGTAAGCGAATATGCTTCTAATGTATGCAGTTGGACTAAATACCTAACAGCTTGATGGCGTGAGGCTGCCACTGGATTCCTCGCAGAATCAATGCCCTGTAATAACAATAATATAATAATGATATCTCAATCTTCTCTTAAAGATTTAGAAATGCAATACAATGCATTGCTTAAAATTAATAAAATTGTATCAGTTTATAGTAAAATCATTGATAGAGCTAGTCTGTACTAAGCTCAAAGATTACAAATATCCAAATTATCAATTGCCCAAAAAATCACTATAATCCCCCTCAATCTTTTTTTTATTTATTTTTTATTGCTTAGATGGGTGGATGAGCTCACAGCCCACCTGCTGTTAGGTGGTTACTAGAGCCCATAAACATCCACAACGTAAATGCGCCACCCACCTTGAGATATATTAGTTCTAAGGCCTCAAGTATAGTTACAACGGCTGCCCCGCCCTTCAAGCCGAAACGCATTACTGCTTCACGGCAGAAATAGGCGGGGTGGTGGTACCTACCCGCGAGGACTCACAAGAGGTCCTACCGAGGTTTGATTTTTATTACACGATATTATTCCTTCACCGTGGAAGTCAATCGTGAGCATTTGTTGAGTACGTATTTCATTAGAAAAATTGGTACCCGCCTGGGATTCGAACACCGATGCATCCATTGATTTAAATATACATCGCTCAACACGAATATACCGGATGTATTATCCTTTAGGCCACGACAATTTCAAATCTATATACGAAAACAACATTTAAAGTCATTAATATTTCTATGTGAATTAATATTTGAAACTATATTATTTTCTTTTATTATTTTTTATTATTAAGTAAGATTGAATTATTTTCTTCATTGAACGACAGGTGAGTGAACTTGTTTAAGAAAATCTTTTTAAACCTAAAGAGGCTATTAATATGTATATCGGTCATGAAGTTGCCGTCAAAAACACTAAAAGAGTCTGCAGTCAGGAGCGAACAAAAAAATTTTCCTCTAAAACCTCCCAATTGTAATCTGTACCACAGATAAAGATAGATAAATCTCACGGTCACACCTCTAGGGCTTATCATTAAGAAGCCGACATTCCGCATATTCCTTTGATTTGCAACGAACCTCCAAAAAAATTCCTAAAGCCCTTCAAAGTTCTCTCTTCGAATATAAAATTTCTCTTCCCTCCCTATTTTATCAATATAATGAAAAAAGTCGAACGTACATCCATTAATATCAAGTTTTGTAGATTCGAAATCGTTTTTGCTAGAAGCAAATGTGTTCATTATAATATCCCTTTCAATAAACAATCGTAAAATTGTAGCTTAGAGACCCTCAGTATATATAGTCAGGGACAACCCTGCAATAGAATGCTTGGGTCGTAAAATTTTATTCATATTTGTTAGTAAAGTTAAAACACACACACACATTTACATTTGAAATGTGACGAAAATACTTCTGACTCAAGGTGATGGGACGACCAGTAATGCCAGGTGCACTGTAATTACAGGAGATTTACTGTAATTTTACTGATTTTGCTGTACACTGTATTCCGGCTATACAGTGTACAGTGAACAGCAAAAAACACGGTTACTTTTAATGTTAACGACCAAAAAAAAGTAGATTTGTCATTCATTGCATGAAACGAACCGCACTGTGTTCTACTTTAAGTAAGCATTACCTCTTCAGTCGGGGAATTCCCACAGAACGGGGAATAGATTATAGATAACTATTATTTGACAAAATTGTGATGTTTATATTTAGCATATTCTTTGTTTACTGTAAGCTACCGTTGCAATATTGCGGATAATAGTAGGTAAGTTTAGAACCTTACAATGAAGTGTTCATTTTGAAATAGTGGCTACATTGTTTGGATTAATTGTATTATAATTAGTATTACTTTTAAAATTGTCACTAAAATGTCAGCTCGTGAAAGCGACGGCGAAGGACCCTCCACGCCGAAAAAAAGAGAACTTAAAAGCAGAAATTTTCAAAAGTCTTTTCCAATAAAAGTATGTCTTTTTTCACTGAAAAACACTCTAATGAGTTTTATGATTTACTGCATTTTCCTTCCGATCTACTGTAATTTTACATGCGGAATGTGGCGGGTAGCCATCACAGAACACAAGATATTTGACAGATGCCTAAATCTCTCTTACGACATTTTCAAGATAAAGCGCTTATACAAAAGTTCCAAACAACAACATGCGGACCGTCGGTCTACCGAGCAATATCACCCGCTCGGTGGAAGATCTTCCCTTCCGTCGTTAAGCCTCCAAACTGGTGACCTGCGACGGAACAATTGCAGCCTTCACACTTCATCATCAGCGCTTCAAGAGCTTCGACTACCACAATTTCCGCATTCTCGCAGATAAAAAGCAAGTCATCGACAGTCGTCCCACAGCAAGCCAGCATCGCAGCCTCAACAGGACCATCGCAGCCGACTCACCGCGCTTTCTGTCCTACGGCACGCAACTACACTGCCTCATCACGCAGCATTCAAACTCAGTCTCGACTCACCGCAAACTTCGAGCAGCACTGACACTTGCAAGCTAATCTCAGCACGGACTACGCTCACCAAATGACACGACCTCCGGTCTCGGAGGGGAGTGATGTGGCGGGTAGCCATCACAGAACACTAGATATTTGATGCCTGAATCTCGCTTACAACATTTTCAAGATAAGCTTGCATATGTACAAGTTACGAACAACAACACCTGGACCGTCGGTCTACCGAGCAATATCACCCGCTCGGTGGAAGATCTTTCCTTCGTCGTAAACCTCCTAAACGGAACACTGTATTTTTTTCAATCCAACCTGGCAACACTGTGGACGACACTAATGTTGTGATATCCATGAACTCCGATATAGATAGACTGCAAACCTTCTATAAGAGTTAAACTGTACATATAAAGAACCACACGCCCAAGTCATCGATGTCTGAATGCGTTATATGTGCATGTTCCGACACTAGCTTTCAGACTTGTGGGATCGGCCATAATTGCAATATCAAATCCCTTCGCCTCACATTAAAGCAATTAATGCCTTCGTAAATATTAAATCAAAGTATCATCTTAATCGACACCCTTGTGCCTTTAAATATCGGAAAGCCATTCGTGTGCCGTTATCGTTACGATAACTTGTTTCTTCGTCGCATTAGCGATCGTGACGTCGCGTCGGACCGGCTGTACTTTAGATCGGGCGCTCGATTTAACACTTTTCCAGTTTTATCCGATGAGAAAATGAAGGAAATTGAATTCGCAATGATCATAATATCAATTATCTCTGAGATATCTCACGATTACTTTTGCTTAAATAAATATAATTAGCTACGTGTTGGAGTTCCTTTGTAAATAATCAATCACTACATAGTATAAAACAAAGTCGCTTTCTCTGTCCCTACGTATGCTTAAATCTTTAAAACTACGCAACGGATTTTGATGCGTTTTTTTTTAATATATAGAGTGATTGAAGAGGAAGGTTTATATTTATAATAACATCCATTAAATAGTGGAGAAATCAATAATAAATTACAGTTTCCGAAGCGAAGCGAGGGCGGGTCACTAGTAAAGAATATAGAAGAATTCGACGGTATATTATGCAGTTTTTTTGCCGCAAATCCAGATCCGACTCCAAAAGAAATGTTAACACCCATTTTGAGGCCTGACGTCAAATTTAGTGAACAGACGCGTGCGATATCGTCAGCCTATTCGCCCAAATAACAAACTCTTATTTGCAACTATTACAATAACTCTGAAACGGCTTTCGGCGTCAAACAGCAGACCTATTGACTCGTTCAATAGTAAGGAAACCCTTAGAATAAGACGATTTAAAAACGTATCACGTACACTGAGGACCGTAATGCCAACGCAGTCGAAAGTCCCTGTAAGCTCTCTCACACACGTCGGCGAAAAATCATCAGGAAATAAGCGCTCGAAAGCTTTTTTGCAGTGCGATTTGTTTCCTTTATTATACACTTCGTTTCGCAAGGGCTTAGGTAAAGTGGATTTTATGTTACAAAAGAGCTGATCGACGATAGTTATTTTTTTTAAGGGGAAATACAGCACGTTATGAATCGTCGTGGCCTAAAGGATAAGACGTCCGGTGCATTCGTGTTGAGCGATGCACCGGTGTTCGAATCCCGCAGGCGGGTAGCAATTTTTCTAATGAAATACGTACTCAACAAATGTTCACAATTGACTTCCACGGTGAAGGAATAACATCGTGTAATAAAAATCAAACCCGCAAAATTATAATTTGCGTAATCACTGGTGGTAGGACCTCTTGGGATTCCGCATGGGTAGGTACCACCACCCCGCCTATCTCCGCTGTGAAGCAGTAATGCGTTTCGGTTTGAAGGGTGGGGTAGCCGTTGTAACTATACTGAGACCTTAGAATTTATATCTCAAGGTGGGTGGCGCATTTACGTTGTAGATGTCTATGGGCTCCAGTAACCACTTAACATCAGGTGGGCTGTGAGCTCGTCCATCCATATAAGCAATAAAAATATTCAACGCTTAATGATAAAATTCGCTCTTCGACTAAGCGTGAACGACATTTACAAATGCACTCAAACACTTCTCCGTGGAGTCACTGAATCAAAATTGGAGTCTTAATAATTTTAAATTATTATGAAACAATCGAATCAATTCGCCATCGGATTTCCTCCCGCCATCGGAGCAGAGTTCGTCCATATTATCTGGAACCGCTGCGTTCATCGACAGTGCGTTTCCAAAGATATTTTTTTGCCACGTACCATCCGGCTGTTTCTGGCGCCGCCTATTAAGGATTCCATGGACAGCCCATCGCACGAACATCTCGGTCCTACATCAGCTTATATAACGGCCACGTTGCCCGCAGAGGTGTAGACAACTTGGAACGTCTGATGGTCACTGGGAAAGTAGAAGGAAAACGTCCTAGAGGCCGGAGCCCCAAACGTTGGTCCGACCAGATCTCCGAGCAAACCAGCGGACCACTTAGCGCTGCACTACACCAGGCAACTGACCGGAACCGATGGAGGCTGACAGTCGACAAGCTAAAACGGAGTCACGATCCTCAGCAATGAGGGAGCGATGGAGAAGAAGACCATCCGGCTATGTAATGAGCTCCCCTCCACGGTGTTTCCCGAGCGCTATGATATATCCTTCTTCAAAAGAGGCTTGTGGAGAGTATTAAGCGGTAGGGAGCGGCTTGGCTCTGCCCCTGGCATTGCTGAAGTCCATGAGCGACGGTGACCACTCACCATCAGGTGGGCCGTATGCTCGTCTGCCTACAAGGGCAATAAAAAAAAACGTAATTAAAAAACACATTTTATTTTTCAGTAGTTTATTTGCTATACTAACATCGTAAGACGCACACTACATGACTACCACGACCACTCTGTCAAGAGTGACACGATTGAGAAGAAGAAATTTACTATAATTGAAAATCAGCAATTTTTTTTATTGCTTAGATGGGTGGACGATCTCACAGCCCACCTGATGTTAAGTGGTTACTGGAGCCCATAGACATCTACAACGTAAATGCGCCACCCACCTTGAGATATAAGTTCTAAGGCCTCAAGTATAGTTACAACGGCTGCCCCACCCTTCAAACCGAAACGCATTACTGCTTCACGGCAGAAATAGGCAAGGTGGTGGTACCCACCCGCGAGGACTCACAAGAGGACCTACCACCAGTGTAAACAACAACAGCAAACACCAGATATTGTAAAAAGATTGAGCAGCTCCCTTTGTGTTAGTAAGTGAATAGTGCTTTTCGTTGATATGAGAGTAGGGGTTTATTTCCGTCTGAACTTCTAGAATGACTTCTTTTTATTATCTGAAGAGTAGCATGCTTTGCAAGCTCGCCGTTGTAACTTCTGATGTACCACTATCGTTTGGACTAACAGTGCTCACTTGACTTCAATTCAACTCAGTCTCAAATATGGTTTTCACGCTGTGCTCTATATGTGAAGACAATGAGACATAAAACATTTTTTTAAATTAGTGCCACGTCAAAATTTATCGTAAAAGTCACTTAACCTAGTTATTTAAAACTACCCTCTAACTTTTAACCACTAACACGATCTGTGAGTGAAGCTTAATTTAATATTAAATAAAAAGGACAAAGGTCACATTTTCAATTCTACCTTAGGTGCACTGGGACTGTGTTACCCCAGATATGACAAGGTCACATAATCCAACTGGTAGGGTGACCAATAATTTAAACCAAAAGCCTTTCCAGTTTTGGAACGAAGTTCCTTATCGCGGGTTGTGAAAGGGGGCTAGACGAAAAAAATTCTTACGAAAAGTTGTCACGACACTTTTTAGATCCGTCATTCTGACCAATCAACGTGTAGGCGCTTATCGCGTGACATTGCTCGTATCCGATTGGTCCGCGTAATGAGTACAGTTTCTCGAGATAGCGTTTCAACAATAGTAATTTAGTTCATAGTATTGTTTTTTTCTTCTTCATAATGCCGTAATTTATTATTATAACTTAATAAAAAAATTACAATTCCTTCACTAATTAATCGAAAGGAACTTCGTTCTATCCGGGTGTCCCTTGACACCTCTGAAGTTTTTTTGATTTTCTTGTGTATAGTAATAGCAGGCTCTTCTCAGTTAACTTTCCTTCTCGAATTTTCTCAAAATGGGAAGCGGTGTTCTCGCTTAAATCCGATACGTGGTATTAATCGCTTAACAATAGGTAGTCCTTCAGTGTGCTTAGTGCGAGTTTTTTAACGTTCACGATAGCGTAAAAGTTAGCTGATATTTGTATGGAATGGGATCGTTTGCCTACGTTTGCCGCTAGGGGCGCTGTTCCAACTGCATACAAAATTGGGCTAACTTTTACGCTATCGAGAACGTTAAAAAACTGGCACTAAGCAGACTGGTCATATCCTATCTAGTTTATTAAAATAGGTAATAACAAATTCTTTAGTTCAAGGCGGTCGCGTCGTTAATGGCTGGCAGAGAAGAACATAAATTGGCTGTAGAAGCAGTTTACTACTGGTGGTACGACCTCTTGAGAGTCCGCGCGGGTAGGTACCACCACCCTGCTTATTTCTGCCGTGAAGCAGTAATGCATTTCGGTTTGAAAGGGGGGGCGGCCATTGTAACTATACCTGAGACCTTAAAACTTATTGTCTCAAGGTGGGTGGCGCATTTTACGTTGTAGATGTCTATGGGCTCCAGTAACCACTTAACACCAGGTGGGCTGTGAGCTCGTCCACCCATCTAAGTAATAACAAATTCTCTTGGTCCATGTAATTAAAACTGCTATCGTTGTAACTCCGTACAGATACAACAAAGAAGATGTTTCTTCGCCCACACTAAAACAATAAACTATTAATTAGATTGATAAAATTTCCCTCCCCTTCCTTCCACTTATGAGAATCAACGCCACAAAGGGCAAGACGCCACAAGTGGTACGGCAAACATTCAATACGTTCCACCATAAATATTTATTAATCTTACTTCTTCTTCTTCTTCTTCTGAGTCTAGTCTGAAATATGGACCACTCGATGCACAATGCTCCCCGACGTCTTCCTGTCCTCGGCGGTCTTTATAGCCTCGGTCATTGGCAAGTCGATGAGCGTCTTTACCAGATCAGACCAGCGGGTATGTGAGCGTCCGCGTGATCTTCTCCCGTTAACCTGACCAACTACCATCAGCTTCTCTAAGTTATCGGGGCCTCTACGAGTGATGTTAATCTCACTTATCGGAAGAAAATGAAGCAACTTGTCATTTGGTAGAGGTTACAAATAGATAAAAAGCTATAATTCACAAAGATTCATTTATGTTTACCTTTTTACCTTTGATCGTGGTATCAAATTCACTAAAACAAATCCATACAAAACGTTGACCAGAATCATGGTGACCGTAAAAACCGCAATGACCCTAGAGAATCGCGTGCAACGATGTTACAGTTTTCATTTCGATACCGCAGCTACCACACATAGCCTTTCATGAGAATGAATAAACGTTTTCATCTATGAGGTGAACCGAATTTATCGTGATTGAGAATGTTTTTATGGCTGAATAAAAGAATGAGGCAGAATGAGAACATCTATCTAGCTATCCCTTTTGCACACTAAGACAACGACGTCACACACCATATTTCGATTTCCGGTATTCGATAAAAATTTCTCGACATACTTTTTTATTAACCACCCTATTTCTGATTTCGTGCCTCGCATGCCTAACTGATAATCTTCCGTTCATGAATTACTAACAAAAAGGGTTTCAGAGAATGGGATTTTTTAAAAAAACTGTTTGGTATTGCCAGATACCTACATTTTTGAGGCGTTCTCAACTTTCGAGACACAGTCCATTAAACGCGAACACGTCTAATGAGTTTAGAACTTGTATAATTGTCATTACAACTAATGATTTACTCTCCCAGTGTAATGAACGCGCCGTATCTCTAATTCTGAGGTAATTAACTGGTAAGTGTCAGAACGTTAATTTAATTGTTCGCATCACTCATTAAGGGCGTCTCTAATGACGTTAGTTCGAATGCAGAGATAGATGGCTGTGAAGTTTTAAAGCTGTTTCGATTTCTTAATAGTTTTGATTGTTACATTAAGCTGATTAGCTTTAGTTCAAGGCGGTCGCGTCGTTAATGGCTGACAGAGGAGAACATAAATCGGCTGTAGGAGCAGTTTTTAGTTTTTCCCGAAAATAGGCAGATATCATAAAAGAGCAACACTATCCGCGAGTAACACTACGTGTGAAATAAGAAGAAGTGCCTTACACCTCTAATGTATATGAAATTACTGACTGACACCGAGGCCGAGGGTCGGTTCGATTCACACTTTCCATGAGCATTTCTATGAACTCTTCTGAGACGACGAAAATACCAAACTGGGCAGAAATAGACCATACATGTTTTTTTAATCATCTAAATATGTATATAAATAAGCGTCCTCTTGCGTCAAACCCACCCTCGGGTCGAAATTTGAATTAATTTTGAGATAACCACTCTAGTAATTGGAATAGATGACTGCTTCGCGGCCGGATTAAGCACACCGGCTCCTCTCTGATGCTCCCTATTGATGTAACTAGTTCGCAAGTTAAGACTGTTCATAACATAAGTTCCTAAGGCGTTATGTGATAAGTTTGTATTTGTACCGTACAGTGGAAGACTGAGTACTAAATTAATGACGTCAAATATTCATTTAATGAGTACAATCTTATTGCTAAATTTATATGCTATATGCTTGGTAATAAATAATTGTTAGTTTTGTAGGAATGAGAGTTGGTAACACTAATGCTGCAATGGTTTTTTATTTATATTTTACCGAGGAAGGATTACAGGTGACCCCAATGGTGCCTTTCCATTACGAGCAAAAAACGACAAAACCAATGTTAAGCCTAGCTCGTGGACAAAATAACGGGTATGCCACTACCTACTTTTTTATTTGCTTAGACGGGAAAACAAGCTTACTGTCCTGGTGTAAAGTAGTTGCTAAAGCTCATAGAGGTCACATAGTCAATTTCACCATCCTTGAAAAGTGATGACGAACTCTAAATTTGAATTGTATATATGGTGTCTCACTTTTATGGTAACTAAGACCACACAGGATTTTTGTACCTAATACGAGCTAAAATTTGTCACTAGCAATTAAACAATTTCCTCCAGAATATGACATTACAACCCTTTAAAATGGTTCAAAACTATTATTTCATGATTATCCCTAAATATTCAAGTATACTAGAAAATTCAAGACTTTCACTAATTCTACAACATGATTCCATAATCGCAAGCACCTAAGAACATGACCCCTAAACGTCTTAATATGACATTAACATAGCCACATTGCCCATTAAATGACCCCGAACCATATAATGTCCTAGTTTTTGGCACCATTCCTTTTTATGGCAACATTTAGACAAGAGCGGTGCGAACAAGTGCTCTGAAATCGTGAACTATTTGAAGTGTGTATTTGAGAAACATTCCTGTCCCTTATATGAACGAGAGACTAAGTAGTATTATATCCAATGCTCAACTCAGCATAACTGAAAGCTAGTTAGCAATATTTTCTTTCTTCAACTCTTCAAGAGAGAACGCGCTGCCTTGACATGAGCATATTTTGCTGTAAAACAATTAGTTAATTTTATTTATTCATAAGTTTATTTTTTTTCGTATCGACTTAACAGTAATTTAAATTGGTACATAACACATTGTTTTAATTATCTTATTTATATTAAATATTAGACAAATAATTCTAGTTTCAGTTAGTATATTTATCGTGATCCCGCAATGGAACGCGATGGCAGCTGGCAGCCGAGAGCGTTGACTTCTTTAACTTTTAATTGTGTTACATTGCGCGTCCTTAAAAATTAAACTGGTTTTTAAATGTGAACTTTTCAGGTATCTCTTACTATCAGAGATTCGTTTTTGCTAACAGTTTCAGAACAAATTTATAGTTATTCATTTATTTATTTAACAACTAGCTAGCAACTAACCCGGTAGAACGAGGTACGGTACGGTACGAGGAACAGTACGAAGGTACTGCCTCAATCTATATCTATATACTAATATTATAAAGAGGAAAGATTTGTTTGTTTGTTTGTTTCGAATAGGCTCCTAAACTACTGGACCGATTTGAAAAATTATTTTGCCATTAGAAGCCGACATTGTCCCTGATGAACATAGGCTACTTTTTTTTATTTATTTTTTTGTTTCATGTGCGTTTTAATATTTCCGAAGCGAAGCGAGGGCGGGTCGCTAGTCGATAAATAAAATACCTACATTTTTGTATAAAATAAACTTAAAACAAACAAAAGGACACATCAAAGGAAAAACATAATTGTTATTTTTATTTATTTCCGAACATTTTCATATTTAACTACCTTTTAAACCTTCTCTGGACTTCCACAAATAATTTAACTATAACGACTAACGAACGAGACTAACGAACAGCAATTCGTTTTTATATAATAATATGTATATTAAATTAATTGTAGTAACTAATCCAAAAATACTTAACAGTCTAATTATGTTTGCCTTTGAATAAATATTACCAAAACCCATGGACGACGTGTCTATTTCTAAGTTAATTACGCGTGCACTGTCTTTAAATTTAAAAGCATCATTGCTGGGCTAGTCTTCACTCCTGCCCGTTTAAAGGTATGGAGCCCATGCCCGGATAGCAGGGGGTTCACTCCGAAGACCCGTTCCATGCCCGGCCTAGGAGCACTACGACACTTTTCGAGCCCTTTGCGAGCTCATCTCAAGCCTACTCATAACAAACCTACCCTTATCAAACACTATAATTTGCGGTTTCATTTTATAAGGTAACAAACACGGTTGATGC
This sequence comes from Bombyx mandarina, assembly GCF_030267445.1. NCBI lineage: Eukaryota > Metazoa > Arthropoda > Insecta > Lepidoptera > Bombycidae > Bombyx > Bombyx mandarina. The sequence goes on from NC_143234.1 coordinate 20,468,978, forward strand.
GAATTTTAATGAATACCTTTTGCAAAATACCGTTTGTTTTCTTTCTGCGTCCCCAAACTTTCCATAGTTTAGCCCGAGAAGAAAACAGTAGTTCGCATCTTAGACACTTAATAAGTATTCTGCTGCTTCTAAATCTAAAATGTGAAAAAAATATTTCCATTTTTGCTTTAACTTTGTTCTTTAACTCATTTATGTATAAAGTGTATATGTATATGGAAAAACTACAGTAAAAATTGTTACATTTCACAAATTGAAAATATTTCTATTACGAATGATTCTTAATTTGTTACCTTAGATTATATACCACTCCACCACCACCAGTGTTAATGATCTAAGTTTGTTACATAGCTCAAACCATTGGATATTTTTTTTATAGCTTAGATGGGTGGACGAGCTAACAGCCCACCTGATATTAAGTGGTTACTGGAGCCAATGGACATCTACAATGTAAATGCGCCACCCACCTTGAGATATAAGTTCTAAGAACTCAGTATAGTTATAGCTACAACGGCTGCCCCACCCTTCAAACCGAAACGCATTACTGCTTCACGGCAGAAATAGGAAGGGCGGTGGTACCTACCCGCGCGGACTTACAAGTGGTCCTACCACCAGCAATTATCGCATTGTTGCACATGAGTCATATAGTGCAATGTTTACTTCGACGGAATCATCCAGAGGTATAATTCTATAAACACGTCAATTCTTCACTTTCACTGGCACCATGCGCGTTTTGTTTACAATATATTTAATATTAAAATTATTTTCATATAAACTAAATCAATTTGATACATTCACAATCAATTATTGTTAATGTGTGTAGGTAGTTACATACTTATACTGACGTTTTTCCAATTCAACCTCAATATCTGAATTAGGACGCAATCCTATTTGTGTCATGTACAGCCTCATTATTGAAACCCGAACGCGCCGTTGACGGCCTCAGAGGTTTTCCGCACGTAAAAATGTGATGTCATTTTTACGGACATATTCTTTTCAATCGATTTCGCTTCACTGACTTTAGCGATTCGGCTTATTCATAACGATTGTTTTAATGAAAACAATTCCACGACTTTATTTGTATGCATCGATATTATTTTATTCGCGTTTAGAATCGCGACATGAAAAGTTAAATTATGACTTGATTATCCTATTCTAGACGGGTGACCGTCTTTTTTAAACTTTCAAAAGCAGACGTTCAATTGGTCCTCCTGATGGTATGTGGTTATCTTCGCCCATGGATGTCGACAGAAGCACTTCCAAACCGCTACCTATCGCATATGAAACTTTCCAACTTCGTTTGAAAAATAATATGCCGTAGCGCTCTTGCTTCAGTGAAAACAACTGTTATTTACATTGATACTTTTTTTAGTGCTTAGATGTGTGGATGAGCTCACAGCCCACCTGGTGTTAAGTGGTTACTGGAGCCCATAGACATCTACAGCGTAAATGCGCCACCCACCTTGAGATATAAATTCTAAGATCTCAGTATAGTTACAACGGCTACCCAAACCTTCAAACCGAAACGCATTACTGCTTCACGGCAGATAGATAGATATTTACAAAACAGTACATTACATTTATATATATTTCAAACATGTATACTCCCCAACGCCGTACACATAACTCCATTACATCATTACGTAGCATGAGTTAAACCGGGCCTAGCCCTTTACTGCGACAATAATTTACAACGCACTTTATTCTAATTCGCTTGTAAAAGTTAATGCCCGTGTATTTTAGGGTTAACAACCATCTTGTTATTGAGGTTGAGTGGGTTAAATGTGTTTGCTTGCAAGCATCTTTTGTGTTAATAAGGGTGTAGAGTTCATTTAGTATGTACGCGTTGGAAAGATGGGCCAATGTTCGTGAACGCTTTTGTCCAAATCGACACGTGCTGTGGTGTTGCCAAGTCCTGAGATGTTTGTTCAGATCGATGTCGTTGGTTTGCTAACCTGGTCCCTACCAAAACACTCCATGATCAATTGGTTTTTATTTATAAAAAAATTAAACAACAATAACATTTACAATTTTTTTTTTATTCACAATAATATAATGAATTATGCATAATACAAATACCAATTGTAACTAAAGGTGTTAAATTATGTAAGCTCAAAGTTTTTTTTATTTATTGCTTAGATGGGTGGACGAGCTCTCAGCCCACCTGGTGTTATGTAGTTACTGGAGCCCATAGGCATCTATGACGTAAATGCGCCACCAACCATGTAGATATAAGTTCTAAGGTCTCAGTATAATTACAACGGCTGCCCCACCCTTCACACCGAAACGCATTACTGCTTCACGGCCGCAATAGGCAGGATGGTGGTAACTACCCGTGCGGACTCACAAGAGGTCCTACCACCAATAAGGGTGGTAAGGATATCACAAAGGCGTTGTCGCCACACACCCGCCCGCATTTCCGCCCTTCTCCGGATAATTAACAGTCAACTGTGTTCTTTGAGTGTTCTACCACCAAGATCGCTCACGCGCATTTACTAATGGTAGTGAGTATAATAAGATCTTAGAGGTAGGCAGGCTCCTGGAGATTGAGACAGTAAAATACAACATATATAAAAATACACACATATTGTAATTATGTTGTAATGTTTAAGTGCTTCGGTAACTAGCTTACGACAATAGAGCTGTGTATTCGCCTTTCATCTGTCTAACCCTCAGACACAGCCCACTGAGTTTCTCGCCCGATCTTCTCAGTGGGTCGCGTTTCCGATCCGGTAGTAGATTCTTCGAAGCACGGCTCTTGCTAGGGTTCGTGTTAGCAACGTCGTCAGGTTTGAGCCCCGTGAGCTCACCTACTAGTTAAGGTTACGCTGGAATAGCCTCTCAAGGCTACCAGCTTAGGTAGGAAAAAAAAAAAACATCTGTCTGCGTTTTAAAAATATGTATGAAAACCTTGCCAATTAAATTCCCGATTCTTTTGAAATAGCCGTAATTCGGTCACATCTGTTTAATGTTATAAATGTCCAACTAAGAAAACCAAAAATAAGGAATATAAACCAAAAATATATATCAAATTAAGGGCGTGTATCCGTTGACAGGGTCCTGTTTTTCTTCGTTTACTTAAAAAGATTCATCTCGAGACGTAATTCGGATATATTCAGACAGCTACAAAAAACAGGATCACCAACAAATAAAATTACATTCGAAAGTGACGTGAGAAAATGTGAATCGTAAAAACAGCGCTAAGTTTTTAAGCGCGGTTGTACGGGTAGGTATCATCACCCTGCTTATTTCTGCCATGAAGCAGTAATGCGTTTCGGTTTGAAGGGTGGGGCAGCCGTTGTAACTATACTTGAGACCTTAGAACTTATATGTGGGGGGCGCATTGTAGATGTCTATGGGCTCCAGTAACCACTTAACATCAGGTGGGTTGTGAGCTCGTCCACCCAGCTAAGCAAAAAAAAACAACAACGAAACCCAGATAATTTTGTTTGTTTTAGCTAAAAAAAAAATGTTTTTTTTTTATTGCTTAGATGGGTAAACGAGCTCACAGCCCACCTGGTGTTAAGTGATTACTGGAGCCCATAGACATCTACAACGTAAATGCGCCACCCACCTTGAGATATAAGTTCTAAGGGTCTCAGTATAGTTACAATGGCTGCCCCACCCTTCAAACCGAAACGCATTACTGCTTCACGGCAGAAATAGGCAGGGTGGTGGTACCTACCCGCGCGGACTCACAAGAGGTCCTACCACCAGTAGAAAAATGTTTAAATTACATCTAAAACACGTTTTGTATAAACAAACACCTCTAGTTTATCTTTCGTTAAATTAGACACAACCAGAATTAGTTGATAATTAAAATCAGTTAACTAGCTTTCGCCTTTTTGCTTGCATTTTAAAACGAATTCAATCTAAATTGATTCAGCGAATCAAACCAGAAACTGGTTTGTTTTTTCTGTAATTAACGTAAACTGTAATCGGAAAAAACTGGTTCCTAATTTAATTAGTTTAGTCAAGTATAGGCTACAGTTGTCTATTAGTCAGGTTTGTAAAGGTTTTAAAGCTTGTTTCAACGAGACTTTTTGGTGTAAGTTTGTTATTTTTGCACATTAATTAGTCACGTGCACTAACTCATTTAAGCTACACACATGAGACAGTAAAAGGACACATTTATTTACCATAAATGTATGTTAAAAAATGAGATATGCTAATAATAGTCAGACACGTTGAATGTCGACCGATAAGTGACTAACATTCTGATCGCTTTGGCTACGGCGTAGTCAAACCTTTATACGATAAATTATAAATTTCTCTATTTTTCCTTTGTTCACTTTCTACTTATATGTGGTTTTGATAATGGAAACTTGTTTGGTTATTGTTTTAGCAAATTTTTTTTACATACATATTCTATGTTTGTTTTGTACTATTGGTTACCCAAATAAAATAAAAAAATAAAAAAACAATTCAAATCTCATTGCCTCAAGCTGTCTCATGTCTCATGCTGAATGGTGGTTTTTTTTTTTTTTTTTATTGCCCTTGTAGGCGGACGAGCATACGGCCCACCTGATGGTGAGTGGTTACCGTCGCCCATGGACTTCAGCAATGCCAGGGGCAGAGCCAAGCCGCTGCCTACCGCTTAATACTCTCCACAAGCCTCGTTTGAAGAAGGACATGTCATAGCGCTCGGGAAACACCGTGGAGGGGAGCTCATTCCATAGCCGGATGGTACGTGGCAAAAAAGATCTCTGGAAACGCACTGTGGATGACCGCAGTGGCTCCAGGTAGTATGGATGAACTTTACTCCGGTGGCGGGCGGTGCGATGGTAAAAACGAGACGTTGGTATCATCTCGAACAATTCCTCAGAGCACTCCCCATGGAACATGCGGTACAAAATACAGAGGGAACCGAAGTCCCTCCGCAGACCCAGAGGCTCCAAACGATCCGTGAGAATGGGATTATCGACAATCCGAACGGCTCTCTTCTGTATGGAGTCAAATGGAAGAAGCTGGTATTTGGGAGCCCCGGCCCAGAGATGGGAGCAGTACTCCACGCGAGGCCGGACTTGTGCTTTATAAAGCAAAAGCCTTTGTCCAGGCGTGAAGTACCGCTTCGCTCTGTTGAGGACTCCCAGCATTTTGGACGCCAACTTGGCTTTGCCTTCCAAATGACTCCGAAATTGGACATCGCTCGAAATGTCGACCCCAAGTATCCCGATACTCTCGGAAAGTTGCAGGGATACTCCTTGGAATTGCGGCGCCATGACAAAGGGGTCCTTCTTCGCAGTGAACGCGCAAACTTGTGTCTTTAACGGGTTGAATTGAACCAAGTTCAATTCACCCCATTCGGAGACTCGCCCCAGAGAGTTCTCCACTTCAGACACAAGCTTTGATCGTCTCTCTTGTACCATGCTCCGAGAGAGACTCTGATGGCCGATATATCGCGCATCCCCCGTGCTGTCATCCGCATAGCAATGCATGCCATCAATAGACAGCATGTCATTGATATACAGGATGAAAAGCGTGGGGGAGAGCACCGAACCTTGTGGAACGCCAGCGTTAATGGTCATGGTATCAGAGCAGTCACCGTCTACAACGACCGTGATGCTCCGCCCATCCAAAAAGCTAGCGATCCACTTGCAGAGACCCTCGGGGATTCCGTAAGAAGGTAACTTCGATAGAAGTGCCCTATGCCAGACCCTGTCGAAGGCCTTCGCGATATCAAGGCTCACAGCAAGAGCCTCGCCCTTGCTCTCCAAGGCTTCAGCCCACCTGTGAGTAAGGTATACAAGAAGATCGCCAGCTGAGCGACCGTGACGGAAACCGTACTGTCGGTCACTGATCAGCTGGCGATCTTCAAGATACTTCAGGAGTTGTGTATTAATTATTCGCTCCATCACCTTGGAAAGCAAGGAAGTTATCGCGATAGGCCTGTAGCTCGATGGGTCTGACCGGTCACCCTTCTTGGGGATAGGGTGGACGTGGGCGGTCTTCCATGAAGACGGAACCCTGTTAGTGCAATAAGAGAGGCGATACAAACGCGTTAGCGCAGGTGTCAGCTCAGGGGCGCACGTTTTCAAAACCACTGCGGGGATGCCGTCTGGCCCACTCGACTTATGGACGTCCAGGAGTCGGAGCTCCCGCCTGACTGCACACTGTGTGAAGCAGATATCTGGCAGGGAGCTATCACACAGAGGGATGTTCGGTGGTGTGGCACCCCCGTCGTCCACAGTCGAGTTCGAGGCGAAGAGTTTGACCAGAAGGTCAGCCTTCTCTTTCGCGCTGTGGGCCAGATTGTCATCGGACTTGCGCAGTGGTGGGAGACTAGACCTGCAAAAGTTTCCTTCTGCAGCCTTGGCGAGCGACCAAAAAGCACGGCTCCCGGAGGGATAGCTCTTCAATCGCTCGCCAACTCTAGCGACGTGCTCCGACTTCGCCTTGGCAATAACCTTCTTGTAGGACCTAGAAGCGGCGTTATATTTCCGCCTTTCCTCTGAGATGTTAGGGTCCTGACGTCTCCTGGCACTATCCCATGCCACGTATGCGGACCGCTTGAGGTGTGCAGCATCCCTGCTGGCATTGTTATACCAGGGTCTGCTGCGACCCCCAACGGGCACTTCAGAGGACGGAATAAACAATTCCATCCCCTGGAGCACCACGTCTTTAAGACGGCCCGCACAGACGTCAGGATCAGCAGAGGAAAAGCAGAACCGCCCCCATGGGTAGGATGCGTAAAATTCACGCAATCCATCCCAATCTGCTGACATATACTTCCAAACTCTTCGATACCCGGTCGTCGTTCGACGACCAGGACGAGAGAGCGGTACAACAGCACGGATAAGGCAGTGATCAGACGATCCAAGTGGAGCGTCGACCACCACACTGTATCCGGCCGGATCCGTGGTCAGCAGAAGGTCCAACAGAGAAGGCTCGCGCCCCTCGATATCTGGGACACGGGTGGGCTGTGTCACCAGCTGGGAGAAGCCGTAGGCCAAGGCGAAATCGTAGGCAGTCCGACCCGGGAGGTCAGTGGTTCTGGACCCCAACCACTCTTGGTGGTGAGCGTTAAAGTCTCCAAGAACCACCACCTCCGCAGATGGGTACTGCTCAAGCACGCGGTTAGTCCCCTCTTGCACATGCTCAAACAGAGCTGAACCTGCATCACTGCTGTGGGACCTGTACAGGCACGCGTAGATTCGGGTACAGCCCCCGTGATCTACGCGCAGCCACAAGAGGGACAGGTCCCGTTTTTCGAGGCCCCGAAGACGGCGACAACAGACATCAGCCCGGACGAATACGCACACCCCGGCTTTACGCAGGAAGTTGTGCTCCAATACGTAGCCGGGGTATTCAAGGTATGAGGTATCGTCCGGAGCAGATATCTGCGTCTCCGTTAAAAAAAGCAGGGCAGGCTGCGCCGTCTCAAGGTGGTGGTGTACGGCGTCAAGGTTGCTATGTAGGCCCCTGACATTGCTGAAATCCACATTAAATGTGGAATGGGGAACCGCCTGTAAAACCCTTTTCTTTTTCTTCGACTTCATAAATTATATTTCCGGAGAGTAGGATTAGGAGAGGTAGGATGTTGGAGGTGAGATCGAGGCAACACCTGAATGAAGCGCGGAACATAGTACGTGCTCGACCACGGGTTGCGTGAGAGACTGACGCAGGGCATGGAAGGGCCCCCAGTCCACTCTGCGTGCGATCGCCGGGATCCACTCCGGTCTCCGACTCCGGCACGACGACCGCACGACAGGATTTTGCACCGGTTGGCGGGACAGCTTCCCGGGGCGGAGTTTAGTAGAGACACCCGGGTTCAGGTCCCCTACTGACCGGCGGGCGGCAGCGGATACCGTTTCACTGGGTCTCCCTATACCCCTGTCAAACAATCACGCCCCGTGAGCTCGTACGCACGTCTGCTCCGCATGTTCCAGGCGTCACCAAGACTCACCCCCAGCAAGGAAGGGGAAAGGGAAGGAATAGAACTGGCTCTCCAACCCACACGCCGGAACACAGCTAGGCTATTTGGCGGCGGACTCTAGTTGGAGGGTGGTCGCCAGCCAGTCGGACTAGGTCCTACCACCGGTTATGTTTTCGGCTCCCGTTTAGCACCACCCAGGGGTCACTTGTAGGGAATCGCGGGTTAAACCTACGGAAGCGGGAAGCACCAACCCCCAACCAACCACCAGTATTCAAGATGTGATTATATTATTATTTCTAGTAGCCATTTACACCAAAACCGGTTGAGTCCTCCAAGCACACAATAAAATAAATACCAATTACTAAAGTGCCGATCAATAATAGTAATGTTTCGGTTAAATATATATTTATTTGAAGGGATGTAAATATTTTTTTAATTTTCGATTAGTATTCATTTCCGAAGACAGCATTTGCCAGGAATATCATTATGGTATTTAAGAATTTTTTACGTGACAACGTCTTATAATTCGATGGAGCCGGCTGCACGCACGAAAAACATGACTCATGCGGCGTTACCTCGCTCTGAGGCGTTCCATTTAAGGCTTGATGTGCAAGCGAGAGCGTGCAACGAGCGACAAAGAAGCACAATTGGCCTCCGCGTTCGGCAGCGTTCGACATCTGTCTCACTCCTACTTGAGTGAGCGATGCATCCGCGTGGACAGCTGCGATACAATAATACATTTACATGTTTTCGTCAAGTATGAAGTTCAGTGAAAAGTGAATGTGGTGTCATATGTTTATAGCAACGATAATTGCGATAATTGAAAAATGAAACCATTCCATCAGTATTTTCTTATGACGTTGTCACGTTCAACTATCGTAAGTAAGCCGACTTTACAGACAACCGATTTTTTTTTCCAATATCTGCATAGTCAGGATAATCAAAAATATTTTGAATTAGCCACAATTTCCACATTATGACACCGAACGTCCACATCGGGATTCCGTATCAGGAATTTCGTGTTCAGATACCCGGACATCCATTACACGTGAATAACACATGATCGTAAAATACGCGCGCGGAAACTTCAATAAAAAAAAGCAAAAAAAACATCTCTTAATCCCTCTCACAGTAATATTACTCTGAAATGGTTTTACTACTACGATTACGATTACCAATTATGTAAGTAGCATAAGAATTTGCGTCCCTTGAGATTTGAGATAGGTAGTGGATTTGATTTATTACCGGTGGTAGGAGCTCTTGTGAGTCCGCTCGGGTAGGTACCACCACGCTGCCTATTTCTGCCGTGAAGCAGTAATGCGTTTCGATTTGAAGGATGGGGCAGCCGTTGTAACTATACTTGAGACCTTAGAACTTATATCTAAAGGTGGGTGGTGCATTTACGTCGTAGATGTCGTTGGGCTCCAGTAACCACTTAACACCAGGTGGGCTGTGAGCTCGTCCACCCATCTAAGCAATAAAAAAAATATTCAAAAAAACAGTTCCGCTTTCGAAATAGGGGAAAACGAAATGTCGAATTCTACTTTCATTACAATATACTATTTAAATTTCTCGGCATTTACTCTAAAAAGGCTCTATCGATCCCAAAAAAACGGATACACAACACTGGTTCCCACTTACGTCCATCAAAATCCCATGTTGGACCCAAAATTTGTTCCAACTCACCATAATTTAAAACGACAATACATTTCGCATACACAAGCCCCCCTTAAAGTTGATCTATGGAAGACAAACAGCTCAATTTACGTGAAAGGCTATTTTCCAACATTCGCTAACATTACAAATGGAGTCACAATAAAAGGGCCGTAATTGTAATTAAAATGGCCGGAACGCCATTAAAATGCGGCCGCGTGTTACACCGTACTGTATGTTTAATGGGCAATGCGAACGCGTATGTAATGCGTATATTTCCGCCGCGAACACCGCTGTTTTGATGGTCGCTCGAACTACGAGAATAATTATACAGTAATAACTAAATTTATGCTTAGCTTAACTTAGGAGAATGCTGTGTTGTATGTAGTATTACATTAATATTAGTATTTATTTATTAAATTGCACCAACAAAGTGATCTATACTAATATTATAAAGAGGAAAGATTTGTTTGTTTGTTTGTTTCGAATAGGCTCCGAAACTACTGGACCGATTTGAAAAATTCTTTTTCCATTAGAAGCCGACATTGTCCCTGATGAACATAGGCTACTTTTAAAAAAAAAAAAAAATTTTATATTTTTGGTTTCATGTGTGTTTTAATGTTTCCGAAGCGAAGCGAGGGCGGGTCGCTAGTCATTAATACAAAAAATTGACAATTTGACAATCAGTAATGACATTTCTCACTTAAAGTATATGTGCAATGGACAGTGGAATGGTTGACAACATCTTGATACATACTCGTGATAAAAAAGTAAAAATACAATGAGCTATTTTAAGAAATATATAATCCAGAGTAATACTTTGTCACTGTCAGTAAAAAAAAATGTATTTCTACACTTAGGTATTAGAAAAGAAATATGTATATAACTAAACCCTGATTACATTTAAATAATAATGATTATGTAATATTTAATTAAATTAATTTTATTGACGATCGTTTTCAAATTCAACTTCGGATATCAAATGAAGAACGATTAATAAAATCTAAAGAATAATAGAATTAAAGAATTGAAATTAGGAATCTTAAAGAATAGATCGGTGAAGGGGCAGCAGCAATTTCAATACTGCACATGCATACTGCGATCCCCGGCCGACATTTTTGGGCGGAGCGTTTTGTGAGTGGTAGTATCACTATTCTGTCTATTTCTGTAATGAATCAATCTTAAGCTCGGATTTGAAGAGTAGGGCAGCCGTTGTGAGATACTATTGAGGCCGCCATCTCTTGTCTCAAGGTAGTACGGCCTCCATTTTACAATGTTCATTGACTCCTTTAGCTGCTGGATGGAGTGTGAATTTATATGTCCATTCACAGCATTAAAAAGGTAATAATTAGAAAATCGGTGTGATAAACGAACGCACACTTAATTTTCACAAATACAATTTGCAAACGTTTTCGCCTTCAACATGTGCGGACAACGTTTTATTAAATAACTAAATCGCAACTTAACCTAAGTCCCTTCTATGTAAGATTATGCAACTGAACACAAAGCAATCCAAGAAGTAAGGCCATGATGTTGTCATTTAATTAAAATCACAGTTTTTTGTTTCGGGACGGATCTTCTTGTAAGATCCCAGATTGACTGATTTGAATTAAATTTTGAAAAATTTGTTATAGGTGAGGAAGTTTTTGAAACTAAGAATTCTCAGATTTCAAATAAAGTTGGTCGCTCGGTTGGAATCCACCGCATATTTCTTTTGTTCGAAGAGAAAATATCTAAAAGTGTATATAAATATCTTAATGCTATACTAAATTAGCGTTTTTTTTATTGTTTAAATGGGTGGACGAGTTCACAGCCCACTTGGTGTTAAGTGGTTACTGGAGCCCATAGACATCTACAACGTAAATGCGCCACCCACCTTGAAATATAAGTTCTAAGGTCTCAAGTATAGTTACAACGGCTGCTCCACCCTTCAAACCGAAACGCATTACTGCTTCACGGCAGAAATAAGCAGGGCGGTGGTACCTACCCGTGCAGACCCACAAGAGGTCCTACCACTAGTAATTACGCGAATTATAATTTTGCGGATTTGATTTTTATTACACGATGCTATTCCTTCACCGTGGAAGTCAATCGTGAACATTTGTTGAGTACGTATTTCATTAGAAAAATTGGTACCCGCCTGCGGGATTCGAACACCGGTGCATCGCTCAACACGAATGCACCGGACGTCCTATCCTTTAGGCCACGACGACTTCAATCTTCCTGTCAGTCGCCTTTCGTTCGTGAGCTTTTCGGTCATATCGCCCATCTGTACCAGCAAGACATCCCAGTTCAACACATATATAGAATCGTGATAAAATAGAAGTTTAAATGAATCCAGAGAATGTTTCCCTCATAACATTCCATCGCGACTACTAACGCACCCTTTCGTTCGTTTTCATGCAATTAACATATTTATACCTAAAGCCAGGGAAGTTTTTACGTATAAAATTATTATACTTTTCTGCCTACCCTTCATTAACATTTTTGGTAACGCCGCGAATTAAATGTTACTTCGCCCTGTAATTTGTTTTTAACATTACATCTAAAGGACATACGTAGGACCTCGTGGGCTCCCACAATGAAATTAAATACAATTATTACTTTGTATTTAAATAAATAGATGATTAGTAACTTTTTGTACTTGTGTAAGACTATGTTTTTTTAAATGCTTTTATTAGCTCGGTACGTATTTTATGTATGTAAGGGAATCTTTGAACGTGATTTTCAACGGCTTTAAAGAGTCACATTGAATTATTTTTTTCCTACCTATGCTGATAGCCTTGAGAGGCTATTTCAGCTTCGCCCTAACGTTTGTAGGTGAGCTCACGGGGCTCAACCGGAGAGTTGCTAACACTGACCCTAGCAAGAGCAGTGCTTCGCAGAGTCTACCACCGGATCGGAAACGCGACCCACTGAGAAGATTCGGCGAGAAACTCAGTGGGCTGTGTCTATGGGTTAGTTCACTCGTCGAGCCCTTCATCGCAAGCGACGGGTTCGACGAGGACGGTGAAGGGACATTGAATTGAAACTTCCCATAATTATCAAGAATGGACGATAATATAGTAATTTAACAAAAAATTCCAATAATTCAGATCAGACTGACGACGGTACGGATTATTGTAGCACGGTGTTGTGTTTTTGTTATGATTGAAACATTACTGGTGGCCTTTCCAGTTTCACCAGGACAGGTGGCCGAGCAAAGGCTTAGCCAGGAGGCGTGAAATTTGCTAACAGCTCATCGAGTGCCTCCGAACGAGACCTAACAACTCAAGAGCAACTGCTTCGCTAATGAATTTACTACGGCGAAGCACGATAGCACGGTAGTATCTTGTGCCACGTATTAAGGCGCGTCTGTGCATGCTATGGTCTTCGTTAGATATGACAGCCGTCCCTGAAGTGACCTACACGGCACTAAAAAAATACTTTCATGTAAAAAAAACTATCGGTTGCTTTTTCGATGTTTTATGTTGATTTTGCTTTTACCATTAGCTGCCATTAAAATATTTACAATAATTGATGTCTAGCTCCGCACGCATTTTTACGATAATTTTACTAATTACTTTAACATTTTTTTACTTGTACATAGAAACTCATTCTGTACTTTTTAGTTCAGGTAGCAACAAAACCGTATTTTTTAGTATTATATATTAAGCTATAATATTATTTAAGATTTATATTAAAAATAAAAAATAGTACACTGTATTTTCCTGACTCTCGGAAAAAATATGTAAACAACATAATACCATTTTATCAATAAAATTAATACAAATATTTAGCTGTCAGTGATAATAGTCTAATTTCGGCAACTGAGCGAATAGTGATTGAAAAGATTGAAAATAGGCGAACGTTTTTTTTTTCCTACCTAAGCTGATAGCCTTGAGAGGCTATTTCAGCTTCACCTTGACGTGTAGGTGAGCTCACAGGGCTCAAACCGGGTGTGTTGTTAACACTGGCCCTAGCAGTGCTTTGCAGAATCTACTACCGGATCGGAACTGCGACCCACTGAGAAGATCCGGCGAGAAACTCAGTGGGCTAATCGAACGCGTAGTAATGTGACTTTGAAGTCAATATCAGACAGACACTTGAGCGGTCTCGAGTAATTGAAATATCATCTATACATATAAATAAAATTTGAGTGTCTGTTTGTAATATAGAAATAACCGCTTTTTACTACATGCATATGAATATATATACGGTACATACACACCAAAATAACATTTTTTACAATTTTTGTCTGTCTGTCTGTTTGCTCCGGTTAATATCTGGAACGGCTGGACCGATTTTGACGGGACTTTCACTAAATAGGTAGCTGATGATATAAGGAGTAACTTAGGCTACTTTTTTTAGACTAGCTTCACCCCGCGGCTTCACGGATGTTCCACTATAACTACTGAACCGTGCATCCGATTGACTTGAAACTTGTTATCCATGTAGAAAATACATTTACTTAATGGATAGGCTAATATTTATATGAGCGTTGGACTCCCTACACCAGTTGCGGGGGCGTTAATGATGAAAATCTTTGTGGGGGTCAGAAATAATAATGTTAATTTTAAATGCCCAGCGAAGCGGACGGGTTCAGCTAGTTTTGTATAATATCCGACTTGCGTTGAAGAACGATTGCGAGGTGACTTTACGACACACGCACAAACATGCTTAACCATTTTCTCGCCAGTCCAAAAGGTTTCATTGTAAAACAGAGAGCGGTCGTTAGCGAATTCGAAGCGGCGACCGACATCACTACAGCCCGGAAAACAATTCAATTATAAAATTAAATCTGCGAGTCCGCGGCGTCCGCACGGCGGTCGACATTTTAATTTTGATTTTAAAATTCGCAATCCTAATTGTATTAAAATTTCGCTTCGACCTTTTCGTGCGAATTAAACCGTAAATTAATGTACAAGTCGTCCGATTCCCTAATTAAATCAGCTTAGGTTGTTTGTGTTGGTCTCAAACGGATTTGTGTATTTTAGTTTTCGCTTGGTTTGTTTTGAAAACATCACCGACTTTCACAGAACAGTACTTAAGTTAACAATTTGGCCTACTTGAGACCTTAGAACTTATATCTCAAGGTGGGTGGCGCATTTAGGTTGTAGATGTGTATGGGCTCCAGTAACCACTTAACACCAGGTAGGCTGTGAGCTCGTCTACCCATCTAAGCAATAAAAAAAAAAGATAGGCCCAGAACTTACTAGAAAAATCCGGTTAAAACCGACACCAACTGGAAACGTTAGTTTTTGTCAAATTAGGATTATCAGCGGTGCGCCGACTTTAAAACAAGTCAAATTAAGTTTCTAGTGTATTTGTAAAATGAAGCAAAATAAAACTTAATTTCATTTATCAATTTATTACATACTTCATACGATTTATTTTTCATTCACGGACAGAATACTTAAGGCATTCTCTACCGGTCAATCAACGATGATTCAGAAAATAACATAGTAAGTGCATTGGTTGATAAATTTAAGGAAAAATAGATGCTATATACAATGTACTAACTCTGTTTATTGACTGAACTAAATGATAGCCCAAATTTATTTCAATAAATCTATTAATACCAAATTCGAATAATGGTTAGGCATTACGGCGACTGTGATAAAGTCGTAAGTAAGTTAAATAAACACCCGCTTATAATTTTATTATAAGCAAAGATAGATGACGCACGGTCAAATCGATATTGGCCAAGACGAAAGAGCTCTATTAAAGGTTAGAACAATAAAATTTAGGGGCCATAATAAGCTGGCAATTCGGCCGGACATTTTGACCGATTGCGACCCGGTCCGCGATTAGAACCGGGTCATATTTGTTGTATGATTGCATTGAACCGGGCCGGGTTTACCGTGCCGACATTGTGTCTTTGTTATGTTGTTTTTTTTTTATATACTATATAATAGCTAGCTTAGCTTTCCACACAATGATTGGATGACAAGATTGTGTTTCTTCTAAAAATAAATTGTTTCGGGAATTTTGTTCTTAAATGCTTTAGATACTGAAGATTGACTTAGTATTGTTTGTCGATGATACACATGAAGCAATAATATATCCAGGGATTAAGTAGTGAGTAAGCTTAAGATTTTTTTTTTCTACTAACTGGAATGACGAGTTCACTTAAGTGGTTGTCGGAGCCCATAGACATCATCAACGTAAATGCCATCGCTCACATGGAGACACGTGTTCTAAGTCTCAGTTTTACCATAGTATATAGCTCTACATATTGAATCGCATTACTGCTTCACGGCAGTAATGGGCAGGGTGGCCGTTACTACTGAAACGACTTTTAAATATTCACTGTTAAAAAAATACATTAAGCGTATCATGTAAGCTTCAGCAAGATAGGTATATATATATATATACTACATATACTATAACTATACTACAATAATTATATATATAAAAATGAATTTGCCTAATGTATTGTAATGTAACTTCAGAACGCTGGCAACAAATTGGATAATTCTTTGCGGGACCGCTAGTATTATTAATAATATAATTTTTTTGTTTATACAGACATAGCTATTTAGATATTTCGTAGTAAACAAAATAATTCTATGAGTCTAATGAGTGCTGTGAGTTGAAAATCCCGCATTGGTGGGTCTAACCAATTTAGGATTTTTATTTCTAGTAACTGCTTAGACTAAGCTATTTAAGCTGATAAAATACAAACGCAAATTATGGAGATATCAAATAAGATATCAAAATTAATATTACGCTCAATAATGCTTGCTCGTTACCAATTGTTTTAATGTTGATTGCCTCAATCCTCTCCATTTCGAACAATATATTTCATTGAAACAAGAACTGACCATTGTATTAAATCCGTTCACATTTTAAAATTTAGTATTCATTTTGCCAAAAATTCAATAAAATCGTCTACACTATAAAACATAATTTATCAATTTATAAGAATCGATTTCCAATTTATTTAAATAAATTTGGATATCATATGACTTTTTTCTATATTATTTTTATTTATTTATTTGTTAGGTAGGTAGGCAGCGCCTTGGCTCTGCCCCTGGCATTGCTGAAGTCCATGGGCGACGGTAACCACTCACCATCAGGTGGGCCGTATGTTCGTCTGCCTACAAGGGCAATAAAACAAAAAGTTTAGTTGTACCTAAGGCGTAATGTCTATAAGTGTCAAACTTTAAGACCCTTTGAGAGGGTCTTAAAATCTTTTAAAACCCTCTCAATCTTAATTGATAACCAATATAAGCGGAGCTCCCATTTCAAGTGCACTCTTAAATACACTCTAGTCAAGAAAGCACCGGTCGATTTGTAGATTCCTATTTTATCCTAGTGTATGTACCTTATGTATTACCTTGTCGTATTTACTATTGAATATATAAGCCAGAAGCGTTACCCAGATCACGTTATGTAACTTGATAGAAAGTACGTTATTTGTTAATCCAGTTTTCACTTTTCGTGCGAACTTTTATTACTGGTGGTAGGACCTCTTATGAGTCCGCGCGGGTAGGTACCACCGCCTACCTATTTCTGCCGTGAAGCAGTAATGCGTTTCGGTTTGAAGGGTGGGGCAGCCGCTGTAACTATACTTGAGACCTTAGAACTTATATCTCAAGGTGGGTGGCGCATTTACGTCGTAGGTGTCTATGGGCTCCAGTAACCACTTAACACCAGGTGGGCTGGTAGCTCGTCCACCAATTTAAGCAATAAAAAAATCTTTCATCTTAATCTGATTCACAATTTTCAGTTTTTTGAGTAAAATACATTCGAATATTCGAACTTTCGCATTTATAACATTATAGTACAGATCCCAAAACTACCGGCGACATACGCGTTTATCGTGAAAAAAACAAAATAATGTCACGGAAATCTGCAAGGGTTTTTGACACGTCCGCGAACATATAAAAGTTTCGTTTTGACGTGGGATCCTTGCAGGCTTCGTAACTTAGAACTCGGGTCCATAAAGTTAATAGTTTTCGTCTTTTCGTCACTTGAATATTTTTTATACGAAAAACAATGAGAAGTATTGTCGAAATATTACAATAATGTACATTTGTGTAAAAAAGGTTTGAGTTATTTACAGTCTATTTGCATTGGTGACTGTGATAATTATATGGACCAAACTAAATGAGATATTCGTTGCCAATTTTATTTTGTAATTCACGAGACGTCTATCTTGAACTGAATGTCGCACCCAGGAGTCATGTAATCGAAGCTTCGATTGTGTTGTAGTGAGAGCTTTTTTACCCATTAAGTGTGATTGCATCGCAGTACTAATCAACAGGATGGCGATCGGCCACTTGAGACGTGCTATCGAAAGCCCAAGTGCACTAAAAGCTATCTCATCCTTCAAAGCCCATGACTGGCGGTAATAGACAGGATGCTGGTACAATTTTTTCTGTTGAACAAAAGCAAATAAGTTAGTTACTGAGTTTTTTTTTTATTGCTTAGATGGGTGGTCGAGCCCACAGCCCACCTGATGTTAAGTGGTTACTGGATCCCATAGAAATCTACAACGTAAATGCGCCATCCACCTTGAGATATAAGTTCTAAGGACTCAGTATAGTTACAACAGCTGCCCCACCCTTCAAACCTAAACGCATTACTTACGCTTCACGGCAGAAATAGACAGGGCGGTGATACCTACCCGTGCGGACTCACAAGAGGTTCTACCACCAGTATATAAATAGAATCATACCAGATTCAAATATACGCTATTTTATAGCCTTTGATAGCAAATAGGTATGGCGATGTACACGTATATCTTATGATGAGTGGCGACTGTGGTTTATCAATATGTTACTTATCGCTGATGCCTTTTCTCAAATCTTGATTAAAAAGGTGATGATTCATGGCGCGCTAGAAACAGTAGAAGAAATTTCACTACAAGCCCAAGTGGTTCAAGACAAAAAAATCACATTACTGCCCAACCAACAGAATAGTTTCAGAAGTAAAAATAAGCTCTGAGCCGATGGTGGGTGTTGCGACAGTAAATAGAGATGACGGGTTTACCTCAAACGACTCCTCAGAGGACTGGCGTATTGGTATTATCAGACATGGCCACGATTTTATTTGAGGATCCATTCTAGTGGTGGGTTTGTATTCTAGTCAGTGCGGGCTTAGAATGACATTTTCTGTTAAATACTTAATAAATAATAATACTTTTCCTGTTAAAAATCCCAGAAATAAGTGGTTCATTGACCTCTCTGATCTTTTACTAAAGTAGCACAAGTTCGATTTGCGGAAAAATATTTGCGAGAGAGACAAGAACATTTTGAACAAATATTGTAAGGAACGTTTGATTAACGAAAAAACGACAAACATAAAAAAGTCCAATAAAATATTTGGATAACTAATTTTAAGACAACTTTATTTAGCGATAAGACCGCCTATTGTACATATGTGCTTTTTGACTGTTTTTTTTTTTTTTTAATGTAAATTAAGTTGGTGTGCAATAAAGTGTATTCTCTCTCTCTCTCTCTCTCTCTCTCTTATTTATCTTCGCTAGCTAGTACTTCATACCGAACCTACATTCAGAGGAATTTTGTTTTACGTCGATTTACCAACTTAATAATATGGTTTGTCTTCAACACACGTACGTATGTAGGTAGGCACTGAGCAATGCACGTATGTTGTATATTAATAACAGACGTAGGTAATATTGAGGATATTGCTCGAGTCGCGTCTGACGTCACGTCGCGAATGTATTAGTAATGGAAGCGACATGAATATACACTTCGGTAATAAGCAACCGGACACCAGTTACAGAACAAATATACGAAGCAGGATGATCGTTTGACCTTGGTAACACATTGCAGAGAACTTAAAGTAACAGTTTAGATAATTAATATAGACGTATATTTTCACTGTAAAAAACAAATTAACAGAAAATCAATAATTATCAAAAGGACTACTCGGTAGAAGGTCGGTTGCTCCTTTCTTTCCTTCCTTTTAACTACTATTATATATCGACGCTTGAAAGGCAAACGTGACTAAGCGATAATGCGTGATCTTTACAGTAGACTAATTTAAAGTTGAAATTAATTTAAAATATACCTGAGAAATACCTGAAAAAAAATCTATTTTAACGAATCTAGCTGTAGGATTGAAATGATTTTAATAGACCTTGAAATATATATTTTTTGCGCATGGAATATGGTAATTGCCTATCATTTATGTACAAAGCAGTTATTGTCGCTTAGTCACGTTTGCCTTTCAAGCGTCGATATGTATGTCGCAGTCTCAGCAAACGTGATCAATCGAGTTTAGTCGAAAACGTCAAATAGCTAGAGTAAGATCGATACAGCGATGGCAACACTAGTTTCGGACGGTTTGACGTTTGAGTCTGTTTGACAGTTGACGTATCACGTATGGTTATCGTTAAAGAAAAGAACGCCGTCATTATGTGTCAGGGGCTACGATGTCACGTGCGTCGCTGTAAGGAACTTGCCGCGATTGTTTTTTAATGTTTTGATGGGTGGACGAGCTCACAGCCCACCTGGTGTTAAATGGTTACTGGAGCCCATAGATATCTACAACGTAAACGCGCCACCCACCTTGAGATATAAGTTCTAAGATCTCAGTATCGTTACAACGGCTGCCCCACCCTTCATATCGAAACGCATTACTGCTTCACGGCAGAAATAGGCGAGGTGGTGGTACCTACCCGGGTGTGGGTCCACACGTCCAAGAGGTCCTACCATCAGTAAAAATGATGAAAAATTAATAGACATGTTCAATGTGCTTAAAATTTTGAATTCTCAATATGCCATTTCCAGTTTACATACCTATATCATTGTAAGTGGAATAATTTGTATGCAGCTCCCAAATATTAGCAGTCTACGCGACTGTTGCCGAGTTAATTAGATTTGGCAACTTATATTGTCTTGCTAGTCGTTATTAAACAATAATTTCATGAAATGCTGTTGATATTTCACTGATACTGGTGTTTAAGAGAATGTAGTATATGATGTAGTATGTAAATAAACTATGCTAATTGCAAAAAAATCACCTACTGCATATCAGACCTCAAGCCACTTTTAGTTCGTTCCCTGTGAAATAAAACATGAAAGTGCTTAAATACTAAGATACACGGTGATTAATACAATATTCAAATGTTGACGAAATGTCCTTCTTCAAACGAGGCTTGTGGAGAGTATTAAATTGTAGGCAGCGGCTTGGCTCTGTCCTGGCATTGCTGACATCCATGAGTGACGGTAACCACTTACCATCTGGTGGGCCGAATGGCTGCTCGGGCAATAAAAAAAATATAAAAAAATAAAAATAATCTTAACACACCTTAAGCCCTTGTCTTTCGTGACTACGACAACTGTACGATGTTAAAAACGTTGGATTTAATATAATGACAAAAACGTGATTAAATCGTAAATGTGGATTTTTAAAACCAATATCCCAGTGATTCTGGTCAGAATGAAGCTAAAGTATTGTTATAAGTTATTGATAAGTCTGATAATTTTCAATACTATCAGTCATCTTGAAGTTGGTAAAAATCTCGTTAAAATTTTCCTAAATCGTACATACATAGATAGATACATAGAAGAACAAATACGGGTCAAGCTAGTAACAGCGTTTTCATAATTGGGCCGCCAATAGCTTTTAAGAGGAATCGGATAAGGGTTATACATAGGGAATATCTTCCGCCGCGCGGTTGAGTCGTTCCGTAGATTAACGGCTTGAGAGGCTATTTCAGCGGAACCTTAACTAGTAAGTGAGCTCACAGGGCTCAAACCTGACGACGTTGCTAACACGAACCCTAGCAAGAGCCGTGCTTCGCAGAATCTACCACCGGATCGGAAACACGACCCACTGAGAAGATCCGGCGAGAAACTCAGTGGGCTGTGTCTGAGGGTTAATTTACTCGTCGAGCCCTTCATCGCAAGCGACGGGTTCGACGAGAACGGTAACCGGTGCTTGAGGTACCTAAAAGCACCGTTAGTGGATCGGGGGGATCCGAAATGACGTGTTTGTGGCGACGTCGACTGCTTTCCATAACGGCCTAATTGTTCGTAGCTTGTGTATAAGGAAACTTATATTGAAAATGTCGTTAGCGCGATTCAGGTACCGCAAGTATAGCAAAAAGCACCAATAGCGATAATTTTTTTTTTTTTTTTTTCCTACCTATGTTGATAGTCTTGAGAGGCTATTTCAGCTTCGCCCTAACGTTTGTAGGTGAGCTCGCGGGGCTCAACCGGAGAGTTGCTAACACTGACCCTAGCAAGAGCAGTGCTTCGCAGAATCTACCACCGGATCGGAAACGCGACCCACTGAGAAGTTCGGCGAGAAACTCAGTGGGCTGTGTCTATGGGTTAGTTCGCTCGTCGAGCCCTTCGTCGCAAGCGACGGGTTCGACGAGGACGGTGACCTATAATTTCTCGTTTTCTTACAATACCCTCTGATTCCTAACTCTGCTTTCATCGTCAATTTATAGCATCAGCACTTATGATCCTTTATTATAGAGCAATTCCTTCTTTCCCAGTCAGTCCTATTCCTAATTCTACGCTTCACACTTGCCATCATTGTCGTTATAATTCTTTGTATTTTTTATTTTATTATTAAAATCTTTTAAAAAAAATCTTTACTCAATTTCGTATAACAGTTTTTTAGCCATAGTGGTTTCGGCTTTGCGTTGATAATAAGTCAGTCCGAACAAGTAATAGTATAATATTTTATTAATCAAACCCAGCTCGCTTTGCTGGAAAATCTTGTGAATGGATCTTGGTCTGATCACTACCAAACTTCAGAGAATCACCTAAACTACAGAGTACAGACATACATACATCGACTTTTATAGATATTTAATATTTATATAGACATTAATTATACGAATATTAATTTCACATATATGCTCTGTGATCTATGGAACCGTTTTGATGAAATTTATTTTAATTACGCTTATATGGAAAGAGCCGATTCAAACCGGATTATGAAAGCCATAAAAGAACAGAATTTTCGGTAGGCAGCGGCTTGGCTCTGCCCCTGGCATTGCTGAAGTCCATGGGCGACGGTAACCACTCACCATCAGGTGGGCCGTATGCTCGTCTGCATACAAGGCAATAAAAAAAAGAAAAAAAGAAAGGTGCGGAAGGAAATGGAATAGGTCACGGAGGATGGAATAGGAAATGGAATAGGTCATCAAGAAGGCCACTATTTACTATAAATAGATAGGATGTTGCTACCGACAAGCATTGTTTCATCAAACAATCTACGATTGATAGCTTTCGCGAACATTAAAAACAATATATTTAAAAAAATAATCGAATTTGTAAGACGGATTCTTCATATAAACATCATTTTCGTTTCGATTTGACTACGTGTGCTAAAATTATACATTTCAATCCTATCCGAGTAAAAACCGTGAAATGATGAATAAGTGCTGAGATTGATTTCTTAGGTTAGTACAAAAAATTAAAAAAATCGGTTCATCAGCAAAAGTGTAAGGAGATAAAATATTACATTATACCGAGACGGTTGATTTTTTTCGTCTCTACCCTATAGTAAGATTCGTAAAATAATCCATTAACTTTTGTATCGTGCTAATGACATTTCATTGTTACGTCAACACGTTAATTAAAAGCTGTAACTGACTAATGCTTGAGCTAGACCGTATTTTTAACCAGCTTAGTCGGATACCACTATTATGAGTTTTTCTGTCACGAATCTGTCATAGGTCCAAGTACGTAGTTCTTCGTCTTACCCTCATTCGACTGTGTGGAGTTGATACAACATGTCCTCTTTTTTCACCTAAGCCTATTATCGCATCTCTAAATGCACACCTTTCTCTCGCATTTCCTCTTTCACGCAGTCCATATGAGTAGTTTAGGACGGATTCTTGCGTTTCAGTCATGGATCCAAGTTCGTAGTTCTTCGTCTTGCTGTCATTCGACTATGTGGAGTCGTGGCAGCATGTCTTCTTTTTTCACTTAAGCTATTATGACATCTCTAAATGCACACCTTTCTCTCGCAATTCTTCTTTCACGCAGTCTATCTGAGTGTTTTAGGTCGGCCTCTTTCTTGCATTTCAGTAATGAATCCAAGTACGTAGTTCTTCGTCTTGGCTTCATTCGACTGTGTGGAGTCGATACAGCATGTCCTATTTTTTCACTCAGGCCTATTATCGCATCTCTAAATGCACACCTTTCTCTCGCATTTCCTCTTTCACTACTAAGGCGAGACGGAGCATTGGCTCTACCCCTCCAAACCATAACCTATCGCTACTCACCTGATTATAGTCTTGGCGACTGATCGCAGGTGTAAAAGTAGAAGAAAAAAAAAATCCTCTTTCACGCAGTCCATCGGAATCTTTTTAGGACGGCCTCTTCCTTGTGTTTCAGTATCGTGTCCAAGTTCGTAGTTAAGTTGAAGAATGCAATGGAGAATTCGTTCTCATTTTTCAAGTTGGACATTATTAGTGTTGTGATCACCATTGGCTCCGTGGCCAAATGGTAGTTCTACCGTGAATTTCACTATTTTGAATTAAAACCCGATAGTTAATCTTCAAAACAGCTATGAAAAGGTCTGAAAAGCGAAACCTCGGTATTATTTGTCACTTTTTAATGGCTTACACACTATGGCTTAAAACACTTTTTAATGGGTTTGATGTTTGAATTGCCCACTTGGCGTTAAGCGGCTACCAAAGCCGATGGATATTACATTACATTACATTGCATTGCGTTGCTTTGCATTGCATTGCATTACATTACATTACATTACATTAAATTACATTACATTAAGACACAAGATCTTTGTTAATTTTGTGTGGTGACAGAAATATACAGGTTCGACTAGGCTAACATTTAAAATCTTACCACCGTGTAAACTATGTATATCAATCGTATCAGTTTTTTTTTTATTATTAATTTTTATTATTTATTATTTACCGTAAAACTAAACTAAACTCGAATGTTTAAGCGATCACTGATGATCAGCTCGTAATTTCAATCACAGTTAAACTCTCCTTTGAAGCTTAAGCTACCTCAAAGTTTAATCGGCCACGAAGGAGCAATTCAATCACAGCTATTATTTAGTGTCTAACTCAGTAAATATAAAAGTATTATAGATATCTATGAACCCATATTCTACTGCTTTTTTTTACATTATATTGCGTACTGCCTCAATATATCTTACAAAAATTATGTTTCCGATTTAGAAGCTTCCTGCTAGTGGTAAGACCTTTCGTGAGTCCGCGCGGGTCGGTACCACCACCCCGCCTATTTCTGCCGTGAAGCAGTAATGCGTTTCGGTTTGAAGGGTAGAGCAGCCGTTGTAACTATACTTGAGACCTTAGAACTTATATCTCAAGGTGGGTGACGAATTTACGTCGTAGATGTCTATGGGCTCCAGTAACCACTTCATACCAGGTGGGCTGTGAGTTCGTCCACCCATGCAATAAAAAAAAGAAAAATTCAGAATACATGATTTCACCTCAACAAACATTGTGTCTTACGAGTCTGGTCAATATTTACATATAAATATTAAGTACCGTTGCTGTTAATTAATAAAAACAATGAAAATAGACAAATATTTAATTATTGTTATATGAAAACGATTTAGATATGAAATTCGATGTAATTATAAGGAGTTTCAGCTTGTAGACCTGCTGTTATCACACATCTAATCCCTATCTCAGTATAAGTTAATTGTGGTTTCTTTGATATTAATATTACGAAGAAATTCTGATATATAGATTAAACTTGAAATCAGTTTTGTTAAACTATGATTTAAAATCATAAACAAAGTGATATATATTTTAAATTATTTATTCGTTAATGAAATTTCTGTAATTTCAATTATTATTTTTAATGGCGAAACTCATTACTAAATAAAATCATATATTCAAATTTTATGAAAGGCATCTGACATTTTACCTCGCCGCCTACGAGCTCTACGGCGTAGACCATTGTAGATATCCTACGAAATTGTAGACATGTGACAAAATTAGTTTAAGCTTAATTAAGTTCAAGTTAAATTAAGTTTATATTCGAAGTATCCAGAATTTGTTTAGTAGAAAAAGAAACCTTAAAATATAGAAACAGATTTAGATTATATAGTTCATATTATTAATAATATTGAAGACGCGCTTACAGTAATAAGAATCTTACGGAAACCAATTTATTTGATTTGTAATAAAATACAAAATAATTTACTTAGTGTTGGTAAAAAGTAGTGATGGGATAATTTCACTTGTCTTAAATCGAATTAAATGAATAACAGTATTGATCCTTTTCAGTTGCGTTAACTGATGTATTGTTACAGCTCTGTCTCAAAATTTTTTCACTCATATACAAATTCGACCGATTTGTTTTGTTACTTATTGAATTTAATACATATTTAAATAGCATAAAACACATAGGTATTTTTAAATAAGATAATCATTTAATATTAACTACACAAATTAACACTGTGCGCTTAAATATATACACTGGTGGTAGGACCTTTCTGTGAGTCCGCGCGGGTAGGTACCACCCTGCCTATTTCTGCCGTGAAGCAGTAATCGTTTCAGTGTGAAGGGTGGGGCAGCCGTTGTAACTATACTTGAGACCTTAGAACTTATATCTCAAGGCGGGTGGCGTATTTACGTTGTGGATGTCTATGGGCTTCAGTAACCGCTTAACACCAGGTGGGCTGTGAGCTCGTCCACACATCAAAGCAATAAAAAAGAAAAAAATCAACGGTTCCGTTCACTAGATTCACACAAACAATCCGTGACATACAGACAGACGCAACCGCAATTCTGTGAGGCTTTCATTCGCTATAGCTGAACCCTAAATTAATTTAAGCAACGCAAACAAACAATTCACGTAAAATGCACATGTCAGTCGCTTTTTGGTAATAAAAAAAACAACAGACGCACGTGTCGAATTGCGATCAAAAGGTGGAAACAGAAGCTAAATAAATAAAGTAAAAGTAAATACAGCAAAAATAATATGTCACATTCCGAAACAAAAATACGATTCTGATTGAATTTACATGCTTTTATAGGCAATAAAGTAAAAAAATGGTTGCTCTTTTGAAGCGTGGGTGAATGATATCAAATAGACAGAAGACAGCTATCAAGCACATAGCAGGTGCTTGTGGTGGTGGGACAAGCTGGTGAGGACGTCTTACTGGTGGTAGGACGTCTTTACTAGTGGTAGGACGTCTTGTAAGTCCGCACGGGTAGGTACCACCGCCCTGCCTGTTTCTGCCGTGATGCAGTAATGCGTTTCGGCCTGAAGAGTGGAGCAGCCGTCGTAGTATAAAACTGAGAATTAAAACTCATGTTTTTTTTATTGCCCTAGTAGACCGACGAGCGTACTCTTATATATCTGTACTGAACCCTCGAATGCTGATACTCTCGAACCGCTGACTGGACGGTCCAAGTTAGAGACTTAAGAGGAGACTGGAGAGCAGTCAGTGAGTAAACTGTCTTAGAGTACTTAGAGTACTCTAGAGAGTCTTAGAGTGTTTATGAAGAAATAATTAAAAGGTTGCCTCAAATCACCTCAGGCAGTTGGGCCTTCAGCTCCTCCCACCTCTTTTTTATGTTTGAGAGATTACTGGTGACCCGGAAGCCTTTCCAGTCTTACCAAGTCAGGTGGGCGAGCAAGGGATCAGCCAGGAGGGGTGGGATTTGCTAACAGCTGCCCGAGCGCCTCCAAAGGAGACCTAACAAAACAGCTACTTCGCTAATGAATGAAATACCAGCAGACTCGCTGAGAAGTTCCGGCTCCTCCCACCTCCTAGTGCATTTTTTTTATTGCTTAGATAGATGGATGAGCTCACAGCCCACCGGGTATTAAGTGTTTACTGGAGCCCATAGACATCGACAACGTAAATGCGCCACCCACCTTGAGATTTAAGTTCTAAGATCTCAGTATGGTTACAACGGCTGCCCCACCCTTCAAACCGAAACGCATTACTGCTTCACTGCAGAAATAGGCAGGGCGGTGGTACCTACCCGCACGGACTCACAAGAGGTCCTACAGCCAGCATTAAAACATAAAGAACGCATATTACTTAACAAGACCACGGATCTTCGTAAAGTAATAAACGGCGTAGACAAGCTCACTTACAGTTCAGAAAACACCGAAACTTAAATATTAGAATCTAATCCTGCAGACTTTACGAGCGTTAAAGAGAATTCCCGAAATATCTTCAAAACTTCGCAGCCCCTGTCGTTAATTACGAAATTCCCCTAACTAATACTCCCACAGGTACTGTGCCTTAATTGGAATAATTCAGCTGTCTCTTACATTATATATTATGAACATGTTTAACAAAAATAAAATTACGGATTATAATTTTTAAAGCTATTATTACAACGAAAAACTTTCACGGTACAATCTCGCGGTTATATTATCACTGACAGAAAGTCGCTGTGATCACGAAAACTGTACAACATTTGAAAAGT
The DNA here is from genome assembly GCF_030267445.1 of Bombyx mandarina. NCBI lineage: Eukaryota > Metazoa > Arthropoda > Insecta > Lepidoptera > Bombycidae > Bombyx > Bombyx mandarina. Next base: position 20,496,880 of record NC_143234.1, read on the forward strand.
CAGAAACAATGACAATAATAATGACAGTAAAAAAATCCAAATTAAATCGTAAAATAAATAATAGTTTAACAAAACTAACAAAATACTCTTTTATAGGAAAAACCAACTAAAAATAGTAAAATAAATTTTAATAAATTTAAATTAAAAATAGTCTAAGAAAAAATGATTTTATTGTAAAAAAAGCGTGGGATGCTTTTCAGGATATTATCACAATAACCCTTCTACTCATGTATGTTCATAAAATATTTATAACTACTGATACCATGCACGTTTTGTTGGGAGTCAATATCATGTACAAAGATTCCGTTACAAACATACATACGTCTGAAGCTAATACAAGCGTATTAATTACTTTTAATTATGTTTAGGACTCGCGAAAACCGAAGATAATACTGAATCGTTAAGTTGGAGCAAAAATCCACCTTGATTCTGACGCAAATCAGTTAAGAATCTCTGAGCGAAGTATGGACCCGTCGATACACAAAACAATTGATACTAACTTCTGTTTCGAAGCCTACTATGGTATTCTTGTAGCGATGCTATTAGCTACAGCAACCGCTTAACAAAAGATGACCAGTAAGTCCGTATACCAAACTAATCATCATCATCATCATCAGCCTGCGGCAGTCCACTGCTGGACATAGGCCTCCCCCAAAGCTCGCCACTGAACCCGATTTTCGGTTCTACGCATCCAGTTACTGCCAGCTGCCTTGCGCAGGTCGTCGCTCCATCTAGCAGGAGGGCGTCCTACACTACGTTTGCCGGTTCGCGGTCTCCACTCCAGAACACGTCTACCCCAACGGTTATCGGTTCTGCGATATATGTGACCAGCCCACTGCCACTTCAGCTTACTAACTCTGCGAGGTATATCGATTACTTTGGTTTTTGCCCGAATGACCTCATTGCGTATTCGGTCTCGCAATGACAAACTAAGCATAGCCAAACTAATGAATAAATACAATTTAGGATAACCAAATCAGGGTTGTGGCTGCAATTTTTTTTATGAGTTGGCTGACAACCGCCCTGATTCATCGTTAACTCGAAGCACCACTTCGTAGCAATAGGACGGGAAAATTACGTTTTTTTTTTTCTTCCTGCTTTATCAAGAAAATTGTTGCGTTTTTTTGGCTCAAAATTAAGCGCGGGCCAAGTTAATGAGTTCACAACGACTAAATGAGGCCATCTCGTTTTGACCTCCGATGAACTTAGAGCACAATGACGCCGCCAAGAAGTCGTAATTGGGTTCAGGTGACGGGTGTACCCCCGCCCCTCTTCGAGTCGGACGCATGACTGCTTCACGGCAGAAAAGGGAGGATGTTGATACCTACTCAGTCCTACAAGATGTAACTGCTTCATCGTGAAAGACACTAATTTATTTCTGACCAGCGACCCGCCCTCGCTTCGCTTCGGAAAAATGAAATTTTATATTGATTATTTACGACATCACATTAGAAACTTCAAAAATAACAGTATTTCTCCACTATTTAATGGATGTTATTATTCATATAAACCTTCCTCTTCAATCACTCAATCTATTAAAAAAGTTTTAAAGATTTAAGCATACATAGGGATATAGGGACAGAGAAAGCGACTTTGTTTTATACTATGTAGTAATTATTATTGTTGTAGTCCTAGGGTACCCCGCTGGTACATAGTTGTCTCCACTTTACCCTGTCTTGCGCTTGCTCCTTGACATCACTCCAGGTCACGTTGGCAGTTCTCATCTCACTCTCTACGGTGCGTCGCCAAGTGTGTACAGGGCGACCAGGTCTTCTCCTGCCAAGCGGTTGCCACTCATTTTGATTGATGCTGCGTTGACTCCGCTGCGCCGTAGAGTGTGTCCTATTTGCTCATTATTTTTATTATTATTAAATTCTTTATTTCAGATAATGATCCATATAAATGTTAGTAACAGTTATTTCTTAAAAATAAGTTAGTAAGGACACAGTAATAAAAGAAAACAACAACATACATGTAACATGCCGTGCGGGTGGGGATCCGGCGATTTTCTCCTGTGGTAAAAAAAAAAAAAAAAGCTTTGTGTTGACGTTGACGTTGACAGAACCATTAATATTTGGGTGTGTAGGTAGGTATCAGAAAAACATTCAACAATTTTTAATAAAACTCTTTGTTAATTATAAAAGTAAAAAGGACGAATCAAATTTGATTATAAGAACAGTAAAGCATGAACATTTAATTGTCGATTCTCTGTTTTAGGTTAGTACATAGTCATTTCATTAGTTGATATTTGTTAAGTAAAGGTTTAACTGTATTTAATAAATAAAACTCTGTTTTAGATGAATCACATAGTGTTTTGTTTTAAGAAGAAAGATAATAGATAATCTTATATACATACTACATATGATTGCAATAGCTGCATTACGAGAAAATTTTTGTGTACCTCTCTGCAATGATTCAGAAAAGGTCCATCTAATTATGTTTTCTATCTATGAATAAATTAAAAAAAACAATCACATTAAATTTACACGTGCTAGTATGAAGATTTACAATTAAAGTGAGTTGTATCAACGAGTTATCCATTCGCTAACCGTGTTGTTATTTCCGTGAACATGTTGTTGACTTGTAATTTAATATATTATAATTATTTAAGACGAAACTGGTAATTGTATCGGACGGCTAATGAACTCTGAATAAATGATTTTCGATGTGTATCTACTATCTATGCGCGATATATTCATATTTTACGGTGTGCGAGATATGTTGATACAAGTTAATAATTACCTAACAACGGGCACAGAGACAGAGAATAAGATGTTCGTTACGGACCATTCAATTAAATTATTGCCAATGTGTTTTCTTTTTGAATATAAAAGAAAGAAGAATAAACACTAAAATAAAATAAAAATGGTGCGCGTGCAACTTGGTGCACGTGAAATAAGTGAAACTTCTTTAGCGGTGTGTAGTATTGTGGTTTTCTTCATTTTTTATCCTTAAATTAAATTCCTCTTGTAATAGGGAATGCTGCGTTTAAGAGAAACAACCTAGCTCGCTTTCCCACTCTCTCCACGGTGGAGTGGTTCGCGAGACGCTCTGTCTATTTTCTCACTCTTGCTCGTCCTAAATTGTATCTTTTCTCTCTAGCCGCAACGAATTTGTCGCAAGTAAAATTTTACTCTCAACGCGCCTAAAAAAGTTTCACTTCAAAAATGTGTTTAAAAGCTGTAAACACGCAATTTAAATTAATATTTAATTTTCCTTTTTTTTTGTGGTCCTCGTCAGGAAGTTAGGCAAATATGTTGTCATCACGCCACCATGTCTTTGATCCGTATACAAATATAAGAGTTAATAAAATGTTATAAAGTTGTGAAAATTACATCAAAGCTATGATGTGCTTTGTCCCAATTGTGCGTTTTTGGTTTGAAGAGTAAAACATCAATCATAAATAGTAATGCAATTAATATTGATTTTGTTTCAATACGGTGACATTAACTTTGAGCTATCTCTGGGCTTCAGCGATTATTTCGCCTATTTCTGCCGTGAAGCAGTAATGCGTTTCGGTTTGAAGGGTGGGACAGCCTTTGTGACTATACTGAGACCTTAGAACTGTATCTCAAGGTGTGTGGCGCATTTACGTTGTAGATGTCTATGGGCTCCAGTAACCACTTAACACCAGGTGGGCTGTGAGCTCGTCCACACATCTAAGCAACAATAAAAAAAAAAAATTTGAAGCTGTTCTCTGGCACATCTATCTCAGTTTGATTAATCTTTGACGTAATCTTGTCCTAAATAAAAAGAAAAACGGTTTTTAATCAAAAGCCTTCCATCATAAAGACCTTAAGTATTTTATTTACGTTGCTTCAGGTGGACGAACGTAATCCGCGCCCAGAAATCTCGGGAGAGCCCAAAAGCTTTGAAACTTTGCGGATGAATATAAACCCTTATTTATTGTAGTTATAAAGTCGTTTTTCACTTGAAAGCTTTTACCATAAAGTTGAGAGATGTCGCGAGGCTAGCAACTGGATAAACTTCATAACATTATAGTTTCATAATCGCTTCTGTTACAAAATAATATATGCGGTGTCTTTTGTTTACTGGAAGAATACCATCTTGTTGTAAAAATCGCACCAATAGTCCCCTCCAGATCAGAAGGTTGCGTGTTCAGATCACGTCGGGGTCACCAGTACGACAAAGAGAAGATCTTAAACTGAGTGAGTGAAATCGTTCGGTAGACAGACGGTCCAAATGTTGGTTGTTTTTTTTTTCCTGCCTAAGCTGATAGCCTTGAGAGGCTATTTCAGCGGAACCTTAACTAGTAGGTGAGCTCACGGGGCTCAAACCTGACGACGTTGCTAACACGAACCCTAGCAAGAGCCGCGCTTCCCAGAATCTACCACCGGATCGGAAACGCGACCCACTGAGAAGATCCGGCGAGAAACTCAGTGACCTCAGCGACCAAATGTTGTTGTTCGGAACTTGTATATATGCAAGCTTATCTTGAATATGTCGTAAGCGAGATTCAGGCATTTGTTAAATATCTTGTGTTGTCTGATGGCTACCGAAACAGAGGTATCGTGAATAGCACCTACTACGATTTTTTTGTTTGTTTATTTGCTGAGTACGCAGCGAGTTCTATTTGAGAAAAGCGACTTCGTAAAGTATAAATTAATGTATGTAAATAGTGTATGTAAATTACAAACTCTGTGTATCTTCTTCTGGTCCTAATCCCAGATTATGAAAGACTATCTTGCATAAGTTTATGGCATTGGTTTTACGACTAGCCCCTTGTCTGACGTGAACCATCCTCGGATTATGTCTCCGATAAGATTCATTGATCTGTTATTGGTTCTATAACATGTTCAAATATAATACATACATCTATTGTTATTGTGAAAAAGTACAATAAAAAAAAAATTTAAATACCAAAAAGTGAAAAAAATATTACATTTCATTCATTTTTCTAGATGCTCGGTGTATGTACTGAAAAATCCAAAGCGTATTTTGCAGATGTAAAAAACCCAATTTTTTTCGCACAGAACGCATTTAAGACAATTTTCGGCGTGCCTCCGCATTAACTTACATCTTTATGCCGCTAAGAAACATTCCTGAATGAAATAAAAGACGAAATGTTGATAGCAACTTATTACGTCATTTATTTAAGAACTGACAAAGGCCGTGGTAATGGAATGAGAGAGATTAGAAGGAAAAATCTAGGGGTGCTTATCATGATCGATGTTTTATTTATTTTATTTATTTATTTATTTATACTTTATGCACAAAACAAAACTTGTACACAGGCGGACTTAATGCCATGGGCATTCTCTTCCAGTCGACCATAGGGTGGTGCAGAGATAATGCATGGTAGGTGCATTGACAAAAAAAAAAACAAACAACAACAACAAAACAAAAAAAAAGAACAAACTCAAAACAAAAATCTTCCTTAAAATAATATCTCAGTATTATAGAATACATATACTACAATTCAATATACCTATGTATAAAATAGTAAAATACATACATACACATAATTACACACAATAACACATGAAAATACACAATTTAGTATTATAGTTAAGAATGGCTAAAAGTAAATATATATATATATATAATATAATAATAATAATTGAAAAATGAAATAAACTAGTTTGGAGATGATTCTTCCAGTTTTTTGTGGATGTGTTCGCGAACTTTGAGTTTTTAAGTAAAGCGATTGCTGATCATCCTGATTTCTTTGGGAAGCGAATTCCATAATATTATGGACTGTACAAAGAAAGAAGAATGTAAAAAATCTGAGCGATGGATAGGACATTGTAAGAGACGATTATGTGAAGAACGTAGAATTTCGTCATGGCTTGCGTTCAAACTTTCTTTTTAGGGTAGCAAACCTACTCTGGCCCGTGATCAGGGTGTGGGTGGAAACGCTTGAGAGTTACATCTGGAGACTATCTCGTGCTATTTACGAGCAGGCTGATGGTAGTACCCACAAGCAACTCTACAATAGCTAGCTTGCACGCCACACCACCTGATTAAGGCCCTGTGAGGAACCCTTGAGCCCCCCGGCTAGTGTGCGATAGTTGATCCAACCGGAGTGGTATGGGAACGCTCATAATAAGAGCCCCTCGCGGGCCTGTATTGTTCACCACCCTATTCTTGCCCTCACACCTGGTATGGGTATTCCCATCTGGGGACCCATTGTGCACCCCCAGTGGCCAATGCCCCGTTTGGGGAGTACTTCCCCCTAGCCGGACAGCGTTGCCTCACAAGGAGAGTCTAAATCGTTTGAGTGCCAAAAAAAGTAGCTAAACCCCCCAAACATCTAACAATTCATCTTATTCTTTGTCTCCACTTTTATTTATTTATTGCCCTTGTAGTTGTCTTGACTCTCTCTCTCTCTCTCTCTCTCTCATATCGTCATTCATTAGAGAGATTCAGTTTTGTAGTCAGATTCCGTATAGTGCGTTATTAATATTCTTTAAAATATTTATTTTAAAAGTAATTATGGGTTTTAAAGGTTTTCTTACGCAATTAAGTTGCGGCAAATATAGGGCGGGTTGATAAAACCACCAGTTAAACTGTGATGGATATTTTCGTTTAATAATCTATATGTATAAATGAAAAAAAATGAATTGCTGTTCGTTAGTCTCGCTAAAACTCGAGAACATCTGGACCGATTTGACTAATTTTGATCTTGAATTATTTGTAGAAGTCCAGAGAAGGTTTAAAAGGTATAAATATGAAAATGCTCGGAATTAAATAAAAATAATAATTTTGTTTTTCCTTTGATGTGTCCCTCCCGTCGGATGGATTCCTTTTGTTTGTTTTAAGTTTATTTTATACAAAAGTTTAGGACTTTTATTTATCGATTGAGGCACTACGAAGGCTGCCGGGTCAGCTAATACATAATAAATTAAGCTCTGAAATAAACTTCCCTTGTCGATGTGTCCGAAGAAATATGTTGCATGCATGTATATTATATCCAGCATCCGCGACCGACGACTACCTCTCAGCGTCAGTGAAATATTGAGCTTACGTTCCTGTTTTAGCTAATAAAAGAAAACCACTCATAAAGCTTTTGTGATCACGAACAACGGTCGCAGCTAAGCTTCGAACAAAACTAACAAAGAATTTGTACTGAAATTAAAAAGTTCAAAAACCGAAGAATAGAATTCCGGATACGTTGAGAGTAAGTGGACGCGGGAATAAGCTTTTGTGAAACTTTTCCCCCCTCTCTCAAATGAGCTTCGTTTCGAATAGCACAAAGAGAAGTTGGAAGCAATCTGTTGAGCAATTGAATCAGTTTTCAACTCGAATAAGAGATAGGTACGATTTTTTTTTGTTATTTAATTTTATTGTATTGTCTTCTAAGCTAGCACAAGTTTTTTTATTAATAACGTAGGTGGACAGATAAAGTTAAGTTACGTTAAGCTTTAAGTTACACTTAAGAAGCCCATGGACATCATTCACTCTGAATATCGCTATTCTGTATTGATTTTTTTTGCATAATAATTAATTTTAAAAATATCGATTAGGATTGTGGACGAGCTCTCGGCCTTTTTTTTATTGCTAAGATGGGTGGACGAGCACACAGCCCATCTGGTCTTAAGTGGTTACTGGAGCCCATATACATCTACAAGAGATGAGTTGTAAGGTCTCAAGTATAGTTACGACGGCTGCCCCACCTTTCAAACCGAAACGCATTTCTGCTTCACGGCAGAAATAGGCGGGGTGGTGGTACCCACCCGCGCGGACTCACAAGAGGTCCTACCACCAGTGTCTTCTAAGCTACCACAAGTTTTTTATTAATAACGTACATGAACAAACAACGTTAAGCTACGTTAAGCTTGAGTTACACTTAAGAAGCCCATAGACATCATTCACGTGAATATCGCTGTTCTGTATTGATTTTTTGTGCTTAATAATTATTTAATAATTAATAAATAAAAATATTGCTTAGGATTGCGGACGAGTTCACGGCCCACCTGACGTTAAGTGTTCACCGGAGCCCATCATGAGATTATTTAAGAAATTATTTAAAAGCCCATATATAAGTGCTATAAATATAAAATCAAAATGCTTACACAACTTATCCGACGCAAGTGTAATAAAACAGCATCACTTCAACAGAATTTTGCGTTCAAAAGAATATCAATTCCTTTTACCGCAGACGTATAATTAGATTGTTTATTTGCTTTCAATTCGTTACGAATTCATGAAAATAAACTTTAGGCACATACTATTGAGTTCAAAATAATAACAAAATACCGAAAAACATGAAGTTTTTTTTTTCTTCATATTAAATCGATTGTGCCCTGATATTTGGAAAAGTTTTCTCACGAGTACTCACGGTTGGTCTTTTTAGCAATTTTTACAATGTTAATAACATGGCAACAAAATCAGCAAGTCATTGTCAATGCCAACTATTAAAATCACTACAAATCATTTTTTTTTTGTTGCTTAGATGGGTGGACGAGCTCACAGCCCATCTGCTATTAAGTGGTTACTTGAGCCCATAGACATCTACAACGTAAATGCGCCACCCACCACGAGATATAAGCTATAAGATCTCAGTATAGTTACAACGGCTGCCCTACCCTTCAAACCGAAACGCGTTACTGCTTCACGGCAGAATTAGGCAGGGTGGTGGTAGCTACCCGTGCGGACTCACAAGAGGTCCTACCACTAGCTAAATTAAATCGACCATTAAATCGATTGTGCCCTCACCTGTTATTTGGAAGTGTTTCACGAGTACTGTTGGCTGTACGGTTGGCCTTTTTAGCAATTTTTACAATGTTAATAACATGGCAACAAAATCAGGAGGTCATTGTCAATGCCAACTATTAAAATCACTACAAATCAAATACTGTGATAATCACGTCTCTGAAACCCAAATGAAAGAGTCGCAGAAAACAATTTACATTAATTATCATGTTTCTAATTAAAACATGCAACTTTAATAAAGAAGTTCGTTTTCCCTTATACAACATTCTCATGGTGAAAATGAAAATCCAAGTCAAACAAACTGTCAGACCTCAAGAAGCTGTTAGTTCTTTGTGTGACTCCAGAAACATGAATGTCGATATATATTTGAATATAATAGGTTGGGGAAACAATTTCTTCGCATTTTTTAAGAAAATTCACAACAATTTTAATATAGTTTGTGGCGGGTAGCCATCATACAGCGCAAGATATTTGAACTTGAGATGCCTGAATCTCGCATACGACATTTTCAAGATAAGCTTACATATATACGCAGGCTTTGGAATGAGCTCCCCTCTCCATTAACGGTGCTTTTAGGCACCACAAGCACCGGTCACCGTCCTCGTCGAACCCGTCGCTTGCGACGAAGGGTTCGACGAGCGAACTAACCCATAGACACAGCCCACTGAGTTTCTCGCCGGATCTTCTCAGTGGGTCGCGTTTCCGATCCGGTGGTAGATTCTGCGAAGCACTGCTCTTGCTAGGGTCAGTGTTAGCAACTCTCCGGTTGAGCCCCGCGAGCTCACCTACTAACGTTAGGGCGAAGCTGAAATAGCCTCTCAAGGCTATCAGCATAGGTAGGGAAAAAAAAATGAGCTCCCCTCCACGGTGTTTTCCGAGCGCTATGACATGTCCTTCTTCAAACGAGGCTTGCGGTGAGTACTTAATCTTAGGCAGCGGCTTGGCTCTGTCCTTGGCATTGCTGACGTCCATGAGCGACGGTGACCACTTACCATCGGGTGGGCGGTAAGCTAGTCTGCCTACAAAAACAATTAAAAAAAAGTTCCGAACAACAACATTCGGACCGTCGGTCTACCGAGCAAATATCACCCGCTCGATTGAAGATCTTCCCTTTGTCGTTTAAGCCTCCCAAATAGTTTATTTACATTTAACTAAAGTATGTAGGTACCATTTTGTTCAATAAGTTTTTGCCATCTTGTAGGTAGGGATATGATCCCATTGCTATAGAAATTTTGGGGCTTCTAATCAAAATACCGCGACAATCGGTTATTATATATTTCTTCAGTGCGTGTGTTTGTCACTGAACTCCCGCCTAAACGGCTGGACCGATTTTAATGAAATTTTCTGTGTACCTTCATGTGGATTCGAGAATGGCTTAGATTTACAAATCTGCCCAGCAGATGGCGCTGCAGTCGGTATCTAGGTTATTTATTTTTCCTAAAAATAATTTATATGGCAAAACAACGTTTGCCGTGTCACCTAGTTTCTTTAATAAAAATTAAACGATAGTTAGCATAATATTGAAATATTACCGAATAGCATCGTAGCCTTCCGTAATCACGAATACGGCAACATAATTTAAATGTTTTTTAATATAATTAAAATAATCAACGCGTAATAAATTTACCGTAAAACTATAATAGTATTAATTATATTATATATTTACGAATCGTGAACATCGAAGAGAATTTATCGTCTTCACAGATTTTTTTTTTTTTATTGCTTAGATGGGTGGACGACCTCACAGCCTACCTGATATTAAGTGGTTACTGGAGCCCATAGACATCTACAACGTAAATATATATCTATACTAATATATAAATCTGCAGTGGTTTTTACGGATGTTCCGTTATAACTACTGAACCATGCATCCGATTGACTTGAAACTTGGTATCCGTGTAGAAAATATATGTACTTAATGGATAGGCTAATATTTATATGAGTGTTGGACTCCCTACACCAGTTGCGGGGGCGTTAATGATGAGAATCTTTGTGAGGATGAAAAATAATAATGTTAATTTTAAATGCCCAGCGAAGCGGACGGGAAAGCTAGTTATTATATAAATACATATAATATTTAACAAAGATTTACCTCACGAAATATTTCGCGTTCGTAAATTTCGTATTGATTTCGTTCACCAAAAACGCGATCACGTCTTCTCGCTACACCACGACTAATATGTTTTATCTAATCAAAATTATTTTAACAGTAGGTACGTATTTCATAAAACTAGAGGTCCCGCAGTAGTCGAAATTCGACTATAATTAATTGGAATTGTAAGTTTGTACACTATTATGATTGTATTTTATACTTCTACTAGCGACCCGCCCTCGCTTCGCTTCGGAAACATTAAAACACACATCGACACCTCCATGCAACAACATCGTAACTCATTTTTTTACAAATTTTGAGTTACAATGCTATTCTTATACAAAAAGTAAAAGGATTTTTTCTGTGTAATAATTGTAACTCTACGCCTATTCAATTTGATTTTATGAAAGAGGTAAAAGCATTGTAAATCCCCAAAAAAAACAGATTAACCTGCAAGGTTATTGTAACTTTATTTACAATACACAAAATATTACGAATATCTAATCAATGACATACAACAAAATTGTAACTTTATTCACAATCTTTGCACAGCATGACTCTGGAGTTTATGAACACAAAATACCATGCTACTGCATTGTAACCTGAGTTACAATGTTTTTGCACGGACTTTGATATTAGTTTTTGTGTGGGCCTGACCCCTAAGATGCATTACGATCTTGTCGCCCGAGTGTACTTGCATTGTGTGTGCGATTTACATGATTAAAAATTGTAAAGAAAGGATATCGGAAACGGCGAGATATGCGATTTTTAAAGATTTTTGGTGTCTGAGTCAAGGCAAGTAAATTTTGTATGTAGATGTGTAGACAGAGTTTAACGAAAATAAATAACAACATCAGTTATTTGTCACTCACGACGTCATTAGTCCTTTAATTACTATTTATATGCTGATGGCGACAAGAAAAGGTTTTGTAAAAATATGATTTTCGACACTCTCTGTATTACCGACATGTGGTTGCAAACTATTTACAAGGAGATAGATGCAGGAGGGACAGGAATTATAACAAGGGGTTTGAGAGGAAGTCATAATAGTCGAACAAATCTGATCCCAGATGCAGTGAAAGATTCTGTCAGAAATTATTATCATTAACCCCTAGAATTGATTCCCATACCGTAAGAAAAAGAACTTTCAAATTATACTTTACAAATTATACTTTTTAACATACTCTAAATTATATGGACTTTATGTTGATCGGATGAAAGTTAATTGTCCAACAGAACAAGTGTCAAATTCTAGACAGTATAAAGATATGTTTTATAAAGAATACAACATAGAATTTCATAAGCCAAAACCTCTGTATCTGACTTATAAGTTTCAATCCAAAAGAAATCCAAGCATAGTCACAGCCATTTATGACTTACATAATGTTTTGACAACACCCTGGTCTGAACTTTCATTATTTTACTATAGAAGGAAATTTGCTGTATATAATTTTACCATCTTAAATTTAGGAAAGTCCAAAGGATATTCGTACGTATGGAATGAGACAACAGGCTGTGTTTCTTTTTATTAAACAGAAATATGAAGAAGGCTTTTAAATATTTAACTTTTTTTCTAATTGCTGTGGCGGACAAAACCATAACCGAATAATAATAGCTATGTTTCCTATGCGTGTAAAATATTTGGCATATCGATTATACATAACTATTTTGAAGTTGGACATTCGCAATCTGAAGGATATGCCATGCATGCATTGCATGCACTACGGAACAAAAATCAAATTATTTACGTACTAGAGCAATGGATCACTTTAATTAGATGTGCTATAACAACATGCGAGCCTTAGTCGTAGCTGAATTAGATCAGAATGTAATTCTAGATTTTAAAGGCTTCTGACGGATAAAAACAACTTGGATAGTTATGAGAAAAAGTAATGTGGTCTAAATTAAAACACATTAAAATAGAAAAAGAAAACCAAGATTTAATATATTTCCAATATGATTATTTAAGCAGCCAATATCTAACTATTAACGTTGCTTGGAAACGCATTAAAAATCGACAAGAATTAAAGAAACAACTCATGTGAACAGCCAGAGGAAGAAAGTATTCCGTTACCCGTTTTAGTGGGTGGCGCATTTACGATTTACGTTGTAGATGTCTATGAGCTCCAGTAACCACTTAACTTCAGGTGGGCTGTGAGCTCGTCCACCTATCTAAGCAATAAAAAAAATATTACTCAACGATAAAATACTCCCAATTTCCACAGGAAATTTTAAAGATCTCGTAAGTTTATGCAAGTGCAACGCGATTCCAGAATTTTACTTAAATCTTCCACATTCAACTCAATTAGCTGAAGATAACAAAAGTGATGATGAAAATTAATTGTTATTGAGTTCTATTTTATTAATGTTACCAAACAAGAAAATGGAGTTGATTTTTTTTGTTATTCCTGTCATTAACGGCTGATTTTAAATGGTAGGTAGGTACTGCGTGCGATGCTTTAATAAGTGTTTGTTCTAATTAACTTTTAATAAATTTTGTCAGTAAGCTGCAGTTTTAGTCTTACAATCAAATATTTTAATTAATATTAATCCTGTTATAGTGACTTATGTCCATTATGATAGGATTTTTAAGAAATTTGCAATTATTTGTATGAAAAACAATTGAACGTTTACATACAAATTTCATGCAATAAAATTGTAACTCAGAGTTACAATTGTTTGAAAAGATAAAAAACATAATAAGTAAAAAAATAAAGGACGTAACTCAGACATACAATGTTTGTCACTGTAACTCAAGTGACTTGACTAGGCATTGTTTTTCACGTAAGTCATGAAAAGCCATGAAAACAACTTTTTTTTTATAATCTTAAAGTACATGACAATAGTGCACATTAAAAACATAGGATAACAACACTTTCGAAGATTGTAGAGTGAAACCTTGAATAGCTATGATATTTGGAATTTTCATTTTACTCTCACCAAAAATCTCAAAAAATGAGTTACAATTTTATTGCATGGAGGTGTCGACATGAAAACAAAAACAAAAAAAAAAAATTAAGCCTATGTTCATCAGGGACAATGTCGGCTTCTAATGGAAAAAGAATTTTTCAAATCGGTCCAGTAGTTTCGGAGCCTATTCGAAACAAACAAACAAACATATCTTTCCTCTTTAAATTATTAGTATAGACAATTACAAATTTTGCCAAAACTACACTACAAAAAATATTAACAAAGACAAACAATATTTAATCTCAATTTGACAACAGACGTCAAGAACAAAAGTTTGACAATAAATAGTATGCATGTGTGTGTGCGTCAAATACATGGTATGTAGTGTGTGTAATGTTTTCTTTATTGATTTAATGTATCTTTCATGCATTATTTTAAAAAAAAATTAGCATTGTGCACTTCTTCTCTATATTCTCTATAAGTGTGGAAAATTTCATACTCCTCCGTCCGCGCAATTTTCGTAAAAAGGGATACAAAGTTTTTGCTTCACGTATTAATATATATGTCGTAAGCGGCGGCAGGGATGGCTGAGCGGTAGTTTCGTCATCACTCGTATTCGATTGAACTCAGTTTAGTCAATAAAACTTTTCAATAATAATTATTGAAACTCAACACACACAACTTTCACAATGACAGGATAAACCGACAGTTTCGTTGCTCATACGGACAGACCGACTGACTGACTGACTGACAGAGACGGACGGAATCACTGTCTGACACGAATGCCACGACTCTGTCCACGTACCGCCATTTTATAACTGGCGTTACGGAGTCTACCCTTCATTTTGTGATACTTATCAAAACAACATTTCATCATTTAAAATAATAATCAAAACCACCGTCTTAATATTACTAAAAGTCGTCAACCACGACACGGCCATTCTGTCACTTTGACGTTTGTGTATCGTTGATATTCCGAACTATTGACCCGGATGCGACACGGCCATCCTGTGTTACACACGTCCTCGTGTGTTAATCTGAAACAAAAGCCAATACCGCACAGTATCATTCACGCTCGGCCATATCTGACCACTCTACTAAAATAAAAGTCTTGTGTCATCACAAATTCTATAACGACATTGTAAGATTACACAAACGAAAATAAGTGATTTACTACTGCTGCAAATTCTCCCCGTACAATTCATGTACACAGTAACTAAGTCATCCCTGTGACTACAAGTGTTCAATGATAGTCATCCCTGTGACTACAAGTGTTCAATGATAGTCATCCCTGTGACTACAAGTGTTCAATGATAGTCATCCCTGTGACTGCAAGTGTTCAATGATAGTCATCCCTGTGACTGCAAGTGTTCAATGATAGTCATCCCTGTGACTACAAGTGTTCAATGATAGTCATCCCTGTGACTGCAAGTGTTCAATGATAGTCATCCCTGTGACTCCAAGTGTTCAATGATAGTTATCCCTGTGACTCCAAGTGTTCAATGATAGTCATCCCTGTGACTCCAAGTGTTCAATGATAGTCATCCCTGTGACTCTAATCAACAGTCATCCCTGTGACTCTAATCAACAGACCTTTTATGACAACCATCGCATATAGATTTCTCGACAAGAGAACATTCAGCACCAGAATCCAAATAAAAATAATACGACTCACCAGATTGCTCTCATTTACCAAAAATACTCGATATTACACAGCTACCGGCATGTCGCTCCGCTCGGCCGGTGAATACTTGACCCATCGAGCGCCGACAGACGGCGCTTGCGTCCCATATCTCGTATTGGCTGCAGCAATCAAGTGTTGATTGCGACACGGTCTTCCTGGCTGTACACGTCCTCGTGTGATGGTTAACCTACAATCAAAAACATCCACGAGAACACTTGTTCCGCTCGATCCCTCCTGACTACACTTTACGACTTATCGGAAAATTTAAAGTCATCAAAGCTTTAAACTGTTTTAATACCATTTTAACCAAATCAAACAATAGGGTATACAAAGTTCATTATTCAGCAGCCAGAGTACGTACCACAGTCGTTCATCAAACTTCAAATTTACTCTGTACAAATCAGGCATAGCTTACAGGAACTCAGATCAAAGAAAACTTCCGAGTAAAAATATCTAACGCCACGGCTTTCCAGCCAACCAGCAATCGCAATTGCCCTCATGATGCGCATCCACAGCGTGGATCGCCCGTGTGCATCACCCGCTGACTACACACGATGGTCTTTACAGACCCCGACCTCCGCCAGAGCCAAACGCGCACCGCGCACCCACGGACTACTTAAGTTGCCTCAAGAGACAACCGATTTCTACCGGGCTAAGACTACGTAATAGCTACTGGTACGGTCGAACACAATACGACCGATAGACTATCCTTACTCGAGTTTTCACCACAATTTAAGCTTGCTCTTCATCATCATCATTTACATCAACCTCGACTGGTATGTGTCATGCTGGCATTTTTCTTAGCCTATCATGTGGGTATTTGTAAGTACGATTTGAATTTAAAGCTTTCAATGTGCAACGGTCACCATCCAATACTTCAACTACTTTAAACGGCCCTTTAAACTTCGGATCTAATTTCGTTTGATTACGCTCTTCATTTTAATGTGTGGACGAGCTCACAGCCCACCTGGTGTTAAGTGGTTACTGGAACCCATAGACATCCACAACGTAAACGCACCACATACCTTGAGATAGAAGTTCTAAGGTCTCAGTATAGTTACAACCGCTGCCCCACCCTTCAAACCGAAATACACCACTGCTTCACGGCAGAAATAGGCAGGGTGATGGTACCCGTGCGGTCAATGGCACTATACGGAGTACCCGTCTGGTGCCACGTCCTTACCCACGAGAACGTCGCCGCGCTGTGACGCCGGCAGCGCGCGATCGCAGTCAGAGTTATTCAAGGATACCTCACAGTCTCCTACGAGGCGGCGCGCCCTAGCGCAAGTGCGGCCGGAGCGCGGGGGCTCCAATCTCGGCAGTCCGTGCTGGAGGCGTGGTCTCGTCGTTTGGCGGACCCGTCGGCCGGCCTCCGTACCGTCGAGGCGATCTGCCCGGTTCTCGCGGACTGGATGGGCCGCGACCGCGGAATTCTCACCTCCGGCTACCTGTGCAGACTCACAAGACATTTTACCACCACGCAAACTTTTTACCACAGCAAATCTTACCAGCCACCACGCAAACTACAATTTTGCGGGTTCCACCTCTCCTACACGATGTTACTCCCACACTGCGGAAGCCAACCGCAAACACTTGTCAAGCACGCACAAGAAAAACTTGCATCCGCCAGCGAGATCCGAACACCGCCGCGTCGCCAGACACGAACGCACCGGACGTCTTATCTTACAGGTCACGACGACTTCAGATGTGTCAATTTTTCTTCCCCACGGAAACTTGCTTGCTTTCTTGTTTGCTTGCTTGTTGGAGCCCGAAGTCATCGAACGTGTAATGTTATTGGTATTGAATCTAGTAGATTCTAAAATTTCAGCGACAATTCACAGTCTCATGTCCTGGTTTACTGCACTAGTGCCATGTAACTCTAGCAGAAGTCAGCCGCTTAAAATTAATTCTTGTCGGAACTACCCACTCGTCATGACAGATCCATTATTGCGATCGAAGTTTCACCTGAGACTTGCACTTGCCTTAATTTCTTGCAATAGCTTGTTACGTGTCGTATTTCCGCTAGTAAATGCCATGTGATAAGTCGAGAGTCAACTGGGCAACATGAGCCAGAACGTAAGATGTGACGATTTCTTCGTGGCTCAGATCTTCCATCGAGGTAGCAGACGTTATGACACGACTTACGTATGCTGCATTCACGCTCTTGTGGCGTACCACTACTAGTATTCTGATCTGCATCATGTTTTTTTTTGCTGTACTTCGAACATGTTCAAACACGTCACGCCAGTGAGAGTAGAGTCCTGATCCCACTTCTGATGTCGTAAGCGGCGGCAGGGATGGCTGAGCGGTAGTTTCGTCATCACTCGTATTCGATTGAACTCAGTTTAGTCAATAAAACTTTTCAATAATAATTATTGAAACTCAACACACACAACTTTCACAATGACAGGATAAACCGACAGTTTCGTTGCACATACGGACAGACCGACTGACTGACTGACTGACAGAGACGGACGGAATCACTGTCTGACACGAATGCCACGACTCTGTCCACGTACCGCCATTTTATAACTGGCGTTACGGAGTCTACCCTTCATTTTGTGATATTTATCAAAACAACATTTCATCATTTAAAATAATAATCAAAACCACCGTCTTAATATTACTAAAAGTCGTCAACCACGACACGGCCATTCTGTCACTTTGACGTTTGTGTATCGTTGATATTCCGAACTATTGACCCGGATGCGACATATAGATGTTTTGACAAAGAAGTCTACTGAGCGTATTCGGCGAATGTTCGGCACACCACTAAAAACACGATCTGACAAGACATATTCAAAGAAAAAAGTCTTTATTTTGAAAAATGATCTCCTACGTATTTAATTTTTTAATTGCTTTAGACCAGTGAATTGAAATGAAGTTAGCTCAAGGCTTAACTGACTTAACTAAGGAGCCATAGACATCAAGAACGTAATTGCCATCACCCACCCTGTTACATGAGTTCTAAGTCTTAGTTCTGTAATACAACGGCTGGCTCGCCCTTCGAACCGCAACATATTACTGCTTCCCGGCAGAAATAGGCAGTGGTAGTACCTACCCGTGTAGACTCACAAGACGTCCAATACCAGTAATTACACAAAAAATTTTTTTATAAGTTCTTAACTGAATTCATTCGTGAATTCACTGAAACATATTTGTTATTTTGTCTACATATTAAAGGTTTTTATTGGTTACCAATATTCGTACATTCTATCATTGAGGGTTTGACAGAAAATTATCACACGAGGGCTAAGAATTATAATTAAGTTTTTAGTAGAAACGTCAGACGTAAATATTACGTATAGCGGCCCGCTCCGGTTCCGCTCGGGTCTTTAACAAAAATTTCGACAATATTTGAAGTTGTTTTATTTTTTTAAATAAAGGACACTTTTTCGTGACACTTTTTGTAATTAATAAATTGTATTCTACAAAGTCGTAGTACATTATTTTATTCTATCGTCAATAGTTTTCGAAGGGCACGCGATGTAAATAATATTTTAGGTAATTTTTTTACACCTTGGGTTACATTATTGGAGTTTTAGTAAGGATCCCTAATTTTTTTCAAAAAAGATTATAGCCTATGTCACTCGGTAATAGTGTAGCTTCCAAACAGTGAAAGAATTTTTCAAATCGGTTCAGTAGTTTCGGAGCTTATTCAATACAAACAAACAAACAAACAAATCTTTCCTCTTTATAATATTAGTATAGAAGTATAGAAAAGTAACAGAATCTTATTGGACTACAACGTTAAACAAGAAAAAAAGTTGTGACGATATTGTCTATTGCTGCAAATGATATGCGCGTTCACAGATCATGTCATATTGTTAGACAGTTAATGGATAAAATTTCTAAAGTAGACCTAGACCGCGTAGCACCAACAATCGATTTAATCCTTTCAGCCCGCTCTATGTAGTATATCGCTCTGCAATGTAAACACTAGCCGGCGAATAAAGCCTGCATCACACTGATAAATATCCGTCTATTCGTTCGTGTGGAACCTCATTAAGTCCAGTGTCGAATTCAATTATGGATTATCGGCGTTGGCATATTACCAGCCGGATTGATCTTTATTCACTTACCGAATGAAAATTAACAATGGATCCATTGTGAGAGCACCTGTGAAAATATATGTAGAATAAGGATCGCAGCGCATAAAATAAAACTTCCACTGTTCCAAAATCTTCAGTTCTAATAATAATAATTAACACTTTTATTACGTCTTGTTCATTTTTCAACCGTCCTCGCCATCTTCCATCTGTCGTTCTCTTCTCTCTTTCTTTCCGTTTTCTCTCACTCACATCTTAACGCTCCGTTCAACACTCTTTTCATACGTTCCGTTCTTACCAATCCTACATATATGTCATACTGGTTTCGCAGACTCGCAGGCATATTCGGGTTCTACTTCTTTGGAAGCCATAGGAACTGAGATCTTAAACTGGTCTTGGTATGAGATATTAGATTCTTCCGCTAATGTTGATCTCGCGTACAGTACCAGTTGCTTGAATATCAACATGTACAGAATCATATCATACTGGTTGTAGGACCTCTTGTGAGTCCGCAGGGGTAAGTGTCACCGCCCTGCCTATTTCTGCCGTGAAGCAGTAATGCGTTTCGGTTTGAAGGGTGAGGCAACCGTTGTAACTATACTGAGACCATAGAACTTATATCTCAAGGTGGGTGGCGCATTTACGTTGTGGACGTCTATGGACTCCAGTAACCACTTAACACCAGAACCACCCATCAAAGCAATAAAAAAAAATAAAAAACCATGGTATCTGGAGTGACCCTACTATTCACACAACCCTATCTAATGTTTGAATGTATGGCCGCAGAAATACAAAAGATAACTCAACAGTGCAGGTCGATTTTTCGCAGAGGATACAGTTCGCTTTTTTTGTATTTCCCTGACGTGATCAACGTTCCAGGAGGCTTGGCGCGGATGTGAGCGTCGAGCCGTTATCACACGCCTCCGCGGACTGAACGAAAGTAAACTGTGCGCTATAGGAAGGCACGTGTCGCGATCACTGCCTTTTGAATGCGAGGAAAAAACAAAATAAGTTTGAATTAAAAATAGTGTAAGAAAAAATGATTTTATTGAAAATAAAACCATGGTGCTTTTCAGGATATTATCAAAATAAACCTTCTACTCATCATATCTGTTCATAAAATATTTATAACTACTGATACCAAGTAAAATGAAATGTAATGAAAATGATATGGGAGGAAATATAATCTCAGTAAAATTGTGATCATTTACCGAGATTTTTTCAGTGGACTTTTTGAAGGATCCCGAGAAGTTACGTCCAGCGGCTTTGTTTAATTGTACCACGTTTTTGCACTTCCACAGATATTAAGCAGTTAATAAACCACCGTTATTACACATTTAAACCTGAAGAAACACTAAATAGACAAAATAAAACAAATCACACAAGTTCACTCCTCGCGTTCCCGCCAAAAAGTCCCTGTCAGATATTTGGTGTTCTATGATGTCTGCAGTGCTCGTAAAATTCAAACATTTTTACACACTTTGTGTTTGGTATGTATAAATGTTTGTATGTAGCGGAATCTTTGAACGTCATCGCCATCGCCTTCAATTAACTTGAAAACTTGCATCAAGGACCAATCACGATACAATAATTTTATAACTTCACTCTAATATCCTGAACAGTTTCGACAGGATAAAAAAATGGAAAAAATTCTTACTTCGGTTTACTATTTAGACGTATATTTTATGTTTTTAATCTACAAGCGGTAGGCAGCGGCTTGGCTCTGCCCCTGGCATTGCTGAAGTCCATGGGCGACGGTAACCACTCAACATCGGGTGGGTCGTATGCTCGTCTGCCTACAAGGGCAATAAAAAATATATAAATATTTTTTTTAATTCAAACTTAAAAATCCGTGGGGTCATCGCGTCCCCTTGCGGGGGCGCGGAGCGGGCCGCGGGGAAACCCCTCCGCCCTGACTGAATCTCCTTGCCTATTGAGGCAGGGGTGATGAAGTGCAGGATTGAAAGTAGCAAGCATGGTTTTGTGGGTTGGACCGAATTTCTTTCTTCTTTCTTCGTCTCGTCTCTTCTTCTTCAATCTTCTATCTTCAAACTTAATGCAAGACGTATTCCTTTATAGTTAATTCGAATTGACTAATACACGTTCATTCTAGCTTCGTTTTAATCTTTCATACAAACTCCACTACCCCTTTACAATTAAATGAACGTCTTATTGCACTCCCTGGTACTCGAGGAATAATAAAGACTTTTACGGTTTAATCTAGCGTTTTATTATTCACGTTTGACAATTTTCGACGCGACGAATATTCTGCGGTCTTCCTGGACGCGGACGACAAATTTCGTAATGAGATTTAGTCGTATAAGTAACTTAATTCGGGTCCTACTGGTGATAGGACATCTTGTGAGTCCGCGTGGGTAGGTAGCAGCCACTACCCCGCTTATTTCTGCCGTGAAGCAGTAATGCGTTTCGGTTTGAAAGTGGGGCAGCCGTTGTAACTATACTGAGACCTTAGAACTCATATCTCAAGGTGTGTGGCATTTACGATGTAGATGTCTATGGGCTCCAATAACCACTTAACACCAGGTGGGACTGTGAGTTCGTCCACCCATCTAAACAATAAAAAAAAAGACCATACTTCGAGAAAACTGAAGAAAACCATGTTTCGTAATGGAAAGGTTTTCTACCTAAGATACTACCTAATATTTTTAATCTATCGTTGGGTCGGTTTTCAACGCCAGTTTTATGTCTGTCAGATTTTCTTGATCTTTGTTTTTTTTTTACTACTTTATTTACGATTTTAGACGTAGCGATTATTTCACGAAACATTTGATAACCAGCTTAATATATTTGTAAGCCCGTTCGCATTTTGACCTCATGTACGTATTAAGAAAAGGAATTGCTGGAGAATAGATATTGTAGTTACTGTTATGTTTTTCAATCCACGCAATGTATTTAAAATCGACCGAGATAACAAATCGCGAGGTCAACGTCCTCGGACGGCGCGGCGGCATTTGTCCTTCAAAAAACTTCGCTATACATTACACCTTCACGACATGTGATAAAGTTGTTGGGCTCAGCAAATGAACATCATTAGAGATGTTCTCGACATTTCGACTTTGATATTAGTTCCGTTATAGATGATTTTTAGAGAACAGAGGATGCCTCAACGCCATCTAGTTCTTCAGTTCATCAGTCTAGTTACGTATGGCGTCGCATCGCGAGAGCATCGGTATCGCAGGATTCGACAGATGCATGACCACAACCACTCTGTCACGAGTGTACGATTAGGAAGAAAAGAAGTTACGTATACACTTAGGATCTGTTTGAGATGATCATGTCGTGTTCTTTCTACCACCGCCTCATCCAGCGTTCTTTTTTTTATGGCTAGATGGGTGGACGAGCTCACAGCCCACCTGGTGTTAAGTGGTTACTGGAGCCCATAGACATCTACAACGTAAATGCGCCACCCACCTTGAGATATAAGTTCTAAGGTCTCAAGTATAAATACAACGGCTGCCCCACCATTCAAACCGAAACGCATTACTGCTTCACGGCAGAAATAGGCAGGGCGGTGGTACCTACCCGCGCAGACTCACAAGAGGTCCTACCACCAGTTATTACGCAAATTATAATTTTGCCGGTTTCATTTTTATTACACGATGTTATTCCTTCACCGTGGAAGTCAATCTTGAACATTTGTTGAGTACGTATTTCATTAGAAAAATTGGTACCCGCCTGAGATTCAAACATCGGTGCATCGCTCAACACTAATGCACCGGACGTCTTATCCCTTAAGCCACGACGACTTGTTCATACTTATTCGGTCCTTTCTAGCACTTGGAGCAGCTGTGTTATTCCACAGAGCGTTTCCAAAGTTCATTACGCCATGTACCCGTCCGACTCTGAAATTAACCTCACGCGTTATGAAGTACTTTTTTAAACGAGGTTTTCCTCTTAATCGTGTGGACATGAAATAATAGAGTCTCTGATTGCGTTAATAAAATAATTTTGGGTATCAACATTGGGCAATTATCATCTCAGGCTGTGACTGTCCACTGCTGAACATAGGACTCTTCAATCGATCTCCAATGTAACCGATCCGTTGCCGAATGCATCTACCTTTTACTAGGTCCCAGCGACTTTTATTAGGTCTTCGGTCCTTGATAGGTCATCCCACTTGCCACTACACGGTCTCCACTCAACAATGTGTCTGCGTCATCGGTCATCCGATCATGACAACAAAAATATTGGACGAAACTATTTTTTTTTATCGTTCAACAACGAGAGATATATTTTGATGTTGCAATCGACACAGACGTCATCAGTAGGGATTGAATGCAATAATTCCATTCGATATTCGACGGCCACTCCCCAAAATTGCGAACGAGTCAATATACCGGCGCGTCGGCTACTACTGGTGTGGCTGTACGTGTGTGAGCCGGTTGCTAGGCAACCGACCCTTCCTGATGCCGGCAGACGGCTAGACGGCCAGACAGGGGTGGCGGTTGAGCGCATAATTAAATCGTTCACGGTCACCCTACACTATCTGCGATGTCTCTGTTTATATCAGAATCATATGCATAATCATAGGTACCTACTGCAGGTAACATCAGCTCTATATGACTATGTTTAGTTGGAACACGAGGATGACTAGAAAATTGTCTCTGGTCCGGTGTGTAAGACGACCGGTGTATTCTCGCGAAGCGATGCGCGTATCTTGGGTTCAAATTCTGCAAGTCATCGTTTTTTTTTTGTGAAGGAAGGATTACTCTTGGCCCGGAAACCTTTTCAGTTTCACCACGACAGGGCGAGCACAGGCTTAGCCAGAAGGGGGAAGCATCAATTTATGGATAAAAATAATTTGACTTTTTTTTTCGAAGTTTATCCAATGTTGTTGGATTTTTTTTTTAATTTACTTGGTTGCTACAGAAGAAAATCTTGGGGCTCTGTTAGTGTTCTATTCAGTTTTGAAACTCATGTCATAATTTATACATATCGAAGGACTATTTGGTTTAAGCGACATTTCGCTTAAAATGCCACATTTCTCTTTGTAATGAAATTTCCGCTTTATTTGCTATTTAAATCGACAATTCGATATTTTTAATTGAACTTCAATTAAATTTACCCCATCATTTACGCCAAATAGCTGAAGTACTTTTTTGTTATGATATTTTAAACTTTAAATGGCTCTCCTGTAGAGTTGCATAAATATCGCTTTAACTAAATACCCTGTCTACCCTCGATATAATGACAATAAATAATTCAGTATTAAATTGAGAAAGTACTTTTAATTATGCTCTCAGACTTTTTTTTTGTTGCCCTTGTATGCAGACGAGCATACGGCCCACCTGATGGTGAGTGGTTACCGTCGCCCATGGACTTCAGCAATGCCAGGGGCAGAGCCAAGCCGCTGCCTACCGCTTAATACTCTCCACAAGCCTCGTTTGAAGACGGACATGTCATAGCGCTCGGGAAACACCGTGGAGAGGAGCTCATTCCATAGCCGGATGGTAAAAAGACCTCTGGAAACGCACTGTGGATGACCGCAGTGGCTCCAGGTAGTATGGATGAACTCTACTCCGGTGGCGGGCGGTGCGATGGTAAAAACGAGATGCTGGTATCATCTCGAACAATTCCTTAGAGCACTCCCCATGGAACATACGGTACAAAATACAGAGGGAAACGAAGTCCCTCCGCAGACCCAGAGGTTCCAACCGATCCGTGAAAATGGGATTATCGACAATCTGAACGGCCCTCCTCTGTATGGAGTCAAATGGAAGAAGCTCGTGGGTACTTGAAGACCAGACTACACAACAATAACAAAAAAATTACGTCACCATCGAAATTAATAAAATATATATATATTGTTACGGAATTTATTTGAGAACCTAATTTAAAATGGCTAGAATCACGATCAGCAAAACGGAAAATGGGAAAATATTAATTCGAAGGAAATCGGTTTGGTTTAAACAGACTTTTTATGTGGAGCGTCCGGCCGTCGCCTGAGTCAGCCGTTTTGAATTTAGAATTTCGCTTACAAAGCAGATGCGTCATTAGCCGTTTACGGTGAGCATGCGTTTGTAGTGTAGAATTCATATTTAGAACCACGCACTGGTGTTTCCCGAGCGCTATGACATGTCCTTCTTCAAACGAGGCTTGTGGAGAGTATTGAACGGTAGGCAGCGGCTTGGCTCTGCCCTTGGCATTGCTGAAGTCCATGGGCGACGGTAACCACTCACCGTCAGGTGGGCCGTATGCTCGTCTACCTACAAGGGCAATAAAAAAAAAATTGTATAGACCCGCGTTTTTTTTTATTCACATCGACGCGTCATTTCATTAACAGGCTATTTTAGTTCAGTGATAGACATAATGATCAAAAAAATTGATTCGCAGAGTAAACTCAAAATCTTCCGAAAAAATATGAAATCCGCCTTACTGCATGAATGCGAAATATAGCAAGTATCCAAAAAGATCACGTAGTTAATTCTGGTTTTCATTAAACATTGTTTACGACAAATGCACTTTCTGACCTGAGAAGATCTCCAACAAACGCCTTGTTTTATTGCCCTTGTAGGCGAGCATACGGCCCACCTGATGGTGAGTGATGACCGTCGCCCATCGATGTCAGCAATGCCAGGGGCAAAGCCAAGCCGCCCTCTACAACCGTAGATTATTTCCTGGCCTAACCAGGCCAGGAAATAATAACGTTTGTAATGGTAATCTAAAGTTTCAATTATGACTAGGACTCGTGAAAACCCCAGAAAATATACTGTTACGCGCTGGGGGTTCGGGATAAATAAAAAAATTCTACCGAAGTACAAATTAAAACTGTATTTATCACTTAGAACACACACAGAACATTTGAAAATTCTCAATTCGCTTCTTCCGCTTCGCTTCGAGTAGTTCCGAATACTGACTAACTACGTGTCACGCTTTTATAGTCGAGACGAAATCCCTAGAATCGTCGAGAATATTCCACACAAGTCGAGTATTGTATGTTTCCGCTATCTGACAATAGATGGCGCTGTACTTCTTGCGCGTTCTAGATGCTACTAGATCCTTCGATATTGGTTCGGCTATTCGGCGATAGATGGCGCTACTCTTACCGGCGTAACAATACTTAAGTATAATTAAAAATGTCAACAATATAAAAATAATGCTAGAAGAAATCAATCATCAATCAAGGACAGCAGTCAATAGTTTAACACTTCAAGGAGGGACGTGAGCGCGTCCACACATTAAAAAACAATACATACCACCCTATTCCTTAGCCGACCTCTATAATTCCGATTGAAAAGTACGCTACCGTACCACTGAATTACGAACGCGTTATTATAAAAACGCGCGCATTCTACAGCACCAGTGCGAATAAATTGAGTGCATAACAATATTAGACAAGTGATATGTTTCCTAGTAATGACGCCATAGTAATTTGAAGACAACATGTATGACTTGACATCTATATTTAATTTCTTCAGTACAGGCTGCGCTCTGTCTAGAGTGTAAGTAACAAAGTTCTTTATATCTTAATGTTGCTTGTTTGAGAGAAAAAAATAGAAAAATTCCAAACCAGTTTCAAAATTTAATATATTTAAAATGTGATTGGACTTGAGTTGAGGCCGTCCGATGCGTCAGTGCATGATGAATGCTTAAACTAAAAAGACATTACCTATTTTTCTCGGTATTTTCGTCATTGACCGCAAACCAATTTAGTTTGATCTTATGGAAACCTTTCTCTGACGGTCACGTATCGTAGTGCGAGACTTACTTGAATACGAACCTCGGACAATTTTAAAATTAATTTATATAAATCTCTCAAATATTCTAATTCAGGTTTTCGTCACTGTTCCATTCGATATTTGAAAAAGAAACACAAAAAAACCTCACCTTCCACCTATCTGTTCAGGTAGTCGATGAGTAAGCATTTAAAAATATTAAAAATACATATATTATGTACTGATCGCCCGGTGATCGAATTTCGAACATAATAACTATTCTTCGCGCAATCATTGGTTGAAAAAATTCGAAATGTTTTTTAAAAACAACAAGCTAATCGATTGGTAAGCAGATGTCAATTTGGTACCTGTTTTGTCTATAAGGACCACACCTAAAGACCCGGTCATGATCCGTTGTATTTATCGCTAAATGTATGAAATTTAAAAATAAGTTAAAGCTACTCCCGCGTCACCTGTCGTGCGTTAGAGGCTCTAAGCCAAAAACCTAACCTGAACCCTAACAACTACTGTACCGAAATTCAAAACAATCGGGCAAATCGTGTGCGAAGGCATTGTTTACGATCAAACACAGACTCAACCGACTTCAAGACGGGATTCTCAATTTGGACTGCATGTTTTTATTTTGTGTTGACTCATTGCTTCTTTTGTCCACTACGTTTTTTTGTCATGTGTGAAGGCAAACTTCTAAAAGCCTGTTTTTTCTAGGCAAGCCTAAATGCAAACGCTAAGACTATTTCGTGGAAACTCAAAACAACTCAAGATTGTGATGATAATTCTGAATACATACACTTTGGTTTTCTATCGCGATGTTGCATTAACAACTTACACTGTTTTCGTATAATGCGTCTAATCTAAGTAATCTAAAGTATTCTGTATATAATTATTTAATTTAAAGTATTTAGTTCACAGTTTTCGTGGTCACCGTAGACTGAGCGTCATATTTTTGTTTTATAATTAAACGCAGATAATGTTTCCCGTATAAACGAACACAAAAGTAGAATACCTGTATAGTACAAGTCCGATGCGTAAAATCTGTATTACGCTTCTTCACGCGTTAATTCAAACGAACAGATGCCCCATTGTTACATACGAGGTGAACATTTACAATATTTACGTTGCTCGCGTTGATGCCAATGACCGTAGTTAGGTTCACGGTCGTGCGTAAAACAAAAAAAAAAAGTACGTTATTATTACGTAATAATATCTCTTTTTAATTACAATTCTAACGATTGTGTATGTGCGCGAGTTCGAAATGTGAAAGTTCTATTTTCAAAATTAAAAAATATACTCATAGGTTGTATTTATAAATGGTGTCTAGGAAGATGGGGCGAGAGAGGGCGGCACCCTGCTTGCACCGGCAGTCACGCACACACGCGACACCGGCGGGGCGGCGTGAGGGCGCTGCGGTCGCTCAGTCTCGCGTCGACCGTCGTAGGCGGCGGATGTCTGTCGCATTGTACAAGCGAACCGAAACATAAACTAGTTTCGTACCGGAACGACCATCGAACCCGTGTATCGCTGTTTTATCGTGCCAGTGGACTAATTGTGAACGTGAACTTTTAACTACGTTAGTAATGTTGTATTTTGTGCGTTTTTAAATTTTTATTGTCGGCCACCCGCCTCGTCTACACATGTTCATTGTTTACATCTTTATTTATACCTTGCACATGTTTTCGTTTTTTTTTTGTCCGTTACAAACGAAATCGGGCGGTGGAACCTGGAATGAATCTGCTTTTCCATATTGAACAAAGGCATTTTTGATTTCCAGATAAACTGTTTGGATTGATCGGAGCCGTCGAGTTGTGTGGAAACAAAGCTTCACGTTGTCGGAAGGTGAACGATCTTCATTCGACTCGATACAGGTATGTTTGAACAATACATTCTTTCATTTATTCCGTTACGTTGGATACACGTTGGACTGGCATTTTAAAATTTCAAATTTGGAATCAGATACATAGATCAAGTGACGTCTCCGCATGACTAATTACAATTTGTAATGCCTACAACGTATCTGCCGCTCGGATTCATAATCCGTTTTTGTGTCATTGACCTCAATGGTCGCGCTAAGTAGGTAAGACTTAATTTTTTTTATTGCAACTTGCGTCTACCTTACGTAACGTCTTATCCGTGTTCGAATATGTAATTAAACTATTGTATTGCATGTCAATGCATGGAATCGAGGTTCTCGTGTGACTTACATAATCGTTAACCTTTTGTCTGACATTTGATTTGAAGCCTTTCAAATGGCTTACAGAGTATTTTGTTACTTGTTGCTTCCAGCGATTTGTATATTCAGCGGCAGACGTAAGGTAATGTTATTGTTGTTGAATTTATTTACGTCGGGATTGTTTTCAAACTGGATCTATTTTCGTGGTACGTATTCACTATGTAAAGCTTAAATCGGTGTATTGTAACATAGTGAAGACGTGAATGAACTTCCTGATGTATCAACAAAATATGAGTCGTCTATTATCAAAGGCGGCAATCTGTACATTTGGACAAAAATTTTTTATTGATATGTCAATACAGATTTATTTGAATATAATCGTCTCCTTCAAAGAATACGGTTCAAAACCTGCATTAAATAAAGGTTAATAGTTAACCTGTTATTTATCTAAGATGTCGTTCCGAAGAGTTTTGTGACTGCCAATGGAATACAAAGTCAATAATTCGTTTTTCTGATTTACCAATCATTGTCCAAAAGTCAGATTGCCGCCTTTGATAATAGACGACTCATATGTTTCTTTTTTTATGGTGTAGAAATCATTCGAAGTGTGGTTTCGTCAAACGTTGTGCCCACGTCTTACACCCACGGACTAACTGCGTTGTCATGGTAAATCAGTAAATCCAACTACTTCTAAGCACATAATATGTATACTTCGAAACAAACGTAATGTCACCGTAGACTATGCTAAATAATATTTACATTCCTAATTAATTAACAACTAAAGGCGCAGTTAACAGTAATATGGAATTTCAATTTAGTAGCATAATTTTGTTGTACAGTTAAAATTGCGTAGTCGCAGTATTCCTCACGAAAATCTTAAATGTATCGAGGAAGGTATTTTTATTGGAAATATTATGAGTAAACATACTCACGGTCAACGGGTTGAATCTCAATTGTCAACTTTCAAACTCGAAGTCGGTACTGTTACCGGCAAAACAATGTAGCATGTTGGAACCTACACTACTTCTTGCTCTTGTCCCATATTACGTGGGGTCGAACCTGCATGTCCTCTTTTTCCATTCAGGCCTATCACACGAAATCTCTGAACTTACATTCCCCCCTTCTCTCGCATATCCTCTTTCACACAGTGCATCCAAGTATTTTTGGAACGCACCCGTAATATTACCGTCTCCGTTCATACCTATACTTAAAATTTAAATTGTTTAATTATTGTCGTGATATAAATTATGTACTTTCCTAACGAGTTCCAAGTTTTTCTCGCGATAAAACTAATAATAATAGGTCAATAATCTGTCTTCAAACATTTTAATATCGCTGTGATATCATTGTTTACAAGAACACTACGTCCAGTTGGTGTTAGTGATAAAATTCAATTGAAAAGTTGATAACAATCGTTAAGAGTTAACGAGAAATTGTTAAAATGAATCGTATTGCTCGTTGGACATATTTTATTGCTTAAATAATAATATCATGGAGCCATGAAACGTTGTCAAACATGAAATTTACCGAAATTGGCTTCTAAATTCTTGGGAGTCTTGGAGAGAATGAAGCCGTAGTCGACACTAGTCTGGCGTCGCGTGGAGTACTGCTCCCACCTCCGGGCCGGGGTTCTCATATACCAACTACTTTCCTTTGGCTCCATACAGAAGAAGAACGTTCCGATCGTTGATAAAGTCGTTCTCACGGATCGCTTGAAACGTCTGGGTCTACGGAGACTCTCTCTCTTATACCGTACATCCCATGGGCAGTTCTCTGAAGTATTATTCCAAACGATGCACCGATACCGTTTTTAGCATCGCGCCTCCAGCCACCGGAGCAGGACTAATCCGTAGTACCTGGAACCCCTGAATTCAACCATAATGTGTATCTGAAGATCTGTGACATGCCATCTTTTTGCCACGATCTATTCGGCATTGGAATGAACTCCCCTCCAAAGTCTTTCTCCAGGGCTATGACATGTCCTTTTACAAACAGGGTTTGTGCAGAGTACTCATGAAGTAGCGACTTGGGTATGCTCATCAACCTGCAAAGGAAAAAAAATATAGATTATTAATTTTATGATACATTAAAATTGTTATCTTGTTGCATAGAAACCATACAACAATCGCTTAGTTTCATACAACAATCAAGATATAACATTAGTTTGTTAAAACGAACTATGATGTTATTGATTCATATAAAATATCTTCTCTTCACTGATAAATTCTGAAACCCGTATAACCCAAATACAAAGACATGCACGTCGGGATTGAAATGCGATGCAAATCGTGTCGAATCAAAGGGACCGATCGCTCTGGGCCCGTAGGCATTAATCCGACGACCCTTCTATTTCTGTACGTACTCTATGAGAGTCCGGTATAATAATATGCTTTCCTAATTCAAAGGGGCCTTTATCCGACAGTGACAAAGCTAAAAGGTTCTTAATTTTTTTTTGTTTCTTCTCTAGAGAACAAATAAATGAGTTACTTAGACAGAAACGAGTTCGGAATACTGTGACCTTTTTTTTTGTTAAGATGACAAACGGAATGTTTTAAGATGGTGACGCTTTGGTTCCTTGAGGATTCATTCTAGTTCCCTGGTAGTCCTGGCACCGACGCCGCTCCCTTAAGGGTAGTCTACTTGTACCAATGGCATCAAAAGCAGAAACACCAGACAATATCAGCTTGATATCACCCAGGTTGAAAAGGCTGTACCGTCGTCAAAAACAGGAACTCCACTAAAAGTATCCAACCTTGGATCATTCGGTAATTGTCAAAGTTTATCGTATTAACTTTGTCTCGTCCTTGAAACGGTCAAGTGAGTTCTGTTCGAGAAGGAAACAGGCGGGAAGGTATACTATTGCGTCTTCCAGCCTCCAAGAGCAACATATTAATCACTTCATATAAGAAAACTATAAAATTGATGCCTTGCCTTACCTTGTCTTGGTCCTCGAAGGACCATATTATGTTGTGTTATGGTATTTTTTTATATATTTTTTATTGCTTAAATGGTTGGACGAGCTCACAGCCCACCTGGTGTTAATTGGTTACCGGAGCCCATAGACACCCACAACGTAAATGCGCCACCCACCTTGAGATATAAGTTCTAAGATCTCAGTATAGTTACAACGGCTGCCTCACCCTTCAAACCGAAACGCATTACTGCTTCACGGCAGAAATAGGCAGGGCGGTGGTACCCACCCGCGCGGACTCACAAGAGGTCCTACCACTAGTTTCTAGGTGAAGCAGTAATGCGTTTCGGTTTGAAGGGTGGAGCAGCCGTTGTAACTATGGTAATTAAGCGCGGACTGTTGTTTTTGAATGAAATAGTAATCGAACCTTTTTATTACAAATTAACCACTTAATATAACCATTTGACTGCCATGTAGTATATATAACGCAAAATTATAATTTACGTAATTACTGGTGGTAGGACCTCTTGTGAGTCCGCACGAGTAGGTAACAACCCTGCCTATTTCTGCCGTGAAGCAGTGATGCGTTTCGGTTTGAAGGGTCGGGCAACCGTTGTAACTATACTGAGACCTTAGAACTTATATCTCATTGGTGGCATTTACGTTGTAGATGTCTATGGGCTCCGGTAACCACTTAACACCAGGTGGGCTGTGAGCTCGTCCACCCATCTAAGCAATTAAAAAAAAAACCAGCATAGGTAGGAGAAAAAAAAAGTAACTTCGATCTCACGATGGCTTCAGTAACTACTAACACTGGGAGTGTTTCGGGAAAAAAAAAACAATTTTGACATCTGTCAAATACCTTGGCGACAAAATCCAAGTTCACGAGACCGTAAAGCCGACATTACGTAACTAGCAATTTGTCCGTTCTCCTCCGTACTCATGTTTCCCATGGTTTTTTTTTTTTTTTCCCTGTAAACGCATGTGGCAGTTATACCGCATCCTGGGTGCTTTTACGAAACGGCCGGGCTGCAATTAAGGACAATCATTCAATTGTAGAACGCAATCATTAAAGTTGTAGGGGACTCGTTACTATCGCTATGGTAACGAAAGTCAATTGCCATTACAAACATGCAAGTTCTACCCTGGAATTGACGTTGTGCTAAAAACCTTCAAACACGTCTTATTCTTAAGAAATGAAGCAGTTTGCTAGGTTTAAAGGTCAATTTTTCCATCGAAGAAACTGCCGGTCAGATCGAGTGGTCAAGATGTCTCACCTGGTGTTTCGCGGAACGCAGAGTCGGTACCGCCTTGAGATACTAAGTCGAAGATTCGATTGGATTTGAATACATGGTTCTCAAATTCTTCGAAAGACCAAACACACGTCTTGGATGAAATACATTGATTTTTTTAGAACAAATTATATTAATAATTTGGAATGAAATTTTCGCTCTTAAAATATTCAAACAAAAGTCTCGGTATTTAATTTAAATTTACAAAAAATATATATAAATTGACAACCCTCGCTTAACTACGTAAAAACTTTTATAAAAATATTCCCGCAGTCCCAAAGTTAGACGTAAGTGAAAGAAACTTAGCGTTGTAACAACGATAAAAGTTAGATTAGATTAACAAAATGTTAAGTCTTGCACAAAAATCTTGTATTAATTAATGCCCGCACTGAACCAAAGGTCTTTTGAAGAGAATAACTGAAATGACAATGCAAATGAGGCTTTAATCGTGTAACGTACGGTTGACTTCGGGTTGAAGACACCAAGCTACCCGATAAGTCTAGTTACACATAAAAAAAAATAGGTACATTAAAAACTAATAAATATTATAAATAGCATAACTTTTAACAATACATAACGATCATACGAAATAAAAATATAAACTTTATTTTATGCTGGTAATCCTGATTAGGGTATTAAGAAAAAGTAATAAAATTGTTGTATTGTCGTCGGTACTAGATATGTGAGCAAATTATCGAAACAATCAAAATTCTGAAGTTAGGAAAAATTTAATTCAAAAACTCCTTTACATTAGATAGAGGTCAAGCTAATAAAAGCGAGTTACGAGTATAAAAAATAAAATAAAAACAATTGCCATTACTTACAATTGTAATAATAAAATCAGTAGGTTTTCAAAGGTTAACTACAGAATTCGAAGATCATAAATTGTGAATCTACTCAATCTATACAAAAATTTAATGAAAAAAATCGCATCGCGTGATAATTAATCGTCAAGTTTAGTGCTCGTATTGTTTTCCTCAAGAAGAAACCGTCTGTCTAGTCTACATTGAACTTGTTAATTGCTAAATAATTGCGTAATAAACGTGAGAAGCGGTCCGATCATCCGGGGCATTCTATTCTGCAACACACACACACAAACACTCGTAAGAACGGCTGTGTGCTTAAGGACTAT
Source organism: Bombyx mandarina (assembly GCF_030267445.1). NCBI lineage: Eukaryota > Metazoa > Arthropoda > Insecta > Lepidoptera > Bombycidae > Bombyx > Bombyx mandarina. Next base: position 20,531,490 of record NC_143234.1, read on the forward strand.
AAAATATCTAGCTATACACTGTCTGACCGACGGACGCGGTGGTTCCGGTCACCGTTCTCGTCGAACCCGTCGCTTGCGACGAAGGGCTCGACGAGTAAATTAACCCTCAGACACAGCCCACTGAGTTTCTCGCCGGATCTTCTCAGTGGGTCGCGTTTCCGATCCGGTGGTAGATTCTGCGAAGCACGTCTCTTGCTTGGGTTCGTGTTAGCAACGTTGTCGGGTTTGAGCCCCGTGAGTTCACCTACTAGTTAGGTTACGTTGAAATAGCCTCTCAAGGCTATCATCAGCTTAGGTAGAAAAAAAAAACGCGTGGTGCAGTGGTCACTGCACCTGACTGTTGTCCGGAGGGTCGTGGGTTGGATTACCACTTCGAGCAAACATTGGTGTGATGAACAGATGTATATTTAAACATATCTATATATTAAATACGTGAAGCAAAAACTTTGTATCCCTTTTTACGAAAATTGCGCGGACGGAGGAGTATGAAATTTTCCACACTTATAGAGAATATAGAGAAGAAGTGCACAATGCTAATATTTTTTTAAAATAATGCATAAAATATACATTAAATCAATAAAGAAAACATTACACACACTACATACCATGTATTTGACGCAACACGCATGTATACTATTTATTGTCAAACTGTTATTCTTGACGTCTGTTGTCAAATTGAGAATAGATTAAATATTGTTTGTCTTTGTTAATATTTTTCTATAATGTAGTCTTGGCGAAATTTGTGATTATAGAAGTATAAAATACTATCTTAAAAGGGTACAAACTTACAATTCCAATGAATTATAGTCGAATTTCGACTACTGCGGGACCTCTAGTATATATAAATATGTTTATCAGTCTCTGATACCCGTAACATGGGGAATTCTAAATCGGGCCGGATGACCGTGCGTGTATTGTTTCCATTTATTATTTATTTATTATCATTATTATTTAAACATAGGATATACGTAATGGAAAATACTTTGATACTCACGGCCATGAGTGATAACGACTTCACTTTTGAGACATGAGGTCAAAGTCTCTTTATTGGTGACGCCTCACCGCAATAACAATTGGAACCAGAACGTTTAATGAAATTTTAATTTATAGATATGTATAACATTAATATATTGTTGGAAAACAGATGTATTCTTCATTAACCCACACGATGAGCTCTAAAAGTATTGCCAACCAATCTAAAAGTTGCCAAAAAATTTATACACATTTCCAAATTACAGTTTTTCGACATTTTTGTTTTTGATTAGATTTTCGATGTCAATTCGTCCTGAAATTCCATCGTATTCCCAAATACTATTTTATAAACAGATACAAACTATATCCCACAGATACTAAGTATAGTATAGATAAATACATCCAAATCATACGACAATTTTTTCATTTGATTGTAACAATCGAATGTAATAACAGACACGACAGTCACAACAAGAAGAACATTATGTTTTCTTTTTTGTTTAACTCTTAACCTCCCATCACCCGTCTCCCTCCAACAACCGTAAAATTGAAAAATTACTTCTCCGACAAATTACAAGTTCTTTCGTGTAACATTTGATTGGGATTGGGAAGCGCGATTCATTAGACACACAGGACGAACGCATTCTCAGCGTCACACACCGATTCTTAACGAACCCCCTCTTTCTTTGTCCACGCAGCGTGACGCCACGCAGTTCGTTTCCCATGCTCGTGTTGTTTGTACCGATTTAGTACATACTCTGACTCACTATCGCCGACTTAAATTAGTTATATTCCTCTGTCTGACTTACGCGTGTCCAGTTGCATGCTAAACGTTAACTTGTCGCTCTGATGTTAATACGTACTATTGTAAAACTGTGTGCTTAGTGCGAGAGTCCAACCGAATATCCTTTGTAAACGCGTCGTCAAATTCACTAATAAAAAAGTAAAATAGACATTATTATTATTATTTCCGACGTTTCTAATACTTTAGTTTCCCGTTTTGCCGTGGCCACGAAAAGTAGTTTTAATCGTAACGATTATGATGACTATAGATTTTGGATTTAAAGAAAAAAAATGCTTTCTTAATCTGACAACACAATTAAATTTTGTAATAATAATAATTAGTAAATATTTACTAACAATCACGCCACGTTAACTGGTCCCGTGCTAAGTTCGTAAAGAACTTGTGTTACAGGTACCAGATAACGGAAATAAATGTAAGGTTTCTATTATACAGATACATATATTTAATATTATACATCCATAACCCTCGAAAATACATTTTATATTTATCATACAGATATCTTCCCTTGGCGGGATTCGAACCCGCGACCCCCTTGTGCAGTGGAGATGTCACCACTACACCGGTGTGCTTAGTGCGAGTTTCTTAACATTCTCGATAGCGTAAAAGTTAAAAGCCAATTTTGTATGCAGTTGGAACAGCGCCCCTAGCGGCAAACGTAGGCAAACGATCCCATTCCATACAAATGCGAGCTAACTTTTACGCTAACGAGAACCTTAAAAAACTCGCACTAAACACACTGATACTTAAGAATTGCATCTGTCTAGTATAACATTATCGATAATGTTGTTAATGCGTCTAAAACGGATTGCGTATTAAAATAATGTTATCGTACTGTACGACGGTAATGTAATTCGATCGATAAGATAATGGAATATAGGCTAAAATCACTTGGACATGTTCTGGGGCAAGGAGAAATAAAACTTAACACGACTATTCGTTCCGAATAACGTGAAGCAGGGACAAAGATACTTGGAAAGGTAATGGAATTTAATCTAATTCTGATTTCATTTGACACAATAGAAGATATTAATTTTTAATGTTCGTACGTTAGTTCGTGCGATGATGATACGTGCATCAGTCATCAGTGGGTCGCGATTCCGATCCGGTAGTAGGCTCAGCGAAGCACTGCTCTTACTAGGGCTAGTGTTAGCAATTCCACTGGTGGTAGGACCTCTTGTGAGTCCGCGCGGGTAGGTACCACCGCCCTTGTTTCTGCCGTGAAGCAGTAATGCGTTTCGTTTTGAAGGGTAGGGCAGCCGTTGTAACTATACTTGAGACCTTAGAACTTATATCTCAAGGTGGGTGGCGCATTTACGTTGTAGATGTCTATGGGCTCCAGTAACCACTTAACACCAGGTGGGCTGTGAGCTGGTCCACCCAGCTAAGCAATAAAAAAAAAACTTAATTTGAGCCCGTGAGCTCACTTACCGGTCCACGCGAATTTGGAATATCCCATTAGGCTACCAATGATAAGGTAAGGAAAAAAAGATGCGTTCTAATGAACCATTTTAAACACACTATAGCTGACCTAAACGATTTATTTTTCCAGCGTACGATGCCAAGCTTGCAACATCCGGCCAAAGTAAACATACTTAACAATATATTTGAATGATCGAAGAACGTTCTTTAACGACGTAGATTCCGGTCACGTATTGTTCTTTCTAGAATGTTCTAAAGATCGTAATCACCTGGGAGCGTTGACTCTTTTTGTGACCTCACTTCTACCATTGTTTTTGTCCCTAACATGACGAACTTTCAACGGCTGACATGTCGTTATCGAAACAAATTACACTATATTCATTGTGTCAAATGCGTTCGAATAGTTTAAAGTATTCAATGAACCTAAAGAACGTGGGATTTCGTAACTATCTGCAACGCCTTCACTTCTAACCTTGCCGATATAGTAGGTATAGTGAATGTTTCCTTGTATAGACCAATAGTTCCGCAAACATTTCAAAGCCTTTCTTGGTATCACTACTGTGTATTCTAAGACTCGTGCTCTGTTGATGTTGTAGACGAAGTACCTGATATAGATATATCCCATTATATGTTCGTGTGTGGTCCGATTTCACTAAATCATTAATAAAATATGACACGTAATTAACATAAAAATCGATCAAGATCGTGACAATGTAACGAACGCGTCGATTAAAAGCCTTTTTATCTAAGCGATAAGGGATTTGACCGTCGCTTCTTTACATCGATTTTCAGGTCATTCATTGGTATTTATTAACCGACTTCAAAAAATGAGGTTTGAAATTTGACTGTATTTTTTTTTGACCTCAACTTTTTTTAGGTTATCGATAGGAACCGGTTTTGGTGGTAGGACCTCTTGTGAGTACGCGCGGGTAGGTACCACCACCCTGCCTATTTCTGCCGTGAAGCAGTAATGCGTTTCGGTTTGAAGGGTGGGGCAGCCGTTGTGACTATACTGAGACCTTAGAACTATATCTCAAGGTGTGTGGCGCATTTACGTTGTAGATGTCTATGGGCTCCAGTAACCACTTAACATCAGGTGGGCTGTGAGCTCGTCCACACATCTAAGCAATAAAAAACCCTTTTTTTATTTGCAAGTCGGTGTTTGTCGTGTGATTCCATTCCATATATTTTATCAAGATCTGACCAGTAGTTTTTGAGTTATCCTCAATAATGCTGATGTAATTGACTTCAACTACGTTTTAGTGTTTTTTTGAACGTATAATAAAATCGATCGATTATTTTGATCGTCGCAAAACAAGCGGCTAATTCAATAAACTGGAGGCACTTTGTTGCCAGTCACATACAATTTTTTTTATGTTAAATCTTCCATTCCAAACACAATTATGAATTCGTTCTATCCAATTACAGATATACTTGAAAGAGGACATTGACTAAAAATTTGAACTGTTTTTTTGTTACCGTCAAATAATTGCGTCCATTGTTTCAACGAACAAACACCGTGGCGGTTTTTTTTTATTTTTATTAAACAGATCTGATTTACATCAGACGTTTCCTGTGGCTTGAATTCCATTCCGTCCGTTTCGCCAACAATTTATTTTAAAGCACCGCGTTCGCGATAATTATTTTAAAGAACACCTCGCTTCGAATCGCTTGGCAACGACCTTAAAATAATAACATTTTAAAGCTATTTTACATGAGCGAGAAACGTTTTTTTTACGCTCAAAGGAACAAACGAGCGTTCTTTATCTTGATAGCTGCAGTGTTTACGCAAGTGGGAGCGAGAACGTTGACTATTCTCATTCGGCTAGTGAAAACGCAGCGTAAGGTAACGCGTACAGACTCACGCGCGGAGTTGATGACCGCCAGCGAAGGCCGTGCAATCGGTCAGACACACAAATGTCACGGTCGTACGCGGCTGGCGACAGGAAAAACTGCGTCACAGACGAAAAACGTGAGTCACCGGCGAGCGGCCCAGCCCGCGACCGGTGCTGCCATCTATTAGCGCAGCGAGCTACCACAATCAGGCATCAATGCAAATGGCGAATTTAGAACACGCACTGCAGCGATAACCTTGCCGGGGATAATGGCATTGACATTGGTTCGCTGCTCGAACGCGGAAAACGGAAGAAACGCCTCAGCACAAAGACTTATTTTGTCGTTATTATATTTCACTAGCGGCCCGCTCCGGCTTCGCTTAGGTCTTTAACAAAATTTTATTTTTTTAAATAAAAGAACACTTATTGCGGAATAACTATAATAGGTAGACATATGCTGTCGCGACACTTTTTGTAATTAATAATGTGTTCTACAAAGTCGTTGTACATTATTTTATTCTATCATCAATAGCTTTCGCAGGGCACGCGTAGTAAAGAATATTTTAGGTAATTTTTTTACACCTTGGGTTACATTGATGAAGTTTTAGTAAGGATCTCTAATTTTTTTTCAAAAAAGATTATAGCCTATGTCACTCGGGAATAGTGTAGCTTCCGAACAGTGAAAAAATTTTTCATATCGGTTCAGTAGTTTCGGAGCCTATTCAATACAAAGAAACAAACAAATCTTTCCTCTTTATAATATTAGTATAGAAGTATAGACAAGCGTTTTTCGATGCGATGAGGCATGTTCTACTGAATAATTCTCCGGATTCATTCTCATTTCGGTGTTGGTATTGTTTGCAACATTCAGAACCCGTAAACAGATATAATAACTCGTTTCGCTGTCGGTGGCTTTATGACTGTCGGAATCGTATTTCCTAATAATAAAATGTCTCAATTTAGATACGGGGCCCGATGTTTTATCTTGGCTGTAAAGTGCGATATTAATGTTTTTTTTTATTATTATTCTCGTGTTTTTCTTACGCCTTTAAATGTCCAATGGGGTCGATTGGTTCTGAAATGAAACATGGGGATGAGTGCTTCTCTTGGAATAGCAGGTTCGGCTTATTCTCGGAACCCTTTGTCGCGTTTTGTAAAGAATTATCTGGAATCTTGAAGGAATATTAGTTTCAGCTCTGTCTGAAAGTAATTTTAAGAGATATCGATAGTAATGATTTAATTGAATCGTTTTTGGTTTAATGAACTGTACAATAAATCACATTTAAAATATCGATAAAATCATTAAAACTTTATAAAAATCGTCCTAAAGGAAAAGGAGACACTTGGAAATGGACCGACTATGCCCTGGAAAATTTTTCATAGGAAATACGTATTTTAATTATTTTTTAAATATGTTTGTGTACTTATTGGTTAAGACCGTCCCACTATAAGTCCACACGTACCCCTCATTGAGACACTGTGCAATTGAGACACTTCTCAATGTTGGCAAGAGATATTAGCTCAGTTATCTAATTAAAAGAGCCATTTCACACATTTACGCGATAAAAAACGTGTTTTTATTTCATTTTTTATTGCGTTAATTGGTGGACGAGCTCACAATCCACCTGGTGTTAAGTGGTTGCCGGAGCCCACAGACTTCTACAACGTAAATGTCGCCACCCACCCCGAGATATGAGTTCTAAGTTCTCAGTATAATTACAACGGCTGCCCTACCCTTCAAACCGAAACGCATTACTGCTTCACGTACCTAAGGTTCATGTGGTACCTAGTTATGCGGACTCACAAGAGGTCCTACCACCATAATATGTTTTGAAGGTATTAGGCAACCACGTTTTCCGGTTCGAAAGGACCTAAGTGAGGCTTAATGCGCAAGCTAGTTGAGCTCGCTGTTCACCTATTTTTGAGTGGTTAATGGACCTAATTTAGCTGGTCAGATTTTTACTATACGATGTTATTCCCGCATCTTTGAACTCGTTCGGAAGCACGTAGTTGAAACTTATTTTCCTACAAAAATTGGTACCTGACTGCGCTTTCGATCAACGGTATAGTAGCAATGGTAGGACCTGTTGTGAGTCCGCGCGGGTAGGTACCACCGCCCTGCCTATTTCTGCCGTGAAGCAGTAATGCGTTTCGGTTTGAAGGGTGGGGCAGCCGTTGTAACTATACTGAGACCTTACAACTTATATCTCAAGGTGGGTGGCGCATTTACGTTGTAGATGTCTATGGGCTCCAGTAACCACTTAACACCAGGTGGGCTGTGAGCTCGTCCAACCATCTAAGCAATAAAAATAAATAAAAAAGCAACGCTTTAATCCCTTAGGTCCATAGGTCATAAGGTTTTTAAAGATAACGTATACATACAACATGACACAATACCATTCATTTCATTGTCTTGACCGATGTACCAATTATGACGCGGAAGTCGCGATGAGTCAATAACTCCTTAAACGCTAAAAAAATAGTTTAATTAACACGTATTTATGGAAAAAAATGCGGTTGTAGCTTAGCGCAATCACGCATTCTTCGCACGCGAGAGGTCCCTGATTCAAGGGCACAGGTGATAGGGCCTCTTGTGAGCCCGCACGGATAGGTAAAGCAGATGGATAAGCACCAAGATATTTAGGTGCGAAGGGTAGGCCAGCCTTAGGTCTGAAAAACTAAGTCTATGGGGTCTATGGGCTCCGGTAACCACTTAACATCAGGTGATAAGGTAGGATCACGGTTGTGCCAAACAATAGAGACTTACATCTCATGTCGCTATGATCGCGGGCTCCGATAACAGCTTAACACCAGACGGGCTGTTAACTCGTTTACTTATCTTCGAAATGTGTGTGACTAATAAATAAAAGAACGTCAGTTTGTTGACATTAATTAAACGGTAACAATGTTAGTGTAATGCCTACGTGATTCCACTCGAGTAGATGATTCCGAGAAATGTTTTCGTGAACAGTAGCACTAACCATTCTGTATTGTTAATCTATTACGTTGTAATGATTCATATTATATTTTCAACTCTGGAAAATACAGGATAAAAAGGAACCCGATCAAATTACTATTGTTTCCAAACAAATTTAACGGGTCCTTTCTATGATAATAACGTCAAATATAAAGGTTCGTAATGTACCTACATAAAATGTAAGATTTTAAATTCGCACCATTGTTTTCTATTTACGAGTAGTTCATAAGTGAATAATAATTCAATCAAGACTTCTAAGAGAATATTGAAATTCGCTTGTTTTGAATTTTGAGAGAGACGTTCTATTTTTACGTAGGCATGGATCTAAAATAACTGGTATTTTTAATGTACGCGTTAGTAATACTAAATATTTTTTTACAAACATGTCTTGAGTTTGTCGCCTATTTTTTTAATAAATTTCATGCTATCAGACCTCCGCTTGGACACTGAGTTCAGTTAATCCTTTGCGTGTTGAGCTTATTTTGACATGTATTTTGCAGAAAATGCTAAAGGATTTTTAAAAAAAGTACCTTATTAAAACTAACTAAAAAAAAAATACAAAAACCAATGGCTGAATTAACAACAAAATAATTTTATATGGTTATTTATAAATGTTATATTAACTTATTGAATACGTTATACATGCGCGCGCCAAGACCCGTCTGTTACAAGTCGATGCCTAATACCTATAATCAAACCGCTCAATAGTCGGTTTTCCGTCGCTCTGCACTTTATACGCATTAAAAGAGTCGATCTATCGACGGCACGCGCTCAAAGGATTAATTAAAATTGATGTATTACTGAATTCCTTTAAAGGCATAGCTTTTCTATCGCTCAACAAATTCTCATAGCGCCGAGTTTCATCAGTCATTAGTTATTTATCGCCAACCGATAACCGCTTGTTATGTATTGCAATGTTGACTATTGAACAAAGCAACCCTGTATAATATCTGTTTCCTATCAATACTTTGTTCACACCTATGATCATTTGTTCTTTGATAAACCAAACAAAAGGCCAACATCGATCATTACTGTGAGCTCGAGGTGAGCATACAAGATTAATAAGTCATTCTGATGTTCCGTAGTATATTTAACGAGACATTGTAAGTACTAATATATTTTTAATGATTTAGCATTAAGATAGATATAAAGCTAGGCGAAAAGAATCGTTACATGATTATGATTCCTCGTTCTTACCCTTTTCTGTTAGCCAACAAAAAAACGACAGAACATTCAATAAAAGGATGGAATCGGCTTGCATGTAAAAAAAACTTCTTTGTCATATCATAGATGTAGGGGGGGCGCCATTATCATATAAACCCGTAAGCCAAAGACTGGGCTGAGTTTTATAATACAATGACATTGTCAATGGCTGTCTGAGAGTCATCTATAACCTACAAAATTTTAAACCTAACAATTTAACCATTCGAAAAAATATCTTAAATATAAAATTTAATCGTAAAGGGAATGTCGAACATATTCTAACCTAATACGTACCGATCCAATTCTAATACGTATTGATTAGAGGCTATTCTAATCCGTAACTCCTTATTTTTCCGTTCCATTTCCATTCGAACTTAGAACGCGTTAAGAGTTTTACGAGTCGCGGCGTCGTTCCGTTTCACTCAATCCGTTTCGGAGTACATGTATTTCATTGGAGTAAACATGCAAAACGGTCAATACTCTCGCACGTCATAACCGAAACGTTTTGAGGCACAGCCGGGTGATTGGGTCGACGACCCGATGTATCTTTACACGGAAATTTTGTTTATGAAAACCTCATAATATATATATATATATTTGAGTTTTATTATTAGTGTTTGCGGTTTAGTATGAGCCGTATCGTTTGTTGACTTTTATGTTGCGTGTAATGGCACGTTGAATACGAGATTTTGAGATGTTCTTTTTTTTAAATTCAAATTTGGAAAATTATTCGATGTTTAAAAACAGAACGTTTCAAACATTATGACTGTATGCACAACAAAATATAGTGTTTTTTTATACATATGAATGTAATTCTTAGCCATGCTCTAAAGCCTGAAACCTATAGACAGTTTTTTGACATAGGCGTCTTTAGATTCCGATACATATTATCTAATCGAAATAAAATAATCGATTAAATTTTATGACATATTGTATCGTTTTTATTCAATTGCACGGGAGAACGAAGGAGACTTATCTTAAAGTTTTTTACAATATATTTACAGTTTATCGCAGTGCTCTTAAAAAAGGAAGGACATCCACTATTAGTATATCCTATAAACTGTTTTCTCAATCAATGGTGTCGACGTTTAAAATTGGATTTAATATAAAAAAAAATCTAAACCATAAATTCAATTCATGATCTTTCATCATAATATTGTATGTCACTTAAAACAAGTCTATAGTTCAGATTTAAAATGCAATATAATGGTCCAATATCTCAATTATAACTCCAACAATACCACAGAACAAAGAAGGCACCCGCTTTATTTATTCATGAATACACGTTATTCGGGAGAATTACGTGCGCGAGTGTGAAAGAGATCAGATAAGGCTGTCTCGCTCTCGCGCTACCTGTTTTTTCTGACACGGTTACCTGAACAACCCTTGGCGCATTCGGTACAGTCGTGAACGAATGTCGTTCAACAGGTTAACAGCTATTGTGGCTTTGTTAGATTTTGAACGATTAATTTTTCGTCTAATGGATTCAACGCTGCTCGGATTGGAAGTAATTTTGAAATTAAGTCATAAAAAAAGAGGTTTTTGTTTTGTCAACGGTACATAATATCGAGCCGGCTGTCGATAATTCGCTATTTAAACAATTAATTTATATATTTCGACATGTGTCAATTTCGGCAGATTTGTTTGTTCATCAAATAAAATAGGTTATACGTTCGGCTTTGCGTACCTACTAGTGTTTGTGACGTCACTTGTCATGTTGACTTTCAATTGCGGGACTGCAATAGAGTAACAAGTTTCTTAATTGAATCTACTGAAATTGTTTAGCGACTATTCGTTATTATCTCTAGCGTTGTCGGTTTACATGCCAGAGATTATTTTTTTGTTTTGTTTAATTCTTTGTTTTTGTTTTCTCTTTTTTCTCTTTCTATGCTGATAGCCTTAAGGAATTATTTCAGCTTCGCCTTGACATGTAGGTGAGCTCACGGGGCTCAAACCGGGAATGTTGCTAACACTGACCCTAGCAAGAGCAGTGCTTTGCAGATCCGTCGAGAAACTCAGTGGGCTGTGCCTGTGGGTTAATTTACTCGCCGAGTCCTTCGTCGCAAGCGACGGGTTCGGCGAGGGCGGTGACCGGTGCTTGAGGTTTCGTTAAGTAATAGCGAACAAGATCTCGGGTCATCGGGGTGACGTGGCCAACTTACTCACCCAGCGGGGCGGGTGCATCCCACCCGTCCAGCTTTAAATCAACCGGCACGAGTTAATAAAGACGTTGTTTCGTAAATCTTACTGATGCTAAACGAAATAAGTTCATTGTTAGTTATAAATGTAGATGATTACTGCGCGTGAAAGACGATATGTGTAAGAATGGAGTGAGCGAAGAAACGGTATATGATAGGGGAGTATGGAAGGAGAAAATATGTTGCGCCGACCCCAGGTGACTACAAGGACAGGAGAATGATGATTACTACGCGTGAAATCGTTGGATTGTGAAAGGTATTGAAAAAACTCTAAACAGCCTTGATGTTACTAAGTAATTTGGATATTAATAACCTTAGAATCGTACTAAGCTATCTAATCTTGAACCCGTGACATCACACATAACACCATCCTGTTTGGTCTCATTGAAAATATAAGCCGATTTATATTTGGAAGTTAAAAGGAGGAAAAAACTTGGAACGCCAAGATGAATTAAGGTCATTTGCTTTACATTAAAACTCTGGATGTCTCGCGAAATAAAAACAAAAGTACTAATGTATATAGGTATACGATTTCAAACAATTCCTTGGATTTGTTTTATTGGCCGAAACTAGTTATGATCCAACCGATGTTCCGTATTGTATTACGTTAAATAACTTGGTTAATTGTTGTATAAAGCTTTGAAGTTAAATAATAATCGGGAAGGTACGGTCATCCGGCCCCAAATTAAGTTTCCCCGTAGAGAACCAGAGACTTATGTGCATACTTACATATATATTTAATGAACACCTAACCATGGTATCGTCACGTATAAAAGAGACCACCTGACTACGTCGGAATTTTGGCACTGCTGTTCGATCCTCCAGTCGGAGATCTAAAGGAAGACCCAAAATAGGTGAAAAGATGTAGTGTGTAGTGTAGAGAGAGACAAAGAGAGCGAGAGAGAGAGAGAGAGAGAGATAGAGTTAATAAACACCCAGACAAAGAGCAGACAGACTTGTTCATCACACGAATTTTTACCCGATGTGGATTGAAATCGAACCAGGACCCTCGACGCAACATTTAGAGACGGCAACCACAGTATCACAGAGTCAGACAAATCTTAGGATGACTTCATCTAATCTTACTTCAAAGCAATCACATTTCGGTTCGAAGAATAAACAGTCGTTATCAAGACTTATGACTTCAGATCTTCAAGTGGTTAATCGCCAATTAGCTGTCAACAGTCAATAACATTAATGTTCTATGGATATCACTTAAGGCCTTTTGATTGAGGAGTGTAACTGTCAGTCTCAAATAACATTAAATCTTCAAAAATAATCACGAGAGTATTTAAACAGAAATATAAGACGAAATCCCTTAATATCGATCAAAGGGTGAATGTATAACGGAAAGGGCCATAAAGGGAACCGAATAGATTTATTTTAACAAACTTAAATAGCTTCGTGCTTCCGTTACAGAGCTTACTACTCTGTGGAATACTCTGAATTCTATTTGTAGACATCCTTAGTGCGGGAGGAGCTTAGTAATAAAAGTCGACGATCAGGAATCTGCATATACGCAATGAGTGGCCGGGTTTAGAATTTCGGAATCCTCATCTGTAGCTTTTTGGGAATGATTTGAACTCATCAGTGGGTATAGTCTCTACCTGGTCTACTAATTCAAGCGAATATTAAATCCTTCTGCTTAGTGCGAGTTTTTTAACGTTTGCCAAATTTGAGTTAACTCTTACGCTATCGAGAAAGATAAAAAATTCGCACTAAGGACACTGATTTAAATTTTACTGAGCGTACTGGTACCGCGTTTTGGGAGCCTGTACGGATAGGTACCACCACTCTGCTCCTTTATACCGCGAAGCAGTAATGCGTTCCGGCTTGAAGGGTAGGTCTTAATACTATGCAACTGAGATATAAACCTCATGTCTATGACGGCATTTACGCGAGCAATATAAAAACAGCAAAATGCGAACGTAATATGTAATTTTAATACAATTTTGTACAACCCGAGATGTGATGATTTTATTTGTTGAAATACTGTTTTAACTTCTTTTTATGGGCAGCTCGTTATTGCCCCCTGAAAATCACTTTTTAGTAGCAGCGCTGGTAGTAAAAGGTCCTGAACACGCACGGTGTTATCTGTCCTGCCCTAATACATAGCAAAGATTAGTGAGTTTCCTCTTGAAGGGTGGGGTAATTCGAAAGAAATTTATTCGGTTCTCTCCCATTCCAAATGCGACATGTCTTGTCTTCATCACGTCGGATATGACAGAACCGATAGAAGCTTCTGGATGCTGTCCAATTTCAAATCACGGAATGAACTAGCGACTCCTGCCATAATCTCCTTAATGTTTAAAGTTGTGAGATCCGCGTTAAAATGTGCAGCATGAATTTTGATGACCACTGCTTAGACACAAAGGCTTAGTGATTCGTGACCATGACGTATGAGGTTCAGGTTCGATGACTGATCAGAGTCATCTTTGCTTAAGATATTCGGTATCTGCGTCTGCGTATGCTCGTTGTCTTTTTGATGTTGCAGATATCCATCATACTAGGGAACGTCGAAATAGAGATGAAAAATAAAAAAATATTAAAGTCTTACATATAATAGGTTATTTATATAAAATGTTGAATACCTATCTTCTGGTAGCCTCGATGAGTTATTCTAGCTTCACCGTGACTAGCGGCTGAGCTCACGGAGTTCAAACCTGAAAGAATTTGCAAACATCTGCCCTTCTCTGCAGGGCTTCTCTGAATCTACCACGCTATCTATAATTCAAAGGAAATTCAGACTACCCTGTTTACTCATAAAGGAAGTGAGGTCAATAATTTGACTTCTTGACTGGCTGACGCGAATTTATCTGTAGCTCAAATAAACGTGGCCGGCCATCTTAGAACAGCCAACCACTCAATTACCAGACGAAGCATCGCAATGTCATCGTATTTTGTTTTTAAAAAATAAAGAATAGTTTAAAAAAACTAACAAAATACGCTTTTATTGAAAATCCAACTAAAAAATAGAAAACAAATTTTAATAAATTTGAAATCATTTTTTCTTACACTATTTTTATTTCAAATTTATTTAAATTAATTTTCTATTTTTTAGTTGGATTTTCTATAAAAGCGTATTTTGTATATTTTTTCAATTATTATTTATTTTTAATTTTTTAGTTCAATTTCAATTTTCCCAATTATTATTTTTCAATTTTTTTTAATATTGACTTAATAAAGTTGGTCCTTAATAAGTATACAAAATTTCGAGGTAATTTGACATTTTGAAGGGGGTCAAAATCATGTTAAAAGATTCCGTTACAAACATACATACGTCTGAAGCTAATAAAAGCGTATTAAAAATAAGAATATTACTCAAATATCAGACCCCGATCCATAATTTTGAAACGTGACTGCCAATGTTTGTGCAGCGAAACAACTTTAAAAACTAAAAAACGAGACTGTATAAAACTTTTCTGTTGTAAATAAACTCGAGTTACAGATTTCTTATAAAAAAAGAGAAGAAGAAAAAAAAACGGAAGTCTGGAGCCAGACTGAGGCCGTTGGGACGTATTTAAATAACGTCTGGCCTAAACAATGGAGTGACAGACCAGCCCCGTTCTTTGTTATGGTAAAATTAGGGCCCGGAGTCGGCACCGCGTGGGTTTTTATAAACGTTCCTCCCTTGAAGGATGACCGAACCGTCACGACTGCCTTTGTCTCGCACCGTCGAATTCGATGTTTGAATTTAGTGTTTTTTTTTTTTTTTTTTCAATTTGTCTCATTAACCACGTACCAGATAATGTGGTAAAGGAATCCAAAAAGTTTGACAGCTGTCAAATATGTCACATTGGATTAAATTATTTCGCTGTAATTTTATTCTGCCAAAACACATAAATAGAGCTATTCGAAAATTTAACCTAACAGATTCTGTTAAAGCTATATCTGTAAACTTCAAAGAGATTCCTCAAAATAAATCAAATTACATTATAATTAATGCCTCGATTTAGGTACACGTATTCGAATAATGAGTAAACGTGATGAACACCATAATATAGAATAATATAGATCTTTCCTGCTCTTGAATATACGTGTTTACGAAGTGCAAGCGAGAGGCAGCATTGCGGTGATTGACTCATACCGAATTCTATAAGGGTATCCGTCCCCTTCTAACCTACAGAAAAAATACGGTGTCTGAGCAGGACACAATTCAATGTTTACAGTCCTCCCTATCTTCTTATTCATTGTTTTGCATCGAGTTTAAAGGTAATTGTTCTAGAAAATATCTTAATGTTGAGAATAAATTGCGCTTTCGGTTACCATTACATCATTAATCATAACGCGAAGACTGTAACTACAGTTACGTTATATTTCGCAGAATACCGAGGATTAATTTTAAGGCATTTCAACAATTAACAGTATATTCGTTTTTGTTTAATTATTAACTTCTTAGATTTGAAGGTTTAATATATCTATTAACGCGCCTATTAAGGCAAATCAAATTGATGAGGATAACAGTATAGTATTTGCAAGTCTTTTGAAGTCGTCGTGGCCTAAAGGATAAGACGTCCGGTGCATTCGTATCTAGCGATGCACCTGTGTTCGAATCCCGCAGGCGGGTACCAATTTTTCTAATGAAATACGTACTCAACAAATTATGTTCACGATCGACTTCACGATGAAGGAATAACATCGTGTGAACGTTCTCAATTCGCAATTCCGGTCAGGTGGTTACCGCAGCGAAGCTGTGCTCTTGCTAGGACCAGGTATTACCAAGTTCTCACATACCAGTCCGCGGTAGTTGTAATAACCCCTTTGTCTACCAACGATTAGGTAGGGATGAAAACCAAAGAAGTTCTCAGCACCAACATGTTATTAAGTCGCTTGTCTCATAGATATCACGACGCGAATGCCGACACCCACCTTTGATGTAAAGGGTAAATCTCAATAGCATAATATATTAAAACATCTGTCTCACTCTTCAAACTGAACTTCATGGCTGCTACGCTACAGAAATCGGTTAGGTGGTTCCAACCCGTGTCGAGTTTAAATATGGCCCTGCCGCAAGTAAATCTGAATGTAGACGAGAGTCACTGAACGATCACAGAATATTTGGATAGAAAATTCACATGATCATAAAGTAAATAGAATGACCAACATAATATATAAATAAGCTCTTCAACACCTAAAGAAATCTTTCATAACAACTGGATCCGTTTTTGTTTCACATTCCGTGTTTTTATTTATTGCTTAGATGAGTGAAGGAGCTCACGGTCTGCCTAGTGTTAAGTAGTTATCGGAGCCCATAGACATCAACAACGTACATTTCACCACCCACCTTGCCACGTAAGTTTCAAGTCTCGATTTTTACAGCACAACGGCTGCTCCGCCCTTCGAAGCGAAACGCATTACTGCTTCACGGCATAAATATGCGGGGCGGTGGTGGTACCTACCCGTGCGGACTTAACAAACTTGCACAAGTACAAAAACTTGCTCATAGATTAATATATACATAGTATAGTGAGATTTAAAGTTTTTTTTTGTAAGTCTCAAAAAAATCGAATCTGGTTTTCAGGTAGAAACAAATTTTAAATGTTAAATACTAAAACTCTGAGACTAATACGTTATCGGGGAAACACGTGTAAGAGACTAAAGACATAGGTCATATTACCGTGCTTATATGTTAAGATCTAACAATTTCGGAAGCATTCAAAGATGAAGATCGTGAGAGATATCGCATATCCAAGCTACTAAACACATGCTTTCAGTATGGCCTTCCCGGAAATTTCTTGTTTGCCTGTTGTATCAGTGAAATGTGAACTCTGCTTGAACTCGGAATAGATTATATTATTATTAAGTCCGGATTAAGTTGACAATCTGCCAAAAATATTAAAGTAAAAGTTTCGGAATTAAATCCTCCCCCCACCTTATTAGGTTATGTGTTTTTATTATTTTCGTACCTACTATAAATATAGGAGAAAATTGCAACTGGGATTTCTGACATTTGTGAAATGTTTTTTCTATACGCGTTAAACTAAAACGATAACCAAATTTTTGTTTAAATTTTTTTAGGAAATTACATTTAGCATTATAAACACGCAATATATGGGAATAACCGAAATTTTACTGCTTATTTTTTATGTAAAATGGGTAAATAAATGCATAATGATAATAATAACTGGAAACAAACAAATGGTGTATATATCTTATACCCTTAAACGAGCATTTCTTGTATATTAATATATATGTATATAATCTGCATCTCGGAAACGGCTCTAACGATTTTCATAAAATTTACAAGGGATTTCGGGGGCGATAAATCGATCTAGCTACGATTTACTTTCAGAAAATGTTGTTTTATTCGTGTTTTCAATAATCAACTCTTCCCGACATCTATTGGCAAATAATAATACTATTTTTCTTAATTGAGGGCAACTAACCGCTTTAAATACACAACAAGATGACGTTATCAAAAAAGAAACCGAGAAAAGCTTGATCATCATCTAGTTTTTAATAAAGTACGTCAGGTTAGAGCCCCGTATCACCTACTCACTCTGTGAATCTAGTATAACCCCTCGAGATTACTAGAATTGTTGCAATAAAAAAGTGCATTTTTCGGCGCATAACCAGTGGCGTTTCAGTTAATACAACCCTCGGGGACCCAAATCGGACAATTATTCGTTCACCGACCTAAAAATAACTTTCCACATACATAAATACCAGCTTCGTACCTAAATACCCGATTAAAACTCTTAACATATAACATATAATAACGCGAACGTCCGCAGGTTGATCAAAAACCACATAGAGCTAATACAAGACGAATCTCAAAGCCGACTTAAACCCGTTTAAGTTTGAAGTTTTAATACCTGACCCCCCACCGTTATCTCATTACGGCCCATCGTGTACTGACGTTCACTATATAGTAGCTGGATTACTCGGGTCGGGTGGCGTGTGGCCCGTTTGTGTGTTTAACCATCAACTGACTTGTTAATCTCAAGATCATAGGTTTCTTGTGCTAGTGACGAAATTTGTCCCTTAAAATTCCCATAGTTTTTTTTTATTGCTTGGTTGGGAGGACGAGCACACAGCCCACCTGGTGTTTGGTTACTGGAGCCCATAGACATCTACAACGTAAATGCGCCACCCAACTTGAGATAACTTCTAAGGTCTCAGTATAGTTACAACGACTGCCCCACCCTTCAAACCGAAACGCATTACTGCTTCACAGCAGAAATAGGCAGGGTGATGGTACCTACCCGTGGGGACTCACAAGAGGTCCTACCACTAGTGAATTAGTTAGTACGTTACTGTATTTTGTGTTTTTATTTACAGGTAAGCTTCCAGGAAGTTTTTCGAAGAGGTAGACCTAAGAACCAATGGATGGTTGTGTGAAAGACGATATGTGTAAGAGGGGAGTGGTATGGTATATGATAGAGGATTATGGTAGGAGAAAACATGTTGCGCCGACCCCAGGTGACTGGGAGAAGGGCAGAGGAGAATGATGATGATTTAAGGTAAGCTTCCAGAGGAAACAAAAACTGTTTTTTGCTGTTTCAATGTTTCTATTCAATTTTCAATGTAAATTTTGCATATGACCTCGCTGGTAGCTATATACCAGTGTCATAGCATCCAAGGCTCTTGGAAAATTCATTAGTCGAACTGGACAACCTTTCAAAATCGACACATTATAATACTAATACAAAACAAAACGCACCTTTAATTACAAAAATAAATGTCGTTTAAACCAAATAGACTTTCAACCCTGGATAAAATTTATAATTTTTCTAAAAAAAAGTTATGATGTACGCGAACATAAAGTAATGATTCCATTACTTTAGGTTTGCGGTCCCCCGGGACGGGGGCCATTTTGTCAGCCCTGTCACCCTTTAATTACGTCACTGTCTATTAATGTCCACTGTGTTAAGTCGGACTCAGTTGAGCGCCTTGTGGTGTAGGGCATGATAGAGGGTACAAGACCGCGCGGCAGATGACCGTTAGGAAGGACCGACCAAATAAAGGCAGACCTAAAGTGTCCCGTCAACGATAGCCTAACCAACCACCCGAAATGACGACCACGACCACTCCGCCAAGAGTGCAAACGACTGGGAAGAAGAATGTTATAAGTCAAAAATTTTACGAATCGTTCCATATACCTACGATTGAAGTTATCTATAATTCTATACTAATAATAATATTAATAATATTATAAAGAGAAAAGATTTGTTTGTTTGTATTGAATAGGCTCCGAAAGTACTGAACCGATTTGAAAAATTCTTTCACTGTTTGGAAGCTACACTATTCCCGAGTGACATAGGCAATAATTTTTTTTGAAAAAAATTAGAGATCCTTACTAAAACTCCAATAATGTAACCCAAGGTGTAAAAAAAGTACCTAAAATATTCTTTAGATCGTGTGCCCTGCGAAAACTATTGTGGGTAGAATAAAATAATGTACTACGACTTTGTAGAACACATTATTATTTACAAAAAGTGTCGCGACAGCATGTCTAACTATTTATTATAGTTGTGCCGCAATAAGTGTTCTTTTATTTAAAAAAGAAAACAACGTCAAATATCGTTAAAATTTTTGTTAAACACCCGAGCGGAGCCGGAGCGGGCTGCTAGTCGAGTATAAAATAATTTAGCAAAATAACATGAGCCGACAACGCATTTTCGATGACGTCACAATGTCGAACACACGTGTCCGCGTTGCACCTTGACTTGCGCAACGTGTTTTACAAACATTGACCGTGTGTTTACGAAACCAAGTCAGAGGCACGTAGTCGGTCAGCTGCAATTGTAATGTGCGGCGAGGGATGGCCGAAGATAATAAATTATAAATAAGTCATTAACAGAAACTCACTTTGAGAAGGCGGCGCGATATGAGAACCCTTTTGTCGTGACCGCTGGAAACTACATACTTGTAGACCGAATGGTAAATAGTCGACGTCGCCCAAAACACGTCATTACGAATCATCCCGACCCATTAATGGTGCTTATAGGTACCACTAGCACCGGTCACCGTCCTCGTCGAACCCGTCGCTTGCGACGAAGGGCCCGACGAGCGAATTAACACACAGACACAGCCCAATGAGTTTCTCGCCGGATCTTCTCAGTGGGTCGCGTTTCCGATCCGGTGGTTGATTGATAGATTCTGCGAAGCACTGCTCTTGCTAGGGCCAGTGTTAGCAATACTCCGGTTTGAGCCCCGTGCGCTCACCTAATGTTAAGGCGAAGCTGGATAAGCCTCTCAAGGCTATCAACATAGGTAGGAGAAAAAAAACAGAAACAATTATCGCGCTGTCAAAGTTGCAATGACAGTCGAAAATAAATTATATTATATTTATAAATAAACATACGTATGTAATTTTAACTGCTTTTTGACTAAGCTGGTCTTCCGGTCTGGCTCATAATAAGCGTATTTCCGTCGTAAAGATATTACCTAGTGGCTTCATCATGATAAAATGTCATCGACGTTGTCGAAGGCAATTAAATATGCAATGATAAAATTTAAATGGCATCATTTCACGGTAGGGAGCGGTTTGGCTGTGTCACTGGTGTTGCTGACGTCCATGGGCGACGGTAACTACTCACCATTATGCCATATGCTCAACTGCATATAACGGCAATAAAAATAATATGGAGCACCAAGTTTCAAATAAAAACAGAATCATCGCAATTGGACCGCCTAGACAAATAGTCCTCAGAACACTTTTTACTATTATTCCTTAGATGGGTATACGAGCTGTCGGCCCACCTGTAATTAAGTGGTTAGAGAGCCCATAGACATCAACTATGTAAATGCCGCCACCCTGCCGAAAAACCGAAACAAATATACTAAATACAGTCGAATTGAGAACCTCCTCCTTTTCGAAGTCGGTTAAACGTCACATTGAATTTCGAACCGCTTTTCCTGAGTCTGCAATAGACACGTGGAACGCTGTGAAATACAAGAAATAACAAAGGCAAACTGTGTGTCAAGGTGTCAAACAAAAGAGGTGGTCTTGTCGGAAGCACCTTCGAGTTGCCTTTCTTTATCAGCCGTGAACTGCTAAGTCATCGGGTTCCGGTCATTATGACGTATTCGGAACGCCGATACCGGATAAATTAAATAAACCGGAACTGTTACTAGTGTTCCAACAGTGTAGGTCCAATCGAAAAGAAAACGCGGGTAGTCCACTCCTTATTCGATTTGTTTTTATACATAAATGTATATTTGAGGCCTATAAAATCAAAGGCAGCTAAACGCCTTAATGTCGTAAAATGGATTAACAATGGCGCTATCTTGTTTAGTTAGTTGGACACGGTTTAGTGTTTTCATGTTATAACAAATGCAGCTAAATCTCTAACAAATTCAGTTCACAATTTGTTTTTACTCTGTACTAAGTACTAATAAACGAAGTTTTACCATTTAAAATTCATATTATTAGTAATATTCTCATTCTTTATAAAACTGCTTTAAAATAAAGAATATCGTAGCTATCCGAACAAAGTTATTTCAGCTTCTCAAACCGAGAGTGTTTCTAACACTTGCCCTAGCAAGAGCAATACTTCGATGGATCAGGAGGATCCGTAATGACGTGTTTAGGGCCGAGTTTTGTAGTTTACCTGAATATTTGAGACTTGGATTTAACTGCGTTTGATTAGGCCTCATTTGTTCCTTTATTTTTTTTTTTTAACGCTGGGGACACCATTTACGGGTACCCGGTCGAGGGGGGCAAGAGACCGGGTTATGTCGGACTCCGGCGCCTCCAGAGAAGAACAGGGAGAAGAAGAAGAAGACAGGGGTCCTCCTCTTCTCCCAATTAGGCCTCATTTGTTCCTGCATGATGGAACTAGTTAATTAATCCGCAATTCATAAATATCACGTCATCCACCTTGAAACATGATGTCGAAATCTCAGATACAATGAATTATCTTATTTATATTATAATATTTAATAATAGAGACTGATACATCTTGAATACCTTAAAATAAATATTCGCTTAATACGCGACATTTATCTTTGTAATTTTAAAGGTGCGTTTTATTTGGTATTAGCATCAACAGTTCGATGTTTTTAGTTGAATTTGAATTGAGTTTACTTTATTCAAATAGTTGAAGAAGTGTTTTTGTTATGATATTTTTTTTCAATTTTTTTTTTTATTGCTTAGATGTGTGGACGAGCTCACATCCCACCTGGTGTTAAGTGGTTACTGGAGCCCATAGACATCTACAACGTGAATGCGCCACACACCTTGAGATATAGTTCTAAGGTCTCAGCATAGTCACAACGGCTGCCCCACCCTTCAAACCGAAACGCATTACTGCTTCACGGCAGAAATAGGCGGGGCGGTGGTACCTACCCGTGCGGACTCATAAGAGGTCCTACCACCAGTAATTACGCAAATTATAATTTTAAACTTTATATAATATTTTATAATATTTATATAATATTTTTTATAATATTTTAAACTTTAAATTGCGCTCCTGTAAAATAGCAAAAATTTCGCCTAAATAAATAGCCTTACACGTCTCAATATAGAGAATAGACACCCAGACAAAGATCAAACAAACCTGTTCAGCACAATCAATGTTAGGGAATCGAATCTACCATCCTCTGTCCAAATTCAGGGTTGCTAATTAATGTACAACCAAATCAGCCATTGTATATCAGCTGTTCTATCACAATTCTATCCGTAACGTTGACTTCTTCACACCAAAAGCGGTCAGGATAGCGTCAATATAAGACCCATTACGCTTCACTGCGACCGTGGTTATAACATTTAATAGATTAATTTATCGATAATATTTATAAATCGCCTACAGTATAGGATAAACCTGCCAAGAGTCTTCAATTACGAAATCCAAGTCAATAGGTGTCAATAGATTTCCGAACGCATACCACGCAAACAAACATACAAAACTACAATCATACTTTAATAAATAAATAAATAGAACACGTGCCCATTTCGCGAAATACCTCATGTTCAAGCTTGGAACCAACATCGGTAATATACTCTTATTGAGTGACGATATTACATCCACAGATTTTGGAGTTACAACTAAGAGCGTAAGATTACTTTTAAAATGGCCCTCCAATTCAGGAAGCTAGTGGAATGGTGGAATGCTGATGTTACCATCAAAAATTAAAACTATTTTTACGCTTTAATCTTTCGTTTTAATGCACAAACGTTGGTCGTGCCCACAAAAACCAAAGTAGTCGTAATGTCGGAAATAATAATAATATATATATAGTAACAACAATACCGTCTTTACCATAAGGGCACACGGGGCCCGTGCCCAGGGCCCCCATTCTCAGGGGGCCCCAAAAGACCGACAATTTCTCTCACACGTTTATCTCAAAACATTTTTGTCGGGCACATTACACTTTTTTCACAAATCAGTAATCAGAAGGTATTTACAAGGCATATACTATGCCTATAATAGAAGATTTTGCTCAACAGAAATCCCGAAAGAAACCGTTATCGAAATCGTAACCAAAAAACCAGCAGCATTCTAATATCATTAATGACATATTATATCATACTGTATTTGATTACCTATAATAAATGGTCATACTCAGTAAAAAATGTTATTATAATTCGCTTTTTTTACTTTCCAAAAGGGCCTCAAATTCTTATGTGCCCAAGGGCCCCATCCTAGTTTAAGACGTCCCTGAGTAACAATAAATAAAACACGCGAAATCGAACCGTCAAATTAGTCCAAATTATGTCTATAAATCCCGAAAACCGTAGAGGATACAATGTATCATCAAGTTTACTGTCATCGCGCAAGTAGACGAATAAACAATTAATAAGAAACGGTGGGTATGCAGTAAAAAAAAATACACATTCAACAAACACCGATTAGATCCAAGAGCGACGCCGGGCGGATATACTCGATTCCTTAAAATTACAAATCGTGTTTGTACAGCGGCTCTCGAGCGGTGATCGAGCCAAACGTTCGCGTGTTAATGCAAATTTAATCATTACGTTAATTACATGAGGCTACCTACCCACATTTACGCATGTGAATCGTCGTGGCCTAACGGATAAGACGTCCGGCGCATTCGTGTTGAGCGATGCACCGGTATTCGAATCTCAGGCGGGTACCAATTTTTCTAATGAAATACGTACTCAATAAATGTTCACGATTGACTTCCACGGTGAAGGTATAATAACATCGTGTAATAAAATTAAAAACTACTTTTCGTGGTCACGGAGTAACGGAAACTAAAGTATTAGAAACGTCGGAAATAATAATAAGTATTGCTCGATAATGCCCGTATAGTTCGCCGGTTTCTCTCCCAATAGACCCCTAACGCTCCGGCCGATTGTTGCCCACCTCGCCGGAGTGTGTCCTGCCGTCTTCCCAGGCGAGGCAGTGTTTACAACATATAATAATAATAAGGTCTATTTTACTTTTTTATTAGTCAATTTGACGACGCGCCTACATAGGATCCGTTGGATATATACATATTGGAATCCTTTTTATCAATGTGCCTGTACAGATTAGATCCGCGAATAGTGAAAACGCGAATTAAGGAAGCGCGAATAAGGAGCTTTCACTACGCTATGTCTGTCCGTGAAAAATATTTTTTCAGAACGTTATATTATAATTTAATAAAATTATTAAATAATGTTGATTTCGCTTATTTGACACACACAATTTATTTTCTCGATCTGTTCACACATTTTTCACTTTCAACAGAATTGGGTACGTCATATGCTTTATACCTTAATACAATTCCAAAGAATTAAACGGGATTAAATTTCAATAACGCACACAATAAAATGGGGAAACTCAATCGATTATAAACCATATATGATGCTACGTTAAAGTTTAGAATTACTGAAACGATGTTGCGCGGTGTGAGAAGTAAGCGATTTGAACTTATCTCTAATAGCCTGTAATGAGATTATTCGAGATTTTTTTATGGATTGTTGACTTGCGTTTTCTGGTGTTCTAATAATTGTGTGGGATTGTAAGAAATACATTCGTGAGTCAATACGGAATTGAATTATATATACCACAAGACCTGTTTCCGTAAAAAAAGCATACGTATTTCGCCTTAAGCTTATGGCCGTTGCGGACTCCGTATCATTTATTTACCATCATTTGTCTACATGGACAAAAGTGTAGAAAATTACTGCCATTTTATCCCCAAACCGTATGGCGGAAGATAGGGCTAAATGGGATGACTCCGGTGGTAGATTCGGCGTAGTACTGCTCTTGTTAAGGCTGGTGTCTCTCAAGTTTAGCCCTGTCCGCGCGCTGTTGGAATAGACGCTTAGGCTACCAACGATTGGAGAGGGGAAGAAATAATCCGGAAAGACTAAATAACAATATTTAGTCCCAAAATGAAAAATGGAGGAGTGTTAAATAGGCCACGTACCTCTGTTGATTAACTATATTACCGAATCACATGTCGGTAATAGTAAATACAGAAATAATAATAACACACTACTTTGTATGTGACACGATATGTGTAACAAGAGTTGGATAAGTGTTGCGTGGCGTTAGGCAATGCGATATAGACACGTATTTGTATCTAGTCTAGGTTTCGTAAGCGTTATAAAAAATACCGAAAAAGGCTTGCATATTCCTAGACGAGTTCCTTTAAAAACTATTTAGTTGGTCTATGTCCCATCGGCAAATATTCTTAAGGCCCTATGGGGCGGTATTCTCCCGTAGCCAGTTAACATCAGATGAACAATGAGCTAAGCATTCTATTGAGCAAACTTAAGTAAAATTTTCAGAATTTCTCCATTTCCTAACTATTTAATTAGTAATTTTTACGCAGTGGTTTTGCTTTGCCCTTGGCATTTCTCGTGCCAATTGCGACGATAATCGCTTACCCTCAGATGTTACCCTTGTCAGCCAACAAAGAAAAACCTTGACTTATTATTTTATTCTACATTTATTACCAGTATTTTTTAATTATAATAAGTGTAAGAAATATGTGCAGTCTTTTTTTAGTGTTTCATATTGTTCCAAGAAGTGATGATTTTATTGGATTAATAATTTCTAGCACATTGACGCATAGCAGAATATCGTTTTGTGTATCCTAAAATTTTAATACCACACAACAAATAATTAAAATGAAACTTCAATACGTAATGTGTGATCTCTTTAAGAAAAAAGAATGCAAAATGGGGTTCTTAAGCGAATACAGCAGAACAATTAAAGCTAAGTATATTACAGTAAAATCCGATAAGTAATCTCTATAACAGTAACTCTTACCATTTTAAAATCAACATAGAATCAAAAGCATAACCAAAAATGTGTCTACGTTTAATCATTTCACCTCCTGCCAAGGCACATCAAGATGGAACACGCACAGACCGCCCACATGCGTTCAACCTTTTTTATAACGCATCCTTTATACGCCATATTGGAATTCCATTCGTACCCCTAGAATAATAAACTTTACGACCCAGATAATAGAAGTGAAGAATGGTGTTGTTGATTTTGATCTATCCGATTTTTCGGTACTATCACTGCTTACGTTGCGGACTATCAATCAAATTATGATTCCTTTCCAACGACGAACATGAACGTTAATCCAAAAAATATTAAAATTAAAAGACAGGAGACGATGATACACACAGATCTTTAATTTGAGACACCATATTCGAAGATGGAATGTAAAGAGGATGAGAACAGGTTACATTCCTTCACATATGAGTCACAAGATCGACCTTTCTTAGAGACGAAACGGTCGGAACATTAAAGCACAAAATTCATGTATCTTCATAAAATTTGATGAAAGCACCCCGCCTACCCAGAATCCTTCCAAGCTTAATATAATACTGATCTTAGAAGACATTCAAGGTTACGCTATTGTTTTCAAATTTCCTCCCGAATTTATTATTTAAAACGGAGACGAGAGATACTTCGTTTTGCTTCGATGTTTGAGACTGAAAATGATTTTTAATACCTATCTATTTAAATTATTCGTCGCTCCTTCCAGGATTAACCTTGCCGAGGTCTCGCCGAGAGGATTACTGAGTAAAAGGGCCCATAAATATTTATTCGAGTTTAAAGGTTCTTTCAAAGTCATCACAGGGTTTTTGTTTCAATGATTCTTACGTAAATTTTGTTTAAGTCTAAAATTGGTTATAATTTAGAAGCAAAAGATTTGTTGGGGAAATATTTACTCGTTTTAGAAATCCCATAATGTGAACAACGCTATCTTAAATAATTAAATTAAAGGCTTAATTAGGTAATATAAAAAAAAAACTAGTTTCCTAAGGTATTGAAAAAAAAGTATTGAAAATATTGAAAAACATCGCACATAGTTTAGCTGTATTTTAAAATATTAACCAACAATTATGTAGCCATTTATCCGAACCGCTTCAATAACGGTAATGCGGGTAAATGCTTCTTCGATTTCTCATTAGTAAGTTTTAATATTCGTAAACGTATTTGTTAAATTACTTCCCATGACATCATTTCCAAAAGGAGTATCCGTGTTCACGTCAGCTTTTGGGGTACCGCCGCGCCTCTTTCCTGCATCCACTGGTAAATGACCAAATCATTGTACGAAATAACCGTTTCCGTCCATTCAATCATTCTGGATATGTAAATTCTTGATTATCAATTGTTTTTTTCCTGCTTTTTTTTTTCGACGTATCATTGTACTCGTCTCGCATTATAATGACCATTTAGATGCCTCGTACATCTATCTGATTTGGGCTATTTTTAAATAAATCAACTACAATCTATACTAATATATAAATCTACAGTGGTTTTTACGGATTTTCCGTTATAACTACTGAACCGTGCATCCGATTGACTTGAAACTTGGTATCCATGTAGAAAATACATGTACTTAATGGATAGGTTAATATTTATATGAGTGTTGGACTTCCTAATAATAATGACAATAAATAATAATATTAATTTTAAATGCCCAGCGAAGCGGGTGAGTACCTACGGCGAGTAGCTTAATAAAAATGTATGATATCTTTATTCATAGATATATTATATACTTAATTGTCAGTCACCACGAAAAATGTAATATAATTACAACGAAAAACGTAAGATTAAACCCTTTCAATTGGTATTGGACAAATAAACAGAAAATGCACATAATCTGAGCTTTTACTCTAATAATTTAGAGAGGAACCAAATTAGGAACAACCGTATAAAAAACCTCGTTAAGAAGATTACAGCGTCTACATCTGTATATGTAAATGGCTCCCAAACCTTAAGCTTAAAGATTTTGGAAGTCAAATTTGTCACTTTCGTTTTCCCTCGTAGATAAAGAGGGCTTAATTGTTTTTTTTTTGAGGACTTATTCAGCTCAGACCAAAGGCGTTAGATCTCATCCGACGAAATTGAGGCTTGCTACTGATCGAGTTTCATTTCGTCCCTTTTCACGAGTCTTCAAAGGTATTTTCTTAAAT
This sequence comes from Bombyx mandarina, assembly GCF_030267445.1. Classification (NCBI taxonomy): domain Eukaryota; kingdom Metazoa; phylum Arthropoda; class Insecta; order Lepidoptera; family Bombycidae; genus Bombyx; species Bombyx mandarina. The sequence continues at coordinate 20,560,240 of NC_143234.1, forward strand.
GTTACTTCATAAAATTGTTGAGATTAGAGATTTTACTAAGAGAAACGGATCTACAGTGTCATTGGAAGAATCGTAAGTCTCGTAATGATTCAATTTGCGAGTACATCAACCAAATTAGTTCACTAATCTTTTAGTTTTAGTTTTTACTGGGGGTAGGACCTCTTGTGAGTCCGCCAGGTAGGTACCACCGGTTTGAAGGGTAGGGCAGCCGTTGTAACTATACTGACATCTTGTAACTCTTATTTCAAGGTGAGCGGCGACATTTACGTTGTAAATTTCTATGGGCTCTGGTAACCACTTAACACAAGGTGTGCCGTGAGCTCGCCCACCCATCTAAGTAATAAATAAATAAAAAATAAAATAGATAAGCTATGAAATTTTCTAAAAATGTTTTAAAGATACATAAAACATTCTCTAGAGCGATGAATCCTAAAATCGCGCAAATTTTCATTACAAAATCATTCGCAAATAGCATTACAGTCTTCAATCCCTATAGCGTTTTAGGATTCCGACGTTAAATCCGTGTTAAACTGCCCTCAAAAATACGTTTCCTTCATTATAAATCTCCCCACGACATCTTAAGGTTAATTTCGTCTGGCGATAAATCCTCGAGTGAAGGCTCAGGTAGTACCTTCGTTACTTTAAGTACGGCACGAGAGAATCAGTACAGAAATTCAGTAATGTGATCGTAATTTTATTTATGACTTCCGTTGTATATACATATGTATGTCTAAAGATTGGTATATCCTGTGGATAGCTGTTAAAAGTATATTTCAAAAGCATCATCAGATAAATCGATGATGTTTATTTGTTTCACTCAGCCTTTTGTATTTGTTAAGATGTCATATAATATACCACTACCCTCTTCTATATTGCGTCATCGGAAACTATCGTGTTTCAGACACAAAACCAGACGTTTCTCGCTATTTTAGCTGCACAAAAGTATTGAAACCCTTAAATTGTTTTGTGGATTTTGTTGCGAAGCCTCATTTAGGACTGAGATTCCGAAAAATAATTACTCTTAACATGTAGGTAAACTTTAAATCTAAGCCCACCGATGGGTCGTATGCTGTCACGGGAAGTCGATATGACTTGTTAATATAGAAAATTAACAAAATGTACCCAAACATACATTACCTATATCGTTATTTGGTTTGTTAGCTGTGTGCGTAAGGCTGTACAAAGTTATAGCACTAATTAAGGATCTCTATTGACTATTCAATTCTCAAGACTATTCGCCATACTGTTTCAACCCCGTATCGAGACAAAACATATAGCTAAGTACCAAAGAACTTCTCTTTATCACTTATATGTGTTTACTTAGGAACTTTGTTAGGAGACAAGTGGTGGATAGCGGGGAGTAATATTTCAGGGAACTGTTGCTCCGTGATACGAATGCTTATGGCGTAGTCTATTCTGGGAGGCCGACCCTCGCATTATTCAAATGTATGGGAAAATTATCGCCTTTTAGTGGAGACGTTTTGGATGAAACTCTCCAAGACATGTTGCGTGGTGAGATGCTTCTATCTTGAATGAAAAGAATATGATTTTTTATATATCTATTTTTTTAATTATTTTTTTTTTGCTTAGATGGGTGAACGAGCTCACAGCCCACCTGGTGTTAAGTTGTTACTGAAACCCATAGACATCTACAACGTAAATGCGCCACCCACCTTGAGATATAAGTTCTAAGGTCTCAAGTATAGTTACAACAGGCCACCCACCTTGAGATATAAGTTCTAAGGTCTCAAGTAGAACGGCTACCCCGCCCATCAAACCGAAACGCATTACTGCTTCACGACAGAAATAGGCGGAGTGGTGGTACCTACCCGTGCGGACTCACAAGAGGTCCTACCACCAGTAATATCTAGCGATCATCGCGTATTTATGTGGCAAATATACGTTAAGATTGTTTGACTAAGAAGCCTAATAATACAATTAATTTATAAAAACACCAAATTCAAGTCCATTAATCGAGCATACTAATACCATTTCGTGAGAATTTTCTGGTGAATCAATTTATGAATCGAAGAATGTTTTTAGCGTCTTACATACCTTTTTGCAATCAACAAATCCTGCATCCATAAATCGAGTTGCCTCGCCTGACGTCATTCTTGTCCAGCTCACGTTATTCTTGTCCCATGGTCACTGACCACAAAGAACCTTTCTTGGGGTGACTGTACCTCCAACTACGTTAGACCTCGATTGACCTACACTTCTATATAGCCGACAGCTCTTCTCGTATTGGTCACTTATGACTTCCAGTGCACAAAGATCCACCAAGCTCTTTAGTGTTCTTATTATAAAACGAGAAATAAAGGGAACTGGCTGGTTGTTAAGGATCATATTAGGTTGGTCATCGAATGAATGTTGCGCTTATGTTCTTTTTTTTAAGTCCATATGTTTTGTAGTCGTTTTGTTGGCCTTGAAAGAATGTCTGGTTAGTTCTCCGCGGGTGGAGACGGTATTTATAGACGATATGTTCTCTTGTGATTTTGCTGTTTTTTAATTACGCACTACATTTATTACTGTTAAATATGCCTGCTAAGAACTGATGGTATAACGTACAGTGAACTCCCGCCTCTCGCAAAGCAGTCTTGGCAGTTTGAATTTTGTTAGATTGCCCTCCAAAGGTAGTCGACATTCCGGTCATAGCAGGGCTTGGAGACGCCACAAAATAAATTCCGGCAAATTTATAAAAAAAGGTGTGTGTGCAACTTGGTGCACGTGAAAGAAGTGAAACTTCTTTTGAAGTGAAGAAGTGAAACTTCTTTTACGGCGGCGTGTAGCATTGTGGTTAACTTCATTTTTTCCGATTTCATAGAGCCACGCAAAGCGGAGACGGAGAATAGGGAATGCTGTGTATAAGAGAAACAACCTAGCTCGCTTTGTTTTTTCCCTCTCTCCATGTTCTAGTAGTCTCGCGACGCTCTGTCTATTTTCTCACTCTCGCTCTTCCTAAATTGTATCTTTTCTCTCTAGCCGTAACGAATCTGTCGCGAGATAAATTTTATTCTCGAACGAAGTTGCACTTCAATAAAACAGTGGTAGGCAACGGCTCCCGTGAGCATTAGTGACTGTTCATTATTAGACTGGTCGTCCCTCTACTGGTACTGGTCGCTCCTCTGAAGGCATTAATGCGGTCCACATTCTAGATTTGATAAAACCACTAGGCAGCTCCTCTTAAGAGGCCTGTTCTTACGTTATACATAGCTTCAGATAGAATTTTATGATCGGTTCGGACAGACAACCTTTCATTCCAAGGGTCGTTTTTTTTTTTTATTGTATAGATGGGTAGACGAGCTCACAGCCCACCTGGTGTTAAGTTGTTACTGGAGCCCATAGACATCGACAACGTAAAGGCGCCACCCACCTTGAGATATAAGTTCTAAGGTCTCAAGTATAGTTACAACGGCTGCCCCACCCTTCAAACCGAAACGCATTAATGCTTCACGGCAGAAATAGGCAGGGTGGTGGTACCTACCCGCACAGACTCACAAGAGGTCCTACCACCACTAAACCATATACGAAGAATATTCCTAATTCCTAAAACACATTCGATTAAGGATACCATTTAAATAAATTTCGTTCTATCAGAGCAGACCGATTTCAGTATTGGGTGCGGGAAGGAGGCGCTTTGAATATGTGGCTGATTCTGATGTGCCACCAAAAGCTCTACTATTCTGTGCAACGTTTTCCTCTAGAACAGCGTACGTGGATGTGGCCAATAAATCGAGGCTTGTTGAGTGTGATCGTTTTTGGTCTAATTTAAGTACTTATTTGTCCCCTACCTATTCACTGGTAGTCTAAAGGGCTATTGCAACTACGCCCGGACGTGTAGGTGAGCTTACGGGCTCAATCTGAGAGAATTTGCTAACACTAGCCCTAGCAAGAGCCACTGTGCTTCACTGAATCTACCACCGGATCGGAACCGCGACCCACTGAGAAGATCCGGCGAGAAACTCGTTGGGCTGTGTCTATAGAGCTGGAACTCCTCATGTCTGTGTTGAGCCGTCATCGAAGCCATTCCTATAATGCCATTTAAAGGACAATCACATCGGACGAACTGATCAACATCTGAGTTATACTGTGTCCCTGTGATAAATCAACACAATAGTCTTGAGTTGATGTTTAATTTGTTTATGTTAAGTTTAATTTAACACTGATTAAATATTAACATTTATGTATCGTGTGTGTGCTATCTTTTGTAAAGTCAAGAATGCGTTAGACATACATAAATAGATAAAGTGTAATAAATAAATGAAACCGTGTCATATTATGTAGTTTGTTTGTTTTTTTTTTTGTTTTCGTAAATCAGTAAGTAGTTACATAATTCAAAATAGATTCCGTTCCGACTTGCGACAGAAATTCCTAAAGAAAACGAAACTATTTTCGAATATTCGATTAACGCAGACGATTCTAGAACGTACGTAAGGTTTATATAAGGGCGTGCCGAGAATCGCGTTTCGGCGCTAGACGGGATCGGACGCTAAAAGTCGTTTGACTGGTCGCGATCGGGCCCGACCGACCTGTTCCGTTCGTTTTGTCTTATTTTTGTTTTGCAGAAGGCACTGACCACCACAACAAAGGTCCGTGGGCTGGGTGTTTGTTATTTTTTTGTGTTTTGTCGCGCGGTCGGCTTCTCGGCCTGCCTTTCAGCCAGTTTCGAAGCGTCAAACCTACGAAACTGTGATTTTGTGGACGGGCTTTGAAAATTCGAACATTAGAATTGTAGTTTTTTTTTTCTATCTATTCGCTAGTAGCCTAAGGGCTTTTATTCCTACCTATACTGATAGCCTTGAGAGGCTATTTCAGCTTCGCCCTAACGTGTAGGTGAGCTCACGGGCCTCAAACCGGAGTGGTGCTAACACTGGCCCTAGCAAGAGCAGTGCTTCGGAGAATATACCACCGGATCGGAATCGCGACCCTAAGAGCTCACACACGACTAATTCATCTCAAAATTGTCTACATAATTTTAAAACATACAAATCACTAGATCAAAACCTTTGAACGCAAAAACGTATAACCGTTTTGAATTTCTTTAGTTCCATTTTAATTTTGTTTACTTTATTTATTACGACGTAAACAGCATCTTCCCCTGGCGAGTTGAAAAAAAAAACAAGCTTCAAAAACAACCACATACACACAAACGGGCCGCGTAGTTATTTATTTATCTATTTATAGAGACGGCCAAGTGTTCGGTTCATTACTTGTGAACATATTGGTGTGTTTACGTCGTATATTTCTGGATCTGGCCGTGTGTGCCGCCACGTGTGGCCCCTGCCGTTGCACCGGCTTTACTACACCCAATGTCTTGGCCTTTGATTTTAGAAGAAAAAAATTACGGATCTGTGTGTTCGAATTTGAAATTTGATTTAGATTGAGTTGAATGTTTCGAATGTTCGAGATTAATTTAGAATTTTTCGAATTAACTTACGGTCAGTTTTGGAGTCCGGTCTTAATTAATAACTGCGCTTTCTTCATTGGTTGGAAGGAACATCGCCTAAAGATCTCCATAGTTGGAGTTCAACGACTCTTAATAATAACATGAATGCGTTAATAAGATTATTTTTAAATTTTAAATTTTCATTCTAATGTAACCTGACTTACTCGTTATTTCCAGGTAATCCCACAGTGAGCAGAAGGCGAATGAGCACGTATGTTTATTTTGGTCAGTTGTGTTTACCTTACCGTCCGCAAGTCGAGGACTACGCGCAAATAATGCGGTCGTGTTGCGAATTAGACTGGGATATGGCAACACTACGAATTTCGGGGTGACGTACGACAATCGAAGCGCTTAATTTCCCTTCGCCTTGTTTTTAATCAGTTATCGAAGAAAATTAAATTGACCGTGTCACTGTCAAAATGATATGTTTTTTAAAAACCAGAACTTTCGAACAGTATATCTGAGTTTACTACTAACACAGTTTCTCTGAGATCTTCTCAATAGTTGCTATTTGGATCCGCGGGTAGATTCTACGAAGTGCTTCTCTTGCTAGGGCTAGTGTTAGTAAATTCGCCGGACTGAGACCTGTGAGCTTGCCTACACGTTAGGTGAAGTGGCCATAACTCCTTAAGGTTACCATAGGTGTCAACAAAAAAAACCGATCTTTGTACAATGTAAAGATAACGTATTTCTAAGATAATTGAAAAAAGAACCTAAAACGCTTCAGAGTGTTCTTAATATGTTCTGTGACAAGAAAGTCGTACCAAAGTTAAACAAACGGATATTGTTATTATTAGGCATTTCGCTATAAGAGTTAGTTAACGCGCACCCCACGTATGACGTAGTTTAAAGAGTAACTAACATCAAGATGTCGTTTCAGGGCTGTAAGCTTACACACAGGTAAATATAGAATACTAGCGACCCGCCCTCACTTTGCTTTGGGAAGTATGATTTATTATTGATCTTATTAAAGTATCTTTTATACAAATCTAGTCCTGACAGTAACAAACACACTAAAAAGAACGTAACGAACAAATAATGTAACCTTTCCTCTTCTTATATTATGGTTCACTATTTTGGCAATGATGGCTTACAAATAAAAGATAGATATAAGCTGTCACGGGCTTTTTTGTGGGAATATTTGAAATAAGAATTTCCGTTTTACATCTTATGTGTACGAGTAACTCCAACGGTTTATACAACCCTTTTTTCGCATTAAAAAGTAGCCTATGTCCTTTCTGAGGCTCTAGACTATCTGTGTACCAAATTAAATCGGTTCAGTAGTTCTAGCGTGAAAGCGCGACAGACAGACAGAGCTACTTTTGCATTTATAATATCAGTATGGATTTGATGGGAACAAAAAATTAATTGCCATTAAAAACCGTATGAAATTAATGTAGCGACACCGCAATCCTATGAGCACTCAACAGGCGTCTAATTATAATTGTATTAGAAAAATCACAAAATTTAATAAGCTCTCGCTTCGCACGCGGAAAGGATGGTAATGAAATTTCATAAGCGTACCCGTAAAACATTCCGGGCTGTTATAATTAACTCTGCACGGCGACGCGGTCTCCAAATATTTGGTCGCGACGAGATTGCCGCAGATGGTGCTAGTCAAAAAAAAAAAAAAATTTACTGATGAAAAAATTCCGTCCGCGTTGTTTACCCTCCCGGAGACGGTAACGGACGTCGTGCCCTGCTCCCTCAAATCATAAAAACGGAAGATGAGGCTATTTTTACCCTGTAGCTGTCTATGGGCTTAGATCGTAAACTCACACGACCGAAAGGTTACCCCTTATTGGTCAATACTTAGAACGTGAATCTGGCGGTTCGACGTAACGAAAGCTGATTGGTGGCTTTGATTATATACACGTATTTTCATTTAATTTTTTGTCACTAAATAAAATAAATCTACAAAATAATTACTGTATTAAACCTATTTTTTTTAAATCATTATCTTAATAAACAACGAAAGAAACGTAAGTCAATCATTTGGAGCAGGCATCCCTAAACACGCACACCTTGACAGTGTGACTACAATAAATACACCACCGATACTCACACATATAGCGCAATTGAAGACTGTTTATTGCCCGTCGTTTGTTGACAATGCTCCATCTAGGCGTGTATATAATCAAAGATTGGTGGCTTTGATTATATATATACACGTCATTGGTGGATATAAATTTTAGATGCTTGATTTTGAAAATACGAATGCCGGGTGACGGCTCCGTCGGCCGAGCATAATTTCGGACCGCAAGAGAATCCACAAATTGAGGGTTTCCATCGCCATTAGCATAAGTTCGACATCTGCGAACTCGGCGTCTTGTTGTTTACCTGCTCCGGTCCTTTTTCCGATGTTTCGGTTGCACGCTGGAAACTTCTTTAGAATAATTCATAGCGATATTCGTTAGAGTTCATCGTGAGTCGCCGAATGGGAGTGAAAAAAAAAGTTTTACGCATTCGACCGCAAAAAGTAAGGTTTTATCAGCTTTTGGGACGACTTGAATTTCATTTGAAACACCGCGTGGTTTGGGGCCGCATGCGAAACTGTGACTTTGGGAGCTGTTTTTTTCTTTTTCTTTCCAATTTGTTCCTTGACATTCGCAAAAATTCGTTTGATTATTTGACGTTAGTAAATACACCGACCACAATCATAATAAGTCATCGTTAAGTGGAGACTATCACTGATTGAAAACTTATTTCAGAAGCAGTTTAAAGCTTTCAGCTTCTACGGGCTATTTCTGGTATTGTGTACCACCACTCTGCCGGCTTCTGACGCGAATCATATTCCGGTTTGAAGAGATCAACAGCCCTTATATTATACAATTGAGACACAAATCTTATTAACGTAATGTAACGTAACGTATTTAACGACCCTCATGCTTATCGCGACATTTATAAGCTCAGACAATCACTTAAAACTAGATAGGCAATGAGCTCGTTTACCCGTGTATGGAATATAAAAAAGGGCCGCCAAACAGATGGTCATAAAAACATTAAGACAAATCTACCTACAACGTCATGTGTGTTAACATCGTTTTGTCTAGAAACAACCCTCCGAGTTTCTCGTCAGATCTTCTCAGTAGATGGCGATTTGGATCCGGTGGTAGCTTCTGCGAAGCATTACTCTTGCTAGGACCCGTGGTAGCACATTCTGTCAGGTAAAGCCCCGTGAGCTTATCTACCAGACACAGACTTTGTGAGTTAAAATTAAAAAGAAGTTTTTTTTTTAATTTAGTAAGATTAGCAAGATGTCTTGAAATGCCAGTCAGGCAAAAGTCAATTCAACCGTCGCCCGTATAAATATTATTAATCCTCTGATAACAGGTTTCAAATAGCTTAGACTTGTATAGGAGACTAGCATAAGCAAAACGAATTGGATTGCGTGCCCGCCTTTGAACTTGCTAGTAATCGCCTCAGTGGCAATTTCCAACGGCAATAAAAAGCATCTCCTGTGCCATATCTTTAAATACTCGATTCTATAACTGGTCATTTTCGATCCGCCTCGAAAACCCTAGGTGAACGATTAATCAGTTTATCCACAACACTAGTAAAGAACGAAACAGCTCAATGCATAATGTAAGTTCGAGTCGCAACTCCAGTATATTCATAGTCCACAAGTAGTGATTAGCAAGATGGTAGCGTGACAAAAGACCATTCGTGCTCCCGATGTACTATACTAAGCCATTGTGGCGTTATTGGTGTCCATAACGTGGATGTTTACAAAGTATAGTTGGAGTATAATTACGGGCTTTTTGATGCAGTAGTGTTGTACTGTTGAGTTTGTCTTGACAATCAGAAAATAGGTCTAATCGATTATTATGAACTACTACCAATGGGGTATAACCGTATTACATTATGCCAGACATGAAAAATCACATCAATTAGATGAGTGATTCCTTAGACTTTGTTCTTTTTAAAAATAAATATCCCCCTAAATTTTAAGTAGCTTCTAATTAATTTTGTTGCAATAAGCAGGATACTGCGTCCCTAACTAAAGTCATTCGTGAACACGTTATAATTATTATTCTTCTTCTTTCTTTCCTATTACCCTCTGCTGGGGCGTCAGGGCTCGAATCAAATTCTTCCATTTGCATCGGTCTTGGGCTGTCTGTTCTAGCTCCTCCCACGTCATGCCCAAGACGCCCAGTTCCTGCTTTACTCAGTGATCACACAAAGAAAGCCCGATACCCACCTATCCACGAGAGCACTGACCTGGAAAGTGTCTGGCAAAAGGAAAAGAGGCCGTTATAAGTATTATCTATGTACTTATGGAATTTGAATACCGGTGTAGTCTCAAAGCTATACGAGTACGCGAGAAATAACACAGTAAGACAGTCTTGCGTAGTAGGACAGGTTTCCCCCATCTATTGGCTGGTAGCATTAGGGGCTATTCTAGCTTCTCGCGGACGGATAGCTAGCTCACGCGCTCAACCTGAGAGTTTGCTAACACTTTCGAGCAAGAGCAGTGGTTCGCAGAATCTACCTCCTGATCGGAATCGCGATCCACTGAGGAGATCCGGCGAGAAACTCAGTTGGCTGTGTCTATGGATTAGTTTGCTCGTCGAAATCTTGACGAGGACAATGATCGGATTAGAACCTTTAAGATCTTCATAGTGTAGGTATCTAATGTCTCCGATATAATCAATGAACTCAGAGATTAAAAACCAAATTCGCCCACAATCACTGACACCTCAAGGCTTAGAATCGTTTTATGTAGTACTTTTCTCGTTAGTTTAGTTACTGACATTTTTTCTAGTATACGTGGAGTCACAAAAAAAGGTTCTCAAATTTTGTTATTGATAAGCTCGTCAATAGCTACTACAGAAAAAAAATCGGTTAACAACTAGCAGAGAAGGGAAGTTTCTCCTATCTATATATAGGTATAATGAAATTCCATTGCCGGTGAAAACAACACTGGAAGAAGAATTAGAGTTGAGCCTTCTTAGAACTAAATCCGGCCCTATTTATTCGTTGCGTATAAGACGCGGTCGATTGTGTCGTAAAATACATTTCGTATCCCACCACCAACTTCGGGGGATTACGAATGAATTATTAATGCGAGCATTCACATAAAAAAAAACTGGATTTTTTTTCTAGCATCTGCGGGTATATTCGACTGGGAAGGTGACTGAGGTCGTTGCTTTTAATTTTTTATTCGATCGCGTCTAAAGGGATGTATACAATTTGACGTTCTTTGTGGATCTCTTCGCTTTATTACTACGGTATTTTTAATGTTACGGACATCGGATACTGATATTGCGAGTGTCTGGTCGTTTAGAGACAGGGATAATCGAGGTAGTAGCACCGGCGTATCGAGAGATGCGGGTGTTGCTTTCTTGATGAAGTTACGTTTTTATGTAAGCTGAAAGATAAATAAATGACATCGTGTAATAAAAATCGAAAAAAATTTAAATTTGTGAATTCACCGGTGGCTATTATAAACAAAGTCGGGTAGATATGACCAACTTACTTTTTCTACTCCGAAACCGTTCGGGGTTCCAATTTGAAGGATTTTCTTTATTATCCTTGTAGGCATACGGCCTACCATGAAAGATTGAGACAACTGCTATACCATACAATTAAGACGTAGTCCTAATCATTCGAAGATAGCGACATTCACATTGCGATGTCTATGGGCTCCGGTAACCACTTAAAACCAGGTGGGCCGTGAGCTCGTCCACCCATTAAGCAATAAAAATAAAAACACTTTCATTTAGTCGTTCCCGTCTGAGATGTAGGATAACCTATTACAATGCTATGTCTCGAGGACAGTGGCTAGGAGCCCAGGGGATTCGGCCATTTAAAAAAAAAAGTCGTAACTTCAGAACCCGAAATTCGGAGTTCTCGAATCCCGAATGAATACCGACTCCTCCACTCGAATAACAGGGTCAGAGTTACGTTGTCTATACTTCTATATCTATAATCTATAATCTATAATAATATTATAAAGAGGAAATATTTGTTTGTTTGTTTGTATTGAATAGGCTCCGAAACTACTGAACCGATTTGAAAAATTATTTCACTGTTTGGAAGCTACACTATTCCCGAGTGACATAGGCTATAATCTTTTTTGAAAAAAAAAATAGGGATCCTTACTAAAACTCCAATAATGTAACCCAAAGGTGTAAAAAAATACCTAAAATATTCTTTACATCGCGTGCCCTTCGAAAACTATTTATGATAGAATAAAATAATCTACTAGGACTTTGTAGAACGCATTATTATTTACAAAAAGTCTCGCGACAGCATATGTCTAACTATTGTAGATAAGTCGCAATAAGTGTTCTTTTATTTAAAAAAAGAAAACAACGTCAAATATCGTTGAAATTTTTGCAAGACCCGAGCGGAGCCGGAGCGGGCCGCTAGTCTCAAATAAATTACGACGACAAAATGTTATATAAGCTACAAATGGCCTCCTCATCCCTTCGTTAAATATACAAATGTACTATTTTGCATAGAACTTTCGGCTCTGACGATTAATTCGTGACATTAATCGATTCAATAAACGCTCACGTACAATCGTCGACAAAAGTTTTAACAAGAATTCGATAGCGCATATTATTCGTAATGGTTTAATTAATACTGATAATTTATTAGTTTATCTGTAACTTCAATATAAAAATACAAACATTGACATCAGTTTAATTTTACTTAATATTATCTTTGTTTGTACCGTGTGACGTGTGAAGTACACACGTCATATAGACGTGTGAAGTACAAAATTCGAAATAACAAACAGTCAAATGTTATCGGGATGAGATCATAATAACCTATAATAATATACAGTTTCTTATCTAGAAAATAACTATAAAATTATATATAGACATTTACGCCATTCTTACGTGAAACATTTCTAAACCAACAAACTTAATTTCACTACTTGTAAATGAAAATTTAGCTTTTTTCCTCGCATTACTTTGCTTCGATTATTTGATTGAATTAAACATTTCTGCAGTGGTTGGAACGTCAGTATTCTCTACATTAATCCCAAAATAAATAAAAAGTAAAATTACCCTAAAATACATAATATTTCATAGTCAGTTTATTTTTTTTCCTACCTAAGCTGATAGCCTTGAGAGGCTATATAAGCGTAACCCTAACTAGTAGGTGAGCTCACGGGGCTCAAACCGGAGTGTTGCTAACACGAACCCTAGCAAGAGCCGCGCTACGCAGAATCTACCACCGGATCGGAAACGCGACCCACTGAGAAGATCCAGCGAGAAACTCAGTGGGCTTCAGTTTAATATCGTGAACCTAAATGTATCATCAATGAATGTATTCGAAAGTTTAGTATACCACTAATTTTGTCCGCTAATCGGTGATGTTTGGGACATTCGATACAGTTGATGGTGATATCTATGAGATCCTGTAACCACTTCAAAAGTCAACATACACGTCCTGATAGTTACCTATTGTTAGCTCTCTCAATCTTATTTATTGAATGCTTGACTTGACTAAAACAGAAAAACACTTTTTGATTTTCTCAATAAATTTGTTGCAAAACACAAATTCTTAGATGTTATTTGTTGAAAGAAAATACTCAGAAACCCGTATTTAAAGTATTCTGAGCAAAAGTTTTTAACTCTATTATCGAAATTTCTCGTGTTCTCCCAAGCCTCATCACACTGCCATCTATTATCGTTATATGTGAAACTCCCGGGTTTTGTCACAACAAAATTAACGTAGTTTCAGACATAAGGCCTAAAAGATAAGGTTGATTGTTGTAGTTCGAAAGTTTTGTATAATAAAGTCATTGTTTTGTATAGAGGGCGCCCCTATCTTCGCACATGTGGACTATTCATTAAGTAAAAGCACTGCTGTACCCGCATGTACGTCAATTCAAATGACACGAAAACTCGGAATTTGAACTTTGTTCTTAATACGATAAAGTCCCTTGATCACAGAGCTTCCCGAGCTAAATAAATTTAAGTTTCGTAAATTGAGACAGTATTGTTTTAAATTGACTTTTATTGTCAGCAATTGTTTTTGTTTGGTAAAACTAAAACTAAATTCATGATTAAAATGAGCGCCTCAAACAATTCTTAAATGAATGATTCAAATTATTTCTACAACTTGTTAAAAATACAAAAGACTTTCTAGAAATACATTATTTCCCTTAAAGCGGCATGTGGATTTTCATCCTTCATTTGAAGCAAAAAAAACCTGTGGATTTTTAAAAAGCGCTTGACCCACCTGGAATTACTGGTTAAATAGGCATTAAAATATCATGACGCATCCTTGTGACAGTCGAAGTTCCGATCAAAACTTCTGACTGGTACAGGTAGTATGGATGAACTCCACTCCGGTGGCGGTCGGTGCAATTGTAATATCGAGATGACGGTATCATCTCGAACAATTCCTCAGAGCACTCCCCATGGAACATACGGTACAAAATACAGAGGGAACCGAAGTCCCTCCGCAGACCCAGAGGTTCCAAACGATCTGTGAGAATGGGATTATCGACAATCCGAACGGCCCTCTTCTGTATGGAGTCAAATGGAAGAAGCTGGTATTTGGGAGCCCCGGCCCAGAGATGAGAGCAGTACTCCACGCGAGGCCGGACTTGTGCTTTATAAAGCAAAAGCCTTTGTCCAGGCGTGAAGTACCGACTACCTCTTATAACCTGAGAAGTTATGCGAGAATATTTCTACAACGCGTTTCCTAAAACGCGAAACCAACCCTACCGTGTAATAGGAGGGATTACTGTATTTGATACAATGGTTACCGGAAATCATAGACATCAACAACGTAAACTATTAGATAAGTTACTGGTGGTAGGACATCTTGTGAGTCAGTACGGGTAGGTACCATTACCATGCCTATTTCTGCCGTGAAGCAGTAATGCGTTTCGGTTTGAAGGGCGGGGCAGCCGTTGTAACTATACCTACTGAGATCTTAGAACTTATATCTCAAGGTGGGTGGCGCATTTACGTTGTAGATGTCTATGGGCTCCAGTAACCACTTAAAACCAGGTGGGCTGTGAGATCGTCCACCCATCTAGGCAATAAAAAAAAATAAAAAAATTGTTGATCAAGATATTGTTAGTTGTACATTTTGGCCCCGATTGGTGTCAAATAATGAACGTGCACGAGAAAACACGTGCGATAATATAAATAGGCATGGTTCAACAAAAACAGACTTCGAGTAGAAAAAATATATATTCCAAAACAAATTAATATACACTAAAAACAATAATCATCGAAATCGGTTGGCGTGATATTGAGTTATTGAGTTATTCATCTATTTGTCGCGCACGTACTTAATGCAAATTTAAGACTTATATAGTTTTCTCATGGATACTATTATTAGAACTGGACTAAATTGAAATGGGACCACACGGGAAGCGTCAACTTTCTAATGAAAAAAAGAATCATCAAAATCGATTCACCCAGTCAAAAGCTATGAGGTAACAAATATAAAATAGAAACATACATTCTAATTGAGAACCTCCTCCTTTTTTGAAGTCGGTTAAAACACAAGAAAATTGCTAGTTTTTTGAAAGCTCACATGGAAATTAAAAAAAAAACGCTACTCCGTCCCGATTATTACCATCAATCCTCTGTCAAAGTAATGATTGTGTGATTTGTTCGTGATTATTTATTTTGATTTAACCAACGTCTTTATTTACCTTCCGAATTCCGAAATTCATAAGGGAATTCTACACTCACTACAAAGTACAGTGCAGAATAGAACAGCTGTTATCTGGCTCAAGTGGCCCGCATGCACGAGCCCTTATCGCGACAGTCGCGCCATCTGGCGTCCTCAATGGGTTCCATTGTGTGGACGGTTTTCAACATGAGGGATGAAGTGGATGGGACTATGTAATGTGCGTTGATGCGAACAAAATAAGATGATTAAAACATTACGGTTGCACTATTGTTTGTTTTAAGCCTTTTTAATGTCAAAATAGATTTACTGGGTAAACAGAACACTAACTTTGTGATCATTAGATACGATGATGAACATTATTTGATTATCACGAAACTTCAGAACTTTTTTTATCAACAACTTCATGCTGGGGTGTTTATTTCATGCTGCAAAATAAATCTTGGCGTTTCCGGGATGCCAAAGCACACCTTTTTTCAAAGGTGAACTAAAAAGAGTCCTTTGCGATGAATTGACTAACGGTGTCCCGGGTGAACCGTAGATAAGGAAGATAGGAATAACATGGTGTAATAAAAATGAAACCCGCAAAATTATAATTTGCGTAATTACTGGTGGTAGGACCTCTTGTGAGTCCGCGCGGGTAGGTACCACCACCCTGCCTATTTCTGTCGTGAAGCAATAATGCGTTTCGGTTAGAAGGGTGAGGCAGCCGTTGTAACTATACTTGAGAAGCTATATCTCAGGGTGGGTGGCGAATTTACGTTGTAGGTGTCTATGGGCTCCAGTAACCACTTAACACCAGGTGGGCTGTGAGCTCGACCACCCATCTAAAAGCAATAAATAAAAATATTAACGAATTTTTAACTAACATACCTCGGAAATAGTTCGAAAAAATCTGCGACTAGGAAATTCTCACAATCGAATTTAAGCGCTACACGAGATTGCATCTGGCCTTTTTATACGATTTTCTATTACCGTTGAATAGAATTCTACATTTCGATTGAGCGCGGGCTGTACATGGCGAACAAAATTGGTTTTCGCGCTGCTGAAACTATTGGCTAGTTAAAAAAAGCTACCAGCTTAACGTTCGTTCTAATTGTTAGGTAAAAAAATATTCATTTACCGATTCACATTTCTGCTTCGATCGTAAAAAAAAACATAATTGAGTTCTATAAAATACGGAACGTATTTTTGTTTAAATTAATAAAAAAGTGTTAGTAAAATCAGGGAAACGTTTATAAAGATTATTCGTGTTAAATGTCTAATTATAGTAGTATTAAGCATATCCTCCTGTTCAAATTAGCCACTCCACTATTGGTCTGCAATATCGACTACCAGCCCGGTGAAGCTGTCGTCGCCGTGGCCGAAAGGATAAAACGTCCAGTGCATTCGTATCTAGCGATGTAATGGTGTTCCAATCCCGCAGGCGGGTACTAATTTTTCTAATGAAATACGTACTCAACAAATGTTCACGATTGTCTTCCACGGTGAAGGAATAACATCCTGTAATAGAAATCAAACCCGTAAAATTATAATTTGCGTAATTGCTGGTGGTAGGACCACTTGTGAGTCCGCAGGGGTTGGTACCACCACTCCGCCTATTTCTGTCGTGAAGCAGTAATGCGTTTCGGCTTGAAGGGCGGGGCAGCCGTTGTAACTATGCTAAGACCTTAGAAATTATATCTCAAGGTGGGTGGCGCTTTTGCGTTGTAAATGTCTATGGGCTCCAGTAACTACTTAACACCAGGTGGGCTGTGAATTCGTCCACTCATCTAACCAATAAAAAAAATTAAAAAAAGAATAGTCCCTCGTGGCTACCAATAAATAAGTAAGGAAAAAAACTGCAATAATGCTAGTACAGTTTTGTAACCTACGCAGTGATACACATGTAGTTTACAAGACAAGATTTTTTCTAATACAATTTGGGTATTTCACCTGTAATTCTTGCGATACAAAAAAAAAGTTATAATTTTTCCATTTCATAGAACCAGCTTTTCTTTTTGTGCAAGTCAGGCGTACAGAGCCAAGCCGCTGTATATAGCTAAAAACCCTTCGATCCGGCCTGCCTTTCGAATAAAGACTGTATTTGCATTGCAAAGAATTATATACGAATCCGAAAGCTCCGAGAATCAAAACCACTTTGAACATCAAACACTTGCAATAAATATATGGGAGAAATATAAATTTCAAGGGTTATAGGTACATTTGATAGATTCTCTGATACACCCACAATGCTCTTATGTTTTCATATTCCTCTGTTTGCTTAGGACTATATTGTGTAACGGTATCTATGGACAGTCTTGAGTGTTTGCTTTCGTTTTGTACAATTTTCTACGTGTCAGATTATAAAGGATACAGTTGTGGTATCAAAAATGACGCTTTACTTAGGATCTCGGGTTGTAGATCAAATCAGTTTAATGTATCTCTTTTTTTCCCTACCTATGCTGATAGTCTTGAGAGGCTATTTCAGCTTCGCCCTAACATGTATGTGAGCTCACGGGACTCAAACCGGAGTGTTGCTAACACTGGCCCTAGCAAGAGCAGTGCTTCGCAGAATCTACCACCGGATCGGAAACGCGACCCACTGAGAAGATCTGGCGAGAAACTCAGTGGGCTGTGTCTATGGGTTAATTCGCTCGTCGAGCCCTAGCAAGCGACGGGTTCGACGAGGACGGTAACCGGTAATGTATCGACAGTGCCATGAAATATTCTCAATTCTCAAATAACTAGGACTTACTTGCGTAGTCGCCTTGATTCAATTATTCGAACGTGCTATGTCTGTGGGATTTGCGCAGAAGCGCCACATTTATATCGAAGCATAATTCATAATGGATCCCATACAGGTTATCTAAGGTCAAGAGGTCATTTTGATTCGGTATAACTAGAACCTATGTTTTGGGGTAAACCATATCCCTACCCTTTTCCCTTCTTCAGGTATGATTCGTATTTCTATCGCGACGCTGCCATCAGTTTTGTTAGAAGAGAGCGACAACTTTTATAGTCTCTTGGTCTCTGGTGGGTCTGGTGGGTGATCCGTGGTCTACTGGGTGGACCTTGAGAATAATATACACAAGTTGAATGATAGAGTAGACAAGTCATTAGTGTGTACAATTGACAACTCACAACACGTCTGCAGAAGTAGTTTTTTAGTGAGTTCTATGCTTAGGTTCATTTACTCTTGTCATCAATTGTTTTTTAAATTGCTTTAGTTTATAAATTGGCGCGTTTTTTTTTTTAAATCTTAAAGCCTCCATAGCTACCTGCTCTATAATCGGTTGTTTGTAAAAGCATCGTAGAACATTCTGGATCTACATAAAATCAAAAAGTAGAACTTAACTTTTACCATCAGACCTCCAACATTTTCTTGTATAATTGAGTTCAGCCCAATTACCTCCAAAAATACGCTACCCTCTATCAATGGCATCCTTCAATCATATCTGAGGCTTATCTCTATCGAAATAACCTCCAAATTTGTCTGAATTCCCGACACGATTGAGACCTTTTGAGTTTTGATCTCACTGAAACGTCCGATTCCCAAAATTCTTCTCTTTTAGTTCAGGAATTACACCGAAAATGGCTTGAGAACCTCATGTTGTATGCGCCTTTTTGGGTCGAGCCATTTCTGTAAGAGGCCTATTACACCGCACTGAAAGTTCGCGAGCAACCACACTCGGGACATCAAAGACGAAACTTCCTTTGGACTAACAAGATGAGTCTGACTCAGCCAATTAATATATTCATAGATGGATGACTATGAATACTTTGGGAATTCACTTAAACATTATATTGTGTGGAAGTCAAATTTCGACGAAACCATAAATACTTCTACTGTGATCTGTCAGCTGTGAAGTAGTCGAAATCCTGATTATGAATTAAATAAAACGCAAGAATACCATCCCTACGACATGTGAAAGTCTTTCCTCGGAATTGTATGTCAGATATTCATTCAAGTAATGGGAAAAGCTTTCGATCACAACTGTCAATACCTAGGTCCCTTCGACCACAGAAAAAATTGCTGGGGCAATAAAAAATATCCTCCTAAAATATATTTCTAATAAGTGTAGCAGCTATCAATAAATGAACAATAGGACCCATGACAAAGGATTCCCTGTATCATGGGTCCCAGAGATTAACTTACACACATGCATATTTTTTTTATTGTTTAGATTGGAGGACGAGCTCACAGCCCACCTGGTGTTAAGTGGTTACTGGAGGCCATAGACATCTACAACGTTTATGCGCCACCCACCTTGAGATATAAGTTCTAGGGCCTCAAGTATAGTTACAACGGCTGCCCCGCCCTTCAAACCGGAACGCATTACTGCTTCACGGCAGAAATAGGCAGGGTGGTGGTACCTACCCGCGTGGACTCACAAGAAGAGGTCCTACCACCAGTAAAACATACATACATACAAGTATACGTTTAAATATACACACCCAGATAAAGAGCAAACAAACCTGTTCATCACGCATGTTTGTCCAATGTGAGAATCAAACCCACGACACCCTCGGCGCAAGAGTCAAGGGCTCTATCTACTGCACCACCGAGTCAGTCGTCATATCATCATCATGAGTCCACAGCCATCCACCGCTGGACATAGACCTCTCCTAAGGTTCACCACAATGGCTTTGCGCTACCCACGTCCACAGCTCAGAAGACAATGGTTTTAATTATTTTTATTATTTTAAACTTCATTTGCCGGTGTTCGGCGAATGGCTGTAGTAGATGTCGGGAAATTCGCGCGTTTATCAACGAATCCCCTTTCATAAGACGATTACACGATAAGAAAGGCATCTTAAGAGATTCCGCAGTGTTCTTTCGTGCTTCGCTGTTTTTATTAGACGAACTTTGGAAGTTTGATTGAAATATAAAGTATCGAGTTTTAACTTCGCATCGTTAACATTTATGTTTCCAAAATATTCGGCGTTTGTAAATTGTATTCGTTAACTTGATTTCAGTATTCTAAGTATATAGTATGACTTACTTGTGGCGTGTGTGAGTGAGCTCACATCGAAATTCTGCCGCATTCTGGATTGTAAAATGGGACGGCCAAATTGAAAACTAAACCGCGTGATTCACAGTCGGCGGTGGCAATCACCGTGATGTTCATTGGCTCCAGTAACCGCTTATCAACAGATCAACCATTCGCTTGTTTGTGCGTAATTACTGGTCATGTACCTAACTGTGAGTCCGCACGGTTGGCCTAATCGTCCCGCTTCTGCCGCGGATAATCCAATACTCAAGGTGGTTGATGGCATTTACATTGATAACTACGGGCTTTGGTTACCGCTTAGCATTACAACTATTAGCGTGGGTGGGCCTCCCACAAGATGGACCGACATATCGAGGTTCACGTGGATCCGTTCGATGCTGGACCATTCTTTGTGACGAGGCTTGGGGGAGGCCTATATCCAGCAGTAGACGTCTGTGGGCTGATAGAATAAAATAGAATGAAAACAATAAAAACCATTTTTCATTACAGTCGTAAAACTACCCGCGCGATCTTCCTTAATTTGCTACAACTTAATATGGCGTACTGTCACCAAAAATATTGTTACAAGGCTAAATGGTTTTTGTTTCTATTTATTATACTAGTATTTAAAGCCAGACCGTGTGCGTATATTTTAAAGTGAATATGTATTATACCTATAACAGAATATTTAATATAAATAATAATTTACTGGTGGTAGGACCTCTTGTGATTAACTGATAGTAGGACCTCTTGTGAGTCCGCGCGGGTAGGGCAGCAGTTGTGACTATACTGAGATCTTAGAACTTATATCTCAAGGTGGGTGGCGCATTTAAGTTGTAGATGTCTATGGGCTCCAGTAACCACTTAACACCAGGTGGGCTGTGAGCTCGTCCACCCATATAAGCAATAATAAAAATAAATATTGAGTTATAACATCGTTTGTAATGTTTTCGGAGGCGAGAAACCGAAACTCATAAATTTTAGTTGAGTACAGAAAAGATGACCTACTTCATTATAAATTTGTTAGCCCTGCAACAAAAGCGTACGTAAGGTTTTTATTTCATTCTAATATGATTCATCCAAGCTCGAGTATGCAATTAAAAATGAATGTTATAATTAAAACAAATTTTACGGTTCAATTTCGCTTTCATTATTTTCATTTTATTACATTATAGAAAAATTGACGGTAGTTTGCAAAATATTAAAATGTCGACGAATGCAAGCTTACTTGTCCGTGGCTACGTTGAGAATGATAAAATTTATATTACGAACTCTAGATTAAACAGTAAAATTAGTTTTAATTGTGTCTACCGACTCACAAAATCCGAGAAAAATAGTGAATTCAGTTCTCGACTTTATAAATATAACATTACAAGGCATTTTTGTTTATATCATTTTTGCCGTGGACTCTTTTATATTTTGCGCCTTAAAGCCTTGTTCGGGCTAGGCGAGTATTTTAGTAGCTAAATGTGTCTGAGCACCAAAAATTTAGTCGAGTAGGTTTCTAAATAATTTAGTCAAGTCAATCCATTTTGTTCTATTTTTTCGGGCGAGTAGCGAGTAGTTTAGCCACTAAATTACTCGGTACTCTACTAAAATACTCGCCTAGTCCGAACAAGGCTTAAGGGTTGCGTCTTATTCGTCAATCCATATACGTTTCAAAGCCTACATTTTTTTAAAGTATGTCATCCCTACTGAGTCATAGAATAGTCTGAGGATTTCCGATGGTACTTGGTGGTGTTTGATAACTCTGTATTTGATAAGAGGCTCCGATCTGCCGTTAGAAATTTACGGCATATTAACAAGTCCTCACATTTGAGTACTATAATAAGATATATTGATTCCGCGTTATATGAAAGCATTGCAGGAGTATTCTCACATAACGCGCTTGTATAACCCTATATGACGCGTTATGTACAAATATAATATAATATGTATATACAAATAAAATATAATATAACCAATGTTTTTACAATACAAAAACTAGGAAAGCACAAACTTAATAAATTTAGAATAACACACTGCGCAAAATTACGGGAAATTAATTATGAACTGTACTATACTGTACTGTATTATAAATTTCACAGCATGTACAGAAATATTTTACTGGTGGTAGGACTTCTTGTAAGTCCGCGCGGGTAGGTACCACCACCCTACCTATTTCTGCCGTGAAGCAGTAATGCGTTTCGGTTTGAAGGGCGGGGCAGCCGCTGTAACTATACTTGAGACCTTAGAACTTATATCTCAAGGTAAGTGGCGAATTTACGTCGTAGATGTCTATGGGCTCCAGTAACCACTTAATACCAGGTAGGCTGTGAGCATATAAGTAATCTATATATATAACGTGTGAAATCCCCACGTTATATGGGGGAATACCCGGGTAATACGATCGCCCGAAATCGCGTAATATGTAAATGCTTTATTACAGTATATCTCTATTGTTAAATGGTATTTCCATTAATTGTTCTCTGCTAGCTTGTCTGTCAGTATGAACCAACAAAGCATCATCAAGTTCATTGCTTTTATAGATTTAATTTGCTCTCTGTCTCGGCACACTTGTGAAGGTGACTGACGCAAATAAGAAATTCTTTTTTTTTTTTTTTTTTTTCGTATTTTTCTTAAGATTCAAAATTGATTTATTTGATTTAGTAACACGCATTTATCTAAGACCGTTCTGGTAATGTTGACATAAACGTTCGAGATAATAAAAAACCTGTAACGAGTTTTATTGAGAAGGATTTGTTTTAGCCAAAAAACACGTTTGGATGAAACGTTTCATTGGAGTATTAATATAGAATGTACGCTGTCTCTGACTTATTAAACTTACTTCAAGCACCGGTTACCGTCAACGAAATAGTCCATAGACACAGACCACCGAGTCTCACGTCCATACGGATTCATCAGATTCAATAACCTTTGCATTAGACGCCTTCAGCTCTAACACTAAGAGCAAGCTAAGGGACCCCGGTAACCGAACTCGTGCAATCTAACCCATGAATCAGCTCGCTGAGTTTCTCGCCGGTTTCTCAGCGGGGCGCGATTACGAACCGGTAGCAGAATCATTCGCGAAGCAGCTGCTCTTGAGTTGTTAGGTCTCCTTCCGAGGCGCTCGGGCAGCTGTTAGCAAATCCCACCCCTCCTGGCTCAGCCTTTGCTCGCCCATCTGTCCTGATGAAACTGGAAAGGCCTCCGGGCCACCAATAATCCTTCAATCATAAAAAAAACCACCGGGTTTCTCGCCGGATCTTCTCAAGAGATCGCGTTTCCGATCCAGTGGTAGATTGCGCGAAGCACTGCTCTTGCTAGGGCCAGTGTCAGCAAGTTCTCTCATAATGAACACGTGAGCTCACCTATCCGACCGTGAGTAGCCGGAATAACACTTTATGTTGCCATCAATAGAAAAATACTTATCGGAAAATTACAAAGCGGTAACCAGACTCTCATCTCATACGAAATATCTCGATATATTTTTTTAGATTTAATAAAAAATACCTAATTACTACTTTCAAAGTCATCAATGTCAACAAAAACCATCGCACGTAGGTACCATCCGGCTTTGGAATGAGCTCCCCTCCACGGTGTTTCCCGAGTGCTATGACATATCCTTCTTCAAACGTGGCTTGTGGACAGTACTTAACGGTAGGCAGCGGCTTGAATCTGTCCCTGGCATTGCTGAAGTCCATGGGCGACGGTAACCACTCACAATCAGGTGGACCGTATGCTCGTCTGCCTACAAGGGCAATAAAAAAAAACAAATGCCTAATGAATTCGTTTGCAATCATATTCACTAAAAGCCCAGTTGTGAATGCCAGAAGTCAAGTAATTATAGACTTTTTACCACCAAAGCCGTAAACGAGTTTTTTAAGTGTCTATATACATTTAAATTACCCTTAAATTTAATGTTACCGGTGAGCAAATCATCGGCACGCATGCTACATTTACATCGGCCCAGCGAGTCGTAATAGCTGGTCAGTGCTGGCTAACTGAATAAACATTTTATGTAGCAACACTCTCAGATAACCTCGTATTGACTAAAGCGCCCGGCTCATTTGCCTCTAATGTAGTCATGAACAAAGCAAGACCAACCAAATTTGCTCATCACTATTCTAGTGCAAGTGAAATCTTTCAGCATTAGCTACTGGTAAATTTCAAAAGCGTCTCTGAAGGTACACTAACCCACTGAGTTTCTCGTCGAATTTTATCACTGTGTAGCGTTTCCGATCCATTGGTAGATTCTGCGAAGCACTGCTCTTGCTAGGGCTAGTTTTAGTAAATTATTTATTCTTGAACCCCATGATCTGGTCCATCAGTCATTGTGAAACCAGAATGACCCCTCGAGGCTACTGGCAGTTATTTTTTATTGCTTAGATGGGTGGACGAGCTCACAGCCCACCTGGTGTTAAGTGGTTACTGGAGCCCATAGACATCTACAATGTAAATACGCCACCCACCTTGAGATATTATAAGTTCTAAGGTCTCAGTATAGTTACAACGGCTACCCCACCCTTCAAACCGAAACGCATTACTGCTTCACGGCAGAAACAGGCGGGGTGGTGGTACCTACCCGTGCGGAATCACAAGAGGTCCTACCACCAGTGAGTTAGATAGGCAGAGAAAGTAACACTATGCACCAGAGCTCGTAGTGTATGATATTTGTATTTGAGGGTTCGTTCATCCTCTTCTAACTAGATTAGGGATCTCTCCCGGCATCTCCGAAAAAAGTTATCAGACTGACA
Source organism: Bombyx mandarina (assembly GCF_030267445.1). Classification (NCBI taxonomy): domain Eukaryota; kingdom Metazoa; phylum Arthropoda; class Insecta; order Lepidoptera; family Bombycidae; genus Bombyx; species Bombyx mandarina. Next base: position 20,585,010 of record NC_143234.1, read on the forward strand.
CATCAATACAAAATTTGTCAGAGATAAACTCTTGGATATTCATTCATCAACTAGGTAGTTTCAATTCTGAAATTTTTGTTTACTGTGGTTACTGAGACGACATTCCGTTTTTTTTTTTTTTTATAACAACTTGGAGGCAAACGAGCAAGACGGGTCACCTGATGGTAAGTGATTCACCGCCGCCCATGGTCACCAGCGACGCCAGTGCGTTGCCTACCCTTCAGGTAAAAATATGCTCTTTTCTTGAATAACCCAATGTCGCAGTTGTTGGGGAAGACCGCTGATGGCAACGAATTCCAGAGATTTACTGTGCGTGGCAGAAAACTGTTTTTGAAACGCATTGTAGTGGAACGCCAACCATCCAGATGGTGCGAATGATAGTTCCGGCGAGACGATCTATTGTAAATGATGTGTTCGATTATTTGACAAATTTCGTTGGCGGCCACTTGAACGTTATAGAGCAAGTGCTTAATAAAAAAAAACACTTTCATTGTTATAATATGACGCAAAACAAAGTAACACAAGCCACAAACCAATCGCGTATATCATGTGAATTGTAATAGAATTGTGACGGGTAGCCATCATACAACACAAGATATTTGACAGATGCCTGAATCTCGCTTACGACAATTTCAGGATAAGCTTGCATATATACAAATTCCGAACAACAACATTCGTCCTCCCGATCCACTAACGGTGCTTCTAGGTACCTCAAGCACCGGTCACCGTTCTCTTCGAACCCGTCGCTTGCGACGAAGGGCTCGACGAGTAAATTAACCCACAGACACAGCCCACTGAGTTTCTCGCCGGATCTTCTCAGTGGGTCGCGTTTCCGATCCGCTGGTAGATTCTGCGAAGCACAGCTCTTGCTAGGGTTCGTGTTAGCAACGTCATCAGGTTTGAGCCCCGTGAGCTCACCTACTAGTTAAGGCGACGCTGATATAGCCTCTCAAGGTTATCAGCTTAGGTGGGGAAAAAAAATAACATTAGAAGCGTCGGTTTACCGAACAATATCACCCAGTCGGTGTACGATCTTCCCTTTGTCGTTAATCCACTGAATCATTATTAGGATATATTTTTTTGTATCATTAAGATACCGTTAATATATTCTCATGTTAGATCGAAATTTAATCAAAACCCCCTAAATATATTCGAATAATTCAATTATTAATTCAGTAACAACCTCTGCTGGAATACCAGGCGCGCATAACAGACGAGAGTTAGTACAATTCCCCAAACAATTCATTAGCTGTAACAAGTTTAAGTAAGTTACAGTTTATGTGTTGACTGTACGTGTTAGACTGGCCTCGAGCGAGGTCGTGTTTACGTAGCTTTATCATTGGGGTCGGTTGGGGACAAATGAGACTTTCGGAGATCCTAATTTTACCTACATAATAATATGTTTCCTAAAAAGATAATATAGGGTATGTTAATAAAATGTCACGAAACTGAACTCCAATTTCATTCGCTTTTACCGCGAAACTGTCAGTGTCATAATTTCCTCCATAAAGAGTAGATAATTTTTTTTACAATATAATTGAGATTTCGTCCCCATATGTCAGCACTGAACATTAGATAGGTTGCGAGTTAGACCATCCATCTAGATTTATTTTATTCACTGATGACTACAGTAAGATGAAACACGATCTTAAATAACATAGTAGATTAAGAAAGATGTCTTTTTTTATTTATTGCGTAGATGTGTGGACGAGCTCACAGCCCATCTGGTGTTGAGTGGTTACCAGAACCCATAGACATCTATAACGGAAATGCCGCCACACACCTTGAGATATGAGTTCTAAGGTCTCAGTATAGTTACAACGGCTGACCCACCCTTCAAACTGAAACGCATTACTGCTTCACAGCTGAAATAGGCGCAGGGTGGTGGTACCTATACGCGCGGACTCACAAGAGGTCCTACTACCAGTAATTACGCAAATTACAATTTTGCGGGTTTGATTTTTATTACACGATTTTATTCCTTCACCGTGGAACTCAATTGTGAACATTTGCTAAGTACGTATGTATTTCATTAGAAAAATTGGTACCCGCCTGCGGGATTCGAATACCGGTGCATCGCTAGACACGAATGCACCGGATGTCTTATCCTTTGGGCCACGACGACTTATACTGTCTATAGATACCGGATGCACCTTACCTACTACTAGGGCGTATTGTGAGCTCGCACGTGTAGGTACCTCCAATGCCTATTTCTGCCGTGCAGTAGTAATATTTTCCAGCTTGAGATGTGGTTGAATTGCGGAATACAATTGAGATTTCGATAACATTTCTATTGGCGGGCCGCGGCGACATTGACGTAGTGAACTGTAAGCACTCTTGTTTCCGCCAATACCATTTGGGCCGTGATTTCGCACACCTACGTAATCTAAATATATAAAAGTCGATGAGAGAGAGAGTACTCCCTATTGTACACAAAACCAATAATGCAAAATATTAAATACAATAGGCGGTTTTAACGCTAAGAGCGTGCTCTTCCAGAATACCATCAGATGGAGAGGAATCACTTTAGGAAACAAATTACATTACATATACATTTATATATTTATAACTATGAAGAATGTTATAATAAAGTCGACGTGTGTATGTTCCCTATGGAGTCCGAAGCGGTTCGACTGATTTTGATTACATTTGTAGGAAACCTTCACATTTGCATAGCGGGTGATTCTATTTGGTGTTACTGGATTAAGGTCAAATCAAAGAGGGGCTAGCAAAGCAACCTTGGTTTGATAAGTAAAAGACAAAAGGCATCATCTTTGTAGCCATTCAGAGTCTAGACACTAAACGAAATTCAAATCATTCGATGTTCTAATTTTCGAGAAAATCGATTCGAATTAAAATGAATAATAATAGACGTTCGTGACTCAAGCCTGTTTAGCCGAACGGTCTCCGCGAAGCCAAAGTAATCCTTTGAGGGCAAAAAATTCAAGGAACCCACAGGTAGCTGACGCACTCCCAGGTAAAAATCATAAACATAAATAAATTATCCCGCCAAATAACCTTGAACGTTTCGGTTTCGAGCTCCTTTCGAATTTCGTTTCGTTATAATTAGTTTTAGATGAATGAACAACGTGGCGAACACCTGACGTGCCAAACTAAAAGTTTTCGAATCAAAACTCACAACGGTGATCGGAGTTTTACGTGTGGCCCTCCCCAGCTTCGTGTGGAAACATTCGAAATGGCATTTCGTTTGAAATTTAGCGAGGTAATTCTTTTTTAAGACTGGTACTCATATGGCCTATAAACTTCGATTTTGGCCTTACAATGTCAACACAAAGCCAAGGCGTTGCGAATTTAAACGCATGTCCTCAATATAGTATGCCATTTTCAGAGGAATTACGATCGCGCTCGGGGAAGTCTAAAATTATTCTTCAAAATTAAAAAAAAAACCTCGCTCTCATTAATTCTAAAGCGTCATCAAAAATGTCTTGTAAATGAATAACAAAATTCACTTACCAAGAAATGAAACGATTTTCTGTCGTAACGAAAAACAGCTAGGAGCAGTTACGCAGAAGTGCTTTTGCCTCTCATTTGGCAGTCCATTATCGGGGTCCCCAGTTTCGTCCCGAGACCGCCGGCCTAATTATTAAACCGCCTTCGCGATTAATATCGCTTTGATTCTTAGTAATAGCAATTGTATAACTCTAGTTTTATGTGCAAAAACATGATTTTTATCTGATCTAACTATTCCTCTGTTTACGAGTAATATTAGTACCGGTTGCTTACATTTAAACCACTTATTCACATAAAAATAATTTAATGCGCAAATTTATTCGTGTATTAAATATGAACAAGGACGCACCACGTAGTATTTCAGCAGAATTTGACTATCTGCGAATAGTTTAAGGAGTCACACCCAGAGAAGGTATTTTATTTTTAGGCATTAATGTGGTTTATTTGGAATTTTCACTTTAGACGGATAGCCGAGATCACAGTTAATCTGGTGTGAGGTATAAGAGACCATAAACACCGGAAGATGTCACCATCTGACTATCTTAAGACAATTTAGGTTAAAATCTCAAATGCATAACCTGTATACTTTTTGACCGGAAAGCGCAATTGTTCCGGAAGACAATAGCAGATCTTGGTACTATTTATTACCTACGTACGGGCTTAGAGCATTCCCAACTATCGGTACTTAAGATATTCAAGTCAAGGAAGCTAAACATGAATATAAGGTAGACATTCTCCTGTTACGGACAGGCATTCAAAGCTGATCAATAGTCGGATAGTACCTTGCCTTAAATAATTTATTATTATTATTTTCGGGCCGGGGGCCGAACCTTCTATGAGGTCCCCGCGCGTATGTGGGACTGGTACGCAACTGCGAAACCGCGAACCCAAGGATGTTTTCAGGGCCCTACCCACTCTTCGCCCAAGCGTCCGATCTCCTCCGAGGTCAGAACTCGTAGAGGTATAGGGATTACCGCGGTCACGTCTACAACCAGACGAAATAATTTACTAATTGCCTCAACCTTTTTTTCAATTTTTAATTTGATTCCAAGTTAATTTTACATTGTATTTTAAATTTGAGTAGTTTTTAGCTTAGTCTATTTTATTTGTTGAATATTTATTTCTCTACTATGGTACCTATGCAAGCGAAACAAATTGATTTTTATTTATTCAATAAATTCTTAATATCTTCTAAAAACTTCAGTCATTCGATTACAGTTTTCTATAACCGTGAATAGCATTCGCAATTGCGATTACGTTTCGCAATTAATCTCGCAGTTTTCATTAACCGAATGCTTCGCGGGATGCCTCCGGACTCTGCGAAGAATTCTCGAATAGTTCCTAAATAGCGCTCCAACTGTTCCTGGCGTTCAGTTGTTTTGTGAACTCTTAGGTTTTTCGTGAAATCTGTTCTCAACAATAGTTATTTATGTTTCAGGTCAAAATTAATTGTGGAAATAAAACAGTCTAGGCTCGTAGCTACTTGAAGTGTGTTCTGAATAACAAATTACTTATAATATGATCGCTAGCTCATTTATAAACAACAAAAGGCAAAATAAATCGTTACTTTTATGTACCCTAATTTTTAGCTGATTATTAATTGAATATGCAATTTCGAAAAAGGCACATCTCTGTAAATGTAAAATGTTCAGGAAATGAAAAAAAAAACTGATTGTTTTCTAAAGCAGCGTAAAATTTAAAATATTAACTTTTGATATATATTTTAGTGTTAAATAGCAATTGAAAATTACTGGAATTGTTATAAAATGAGTAGGTAAGCCTCAAAACTACATGTACATGAAAAAACGCATTTGACAAAATATGCGACATGTGCCCTTTTCGAAATTGCATATTCAATTGTAGAGTTGAATTATTTGTAGAGTAGGGGTGGCTGCCACTCGTTGACTGCCGAAAAACAAGATATTATTTTTCCCAAAAACAAAACAACTAACGCGACAACCGTCACCTTACGAAATGAAGGACCGGATGACATTTCGTCGCTTGCGTTGAATTAGCGCCTGTCGCCTCGCTCTTCAGACCCTTGATTGCTTTCAGCCAGAACGGCAATACCAACTCACGAGGTCTCATAGCACAACGACCCAAACAAAAAACTAAATTAATCATTTTTCTTTCGATTCACAAAACATTATTTTCTTTCATATTTACGTGCCAACACGCCGCCATCAAAAATACATTATAACCGGAAACACACATAATGCCAGTTCAATGTAATAGCAAATAACAGAAACAATAATGTTTAAATGTAATAATAAGAAATATTACGTGATCCCATTTAGAACGTAACCATGTACCGAACGATCGACCTTGCAGACATAGTTGCGGGTTACTTAGGACGCAAAGTTCTTTGTGAGTCAGATTTACTATTCTCTGTACCATGAGGCACATGCCACCCATGATTGAACGCAGTGGAAAAACGTCACATGTGGTTGCGATCCTCAGCAGTGAGGGATAGATATAGAAGAAGATTTACGAAAGACTGCCTAAAAGTATAATAATCTGTTTTCATTTCTATGACTTCGAGCATAATTTCGGCCTAGATATGTTATTTTAAAATCCTATCCTGGACAATAGACGCTTCTTCATTTCATATTTAACTCGATTTAATCAAATTTTGCCACTCTCATTTTCACGTTACAATGATATTTTCATAGATACGAAGTATACCGGTCGGCGGAAAATAGTGATTGTTACCAAAAAGCAACTTCTTTCGCCGAAGTCTGACTATCATCGCCAACTTTTAACAAGCTCGAAACGATTGGCATCGTGAATTTCGTACCGTACAAAAATGTACAAAATAATCTCGAATAAATTTCAGATTGCATCTCCAAAAGTTTCAGATAAAAACACACTTCGAATTGAGAATCTCCCCTTGAAGTCCATTAAAAATTAACGTTTTTTGCTGGTGTATTGCCTCGTTGCCTGATTACACGGGTTGAAAGTTTGATTCCCGGTTGTGTACAATATCTTTTGCAAAGATGTCCGGTATCTAACATCTTCTTTGAAATTATCCGCTGCAATACTTATTGTTGGTATTTCCTTTCCCTTGTACCTTGCTCAATCCACTATCCATGCCATCTGTTAGCGCTCGAAATAAAAATACGCGTGCAAAAGAAAAAACAAGGGAATCAAAGCTGGCGGTACTAAAACCCGGTGCCGGTACTTAAAAACCGCCCATAGACACAGCCTACTGAGTCTCTCGCCGGATCTTCTCGTTGGATTGCGATTCCGAGCCGGTGGTAGATTCTGCGAAGCACTGCTTTTGCTAGAGCTAGACCTCAGGGCTGGGTTAGAACCGTGAGCTCACCAACCCGTCCGGGCCTGCAAACTGCAATAGCCCGATATGCTACTAGCAAATAAGTAGGGAAAAAATTAAAAACATTATAGCATAGAATATTCTTGCGAAAACATTAAAGATTGAGTGTGAAAAATTTTAAAAAATGCCTCGAGGAATTTCGGAGTGATTCAATAAGTCCATTCTTTTCTTAATTCCAACAATATTGAACACATAACACTTGTGAATTGACCAATGAGCTTTACGGTGTCGAATAAGAATTTACTGAAGGTGAATACGGTCTTCAGACTTCTTTGACTCGTACTAATCTTGGCGTTATTGTTCCAGATTATTCCGAGCTGCCGCACCATCAGCGACGCGGAGTGCCGAGAGCCAATCATGAATTAGATATCGCACAAACGATATCAAAACGTAAGTACGTGTAAAAAGAGACTAAAATTCAATAAATTGTAATTTTTAGGCTTTGTTTTTCGAACATATTATCGCACCTTTAGAATTGAAATGGCTTAATTGACACTTTCTTGTTTTTCGATTTTAATACTTTAAAGTATGCGCATGATTTAAAGGAGATGGAAAGAGTACGTTCGTCCTCTCTGAATTGAAAGAGACTTTAATTTTATAAACTAATAGAATACATTTTTATAAATCATTCGAAGAGGAAAACTCATTTTCTCAAAATATTTTTAGTTAAGGCACTTAATTTCTAAAGGTGCGATATATAAGGTGTGTATGTCTAATTCTTTGGCGCGTTGCACAGTCGATCTTTTGATGGATTTCGACATATTATTAGGTATCATTCGATTGGTCTGGAGCTGGAGTGACAAGGGTATTATTTCAATACCCATGTCAAAAAAATAGAGAATTAAAATGAAATATTAACTGAAACAAAAATCCTAAAAATAAAGCAAACAAAACTACAACTACATCTCTAGAGTCTAGTAATAATATAAATATAACTTTAATGTCAGCAAAGGGAATTGCGAGCGGGGGGACAAGCAAAGTAGTAAAACATATTTAATGTGTAATTGTTTAGTATAGATAGGTAGTCGAGGTCACGGTCCATCTCGAGTTAAGTAGGCATAGATGTCTGTGAAAATCATAAAGGCAGTTTCGCCACAAAAACGACTGCACTACTCTTTTTTTCTCCACCTTATTCCACTAGGTGGACCACAAAGACCTTCAAAATTGATAAGTCCAAGTTAAGATTTTCTAGCTACCTAATACCGACCACATATTATCCGAATTGATTTTCGCAATTGGTACTCAAACGACCAGACTAACGAGGCGGGTCTTATATTAAGTACCGTTAGAGTGACACGAGAGCTTTCGCAAAATTAAAACAAAAGCCCGTCAAGCATAGCATAAGGCTATTTAAAAATGTACCCGCCGAGTCTATCTCGCAAACGCTTAACACTTAAACGACCAAAGTTAGATGATTTACAACAAATTCAGTATCTCGACTCATGAATATTTGATTCGCCCCCGAGATTTACGTTGGAGTTGGGAGAATTATTAAACTGAATAATCCGAATTAACAACAAAATATGTACTTTTGAAACAGCGTCTTCATACAAGTGGCCAAATCTGAATTTCATCTCAGATAGTTACGGGACACGTTCCAAGCGATATTTAGAGTTAAGCAGAAACCAGAATGTGAAATGACGTTGGGTACCGTGACTATGAAATTGGGGTCCATTTTTTCCAGACCCATAGACAGAATAGAACCCAATGTGAATGCCGCCACTCGTCTAGTGTGGTCTAAGTCTCAATCGTGTTGTAGTTGTGTCTGCATCGCAGCAAAAATAGACCGGACGGTGGTACTTACCCGTGCGGGCTCACAAAACGCGTTACGACCAGTAATTACGCAAATCTATACTTCTATACTAATATATTATATATTAATATTATAAAGAGGAAAGATTTGTTTGTTTGTTTGTATTGAATAGGCTCCCAAACTACTGAACCGATTTGAAAAAATCTTTCAGTGTTTGGAAACTACACTATTCCCGAGTGACATAGGCTATGATCTTTTTTGAAAAAAATTAGGGATCCTTACTAAAACTCTAATAATGTAACCCAAGGTGTAAAAAAATTACCTAAACTATTCTTTACATCGCGTGCCCTGCGAAAACTGTTGATGATAGAATAAAATATAAATAAAATACGACTTTGTAGAACACATTATTATTTACAAAAAGTGTCGCGACAGCATATGTCTGACTATTATAGTTGTGCCGCAATAAGTGTTCTTTTATTTAAAAAAGTAAAACAACGTCAAATATCGTTGAAATTGTTGTTAAAGACCCGAGCGGAGCCGGAGCGGGCCGCTAGTTATATTATAAAATGTCCGGGTTTGATTCTTATTACGTTAAGTTATTCCTTCGTCGTGGAAGACGTTCATGAACATGAAAAAAGTACGTGTTTAAATGAAAAAAATAGTAGCTGCAGGCGGTGTTCGAACACCGACACAGTTGTATCGCTCGATACGCTTGCACCGGGCGTCTTATCTTTTAGGCCACGACGACTCCTTACGTAAGATATTTGATACTTCAACTAACACAGCATGCTCCACATGTGACAACATCGAAACCCGAAAAAAAAGCCATTTCCGTAATGAATAGCATTTAGGTTAGCGCGACATCACTTCTTGTCTCAAGGAGATGTCATTCACCTCTTCGTATAGTTCGACCCCTGTTACGTCTGTAATGCATCAACAAAAACCTATCATCGTAAAACTTTAATAAAATTTTAATGCTCTTTTCACAATCCGTTCGCTGTTCCAAATTATCTATTAAAATATTTTAGTGGTTTAGCGTAGTTAGTGACAAAAAGAGAGGTGACTGACAATTTAGAGAAGCTGCTGGTAACAGACACGGTATTTTTTTTATTTATTGCTTAGATGGATGGACGAGCTCACAGCCAACCTGGTGTTAAGTGGTTACTGGAGCCCATGGACATCTACAACGTAAATACGCCACCCACCTTGAGATATAAGTTCTAAGGTCTCAGTATAGTTACAACGGCTGCCCCACCCTTCAAACTGAAACGCATTACTGCTTCGCGGCAGAAATAGACAGGGCGGTGGTACCTACCCGCGCGGACTCACAAGAGGTCCTACCACCCGTATGGCGCTGTTTTTTTAAATCTTTCCGCTTGCTACTATGGCGCCACCTTGTTTTAGTAGACACTTAGCACACTCAGACAGTGCTCCTTACATCTATCCTCCATATGCAAAACGTATAGTCCGGATAATTAAAAAGATAAAAAATACTCGGGATCAAATCATAAAAGTACCTACTCTTAATTTAATAAGAAATAAAATTTTGCTAAATAGAAATTAATTAGTGAATCTACCTACGTGTTTTACTTGAGTTCACCGTTTGAGGAAGCAATTATGAGCGGATATTTTGCTGGTTTATTTAAACCAAAATAATATAATTAACTTGTTTACCTTCAAAATGTAATTGTATTAAGCGTATTAATAATTTTTGCTATTTAAATGCGATCTACGTGATTACGGCTTGTGCGTCCCGAACCTTCGGAGGGACGGTATTTTGAAAGTTTCTGTATATCTGAGTGTTCTACTAACTCCTCTCCTTCCGATCCACTAATGTTGCTTTTAGGTACCTCAAGCACCGGTCATCGTTGTCGTCGAAGGGCTCGACGAGTAAATTAACCCTCAGACACAGCCCACTGAGTTTCTCGCCGGATCTTCTCAGTGGGTCGCCTTTCCGATCCGGTAGTAGATTTTGCGAAGCACGGCTCTTGCTAGGGTTCGTGTTAGAAATGTCGTCAGGTTTGAGCCCCGTGAGCTCACCTACTAGTTAAGGGCTCTCAGCTAGGTAGGAAAAAAAAACTCCAATAAAGAGTACCCCTAGTCGAGAAACGATTCCCTGGTCTGCATCTCTATCATACAAGAACAAACTTCACTTCCTTTGCTTAGAGGTACCTTCTAGAATGATTCTCTAAAAAGTATTTTCGTCTAATTTCAGTGATGGTTTCTCTTCTTAAGAAGACCTAATCGTGAATCGATTTAAAATTATCGATTATTGATTCAATCAAAATCTTTTAATATACAGTCAAAATCTGTTATAACGACATCGAAGGGACTGCGCATATTCAGTCGTAAAAACCGATAGTCGTAACAACCGGTGATGGTTAATGTGTATCGTGCAAGTACAAATAAATCGATAGGGAATTATTGGAAAAATATATTTACATAATACGCGATTTTTCTTCAATATTAATTAGTTTTCTTTTTCTTTGCGATATTTTGAAAGTTTCACGAATAACTCCACAAAGTTTTGGTGCATCTTGTGTATAGATAAGTAACAAACTAACTGAAGAGATATGAAGAAGCGGGCTTTGACTCTACCGCATGCACGTGTTTTGTTTCTAGGAATTAGAAAACTAAATCCTATTGTTTTCTTTCCTGATTTTAATAGCCATTGAAGACAAATGTGGATACCTATTCAAATTGTTTACGATACAGCTGAGCCGGTCGTTCTAACAGATCTAATTCTCCGAAATATTAGTTAAATGTGGTCGTTTTATGAGGTATGTCGTTATTACCAATGTCGTAGAAAGCAATATTTTTAATAAGGCGGTCATATGGCATTCAGCCGGGACCTTTGTTCTAGGTTATTATAACCGGCATGTTGTATTAAACGATGTCGCAGTAAACGGTTTTGACTGTAATACCATCGCAGGTGCACCATTATAACTCATTTATTTTCATTATATACTACATATTTTCATTCTGATCAAAATTTTAAAAAGAAAGCGTATCTTCGGAATCGACTATAAAGATAATTTTTGCGTGTTATTCGAATAAATGAATCGACAAACTTAAAAACTTTAAATCGACTTTGTGAGATACAACTTAGTACATTTTTAACATTAGTTGACCGTAGCATCTTAAGGGCAAGCGCCCACTGAGTTTCTCGCCGGATATTATCAGTGGGTCGCCTTTCCGATCCGGTGGTAGATTCTGAGCACTGCTCTTGTTGAGGCCAAGGTTAGCAACACTCCCGGTTAGAGCCCCGTGAGCTCACCTACTCGTACACGTCAAGGAGAAGCTGAAATAGCAAGGCTATCAGCATAGGTAGGGAAAAATATCGCAATGTGCCCTCATCATCAGATTAACAGTTTGTTTAAGTTAAACCAAACATTAGTCGGTTTTATTGTATGATTAAAATTTAAATCAGTAGTTTGCGTCGAGTTATTGCGGTTGAGTAGGTCGCGTTGTATGCAACCACAGTGAGGCTGACTGGCTGCTGAAAATGACGCGTGACTCGCTCGTTTGCGAAATTTAAATTCCGGAAATCGACCTATTCAATTTCCACATTGTAACGTCTGAAATTAATTTCCAAAATGGCCGCAACTAAAACTTTTTTATTGGCCTTTGGAGCTTAATTATCGCTATTTCAAGTTAAACATACAATCAATATGGTCCAATAAAGAATTTAGAAAGAAGTTTGATTTTAGCTAAGTACCAATATTTTGTCATTTAAAATGATTCTTCACGTATTCATAATGTAAGAACTAAACAAATAAAAAGGATGTTAAAAAAAACTTTTTAAATTTATTTAAAAGCTTAAAAGATTTTGATTCCAAATTTAAAGGCGGATTAAAGGAATGAATTACGAAAAGCATATTAAAAAAATAAAATTAAGTTTTAAATCTAAACCGAAATTACATAGATCGAACAAAAACAGAATGAACAAGTCGTGATGAGACCTTAAAAAAACCTAAGTTCCAAATTTCCACACGACACAAACACTTAGGAATTGTTTTTATATGTGCCGTTGCTCTTTCTCAACTTCATTTTAAACTAAACAGATGCTGTGAGTGGATGCGCGGCTTGTTTGAATTTCGAATACTAGAAAAAATAATTCGAAAGTAATCTATGCATCTGTGTTACATCTTTTTTTTTAATTAGTCCTCTCATGAAAAGGTCTTATGCCTTAATGAACCATTATATCTAGTTACGTAATTCAATTTCAAAAGATGCTTTGTGTTATGTTCTTCGTAATAAAGGTTATATACATATTTATATAATAAAATGTAGCGCATTCGAACCGAATCCCCTCTGTGGGCATTATACTTATATTATGCCCACAAGAAATAATTTAATAAATCGGTTACATCTTTAATTGTATCCAGAGATTATCGATCTCATGCAAACAAAATATACCACTCAACCAACCAACGTTGACTTTCTCTAAATTTTAACGAGCAAATAATCCGAAACGTCAGCTAATAAACAATTTATTTATTCATAGTTTTTCTTTCAAAACTCGTCATCAGCATCAAAGCCCAAATTTATATGGTTAAATTTTCTAATCTTTAGACTGTTCAAAATTTATATAAACTTACATACCTACTCTCGAAATTTTCTCTAAACTCGGCAACACCGATATCAAAATTTTAGCTTTCATTAATAATATGTAATACGTAATCACGAAATTTCACGAGTCAGAGACGTTCAAAGCGGCTTATACGGCGAATTCGGTGACGTGCCAAATTCTAAATACTCAACGCGTGTGTGTACTCCGTAATTTCGTATTTGTCGCCGTGTACAATGGAAATTCGAATGTTGCCAGTTTTTTTACTGACAATAAATAAAATGGTTTTTTTTTTAAATATTGTTTAGATGGTTAATACTCCAGAATGAATGAATACAATCAAAGATTTAATTGCGTTTTCTGTAATATAAATAAGACTTTATTGACAATGTTAAATTAAAGTTACAGGAAATTTATCTATTAAAATATTAATCTATCTTTCTATCTATCTATCTATTTATCTATCTATATAAAAATGAATTGCTGTTCGTTAGTCTCGCTAAAACTCGAGAACGGCTCGACCGATTTGGCTAATTATGGTCTTGAATTATTTGTGGAAGTCCAGACAAGGTTTAAAAGGTAAATATGAAAATGCTCGGAATTAAATAAAAATAACAATTTTGTTTTTCCGTCCGACGCGGGGGGACATCAAAATGTCCCCCCGCGTCGGACGGATTCCTTTTATTTGTTTTAAGTTTATTTTATACAAAAGTTTAGGTCTTTTATTTATCGATCGAGGCACTACGAAGTCTGCCGGGTCAGCTAGTCTGCAATATAAATAAGAAAAGAAAATTGAAAACCTTAAAAGCCTTAAAAGGCTTTCAATTTTCTTTTCAATTAAAATCTCTATTTAAATTAATATTTTAAACAGCATTATATATACTATGCAAAACTGAACTACTCTCTTTACTGAACGACAGGTGAGTGAATCCGTCAAAGAATAATCTTTGTAGAAATAAAGAGTTTTAAAGGTTTTAAATACTTAAAGGTTTTTCTTTACATTCGAGAACGCGATTTTTAATGATTGTTACTTTTAAAATTATTTTCTATCATCCTTTCGGAGCTGAAAAAGGCTGTATTGATTTAGTCCTGACATCTTTTCAATATACAATAGTCAATTTAAAAATTCGATACAGGAATATTGAATTTCTACTGGTGGTAGGATCTCTTGTGATTCCGCACGGGTAGGTACCACCACCCTGCCTATTTCTGCCGTGAAGCAGTAATGCGTTTCGGTTTGAAGGGCGAGGCAGCCGTTGTAACTATACTTGAGACCTTAGAACTTATATCTCAAGGTGGGTGGCGCATTTACTCTGTAGATGTTTATGGGCTCCAGTAGCCACTTAACAGGTAGCTCGTCCACCCATATAAGCAATAAAAAAAAAGGAATTAGGACTAGGTGCACTTTTAACCGCTACAGTTATTGTTCGTGTATCACAATTTGTTCTCTTAAGTCGAATAGCCTCTTTAGCTACCAGCGAATACATAGTTAGGGAAAAAAATCGCATTCAATACCGGGTTTTATTTTTTGAGTTGTTCTCTTTCGAAACTCGAAACATACGAGAACACCGCCACGCTACCGACATCCCATTTAAATTCTAAAGCTTCTATAACGTGCAAATATTCCTGAATATACATAATTAAGTAATTCTCATATTCGTCGCGTTCATTTGCATGAAAATCCGCAGAGCCTTCGTCGAGGTGGGTTTCGTGCGAAATTTTCACTAAACATTGTATAAAGGTTTTTAACACGTTTTTATTAGGTCGGTGTGTATTTTTGTTTCCATTTTTGATCATCGTTATCACAGACCTCAACACGTCCGATGAACTTGAAATTTTTTTACACGAATCAAGTAACGATGATAAAAAATTTATTTAAAAAAATCGCTCTAGTATTAAAACTATAAAAAAGATAAAATCAAATGTTAGTTCTTTTTGGTATTTCATCGTTTTTTGTTTTGTTTTAGTTTTTAAACTGATCATATTGTTATGTAACTGGTTATGTCGCATCTGGAGATTGGAACGACCAAGCGATAATACTGCAGTATTCTTTCTGTTCAAAATTAGGGAGATTTTTCATTGGCTTTCGTTTCATTATCATTAAACTCTGCAGTCGAGAAAAATTTTCACGGCAGGTTTAAAAGTTAATGATTAAAATTTTAAAAAGCATAGAGTTGATTTATATATCTTTTTTTTGAGATCTTCAAATTTTAGGCCAATGTATAATGTATGGTTTAAATCCATTTTTTCCCCTTTGAAATTAAGTGAGCTACTTTTTGTTATTTAAGGTGACTCACCATTGACAAATACCAGCTTTTCTTGTAATCATCCGATTTATGGCTGCAGAATATTAATTATCACACTATCGTTAAAAACTAAGAGAAACTATATCAAATATGTGGGACATACGCAAGTCAAGATTAAATTCGATGTGATTTTAAAAGATCCCCATAAAAAAGCTTGCGTTCTGGATCATTGTTTTTATACCTCTCGTTTTTCTAAATAAATATACTCTTAGTTAATATCCTTCGGAATTTCAAATCATCACCCATTTGGGTTTCTGGGTTGATTAAGAGCACTAAACTTCAAATTGCATCTCTGTACTAAACTGTCTTAGATACGGACATATGGACAAACAAACTAGATAACAATTACAAGATTTTTAGTTAATATTTTATTTTACTTAGATTGTCGAACCTGGTGTTAAATGGTTATCGAAATCCATAGACGTCACCAAGGTAAATGAATCAATGCCCAACAAATTGAACGTTTACTGCTTCACGGATGAAATAAGACAGGGTGGTTTTACCCCCCATGCGGGCTCACAAGACACCCTACTAAAAGTGAAAGAATAATTCTTTTTCGATTTTCCCAAATAATTCTGTCCTATAGAAGAAGTTTAATTAGATTTTACTGCTGCTTTGCGGATCTTAGTAGCCCTGCGGGTAGTTGTGTGTATGGTAAAATAAATGCTATTCTCTTAGCTATTCAGTTCATTTTTCAGGATTGCCATAGATAGACAGAACAGAGATAGGTTTAGTAATTTTTCATGATCATGAAAACTCTTAAAGCCATTCCTACGTACCTTTCGCGAGTTATGAAACAGATAGGTTGTACTGAAGTTCGTATTTTGGTACCCTTTGTTCTCCAAACAAAGGGTACCTACCGCAAGGGTTTCAGTAAACCGAACGGTTATTGTTTCATATTCGAAGGCATTGTTATTGTACGAGTCAATGTTTTTCTTTTTCAGGTAAGCACTGCTTTTGGAAGGTTCAATGTGACTTTGCGTTGCTGAATTTTCATTATTTTGGTGTGAGATAGATTTTAGTGGGTTCGTATTAAAAACAAACGAACAATCCTGATTTTTATTAGTATATAGAGCTCGCAGCTCGCCCTTAAGTTGTTATCAGGGCTCATAGATGTAAACACGGATTGCGACCTTGACACTTCAGGCCAAAGTCACGTTAATTTTTTAGTTACCGCTTTCCTATTCTGCGAATGGAAACGAATTATTGCTTCACGAAAGAAATGGCAAGGTTGCGATAACCATCTAGTAGTATCGCAAAGTAGGTACGCAATATCATCATGCTCACTGAGTTTCTCGCGGGATCTTCTCAGTGGGCCGCGTTTCCGATCCGGTGGTAGATTCTGCGTAGCACTGCTCTTGCTGGGGCCAGTGTTAGCAACACTCCCGGTTTGGGCCCCGTGAGCTCACCTACTAGTTCGGTAAATCTAGAATAACCCCTCGACGTTACTAGAATAGGTAGGGAAAAAAAATCATCTGCAAATTTTTAACATCGATTTCGTTCCCTGATCGTTCGTGAAGAAGGACGGTAGTCTACGCATTAGTAAGTAAGAGCTCGTTAGGGTCTGTTTAATGTGCCTCACGTAATGATGAGCGCTTAATCGAATGTATCCAATTTATCTGAAATTTATATCGTTCTTATCGTATTGAAATGAATCAGTCTTGACAACCGAAACCGTTCACTTAGTTTTTTCATTATCTTGAGTTCCAAACTTCGATACAACATAGATTTTTAATACCCGATTTAAAATTTGAATGTTCAGCATCGATCGATGATAGATAGTGAGAATATTTATAAACTACCCTCGTAAAGCAACCTAAAATCATATGTTACGCAAAATAAAAGCTTAAAAATGCAAAAGGAGGCATAAAGTTAGGCTACGCCACAATTTTCTTGTAAAGTTTAACGAATTAATGATTATCGCAATTTAAGAAAACAAAACGCGAGCTGTAATCGAACAATATAAAAAGTTAGAAATGTAAACAAATTACTGTATTGTTGCAGTAACAATAACAACAAAGTGCTGTAACAAAAAGTTTGTTCGCAGAACAAGAAGGCGTGCATACTAGACTTGGGTTTGTTTGTTTGAAGCTGTTTTGTTTCGTAATGTAAAAGAGGAGAGAGAGAACGAGGGGCGCGTGTTTTTGACGTTTCTAAGATACTTTTCCCATTTTACAATTTGTGTATTGTGAACATTGATTAGTGTTTTTGTTTTGAATATATTATGTAAATTATACTCGGCTATGTTTAATTTTGTAATATATTACTTACTTACTAATATATTAATTAGTATAGACTAACCAAAACATACTACATTTAGTATAAAGAAGAATTTTTGTATGTGCAGTTGTCGGCACGTCTTAGTATGTACTTCGTGAAACTTCGTTAGGCACGTTGAGGGTAAAATTTAACTCGCGACAGATTCGTTACGGCTAGAGAGAAATGATACAATTTAGGACGAGCGAGAGTGAGAAAATAGACAGAGCGTCTCGCAAACCACTCGACGTTATTTCGTTTAGCGACATCTATTGGATTATATATGAACTAATACATTGCAAGGGCAACGGTGTGAACAGTTTAGTTTCTAAAATATTTACAAAGATTAGTATTTTAAATTATCGCTAAAAATTAAGAAAACCAGAACACAGCGGAAAGAAATTTCACTTATATTTCAAACGCGATATCATCTCCCGCGCTGCGCGAAAGGGACGGTGAATACCCTCTTCCGAGTTGCGGGAAAGAGACACTGGATACCTTCTGAAACATTACCAAAAATTTTAAACCTGTTCAGAGAATTCCTATCCAATTTTAATTGATTCTTCATTGCACGTAATATATCCAGGTAAACTTCAATGTGTTCACCTTCAACGGTTTTAATAAACAAGACATAGTGTTTCCAAAAATAGCGACTTACTACATTTTTAACAAAGACAAAACATAGTAGTAGTACATATTACAATAATGCAGGATGTCAGTATACAAATACCGAAATGAACTGATTAAATAATTTCAAGAATAACTGTTTAATTCTTTGTTACGTACATTGTATAAGCTATGGCGTCGGCGTCATAACAGACACAGTTCAGATTAAGTTGCAGTAAAGCAGCTCTTGGAGTAATTCAGTGGAAATATTTACAATGTTTCATAACGCCAATTTACAAGATCATAGAAAAAGTAATGATAGTAAAATGGAAAAAAGGTCATTGCCAGTAAAATAAATCCAAGAAAAATAAAAATACATCCATTTTGAACTTAAGCACAGGCAGCGAAGCAGCAAGCGAAGTGTCAATCAGTCAGATTAAATTCAGTGTTGTCAGTATAACATTAAATCGATATATTGATAATTTTTTTTAAATAACCGATAATTTATTTACTTTTTTAATCTTTTTTTTTACGAGTACACATAATTTTTTAGTTTTTGTTTTAGTTGCATTTAAATAACAATACCAGTAAAGTCCAGTGGGTATGTCTTTCATGTTATTTTATGTTTATAATTCATGTTATGCTTATAATTAATTCATTAACATCGATTGATTGATGATAATATTTAAAATGTTTTATTTATATGCTTAAAATGCTTACTTAATAACTAAAAGGTTTTGATGCTGGCAATATTTTTCCTGCAAAAAAATCAAAAATCTTGTTTTTTCAATAGTTACTTTTTCTAAACTACTTATTGTAAACTGTAGTGGCGCTCATTTGGAAGAAAGTAAATGCATATTTATTTATGCCAAAATTAATGCACTAAGTATTTTTTCTCTAATCTATTGTCCACTTTGAGCCTGAAATGGACATTCCCCTTTATGTTATGTTTATTTGTGTCCATCATTGCCATCTCAAATAAACTGATACTGCTACTTTACCATGCTCTGTGGTGCAACAGTCTGGCGGCATACGGAAGCTTCAAGCTATGAAATCTCGCGGTCGTCATGGCAACCGCCGTGTTTACACCCCCATATCGATCCGACCGGCGTCTGTTTACATTCCCACTGCAAGAGGGGTAGTTCGATTACCCCTGGCCTTTACAAGGGGATGTCATAGGGTACTTTGCGTCCCCTATTCTCAAGGGTAGGTATTGATTGTAAAGTTCTCGCGAAATATTTTCGGATGAAATTCGGGTTTCATTTTAGAGTAAATAAAACATCAAAATAAAAAGTTCTAGGTAAATATATAGTTTTAATTTTAAGAACTTATTAAGAATAATAGCACTTGGAGTAGTAGTATGTTCAACCTACGTTCTCTAAGTGCTCACAGCACAATCATACCTATTTTATACACACAACATACAGTAAGTAATATGTTAGTAAATGAACTAGAAGGTTTTAATTGGGTAAGTTTTTATTTTATTTTTTTATTGCCTTTGTAGGCAGACGGGCATACGGCCCACCTGATGGTGAGTGGTTACCGTCGCCCATGGACTTCAGCAATGCCAGGGGCAGAGCCAAGCCGCTGCCTAACGCAAAGTAGTGCCGCCATACATCCTAATTCTGTCACATGATCAATGTATATGATAGTCACTAGTACAACTACTGTGTACTGAAATGGCGCAGTAATAAAAAACAAATCGGTTGTCTGTAAAGTCGGTTTACTGACGATAGTTGAACGTGACAACGTCATAAGAAAATACTGATGGAATGGTTTCATTTTTCAAAAGATAATTTTCATTTTATTTTTTTGATAGATATTTTGTATGGACAATTGACACCATATTAACTTTTTACTGAACTTCATACTTGACGAAAACATGTAAATGTATTATTGTATAGCAGCTGTCCACGCGGATGCATCGCTCACTCAAGTAGGAGAGAGACAGATGTCAAACGCTGCCGAACGCGGAAGCCGATTGTGCCTCTTTGTCGCTCGTTGCGCGCTCTCGCTTGCACTTCAAGCCTTAAATGGAACGCCTCAGAGCGAGGTAACACCGCATAAGTCATGGTTTTTCGTGCGTGCAGCCGGCTCCATCGAATTATAAGACGTTGTCACGTCAATAAAGAATAAATAATGTATTTTAATTTTCTTAAATAATTTATCCCAAATCATAGCGTTGTCGTCTTCGCGTGCCTAAAGTCAGTTTTAATTTTACGTAATTGTGTTGTCGATCATTTTCTTTTGTTTATTGTACGTTCGCTTCGGACTGTTATTTGATAGCACGCAATAGCTTGAGTTCTGATGTGCATATTTTGCCTCTATTCGATCTCAATGTTAAAATCTGCTTGCATTATTATACTGATGGGCCACCGCATGCCGAGGCGAGGATGAATTATGAACAAAATAATTTAAAGTATTAAGCATCAAGTATTAATCGATCCAGCGTGTTCATTTACGTCTCTATATGAAGAGGCAAAGCCCATTATTGTTCAAACAAACAATCAAGGCTCAGATTTGGTTTGCTTTCCATTGCCGTGCCGCAAACTCCTACTTGGATATAAAATGGGTGCTATTTTTTTTAAATCTACCTCGTTAAGTTATCTAATTTCTAATTAATCTAGCGAAAATAATATGAACAATATAAGTAACCTTTCGATATGAAATTTAAATCGAATACGTAATATGGTTTTGTTGCAATATAGTAATTGCGTGTTCGTACCATGGCCATAGATTCAAAATCATTTTGTTTATGATCGAATGATTTATTGCGTTACAGAGTATTGATTACACGTGGCAGGTACTATTACGGTTTAATCTCGTAGTCATTATTGTTATATTGTTATTATATCCGACGTTTTGAATGTTTAACAGGGCTTCGTGCTTACGGACGATTAAGGTGTATAAACATTTGAATCTGGTGCTGACTACCCTCTAATTTGCTATAAAAAAATCTTAACATTTCTTTCCATACAGAATGAACTAACAGTTGTATTCTGGCGGTACCACTCGCGAAGAAACATTGTAATTGCAACGTAATTGAAAGACTTATCTACCCTAAAAATCAAAACGCTTGGGTCGTTGTGTGATAGATATATTCTGGTAGTGCCCAGCCAGGTGGAATTCGCAATACACTTTAACAATACGTAAAGTACACTGAAACAACAAAATAACCCTTTAAACTGGAAGGAATTGCGCGGCAGAAATAGTCGGGGTGGTGGTACCTACCCGTGCGGACTCACAAGAGGTCCAACTGCCTATTTCTACCGTGAAGCAGTAATGCGTTTCGGCTTGAAGGGTGGGGCAGCCATTGTAACTATACTTGAAACCTTACAACTTATATCTCAAGGAGGGTGACGCATTTACGTTGTACATGTCTATGGCCTCCAGTGAGCACTTAACACCAGGTGGGCTGAGAGCTCTTCCACCCAATTAAGCAATAAAAACAAATTTTAAAAATTGCGCGGTCCTATAATAGGATCAATCCTGTTGGCCGCAACGTGTCCTTTCACGAGTAGCTCTCATCTCTCTACCTGATCTGGTCGGTTCAGATATTTAAACAAACAAAACAAATGGAGCACGGTCGAGTCCTTCCGTCGGGTATCTCCTTGCACCACACGTAAGCGGACACCATCTGTATCGATTGCAGGTGCCGGGGATGTCTGACTTAACATGTGTTGCCTTAAACTTATAAGCATACTTATAAGTCGTCATGGCCTAAAGGATAAGACGTCCGGTGCATTCGTACCTAGCGATGCACCGGTGTTCGAATCTCGCCGGCGGGTACCAATTTTTTTAAATGAAATATGTACTTACTTAATAATAATTAATATATCGACGTTTGAAAGGCAAACGTGACTAAGCGACAATTACTGCTTTGTACATAAATGATAGGCAATAACCATATTCGATGCGCAAAAAAATATTATTTCTAGGTCTATTAAAATCATTTCAATCCTACAGCTACTAGCTAGATTCTACTACAGCTAGATTCGTTAAAATATTTTTTTTTTTCAGGTATTTCAACTTCAAATTAGTCTACTGTAAAGATCACGCATTGTCGCATAGTCACGTTTGCCTTTCAAGCGTCGATATGTACTGTATATCAAAAATCTTTTACTAACCTATATAATCTATATATATAAAAATGAATTGCTGTTCGTTAGTCTCACTAAAACTCGAGAACGGCTGGACCGATTTGGCTAATTTTGGTCTTGAATTATTTGTGGAAGTCCAGACAAGGTTTAAAAGGTAAATATGAAAATGCTCGGAATTAAATAAAAATAACAATTTCGTTTTCCCTTCAATGTGTCCCTCGTCGGACGGATTCCTTTTGTTTGTTTTAAGTTTATTTTATTATACAAAAGTTTAGGTCTTTTATTTATCGATTGAGGCACAACGAAGTCTGCTGGGTCAGCTAGTCAAATATAAAATTTAAAATCACGATCACCTAAAACGTTCGTACAATGGAGAGCTTGCTTTAGAATACGTTTTAAAAGAAATCGAAAAATTGGTTTCCGAAACCCCGGAAAGAGATTGCATTCCCCGCAGCGAACAAAGGAGCAGTCTATTCAATACTGAAGTATATTCTACTTAAGTCTCTCAATAAAGCAAAATGTTCGTATCGAATCAGTTCCATTTAGGAGATATAGTCAAAGAACCAAACTCTAAATTTAGTGTCAGTTTAAAATAATACTGGTGGTAGGACGTCTTGTGAGTCCGAACGGGTAGGCACCACCACCCTGCCTATTTTTGCCGTGAAGCAATAATGCGTTTCGGTTTGAAGGGTTGGGCAGCCGTTGTAACTATACTTGAGACCTTAGAACTTATATCTCAAGGTGGGTGGCGCGTTTACGTTGTAGATGTCTATGGGCTCCGGTAACCACTTAACACCAGGTGGGCTGTGAGCTCGTCCACCCATCTAAGAAATAAAAAATAAATAAAAAAAAAACTGCCAGAATAAGGTACGACTGTCACTAAATTTGCGTTGCTATTACTTTTAGTATAAATATTTCTCAAAAATGTCCCCCCGATCAAAGCTTGCCCGACCAACGCGAGTAATGTAATATGTCAACAAGTTCATTGAAAAGAAACTGCATTATTTATTAACCCGCCCTGCTCGGGAAAACCCGCTGATCGCGTTTACTTAAAGCCTTAATTATTAAATACTAGTTTTTACCCACAGCCTCGCGTTAATGTTGATAAAAACTTAATTTCGCATTTATAATAATATCAATATCAATTAATTAAATCGTAAA
Organism: Bombyx mandarina; assembly: GCF_030267445.1. Classification (NCBI taxonomy): domain Eukaryota; kingdom Metazoa; phylum Arthropoda; class Insecta; order Lepidoptera; family Bombycidae; genus Bombyx; species Bombyx mandarina. Next base: position 20,608,570 of record NC_143234.1, read on the forward strand.
TAAAAACCTTAAAAAATATAATAAAAACTAAAATGTATTATTCAAAGGAGTCCCTTTAGGCATCGTTCCGAAGATACTGGCAGCGTTCCTCCTTTGAATAACTAAAGTAATTCTTTGTCCGTGGTGGCTGCTAGCTCTTCGGTCTCCTGTGATGTCGACTAACCTTTTTTCCTTAAAAAAGAAATAAAGAAACATTAAGTTTAAATCCAGAAGAGCTTCGTATCAAAAAATGGTTGATTTTGCCCTGAAGCTATGGCACTTACTCTCCTATCCATCTGCGGTACGATAGGGTGGGTACGTTGCAGCCTCGCAAAGATCGGTACCACGTCGTAAAAGCCACAGTGGAGCATAAGATACGAGGCTCAATTATGTTGTTACCTCGGCCGCACTATTCATTAAACACATTGCTGATATAAATAAATTAATGAATTTACATGTTCATATCAGCTCTAGCTCCAACGCTTAAAATCGTCGTACTGTTTGATTCAAACTAATGTACTGAATATGTACACAAAAGATGTTAATCAGTTTTATGTTGGAAAAAGAAAACTTTTCGCATCGATTTTTTCATTTATCAAGAGTGTCACAGCCCTAAAAGATGTATATCTATTATAAAAAAAGGTATAAAGGATGTGTACTGCGTCGTCGAAGGTTCGAAATTCGAAACCAACTGGGTCAACGCTTCGCCTCTGAATCACACACTTGTGGGTAGTTGAAAAATAAATAAAAAAATATTGTCCATGTGACGAGTCATGTGGGGTCGTTCACCGGTCCGTTGACCTCTGGTAGTATATGGGAGCAGGGTCGGAGCAAGGAGGTCACGGGCAAAGGTTAAGTTGATCTGTTCAAACAAGCATTTGCGAAGACGCTAGACTGAAAATAATTTAAGTTTGTTTGTTAGTTATCATCGTTCGTATCGGCGGCAAATTTTATTGAACCTGAATCGCGTAGCAGTTTATTTAATAATTTATTTGAAAACGTTTCAACTGTAGAATTAAAGTTCAGCAATTTTATACTTTGATTTTACTCAAAGTCTTTAATTTGAGTTTCGTTACGTTCTAAATACTAGAGATTTATTTTGATGAGTTTACAAAAACTGCTTTTTTTTTCAGAATTGACTCAAAGAAATAAATCTCAAAGGCGCAGTTTTTTTTTTTTTTAATTAACTCTACAACTGTTATGAGGAAGTCATTGTAAAATTTATTTAAAAAAAGAAATAATCAGGATCACATAGTAGCAAAAACGCACGTTCCCTTACTTGCGCTAGAAGTGAAACCTTCAGAATTGTTCTCATTCTGGCCCGGGCTAAATCGTATAGATGATGATGAATTTCCATTCAAATTTCAAATCACCTAAATAGGTTTTTCTTGTTTATTATAGCCTTGACAGCTGTTCTCCATAATTCCTATAATAAACAAAGACTCCACATGACCACGACATCTCTTTTTTTTTCCTATCTATACTGATAGCCTTGAGAGGCTATTTCAACTTCTCCTTGACGTGTAGGTGACCTCACGGGGCTCAAACCGGGAGTAACCGCGAGAAACTCAGTGGGCTGTGTCTATGGGCGACTTCTCTGCCAAGACTAACCGACTATGATGAAACAATTTTCCACCATAAAAAAAAAGAAAAACGAGTAATTAAGTAATTATAGACGATTCCATAATCATCATCAAGATCGCGTTTTCAGGAGCGAACATAGCAAATCGCCCCCAGTACCCGTCGCCTGAATGCAGTCCTGCACCATACCTTCGGTTACCTATTTATAGATAATTGCTAAAACATCCGGCCTACCTCAACGCGTTGCATGTTCACATGAACTGTATATTATACACTGGCTTTGTTTATTCTTTTTTGACTCCGAAAAAGGTTTGTCATCAGTTAGAAAACTGTACTAACCAAAAATCTATTGAAACTGAATCATCACCCGTGGATTCAAGATTGAACATTTTAACAACTGTAATTTAAACGATCGAAGGTTTCTCTCAAAGTTAATGATGGCGTCGACCTTCTGATGTCCATGGACTCCGGTGAGTCATTAATAAATGGCGGATTGTGATCTCGCATCAATAATACCTGAAAAGGCAGCCATCATATCGTTCATCTAAGAAGAGTGGTGTAAGCTCGGGCGCAACGTAGGCGGACGCGTTCAAGATAAACTTGGTGTTAAGAGTCCGCAGACCTGATATCAGCCGGCGGCCGATGATTTATTCATTTGAAACATTCTTTTACCGACCCACGTAAAAATTTCATGCCTAAATTTACCAGAATGACTGTAACACCATATGGCGATAGGTAAATTAGACTCGAAGGAAACAGCTGGTGGTCAAGAGTCACTGGTTTTACAACTGTGACGCACTGAATAGGGGTAGGTTAATAAAACATTTTTATCTGCTTAGCAAATTTGTTGTTTGTTGAGTTTTTAATGTTCAGTATTAAGATACTAAGATTATTCTAATATAGAACTTGGATTGGTGGTGTCGTAAAAGGCGACTATGATACCCATATTATTTTTTCCTACCTAAGCTGGATAGCCTTGAGAGGCTATGTCAGCGTAACCTAACAAGTAGGTGAGCTCACGGGGCTCAAACCTAACGACGTTGCTAACACTGGCCCTAGCAAGAGCAGTGCTTCGTAGAATCTACCACCGGATCGGAAACGCGACCCACTGAGAAAATCCGGCGAGAAACTCAGTGGGCTTAAGCTTGTATAAGTACCGTCACAGCAAACAAAGATTAGCGGTAAGCCTAATCATGGGTGGCAATATTTCGATTAAAAAGTGTAGTCCATTTTACCGCTTACCCAATATAGAAGGTTCCCGAAAAGTCTTGTCATTTAAAATGCGTGAATTTCATCAAAGCTATGATTGTAAAAGTCGTACAAAAATACATTTTATACCAACAACTTGGTATTTTATCGTTGGCTGTTGATTTCCTAGTCGTTGTCGCGTTTAGCATATCAATTGATCTAGGCAGACTGTTTCGAACAGCCTAGCAACTACACAGAACGCTCTTAATCCTGATTGCGTAACGACGAAAATCGCTTGGCTGTCTCTTATCACAATCGCTTCGGAGAACGGTGACTCACCTCGAGTTTTTGCTTCGTAAGGAACGAATTCTACCTGGATTTCTTGTAATTGTTAGTTGGCACTCAATTCCTTTGTTGTTCAGTAAATTTTATCTCAGTATAAATACACACATAATTTAGTTACATTATATTATATTACATTATACAAAAAAAATCAAATAAAATACAATTTCTGTTTTGTCATTACATAATTAATGTCAATATTATTTGGGCGTTTTAAATGTCGAAGGCATGGAAATCGGTAATAATAATAAGATCTATTTGAACTTGGTACGAGTCACGGTACGCGTATCGATCGAAAAATCAATTAAAGGCCCCCCTCGGAAACAATATAAATGGCTGTTGGGCACCCCTGCAGAAAACACTCACACTAATACAAATAAATGTAACGCACACGCGCGCGATGTGCGTGTAGGAACGACAGCTGCAACACAACTTGAATCCCAAGCGAGCGGCTCTCAAATTTAGTTTGAATTAAACAAATAAATAAAATAAAATAAACATCTTAATACAACAATTCTAGTAAATAATATTGATGCAGGAAGTCTAGAAACTATAATTTTCGAATTCTTGACCTAGGTTAACAGATCGCAGTAAATTGTTTTTAACAATTATTTCGATCTAAACGGCCCGTTAAAATTATGTATTTTTTATAAATATGTATGCATACCTATTTAAAAGTAATTTAAAACAGTATATGCTTTTTGTTTTTTTCCTCAACTTGGTGTTGTAAGTATTACACAACTCCGTCGCTAACCTCTTGACCAAACAATTCCACACGTTGTAGCGTTGTTCATTTCATAATTATATTCCTGCATATCATTTAAATATGTCGTGGTCTAATGAGTAAGTCGATAGAATATTAGTGAGTGGTGACTATGTCGCGGCTTTAATGATAGGACAGTTACAGTTTACTGGTGGTAGGACCTCTTGTGAGTCCGCATGGGTAGGTACCACCACCCTACCTATTTCTGCCATGAAGCAGTAGTGCGTTTCGGTTTGAAGGGTGGGGCAGCCGTTGTAACTATACGGAGACCTTAGATGTCTATGGGCTCCAGTAATCACTTAACACCAGGTGGGCTGTGAGCTCGTCCACCTATTAAGCAATAAAAATAATAATGAGATTTTTCGAACTGAATACGACTTTAACGCCTGCTGATGAATGACATCGACGATGGAAGAACAAAATTGCATTATTATAAGGATAACAAGTTATTGATTGGATATTTTATTAACAAGAATAACGTGTAACGATTTATCATGATCAAATTACACTTGTGATGATAATACATATGATATAAAATTTCATTTGGTTTAAAAAAAAACCTTCACTTTCATAAATTTTAGTATTTCAAATGCTCTGTCGTAAAAAAGAAGCAAGTTGTTGTAGCAAAGCTTTTACTGAAAATCAAAAACTTATCGAAGATACACCAACAACATTTCTGATGTCAACATCCTACTTATGTGTTTTATTATGTTTTTCCAAGCCATTTCTTTTCATCTTCTCACCAAACAACCTTTAAAATAAATATTAATTCTACTATTTGATCTTAAACGAATAGTACCTAAATCCGAAGATTTGATTGATGAACGTGAGAAAACGTAAAAAGATATAAACGGATAAAGCGTTGCGTAAGCTATATCTAATGATATAGATTTATTTATTTTTATTCGCCTGTCCGTAATATTGAGTACAATGAACGCTGGCCGTTCGCCTTGAAAACCGGTCAGAACATTAAAATGTAAGTAAATTCGCCAAACACAAAACCGTATGTATATAAAAATAAATACATGTCAAAATTGGTAGATAAATAAATTTTATTAATACATAATACAAAGAAACAAACTATGAGTCAATGAAAATTTATTTAACTTACATCTGGTTGTTTATATGTTAATAATGATTGTTCACTATCATGAATACTATGATCTAATAGTCTTCAGATATTAGAAATATCAGAAGCATAGCTAAAATTGTTGACTGACAAGTTGCATATAAAAATTCATAAATAAAAATATATAAAAAATCGAATAAATGAACGAAAAAACCGATATAATATGGTTTTTTTTTTCGTAGCATCTTCTAAATAAATACGAACAGTTGGTTAAGTAACCAATTTAATTTCATGAAGTGATTTCATTATTACGTAATTTTAAATGTTAAAATTGATAAAATACACGCGTATCCAAGTTCTTTCAAGACTAATTATAATGCCATTATTACATCAATGCATTAGTTTCACAATATAATATTGGTAAACACAAAATAAACCATTCTCCGTCTTAAACATGAATTCAAACAACATAAATGATCTAAGTAAAAATATACTAGTAACGTGCTAAGAATAAACAAAGTTAAAGTTGTCAAATTTAACAAAACTCTGTAAAGTTTACACTTCGATTTATACTGATGTGTCTAAGGAAAACCAGAGTTAGTAAACTTAAATGACCCCATATCTGAATAATAAAGAGTACTGGAAAGTGCATTAAACCTGCGCGTTCAAGTTTGAGAAGCGACTAGCTCGAACCGATAATATTTAGGGTTCTTTTTGTTGTAATGATCTCGTCCGTAAAGTATGGGTGCCTGTACCGGCGGCTCAACTTTTTTTATTTTCGAAAACATGACCCTCGCATTCAGTTATGATTCGTCCGTTGACGCGAGCGGTCGTGTTCCCGCGCGCTTTTGAATTCTAGTCATTGTTCCCAAAATTACTTAGTTTGTTTTATTAACTATACGTTCAAATTTAGAATAAGTGAGTTCCTTTTTTGAAATTACTGTTCTTGTGTGTGTTCCGTAATTTAGGTATTTTATAAGTAAACGAAGAAAACATATTTAATTTTTTTTAATGCACGGATTCGGTTTGCTTTGGTAAGTGAAACTTGTGGATTAAGATTATGTATTACTTAAAACTACTCTTATGTAACTATTCAGAGTAATTTAGTAACGTATTTGTGACACCGTTTCATAACGTTAATAAGACCGGGGCTTTATTCGAAAACAGAATGTAACCGTTTCAACAGATGCTCTAAACTAAGAACCGCGAACGAGTCGGTCATTACTAAAAAAACACACACACACTATTACAAAATTATTATTGATTATTAAAAACTAATTTCGCTCAGAACGAAAAGGTCACAAGTTTGACAGTTGACAAAGGCGGTCCGTACTTTTAAAAGTGGTTGGTCCGTCAATGTCGCGTGTCGGTTACCATGTTTTTTTTTTGGCATTGTATCTTGTTCAAGGCTTCGTTACGTCACGTAACAATTTAGGCCTGTTCCTACGTCACAACGGCCGTAATCGAGAATCGGAACAGCCTTTGATAGTTTAAAAACGTGATCAATCCGTTCCGGCCGAAGTTTGTCTCGGCTTACCGTGAGAAGCGCCTCGGACTTCGAAAACTAATTGGTACATATCCTTTGTTTTTGCTCAGCTTTTTGTTATTAGACGTAAGTGTGTTTTCGGTAAAAAATAATATTGCTCAGATGAGTGAACGAGCTCACGGCCTACCGTGTTAGTTACGCCGTTAAGTGGTTAGCCCGTGAGCATCACAATTTTTTTCTACCTATGCTAATAGCCTTGAGAGGCTATATCAGCTTTTACCCTAGCGTGTTGGTGAGCTCTCGGGGCTCAAACCAGAGGTATTGCTATCACTGGCCCTAGCAAGAACATTGCTTCGCAGAATCTACCACGGGATCGGAATCGCGACCCACTGGTAAGATCCGGCGAGAAACTCAGTGGGCTGTGTCTATGGGTTCATTTACTCGCCGAGCCCTTCGTCGCAAGCGACGGGTTCGGCGAAAACTGACCGGTGCTTGAGGTAGCTAAAAGCACCGTTAATGGATCGGGAGGATCCGTAACGACGTGTTGTCGACTGTTTACCATTCGGTCTACAGGATCGGGTATGACCATCACAACGCGAATGCCAGCACCCTCCTTTATATTTGAGGTTCGTGGATCAATTGTTTCTCAATCACGTTTTCTTGCGTGTTACTCCTTCACTATGGAAGTCTTTTGTAAACATAATAATAATATGTGCGTTTTTTCATTCGAAAATTTGATACCCGCCTGTGGGATTAGAACATCGACACAGTCGTATCGCTCGCTACAAGTACATGAGCTGTCTTATCGCTTAGACCACGGCTCCTTCGATATTTGAACGATAATTGCCCTATTAAAAAAAAACAACAACAATGAGATCCAGATCGTGCATAAACTCAATGTTATTCAAATGGCGGGAATTTTCAAATGAAACTCATATTGACATTAAAATTAAAAAAAATAAAAAACATTTCAAACAAATTAATGCAAGAACCTTTAAATCGCGGTCTCTGTCCTAATGAGGCTTAGGACTCATTCCGCCTTTAAAGGTTACACGGAACAAAGAAGGTCGTGACTCTCGAATCAAACAGACAAACGTCACCCTTAACGTTTCCGCATAAGATAAAAAATCGTACAGCATCGTGCGTTTTGATGTGACGCTCCGCAAATCGGTTCGGATCTAGAATTGATTTGAAAAGCGGCTCTCTCTGACTGTTCATAATTAACATGCACATTACAATATAGCTATAAAGCGCTAATTGATTGAAAAGGTTAATAAACGGATAAATGGAAACGCGCTGACACTGGCCGGGGGATTATAAATAGATCGGTGTATGGTCGGTAGTGATTATATTGCGATTTACTTTACGATTTCCGACGTTTGTAATTATTCGGAGAAAAAAAATTAAAAAAATTAACAAAATATTGTTAAATGCGAAATGCAAATTTATAAGGCGTGGCATAATTTAGGGTGAAATCTATGTCTATACTTCTATACTAATATTAAAAAGAGGAAAGATCTGTTTGTTTGTTTGTATTGAATAGGCTCCGAAACTACTGAACCGATTTGAAAAATTCTTTCACTGTTTGGAGGCTACACTATTCTCGAGTGACATAGGCAATTTTTTTTTTTAATTAGGGATCCTTACTATAACTTCAATAATGTAACCCAAGGCGTAAAAAAATGACCTAAAATATTCTTTACATCGCGTACCCTGCGAAAACTATTGATGATAGAATAAAATAATGTACAACGACTTTGTAGAACACATTATTATTTACAAAAAGTGTCGCGACAGTATATGTCTAACTATTATAATTATGCCGCAATAAGTGTTCTTTTATTTAAAAAAATAAAACAACGTCAAATATCGTTGAAATTTTTGTTAAAGACCCGAGCGGAGCCGGAGCGGGCCGCTAGTAAACTATAATAACCTAAGAAACTGATTAGCCAGATTTACGTTAGTATTTTTTTAAAAACAAGCTATTGACTTATCGTTTTAAATTTAACTAGGTATTATGCGTCTAATGTTAGAAAATTCATACTAGCGACTTGCCCTTGTTTCGCTTCGAGAAATGTAATGTATTATTGTTTTATAAATTATCTTTTATACAAATCTGGTCCTCACAGTAACAAACACATTAAAAAAATACAACGTAAAAAACAAAAAACAAAACCTAATCTTTCCTCTTCTTATACATGTTATGGTTCACTATTTTGACGAGAATGGCTTACAAATAAACAGATTATATGGTGTAACGGGCTTTTTTGAAGGACTGTTTGAGAAAAACACTTCCATTTACAATATAATAATATACTTGTGATTCTAATATTTCCGGCGCACACAAAAATAGCTCGCAGATAGCAGATTTTTTCCTTCTTACTTAATATCCGTTATCGTTATATTTTCGGTAATTACACACTATATTTTTATAAATTACTAGCTGACCCGGCAGACTTCGTAGTGCCTCAATTGATAAATAAAAAGCCTAAACTTTTGTATAAAATAAACTTAAAACAAACAAAAGGAATCCGTCGGATGGGGAGGGGGGGGGTCACATCAAAGGGAAAATAAAATTGTTATTTTTATTTAATTCCGAGCATTTTCATATTTATCTACCTTTTAAACCTTCTCTGGACTTCCACAAATCATTCTAGACCAAAATTAGCCAAATCGGTCCGGCCGTTCTCGAGTTTTAGCGAGACTAACGAACAGCAATTCATTTTTATATATATAGATAGCCTATTTGTTATTTTGATGTTTAAGGTTATGGTCATATTTATTTATATCGAATCCACAGCCTAAAAAATAAGTTTTGAGTTTTTAGCGCTAAAAATGACGATAACAATACTGAGACCTTAGAACTCATGTCTCAAGCATTTACGTTCTAGATGTCTATGGGCTCCACTAACCACTTAACACCAGGTGGACTGTGAGCTCGTCCACCCATCTAAGCAATAAAAAAATATGTATAAACTTATACAACATCCTGTCACCGGGGACATAATCTCAGAGCCCTACGTCATGGTTACGTAGCCTGGGATCAGTATATATTGCATTGAAATTACATCTTCCTATATATTTCACAACGCTTTCTCGAAAAACATCACTATAAAAAAATATACCATATAAAAAAATAAGTAAGTACAATAGAACACTCTTCGATATAACTGCGAAATTATAGACACATATGTATAATAAAAGTTCAATGACATTAAATCAAGTAACGACCTCTGCGCAACAAAAGACTTCAAATTCTCACCGGAATCAAAGAAAATACAACTACGTACACAAATTAGTATCATTTACAATAGAGTTACGAAACCGTTAAAACTATTAAACATACACTTAAGAGTTCCACGGGAAATTCAACCGTAAAATCATCGACGTGTTCTTAAAGACTTAGCTTGAGAATAAATGTGAGAAATATGAGGCTATTAAAGTCATATTCGCTTGCTTTTTGGCTTTTGGCTCGAAATATTTCTACGATCCCCTATGACTATTCCCCTATTTGACTACGAATTCACACGGTCAGGTGTATTCTTAGAAAAGGGTCTCTTGACTTTTTAACGACACCAAGATGGCGCTCTGTAACGGTTTGTGTGTTTCGATTTTCAAAATTAAATTATCTTTGATTGTGTTTGGCCGCTCATCGCGTTGCTTGTTATGAAATATTGGTAAGGATATAAGGACTATAAATGGAAAAGAACAGATGGAGATAGATCGTGCGAGAGAGTGATAAAGACGGCATTAAGATCATTGAAGAATATGACGCAAGGCGTAGGAGGATATGCCTTAATGCTTAAGGTGGTAAGCTAAAAATAAAACAATTGTAGTCAAACGCCTGGTTGAAGACACCATGCAATATTTCGACTACAGTTGTTATTCCTCTAAGCGAGACGAAGTAGAAAGCGTAAGGCAGATACATTTTTGGTATCAAAAAATATAATATACATAAACATTTTATTGTAAGCCGTCAGTAAATGTTAGGGATGAAACAATAAAAAAAGAAAACATCGCTAATAAAACCAAACCTGCATAATGTATATCATCAGAAGCCTGTACACACATCCTTATTCAGATGCAGGAAGCAAAATTATCTACAAAGGTACACTTTATTTACGTAATTACTGGTGGTAGGACCTCTTGTGAGTCCACACGGGTAGATATCACCACCCTGCCTATTTCTGCCTCTTACCATCACAGGTGGGCCGTGAGCTCGTCCACCCATCTAAGCAATAATATAAAATAAAATAAACTTCTTGTTCGCTTTTATGAATATATCTACAATTTATTTCTAGAAAATATATAAAGAGACTTCCGAGAAATAATTTGACTTGATTGAAAACCAAACGAAAAGGATCTCTTCAACGTTGAACCTTTTAATTCCGCTAAGATCCTTTTAAATGGCCAACCTATGTTTTGGCACGTAGCCAGCCTGCACCGAGACCGTGAAATCAGAGAGACTAAATTGCTATCATTTGACGGTCAAACGAATTTTAAGATTTTGAAGGTAGTATCTTTTTCATTGATCCCAATTTAATTGCGACAAGCGAGCAATGGATAGACTCGGCAATGGATAGGCTCGGTAGGCAGCGGCTAGCCTCTTCTCTTGGCATTGCTGAAGTCCATGGGCGATGGTAACCACTCACCATCAGGTGGGCCGTGTCCTCGTCTGCCTACAAGGGCAATAAAAAAAGGCTACAATTTTTATTACATGATTCATTCATTGCAGGAGTCATTCGTCAAGGTTGTACCTGCCAGAGGGATTTTAACATGGGCTTAGTCGCATCGCTCAATATCAGTATGTCATCTAACCCTTTAGACCACGACGACTTGCCAAATCGTATGGTTTTTCCGGAGTAAACACGGAACAAACTATTTGAGAACCCAAAAAAGAAGTTTCTTCACAATTGGAACAATCCAAATGTACATGTCGATTGCTTAGTAATCCACGGCTCTTCTAAAGTTACGCCAATTACAGAATATAAAACTGCGGTCTTGCTGCGTCGAATATTAATCACTTCTAAACGCGAACACGTCACGTAACAACCCTTTTGTAAGAGCTGAAGCGCGCGACTCGATAATAGTCTAGATTTACCTACAAAATCGAGTTGATTTGTTTAAAGTACCTATATTACAATGACGAACGTAGGGTAAGTATCGTATAAGTATTTCTGTTTTGTTGGCGTCTACGACCTAATATTCTACTAAATAGGATCGAAACAATATTGTAAATAGAAATTTGGTCTGGCTCAGATTTATGAGTCGTTATTTACTCATTGTTAACCGTCCTTGAAAATTGTAGGTCTTGTATTGAATTGGAGGTAGCTAAATAGCAATAACTTTATTTTCACCTTGAATATTCGTTGTGTTCAAAACCCAATTGTCATATTCCTAAAAATAGAGTTGATTTACGGCACTAGATACTTTGACAAGCTCACGACTCATGTGGTGTAAAGGTTTCACCGAAGCCCATAGATATATGAACGCGAAAGCCACCCCTTACGATAATTCGACTGAAAATTTTAAAATTGTCATTTAAATAAGTAATAAGAAAAGAAATATGTGAATAAAAAAGCATGTAAATAAAAAGTGACAGTCGACTTGAAAGCTTTTGGACAAACAAAACTCGGAAGCCTAACCACCCCCCTTTTCCTGTGTAACGTTAAAAAAAAAAGTAATTAATGAACCCCGAAAACGCTCGGCTCCGACTTAGCCGACTTAACTTGACCCGCCTTAAATACTGAACTAAATTCATGTAATACAGAATAATGTGAATTATTGTAAATGACAAACGACTAGCGTCACTGTGGGGGGTCTTGGAAAATCGGTTACGAAGTACAATTTAAATACTGTGTCCCCTCCGTTTTATCTAAAATCTCGAACGTGGAGGAACGTCTGAGCACGTCCAAAAATGAAATCGCGAGTCTAGGTAAAACCGAAAAAAAAACCTTTGTAAAGAGGTAAAAAACGTGTGGTATGATGATTTACGACATAGATAAGAAAACGTTAATTTCATGTGTGCCTTTAAAACGTCCCATATATGTTCACTTTTTTTTTCTGTGCTTACCAAAAATACCGCCTTTAATACTATGCGATGACCGAACTCGAGATTTTGATAGTCTCGTTAGGATTTTTTATCGTTCTAGATTGTCTGACTAGCCCATAGACTTAACGATGCCGTAATGCACCTTGAGACGTGAGGTCGAAACCTCAATTGCATTACAGACGTCCCCTTTCAAATTGCATCGCTAAAGCCTGTGCGGTAGAAATAGGTGCTGGTGGGTATCTCTACCCGCCTCTAATGATTAATAACTGGACTGTTTTTAATATAAAATATTTAAGAAAAGGTTAAAGATATTGAATTATTCGCACGTTGTATTGGACAGATTTAGCGAAAACAAAAAATATTTACGAAAGGCCATAAATTAGAGCAGCTATGTTTTAAAAAAAAAAAAAAAAATAACGAATTGAACGTACATATATATATATAAAGCCATTGGCAACCAATCTATAATTTTTAATCATACATGATATTTGCATAATAACATTGAATGCGCGAAATATGCAAATTGTTTTTCATTATTATACCTATGGAGTGTAACTTAAGAAAATCTGGACTAGCGCCTAAAGAACTAATTCATAATCAATTATTGAGCGTATACAAAGCCTGCTAAAATATATTAAGATAGTTTATTTATTTTATATTATGAAAAATAAAATCATTTTTTTTATAAAACGTTAAAAACCTTCGAGCGATTATGAATAATATTGATTTAAGTAAATTTTGTATTTAGTAAAAGATATCGTTAAAGCCGCAATCTATAGTAAACACTGCATCATACAGGGTCGTTCACCCCGTGCTTATTTTATTTTGCTTATTTTCATTGCGTGCTCTGTAATTCCCTGTGTTCTCGTGTCAATATTCACCAGTACTGACGCTTGACTCAGCCTGTTTGGTAAGCATGGTAAAGGCCCATGGACAAAAGGTAACAACCGACTTTGGAGCACGAGTTTTAAGTATCTTAAGACAATAAATACAAAACTTTAAAAGGTATTTAAAGAAAAAAAGAAACAACTTTGCAAACCAAATAATGAAAACTATGAACATACATACATATCATCATCATTATCGTCATCAACATCAGCCTATAGCAGTCCACTGCTGGATGAGAGAAGCCGAGGAACGCGCTCAATGACGTGCAATACGAGAAGCCTACACATACCTACACACATCATAATAATATTCATAATAATTTCGTTCAAATAATAATTCGAAAATTGAACCCGAATATCGTGGAATTATCGAGGCGCGTACGGAACTTTCTCGTAACGAACAAAACGATAATTCAAAGTTACGCTTCATATAAGTTTTTCAATTCGCCGAGCGCTAGATTACAATGATAACAATCCGACCGTGGGGCCGCGTTCACATTATCTACATCCATCTATTTATATGGTCCTAGTACAGGCCGGTATTCGGTAACGGCGGATGTATTAGGATAAATATAGGCGTCGTTCTGATTATTTTTTTTAATACGCAAACGCTCAATGAAATTTTATGGCCCGTCTCTAAATCCGTGCCGTCTCGTAATCGATATGTACCTAATCGATTCTTGTAGATAAATTATCAAGTTCGCGCCATTTATGATCACGTTTCAATCCCTTTAGCGATCGTATTTAATTCGTTTGCCATTATACGAGGAACTGTTATGATTCGAATTTGAATTATTTATTTTAGAATTTTTAATAGTGGAGTCCGTGTAATTGCTTGGAAATCTATCGAATTTGTCTATCGAAAAGAAACATCGATGTTAGGAAGTGATAATTAATAGTTTTTATTTAGACGAAAACTCATTTCTTATTAAAAATTGTACATTAATGAAACAGAAATAAGCATCTACCTATATACGTAAAATTGATATTACAATATTTATAGAATTAAAACTAACAATTTCTCACTGAAAAAATACAGATAAACTATTTATAATAATAAAATAATAATAATTAATTAATCTAAAAAAAACAAAAAAAAAGAATTAAAACAAATTGAGGTTACATTATGTGTTAATAATTCGAAGTTAGACAAATTTTTGTTTATCCGCATTTATAACAGCCTTATTAGCCTTCACAGAAACCGTGGCCTTGATTTTGACCATCCGAAGTGTGTTCATAGCATCAGTCTGCCTCTCATGCCCTTGAATTGAAGCTGTTCTTATCTCAATCCTACGTCTCCATTCCCGATCCTGCGGAAAGAATGGAAAGCAGTCGACGTCGCCCCAAACACGTCATTTCGGATCCTCCCGATCCACTAACGGTGCTTTTAGGTACCTCAAGCACCGGTCATCGTTCTCGTCGAACCCGTCGCTTGCGACGAAGGGCTCGACGAGTAAATTAACCCTCAGACACAGCCCACTGAGTTTCTCGCCGGATCTTCTCAGTGGGTCGCATTTCCGATCCGGTGGTAGATTCAGCGAAGCACGGCTTTTGCTAGGGTTTGTGTTAGCAACGTCGTCAGGTTTGAGCCCCGTGAGCTCACTTACTAGTTAAGGTTCCGCTGAAATAGCCTCTCAAGGCTATCAGATTAGGTAGAAAAATAAAAAAAACTTAGTCTCAGATGCGATTTGTCACAATACGGCGTTATCTTCATGAATCACCTAACATTATATTGACCGGAAGCTTCTCACTAAAAATAGGGGCTGAAAGCACGAACTAGGGCATTGACCGTTGTTTTTTTTTTGAAGTATACATAGCTCAAGGGATGTTTATTTAGAATTTCTGATTGATGGCAGCGCGTTACTTTCGAAACTAATTAAAACATGACGCTAAATATATGTGTATACGAATATGTATGTGAATATACGGGTATATGATAAAGATTATATATAGATGTATGTGTAAATTTTATATTATTATCATGATATAATATTGTGTACGTTGTTGTATGCGATGATATATATAAGTATATACCGTGTATGTGTTTGTATAGGTATGAAGTATTATTATCAGTTTGGTTATTTTCACATTAAGTAATGTACCTACCACAGGATTCTCTACACCACCCTTGGTTGACTGTTAGAGAATGCCTCAGGCATTAAGTCCGCCATTGTACTTCTGTGCATTAAGTTAAATAAATAAATATTTAAAAAAAACATAACACTATATTCAAATATACATAAAACATGAGTGAAAAAGAATCTACAAATAATTGGGCACAGCAACAAGTGTGCCCCACATTATCGCCCTCCACTAATGTTTGGCCAAACCGCTCCTAAAACTGGGCGCGAGTGACTCATCTATCCAAACATGACTTTATAGCGCATAATTCAAACAGTTACTATGTAATTGCTTGTTTGACATATGATCGCGGCACGGGTTGGTTTCACTGTAATGGCCTTTCCGTCAGCAATTTCGTTCCAATTTTCCTTTATAACCATTGTTGACAGATTAACATACGACGTATCTGATAGTTAGTTGTCATCTTCGCTTTTGGACGTCAGCAATATGCCATAGACTTAGTAATGAACATCAGGACCACAGTTTTATCAAACAGTGTGTTTGTTATTTAAATAGGGCTTTCTTTAAAGCTAGGTACTCAATAAAACTATAAATCTTTTTTTTTCTTCACCTTATCCCGCTAGGTGGGGTTGGCACGGCTAACTTTTCTCTTCCATTCTCTTCTATCAGCCGTCATCTCAACACTCACTCCTCTCTCTCTCATATCGTCATTCACTCCATTCATGTCTTCTTCGGTCGACCTTGCACTACCATGTCTCCTCTACCTTGCACTACCATTTCCATACATATCCTAGTCACATGAATCTCCTCTCTACGCATCACATGTCTATACTACGCTAACTAATAATTTATTAAAATGATTACTCTATTAATAATTAAGGTTTTTAAGGATTTATTAAAAATATTACTTTAGCTAAAGTGTCAAGGCGTATCGAGGGTCCAGATTTTTGTTTTGTTTCCGACTGACGTAAAGTACGTAATGTTTACTATTTAATCACTGAAGCATTAAACCTATATTTAATAGAAAAAGTGCGACATCTGTTATCAATCAACGGAATCACCGAATCAAGCAATTTCAAAACATCAACTCGAATAACAAGAATACTATTTCACTATTGATTCGTATGACACCTTTTGTCTAGAATTCGTGCGACGGTTCATTCGATTTGCGACACCTCCAAGGGTCTAGTCAAACTATATTCGTGAATGCCTAAGATAAGGTACAGGGAGAAATTCAATTTCGTCCACAATGAAAGACGTCTGGGAACGGCATAGATTATATTATGAGATGTTTTATTCAAAGGCTCAGAGAGCATCCTTTGGCGGTTTCATCTATGGCTGACGAATCTTAGACACTGCTATACAAAAAAACCGTCGTCTTAGTTTTGAACATGTTCTAAAATAAAGCGAACTCGTGTTTCGTTCTTCTATGGACTTCATTGAAGTCTACTGAGTTCCTACAATAGCCTACTGAGTTTCTCGCCGGATCTTCTCAGTGAGTCGCGTTTACGATTCGGTGGTAGACTCTGCGAAGCACGGCTCTTGCTAGGATTCGTGTTAGCAACATCGGCAATTTGAGCCCCGCGAGCTCACCTATTAGTGAGGTCACGCTGAAATAGCCTCTCGAGGCTTAGGTAGGAAAAAAAAAGGGGAAGATCTTCCCTTTGTCGTATATCTACAGTTACATAAAAATCTAATTTCGTTTAATATTCCCTTAAAGTGTCAACATGATTTTTTACGTTTATCCAAAGTGTTCAACACTTTTATGATTTCAAAAACGAGTACCTTATTAATTAGTGACCAATATAATGAAAAACACACCTATTGTTTTCATATCTAAAGCATACGCATATCCTTGTACGCATGTGCCGTTGATTTTTTCACTTTAAATCTCATCTATTTAGAAGGACTACTTACTACTTACACGATCAGGTCGTGTGGCTTCATTAACCGCTTAACATTAGATGAACAGTGAGCTCATGCGCTTAAACAATAAAACTCACAATTGTAAAGCAGTTCATAGTTTATATTACCTTCTAAAATTCGTCTATATTACGTCATTAATTATATTTGAAAGTGTTACAGCTGTGACATACGGACAAATAGATACAACGAAAATAAAAAGTATATTTCGTTATAGAGTTGTGCTGCCCTTATTTCGCAACCCTTAATTCTGCTTACTCTGAAACTCTTAAACCTCGAAACGGCTTTCTCGTGTCTCGATTGGGGACTATTTGACATTCACAATTGTTTGTCGACTCCCGTGTTTGTTCCAATATTGGATCAAATGATTTCGTTATGTTGACACACAAAAAAAATGTGAAAGAAAAGAACAGATTGTGATAGGAACTAAATATGTCCTAATGATAAAATAAAATATTACGAAAAAATCATTTGTTTTCAAGTAAAACACAGGTTATGTGTACTGTAGTAAACAACACTGTATACACTATCCGAGCTCAGTGTAGCGAGAGAGATGGCTTAACGCCGGATCGAGTGGGAGAGAATCGCACAGTCGATTGCGCATGGCGACGCGTCGCCACGGCATGCGTCGCCACGCCAGAAATCGGTTTTACGTGCGTCTATATAAAAAAAAAACTGTTAATTTTGTGATTTATTAAACCTTGCTTAATGAATTATTTTCGTGAAGATAAGACTTTTCCTATACCATCCGTGTCGCGGTGCTACAAAACATGTGTTTGAATGATATCCATAATTTATGAATCTTTTCAAATTTGTACGTACGAAGTTATATTTTAAGCTGAACGAGCTTTTAAAACAAGTTTTATTTTATTTTCAGTAATACCTTACAAACACACAACTTAAAATTATGAACTCGCCAAACCTTTCAGTTTATTAGCGAGACGCGACTATATTTTCACCAAAAATGTTGTTTCAAACACTTACAAATTAAAATTGTATAAATAAGAATAAAAACACTTCAGATTTGATTTTAATAAACTTATTTTTCGTAATATAAAGAAATATTAAAACTGTGTGTCTTATAAAAACTGATAAATATTTTTGTTACCACGTATCAGCCGAATGTTATGTTTGCTCCAATATTTGTTCAACAGAATACAATACAAAAGGATTCGTGGAAAGATTACCAACGCTGTACATTTTTTTGGTTTTGTTAAGACTTATTTATATTGGGGATTTACAGCATTACGTTTAGTTGAATTGGGATCTATTTTTTAAAGTCATCTTTAATTCGTTTTACTTAAGATACAAAATCTATATCGAGGGGTGAAAGATCATTTGGTTTAAGCAAAATTTTTGTAACTTTGAAATTTGAAAAAAAAAAACCATTATAAATAAAAAAAAACTTCTTCATCTATTTTAATGGGATAAACTTAATTGAAGTTGAATTAAAAACATCTAATTGTTGATACTAATAGTAAATAAAACGGAACTTTTATTGCAGAGATAAATGTCGCGTATTATATATGTCGCTTAAACCAAATAGTCTTTCACCCCTAATTTCTAGCTTACTGCTGTGAAGCCCGACAATAAAATTATTCTAGGTTTTTCGCAAGCAGCATCGGGTTCTGGCTTAAATAACGCAGCCTCTGCTATCATAAAATTTAAACCTATACTTTATGATTCAAAATTGGGATGATGGGTAAAGTTACTAAAAGACGCCAAACGATGAGTCAATCAACCCATCAATCCGTATTTAGAAAAAAAAAGCAATATAATTATCGACACTTAAAATTTTGATTTATTTAATAATTGTTTTCTTTTTACAGGTAAGTACGTCACATCGCCTAATTGTAAACTGTAAGTAAAATAACGAAAACACGCTACGCACTTAAATTAATTTTACAATTATGAATATAAATAAATAAATATTTACTAACAATCACGCCACGTTAACTGGCCCCGTACTAAGTTCGTGAAGAACTTGTGTTATAGGTACCAGATAATGGAAATAAATGTAAGATTTTTATTATAGACATACATGTATTTAATATACATCCATAACCCTGGAAAACACATTTTATATTTACCTATCAAACAAATATCTTCCCTTGGCGGGATTCGAACCCGCGATCCCCTTGTGTAGTGACCATGTCACTCACCACTAAGCCAGACGGCCGTTAAAAATCTGATTATAAATCTGAATCGGCAAGGGGCCACTCTTAGAAGAAGTCTAGTCAAGAATCTTGAGTGAAAAGACTGTCAGTTTCATTCGACAAATGTTGATCAAGTCATTTATTATTATTAATGAATTTTTACTTACGCGAAATTTTCTGGGTCCAAGGCGGAATAGTTATCCGGCCACTTGCCGTTAAGTGGTTACCGGAGCTCATAGACATCACAACGCGCTTGTCAACTTTGAGACGTAAAATAATGACGAGACAGACAATATACCAAGTGCTCTTAAAACCGTAACACATTAATACTTCGTGGAAGAAATATGTGAGTTAGTGACAATTTTTAGTTTAAATTTGTACCTTAATTAACATCAGGTGATCGGTGCCATCTACCAATCTAGAAATACACGGAATGAGACATACCAATTTGTTCTTAAATAGTTTTCTTACTGTGTAGTTGTTGTTTATTATGTGTATATCGACGCTTGAAAGGCAAACGTGACTAAGCGACGATGCGTGAACTTTACAGTAGACTAATTTGAAGTTGAAATACCTGAAAACAAAATTTATTTTAACGAATCTAGCTGTAGCAGAATCTAGCTAGTAGCTGTAGGATTGAAATGATTTTAATAGACCTAGAAATATATTTTTTTTGCGCATCGAATATGGTTATTGCCTATTATTTATGTACAAAGCAGTTATTGTCGCTTAGTCACGTTTGCCTTTTAAGCGTCGATATGTAATCGTTAGATCTCACTCGACCGAAACTTCAGACAGAATCTTTATAAATTTATACACGTCGTCGCGTTATAAAACAAACAAAAATCTGTTCGCAGATTTACAAGCTCTAAGGCTCTTATCGGGCTTTCGATTATCTGTTAATTAAATTTCGAAATTAAGTAAATACTGAAATATTCGAGAACATTCTTCCGTTATTGTTCGAAGGCGGAGTTCGTTCGTGAACCAAAGTTTTTCGGATTTGTTTTGTTTACTCGAAGCAAAAATAAGTTTGTTTAAGTAGAATGAGTTGATTCGGGGCGCATGTTTGGAACACCAAAAGTTTTATTAAAACTCTCTTTTGTTTAACTTCTTATTGGCTTTCGTCCTGTAGACAAAGCGCCGGCCAATCACGAAAATTAACGAAACATTGTATATTGAAGTCGTCGCGGCCTAAAGGATAAGACGTCCGGTGCATTCGTATATAGCGATGCACCGGTGTTCGAATCCCGCAGGCGGGTACCAATTTTTCTAATGAAATACGTACTTAACAATTGTTCACGATTGACTTCCACGGTGAAGGAATAACATCGTGTAATAAAAATGAAACCCGCATTAATTATAATTTGCGTAATTACTGGTTCTTAGAACTTATATCTCAAGGTGTGTGGTGCATTTACGTTGTAGATGTCTATGAGTTCCAGTAACCACTTAATATCATGTGGGCTGTGAGCTCGTCCACACATCTAGGCAATAAAAAAAATTTTTTAGTTTGCCTAGTTCTAAGTGACGAAATTAATAACTTCTCGGGACACTCGAGCTTTATACGGTGAAAAAAAAGCCAAACCTATTAAAAGCTTTACAAGAAAACTGGTACCCAAATCCTGTGTTATGAAAAGTAAATGGAATGTTCGCTACAATGGCAAATAAATAAATCCACACTCCGATATATTGAAGACAGGTAAAGCATAAAGGTCCTGCCCTCCTGGGGAGCTAACACTGGCAGGTACCTTCAAGGGACTTAGTCGTTGTGGTCCAAACTATAAGAGAATGGAAATAATGACTAACCTTGGTTAAGGTCGTTTTCAAATGTGGGGCCAAAAGCGTGTTATTTGATTTAATTCTCATAACCTTAATGTTACCGTAATTATAGGTGCAGTAAATTTGTTGTCATGACAACAGGCACGTGGTCAGCACTCAGTATATAATACAATAATAAAGGAAAACTAACTGAATATTAGAACATTATTAAGAACAAAAGAAGTACGATTTCTAAGCTTTAAAAAAAATCCTATTTAAATTGTCATCCGTGTTGGCGTTGTTATCAAATGCGTAAAATGAAAAATATAAATGAATATTATATAACGTTATCGATAAATTAGTCACTGACTTGATTGGGATGAAGCATTTTTTATTCTGGACATGCCTAAATACAAAAAAAAAATTGAAAAAATTTGAGAAATTTAAATTCATGAAATCGTTACTTTTTTGGCAACAAAATTGAAAACGCCCCGTTACCAAAATAAGGTTGTTCTAAAAAATGTATATATACTTCAGCTAATTACAAATTATGAAATGATGTTTTCAGTTGTATAGGTGATTTTTGTACGAACGATAATGAGATATAAAGTATAAACCGCTTCCTCTCATAAATCGAACCGTAAAAACAATTTAAGCAGAAAGTTAATGTCCCTTCCAATAGTACAGCCGGCTGAATCTGCTTCATCCATGAGTATTCACGCATTGAACGTGGCTTACTCACGGCTAAGGAGCTTACATTAAACCCCTGTGAAATTGAAGAGAAGACGTAAAAGCACTTTCGGGACAGTCGAAATGAGAACTTCAAAGGAAAAATCGCTACTACGATCCCAGAGCTAAATAAACAGTATATTTTGATAATTAAATCGACCGTAGTAATAGTAAGATCATGTATTACGTATCGCAAATATGGATTTTTATCAAACATTACAGCAATAATGTAATTACTATTTAATTTTTTAAATTTTTTACTGGTGGTAGGACCTCTTGTGAGTCCGCGCGGGTAGGTACCACCACCCTACCTATTTCTGCCGTGAAGCAGTAATGCGTTTCGGTTTGAAGGGCGGGGCAGCCGTTGTAGCTTTTCATATTTTCGTAAATGATTACCCATTTTTTTTAAATTGCTTAGATGGGTGGACGAGCTCACAGCCCACCTGGTGTTAAGTGGGTACTGGAGCCCATGGACATCTACAACGTAAATGCGCCACCCACCTTGAGATATAAGTTGTAAGGTCTCAGTATAGTTACAACGGCTGCCCCACCCTTCAAACCGTACATAAAATCGTACATAAAAATAAATATTGTATATGTAAACAGAGCGTAATTATTGCTAACAAATAAAGACACATTAAACCGATATACGCAAAACAAAAAAAACACGTCAATTTAAATAACAACATCAATATTTAAACAAATAACGAAGCACAAAATTCAGCAATACCAATCTCCGTTTCGGCTCGAGCTTTAAATTAACGCAACGCCGATACACGTCCTATAAATTACAAGTTTAAAACAACAGCAATTAATAATATTATAACGTTAACAATAAAACTAAAAGCTATTTACGATCGCTATCGTTATGGAACTTCTGTAATTACACCCGGACCCTCATTCCTTCCTTAATATATACTCGATGATCTGCAAACAAAAACCTTTTTATTGATTTATATTAGCACTGAATCCACGGTCTTATCCGGTTCACTGGTCTAACTGAGCTTCTGAGTCACTAGTAACAAGTATAATAGTGACAGCGTCTCGTGCTTACATGTTTTCATTGGTTTGATGAGAAAACGACGCACCTCGTACTAAGTGGAATCGGGGCCCATGGTCATCAACAATTTATATGCCTCGGATCATTGAGTAATAAGTTTTCTAAATCTCAGTTCTATACTTCAGACTTTTTAGTTTCTTTAAAAAAAACACGTGTGGCGTTCGGGGACTGCCGCGGTAAAGCTATTGCATAGCATTTTTTTATCAAGTTATGCAATTATAATTAGACAATAATAATTTAATATTAAAACAATTATAAAATGATACCACGCTATATTTATAAACATTAACTGTCCCCTTCACACTTATAGACCCGCGCAAGAGAGAGATGTGCAGACTTTTCATGATGCGCATGCAGTGCGACGTCACGCCGCGCGCTTATTCACAAACAATACCTACACAAGCGCAACGTGTGAATGTGTTGAACGCGAGCTATATGGTGGGCGGAGTGGGGTTTTTAGGTTTTATTTTCGTTATGGAATTTCTTGATTCGGTCGCCGCGTTCAAAGCCCGCGATAAAAGCTACAATGCAATAGCTAAAAAAATGACAGTAAAAAAGTTTTAATTATGTCTGCGACTCCTATACTATTCGTACCACTTGCTCATTATTGGTAACTTTTACTAATGAACTACGGTTCAATGGAATGGCACTAAAAGTTTTGTCCAATGTAACAGCGACAGTCGATTTAAAAAAAACCTACTGAATTTCTCGTCGGATCTTCTCAGTGAATCGCGATGTCTTCTTGCTAGGGCTAGTGTTAAAAAAATATCCAGGTTAAGTCCGTCAGGTCACTACGTGTTACTATACTATTATAACTATACTCTATAACCCTTTGAGGTAACTAGGATGAATAGGCAAAAAATAACGAAATAATCGCACACCATAACATTGCTTACAAATTCGACGCTTTCAATACATTTTCAGACTTTTTTTTCCTACCTATGCTGATAACCTTGAGAGGCTATTTCAGCTTCACCCTAACGTATGTAGGTGAGCTCACGGGGCTCAAACCGGAGTGTTGCTAACACTGACCCTAGCCAGAGTAGTGCTTCGCAGAATCTACCACAGGATCGGAAACGCGACCCACTGCGAAGATCCGGCGAGAAACTCAGTGGGCTGTGTCTATGGGTTAATTCGCTCGTCGAGCCCTTCGTCGCAAGCGACGGGTTCGACGAGGACGGTGACCGGATTTTCAGACAGTAAATTTAAACCTCTGCAAAAAATAGAATGAAATCGGCGGTAGTTATGTAGATTTTAAAATTATTATACTAAATTATTTTATTAATTTGAACTTTACAAATAGGACTAGACTTTCAATTAATATAAAATTTAATAAGTCGAAGCTAGAACTTCAATAAATTCTCCAACAACCAAGACTTTATTAGTTCTGATAGTGCAATATAAAATTTAATTATCTCACAGCTGAAGTAATATCTGAGGTTGTATCAAAGAAAATAAAATGGGAACGTTTTAAATAAGGGCTCCACAAACTCACCCTATTTTATAAAATCATCCCTAAAATGGTCACGTGTCAGTTGTATTTAGGGGAGCCGCTGTCGAGGGCTCTGTCCAAATTTGTTTTTGGAGCCTTCATCTCTATCGCACTCGCTAATGTTTTGATAAGTGCGAACGAGTAGGTTAGCAGACAGATTCCGTGAGGGGTCGGACGATGTAGATATTCTTCTCTCGAAATAGTTATTTTCTATTGTAAACGTAGTGTGGTGGGAGCATAGCTGTATTTTAATCTTATACCTTTAAACGAGCAATTCTTGTTTATTAATATATAATAATATGTATATAATCTGAATCTCGGAAACGGCTCCAACGGTTTTCATCAAATTTAGTATACAGAGGATTTCGGGGGCGATAAATCGATCTAGCTACGATTTATTTTCAGAAAATGTTTTATTCGTGTTTTCAATAATCAACTCTTCCCGACATCTATTGGCGAATAATAATACTATTTTTCTTAATTGAGGGCAACTAACCGCTTTAAAGACACAACAAGATGGCGTTATAAAAAAAAATCTCTATCATCTAGTAATACATAACAGAAAAAAGGTATACGATAAACCTATATTATGTGCATTTATAAATATAAAAAGCTCGTCTTTTTGTCCTAATCAGGAGTGGAGGTTAATAAAGCACAGAACTAATGAGTCCATGACGAACTGGATTAGTTATTCAGTTTGCCAAACCAACTCTCATAGAACATAAGTTGTTATCTAAAACACGCGCCAATAATGACAGTTCTAGATTCAAAATGGCCGACGATAAACGCTATTACACAATTTAATTAGCGTCATTTAATCCAAACGGGGAGGGTTCGAAATTAAACGGAATAATTCATTTTGCAGAATGCACCGTAATTTCCCATTTGTCACTTTAAATCCGACGACAAAGGAAAAATGTTTTTGCGCGAAAGGAAAATGGACGGACGAAAAATGAAAAAAAAAAAATTGCCGCCATAAAGTATCCCCTACATTTATTTCGGTATAAAAAGATTTTAAAAAGGAACGCCGTGTGCTCCGTCGCCTATGTCATATGCTAATTTAATTTTTATCCAAGATGTTTTTCATTACCTCTTTACCTGCGTGTTAGATAATTATGCGCATTCATTCTCCCACAAAGCAGAGGGATACTCCTTTTACAAAAGACAACTTTCGCGATAAAATTAAATTTTATTTATTATTTTTTTGCATGTGCCCTTCGTTTCCATTCTTTGTGTATTTCGATATATCGTAACTAACTTAGTTGATCTAGGGCATAACGTTGACGAACCCACACTAGTATCTGTTTAAAGCTACAAAATGATGATTAAAAACTGATTAAAAAGAAATACCTTTTATACACATCTTTAATTTTTTTAACAACCCTGTTGTGGTCAATCGGGAATCACCTACAACAGCTACTGACCAACACCATAATTCTGTAAGAGTAGGTAAATAGAAAAATTGCTTTATTCATTTTATTAGTTACGGAACCTAACATTCATCCTACTAATAACATTACATAATATTCTAATAATATTATAAACAAGAGTTTTCTAATGGATAGATGTTCACGTTTACGCAAAAACTAACTGTATTTAACTAATAAGAAAGTTCATAATGTAATAGCTAACAAGTTAAGAGACAGGTGGCGCTCAAATATTTAAAAGAAAATATTTTTTTAATACAAATAGCGCCAGTCACAGCAAAGTAAGAGGCTATTCCAACTACGCACAATCAGATCAGCTCACGGCCTCAACCTAAGAGAATTGCTAACACTGACCCTAGCAAGAGCTGTGCTTCGCTGAATCTACCACCGGATCGGAATCGCGATCCACTGAGAAGGTCCGGCAAGAAACTAAGTAATTAGATCTTGATCGAGTTTCAGTAGTAGTTTAAAAACTATAATTTAATATTCACTTAATTAATTATAATGCGTGATCACGCTTATACAAATTTTAGGGGGAATAGCGGGTGCATTCCCCTTCGTACCTACATCGTATTGATTGTGTAATACGATAACTCGGGTGCGCTCACACTGAGTGTATTTACACGCGGCGCCGATTTTTTTTTCGTACCTATGCTGATAGCTTTGAGAGGCTATTTCAGCTTCGCCCTGACGTGTTGGTGAGCTCACTGGGCTCAAACCGGAGTGTTGCTAACACTGGCCCTAGCGAGAGCAGTGCTTCGCTGAATCTACCACCGGATCGGAAACGCGACCCACTGAGAAGATCCGGCGAGAAGCCCAGTGGGCGCGGCGCCGATATTCGATTATTATTAATAACAACATCATACAATGTGTTTATGTTGCAATATCGGATCAGCGGATCCATAGTAGTATATTTTCGTAAATTCATAAATAAATGAAATTATTCACCACATATAAAACAACACCTTGAGGTTATTAACATATAAATATTCTAGTGTATGTGTAGGAAGGGAGCATCGTACCCTAATATTGATTGAAAGCCATAGTAAGGGCGTTTCCACACGTCTACAGGCCTTACGATTTTTAATTATCTAGTTTTAATAAAATATGTGCACATGCTAATAATAAACGAATGAGTAAATAATATTTATGACCCAATTTTTTTGGTAAAATTAAATAGATATATCTGCGTTTTATGATGGTAGGAAATGTCGCGAAGGCGGAGATATAACACAGGTCTACTATTTCGGAATTGTGCAGTTTGAGCTTCGGTAATCACTTAATACCAGGTGGGCTATGAGCGCTTTCATCTATCTAAGTTATAAAGTATAAAAAAGCATAATAATTTTTTTTAAAGTAATTACTTAAGCCGTTTTGACCGTCAATCGACGCGAATCCGATTTGAAAATGGCTTTATTTTCCGAATCGTATTTATAGAAAAGTTTGAAACCGTTGAACTTTCTAAACTTTGAGTTCCATCCGCAAACATTCGTAAATACACCGGAGCTGCACGGAATCGTTTGAGCCCTAATAATTCTGAATAGCTAGGGTTGACAGACAAAAAAGACGAAAAAAATCTATCATACTAGATTATCGATAACTTCTTACTGCACTGTACTTCTTACTATAACTCGTCATACATTGTGGTTGCGCTGGTTTAAAACTTAGTTAGTTTTAGGTTTCGAAAAATAGCAACATTTTTAATTTGGTTTTGCAAATCCTGTCCCATCCCTCTCCGGCACTTTACCTACGGACGCGTGCGAGCGAGATCGTGTGGTGACATCGGGACGAAAAAATATGGCTGAACAACCGCGCGCGCGCTTCGTGTCTTTGTTATGTTAAATACGTAAATAAGTGAAATCGTTGGTGTTTCTCATCGCGAAGTGGTACGAGTCTGCAGTAAGGACTACATAAAGGTATTGTGCATCCTTCCTTTAACGCAGAACTGCCGCTTCTTATCGTTTCTTCCCGCAGTCTGTGTCCTTCATTTGCAACGACCAAATTTTAAATATTTTCATAGTTTGCTTATCTCGCGTCTACATTTTTTGGTCCAAACGAGCCGGATTCGTGTTAAAACAGCGCCAACCATTGCCTAGGTTTACCTAATTTACCTAATATAATTAGAACCGCGTACCAAGTAGGTACTTCGAAAAAATATCGCTTTTCCTGATTTCGTCTTTAATATCGTTTTCGTTCACATTATTTCTTAAAATTCACTTATTTACAATATAAAATTAGGTAGATAGAAAACCCGCCGCTTCGAATATTATCTTTAGTTTTTTACTCTAAAATATTTATTAACATTTGTACTATTCGCATAAATTTGTACTCGTAGGTAGGTGTTTACCTTTCCCGCCGCTTCGAATATCGTTAGTTTGTTAATTTGAAATATTTATTTTACGTTTATCTTAAAATGGCACCTTCAGATACTAATTTAAAGATGTTATATGCCAAAAGAGATAGGATATTCTCCCGCATGCAAAGCATTTCTAGCCAAGTTAGAGATATGGATTCAAAGTCATTCAACGCTGACGCTTTTTTGTGCGACTTTGAAACAGTAGATTCATTGCGTGAGGATTTTGAGGGTGTGCTCGATAAAATAATCATGTTGGAGTTAAAGGCTAATCCCGATTATTTAGTTAATTATCAACCTCTTACGGCGTTTGAGGATCTCTTAGGCTGCGTGAAACGAGCTGCCAAAAGGTTACAATCGCAATCGCAAACGGGGGATCACGTTACGCTGGCTGGTCAACATAGGATTCCAAAACTACCCCCAATAGAAATTCCCGAATTCAATGGAGATATAAAAAACTGGCCTTTGTTTATCTCTAGCTTTCGGAATGTCGTACATAATAATACATCGTTAACGGACTCTGAGAAACTTTATTATTTGATAGGCAAATTAACCGGCAGGGCTCGTTCCATATGCGCGGGAATTACTCCAAGCGCCGAAAACTATTCGTTAATTTTTGATTTATTAAATAGCAAATACGAAGATAAACGTCTATCTGCTACTGCGTATTTAGATCAATTATTTGAATTCAAACCTATCTCTTCTGCGAAGCCTAGTAATTTAGAATTGTTTTTGGACAAGTTCGCATCGTCGGTAGCCGCTTTAAAAAACTTGAAGGTCAATGACCTATCGGATTTTACATTTTTGCATGTTGCGCTTAAAAAATTAGACACAGACACTGCCCGTGCGTTTGAATCCTATCAGCGCTTAAATAATAAGGGATGCGAAATACCATTGTTTGTAGATCTAGTGTCTTTTGTTCGTGATCACATAAAAGTATTAGAGCGCACGTCATCAGTTCCCAAGGCTGCCAACAAAGGGCAGTTTGACTCTAAGTTATCATCTACACAGGCTTATACATCTAGTTCTGAGTCAACGGTATGTAGTCTGTGTCGTGACAAACATGATCAAATTTATAAATGTAGGGTTTTTAATAGTTACAAACCGAATGAGCGGTTTCAATTCGTCAAATCGAACAATTTATGTATAAATTGTTTAAGTAGCGGTCATCGTGTTTCCGCGTGTAGGTCGTCCTCTTTATGTAAAAAATGTAATTCTAAGCATCACACTTTATTATGTTTCGGAATTGAACCCGTCGCGAGTAAAGCGCATTCGAATGCTAGACGCACGCAGTCACCAGGTACACGAGCATCGGCTGTCGCACGGCCCTCCATGCCTTATTCGGTAGGCTTAAATGATATGGGCATTGCTCCAGCTCGCGTCAGCACGGATGACGTAACGCTGTGCACTTTATCGAAGGGTTATAACCGCATCTTACGCAGTCCTACTACGGTACTAATTGCGACCGCACGTGTAGTTATTATTGATTCACGTGGTAGGGAGCATTGTGTACGCGCGTTGTTGGATGGCGCGTCTCAAAGCAATTTTGTCACTCGTGATTGTTGTCGACGATTGGGTTTGAACATAAATAATAGACCTGCTTGTTCCGTAGTAAAGGGAATAGGAGGTTCTAGCAAAACAATTGAAGGTTCTGTAGAAATAAAATTTTATTCTCGTTTCGATCGTAACGTAAATTATACTATGGAGTCGTTAGTAGTAGATAAAATTACTGAACGTTTACCAACTACCACAGTTGATGCCTCTCTTTTATCGAATTTCGAAGACATAGCATTGGCAGACGATACTTACTTTAACCCAGGCCCGATCCAACTGTTGATTGGAGCTTCGATTTTCCCGCATCTGCTCTTATCGAACAAGGTTCAAGGACGGCCTTCGCATGCCTCGCCGATCGCGTTAGAGACTATCCTCGGTTATGTTATTGTTGGTGACGCTCCCGTTCGTGTAGCTAGCAACGAGAGCGTTTCATATTGCTGTACCCGAGACCCGTTAGACTCCACAATTCGGAAGTTTTGGGAATTAGAGGAGGTAGACGTGCCGTCTGTACTCAGCCCCGAGGACAAAATGTCTGAGGAGTTTTATACCAGTACTACCACACGAGATAGTGACGGACGATACGTGGTGGCTTTGCCCTTTAAAGGTGATGTTAACACTCTCGGTAATTCGCGTCAAGCGAGTGAAAATCGATTTTACTGCTTAGAGAGAAAGATGCAAGCTTCTCCGCAACTAAAATTAGCGTACGACAACATCATTCTCGAATATTTAGAGAAGAACTATCTCTCAGCTGTAGATTGTGACAGTTCAGATATTTCTTATTTTATTCCGCATCATGGTGTAATCAGACAAGATAAGGTCACAACCAAATTAAGAGTCGTACTCGATGGTAGTTGTAAGACTACTACTAATGTTTCGCTCAATGATCTGTTATATCGTGGACAAAATTTCCAAGGAAATTTATTTAATATTATTATTAATTTTCGTTTGTTTCCGGTTGCCCTTTCCGCTGACATTCGTCAGATGTTTCTGAGTATTGGAGTCAGAGAATCTGACAGGCGTTTTCAACGCATTCTATATCGTTTTTCTCCTCAACAACCATTACAAGTTTACGAATTTAATCGTGTAGTTTTCGGGCTTAAGTCTAGTCCTTTTCATGCGTTGCGTACTATTAAACAGCTGGCAGCTGATGAAGGTGTCGCTTACCCGCGGGCCAGAGAAATTATTGATACTAGCCTGTATATGGACGATTTTGTTTATTCAATTCCAACTGAAGACATCGGCATATCGACCGCTTCTGATATGATAGGTCTCATGAAGGCCGGTCAGTTCGAGCTGGTGAAGTGGACGAGTAACTCACAAGTAGTGTTAGATTCGATCCCGCCGTCGCATCGCCTGCCAGGTGTCAAGGAGTTCGATGAGTCGAACCAGCATAAAGTACTCGGCTTGTGTTGGTCTCCTACGTCGGACAGTTTTTGTATAAAAGTTTACACTCCGATTGAAATTTGTACTAAACGTACAATACTGTCATGTGTTGCTAAAATATGGGACGTCATGGGATTTGTCGCACCGGTCGTCCTGTTCGTTAAACTTATTATTAAGCAGTTGTGGCTGAGCAATTGTGACTGGGATGACACTCCATCCGAAGATATAGTAAAAATGTGGAGCCGATTCAAAGAAGAACTTCCTTTGCTTTCTCATATAAAGATCCCACGTCACGTAGGTATGAACGTCGACAGCATCGCGACTATCTTAGGTTTCGCGGACGCCAGTGAGAAAGCATATGGAGGGGTGATATATTTTCACGTTCAAAATAACAATGATAATACAATACGTTTGATAACAGCAAAATCAAAGGTTTCTCCTAAAAAGGTTGTGTCGCTCGCCAGACTTGAGCTTTGCGCGATTCTCATACTCGCTCAGCTCATAAAAAATGTAGTAGTCGCTTGTCAAAATCGCATTGTTTTTCGCAATATATTCGCGTTTTCAGACTCAACAGTCGCACTTTGTTGGACACATTCATCGCCTCATCGATGGAGCACCTTTGTGGCTAACAGAGTGACGAAGATACAAAGCTATTTATCTCCACAAAATCTATATCACGTGTCTGGTAAAGACAATCCCGCTGATTGTTTGTCGCGTGGCCTCACTCCTTCCCAAATAATTAATCACCCGCTTTGGTTTAGTGGCCCCCCTTGGGCACATTTGGATGTCGCGCAGTGGCCTGCTGTTCCTTTTAATCCTTCCGTAGAGCCTGAGGCGCCGGAAGAAAAGAAACAGACTTTTCTCGCCGCTACTTTAAATGAAAAATCTCCTATATTATCACTAGGAGATCGTATCTCATCTTGGTCTAAACTATTGCGCAGTGTAGTTTTCGTTTGTCGATTTGTAAAATTGTTACCTCACAGATATCGCATGTCAGCATCGGATTATGAGTTCGCTGAGTTATTAATTCTTCGTGAACTTCAACGGTTTTATTTTCGCGCTGAGATCACGAAGCTCGAGGAAGGTCAAGTTTGTAGCCCTGCATTTCGACACTTAAAACCATTTCTTAAAGATGGACTAATTAGAGTAGGGGGACGTTTAAGAAACTCTGACTTGAGCTACGACGAGAAATATCCCATTTTGCTTCCGAGCAAAGATCCGATCTTGAATTTACTTGTCGAATATCATCATAAATTAAATTGTCACGCCGGTCCTGACCTGCTGATGGCGCTCTTACGTCAGAAGTATTGGATACTTTCTGCTCGTAATTTAATTAGGAATAGGATACACAAATGCATGCCTTGCTTTCGACTTCGTCCTAAGCCAACATTCCCTGAAATGGCGGATCATCGTTCTTGTCGTGTCGTTCAATCCGCTAAACCCTTCATTCACACGGGTACAGATTATGCTGGCCCTTTCAAGGTTACCATAACACGTGGGCGAGGTATTCGTTCTACCAAAGCTTACGTCTGTTTATTTGTTTGCATGACTACGCGCGCAGTACATATAGAACTGGCTGGTGATTTAAGCACAGCTAGTTTCATGGGAGCCTTCAAGCGGTTCCTATCTAGACGAGGCCCGGTGGGTAGAATTTATTCGGACAATGGAACAAATTATATAGGTGCTAAACGCAAGCTTTCAGAACTTCATGAATTTCTTTGTTCAAAGTATCATAATACAGAGTTTGGTCACGTCTTAGCTGAAAATCGCATTGATTGGTCCCTAAATGTACCGACAGCTAGCCATTTTGGCGGAAATTGGGAGGCTAATATCAAAAGCTTAAAGTCTCATCTATATCGCGTTATAGGTGATACAATTCTTTCATTTGAAGAGCTATGTACTGTTCTCACTCAGATCGAATCGGTAATGAATACACGACCTTTATGTAGAACACTCTCTAGTGATCCTTCAGAACCGCTTGCCTTAACTCCTGCGCATTTTTTGAATCTCACGCCTTTGAAATGCTTGCCTGCGGAAGAAATCGATGAAAATTTAACTACTCTTGCTAGACACGATTTGCTAGACAAGTTAGTTCAATCGTTTTGGAAGCGCTGGAGACGGGAATACCTTCATACGTTGCAATCACGCCGCAAATGGAACACGCCGGTCGATCCAGTCGTCGTCGGCTCGGTGGTGATTCTGATTAACGATAATTCGCCTCCTCTACACTGGCCTTTGGGTGTCGTGGAAGAAGTGTTTCCGGACTCTACGGGAGTTACACGCATTGCACGGGTTAAGACCGCGATCGGATCGTATTTGCGTCCCGTGGTGCGACTCTGCCCACTACCCAACCAGTAGCTCATTTAGATTTTTCATATTATTTAGGTTAGTTGTATATAGATATAGTATAGATTCTTAATTCTTGTAGGAACATAGCGTAGTAGTAGATAAACGTAGCGTACTTATTTGAATTTATTGTTATTCGTTTGTTAGATAATACACTTTTTAGTTTTTAGTTAGATAATACACGTTTTAGTTAGATAATACTTTGAAGGCGTCCCTTCAAGCCCGGGGGAATGGTTGCGCTGGTTTAAAACTTAGTTAGTTTTAGGTTTCGAAAAATAGCAACATTTTTAATTTGGTTTTGCAAATCCTGTCCCATCCCTCTCCGGCACTTTACCTACGGACGCGTGCGAGCGAGATCGTGTGGTGACATCGGGACGAAAAAATATGGCTGAACAACCGCGCGCGCGCTTCGTGTCTTTGTTATGTTAAATACGTAAATAAGTGAAATCGTTGGTGTTTCTCATCGCGAAGTGGTACGAGTCTGCAGTAAGGACTACATAAAGGTATTGTGCATCCTTCCTTTAACGCAGAACTGCCGCTTCTTATCGTTTCTTCCCGCAGTCTGTGTCCTTCATTTGCAACGACCAAATTTTAAATATTTTCATAGTTTGCTTATCTCGCGTCTACACATTGGATGATGAGGAAAAAAATAATTGTTGTATGTAATGTATGTAAAAAATTCCTTGTTGTATTCCGCATATATTTTTTAATATCTTATACCTTTAAACGAGCAATTCTTGTTTTTTTTTTTTTTTTTTTTATTGCTTAGATGGGTAGACGAGCTCACAGCCCACCTGATGTTGAGTGGTTACTGGAGCCCATAGACATCCACAACGTAAATGCGCCACCCACCTTGAGATACAAGTTCTAAGGTCTCAAGTATAGTAACGACGGCTGCCCCACCCTTCAAACCGAAACGCATTACTGCTTCACGGCAGAAATAGGCAGGGTGGTGGTACCCACCCGCGCGGACTCACAAGAGGTCCTACCACCAGTGTTCACCCTGTTTTTTCCAACTCCTAAAACCGTCACTAGAGAGCGCTGTAATACGCAAATCCGTTGTCATGATACCCTTATCATAAGTGACACTGTATCCGAAGATTATTGATTTTTTACTTTAATATACAAGTTTTTCTAATCCAAGTTTATTTTAATAATCATCCCTCGGAAAGTCGAACATGGTCCAATACGAGCCAGATAAGAAAACAACTAATGATAAACAACAATTTTAAGTGCAAAGAATGTTACAAACCGTAATTAACACAAAACTATTTCGTTGCTAAGTACTAGTGAATGTGAAGAATGGGCCCGGACAGTTATATTAAAAAACCGATATTCAAAATAAGATATTTAAGGCAAAGATTAATTTCAAAAAGTCACCTGCGTCTAGAATAACAAGGGAATATATCGAAACGAGATTGCAATTATTGGAACAACACTGGTTAGTTTGAAGAAAATCACCAGAATGTTATATTGGGATGCGAAAATAACGAATATAGCTATTAAACAAAAGGTACAATAACAAACGTTACATCGCGAACAGCATTCTGGCCAGGCTGGTGGGCCAAAGGGCTTTATCTTCAGAGTCATCCAACGGTGTTAAACAAATACTCGATACGACAAATGATTGCTTGCACGCTTTATCTAACCTTGGTATACCTGTATCGACATGGGACATCCTGATTATATATCTCATCACAATAAAATTGGATAATGAATCCCAGAAACAATGGGAACAAAAACTAAGCGAACAGGCTGATCGATTGCCTACACTAAGCGAGTTCCAATCATTCCTGGAATCAAGATATCGAGCACTCGAGTTTTTAGAACCAAACCAAAGAAGAGAGTTTAGAGGCAAAGATGCAGCGGATAAACCGAAGGTGTTCAGCGTGACGACGTCTGTATCCTGCCCATTCTGTTCGGGACATCACTTGCTTTATCAATGCAAGAAATTTGTACAAGAAGCCATCGGGAATCGCCGGGACTTCATCCAGAAGAGAAAACTGTGTTTCAATTGCTTCGGAGCTAACCATTCGGTAACACAGTGCAAACGACGCACGGCTTGTCGGTGCTGTGGCCAACGTCATCACTCGCTGCTGCACCAGGAAGGCGGCACTCACAATCCGACCCTGGCGGGTCCTAGTCAGCCCACTAATCAACAGCGGGAGCCAGCACAAGAACCGCAGGCAGCGGATCACGTGGAGCGTGTTGTCAGCCATTTTTCTAACAGTGAAATGAGATCAAGTAGTCAAGTAATGTTAGCTAGCGCATTAGTTTATGTATCCAACAAGGGTATGTATCACACACTTAGGGCATTGTTGGATCAGGGCTCTCAAGCCTCGTTTATTAGTGAACACGCAGTTCAACTTTTGCAGCTTTGAAGGTTGCCAGTTCTAAGTACCATATCTGGTTTAGGAGGAGAAAAATCTAGTATTTCAGTAAAACATATGGTTCAATTTAAAGTACAGTCCACTTATAACTCTTTTAGCTATCCCGTTCAAGCCTATGTTTTAAACTGCCTAACATCCACTCTTCCTTCACAGAAAATTCAATTACAGGATTGGCCGGAATTGTTGCAATTGCAGATGGCTGATCCAGGATATGGTACACCAAGCAATATAGATCTTCTACTGGGCGCTGATGTGTATGGTCAGGTTTTGTCAGAAGGCATATTGAGAAATCCACCTGGAACCTTGACAGCTCAAAATACACAGCTGGGATGGATCCTGTCGGGACGAGTTTAAGTTAGTGGGGATACTCCTTACATTATTAGCGCACATACCCATGACAACTCAATCAATGATTTGCTGCGTCAGTTCTGGGAGATTGAAACTGACTAGCATCATCCACTTTTATCCAAGGAAGAAGAATCCTGTGAAAGATACTTTGAATCCACTACAACTAGGGACAGTTTGGGTCGTTATGTTGTAGGTCTTCCTTTTCGCGACAACAATCCACTTGCTCAAGAAGAAACTTGAAAATAATCCATTCTTGAAGCAAGAATAATCCAAGGTAATAAATGTAGCCACCTGGCTATGAATCATATAGAAGTAATTAATGACAAACAAGAAGCTGCTAAGCCAGGATGCGTTTATCTACCTCATCATGCAGTTGGTTGTTCGCGAGGACAAAAGTACAACGAAGGTCGGCGTTGTTTTCGACGCTTCGTGTAAGGGTACCAGCGGCAAGTCATTGAACAATGATTTATTGGTAGGTCCAAGGCTTCAACCAGAGTTACGACACATAATTATGAAATGGCGTACTTATCCTATATGTTTCGCAGCGGACATAGTTAAGATGTATCGAATGGTCAAGGTCGTACCAGAGCATACTGACTTCCAGATAATGTCACAAGGGTACTATCAAATGTAAGAAATCTAAAATTGTAAGACCAGTCTCCAAACTTTGCATTTTGCCTATCGCTTTTTAACATTACTTACCTGAATAACTGTAGATATTTCATGCAATGTATGTAACTTAAATGTATCTTTGGATGCATCAGCTATTAAGTATTTTGTTATTGTTTAGTTGTAAGTACGAACTGTTTAAAAGCAACCCTTGACTGAACTTTGTCGTTATTATGGTTTCTTTAATGTGATAGTTTATATTTAGTTCATGTTGAGCAGTTCTTTATTGATTACTATTAGGTTAAGATGTTACGGTTTCATGGAAATGTTAATTGTACATGTAAAATTTGATGGCCTCATTGTTGGCTATGAACTTTTGTAGTTCATGGTGGGCGGAATGTTCACCCTGTTTTTTCCAACTCCTAAAACCGTCACTAGAGAGCGCTGTAATACGCAAATCCGTTGTCATGATACCCTTGTCATAAGTGACACTGTATCCGAAGATTATTGATTTTTATTGAATATACAAGTTTTTCTAATCCAAGTTTATTTTCATAATCATCCCTCGGAAAGTCGAACAACCAGTACAAACAGTCTTGTATATTAATATATACTTATATAATCTGGTACTCGGAAACGGATCCAACGATTTTCATAAAATTTAGTATACAGGGGATTTCGGGGGCGATAAATCGATCTAGCTACGATTTAATTTCAGAAAATGTAGTTTTATTCGTGTTTTCAATAATAAACTCTTCCCGACATCTATTGGCGAATAATAATACTATTTTTCTTAATTGTGGGCAGCTAACCGCTTTAAAGACGAAACAAGATGGCGTTATCAAAAAAAAACCGAACGAAGCTCGGTTATCATCTAGTGTCTATTAACTGCATCTATATTATTAAGTGCATGGCCTTATTATATTCCTACTGCCTATAAATAAACAAATAAAATTTTATAGAATTTACAAAACTCAAGGAACCAGAGACTGAATACATATATATATATATATAAACTAATATATAAAATTTAAAAACATTATATACGCCAAAGGACAGAGCAAAATAATCTGTCAGTCACACGGATGTTTGCCAGAGGTTAGAGTAAAACCCACGATCCTCAACCCAGCAGTCTGAACCAAGCAGTATCTACTGCCCCACCGTGCCCTAATAAACACTACTAAACACTAGAATACTACCCTTTTATTTGTCACATAACAATATACTGTAATTTCAAAAGCCATGTTTGTACGTAAATCAAAGTAATATCACGTTTTGAGAAGGCACTCTCTGAATGATTTAAATCTAGATACGTGGCAACCCTGAACCATAGTCACACCCACATACATAAATTTCGTTAATGTACACATTTTATCTTTGTATTCGTGTTTCCTTCTGTCTAAAATTAACGTAGGGCACAATAGGGTGTGGGCATACTAACCATTTTTTTGTCCGTTAACTCTATAACAAAATTGTCGCAAAAGTAAAACTTTACTTTCAAATTACACTGCTGAGTTATTTAAAAAAAAAATATTCGGTGTAGTGTTAAAATAATTCTATGTAACAGAAAATGGAACGTATAAAAAAAGGGTTTATGTTGGACTAACAAATCAAGACGTGTGTGTGTGAACGCTGCCTTAATGTTTATCGCAAACCAGGATTGAAAAATGACTCCATTCTTGGCTGAGAACTCTCGACTTGATGTGTTACTTCATAAAACGCACAGGGAGTGAATTATCTTGTAAGCTGTTTATCACTGTATGTGAGTTATGAGTTTTGTTGAGAAACTCAACAAATCTTTATATTTAAATCACATAACATTTTTGTTATGTACATAAATATAACTTAATATAATAAAGTTTAACTATCTTTACATCAAAGGGAGCTTCATGATTATCTTATACCTTTAAACGTGCCATTCTTGTATATTAATATATACCTATATAATCTGAATCTCGGAAATGGCTCCAACGATTTTGATAAAATTTAGTATACAAGGGATTTCGGGGGCGATAAATCGATCTAGCTACGATTTATTTTCAGAAAATGTTGTTTTATTCGTGTTTTCAATAATCAACTTTATCGTTAATCAACTTTAGGACTCTTCCCGACATCTATTTGCGAATAATAATACTATTTTTCTTAATTGCTAACCGCTTTAAAGACACAACAAGATGGCGTTATCAAAAAAAAAACGAGCATAGCTCGATCATAATCTAGTTAATACATAAATAGAAACAAGAACAAAAACGAAAAATAAAAAAATAAAACTGGTTATTAGTTAAATAACAAAAGCGTTCTATATAAATTAATTCAGGGTTTTAATTCACGCACAATAGATCGCGGCGGTAACACAATCGGCCAACGTTTCACCGGCGCATGGCAACAGCATTCGTTACAAAGTACAACAATTGAATAATAATAATGAAGAGACGAAATTAATAATGTGAAAGCAAAGCGCGTGCCGTATGTTTAATACAGCACTTTACGGCTTATAGAGGGGAAATGTCGACAGCTGCGTGTGAAACGTACATCTGCCATCCCTAACTCACTCGCACAAGTTCATTATACGTGGCTACGCGGCCGGTCACGCACACCGACGTGGAGGTGTGTACGCCGGCGCACGCACACAGACGCGCTCAGCACGCTACAGGGTGTTGCCCGTTGCGAGCCATCGCCTCGTTCAGGGCTGAACGCCCGAAAACATTTTGTTTTTACTTGTTGAATGTTTTTGATGGATGAACGCGAATGATTGATTGAGTGTTCTTTTACAGTGCCGTGTACGATTGTAATAGATTTTGGCCCGCACAAAGAACGGTTTATAACGCGGCGGCTCTTTAACTCCATTATGTTCGTATCGATGCGTGTTTTTGTGAAAAAAATACTAAAAATTCATTAACGTTTTAGAGGAAAATAATGAATATCGGAGCAGAATTCATCCATCGACAGTGCGTTTCCAGTGATCTTTTTGGCCACGTACCATCCGGCTATGGAATGAGCTCCCCTCCACGGTGTTTCCCGAGCGCTATGACATGTCCTTCTTCATACGAGGATTGTGGAGAGTATTAAGCGGTAGGCAGCGGCTTGGCTCTGCCCCTGGCATTGCTGAAGTCCATGGACGACGGTAACAATTTTCCATCAGCTGGGCCGTATGCTTGTCTGCCTACAAGGGCATTAAAAGATTAAAAAAATATGCATTCCGTTGTTGTCGTTTTAATCAACCGTTGTCGAATTAACGAGCAAGGCTTCAGTCGGTCGTCCCGATGGATATTTGGGATGGCATCGAATCCGACCTTTGTACACCGACAATTTACATAGTAACATCAGACTACCCTTGTTGCAATTTAATCAGTTAATGTATCGGGTAAAGGTGTTATTGTCTGCTGTATTTGATTCGGTGTGAAGCTCCAACCAGACTCGTGACTTCGGACGGTTTTATTCACAACCAATTATCTCGTTATCAATGTTTAGCTAGTTTTAAAAATCCTCTTCAATCGTTGAGGGCATAGGCAAAGGCATAACATTATTTTTGTGAATCGATCATATTGATTCTTTGTAGTTATTAACAAATTTAATAAAGACTACCTGACCCGGCAGACTTCGTAGTGCCTCAATCGATAAATAAAAGACCTAAACTTTTCTATAAGATAAACTTAAAACAAACAAAAGTAATCGGTCCGACGGGGAGGACATCAAAGGAAAAACAAAATTGTTTTTTTTTAATTTAATTCTGAGCATTTTCATATTTATCTACCTTTTAAGCCTTGTCTGGATTTCCACAAATAGTTCAAGACCAAAATTAGCCAAATCGGTTCAGCCGTTGTTTTAGCGAGACTAACGAACAGCAATTCATTTTTATATCTCGAGATAAGTAAAAATAAGAGTTTTTTTTTCAAAATGTCAGTAACACAGCTAAAGACGTAATGTAATACATAAATAGATCTAAATAGTCAAGTGTCATTGAGTATGGTAGAATTACGATCATCGGACGAACTGGCAATTAAAAGGTACCAGGTTTCAATGACGGTAAGATACCTACTTCTACCCTCAAAACAATAAGATCAGAACAGAATTGTACACAATGGCTTAGAGGAAACATTCACACACATATAGCGACAGAGGCAATCCGGTAAGTGGCATTGTCCAACTTTAGGGCCATTTCTTTATACAATTTTATTGGTTTTTTTTTGGGCTATAAAACTTCGTGGCAAAGGAATTCCATAGATTCCGTATTCCGGGATTCCGCTATATTGTACCGGGATTGCGAATTTTGTTTCTGTTGTGTGTGTGTGTGTCTTTTGTCGATTTCGGGTTTCACTTACGTAAGTGAATTAGCTTAAGGTATTATATATAAGATATTTTTCTTTCTCAGCAGTATTAATCGCAAGGGATTTTTATGTTTATGTTGATGCTTATAAGTAACTGACTTTATGGCTGTAACTAAATAGATAGACAACTGCTCACCTGGTGTTAGGCCATTATCGGAGGCCATAAATTATGCAAAAACTTTTCAGAACTGCTTCTTAAAAGGAATAGGTAAGATGTTGTGGACAACCGTTTCTGAGAACGGGTTCGGGAAAGGCCTCCGGGCCACCAGTAATCTGGCATTGCTGAAGTCCAAGGGCGACGTTGACCACTTACCATCAGGTGGGCCGTGTGCTCGTCTGCCTACAAGGGCAATAAAAAAAGAAAAAAAGAATTATCCTTCAATCCTAAAAAAACCGTCACAGACGCAAAACCTAACTTGGGACTTTTTATAATACACTAATAAAGTTTATAGCTTATAATGTTTAGTATAACATCATTTATCGAGAGGTGAAAAGCTGATGACGGGTCGTCTGATTACGTCCAGCGGCTTTGTTCTATTTTCCCACATTTGTGCACTTTCACAGATATCAAACAGTTAATAAACCACCATTATTACACATTTAAACCTGAAGAAACACTAAATAGACAAAATTAAACAAATCCAACAACTTCACTCATCGCGTTCCCGCCAAAAAGTCGTCAAAAAAAAAAACCTCTGTCTACTTATATATTAGTATAGATTACCTCATTTCGTTTTGTCGGAGACAATTAAAATTTGTATTCACACGTTTCTTCGTAGTTCAGAAATATAATTTGCCATCACGACAAACACCGGCTGCGTTTCGGTGTAATTAACGTCAGCTTCTGAACTTCAATACAACGTTATAAAATAAGTTGTTCACGCAACGTAGACTGCTGTTGACAGTTCACAGTTGGGAATAATTTTGTTATGTAACACTGTGAATACATTAAGCCTTATAACGTTACAACGACGCTTTTAAGCCCTAACGCGATATTAATGGTATATCGTTAAAGGACATCGGGCACCTTTGTATGGGACACTTACCTACAGCGAACAAAAATGAAATTAGGTCTGGTGGATAGGCAATTGAATCTAGTTTACAATGGTATAGGTCCCATATCTGTGAGCCGTGGGAATAAGGAGAAACTGGACATTAAAAAAAATATTTTTTTTTACTTTTTTGTGCAATAATTCAAGAGGAAAAAAGGAATAAAAAAAACATGTTTTTCTCTTTACTTTTATTCTGCCGCATCCAAATCTACAAGAGTTTCGTCTAAAAACGCCGCAGGTGCGTGAAATTCTTCTTGATATATAGCCCAAGATAAAAAGTATACCACACTGGCGATGTGCGCGCAACTCCCTACAGTGCGGCGGCCGTGTATACAGGAACAGTAATACCCTTCGAGGCTTTGTCTTCCTTGCAATGCCGGATTTATTAGTATATATGTATAATAGCGTTTTGCTCTTATGTGACGAGACTGTATTCTGCCTCGTATTAATATTTTATTTTCTACCAACTCTCTGCGATGGTATAATTCCATTATATACACTCCGTTTGGCCGCATGTGTTCATGGCAATAAGATTTGGCCAATTTCAAATGGTATATTCCCAAGGTAAATAAAAATAGCTCGTCGTAAGTTAATTGTGGAAAATCTCTTAATTCGGGATTGTTTGCCTCTATCGGCGTGAATGCAACTCTTTGCCTGTTTAAGTTGTTTCGAATCACGTAATCAGCCAATTCATTTTCTCTATTTATATTCTCATTTATTATATTTATAAACTATATAAGTGATATTTTAACTTACTGAGCGGTCATATTTAGTAATTAGGACAAATAGTCAACTTAAAATATGAATTTCATTTTACTTTTATTTCCATTTTCCCATTGTTATGAATTAAAATAACCACATAATATTAAATATGATTGGAAGCACTATGATTTAAAAGTGTTTTGGTTTATGTTCGCGACTTTAAAAAAAGCGGGTAAAAAACGCCCAATGATCTTTATTCTTATATAAGTGTTTGGTTCGCACAATATTAATGGCCCAAATATCTATCGCAAACCAGAGGGCCGCAGAAGTCGTGGCAGACCCAAACTCCGATGGTTGGATGGCGTGGAATGCAACCTCAAAAATATCGGCGTCAAGAACTGGAAGGAGAAAGCCCTGAACAGAGCAGTCTGGAGAGACATACTGGACCAGGTTAAGGCCCACCCTGCGCTGTAAGGCCTAAGATGATGATGAAATATCTATATGTATAAAAATGAATTGCTATTCGTTAGTCTCGCTAAAACTCAAGAACGGCTTGACCGATTTGGCTAATTTTAGTCTTGAATTATTTTTAGAAGTCCAGAGAAGGTTTAAAAGGTACATAAATATGAAAATTCTCGGAATTAAATAAAAATAACAGTTTTTCCTTTGATGTGTCCCCCGTCGGACGGATTCCTTCGGTTGGTCTTTTATTATCGATTGAGGCACTACAAAATCTGTCGGGTCAGCTAGTTTTAGTATAAAATTTCATTTCGTAAATTATTGACGGTGCGTGAGATATTGATGAATAAATTATGATTACTTTTCAGTGCTACTGATATGATGAATGAGCAAGATTAACATATCTAGTAAGCCAATAACGTCCCAGTAAATATGTTGATATAAAATACTAATGAAACTAATTAAAAATACCTGAT
This sequence comes from Bombyx mandarina, assembly GCF_030267445.1. Lineage (NCBI taxonomy): Eukaryota > Metazoa > Arthropoda > Insecta > Lepidoptera > Bombycidae > Bombyx > Bombyx mandarina. The sequence continues at coordinate 20,652,544 of NC_143234.1, forward strand.
ATTTTCTAATAATTAAAACTACTTTAATTTTTTTTCTTTCAATGCTTTATTAGTTTTCGTAGGACCATGACTAAGATGTTACTAGCGGACATTTTTGAGATGTACTGACAAACACCTAATTTTACATTAAAATTATTTGTTGTTGAAGAAAATACTGCATTACTATAGAGGCTATCCAAGCTTCCTAGCGAAATTAAAAACATACTTCTCATAGTTACTAGGCATAGCTATTTGTAAAGCAGTTTCCCATTTAGGATAACAAAAACACAAAATATCTTAAATGCTGTCACCCTTAACATTGTTAATGGCTTAATGAACAAAAATCTGTCCCTTTCTGACTTTGTCTAGAACTTGAACGTGAAACTCATACGAAAGCTCACCGAATCTTCACAATGTTACATTTTGACAATTTCGAATGTAATCTCTACAAAGTTTAGGAACCACTGTGCTCTAATAAAACCGCGTTATTACTATTCTAGACAACGAAGCACTGAAATCTCTGGAACGCTGCACTGAAATGAAATGCGCTGTACAAATAACGTTACAACGTTTACCATTTAACTTGATTTAACTGATATTAGTGGTGGTAGGACCTCTTATGAGTCCGCGCGGGTAGGTACCACCGCCCTGCCTATTTCTGCCGTGAAGCAGTAATGCGTTTCGGTCTGAAGGGTAGGGCAGCCGTTGTAACTATACTGAGATCTTAGAACATATCTCAAGGTGGGTGGCGCATTCACATTGTAGATGTCTATGGGCTCCAGTAACCACTTAACACCAGGTGGGCTGTGAGCTCGTCCACCCATCTAAGCAATAAAAAAAAAAGTGCGAGATCCGCAAGAGCTTAGTTATGGTTTTTGACCATTTGCGATTTGCTTTGGATGCGGCGCTCTTTTAATTGAAAGCAAGGTTCACTTTATAGTTAACTAGCGACCCGCCCTCGCTTCGCTTCGGAAACTGTAATTTATTATTGAGATCTCCACTATTTAATGGATGTTATTATACATATCAACGCTTGAAAGGCAAACGTGACTAAGCGACGATGCGTGAACTTACAGTAGACTAATAATAATTTAAAGTCCAAATACCTGAAAAAAAAAATCTATTTTAACGAATCTAGCTGCAGGATTGAAATAATTTTAATAGACCTAGAAATTTATTTATTTTTCGCATCGAATATGGTTATTGCCTATAATTTATGTAAAAAGCAATTATTGTCGCTTAGTCACGTTTGCCTTTGAAGCGTCGATATAAAACTTCCTCTTCAATCATTCTATCTATTAAAAAAAACCACATCAAAATCCGTTGCGTAGTTTTAAAGATTTAAGCATACATAGGGATATAGGGACAGAGAAAGCGACTTTGTTTTATACTATGTAGTGACTCGCGGCTCGCTATGGATGGTTTACGATTCACAATGTTAAAGTGAGGTTAAAGGTATCTAGCTGTTGAATTTTAGCGAAGAAACGGTTGCTTAACTCAAGGTAGTCTATACTTTAACAGTGACTCTAAATAAATAATAGTAAAAAAAATATGGAAACTAATCATAAACGGACATCCGCCCCAAATTTGGATTCCTTGTGTTATGGGTACCAGAGACTGACATACATATACTTATATACGTTTTGTTTTGGAACGAAGTTCCTTATGGGACGATGCGGAGTTGTACCCTAAACGGAAAAAACGTCCGTAACGTAAGATTTTTAAAAGAAATGCACACAGTGTACGACTAAACTTTGTAATAACGTACAAAAAATAACATATTTATTTATCATTCATTGACCACGATCTCAGAGCGTTTGTTTGCGCAATACACTAACTCTTAAGCAAGCATCCGTGAATGAAGTGTACCACAATAAGTTCGCACGTTACCGAATGACCGTGGGTTGTTGCGAAACCTCCAGTTTTATTTTCTTTATACTTCGAATAGAACTTAAAATTAATATTTTTATAATAAGGAACTTCGTTCCTATCCGGTGTCCCACGACATCGCACCTCTTTTTTTAAATATATACACGTGTATATAGATAATAAACATCCAGACAAAGAGAAAAAAACCTTGTGATAACACGAATGTTTGTCCGATGTGGGAATCGAACCCACGACCCTGAGCGCAACAGTCAGGGACGCTAAACATTGCACCAGCGAGTCAGACGATTGTTATTCGTTGCGAGTGATTGTTAAATTTTAATATTTTTTATCTAGTTTATAAATCCCTCTCCCTGTTGAAGAGAACACAAATCACCGACCTATTTTGTCCTATCGCAATCTTAGATACATTGCTTAGAAGCATTCTCTAGCGTATACCCTCCAAAATAAGTTTATCTGAATGTTTTACGAAGCTGCCTTGCTTGACAATCATTTCGCCGCGGAACAATGATACGCAATATAAAAACAGCACAAACCGGCGGCCGGATGAAAATTTTAAGGATACCGTTTTCATTAGATGCGGAATCCTAAAAAGAAATACAATCATAATAAGGTACAACACCAAGAAGTTATTCGCTGTTTTTTTTTTCGTATAATATATTAAGGAATCATGTTGTGGAACCCTCATAAGAAGACAGATCCGAACGATTTTTCACGCGGGCCTTACAATGTTTTTGTCGTCGATGTTACACGGATATCGTGGTTCGATCGTCGGTCGGTTGTAACAAACTCGCGGCGCCCTTCATTTGCAAGTCAAAGCGACGAGAGCATGCGCCAGTATTTGTACCTTAGAACACGAGGTTTGTTCGCATCGTATTCCTGAATGGACCGTGATGATTTGCGTACTCTGTCGACTCCTAAATATAATACAGAAATTTTGTTATTAAGCGGAAAATTTTGGTAGGTTTGTTGGTGGTAGGACCTCTTGTGAGTCTGCAAGGGTAGGTACCACCACCCTGCCTATTTCTGCCATGAAGCAGTAGCGGTTTGAAGGGTGAGGCAGCTGTTGTAACTATACTGAGACCTTAGAACTTATATCGCAAGGTGGATGGCGCATTTACGTTGCAGATGTCTATGGGCTCCAGTAACCACTTAACACCAGGTGGGCTATGAGCTCGTCCACCCATCTATGCAATAAAAAAGATGGAATTCTAACCTCTCGTACCGCGCAATGTATGATCAACAGTAATATAGGGAACATTTATGCCTAATAGATTGTACTCAGGTCTGATCGCACTGACCTTCCGTGAAACAGTCGAATTAAAGAAACAAAAGACTTGTTACGACAATCTCGTATAATGGAAAATTATCGGGTTATCGGTTTCTTCTTTAAAAGTAATATAATTAGAAGCAGTACATACATACAAACACTTTTTTTCCTACCTATGGCGATAGCCTTGAGAGGCTATTTCAGCTTCACCCTAACGTTTGTAGGTGAGCTCGCGGGGCTCAAACCGGAGAGTTGCTAACACTGACCCCAGCAAGAGCAGTGCTTCGCAGAATCTACCACCGGATCGGAAACGCGACCCACTGAGAACTTACTTACTTAATCACATTAATTATACACAGCAAGAACACTCAATTACAATACAGTTTAGGGTAGTGTTGCCACCTAGTGTCTATATGGTTTAAAAATTTGTCACATCCATTGCTTACAATGTGTACAATGAAAAACACGAATGTTTTCAAAGAAACCGCAATAATCGCGGCGCTAATAGCTTTGCGTGTACAGTCGCGTCGCAATGCAGCGGTGTCTCCCAGAGACACAATAATAACACACTCAGTATTGTTTAGACTGCATTGCCCTTAAGCTAACCTACTCGTCCGCGCAAAGTTGGAATAACCCCTTAGGCTACAAACAATTAATAAAAAAAATCGACTGTACAATGATTATAACAAAAAAATTGTCTTGAAAATTAGGAATTGTTCACAGACTATCTTATATACCTAAATGCAATCGAAGTCTCAATTTTATTGTATTAATACTATCCTATGCTTCAAATTGAAATTCATGATTGCTCCACATTAGAAACATACAAGACAGTGGTATTTAACATCTTTAAGTAATTTTCTGAACTGCTATAGGTATATAGCCTACTCGCTAAAAAAAATTTGTCGTGACTAGCCAGACAAATGACGCAATTGTGAAGTGGCATTGGATTTTAAATTATTTTATTGTTATAAACAATAACCTGTGCCATAATAATAAATACTTATGATTAAAAAATCATTACGTCAACATAAAACAATAGCTATAGTTTTGCGTTAAATTTAAGTCAATTCGTATTCTCTCAGCGGCTGGACAATAGTGCATCCCTCTATACTATAAGATGTTCTGTGCCATATTGGATTATTTAAATACGAATTATAGCCTAATCCTTAGCATCTTTCATAGCAGTCATTGGCAACCTACCTGGCTCCACTAATAAATTTTAATTTGTATACAAACTAAGTACGTTAGTTCGCATAAGAAATGACGTAATTCGTTTGAATGATATTATAACAATAAATTTATAGAAAACTTCAAGTAAATATGCACTAGATGATGACCGAGCTTTGCTCAGTTTTTTTTTTTTGATAACGCCATCTTGTTGTGTCTTTAAAGCGGTTAGTTGCCCTCAATTGAGGAAAATAATATTATTATTCGCCAATAGATGTCGGGAAGAGTCATAAAGTTGATTATTAAAAAAACGAATAAAACAACATTTTCTGAAAATAAATCGTAGCTAGATCGATTTATCGCCCCCGAAGTCCCCTGTATACTAAATTTTATGAAAATCGTTGGAGCCGTTTCCGATATTCAGATTATATAGGTATATACAAGAATTGCTCGTTTAAAGGTATAAGATTATAATGTCGCATTACATTTGAAAAGGAATCTCAAAGAGAACGTAAACATTATTTGGTTCCCAGAATCTGTTGTTTCGTTATTTTCGGCGACTTAAACATGTATAGTCCCCGAATGATCACTACATTTAATATTAAACCTTGTTAACACACAAACAGACTTCGAAACTTTTCACTTAATGCTCTGATGTTCCGCGTTCTTTAATTATTCAAACCAAAACAATCTGTCCGTTTTTGGTTCTGAACAAAATTACAATACTCAATTTAAATTGATTGTAAAGCTTTTAAATGAACGTACCTATACATTTTTAAGTTGCCAGATTAATTTAATCTCTATGCGGAAAGTGGATAACGCTGTTTATTGTTCTTCGGAAATTTTCAAAGAATACAAAATGACTTTTTATGTTTATTTTTAGAAGGTTGATGGATAGAGATATATTTTTCCCCACGCTTCAAATCGGAAATGTTTTATGGGAGAAATTTATAAAGCAGGATGGTGGTACAATAAGACCTAATTCTAATCAGTTATCGGAGTACAACAACTGAATTAACCATAGAAACATCCCACTGAGTTTCTCGTCAGATTGCCTCAATGGCTCTCGATTCCGATCCGGTGGTATATTCTGTGAACCTTTGCTTTTGCTAGGACTAGTGTTAGCAAATTCTCTCAGGTTGAGCCCGTGAGCTCACCTACCCGTCCGCCACAAAACCGGAATAGCCTCTTAGGCTACCAGCGAATAGGTAGAGCAAAAAAAATACAGAAGTTCCACATTATTATGAAATAAAAAGCTACATTGTATTGTAATAACGACACGCGAAATGCACTGGAAACTGTACGCTCAAAGTAGCTTTAATGTTTTAAATTGCTTTCCATTTCAAAACGTTATGTTTTGTAATTAAAAAGCCATTCCGAAACATGAGTTTTGAATATAAAACATTATCGCCTTTCATCGGAACGTTATAGAAGCATCAACTTTTGCTTCACCGGAATTATTACCGAGAGAACTCGACTCGTTAAATTGTTTGGCAGAAAAAGAGTCCTAACGAAAACGAAAGCGCCCGACGTTTCATTAACGGGCGGGGAGTGAAAAATTAAAAACACCGTAAGGGACAGATGCAACGTATTACGTGAGCGAGAAAGAGATGGAGAGGTGCTCTCTAACGGCCAATATCCGGTCGATCAGCTGTGCAACGGAAACAGCTGGCGACTTAAGTGAGCTGAAGCATCATTCATTTGCCGATTTTTTTTTTCGTTCTCTACTAACGATTTTACGTCGGCAACGGATTTTTGATAATCGTTTCTTCTATCTATACAATCGTCAGCTGACGTAATTGACAGTTTTAATGCTTGCAACACCTTTTCGAACAGCTGGCGAAATAAATTATAGATAAACGCGTGTCGGCATATGTATATATTATGTTAGAGGTTACACCATCTATGTGTACTGTTTCGCTGGAAATTGAAGAAGCGTTGTGCTCAGTGCGAGCTTTTTAGCTTCTCGAACGCGTAAAAGTTAACTCAAAGGACAATGCCCAAAATCAGCACCGCGTTATAATGAAACAGTATAGCCACAACACTATACTCATAAATAATAAAATATTTTTTTACCTTTTCTTAGTTCATTTGATCGAAATCGTATGTGGGGTTAACTTTATGTATTTAATTAGTTATTTATTTGATTTTATTGTATTATTTTATGACTGAAAGCAGTGTTGCCAATTTTAAGAATCTCCCCATAATCAGTCTTTACCAATAGTATAAGGGCAGACGCTGAGTTTTAAAAGTAATTTCAACTACGTCATTTTTCGGCGTTATGAATATTTTATTAATAATTATCATATTATTATATTACTATAAAAAAATACACAAAATATATTACTATACTAATTAAAAACCTTTCTTTAGTTGACAAAGCACTTATAGTCAGGGAAAGTGAAATTAACTGTTGGTAGCACTATATTACTTATATACCTTATATATAAGTGGTAAGGTACCGTAAAACTCGCACTAAGCACACTGTGGTATAAACTTTGTTCCTTTCTACCTATAACCTTTCTAAGCATTATTAATGTATTTCGATTATTAAAAACGCCACTTCACATAATACATTACATCCTTAATTTTCCGGCCATTTTCGGCTAAGATTAAAAAATAAATAATAAACCCAACAACCGCACTATACGTTTTGATTAATATGTTAATCAGGCGCGTCATAATGCAGCCAACTATTCGTTTTGAAATACCGCGGCGACGTGTCCGACTGCGGGTTTTTGCATAAAGTTCGCTTCAACGCACAGCGAACCGTAGGCTTTTAACTTTTCGACTGACTAAATCTCGCACCAACCAATAATAGTTAAATTCAATACGAAAATAATTTTTTTTTTTTTTTTTGCATAGATGGATGGATGAGCTCACAGCCCACCTGGTGTTAAGTGCCCATAGACATCCACAACGTAAATGCGCCACCCACCTTGAGATATAAGTTCTAAGGTCTCAAGTATAGTTACAACGGCTGCCCCACCCCTTCAAACCGAAACGCATTACTGCTTCACGGCAGAAATAGGCAGGGTGGTGGTACCCACCCGCGCGGACTCACAAGAGGTCCTACCACCAGTAATTACGCAAATTATAATTTTGCGGGTTTCATTTTTATTACACGATGTTATTCCTTCACCGTAGAAATCAATCGTGAACATTTGTTGAGTACATACTTCATTAGAAAAATTGGTACCCGCCTGAGATTCGAACACCGGTGCATCGCTCAACACGAATGCACCGGACGTCTTATCCTTTAGGCTACGACGACTTCTAACATTAACTAATATTAACAATATCTAACCTTGTTCTCCTGAATTTTGTTTAAAACGTAGCTGTAATATTTCATTAATGCAGTACAGCTGCTTTTAAGTACCACAAGCACCGGTGACCGTCCTCGTCGAACCCGTCGCTGGCGACGAAGGGCTCGACGAGTGAATTAACCCATAGACACAGCCCACTGAGGTCGAATTCAACCGCGGCCAAAAAAAGGTGTTACGATTTTTTTTTCTAAACAATTAGACATATATAAATATTTAAAACCGATACGTATATAAGTTCTGTTTCCCATATGATGACAGTAATTGTTTTATTATTATTTATTTAAGTATCAATTTGATCGTTATTATAATAAAGCGAACATAAGTCGTTGCGGAAGGCGGAGGACCGCATTATGTGGAAGGCATTGGGGAAGGCCTATGTCCAGCAGTGGGCAGATAAAGGCTGATGATGATGATGATGAACATACATTTAGGACAGTAATTGAGAAATTATTTTAAACCCGAAACTAAACAAAACAATCAAATGGTAACAACGTAATTCTTAGAAATTATCATCGTTCGTATTTCGCTGTATTGTAAAGGCAGCGTTTGCCGGCTTCAGTTAATACAAAAAGTTTATTAAGCACTTGAAATTCCGGCGGAGTGCGAAATAAATTAATGCAAAATAGACTAATTACGTTGTAGGCTTTACGTACGGAATATTGTTATAAAATCTGACGGCTCGTAATCGAGCTTTTGTTGTGATCGCGCTTAAAGTTTAATTTTCGATTTAAGCTTCATTAAGCGTCATTCAGTGATCGTCTGGTCGGCCTTCAGCTGGACTCCTTACTACGGTTTCTCGGTTTACTTTATAGACTTGAGAGAGTTTTTTACTGGTGGTAGGACCTCTTGTGAGTCCGCACGGGTAGGTACCACCACCCCGCCTATTTCTGCCGTGAAGCAATAATGCGTTTCGGCTTGAAGGGCGGGACAGCCGTTGTAACAAGCAATAAAAACAAACATAAAAAATATAAAATCTTAAACAGTCGTTAGGAAGTACGTCTATGAGTAACACCTAAGTCTTCCTTACCTAGGTAATTAGTAGATGCAAGTACTACCAACTATTACGCAAATTCATAACATAAATTTATCTGCGAACTAATTAATTTCAATTGATATATAAAAACATATAAATAAAAAAACAAGTCTTCTTTCGGCACAGTAAAGTTGGCACTTACAATATTTTAACGATTTAAAACATAAAGCGGTTTACGGTTCGCCTTTGATGAGCTTTTTAGGTAATACAGTTTTTATGTCGGAGCTTTCAAGCTGATGATTTTAAAATGTTAATATTTTTTTGGAACGAAGTTCCTTATCGCGCGTTGTGAAAGGGGGCTAGACGGAAAAAATTCTTACGAAAAGTTGTCACGACACTTTTTGCTATAAATTCTTACGAAAAGTTGTCACGACACTTTTTAGATCCGTCATTCTGACCAATCAACGTGTAGGCGCTTATCGCGTGACATTGCTCGTATCCGATTGGTCCGCGTAATGAGTACAGTTTCTCGAGATAGCGTTTCAACAATAGTAATTTAGTTCATAGTATTGTCTTTTTCTTCTTCATAATGCCGTAATTTATTATTATATCTTAAAAAAAAATTACAATTCCTTCACTAATTAATCGAAAGGAACTTCGTTCCATCCGGGTGTCCCTGGACACCTCTGAAGTTTTTGTATTTTGTTTACACTACGTTAGTCATAAACAGATCGGTTATTAACAATAAATGTACCGCTCTGTGTTTTTTTTAGCCAGGACGATAGACCTGCTCACGCACCGCCTGGTGTTAAGTGTTCGAACTTACCCCATATACATTTTAATAATAAAAAAACATTCAATTTTTTTTTAATTGAATTTATTTCAAGTCTTAAAACGTTTAGATAGATTTGTTAGTATTGTCGGATTGCCTATTTATTTAATTACTTCTTATTAATTTATTAATATTTTATTTACAGGTAAGTATCCGGTATCACCGTGGAAAAGGACATTGAACTCTATATGGCGAAAATTAAGGTAACTGAATAAAACAAAATAGGTATTTCGTTGGGCATTGTGGGAAAGCAATGATGCGTTCTAGTTAGTTAGGTGCCTTCGCCATTTTACAACAGAATGGGACATCCATCTCATGTCGTTTTTAAAATGGGAATGACGTCATGGCCCGCGATGTCCTTCTTTATTGGTTAATCCTCACTCGAAGATTAGCAACCATTTTAGTTCCTTAGAACGATTATCTAGATTTTTTTTAGATTTCAAATAAGAGAAATAGTAGAAATCCCTACTCCTCAAAACTGAGAGAACACATGATACAAAACAAAATGGTATCGGTAGCTATCCATATAAAATAAGTAATTTAACGTATGCCTAAATAGCGGTTACGATATTATCAAGATAAACCTAAATGTATACAAGTTCCGAACAAGATCCAAAACGTCGGTCTACCAAGCAACTCCACTAGCTCGGCGAAAGATCATTTCCCCCCCAAAAAAACATAACTTACGTCCCTGACCTTCCTAACGACTGATTTACCCGACTTGTTTCTGTAATATAGTAGTATCTAGATTAGGTAACCTTTAGCCTTCGATCCCTTCAATCAGACAATATTATTATGATTGCTTAGATTGGGTGGACGAGCTCACAGCCCACTGGGTGTTAAGTGGTTACTGGAGCCCATAGACGTCTACAACGTAAATGCGTCACCCACCTTGAGATATAAATTCTAAGGTCTCAGTATTGTTACAACGGCTGCTTCACCCTTCAAACCGAAATGCAGTACTGCTTCACGACAGAAATAGGCAGCGCGGTGGTACCTACCCACGCGGACTCACAAGAGGTCCTACCACCAGTAATTACGCAAATTATAATTTTGCGGGTTTCATTTTTATTACACGATGTTATTCCTTCACCGTGGAAGTCAATCGTGAACATTTGTTGAGTACGTATTTCATTAGAAAAATTGGTACCCGCCTGAGATTCGAACACCGGTGCATCGCTCAACACTAACAGCCTGGCCACGGAACATTCGCCGATACGAATATTCGCGCGGTGCGAACGGCGAAGCGTCTAGCGACTAAAATAAGAGCATAGAAATGTACCTAACAAGCCACGCGCACCGGCGACCGGCGAAGCGACCGGCGAAATGTACCGAGCGAATCGCGCGGGCGACTTACGATGCGGCGGGCGAGCAAAACAAATGCATGAATAAGGACGGCGCAAGCCACGGAGTCGAGCGGTAGTCGCGGCGAATAGTGCAGTGATTAAATGAGTTTAGTTGTTTTCGCCGCGAAAAATGAACGCCGAAATTTTAATATTTTATATTTTTATTAATTTTTTTTTTATATTTTTAAACTCGTCGTGGCCGAACGGACAAGACGTCCGGTGTTGAGCGATGCACCGGTAGTCGAATATCGTATTTAACAAATTTTAATGTTCACGATTGATTTCCACAGTGAAGGAATAACATCGTGTAATAAAAATGAAACCCTCAAAATTATAATTTGCGTAATTACTGGGGGTAGGACCTCTTGTGAGTCCGCGCGGGTGGGTACCACCACCCTGCCTGTTTCTGCCGTGAAGTAGTAATGCGTTTCGGTTTGAAGGGTGGGGCAGCCATTGTAACTATACTTGAGACCTTAGAACCTCTCAAGGTGGGTGGCGCATTTACGTTGTGGATGTCTATGGGCTTCAGTAACCACTTAAAACAAGGTGGACTGTGAGCTCATCCACCCATCTAAGCAATAAAAAAAATATATAGCTGAAATACTAGCTAGACCAGCTATTTGGAAGTCTAGCCACCCAAAGTATTTCTCGTACTTCTTGTGGAATTCTCCATCTATAGGTATACTCCGATTCTTATTCAAATCATCTACTTCACAATATTTTCCAAATAATAGGTCCTGAACCAAAAAACTATTAATTTGTAAGCAATATCGAGATAATTTCGATATAGACATTTCGCTGTCGGACTTCCTTACTAGTCGCGGCGGCGAACTTGAGTACCCGTGGCCTGCAAACGGTGCTGCGCGAATGGTCGCCTCGTCCACCGCTTCGCTGTTCGCACCGCCGATCCCCGTGGCCAGGCCGTAATGCACCGGACGTCTTATCTGTTAGGCCACGACGACTTCAAATTTATTTAGATTAGGAAACCTTTATCCAATCAGACAATTATTCTTGTCTACAAAAAAAACCTCGTAATCTCTATGGCGTTCAACTACAAATCAAATAGAGTGTAATTACCATCGTACTAATGTAGTTAACGTTCAAGAAATCAGATTCGCGCGACGTCGCTTATTTCTCATTAACGTTATAATTCGTCGTTCGTACATCCCTAGCGAATCATAATGACTCCGACATACCAAAACCCAGTCACGTTATCTTTAGAATCGTTCATTAACGTCTGCGATTAATTAATTAAACATAACGAAACTATATAATCGTACGATCGTCATGAGAAACGATTAGTAATCTCTATATTTTGATTGAATAGTTTGATTGAATGATTTTACTGGTGGTAGGACCTCTTGTGAGTCCGCACGGGTAGGTACCACCGCCCTGCCTATTTTTGCCGTGAAGCAGTAATGCGTTTCGGTTTGAAGGGTGGGGCAGCCGTTGTAACTATACTGAGATCTTAGAATTCATTCTCAAAATGGGTGGCGGCATTTACGTTGTATATGTCTATGGGCTCCAGTGACCATTTAACACCAGGTGGGCTGTGAGCTCGTCCACACATCTAAGCAATAACAAAATATATAAAAAAAATAGGGAAAGATTGCCACACCTTCAAATATGGTCGTTGTTTAATATCATCTGATAATTGAATCCGGGATTACCAACCTCGTATCAGTATCAACAGTCGCGTCCATCTTTTTATTAATTGCCGGCGAGTAGACGCTCTTTACAAATTAGCGCCATTCACGCTATGTTGTCCACTGTCACCAGTAAATATTCGTATGAAGCCAAAACTGATGAATGGAGAAAAAAAAATTTTAAACAATACTGAGCGGTTTGGCTGCACCCCTTACACTGCCTATATCCATAAAATCCCGCAAACCCCACAAAAACACGAGGTAAACATTATGCCACAAAGCGCCAACATGTTCTAATCGTCAATTATATCCGCTAGTTTATTATTTTCACAAAGCCAACATTTCGTAATAATAAAAATATAATGTGAAACAATGAGTGCGTTAGATCCGACCCTCCCCAACTACGCAACCCTCGTATTATGATATAAATGAGAGTAATTTATCAGCACTAAGCATGTACGCCTGCCTACACCCCAGTTGCTTCGTTACATAAAGCGACAGTATATAATCCGTTTCTGCATGAGTATATGATACAAGAGGGAATCGTGCAGCGTGACCGTTTCTGACATAATCCCGTTTATTTGCCGGATAACCGGACGCCGTGTCATGTATCACCGCAGGCATTAACCCTTCGCGCATAGAGCGTGCGCGATATTGTAAATTTAAGATTAAATATTGCTTTTTTTTTAACTGCAAAACTGTTTTACTGGAGCAAATTTTATAGTCATACCTTTACTGTTTTCGTTAAGGTCTGTTAAAACATAAATAACAATATGAGAATATATTATTTAATCCTCCTTTAATATCCTTAGACTAGCTAGGAGTGGAAATTCAATTGCATAAAGACGAGTGTAGAGATTACGAACAAACAAATCATGTAATAATGAAAATAATATTTATTATATGTTTCTCTCAAAGTTTTACAATGATTAAAAAGAAATTTATAAATTTTTTTCGGTTAGTTCTTTCAGTAATAAATCCTTAGAGAGCTGGAATTTTTACTAGGCTCAAAGACCTGTATTAACTCCCCCCTTCTTAAGTGACTGCTCACGTTATGAATAACAAACTTTTTTTTTAAATATGTCACAATTTATTTACCATAAAAAATACAATTCTTTTATGTCCCTTCTAAAAACGTGCACGAAGCACAAAAGGCAACCATAGAACTAACTTAAACAGATTCAATAGATAACCCTTCACAAAAGTAATTATCAATTTATATTCCATATCTATAAAGTAAATTATGAGTACTGCGGTCACCTGGTATTACAAGTAAGGAAGTTATATTTTAATAACAAAAAAAATGTAATCGTGTCTAATGCATAAAATTTAATAAAGCATAAATTAACAATCGTTATCGTGTTAAGAATTTTTTTGCTAACGCTACATGTGTTTAGTTATCTAAAAAAAATCACCCTGTATCTGTTTCGCATACAAGCGAAGGTTTGTTTCCTGGTTTCTTCGTGCTCTCTGTAGTCCCGCGTATTTCACCCTGTTGAGTTACAACAAACAGCACTTACGCCGCGAAAATCCTTACATATACTTAATGTCTGACTAGTTCATTACATAAATCAGCCTCATACAAAATTTCGATGCGGCACGAAAAAATAACACGCTGTTTTTTTTAATGTCCCATAAGGAGGGTATGTAAATTTTTATCCTATCTAATCTCTGATAGCCTAACGAGCTATTGCAGCTGCTCACGGACCGATAGGTGAGTTCACTGGGCTCAACCTGGATGGAGTTGCTAACGCTGGCCTTGACAAGAGCTGTGCTTCGCTGAATCTACCACCGAATCAAAATTGCGACCCACTGAAAACATTCGGCGAGAAACTCAGTGGCTTGTGTCTGTGGGTTTCTTTAGTAACCTCGATAATAAAAAACTTGATGAATGACAATATTCGTTCTAAATTTCTGAAATATGGAATCTCCACCACCAGATATGTATGATACTTCCTAACAAGTTTATGAATAAAAAAGGAATAAAACAATTAACCGTTCTGTGGCCATTGATATATTATGGACAGCTAACAAATAGGCTCTTAATAGCCTATTCCAGAACTCTATCTCCGAATGTAAATCGACTTGAATAAAAAAGGCCAATAAAGCTTACTTAGCGTCAATTAACTTTTAGATGACAAATAATGACATATTATGTTACTTCAGTATATTTATTTATATCCATTACGGAAAAACCTGTTGAGTCTGTTTAAAAAATGCCTAACTCGCACGTGTTACGACGAAAAAAGATTCAGTTCTCCCTTCACTCACATATTACTTAATGTAGTAGCAAATTTCTATGACACCTTTACGAGAAGAAAAAAAAGCTTTTAGCTTTCACGTAATCAAAATAGCTTTTAAGGTGATCACGAAAACTAAGCAAAAGCATTCAAGACGTAATAATAAAATAATAATAAAAGCGAAATTAACACATTGGCTGCCGTGTAGGTCAGCGGTGCCCTACGCGGCGCCCTGAAGTAATTACGTCGATTTCTCACTTCAATCATCTTACTAAGGTGCCGGAATATCTAGTAGACTCCGGAAAAGATGAATCCGAAGATACTGAGAACGAATCTATTTTTGATTTACCTAAGAGACTAAAACATCATTAACATATATAAAACAAACATTGTAACTATACTTGAGACCTTAGAACTTATATCTCAAGGTCGGTGGCGCATTTACGTTGCAGATGTCGATGGGCTCCAGTAACCACTTAACACCAGGTGAGCTGTGAGCTCATCCACCCATATAAGCAATTAGAAAAAATTCTAACAAAAAAGAAGGCAGTTAGGCATAATTACTTCAGTGCACCGCGTAGGGCACCGGTGACCTATATGGCACTCAAAGGGTTAAACAGTAAGAATATATTTTGTGTTACGAAAACTATTATATACGACGAGAAAATATTGTAATACTAAAATATCGTTGATGCAATTTTTTTTCTATGCGACTGCTCGGAGATGCAAACATCTGAAGAAGATGACTTCGTTACGTCACTCCCTCTCGTCACGTCTCTGCTTGTATTCCCCGCCTATTCTTCGAACTCTCATACATAATTTATTTATAAAGGACTCGAGATTTGCATATCTCCGGCTTTATTGAACAAGTTTTATGTCTTGTCATTCAATATTAAAGATTAAAGTTCTTGGCCGGATTCAGGTGATCCCGGATTAAGTGAAATAAAATTAACGTTACGATTTGGGGGGTCTGAAGGTCGAAATTTGAGGATCTGTAAAAAAGTATCGTGGTCCAAGTAGCGTAAAGCATAAAATCTTTTGAAAACGAAGTACCCATGTGAACAGTTGAACTGTTGTTATTGTATTTATTAGAATTCGTATGATAGCACTATGACTGCATATGACTGTCTGGACCTACGTGACGAAATTTAGTCCTAAAATAACAATAAATAGGTGTAGCAGTCGATCTGCCTATGTAAGTATGTTATCTATAGACTCTGAAACGGAAATCTTCGGATTGGCCTTCTGAAATTTGATAGCAATTAGATCTAAGTCATATCAAAGATCGGAAGCAAAAAGAGTCGGCTTTGCTAATTGTAAATAGAAGAGAAGAAAAAGAAAAAAAAACATATCCGATTTTCGTGGTATTCTATTGTTAGTTCGCGATTTTTAAAATATAATACGCCATTGAAATACAGCCGCGTTACATTAATTACTTCACATTTTAATTCTTTTACTTATACAAATGACAAAATGTTTTCTAATTTAGTACATTTAACTCTGTAAATTGATTCGACGATTTAGATAGCTTAAAGCGCCTATTTTTAGGGTCTTATTTACGGGTAGGTACCGCCATCTTGCTTGTTCTAGCCGCGAACAAATCATCCGGTCCGGTCTGAAGGGAAAGAAAACTATCATAAAATGCAATTGAGATTTTAACTTCACTAAATATATAAATTTCTTAATTTTTTGACCACTTAACTGTGACAATCGGAAAATATAAAATGGGGGGTCAAACATTGCAGTACCCGAGTACAGACCTGTAGGAAGGCGACTTGAATATTTTTGGCCACTTTAGACGGGGGGGTGGCCGGTGAAAATTGCGTCCTTAGTCCACTCTACTGAGTTTTCATTAAACGTTAAGTAATTCAGTCGCGCCACGTAACTTGTTTAATTTTTCTCTACCGTCATTCTGCTTTCGTTGTAAACTTTCAGCGCATAATGTACGTGGAAGATTGAACGGCGCCTGAAACAAGAATATTTATACAGACTGTTTTGAATATTCAATTTCCGGTGGTTGCTTTAAACTCTCTAACTAATACCAACATCGAGCCAACAATAATTTCAATATGTCTCGCGTGAATTTAATTGTCGATAAAGTAAAAGTCACGTATAACGTAGTTTTGTAATAAGAAAATTATAGAGCTAAATGGTTTAAATGTTCCTAAAACTTATCGTATTTTTTAAAGTATTTTATATTACATTGCTGCTAACTGTTTGAATTTCATTGAATGCTTAAATTTGAATTCAGCCCAAACTTTAGTTAAGATGCATGTACGGATTCTAAGCCAATGTTACTAGAGATTATTATATATTTTTTTACTGCTTCGATGGGTGGACGAGCTCACAGTCCACCTGGTGCTAAGTGGCTACTGGAGCCCATAGACATCTACGACGTAAATGCGCCATCCACTTGGAGATGTAAGTTCTAAGGTATCAAGTATAGTTACAACGGCTGTCCCACCCTTCAAACCGAAACGTATTACTGCTTCACGGCAGAAATAGGCAGGTTGGTGGTACCTACCCGCGCGGACTCACAAGAGGTCCTACAACCAGTAAAAATACCTGCAAAAGAAAACACAGCAAAGCTCAAAATTCTTTTATTGCTTTGGTATTTATTTTTGGAATGGTGCCTTAATCTTCTTCTCGGAATTGAGGAAAATAAATCAATGAAAAACCAATAAAATTTCTCGGTTCTTCTTAGGGGAATATTAAACACGTCTTACGGTGACAGGTGGGTGGCTATATTTTCGCGTTATGATTTCTATGGACCCCAGTAACCACTTAACATGGAAGCTAATAAATTAACGTTAGACAATGAGGCTAAGATATGAAATCTTTCCAACGGTGACGAATAATCGGGCTAAGAGATTGTGGAGATAATATGTACTTTAATTAATTTTTTTTAACTCTAAATAACATAAAACGTATTTGATCGTCGATCGTAAAATCTGGAGATGATAAAAACGTGTATGTATTATTTTGAACTACAGAATGGCAGCCCCTATGTACATGGACGTTATAAAAGAACGTGACCGTATAAAAAAGGGCTTAGTTGCCAACCCTAAAAAATTTGCTCGCCGTTCGCTCGCCGGGGTCTCATGAATTTTAAGTTTTACAAGTGTTGAGAAGTTTTGAATAATGTACGCTGGCAACCCAAAGTGTTTTTCGATCTATTTCGAAAATCGAACGACGCTTTCGCGATGTTTAAAAAGTATTTATTAATCTGTAGAATGCAAAGATAATATCTATCTATCTATCTATCTATATAAAAATGAATTGCTGTTCGTTAGTCTCGCTAAAACTCGAGAACGGCTGGACCGATTTGGCTTATTTTGGTCTTGAATTATTTGTGGAAGTCCAGAGAAGGTTTAAAGGGTAGATAAATATGAAAATGCTCGGAATTAAATAAAAATAACGATTTTGTTTTTCCTTTGATGTGTCCCCCGTCGGACGGATTCCTTTTGTTTGTTTTAAGTTTATTGTATACAAAAGCTTAGGTCTTTTATTTATCGATTGAGGCACTACGAAGTCTGCCGGGTCAGCTAGTATAAAATAAATAGGTATTTCTTTGTTTGTTCTTTTTTGATGCGATATCTTAACGTTGATTCGATGCGATGAAACTTAGCATTGCAAGTTACGTTTTTTTATAGTACCATCGACGTTAAAAGATGGCGCTAGTGTAGTTTTAACAATATATTTTTGATACAACGAGTCACAAAACGGAACATTTCACTTGTTTCACATATTTTTAATGCTCAATCGAGTAATGGCATTTCTTTTTTCTAATTTAGAGACTCCCATCAAGACAAGACAAACAAAGTTCTGATACTTGGAATTTAAATATTTCTGATTTTGTATGTTTTGCACGTAGAAAGTTAGATTTTCATAGCCCTAAACCTTTACTAATAAAATAACATTATTATTGTATTTTATATGTACAATAAATGTAATTTTATATATAATTAATTTAAATTACACATTTGTAGGGCTACCCAAACACAGTTTTTATTTTTATTTTATTGCTTCGATGAGTGTACGAGCTCACAGTCCACCTGGTGTTAAGTGATTACTAGAGCCCATAGACATATATAACGCAACCGCCGCCATTTACCTTGAGATATGAATTCTAAGGTCTCAGTATAGTCACAACGGCTGCCCCACCCTTCAAACCAAAACGCATTACTGCTTCACGGCTGAAATAAGCAGGGCGGTGGTACCTACCCGTGCGGGCTCACAAGAGGTCCTACCACTAGTATGTGATATTTCTCATAAAAATACATACGTGTCGTACTCACAAAGTCACAAAGACACGTAACAATGCCAACAGTATCCCTAGCAACAATCCAAAATTAGTACATGTTACCGTAAAATAATAGTTTCCACCTCACCTAGGTGACGCCGGCCAGCTCGGGAGACCCATCCCTCCGATCGGATATCCACACACAATTCTACATTTTATTTTCTAAGCACGTAGCGTTGTTTTCGTGTGAACGTCGCAGTGATTTACGATAGTTGAGAAAGCCTTCCGGAGCTCCCTAAGCCTGTTCGACCCGATCGCAATTAATGGCCTCCCAGAACAGGCTCTTGGTCTTCGGAACTAAGATGTAATTTCGCTGGAAATACCCTTGTATAATAAATATCTTATAATAATGTGGTATTAGGAGAGATTTATACCGTTAACCAAATAACTTACGCTTCTAAAGCTTCAAATGCTCGTTATTGAATTATCATTTTTATTAATACTAGTGGTCCCCTGGTAGTTCAAATTCGACTATAACTAATGGAAATTTTAAGTTTGTACACTATTATGATTCTATTGTCAAGGACTATTTATTATACTTCTATAATCACAGATTTCGTCAAGACTATAGACAAATATTAATAAAGAGAAAACAGTATTTAATCTATTCTCAATTTGACAGATTATAACTGACAGCCTGCAAAGAAAAGTTTGAGAATAAACAAATAGTATGCATAGTGTGTGTGTGTAAATACATGGTAGTGTGTGTAATGTTTTCTTTATTGATTTAATGTACCTTTTATGCATTATTTTAAAAAAATATTAGCATTGTGCACTTCTTCTCTATAATCTCTATAAGTGTGGAAAATTTCATACTCCTCCGTCCGCGCAATTTTCGTAAAAAGGGATACAAAGTTTTTGCTTCACGTATTAATAATAATATGGCATACGAACTTCCGTCAACCTCTCGAGTTTTCTTTAAACACATTAAAATTTGACCGCTTTGATTATCTGGTTAGTACTGTACTACTCTACTACAGATTAATGTTTTTATTATTATTATTAATTAGAATTTCGATAAATGTCGTTTGTCAGCATTTCTAGAATCTATAAATCTCAAAATGAAGATATCCCCCCAAGGGGTACCCTGGAACAAAGCCATCCTATTTTAAACTAACGTACATCGATATAGATATTAAAATATATTGCGTGTGTATAGGCTTGTTAAATGCCTTTGTAGACAGACAGGCACAGGCAGAATTTAAAAATTTTTCTGTTTTTCATTTTTTTTTAATATTGAATTGTCATCGGTCCTTAATAAGTATACCAAATTTCGAGTTAATCCGACGTTTTGAAGGGGGTCAATCAAAATCATGCTCAAAGATTCCGTTACAAACATACATACATACGTCTGAAGCTAATAAAAGCGTATTAAAAATAGTACCTGCAAGATTTGCATGACACTTCTTTCATTCAATACGCATAATTACCATGTCACAATGAATCCGCTTAACACATGGTGAAATCAAGAACAATTAAAAAAAAATGCATAGCCCAGCCATAGAGAATGCAGTGCATGATGTGATTATCCTAAAGTCAAGTTACGATCGTAGAATCATTTCAACATAGATCCAACTCTATTCTACAATAGAAATGCGGATTGGAGCTATTTGTCGTCTGTCTGTGTAAATACCGATGGGTATCTTCATTGAGATGTCCCGAGTGGTCATTCTGTATGCAATAAATTATGGCAATGCAATCGAGCTGGCATTGTCTGACGACTCGGTCTAGGAGCTAGGCATGTAAATTAAACCCGTAACAACATAAAATAAACAGAGCTGTATAATAAAAATTATATGATAATATAAACTCAGGATGTATTTACATACACGACAGGAAATTATGTAGCTTTAATCATAGCAGCGGCTTGGCTCTGCCCCTGGCATTGCTGAAGTCCATGGGCGACGGTAACCACTCACCATCAGGTGGGCCGTATGCTCGTCTGCCTACAAAGACAAAAAATAATTTTTTATTTATTTTTTGTCTTTTTTTGTCTGCTTTTTTAAGCAGAGATCGCTCATATAAAACTAAAGTCGATTAAAATATGAATTCATTTTATTGGTAGGCAATCCAAATTATTATCTTCGATTACAAATATAACATCGCAGTTACTCCGAATCTATTTAAAAAACTGCAAAACATTTGTATGATTCATTAAGTACGTGGAGTTCGTTCTCAGTTGCCTTGTCAGAATTGTTTGTGATATTATGTGAAGGCGAAGCTTTAAGTAGTTTAAATTGTCTTCCTCGCGGCGTACAATATCGAGGGGTGAAAGGCGACTTTACAGGAGAGCCATTTAAAGCTTAAAATTTGAATAAAATATCATAACAAAAAAGCTTCTTCAGCTTTTAGAATGGAGTGAACTTAATTGAAGTTCAATTAAAAACATCGAACTGTTGATGCTGATATTAAATAAAACGCACCTTTAAAATTACAAAGATAAATGTCGCGTATTTAGCGAAATGACGCCTTTCACCCCTCGATGTTTTTTTTATTTATTGCTTTCATGGGTGGACGAGCTCACAGCCCACCTGGTGCTAAGTGGTTACTAGAGCCCATAGACATCTACAACGTAAATGCGCCACCCACCTTGAGATATAAGTTCTAAGGTCTCAAGTATAGTTACAACGGCTGCCCCACCCTTCAAACCGAAACGCATTACTGCTTCACCGCAGAAATAGGCAGGGTGGTGGTACCTACCCGTGCGGACTCACAAAAGGTCCTACCACCAGTAAAAATCAGAACCAAAAAAGATGTGTAACCAGTAAACAGAGATTGAGTAGGTTAAAAGCAGTCCACCTCCTGGTCTGCGATGTAATGTTGCGTCGGCTAGAGTCCATCACGTGAATGTCCGGCCGATTCACATAGAACGTGATCCATTGCAAATTCTCAATTCGCCTGCCACTCGTCTTCACTATCCGCTCGGGAAAACATTCAGTAATATTTGTTTACTAGCTTTTGCCCGCGACTCCGAGTTCACAAATAATGCTTTATTTTAGAACAAATTTGGCTAACATAAAAAACGTTATAATTAGCTAACCTTAACATATAGACATATGCTGCCACGGACTTTTTTTTTGACTTTTTAAAGGGCAACTATTCTGTCATACATTATTTTAACGAAACTTTAACGTTTCTGCAGCGCACACAGCGGAAGCTCTCAAAAGGGAAAAAATCCCGATTTTGAAACATTTTTTATTGGTGCTCCGCTTGTATTGGTCTTAGCGTGATGTTATATAGCCTATAACCTTCCTCGATAACTGGGCTATCTAACACTGAAAGAATTTTTCAAATCGGACCAGTAGTTCCTGAGATTAGCGCGTTCAAACAACCAAACTCTTCAGCTTTATAATATTAGTATAGATTCGTGATCTAATCCACGCAATTAAATATATTCAAAATTAATGTACTGCACGAAACACACAGAATCGATTTAGACTAACGCTATATAGTACATGAAAAAGCATTTGTCTAAAATCTTCTGTACCTTACTGATATTATGACAGAATTATTTTACGTTTATTTATGTTAGATGTATGTGTGAATAGACTCGTAGTTACCAATATCTTTCAAGATTGAAAGGAATTTTCAATTTGCTCTCGTTAGTAATTCGACGTATTTCATACAATAAATTTCGTAGAATTCATTTTCGCAAAATATAACTAAATTAAATGAACTTCGGACAATATAGGCGATTTCACAACAAAGACATTGTTATACTAAATTAAAATTTATCGTCTATTCTAATAACGGAGAGACGTAATGGAGACCTCTTGCGCTACTAGTATTTCCAATATTTACTTATTCCGAAACACGTACCACGATAATAGATCAAAATGATAAATTGTCAACGTTCTACGAACGAAAACTGCCAAAATTGCAATTTGTGAATGTAGCGTTGAAACGGCAGTATTAGCCGCGAGAGGCCGTTCACCTCGGAAATGTGCACCCCTTAGGTAAAAACGGGGGCGTTAAAATAAATTCCCCTCTCGAGCTCCCTTGCGGGGCGCCCTAAGCGTCGCTATAGCAACCCCTCATCCCAAAAACTGCATTGCCCTCACAACATTCTCCTTTTGAACCTGCATTTCGCCCATTATTGACGTTTGAAAATACCGTTCGGTTCTTTCCGGAAAGTAACGTACACATCGTAAATTTCCCGAAAATATTGACTAAAGCATCTCTATTTATCACTTTTATGGCACCCCCTTGCTTATATCTAAGGTTAGGACGCCACAGTAATGGCTAAGTGCATTTTCTCTCCAATAGAAACGCCTAAAATTGCGAGCTCACATTACACTTGTTCGATTTGTATTTCATAGATTAACTCACATTATTCGATAGAAATCCCACTTTTTATACTACGATTTGTATATATCTAATATAGAATTGGAAAAAATTAAGTGTTGCTTTATATTGTTTCAGGGATGCCGGTTTCCTGAAGATGGCCTCACGCACCCCGTCCCTTGAGTCGCTGCCCGGTGCCAACTCAATAGGTTCGCTGGAGCGTGGCTCCATATCGCCCCTCACTCTCAGCGGTTCATCACCCCCTGCGAGCGACTCCGCCGTATGTGATTTACGCGACTTCGACGGACTCGATACCACTTGCGCCATCTGCCGTGAGACATTCATCGACCCCAAAGTACTTAACTGCTTTCATACTTTTTGCCGGGCTTGCCTGGACAGAGAACAGACCCACCCCGACAGAGTAACGTGCGTTACTTGTCGTGTTGACACTCAATTGCCACCCGGTGGTGTTGACAGCCTTCTTACGAATTTAGTGATCGCCGCTGCTGTCGACCAAGACGCTGAGCTGCTCTCATCTGGGCGACAGACAAGCTCTCCCTTGGCTCGTTGCACCGGCTGCAAATCCAAGGAATCTGACGCCGTAGCGCGTTGTGTTGATTGCGCAAACTACCTCTGCCCCAACTGCGTCATGGCACACCAATTCATGCATTGCTTCGAAGGCCATCGAGTTCTTGCATTCACCGACATGAAAGACGACAAAGGCATACTGGGAACTACTATTACGACAAGCGGAGAGAAAACCGCATTCTGCCCAAGACACAAAAATGACATCTTGAAGTATTACTGCCGTACGTGCTCCGTGCCGGTGTGTAAGGAATGCACCATTATAGAGCACCCAGCAGCTCTGCACGACTGCGAGCATCTCTCTGACGCCGGTCCCAAACAGTTGGAGCTCATGCAGCAAGCGGTAAACGAAGCTAAGACCCGCGCAACTGAAATAAGGCACGTGGTCAAGACAGTAGAGCACGCCGCTGGAAAATTACAAGTTCAGTATCACAAGGCACAGAATGAGATAAACGACACTTTCCAGTTCTATCGCTCCATGTTGGAAGAACGAAAACAAGAACTGCTAAAAGAGCTAGAAAGTGTATTTTCTACCAAACAAATTGCCCTGACAGTGGTTGGACAAAAGGCGCAGGAAACTGTGGATAAGATTTATCAGACATGCGACTTTGTCGAGAAACTGACGAAATGCGCCAACATCGCTGAGATCCTTATGTTCAGGAAACTTCTCGATACCAAACTGCAATCCTTGATGAGCTCTAACCCCGAACAAAGCGTACAGACAGCATGCGAACTGGAATTTGTTTCCAACTACCAAGCCATCCAGGTAGGCGTACGAAACACTTTCGGGTACGTACGCTCAAGCTCAGAAGCAAACGTCGGTCCGACTAAACAACCACCGATCGCTCGTCCAACAAACGGATCCCTGTTGAATGGAGGCTCATCATCCAGCAGCAGCAGCGTGAACGGAAGCTCTGGAAGCTTGAACGGTGGCATTCATCTACCTACCGGCTTGAACGGAGTTTTGGATCGTCCATTTACTAATGGGCTTCTAGGGCCTACTAGCCAGTCTACTTCGCCATTCGAATCTAATTTGATTTCAAAACGATTCAACAGCGTGAACAGCCTCGGGCCTTTCTCTGCTGCTATCGGAGATATGAATCTAAACGGAATTAATCCATACGAAAAATGGTCCAACGGTGGATGTGATGCCCTGTTTCCACCAACCACAACTGACCCATACTCACTGACCGCTGTGGCGCATACCGATCCTCTGCTAGACCTAACAAACAAATTGATTTCCACTGCTATGTTCCCGCCTAAATCTCAAATCAAACGCCAAAAAATGATTTACCATTGCAAATTCGGAGAGTTTGGCGTTATGGAAGGCCAATTCACGGAACCCAGCGGTGTCGCGGTCAATGCTCAGAACGATATCATTGTTGCCGATACAAACAACCACCGCATTCAGATCTTCGACAAAGAAGGTCGTTTCAAATTCCAATTCGGGGAATGCGGCAAGCGTGACGGCCAGTTACTGTATCCTAACCGCGTCGCTGTTGTTCGCACATCAGGTGACATAATTGTGACAGAACGATCGCCAACACACCAGATCCAGATCTATAACCAATACGGGCAGTTTGTACGCAAATTCGGGGCAAACATCTTGCAACATCCCCGCGGAGTCACCGTCGACAACAAGGGCCGTATCGTTGTCGTCGAATGCAAAGTAATGCGGGTTATCATTTTCGATCAAGTGGGCAACGTACTACAGAAGTTTGGCTGCTCTAAGCACTTGGAATTCCCCAACGGCGTCGTTGTTAACGATAAGCAGGAGATTTTCATCAGTGACAATCGCGCACATTGCGTCAAAGTATTCAATTATGACGGTATTTACTTGCGTCAGATCGGGGGCGAAGGTGTCACCAATTATCCGATCGGCGTTGGCATCAACGCAGCTGGTGAGATCTTGATCGCCGATAACCACAACAACTTCAATCTGACGATCTTCACGCAGGAGGGCCAACTCGTATCTGCCCTCGAAAGTAAAGTCAAACACGCTCAATGCTTCGACGTAGCGCTCATGGATGACGGCTCAGTTGTACTTGCGAGCAAGGACTACCGGCTGTACATCTACCGCTACGTACAAGTGCCCCCAATAGGCATGTGAACCTTCCGATTCGTTTACAGAAGATTTTATTGAAGGAATGGCCGAACCCAATCTCACCCAGCCAGCAATAGACTCTTCTGTAACAATGACCGCACGTGTCAATTTTACACAACCGAAGGACAATTATGTGTTGAAATCAATTGAACTTAATGATTTAAAAGTGCAAGTGTCGTAATCTTTCGCCTGTCTCGATGTGATCGTGATTTTATTATTGATAAAGCATCATGTATTCTGACATGAGATCTCTGTATGAATTATTCCCAAACGAAACTGTAATGAGATTAGTTTATAGTATTGACATTGTTATTAAAGTACCTATTCAATGATAGAGATTATTCCATCAGATCGGAAAACAATTTTCGACCGATGTTCTCAATCCCTTATCATTATTGATTTTACGAAAAATATTTTTTCATATCCCCAACACCTTTGTATTAGGGATGATATTCAGGGCATTTGTATTATTTAGCCCATTTGTTGGACCAATATTTTAACTATTATTACTTAACAAATTGTTAGGTGTTAAGCGTGTGATTTTATTGTATTAGAGAGAGCATCGAGATGTATTGTTGTTAGTTTTAAGGAATATTCTACGGCACAATGGCACTTCCTGTTTTTAATTAGCACTTATTCTGTGTCGGTGGAAAATACGAAAACTTAAGTAAGAAGTTGTTACATTATTATTAGGTAAGTGTTAAATTGATTGAGCTGAAAATGGACAATCTTGGTTACTACCTATTTGACGTAGTATTAAAAAAAAAAAGAGGGGAATGTGATTTTAGGGGTTTTATCAATGGCAATGTTGACCGCGGCGTTCGGGAACCATTTTGAATTACCATTTGAAGCTATAGATAGTAGAGCAGTTTAGAGAATCACAAACCTATAGGACAGCATTTATTTGAGTGAGTTTGGCGTCTTTCATAGTCTAAATTCTCCGTTGAAAGTAAATGTTCTTTTCCCAATAGAAACAGCATTGATTCATGAAAGATTCATCAACAATCTCCGCGATACCGCCTAGTCACTGAGATCCCACGAACTATAATTTCCTCTTTGTTGTTTTTTACCGATTAATAGATTCTCGGTTAATTATACGTTTTTATACAAATATAAGTAAGTTTATTATTATTATTATTATTTTATAATATGAATTGGACACGGTAGTAACTAGTAGAGCACTTTTAGTAAAATGTCGTTTCGCTAGAATTTCTTTATATTAGATTGGTTTTTGTTTTGAGATTTTTTTTTCGGATACATCACCGATGTGTGTCTCTGTTTTACTTAATGGAGTATTGCAACAACTGCTCTTAATAAAAATATTATACAATTTGTTAAACTGGTAAGATATTTTTTTTCTAAGAAAAGCGATTTTTTTTTTAATATTTTTAGAAGTAGTATTTACGGTGCATGTAACGATTAATATTTCGTATTATCATTATTATTATTTTTGAATTCAATATGTCATGCTACTTTTTTTTTAATATTAATTACCGTGTGTTTGAGTGTGTTAGCTGAATTATTTTAGTTTTGATTTTTATTTTTTTTAATTAGTGATTTTGGTTTTTATTTTTAGTCGATAATGATTTTAAGTATTCTTCGCTGACATATGACAAGTTAAGATCTGATGCGATCCTTGATTAGTGCGCTCGAGATCGTTCTCATAAATTGATCTGTATTAATTTTACTTTAGGTTATACGTTACAGCTTCGTGATATATCCTCGTATAATATTTTTTTAAATTGCTAATTGAAGCCACGCCGATGACGTCACCGTTGCCTGACATCCAAACGCCTCTTGGAATACCTGCTCGTCATGTGCCATACAATGTTGTGATTGAATAAGTGATATTTAGTATTGTTTTGTAAATATGTACCATATTCTGATTTTAAGAGTAAGAGATGATCTGAATTCCTGATTTCACCTGTCATTGACGCTGATATCCGCGATAACGGCTCTGGTTTGTGGTCCGTGATACCATCTTCCCCGATAGCACCGTTATTGTTGAATTCGGCGCGAAATGTCTCGCGGAACGACTTAAATCTTTATCTCATTTCTTGTTTTTTTTTTTTTATCGTGTGCCGTCATATCCGGGTGTCTCGGCGTTGCTTCGATCGCATAGTTGAACTTCCTCTTTAGAAACTCAACGGATTAGCTGAATAACATTCGTCGGTCGTATCTTAGTGTGTTCCAAAATTCAGTGATCACTCACCAATGATTTTTTTTATATAGACTGCCCTGTTCCTAATAAAACTAAGATGAGACCGCCTTTGTTTTTCACTTAATCCTCTGATAGCTACATTCAGGTAGACAGGATATCAGTTGGGACGTAAAAAAGGTTCGCCTCAGTTGTTTTACCGAATTATTTTTGCATGTTTCATTTTTTTATATGTCGAGAAAATTTAATTTTTTTTTCAATGTATTTTATAGTATCCTTTGCTAGAACTGAGGTAACTAGTGATAACGGACGTAAAGACTTCTAGATTCGTCATAACCATAAAATCGATTTTATGTTTTCATTCGTGTTTTTTTTTACATAATCAACCTACTACTTAATATAAATGACTTTAAACACATTACATTTGTATTTAAGTATAGTATTGTAGTTTATGAAATTATTAATTTTTCGACGATAATATTTTGCAAATTATGACAACTACACCTCCGCATGTGTAAAGCTGATTTTTATAGTTTTGATTTTTTATTTTATTTTTCTTAATTTTATATTTCACAAAATGACAGTAGATACAAACCAGAATAAAATTAAGCTTATTTTTTACATTCAATATTATTTGTTTTTATATGCATAATATCGTAATTATTAATTAATTAATTTTAAAATAATGGAAAACTATTTCATTCTTATATTTGCATTTCAAAAAGAAATCTCGTGGACTGATTAAAATTGAAAACATGTTTTTTTGTCTTTGAATATATTTTGTCGATGTTTGTTGTTATAATTATTATTATTATTATTATTATATTTTTTTAATTATTTGTATAAAACAATTGTTCTTTAAATTAATGTACGTCGTTTTGTTTTGAATTATTTTTGTTGTATAATTGCTTTTTTTTTATAATAATACCAGTTCATTGCAGTTTTATCGTGTGTTTTATTTTTTTATTATTATTTTCCTTTTCGCTTTCGCTTCAGTAGTGGCGGGTATTTGATCTTGATTCGTTTCGATTGAAATATTTGAGATCGAATCATGCATGTTTGTGTTAATAGACTGGGTACGGTTGGAGAGCAAACTTTTATATTATTACAGAGACGTAATTAGCAATAATCACAGAAAGTGTTAGACGCAACTGATTATAAGAAAAGATCGGATTTTGTTGTTAAACACATTTGTGAGTAAATCAATTTTACATGATACAGAAGAACTCGAAAAAGTACTTTAAAAAAATGATATTACCGTGCTTTCTTACTGTTATTTTCCGTGGCAATAGCCTCAACGATGTAACAACATTATAACGAATTGTTATGATATGTATGTTGCTTTTAAATTGCTCTAGATTTATCAAGAATTCGCCAATACTACCCATCTTTCTACGAACGATAATCCTTACACAGTTTTACCTGACTTCAGTTCTCAAAACCTTGATTGCGAAGTGGTGATCGAATCAATCGAGAACACAACAGAAATTCCTCTCACTCTTCTCCTTAGTCAATCTTCTCCCAAGTCTTTTAGCACAAATGAGTCGACTATTATCAAAGCCGGCAATGTGACTTTTGGACAATTATTGGTAAATCAGAAAAACGAATTATTGACTTTGTATTCTATTGGCAGTCACAAAACTCTTCTGAACGACATCTTAGATAAATAACAGGTTAAGTTAATACTTTACTTAATGCAGGTTTTGAACTGTATTCTTTGAAGGAGACGATTATATTCAA
This sequence comes from Bombyx mandarina, assembly GCF_030267445.1. NCBI lineage: Eukaryota > Metazoa > Arthropoda > Insecta > Lepidoptera > Bombycidae > Bombyx > Bombyx mandarina. The sequence continues at coordinate 20,682,387 of NC_143234.1, forward strand.
GTCAATCTGTATTGACATATCAATAACATTTTTTTGTCCAAATGCGCAGATTGCCACCTTTGATAATAGACGACTCAAATGTCCTCGGTGTAGTTTTTAGTGTGTTTTCGTGTGTGTACATACTGCATCTATTTTGGTGAACAGTTGGTGTCGGGAACAAAACTACATGGATTTAGTAAGTATTCTATATGACGTAAGTAAAAGAATCACGAAATATGTTTTGTACAGAGTATGCGACGCTCTTCTGATTTTAAGAGTAGTGCATAGAAATCGAATTGCAAAGCATATGTTACGACTATCTTTTTTCATTTTCATTTTTTTTTTTATCGATCCCAATACTCAGTGAATAGGCGGTAACTGTATAGCGAAAACCAATTAGTCCTTAGACATCTAAAATAAGTGTTGATGCCACAATTACACGCGTGGCGTATTAATTTTGTGCGACAGAAAAAAAACTTAAAATTGAAGTGTTCACGAGTGCTCACGACTGCCTCTTGGCAGTCTATTGACATTGTGACCTGGCCTATAGTCAACTATGAAACACGCGAAACCCGCAATACCGCGGACCTGTTGATAAATGAATTGTGATCTTCTAACTGTGTCTAAAATAACTTGGATTAAAAAAAAGGCTTTAGAAACACTGATAGTTAACCAGGGAACAATCATAATCAGGTAATACAAAATAATGCAGTTACTGTTCAGTCAAGGATTTTGCCTATATACGTTCAAGCACACTTCAAAGAATACACTATAAACCGTGAATCTCTTTATTGACATGAAACTGAAAGCCACATTCCTAATCTATGATTTCGGAACTCCGTGGTCCTTGTTCAAAATTATCACCGCATAGTGTTAAGGGACAATGTCAAACTGCTTATATTTGAATCTGACTCTGACCTCTGAGCTTTTAGTTGCCTGGTAAAATCCACTGACGAACTCAATCTCGATCGGATAGTCGGAAACTGGGGCGTGGAGATCCGAACCAACCTGGTCGGTCCAACATAGGTAGCCCCCGCATCGGCAAAATCTCATACGAGTTCTCTTATTTCAACAAATACTGTTATTATTAATGCTTCTATTACGGTAGGCAGCGGCTTGGCTCTGCTCTTGGCATTGTTGAAGTCCATGGGCGACGGTAACCACTAATCATCAAGTGGGCGTACGCGCGTCTGCCTTCTAGGGCAATAAAAATAATAATCAGAAAAACAAACTTGGTCCCTGATCTTGTCCTGATATTTAGTCGACGTGACGAAATACAATATTAACCTCCTGGCTGAGCCTTTGCTCGCCCATCTGTCCTGGTGAAACTGGAAAGGCCTCCGGGCCACCAGTAATCCTTCAATCATAAAAAAAAAAAAAAAAAAAACAATATTAATTCAACGAATGAATCGGTTCTAATGCGATTCCTTAATTCAGTATAGGTTTCAGTGGTATTCGTGTAACAAACTCACCTAATGGGCGTTTTACAGATTAAGCAAACTGTTAACGACCCCTCATAGAATTTGTTACACAAAAATAGACACATACACTTACAAGTCGCTCACAACACGACATGATAACAATAGACCAGTGATTCTCAACCTTTTTTTTGTTGCGGCACATATTTAACGATTTCAAAATTTGGCGGCACACAAAAAAAGAAGATAAAAATGATTTACTTACTACAACACACTGCATAAATAGTTTATCAAAAAATTTTAATATACGAAATAAACTAAAATATACTATAAAATTGTTTTTTGTGGATTTAAATATATATTCATGTTTAAAATATTTTTCTTTTAAAATTATATAATTTAATAATATTAACATTATTATATATTCGCAAAATTTGGCGGCACACTTTTTAAATTTGGCGGCACACAAAAGCGCCGCCGAACAGTGGTTGAGAATCACTGCAATAGACCTTATATAGCAATTGATACTGTTACCAAAATGTCAATATTATGTTATTCATAAAGGTCAATACAAGTTTGACGAAAATAACATCAAAATAACACGTATACACATTCAGAAGAAAAAACTCATTATGTTATTAATTGATAAAGTTGGGTCGTCGAATTCGAAATAAAAATGAATTGTAATCAAAAATCAAATGCCAACAACAATCATGTTACAATCAATCAACTTCTTGTTACGGTAAAAAAACGAAAGATAACACAGGGGAAATATACACTCTCGAATATTTAAAATTTAATTATGTATTATTATAATGATATGGAGGAAGTACTTCAGAAGGAATAAACAATAAAATATTTAATTGTATTTTCTGACATATAATAAGATGACAACCTTTAAAGCACTTAGGTAATCTGTTTTAAAATTAATATTAAAAAATTAAACAGTATTAATAAACTATACAAAACTGAACTCTCTTATTACAGAATGATAGACTTCACTCTATAACACTGAATGACACTGCAGAAAAATCCTTTTTGAAAACTAAAGAGTTTTAAATAATAAAAGTTTTCTTTATATATTTTTGTATAATCGGAATTCTATATATAAAATGTCCCGATCAAAATGACATTTATGACACATTCAGACGTTTTAACATTGTCCATTAACACTTCGTTAAAATTATCTTGTGTATCTGCTTTGGATGCATCTTATAAATACACATTCTTATGAGACTAGGCTATAAATATTCTCTTGTAATTGATAAGTAAAACGTAAGTGATAACTTCGTAAGCATTACTTTCTGTGAGGTAGATTCTTTCTTAACAGCCTTAGTCCTTGAACCTGTCCCCTCCACAGCAGCATGGTGATAGAGATGTTGAGTTTTCGAAACAGTTCCGCCTTTGGATATACGATTTAAATAACCATTAAATGTTTTTGGAAAATTTAATATTGCATACATTGAATCGTAATGTACACGAGTATTTGGTTAGTTCAATGTGGCTTTTCGTCGTGTATTGCGATAAGCATAAACAAACATCAAATGTTTGTTTCATTTAAATCAATTAACGAAAGAGATGTGTTTCCAAATATGTTTTGCGTGCGAAAAATAACGCGAGTTTTTAGACTAATATTTTGTGACACTGTTGATTAGTTCGCGTCCGCATTATTCAAGTTTAAAATTATCCATCCACGTTCAAATTAAGGACAGTTTCGATCAATCAAAATTTCTATTGCGCAATTCAATACCTATTTTCCAAGTCAATTACTATAGGGAACATTTTACTAAGATTAGCACATATTAGACTTAAGCCCTTTAGCCACGGCAATGTTTTTATAATTTTTTGTACTCGGCAAGATTTCTTAAGATTTTAAATTAGGGAAAACGAAGAATTCTTTTACAACGAAATCACCAAAATTTGTAAAATCAATCACAGAATCATATGACTTGAATGCTGCTGGCGTTGCCTTTTTTACCCCAAGCTAGGTGGTTTTTAGACGTCGCCGTTTAGATAAACACAAAAACAATCTTTTAACAGCTTTTACATTGAATTTGACAAGAAAAATCCAAACGAGACGTCCAAAAACGTATTCCAATCTACTAATGTATTTATTTCTTTTTCTTTCTTCATCCCGTAAGTTTGAAACTTTAATATTGATGGATATGTAAGCTTCAACTCTTCGCCCGTATTTCTCTAATGTTTTCCCACCTCATCTCAGGAAGTGTATTTAAAATGTAAATACTGTAGTGTTCTAAATGTTTGTAGCGTTACATAGGATTAAGGGGTGCCGGGGTGCATACAAGTGATGGAACTAACGGTCCGAATGTTGAAAGTAAAGTGTGTATTTTTATAAATTTAAAACAATAATATCAACGATAATATTAATAATGTTAAGGTGTTGTTTAGAATTAAACGTATGTTGTTGGTCGAGAGAACGCAATCGGGGCTTATTGTTGAACGCATGAAATGATATCCGAATTTGACCGGATAATCATGAGGGTTTAAATAAACCATATCGATAGAGGTACGAATCATGAGAAATTGTTTGAAAAAAAAAAAAATAATTAATAATTCGGTAATTTGTGACAGTTACTAGAAATTCACCTGTTAATGTATACATCGTGTAGATTATAATATTGATGTTAGCTTGTCAGATTATAAATGGTTGAAAATTTGATCTTGTATTAAGATGGTCGTTGAATTTGTAATTTGCGTTTGGAACGTAAGCTGTTTGTATATAGAGAGGCCTGTTTGCGCATTTCGTTTCCATTTCCATTAGAATGAATGAAAACTAAATCGAATTTAGCGCCTGAATTAATTACGATGTTCGCGCGTTTATAACTCTCTACCTGAACGCGCGAACACATATGAGTAAACGCGTCGCGTAAACGGGCCTTTAGTTTGCGTCTCACCAATCGACATTATCGTGTTTCGCCAACATTTTGCTCAGGAATTGTGTATTGGTTTAATCGCAATATATATTTCGATGATCACATTGTATTCGATTGATCTATTTCGCTTTCATTGTGGGTTTTTATGAGGCGAACTTGGTATGGCGACGTTCATTGTTATAAAGCAGCAATGATTTGATTCGCTAATAAATATAATAATTTTAGTGGACTGCACAGAACGTTGGTGTTTCACGTAATTTTTTGATAAATTTTCATTGATCGATTAAGATTGAATTTTTATAATTAATTTTTTTATGAATTCTCATGATTGACGTTGAGTTATAAATTAACTTTTGAATACGGAATGAAGTTCCGAGACGTTTTCCTTGAGATTCCCAAGAGAATTTGATTGTTGTAAGTTAAGGTAAAATGAAACTATGCACATATGAGCACAAACCATCCATCCTCGAAGAAATTGAGCTGTTTTTTTTTTAAATTTGAAACACGTTTGAATTTATAATACATTTTATTATTATTACTATTACAAAATGAAAGTATTTTACTATCGCTCTATGTTAAAACGTTAGTATATGAAAGCATTTATTTTCACGTAATGATACGGAATTACAGTTAATTTTAAAATTAAGTTTTAGGTGTTTTATACGATATTAATTATACTTACCATTATAATATATTGGACTAGTTGCGTAATATATATACTATGCTTTACTTTACTATTTCGTATACTGGGCCGATAGACGCGGCTTTCTTTAAATTAAGACATGTATTTTTCCATAATACATTAGAACGTATTTTTTCCTTATGTGTCTGTCTGTCTATCTTTAGTGAAACCATAAAACATGAGTAGTTTAAGCATCTTAAATTTTTTCATTAGATTAATAATTGTCGTAAGCGTGTGTGTTTTAGCTATAAATATTTTTACATAATATATTAGGAAAGATTCCAAATAATGAATGAGATTGTCTAGCAAATTACTACATATCAGGTATGCGTTTTTTATTGATGAATTGAATTGGCGTGGGAACGGTTAGTGAAGTTTATGTTGAAATTACGCTTCGTTCGTAATATATGACAATACTCGGTTTGGATTGTTCAAAGTTGATAATGAAAGGTTTATTAGGAAATTTTTTGGTTGGACGACATATCGTCCAAGCGGCATGGCTTAGGCAAAACGGTTATGAGGATTCCCAAATGTTGGACACACATCCGCCAATACCCGACTAGGGTTCGCGGGAGGTGCATGTCCTAGCTGACATAAATCACCTGAAGTGCGTTCCAATGTTTGCCTATCGGTTGACTGATTTGGAATCTTTCCAAAAGATGCTAGTCCTCGTACTAATTGCTTTTTAGATTAAAATGTTATATCTTAATAATATCAACGCGGTATTTGACCGGGCGTTAGACTTACGTCCACACGCTTTGTCCACACAGTTTTATACAATATTAAACCATCCTGCCATTTGTAATGAACCAATGCTTATGATCAACTAAATTTATAACTATATGTCCTAATTATCGTAGTGTTATCGTACGGTTTAGTCTGTATTTTTAGGGGTCGCATTATATACGTTAGTTGTTAAGTAACATTTGAGCTTCAATGTTCTATTATCACCGTAATCGAATATTTTTTTAACGAATGTAGTCTATAACGCGTCTCTCATAGTGCTCTCCGTAGTATTAACGTTGTAGTATTTAAGTTCACTCGCTACATAAGAAACTTGTATCTGTACACGTAAATCATAATATAGCCACGTGAATGCACGCCCAACAGGACCATCGCACCGACGATTATATCACGACACCATTTACATAAAAAATTTATTATAATCCAAACGAACTAAAGTTTTAAATAAAACTACTGAAACACCATATTGCGCCGTGGCCTTAAATTTGAATGAATGTTTTATCTTTAACGGATAATGTAATGTTCTCATTTTTCGATTTTTTATAAAGACTCCCCTTGCGTGTTTCTATATAGTCGTAAGCGATGTATCTTATAACGTTATTGTCTATGTAATAAGGATTAATATCGCGGTAGTTTTCTTTGTAGTTATTGCTTTAAGTAACTATTAATTTCTATGCATATCTTCATTGAAGTTTGTATTGACTCATCTTTGAGACTGTTCGGTATGTAATCTATCAAGGTTTTTCACTAAAGGAAAGGGCTATTTTGGCTGATATTTTTGATACATTTGGAAATAAACGAAGGGAAACAAACAAGTAATGTTGAATGTTTCAACTAACGCACAGAGTTTTCTCATGTAGGATTCTGCGCTCTCTCTCTCTCTCCTTCGGTTTCATGAGAACAGTCTTGGTGAAATCTACTTCACACCTACATATATTAAGTAAATGTAAAATTACATTTTATAATGTTACTGTAAACGTAAAAAAAAGATACGTGTTGTTCTTGAAAAAAAAAAAAAAAAAGCGATAATTTTCGCTGTGTTGATTTTCATATATTCAATATTTCCTTTATTTTTTGTACTCTCTAGCGTTTAAGGTTTAATATTAATAATATGAATATTCGATGTTGGTAGCTCTAAAACGATGGTAGTGTATGTTTTAAGATTGACGTACCTAACGGCTGTTGCACACTTATCACTGACATTTTCGAATTTGACAATACAAAAGCGCGCGAAAACGCAACGCCATTTTGAATAACGAACCGTACGATTCTATTGGGAATTTAAGATCACTGATTTGTGTGGGTAAGAGGCAGATCGCGGTGCGACACTTACACACACAAACAAACATGTCTCTTTTTATATAAGATTAACTTTCTGTCGTATGCGTATAGGACCGCCTCAGTCCGTCTCGCCCTAGTGATAAATGAGTGACAGCAAATTTTCCCCGAGAGCCTTACTATACAAGACGCCTTTACCTTAGCCGGATGAAGTCCCTTTCCAAATTTTAATCGAATAGATTTTTGGTAACGAGTTAAAAGAACAACGTTTTATGTATACAAACATTTTATATCATCGTCTTAATCGCACTGCATTTCTGTACTAATATTACACGTAATGTTACGAAATCTAAAAGTCTCCTATAAAATCTTAAAAGTTATCAGAATAGCAAAAAAAAAAACGCGGGAATAAATCAAACGTGCATCAGTTGAATTTGGTTATGCAATAATGCACGTAAATTGGGATAAGTTTTGTTGTAGAGAACAATCGATCGTAATCTACGTCACTTGACAGTATTTATTAGAACCTTGATACAACCAAAATACTTTTTATAGCGAATTAATAATATTTCGTAGATACAATTTAACTGGTGGTAGGACCTTTTGTGAGTCCGCGCGATTAGGTACCACCACCCTGCCTATTTCTGCCGTGAAGCAGTAAGCAGTTTCGGTTTGAAGGGTGGGGCAGCCGTTGTAATTATACTGAGACCCTTAAAACTTATATCTCAAGGTGGGTGGCGCATTTACGTTGTAGATGTCTATGGGCTCCAGTAACCACTTAACACCAGGTGGGCTGTGAGATCGTCCACCCATCTAAGCAATAAATAAAAAAAAGTTTGCATTTTTGCATGACCAAGTCGAATTGGCTCTCGAAATTCAGAACTCATTTAAGTATTTAAAATTCAAAAAGTTACCTGAATCCAGTCTAATTCTGGCCTACATTTAATTAAGAATTCGTTTGTTAGATAGAAAGTATGACTCAAACTCTAAGACTGATTACAGCAAACCGTGTTTTCTTTTCTTTTTTTTCTTTTTGAATATGATAAGGACGCGCGCTTGTAACTTTAGCTGGCGCACTAAGAGGTTAGTTTAATTTTGTTAAATGTAATTGATAGATAAATTAAAAAAAAAAGGTCGGTTAACTTAGTGCGCCATCTGAATTTGATAGCGCCATGTCATTTAAAAACGATAATCATTTCACTATCGAAATCGACTTTTCTATTTTCATACTTCATAGACGATAGATGATTACGTCATGTTTTCAAAATCGGAAGTAAACCGTTTAATTAGATCAAACCTATAAATAAAAAAAGATATTTGTTGCCAAAATGTTGTTAAGGTTAACATGAAATTGTCCAAAGCGGATTGCTCTTTGACGGTTTGAATTTATGTGGAGTTGAATGATACCGATGATATATTTTTTCATGATGATGAACTTTGTCGCTAACCAACATTATAATCTGTTTAGGTATTATAACGTGTGGTGTAATTTAGTTGACGCGGTTCGGCCTGCTACACGAATAGAATGTACGCCTGTCCGATTGACTACATCAAATCAATCAAATCAAAAAAAAATTATTCAACATAAATGAAAGTACATATTTGTTGAACGTCAAAAGAACTACCGCCAATTCACAAGAATTAGCCTCCGTCCTGAGAAGAATTGGCATGAAACTCAGCGGGTATGACTTTTTTTTTTTTTAAATATTCAATATTAGATTATTATTTTTTAAATATTAGATTTTTTTTAAATATTCACTCGAGACTCGAGACAATACGGGAATCGATTCTTAATACAGGCGAACCGCCGATGCTAATTTAGTTGTTTAGTGTTCATGTTAAATTAGATCGTATTGGGCAGTTCTTTAATGATCTCTAAGACACACCTGTTTCCGCCTCTCGAGCACCTTCGAATTTTAATATCTATATCAACCCACAGTGTTAAATGTTCGTAAATATACACGCGTTACGTTGAAATGTTGCTCAGAAAATTCTTTTTTTTTTTTAACAAAACGAACAATGTCGATTGACTTACGCAGAATGTAAAGTTTGATTGTGGATTTTCAGGAATAAAAAGTACAATTTGCATTCGGAAAATTTTACGACCTATATATTATGTAGTACCTACACAATCAACAAGATTTCAATAGTAACGCTCATGGGCATCAGCAATTACGCGACAAGCAGTAAGCGCAAGAGAACGTAAGTCGCTTAATTTAAAACAATGTTACCTTTTTACTGTGTCCTAAAGTTTCTTACTTCACAAGACTTTTACGTAAAAAAAACATTCAAGTTTATGTACCACAATTATAATTGATTTCTCCTCATCAGAAAGAATATGAATTCTCTAAATTAAAACAACCCTATCTCAAATCGACAAACAAGTTAAAAAAATATAATGATAAATAATATCATAGATAATAATAATAACAATACATATAATGATAAATCGCATCACAAAAAAATGTTTTTTTTATACAAAATTCAAGGCAGTAATTTGTCTGTACCGCTGAAACAGCTGATGTCCACGAGCAACGATGACTGCTTCTCTTTAAGTAGGCTGCATACTTCATTCTACAATTAAAAAAAAATAAAATAAAATGTAACTTTAGAATTGTTGTAAGTCAATCGAGATTGTCTAAAATACGCAGTTTTGACAGTCGGGCTATGAAGCCGGTGACGGGCGGATGTCACCGAACTTAATTAAACTTGAGGCCAACTTTAATCGTGCCGCTTACGAGACGCGATAGGCAAACAAAAGGCCGTTTTAAGTTTGCAAATAGGCCCTCTCCCGGAAATTCCTGGTTATACACGATATGGCTGTCGTTTCGTTGTCAGAGGCACATATAGGCATAGGCATGTTGGCTGATGGGAGTTTCCTTTGAAATTTAAACAGTTAAGACTTTATTGTGGGCTCTAATTGAAAATTTTAAGTTGTCACTCTCGTATTTGCCATACGAATGCGTGTGAGATAAACAAATATACGAAAACATATTTTGATCACAACGAGGCAAACATCAAAATGAATATACAAAAATAAATGTATTGCTGTCAAAACTGTTGTAAACTTGAAAATGTTTCATTAAAATAACAACTGGTTTTCTTTTTTAAACTATTTATTTAACTTATTGTGTGCGTCGACGCTAGTCAGTCATGTATCAGTTAAGTTAGCCCCTAAGTTTCCATTACGCGTTAAGTTACAAGCTAAGCTTTGTATACATGTAATACTTCCTTAATTTTCGTGATGACACGAAATGCGTTCGTTCTAGTCACGATGTTCGACTATATCTTTGTAATTTTATTTGTAAATCTAGATTCCGAAGTACATTCAGTTTCAATTCTCAGTTTCAATTCAAGGCATCCGAGTTTTTTACTGGTGGTAGGGGCTCTTGTGAATCCGCGCGGGTAGGTACCACCACCCCGCCTATTTCTGCCGTGAAGCAGTAATGCGTTTCGGTTTGAAGGGTGGGGCAGCCGTTGTACTATAAAACTGATATATAGAATTCACGTATCAAAGTGGGTAGCGGTATTAATATTGTTGGAGGCTTCTATGAGTTCCGGTAACCAATAACTCCAGGTTGGCCGTGAGCATGTCCAACTATCTAAACCATAAATTAAAAAAAAAAACTTGTGATACATTAATAGACTTTTTTTGTATCATCAAATCAACCTACGGCCATCTTTTTCAACAGGGGTACAAATAACCCTGTACACAAACTTCATCTAAAAAGCACGACGAAATAACTCTGTGAATTCGTTATACAAAAACGCAATCTACCACGTACTGTAAGAGAATAGTTTCGAAAAGCCAAAATCGGCTTTAAGACATTTCAAGATTTACGTCTAGACAAATAAAACAGTAAAATCTCCGTTGTAAATCAAACACAAAGAAGACAGTGATTTAAACCCTTAGCCGAGACATTTTTATAAAAAAATTCTTTCCGCCATAATCTTTTCTCTTTGTAGCAAATGTATTTGAAAGTTATATAACTTTTTTTTAAAGAAAAAGAAAAAAAAAGAAACCTCACAAAACCAGTTATCAAAGTCTTAGTTATCTCAAGGTGGGTGGCGCATTTACGATATGGATGTCTATGGGCTCGAGTAACCACTTAACACCAGGTAACCCAGGACCCATCTAAGCAATGATAAAAAAATAATAATAAAAACTTCCACGAGTTTCTAGAAAAGTGTCGAACAAAGTATTTTCTTTATTTAACATCAAATACAATTTAAAAACAAATTTCCCCGGTACTTTGGGATCTAGATCTTTAAGAACTTTTAGCGGTTTGTTAATATGGACAAATGTTTTTTTTTTCGATTTCGAATTACGATTCTTGCTAGCAAAACCACAAAGTCGTATCTGCAAATGTTCGCACGAAGGAAAATTGCATCCCATAACAAACCTGGAGGTTGTGTTTCGCTTGAAACAATAAACCAGCATTAGACTTTGTGGTTTTGATATTACAAATCCAACATTAAAGTTATGGTACAAGTTTATCATCTTCTAAGAGATGACAATGAATAAATACGTTTTGAATAATTTTAATTTATATTTTATTAACGGGAATTAATGTCCTGCGGTTGGTAATGTTATTCGTAATATTGTATTTTAGGTTAGTTTTTTTTTAATAATTTAATATCAAACGTTAGTTTTGTGTGAATTCATACTTTTATATTCGAAGTGGGAGGTCTTACGGTTGTCATGTTTATGTGCTTCATTTATCACTTAACACCAGATGATCTGTGACCTAATACGCCCATCGAAAGACTATGAAAAGCGTTCGCGAAAATATAATCGCATTTAATATCTTATAAGCATATGCCAGTTCATGTGCATAGCGTTCACAGGATAATCTTTGTAACAAACTTGAGTGATATGAAGTTACACAAAATTAGCGTACATTCGTATTAATATGATTTGTATTTTGAACAGTTGTGTTTGCAGTACGGTTTTGCATTATTATTATTATATTTTTTTCTCCTAAATATTATTTCTATGTAATTTGGAACGTATTAATCTCACTTACATTCCAATTTTGATAGCAATTTTTAAATTTTTTATTGAGTTTTTTTTTAATTTTCTTTTTTCTAACGCGTGGGTTGACCTCTTGAATTATGTCGACATAATTTATGGATACTCAGGCATTGTTACTCAGATTACAGCTAAGTTAGTAGTTAAGGACTCGATAAGAAATAATCTGATGATAATTTTACTTGTACGTTGTATTAAAATGAACAAGAAATAAAGAAACTGGTTTGAAAGTTTGTGTTTTATTTTTTGTTGTCCCATTATCTATCGATTTATTTATTTAATCTATAATTTTGCTGTATGGAATTGTTTTGTTGAAATTCTAATTTCAGTAAAGCTTTAAACTGTATTAATGCGCCGAAATTATAAGCTCTAAAGTGAATCCTTAAAATCTTCTGAATATAAAGAACTGAGCTAACATTATTTATACTCTATACTTAATATTATAAAGCTGAAGAGTTTGTTTGTTTGAACGCGCTAATCTCAGGAACTACTGGTCCGATTTGAAAAACTCTTTCAGTGTTAGTTAGCCGGCACGTTAGATAGCACGGTCTAAGCAATAAAAAAAATATAGAAGAAGAAAGAAGATAAACCAGACCAGATAATTTAGAATCTCCATGGCATGAATATATTCGACTTGTATCGAACAATGTGGCAGAGCCTAAGAAGACAGCATGCGTTTTTAAATATTAAAGTATCGGATACGTGTGAACGAATGAACTCCACGATAAAAGAATCATTCAAATTTATTTACCGGTAATTTTAACGGTAGGAAGCGGTTTGGTTCTGCCCCTGGCATTGCTGAAGTCTACGGGCTACAGTAACCACTCACCATCAGGTGGGTCGTATGCTCGTCTGCTTACAAGGGCAATAAAAAAAGTTTAACGAGCTCACAGCCCACCTGTTGTTAAGTGGTTACTGGAGCCCATAGACATCTACAACGTAAACGCCGCCACCCACCTTGAGATATGAGTTCTAAGGTCTAGTTACAACGGCTGCCCCGCCCTTCAAACCGAAACGCATTACTAGTTTACGGCAGAAATAGGCGGGGTGGTGGTACCTACCTCTGCGGACTGACAAGAGGTCCAATAAACTATTATTACTGTGATTACTGGTTACCACATTATGACATACAATAAGATTATAATCAATAAAATTATTTACAAAGATATACTTATAGTTTAAATAAGACGCAAATAATTTCATTACTCATACTCATATATAAAGGATAAATACATTTTCAACAGTACAAGCGAACGAATCGACTCGATACGTGTTACAATGAAAATAATCTAATATTATCTATTGAATTTTATCGCGTGCTCCGATAAGAGCCGACAACGCATCAATAACATTAATTCAGAGCAGTCATGACTACGAGTTTGGCTTTTTTTATTGGTTAACCGGGTAAAAGATCTCACCATCAACCTGGTGTTAAGTAGTTCCCGGAGTCCATTGACAGCGTAAATGCCACCTCCAATCTTGAGACTAGTTCGAAGTCTCAGTTCTATAGAACAAATAGAGGTCCCGCAGTAGTCGAAATTCGACTATAACTAATTGGAATTGTAAGTTTGTAGACTATTATGATTGTATTTTATACTTCTATAATCACAAATTTCGCCAAGACTACACTATAAAAAATATTAACAAAGACAAACAATATTTAATCTATTCTCAATTTGACAACAGACGTCAAGAACAAAAGTTTGACAATAAATAGTATGCATGCGTGTGTGCGTCAAATACATGGTTTGTAGTGTGTGTAATGTTTTCTTTATTGATTTAATGTATCTTTTATGCATTATTTAAAAAAAATATTAGCATTGTGCACTTCTTCTCTATATTCTCTATAAGTGTGGAAAATTTCTTACTCCTCCGTCCGCGCAATTTTCGCAAAAAGGGATACAAAGTTTTTGCTTCACGTATTAATATATAGATACCTGCCCCACCTTTGAAACCGGAACGCGTTAATACTTCGTGGCAGAGATACGCGACAAGACACCAGTAACTCAACAAAATTCTTCACGAATAGCACATTATATACTCAAATAGACATATGCACTTCGAATTACTTAAAAACAAACACCTATAGTTCGAAAAAAATAAATGGCAGCTCGTCCCAGAAACGAGACAGTTTCAGTATCTTCCTGGCTAAGCCTTTGCTCGCCCGCCTGTCCTGATGAAACTGGAAAGGTCTCCGGGCTACCAGTAATCTTTCATTCATAATAAAAAAGTTTCAGTACCATTTATGTAGTATTAGAAAGTAGTAGCTTAAAATCTCTCGCGGACGATCTCCAACACGATGGACCGACCTCATGAAATCTATGACTCACTCCAACATAAATGATTGCTCTCTGTGAAACACCGTGCCACATGGCGTCGCATCACGAGAGTATCGGAGGATCCGACTGATGCATGACCACGACCACTCTGTCAAGAGTTTACGACTGGGAAAAAGAAGATCTTAAAGTAAAGTCCGTAAAAATTACAATAAGATGCACGCTCACTCGTACCCACAAAGCAATCGAATTTTCTTAATGATGTGCAGACTATAATAATGCCGCTCTGATGCTTGTCATTAGCAAACCGCAGCGTATTAACATATTTATGTTAATGCCACCGCTTATCTAAATGGGCAAGCAACTCACCTCGAATTGGATATATTACCACTTGCCCTGAGCAAATTAAGACTGGGAGACAAATCACTCATGGGCATCTGGCCCAAATTAGAATGCTCTGTACAATGGGCACTAGAGACTGATACATATACATATTTCCTCCACCTTTAATCGAGCTACTCATGTTTTAAGGTCCTGAATTTCGTCCTTACGATATTGAGCCATCTCGTCTTCTCTTTAGTGACTCTGACAGCATCGTAGACGATGGAATCGAGAGTGGAGCAGACCTGGCCAGAGCAACGCATCGCTCTGCGCCCCTGCTAACTTTTTCCTTTCATTTTGCCAGTAAACACCAGTTTTCTAGATTCTTCTAGATTCTTCTAGATTCTTCTAGATCTTTCTTGGCAATTGTCTGAAATATTGTAAGATTCGCTTGAGGCAGATACTAAAAAACCTTGTTTTAATTTCGAGCTACGCGAGTATTGAGGCGTTTAACCTATGTGCAGTACATGGAATCCGCAGCATTCGTCTCTAGCACATCATTTCGAAGACATCAACCCGTTTGCGACTTGCAGACCTTAGAGTCCAGTACTCAGCCCTACTGAGAAAAATAAAGGTGACGAGATTGCGCACAAATTTCATCTTCGTCTTGAGCAATATAATCCTATCTCCAAGTATTATGCAGCTGGGACACTGCATTCTTGGTCATTCCAAATCGTCTAAGCTTATCTAAGACCCGTTATCCGTGATAGTAGACAAATTCTTTCATTATAAATGCACGTTGTGTGCGCCAGTGAGTTCTAACTTGTTGTCTATGACCATACATATATTGTTTTATTTATTTATTTTATATTGGTTTCAATACATGTGTATACAGATATTTACCACACAACAAAAGACTAAAAAAAAACATTCTCCACGACCCCATTATTAAGAATGTTAATAATTGCTCCAATGAGTCAACCAAATAAGTTAAGCAGTGGCCACCTCGTTGTGAAAATTTGTCATAGTCAGTATAGAAATACGTTCATACGAGCCCGCACGGACTCGTAACACATTCCATCATCAATATCTATGATTACCTCAATCAAGAAGTAGTGATAGAAAAAGAGGGTATTTGATAAATAAATATTTTATCTAGTCCGGCTATCTTGTGCACGTGGCACTCAAACCGCAACGACCAGGAGCTATATCGCGTCTCCTCCCGTCAATCTGTACGGAGTCTCATAAAAACGGCTCGAGGGTAATGCATCAAGCTGTCAGTTACAAGGGATTCCTCGTACGTGGATCCGGGGGATACGAACGAAATCCTCCGGCGAAACAATTTAAATGGATCTTTTGGAGATTTAGTTAGTCGGGAGTCTGTCTGGAGTCTTTTTCATTATTTTTTTTATTTTATATTTTTTATTGTTTTTTTTTACTGGTGGTAGGATCTCTTGTGAGTTCGCGCAGGTAGGTATCACCACCTTGCCTATTTCTGCCGTGAAGCAGTAATGCGTTTCGGTTTGAAGGGTGGGGCAGCCGTTGTAACTATACTTGAGACCTTAGAACTTATATCTGAAGGTGGGTGGCGCATTTACGTTGCAGATGTCTATGGGCTCCAGTAACCACTTAACACCAGGTGGGCTGTGAGCTCGTCTACCCATCTAAGCAATAAATAAATAAAAAATGATGAGTTTTGGATAATAGACGAGCGTCGACCTGTAAGTCGAAATTGATAGCAACTCTTACCTGGATCCTTGTATCTGTATCACGTAAAACTACTGAAGATCAAGACTCATCGAGAAGAGTTGTGAAATGGCTGATGAGAGAACAGTCATCGAACTAGACACGACCTACAAAAATGAAGATGTCGATTCAGAAGAAGAATATTATACAATAAAAAATACATTCAATGTGAGCTAAGAGTAGGTATCGCTATCCTGCACATATTTTCCACGTAATAGTTATGTTTCTGATAAGGCCCATTGTGAGCTACCATGCCATATGTCACCACTGTCAACTGGTCACACTCATACTTCGATAAAGCGGCACGACACGAGAACCGTCAATCGTGGCCGCCGATAATTACATTCCCGATCCTGCGGACAGAATGGAAAGCAGCCGACGTCGCCCCAAACACGTCATTTCGGATCCTTCCGATACACTAACGGTGCTTTTAGGTACCTCAAGCACCGGTCATCGTTCTCATCGAACCCGTCGATTACGACGAAGGGCTCGACGAGTAAAATTAACCCTCAGATACAGCCCACTTAGTTTCTCGGCGGATCTTCTCAGTGGGTCGCGTTTCAGATCCGATAGTAGATTCTGCGAAGCACGGCTCTTGCTAGGGTTCGTGTTAGCAACGTCGTCAGGTTTGAGCCCCGTGAGCTCACCTACTAGTTAAGGTTATGCTGAAATAGCCTCTCAAGGCTCTCAGCTAGGTAGGAAACAAAAAAACAAAAAAAAGGTCACACACTGATCAAACATTTTCGTGCAGGAGTCGACGACTGTAGGCTAATAAAATAGTTATGCTTCTCAGTTTGAAGAGTGAGGCTCTTTTTTTTGGAATTCACGTTGCGATGTTCATGGACTCTGCTCACCAGTAAAAAAAAGGATTCAGTGAGTTAGCTCGGTGATAAAAAAAACCGCTAAAAGTACCTTAATTTAAAAGGATCATTCACATATCATACTAAGGATTATAACTATATATATAACGATTATATTAATTGATTCCTCCTCCAGTCGTGCTTTTCTGATACATGTAAGCATCGTAGTGCGTTGAATTTATTTCTAACTAGCTGACCCGGCAGACTTCGTAGTACTTCTATCGATAAATAAAAGACCTAAACTTTTTTCTAAAATAAACTTATAACAAACAAAAGTAATCCCTCCGACTGAGGACACATCAAAGGAAAAACAAAATTGTAATTTTTATTTAATTTCAAGCATTTTCATATTTATTTACCTTTTAAACCTTCTCTGGACTTCCACAAATAATTCAAGACCAAAATAAGCCAAATCGGTCCAGCCGTTCTCTAGTTTTAGCGAGACTAAAGAACAGCTATTCATTCGTATATATAGAGATTACATAAGGTTTAAACGAAAATTTACTAAATAAAATTAAATAATTCTAACACCCACAAAGCGTAATGCTATATCCTATATCACTGTATACATATATCTCAATTGTTAGCTCGTTATTATTATCTTAGCCTCAAATGACGTCACGCTTACCGTTCTGTGAAGCCGTATTGTCGTCAGCCTTAGAATTAAAAAAGAAAACTATCCAAATCAGATATTAAAATAGTTTTCTATCATAATTTTAGAAACAAACAAAGTTGAAGAAACACCCTTGAGAATTTACTTTTCATGAGAATATGAACTGACTACATTAGCTCTACGTCGTAGCACGTAGCATTTCCGTAGACTCGTCTACGTATCGTCCGAAATTCACAAAGCGCTTTTGATGTGCAAACTAGTAGCGCTTTTCAAACGTGCTTCGAAACTTCATTTTATTTATGAAATTCCTGTATGAAATCGGATGCGATCGGTTTTTTTGTGACGTTCGCTCGCAAATGAGCAAACACGACGACCCACTAATATTAGCAAGTGTATTATGTATTTATAAGTACATAATACAAGTTGCGAGGATATTACATAAATTATAATAAAGTCTGCTATCGTGTAGATTGGTGGTAGGACCTCTTGTGAGTCCGCACGGGTAGGTACCACCTCCCTGCCTATTTAGGCCGTGAAGCAGTAATGCGTTTCGGTTTGAGGGGTGGGGCAGCTGTTGTGACTATACTGAGACCTTAGAACTTATATCTCAAGGTGTGTGGCGCATTTGCGTTGTAGATGTCTATGGGCTCCAGTAACCACTTAATACCAGGTGGGCTGTGAGCTCGTCTACCCAACTAAGCAATAAATAAATAAAAGATGTTTATGAGCACCAGTGACCACTTAACACCGGGTGGGCTGTGAGGTCGTCTACCCAATAAAAGCAAGCACGCAATAAGAAAGCTACCAAGCTAACATAACCGAGCAAAAAAAAAAAATTGTTCGCCAAACTTATCAGATTAATTGCGATACTGTTTCCAAAAAATGTCGTTCACGATTTTCATTCTGTTTATTATCCTTTGTATTAAGCTCGTTTACTTTCAAGATATATTCAATTACACTCGAACCTTCCGTTCAAAGATATCCGCTTTGAATTATTCTCTTAGATAATTAAACACACATTAAATTGCCTATATGTCGGACACACAGCGCCTCGGGTGCTTGAGCTCATCCAGGTAAAAAAATATCCAAGAAAGCTTTGAGAGAAAAGACCTCGCATTTCTTATTTGAAAGGCTGCGTTTGTCGGCTTTCGGATTAAGCTTGTCTATTTGTATGGAAGGACCGCTTTGTTTCGGTCCCATGACGTAATGCTGAAGTCTCTAGCGGTTCTGATATAGTCAATGGTGACCATTAACGATCAGATTTTTTTATTGCCCTTGTAGGCCGACGAGCATACAGCCCATCTGATGGTGAGTGGTTACCGTCGCCCATGGACTTCAGCAATAACGAGGGCAGAGCCAAGTCGCTGCCTACCGCACAATACTCTCCGCAAGCCTCGTTTGAAGAAGGACATATCATAGCGCTCGGGAAACACCCTTGGAGGGGAAGCTCATTCCATAGCCGTATGGTACGTGGCAAAAAAGACCTCTGGAAACGCTTTGTCGATGAACGCAGCGGATCCAGATAATATGGATGAACTCTGCTCCGATGTGCGGTGATAAAAAGGAGATGAGGGGATCATCTCAAATAATTGCTCAGACCACTCTCCATGGAACATACGGTATAAAATACAGAGGGAACCGAAGTCCCTCCGCAGACCCGGAGGTTCCAGGGGGTCGTTATGGGTGACGTGACTGCGTTCGGAGACATATAAAAATATATAACTGAAGTACGTGTTGGTAATAACTTTGTACGCCTCTATAATTATTAATAAAATAAAATTTTATTTAAATTATATTTTGGTCTACGATCCATTGATTTACCAGAGAATAGAGTCGCCTCTTGTCGCATCAGGTCGAAGTTTTTATTTGATCGTATACTTATTGTCCTTTATTTAAATCTGAAACACGTCTGTTTTGCCGGAGAAACAAGTAATTCACAAACTTAACATACACAATTGAAACATCGACCGGGTAGTTATTAATATTGGCTATAATGTTTATACGCTTAACAAAAGGTGGAGCCAGTGCGATCATTTAAAAGAAAAAAATATGCGTTTCAGCTATATCCGGCGAATTGACTTTCTATATGAATACTCTCTAAGTACGGGTGTCCTTGAATTATAATATTATCGGCGAAGGTGCTAATTAAATAAACATTTCTCTCATAACATTAAAAACGAGTTCATACTTTTTCAATTCATGTTGATTCGATACAATATTATTTTATGATCGTGATATTTATATGTAGTGTCATTTATTTTCTGACACATACTCACACTCACAATTTATTTTTAAATTTCGAATCTTTCGGCTTCATTAGGATTAACAATATTAATTAATTCAAATAATGTCCTCAAAAACTAGTATTTTAACACCTAAGTTAATTAATTATTCAAGTAATAAATCAAATCACTGCCATCTCGAATTAAAAACGTAACGCTTTTATTTTATTTTATCAACGCTCCATTTTACTGTTCATCAAATTATCATAGTCGCACAACCTAAGTATTCTAATTGTATAAATCTCGGAACTTAAATCACTTTATAGGACTGTTGAATGTATTTGAGTCGACTATTATCAAAGCCGGCAATGTGACTTTTGGACAATTATTGGTAAATCAGAAAAACGAATTATTGACTTTGTATTCCATTGGCAGTCACAAAACTCTTCTGAACGACACCTTAGATAAATAACAGGTTAAGTATTAACCTTTATTTAAAGCAGGTTTTGAACCGTATTCTTTGAAGGAGACGATTATATTCAAATCAATCTGTATTGACTTATCAATAACATTTTTTTGTCCAAATGCACAGATTGCCACCTTTGATAATAGACGACTCATTTATAGATCAAATTAAAAACAAAAACTTACTATTTTCGTATAAATATAACATTATTATACTTTAGAGATAATTTTGATTAATGACGTTGGAATAATTCTTATCTAACTTTGTACCTCTAACTTCGAGGTTCGTTTTGATCAAATAGTTTATATATAAGAACTGACGTAGGTAATCCCTAATAAATCATTAGAAAACCAATTCATCATCAACTCCGAGAACGAGAGAGAGAGAGAGAGAGAGAGAGAGAGAGAGAACATACTTAATTGCACATCAAAACACATTTAACATCAGAAAACAGTCAACAAGCAGATACGTTTGTACAATAGGCGATCTTATCGCTAAAAGCGATCTCTTCCGGACAACCGTTTAATTACCCGAAATTCTGGACAGATAAAGAAAGATACAGTATTTATAACGCCATCTTGTTGTGTCTTTAAAGCTAGTATTATTTATTATTCGCCAATAGATGCCGGGAAGAGTCATAAAGTTGATTATCGATAAAGTTGATTATTGAAAACACGAATAACACAACATTTTCTGAATATAAATCGTAGCTAGATCGATTTATCGCCCCCGAAATCCCCTGTATAATAAATTTTATGAAAATCGTTAGAGTCGTTTCCGAGATTCAGATTATATATAATAATATATAATAGAGAATTGCTCGTTTAAAGGTATAATAACATAAGATACAGCAGGTATGTTGCGGTGTATTATTAACAACACATTATTAAAGAAAATACATACATACAATAAATTTATTTTAACAAATAAACAGACAGCATCCCGATATCCGAATCGATAAGTCTTTCCAATTTCGCAACAAAACACGCAATAACTTAATAAAACCCACTAATTAAACCCGTTGATCGGGGACCCTTTGATAAACCCGGCCTTGAATTAGATTCTCTTGTCATCAAACATGCTGACATGGCGCAAAATCCCGTAACGCAAAGGGGATGTAACAAGTATTGATTCACATCACGGTGTTTCCATGGGGAAAACAATCGATCCAGTCTACCCCACGCAGAGACGACCCTAATGGATTAGGGTGGCTGTACCAGAGCATTTGTTTGTGTGGATTACGACCGGTTGGTTTTACTATTCGTATTAATGTCCGTTACCTGTAGACCTAATGTTGTTCGACCAGAAATTTTACCTTTTTTATTTGACACATTTCTAAAGCAAGTAACGCGCCTAATCTCAGCTACGACTATACTGAATATATGAAATAGATCGATTTGTTGAGAGTACTCACTCGCGACCTGGTCTGCGTTGATTGGTTGTTGTTGCCAGCCGTTGTAACTATACTGAGACCTTAGAACTCATATCTCAAGGTGGGTGGCGCATTTACGTTGTAGATGTCTATGGGCTCCAGTAACCACTTAACACCAGGTGGGCTGTGAGTTCGTCCACCCATCTAAGCAATAAAAAAATTATTAAAAAAAGTACAGCTTTCACTACATCTATACAAAAAAAAAAAAAGAACTAAACATTAAAATTAGATAAGATCCGGTACAATTTTGTCAATGTAGAAACCCTACCTTTCCATTTATTTCTGTTACGAAAAATTCACAAAAACAAGTTTAACAAAAAAGGATACTTGCATACTCCTCTGAAACATCGGGCTACTCTGAAGCAATACGTCATTTCATCCTTCAATCTTACTAGCGGGTGGGTGCTCCAAATAATTCTTAAAATAACCCAGAAACTAATTTAATGTCCATCAATCAATTCATATACGTATCACGCCAGGTGGATACATATACACTACGCATGAAGTAAACCAGAAGGCCGCATTCCGATAAACATATCCTAACTGCATTGCGGGTCTAAAAAGTACTGCAGTCAACGCAATACCAGCTATTTATCGTGAAATATTTACGTACATATAAAAGAAATGAATTTGTTTGCAAGTGCTAAAGCAATGGTTTGTTGAACACGGAAAATTGCCAAAGATTTTTTGAATTTTTTTTTAATGAATTAATGAATGAATGGAAATTCTTTATTGCACAAAAATATTGTAAAGAGGCGAACTTAACGCCATGCAGGCATTCTCTTTCAACCCTCGTTGATGAAGTGAGAGATACAAGAATTGCGTAGCTGTGCTGAAGTTAATCCATGGCGATCATTTAAAGAGTTATAGTAGACATGAGTAAAATGAACACTAGGTTATAATTACATTGCCAAAATAAATACATAGATACATGTTTTTTTTATTGCTTATATGGGTAGACGAGCTCACAACCCACCTGATGTTAAGTGGTTATTGGAGCCCATATACATCTACAATGTAAAATGCATCACCCACCTTGAGATAAGAGTTTTAAGGTTTCAGTATAGTTACAACGGCTGCCCACCTTTCAAACCGAAACGTATTACTGCTTCACGGCAGAAATAAGCAAGGTGGTAGTAGCTACCCGTGCGAACTAACAAGACACCCTACAATCAGTAATTACGCAAATTACAATTCTTGCGAGTTTGATTTTTATTACACGACATTATTCCTTCACCGTAGAAAGCTATTTGATATTGCTACATGTGTTAATTACGTATTTCATTAGGAAAATTGATAGTTGTTGGGAACACTGGCCAGTCGCATCGTTTGACACGAATGATTCAGATGTCTTATCATTTAGGGCACGACGATTTTATTTGAATAGTCTTTTTTTTCTACCTATGCTGATAGCCTTGAAAGGCTATTTCAGCGTCACCCTAGCGTGTAGGTGAGCTCACGGGGCTTAAACCGGAGTGATGCTAACACTGACCCCAGCAAGAGCAATGCTTCGCAGAATCTACCACGCGATCGGAAACGCGATCCACTGAGAAGGTCCGGCGAGAAACTCAGTGGGCTGTGTCTACGGGTTAATTCACTGGGACGATGACCGGTGCTTGTGGTACCTAAAAGCACCGTTAATGGATCGGAAGGATCCGAAAAGACGTGTTTGGGGCGACGTCGACTGCTTTCCATTCTGTCCACAGGATCGGGAATGTAGTTACCGACGGCCACGATGACGTGCATAGATGGGTTTATGAACAGACAAACTCACTGTTGTTAGTGATTTCCGACGTTACGCCCGTGCATTTTTCTTCTTTATGCTATCATAATTCTTTGTTTTATAATCTCTATCCAACAATTCTAAGTATAAGGCCCGATTATTTCTAGTCACAAATAAATAGCACGAAGCTACGGGCTCACAAAGCGGCCCTCCACTGTTATTGTTAGTACTTCAATAATACGTAATAAAAAAAATCAATGCATGTCTAATTTTCATTATATCCTGCACCGAGTCATTCCTGAACCCGTAAATCCGATCTTAGATGTTATCTTTAAAGTCTGCTGATCGGCTAACAACACTTTACGGGTGCTAGGACCTCTTGTGAGTCCGCGCTGGTAAGGTACCACCACCCTGCCTATTTCTACCGTGAAGCAGTAATGCGTTTCGGTTTGAAGGGTGGGGCAGCCGTTGTGACTATACTGAGATCTTAGAACTTATATCTCAAGGTGGGTGGCGCATTTACGTTGTAGATGTCCTTGGGCTCTAGTAACATTTAACACCAGCTGGGTTGTGAGCTCGTCCACCCATCTGAGCCATAAAAAACATAAATGAATGTAGCAAAAATCGTATTATAAATAAAGAAATCCTTTGGAGTCCCGCGCGTCAACAATACGTCACATGCTGTGTTCGCCCGTGCAGCAGAGCAGTTCTTTTTACACGACTGCGCATAATCCTATTAAACGGATTCTAATGTACTCGACCGGATAGAATCGTTATACCCGACAACGACTTAAAGGAATGCGACGGATTTTTATGCTCATATCAAAGAAGATTACGGTTTTTGTAATAATTTTCATTCCAACTGTTAATTGTGTTTTAATAAAATAGTTCTTGGTGTAAATCATCATCATCATCATCATCATAATCGGTTCTTGGCAGAGCAGTCGTGATCATGTGGAACTATTGCTTATTAAAGCCTTGAGAGATGTTTTCCATAGTTTGCGAACCGAGGCCCGGCGCACACACTCGTTAAGTGGGGTTTCAGTAAGGTCTTTCACCTGATCAGTCCAGCGCATGGGGATTCGTCCACGAGAGCTCTTACCATTGACCCTACCCTGAACAACAAGTTTCTGGATAGTAAATAAGAGGCCAATAATACCAGAACAGAGGACACAAGATGCGACCATGACGAATTCAAAAGGAAATTATTGATTCACCAAATCTTGTTTGAGAAAAGTTGGGTGTACGACAAGTGTTCTCGGTAATGCTAAAAGCAATTTCGCTAACAATTATCTGTCTTGTTCCCCTTAATTACTATCTCGATGTCACTGACCAAATAAAATGTTTTTCATAAAGATATAAAAGTGGTTATTTCTGAATTATCCATAGGAAATAATGGGGACTTCTAACAACTCAAGGACATTTTAATTTTTTTATTTAGACACACCAACAGCAATACACACAAAACATTTAAACTTAAAATTAACAAGTATAAAATTAAGTACTGGTATGTAAGCTAGTTACAGGCATGTACAGCAATCTCTTATAATACACTATGACAATTACAGCAATTTTACATACAGCGGAAAAATAGGTTAAATTTAAATGTTAACAGTAACACAAAAAAAATATTGAAAAGAACATGAAAACAAGAGACGTCTTGTGTTTTATAAGTTTTTTTAACAAACTAAAGATGTCTACTGGCGAACATAGGCTTCTCTCAAAGACCACCACAATAACCGGACCAGCTAAACCTGCATTCAGCAGATTGGAGCAACCTTTAACCAGAAGTCGGTGTACTTCGTGAGAGGCCTACCCACGCTGCGCTTTCCGATGCGCAGTTTCCACTCGAGAGCTTTTCAAGCCCAGCGGCTATCTGTTTTACGAGCAATGTCCTCTGCCCACTGCCACGTCAATCATGAAACCCTTCGTTAAACATACACGTGTTAAACATGGTTCCTGCCAAAATTATTTTAAGTCTTCCTTCTTTTGCGTAACTTTAGTCCTAAACAAATGAACTGAGAACTGCCGGAGTAACGGATGAAATAAAATAAATAATAGCTTAAAAAATTTAATATAATAATATTTATTATTATTAAATTTAATAATATTAAAATAAGTGTAAGAAAAAATGATTATATTGTAAAAAAAAGCGTGGGGTGCATGGTATCAGTAGTTATAAATATTTTATGAACAGATATGAGTAGAAGGGTTATTTTGATAATATCCTGAAAAGCACCCAACGCTTTTTTTCAATAAAATCATTTTTCCTTCCACTATTATTAATTCAACTTTATTAAAATTTATTTTCTATTTTTTAGTTGGATTTTCTATAAAAGCGATTTTTTTTAGTTTTTTTTAAACTATTATTTACTTTTCATTTTTTAGTTGGATTTCAAGTTTTATCAATTTTTTTAAAATATTGAATAGTCATCGGTCCTTAATAAGTATACCAAATTTCGAGTTAATCCGACGTCTTGAAGGGGATCAAAATCATGTTGAAAGATTCCGTTACAAACATACATACGTCTGAAGCTAATAAAAGCGTATTAATAAAATAGCTCCAAAACATATCTCACAGTACCTGGATATATTCAGCGGTCAATTGCCACTTTTCTCCCTATCCGTACGCTGGTAGCCTAAGAGGCTATTCCAACTTCGTGCGGACGGGTAGGTGAACTCACGAGCTCAATCTGAGTGAATTGCTAACACTAGCCCTAGTAAAAGCAGTGCTTCGCTGAATCTACTACCGGATCGGAATCGCAACCCGCTGAGAAGATCCGGCAAGAAATTCAGTGGCTAAAATACGTTCTATGCGGATCAAGTATATCAATTTTGATATAACCGCCTCTTCTGAATTTAAAATTCTGCTTCTCAGTCGTACACTCCTGACGGAGTGGTCGTGGTTACATATGTCTTAATGCTTGTTTGCAGCTTTTGAGAGACTTCTCCATCTCTCTCTCTATTTGTGGCGGTACGTGTACAATCAGTAAGGGAACACTTAGTAGATGACTTAATCAAGTTTGTCCAACTTGTGGATGATCGGCCGCGAGAGCGTTGACCGTCCACTCTTCCTTGAACCACTAAACGCTCCAATGAGCTTTCATTACGAATGATATGTCCAAACGTATTAAGGATCCGCAATTGCACAATCGACGAAAGCCTTTGTTTGATTTGGAGCTCTTTAAGGATGGATACATTGGTAGTTTTTTTATTTTTTATAATTGCTTAGATTGGTGGACGAGCTCACAGCCCACCTGGTGGTAAGTGGTTACTGGAGCCCATAGACATCTATAACGTAAATACGCCACCCACCTTGAGATATAAGTTCTAGGGTCTCAAGTATAGTTACAACAGCTGCCCCACCCTTCAAACTGAAACGCATTACTGCTTCACGGCAGAAATAGGCAGGGTGGTGGTACCTACACGCACGGACTCACAAAGAGGTCCTACCACCAGTATAAACTTTAAAATAGCAACGAAGGAATACTTCAAGCAAACAAGTATCAGCAAGAAGCACGACCATTACAAGTCGTGTATATTCGTAGATTATTAATTTTCCAGTTACTTAGCGAGAGATAAAATCTTTATCCAAAATGAATTCTACACTAGCACAATGCTAATAAGATGTGGTAGTATTTCAATCACACATATTAGGTTCGTGTTTGCCCGCACTTACAATGCGATCTAATTAACTAGTAGGTACCCCGAATGCTTTTCAGATTATATATTAGAAGAGACATTTTTCATTTCGCCCTCCCGTTATAATTAGGACCTATTGAAGTATTAATTAGCGCCGTACCTTTTAAAGTGAATTAATAACGCGTCTTAAACGGGCCCTCTTACGTATTTCGGAGAATGATTCCTTTTTTTCTTTCGTTTAATTGTCAAAGCGGAGAGTGAATTAAGATAAAATGGACTTTCGTTTTTTGGACATTTTTTTTTTTTGTAGTAGATTCTTCAAGAAAAAATTTCTGTTAGTGCACATTTGCCTAGTACTCGTATGAGAAGATAACGCATATTGTCACTATGAAATACCGATATAGTGCAATGAAAGTCGCAATTTTGTTTTTTCAAATTTATTTGTGGTATGTCGTATTGTGTACTCGCTAGGGTAGGTACCACCACCCTGCCTATATCTGCCGTGCAGTAGTAATGCGTTTCGGTTTGACGGGCCAGCTATTGACCATTGCATTAATAGACAGTACTCATGTATCAAGGTGGGATGCGCCAATTGGATGCGGCGGCCGGATTTTCTAGGTAGGTCGCGATTCCGATCCGGTAATAGATTCTGTGAAGCACTGCCCTCGTTAGGATTAGTGTTAACAAATTCTCTCAGGTTGAGCCCGTGAGCTCACCTACCCGTCCGGGAGTAGCTGAAATAGCCTCTCAAGTGGAATAGCCTCTCAAGGCTATCAGTATAGGTAGGAAAAAAAATCGGTAACTGATTTGAGGTAGAAAAGTGCAAGACTTTTTTTTTTTTTTTTGTTGGACCTCATGACAAGGCAAAGGGGGGAAAGTGAAGCGTTTAGTGCGGAGCACATCTCTCCCATCGCCCTCCCCCTCGGGACGTCGGACTGGCGGTCGTCGGCGCCACGACCACCAGCCCTCTCAGTCGGCAGACTGTCCGAAGCCCGCCTAGATGGCGCCGGTTAGAGTGGGTTACCCTACGGAATACCCCGCGGGGCCAGAACCAGCGTGGGTCGAGGATAGCCGGCCTTCCATCACCCGGATGCTCTTGCGTAAAACGCGTGCAGAGCAGCTTGCACGTCGTCTTCTTAGGCCCCCTCGCCGGTCCCCAGACCGACATGTGAGGGGACCCGAAACACTTAGAGGGCCAGGGCTTGGGCGAGATCCGCCTCCCTGGCCCCCGCCCGACGGCGGCGGGATTGTGCGTCTCTCACGCGCCCCGCCGCGTCCTTCTGCGAGATGGTGCACTCGCAGAAGTCGAGCATCGCCTTCCACGACTCGTCGTCGCCGAGCATCGATGCCACAACACTCGGCAACGACAAGTCGGTTCCTATTTTTGCGACGAGGACACGGCGCCACCCCTCCCATGCGGGGCAGGCGACGAGCGTATGCTCTGCCGTGTCCAAGTCGCAACCACAATGGTGGCACTCTGCCGTCGGCTCGGCTGTGATCCGGTGCAGGAACTCACCGAAACAACCATGCCCAGTGAGCACCTGCGTGAGCCGGAAAGTGAGGCGTCCTCTGTCACGATTCACCCAATCCACAAGCACCGGGCGAATCGCCTCGACGGTCCTACGACCAGCCGAAGGATCAGCCAGCCGTCTGGACCATGACTCCAGCACGGACCGCCGAGATTGGCCCACGGCCAGGGACTGGCCCCACACGGGCGCCCCGTATAGGGCCATTGATCGCACCACCCCCGTATAGAGACGGCGCGTCACCTGGTCAGGCCCCCCGACGTTGGGCAGAAGCCGGCTTAACGCGCCGGCCACCCCCAACAAACGAGGGACCAGGTTCTGAAAGTGAGCACGGAAGGTCCAACGACTGTCCAGAATGAGGCCGAGGTACTTCAACTGCACCCCGACCCCGATACGGACGCCTCCAACCACGATATGGGCATCGACAGGTGGCACTCTCCGGGGCCTGTGGAACCACATGGCCTCGGATTTACTGAGTGCCACGTCGAGGCCCAATCTCCTAATTTTGCCGACGACATGCGCCACCCCAGCCGTAGCAAGACGGGCAGAATCAGCAAAACTCCCCCCCGGGCCACGACCAACGTGTCGTCTGCGTAACAGATTACGCTCAGGCCCGGGAGGAGGGCACCTCTCAGCACCCAGTCATACCCGATATTCCACAAAAGGGGGCCGAGCACCGATCCCTGTGGAACACCGCGCACGACCGGGAACCGGTGCAGGATCCCACCGTGTCCGGTACACGTGACCGATCTGTCCTCTAAGTAGGAACCCACCAGCCGGCGAAGGTAGGGGGGCACTCTATGTCGTTCCAGCGCCCCCCCTATCACGGACCAGGGCAGGGTGTTAAACGCATTGGCGATATCGAGCGACACCGCCAAAGCCACCCCACCCCTGGAGACGGCCTCCTCCGAGAGGGCCCGCACGCGAAGGATCGCGTCTACCGTTGAGCAGCCCTCTCGGAAGCCATACTGCTCCGCCGACAGATCGGGTCCCACCCCGACTAGATGCTGGATGATGCGGGCTGCCAGAATGCGTTCTAGCAGCTTGCCCACCTCATCCAGCAACACGATGGGACGGTACCCGGCGGCAGTATCCGCCGGGCGCCCCTCCTTTCTCAACAGCACGAGTCTGCCCGTCCTCCACGATGAAGGAAACCGTCCCGACTCGAGGCAGGAGTTGTAAAGTCTCAAGAGTCGGTCCCCCAGGGCACCAAGAGCCAAGGCCCAAACCCGGCCATGGACGCCATCCGGGCCGGGTGCAGTGTCCTTCGCGCACATTTTGCGAACGGCCACACGGAGCTCCGCCCCCGTTATATGGGGCACCTCAGCAGGGGCTTCGCCGTCGTAGTCCGGCGGCGCGTCCATAGCGGGAGTGACAAATCCCTCCCGCTCCTGCGGGAACAGCGCCGAGACGATGTCCCGCAGCTGCTGAGGCTCGAGACGCTCCGTGATCGGGGGGGCCCATGGGCGCATTTTATTGCGCACCATATGATAGGGCCGCCCCCACGGATCCTCATCCAGCGTCTCCAAGAGACCCTCCATGTGTTGGTTCTTGGCTCTTCTGATGGCCAGCTGCAATACCCTCTGCGCGACGCGAAATGCACCGTGCAGCCGGGCCTCTGCTGCCGCGAACGCAACCGGATCGTTGCGCCGCGGCAGGCGGCGGCGGCGATGTCTGGCGCACTCGCGCCTCGCCCGAACGCACTCCACGCGGAGTTGCGCAATTTCGGGCGACCACCAGTACGCCTGGCGATTAGGAAGTCGAGGGCCGATCCGGGGCATCGACGCATCACAAATGCGACGCATCGTGTCCCGGAACCACCCCGCCTCGCCCTCGACCTCGACCGGAAGACGGTAGTACTATCCGTTCTAATATCACAGCATTTTTTTTTACAATCAATCGCAAGCTATTTATTTTCGAGTTTGATTTTTTTTTATTGCTCAGATGGGTGGACGATCTCACAGCCCACCTGGTGTTAAGTGGTTACTGGAGCCCATAGACATCTACAACGTAAATGCGCCACCCATCTTGAAATATAAGTTCTAAGGTCTCAAGTATAGTTACAACGGCTGCCCCACCCTTCAAACCGAAACGCATTACTGCTTCACGGCAGAAACAGGCAGGGCGGTGGTACCTACCCGCGTGGACTCACAAGAGGTCCTACCACCAGTAAGCAGCAGCAGTGATTGCGAGCAGTGTAGCGAATAGGTAAGGCAAAAAAATATGAATTACGAGTTTTTCTCAGCATAACAACGTACTGCATTGTGGTATTACAAAGCGTAAAGTATCGTCAAATAAATTGAGCTTGAATTTAAATTGTGACAGAGAAACGTCCGAAGCTGACTTTTAATTTCGTACTCGTAAATATTCATATCAGTACCGTGTCCTAGCTTTATGTTAACTAGTGGTCCCGCAGTAGTCGAAATTCGACTATAATTAATTGGAATTGTAAGTTTGTACACTATTATGAAAATCACAAATTTCGCCAAGACTACACTATAAAAATATTAACAAAGACAAACAATATTTAATCTATTCTCAATTTGACCATAGACGTCAAGAACAAAAGTTTGACAATAAATAGTGCGTGTGTGCGTCAAATACATGGTATGTAGTGTGTGTAATGTTTTCTTTATTGATTTAATGTTTATTTTATGCATTATTTTAAAAAAAATGTTAGCATTGTGCACTTCTTCTCTATATTCTCTACAAGTGTGGAAAATTTCTTACTCCTCCGTCCGCGCAATTTTTGTAAAAAGGGATACACAGTTTTAGCTTCACGTATTAATATATAGATACCGTTTCTGTTTCGCTCGACGAAATATAATTTATCTGTTCTCACGCGTTCCGGGACGATTCTTTGAGTCCAAAGGATTTTTTTTTTCGGCCTAAACAAATACCGTGTCCTGATGGAAATGTCTACGCATAACGCACTTAGACCTTTTTATCTTGAGCACGACAAAAGATATGTGTCACTGTAATTGATCGAATTTGGCTTCTATACGAAAATCCCAGAACAAAATTTTATTAGGTACATTTATATGTACACACTAAAATATATCCTGTCAACGAGGAGAGAAGCATGCTCTAAATAAAATAAAAAAACTTGATAAGATCAGACACGTAAATATAAGAGAAATAACAAAAACTAATAATGCCTTAACCTACGCCCAAAAGCTAAAGTGGAAATGAGCCGATCATATAGCGAGGCTTAGAGAGGACCTCAAGGAAAAAAAAGAGAGGAAGGCCGCTGGGAGGACGAAATAAAAGAAACTGCTGGCCCAGAGTGGTGGCAATTAGCACAGGATAGAGAGAAGTGGTCATCATTGGAGGAGGCCTTTACCCAACCTGGCGACCTTGCTAGTAATTAAACGTAGTGTTATAGTATAAATAAATTTATAAAATTAAGAAGCAATGTAGCAAGATCAAGTAAAAGGCTTTTTAATTTTTCTATTTATATTAAATTATATATACTAGGCTGCACTAAAAGTATCGGGAATGGATTATTTCCACTGTTCCTGTCATATTAAAAACTTTTTAATTGAAAACTCCTTGGTTTTAAAAATCGAATACCATTTATCTATTTAAAAAAAGATTCTCGGTCTTGTCACGAGGTTTTGTCAAACTTGTTTAGTCGTTGAGAAAATGGAATTGACTCGAGAAAATTCAAGAGCGATGATTTATTATGACTTTCGAAGTGGTTTAACACAAAAACAGTGTGTTGACCGGATGATTTCTGCATTTGGTGATGAAGCCCCATCCAAAACCACAATTTATCGCTGGTTTGCTGAGTTTCAACATGGACGTGTCAAGCTCAGTGATGATCCCCGTCAAGGTCGTCCAAAAACTGCAGTCACCCAAGGAAACGTTGATGCTGTGCGTAAGCTGATTGAGGAAGATCGACATGTGACATACCGCGAAATTCAGGCAACTTTAGACATTGGCATGAGTCAAATACAAGTAATCTTGCAGGAACAATTAGGTGTAAAAAAGTGGTTTTCCCGATGGATACCGCATTCGCTCTGTGAAGAGCAAAAAGCGGCTCGCGTTACTTGGTGCGTCAGAACTCTCGAAAGATTCCACGCAGGATCCTCAAATGCTGTATACAACATTGTATCAGGTGACGAATCCTGGATATACGCGTACGAACCCGAAACAAAAAACTAGTCACGAGTTTGGGTGTTCCAAAATGAGTTAAAGCCAACAAAAGTTGTTCGTTCACGGAGTGTTGCAAAAAAAATGGTGGCCACGTTTGTCTCCAAAACCGGCCATGTTACGACTATTCCTCTTGAGGGACAAAGAACGGTTAATGCAGAATGGTATGCTAGCATTTGTTTGCCACAGGTCGTTTCTGAACTCCGTAAAGAGAACTGCAACCGCCGCATCATCCTCCATCACGACAATGCGAGTTCTCACACCGCGCACAGAACAAAAGAGTTTTTAGAGCAAGAAAACATAGAATTATTAGACCATCCGCCGTACAGCCCCGACCTAAGCCCTAATGATTTCTATACTTTCCCTAAAACAAAGAATAAATTGCGTGGACAGAGATTTTCATCACCTGAAGAAGCTGTGGACGCCTACAAAACGGCCATTTTGGAGACCCCTAACTTCTGAATGGAATGATTGCTTCAATGATTGGTTCCATCGTATGGAAAAATGTGTCAAATTTCGCGGAGAATACTTCGAAAAGCAATAAATACATTTTTAAATAGTAATGTTGTGTCACTTCGTTAATTCCCGAAATTATCAGTGCCGCCCTCGTAAAAACATGCGGGATACGAACAAATAGAGTCAGCTTAGAGTACCAAATAAGTTTAGTAAAGAAACTGACGCCGATCAGGAATCTAATTTAGATAACTTTAATTTCAACTTTCAGTATACTTTGATTTTGAAGTTACAATGGTCTAACGGATAAGACGGCCTGTAGAGAGCGATGCCACTATATAGTCCGGTGTTCAAATCTCGTGTTGGTGTGAAAAAAAACCCATTTAATTCAGACCATTATAAGTCCATATGTTGTTAGTAGAGTAACACTTATAACTATGTTAGTAAAATTAAAATTCAAATTAGCAAAATTATTAAAACATTTAAACATTTGATTCATAAATCTGCTACTAAAATATGTATGTGACATGTTCTCGAATGTCTTCCACGGTGAAGGGATAAACATCGTGCAATCAAAATTAGCCCAACAGAATTTACTAATAATAATAATTAACATAAAGATTATGTGTATTTCCTGATGACACGGCATGTTCCGCACGTGCAGATACAATCTGCCGCGAACAACACATGCGTTCCAATTTGATCGAGATGAGGGTACACGCTATGAAGTGTACACTTATCATTAAATTTTAAATTATCACACACATTAATGCATCAAAAAATAAAAACTTTCACATTCAGCCTAGTTTACATGATGGACACCTTCTATTTAACAGTTGGAAGATCAAACACTAACAGAACTACAAAGCTGACAAATCTGCAAA
Source organism: Bombyx mandarina (assembly GCF_030267445.1). Taxonomy (NCBI): domain Eukaryota; kingdom Metazoa; phylum Arthropoda; class Insecta; order Lepidoptera; family Bombycidae; genus Bombyx; species Bombyx mandarina. Next base: position 20,716,733 of record NC_143234.1, read on the forward strand.
TAAAGCATTGTTTAAAAGTATCTAGACATTTTTCACAAAAAAAATATTTGTGTTCAAGAAATGTGTGGTATAAAAAGCATCAGGATATCGCATAGCTTAGGGATTTATAAATATAATTAATGTAATCCTTTACAGTTTCGAAAAAAATTAAATATTTTTACGTAAAATTTTGTAAATAAATTTAAAAATTTGAAGCAGTAATGCGTTTCGGTTGAAGGGTGGGGCAGCCGTTGTAACTATACTTGAGACCTTAGAACTTATATCTCAAGGTGTGTGGCGCATTTACGTTGTAGATGTCTAGTAACCACTTAACAACAGGTGGGCTGTGAGCTCGTCCACCCATCTAAGCAATAAAAAAAAAGTTATCAACAAAATGCAAATAAAATTAACTTAATCTCGACACACACTTCAACCTCCATTCAATAATGTTCTCGCATTGTCCGAAGAACTGAGATTTGCAATTTAAAAATCGAAGTTACTTATATATAGCTTATAAGCTCTCTCGCTGATCAGAGTTGAGGCATAATCGAATCCGTTCTCGATATGGGCGGAATATTCATAGGACTTGATGCTGTAATTGGATGTACGAATGGCAACGCGTGTCGGGCCGTTCACACACAACGAGTGCGACGTTATTAATACGCTTTTATTAGCTTCAGACGTATGTATGTTTGTAACGGAATCTTTGAACATGATTTTAACCCCCTTCAAAACAGATTAACTCGAAATTTGGTATACTTATAAAGGACCGATGACAATTCAATATGTAAAAAAAAACTCAATTTTTTTTTTGTAAACATTGAAATTCAACTAAAAAATGAAAAATAAATAATAGTTTAAAAAAACTAACAAAATACGCTTTAATAAATAATCCAACTAAAAAATAGAAAATTAATTTAAATAAATTTGAATTAAAAATAGTGTAAGAAAAAATGATTATTTATAAAAGTGTATTTTGTTAGTTTTCTTAAACTATTATTTATTTTTATGATTTATACAGAATATAAATAAATAACTTGATAATTACACAATGAACATCAAGTGAAATACCTGTATCTATCAATGAGTTCTCATAACATACAAACATAATTTATTGTGGGTAGTCATCAGCAATGAAAACGACATTGATGAGCACAGGTGAGCACGGAAGTCAGCAATGCCAGGGAGACCAAATCGCTGCCAACGAGATTCTAGAGGTCATAAAGAGAACGTTTCTGACGTATATTTTAATATGAAGTTTTAAGAAATACATATCATCATCATCATTCTCCTATACTTCTCCCAGTCACCTGGGGTCGGCGCAACATGTTTTCTCTTTCCATACTTCTCTATCATATACAATTTCTTCCCTCACTCCCCTCTAACACATATCGTCTTTCACGCAATCCATCCATTTCTTCTTAGGTCTACCTCTTCCTCTATATCCTTCCATATTCATAGTTAACACTCTCTTACCAACCTCATTTTCATTTCGTCTCATCACATGTCCATACCATCCCAAACGCGCACTTCTCAGCTTCTCTGTCACAGGTGCCACTTTCAGACTTCCTCTAACACATTCATTCCGTATTCTATCCATTCTCGTTACTCCACACATCCATCGCAACATTCGCATCTATGCTGCATGCAATCGCATTTGTATCTGCATGTGCAATTTAAGAAATACGTCTTTTAAAAATATGACGCTTTTAAAAATATATATCGAGGGATAAAAAGCTATTTGATTTAAGCGATAATTCGCTTAATACGCGACATTTATCTTTGTAATTAAATGTCTTTTATTTGGTAATATAATAGCATCAACAGCTCGACGTTTTTAACTGAACGTCAATTAAGTTTACTCGATTCTTATATCTACAGAAGCTTTTTATTATGGTATTTTTCCAAATTTTAAACTTTAAATAGCTCGCCTGTAAAGTTGCAAAAATGTCGCTTTTCACCCCTCGATATGTATCTATGCGTAGAGAAAACATATATTGAAACAAAATGGTTTTTCTTAGCATTGACCACACTCATGTCAGGTGTGGTCACTCGTCTCAGAGGGATACTTTTGGAGAGGCTTTAAGCTACGTTTTTTTGCATTAGAATAAATGCATTCTGAAAATTCGAAATAACAATCATATTGTAAATATTATATCTAGCTTTTGGAAGTCAATGTGGTTAATTCTTTTACGAGTTTTACTTTAATATACTTTTCTGTATTTATAATAGAACATGATTTCCTTGAAAATTTTCTTCTTTTGTTTGAATAAAAACGTAATTTAATTAAGATCATAGTTTTCGCTACCGACGGCCATGTTTAACGTTCAAACTAAATATTAGATTTTTGCTTTTAAAATATGTAATTCGTAAATATTGTATCGTCTAAAACTCATCGTGCACACAAACTCTCATATGAGAGGCACGTATTAAAGGCAGAATTAAACCAACCTTGAAACACTACGACTTTGGCAGTGTATTTGTTTTATTTGATTGCTCTCGTAGGCAAACGAGCGTACGGCCCACCTGATGATGAGCGGTTATTTTTTATTGCTTATATGGGTTGACGAGCTCACACTCCACCTGGCGTTAAGTGGTTACTGGGGCCCACAGACATCTACGATGTAAATGCGCCACCAGCCTTGAGATATAAGTTCTAAGGTCTCAAATATAGTTACAACGGCTGCTCCACCCTTCAAACCGAAACGCATTACTGTTTCACGGCCAAAATAGACGGGGTGGTGGAACCTACCAGTGCGGACTCACAAAAGGTCCTACCACCAGTTGCCGCCGCTCATGGACTCCAGCAATGCCAGGGGCAGAGCCAAGCCGCTGCCTACCATTAAAAGATTCGTATGAGGATTATTTCCCCATACAAACAGCTACGTCACTGAAATAGGCTAGATTGTTGTACCTATTGTGAATACCCAATGCTCAATCAGTAATTACGTAAACTTCTACATTTGACGAGTTGCCTGCCTGCAATGCCTACCTAATAGAAATATTATCCGTCACAGTCGCGTCGTTTGATACGTGTTCACCTTTATACGCTTTAGACAATGTATGCTATAATACAATAAATAATAGTTTAAAAAATCCCAAAAATACGCTTTTATAGAAAATCCAACAAAAAAATAGAAAATCAATTTTAATATATTCGAATTAAAAATAGTGAAAGAAAAAAAAAATTGTTGTAAAAAAAGCGTAGGGTGTTTTTCAGGATATTATCAAAATAACCCTTTTACTCATATCTGTCCATAAAATATTTTTATAACTACTGATACCATGCACCCCATGTTTTTTTTACAATAATATATTTTTTCTTATACTATTTTTAATTCAAATTATTCAAATTTATTTTCTATTTTTTTGTTGGATTTTCTATAAAAACGTATTTTGTTAGTTTTTTAAACTATTATTTATTTTTCATGTTTTAGTTGAATTTCAATTTTTTGAATATTTTTTTAGTATTGGATTGTCATCGATCCTTAATACAAACATCCTTAATACCTTAATACTTAATAATCCTTAATACGATACAAAATTTCGAGTTAATCCGTCGTTTTGAAGAGGGTCAAAATAATGTTCAAAGATTCCGTTACAAACATACATACGTCTGCAGTTAATAAAAGCGTATTAAAAACCCTAAAACACGCATGTAATATCGTGTGATATGAACGAACTTAAATAGTACACTTCGCTATTGCCAACAACCAACTTGCATTTACCGTTCAACGCTGCACCACACGAGACAAATTCAATAAACGATTTGATTCCTGAACGACAAATTTAATTTTGCACCCACAAAGCTTTTCAGTTACCGCGACCGTGTACTACTACACGAATATTTCTATTTGCACGAGTTTTATTCCAACTGTTAAGGTTGAAATTTGCATGCGTAACGAAACTGGTACATATATTCAATAATTGACTGATTTAATCGTAATTATATTTCAGAACTTTGTAGCAATTTTTTATCACTTTAGTCGAGGAATAAACATGCTTTAGTTCCCTTTGTGTTTGTACTAAGCTCTTATTCTAAGGTGTTGCATGAAATGAATCTATTAACCTGTTATATTTGTAGTTAATCGCTTAATAATTATCTATACTAATAACTAACTAATAAACTAAATAAAAACTAATCTACAGTGGTTTTTACGGATGTTCCGTTATAACTACTGAACCATGCATCCGATTGACTTGAAACATGGTATTCGTGTAGGAAATACATGTAATTAATGGATAGGCTAATATTAATATGAATGTTGGACTCCCTAACAATAATGACAATAAATAACAATGTTAATTTTAAAGGCCCAGCGAAGCGGGTGAGTACGGCTAGTTCTTTTAGAAAGGCTGAATAAAGTTTAACAAAAATTACAAACTGAGTGGGATAAGTGTTTTAAACATAAACGTTTTTTTTCTAATATTTACGTCTTAAAACTTATATTACCACTTCTTTTTACTACCGAAGACGGTGATGATGAGTGGTGATCATCACCCATGGACACCAGTAAAGCTACGGGCAAATACTATATCGCTGCCTGCCCACTTGACTTTTTATCATTCACAAAAGAACAAAGAAAATATTTACGATGATCAACAAGGAAATAAAACCTTTATAAGAGAAATCTCTTTGAAGTCTCAAAATCATTCAAACGAAAAATAATTACTAACTATAATCCAGACACACACATATACACAGACATACGTACATAGGCTTTGTAACCTTGGCAATGAAGTTTGATTTCGTCCCATGCCGAGCTCTTTCATCACGGTTTCCATGGCAACACTGCAGGGTTCCGAATGCAGACATTTTGACGGGATGCACCCCGATTTCAGAGGGCCAGACCCTCCCAGACGGCACTATTGATTTTTGTGTTCCCTCACCCCATAGAAGGACTCGTTATTATTAAATATATATTATATGGGGGAAGTTTGAGGGTGGATTATTAGATCCATCGAATATTCGAGGTACTTCATACAAGAGTCGTTTTTAGGTGTTTGTTTTGAGCTTTACGACTGTATTCAGTCTTTTTCGGATCAAAGAAAATATTACGGTCTAGTGTTTTTTGTGCGACAAATTCGTTGCAAAATTTTTCATTAACGATAATCTGTTTGATCAACTCAACTGTCATGGCTTATCTTTGAATACCATAAATCTATACTAATATTATAAAGAGGAAAGATTTGTTTGTTTGTTTGTATTGAATAGGCTCCGAAACTATTGAACCGATTTGAAAAATTCTTTCACTGTTTGGAAGCTACACTATTCCCGAGTGACATAGGCTATAAGCTTTTTTGAAAAATATAAGGTATCCTTACTAAAACTCCAATAATGTAACCCAAGGTGTAAAAAAATTACCTAACATTTTTTTTACATCCCGTGCCTTGCGAAAACTATTGATGATAGAATAAAATAATGTACGAGTTTGTAGAACACATTATTATTTACAAAAAGTGTCGCGACAGCGTATGTGTAACTATTATAGTTGTGCCGTAATAAGTGTTATTTTATTTAAAAAAATAAAACAATTTGTTAAAAACCCGAGCGGAGCCGGAGCGGGCCGCTAGTGTAAGAATAAAAACAAAACGAATGTACAAAAATAGTTTATAACAAAGCGTTTAGGTGTGAATAAGAAATAAAGAAGACATTAAAAGATAAAAGCAAGATAGCGCGGACGATGGATTGGGCGATGTGTAAAAAAGATGTAAATGTCAATTAATTGCTATCTATATTTTTTTTATTGCTTCGATGTGTGGACGAGCTCACAGCTCACCTGGTGTTAAGTGGTTACTAGAGCTTATAGACATGCACACCGTAAATACCACCACCCACCTTGAGATATGAGTTCTAAGGTCTCAGTATAGTTATAACGGCTGCCGCAACCTTCAAACCGAACGGCATTACTGCTTCACGGCAGAAATAGGCAGGGCGATGGTACCTACCCGCACGGACTCACTCACTTACCACCAGTAACATTATACAATTATTATAGTTGTAAGAGTTAGCACAAGACCGGCGTGCCTTTAGTTTATGAACTTCATAAATTCTGTTTGCCATCGGACTGTGAGTTCAATAAACACATCACAAATACGTATAAATGTGAGGTAGCCAAGCAAAAGGAAGACGTAAGTCACCATCGAGTCAGTCGCACGAATAAATCCACTCAGATAAGCCCCAATAAATCGAGGTTCGACTTTTAAACGAAATTAGTGGACGTGTTTCGGAGCCAAATTGCTACAGTCGTGTGTCGATTTTGCGGAAGAAACTTTTGATCTTCGATCTTTTAGCCGGCTGCCTTGTTTTCTAAACGTTCTCTACTCATTCTTGCACTATTGAGACATTGTTGACGGCATTTAATTTCTACTTTAACACCTGCGATCAGTCGCCAAGACTATAATCAGGTGAGTTGTGATTTAACAATTGGTTTGGAGGGGCAGAGTCAATGCTCCGTCTCGCCTTAGTAGGGTAGCACGTCGGCTCTCTTGAGTCTTCTAATCGGATTTGGCTGCAATAGTATAAATAGTGTAACAACTAACACGACTTTCTTTTATATATATAGATTATAAAGCTACAGAGTTTGTTTGTTTGGTTGAACGTGCTAATCTCAGAAACTTCTGGTCCGATTTGAAAAATTCTTTCAGTGTTAGATAGCCTATTTATTGAGGAAGGATATAATATAACATCACGTTAAGACCAATACGAGTGGAGCACTAATAGCCTCCTCTTTTGAAGTCGGTTAAAAAGCGTGATTTTGGTACCTTAAATAGCTCCTTAACATTCTATAATTCAAAAATATTTTCACCTTCTACGTAAATGTAGTCGTCGGTAAAATTTGGCGTTATCCCAAAGTAACTATTACACGCGGACTAAGTCGCGGGCAAAAACTCGCTGGTAATAAAATACTAAGTAGCCATAATAAATCATTTGTATCTATCATAAGCGGATGAATGGAAAAATCTAGATTTAAAATCGAGATTTTGCCAACATTTCAAGGTCAACGAATCTCGTAGACATTACAGCCTCAAGGTCAAACAAACAACAAACAGTTCATTGTTACGCAAAAATACTTTGGGGCACAAAATATATCTATTGCTAATTTTTTTTATTGTTTCCCAAAACAAATTACAATCATTACAGTACATATTAGCTAAATCGTACAAGTAGCACCTAGATCTAATCTCAGGATTGCGTAACCCCAGTAATTGCGCAAATTATTTAATTACATTCATCAAATTTCAAATCAAAGGAGTTTACGCAGAAAAGCGGACTCTAGCACTAGACCCGGAAAACCTTAGGAAGAAGAAGAAGAAGAACTTTCTTTATGAGAGTCATTCGCGAACACATATCTGGTGTTTATTAACTAGAAAAAATTAGCATTTGAATTCTAGTTCGGACATAGTCGCCTCACTCGATACGAGTACACTTCTTCTTTTTTTTTTTAATCCAAGCATTTTGATTAAAAAGAAGAAGAATTTGTTTGCATTGCTAATTTACCAAAACAATATATCATATTATAATCCAATTACCCGAATGTGTCGCACCTATAACGAACTGGCAAAGTCGTCAACTGAGCTGGATATATTTATTTGTAGGTTTGTTACGTTTATTAAAATGTTAAAGGGCATAATGATCCAAGTCATTTTAATTTTGTCAGGTGCATTTTTTATAAGATTGCCTAAGTGCAATGACTTGGCCAACGTACAGACTTTTTTAAACAGCTTGGAATATTTAGAGACATACTCATGAAATGACTTATTATGATTATTCATGATAGAGATCGTATAATCTCTGCCTACTTTTGTGAATTCCAACAGTCGCCCATTAATTGAATGATCTTTTATTATGTAAGATCAGAGTTTTAGAAGTAAAGATGGCACTAAATTCAGAATTAATAACATTAAATAAATCCATGTAATGAACATTAGGATCTTCACTATAACAAACATTCGGAATTTTTGCCAAAACTTTACCTCTAAGCTTCTCCAAACGTCTAATAACGGTAGCTTTCTTGTACTATTAACATCTGAAACAGATTTAATTTTAAAAGATAAGAATTGTCCACTGTGGTCTGAACTTAAATGATTAATAATGCATTTATGTAAAGGTTTTACATTTGTGAAAATATTATCTATACAGGTTGCCACGTTAGTAATAAGTTAGTAGTATAATTGTTTAATTGTATATTGTGAATAAAACTATTTCCTTAGATTATAAGTTAGATTAGTTTTTTTATCGTGTTATTTTGTCGTATAGTTGTAAGGAACATTGTGTACAAATTCAGCACTTTATCTTGTTTGGTTGTGCGCACATGGCTTATGTTGCAAGCCAGATTTTGTTTCTTTTTACTTGTGTTTTCATGTATCTTTTTAGCTTGTGATGTGTATTGTGTGCCTAATAAATAAATAAAATAAAATAAATAAATCCGTCTCTTCGTTGCTGAAGGTCGTGTCTAGCTTGAAGTGTTGATCACTCGATGCACTATGTTTATTCACGTCTTCGTGTCCTCGCCGATCTTTATGGCATAGGTTGTTGGCAGACTGGTGGACTTCTTTATCAGATCTGACTAGCGGGCAGGTGAGCAACCACGTTTTTTTTTTTTTTATTGCTTAGATGGGTGGACGAACTCACAGCCCACCTGGCGTTAAGTGGTTACTGGAGCCCATAGACATCTACGACGTAAATGCGTCACCCACCTTGAGATATCAGTTCTAAGGTCTCAGTATAGTTACAACGGCTGCCCCGCCCTTTAAACCGAAACGCATTACTGCTTCACGGCAGAAATACGCTGGTTGGTGGTACTACCATCATATTCTCTAGGTTATCAAGGTCTCTATGATCGATGTGACCGAGGTATTTGAGCTAGAATACGCGATGAAATATGCGCTGGAAACAGATAGCGGTCAGCCTTGTGGTAATACCGAGCTTCTACAAAATGGATAAGTTGAGTCGGCGTGCAATCTGAAGAGTACACAGTTTTACAAAAAAACAAGAAGGTAATACTTTACGAAACTTACGGGAACTTTACGAAATAGCAGGCGTTTGCAAATTTCGAAACGTGACCCTAGAGAGCGAATTCACATTTTTATTGGAACTAGTGGTCCGACCGCTCTGGGGGAAGGTGCAACGTGGCGCCATCAAGGTGGGCTCCCGGCCCGTCGACCGTGGCAACCGGTGGTCGTGTCGCCGGCGGCCGCAGGTCCAGCGTCTGTGGGACGGCGGGATGAATGTAATATACTCTGCGTAAACCCTGTCCCGCCGTCTCAATAACTCCTACGGGGTCCGGCCCGGTCCGGGGTAGGGCGCCGGCTGTGGGCGCTCCTTCTCTATATTCTCTATAAGTGTGGGTAATTTCATACTCCTCCGGCCGCGCAATTTTTGTAAAAAGGTGTACATAGTTTTTGGTTCACATATTAATACCTACATTGAAGTCGTCGTGGCCTAAAGCGATGCACCGGTGTTCGAATCCCGCAGGCGGGAACCTATTTTTCTAATGAAATATGTACTTACCAAATGTTCACGATTGACTTCCACGGTGAAGGAAAAACATCGTGTAATAAAAATCAAACCCGCAAAATTATAATTTGCGTAATTACTGGTGGTAGGACCTCTTGTGTGTCCGCACGGGTAGGTACCACCTCCCTGTCTATTTCAGCCGTGAAGCAGTAATGCGTTTCGGTTTGAAGGTTGGGGCAGCCGTTGTAACTGTACTGAGACCTTAGAACTTATATCTCAAGGTGCGTGGCGCATTTACGTTGTAGATGTCTATGGGCTCCAGTAATCACTTAACACCAGGTGGGCTGTGAGCTCGTCCACTCATCTAAGCAATAAAAAAAAACATAGATTCAAACAGAAACTCGCACCTATTTCAACTGCTATATATAAGGCATACTCGTAGTAGCGTCTGAAGCCACAAGGCACTTTCCCAGTCGTTCATCATTCCTCGCCTTGCAACTCTCATTACTTGCGAAGACATCTCCTAACCTATTTATATGCTAATTTTGAAACGAACACAATAGCTTTTACTTAACAAAACTTGGCGGGCGCATGAAAAACTTTGTATGAAATGTTTTATGTTCATACACTGCTTTGGTTCGGTTAATGAGAGAGAGAGAGAGAGAGTATTCTTTATTGTACACAAAAAACAGATACCCAGTGCGATACATTAAATACAAAAAAGTACAATTGGCGGTCTTATCGCTAAGAGCGATCTAATAAGCTTGGTAATAGTCACGGCTTAATGGTTAAGAGGGTCGGTGAATTAGTATGCCACTATTCCGGGGCTCGAACCCCGCGTATAGATAGGACGTGGTGGTAGGACCTCTTGTGAGTCCGCACGGGTAGGTACCACCACCCCGTCTATTTCTGCAGTGAAGCAGTAATGCGTTTCGGTTTGAAGGGTGGGACAGCCGTTGTAACTATACTGAGACCTTAGAGCTTATATCTAAAGGTAGGTGGCGCATTTACGTTGTAGATGTCTACGGGCTCCAATGAGCACTTAACATCAGGTGGGCCGTGAGCTCGTCCACCTATCTAAGCAATAAAAAAAAAAAAAAAAAGTTTTCTAATGATATACCCACTGAACACATATTCATCAGATATGAGTTCCACAATCTATATATATAAAAATGAATTGCTGTTCGTTAGTCTCGCTAAAACTCGAGAACGGCTGGACCGATTTGGCGAATTTTGGTCTTGAATCATTTGTGGAGATCCCGAGAAGGTTTAAAAGATTAGATAAATATGAAAATTCTCTGAATTAAATAAAGTTTAGGTCTTTTATTTATCGATTGATGCACTACGAAGTCTGCCGGGTCAGCTAGTGTTGGAATAAAAGTCGAAATCGCAAAAAATGCATGCGGTAAAGCCGCTTAAGTAAGATGTAAATGTCACCGTGCCATTTTCTACCTCGAATTAGTCGTGCTTTCCGGTTTGAAAAGTGAAATAGTCGCTGAGTTTGAGTTACATTGCCAATATCAATTCTTGCAAATGGGCACACGACCAACACGGCTTGAGACATGACGTCAAAGACACAATCGCGTTCGTTCAGGACAGAAGCCATGAAACCAGAAGTAGCCAGGATTATGACTTCAGCTATGTATCGCTTTCATCGAAGTGGCTTCTCTGAACTACAGTAAGCTAGATAGTGAAGTCTTCAGAGATATGCACACTCAATTTCTCCGATGTTCCACATTTAGAATTACCCCTTAGCTAAGGACTGTTTGTATTATTAATGTTACGTGATAAGTAGTGGCTTAGCTCTACCCCTTTCTGACGTCCACGAGCGACACTCAGACTCACTCACCATGACATGGGCGGTATGAGCGTCTGCGTAAAGACGTTATGAAAAATATAAAAAACTAGCGGCCCGCTCCGGCTCCGCTCCGGCTCCGCTCGGATAATTAACAAAAATTTCAACTATATTTAACGATTTATTTTTTTAAATAAAAGAAGACTTATTAATTACTTATTGCGCATAACTATAATAGTTAGATATATGCTGTCACGACACGATTTGTAAATAATAATGTACTCTACAAAGTCGCAGTACATTATTTTATTCTATCATCAATCGTTTTCGCAGGGCACGCGATGTAAAGAATAACTTTGGTATTTTTTTACACCTTGGGTTACATTATTGGAGTTTTAGTAAGGATCCCTAAATTTTTTCAAAAAAGATTATAGCCTATGTCACTCGGGAATAGTGTAGCTTTCAAACAGTGAAAGATTTTTTCAAATCGGTTCAGTATTTTCGAAGCCTATTCAATACATACCAACAAACAAATCTTTCCTCTTTATAATATTAGTATAGATTAGTATAGATGAACATCTTACGGATTCTTATTGGGCCAACTTCACTGCACATACACACCGAAGAACTGAACATCCAGTCATCCACGATGACTCCTCTTTTCTTGTCTAGTCATCCATCTGTATTTCCCAGTGAGGGACCTCAAAGAAAAACTTTGTCCCGCCCATTTATTGAGATCTAAAATCTCGACAGCTTCACGTACTTACCCCCGTAAATACGAAACGAAACATTTCGAAATTAATACTTACGTTGTATTTTCCTTTTTTTTGTATTATAAATTAATAATTTTCGAGAATTTGTTACATGGTAATTCATTACACGATACAAAAGACCCTTTGTTACTCCTAAAATAAATAACTTCATCGGAATACCTATATCGAATTTCTCCGCAATAAACCTAAACGATTATTTGAATAGGCGTAACCGCTAGTTAAGGTTGCCGCTTTATTAATCGTAAAATAGCGTTTTTATAATCTGAAGCGGTTACGATTTTAATATTGGACGAATAATAAAAATTTTAAATTTGCTGTTGCCGTTCTGAAGAAATGGCGATTATTTTTCAAAATGTGATATAACCGGGTCATAAAAATATGAAATTGATTTAAACTAGAATCCAAAATCAAGTACGCGGCGCGTGACTTTGGTCTCGCTAATTCAACTAATCTAGAACTACAAATGAGCGAGTAACTATGCAATTTAGGTAAGAACTGAACGTAATTATTGATATCATAATTGGTGTCATAACATTTCATGGTAATTCAGACCGACCTATAAAAGTCCAGACTTAAATTACTTTAACGACGTCGATGGGCGAACAAGTTCACTGGACATTTGATGTTCAGGGTATACTGGAACACTCACATGTTCAATATGCGCATTACAGACTTGCTTCCGACGAATAGTCAGTTGAGCAAAAATCGCTCAATCGTAATCAATCATGAACTTAAAAGGTCTTAACGAATGACATCCAACATAAAAGAATAACAACTTGTAATAAAAATTATATGCAATTACTGATGATAAGTACATTACGAGATCAAGCGGTACCGTTCCACAAAAATATAAAAGGAGATACCACCTCTTTCTGCTGTATAACAATCATATATTCCGGCTCAACGTATAGAATACTAGTTATTCCAATTGAAAAGTTTTTTTTTTGCTTAGATGAGTGGACGAGCTCACAGCCCACCTGGTGTTAAGTGGTTACTGGAGCCCATAGACATCTACAACGTAAATGCGCCACCCACCTTGAGATATAAGTTCTAAGGTCTCATGTATAGTTACAACGGCTGCCCTACCCTTCAAACCGAAACGCATTACTGCTTCACGGCAGATATAGGCAGGGTGGTGATACCTACCCGCGCGGACTCACAAGAGCTCCTACCACCAGTAAAAAGAGGTCCTACCACCAGTAAAAAGATGTCCTCCCACCAGATTGAGGTAATTAAGCTAAGGAGGAAGAATTTATCACTGCCATTTTGTTTGCTACTAAGCAAGCTTAATCCCACATAAGGAGGATTAAGTTAGAAAATACGGAAATAAATCTAGAATACTAGAATAGTAAAAGCAATTGTCAAAAAAGTGGGGCTTATAGATCCGTATATTGTGATTACTATCACAGACTAATGTCGCATATGATCCTCTGGTAAGAAGCCTAGCACAATTCCCGCTCCGCTCTTCCAACAAAGTCTAAGCCTCGTAGCGATCGCGCCTTCCAATTAACGAGCGGATTTGTCAAACTAAACAGCGGTGCGACCGGCCGACGACCATTCGGCGTTACATTTTCACAAACAATTAATTGCCGTGAATTTGACGATTATAACTACCTTTGTCGGAAGGGAAATTCGGATTTTCGTGATAATAACAACGACGTTTATTTACATTGCAAATTGTTTCGGTTTACTTGTAGATTCGAAGTTCGCCGAATGTGTTTCCAATAGTTTTGCACAGCTTAAACTATAGTAGAGGATAGGGCGTGAGGTTATGGAAGTTAGCGGGCACGACCCCTGATACGAGAAAAAGGATTTTTTTATTATTGCTTAGATGTGTGGACGAGCTCACAGCCCACCTAGTGTTAAGTGGTTACTGGAGCCCATAGACATCTACAACGTAAATGCGCCACCAACCTTGAGATGTAAGTTCTAAGTTCTCTGTATAGTTACAAGGGCTGCCCCACCCTTCAAGCCGAAACGCATTACTGCTTCACGACAGAAATAAGCGGGGTAGTGGTACCTACCCGTGCGGACTTACAAGAGTAATATGTAGAAAAAAAAACAACATAAACTATTATGATATTTCGGTTATAATATTCGAATTTATTAATGTAGCTATAACGTAATGAAATGAAATTTTGTACAGTTCTGTTGTTGTTGGCGCATTTAAATTGGATTCTGGCTTAGTTCCATCAACGTACAACAGGTGGCAGTTGTTTTGTCATATGAATTCCATATCATTCGTAAAGTGGGAAATCAAAGCGAGTACCACCCGACTCCTATTTAGTAACAAACAAATCCTCGAAAACCGCATATAATAAAGCTATCTATTTAAAATTTTACTAACACGTTTCGTAGCGGCGTAGCGTTAACGTAGCATTATTTTATCTACAAATGACTCCCAAACCGACAATGACTATGTTTTTGCCTCTATAACACCTCTACCTCACTCATTTCTGTCCCAACAATTTTTGGCCTTCCTCTTTAAAATTCCATGTTTATTTCACATCTTTATAGTGGACATATCCTTAATTCGTTCCCACCCTTGTCCCTAATACCCTCATCATAATATATATCGCCAATTTCTCTCTTTAACAATTGCTTTCTCTTAAGAATTTACGGCTTTACTTGAAAATACTTGTTTCATTCGCGAATTTATAAAGTAAAATACATTACTCTCGCGCTATCTTAGAACAGACGATCATAGATCACAGTCTTTTATACGTTTATCTTCTCTAACTGTAGGGTTCATAAATTGCAGATAATAAAATAATTTTTAACTAGAATGAAGATCTCAGAACAGAAAACTATAGAACGGAGTTAACAACGGTCCAATAAGAAATGTATTTTTTTGTAAATTTCCATAATTTTGGACAGATATTAGGGATTATTGAATTGCTTCACAGTTTAAATACGGGTTGCTCAACGCAAAGTGCGAGTCGGCGCGTATTTAGATTTCTTCGAAGACTCATCATCATCATCATCATCATCATCAGCCCATAGATGGCCACTGCTAGTCTTAGGCCTCTCCCAACAATTGCCATTACGACCAGACCGGCGCTGCACGTATCTAGCAGATTCCTGCGACCTTAACAATATCGGTTCACAATCTGGGAAACCTAGTCATGCTGCGTCTTCCGATTCGCGCTCGCCTATCTAGATCCTTTTTGCCCCAGCAGTATCTTTTCTACGATCACATCAACTTCGCGATCCTTCGGACTATGTCAGTTACGATGATTCCGGGTTTCATGAAAATAACGGTCATCCCATCCGTCAGAGTACTTAGAGTAATTTTTTTTCCTACCTATGCTGACAGCCTTGAAAGGCTATTTCAGCTTCACCCTAACATGTGTAGGTGAGCTCAAACCTGAAGCTGCTCGAGCTGAAACACGAACCACTGAGAAGATCCGGCGAGAAACTCAGTGGGCTTAGAGTAATACGATGATAACTTTGAATCGGAAATCACAAAATGGTGTACCAATGCTTAAGATCTTGTCTAGCACAGACTATTGTCATTAATAATCCTCTGTATTTCCTCCTAAGAAGTGCTACACAGTTCCCGTTCTGGCTCCCGTGGATGATATTAACAGGTTAGATAGAGAATGTTGGATAAATACAATTAGAATACTACTGAAAACCGAATGAAATAGAAAACCGATTCGACCAGTTGGGATGACGGACCATCAGTTTCTCTTTATCTATACTAATATTATAAAGAGGAAAGATTTGTTTGTTTGTTTGTTTCGAATAGGCTCCGAAACTACTGGACCGATTTGAAAAATTCTTTTTCCATTAGAAGCCGACATTGTCCCTGATGAACATAGGCTACTTTTTTTTTTTTTTTTTTTATTTTTTTTTTTTTGTTTCATGTGTGTTTTAATGTTTCCGAAGCGAAGCGAGGGCGGGTCGCTAGTTTAAAATAAACGGGTCATTATAATGCCAAATCTTTGGGTCTAAATACTAATCGTTATTTGAATAACCAGTTAAATTATTTGGAGATGAAACTAATTTTTTTTTTATTGCTTAGATGGGTGGACAAGTTTACAGCCCACCTGGTGTTAAGTGGTTACTGGAGCCCATAGACATCTACAACGTAAATGCGCCACCCACCTTGAGATATAAGTTCTTAGGTCTCAAGTATAGTTACAACGGCTGCCCCACCCTTCAAACCGAAACGCATTACTGCTTCACTGCAGAAATAGGCAGGGCGGTGGTACCTACCCGCGCGGACTCCCAAGAGGTCCTACCACCAGTAAACAGAAACTGTTGGTATTTGATGGAGGAAACTTAAAATGTTTTCACATGACATAAAACACGTTAAGAACGAACCACACAGCTTCTTATGTCGACGTTTGTTTGTTTACATTATAATTTTCCGAGTCGTGTCTATATTCGACCATCGCATTAGAACATATTTCGGTCTATCTGATGGGATAAAGGAAAATTAAATTTCAGAGGAACACAACATGCTTGTGCCTAACCTTACTAGTAAATTAAGTCGTAAGAGTGTTTTGAGCATACAATACCCGAATGTCACAGCAAATACGTATCCAATTTTTTTTTAAATGTATAAAAGTAATGCCTATAATACACACTCAGTTTGCATGGACAGAATTACTCGTTGTTGAGATGTCGACGCCCTTAGGACAAGGTCGAGGTCGTTTTATAGCGATCCGGAGTGCCGGTCCTCTGGGAAATAGGCGCGAGCGTTTTGTGAACGCGTCTCCCATCCGTCCGCGTCTGTAATAGCGTACGCCGTTGGAGCTCGTAAGTAGACTTTGTTTTATCTGTAATAACCTATACTAATGTAACAAATGTGAAACTCTGGTTCGTTGTTTATCATGTTAAATTATTTAAAAATGGGTGAACGGATTTGGAAGTAATCGCAAATAGATATCGCAAATAGATAAGGAGCTTAGTGCTTACCCCTACCGTCGCTTCGACAATCCGTCGCTTGAGCGTCGCCGGGGTGCCGCCGCGAGTCTGGTTGTAGTGTTGAACGCGGGAAACCCCTACTCTGTGTCGTCTTGTATGTTTTTTTTTTTTTTTTTTTTATTTTTTTTTTATGATTGAATGATTACTGGTGGCCCGGAGGCCTTTCCAGTTTCACCAGGACAGGTGGGCGAGCAAAGGCTCAGCCAGGAGGGGTGGGATTTGCTAACAGCTGCCCGAGCACCTCCGAAGGAGACCTAACAACTCAAGAGTAGCTGCTTCGCGAATGAATCTACTACCGGATCGGAATCGCGACCCGCTGAGAAGATCCGGCGAGAAACTCAGCGAGCTGATTCATGGGTTAGGTTGCACGGCGAACTCTTTGTCGAGTTCGACGAGTACGGTTACCGAGGTCCCTAAGCCTGCTCCTAGAGCTGAAGGCGTCTAGTGCAAACGTTATTGGATCTGATGGATCCGTAAGGACGTGTCTAGGGCGTCGACGGTGACTGGCTCCTGCGTGATCAGGATTCGGAGAGTAGTCAGCGGCGGCTACGATAAGGTGATTATCATGACGCATAGCCTTATCGAAGTACCGTTCCGACGCTGACTTCATGTATTTCTGTATAGATTCGAGGCCCAGGTCGTCGTGTAGGTCAACGTTCCTCACGAACCACGGAGCTCCGACGGCTAACCTGCAAAAGCGGGATTGTAGAGATTGAAGGGTGTCTATGTGTGTGCGGGCCGCGTGAGCGAACACCACACTCGCGTAAGTCATGACGGGCCTTATGCAAGTTTTGTAAAGTGTCACCTTGTTCCGAAGGGACATTTTACTCCGCTTACAGATCATGGGGTAGAGTCTACCGAGAATAAACGCGGCACGGTCACGGACTGATTTTATATGCGGGCGGAATGTCATCGATGCATCCAGGGTAACGCCCAGGTACTTGACCTTCCTGGCCCAGGGTATGGATTGACTAAAGAGAATAATCGGGGGTGTGAGATTCCTCCTCCTAATACGGGAGGAAATCCGTGTGGAGCTTCCCCTCTGAAACAGCACCGCAGTACTTTACGAGAGTATAAGGAGACCCAACGAAACGGTGTCCGCTACCAGCTTCATTTACTTTTAGGACAGTAGAGAACCTGAACTTGGGTGTCTAAACTCCACCCTGGAAAGCTGCCCCACCAACCGGTGTAGAAACCTGTTGTGCAGTCTCCGTACGGGAGTCGGAAACCATACGCAGGGTGGACTGTGGCCCTTCCGTGACCTGCATCAACCCGAAATCGATTGTTCACTGTGCCCCGCGCCTTATGCAGTTCCTACATCGTGGAAGTCATTCGTGAACGTGTGGTTTTTTTTATTGCTTTGATGGGTAGACGAACTCACAGCCCATCTGGTGTTAAGTGGTTGCTGGAGCCCATGGACATCTACAACGTAAATGCGCCACCCACCTTGAGATATAAGTTCTAAGATCTTAGTATAGTTACAACGGCTGCCCCACCCTTCAAACCGAAACGCATTACTGCTTCACGGCAGAAATAGGCGGGTGGTGGTACCTACCCGTGAGGACTCACAAGAGGTCCTAGCACCAGTAAACATATTTTTTAATAGAAGAAATTTCAAAAGATTTATAAAAATCTGTACTTGTCTGCGGAAATCGAACACCGAAACAGTTCCATTGCTCGATGTTAGTGCACTGGGCGCTTTATACTTTAGACTACGACGACTGTGGGCTCCTCCGTAAGAAGAAACGGACCGGGAAATAAAAAAAAATTACATCGCTTGTTTGAATCGCGTATTTCAGAGCCACGTTCGGTCGAATAATTGACAAAGTCCTTCGGCCTTTGTACTTAATCACCGAGACGGACGCAACGCGTATTTTTCTTTTCGTTTAGTGCTTCACTCACATTTCTCTCGACAATAAATCGTAATTATCGTCAGCAACTGACATTAATACACTGCAATCACATTTTGCAGAGCTTAGAATGGCACTTACAAAGCATTAGCAATTACTAGCTGATCTAACATGCTTTTTTTTTCCTAAGCTGATGGTCTTGAGAGACCATTTCAGGGTAACCTTAACAAGTAGGTGAGCTCACGGGGTTCAAACCTGACGACGTTGCTAACACTAACCCTAGAAAGAGCAGTGCTTCGCAGAATCTACCACCGGATTGGAAACGCGACCCACTGAGAAGATTCGGCGAGAAACTCAGTGGGCTGTGTCTGTAGGCTAATTTACTCGCCGAGCCCTTCGTCGCAAGGGACGGGTTCGACGAGAACGGTGACCGGTTCTTGGGTTACCTAAAAGGACCATTAGTGAATGACGAATGAAATTACGTGTTTTGGGCGGCGTCGACTGTTTACCATTCGGTCTGGAGAATCGAGAATGTAGTTACCGGCGGCCACGATGAGAGGGTTCTCGTGTAGCATGAATTTTCTTGTCCAATTATCGGTAAGGATCCTGTAAGGATCCAAGGATCGCTAAGTCCTTTTAACTATTCCTCCTCCTCGAGTCGTGCTCCTCATGTCTGAGGGTCGTGACCACCATCACCCATGAGCTTCAATCTTAGGATCTTTTTCCACTTTCCCCTGTCCATGGCGTCATGCAGCGCGCTGTACACTGTACTGTCCAAAGCGGTGCGGATCTGATCGGACCAACGAGTATGGCTGCGGCCTCTAGATCTGTTACTTTCCCTGTGATCATAAGTTTTTCCAGGTTATCGCCGTCTTTCCTCGCAATGTGACCAAAATATTCGAGGATCCGCTTCAGACATACAGTAGACAGTCTGATTTTGATGCCCAGTTGCTTCAATATCGACACGTTAGTCCGGAAGGCTGTCCACGGAATTCTTAGCATGCGTCTCCAACACCACATTTCGAAAGCATCGATGCGCATTCGGTCTGCTGCTTTCATCGTCCATGTCTCAGCTCCATACAAGAAGATAGAGAAAACAAGAGTCCGCACCAGTCTGGTTTTAGTTTTCAGGCCTATCCCTCTATTCTTCCAGATCTTCTGTAGCTGAGACATTTGACTATTAGGAATGGCTTAATATAATAATAAAAAAGTGTGCGTCTCTGAATGTCTGACAGAAGTAATAACATAAACTAATCTAAGTTGAACTACTTAATATTGGAATAGTTTAACTTGAGATAACTTTAGGTTGTTACTTAAATGTTATGTATATTAATATGATAATATAAGGAAAATTGTAACATAAATTGACAAAAGATATATAAATAGTTAGGAGCTACATACATTCTCAGTACCGCTGCGTATGCGTGAGAGAAAGAGAAGCTAGACAGACTGGCGCCGTAACGCGTTACGTAACGATACGATTACCCTCCCATAGGAAGTTATTACTTCAAAAATAGTCAAGTCAGTCGTGGCGTTCTCAAACAATGTTGTTATCAACGAACAAAATGACTTTTTTGAGCAAAGAATTAATACATAATTATATTAGAAACATGGGCTAGATTTTCTTGAGTTGAAAACATGATTCGAATTACTTCGCTTGAATGTATTCACTTGGTGTCTATGAGCTCCAGCATGCCTTTTGCGCCAGGTGGACCGGATGCTCCTTCATATACCACGATTAAAAAAAGTCCAAAATGTAAATTCATATTTTTTACTAATCATTTATTTACTCTCCGGGATATCGTAATAAATATTTTTAAATATAATTAGTTCATATTTTTTACTAATAATTAAAAAAAGAAAAGACTTTGTCATCCGTGACCACGTGTTACGTATTCTAAGCTTCAGAACTTGAAGCATCAAGATGGCTTCGACTTTCAATATCCGTTTCCTAATAATCTCGCTGCTACTATTAAAACTGAGATTCAATCTAAATAACATGGATAAGTCAATCAAAGTCGCGGACGATCCGGTGAAAATGGAGGGAGATGGTCGTTCATTCTCGGTCAGTTAATAACAGCTAATAAGAAAATAACATAAAATAACCGAAAGAACACTATCAAAAGCTCAATAACAAAGAAAGTGCAGTCGCATTGCGGAGAAGACTTAACAAAGTTGACTGTCATCAACCTCTCATTAGTACTTCACGGAAGTTGAGGGAAAACAGAAAGCTTTTGCAATTTATGTGTCTGCAAAATATCCTGCCTCTCAAACGCTCTGTCCGGGGGATACGTAATGCAATAAAATGCAGACAGACGTAGAACGTTAAATGTCGTGCTCGAAAATTATTTCGAATTATTTTGGTGGTTTAACTTTGAGACTGATTAAAAATGACGCGTTATTCATTTGGTTTAGATGAATAGAACTTAGAATGCGAAAAATTCAACGAAAGAATAACGTCGACGTTTTAAAATATGGCGTCAAAATACAACTTTAGGCCGTTACATTACAATTGAATTACATATATTGTACTACAAAAAAAAATACACCACCCATAGCCCATACCAATCCAACCGGAATAGTTTAAAACTGAATTTTATTCGCAAATTTATAAATCCAAAAAAATACAATGATATACAACAATACAATCTATACTAATATATAAATCTACGGTGGTTTTTACGGATGTTCCGTTATAACTACTGAACCATGCATCCGATTGACTTGAAACTTGGTATCCATGTAGAAAATACATGTACTTCATAGATAGGCTAATATTTATATGAGTGTTGGACTTCCTACACCAGTTACGGGGTCGTTAATGATGAGAATCTTTGTGGGGGTGAGAAATAATAATGTTAATTGTAAATGCCCAGCGAAGCGGACGGTTACAGCTAGTAATATATAATAATAAAATACAGCTCGATGGCTTAGTACTATTTTATGATCATCAGAAATATAAATAATTGAAAAACTTAAGTTCAAGATGACGTCACATAAGAAATAGAAGCGGGTGACAATGTCGTTGAAAGATTTTATTACCATGGGACCTTTGAAAGGACGTATCGAGTTTTAGTTGAAGATAGATAAATGCGCTATGCATATTTTCTTTAATACAAAAATATGACTTTGAAACTTACATTGATGCCGCTAGATGGCGCTGTTACTACTCATAAATATTTTTGATAAATCTTCATCTCAGTTATCTTGATCTGTCATAACGATTTTTTTTATTTATTGCTTATATGGGTGGACGAGCTCACAGCCCACCTGGTGTTAAATGGTTACTGGAGCTCATAGACATCTACAACGTAAATGCGACCCACCTTGAGATATAAGTTCTAAGGTCTCAAGTATAGTTACAACGGCTACCCCACCCTTCAAACCGCATTACTGCTTCACAGCATAAATAGGCAGGGTGGTGGTACCTACCCGCGCGTACTCTCAAGAGGTCCTACCACCAGTAAAGATATAATGTAGTCATTATTATTACGGAAATAATTTAGCAATTTCCAAACGATAATTCTGTATATTTATTAAATTTAAAGGCGATCTATTTACGTTCTATCGTCACGGGGAAGTCTGCCGCCACAGAGGCTGCCACAGGTGTCGATCGATGCGACGCGACGCTCCAGCACACGGATCTACGCTATGCACTGATAGACGCCGCAGTTCCAATAAAACTATAATAGGGGAGTACACACTGTTATTATACAAAGCTAATGTTGTTGGAAATATAAAATAGCAAGGCTACGGACTACGGAAACACCGTAGGTCGGAGTTGTTGTCTAATGTGAAGTCATCGTCGCCTAAAGGATAAGACTTCCGGTGCATTCGTGTTGAAGCGGTGTTCGAATCCCGCAGGCGGGTACCATTTTTTCTAATGAAATACGTACTTGATAAATGTTCACGATTGACTTCCACGGTGAAGGAATAACATCGTGTAATAAAAATGAAACCCGCAAAATTATAATTTGCGTAATTACTGGTGGTAGGGCCTCTTGTGAGTCCGCGCGGGTAGGTACCACCACCCTGCCTATTTATGCCGTGAAGCAGTAATGCGTTTCGGTTTGAAGGGTGGGGCAGCCGTTGTTACTATACTTGAGACCTTAGAACTTATATCTCAAGGTGCATGGCGCATTTACGTTGTAGATGTCTAGGGGCTCTAGTAACCACTTAACACCAGGTGGGCTGTGAGCTCGTCCACCTATCTAAGCAATAAAAATAAATAAATAAAAAACTGTTATTTTACAAAGTTAATGTTGTTGAAAATATAAAATAGCAAGACTACGGACTACGTTAGAAACATGGGAGGTCGGAGTTATTGTCAAATAACAACGAAATTATGGACGTAAAGATTGATGACGTCATACATGACGCAGCTAATGGCGGTGCTGGCGCCGGAGACAGATATCCGGATATTTTCAGTTTCTTTGCATTCTGCACACACGGTTCTCTCGCACATCCTCTAACGAACAGTCTATTCAAGTCTTTTTAGGACGCCTCCACCTCACACTGTTTTCTTTTTACTTAAGCTGATGGTCTAGAGAGACCATATCAGTGTAGCCTTAACTAGTAGGTGAGC
The DNA here is from genome assembly GCF_030267445.1 of Bombyx mandarina. Classification (NCBI taxonomy): domain Eukaryota; kingdom Metazoa; phylum Arthropoda; class Insecta; order Lepidoptera; family Bombycidae; genus Bombyx; species Bombyx mandarina. The sequence continues at coordinate 20,740,110 of NC_143234.1, forward strand.
TCACGAGGCTCAAACCTGACGATGCCGCTAACACGAACCCTAGCAAGAGCCGTGCTTCGCAGAATCTACCACCAGATCCGGTCTTCTGATCACGCGACCCAGTGAGAAGATCGACCCACTGGAAACTATTATCACAAAATGTTAAAAACTCATTTCTATGGCCTATTACAAAAATACACTTTTTGCAACAATTCATATAAGTATTTATGTGTGAATTTCTTTTTTAATTGTTGGAAACTCGACCTCTTTGGAAAATGATGTCTCTAATATATGGAAAATATCCAAATTTGAAATATTTAATTTTATGAAATCTACCACCGCACCGGTTCCAAAAAAAGCCACAGTCCTGAGAAGAACCGGCGAAACAAACTCAGAGGACTTTTTCTTTTCTCGAAGTTTTTTTTTAAACAAGTAAAAATATGTACAGTAACGGAAAAACAAGTCATTTTATGAATTGAAATTATAAATATTGTTCCGTATGCTTTTAGCCTCCGACGGAATATTCAAGCGGATAATCGGCGCCTAAATTTTTTTTTTTAATTTCTTAATAAATTTCATACATACATAGTACACAGTGTTACATAGTAAGTAAGCATGTATTGAATAGCAAAATATATAAGTCTGTTTAAAAATTATAATTTACAAAATTTTATATGAAATAGACTGATTGACATACTAGTCTGTTCCCGATATGTATTGAATTTGCCATTATCACGATTTAGGCTTTTATCGTATTTCTCTTATTCGTCGATACACGCCTAAAAATTACAAAACAAAGATTTTGCAATTTAAGTAGATTTAAAATAGAGTGTTATAAACGCTTATCTGTCTTCTTCTCGATTTAACATAAGGTGATCGTTTGACGTCATCTACTTACTTATTTTACGTTATTATACTCATTGTAAAAAGGAATATTAAAAAAAATCTAATATTAAAATAAATAATCTAATATTTAAAAAAAAGACATGCCCGCTGAGTTTTTTGCCAGGTCTTCTCAGCACGGAGGCTAGTTTTTGTGAATTGGCGGTAGTTCTTTTGGACGTTCAACAAGTATGTACTTTCATTTATGTTGAATAATATTTTTTTCTTATTTGATTTGATATCGAGTGTAATGAAGCTTTGTACATTTGCAGTTAGCACTGTAACGGGGCGAGCCAAGGAGTTATTTTAAAAACATAAGAAATATTAATTGACACTGATCTTATTGAAATAGAAAAATTAAAGGAACCGATACAAACTATGACGCGTTTCCACTGCAAAAGCCAAATCCACTCTAAACGAGCTTAAATAATAATTAATTCGCTTTAAGCAGACAGACACTGGTGGTAGAACCTCTTGTAAATTCGCACGGGCAGGTACCTATATCTGCCGTGAAGCAGTAATGCATTTCGGCTTGAAGGGTGGGGCGGCCATTGTAGCTTTACTGAGACCTTAGAACTTATATCTTAAGGTGGATTGTGCATTTACGTTGCAACAACAAAACAACGGAAGAATTGCATAACAAGTTTATGGGCTCCGGTAACCACTCACCACCAGGTAAACCGTGAGCTCGTCCTCAAACCTAAGCAGTAAAAAATAAAAAAAAGACAATGCGTGTTACCAGACTCGTCAAAGTTGGAAATGAGCACATACGGGGGGGTTTTGGGGGCTTTAAGGTGAGAAAATTTGCTAGAGACTCATCTTGACATTGTGATAACTCAGGCTAGAAATTCCTGGCGCAGACGAATTAGGAAAGCCGACCACGCCTTAGACAGGAAAAGGAATACAAGAAGAGAGAAATAGAGACAATGCGTCAGAGGGCACCTGTAACAGTACCTCAGGGATGTTTCTCCTCATATGATCGACAGATAGTGCTCGGGTACCTTCAAAATGGCGGTAATCGCAGCGTATAGTGAGCGTTCATTTACACGGAACTGCCAGTAGATATTAATTTAATTAATACTAGCTGACCCGGCAAACCTCGTAGTGCCTCAATCGATAAATAAAAGACCTAAACTTTTGTATAAAATAAACTTAAAACAAACAAGAGGAATCCGTCCGACGGGGGACACATCAAAGGAAAAACAAAACTGTTATTTTTATTTAATTCCGAGCATTTTCATATTTATCTACCTTTTAAACCTTCTCTGGTCTTCTACAAATAATTCAAGACCAAAATTTTGCAAATCGGTACAGCCGTTCTCGAGTTTTAGCGAGACTAACGAACAGCAATTCATTTTTATATACATAGGCGGCACTGAAAATTTCGGGAATTAACGAAGTGACACAACATTACTATTTAAAAATGTATTTATTGCTTTTCGAAGTATTCTCCGCGAAATTTGACACATTTTTCCATACGATGGAACCAATCATTGAAGCAACCATTCCATTCGGAAGTTGGGGTCTCCAAAATGGCCGTTTTGTAGGCGTCCACACCTTCTTCAGGTGATGAAAATCTCTGTCCACGCAATTTATTCTTTATTTTAGGGAAAGTATAGAAATCATTAGGGCTTAGGTCGGGGCTGTACGGCGGATGGTCTAATAATTCTATGTTTTCTTGCTCTAAAAACTCTTTTGTTCTGTGCGCGGTGTGAGAACTCGCATTGTCGTGATGGAGGATGATGCGGCGGTTGCAGTTCTCTTTACGGAGTTCAGAAACGACCTGTGGCAAACAAATGCTAGCATACCATTCTGCATTAACCGTTCTTTGTCCCTTAAGAGGAATAGTCGTAACATGGCCGGTTTTGGAGACAAACGTGGCCACCATTTTTTTTGCAACACTCCGTGAACGAACAATTTTTGTTGGCTTTAACTCATTTTCGAACACCCAAACTCGTGACTGGTTTTTTGTTTCGGGTTCGTACGCGTATATCCAGGATTCGTCACCTGATACAATGTTGTATACAGCATTTGAGGATCCTGCGTGGAATCTTTCGAAACTTCTGACGCACCAAGTAACGCGAGCCGCTTTTTGCTCTTCACAGAGCGAATGCGGTATCCATCGGGAAAACAACTTTTTTACACCTAATTGTTCATGCAAGATTATTTGTATTTGACTCATGCCAATGTCTAAAGTTTCCTGAATTTCGCAGTAACTCACATGTCGATCTTCCTCAACCAGCTTACGCACAGCATCAAGGGCGGATCCAGCTTTGTCGCCAGGAGGGGGTCACATAGTCAAATTTAGATGCGTTCGTTTCCAAACGTTTGCCATTTTACAAAGTTATTATATTATATTAAATTAATTAAATATTGAAGGTATGTAGTTACATAAAATCTGTATGGTGACAAAATATATAAATAGAATCATTATATTCAATTAGTGGTCCACCTAAGTCCTGGACCCAGCTCAAGGGGTGGTCATGACCCTCACGACCCTCCCCCTGGATCCGCCATTGCACAGCATCAACGTTTTCTGGGGTGACTGCAGTTTTTGGACGACCTTGACGGGGATCATCACTGAGCTTGACACGTCCACGTTGAAACTCAGCAAACCAGCGATAAATTGTGGTTTTGGATGGGGCTTCATCACCAAAGGCAGAAATCATCCGATCAACACACTGTTTTTGTGTTAAACCACTTCGAAAGTCATAATAAATCATCGCTCTTGAATTTTCTCGAGTCAATTCCATTTTCTCAACGACTAAACAAGTTTGACAAGTGTATAATCTATGAGTTTGACAAAACCTCGTGACAAGACCGAGAATCTTTTTTTAAATAAATATATAGTATTCGATTTTTAAAACCAAGGAGTTTTCAATTAAAAAGATTTTAATATGACAGGAACAGTGGAAATATTCCATTCCCGATACTTTTAGTGCAGCCCTCGTATATAGATTATAATATTATAAACGTCAAGCGGAAATTTCCACTAACCGGGCCACAGGTGACGATCGATATGACGCGATAGTGTCCGAGCGATATATCCACAATTATCTTTACTACCGATTGTTGTAAAATCGACAAAAGCATAGACAGAATAAAAAACTCGAATCTGATAGTAGAAATACAGTGCTAAATGGACTTTTAGGTAGTATTTCGTATTACGAATCAGTCCCCGAACACAGACATTATCTAGAATGTTATAATTTGTTGGAACATATTCGACAAGGACCTCCTTGGCAGCGGCTTGGCTCTGCCCCTGAAGTCCATGGGCGCCTTTAACCATTCACCATCAGGTGAGCCATATGCTCATCGGCATACACGGGCAATTAATAAAATAATCTCGGCGCTGAAACTGTAACCAGTTCTCTCTTCTCAATCGATTCAATAACCACATCGATGATTGAAACATTATTAAAAACTAAAGCTACTACTAAAGATAAAAAATGCTACTAAAGATGAAAAATTACTTAATTCTACTATTCGTCGCCATAAATCCAACTCCGACGGCATACAAATAACCACCGCTGCTTTTTGTTTTGGGGTCACTATAAGTACCTATACTACGGAACGCGGTGTACAATGTACAGCTTTTCGATATCGAGTCGAGGGAACCCGCTCCTCCCCACGACCTCTCACAGCTGGAGTCCCGCAAGGCTCTGTCCTCTCACCCCTCCTATTTAGCTTATTCGTTAACGATATTCCCCGGTCGCCACCGACCCATTTAGCTTTATTCGCCGACGACAGGACTGTTTACTATTCCAGTAGAAACAAGTCCCTAATCGCGAAGAAGCTTCAGAGCGCAGCCCTAGCCCTAGGACAGTGGTTCCGAAAATGGCGCATAGACATCAACCCAGCGAAAAGTACTGCGGTGCTATTTCAGAGGGGAAGCTCCACACGGATTTCCTCCCGTATTAAGAGGAGGAATCTCACACCTCCGATTACTCTCTTTAGACAACCCATACCCTGGGCCAGGAAGGTCAAGTACCTGGGCGTTACCCTGGATGCATCGATGACATTCCGCCCGCATATAAAATCAGTCCGTGACCGTGCCGCGTTTATTCTCGGTAGACTCTACCCCATGATCTGTAAGCGGAGTAAAATGTCCCTTCGGAACAAGGTGACACTTTACAAAACTTGCATAAGGCCCGTCATGACTTACGCGAGTGTGGTGTTTGCTCACGCGGCCCGCACACACATAGACACCCTCCAATCTCTACAATCCCGCTTTTGCAGGTTAGCCGTCGGAGCTCCGTGGTTCGTGAGGAACGTTGACCTACACAACGACCTGGGCCTCGAATCTATCCAGAAATACATGAAGTCAGCGTCGGAACGGTACTTCAATAAGGCTATGCGTCATGATAATCGCCTTATCGTTGCCGCCGCTGACTACTCCCCGAATCCTGATCACGCAGGAGCCAGTCACCGTCGACGACCTAGACACGTCCTTACGGATCCATCAGATCCAATAACCTTTGCATTAGACGCCTTCAGCTCTAACACTAGGAGCAGGCTTAGGGACCCCGGTAACCGTACTCGTCGAACTCGACAAAGAGTTCGCCGTGCAACCTAACCCATGAATCAGCTCGCTGAGTTTCTCGCCGGATCTTCTCAGCGGGTCGCGATTCCGATCCGGTAGTAGATTCATTCGCGAAGCAGCTACTCTTGAGTTGTTAGGTTTCCTTCGGAGGCTCTCGGGTAGCTGTTAGCAAATCCCACCCCTCCTGGCTGAGCCTTTGCTCGCCCACCTGTCCTGGTGAAACTGGAAAGGCCTCCGGGCCACCAGTAAACCTTCAAAACAATGTACAGACAATAGATAATGCATATGGGCGCAAACGCCACTATTGGCAATAACTAACTTAATAATATATAGTTTAGTTTATTCTACGTTATTTTTTATTTAATTGTTAATTTAGTTAATGTTTTATAGAATTGTATTGTATTTTCATTGTAATAGATCTTATGCAATGAATATAGAAGAGTATCTGTAGAGTAAGCAATAATATTAATATTAATATTTTTTTATATTTTTTATTGCATAGATGGGTGGACTAGCTTACAGCCCACCTGGGATTAACTGGTTACCGGAGCCCATAGACATCTACAACGTAAATGCCGCCACTCACCTTGAGATATAAGTTCTAAGGTCTCAGTATAGTTACAACGGCCGCCTCACCATTCAAACCGAAAAACATTACTGCTTCACGGCAGAAATAGACAGGGTGGTTGTACCTACCCGTGCGGACTCACAAGAGGTCCTACCACCAGTAATAAAATGCAAATCATAGAACAAAGTATGGATAGAGTAAAAGTAACACTAAAATAATAAACAAAAAAGTCACTCTATAGCACGTTGCAATTGATATATGGAGATGTAACCCAAGGAGGATTGGCGTCGGCCGGCAGCCGGGGATAAGACTCATGCCAAATCCTTATGAGGACATGCTGGGCCGATCCCACGTAATCTGGGATAAGGGCAAAAAAAAGAACTACAGATTAAGCGCAAGACTATGCCAGTCTGCATCCCTCCCCTTCCCATCCTTGTCTTGAATACTTCGAATGAAAACAGTCCAAATGGTTCGTTCCGTATTCTTTAATATACAACGATCTGTCTCAATATATTTTCCTTGAACATTGAAACATTTCTCTCCTAATTAAAATCTCTGAGCGCTTTAGGTGCTGGGCACGCATCGATCGTGCAAAACACAAACACACACACAATCACAGGGCGTCGCGACCAAGCAAATAAAACAAAATGCAGCCCCCACCCCTGCAGTCTAGTCGCTAGACAACAAAGGGCGGTCTGGCAAACATAGCTATGTACCCCATCCAGCAAAATTAGTCCTTAAGACGGCAGTTTTAAGAGCGTAAACAATGTTAATATTATTTTTGTACTGTCCAGGAAGCTATGTAAAGGGAAGTTTAGACTTAATTGCGTTTACAGATTCATGGTGCAATGATCGCTTTGAGTCAAATCGTGATATCATCATATTGGATCACACACTCTTGTAGAGCTCTTGGCCCTTATTCGGTTGAGTTAGGAGTAAGTATTGCTTATCCCACGATGTCTCGCCCTTCCTGGTGCACTTACGCTTGTGCATAACACAACAGGGATTTCATTAGGTGCATCCCCAATTGAAACTTAATTTGTCTAAATATTAGTTCAAGGCGAGCCCGATTAAAACGATCCCCCCCTATTTCTTCCCCGAAACAGTCGCACGTTCCAGTTCCAAAGGGACAACAGACGTTATACAATTCAATTGAGAGTTCGAACTACCGTCTCATCGTACGTGACGTCAGTCTGTGAGCATAAGTACCTAATTAATCAATACCAGATGGACAGTAAGCTTCTGGAAATGATTGAGAATGAGGAGAGTACATCTGTTTCGTCAGATCAGAAAACGTCCGGTTGTACGTTCAAGGTCCCGGTTGCTCGATGATGTTGAAAAGGTCTTGCAGTCCTCGAGGTTCCACATACTCTATCGCAGAGCAGGGTGAATAGAGGTTTATCAGATCAATTTCAAATAGCTGACCCACTGTAGTAAGCAAGTAACATTCAGCAATAGCTTGGCTTGCCTTGTTTCAGTGGTAACCGCATGCCATTTTTTTTTTATTGCTTAGATGTGTGGACCAGCTCACAGCCCACCTGGTGTTAAGTGGTTACTGGAGCCTATAGACATCTATAACGTAAATGCGCCACCCACCTTGAGACATAAGTTCTAAGGTCTCAAGTATAGTTACAACGGCTGCCCCACCCTTCAAACCGAAACGCATTACTGCTTCACGGCAGTAATAGGCAGGGTGGTGGTACCTACCGGTGCGAACTCACAAGAGGTCCTACCACCAGTAAAAAAGATCTATTTCAGATAACTGAGCCACTGTAGTAAGCAAGTAACATTCAGCAATAACTTGGCCTGCCTACTTTCAGTGGTAACTGTAGGCCATAGACTTCAACAATGTAAATGCCGCCACCCACCATCAGACATCTAAATCTCGGTTCTATAGTATAACGGTTACATCAGCACTAAGTCTCAGTTCTATCTGGCTACATCCATCAATCTCATCGAGTCATCTATCAACATCACCGCTTCGCGTCAGTAACAGGCAGAGTGGTGGTGCCTGCCCGTGCAGACTTACAAAACGTTCTACCACCAGTAATTGCGCAAATTTAAATTTTTGCGTGTTTATTGTCACGCGACGTTATTTCTTCGTCGTGGAAGTCATCTGTGAACATGCGCTAAGTACGTGCTTCTGTGACTCGGCCCCCTAAGAGCTTGGAGTCCCACCCGCTTTTTGCGGGGAGGGACCCAGACATGGGGCGACGTGCTTTGCACACTCGCACGCAGTAGGAAGCCGGGTGATGTTAGACCACGTTCCCCCGACCGCCCCGGGGGAAGGTGTAGAGCGGCGCCATTCAGGGCGGGCTCTCGGCTTCGGCTCGCCGACCGAGGGAACCGGTGGTCGTGTCGTGGTCCGACATCTGTGGGACGGCGGGATGGATGTAATATGCTCTGCGTCAACCCTGTCCCGCCGTCTTAGCCCCGACTGAGCTCCAGCCCGGTCTGAGGTAGAGCACCGGCTGTGAGCGGCAGGAGTTTTTAGTGAGGTTCAACTCCCACATACGATTCAGCGATTTTCTCCTGTGGAAAACTGAGTGCTTCATTACAAAAATTGGTACCTGTGTGCTTAGTGCGAGTTTTGTAACGTTCTCGATGGCGTAAAAGGTAACTCAAATTTGTATGCAGTTGGAACGGCGCTCTTAACGGCGAATGTAAGCAAACGTTCTAACTCCATACAAATTTGAGTTAACTTTTACGCTATCGAGAGCGTTAAAAAACTCGCACTAAGCACTATGCCTGCGGTTTTCGAACACCGGCACAGTCGAATCGGTCGATGCGAATGCACTGGACGAGTTAACCTCAAGGGGTTATACAATCAACAACGAACTAACACCAGCTCTAACAAGGCCTGTTCCTATCATAAGCTTAACACACACAAAGCCCGGATTATGTTCAGAAGAGACTACATAAAGTGGTTTTACTGTAATTGAAAACTAACCAAGAAAGATTAATTCGCATTCGACAGACCGATCTTCCGATTCAAAGAACTGCGAACTATTCATCAGAACGGAACAATTGCAGTAATTAAACCTAGCAAACAGAAAGAAGTTGGTTCGTTAAAATCGGTCGACGGTCGGAATGAAATATCAACTTTTTCCTTACGAATTGTAAAATCTTTCATTACAGGGTAACGGGGACGTACTCAGCGGGGGTGTCTTCGGAAACGATTAGATAGATTAAGTTAAATAGCGCTAATTTTAATTGCAGTTCCATGTTGATTAAAAACAAATCGATTAAAAACATCGAACTGTTGATGCTAATACCAAATAAAACGCACCTTTATAATAAATGATAATAAGATAAATGTCGCGTATTAAGCTAAATATCGCTTAAACCAAATAGCCCGTCACTCTTCGACATGAAGTCGCATCGTTTTATACGAATATATCTTCTTTGCACCCAAGCTCCGGTAGCAGAGAGACACTAACAAAAGAAGAATAGCATGGGTTTGCTCATCGACCAGAGTACGGTAGTAAAAGGAAGGTATGTTTTTATTGAACAATCTCAAAGTGCGGGCCACATCGAAACGTCTAGATGCGGCCTTCGGGACAGACACTGACTGTCCGGGGTCGACGTTTTTGAGTGGGTGCTAATTGCTTCCTTGGTGTAAAGGCTCTTGCTTCCTATGATTCCTCCGACATTTTTCTCTGAAAGCCTTAAATCTATTTAAAGACTGACGAGTCCGACACATTTTCGCTCCGTTTCCGAGCTTGTTTCGCAAATCCCGTCAAGATATTTCGGTTCTATTTAATGAAACGAAAATGTTTAAAACAAACTTCGTTTTTTTTACAAACTTTACTAGATATTATTATAAGGAACGAGTATATCAGAGGCAGTATGAAAGTAGCCCCAATGATTGATAAATTAAAGAACGGACCGTTAGCGTGGTATGGACATGTGATGCGTAGAGAGGAGATGTATGTGACTAGGAGATGTATGGAAATGGTAGTGCAAGGTAGAGGAGGAAGAGGTCGATCGAAGACATGGATGGAGTGTGTGAATGATGATATGAGAGATAGAGGAGTAAGTATTGAGATGACGGCTGATAGAGGAGAATGGAATAGAAAAAATTCGCCGTGTTGACCCCACCTAGTGAGATAAGGAGACAAAGAAGAATAAGAACTTCTTCTATATTGTTCCCTCACTGTTGAAGATCGCGACCACATGTGACGTTCTTCCACTGTGTTCGATAATGGGTGGTATGGACGCATGGTACAGACTACCACCAAATGCTTCTCTTACTGGATCTGACCATCTGGCTGGCGTTCTGCCCACGGCGCGCTTGCCCTCTATGCGACCCGTTATTATGAGCTTCTCTAATTCATGTCTGGGAGACCGCATGATGTGTCCGAAAAAGCTCATAACACGTTCCCGGCAGATGGGAGAGAACCTAGAAGAATAAGAAGAAGATTATTTATTTTCCATTATAATTAATCAGGGTATATTTTCGAAAGGACACAAAAAAGTGATTGCCGCCATCGACCTTGAAGAATAAGCTCGAAGTTTGTATAGTTACGCTGTTGTGTTGGCGGAAAGAACAAACAAGACAATCGCAGCTACCGGTGGGGTGTGAGAGAATATATCGTGCCAGTAACTCCGTAAATTCGCATATTTTGAAGTTCACCAGCCATTCACACATCCGATGGATGTTTATTTCAAAGTATCTTCTCGATAATCTTCACGGTGATTCAACTGCTTCGGATACATTTTTTTTTTTTTTTATTAACAGATGTTTAGTGTTTATTGTGAGTAGAATTACTTTCATAACATTATAAGTTAGATTAGTTTTCGTTCTATTATTATTTTATGCTATAGTTGTAAGGAACATTGTGTACTTAGTAGTACTTGTAAGGAACATTGTATATTTATGTATCTTGATTAGTCGTGCGCACATGCTTATGTTACAATTTATTACCCAGATTATTTACTTGTTGTTCGTTATTGTGCATCTCTTTTTTCTTAGCTCGTAATGTGTATTGTGTGTCTAATAAATAAAAAAGAAAAAAATACTTATTATTTAGTGATTTTTATTTTTTATTGCATAGATTGGTGGATGTGCTAGTTAGATCGGTCAATTTAAATTATATATCTGATTGTTCGTAGATGATACGTGTATGTGTATAAAGCAATAAGTCAATGTTTACAAAATCATATTAAAATATACAAAATATTACTGAAACGGATTTCCCAATTATTACAGGCCCGTAATCGGTAGGACGTCGACGAAATACATTTCAATTTATCAATATTAATGTTTCTCGATTGGCCGAAATTCGATTATGAACACTCCTACCTCAAGATTTAGTAATTTTGTACATTAAATTTTCATTTAAGTTTTGTTATCAATATTCTTCCTCGTAAAGATGGAAAAAAAACTGTTTACTTTTTCGAAACAATTATCAGTAGACATAAAGCAAAACAAATAATATTATAAGTAAAAAATAAATGTGCTTAAATTAAAAAGCAAACCGAAATAACAATTAATTTCACAGTTTTTATCCTGTTATCACTTGTCTAAATATTGGAGAGATTTGATAATATTATTGTATTGTCATCGATCATTGATGTGTGTGCAAATATTCAAGTTAATTGGGCGTCTTTCTGTCGGTGAAAATGACGCTTAAATATTCTGTTATAAATATAGACGAGGGAGGAACGCTGACGGAATGTTTTTAAAAGTTTGACGTCAGCATTGCCGACGTCACGGTTATTGCTTTGTTGGCGATGACTCATATTTGGGCTTCCGAAACAAAACTTCACGAGAACTTGGTGAGCTGCGTATATTTCACGAGAAGCATAACAACATTCCAGAGAGATCCGTACTGTACTACGGCTCGGACACGAATGGATCACGTAACCTTAACTAGTAGGTAGGTGATCTCACGGGGCTCAAACCTGACGACGTTGCTAACACGACCCCTAGCAAGAGCATCGTCGGCAGAGCGGCCGGTATTTATAATGATTTTAGCAAATCAACACCTGTATGAGTTTTTAGGTTAAGTATTGAAATAACACGTGGTGATTATAAATCACGTGTTGTTTTACATTACAATGAGTGTCATTACATCACTATAATATTGATAAAAGATGTTTTCTTGATTGATTATTTGACTTATGTAATCTCTATATTTGAACAGTCTCTATATTTTTTGTTCACTAAGTAATAATTAAACACAAATTTATTTCAGTGTGCAATTTTGTAATGTATTTCAGTGGCAATGATTTGTATTTGGAACATTCAAAGACCTTCTTAGATCTATTTAGTAGGTAGTTAAAATGTGTTTTTCCATGCTAGAATTCAGAACTAACCTCATACAAAAATGTTTCGAAATAAATGTGAATTGTGGGGGGAAAATCGTCGAAAACTTTAGTGAGTTCTTTTTAGGTTATGCGGCTTACAAGCGAAACGACTTTTGTTTTGTAAGCTATAATATTAAGCTGGTAATTGAAGACTGTGATCGTTTCTGTTTTCTTGTGGGCTTCGTAAAAAAGCTTTCATAGCAAAGCAAGCGTAGCGAAAGATTGCGAGCCCCTTGCATGGACCCCAAAAAGTGCAGGAGGACCACACCTTGCTTTGATCAGTGAGCCCATGTAACTTAGCCGGCAGCAAGCTAGGCTGTATTACGGACCGCTCTCACATTAGCCAGGCGGGGGCGCTCTCTATACGCCGTGAGGGCCAGCGCAGGTGGCTAGGGCATGTAGGACCTCTTGTGAGTCCGTACAGGTAGGTACCACCACCCCGCCTATTTCTGCCGTGAAGCAGTAATGCGTTTCGGCTTGAAGGGTGGGGCAGCCGTTGTTACTATACTGAGACCTTAGAACTTATATCTGAAGGTGGGTGGCGCATTTACGTTGCAGATGTCTATGGGCCAGTAACCACTTATCACCAAATGGGCTGTAATGGATGCTCGTCCACCCATCTAAGCAATAAAAAATAAAAAATAGTGATGGAACAGGATCGGGCGATGAAATGGTTGTAGTGGAGGGACGCCGCCCCGTCCGAGCTCCAACTGCCTGACAGATACGGTGATGCACAGCGCCAGGATGAATGGCAGCGTTTATTATTAAAGGCCAAAAGGCTGCGAGAGAATAAGATAGGACATTTCTGAAAGTTTCAATTCTATCGCAAAGCTCATATTAATGTTCTTAAAGGCCCATGAGAGTCTAAGTTCTTGTCGGTACCAATAGGCATTACCGCACCAATCTGAATGACTTCACTAACCACGACAATACATTTCTCGCGTGGAGTACTGCTCCCACCTCTAGGCTGGGGTTCCCAAATACCAGCCACTTCCATTTGACTCCATACAGAAAAGAGCCGTTCGGATTGTAGATAATCCCATTCTTACGGATCGTTTGGAACCTCTGGGTCTGCGGAGGGACTTCGGTTCCCTCTGTGTTCTGTACCGTATGTTCCATGGGGAGTTTCCGGAGATCTCTTTTGCCACGTACCATCCGGCTATGGAATGAGCTCCCCTCCACGGTGCTTCCTGAGCGCTATGACATGTCCTTCTTCAATCGAGGCTTATGGAGAGTATTAAACGGTAGGTAGCGGCTTGGCTCTGCCACTGGCATTGCTGACGTCCATGAGCGACGGTAACCACTCACCATCAGGTGGGCCGTATGCTCGTCTGCCAATACGGCAATAAAAAATAAAAATAAAAAACATTTTCTTCCGTCGTGTGTGCACGCACGGTCCACATCAGAGATACTGGCCACCATGGACGTCAGCAATGACACAGTGCAAGTTGTTCGTGGTGACGTGCTAAGTACGTATTTCCTTAGAAAAATCAGTAGTACCTGCCATCGGGATTTCAACACAAACTCTTTAATGCTTCAGACCACGACGACTTCATAGGAAGTTATCCGACTTAATGTCGTTAATATCGTTAATATCGAGAGACATATATTCAATAAATTCGGTCGCCATGATCGATGCGCAAACGCACGGACAACGAGCAAATATTAACATTTTCCATTAACTGAAAATAATTTGATCAATAAAGCTTAATAATTCTTCTTAATCCAATTCCGTCCCAGCGACGACTTCACAGTTCTTCACCGGTGTATCTTTTCAAGAGTTTGTAATTAAAAATCTTGAAAGTCAATTAAACTTGGCCACGAGTTACGCCCCCGGCTTGACTTTGGATTGAAATCGTAATGAATCGTGGAAAAACCAAACTTCTACAGCGCGAACGAGAAGTACTCAAACTAACTTTGAGGGTTATTGTGATTAAACGGATATTGATTTTTTTAATATCTTTTTCCTTACCTCTTTAAAAACGCCCTTATGTTTCCTTAAGAAAGAATTACATTAAGTGTTTATTACTAAGACTCTCAATTATCATTCAAAACGGTTTCACGACTTAAACTCTTACATTAGGGTCCACGCAACTAAACGAACATAAAAGAATTTCGTTTTTCTAAAATAACGTGCTATATTTACAACAAAAAAAAAGCCCTATAATAATATATTCTCTCATACTCTTCAGCCCATAAATCATCATTCTGCAAAATACCATATCTAATTATGAGAAACTCCGTTGTAGAATGAAAATAGGATAGCACGCAGTAAATTGTTCGCAAAACTGGTACAGCGCCATCTGTTGATTACTCGAAATATCGGTAGAGATGCCATCTAGCAGTTAGATAAGGAAAACATTGTATCGAGATTATTATTGGCCGTAATCGAAGTAATTTATTACAAATAATAAAATAATATATTTATTTTAAGTTAAATGTTATAATTTTAATGTCGTCGTAGTAAAGACACGGTACGCGAGGAATGGCGTCTTGTAAAGCGCACCACCACACGACCAGTATGCTTAGTGCGAGTTTTTTAACGTTCTCGATAGCGTAAAAGTTAACTTAAATTTGTATGCAGTTGGAACAACGCCCCTAGCTGCAAATATAGACATACGTTCCAAGTACATACAAATTTGAACTATTTTTTATGCTATGGAGAACGTTAAAAAAATCGCATTAAGCACACTGACGACCACGACCACTCTGCCGAGAGTTCAAAGGAGGTAAGACATACAAATAAAAAAAAAAAACACGATGTACTCGTATCGAATGTGCCATTTTTCAAATCCCGCTGCTAGCAATTATTCATTATAAAAAATTTCATTACAAAATTTGGTACTAGCCTGCGGCTTTCGAACGCCGCTACAGTCGTATCATTCGATACGAATGCAGAGGGCGCCTTATCATTTAGGCCATAAAGACGTCTGAAATATTTATACATGTCGGCGGGCGCCAGGGATGGCTAAGCGGTAGTTTCCGTCATCACTCGTATTTGGTTGAACTCAGTTTATAAAAAGTCAATAAAACCTTTTGAATAATAATTATTGAAACTCAACACACACAACTTTCACAATGACAGGGTAAACCGACAGTTTCGTTCCACATACCGACAGACCGACTGACTGACTGACTGACTGCCAGAGACTCACTGACTGAGACGGACGGACAGTCCGATACGGACTGAATGACTGTCTGACACGGAATGCCACGACTCTTTTTTTTTTCCTACCTATCCTGACAGCCTTGAGACGCTATTTCAGCTTCGCCCTAACGTTTGTAGGTGAGCTCACGGGGCTCAAACCTGACGACGATGCTAACACGAATCCTAGCAAAAGCCATGCTCCGCAGAATCTACCACCGGATCGGAAACGCGACCCACTGAGAAGATCCGGCGAGAAACTCAGTGGGCTGTGTCTGAGAGTTAATTTACTCGTCGAGCCCTTTGTCGCAAGCGACAGGTTCGACGAGAACGGTGACCGGTGCTTGAAGTACCTAGAAGCACCGTTAGTGGATCGGGAGGATCCGAGATGACGTGTTTTGGGCGACGTCGACTGCTTTCCATTCTGTCCGCAGGATCGGGAATGTAGTTACCGGCGGCCACGATGAGAGGGTTCTCGTGTCGTGCCGCTTTATCGAAGTGGCGCATCGACGCCGACTGCAAATACTTACTGACGGACTCTAAGTCCATGTCGTCATGGAGGTCGACGTTCCTGACGAACCACGGGGTTCCGACGGCTATCCTGCAAAAACGGGATTGAATAATCTGGAAGGATTTTAAGTGAGTGCGGGCCGCGTGAGCGAACACTACACTTGCATAGGGCGGGGCGTATGCAAGTTTTGTAGAGTGTCACCTTATTTCTAAGAGACATTTTACTTCGCCTGCATATCATCGGGTAGAGACGTCCTAGAATGAAGGCGGCAATGTCGCGTACCGTCTTAATATGGGGGCGGAATGTCATCCTACTGTCGAGGGTGACGCCTAAATATTTGACCTTCGGGGCCCACGGTATGGGCTGGTCGAACATCGTGATTGGGCGAATGGCGGAGGCGGAGGTGTCGACGCGCCTTGTCGGGAGAGGCCACAACTCTGTCCACGTACCGCCATTTTATCATAGACCTATATAGTAGGGACACGACATATTGTTCTATACGTACAATTGCTTATATAAATAGCACCCATTTTGAAGGCACAGACATAAACATATATCTATCTCGTTCTTACTCAGCACTGTAACTCGCAGGAAAACAATATAACAGTATTTCAGTGCGTACATAAAATGAAACATGAATATACGTAAATGTCTCCGTCTCCGTCTAATGAGGCCGAAAATCCGCCATGTTTAGCGCGCCAAATGTCATTGTCACGTCAGTTCGGCCGCCTGTTTTGGGTTGTACATTATTTATTGACTTTGATATCGATTTAATATGATTGCTTATATAAAATTTCTAATTTTATCATGCTTAAAACATACAAAAATAATAATTAAAACATATTTTATAGGATCTCAAGAAAGTCGATGCCCCAAAACTATTATCTATATACATATATTTAAATTCATTATGGAGCCCTCATCCGAAACATAGATTATACACTTAATAATGTATTTGAATCCGAAATATCGGACACCATTTTTCGGTCGGAATCTATTCATCATGATACTAATCATAAATACCTCTTTAAAATATGTCATCAAAACATATTTAGACATTCTGTTTAGATATTTCGAGAAAAAGGCTACCGACAAAATCTCTTCGCAACTATTTAAATAAAATAGTTTTAGTCCCCAGTGAGTAAAACACTATTGTAAATTCGTTAAATATTTATTAATTAAGTGATTTTAGAGAGGAAGTCACAAGGAATGACGTTTGTAATTTCATTAACGAATAAATGTTCTGTAGGTGTTTTTTTTTATCAGGCGGTCCCTTGATAAGTTTAAAATTTGAATCACTCTCAAGTGAGAGTGATTCAAATGGTGCGGTGCACCTTCCTTGAGGTGCACTGCGGTAGTCTATTACGGACTTTAGAGTCAGCAAAACAATTAAAATAGATTGTAATAGTCTAAGAAAAACACGTACTCAAAATACGATAACATTCAGCATGCTAGAAATGGGTTGATGGCACTGTACTATGCCATATCTTTATGTTTTGCGGCAAACGACACCTTTATAAAATCAGTGTAGCAAATTTTAAAAATCGTCATATCGTTTACTTGGAAAATTTGAAGCACGAACTCGTCTTAGATTTCACATAATATCTAAATCACATCTTCTTTGCATATAACAATATACTTAATTCCTATTAAAGTATAAATTCTACAAATACATTCATACTCAACAATATTTAAAATAAAATAAGCCAAGAACGTTTATCGATAAAACCTACTAACATTAAAATCTTCTGGGCAGCACTAAAACCGCCATGTTTTGTGGCCAGATGACGTCACAGTGGCACGAATTTTTTGTTGACGTTTCATTTCCATAGGTTTCCTACTTCAGTGCATTTTATACTGTGGCGTTACGGAGTCCAACCTACATTTTGTGATATTTATCAAAACAACATTTCATCATTTAAAATAATAGTCAAAACAACGTCTTAATATTACTAAAAGTCGTTAACCACGACATACATATATTTTTTTAAGGGATTTTATGATCTGGTAACTAAGACATTTAAGTCATGTCTTATTTTAATTTATATTCTTATTTTCATGAAAAATTATAGGAGTGAAATGAAATGAAATGAAGATGAGATGAGATAATATGAGATGAAATATAATCTTAGTAAAATGGTGGTCATTTACTGAGATTTTTTCAGTGGACTTTTTGAAGGATCCCGAGAAGTTACGTTCAGCGGCTTTGTTTCATTTTCCTACAGTTGAGCAATTTCACAGATATTAAACAGCTAATAAACCACCGTTATTACACATTTAAACCTGAAGAAACACTAAATAGACAAAATAAAACAAATCTCACAACTTCACTCCTCGCGCTCCCGCCAAAAATTCCTCTGAAATATATTACGCTAACAAAGCACAGGCACCTCGACCGGCTCGTCTTGAGATACCTTTTTTTTTTTAAAACGCATTACTGCTTCACAGCAGAAATAGGCAGGGTGGTGGTACCTACCCGTGCGGACTCACAAGACGTCCTACCGCCAGTAATATAATGACACTGGTTAAATATAAATATTGTAACCCCAATCACCTACATTTTATATTATTTGATTCAAATCCACGTTATCTTAATGAATTTATTAGTAATCAGCTCTACAGTTTCCTATCTTCATGCAAGTTTAATTGCCTTTGTGAATTGTAACGGCGTATTATTATTTCGAATTGAAGACGTGAATTATTAGACGGGTTTTAATATAAATGATGTATAAGACTAAGTATAATATTTATTGGCTTATACCTTTTATTTTTTTAAATCGCCTACTTATTTTACAATAAGTTGATACTTTTTCTTGATAAGACAATACCTTTATTACTCGGAATAAAGAGACAAGATGGCAGCTTGCCTGAACCAATAAATATATTTTTTAATTCATTTAGGTCTAAAAATCCGCTTTTAAATCGTCACGATTTTAGCACGGATTCCCAATGCACTATTAAAGAGAATCAGCACGAAACTTTCTGTATCAATCACATCACTCATGTCTGGTAATGTGTTTTGTCAAAATATTATGTTTGAGAGATTACTGGTGGCCCAGAGGCCTTTCCAGTTTTACCAGAACAGGTGGGCGTCAAAATACTCTTTTTGTACATACAATCTAGACACTACACTACGATTTCCGCAACGCTGACATCGATTTCGCTTCCTTGTGCACGCAATATATTTTTAAAGACTGTTAAATATTCTAAATTATAACGTTAGCTTATTCCATAACCATAATTGCCATAAAATGTCACTCTATCGGGCTCAGTCCGTGAGCTTACATACCCGTATTCGGAATTGGAAATAATAAATTGGAATAGACCCGTAGGCACTTAATATTTAAAACCCGCAGCCTAGCAATGATGAGGAAGAAAAGAACAAATATGTATGTCATAAAAATAATTAAGAGAAAACACAACGGTCAATAAGTACTATTACATCTTCGGTTTATAATTTTCCTTTATTATTATTTTACTATTGACTCAGTGGTATTGAGGAGCTTAGAATGCTTTCATCCCCATAATTTGCAAACAAATTAAATTGTCCCTTCATAACTAGGTGACACTACAAAACCTGCACACGCGGCCCGTACACATATTAACTCTCTCCAGGTCATCCAATCCTACTTTGTGCAGGATAGCTGTCGGAGCACCATAGTTTGTGTAAAATGTAGATCTAACGACCTAAATCTAGTACCGATACGTAAGTATCTTAAGGAAACGTCAGAACGCTACTTCGACAAAACGGCGCAACACGAAAATCCTCTTAACGTGGGCGCCGCTAGTTACTTAACGACCGCAACGCGGCAACGTAAAGCCGCCGTTCCCTGAAACTTCTCGGATCGCCCGGATTCACTCGCGATGCTTTTAGGACCCTCAATCACCGGTCACCGTCCTCCAGCGAACTGACCCATTGACACAGTCCACTGAGTTTCTCGCCAGTTCTTCTAAGTGAGTCGCGATACCGATCCGGTGAAAGATTTTGCTCTTACTATGGATAGTGTTAGCAAATTCACTCAGGTTCATCCTGTGAGCTCACCTGTCCCTCCGGGCGTAGCCGGAATGGCCTCTTAGCCTACCAACAAGTAGGTAGGGGAAAAATATCATAAAATACTTTTATTTCAAAACTTTCGAAGTTTAATAGTCCAAAATGTCGACAACAAAATAAAATAATGGAATAATGGTCGAATTTCGATCATTGGGTGAACACTTGATGAATAAATAAGTTGATGTTTTTTATTTAAATTTTCTAGAAAAGGATTTTTTTTTATTGCTTAGATGGATGGACGAGCTCACAGCCCACCTGGTGTTAAGTGGTTACTGGAGCCCATAGACATCTACAACGTAAATGCGCCACCCACCTCGAGATATAAGTTCTAAGGTCTCAGTATATTTACAACGACTACCCCACCCTTCGAACCGAAACGCATTACTGCTTCACGGCGGAAATAGGCGGGGTAGTGGTACCTACCCGTGCGGACTCCCAAGAGGTCCTACCACTAGTGATTACGCAAATTATAATTTTGCGGGTTTGGTTTTTATTACACGATTTTATCCCTTCGCCGTGGAAGTCAATCGTGAACATTTTTTGAGTACGTATTTCATTAGAAAAATTGGTACCCGCCTGCGGGATTCGAACACCGGTGCATCGCTACATACAAATGCACCGGACGTCTTATCCTTTAGGCCACGACGACTTCATAGTATAGTAACAATACGTATGAACATACGAGGAAGAGAAAAACATTTTTATTTTAAACGTAAGTATAATTTACAATATTAGCTGCTTTCATCAGTCCAGTTTCTACCTTCGTGTTTCCTGTAAATAGTCTTTTATGGAGTTCAATTGGCTCCATAACTGGAGGCCGTTCGGACCTAACATATGGTTTCGGATACGCCGTCAAAACGAAGGAAATTCCTGTGTTTACCGGAGTTGTCTTGAAAATAATTCTGCACGAATTGTACAAATGTCCTCCGTACGCCAAATGATTCATTTAGAATTAATTAATTTATTATCGAAACGAAACAGAAACATCACAATATCTTGTCATTTCGCGTTTTACAAATGATAGTTTTATACTTTTTTTGTTTGTTCAAAAAGGTATCAATTGAATCTATTAAATTTCCTTTGATCAACATCTTTTGATTTATTTAATACATACTTAAGTGAACAAGCTCACGGCCCCCTATCAAATAATTACCGGAGCGTATCACAACATTAATTAACCACCGCCCACAGAAACATGTGAAAACATATTTTAGTTAAACTAGGATAATATTATAGTTTTTGGTTTTCGCAATTCATTGACATATTTAAAACTGGTTTTATGGTTTAATCTCATCCTTATATTGGAATATTAAACAACTTTTGTTGTCACGGACAGCTTAGGTGTCGAGTTTACCAAATTTATTTTTGAAGATTTGATGGCCTAGTAACGTGACCTTTAAGCCAAGTCTAATATTTTCTTCTTTTAACCTATTATAATGTAAAGCGAAATGAACTGAAGTTGATGAATTAGTTCGCGATTATACGAATACTAAAAAAATCAGGTAAATTTACAGAAGTAAAAACACAACTTTTGATTGACTATTGTTACATAAAATGAATCTGTGAATCGCACTGAAGCTACCACAGAGTACTTTTTGATAAAAGAAACTTGAAGCATGTCATTTCAACCAGGTGACTGAAGTTAGCCCCTCAAAAAAATTTTTCTTTCCTGTTTTCTACTTATTTTCTATTAATTCGTTTGTTCATCATTTGTTCTTGATTGTTCACTGTTAATAATTGTTTGTTCTGCATTTATTTATTTAAAAAAAATATTTAAAAATATACTTACAAGTTAGCCCCTCTAATGCAATTTTTAATATTTTTTCATCCTTAATGACTCGTAAATATTCATTTTCGATTGTTCTTATATAAAATACGTTTGTTCTCTTTCGAAATTACTCATTTTTTGTTTAATTAACTATTTGTATTAGTTGAATAAATGTATGCAAAATATGTGTACTGCGCATGCGTCAACTATAATGCCTCAACTTTCTACGCGGTTTTAATCGTGAAAAAAAAAACAATTATAAATCCTGAAGGATCAATTAATTGGTATACAGTTTAATTAAAAAAATTAAAAAATAAATAAATGAAATAATGTGCATTCGCGTAAAGTTAGACCAAATACATTTTTTCCATCCTCTTACTTATCGTATTAAAATGTTATTTTACTAATGTTAGGAATATAATTTCGACTGTGTAAAAAAGTTATTATAATGTATACCTACATTATCTCTTGAAAGATAAATAATGAACATATTTACTTATTTGTTTATATTACCTATGTGAACTCCCTATCTTTTTTATACCTTCATAACGATAAGGATGGAAAAAATGTATTTGGTCTAACTTAACGCCAATGCACATTATTTCATTTATTTATTTTTTAATTTTTTTAATTAAACTGTATACCAATTAATTGCTCCTTCAGGATTTATATTTGTTTTTTTTCACGATTAAAACCGCGTAGAAAGTTTAGGCATTATAGTTGACGCATGCGCAGTACACATATTTTGCATACATTTATTCAACTAATAAAAATAGTAAATTAAACAAAAAACGAGTAATTTCGAAAGAGAACAAAAGTGTTTTATATAAGAACAATCGAAAATGAATATTTACGAGTCATTAAGGATGAAAAAATATTAAAAATTGCATTAGAGGGGCTAACTTGTAGGTATATTTTTAAATATTTTTTTTAAATAAATAAATGCAGAACAAACAATTATTAACAGTGAACAATCATGAACAAATGATGAACAAACCAATTAATAGAAAATAAGTATAAAATAGGAAAAAAAAAAATTGTTGAGGGGCTAACTTCATTCACCTATTTCAACCTCAATGTCCTCAATTCATAGCTCAAGCAACGACTTGTCTTGATCACTCTGTGTTATTATTAACAGGCCTTACTGGCTTTAGTTCAAATTTAAATCACTTGAAGAATGATATGTGAATAACTGAAAAGTGCTGAAATTAGCAAAGATGTCTTTCTCGTTCGGCACACCTTCAAGTGCTCCTGCTACCACAGGACTCGCAGGAGGTTTTAGTTTCGGTACCAACAAGTAAGTGACTTACGTATTTTACTATACTTTAAGTAGTAACCTTCTTAGTAGAAAACCTTTTCGGTATTTTAAATAGGTAACGTGGATTTTTAATCTGCATCAACACCTAATGTGGGTTGAAATGTTTTCCTTTTCTGGAAATCTCAAAAATTGGCGGTAACCATATGTAAGTAGTGCGTTACGTTCTAAAAGGTTAATAAACGTTAAAGATTTACATCTCCAACGATAGTGTAAGTTGTAAAACGTACTTTTTAAGTTCTCAATAAGTTTGTAGTTTTTGACTACTAGTTCTAGTACTAAGAATACGATAAGAAGTGTATGTCAAATACCTGTTTAAGTTTTTCTTAATTTTTAATGAAGTGCTTGTGGCTGAGACCTTTTGATGCATAACAATTTTAATATTTTTATTTGCAGACCTGCAACCCCAGGATTTGGCATGACTGCAACATCTCAGCCATCAACAGGCCTTTTTGGGAGTACATCTGCTACTCCAGCGCCCGCATTTGGTAGTGCAGGTTTTGGTTCGACAACACCGGCATTTGGTTCGACTACTACACCTGCTTTCGGTGCATCAACCACTCCGGCCTTTGGTACAACAACTAATCCAGGTTTTGGTTCAACACCTGCTTTTGGAGCTAATTCTGCAGCTCCAGTATTTGGAACCACTACACCGGCCTTCGGCTCAACAGCTCCTACTTTTGGTATTTTTAATTGTTGTTAATTTTTTAAGTTAATGCATGTCTGGAAAGCATTTGTGCTGTGATGTCATATTTTATAATGGCTAGAATTTGAAAACACTTAAATCAGGGGTTCCCAAACATATTTTGTCTAGTGCCCACTTTGAGAATAAATTCTTTTTTAGCACCCCCATTTTTTTAACTACTTAAAAAACCACTATAGCAAGACCTCAGTTGGTGTTTAAAGTCCTCCTAGATGAAATTACAAATCGCTTCCCAAGCCACAACACAACGGCCCCATTTTTTTTTGGGTTTCTTACCCCCTTTAGGCCTGCAGCGACCACAAGCGGGCGTTATCGCCCACTTTGAGAAAGGCTGAAAGGCTTAAATGGACAAATTTTATTTAAGGCTTACTATTCTTTTAGTTTATTATATTTTTTTAACTGTGTAATAATAATCTTGTTTAGGCACAGGCACTTCAGCATTTGGGACGACTACAACACCGGCTTTTGGTACAGGCACTGCTGGGTCAAATTTTAGCCTTGGATCAAATACTTTAGGTCTGTCATAGTAAATAAATTATTTATATACTTCACATCTATACTGCAGTCTGACTTGATTGATTTTTTTCTGCAAAAACAAATCATAGAATGATTGATTACACTATTACGAATTTTGGACTTTACAAAAAAAAAATATATTGTTTTTTGTTTTAAGATTACTTATTTAAGTTGATTTTAATAAATTATTTGTTTGCTTCAGGTGGTTTTGGGACACAGCCAGCTACTACATCAACTACTGGGTTGGGTCTGAGTTTTGGTCTTGGTACAGCAACTACTCAAACAGGGTTTGGACTATTGGGAGCCACTGGCACGGCCACTACATCTAGTAGTTTATTTGGTATGTACTATTTACTAACATTTAACCAACAGTTTACCGTCTGAGCTACGCTCACAAGTGAAACAGTTCCATATAAATTAAATGCAATTTGTTACTATTTGCTGTTCTATGTAAGTATTGTGCCCACACTGGCAGTACTCACTCACTGCACTCATGGCTATGTACTACCACTCTGCCTATTTATTTTGTGAAACAATGAAACGTTTTGGTTTGCTGTGTGGGGAAATTAAACTATAAAATAAGACTTGAACTCAAGTCTCAAGGTGGATGGCTGTATTTATGTTATTACTGTCTATGGACTCCGGTAAAAACTTAACACCATGTGGGCTTGCCAAACAATCTCTGCAATAAAGAAAGAGTTTGAAAAATTGTGAAAATACTGAAAACAAGCATAGAAATTCCTCTCAATGGAGTGGGAAAATGAGTAATTTCATCCATCCGTGCTTAAATTTATCAGCAAGCTAGATGCAACAGTACAAGGGCGAAAGTTTTAACATGTCGATGACAGTTGATGACAATTACTGTTGGTAGGATCTCTTGTGAGTTTGCTTGGATTTCTGCCGTGAAGCAGTAATATGTTTGGGTTTGAATGGCGGGGCAGCCATTGTAACTATACTGAGACTTTAGAACTCATATCTCAAGGTGGGTGGCGGCATTTACGTTGTAGATGTATATGGGCTCTAGTAACCACTTAACAGCAGGTGGGCTATGAGCTTGTCCACATATCTAAGCAATAAGAAATGCAGCATAAAATGCAGCAAAAACATTAACAAACAATTATTAATGACTTTCTCCATATTTTGACAATAACTACAGCCATTTATAACCCAAAACCGAGTGGAGAATGCCTACATCATACAAATTGAGATCATAATCCTTCCAGTGCCATGTATCCCGACCATTTCTCATCCTACAAACCAAAATTCCAATCTTTTCAAGCACCCACTAGTAATGTCCTGATAATACCTGAAGATTTAAGTCCTGTAAAACGTGATGATTACAAATTAAAATGTGCTTCTAGAGACTGTTATCAGATTGTCACTCCTACAGTTGGTGAGATGAATTTATCGAATCAATATTATTAACTTTCATTTTGTGAGAATTAGAAAATATATATGTAAAATATTTAGACTTCCTGAGATCAGTACCAAAGACATAGTAGGTTATATTTATTAACTTTTAAAACGTAAATAAAAGATAACTTTATGATACTTAAATACATAGACACAAATAGCATGATGTCTTCGTTAGCTTTCATTGGTAGTGTATTTTATATATTATTGTAGATTAATGAGTAAATGCTACTTTATGAAAATTTTCAATATCATGATTTTTTAAAGTTGAAGTCATGAAGTCTTAATTTAAGAGGGATTGCTGAACTGAATATGGTGAAAACTAAAACTAGATTATTCTATCCATAATAATATTAGATAGTAGTTAAATTTGTTACCTTCGGAATTATCCAGCATTCTTAGTGATTACATGATAAGACAATAATTTTATTTGACAATATAACTTCTTGTTTTGTCTAATTATGTAGTGTGAAATTATGTAACACTACATAATTAGACACATATTACTTTTTATAAAGATCAAAACCTATTAAAGTATTAGAAACAGGGTTCCGTTGCATCTTGTAAATTGAGTATCAGTTATAAAATTTAGTCATGTTAACGGCGACTCTGTATAGATCCACCAAACAATAATAAAAACATTTACACTATATGTTTTCGCACATATTGTTGTTCAAGTTATATGATGCGTTTGAATTTTATATCAATAAACAAAGAAAAAACTATTAAGTACCTTACTACTACTACCTTGACTTTACAAGTAATTTCTTTCTCCTATTTTGCTTAATATCTATTTGCTTGTTTTGCGAAAAATTGGGAAATTATCAGTATTGTTCCTCTGCCAATAAATTAGAACAAGAAATAACATATAAAACATAAAATAAATCCAAATGTTGAGGCATCGGATGATAATGGTCGATCTTATTGTTTGACTTACATTACTTATAATTAATGACTCAAAAAATGTTAAAATCTAGATAGAATACCTAAATTCCTTTCTCAATTTTTCAATTTAATTCCTCTTTCATAAACCAAATCTGCCGTGCTTGTGATATATACAGTAAGTGCCTTGGAGACACTTTTGAGAAAAACGCGGTTAAAGATTTCAATTTTACTTTTGACGTTTCTCGCGAAGTATAAAGCATATCTAAGTTTTTATAAATTTTTAAGATAAATATAGGCTTTTTTAACAATTTGCCTATTATTATTTTTATTTAGAAATAATATTTAAATTATAAAGCTTGAAAAAATATTTATATTAAGGAATTAATAATTAAAAAAAATCATTTTTTTAAGCATTGGTACAGTAAGTGTGTGACTTACTGTAACAATCTTTAGTTTGAACTACATACTGCAATTATGATTACGGAATGAGGTAAATGTTTAAACAGAATAACAAAAATTGCACAATTTGCGTAATAAAACTTAATCACTTACTGTAATTATATCTAGGAGCAATATGTAAACTTATGGCATCTATCATAAAGCACTGGAACCATAATTAATTACTCTTCCTCGATATTATTTGTAGATAAAAGAAACAAAAGAGATCTTATGAAATCACAGCTTAATAGAATAATTACACAACTTTGTTAATACTATAAAATTTTAAAATCAGTTCCATTTATTGAATTTTTTAAGCATTGAAAATCATATCATAAACTAACTAAAAAGAATCAATTCGTGTTTGTACAATCTGCTTCGTACATCACATAATCATAAACCAAATAAACTAAGCTCTGTAGGTATCTACACAAACAACACCTTTACCGTACCTTTTTTTTTCAATTCGTGTGTGTACTTCTTTGTACACAATAAAAAAACACCAAAAATAAACACTTTGTTTCTAAAAAAACTAAGACAGTTTTCTCTTTGGAATCTTTATAATAAAAATACTAATACGTAGATTGACAGAACGCTCTGCACAACCCTGATCTAATAAGGTACTTTAAAATCTTTAATAAGTCATTTAACCTCTTAAGACGGTTATTACTACTAAACTATTATGTAGATTATGAAATCCTCGATACAAGAACTTATCAAATAAGTCGTCAATCTTACAAATTAATAATAAATCGTTTATGGTAAAATAGTAAATGTCCTTTAATTGATTAGTAATATAAGTATATTAGGGGTTAAAGTAGGAAATTGCCGATTTGTACTGAAAAATTGATATTCGTTTTTTTTTATTTAACATATTTATTTAGTCATAATATCTTCCATTATTATATTGTTTTATACATTGCTGTCATCTAATAGAAAGGTCATTTATGCCTTTGCGATAGAACTCTGGTGATCTAGATTCTACAAACTGTGTGAAAGCATTCTGTACTACTTCCTGGGAAGAAAAGTTTTTATCATGTAGAAAATTGTCCAAATTACGAAAAAAATGGTAGTCCGTTGGAGCAATGTCTAGCAAATACGGGGGGTGACCAATGGTTTCTAATTGTAGTTCCTGTAGAGTTAAAACGGTTTCTCGTGCTGTATGAGGTCTCGCGTCATCATGGACCAATAATGGTGAAAATCGATTCATGATTAAGGGCTGTTTCACTGCAATTTTAACTATAATTGTTCGGAGGACGGCATAGTAGACATCTACCGTTATTTCTTGACTAGATCGGAGAAAGCTATAGTGAATAACACCATTCTGGGATCCCCAAACAGTTAGGTACCATTACTATACAGGGATTGGTAAGCTTTGCTTCAGGACACTGTTGCGGCGTTTGACATGAGGTCAGCCATTGCATTTTTCGCTTACGGTTATCGTAAGGAATCCACTTTTCATCAGATGTCACAATTCGATCCAATATTACTTCATTTCTGTATCGATTCAACAAGGCAACACAAGGTTCAGCACGCGTTTCTTTCTGCAGATCAGTCAAATCATAATGCAACCATTTTTCATTTTATTTTATTTTATTGATTTGGTGCAAATAGTAAATATTGTTGGTAAGGTAACGTTAAGCCATGCCGCTAATTCCTAGGTAGTTTGGCTCGGATCGGCTGCCACCATATTTTTCAATTCATTGTTGTTCACCGGTCTACCACGTGGTTCGTTCTTCAAATCAAAATTTCCATCACGAAAGCGTTTAAACTAAATCGCACGGTGCGTTCATTAGCAGTCCCCTCTCCAAACGCAACATTGATATTGCGAGCTGTTACTGCAGCGTTAGTTCCGCGTCGGAAATCGTATTAAAAAATCACTCGAATTTTCGATCTTTCTTGTCTAAGCTGAATAACAAAAAAAAACTGAAAGTCGATAATGGAAAGTTGCACATGTTTACTAAAAAATCTCAAAGCATGAAGGTTCTATGTCAATTCGAAGTACCTATTACAACAAAACGGCAGTTTCATACTTTAACCCCTGTTATTTAAAAAAAAAAAAAGAACTCAAAACTATTCGGTTAATAGATTTGTTGCAGAATTCGAAATGTTTAACCAAAAATCTCTTCTATTCTCAGGCATCAGAGGTACAAGCTTCTGTATAATATCTGCTTTATGGTCTGCAGTGATTCCTCTGGGACTATTTTTAGATTTCACCTCAGGAAACTTTTGGGTTTTTACAATTTTAGTTTGTAAAATTGTAAAAGGTCCAATGATTGAAACATCTCATTATGACCTGTTTTATACATTAGTATGAATTGAGCCCTCCCAACTTTAACTAAACACCTTATAATATTTGCAGTAAGTAACGTGTTTACCTAACATGTTCCAGACAAGTCTACGCTTAATATAAAGTATTCCATAACATAATTACAGTAGTGAATCTTGCTGTTGTTACGACTATGCATAAAAATAAATATTTTAACTTGCTGACTTATCATATACACAGTAAGTTGAACTTACTGTAGATATGTTAAGGTTTAGTAACTAATGATTTATTTTCAACAATTAATATAATAAAAGTATGTGGTACTTACTGTTAATATGTTTCAGTGATACTTGATGAAAAATACTCATATCTTAAAAATAATAATAGCAAAATTACTTACTGTATCAATACATAGGAAATGGTTTAAACTTTATGAAAAAATCAACCGTATGTGCCCATACTGCAATTATAATAAGTATGTTTTGGCGCAAAATGTTTCTTACTGTAATTATGCTTATCCTTATTTAAGTTTCTATACCACATTTAAAAATTTTAAATATACAGAAATGTAGGTCTCAATCTCTACATTCCAAATATATGCTTAACTCAATATCGACAAAAATGTGACTTACTGTATTTATCGTAAGCACGGCAGAAATGTTGATCATTATTTTAACCACCCAATCATTTTCATCATTTACATGAATAAACCTAATTTTCTTTCCCAGGACCTAAGCTTGGTACAACCAGTCTAACTGGTACTCAGCCATCGACATTAGGTAAGTTACTGAAACTTTTATCATGTGATATTGACATTGCGTTTAAAAGATGTTTAAATTTGAACATTTGGCAAATATTTGGTAACATTAACTTTATTGCTCTCTATTGATATGAGAATTTATTACAATAATAGTGGTATCCAAATAATAGTATAATAATAATGATAATAGCAAACTGAATTATTCCTTAAAATTTAAGCTGTATTTTCTTAGGTTTCAATTACTATATTGAAATGTGTAAAGTTACGCTGTGTTACGCCGCTACAGACCAGTTAAAGTTTTGTGTGTACTTAAAATAATACGGATATTATCAGGGACATCAAGCTTCGGCCTTGGAGGAGTTGCACCGGCTACAAGTGGTATTGGTGTGACGAATACTACAGATGCTAAAAGTAAGTCCATATGCTAAATTTATATTGAAATAGGAATATCACCATCTTCTCTCTGCTGTATTATGTGTTCTGGTTTGAAGGTGAGAAATTTCACATGTGCCAAGACATACCATGGCAGCATTCACGTTGTGATATGTATGGTATTGTGATTGTTCCATCTGGGTAGTATAAAACTATAAAAAAACACTGAAATGTCTAGTTTAAACAATGTGCTTTTTGAATGATTTTACAGCTGAGCCACCAAAGCAAACCAAGCTGCCAAATGAGATTTCAACAACAGTGGATTCATTCAAAGAATTTGTCAAGAAACAAAAGTCTCTGAGTTCTGAAGTTATGCGAGTGTCTATCAAGCCACTGCATAAGGTATGGTTACAAATAATTTTAAGTATTTAAACAAGAAAAATTCGTGACTTTTGAGGTTTATTAATTAAAACCACGTTTTACGGATTATAAGCGGGCGTTTAATTATTGGACTCGACTTCGATTACGTTATTCAGTGTCATCTAGTTTAAAATAGTTGTACTACCTAGGGAAGAAGGCACATCGAGTATCATACGAGTAAGTAAGTAAGTAATACGAGTAAGCATACGAGTCATGTATCGTAGAGGGCACGCGCGCATTCACATCAGCACTTTTACATCGTTTTACTCAAACCGTAGTATAAAACAACGGTACACGTTCAGCACTCATATACAGCGGTACTCACCACATCAACATATATAGAATTAGTTACTTGTTAGCGAAGTATATAATAAACCCATATTCTTTGACTAACAGCGATTTCTTCCTACTTTTTTTTAAGGGATTTTATGACCCGGTAACTAAGACCTTTAAGTCACGTCGTATTTTAATTTATCTTATTTTTATGAAATAATATGATAATATGAAATGAAATGAAGATGATTAATTTGAGACGTTAGTCAACTGGGATGAACTTAAATGAAATGAGATGAGACGATAGGGGATGAAATATAATCTCAGTAAAATTGTGGTTATTTACTGAGATTTTCTCAGTGGACTTTTTGGAGGATCCCGAGAAGTTACGTCCAGCGGCTTTTTTCATTTTCCCACATTTGCGCACTTTCACAGATATTAAACAGTTAATAAACCACCTTTATTACACATTTAAACCTGAAGAAACACTAAATAGACAAAATAAAACATATCACACAACTTCACTCCTCGCGTTCCCGCCAAAAATCTGATAATTTGATAATTTATTATCATAATATCGATGTACCGATGTTATCGAAACCAAAACATCGATGTTTACCAGTTAAACATCAATGAATATCGATCATCCCTAGTGACATAGTACTATCGTGATATCGCTTGTGGCAGGTGGCGGGCGAGGCGGCGGTCCTGACGCGCGAGGCGGCGCGCGTGTGCGGCGAAGTGGCGCGTGCGCGCTGCGTGTCGCGCCGCCAGCGAGCCGCCGCCGCCGCCGCGCTCGCCGCCGCCGACACCGTGCTGCGGGACAACGCGGCGCCCGGTATGTTTTTTTTATTTATTGCTGAGAGGGGTAGACGAGCTCACAGCCCACCTGGTGTTAAGTGGTTACTGGAGCCCATAGACATCCACAACGTAAATGCACCACCCACCTTGAGATATAAGTTCTAAGGTCTCAAGTATAGTTACTGTGTATAGTATACGTACACTTCAAGTATAGTATACATACATTACTCATTACTATTTTTTCCCTATCTAAGCTGGTAGCCTTGAGAGTCCTTGCCTGTGTAAGCGAGCGAGTAGGTGAGCTAACGGAGCTCTAACTTGAGGACGTTGCTAACACTAGCCCTAGCAAGAGTAGTGATTTGCAGAATCTACCACCGGATAGGAAACGCGACCCACTGAGAAGATCGGGTGAGAAACTCAGTGGGCTAAATAGTATGGTAGGCAGCGGCTTGGCTCTGCTCATGGCATTGCTGACGCCCATGAGCGACTGTAACCACTTATCATCAGGTGGGTCGTATGCTCGTCTGACTAAAAAGGCAATAAAAAAAATAATAATGATGACGGTGCTGCGTTCCACTCCGATTTCGACCACGTTGATCTGCTTATGCTGATGGCTGCTTACCGAGACGTATGATATCCATAGAACATAAATCCTCTCCTGGCTGAGCATTTGCTGGCCCACCTGTCCTGCTAAAACTGGAAAGGCCTTCCGACCACCAGTAATCTTACCTTCCTAAAAAAAAAAAACACCACTGCTATATACTATTATATAATATATAACCGCATATGTGTTGAAAAATAATTATAACGTTTATTAATTAATTATATTATAAATTAAATTAACTGATATCTCCTATCGCACACTAAATCTTTAATCATGTTATACAAACTCTCAAAAAGTGCTATTTGTAATATGTAGTAATAATTCAAATTATAATAATATGAACAACTCTGAGAGTAGTGTAGTGGGCTGATAAGGTTCTCATAACTCAAGATGCTCAAGACCATTGACGGTCAACCCAAGAGGTCATTCAGGTTACATAGCAAAATCAGAAACTCATGTAATTTTTTTCAGGTTCGGAGCTGGAAGGCATGGCGCCTCCTCAGTACGTGAAGGACCTGATTTCTGAACTTGAACAGCATCTAATAACGTTTAGGAGACAAATGGAAATCGCAGACAAACAGATGCAATCGACACCCAAATTACTGACCGAAAAGGGTAAGTGTTTGACGACAGCGATAATGTGTTTTAATTACTAATTAAGATCCATCAGTCGTTGCAGCTGTTCTTACTGGAGGGGATGGATTCCACACTTTACTGGTGGTAGGACCTTTTGTGAGTCCGCACGAGTAGGTACCACCACCCTGCCTATTTCTGCCGTGAAGCAGCAATGCGTTTCGGTTTGAAGGGTGGGGCAGCCGTTGTAACTATACTGAGACCTTAGAACTTATATCTCAAGGTGGTTGACGCATTTACGTTGTAGATGTCTATGGGCTCTAGTAACCACTTAACACCGGGTGGGCTGTGAACTCCTCTACCCATCTAAGTAATAAAAAAAAAAAATGATGGAACCCACATGTACTTTTAAAAAAATATCATTATTTACTAATTTAAGTAAAATTATTACAGAATTAACACTAGGCATTCGTCGTATGCACGAGTCGCTGGTAGCTCTGGCGGGCCGGCTGCAGACTGTACATTCCCAAGTCGAGGAGCAGCTGCGTCAGTACAAGAACCTGAGGACCTACATACTGAAGGAACCGGCTGCCACGTTTGACCTCCTACAGAACCGTTAGTCGACATTATTACAAAACTAATAGTGTCGTTTGTTATTTGTTCTTTCTATTCGCGGGATGTTTTCACTCGGAATATTTAAAAGTCAAACACACTACATATTTCAATAATATCTATAATGTTCAGATATATGTGTACAATGTTAAAATATAAACTAAAAAAGAGTAAACGACGCTAGGCGTTTTGAAATACGTACTTAACAAGTGTTCACGATTGACTTCCACGGTGAAGGAATAACATCGTGTAATAAAAATCAAACCTGCAAAATTATAATTTGCGTAATTACTGGTGGTAGGCTCTTGTGAGTCCGCGGGGGTAGGTACCACCACCCTGCCTATTTCTACCGGGAAGCAGTAATGCGTTTCGGTTTATAGGCTCCAGTAACCACTTAACACCAGGTGGGATGTGAGCTCGTCCACACATCTAAACAATAAAAAAAAAGTTAAATTTTCTTTAAGAAGTTTATATAATTCCGATATTCCGAGGTTCATATCAATAATATTTTCCCAATGTTTTACATTAGCTATTTAATGTCACATCTGCTTTGCGAATAGCTTCCTTTTATAGTGTACGCAAATAGTGGAATATGTTATTGCAGATAACACAAGCCTAGACCAAATGTTACAAGAGGATGTTAGCGGTAAAAGAAAGTTTAAGTCTACGTTGACCGGTGAAGTGAACCGAGTGAGTGCCGTGCTGGCCGACCCTAGAGCTGCTTTGGGTATGGATATAGTTCAGTCTTCTTTGTTGCAGTACATAGCTATTAATGCCCCCGGTGTGCAGTGATAATGCTGGTGTCTAGGTGCCGCATAAAAGAAGTATCATACGGATCTAGCACTTGTTCACGAACAACTTTTATTGCCTTTGTAGGCAGACGAGTATACGGCCCACCTGATGGTAAGTGGTCACCATCGTTCATGGACGTCAGCAATGCCATGCCGCCGCCTACCATTAAGTACTCTCCGCAAGCCTCGTTTGAAGAAGGACATGTCATAGCGCTCGGGAAACACAGTGGAGGGGAATTCATTCCATATCCGGACGGTATGTAGCAAAAAAGATATCTGGAAGCGCTCTGTCGATGAACGCAGCGGTTCCAGATAATATGGATGAACTCTGCTCCGGTGCCACCGATTTGAGTCCGCGCGAGTGGGTATCACCACCCCGTCTATTTCAGCCGTAAAGCAGTAATGCGTTTCGGTTTGAAGGGTGGGGCAGCCGTTGTAACTATACTGAGACCTTAGAACTGACATCTCAAGGTGGGAGGTGCGTTTATGTTGTAAATGTATGGGCTCCAGTAACCGCTTAACACCATATGGGCTGTGAGCTCGTCCACCCATCTAAGCAATAAAAAAAAATATGGCGGGAGGACGACGCACTAACTAATGGGATCGCTTGCAGGAGGCGTGCACCAGTTGGCCGGGCCGACGCCCTTCAGCTATATCGGGTCCAATCTGACGCCGATTACGAATGTTGATAACAGCGGTATGTATTTTAATACGCTTTTATTAGCTTCAGACGTATGTATGCCCTTAACGGAATCATTGAACATGATTTTGACCCCCTTCAAAACGTCGGATTAACTCGAATTTGGTATACTTATTAAGGATCGATGACAATTTAAAATTAAAAAATATATATGTATTGAGAAAATTGATATTCTACAAAAAAATTAAAAATAAATAATAGTTTAAAAAAACTAACAAAATACGCTTTTATAGAAAATTCAACTAAAAAATAGAAAATAAATTTTAATAAATTTGAATTTAAAATAGTGTAACAAAAAATGATTTGATTGTAAAAAAGCGTATTTTTTTATAATAGTTTTTTTAAACTATTATTTATTTATGATTTTCTTATACCTACCTTGAAATACAAGTAGAAATACGCAAAAGAGATACGGCACAGAACTATGGCGTCTAACCTGGACGTTATTAAACTATCATTGAAACACATAGATGCAATGGTATTGTATGGGAATGATACCCTGCCCCGTTTAATTTAGTCAGTGTTTAACGTGCAGTGATCCACCGCGGCCGCTGATGCGAATAAACATGTCAATATACTTAGTATTTTATTGACTGCTCCGGTGAGGTTCCCGGAGGACAATACACATAACCACAAATAATCTCACCATATAATTGATAGTTTGATGTGGGGACAACGTCGTTGCGTTATCTCTTTCGAAAGTTCGAAGCGTCTACCGTCTAATATTGTACACAAATTATATACTTTTGTATTTCACTGAGTGAGTGGTCGTACTCACAGCCATCTGGTACTCAGTGACTACCAACGCCCACAGATACTACCACTGGAGTTAATATCTTGTGGTGGGAGGCGGCATCTACGCCGTTTATTTTCCTCGACCCCACGTTCGAAGTCTCCGAAGAGCAGTACAGCAGCTGCCCCGCCCTTTAAACCGAAAAGCATGAGTGCTTTAGTGCAAAACTAAGCAGGATGTCATTTTCCCCTATCTATTAGCTGGTAGTATAAGGGATACTCCAGCTTTTTGTGGACGCTGGGCTCACTGGCTCAACCTGAGAGAATTGTCTTACACTGACCCTAGCAAGAGCAGTGCTTCACTGAATCTACCAACGAATTGGAATCGCCACCCACCGAGAAGATCCGGCGAGAAACTCAGTGGCTCGTGTCTGTGGGCTAGTTCGCTCGTCGAACTCCATCGTAAATGACGAGCTCGACGAGGTCGGTGATCAGTGCTTGAGGGTCCTAAAAGCACCGAGAGAGAATCCGGAGGATCGGACAATACAATTATCGGGAGATGGATGCCTTCCCTTGCCCCGGTCGCCTGGGTCGGATCTGTAATTAGCGGCTGCCACGGTAAGGAGGCTATGCCAGGAATGAGCTATGCTGATCCACACCACGACTTGCCGCCGATACGTCCTTTCACATTATTTATCAGGGCCCTGAAAACTGAGATCTTTAATACATTTTTTTTTGGAAACTATCGACATCTTAGGCGGTTGCCCCTAAACTTTTAAATTGTTAAAGTTAAGGCATTTAATTATTGTGTGACTAATCACAAAAAATAAAAAAATTATAAATCATACAAGTTTTTATTTGTTATAGACAAATTTAATAAATTTTAAAAATTTGTGGTTTCTGATAATTTACAAAATCCTTCATTAAAAATAAAATATAGGATAGTTTAACACTACAAGTCCGACTGGCGGGACTTTTGTGAGTTTTTGTGAGTTCGTTGTTCCGGGCTGTTGGCGAAGATGATATAGAAATAATGTTTACACTGATTTGGTATGAGGTTTTAATATAAAAAGCGACACAATAACTAACATAAAATACAAAATGAGTTGAGAATCGTACAGTTAATCTAAGACTCGCAATATTTTACTGGTCGTCGTCGCGCGCGCTGAGGGCGTGTGTTTTCGCGCTCAAAGAGCTCTGTCTCAGCGGGCGGTAAGGCGGCGGCGGGGGCGGTATCGCACGTTCGGAAATTACGTTCCGTTATAATAGGTAATTTGTTACTGCCATTAACAGGAGCAATGAGAAACTAATCGAAACGAAGCCATCTAGTGGCCGACGACCGTCAACATTTTTGTTGAGTGCTTGAGTTGCTTATCTATAACTAATTTATGTGTATTATCTATGTTATGTACGTTTTTTGTTTTTAAAAGACTTTTTGGCGGGAACGCGAGGAGTGAAGTTGTGTGATTTTTTCTATTTCGTGTTTTTTCAGGTTTAAATGTGTAATAACGGTGGTTTATTAACTGTTTAATATCTGTGAAAGTTCACAAATGTGGGAAAATGAAACAAAGCTGCTGGACGTAACTTCTCGGGTTCCTCCAAAAAGTCCACTGAAATAATCTCAGTAAATAACCACCATTTTACTGCGATTATATTTCATCCCATATTATCTCATTTTATTTAATTTCATCCCAGTTGATTAATGTCTGAAATTAATCATTGTCATTTCATTTCACTCCATTTTATCATTTTTCATAAAAATAAGAATATAAATTAAAATAAGACATGACTTAAAGGTCTTAGTTACCAGGTCATAAAATACATTAAAAAAATGTTTTTAAAAATGCTTTCACTCGTCTCCAGTAAAAATTTCTGACTTTTGATACATTAAAACAAATAAAAACAGGAGTTGGGTAAGGTTTCCATTTGTTCGTTGTCCTAAAGCCTCGACGAGTGCATTGCATCAGTCCTCATTTCGTCTTTTCGCATTAAAAGTGTACAATTTCCAAAAATATTCGAAATTGAGATAATATGCGGAATTATTTGGTGTCAACCAGTATTTTTCTCATAAATACTGTCAAAAGAGCTTAATTTAGTTTTTTTTTTTAGTTTACCTATGTTTTTACGACTATTAACAAAATTAATAGGTACATAATTTTATCTTAATTTAAAAGACAGTTAATGCAACTGTTAAAAAATAAAAAATAAATGTTGCAAAGAAGATTAATATTAAAAATACCACATGTTAATCCATTAAAACTCACTCTCTTGTAAAATTAGTAAGTTTTGAGATTATACAGTTTTAATGCGAGAAGACGATTTGTGTCTTCAGTAGTTGATTGACTGGTTTTGTTTCAGCAACCTCGTGGCCTCCCCATTCGAATCCTCCGCCGCAGACGAATTCCACGTCTACCTTGCTGTTAACGGGCCCATCTTCATTCCAGCTTCAGAAACCGCCCGGGAAGAGAGGAAAACAATGATATTGGCGTTAGATAGCGCTTTGTTAGCGCTAATCGGACATTGGACCAGTGCACTGTCTAATAAACGCGAGTGAATCTTGAAAAATAATTAAAAATAATTCATGTCTGGAAGTGTTTGTTTATCGGCCGCTGTTGTGTAGTGCTAGTGCACGGATAATGTTTTTAATGATCGAGTTGAATAGTCGTTTTCATATTTAACTAGTGAAATCTAATTGTGCTCTGCTGTGAATATCGCTAAATGTATTAAATACACATATTTCCTAAAGCTACTTGTCCATCCACTATTATGCGTTGATATTACTATGTCAAAAACCATCCCCGAAGTGCCAAAAACTATTAAATTTTCAGGATTAAGATAAATGTTTTTATAATATTAATATTTATTATATTTGTATTAGGGTACTGTAGTAGTGCTGTATGTGTCTGAGTAAATTTAAAGAAGACTTGTGTACAGGATAAAACACCATCTTGAAAATGAAGGTAAGAGTATGTGTGTAATTTTATTTATGAACATAACGAATAGATACTATTGTACTATTTCACACTTATTTAAACTTTATGTGCAAAGGTATAATGGCGGACTTAATGCCTGAGGCATTGTCTGTCAGTCAACCAAGGGTGGTCTAGAGAATACTGTGGTAGTTGCATTACTTAATGCGAAAATAACCAAATTCATAAGAATATTACGTACATTAATAAACACATACATGGTATACATATATATCATCCCATGCGACATCATATGGACGCCTCCAGGCTTCTATCGGTCGCCCCACCCTGCAAGCTGGTGCGCATCTCTGCCTCACGCCATAAATGGACAGGTTGGTGGACCAACACCTGGATTTTAATGTGCTCATCCAAATTTAGCCGCTTTTTATATTGAGTTATTTTAATTGAACAAACTCACGGATTACCTGGTGGTTAAGTGAGCACTGGAGCCTGCAGGCATCAACTACGTCAACGCCGTCTGTCTATCTTGAGACACGAGTCCTAAGTCTCCGTATTTACAGTACAACGGCTGCGCCGCCCTTCAAACAGAAACGCATTACTGCTTCACGACTGAAATAGGGTGGTGGTACACACCGGTGTGAGCTCCCAAGACGCCCGACACCACCATTTTGCTAATGTTTGGGCCTATTATGAGACTGCAGGATAGGTTTTGTCAATGCGGTCCATTTGGACCGTTCTCAGGGTGGGAAATCCCATTCACGAGATAATGAATTGTTTTATTAGTATATTATAATGGTGCACTGCCCAAAACTGAGCAAAACATTTGATTATTTTGTATTATAAAATTTTATTGTCTTATTATATTTATTTTCGAAATGTGGTCCCGTTTGTATGTTGTGCGTGTGATAACTAGTACCGATTAAAGTTTCAAATAATTCTGATGCCGTATTTTAGGAAGTGAAAAACGTCTTGTGTAATTTCAAGTATTAGGCAATGGGGTTCACCTACTGAACTCAACCTGACTTGACTTGCGTTCAGACTGAGACTACGCAGTACAAACTGCTGTCATCAAACTGAATAAGAACGAAAGTGAGTCTGGAGTCTGGTGGTCTAATAGTCGAACTGAACGGCGTGGTATTCAGATGATTCCTAATAACATATGTATATAAAAAAATCACATTCTTAATAATGATAATAACAATAAAAAGTGTGTCCTGCCGTCTTCTCAGGCGTGGCAGTGTTTAATACAAAAATAATAAAACAAATCACAGTATTTGTTTTATTCAACAATTATTTTAATTTATTAAAAGAGTTTATAAAAGTTATAATAGAGGCAGAGTAATTAACTTAGCTGAATTTTTTATAATAATTAGACGGAAGTATCATGAATTACATATAATTACGATAAATCTATATATTATCTAATTTTATGGACTTGAGGCTATATACCTTTTTTTAAAAATGCATTTCTCAGAGGTATACAATATTATGAAGTAATACCAATGTACCTTGAAATAATTTTGAAGGGGACGAGGGAGGCAGGAGATTCATTTTATATATAAAAAATAATAAGTCTGTGCTAAGAAATTGAAATATTTATTTATCTCATTATTTGTAGGAGACTAACAGCACACTCGTAGACCTCAGGCAAGTCAGGAACTTCCGCTCGTGGAAGATTCTTATAATTCATGAAACATGGATGGAATCCCTCGCAATAATTTTTGTAAGTCGTTGTATTTCAGTCTTGAAATGGGTTTTCGAGTTTCTCGAATAGGTTTCGGCGTGGTTATCGAACATGCTCTTCGTTTGTTTCTAATAAAACTGACTTGTTCGAATGTTTCCTGGTCAAAAGAAATTTTGTAGGATATTGTTGAACCCATCTCATATTTTCGGAAGTGCATCCACACTATAGTCGAATAAGGCACGGTTTCTCCTGCATCCGGTTTTTTCTGTGAACAAAAGGAGTGATGATCCTTCACAAAAAGCAGAAAAATACTTACAAGTGATCGGTTTCCATATTAATCACTTTAATTTTATTATTTCTTGAACAGTTCTTAATAAACTGCTGCCAGTGCCAGGGAGTAACAATTGGAAAACTCCTGGATCTTTTTCTTTTTGCGTTCTATCGTGGATCACATCCACTTCCATGTGAGTGTGTCCTTTTAGTAAATACTTGTGGTTTATTATTTACAAATGCTCTTTTTGAGTTAATATCCAGAAGTAAGCCACCATCAAGTAGACATTGTTATTCTGCCCCGCACAAATGTCGCTCCATAAGGTTACTTCTTTCAATGCACTATCGACAGTCTGTTCAAGAAATTCAACTATTCCTGATGCCATATCTTTCCACCTAGACCCGCCACGGTTACGTCCCACATGAAACACCAGCTTTCTTTTAGAACTGAGTTTATAACCGTAAAGTTTATAACCGTTTAAACATCCACAGCTTTTTGTGATAGAAACTTTGGCTATTAGTATAATAGGGTGTTGGTAAACATCTTTGGAGATCTAGAATTAGATCTTAGAATTTTCTTGGCTCATGGCTTTCTATCGTACCAACGTTGTCAAATCCTTTTAGCGTATAGCGGAGACTGATTGATTGAGTAATTGGGTTTCTTTCTTTCTTTTTCATGTTGTTTGTTTGAGATATCAGTAAAGCGAAGGGGGATGATTGTGTATAAAAAATATCTGTATTTCTGTAGTTCTTTAGATGGATCCGAATGCACATCAAGGTCTTTGTAAGGCCTTGACGATAACATTTTGAGTGAATCGTGGCATTCAAGTACATATTGATGCTTTCTCCGGGGCCCTAGAAAACAACATAATTAAATTGTATAAGTAATTATCACCGAAGC
The DNA here is from genome assembly GCF_030267445.1 of Bombyx mandarina. NCBI lineage: Eukaryota > Metazoa > Arthropoda > Insecta > Lepidoptera > Bombycidae > Bombyx > Bombyx mandarina. Next base: position 20,781,831 of record NC_143234.1, read on the forward strand.
ATTCGTTCGGATCGACCACTGAAAATAAACGACATTCAGCCCGGTTAGTCCTCAGAAGGTTGACGGTGAGAGGCATTAACAACTACTGAGCACTACCATGGGTTGGATTAAAATTTATTCCAAGAAAAGAATAACGGGCCACATGAGAGAGGGCTCGCCACTCAGCCACTGGCCACTTATACGACAAGCATGCAATTACCACTTGTTTACATATCTATTATTTACCTAGTATGTTCATGATAATGGAAAAAGTAACTTAAAACGCATACTTTATTATTAATCAATACATACCTAGTCTTGCCATAAATTCTGAGACAAAGGAAAAAAAAATCTATTGCAAATAACATTTATTACTTTTACAGTGTGTTAGTTTAATACATAAATGTAAAACAATTTAAAGTATAAAAAGCTTATTCGAAGTGGTCTCTATTGGCTGCAATACAGTTCTTTAAACGTCGAGGCCAGTTATCAATAGAAGCACGCACTCTTTCCATGGGAAAATTTTTCACTGCCAATCGTACGGATTGTTTTAGGGACTCCAAATTATCATGGCGTTTAGAGCAAGCCGTACTCTAAAACTGACCCTAAATCATAATCCAGCGGATTAATATCGGGACTAGACGACGGCCAGTCTTCAGCTCTGATGAAGTCCGAAACGTTCGTTTCCAACCAAGACTGCGTAGACCGAGCTTTATGACCTGGCGCCGAGTCTTGCTGGAAGGACCTTTCTTGATTATTGAACATGGTGTTGTTAAGGGGCTTCACTACCTTCTCAAGAATGGTATCTTGATACACTTATGCCGATGTTTTGATACCTTTTTCACAAAAGTATGCCCCAGTCACTCCTTCATAGCTAATACCCCACCAAACAATCACTGAAGTCGGATAGTGCCCACGTTGCACTTTGTCGACTAATTGGGAAGCTTCCTTAGAGCTTTGAGCATAAATACGGTCATTTTCTTTGTTAAAATGTTGCTCAATTTTAAAATTTTTCTCATCCGTAAATAAAAAAAATCTATGACCTCCCTTTGCGTACCGCTTCAGTAGTTGTTTCGATTTTACCACCCTATTCTCTTTTAGATGATTAGTTAAGAAATACCCCAGTACGTCTCTTATAGGCTGCAAGTCCTAAGTCATCATTTAAAATACGTGACATGGTTCTAGGTGCTATCTTCATCTCCCGGGATAGCATCTTTTGCTTTAGAGAGTGATATAATAAACCCTTTTGGAACTGGTGGAATAAGTCCGTGAAGGACAGACTTGTTCAAAATAACGTAGAAAACTGTCAAAGTCCACTTTTTTGAATTGCGACACATGTTATATGTAGCGCACAGCTCATCAGCTCCATATTTTGTTGAGGTGTAATATGTATTGGTTTCCGGCTATTGTTTTTTTCTAGTCGAATCATCAATATTATTGTCATGGTGCAAGCTGACAAGCTGACATCAGTAAAGCTATCTTGTTTTTTTGGGACATGAGAAACAAAATTGACGTCTTTTTGGAACATTTAATTGGCTTTTTGACTCTATTATTTGTTACATTATTATTTTATGTTAGTTGGCTGTTAGTTCTCCTTGTAGTAATTAAAAAAAAAGTAAATAAAAAAAAAACTTGTGTTCCTTGAGAAAATGTTCGACAAGTTCATAACTTGTGAACCAGTTATCAAATATAATGTTACGGTTTGTTTTCGAAATCAGCTGCTCAATGCGATCCACAACATCAAACGGTTTATTGCTCATAAAATATCGATTATCAGTCTGCTTTCCAGGATATATTTAAAGGTTATTGCTGTAGGGATTTCTTGCATCTATCAAACTATTTAGTGATACTGTATTTAGTCGGCTTGGATGGAATGTATTAATGAAATTTGCATCGGCCTCGGAAAGCTACCAGTATTTCATCGATGGTTAGATAATCTCCTGGGACATAAGATATTTAACAATTTTCAATAAATGTTTCGAATAGTTACCTGATTGGTGCCAGTTTGTCTATTAGCTTCCTTTCATCACGAATAGAAGTATCGTCAAAGGTCAAGCAGCTTTGGATGAAATGAAAGCGTTATTTGGACACTACAAGCCTAAATATTTCCACGCTTGTGTCATCATTAGTCCACAGGTCACTCAAATTTTGTCTCCCAGAACAATAAAGACCAGCACCTATCTCGAACTAGCATTTTTTCTGACTTCAACGTCGAAGTACATATTTTCTGGACGTAAACAATGCAGCTCATTGTATGGATCTAGTTCACTTAAATCGGTCCGATAAATCAAGTCCTGGACATGTACGTTCGCAAAAGTTCTAGATATTTTTTGGATAATGGAGGCTCGTAACACCTACCGATATGACTGTAAGAGTTAATTTCTTTTGGTAAATTTAGGTAGTGTATAGTTCAGAAAAAGAGGAAATAGTTTGATTGCATTCGGTCTCTAAAGTATAATTCGAGTGCCACTTATCAAAATTATCCTTGAAACGATCGCTTCTAAAGATTATAATATAACTGTTTTGCATTACAACAATACAGGTATTATGTGTTGAATGAAACACAGCGTTGATGTGAAGAAAGCTGATGTGAAAATGCCCTTATTCTATAGTTTATGGTGAAAACTTACCAGATTGTCTATGCTTTATATACCTGTCTGGTTCTTTCACCAGCGTGCGTCCTCTTCTACCCTTTGAGGCGCTTGTCAATTGACATTGACAGTTCATAGAGTCTTCAGATAACCAGTAAGAAACTTGCTGCAACGCTGTTTTTCATTCAACACATAATACCTGTTTTGTTGTAATGCAAAACAGTTATATTATGTGGTTTCCTAAAACACACAGCGTTGATGTGAAGACCTGTTTGGTATCTGCTGGTGGTAACACAAATGCTATGATGAACACAAATTATAAGACTGTTTAAGAATAAATCAAATTTATATTAAGTAAAATCAAATAAACATAAAGTAATCCTATAACACAACCTTATCTGTGTAACATAAATGTTTAACAAAATTATAAACTTCTGTAAATTGTTTGGAATCTCTTCCAAATAAAAAATAATAATTAGTGAGTATCAAAAATCAGTCATTTTTCATTTAAATCAAAACAAACTTAATAAAACTTAAGTATTATTATTATAATTAAATATTTGAAAAACTTTTACGCAACAAATCAACATTAGGACTAGTAACACTAGTTGTCTCCACTGGACGGCAATAGAATTTTCTATATGTCTTCCAGTTTCCCCTATCTAATATTTCCTGAACAGGTCTATTCTCTAGCCAACCTCTTGAGGCTACAGCTGACCGGATACTGCCAGGAGTAGCATCAATTTTAGCATCATTAAATATACTATGAATCCATCCTGCAATCATAGTCCGAGATGCAGGTTTTAATTTTCCTGATAATGATATAAATAAACTGGTGACTTTGTTATCAGTGTCCCTTCTATTTCTAAAATACTCTAGCAATTGAGAGATATGCCTGAAAGGGCACACATGGTGGTCTGGATGTTTCCGCAACAACTAACCTGACTGCCTATATGTACTTGTGTCTGTTTTAGAGCCAAATTTTGGCCACAGATAAATAATGTTCTTGTAATCGTTCTTTATTTGCCGGCGGAACAATAGATTTTTCATCAAACTCGGTGCCTAATTCTCCCAAAGAGAGTTTACAAGAAGTTAGTGATGGATTAGTTAAAAAAGGAGATGTGGATGGAAATTGACTTGTAGATGGTAGAGTATCGCAAGGTTGACATTCAGATACTAACTGAGTAGGTACTAATTGTGGTAAATTAGTTATGTACCGGGATATAAACCCTACTTGTTGCATTAGAGTATCAACGCGCGGGTCGGTACAAGTTTGAAACTGTCTATACTTGTCAACCTTACGTGTCTAGGTCTCTCGTCTGTTGATAACCGGATTCCGGTTGCAACAAGATATGCGTGAACTGTTGAGCCGCCGGATTCCGGTTGCGAATAGTCCGGAATTTGGACTCTTAACAGATATTCTACTACATATTATGTTTTATTCTTTCTAACACATTTAAAACTGTACCTAATGAATGGACCTTCTCTCTCGCACATTATTTTCGACAAAATAACTGACCGCGGCTGTGTGAATCAGTCTGAAATTCGAGCTTCGAGCGGTCGGACGTTTAAGTCAATTTCGAATAAATTTATCGGTTTTGTGAAATTTTTCGTAGAGAACATGGAATCGTAAGTATTAATTCATTATATTTTATTAACATGGAGTAAATGTTATTTGCATTTTATGACAAAAACCGTTTTTGAAGCCACGGTACGTGAAGGTCACGCCATTTTTTGAACCTAACGGTCGTTTTTAATAGAAAAATTAATAAAATCCAAACGATTTTTGTAATGAGATCAATATTTTAATGAACTTCAATATAAGTATTACAAAGGACATGTATCTTAGTCGTAAATTTAAAAATTTCGAATTCAAAGATACGAACACACCAATGCGTCCGGATTCCGGCTTTTTAACAGACCGGGTTTGACAGCCGATGCTGAAAAACAAAGATACGGTACATAAATTTGATATCAATTTGATATAATTTTTTTTTTTGTTTTAGATATTTGATTTTTTTAAATTTTGTACCAGTGATTGGATTCATTGCTTAAGCCGACTTCTTGAACTAATTTATACTTTTTTATTTGCATAGATGGATGAACGAGCTCACGGCCCACCTGATGTTAAGTGGTTACTGGAGCCCAGATACATTTACAACTTTTTTTGTTTGTTTTATTGCATAGATGGGTGGACGAGCTCACAGCCCACCTGGTGTTAAGTGGTTACTGGAGCCCATAGACATCTACAACTTAAATGCGCCACACACCTTGAGATAAGTTCTAAGGTCTCAGTATAGTCACAACGGCTGTCCCACCCTTCAAACCGAAACGCATTACTGCTTCACGGCAGAAATAGGCGGGGTGCTGGTACCTACCCGTGCGGACTCACAAGAGATCCTTCCACCAGTAATACTTTTTTATTTCGTGATGCAGCCCGTGGCCGAGGAAGAGGTGGTCGTGGTGGCGGTCGTGTCCGTACGCGTGGTGGTAGTCGCCACCAAGCCCGGCCTTTGGCCTCTGAAGCGTAATTACCCTTATTTTTATAAATTTTTGTTTGTTTGTTTTATTGCATTGATGGGTGGACGAACTCACGGCCCACCTGATGTTAAGTGGTTACCGAAGCCCAGATACATCTACAACTTTTTACACAAGCTCATTTCATATACAATCAAAACCGTTTACTGCGACATCGCTTAGAACAACATGTCAGTTATAATAACCTAGAACAAAGGTCCCGGCTGAATGCTATATGACCGCCTAATTAAAAACATTGCTTTATATAACATTGCTAATACCGACATAGAGAGTTGCTAACACTGACCCTAGCAAGAGCAGTGCTTCGCAGAATCTACCACCGGATCGGAAACGCGACCCACTGAGAAGATCCGGCGAGAAACTCAGTGGGCTGTGTCTGTGGGTTAGTTCGCTCGTCGAGCCCTTCGTCGCAAGCGACGGGTTCGACGAGGACGGTGACCGGTGCTTGTGGTGCCTAAGAGCACCGTTAATGGATCAGGAGGATCCGTAATGACGTGCTTTGGGCGACGTCGACGGTTTACCATTCGGTCTACTGGGTCGGGTATGTAATTTCCAGCGGCTACGATGAGAGGGTTCTCATGTCGTGCCGCCTTCTCAAAATGGCGCAGCGATGCCGACTGTAGATACTTACTAAATGAGTCGAGCTCCAGGTCATCATGGAGATCCACATTCCTAAGGAACCATGGCGCTCCGACGGCTATCCTGCAGAATTGTGATTGAATAACCTGAAGGGATTTCAAGTGGGTGCGGGCTGCGTGAGCGAACACTACGCTTGCATACGTCATGACGGGGCGTATACAAGTTTTGTAGAGAGTTACCTTATTGCGGAGGGACAGTTTGCTTCGACTACAAAGCATTGGATAGAGTCGTCCTAGAATAAACGCGGCGCGGTCGCGTACCGTTTTTATATGGGGACGGAATGTCATCCCTCTGTCGAGGGTGACGCCTAGATATTTGACCTTCGAGACCCACGGTATGGGCTGGCCAAAGAGAGTGATGGGACTAACGGCGGAGGTGTTTGCGCGCCTACTACGGAGTGGGATGCTCGAAGTGATGTTCGGAGGGCGACCCCTTTTGAAGAGCACCGCTGCGCTTTTCGTGGGGTTGATGTCAATTCGCCACTTCCGGAACCACTGTCCCATGGTGGCTACTGCGATCTGGAGTCGCCGATGAAGCAGCGACATCTTCCTACACGAGTAGTAGATAGCCGTGTCATCGGCGAAGAGCGCTAGATGGGTCTCCGGAGACCGGGGTATATCATTGATATACAAACTAAATAATAACGGGGAGAGCGCGGAGCCTTGCGGGACTCCGGCAGTCAGTTGACGGGGACGAGAACGAGTTCCCTCTACTCGATATCGAAACGAACGGTTCGACAAGAAGTCTCGTATGATGAGCACAAGTCTGTCTGGCACTCCCATGTTGTACAGTTTGTAAATTAAACCGTTGTGCCAGACTTTGTCGAACGCCTTCGCGATGTCGAAGAAGAGGGCGCCGGTCGGGATTTGTTTACGCCTATTTAGTCCTATCAGGATGTGCTCCGTGAGGCGGTGCACTTGTTGTACGCACGAGTGTTTAGAGCGGAATCCGAACTGTTCGTCTATGAGAATTTTGTTCGCGGTAACAAAATCCCAGAGGCGTTTCCTAAGGAGCCGTTCGTAAATTTTTCCTATCGTCGGGAGGAGACTAATCGGACGGTAACTAGATGTTTCGTTTGTCGGTTTGCCCGGTTTATGTATACCGATAACGTCCGCTTCTTTCCACACCGCGGGAAAGATGCAGTGCGTCATAGCGGCATTTAAAATTGTAGCCAACATTGCTATCAGTTGGACTGGCAAGAGTTTTAGCGCGCGGTTGCGAATGCCGTCGGAGCCGGATGCCTTCCTAGGTTGGAGATTGTGGATCGCGTCTCTAACTTCGTCAGTGGTAATGGGGGGGGTCAAGCTGTATTGTAAACAATTTGAATAGGTATCCACATCTGTCTTCAATGGCCATTAAAATCAGGAAAGAAAACAATAGGACTTACTTTAGTGTCGGGTCTTTTCAAATTCTCAGAAACAAAACATGTGCATGCAGTTACTGTACCAACTTGGAATGATGTTTTAAAGGACAATGCCCAAAATCAGCACCGCGTTATAATAAAAGAATATAGCCACAACACTATACTCAAAAATAATAAAATATTTTTTAGATTTTCTTAGTTCATTTGATCGAAATCGTATGTGGGGTTAACTTTATGTGCTTAATTAGTTATTTATTTGATTTAATTGTATTCTTTGAGTCGTCTATTATCAAAGGTGGCAATCTGTGCATTTGGACAAAAAAATGTTATTGATATGGCAATACAGATTGATTTGAATATCAATCGTCTCCTTCAAAGAATACGGTTCAAAACCTGCATTAAATAAAGTATTAACTTAACCTGTTATTTATCTAAGATGTCGTTCAGAAGATTTTTGTGACTGCCAATGGAATACAAAGTCAATAATTCGTTTTTCTGATTTACCAATAATTCTCCAAAAGTCACATTGCCGGCTTTGATAATAGTCGACTCATTTTATGACTGAAAGCAGTGTTGTCAATTTTAAGAATGTCCCCATAATCAGTCTTTACAAATAGTGTAAGGGCCACAGATCATAGAAACAAGGAGATTAGCTTTGTACAAAAAATTATTCGTGTTCAGATGTCTCCGCGTTTCTCCCACTTACTTCACTCACACAAAACCAAAAATTGTAAGAACGGCACACGAGCTCATATTTCTCCCGCACACGAAGAAACTTACAGCAACACCAATAAACTCATTAATAGAACCACGGAATAGATAAATAAGGTTGGAAAGGCCTTTGCTCTAATTTTGTATTAGAACCAGTGTCGCCGCTTCATCCCCACTATTTTAATTTCTACACATAGACACACTGTGATTACAAGTATTTCGCACACAACAAAAACACCCACACATAAATCTCAGGACAGATATTCGTTCGCAAACTAGCACAAAACACCCGTAGGCATACACACTCACACACGCAAAAAGGCAATAAAAATGTTCATACACGCTAGTGCTTGATAAAATCGATATTCTTTATCGATAAATTATCTGATGAATGAATGGAGAAAATGAAACATGAAATAAATATTGAAAAAAAAAAACTATTTTACTTTTATTAATTACAAATAGTCACTGTCGCTGGAATAAAACGTATTTGTTAAGCAGTTGGCGCTTGCTATTAATTGCGAATGAATATTTCAGAACTAAGTGTATTCTGATTTTTTTTATGGTAAAATCATTTTCAGTAAAATGTTTAGAGCAAATAGTACTCGTCTTTGTCTCCAGTTTCCTCTACCTGTCACGTCAATCCATTGTTCCATGGCGTTAGGTTCTTTAGGAAACCTAAAATTTTTTATTATCTGCATAAGTCAAATGGCATTTTACTTAGATTTTAATACGTCTTAGACAATATAGTAAATACCCGTAAATGAGAGGTCTACATGTCCCTTTATATTATACCTTCACTTTAATTCAATGATAATAATTCAATAATAATAATACATATTTATTTTACTCAAAATACGTCTCACTAAGAATATACTAGGTATCATTAATTAAATATAAAATAATGCAAAAATTATCCATGTCAAATGTAAATATAGTCGAGAATTCTGTCGATGATTTTATTTCACCACATGGTCACCTCACTATTGACAAACTAGCGCCGTGCACCACGGCCAATCAGGGCAAAGGCCGAAATTTCAAAGATTGAAGTGTAGAGAACGCAATGCATGTAGTACATTGGAAGCTGACTTGGTCATTGCGTTCATTGGGCGAGTACACATCGTGCAATATATGCTATTTATAACTTGCTGCAATAATATTGTTAATGTTTGGAATTTCATAATGCTCAGTATATTTTTATGTTTTAGACAAATAATATTGTAATTAAATGGTAATTTCGACTTACCGATCGAAAGATATACCTCCTCGCTCTATACTTGAGGTCTGATTTTTTGTTTTACAAGTTATAATTGCACAACACGGCACTATAAAGCGGAGATCTGTTCGCCCAAGTATTCCGAAGCGCACTAAACGCGGTGAATGAAAGAATCGGTCGAGTTATGTTTGTTCGATCATAACTGTGGCACGCTTGCCCCGCCTACATTACCATTCCAACCTTATTTATCTATTCCGTGAATAGAACACATGCAAAAAGAGGGCGGCGCATTTACGTGTAGCTACGGACTCTGAATAAACACACATGTGCAAGTTATGCAACTATTGATGTTAAGTGATAATCATAGTGTGTGTGTGTGTGTGATAATCATCGTGAAAAATATCGAATAAAATTCAGTTAACTATATTATCTGCTCTCTCTCCTAAAAGTTTATTGACTATAATACTTATAATAATAATAATAAATTGACTTGAATACTATACCGGAGTTTCACTCGAACGTAGGTACTCTATACAAGCGAAGTTTTATCATAATTGGAATATTAACTAATTATATTAACTACCAAGAAACAGTTAGGATATCAACTTCGCGAATCAAGAGAAACACAAGTAAAACTGCAAGAATTTTATTGTTAAGGATTTTATTGACCAGTAAAATGTAAATATTTATTTAAAACTTGCCGCTTAGACAGTTTAGGTATAGCGTTCTTAGTTAAGTAGTGTAATCTTATGTTTACATATTTTTCCATTACGGCTTTTATAAGTATTATTAAATTGTTATTCATTGGCGATTGATTAAATTGGTGAAAATTAATTTTTTCAAAAAGATTCATACCTAAAAAATGCGATAAAGATTTTGACATGAGCTCTTGTCTAATATTTTTTGATGAAATTTTCGTGGTATCAGATGAAAGAATATATGTTTTTATTATTACTTCCATCCGTTTACATATGGTTATTACGTCACTAGATGGAAATATAAGGCCGCCTTTATCCTTCAATTTTATTAACTTGAGGTGCTTGTCATTAATTGTATCTGCAATCAAACCGCTACAGCATGTATCACACTTCAGCAATTTTAGCAAACGATGAACTATAAATCCAGCTATGTATGACACTACCTGGCTACTAAATTCTGTGACATCTTGTACAAGTATACTGATTTCCTCATCAAATACGGCTTGTTCATATAACAAACTCATCTCGTCTTCGTCATTACCTTCGTGTAACTTACATGGTTCGATTGTCAGATTTATATTTTGGACAGCTGAAGAGCACGACAAAAAAGAAACCTCCTCAAGAGCTATACAGTTTCCCTGGTCTACATCTCTAAGCTCCGACTTTACCAAGAGCTTTTTATATATTACTTGAAACTGTCGCGCCGTTGGGTTGGTGCTGCATCCACCATGTGACCGTATATGTCCAAACATAAGCTCTAAATGATCTTGGCTGATTTTGTAAACCGGAATGTACTTAAGTTTTTGGTCCTTTTCAATTAGTTGTATATACAAAACCTTGAGGCTTTTTATGCACACTAATAAACCAATAAAACCGGTTTTTCTGGGTGTAATGATAGTTTTTGTACCATCTGAAAGCTTTATAAATGTTAGACACCGTTTCGCCTTTTCTAAAGTTTCAAATACCTTGTCTTTGTTTGTTTGTTTGTCTTTGTTGCCAAACTGGTTTTTTATAATGGAGTTGGGCCATATGCCTTGAATTTAACACATCGAACAAGTTGTTGATAGTTTTTAGATATTCCACAGTGCCTTCTACATCATCAAAACCAGCGATTTGAAGTTCACAACAAAAATTTAGGGCATCTGCAACACTGTTGCTAAATAATTGCGAAGCCAAGCGAACTTTCATTTTTTGGTTCTTGAAAAAGATATGACTTTTTCGTAATTTGCTAAGTGCAGTTTTTCTTTATCCTGAATGTCATACAGATTTTTTAGATGACTCATTTTATACACCTATTTGAAGCATCCATGAAACATCCATATGATTCAAAAGCATTTCTCAATAGCTTCAGCATGTGGCATGGATCGAGAAAAATATGTACAGGTTGACGAGTAACGGGGTGCTCAAAATATGATTTTAAGTTTTCAACTTCAAAAGAACATCCGAGTTTCTTAGCCATGGTGTTATTGGCTGGACAGCCGTCAAAAGTCATCGAGGTAACTTGAATACCTGTATCTTCTAATAATTCCAAACATTGTCTGACAAGATTAGACCGTTGTTCTCCTGTGACACCGTCAATGAGAAAATACCCGACTGGTATTTTCCAAGCCCCATTAATTGCGGTAACTAAAAGAACGGTAAAAAACAAGAACTTCTTTGGCTTCGGGTAAACAATCCCCTTGTTCTGCAGAATTAGAAATATCAACATACCCGTGCATTTGTTTTCCATCCCACTCTACATGCTGTCTGATTGCCATTTCATCTAAAACTAAATTACACAACAATTTGTGTTTAGTGCAGGCAGTTTTAAGTTTTATCGCTTTTAATGATTCTTGCGTGAATCCAGGCTGAGCATCGATAGATTGGTACCACTTTTTTATGGTTCGAATATGAGGCAAAGCTATTTGGATTTTTTTTCTTACATACGCGTACGCCTTTGGCGAATAAAAGTGAAGAGTAGTGGCAAAAATTCTTAAAGCAGGCGGATATTTCTGGTTAGTACTTTGACCCGATGAAACATTTCTTTCATAACGCTGGATAAGGTCGGTTACTCCAATGTTTTCTAATTGCGTAACGTGATCAGCACTAATGAAGTTTTTTTCATTAAGGTTTTTCAAAATGTCCTTTAAATTAGCAATTTTTTTCTGATAACGGCTGATTTTCTTTTGAAGCCTTCTGATTTGCATTTTTTGTGTTTTTATGAAACTGTCTTGTACCAAAATCAATTGGCGTAATTTACGCTTTCTAGGTGTTTCGATGAGATCATTTTTTTCCAGATTTTCTTGATGTTCCAAAATGCTATTTTGTCGAGCATTAAAGTTTGTATCGATACCATATATTGTAGACGTTGGAGCAGTATTTTCCGAATTATCGTTTTTTTCACAAGTGAGATTTTGTGATTCGGTTCCGGTTGGAAGTTTTAAAGCAACCGTCTGTAATTAAGAAAACATTCCGCATTTATATAATTTCTCATATAAAAAACTTACTTTGTTTTATATTTATATTAAAAAAAAGAAACAAGTTTTTGAGGTTGTAAAATAGTTTAACTTACCAAATTAGGATCCTTTTTATCCAATTCAGAATAAAAGCACACTTTGGATGTGGAAGGTTCCATATAATTCATCAATACCATACGCAACTTCAATGTTGGGACCGACCATTCGAAGAGCCAACGAACTTTCTTCAATGGTTGAAAGCACTTTGGCTCAAAGTGGGACGAGCATATGGTGTGATTTTTTGTTGGGAACCAGCTTGGACCCCTTCCTGTCGCATTTATCCACATTTCTTTTACCTTTGGATCTTTCGGATCGCTAAAGTTTTAAAATAAAACATGGTATAAATGATGATCATTATATGAATGATGCATGAATACCACAATATATTAAAAACCAACACATTATCTACACTTTTTTACGTTTTATCAGTTATTTAATGCTCGGTTTCTGAAGTTACTATTTACCTATATTCCCATTAGCTATTGATTCAATAAAAGTTAGGTGAAGTATTAAGCATGGAATAAAATATCCGTCCAATGACCCCCACGGCTCTGGCAGGCTATTATTACTCTTCTTATTAAATTTGTCATGAATTTTCACAGAGATGTAGCTATATCTCAACGATGCAGCGATGACGCGTTGGATCTCTCATTTGAACTCAGAAATTAGTTCTGGTTTATTCGCATAGGCCCAAGATTTCACAAACCCTAAAAAAAATCGCGCCGCATAAAATAGCATGATCTTGGTGGCCAGTTCACGTCAGAACTTCTGGAGAAAAATTGTTCTGGAAATCGTTACTGCAATTAATCGATTGTTTCATGCGCTGTGTGGCAGGCGGCGCTGTTGTGCTAAAACCACATGTCCAGATCCATACCGTCCAGTTGAGGGCACAACAACTCCTTTATCATGTTTCTGTAGCAAATGCCGTTCACAGTCACTGTATTGCGTTATTGGTTTTTTGGTTGAAAACACTTCAATTTAAAAGCAGTACAAACCTATTTATTCTCTCTCACCTACGCAGCAAGAACACTCAATTACAATACATTTACTAAAGTGATGCCACCTAATGTTTATATAGTTTAATTTTCATTTTATATATGGAATACTCCCACTAAAATTAAACTATCTATTAAAAATAACACAAAAAAAAGATAAAAGCTTCTCTATAAGGAAAATCAACAACAACTTCATTAACATTCTTTGAAATAATAACATTGACATCTGCTCGAATGTTGGCAGGATTTGCATAACTTATACAAAACTTCTCAATAATCGGACTTATATAATTTTCCTGATGAATGTATGTACTGTTATTTCTATGCTCTATTTGCATTCCCACAAAATATTTGAACTTTAATTCTTTGATTTTAAAAGCTTGTTTTGAATATTCTATTATCAATTTACATTTCAAATATTACATTACAATTTCATTATTCTCATTCTTCTTTATGGTAAAAACCCACTTCGTAGCAAGGGTTCGTTGACCACACTTTTCAACCGCAGTCCAGGTATAGTATTCTTTATGTGCTGACAATTTTTCTTTAATAGCTTCAGACCAATCAGCCTTTTGTTGACTATTTAATGCCTCTGCATATGTTTGAGGCAATGACAACTGTACAAGATTTGCTTCATAATTTCTATTGATCCTTGGTCTCAAATTTATTGTATGATCACCCCTTCAGAGAATAAGTTTCTTCTTAAACTTGGAACATACGACACATTCAGTTCACTAGTCTCCCACTGTTCATTGATTCATATCTCTGTATCATCACTTTTTCAATGCCAGATACTTCTACAGATTGTTTATTTCCCAACGTCAATGACTTCTGGTTACATTCAAATAGTTCCACAAATAAATCCTTTCTAAATGTCATATGAGCAGAGGCACCGTTATCTAGAATCCCAGTATGTATTCTCTTCAGCATTACATGAATTATTTTCCACATAAAATGCTAACATGTCTGCACCTTCTTGCTGAGGTTTTCTAGTCTTGGATTGTCTAGGAGAACGACATTCTCGGGCGAAATGCCCCCAATTGCCACAATTATAGCATTCGAACCGATGTTTATTTGCTTTGTTCTGATTTGTATTGCTTTCAACCTCTACTTGTTTATTTTGTTTAGGCTTTGTTTTCCACCCTTTATTGGCAACAAGGAGAGCTGTCTCCTGTTCCTCTTCACTTCCTAAGCTCGCCTCTTCATCCAGTAAGTAAGAAATACGTATTCGCTTTTATGGGAAAGTAACCAAAATGGAATAACAAACTATGATTTTATATATAGTGTTCACAGCAGTTCAAATTATAATAATTATTATAATTATGATATTATTTTTAATACATAATTAGATTATTATATTTTAGAATAATTTAAAGATATATAGACTAAAGTATGAACTGCTGTCAAAGGACTTTTAAATATTTTTAGTTTATAAAATACCCTATTCAAATATTAAAGGAACATTTATACATGCCTCTATTTAGTTTTAATAATAATAATATTCTAAACTTAAATACGGCGCAGATACATCAAAGTAACACAAAAAATTTAAACAATTTTAACAATTAATTAGTATTACAAAATTACCTTGACAAGTTTGATTCGAGTAGGTAACATAAATATCGTTTCTGTTCTTTTTGAACCATAATGAAAAAGGAGGCTTAACGGCTACTAATGCAGTAAAAACCTTTAATTATAATAATCACATTCATCGGCTGGATAGTGATCGTATAAAGCAAAATCACATCTTTGGCACCAGTAAAATGAACAACGTAATAACATTTTTGTTTCTTCAGCGTTCATACTTAATACAAAATGCAGCGGATTATTACACGAACCTGGAATAAACCCTGGAATCTGTAATAAATAACATGTCGGTGCCTTGATAAAATGTGTCGAAGACCAAGGCCATGATAAGCCAAGGTGTGGACACAGAATGTAATTGTCTTTACACAACAAATTTGTTGTGTCAAACAGTATTACATTTTAAGATGACTTTGTATTATGATTTAATAATAATTGTCAATTAAGTACCTGAAAAAAAAAATAACCCTTAAATGCATGGTTTTTTATTGCGGCTTGGAAAAAATTTTACGTGGTAGGTATTTAGGTACATATAACATAAAAAAGAATGAAAAAAATTTGGTATAAAAAATAGGTATTTATTATGAAAAAATATGTATGTAGACAACTGGCAATCTGATCTATAATCACCTAGTGTCATGGTGGTGTTTTTTATAAAGTACCCATGAATTTATTACCGCCATGTCGATCATGTGATAAAATAATCGAATGTACCATTTTTGACTTTTTATTCGAATTTTATAGCGGCCCAAATAACTGTCCATCAAATCTACTCCACCCATGTGGGCATTGTAATCTTTTACAATTTTGCAACAGGCAAAAAAGACTTTTTTCTTTTGTTTCTTATCAAATCTGCTGACAGTTTCAGCTGGTTCGGAACCAACATAAGTAGATACCAACGTAACAAGCTGATTATTTCCTTCCAACAAGTTACCGAGATATCCACCTTCATAGTCTGCTACGAGTTCCTCATATGATCCCCTTGGAACAGAGTCCTTCATGAACTCTTTTACTACCGGCAACCTACAGGTTTTACCGAGGCGGTTCCTCTGAATTGTGCCCAATGCATATATACCTTGAGTATGTAGGTAATATAACAAAGGAATTGACGAAGAAAAATTATCAAAATAAATTATGTGGTTCATTCTTCGTGGAACTGAACGGCACAATCTGATGACTGTGTTGCCTACTACACCAAGATAAGGTTCATCACTTAAGTATTGAATATCCTGTTTTCCAGAATAAATTTCAAAGTTGTGGGCGTAACCAGACAATGAACACAGAACATATAGCTTGGAACCCCACTTATGGGGCTTGTTGGGGAGGTATTGTTTCATGAAATGCGCTACTTTCGTACAGCACATCTGTTCATCTAAGGACAGTCTCTGCTCAAATGGTGCCACACTCAAATATAATTTATTCAAATGTGCCTCTACAGGTCTTATTTTATGCAGACGGTCGTGGTTTGAGTGACCAACGGGCTTGTGTATTGAGTTGTCATTGAAGTGAATGATCTATTTAGCGTCATCGTTTCCATTATATGTTTGAAGCCATACTTACCCCAATATGATCTTACATTTAGGAAGTGGTATACTAACATAAATATACCTAGTCAGGTCATAAATTCTGTCACATGCTTAATGTAAAATAATTGAAACAAGTTTATTCATTATGTAACCATTCATATACCAAAATGAACTTAACAAAACATAGATTCTTATGACACTAAAGTTTATTCAAAATGACCTCCGTGATTTTGAATACAGGCCTTCAATCTGCGCGGCCAGTCGTCTATCGCAGCATGAACGAGGTCCATGTCAATATCGGCGGCTGCCTTAATCAAGGATGTCTTGAGTGACTCCAAATTGGGATGAGGCTTTGAGCACGCCTTTTCCTCCAAGTGTTGCCATATCTTGTAATCTAACGGATTCAAATCTGGACTGGAAGAGGGCCAGTCTTCGTGCCGGATGAAGTCGATTTCACGCGCCGCCAGCCAGTCTTGTGTGCTCTACGCTCTATGAGCTGGCGCCGAATTTTGTTGGAATACCCAGTGCCTGTTATTGAACATGGTATGAGAAGCAGGTTCGTCAGGACTGTATTTTGATACACATCTGCATTCGTTTTTACACCTTTCTCACAAAAATGTACCTCTGTTAAGCCCCAATAAGAAACTCCCAACCATACCATGAGCGAGGATGGAAAATGACCTCGTTGGACACGCGGAATACGGTTGCTCGCTTCTTCACTACTGTGTGCGTACACCTTATCATTTTGTTTGTTGTAGCTCTCTTCTACGGTAAAAATTTTTTCATCCGAAAAAAGAATTTCCCGATATTTTTTTCCCTCGTACCGCTTCAACAAAGCACGGCATATCTTCAGTCTCAGGTCCATTAGACGAGCATTCAAACGATGTCCTGTTTTTCTTCGATATGCCCGAAGCCCTAAGTCTTCATTTAACACCCTTTTCACCGTGGTTCTGCTTAACCCCATCTGAAGGGCCAACAGTTTCTGCTTACGTTTGGGATTTCTTTGAATTCGCGCCTTCAAATCAAATCAAATCAAATCAAAAAAGTTTTATTCAACATAAATGAAAGTACATACTTGTTGAACGTCAAAAGAATTACCGCCAATTCACAAGAATTAGCCTCCGTCCTGAGAAGAATTGGCAAGAAACTCAGCGGGCATGTTTTTTTTTTTTTTTAAATATTAGATTTTTATTTTTATTTTAAATTTTTTTTTTTTTTTTAAATATTCATATTACAATAAGTAATTATAACATAACAATTTTACAATATTGAAATTCCCGGAGCGAGCAACTCATTCCCACTTTGTCCAATCTTCTAGATAATCATTGACTTTATAGTAAGCTTTATTGCACAGATGTTCTTTAATAGTTTTCTTAAACCTATGTATATGTAGGTTCTGAACATCTTGTGGGATTTTGTTGTACAGGCGCACAGACAAACACCCGAATGAATTTCGTATCTTATGTAACCTACTCATCGGCACAACAAGCTTGTGTTTGTTCCTAGTATTTCTATTATGTATGTCCGACATCTTAGGAAACTCCTCAATATGTTTACGAACATACATCAAATTTTCAAAGATGTACTGGGATGGCATAGTGAGAACTTTAATTTCTTTAAATTTTTCCCTCAGGGATTCCCTTGAGTGCATGTTATAAATAGCACGTATAGCTCTTTTCTGCAGAATAAATATCATTTCTAGATCGGCCGCATTGCCCCATAGCAAAATGCCATAGGACATGACACTGTGGAAGTAACTAAAGTAAACTAAACGAGCCGTGTCCGCATTTGTTAACATTCTAATTTTTTTTACTGCGTATGCTGCAGAGCTAAACTTACTCGCCAATTTATGAATATGAGGTCCCCACTGCAGTTTGGAGTCCACTGTTATACCAAGAAATACGGTTGACTCAACAAGCTCCAATGATTCCTCAGAAACAATTACATTACTATCTACTTGTCTCACATTTAAAGATGATTTAATACATTTTAAAGTAAATTTAATACATTTCGTTTTCTTACTATTCAATAATAGGTTATTGATACGGAACCAATGAACCACACACGAAATCGCATCATTCACTTCGTCATAGACTTGTAATTGTCGTTTAATTTTAAATAATAAAGATGTATCATCTGCGAATAATACGACCTCGTGTCGGGACTCAATAAAACTAGGCAAATCGTTTATATATATTAGAAATAAAAAAGGACCCAAAATGGAACCCTGAGGTACACCCATTTTCAACGTGGTGCCTGAAGATCTATTTCCTTTCACATCTACTGTTTGTATCCTTCCTGATAAATAGGAAGTAATAAGTTCCAATGCACCATCCCTAATACCATAGTGATGTAGTTTCCTCACCAATGTTTCATGTTAAACACAGTCAAATGCTTTGGATAAGTCACAGAAAATTCCAAGACAATCATGCGATTCCTCCCAAGATTGAAATATATTTTTGATTAGATAAGCACCTGCATCAGTTGTAGAGCGACCCCTTGTAAACCCGAATTGTTTATTATGAAGCAGGTTATTTGAATTAAAATGTTCTAAAAGTTGTGTCAAAATAATTTTTTCAAAGATTTTACTCAACGTAGGGAGTACTGAAATAGGTCTATAGTTAGAGGGGTCATCAGTACTACCAGATTTAAAAAGAGGAATCACTTTACTATGTTTCATTAAGTCAGGAAATACACCACACTTAATACAATCATTAAAAATACTAACAAGATGAGAAGCAATAATGTCTATTACAGACTTCAAAACCTTTACTGATATTCCCCACAAGTCAGCTGTATTTTTTACATTAAGGCTATTAAAACTTTTTATTATATTGTTTGAATTAATTTTCTTAAATTTAAAAATTTTATTGCATTTCTTGACATGGTTATGCAATAATATTTCAGCTGCTGTGGGGGATGAATTTAGAGATGTGGTAGTTGAAACTGGAATGTCAGAGAAAAACTTTTCAAAAGCATTAGCCACATCTTCATGACTGACTAGTTACCAATTTATCGTCTATTTTTAACGAGAATTCTTGATGGCTATTTCTGACTTTTCCACTTTCTCTACCAATGATGTTCCAAGTCATCTTTATCTTGTCAGGGGCATTTTTGATTAAATCACTTAAATGTAAAGATTTTGCCGCTAAACAAACTTTTCTAAATAGTTTGGAATAGTTCCTGACATATTGATGAAATGTTTCATCATTATTATAAGCTTTTTCAGAGTACAGATCATACAATTTTTTTCTACTTTTGTACACTCCGGTGGTGGCCCACTCGCTGAACACAGTTTTGTTTTTTAATGTTACAGTTTTAGGAATAAATACATCAGTAAAGACCATATT
The DNA here is from genome assembly GCF_030267445.1 of Bombyx mandarina. Taxonomy (NCBI): domain Eukaryota; kingdom Metazoa; phylum Arthropoda; class Insecta; order Lepidoptera; family Bombycidae; genus Bombyx; species Bombyx mandarina. The sequence continues at coordinate 20,801,516 of NC_143234.1, forward strand.
AATTCTCTCAAACATATTCTGGTATGATAAATTTGGGTTTTTGTTATAAATAATTTCTGAATGTTCTTGCTTAATATTATTTCTAAACTTCTCAATTCGTTTTTTATTAATAGGTACAATCACAAGAGTATTTTTATCTTTAGAATTCATAATAGATTCAAAAGACACAAATTGTCCACTATGGTCTGATGTTAATTGATTAATAATTTTTTTGTTAATCGGTGTTACATTTGTAAATATGTTATCTAAACATGTTGCCGATGTGGTCGTTGTCCTAGTAGGCTCTAGAAATAAGTTTGGGAGTTTATATGACTTTAACAATGTTCTGAATCTAATAGTGGTATTTGTGTTTTCTAAAAGATTGATATTATAATCACCACATACAAAAATTTGTTTATTAGAGACAGAAAGCTTTAGCAATACATTTTCCAAAATATTTTCAAAAGAATCATATAACGCATCAGGAGGTCTGTACACACTTACAACAATGAATCGCTCAAGCTCTACACAGGCCATTTCAATAATCCGTTGCACAGAGAGGCTCACAATGTCTCTACGTTCCTTACATTTATAATCTTTATTAACAATGATCAGTGAGCCACCTCGTATAGCATTCTCTCTGCAGAAGGAACTCACAACCTGGTGATTTTTAAAATTACAATTTAATTCATATTTTTTAAGCCAATGTTCAGTTACACATAGAACATTGACTTTATTAAAATCTAGGAACAAATCAATTTCAAGTTCTTTACCCATCAAACCTTGGAAGTTCTGATGCACCAGGTTGATCACAGTTGTTTTCAAAGAAACATTATTTGTTGATGGGTTGTGTCCAAATAAATCATGTTTACTGCAAGAGGTAAACTCTGTTGTCTTAGGATTTAATTTAAATTACTTGGAACGGATTCCAAATTAATAAATGTCATATTTTTTTCCTGCTCAAAAGAAGCAGTAGGTTGATTAGCCAAATTCATGGCTAGATAAATATGTAAAAAATAATGTAGCGAGTTTGCTACTTGTCTAAAATTGTAGCTACCTAAATAGTATTTGTTAGATTTTGTCATAATAATACATTTATTTTTTATCATGCAATTAATGTCAATAGTATATAATGTATTTTCTGATTTGCATGGTGTCATGACATAATAATTATTTACATTAGAAACTGTTTGCATGAAATCATTAATGCTATGTCTTATTTTATTTTCTGCTGGCATACTCTGAATAAATGGAAATGCAAACATGATGATCTTTTTCACCTGTAGTGTTAATAATTGATTTATTTGATATTTTATATCTCTTATATCTGCATTTCCCCTTCTCCCAATCATTATAATTATTGTTGTGTTAGGGCAATGAGTCACATTTAAAATTTTATTAAGTATGTGGGTACATGAAGCCCCAGGCATACAATAATTTATGACAGATTGTCCCAAACACAGATCATTCAGCGCTACACCCATATTTTTTTCCTAGTTCATCACTGAATATTTTAATAATGTTTTTAGTAAGCACAGGTTTCATTATGTTGTTTACAACGGGCTTAGAGGTAGAACTAGAAAATTGATTTTGACTATTGGAACAGTCTGGTACTGGAGAACCCGCTATAGAGCAGTGGCATTTACAATTAGCATATTGTAATGTCAAAGATTCAAATCGCTCTTTATTATTATTACATAAATCAAGCAGGTTATCCATCACCGATATATGTTCACATATGTCTTTTTGAGCATATTCATAGTTTTTAGTGACACTGTCCAAATCTGTTTTCAATGAATTTATTTGTGAGGTTAACTTTTCTATTTCTAACTCATGATTGTGATGAACAAGTTGTAATTCTTCAAGTGAAGTATTTAGTTTTGTGCGCAGTGCATTTCGGTCTTTGCATATAGTTTTTATATAATTAATAGATTTTCTAGGTTTTAATAGTTTCTCCGTTTTATTTATAAACTTATTTAGTTTAGAATATCTCTTACACTTGTGTTTTTTGGGCTTTTAGATTTATTATCTCTAACTGTAAATTAGAGATACAATCATGTGCCTCAGAAAGTTCGTGGCCTAACGGATAAGATGTCCGGTGCATTCGTGTTGAAGCGATGCACCGGTGTTCGAATCCCGCAGGCGGGTACCAATTTTTCTAATGAAATACGTACTCAACAAATGTTCACGATTGACTTCCACGGTGAAGGAATAACATCGTGTAATAAAAATGAAACCCGCAAAATTATAATTTGCGTAATTACTGGTGGTAGGACCTCTTGTGAGTCCGCACGGGTAGGTACCACCGCCCCGCCTATTTCTGCCGTGAAGCAGTAATGCGTTTCGGTTTGAAGGGTGGGGCAGCCGTTGTGACTATATGAGACCTTAGAACTATATCTCAAGGTGTGTGGCGCATTTACGTTGTAGATGTCTATGGGCTCCAGTAACCACTTAACATCAGGTGGGCTGTGAGCTCGTCCACACAGCAAAGCAATAAAAAAAAAAAAAAAAAAAAAAAAAAAAAAAAAAAAAAAAAAAAAAAAAAAAAAAAAAAAAAAAAAAAAAAAAAAAAAAAAGTTTGACTTTCAGTTCAGCTGAGAGTTGGAGCGACTCAACATACTCACCGCTGCACTGATCGAAGCCGTCTACAACAATTTGTAATTTCTTGTTAGTCTCAAGAACTTCATTGTATTCAATGAAGAGCTGAGACAACTGTCCTTTCAACATGGTATTTTTCTTTATTACCTGGAGTGTTTCGACTTCGTTGTCTTCTCTCTCTTTTAGTAGTTGTTGACACTGTTCCCGTGATGTTTTTAGTTGCTGAAGAGCCACTTGAAGTTGGTCATCAACTTGACGAGCTTTGGTACCTCTGGTCATCATTTTGGATTTGTATAAAATAATTGATAGTACCCTCGTAAAATAAAATAAAAATTACAATTATGCAGTAAAATGCACTAATTCAATGTTTTACGTAGTAATAAACTTATAGTATCACTTAGATATACGTTTAAATAATTTTAAGCACAATACAAAACTTATAAATATTTTAATTTAAATAATAATTGGGAGAGCACAATAATATTGACAAGTAGCGGTCAGTGCTGCCAGCAAAAAAAAACTTCACTGCTGGAGTCCTAACAGACCGAGGGCGACCACTTCTTGACCTGTCATCTACACTAGTCTTCATTGTATCGTTTGATGGTACGATAAACGAATCTTTTGGTTATCACGGTCTTCTTTAAGCGTCCACTCCATATTTAAAAATGAGTAAAATTCTAAAAGTACCTAGTCAGGTCATAAATTCTGTCACATGTTTAATGTAAAATAATTGAAACAAATTTATTAATTATGTAACCATTCATATACCAAAATGAACTTAACAAAACACAGATTCACGCAGTCACGCAAGTATATATATTAGATTTCACAGAATGAAAATGTAAGAAACGTAATCATGTTTGGGCACTTCCTTTTATATCTGCTCATACAGAAAACACAACTTAGCCAACATATTCCACAGTTAATCTAAATAATTGCAAATTTTGAAAACCGTTGACAAACCCATCATTAATTAAAATAATCTTCTCGTAGAATTTACAAAAGGCTATTTACAATATTATATATCAGTATTTTCATATATTACTAACTTACAAACTACAACTATTCAAATGTAATACTATAACTATAAGAACTAAACAAATTATTTTAAAACAAAATTGGTATCAATTTAGTTCAATTGAAATAGATCATAAGAAAATTAATAATTATTAATTTATAAACGACGAAGCTGAGGTTTATAGCTTCAGCGTCACGTCGTTAAATGGTCTACTATTGGCTGTATTTTATAGAGCTTGACTTGGCGTCGTGTCAACATTGCAATGTCACAATATTCGTTGTTATTAAAGTGAAGGCATTTGGACAACAGCTGGAAACGGTCATACGACATCTCCGCGGAGAAGCCCGGAGTATAAAAAATGTCCCTCGCGGTATTCCAATAGTCCTCTAAACGGCTTTTAACGACCACCCCCATAGCCAGAACGATTGTGTATTATTTTGGAGATTTTTGATAAAAATGACCATTAAATGAATCAAATAATTTTTCAAAAATTAAAAGGAAATCAGCAGTCTGTTAACAATCCTCAGGAAGTATTTTTTGTTCTGAAAAAAGAAGAAATACAAAAAAAACAAAAGGGGAAGAGAGAGGGAGCCAGAGCGTCTCCAGGGGTAACACCCTTCAGCGAGTGAAGGGCGTGGAGAGCCCGGAACCCAGCACGGATTTCTTTATACAACCACGGATTTTTTTATATAAATAAAATTAATATTTACATTTTTAGTTACAGCTTATAAATAGTAATTGCGATACTTTTTTTTGTTTTGAGCCGAGTCCGCCTTTCATTTAATGTCAGACCAGCTTTCGAAAATACACGCTCGCATGGCACTCACGTGGCAGTGATACGAGTATTTAACCTTTTGAGCATGTATTGATATATCCTCGGATACACAGCTTATCTTTCATTATACCAGAGCAATGGATTTTCTGTTCTTTTAATTTATAGTTCTGCCATGTATTTATCAAATTCAACAATACCCGCTGCAGTTGGCTTTTGTGGCACGAGAATAGCAATTTCGGCATCAAATTCATCCCGAATAGAGCCGGATTCACCAGATTGTGCTACTGGAGGCTGAGGAATTGGTGTTTCTTTTACGGATTCCGTTTGTGTGTCCATTCTGGATTTTATTGTTGTGGCAGCTCTGTTAAAATTTTCTAAATTATTAAATCCACTTTTTTAAATCGCGGATCTAATATTGTAGCCTCACGAAGAAGAACATTGTGTTCTACCTTTGCAAACCTTGCATGCGTTTGCAATTTCAGTGTGTTATGAAGGCTTACAATTTTTTCTAAGCCGTTGGGAGAATATTTGCTATGCATTCGGTTTATTATTTTGCAAAACACAATGCATTTAGACGCAGACACATAATCTTCACCACTAACTTCTACGGAGACGTCGTAAAAGAAAATCAAAAGTTCGGTTGCTTTTCGATTACTGGCCAATCTTCCTGAGGCAAACTTAAGTCTGGCCTCATAATTGCAAGCGTGGCGATAACAGATTCTTTTATTTTTAAGAATTTGGTTAACATGTCATATGTGGAATTCCAGCGCGTAGGGATATCTTGCTTGAGCCTATCACTTAAGTTTTAAGAAATTATTAATATACTCAGTCACGCAAGTATATTATATTAGATTTCACAGAATGAAAATGTAAAAAACGTAATCATGTTTGGGCACTTCCTTTTATATCTCCTCATACAGAAAACACACCTTAGCCAACATATTCCACAGTTAATCTAAATAATTGCAAATTTTGAAAACCGTTGACAAACCCATCATTAATTAAAATCATCTTCTCGTAGAATTTACAAAAGGCTATTTACAATATTTTATATCAGTATTTTCATATATTACTAACTTACAAACTACAACTATTCAAATGTAATACTATAACTATAAGAACTAAACAAACTATTTTAAAACAAAATTGGTATCAATTTAGTTCAATTGAAATAGATCATAAGAAAATTAATAATTATTAATTTATAAACGACGAAGCTGAGGTTTATAGCTTCAGCGTCACGTCGTTAAATGGTCTACTATTGGCTGTATTTTATAGAGCTTGACTTGGCGCGAAAGAAACCGATGGACCAATAATTTCGGAGAAAGGTTCTCGCCTTAAATGAGGTTCTATTTGAGGCATTGAGATATTTCTCCATTCGAATTTAAACTTATCTATAGGTTCTAATGTGGACGTCGGTGAGACGTCCACTGGAGCAGATGCGGATGGACGAAGAGGTTGAGGAGGTTGAGGCCACTCCAAATTAATATTAAGCCTCTCTGCTTCTGGTACAACTTCCTCATCCTTTTCGTCCAGCCACATCCTGGTCGACCGGGGAACCAGCGGCGGCTGCAGAATATCTTCGTCCTCAAAGTCCTCTTCGCTGCCTGAAAGGAAAAAGTTATTAGTTATGGTTTCGATTTTAATAGGTATTTTACTTTCGCGAGTATTGATAAAAAGGTTGATGTCATAATGTACTTACCGTAATTCAGCAGAGCCATAATTTCGTCTTCGCGAAGAGGACGAGGAGGTCGAGAGAACGAAGGGATACTACAAAATAGAAAGAATATTTAATAACATATAAAAAAAATACGAATAAAAATATGTTTATTTGCATGTGTATAAAATGTATACTTACACAGGCCGCTCGGTGGCCGGGGTGCTAGCCCCGCTAGTGCCGGGCCGCTCCATAACCGGGGTGCTGGCCCCGCTAGTGCCGGGCCGCTCCATGAACGGGGTGCTGGCCCGGCTACTCCCGGGCCCACATTCTAAGTATCTACAAAAAAATTGATTTAAGAAATGAGTACAAAATAAAATAAAAAAATAAGTTAAGGCACCTTATCTCAAAATTCAAGTTTTTCTTTGATTTCGAACTAACCAATAATTATTGAATAAAAATTTAATAAATTTAATGGCTCAAAAATTTAGTTTCTGTAGTATATTTTTCATTATTTATTTATTTATAAAATAGTTTATATTATTGAATAATATAGTTACAGGGCAGGTGATGGCACCGAAGCATCCAGGTCCGAAGTCGGAAGGTCTTGCCTCCACAATTCCGATCTGAAAATAAAGCTACAGATACTGTTTTGCTATTAAAAAACTTAAATATATTTAAAAGTACCAGAAATACACACCCTGGGTGTTTCGCGACCTTAGGAGGGAGCACCCATACCCTCTCAGGGTGCCGTGGGTTCTCCTGTGGTTGGCCGGGTGGCAACTCTTCAATAACGATCGATTGAAGTCTGAAATGCGTATTAGCATTAAAATAAATATATGAAATGAGCTTGTGATAAAATTGTGATTGAGATGAAACAAAGATTTCTTAGTGTAATCAATCTCGTAGATAAGATAAGCAGCACGTCCAGTAAAAATCTTTGATTTACATTTTTTTATAATATACCCTGATACATATTTCATTGATTCAGCATAAATCAAACAATCGCTACTTATTAATTGACCCACTACTAATATTAGGTGGTCAATATCAAAAGAATTATCTATTTTGGGAATGTCATCAGACCTCTGATTGAAAAAGTTTGTAAAGATTTTTATTGGATAATTGTTGTCTTTCTCACAATTCGCTCCTAGAGAATGAGGTGAACTAAAATTATTAATGAGCAATGTTTTAAAAGCACTAATAAATGGACTATAATTAGGATTAATATTTCTAAAACTGTTACTTTTAATACATAGGCGGCACTGAAAATTTCGGGAATTAACGAAGTGACACAACATTACTATTTAAAAATGTATTTATTGCTTTTCGAAGTATTCTCCGCGAAATTTGACACATTTTCATACGATAGAACCAATCATTGAAGCAACCATTCCATTCGGAAGTTGGAGTCTCCAAAATGCCCGTTTTGTAGGCGTCCACAGCTTCTTCAGGTGATGAAAATCTCTGTCCACGCAATTTATTCTTTATTTTAGGGAAAGTATAGAAATCATTAGGGCTTAGGTCGGGGCTGTACGGCGGATGGTCTAATAATTCTATGTTTTCTTGCTCTAAAAACTCTTTTGTTCTGTGCGCGGTGTGAGAACTCGCATTGTCGTGATGGAGGATGATGCGGCGGTTGCAGTTCTCTTTACGGAGTTCAGAAACGACCTGTGGCAAACAAATGCTAACATCCCATTCTGCATTAACCGTTCTTTGTCCCTCAAGAGGAATAGTCGTAACATGGCTGGTTTTGGAAACAAACGTGGCCACCATTTTTTTTGCAACACTCCGTGAACGAACAATTTTTGTTGGCTTTAACTCATTTTCGAACACCCAAACTCGTAACTGGTTTTTTGTTTCGGGTTCGTACGCGTATATCCAGGATTCGTCACCTGATACAATGTTGTATACAGCATTTGAGGATCCTGCGTGGAATCTTTCGAGAGTTCTGACGCACCAAGTAACGCGAGCCGCTTTTTGCTCTTCACAGAGCGAATGCGGTATCCATCGGGAAAACAACTTTTTTACACCTAATTGTTCATGCAAGATTATTTGTATTTGACTTATGCCAATGTCTAAAGTTGCCTGAATTTCGCGGTATGTCACATGTCGATCTTCCTCAATCAGCTTACGCACAGCATCAACGTTTTTTTTTTTTTTTTATTGCTTAGATGTGTGGACGAGCTCACAGCCCACCTGGTGTTAAGTGGTTACTGGAGCCCATATACATCTACAACGTAAATGCGCCACACACCTTAAAATATAGTTCTAAGGTCTCAGTATAGTCACAACGGCTGCCCCACCCTTCAAACCGAAACGCATTACTGCTTCACGGCAGAAATAGGCGGGGCGGTGGTACCTACCCGTGCGGACTCACAAGAGGTCCTACCACCAGTAATTACGCAAATTATAATTTTGCGGGTTTGATTTTTACTGCACGATGTTATTCCTTCACCGTGGAAGTCAATCGTGAACATTTGTTGAGTACGTATTTCATTAGAAAAATTGGTACCCGCCAGCGAGATTCGAACACCGGTGCATCGCTCGATACGAATGCACCGGACGTCTTAGCCTTTAGGCCACGATGACTTTACTTTTACGTTTACTTGGGTGACTGCAGTTATTGGACGACCTTGACGGGGATCATCACTGAGCTTGACACGTCCACGTTGAAACTCTACTGAGTTTGCAGCGTTTGCGGTAAAAAAAATACGAATGTATATTAATGAAGATACGGCACGCTTGGTTTATTTTAGTTATTTTCATAGTGTTATGTCCTATGGCATTTTGCTATGGGGCAATGCTGCCGATGTCGAAACGATTTTCATCCTGCAGAAGAGGGCTATTCGTGCTATTTATAATATGCACCCGAGGGAATCCTTGAGGGACAAGTTTAAGGAAATCAAAATTCTAACTTTAGCGTCCCAATACATTTTTGAAAATTTATTGTACGTGCGTAAAAACATTGAAGAATTCCCCAGAGTCTGCGATTTGCACAATGTGAACACTAGGAACAAACATAGGCTTGCGTTGCCGGCGGCTCGAATTAAGAAAATAAGCAACTCTTTTAGGGGGCTGGGTGTACAGCTTTTCAACAAGATCCCACTAAACGTTCAACTACTACCTGTTCATAGATTTAAGAAAACTGTTAAGGAACGTTTGTGCAACAAGGCATATTATAAAGTTAAGGATTATTTACTAGATGGCACTACGTGGGAATGAGGCGCTCGCTCCTGGCCTTTTCATTTTTCATTATTATTATTATTTTTTTAGACTTGTTTTTTCTTTTATTGTGAATATTTCTATTTATTTAAAAAAAAGAATATATTTGAGAAAAAACAAAAAGAAAAAAAAGCCCGCTGAGTTTGTTTCGCCGGTTCTTCTCAGGACTGTGGCTTTTTTTGGAACCGGTGGTAGAGTTAACATTGTTATTTGTATTTTGACATTCAACAAGTGTGTCATACTGACATCTAAGTTGAAATAAATGATTTTGAATTTGAATTTGAATTTGAGTTCCAACCAGCGATAAATTGTGGTTTTGGATGGGGCTTCATCACCAAATGCAGAAATCATCCGGTCAATACACTGTTTTGTGTTAAACCACTTCGAAAGTCATAATAAATCATCGCTCTTGAATTTTCTCGAGTCAATTCCATTTTCTCAATGACTAAACAAGTTTGACAAAACCTCGTGACAAGACCGAGAACCTCTTTAAAATAAATAAATGGTATTCGATTTTTAAAACCAAGGAGTTTTCAATTAATAAGATTTTAATATGACAGGAACAGTGGAAATATTCCATTCCCGATAATTTTAGTGCAGCCCTCGTACTACTAAAAAAATTCTTCAATGAATTTTGATTGAAATTTCTAGTTAGTAAATTACTGATAATGTGGTATTGATTTAAATAATGCCACAATTCTTTAAATATTTTTATGTTATGGATCCAGTTTTAGATTGCAGGAATTAATTCGTGTTTATTATTTACTACATTATTTTTTATAACTACTGAATCGAATTTAATAGACTCTAATATGAGCAGTAAATAATGCCATAACTTAAAATGAGGAGAATTTCTTTTTAAGCAATTTGTGTATTGGTTTGGAGATTTTTGATAAGAATGACCATTAAATGAATCAAATAATTTGTCAAAAATTAAAAGGAAGTCAGCAGTCTGTGAACAATCCTCAGGAAATATTTTTAGTTCTGAAAAAAGAAGAAATACTTTAATGATTAATTTGTTTCTGTTTTCACATTATAAAATTATAGTCACAAGCGAGGTTAACCCATATATGCCCAGAAAGATTTAGATCTCCGATTTTTATGAATTTTGGATATTGTTGTGCCTAAGGATACTTATTAACCTGAAAAGTAATAATTTTCAGTTTCAGTAACTGGAAGTACTTTTTTTCAGTCGGTCAAAATCGACCCCTGGGTCAAATATACTCCAGCCATGTAAAGAAATGTATAGGTAAATAAAACACTTTTTATTACATGATCAAACCTGGTTTTTATTGTTATTAACTTTACAACTAAGAATATCTTATTCAACAAATTAGGAACATTATAATTTATTGGCAACAGGAAACTTTAGACATTTTAGACATAAAAATATTTGGCTATGTAGGCATGGAATTTCTCGAAACACTTGTCTTGGAGATTGACTCCACATGATCGGCACATTTTTACCGTCTTACTTTTGCAGTAGGCACACCTTCGGGTTTGAGAAACCACAATCATATGGTCAGCGGCATATCTACGCACGGACAATGGCGCGTTCGACATCACTTTCAGAGAGAGTCCAGGCTGAACTCTTGCAGTCCCATACTTCAATTCAAATTCAAAATTCAAAATCATTTATTTCGACTTAGATGTCAGCATAACACACTTGTTGAATGTCAAAATATAAATAAAAATGTTAACACTACCACCGGTTCCAAAAAGAGTCCTGAGAAGAACCGGCGAAACAAACTCAGCGGGTTTTTTTTTTGTTTTTCCTCATATATTTTTTTAAATAAATAAACATATTTACAGTAAACGAAAAAATAAGTCAAAAAAATACAATTATAAATATAATAACAATGTAAAATGAAAAGGCCAGGAGCGAACGCTTTGTGTGTTTTTATGCATTCGCTCTCTGAATTTCTTTAGTGACACAATTTGTTTTGTACCAAAACTGTAGAATTTAATCAAAATAATAGAGTTAGATTAGTGATGTTTTCTTTCATTTTTATCACTAACCCACAAAATGACAAAACTAAATACACTGTCGATAACGCTTATCGACAACAATAATGCGCTCTATGCCCGTCCATAAGGCTCGTGAGTGGAAGAGAGCGAAATGCTCGCTTCACTGCTCCGATTTTTTATGACCCAAACTGCACGGACAAAATAATTCTACTATAGTAAATAATCCTTAACTTTACAATATGCCTTGTTGCACAAACGTTCCTTGACAGTTTTCTTAAATCTATGAAAAGGTAGTAATTGAACGTTTTGTGGGATCTTGTTGAAAAGCTGTACACCCAGCCCCCTAAAAAAGTTGCTTATTTTCTTAATTCGAGTCGCCGACAACGCAAGCCTATGTTTGTTCCTAGTGTTCACATTATGCAAATCGCAGACTGAGAAATTCTTCAATGTTTTTACGCACGTACAATAAATTTTCAAAAATGTATTGTGACGCTAAAGTTAGAATTTTGATCTCCTTGAACCCTGAGGAACACCCATATTAAGTAAGACACCGGAAGATCTCTTTCCTTTAACGTCTACCTTTTGGATTCTTCCGGATAAATAAGATTTCATAAGTTCTAATGAAACGCCCCTAATACCATAATGGTGTAAATTCCTCAACAATGTATTATGCTCAACACAATCAAAATAAGTCGCAGAATACCCCAAGGGCATTATGCGATTCCTCCCAAGCCTGAAAAATATTTTTAATAAGATCTACACCTGCATCAATAGTTGATGAATGACCTCTAGTAAATCCATATTGTTTGTTATGAAGCAAGTTATTGGAATTGAAATGGTTCAAAAGTTGTTCCAAAATAATTTTTTCAAAAATTTACTCAATGTAGGTAGTACTGAAATGGGTCTAAAGTTAAAGCAGTCAAAAGTACTACCAGATTTAAACAAAGGTATTATTTTACTATATTTCATTAGATCAGAAAATACACCACAATTAATACAGTCATTAAATATTGTAGCAAGGTAAGGTGCGATTATATCAATAATGGATTTTATAACCTTTGTTGGGTACGCAGCACGTCACACGTGTCAATAAGGCGAGTGACGTCAACCCGGGTTGGACGGGTTTATTAATCTTATAAGATTTTTTGAAATATATAAGACGCCGGATGCTCCTCTCATGGCGATTACTCGTGTCGATCTGAAGCAGTCAATGTAGGGTCCTAAGGTGTACGATATCGTACAAGCTCACTCGAAATTAGAACTCAAAACTTTCCTACTGAACGTAAAACCGAGCCAACCGATCTGTCAATACAACCGAATTTCTTCTATATTCAATAACCGACGATCATTTCAATAGTCTTCAATTCTTCAATAAAAATCTTTAATTTTTCAATAAAATTCTTCGAGACGCTGATGTCTTTACTCGTGCGTTTCTTCGGTGATCTTCATTCGGAGGGTCGGCGGCCGGCGGTTGGCAGGTAATCGGTCGGCAGGTCGGGAGGTTGTAGGTCGGCAGGTACCTGACAACGTCGTAGGGTCACTTAACTACCTCGGGGTGTAATCCTTTAGAGAGCTCTTGCAAAATACTGCTCTTGTCGAGATCATTTTCACTATGATCGGCTCGGTTTTGTCGTTATATCTATTTATTCACTAAATCTATATACAAGTGCCTCATACTTAACTATTCTATGTTGCATTCCCTATCGATACATATTACTTATTCTATGCTTAATCTATATTACGCGCCCGTATAAACAAAATACCCGGTCCTGAACACAGATAAATGCTGTTTGTTACATGGTTTCGGGACGCGGGCCGGGCGCGTGTTCATTTAAGTTAATAAGTTAATCTTAAAACTATCGGGAATAATAAGGCAAAAATGTATATTATTTATTTCGATATGGTTATAGCTACTTCCCTTCTATTCAATGGTAAATCTATGTGCACGTTATCTATATACTTACTTATCTATCTATATGCCCATGCACTCTATTTATTTATCTATTTTATAACTCTATGTCTATGTAACTCTATATCTATGTCTATATACGTTTCTATATTAATCTATTACAAATTCTATACAGCTTATTGTATAATTATGACGCGACGCCGCTGTCGCCAACAACCTTAAATGATATTCCTCATAAATCACCAGTTTTCTTAATATTAATGAGCTTGAAATTATCAATTATATCAATTATGTCGTCCACACATCTAAGCAATAAAAAATATATATATATATGCCCAAAAGGTCGATTTCGACCCACACATTTTTATTCAATATCAGCAAAAATAAATAGGTCTAAAGAGATCTTATTAGTTGTTTACCATCAAAATATATGAACTTTACTAATTTAACGACAATATGTACAAAATTCCAAGCTCAATAATAAATACTTACATTTTTGTCAACAAAGGTATAAAATTTTCAGCGAAAAAAATGTGTCCCGACTTGTACGCTCACTTTTCAAATGTTATTTTAGTTAGTCACTTAGTTTGGTTTATGCACCGTGCTTATAACATAAGTCAGTCTTTGAACAACCGATAGATGGTATTAAACTCAAATAATCGTTGATAGTTTTCATTTACGGCGGATTAGTACCGAACATGTACCCTTGGGTCGTTTAAGTGCTCTTGGGCATATATGGGTTAAGCGTAACAGCAATTTAATGCTTTGACAAGAATTATTCAGGAGAAAAACATAAATTTCTTAGCATAATCAAATAGTTTACCGCTAAATCATACATGTAAGTATATCATACGTCTAGTAAAAACTTTGTTTGTACATAAATAAAATTGAATTTAAAAATTCATATACAACACTCACTTGCAAGGAATCTCAGAGGTGATGAGATTCTTTGACTGAATATTTGTGCAGCAAATAATTTTTGGGATCTTTTCTGTAATGTGTGCTTCCGTCAATTTATTGACTAATCTAATTTCGTCATCACCATTATCGACATCCAACAACATTCTAATAATAATATGATCCCATTTTGCTCGCTTCATGACACCATCCTGCACAAATAAAGGATCTTTGATCAGTGTACAGTAAGGAACGAAATAAGTGCCTGATAACTTACCGATTCACCTTCCTTCCACTGCCTCGCGCTCCCTGGGCTCAGCGTCGTTTCTGGAGGTGGAACCGTCTGTCCCTTGACTGGTACACGATGAATATATTGTCGCTGGTTCTATGTTTACGCGTGACTTGCGTTGGATAATTTTTGTTTTTGTAATCGAAACAATCAGTAAATTATTTTTCACGCCTTTTAATAAATGTGATGGATCAATAGAGGAAATATTTTTTGCCGTCAATTTCAATGACTTTTTCTATGTAACCTCCATGTCCTTCCTTCAAATCCTCCCTTGTATCCTGATGTAAGTTCTTTAGTGCGTTGACATTTGTCCTGGCTTGATCGCAACTAACTAATAACAATAAAACCGATGTTTTGTAATTTTAGCACAATAATAATTTTATGAGGTTTTTTAGGTGTATAGCTTTTGTTGAACTTTTACAAAAAGTAAAACAAATGGGTTGTTTGCTTTTTGACACTTGATACTTTTGACACTCTTGATCATAAAAACAAGTTCATGGTCAGCCCGAGTTTTATTCCTACTAGTAGATCTCATATCCTCAAATCCTATCACTGCATTTGTATTAGGATCATAGGTCACTCCAGGACAAATTGATATTTCATCAAACATTAGATTCACAGTTCTTTTCTCGTCAGGCACCTCCTCAGTGCAGATTTTAAATCTTTTAAAATGTGTAGATTCAGACCCGGTTTGACAGAAAATAAACTAAGCAGAGTCTGAAGGCTTCGTTTTGATGATAAAACAAACATCTGTCTTGAATAATCATATGCCTTCGGACTCTGCTTTAGAATAGTTAGAGATATAATTTTCTCATTTAGAGAAAATCTCCTCCCTCTATGCCTTCGGACTCTGCTTTAGAATAGTTAGAGATATAATTTTCTCATTTAGAGAAAATCTCCTCCCTCTAGGTTTAGATGCATTTTTCAATTGCATCTTTGTAAAAAGATTTATGGGTTCAGGTAATTTATCTATGTATTTAAGAAAAACTTTAGTCCTTGAAAGCTTCTCTGCTATTTTAATATCATCTATTTGCTTTCTACATTTATTCTTTAACTCTTTCACTTGTGACATCAATTTCAAATAAGTCAAATTATAATTTGAGCTCTTCTTCAAGGCTGAAAAGAAGTGTAATATTCAAAATCAATTATACTAGAAAAACTATCCCGCTCAGTATTAGGGTAATTTATTAAAAAAGACAGATATTGGCACCTACATACTTCTGTATGATACTTTCAATTTTTGTCACATTATTCATACTTGAAGGCGGCACAATTCCACTCAACCACTGTGTCTTATCAATTTCGATGTGAGCTGCATAATTTTGGCCTGAAATATTTACAAGCAAGAAATTAATATTGTTTATAATATTATTATTATATTATAATATTTTCATTCTATAATTACATCTACACTAATCTATCTACACTGTATAACTTCTAACAAATTTCCATAAATAAAAGGTATAATATTAATTATTACGATTTACCAATAAATAATGTTGGAACTGAATTTTTAAGTAAGTCCATGAAGTACTTTTGGAAATGTCTGTTGCAAAGGCGAATGTTGTTATAACAAACTTTGTGGATTCGGAAATGCATGGAACGGACCCCCAAATACGTAAAATTAAGATAATATAAGTTTTTAGTAGCTAGTCTTTAATTGATCATTCCAAAAAAACTAGTTCCGGGTCCACTTGACAATAAGCATATAATACGCTGCGTTGCAAAACATAAATGCTGCCACCCACTCGAGACAGTTATCTGAGGTGTGTTAGTACGAGACTTAATAACGACTGTCTCGATCGAAACTGAATCATAAAAAAAGGAAGGACCATTAGTTGGTCTTAATTCATTCAAGTAAATAATTAATAATATTTGTTAGCAAATGATATAACGGGAAAATAGTGCAAACTCACCGTTATCAAGGCATTCGAAATAGCATTTCGTTTTCGATCCTTGAAACTTTCTGTAAGAAATGAAAATACTAGTTACACAGTCATACGAAACTAACGAAGAAAAGAATATTGGAGCCAAGTTATGTCTAAGGAGAATTCAAAAAAGAGTTTCTCAATGCCTATTCGTCTAATATTCTCACAAAGCTAAAAGTTGGTCTAAATTGATACTAAAACGTAAAATAGCTTACAAACCAAAACTAAACCAAAAACGATTTAAAAAAAAATTAAAGCGTAATGCCATTTTGAAAACTACAAGGTTGTTAATCTGGCAATTATTTTCACCAACTATTCGTCAAGCAGTAGTACTCGGCTCGTCAGTAATGTTTTCTTCGATACCGCAAAGTCGGCCATCGAAGGAGCTTTCTGGTTAATTGATCTACTAGGTAATGGTTGGTCGTCAACGCTTGTGGCACTAGATGCGCAACTATATTATACATACTAATTGAAACCTGCGAAACTGTCTGAAGAACTTGACGATATTCCTCGTTAAGTATGAATCGCGATGACAGAGGATAAGACTCCTCGCGATGCTGCACGTATCGTGAGTGATACACTTTAAAGATGATTTTTTTTTTATTGCTTAGATGTCTAGTCTAGTCTCAGTACAGTTACAACGGCTACCCCACCCTTCAAATAGAATAGAAATAAGGTACTCGATAGTACTGATATATTGTGCAGATTGAAACGACAGTTGCATGATTCCAACTGCTTACCAATCTACTGTATTCGGCGACGGTAGTGAAGCCGACACCACGAGTTGCGACGGACAAGGGGATAGCACGCGGTTGTATGGAGACCGTAAGAGATTTAAGACTGCTCAAGCATGCTCAAGTGTGGCATCTTGATTGAATACGCCTAATCTACGCTGAGCCGCCTCACGTCTCTCCTGAATCTGCTTTGCGTTTGTGTTTTGGATGAACTTATCCGTTGCACGTTGCTTGGCGCCTTTTCCACGGGCGCGTTTCTTCTGTGGTTGGGAAGTACACTCGCGAGCAAAAGTTTGGAATCACTTACTTGAAATTGATTCCGCGCGATCTTGTGTACTAAATATTTTTTTGATAATCATAAAAATGAGATCATTTTAAAGGTTGAACTCTTAACTTTAAACTGATACCAAATTCATTCAAATCGAGCCAGTAGTTAAGGAGCTATTCCGGATTAAGTGAAGGAGGTAGGAAACAAAGGAAATATGGAAAAATAATGAATGCATAAAAAAACAAAAATTAATAAATAAAAAATTTATTTAGCCTTAAAATTAAATGTCAGTACTTTGTGTTCCCTTCCCTTGCCCCAATAACTCCTCGAAGACGATTCTTCATAGACCTGATCAGCTTTTGAATTGATTCTTGTGGGATACCTTCCCACTTCTCAATCAACGCCGATTTCAGCTCATTCAGGCATGAAGGAGCAGAAGTTCTGGAACGAACCCTATTCTTCAGTTCATCCCACACGTGCTGAATAGGATTCAAGTCAGGGCTGAGCGCAGGCCAGTCCAATGTGGCGATATAGACTTCTTCGAAGTATTCAGTTGTTCCACGGGCAGTGTGGCAACGAGCGTTATCGTGCTTAAGGAGGAAGCTATCACCGACATATCCCGCATAGGGAACGACATGTTCCAGCAGAATATTGGAAATGTACCCGTCCGAAGTTGACCGCCTTCTCGTCCCCCACCAGGCACGAAAACAAGCTCGGTTCTACCGTCGAAGGAAATGCCGGCCCACATCATACAAGAGCCGACCCCATAAGCCACTGTTTCACCGAAACAGCACTGCGCAAATCGCTCCCCAGGCCGCCTGTAGACCCAACCTCTTCGGTCGCTACCATGCAAACACATCCTGCTCTCGTCGGAGAACAGGATTTGCCTCCATTGCTCAACCTCTCAATTAAGATTGGTACGAGCAAATTGAAGGCGTGCTTGTCGATGAGCTACCGTGAGTTTCGGGCCTGTGACAGGCCTTTTTGGAGTCAGATTCGCTTGCTTGAGTCGTCGACGAACTGTCTACTTGCTAGCTGCTACCCTACGAACATCTCGGAGCTCCTGTTGGACGTCGACACCAGGTTAATGCCGATTTCGGAGAGAGGTTAACACGATAAAACGGTCATTCCTCTCCGATGTGCCCCGGCGCCGTCCAGATCTTGGTCTCGGGATAAAGCTACCAGTCTCTTGAAAGCGCTTGCAAACTTTTGAAACACAGGAATGGCTTATTTGGAGCCGACGAGCGACAATCCGCTGGCTGAGCTCTTCTTGCAATAGGGCTACGATTTGTGCTACTTCTGTAGGTGTTGTCCCAATTGTCGTACAAGGTAAAGGGTCAAAAGTAGCCGAGATATGTACCAGTCAACGTGTGAAAGTCGACTGATAAAGAAAATCCGATAACAGGTGCTTTTATAGGGGTCAGTAGGCCGCAACTCGCGACGTATCAAGCAATTGAAACACGTCTTTTTCGTTATTCCTTCACTTAATCCAAGATAACTTCTTAAATACTGGCTTGATTTTAATGAATTTGGTATCAGTTTAAAGTTAGGAATTCAACCTTTAAAATGATCTCATTTTTATGATTATCAAAAATATATTTAGTACACAAGATCGCGCGGAATCAATTTCAAGTAAGTGATTCCAAACTTTTGCTCGCGAGTGTAGTTTGGGTAGTGGGTAGTGGTTGGTGGTTGGGCGAGCTGTTGCTCAGATAAATTTGGAATGTCATTCATAATGAATGACAAGGTGCGTACAAACTGGGTCCGCAAAATACCTGGCGTAGATATACCGTGATAATGCAGGCGGTTACCCCAGGTTGAGGCTGCTCCATTGCATTGCGGAGTAGTTGGTGGTTGACCCTTGCGATTATTCTTATTTTTTATAAGTTTCACTTCTACCGTGTGTGACCGCTTTGTTTCTGTTGCTACGCCGTGTACTCGTTGCAAAAATAGGACCGGACTTGTCGCTTCCGACCGTCGTGGCTACGATGCTCGGCAGCGACGAGTCCTGGCAGGCGATGCTTGAGCGAGTCCACCATCCGGGAGAGGGAGAACTCTTCTTCCCTCTCGGCGCCGTGCCGCCGCCGCTGAGCCGGGAGTCGGAGGAGGGCGTTTGTATAGTTCCGGCCCCTATGAGGAGGCAGTCTTCTCCCGGTGATGGTCACGGGGGCGACCTAAGGGGGTTGAGGCTGCGCCGCACGCTACCGTCACTCTAGCGCGCTGGCACCAGGAGGACGGGACGACGCGTCGGCGGCTGCGGTCCGAATTTCCGTCGTCACTGTCGTCGCCGAACATACTGTGGAAGAGCAACCCGGTCGGCGGTGTATCGCGTTCTGACCTGGCTGGTTCTGGCCCAGCGGGTATCCCGGAACACCAGCGGCATCGCCCAGGCGGCCTGGTAAGGCCGCCGTATCGCGCAGACCGACATCGTTGGTCGTCGACTATCGCCTCGACGACACGTCGGTCGGGCGTCCTCGGGCTGGCGCCGCGTGTCTGGTTGTAATATTAACCGCGGGAACCCCCCTACTCTGACCGGGTTTTGACCCCGGACGGAGATCGGACGTCAGGTGTAAGAGTGCAGGGGAGTCGTTTAGTGGGGGGGCCCTAAAATTCCTTGGGCCCGCGGTCTGCTCCCAACACCTTGCAGATCGTCAAGTCCCACATACCCCGCGCACCCCCTAGCTGTGGGGACTTCGTAGGAGGTTCGGCCCCCGGCCTGAAAAAAAAAACTAGATGCGCAACGCTTGAAAGAACCGTCTGTGCTTCGCTAGTTATTAACAGTTGTAAGCTGTCTGCTGCTGTTAATTTGCATGGTAGGATGTACAGATTTCATATGCCGGTTCAGGCTTCCTATTGAACTGGAATGAATGACCAGTATTCGCAAGCAATAGCAACGTTTCGCCTGTTTATTCGGAGTTACTTCCTCGAAGTGATTCCACAGCTGGCTGCTTTTTGCCTTAGACGCCATCATCATCAGCCTGCGGCAGTCCACTACTGAACATAGGCCTCCCCCAAAGCTTGTCACTGAACCCGATCTTCGATTCTACGCATCCAGTCACTGCCAGCTGCCTTGCGCAGGTCGTCGCTCCATCTAGCAGGAGGGCGTCCTACACTACGTTTGCCGGTTCGCAGTCTCCACTCCAGAACACGTGTACCCACCCCAACGGTTATTGGTTCTGCATAATAATATGTGACCAGCCCACTGCCACTTCAGTAAGGTGAAGTGGCAGTGGGCTGACTCTGTGAGCTATATCAATCACCTTGGTTTTTGACCGAATGACTTTATTACGTATTCGGTCTCGCAATGATAAATAAACCAAGCATAGCTGCGTTACTTTTAGTTGGTAAACTAGTCGCACGTTCAGCGACTACGTTTCGGCTCCGTATGTAAGCTTAGACGCCGTACTTCAATGAATTTATTTATATACACAATATATTATATTTACACACACACAATATTATTGTTTATAATTTAATTTATAAATAAATTATATAGATAAATTTATATACACACACTTGCAATATTGTTTCTATTTATTTACAATAACTAAATTACACCTTCATAGATCGAAAGTGTTTCTACAAAAACAGCAAATACTTCACAAATAAACTTTTTATTTATTTCTCTACTGCATATACCATTGACGGCGTAAACAAACAAATACTTTACAGCAGGCCAAAAGACATAGAAACAAGCAAGTTGAATCACTAATGTCGATACACAGTATTTCGCAATATTTTTAACTCTATACATACCTTTCTAGATTTAAAGTACCAGCTAAAGTTTTTGAACTGTGGTTTTAGTTAGCGTAGGGTGTTAAAACTGAATAATAGTTCCCACAGGTTTATACAGTTTATTTGTTATTTTTAAACACAATAATAGTCAACACCACAAGAAGGAGTATATGTACCACGAGAAAGCAACAAAGCTGAAGTTACAAGGAAATTATAGCTAATCGGAAGCAGCGTTATTTAGAGACATATACGTCGCGCGTGTCCGTAGTGGCGAGCCAACTGATCGAACTGCACGGCCGGCAGCGGAGCCGCTCCATCGGGCCGCGGGCGCCGAGGATGCGTAGCCACCACTATATATATATAAAATTTAACTGCTTGTCCGGAAATAATATTATTTAATTTAACATAAAATATATTTTAGACTAAATACACTATACACTATAATAATAACACTATACAATAAAATAAACTTAAAGCTACACAAAATATATACACGCCACAGAACCATAAAATACACCAAAATTTTAGCTATTTTTAAATAACGCACTACTTAACGGACATCGATACTGTTGTGAAAGTTTTATTTTGACAATAACATTAAATGTCGTTCTATTACCAGGTGGTAACATAAATTTCCTACTATTAGCAGATAAAAAAATACATCTGACAAAATTTTTATGGACACCGAAACTGTAGCACGTTACTTTGAGTAGCAACACTTGTAAAAGAACTGAAGAGATTTCTTGAGCACTTTAAGACATTGAAGTTGCGTTTGCACGTTGCTCTCTATTGCTGCACATGCTCTAAGACCGGAGGGTAGACTTTCAGGGTCCATCAATTTTACGTTGCTTTCGATCATAGCTCTCTTCTCAGTAGCTGGTGATTTACTCTGAGGCTGTTCCATATTGCTCTCAACTCCACCACCTAATTCTGGGATAGAATAGAGACATTGGGTTTTTCTTACCGTCATTTTTAACTGGAAAGTAGGTTTTACAAGCTTTTAAATGTAAAATATTTTCATTCAAAACATCTTCATTCTCAATGGTTACAGTAAAATCTAATTTAGCATGTTTTGTAATACATGTTTCGTGGGTGATTTCGCAATCTTTGTGCAAGTCTGATGAGATTTCCGTCAAGCCCAAAGCTTGAAACGGTGGCGGTAAAATTTATTTAAGTATGTGGTCGGTTGCAGTCATGTATTTTCTGGGTTTCGAAAAGTTGGAGTGACATAGTGTCGTTTTGCAATTATTTTGCGAAAAATTATTAGATTCTTCGATCTGGTATTTTAATTTTTTGTTCTTCTTCATTTTCGAAAGAATTAAATTGCCTTGTAGGTAAAGTTAGTTGCTTAATATTTGTATTTTATGTTTCTTTCTTGAATGCTCTTCAACAATGTTTTCTTGAAGAGGTCTCAATTCGTCCATCCGTTCCCTGCGTTTCGCCATGTAAAATAAGCAAGGCAGTTTATAAAAAATATAAAAATATCTTGTTACCCTCGTTGGCCTAGTGATTGTGATTGCTGATTATAGGTCATGAGGTTCCGGGTTGATTCCCGGCTATGGCAAAATGTAATATATTGTGGTTTTACTGTTGTGAAGCTTCTTCAATTGCAGCTCGTAATCGGGTTTGTGCTCGTAGTATATTGGTTGGTTCGCCACCAGTCACATTGGAGACTAAATACGTCGGTGAAATGTCTATTCCGTCGGGGATTACAGGTGTGACGATATTCATAAAAAATCTGTAGAAGGACAAGTAAATTTATTATTTTTATACTTTGAAACTACCTAGAAAAAATGCTTAAACCTAATTATGGCCGATTACAAATATCTTTGCTTGTATTAGATAGTTTCGATTTTTTTTTATTGCTTAGATGGGTGGACGAGCTCACAGCCCACCTGGTGTTAAGTGGTTACTGGAGCCCATGGACATCTACAACGTAAATGCGCCACCCACCTTAAGATATAAGTTCTAAAGATCTCAGTATAGTTACAACGGCTGCCCCACCCTTCAAACCGAAACGCATTACTGCTTCACGGCAGAAATAGGCAGGGCAGTGGTACCTACCCGCGCGGACTCACAAGAGGTCCTACCACCAGTAAATATACAATACGTAAATACTTATCGACACTTTACTCAGGTTCAATCTAAATCACACCACTTATTACGGACACTCAGCACACACGACGTTCCAAATCTAATGCCACGCTTATAATGAGACAATAACAGAATGTCATATAAGGAATGAAGGGTGCGGGCGGAGCCGGTAGCGATGCGGTAACACCGACACAACTTCAAAGTACTGTCATTTTCTAAATGGCGTAACGGTAAAATGAAATGATAAATGATTTATCAAAATGCATTATCTCTAATTTCTAATAATTATGTGGTGTGCGCTTTTAAAGCAAATACGTGATGATTTGCTGTAAATAACAAAAACTGTAAAATAATGTAAAAATCATACGCCGCAGAAATGCTGTAAGTAGCGTTAAGTTTTTAAACGGGAAGAAGTATGTATTTGTAAAGCAAAAAATGCAGTCCCTCTTTTGCTGTAAGTACAAAATGTCTAAAATGACTAGATTATGGTCTACATACAGAATTTAATCTTGCTAAAAAAATATAAGTACGGCTGTTTTCAACGGCGTATGTAATTTATTTTTCACCGTAGAGACACAGGACCCGGGTCATTCGATGCGGCTTTTTTTCTGATTCTAATGGTAGTAAAAAGTCACTAGGTATTTTGTCTACTTACAGCAAATATGCTTTCCTACGTCGATATCAATAATTATTATTCGAGATAAACTTAAAAAATATAATACAACTGAATTACGCATTCGGATGAAGCATTCGTCTTACATTGCAATTTACTACGACCATTTAGTGGTCAACAACTTGATGCAACGAAATCCGTCTTGAATTACTGGCTAATCAGAACTCGAAGATATGTAGAATGTGCATTTGGAATAATGTTCAATATTGGCAAATTTTTAATCGCCCTTTAGATGTGTCTCTCAATTTGTCTATAGATTTAGTAAGATTATGCTGCGTATTACTTTGTTCATAAATACGAGAATATCAATGATATAATAAATACGACTAACTCAGAGTTTCGTACCTTACGTAGTTCAAATAGTCTACGAAGCAATCTAAATGAAACGGAAAACGCAGTTCGTAATAGATTTGCTGAATACTTTATTTCCGAACAAGGACGAGTGTCATGGTAAAATATATATTCATAATGAGGACTATGTAGTCATCTACGCTATTATGATTAAACAATTTAATTAAAATAAATGCAACTCACCATCATTGGTTTTTTTCTCTATCTGACAGAGTTTCAAATTTCCCATTTAAAATTACACAAATCTCTTGCCATGCTTTTATATTTTTCCATTCCATAATACCTCCCTCTCTGGCAAAGCCTCAACAGGTGCCGCACCGCGCATAAAGGGGAATGCCCACTCTCCATAGTGTGCTGGGCCCAAGATGGACATCAAATATTACTATGAAAATGAACTGTTTCGAATTCTTAACTGTATTGGATATCTAAAAAATATATTTGTATGTGAGACGTTAGTTCCCGGCTCGATAGTTTGTTTTAGCCGGCTAGCTTCGTGACACACACACTTGGGTCAGGACAAACCAATCGATCCCTGGTCGGGGATAGATACGGAACTTGCCCAGCTAGGTATCCTAGGTCCCCGATGTACGTCTAGGATTCAAAAAATGAGTGATTGCACATACGCACCTGGGACTGCCACACGGAGCTTCTGGACGCGTGCACTGTTCTAGAATCACTAGGCCTTTGTTAATTTAATATAAATTAACTTCACCCGCGGTCGTCGAATTCGGTTATGTTTAAATATTCTATATTTGGTTGCGTGTTGCTCGGCTCCCGTTCGTAATCGATGTGTGTGTGCATGCGATGTAGCTTCGCTGTCATTTGATGGATCCGAACGAGGACATCGAATGGTGATGTAAAATGTCAGGTTTAAAATTTGCCGCGAAGACGGCACATACCGCCCACCTAACTACAAGTTATTGGATTTTCCACTAAGTTAGAATGATAAATTGAAAATTAAGGAAATTACTACTTAAACCTAAATTAAATTAAAGACAATAATTTTAGAAGTTAATAAGAATAAATAGGTAAGGAAGCTAACTTCGTCAATGGCCTAGTATAGAATTTGCCATTGGCTGTACGGACAGTGGCAATACGAACCACGCCATCAGGGCTGGCGTGAAGCTTGGAGACACGAGCTAAAGGCCAGTGCAACGGCATTGTATTTTCACTCTTAATCAGTACAACAGAACCTTCATTCAAAGTTTCGCCCCTTTTATTCCACTTTGCTCTCTGAGTTAGGGAATGCAGATACTCGGACTTCCAGCGTTGCCAGAAATGCCGCTGGAAACGTTGAATCAATTGCCAGCGGTTCAATCTAGACATCTTATCATCCAACAAGTTAGAATCTGGAACGATGGTCAGTGGTTCCAGAACCAAGAAATGTCCCGGCGTTAAAACGCTCAAATCATTAGGATCTGAACTCAAAGAGCAAAGCGGCCGAGAATTTAGCAAAGCTTCGATTTGAACGAAAAGTGTTGTTAACTCTTCGAACGTTTAAGTTTGATTACCTATAATACGATGTAAGTGAGTTTTAGCTGCTTTAATATGTATTTCCCATACACCTCCGAAATGTGGAGCAGATGGGGGATTGAATTTAAATTCAATGCTTTGAGACTCAGAAGCAGAATGCATATAACGATTAAGGATCTTCTGAGCTCTAATAAAATTCGTACCACAATCGGAGTGTATAATATTTACCCTACCGCGTCTCCCAACAAAACGACGCAGGGCAGTAATAAAAGCTTCGGACGAGAGCTCACTAACCACTTCCAAATGAAATGCTTTGGTACTAAAACATACGAATAGGCACAAATAGGCCTTACCGATTTTGGCACCGCGTTGCTTACCGAGTTTGATTTGGAATGAACCTGCGTAGTCCACGCCAACAATAGACAATGGTTTGACTTGATTCACACGAGAAGCCGGCAAGTCACTCATGAATGGTTCCAATAATTTCGGATTAATTTTATAACACGAAACACATTTTGACAAGCAATGGCGAATAGCACGTTTAGAAGAGAACACCCAGAACAGCTGCATCAAAAGATATTGTGTCGTTCCCAACCCAGGATGACAATTCTCTTTGTGAATTGCTTCGATGATCATGTACGTGAACCTAGAATGACGTGGCAACAGAGCAGGATGCTTATGACTAAACTCAAGACCAGAACGAGACAAACGGCCGCCCACCCTGACAACTCTAGCCACAGGTCTCACTGCACGTAAGATTGAGAAGAATGCTCGCCAAATCTGTTTTTTTTGACGTTTTTTAATGGATGTGATATCGATAATTCTTCCATTTCCTGACTCGACTTCAACTGGATAAGGAGATACTATGAGTTCCGAATGGTAGGCAAGAAGATCTTTTTTTTTTTTTTTCGTGGAGAGGGCCGAACCTCCTACGAGGTCCCCGCGCAAAAGGGGCGCGCGGGGTATGTGAGACTCAACAATCTGCATGGTGTTGTGAACAGACCGCGGGCCCGAGGATTTTAGGGCCCACCCACTAAACGACTCCCCTGCACTCTTACACCCGACGTCCGATCCCCTCCGAGGTCAGAACCCGGATGAGGTAGGGGGGTTACCGCGGTCAACACTACAACCAGACGGCGCGGCTCACCCCAAGGACGCCCAGCCGACGGAGCCTTCGAGGCGAATCGAAGGCTCTAAAACGTCGGCCGTCTCGGTACGGCAGCCCGTCGGGCCTTTTGGTTATATTCAAATTTTTCAGTATGTTAAAAATTTGAATTGGCGCGTAACCGCAACGATGCATCGCAATAACTGCAACACGGTCTTCTTTAAGCGTCCACTCCATATTTAAAAATGAGTAAAATTGTAAAAGTTAACATTTTTATTTTCATGAACAATTCGAAATTCGAATTCAATAAACTTTTTTGTGGCCAGCATTCTAAAAGAAAAGTTTTACTGTCAGCCGTCTCGGTACGGTGCCGCTGGTGTCCCGGAATACCCCACTGGACCAGAACCAGCCTGCCGGGTCGGGACGCGGTACACCGTCGACCGGTCGCTCTATTTACTCCACGGCAGCGGGTAGCGCGCCGCGCGGCCTCCCCACCTCAGGTCGCCCCTTGACCTTCACCGGGGGGAGGCCGGGACGTACGGGCGTATTCCCGCCTCCAGCCCCCGGCTCGACGGTGACGGATCGGTGCGGAAAGGGAAGAGTTCTCCCTCTCTCGCTCCGCCGCCTCCTTCTGCGAGATGGTGGACTCGCAGAAGTCGAGCATCGCCTTCCAGGACTCGTCGCTGCCGAGCATCGTAGCCACGACGCGCGGCAGCGAGAGGTCCTCTCCTATGACCGCGACGAGAGCGGCGCGTTGCTCGTCGAATCCAGAGCAACGCGCCAGTGTGTGTTCCGCTGTGTCTTCCTCGTCGCGGTCCGAGGCAAGAAGATCCTGGAGCTGTTTGATATAATGTATCTCAAAATCACCAATCGTTTTAAGGAGATTCGTGCGATAATTTGAGTCGGTTCCTCTAAAGTCGAGATGCTTGAACGCACCTTCCATTATGACACTAGTGAGCGTAACTTGATAATGAGGGTCTGTCTATCATAAGCATCAACAAGTGCTCCTGTGTAGGGATGTTGTTGGACGGATACAAAGCTCGCTGCAGATTGGGAGTATGGTATCAATATAACAATGAAGACCCACATGGTATATACTGCCACCACCCCAGGAAATTTATCTTTAATCATTGTTTAAATATGCTGTTGTACAAGTTTGGATCCGGGTTACTAGGAGTTTGTCACTCTTGATTTAACCTACGCCTTAAATAAATTATATATTTATGTCATATGTCGGGTTTTTTTCTTAACCTAGCAGGGTAGTATGAGGCGTTTGCACCTAGTAAATTTAAATGGAATATCCTAGAAGGTCAAGTCCTCCTTACTGGATATTATGGGGAATCCAAGAGGATTTTGTGTCGGTTGAACTATGGATGGTCCGGTGAGAGCAGGGAGAAGAACAGATGGTAGCCTGCCGATATTGATGTCCTTATTCCTTGCTTTCACTACCTCGGAAGTCAGAACCCGCTGTAATTTCTTCACCCTTGTCATCGTTTTAAGGAGGGTCCCTGTGATGGTTTCAATTGGGGTACTTGCACTGGGGGTTGATGGCCCACCCATTCTGTTGCTAAGGTGAGTGTCAATGGTATCAGTTGTGGCTTTTTTAATGTCCTAAACGTTGTAGAGGTCAACACTTGTCTCGCCCGTTTTAACAGAAAACCCTGGGACTGGAACTCCTTATTTAAATATTTAATAACCGTTTGATTTAAAGAATGCCAGGCTTGTGTCACATCCTGGGTTCTAAGGGTTTCCCAAGAGGCAGGAAATGACGAGGGAATAATGTCGTATAAACTGTTTAGGTACGGTGGGTCTCAGTGTATTGATAAATAGTGTTTATGACATTTACTTCTGGGTAGATTCAGGAACTTCTGATACTGGTTTTGATTATCCTAAATCTGGCTAGTAGCCTCCCTTATGGCCGTTATAAGTTCAATCTGATCCTTCCTCTGCTTCTTTTCTTTAAACTCAGTGAATATTTTCTTAAGTAACCATCCAATTACTCTTAACATGATAATGATAGATGGTGTTGAGAGAAATATCACGACCTTAATCAGAACATCATCACGCTTGGCTTGACTGATAAGTAGGTCTGAGTTGCGTTTTTGATCCTCTGCTGAACGGATTAGTTCCTCAATTCTAGACTCGAGTTGGCTAATCTGATTCTACGCGTGATTCATACGTTTTGAAGGGAAAAGTGTTTTGTTCAGAATCCTTGTTATATCATATGATGGTTCTGATGCAATGGAAAAAAGATCTTCAACAGATCTGGTCCTTCGATGGGTTTTCTTAAGTTTAGTACAAACATTATTCAAGGACAGGTCAGGTATGTGGTCTAGGATAGCATCTGATTCACACATATATCCAGCAACCTGGCAAGAGGCTGGATCAATCAAAAGAAGGTCCCGACGATGTCAGTATTCGATTCAGGGGGAAATGCCAGATACATGAATCTCCTAAGAGATGTGTAACAGATTCCATCCGTGATGATTTCCGGTTCCCATTCAACAAAATTCAATATTTGAAAACTTGAGGTTACTTTCGGGACCTGAACGAGAAGTATAAGTTGGTTGTTGTCACTATCAACTCCCTTGATCTCCAGCTCGAGATGGGGTGAAATAGAACTGATCTCGTTGACAAGGACCCCGGGTATTTTCTGAGTTAACCAATTCATCTGCGTTTCTAGGTTAACAAAGAACCTTGAAGAAGGAGGATCAATCCGGTTGCTACCTGTTGAATATAAGATGAAAAAATTCTGGATAATGAAATCGATACCTCAATTAACCCCTTTGATTGAAGGAGAACAGAAATGGACGCCACTATTATAAAAATATAATAAATAAATAAAATCGTTTTGAGGTTCATTTTCTATGTAAATAAGTGTCGGATTGTGAGATACTTCAAGAACTTTTCTTTTCTTAATGTTTAATTTATTAATTATGATAAGAGAGATGTTCCTAATGTATTTTTACCCAATTGTAGTTTTTAGGTTATAAAATACACACATGCTTCTTTAAATATCTATATTTTCTTCATCTTCATACACAATTAGTAAATCATCTAAAAATAGCACAGGAGGGCATATACACGGTTTTGAATCTCGGCCAGGTTAAAACCACAATTCACACAATGTTTTTCAGTCGTAGTATGAAAAGTTATTGATCGGCATTCGGAAGGGAGGATAAAATCCATAAAACAAAGCCAGTAAAATAAATTAAAGAAAAATCAAAACACATCCATTTTGAATGAAGCGAACTGCGAAGTGTTACTCAGTCAGATTAAATTCAGTACTGTCAGTATAACGAAAAATAATTACATTAAATTCATATATCGATTATTTTTTTAAATAACCGATAATTGATTTATTTTTCTTAATCTTTTTTTTACGAGTACACATTATTTTTTATGTTTTTGTTTTAGTTGTACATATTTAAATAACAATACTAGTAAAGTTTTTTTTTTATTGCTTATATGGCTGGACGAGCTCACAGCCGTAAATGCGCCACCCACCTTGAGATATAAGTTCTAAGATCTCAAGTATAGTTACAAGTTAAAGTCCAATGGGTATATCTTTGTTGTTATTTTGTGGGATTCTTGTGTGTGGAGACTTATCTTTCAAATATTTGAAAATCCTCTTCACTGCGTTCCCAGTGACTTTGGTTATAACAATTTAGATAACGACTCACCAGACTGACAGCAAACATGATATCGGGACGACTCACACTGACTACGTGCATCTGGGAGCCGACCGCTTGTCTGTATGGTATACTTTTATCAGCTTCTTCATCACCCTTTTACAACTTTACATGAAGGTCAACTGGAATACTCACCGTTGGTGCAAATGCTTCATTGTAGTCTATGCCTTTGGTTTGTGCATAATTCAAATTCAAGTTCAGAATCATTTATTTCAACTTAGATGTCGGTATGACACACTTGTTGAATGTCAAAATATAAATATCAATGTGAACTCTACCACCGGTTCCAAAAAAAGCCACAGTCCTGAGAAGAACCGGCGAAACAAACTCAGCGGGCTTTTTTTTTTGTTTTCTCTCAAATATTTACTTTCTTTTTAAATAAATACAAATATTTACAATAAAGGAAATGACAAGTCAAAAATACAATTAAAAATAATAATAATAATAATGAAAAATGAAAAGGCCAGGAGCCATAATCCAGCGGATTAAGATCGGGACTAGACGACGGCCAGTCTTCAGCTCTGATGAAGTCCGAAACGTTCGTTTCCAACCAAGACTGCGTAGACCGAGCTTTATGATCTGGCGCCGAGTCTTGCTGGAAGGACCATTCTTGATTATTGAACATGGTGTTGTTAAGGGGCTTCACTACCTTCTCAAGAATGGTATCTTGATACACTCGTGCCGATGTTTTGATACCTTTTTCACAAAAGTATGGCTCAGTCACTCCTTCATAACTTACCCCACCAAACCATCACTGAAGTCGGATAGTGCTCACGTTGCACTCTGTCGACTAATTGGGAAGCTTCCTTAGAGCTTTGAGCATAAAT
Organism: Bombyx mandarina; assembly: GCF_030267445.1. Classification (NCBI taxonomy): domain Eukaryota; kingdom Metazoa; phylum Arthropoda; class Insecta; order Lepidoptera; family Bombycidae; genus Bombyx; species Bombyx mandarina. The sequence continues at coordinate 20,832,711 of NC_143234.1, forward strand.
ACGGTCATTTTGTTTGTTAAAATGTTGCTGAATTGTAAAAATTTTCTCATCCGTAAACAAAATTTTTCTATGACCTCCCTTTGCGTACCGCTTCAGTAGTTGTTTCGATTTTACCACCCTATTCTCTTCTAACGGCCGTTTTCAATAACCTATCTATCCCTAGTTTCGGTTACTAAAGATAGACAAATCTATCATTTTGTCCTTACTTACGTTCCAATAACCTATCGACGGACGGCAGTTCCTATCGGATTTATCTATCCGTCGTCGGGAGGACGGATAGCCTGCTAAAGATAGAACGCTCATACAAATCGTGCTTACTTCCGTTTCAATATGAGTTTTAAGTAACTCTCCGGTAGGCGACGCTATCTCTAGTAAAGGCATTCGCTTATCTGTCAAAATCGGCCGGTTACATGTTTATCTTTCGAAAGTAAATCGCTATAATTTAATAATTGTTTCTCTTCATATTGGAATATTGTAGCAGTGATGATAGTGATATGGAATTATTTCAAATGATAATGGATTGTGATGCAGATAGTGATAGTGAGGCCGATATCATATGGTTAGGAAAATAAAGATCGTCTGAATTACATGGCGAAGATCAATAATTACGAATTTGACTATAGATTTCTGAGCAAAGGTGTTGTGAATGAATTGACCAATTTAATGAGACCATATTTGAGTGTAACGTCAAAAAGGTAAGATAAATTTTAACCATAAAAGTACTCGTTATTACAACTTATATTTGTGTATAGCAATAGCAAAATTATACCTAATTTTTGTTGTGTTACAAAATCACACTCAACAGGAATTCTATAATACTGCTGGATTCCCATGGTGCCCTAAATGACATTCATATACTAATACAATAACCTGGTAGGCTATTTACCTTCATTCTTATTACACACTGATACCTCTACATTTTATATTTGTGTTACAGATTCAAATATAGGAGAGGAATTTAGAAATAGAAAAAGAGTATTTTGAATGTGTAATTTGTGTGCAATGCATCATTGATGTTTCAAAATGTTGTTGCTTGATGGCCTGGGTCTACTCATGATACAACTATAATTAACCATTCCGATTGAAAAGGTATTTTTTATTTATATTATTATTATTATATTTTTATTTATTTATATTATATATTTAGGTGTTTATATGAATTTAATATGACACTATTATAATAAATTATCTACATATCAAGAGAACATTGATAACAAGGTGGACTTGGAAATTGCTATTTGCTTGCCGATAGAGGCTATCCCCACAACCCTATCTTTTAACGTGATTAATTAACCCACATACTCAATCGGAATGATTTAAAATGAATCACATATTAAAACAAGAAATACTATAGAGAGGTAATTTTTTTTTTAGTTAAGAGTTTGTTATACTGTATTGTAAAATAATGTAAGCGAATAATGTATAATTTTCAGATGCATTGGTGTTTGTAAAAGAAGACTCCCTGTATATCATTGAAAAGTAGATTAAAACTAGAAAATATGCAAGCTGTTACTATAGCTGCCATGCTGCATAATATCGTCAGAAGTATGAATTTAGAGAATTAGAATCAGAAATTTCAGTCGCAGATACATTACAGGAAAATAATATAATTGTTCGTAACAATTTTTCAAAACTTACATCTGAAATACAACTATGTATTTATAAATAATTGCTTCCAAAGATAATTTATAAAATAAACTCCAAAGATAATTTGACTATTTTTTATTTTCCAAAATGATAATTACATGGTAGTTAATACATGCAAGATATTTAATTTAGAATTTGTACATATACTTAAAAAACTATCTAACATAAAATTATTATTGCCTACTTAATTTATGAAATTTAATATTCTTTTTAAGTTTAGTAAGTTTTTAATTTTTTATTTTTTAAACTGCATTATCTAAATCTAACTTAACTTTTGCTACAACAATCTCCTTTTCTTTATTTTCCAAGTCAAGTCTCTTTTTTGCTATTAGATATTCTGCTAATGCATTGTCCCTATGCTAGCCTTGCATTTCTTTTCTTCCATCTTGTGTCCGCTTGGCTGTAAAAGTGTTAAAAATATTATATGTGACCTACAACAATGTGCATGCTTTATCCAAAATTTCATCTGCAAACCTTACCATCTGCAGCATGTAACAAAGAGCATAATTATTTCAAATACTACGGCAACCTGAAGAAAAAATCATGTTTATTAATGTGTTATTAGAGACAAACAATCAACTAATTATACTAACCTTACTAAGGTTGTTTCTTATGTTGCGGTAGCGTTCTTTAAGTTTTCCCATTTTAGTCGAAGCTGCGATGGAGTTCGTGGGAAACGAAGAATCGACGAATTAAAATCATTTACAAGGGTTTGCCAAGCCTGCTTAAATTTATTGTTTGTGGCATTTGTTGCCTTATTATTGAAATGTTTTTTCGCCGCCACAAGTTCTGCTAGAATCATTGTCTCATCTTTTGTCATGGGTGTTGCCTTTCTTGACTGAAAAATATATATTTTCTAAACTTGAACTCAAAGTTTTCAAAGTAAAATTATTATTATCAATGTAGTTCATAGATACTTACAGAATTCATTTTATTTCACTGTAGCTCTTTAATTATAAGCACACTTAGAATTATAAACGAAAGCTTTAAAGCGTTTTGGAGGTAAGTCATCATCTAATATAGTAGGTAAACAATAGAAAAACAAACAAAAGAAACTGATCACTGCTTATTGGCAAACGGACTCAAAACGTTTCGTTTCATAATTTCGACTAGGATAAAAATAGCAATACATCCAATTTAAAAAAATCTACATATGTTTTTATTACTTTTTGTTATAAACAAATGTGTTTATGATAGTCTACGACATGCTGGTTAAATTATAGTTATAATTTAGAATAAAATAAAATAAATCTTGATCCTGATGTTGTTTCGTATTTGTAGTAGAACGAAACGTATCAAGAGGCTCGGATAAATCGGAGGGAAGAAGCTATCTACTGTTGGTTAAAGAGAGATAGCACTTATCCGTGATTGTGAAACGCAAACTAAGGATAGATACGCTCTTGCTGATATTCGGAGATAGCTATCTATCCGTAAACTCAGATACGTTATTGAAAACGGCCGTAAATTGTCAGTTAAGAAATGACCAGTACTTCTCTTATAGGCTGCAAGTCCTAAGTCATCTTTTAAAATACGCGACATGGTTCTAGGTGCTATCTTCATCTCCCGAGATAAAATCTTTTGCTTTCGGACAGGATGTCTTCAAATTCTTTCCCTTACTGCTTTGACCACCTTTTTCGTAAGAACACTACATGGACGGCCAGATCTCTTTCTGTCACAAACAGAGGAGGTCTCATTGCACCTATTAATAGCCCGGTACACAAACATTTTACTAATACCAAGCGTATGGAGAGTTTTAAAAATTGCATTTGGCTCCATACTTACTTTATGTAATGCAATCACAGCGATTCGGTTCTCTTTATCACCCCTATCCATTATAATATCGCAAAATATTGTACAATGTATTGGCGCCAAAATGAGAAAACTCAATGAGCAATCATATAAAAATGACAGATTCCAAATTCAAATGTAATATTTTATTTATTTTTAATTGTAACAGTATTTATGGCCAGACTAAGTATACGTGTATATTTTTTTTTACCGCAAACGCTGCAGAACTAAGTCTACTCGCTAACTTGCATATGTGAGGACCCCACTGCAGCTTGGAATCAACTGTTATACCAAGAAAAACTGTTGAATCCACAAGCTCCAGTGTCTCTCCACTTACAGTAATGTTAGTGTCTACTTGTCTAGCATATAAATTGAATAAAGAAATACAGATTTATATTTATTTATAATATGTAAAGCTACTTATAAATAGAAAATCTGCGTTAGCTCACCGCCGGTTGGCAAAGTTCCCAGAAGACTGGCAGCATTTCCACGCTGGATAGCAATGCTAATTCTTTGTGCAAAATACGTACCGGCCTTCTGGTCTCCAGAGGCCTCAAAAAGTTTTTTTTAGGGTCCTTAAAAAAGCTTTTAGCAGATGGGCCCCAGGGGCCCAAAGTTTCCACCCCAAACGGAACAAAAATGAAATCTTTAGAGAGATTTTCATATTTCCGTCGTTTGAGGCCTTCAGCCGTTGAGGTAGCGCTGCCAGCGTTAGAATTAGTCCCAGGAAGATGTGTCGGTGCCATGGTATCTACACAAGTCGCATCCCAAACGAGCGACCGACCCATCTTCCAGGGAATTATCGACATACCGCCTGGTCTCTTACCATCGCTTCGCACCAAACCATTCGGTTCTAGAATGGCTGGCACGCCGGCGCTGCCAAGGGCCCGACGGATGATGTCATTTATGTTGGCGTGGCGGGATATTCTGCCAGCGCTTTTCACGCATGAGAGCCCGTGGTAACCAAAGCGGTCGACAATGTTGCCACACTGGCAGTAATGCTGAACACAGCAAGGAACAGGCGAAGACAGGTTGCTAAACGAAAGCTATTGTCGGACATTAGAGTGAAGTGATGGATGGGCCTGCAACCATAGCCCCGATTCCCATTCTGCAACTGCGAGGAGGCGAGCACGCTCTGTTGAATCTCTATATGAGTCAAGTAAATTTTTACGTATTAATTCACAGAGCGGCTCATCCCACAATCGCTGAGAAGTCGGGACCGTGGGCAGATCAGTATTAGGGCAGGTTAGTAACCACTCATTTCTTGCTTCAGTCATATAAGTGATTTTTGGATCCAATAAAGGCGAAGACAAAATTTTTGAAACGAGTTCGTAAGTACTGTGGACTGAACCAAGAAATGCTGGTAATGCTACACATGAAATTTTGCGGATGCCTAGGCCCCCAAGCTTTATCGGGAGAGAAGCTAGGGACCATATTCGGTCGTCCATGTCTACGTTCAGAACCGCGACGAGTGTATCTCTCACTATGTTGTCCAAATCCTGTAAAAGAGTTTTCTGTGTCCAGATTGGACAACACCGGAGGTAGTAGGTAAATTTGGAAACGAAAAGGCAGTATCTAATGATGTTGTAAGCCATATGGGTGTTAATTTTGAGTAGACGGCCTGAACATGCACTAAAATTTAGGATTTTCTCTTTAACGAAGTCCTGCATGGACTCCTCAAAGATTGGGGCAGCACCCAAGAGACGAATTGATGACTTATCTACAATTTTAATGCCAGGAATAAGCTTCTTAATTTTCTCTAAAGTTGGTAACGAAATTTTATCATTTGAAACAAAAAAATCACATTTATTTAAATTAATTTGGAGACCAATTTCATAAAAAATTTCTTTTAAAAATAAAAAAACATCTAAAACAGTCTCCACATCGCCTCCAAAGGTGCCATCATCGAGATACCACATGTTTAATTTTGATTTCAAGATTGCTAAACTAAAAATGGCCGGTCCTAAAGGATCACCTTGCTGACAGCCTACTTGAGAAAATATTAGGTTATTCTTGTATACTAATTTTAAATTTTGACTGTAGCATTGCCAAAGGTATGGGTAACAATCAGGAATTTTGTTTTTTATTTGTGTTAGCAAGGTAGCCCTATCTACTGAATTGAAGGCATTTTTGATGTCGACTTAGAGAACCACATCCCCTCCCTGCTCATGGAGAAAAGTCCTTAAGGCGTGGACAGCAGCCTCACAGCCGCCTCGCGAACCAAAACCTAATTGCACTGGTTGGAAGTATTGTTTTAATTTTTCCATGTTTTTCTTGCAACAGATTTTGGCTGCCAGACGGCGATATACCGTGCCCACGGCAATTGGTCTTACTCCCCCATCTTTCTTATTTAGAGCACATAAATTTGCACCATAGAGAATGTCAATCAATGATTTTATTATTGACTTTACCCGAAAGCATAAAATTAATTAAATCTTTTAAGCCTTTTAAAAGCGACTGGCCGACGGCGCCACAGCTGCCACTAGTTAGATCTTTAAGGTGCTGTGGAGTTAGGCTATCAAGCCCGCCAGCAGAACCAATCTGAAAAGATGCAAGAGCATTAGCAACATCCTCTATGGTCGCCTCTATGGCTTGTTCAGAGCTGGGAGGTTCAGGAAAAAATATGTTTGATGACGGATTTTGATCGTTTAATTTTAAACAATACAGATGTATCGTCAGCGAATGACACGACCTCGTGACGGGTTTCAATAAACTTTGGTAAATCATTGATCAAGTACAAGAAATAGGAAGGGACCCAATATGGAACCCTGAGGAACACCCATATTAAGTAAGACACCGGAAGATCTCTTTCCTTTAACGTGTACCTTTTGGATTCTTCCGGATAAATAAGATTTAATAAGTTCTAATGAAACGCCCCTAATACCATAATGGTGTAATTTCCTCAACAATGTATTAATGCTCAACACAATCAAAAGCTTTAGATAATTCTAAACAGAATACCCCAAGCGCATTATGCGACTCCTCCCAAGCCTGAAAAATATTTTTAATAAGATCTACACCTACATCAATACCTTCCTACCTACCTACCATACCAAACCTACCAAACCTGTGCCATACCGCACTAGTTGCATCTGTAGCTGAGCCAGCAAACAACTTGTCAGGCTTGATGCGTAACCTATAGACTCCATTTACTAAATCTGCCTTTCCAATCAGTATATTTTGTCGGTTGTATATGTAGCAAGTTTCTTCATCGAAACAGACACTGTTACCATTCCGAATCAGCTGACTTACTGATAGCATGTTTGTAGTAAGTTTTGGTATGCACAACACATCTTTCTCATTCTTCTTTTATATTCTTCACTGGGTGGCTGAACAAAATATTTTCCAGGCGATTTTTATCAACAATCATATGAGAACTCGCTCCCGAGTCGGTGTACCAATCCGAATTATGAAACTGATTCTCTGGATTCAGGAAACGCATTTTCTGTCCTGTTACGACTATTCTGGGGGCATTTATTCATAAAATGTCCTTGTTGTTTACATCGATAACACCGAATAATTTTTGTCTTCGAGTTTGACAGCTCCGCCATGTTGTTTTTGTAGCGGGTTATATTCAGGTATCAACCCACTAACAGTCGATACGTCCAGGAATCGAACCCGAACGGCGTCCGGCCACAAGCAAAACGATGTCGGTAAATTAAACGAAACAATACGAGAAATAGTTATATATTACGACAACACGATACACTACAGATTATTAACAAATTAACGAGACACAAAACAAACGATTAACAAATATATGAATTTACAAAAATGAGAGAGAAACGCGCGATCAGTACGAGGCTTTGTGGCGGACTGCCGGCGCAGCAGCCCGGCGTCACCTGCGATAACGCGGCCGCGCGTTGGCTCCTGATTGGCGCGCGCACGCATCACCTGATTTTTGCGCGCAGGTCCGCATTCAGGTAGCCGTGGCAGGATGATGCCACATTTTTGCTCACGTTCCCATTTCCGTGACACTGGTTTTTACGTTGCTGCCAACCTTTTGACAAAAAGGCATTGTTCATTGCAGTGCCGCCAACTTCTGAATTCATGTCCAGTAATTTTTACTTGATGGCATCCGTACTAATGGCTAATCCAGAATGTTCAATAGCCATTATCATAGGAGCAAATTTATCTGTTAGGCCCGCTAATAATAATGAACCGATCCATTCATCAGTGATCTGGAAACCCGTCCCTTTAAGTTTTTGTGCCGTGTCGACCATTTGCGCTACATATGCTTCCATTGATTCGCTATCTTGTAATCGAATTGATATTAGCTGACGAAGTAGACTGATCCGACGCGTGAAGCCACAGTCATCATACAGAAACGCTTGGTGTGTGGACACCTTGGACTGTTTGCTCGTTTTTAATGTGAACATAAATTGAAGAGTCAATTGTCATAATAAGTTTAGCTTTAGCTTTTCTTTCATCAATAGAACTAGCATCGGTTGATGATTCTAGCTTATGAATATCGACATCTTCCAACATCAAAAAATGTTCAGCTGCAAACGCCCACTCGTCGAAGTTTTCGCGAGCTTTCAATTTAGGCACGTTAACAATGTAACTTCCAGCCATTTTGTAATATCGTCAAACCACACACACGGTAACTGATTGTCACACACAAAAAGGTAAATTAGGAACGTTTGATTTTCACTCTTCTTATAAAGTTTATCCAGAAACAGTTCACTGATAGCTTTAAGCAAAAATACTATTTTTAACACGAAATATTGCACTGGGCCCATAACCTATTAAAACACAGTAAAGATTGACTTTAGACTAACTTTTATTCAAGTACATGGCATAGACACAGTATAATTCATAGCCAATAGCAAAGTGGCGCTAGTTTTATTTCAATGTAATTTATAGCAATATTTTAAACATTACAAAGGTCACGCAGTAGACCAACTCGGCGTGTTAGCCCGGAGTCATCGAATGCTGATGATAATTTGTGCCAAACTTCCTTCGCAGTCTACGCCTCTTGTATGTGAACATAGTTTATCGGATCCACTGAGAGAATAATCTTTGTTTTTGCTTTAATATCTCGTTTTGTATCTTTTACCTTATCTTCTTCTATACAATGTCACAGCTCCTCGTGTTGCAAATACGTTTGCATTGCAAATCGCCAAGTTGCAAAGTTATCACGGCCTGATAGCTTTTCAATGAATGCCATTTGATTATTCATTGTGATTGAGAATCTTATTCGGTGGATTTTAGTTAAAAAAAAACAAATTTCCCGCTTCTTATTGAGAGGTTATGTTCACTGCAAAACTGTCTATCACTGATTTTAAAGTTTATTTAGCACTTTTATTATTTATAGGCTTTTTACTGGGCCCATAACCTGTTAGATTAAATAAATAACACTAAGTTTTACACAGTTATACTTTGTAGAGTAGAGAGACAAGTAGTGTGTGAGAGAGAGGCAAGTATTGCCATAGATTATAATATATCATCTCATATTCATATTGAGTTATAAGGCGCCAAATTTAAAATTATTTCAAGAGTAATTACTGGTGGTAGGACCTCTATGAGTCCGGACGGGTAGGTACCACCACCCTGCCTATTTCCGCCGTGAAGCAGTAATGCGTTTCGGTTCGAAGGTGAGACCTTAGAACTTACATCTCAAGGTGGTGGCATTTACGTTGTAGAACCAGTAACCACTTAACACTAGGTGGGCTGTGAGCTCGTCCACCCAGGAAAGAAATAAAAAAATAAAAAATAAATGCATTAAAGATACAGGATGCAGATTAAAGAGGCAGTTTCTTTATTACGTTTACGATAAAAGCTTCGCTTTCAGTACTTGCTTAATAATAGTGCCCGCCTTGTCGACCACGCTTATCTTTTATACAATTACTCGTTTTTTGCACAGGGATGACACTTACCCTTTTGAAGGTCGTCTGAAGAGTGTTTAAAAACCTTTTTTTTACTAACAAGAACATTATTTAGATAATATTCTCGACTAAATGTTTTCTTCTTTGAATTACTGGTACTAGCAGGAACGTAAGAACGTTTTATTGGTATTTTGGTCACACAAGCTGCTATAAACATATTTTGTGGTTCATATGAGCCTAAAGCATAAAATTTTTGGAATTCTACTATTCTATTCTCACTCGAAATATTCTCTTGACATTTTCTTGGGCAGTGGCAGTTTAAATCTAAAAAATTGATTTGTTCAATGTTTTGTTTTTTAGAGTTAACTTAGTTTAAATTTTGGTATTTCCTCTTCTTTCTTTCTTCTCAAGTATGTCCACCATATTTTCTTTAAGTCTTTTTTTAGTCTACCGCTCGATAATGTAGCGGTGTTTCAGAAGTGTTAACCTCCGCGATATGGGAAGAATGGGCAGAGGGTTGAAGAAGAAACGAAATTTCAGCAAGTGGCTTGTCTTATTGCCAATTGAAAGAAACGATTGGATAAACGGGAGATGTGATTGTCCATTTCTTTTTTGATTTATATCCCCCCACAAGAATGTGCTCCGTGAGGCGGTGCACCTGTTGAACGCATGAGTGATTTGTACGGAATCCGAATTGTTCATCGATAAGAATGCCCTTGGATGAGACGAAGTCTCTAAGGCGTTTGTAGAGCAGACGCTCATACAGTTGTCTAGAGACATGAGGAGGCTAATCGGGCGGTAGCTCGTCGGATGATTTTTTGGTTTACCGGGTTTATGTATGCCGATAACGTCCGCTTCTTTCCACACCGCGGGAAAGATACAGTTCGCCATAGCGGCATTGAAAATAGATGCCAACATCACGATGAGTTGGACGGGTAGAAGTTTAATAACGCGGTTGGATATACCGTTGGAACCGGAAGGCTTGCGAGGACGTGGGTCTTTGATCAAGTCTTTAACTTCCATCGGGGTGACGGGTGGTAACGCATCCGATGGTGGTAGGGAGGCTCTGCGTTCTACCTCACTGTCTACTAATTCTACATGAACAGGGTCCACGGATTGAGTGCTGGGCGTGCACTGGGTTTGCAATGTATCGGCCAGCAGCTCTGCTTTTTCGTCATCATCGAACGCCACGAGTCGGCCTGAGGGGCCTACGAGGGGGGGGCATAGTTACTACCGTATCCGATTTGAGAGTACGAGCTAATCGGTAGTAAGATCTTTGGGAGGGCGCGAGTCCTTCTAAGAAATCAGACCATCTGGCATCTCGGACTTCGGCGATGCGAGACTTTACGTCGCGTTGTAGGGCACGCATTCGAATACGATTTTCCGCGGTAGGATACCTGTCATAGGCGCGTATCGAGGCGTTCTTAGCTCTAAGGGGTTCCCTAATACCGTCGGGCGATTTGAAGCGGTAAAGGAAGTCCTCCGCTACAACTTGTTTCGATGACCTATCTAATGTCGAGGTGATGTGTGACGTTAAGATGTCTATGGCTTCAGCGGTATCCTGAGGAGACGGGGTAGAGTCCGGGCTAAACGGGAGCGATGGCGGATCAGATTCAGCCAGGCTGATGCCCAGCGTGTGCCAATCCACTACAGTCCTCGTGATGGGAACGGAATCGGAAGCGCGACCGAGCTTCATAACGACGGGACGGTGGTCTGAATCTAACTCTGAAACTACTTCGATCGAGTGTAAGCGCAGAGCTACGTTTTTTAATAACGCTATGTCGAGTATATCCGGGCGATGCGCGATATCTAGCGGGAAGTGAGTCGGGGTTAGCGGAGCGACGATATCGAAGGCGAGAATATCGACTAACGCGTCAAGCCGCCTGCCATTCGGGGTTGTGGTGTGTGAGTTCCACCTGATATTACAATTTAGGTCGCCCGCCAGAATGACAGAGCTCCCCATGCCGAGCAGCGCCTCGATTTCACTGCTTAGAACGATCTTATCCGGTGGAAGATAAACGGACGCGATAACGATCGGCGCATGTCCCGTCAGTGAGATTCGACACACTGATGCTTCGATATTAGCGAGCGCGGGAGGATCGAGCGGGACGCAATGCAGGGCTCTTCTATAGTAAATGACGGTACCACCACCACGAGCAGAGAGCCTGTCGTTCCTGACCATGTTATAGTTCGCGATTTTAGGGTCACGGCGCGCGGGCTTAAGTAGGGTCTCCTGCACTAAAAAGATATCAATTTGATGGTCACGCAAAAAGTCAGAAACCTGATCACGTTGATTTGCGAGACCGTAAGCGTTAAAAAATCCTATCGTTACGGATAGGGGCTTTATTCTACTTATACGCCATTGATTACCGGCGGAGTGAGGGAGGGGAGGACGTACGTATTTAATGACGCATATACGTCGGCGTATTCCTGCACAACGGCGATAAAGTATTGTGCAGTGGAGGCAGCGCGAATGGCGTCGCCCAAAGCGTTAACGCGCTCAAAGTTGATCGACTGAAAGAAGTCGATCGCTAAAGCGAGATTGTCGGACGCGGTCGGAGGGCAAGTCGCGGGAGAGGGATGAGTCGCTGGGGCGGGACGAATTGCGAAGGAGGGAGTTGTAGCCGTGTTCGTGTACGGCAGCGGTTTCGCCCAGGCCCGAGACAATGGGCACCGGCGCCGGAACGAACGCTGGCTTAGCCTGCGACACAGAGGGTGCCGAGGCTTTGATGTCTGGGCCGGAAGCTCGGAGGCGGTTTTGGCGGGCGACGCGGCGATTTATTTTCGGGGCTCGGGGGCATTCGCGGTAATTTGCGGAGTGACCCTGTGTTCGACACAGGACGCAGCTAAGCGGTTCCGTCGCGGTTTTTTGATCGCGAGTGCATAGGGCCGTGGCGTGATCGCCTTAACACTTGACGCATCGGGGGCGAGCGTGACAGTTACGGGAAGAATGCCCGTATAATTGACAGTTATGGCACTGGCTAGGTGTGCCTTTCCTGTGTGGGGTTTCGACGGCGATTCCGGAAAGGCTACAGACCGTTCGGATGTTGAATATTTGCTTACCCTCGGGGGTAGGCTGGAGGGCGACGAGAACCATGTTATATTGCTCCTTTCCGCGGCCTGTGTGCATGCGGTGTACGGAGTTAACCGGTAGGCCTTGTTCGAGAAGGTCGGCCTTGACGAGCTCGGCATCCAACTCTTTAGGGATGCCACGTATGACGGCACGGAGTTCGCGCTCCTCCTGGAGCGTATACGTGTGGAAACTTATACGCTCCTTACGGAGGTAAGAAGAGAGGGCGCTATGGTCGTCGGGTGTTCGAACCTTAATTTGAATGCCGTTCGCGAGGTTACGGGCATTCGTGAAATTGATATTTTTGGCCTTAAGGGCCAGGGAAACTCGATCCCAAGCTGCCTTCTCTTGAAGGATTACCGGAGGAGGGGACTGGGTTTTATTTTGTGCCACCGGACGCGGCGACGGACTAGCACGGGCTGGAGGCGCAACGGGAGTCTGAGGGCGGGGGCGCGACGCGTTTGCGGCTTTGCTAATTTTAGCGGCCGCGGGAGCTCGAGACTCCGCGGCACGCTTCTTACCCTTTTGTACCAGGGTGAATCCATCCGTCGATGAGGCAGGGGCGCGGTCGACCTCCATCTCCGAGTCAGAGTCGGAGGGCGAGGAGGCGGGCGCAGGTGACCTACGAGCAGGAGTTTTGGAGGGCGCGACGGAGGCTGCGGATGATCGCGCTGCTGGAACGGTGGCCACGGCGGACGACGCAGCAGTTTTCCTAGCCAATATAGACGACGCGGGAACGGCAGGCACGACGGAGGCTGCGGTGCTCGATGCAGAAGCTTTGCACGCAGGTACAGGCGACGCAGGAGCAGCGAGCTCGGTGGAGTCCACGAGAGGGCTCGCGGTGTGATCGGCCTTGAAGGCCAGAAACTCGGAAGTGAGCTTTGGGTAGCGAAGCCGGAGAAATTCCGCAAATACAGCGTCCATGATGGTTACGTGCCCAGGTGGGGCTACCCCGGGTCTTAGAAAACAATCGCCTTGCGGCGAGGCCCGAACTTCTCGGAACTGAGCGGTTCTATTGAACACAGGTGGCGATGCGGCGCGATTACTACAGGACAAAGAAAAAAACAACAAAACAGAAATAACAAAAAGAAACAAAACAAATAAACACTTCCAGGAAAACAGTTTGTCGGCAGATGTACCACGAACACAGAAATAACAAAAGGAAACAAAACAAATAAAAACTTCCAGGAAAAACACTTGGTCGGCAGATGTACCACGAACACAGGCCGCGCGAACAATGGCCGGGCTAACAAAAGCCGGGCGAACAAAAGCCGGACGATCCGCACGTGACGGGTGCCTCTATCGGAATGCTCTGTATTATCTTATCCAGGTGGGCATTAAATGTTAAAATTACTGTCTATTAGAACACCTAGGTCACGAATGCATTCCACTCTTTTAAGTGATTTACCATTTATTGTGTATGATGTTTCTATCGGTGTTTTATTTCTGGTAAAGGAGATCTGATAACATTTGTCAGTATTAAGTAGCAATTTATTATGCTTACACCACTTTGCAAGTCTGTCAATATCATCTTGAACCAGTTTAGCATCATCTAAAGTTTTTATAGGTCTTATAATTTTGAGATCATCTGCAAACAAATAAAAAGAGGTATGGTGAAAACATTGTACTATTGAATTAATTAGAATTAAAAACAGAAGAGGCCCCTAGTGTGACCCTTGTGGAACGCCAGAAGTAACCGAGAATTCAGCAGACTGAACACCATTAACCACCACGTGGGATTTACGATTGGTAAGATAAGATCTTAACCATTTAAGAACAGATCCCCCAACTCCAACACAAGCAAGTCTTGAGTTTAGTGTTGCGTGGTCAACTTTGTCGAAGGCCTTGCTGAAATCCGTGTATATGGCGTCAACTTGGATACCGTTGTCAAGATGATAAGTTACATTGTCCGTGAAAGCTACAAGGTTGGTAGTTGTGGACCTTTTGCGTATAAAACCGTGTTGTTGTTCTATTAGTGACACTTTAGCTAAATTATTTAGGTGCGGGTAAATTAATGATTCGAATCTCTTTGGTATAATTGATAAAATTGATATAGGTCTGTAGTTTTTAATATTATTTTTGGAGCCGTCTTTGTGAATAGGGACAATTCTAGCAGTTTTCCAGTAGTCAGGGAACTGCCCTAATCGAAGAGATTCATTAAATATCAATGTTAGTCATAACGACAATTGCCTAGCACATCTAGTCAAAAATATTGGAGGCAAAACATCTGGACCTGGGCCTTTATTTAAGTCTAGTTTTTTTAACTTATGCAATATTTCTGACTCAGGTATGATCAGGGTGTTTAACGAAAGTGAGCTCTATTTTCTAAATTTACTTTAGAATCTAAAGTATTATTAGGAGAGATATTAGTGATGTGAGAGTTTATGCATTTGCTGTAAATGGATGAAAAATGTTTTGCAAATAGGTCACTTACATTACTCGCATCGGTAGCATTTTTGTCTTCTAAATACATACGAGTATTAGATGGAAAATCGCTACTACCGCTACTATCGCTACTACGCTTTTGTTTTACGAAGGTTCAAAAATACTTAGTGTTTTTGGCAATATTCTCTTCAATGTTTTTGCAATAATCGCTAAAACACTGCTTCATCAACTGATCCGTCCTGCTTTTTAATATATCTAAAGCTATTTTGTCCATTGGATTATTATATTTCTTAAATCGTGCTCTTATATTTTTTTTCTTTAAGTCTCTTAACTAGATTACTAGAATACCAAACAGGGTATTTGTTGGAGTTAGGCTTAGTCATTGGGACCGATTTACCTGTAATACCTTGAAGTATGTCATAAAATTGTGTGACTATCTCATCTATATTGTTACAAGATGAGAATAAGTCAGAACAATTAATTTTTTTAAACTCATTAATAATTGTATCAAAATCAGCTTTGTGGAAGTTATATCTTGGTAACTGACATGGATCAAGACAATTGTCTGAATTTATTGTGAAAACAAATTCTAATGGGGGGTGGTAATTATCGACTGACGTTAAAATGTTGTCAGATTCAGTGACGGATAAATTTGGCTCTGATGAAAGAACTAGGTCTACTATTTTAGATTTAAGATTTCTTACGAGATTGTGTTGTTTCATGCCGTTTGTAGCCATAAATTCGGTCATAATGTGATAAAATGGGCATGAAGAATCCTGTAAGACGATAGAATTGTCATTATTAAGTGTCCATGATAAGTTAGACAGATTAAAATCTCCTAAAACTAAAGAATGGTCGACATTTGAGAGGTTAGCGCTCGCTTTTTCTACAAACTGCTCAAGTTCCGCCATGTGTACTGGTGGTGGTATATAGATGGCACATACACAAACTTTAATAAGTCTATCGGCTTTCTTAAAGCTGAGCTGAATCCACAAATCCTCAATCCCATTATTACTTTCAAATTCGTGCAATCTAAATGTGTTAATATTTTTCTTAATTGCAATTATGACATCCCCACCCGTTTTTCTGGATTTATACTTGTTAGATCACGATCTCGCCTATATACAATATAACGATCATCAAACAATTCTGCATGTTACACGAAAGATAGTTAGACAAAGTGAACTTGTCCTTTTATATTATTAATAAGGTATCGTTTCTCGAAGATTCTGCATGCCAAAGATGTGAAAAGTTTGTCGTCGAATAATAGACAAAATGGCACAAGCAGTGTCGAGTAAAAGAACTTATTTGTGTACTTATTTGTGTTACCGGAAATGTATGAAATCAAGGAATTGTATACAAATCCTAGGAAATGTGTACAATTCCGATACTATTTAGGAAATGTATAAAATATTGTTTGAAAAACTATTTAATGTATAGATATCCTAGGAAATGTATAAATTTCCTCGGAATTGTATATAATTCCAATATCGTATTAGGAAATGTATAAAGTAAATGCTTTCTGTAATAAAACACGTTGTTAATAATATTTTTTTATTATAACACTATTGAGACAATCGGGTAACAGTCATACCGTAAAATAATAATAATATATTCATATTATCTTACTAATTAAAACTTCTAAAATCAACTATCTATTAACTTTTAACGTATCACAAAATCAACTTATATTTACTCTTATAAAATCAAATTTTCATTTGGCAAGTAATCAGTCTGATAATTAAGTAATTATAAATGTCAAAGTATAAAAGTAAATCTTTATATTATAATACTTTGTCAGTCCATATAGCTATTTATTTTTGCAGGGTAAGCTCGAATGGCATTTGGAAGTACATAATACTTTATTTTTAAAACACAGACATCTTGATGTAGCACAGTTTTTCTTGCAAAGGCACTTCTTAAATCCCTGGCCGGTTCCAGTGGATTGCAAGTTGGCAACGGACCGTAGTGCAAGACTCGTCCCGCTGTCCCCGCGTACCCACCAATATCTTAAATGTTTTACATTTCCGATTGCTATTTAGAAAATGTATAGATTTCCTAGGAAATGTGTAATGTGTAAGTATAATATAATTTATTTCACACATTTCCATGCGATTTTAGGAATTACATACATTTCCTAGGAATTGTATACAATGACGGATTACATACATTTCCGGTAACATATATAAATTAAGTATCGAATTATCCACACTGCGCCACGTACAATCGCTAGATGGCGTTAATTAAAAAAAAGGTTTAAATTAATTGAAAGGAAATTTTCTGGTATCACAAGTATATTATAATAATTACATTTGTAAATATTGTATACTTAAATAAAACAATCAATTTTGTGTATGTATTAAAACGGTGTTCATTAAACTAACATTTTGAAATAAATTACCTCGTACATTTTACAAAAATTAAAAACAACGACTTAATTCTATTATTGGCACTTTCTGAGATCACAGTAACTTGGCAGTCTTACATATATGTACTTTTTCTGAACTATTCAGTCAAATTACTAAATTAATCTTATTTTAATAAGCTTAGTAAATACACATTAAGGACGTGACTCTTTTACAAGAATATAATTATAAAATCGGGAATAATTATTAATAGTCTGTTAAACGTATCGATGCACATAACATGTTAAAAAAAATACTTCTTATAATAAATATCTTTGGAAATTCTGGGCCGTTATATAAAGCTAGTCTTCTTCCAAAAGATTTTTAATAGTCTCATTTGTTGGTATGTTAATCTAAAACTGTTTCCTGTTTGCCGGCATTAACGGGGCTAACTTTTCAATAATGGCTGCTTTGCGTTATTCAATGCCTGTGGACTCTATAGTGCTGCGACCGAATGGACTCTTGGAATTGGACTCGAATCACAAAAAGGAATCTTTTTCTCATCTTGAACTTTTATCGGAATTGACAGCAGCCTTGTTGCAAGCGGCAACAGCGGCGGTGGATTTTCCAGATTCATTGGTAGTATGGCTTGATTTTGTTGACAAGACGAATGCTCAGCTTGATTCCGTTCATCATCAATGTGATCTATGAAAGCCGGTTTAAGTCTGTCTACACTCACGACAACTTTGTTATATTTCATGGATAGTGTGAACGTTTTTCCATCAGGGGAGCGTTCTAGTACTTTAAATGGACCTGTATATGGCGGCTGCGATACCCTGCGGATGGTATCGTCTCTCAGAAAGACATCAGAAACGCTTGCCAATTCCTTAAGTATAAACGGAGAGTTTTTACGATGTCGAGATGCAGGCACTGGGCGTATAGACGACATTTTGTCACGCAATTGTACCACAAAATCGGTGGCATCTTCAATTTTTTCTAGTGTCGAGGAAGCTATTATCAGCTCTCCGGGGAGAAATACGCACGGGTTTGTCGCGCTAACTCCCTTTACAAAATCATGTTCAATTCAAGGCACGTATCCTCCAATCGCGCACGGGTTTGCAACGCCAACTGTTCTTCTAAACACGTGTTCAATTCAGGGTACGCGTCCTCCAATCGCGTACGGGTTTGCAAGGAGTATGCGCCTTGATTAAGCGCCACAAATCCGTGTTTGTTCGAAGGCACTTTTGTGTTTAATGAATGGGCAAGAAAACTCAAACAAAGTCTTTAACCTTTTATTAGGACCAAAATATATCTATATTCAAAGATGTATGAAGATGGTATTGTATTGCAGGCAATCAACGTAGGTACTTATACAAATATAATTAAGTAATTTTATAAAATTAACGTTTTTTGGCAGGAGGCTCATTATCATCAATATTAGATGCAATATTATGAACACGTTTTCTTTTCACAGTTTTTGATTTGGCTGGTCGTCCTGATTGAATCCTTCCACTGCATGGTAAACCTCTTTCTTTGCGGCGAGCGAGCGATGTTGGTTGTACATTAAGTTTTCGAGATTTTCGTCGGACATTTTTTTCAACTATAAATGATATAATACTCGATGGAGTTTTTGGCTTCGACAAATCAGATCCAAACTTTGTTTTTGTTTGTGTATGCAGCATTTAAATCCTTCTCCAAGATATCAGTAATTCTTTGCCACTGAGCTTTAATATTTTGAATAGCATTTTCAAAGTTTTCATTGTTGATAATTACACTGTTTTCCGCTCGATTTATTGGAAGTTCAAAAGTGTTTGGTACAACAGTCACTTTGGCAGTCTTCACTATCTGTGCCCGTAATATTTTCAAAAAATGACGGTAAAAACTGGTCACCCAGAGCGAATTTTGCAAATTGTTGACGATCCAAGTCATTCAAATGTAGCGATGTGGTAAGTACAGTCCCATGTTTTCTTTCTACAGCGCAGAGATGTTTACAAAATCGCGCGAACTTCATGGCTAAGTTCCATGCATCACCTTGAACACGTGTTTAGAAGGGCAGTTGGCGTTGCAAACCCGTGCGCGATTGGAGGACACGTGCCTTGAATTGAACACGATTTTTTAACGGGAGTTAGCGCGACAAACCCATGCGTGTTTCAAGGCAGTACCGCCTCCTAATGAACACGGAAATGGAAATACGCCTCCGGGGAGTCTTAAGTCCGTACACCGTTTCTGCGACTGTGGCTTCTAAATTTATTTTTTGTTACATTACCCAAAAATCTTGACTTGCCTTTCTTAATCAAATATTTTTTTAATATTTTTAATTTGTTCTAAGCATTCTATTAATTCATTTTCCATACCTTACTAAAATTTAATTATAAAGGGGAATGCCCACTCTCCATAGTGTGTTGGGCCCAAGATGGACATCAAATATTACTATAAAAATGGACTGTTTCAAATTCTTAAATGTATTAGATATCTTAAAAATATTTTGAGTTTGATGCCACTATTATAAAAATTAAATAAATAAAAAATAGTTTTGAGGTTAATTTTCTATATAAATAAGTATCGGATTGTGAGATACTTAAAGAACTTTTCTTTTCTTAATGTTTAATTTATTAATTATGATAAGAGAGATGTTCCTAATGTATTTTTATCCAATATATGGTTTAGAATCTCGGTCTGGTTAAAACCACAATTCATAAAATGTTTTTCAGTCGTAGTATGAAACGTTATTTATTGATCGGTATCCATAATCGAATGTAGCTGTGATCCTTAATTGCTGAGCCAAAGTTGTCTTTGAAGGGAGGATAAGATCCATAAAACAGAGCCACTAAAATAAATCGAAAAAAATCAAAACACATCCATCTTGAACGTAAGCGCAAGCAGCAAGCGAAGCGTCAGTCAGTCAGATTAAATTCAGTGTTGTCAGTATAACGGAAAATAATTACATTAAATTGATATATCGATTATTTTTTTAAATAACCGATAGTTGATTTATTTTTCTTAATCTTTTTTTTACGAGTACACATTATTTTTTATGTTTTTGGATATATATTGGAAATTTCCATGTCCAATGTCTCTGATGTTATTTTATGTGCTTATAATCGATTAAAATCGATTTATTAACTCATTAATATAATAAAACATATAAATAAAACATTTTAAGTATTCTCAAATACTTAAAATGTTTAACTTAATACGTAAAAGGTTTTGATGTTGGCAATATTTTTCCCGCAAAAATCAAAAACCTTGTTTATTCAATATAGTTACTTTTTTTAAACTACTTATTGGCCATTTGGAAGAAAGTAAATGCATATTTATTTATGACAAAATTAATGCACTAAGTATTTTTTCTCTAATCTATTGTCCGCTTTGGGCCTGAAATGGGCATTCCCCTTTACATACCATGTTTCGTGAATAACTGTAGTAGCGCTGGCTTGCCATATAAAGACATCGGAATGCAAACATGGGTCGAGCTAGATATCTATTCTAAAAGATAAACGAAAAAAATAACTATAAAATATTAAAAAATGTTGCACACTTTCTTCACAATGATTTTCTAAAAAAAAGGATAAATGCACTTTTAAACAGCTTGAATCTGAATTCTGAATTCGATTTGTGGGTTGCAGTCTAACCGATCTGCGTAGCATTCTCAGGTTTATTTCTTGCTGGATTTACTTTTTGTGTGTTTTCTTGTAATATTTATAAAACCCAAATAGACTTGCAAGTAGCAACAGTCCAATCACTGCTCCTAACAATATATTCCTGGTATTTTCATGAAATGCCATGTCCTTGTTCCTAAACGCGCCGTTTCTTCCGCCTTATGCAGTTTGTGTAATTTTAACATCTTCTTTCTTATTCTGTGTACTGTCCAATTTTCTTAATTTTCACTGTATCTCTTGCGCACGACTTTCTTTTTCTTTTTTCTTTTTGATCGTATCATTTTTTGAACGTACCCTTCGTCCATGTTAGACGGGGGCGGAGGCAGCGGACGGAGTTGAGGTGCTTGTAACGGGCGCTTCGCTTTAGCGCTGCCCCCCGCTTGGTTCTGTTTCGTCCCGGTTCCGACCTAGTGGCTGGAGCCTCTACGGTGGCTGGGGCACCCGACACCGCGGCATGTGCAGACGCAGGCTGCTCAGCGTCACCAGAGACAATAAGTCTCGCCTCGAGAGCCGCCAGCCCGCCACTCAGCCTTTCTATTACAGCCTGGACGGTGCGGCCCATAATCTCGTCCAGGCTGTAGTAACTCGATTCTGGCAGGGCCAGGGTCCGTGGCCCCGCGGATGTTTGCTGCCGCTCGACGGTTGTCGTTCCCCTAGAGCGCGGCGACGCGAACGCTACTGTACTTCACGCGATGGTGGCAGCAGAGGTCACCGGTCCGCCTGCTGGCGCTGAGGGACGGGGACCACGGAGACCCGCGGTGATACCGCCGGCACATATGCCGGAGGAGTCCGCGACCCAGCGGCATGTGGCAATGCGGGCGACGACCTCGTCGCGTTTACCCCACTTGGAAGCAGCAACCTCGTCATCGGGCTGCTGCTGTGCTTGTAGCTGTGCTCGAAGCCTTGAATTTTCCGCCATCAGCTGTATCACCTGGTCCTTGGTAGAAGCAACCGAAGGCAGAACCTTCGAGACTTGCGAGACCACTTCTCGCAGCTTGCGGCCAGCGGCTTTGGTCTTAGTGCCGTTGGCCGCATACGACTTGACGGTCCTCATTGTCCTCTGTCGTCCGTCCGTCTAGTGAAGCGACGGACATCGACGCCGATGACGGCGCCGGTGACGGTGTGCCCGTCTTCCGGGCAGGTCTTCCTTTAGGGGGTGGCATCTCTTCCGCAGCAGAGGCCGCATCGGAGAGTACCACTACTTTCTCCGGCGGGGCATCCGCGCCAAAATACGACGTTAGCCCCCCTTCCCCTTCGCGTGAAGAAACTCCCCTCGTCTTCCTCTTCCGCCTAACTCTCTCGGCGATTGGCCCTTTCCGGCCAGCTGCCTCGCAGTCGCTGACGCGCGTGGATCCAGCGTTGGCACCTCTTCGCCGGTTTTCCGCTGCCCGTCGCACAGCCTCCTTCGTCATGGCATGCTTTGCTGCCCCCAGAATACGCGGGGCTGCGTGCTCCCACTGAGTTGGAAGCAATGAGGGATTCTCCACTTAATGTGATACCCTCCTGGGGTATTTTTTTCAAAAAGTATGTCATCATTTGTTTTTGTTCCTTTGTTATTTAACCATGAGTCGGTCCCCTGGGACGGCCCTCACGACGACACCCGCCAGCCACTCATCCATTCAGGGCATTTTTATAGAGGTTCGCATCCTCGCGGCCCCTGCTAGGCAGCGGTCCCCGCCCCCCACCAAGTGGGGATTACAGAATGTGACAACCCTTGCGACTAGACTCCCTCCAGCCAGCCATTCATCCCATCCTCAGGTGTCATTAAACATGGGATTGGGGCATTTTTTATAGAGGTTCGCATCCTCACGGCCCCTGCTAGGCAGCAGCCCCCGTCCCCTCTACTTGGTAGGGATTGCGGTGTGCTTCTACGAAGCCACGCCGGTAAACCGGTACCCTCCTCTGAAGGGACCTCCCCTGTATCCACCAAAAGGCAGCCGGGGACATGGCAACCAGCAACTGGCACCGCCACGACAAGGCGAGACCACATTGTGTGGGGTTGTCAGACAATATAACTTTAGGAGTATCCTGAGGATCTTTTTCGAAGCTGGAAAGTTGTTTTCATTGAAAATCACTGCAAAAACGCGTTGAATAACATTTTTTTTCTTTTCTTTTCTATTATTTTCTTTGCTTGATCGGAAATTTACCAGATATGGCTATGTGTACACCTTTACAGCTCACAGCCTTCTCAAAGCTAATCGTGCAGATTTGAAACTGTGTCCCTCACCGTTTTAGAATTTTTACAGTATTTAGATAGGTGATCATACCTCAAGCACTTAAAGCACTGCTTTACCGGAGGAATGAAAGGCAGTACCGGCAATCTCCATATCTTCAGGTATACGTAATATGGCAACGAAGCTGAACTCGCAAAGGTAATCGCCACTGTTTGCGTGGGTTGGAAGGATATGTTACCTTCAACTCTGATTTTTCGCATAATGCGTTTTACACAAATATTTTTTTAGTATTTTTTTTTATTGCTTAGATGGGTGGACGAGCTCACAGCCCACCTGTTGTTAAGTGGTTACTGGAGCCCATAGACATCTACAACGTAAATGCGCCACCCACCTTGAGATATAAGTTCTAATGTTAATGTCTGAATGTTCTTATGTCAATAACTTTGTTGACATCAGGTTCGATTTTACAACAGTCGTAAGTCGCCGCGTTTGGTAACTTGCAAATGATTTATCTTTTTAGTAAGCAGCGTTGTCACAGTTCCACGTTCACACAAATAGGACGATGGGAATGCTATAAAAAATCGTTCAACGATAGACCACAATCTAGGGTACAACTGCGGGATTGACTTTTGTAGGCAAAATTGTTGGTAGCCATTTTTGTATTTGAGGCTAGGCAGATGATGATATATTGACACTTGAAACACAGCATAACCTATTTCAGGCACACAAGACTTAAGAATATACTTTACATAAGCAATTCTATATTAAAAATATTTATTTTGCAACGCCTTGCTGTTGCGCCTTCTTTATCTGCAGAGGCCTCTTCACTGAGCGCAAATGAATGATTTGTTAAGTTACAGTGATTTCTTATAAAAACTAGACTTACGCGTTGCAATAATTTTTCCACCATTACATTTTTGTGTTCCTCACACATCCACGACAAGTCAACATTTGCAAGTATTTCTGTTTTAGAGTAGCTGCATATATTTTGAGAGGATATTTGGTTTCACTTTCTCATCAAAAATACTTGTCGCAGACAGTCCACGCCTTTCAGAAGGACAGAAGCTAAATAGTGGCTCACATATACTGTGGGCTGCTTCTCAAATTTTTGAATTTGTCTTCCATGTCCGTCAAGTAATTTTGTTGCTCAATATTATCAGCTAAGTGCAAAACAGGAACATCTTGAAAATCATCGTTTTTGAAGTGGTCACAATCGTCATCAGCTGCACTCTCTGTCTGTTTCACAGACTGATATTTTTTATTCGGAAAAACAATTTCCTGAAAGTCTATAATGATTTAATTATTATCCTTTTGGCAGTTGCGCCCTCTGCTTAGTGGTGCATTGGTGTTAGAATTGCAAACTTCAATTTCTATTAGTAGGACAATGTTGACGTATTTGGCCGTATAAATTTTCCAATGCGTCCTGATTAAATTGACGCAGGTTCATATATTTTTTTTTTTTACTAAATGTAAATAGTGCCAAATAGCTTATAGAGATGACAATGTGATTAAGTATTCATTTACACATCTAATGTTTCTCAATCTCAGCTAACTGTCTGATTTTAAGAAATGAAATTAATTTATAATTTTACTTTCGAATTCAATCCATCTCCTATGGTGGAAACTATTTTTACTGACATTTTGCTTAATTTATTTCTTTTTATATCACTTGTAGAAGCTGGCCCATTTTGTACAATAAAATAATTGTAGTTTGTACGGTTGCTTATGCAAGAGTAAAGGGTGTAAACTGCCCTTCTCTACTTAGATTACACTCCGTTATTGCTAGAAAATTATATTTATCCTCTGGGATGCTTTCTGTCGTATTATTTTGTTCTTCAGTTCTTTTACCACATATACCTTTATTATTAATGTTTATCCTTGAATAGCCACGACCTCTGCTTCTACATTCACGTGCAAAATGACATTTTTTGTGACAACGATAACATTCTACACTTGAGGCAGTAAAACTTACATCATTCTTTGTATCATACTCTTCACCTTTATTAATCAGTTTGAGTTCTTCGTCCAATAACCGAGCCTTGACAAACTTCATGTCAATTTTACCTGCAGACATTGTTTCAATAGCAGTTATCACTGTGTTGTACTTTTTGGACATACCCGTCAGCAAATAACATATTATTATCGACTAGAAGTGAGGTAGTTAACAAAAAGAAATAAATAACACAGAACTGGCCTAATTATATTTCACTGAATTAACGAAACTTTTAACAAAATGATTTCAATTTATTATTAACGAAAACTGTTAAAATTACACAAGTCCCAAACATGTTTCAACAAGAACCGTACACACGAACGCCACGCACAAAAAAGAGGCAAAGGCGCAGCGAGGGATCGTTTTTATAGTTTTAGCGCTGGCTCACGGTCGGGGGTTGCCAGGACTCGGTAACAATATTTTATCTTCTTCATCCATCTTTTTATCAATATTTTCTATTTCTCTGATCAGACTTTCAAATCTCATGAAATAGTCTTCCAATTTATCATCCCTCAGCTTAAGAGACAATAACTTTCTTTGCAAGTGTAATTTACTGAAAATACCTTTTCTCTCAAAAACTTTATCCAGACTGGCTAACATTGTGTAGCTAGTTGTTGCATCTTTTATGATGTCCAAGTACTTATCGGGTACACATTTTACTATTAGGGCTTTTGCAGCCGCATCATCAGTTTTTTGTTTTAATTCTATAACGCCACTTGACGCTACCTCTAATAAAGATTTTTCGTCTAATAGACATCTCAGTCGAAACTTCCAGCTATTGTAATTTTCCACGTTTAGTTGTGGGTAATAATTTATGGTGCTTGTTACTGACACTGCTGACGCCATTTTTTTTGCAAAATATTTCCAACAATGGACACTATTATTTTTACATTATATTCCAATTTGTACTTATTTTTCTCACCTTGCGAAATTTCTATGCACTCTGGGTACTCTGGGCCCATAACCTGTTGGTTTTTGTGCAGCGTTATAACGATCAGAGAAATAAATAATTTTAATCAGCCATCACGGAGTTGTATTAAATTTTTTCTTATACACTTTTTTTTAAGTGAATACGTACCAGAGTAGTTTAGAAACTATTCTTAACAAATATTCCAACACTTATATCTCAATGTGGATGGCGCATTTACGTTGTAGATGTCTAGGGGCTCCAGTAATCACTTAGCACCAGGTGGGCTGTGAGCTCGTACACCCATCTACGCAAATTTTTATTTATTAAATAATTGATCAAGTTCTTCAACCATGTGTGCTGTTTGAAGTATTTCCGGTCTTTCTCTTTGGTTTTCAACACTATCAATCTAGTTTTAGTATAGTTGCAACCGTATTACTCAAAATTTGAGCGGGTAGCTTTACTCTCGTTTTGACGTTTAGTCCATTGAAAAGTTACATTTGGGGTTGCGTTTCTTAGAGGACGCAATTTTATACTTTTGATGTGTAGGGGGGGTAATATAAGTGTAAAGCTAAAATCAAGTTTGTGGGGTCGCCACCCTTGTCCCACGGCCGCCATCTTGAAAATAGGGGTTGAAACGGTTTTTACGATATATCTCTTAAACTATTTATCTGATAAAAAAAATTTGGTAACGTTTTTTGTTGCAAATTAAATTCTCTATAACTTTGGTCCAGTAACTTTTTGTCGTAGAACTATAAATAAAAAGTTATAAGTGAAAATGTTTAGAAATTCGAGAAAAAAATTTATATTTTTCGATATAACTTTTTTTTTATCATTTAAAAAAAACGATATCAGACCATTTTTGTAGATCGTTTTTTAAGGAACAACTTTTATAGGCAACATTTTTTCATTAAGTCAATAGCTAAGGTTTTACAGCGCTCCGAAGTGAGTACTATTTTTCAGTACTCTTAACTGTACATATTTTATACGTGGGTACTAATAATGTGTCATAAGTTATTTTTTTATTTTTTTTATTTTGTTATTATAATTCTTTTAATTAGTAATTTTGCAATGTTATTAATAATTAATTATTGACACTTTTCCACTCCATTACAGAATTTTACAATTATTGATTTTTAAAATAATTTTCAATGTGACGGCCGTTACCGAGAATGCTGTCCAGGTAGAAAATACCCAAGCGACCATTAGGGAACAAAAGAACCTGCAAAAAAGCCTGCTATTATTATTATCATTATTTCTAACCTCTCTTACTGTACGAATAGTTGAGAATATTGTGTTGAAGTTGTCGTTCAACTTCTATCTTTTAGTTGTGCTACATATTTCTCTACGTGCGGATGTATTTTATTCTGTTTTTAATTGTGAAGACGATTTCGAATGATTTTAGACACGATTTTAACTGCAGTGAAAACTATTCTTTTTTATTAGCATTTAGACTTTTTAAGCGTGCTTTTTCTATTATTCCATCATGAGTGATTGTTTTATTTGTAAAAAACCTTTAGGTGAAAATAAAATAAGAACTGTGAAGGCAAAAGGTGTAAAAACTTTACTAGACCGAGCTGTAGCAAAAAATTATGAGGTTAATGAAAAATTTTTACGAACTGTTTCGGAAGTTACTGTACATATTGCGTGTTATTGTTATTACGTGGACAATCGAACTGATAATGTTGTTCGTCGTCGCAGCAGCAGCTCCAGTAGTTTATCTTCAGTTTCAGAAGCTCCAGAGCCAGACTTTGATTTTATGAAAAATTGCTTCATCTGTGCCAAAGCGGTTCAGGATCCAAGTAATTCGCGTACAAACCGACAATCGCGGGTTTGTAATGTATGTAATGAGAGTACAAAAACAAGTATTATGGAGCTTATAAACAGACGTTCCGATGACGTTGCAATGGACATTGCTAATCGCATAGCTAATGTTCCCAGCTTAGTGGAAGTTGGAGCAAAGTATCATAACAACTGCAGCAAGCAATTGTATTCCAAAAAATGGTTGGTCACAAATAGAAAGGATGAACGAAAAAATTATATTGACGCAGCAATGGCGGATGTTGTTGCTTACTTACATGATAATAGTGAAGAGTGTCAATTCTTCATGACGGATTTAATGAAATCGATTTCAGGAGATTACAAATAGTTAGAGATGCAGCTGCTATTATTTTGGAAGATATTCGGTCACAGCATTACGAGACAAAGGAGTATCCACCTTCTGATAGTTTTCTGAAGGATGTTAATACTCTAATTCCCGAAACTTTATCACTTTTATTGAAAGGAATTATTTGCCAATCAAAACGCAAGTCACTAAATGCAGCGGAAAGAAAGTGCGCATCAATTGCTCACTCTATCATTGCAGCTACTCGACCTGCTTCATTTATTTCTCCTCTGCTACTTGGAGTTGGATCTTTCTTGTATAAAAAGTATGGCTCCAGTAATCTTATTGATGTTCTTTCATCGTTAGGATTCTCCGCATCCTATAATGCCATTTCATTATTCGAAGATTCTTGTGCTTTTCGTCCGGCACGTAATATCTTACCTCATGCTTTCTTTCAGTTTGTTTTTGACAATGCTGATTTTAATTGCAATACAATTGATGGTAATAATACTTTCCATGCGATGGGTGGTATTCAAAGCATTACACCTTACGACAGTATCGAAACTGATACCAGTTTACCGCGAGTATCCAAAAAAATACCAGCTTCAATTAAATCTACGCTTGGGTTAATTCCTCTTGCATCCTACTCAAAAGGCAAAACCGTCGGTCTGAGTAAAATAAATGTTTCAGTAATTGAAAGGGCCACACAATCGACCAAACAAATTATTCCTAAACCTTGTGATTTTATGTGGCTGTATGGTAAATGGTCATGTACTGTGAATATCAGCGGATGGAACGGATTTATGATCGAAGCAACTGCTGAAAAATATTTTCAAAGAAGTCGAATTATATGTTTGCCATTTATAAACGCTCCACCAATAGATTACGACACTCTTCTAACATCACTTTTGTTTTCTATTGAAAAATGTAAAGCTTCCAATAAAAAAACATGCATTGTGACATTTGATCAACAGCTATATTGGAAGGCTCGAGACATAACAGCTGCTGCTGATCCTAATACCGATCTATCGAAGGTCGTAGTTCGATTAGGTGGGTTCCATTTGCTCATGTCGTTCATAGGTGCGATTGGATATATCATGTCTGGTAGTGGACTCGAAGATATCTTCAAATTAATTTAGGCTGAGAACTGTGTACAGCACATAATGTCTGGACATGCGTATGGTAGGGCTGTACGTGCTCATTTGCTAGTGCATTTATAAGTAACAAAAATAGTTATGGATTTAATAGAATTTACAGAAGAAGAACGAGATTTTCTGGATGATAATAGTACTGATATTGATAGAACAAGAATTTTTGAAGCTATACATAATCCCCTATTTCAACAATTAACTACCAAATTTGAGGAAGCTTTGAGTATGCTGGAAAGCAAAGGACCAACGGCAACATTATGGGTTCAATATTACAGATTGGTCACTCTTCTCAAACATTTTATAGAGGCAGAGCGCTCCGGAAATTGGTCTTTGCATCTGAAGACTATCAGAAACATGCTCCTGATTTTCCACTCAAGTGGGCATTTCTTGTATACCAACTCGAGTCATCTATACTTGCAAGATATGCTGAATCTTGAGAAAATAATGACTCCTGAAGAATTTCACTCTTTTACAGCTTTAGGCTATTTTACTATTAGACGAACGGATAAATTTTGGAGTGGGATCATGTCTGATCAAACTATTGAGCAGACTCTTATGGGAATGTTCAAATCATCTGGAGGATTAACGCACGGCCGTGGTATTTGAGAGTACGCTGGCATCGTGGACCCTTGGAACGATACGTCTACAAGATGTTTGTGAGCAAATAACAGAATACTGCAACCTTTCAATGGATACTTCAGAACAACATATTGATTACCGAGATTCACGCATACAACGTGACAATGAAGATCTTGAAAAAGTCGATAATTGGTTCGCAACTCATGACTTTATCCTAGATCGCTTGGAATTAATTTGCATTGCTAACGGTATAGTTGCTTCAGATAATATTAATTGTCAACGTGCCTTTGAGATAGGAGAAGATTTGATTACTAATATCACAGGAACTGATTTTCAACGGCTATCATTTCAGCGTAAAAATAAGGTTCTTCCTTTCAGCGCTATGACAAGTACTATTGAAGTTGATAAATCTCGTGACGTTATTAATCCATTACTCTTATTTCAACGAATGTGTATTTCAAGAGAAACAGTCGGTGATGTCAAAGCGTACTTAGGGTATGAATTAGCACCTTTCCCATTGTCATTATTCGCGGAGGATGGCATGAGAAAAGGTACTAAGTCATCTTTGTTTAATGCCTACACCAGTGGAACGATCCTCTAACATCAACGCCAGGAGTCATTTTGTCATTGACGGTGGTTTGCTTTTACATAAAGTAGTTTGGGATCGAAATTCATCGTTCAATGATATAACTACTAAATATGTCAAATATGTACAAGAACACTTCGGGCTCTCTGCAAGCATTGTGTTTGACGGTTACTCAGACGACCCTGATGTCGCAGGAACAAAGTCTTGGGAGCGTTTGCGCCGCACGAAAAAACACCAGTCGACAGAAGTTAAATTTGACAAGAACACCATACCAACGTTATCACAAGAGAAATTTCTTGGTAATGAGAAGAACAAATCTAACTTTATTATACTTCTTAAAACTGTATTCTCGGAAATAGGTTTCACTGTTGACCAAGCAGAATCAGATGCAGACAGTCTTATCGTTCGCTCTGCTCTTGCTGCATCTCCATTATTCAATACCGTTACTATTGTAGCTGAAGATATTTGATATAGTGATATTGCTCACAGCACTTGGTAGAGAACAAGCAAATGTATTTTTTTTAAAACCATCAAAAGGACGAACAGCAGAACAATTATATAGTGCGTCAGGTTTTATATACGGAGATGTCATTGCGGATAACTTGCTGTTTCTTCATGCTTTTTCGGGATGTGACACAACTTCAGCTCCTTACAATATCGGTAAAATGAAATTTGTGAAAACCCTGGAAAAACATATAGAGTTTGCAAGTGGAACGGCTTTGTTTCTCAACAAGAGAGTTGACCCTGCTTTGCTCACTGTAATTGGTGAACATTTTTTTATCTCTTTATACGGTGGTAATAAAAATGATAGAGGAAGCGGGAGTTCATACCCCGACAGAAAACATGATCCCGATCGGAGTAAACCCAGGGACAGCAAGTACCGAGGATCCACATAATTGGACTGAGAAGGCCCTAGCCTTATATATCTTAGGGATCTACAGACTGACCCGTATCACCAATGATGAGTATTTAGATATTGTCCAAAAGCGACTGGAGGACCAAGTAGTGTCATGTGGAGGGAAAGGCATGTCATTACACGAGGCTCGGAGAATTTATGGGAATTGGGTGAATGACAGTGGATTTTTGATGATGGTCGCCGCGATTGACATGTTCCTGTATCATTTCCGTAAACATGACTTCGCGATGTTGCGAATGGGATCTCTCGGAAGTAGGTTCAAGGATTGTGCTACCCTCCTGACCATCGGATATGCCAGATCAATCTCGAGTATCCCTCCTGGAGTTTGGCACAGATGAAGCAATTTTTCATAAAATCAAAGTCTGGCTCTGGAGCTTCTGAAACTGAAGATAAACTACTGGAGCTGCTGCTGCGACGACGAACAACATTATCAGTTCGATTGTCCACGTAATAACAATAACACGCAATATGTACAGTAACTTCAGAAACAGTTCGTAAAAATTTTTCATTAACCTCATAATTTTTTGCTACAGCTCGGTCTAGTAAAGTTTTTACACCTTTTGCCTTCACAGTTCTTATTTTATTTTCACCTAAAGGTTTTTTACAAATAAAACAATCACTCATGATGGAATAATAGAAAAAGCACGCTTAAAAAGTCTAAATGCTATTAAAAAGGAATAGTTTTCACTGCAGTTAAAATCGTGTCTAAAATCATTCGAAATCGTCTTCACAATTAAAAATAGAATAAAATACATCCGCACGTAGAGAAATATGTAGCACAACTAAAAGATATAAGTTGAACGACAACTTCAACACAATATTCTCAACTATTCGTACAGTAAGAGAGGTTAGAAATAATGATAATAATAATAGCAGGCAGCTGTTCTTTTGTTCCCTAATGGTCGCTTGGGTATTTTCTACCTGGACAGCATTCTCGGTAACGGCCGTCACATTGAAAATTATTTAAAAAATCAGTAATTGTAAAATTCTGTAATGGAGTGGAAAAGTGTCAATAATTAATTATTAATAACATTGCAAAATTACTAATTAAAAGAATTATAATAACAAAATAAAAAAAATAAAAAATAACTTATGACACATTATTAGTACCCACGTATAAAATATGTACAGTTAAGAGTACTGAAAAATAGTACTCACTTCGGAGCGCTGTAAAACCTTAGCTATTGACTTAATGAAAAAATGTTGCCTATAAAAGTTGTTCCTTAAAAAACGATCTACAAAAATGGTCTGATATCGTTTTTTTTTAAATGATAAAAAAAAAGTTATATCGAAAAATATAAATTTTTTTCTCGAATTTCTAAACATTTTCACTTATAACTTTTTTATTTATAGTTCTACGACAAAAAGTTACTGGACCAAAGTTATAGAGAATTTAATTTGCAACAAAAAACGTTAACAAATTTTTTTTATCAGATAAATAGTTTAAGAGATATATCGTAAAAACCGTTTCAACCCCTATTTTCAAGATGGCGGCCGTGGGACAAGGGTGGCGACCCCACAAACTTGATTTTAGCTTTACACTTACCCCCCGTACACATCAAAAAAATAAAATTACGTCCTCTAAAAAACGCAAGGTAAGGCCTAAAAAATGTAACATTTCAATAGACTAGTTTGATTTGAAAAGATGTGGCACGTCATATATTATAAAGGCTTTTTTCCATCAAGAAAAATAATGCGGTTCCGCAGAATTTCCCCAAGTTTTCAGCAAATTTAATGCACCCATGTTCGTTGGTCCCTGATCGCCAAACGTGGCTATTAAGCCTTGTTCGGACTAGGCGAGTATTTTAGTCGAGTACCGAGTAATTTAGTAGCTAAATGTGTCTGAGCACCAAAAATTTAGTCGAGTAGGTTAGTAAATAATTTAGTCAAGTCAATCCATTTTTTTCTATTTTTTCGGGCGAGTAGCGAGTAGCTTAGCCACTAAATTACTCGGTACTCGACTAAAATACTCGCCTAGTCCGAACAAGGCTTTACCTCGTAACAGCTTTAGTTACAGCTCGAATTGCATCTTTTAATTATAATAGCTAATTTGTCGGTTTCTATATTGTGCAATAGGCTGTTTCATACTTTTATGAAACCCTTGAAGCCCCTTGAACCCCTTGATCGTTTATCATCGCCTAGGTTCTCATAACCATCTATTTTATCCGTGGCAACATTATATATTAGCCTTTTTTTGAGGGTTTATCTTTGTCTGATAAGCTTTCAGATATTTTTTTTAGGTAATATATATTTATGGGATCGATGTACGTATCAATTTTCATATTTTCTAATCGACTTTTTGTAAATAGCTACAGCTACAGTTATATTTAATTAAGTTTGCGACTTTGGTTAGCTATAGAAGATTCTCTCAAACTTTTCAAGACGGGTGATGTTATGTTATCTATCTTATTAACTTTCTGTTAGAGGTTTTTTTTATTATAAATCGACTTGATTTAAGTTTCTTCATTAACTTTCGCTTCCGATGTGTCACTGGGCCTGTCACTGTCAGCTTGTCTGTCTTGATGTTTTCTTAGCGACACTAATGGTGCTGGAATATGAAGAAAGTCGGTGTAAAAACACGTAAGTTATTATAGTGTGCGCGGAAGCGATAGTTACCGCCAGAGGTATGTGAGCGGCAGGGCGGGCGAGGTAGACAAACGTCAAGCTAACTCAGTCTGTGGTCGACCACCGCGGCGGTTGCACGATACAGTTGCTCTTGCCAGTTTGTTCCAAAAATACACGAGATAAAATATCCTAAGATGGGTCCACCAATTACACGACCAGTGTAAAATGTAACTTACAATGTGCACAATTTTTTTTCTCAGACCGTAATGAGAATTGTAGCTGAAGGAAATTCGAATCGGAAAAACCAAAATTTACTTTTCCATGAAAACCTAAAGAGATAAAAAAGAGAAACCACATTGATGATTTCGACTTCATCAGTTTTTGTTGATAAAAAATCAAAACAGATAAATAAATATATATTTTTCTGATAATGTACTATAACAGTGATAGCGTTTTTTTTTAATATTCTTATTAAGAAATGTTATTTTGCTTATAAAATTGTTTTGTATCGTAAATTATAAAATATAATAAACACTTTTGAATATCCATTTGTTGTTTAACAAGAAAAAGAATAATACAATAATTCTAACATGTTATTCTGAGATTTATCTGCACTTAAATATAATATCGTGTGCGTGTTGTCAATCACGCCCTCCCCCGTCTTACCCTGCCACATACCTCAGGAGGTGACTAGCGCTTCCGCGCGCACTTAAGTACTTATATATTCAAATAAAATGTGTATAACACGCACTAGGACTCGAAAATCTACTTCTCTTTGTGGGAGTCAGATTAGGATTCGATAACGATGTGAAGGGTAACACAACGGGTCAAATATTATTTGTTGAAGGTTGATGTTGAAGGTTCTGTAAAATAAAAACGACATAATATCATTGTAAGGCCGTGCATCATAAAGACATGAAATATATTAACATGAAACAAATAAACTGAAATAACTAACTTGGATCACACCAAAAAATCGGTGGTAGTTATGTTCCTTCTTTTTTTTATTGCTTTTTGATGGATGGACGAGCTCACAGGCCACCTGGTGTTAAGTGGTTACTGGAGCCCATAGACATCTACAACGTAAATGCGCCACCCACCTCGAGATATAAGTTCTAAGATCTCAGTACAGTTACAACGGCTACCCCACCCTTCGAACCGAAACGCATTACTGCTTCACGGCGGAAATAGGCGGGGTGGTGGTACCCACCCGTGCGGACTCCCAAGAGGTCCTACCACCAGTGATTACGCAAATTATAATTTTGCGGGTTTGATTTTTATTACACGATGTTATTCCTTCACCGTGGAAGTCAATCGTGAACATATGTTGAGTACGTATTTCATTAAAAAAATTGGTACCCGCCTGCGGGATTCGAACACCGGTGCATCGCTACATACGAATGCACCGGACGTCTTATCCTTTAGGCCACAACGACTTCTTCAAGTGTAATGAGATTTCCAGACTCGGAATGGCAGTTTTCTTCAGTTGAGTTTTTTTCTTCTTGAAATCTTTACTTCTGAAATGCTTTTCACAAATATATTTCTATTGATGCAATTTTTCAATTGACACAGACTAAGCGTTCTTTTCCTGTTACTTTAACCCATTGTTTACACCTAAAAAGTAGGTGAAGAGTTATTTTTATTTATAAATTACGTAAACTACTGCATTATAAGAATGTAAAGAAATAACTTTATACAATATCATGATATTGCTAAAATGATACCATTAATACGTATATTTTATGCACTTGTTCGACCAATGTAAGGAAATTTATAATGACAAAAGCAACTAATTGAGAAAGCATTGATTTTACTTTAAATTCAAATTCATATTCATTTATTTCAACTAAGATGTCAGTATGACACACTTGTTGAATGTCAAAATATAAATAACAATGTTAACTCTACCACCGGTTCCAAAAAAAGCCACAGTCCTGAGAAGAACCGGCGAAACAAAGTCACCGGGTTTTTTTTTTTTCTTTAAATATTTTCTTTTTTTAAATAAATAAAAATATTTACAATAAAGGAAAAAACAAGTCAAAAAATACAATTAAAAAAATATAATAATAATGAAAAATGAAAAGGCCATGAGCGAACGTGTCATTTTCACGTAGTGCCATCTAGTAAATCATCCTTAACTTTATAATATGCCTTGTTGCACAAACGTTCTTTGACAGTTTTCTTAAGTCTATGAACAGGTAGTAATTGAACGTTTAGTGGGATCTTGTTGAAAAGTTGTATACCCAGCCCCCTAAAAGAGTTGCTTATTTTCTTAATTCGAGCCGCCGGCAACGCAAGCCTATGTTTGTTCCTAGTGTTCACATTGTGCAAATCGCAGACTCTGGGAAATTCTTCAATGTTTTTACGCACGTATAATAAATTTTCAAAAATGTATTGGGATGCTAAAGTTAGAATTTTGATATCCTTAAACTTGTCCTTCAAGGATTTCCTCGGGTGCATATTGTAGACGCAGGAACGGAGGATATCCAAAGAGAATTCGTTTTACTTTATAATTTCGTATATTTTCGATTTTTTTTTACAAAAAAGGTGTATAAGTTCGTATACCCTCGATTTTACAAAAAGGCTGTTAGTTCGTTACGTTCGAAAGTTATGAATAAAACGAATTCTCTTTGGATATCCTCCGTTCCTGCGTCTACATTTGTTCCTACGAGACGTTCCTGATTAGAAGAATTGTCAACCAGCGAAGCGAATTATACGGCAGAATATTCGTCTGCGATCTGCATATATACGGGACTTGGATTTTTGACGACAAGATTACGAGACCTACAGCGAGACTACGAGACCTACGACACTCGACGGTCAGGATATCCTATCTTTTAACCATCCTTTACGCGAATTGTGTTAAAATTGTGTTTTGTGCTTACAGTTGCGTGATCGGCCGGCGCGGCCTACTCTTTGTGTCGGTTGGTGGTGTTTTTACAAGTAAGTGCATTTCGTTTTCTCATAAAACGCCACAATGACTGAGGAGACTTCTAAACTATTACCTGTTTCTCCTAGAAAAAAGTCGAAAGATGAATACCTTTCAGAATTAAAAAGACAAAGAGGTCATTTAAAAGAACGGTTAACTCAATTTAAAAAATATGTTGACTCTTTTCAAGATGCCACTTTATCTAAATTACAAGTAGCTGAAATGAAATTGCGATTACAAACCGCCAGCGAATATTTTACGAAATTAAATAATATTGCTAGTGAAATAGAAATAAATTGCCCTGAAGTAGATATTGTTAGTCATTTGGAATACTTTGAATCAATAGAATCATTATATTTTAGTACAACGGCATCAGCTTCATGTTTAATCGAAAGTTTTGAGACTAGTGATAGTTTAAACAATGGAAAGTGTAGTCATATTTTAAACGAAAATACAAAAACTTTAAATGTTAAACTACCTGAAATCAAGCTTCCTATTTTCGATGGATCATATGATCGCTGGTTGGAGTTTAAAAATTCCTATGAAACTATGATTCATAAACGGTCTGATCTTGACGCTATTCATAAGTTTCATTATTTGAGATCTTCACTTAGTGGCACAGCCTTACAGGTTATAAGTGCATTAGAGTTCACTGTCTCTAATTACACTCATGCATGGGAGCTCTTGGAGAATAGGTTTCATAATCACAGATTATTAGTACATAATCATATTAAATCGTTATTCAATATTCCATGTATAAAACAAGAATCGCCATTACAATTAAGAAAGTTAATTGATACAATTTTGAGGAATTTGCGTGCTCTAAAATCATTAGACGAACCTACCGAGTCATGGGACACATTAATCATATATTTAGTCGTAACGAAGTTAGATTCTGTTACTGATCGTGAGTGGGAGAACCACAAAGGTTCCCTTATGTCTCAGCCAAATAGATTGAAGCTAGAAGATCTTCTTACCTTACTGAGAAATAGGGCAGATATGTTAGAAATGATTAATGTCACTCATTCCAAGCCACAGTTTAGGTCCAATCAATCGAATACAAACGAAACTAAACATAACCAAGTTTATAGCTATGTATCTACCTCTAACAACACTAAATATTTCTCTAATAAAAATAAAAACATAGATAAAACAAAGCGCAACTGTGTTATGTGTAACAATAATCATAAGTTGTTTACATGCATTAAGTTTTTAAATTTATCAATTACGGATAGAATAAAATTAGTAAACGATTATAAGTTATGTGTCAATTGCTTGCGCCCAGGGCATTCAATTCAAGATTGTATATTCGGCCCTTGCCAGCAGTGCAAACGAAAACATAATAGTTTATTACATTTAGACGAACATAGCGAAAGTAGCAGCAATACGAATGTGTGCACTACGGCATGCGCTCCTACATTCTCGGCTATGCATTCAGCGGCTTACCGTGCCGATGCGATAAATAATACGGACGGTAGGAGCTCATATTTTAACCAAGTGCTACTTTCAACTGCTTTGGTTGAACTAGCGGATCAAAATAATCGATATCATGTCGCCCGTGCTCTGTTAGACAACGGCAGCCAGCATAGCTTAATATCGGAAAAATTAGCTAAACGATTAAATACGAATTTTACACAGTCCACTGTTCGAATAGCAGGTGTGGGTCAACATCTCACACATACGAATAAATCATGTGTTATTTCTATGCGTTCTAAAACAAGCAATTTTAATAAACGAATATCTTGTTTAGTTTTACCTCAAATAACCTCAAGTTTGCCTATGACAAACATTTCACTCGAACATTTAAATATCCCCGATAATATACAACTAGCAGATCCCACTTTCGATGTATCATCAGACATAGATTTATTACTCGGTGCTGATATATTTTGGGATCTTTTGGAACAGGGTAGGATCCGTTTACCTTCAGGTCCATTTTTATTAAATACGAAGTTAGGTTGGGTGGTTTCTGGTCCTATATTCTCTAACCATTCGAATATAAACGAAGTTCAATGTAATTTTAGTCATTCGTTAGATTTACAACTTCGTAAGTTCTGGGAAATAGAAGATTTATCTGTGTCAAAGAATATTTTGACACAAGACGAAAATAAATGCGAAGAATTATTTATTAATACGACAAAACGCGAAAAAGAAGGTAGATTTTCAGTTCGCATACCGCTACGGGAATCAGCTGATTTTCTAGGGGACTCCTATTCAGTAGCTAATAAACGTTTTTTAGCACTTGAAAGGAAACTTGAACGTTTGCCATTTCTTAGAGATATGTATAATAAATTTATGAAAGAATACGAAGTTCTCGGTCATATGACTCGCGAAGAAAAATATGATAGTCCAAATTTTTTCTTACCTCATCATGGAGTTTATAAAGAGAGTAGTACTACTACTAAACTTCGCGTGGTTTTTGACGGCAGTGCGAAGACTACGTCACAAAAATCATTAAACGACATTCAATTGCCAGGTCCTGCTCTTCAAAATGACATTTTTTCGATTCTGTTGCGTTTTAGACAGTATAGGTATGTAGCGTGCGCGGATGTTGAAAAGCTATTCAGGCAGGTTTTAATTTAACAAGACCAAAGATCACTTCAGTA
This sequence comes from Bombyx mandarina, assembly GCF_030267445.1. Classification (NCBI taxonomy): domain Eukaryota; kingdom Metazoa; phylum Arthropoda; class Insecta; order Lepidoptera; family Bombycidae; genus Bombyx; species Bombyx mandarina. Next base: position 20,871,943 of record NC_143234.1, read on the forward strand.
TATTCTATGGCGTGAAAAACCTACTGATGCATTAAGCGTTTATCAATTAAATACAGTTACTTACGGAACCGCCTCCGCACCCTACTTAAGCATGCGTTGCATTAGGCAATTGGCATTACAATGTGACGATGACGTCATCTCTCGTGTTATCAATGAGGATATGTTTGTCGACGACCTGATCACCGGGCATGACGACTATAACGTGCTTCTCGAAATTTGTGAAAAAACAATGCATATTTTGCAGTCTGGATGTTTTCCTTTACGCAAGTGGACCTTTAATTTTGATCCTATGCGAAATAACAAAGAAAGGTTTAATGACGGCTTAGCACAAAGTAAAACTCTCGGATTGGGTTGGTATAATGACAACGATCAACTTTATTTTACTTCACAAATTAACACTAACCTTAATACGTCAAATTTAACTAAACGAATGATGCTATCAGTGATCTCGCAAATTTACGACCCGTTAGGAATTCTAGCGCCAGCTGTAATAATACCTAAAATATTGTTGCAGAAATTATGGCTTTGTAAAATAGACTGGGATACTCCTGTATGACAAGAAATCGCCATGACTTGGAGTAATTTTATTAAAACATTAACTCATTTAAACGAATTGCGTATACCTCGGCAAATTAGAGGTTCAAACACCCAGTTTATAGAATTACACATATTTACGGATGCATCACAGAATGCATATGGAGCATGTGCATATATACGTACTTATAATTTGAATACAGAAATTACTGTTCGATTGCTATGTGCTAAAAGTAGGGTCGCACCTTTAAAAACAATAAGCATTCCACGACTTGAATTATGTGGTGCCCTACTGGGAGCTAGGCTTTATAAGAAAATAATTAATTCGCTAAAGTTATCATTTACTAACACTTGTTTTTGGACGGATTCGACTATCGTAATGGGCTGGATACGCATGTCACCTCATTTATTAAAAACCTTTGTTCAAAATCGTGTAACTGAATTAAACGAATTGACAGGCGACTCAGTATGGTTACATGTAAATAGCAAGAATAATCCTGCTGACCTGCTATCTCGAGGTTTAAACCTTGATTCACTAATTCACTGTCAATTATGGTGGACAGGACCCTCTTATTTACATGATCATAATTTTGTAAATAAAAATATTAATTGCGATCATATTAATTTAAATAACAATAATTTACCAGATTTACGAAAAACTATACAAACAAATACTACGACATTAATCGACTGTTTATTCGACTTCGAAAGATATTCGTCATTTCTTATACAGTAAAACGAATTTGGAATTCTCCTTTTGGATATCCTCCGTTCCTGCGTCTACACATATTATAAATAGCACGAATAGCTCTGTTCTGCAGTATGAAAATCGTTTCGACATCGGCAGCATTGCCCCATAGCAAAATGCCATAGGACATAACACTATGGAAATAACTAAAATAAACCAGACGTGCCGTATCTTCATTAGTATACGTTTCTATTTTTTTTTACCGCAAACGCTGCAGAACTAAGTCTACCCGCTAACTTGCATAATATGTGAGGACCCCACTGCAGCTTGGAGTCAACTGTTATACCAAGAAAAACTGTCAAATCCACAAGCTCCAGTGTCTCTCCACTTACAGTAATATCTGTCTACTTGTCTAACATTAGGTGTGGTAAATTTTATACATTTTGTTTTTTTGTTATTTAATAACAGATTATTAACACTAAACCGATGTACCACGCGCGAGATAGCATCATTCACATCGACATAATCTTCCAAATGTCGTTTAATTTTAAACAATAAGTATGTATTGTCAGCGAAACGAATTTTGAAGTCGTCGTGGCCTAAAGGATAACACGTCCGGTGCATTCGTATGTAGCGATGCACCGGTGTTCGAATCCCGCAGGCGGGTACCAATTTTTCTAATGAAATACGTACTTGACAAATGTTCACGATTGACTTGCACGGTGAAGGAATAACATCGTGTAATAAAAACCAAACCCGCAAAATTATAATTTGCGTAATCACTGGTGGTAGGACCTCTTGGGAGTCCGCACGGGTAGGTACCACCACCCCGCCTATTTCCGCCGTGAAGTAGTAATGCGTTTCGGTTCGAAGGGTGGGGTAGCCGTTGTAACTATACTGAGACCTTCTTAGAATTTATATTTCGAGGTGGGTGGCATATTTACGTTGTAGATGTCTATGGGCTCCAGTAACCACTTATCACCAGGTGGGCTGTGAGCTCGTCCACCCATCTAAGCAATAAAAAAAAAAGAATTATACATATAATTCCTTAAATCATTATCATCATCAACGTAGTCTGTAGATGTCCACTGCTAAACATAGCCTTCTCCAGTAATTTATATAACTGAAGATCGATGTAGATAAATCCGATTGATGGGTTATCTATATCACTAAGTAATGTTTTGTTAAAGTTTTTTTTTTGTTAAAATGCACTAAACCTTTAGGAATTTTACTAGAATTTACTTCTATAAATATCTAATTATGCAAATTGTTCTTCATCTAATGGAAATTTAGCTTATTTTGTTTTTTTTAAAACACTCGACGACAAACAGAAAACAACTTTCTTCCAAGTAAATGATCATTAATACTATTATGCAATTTGTACGCGAAAATATAACTTTAGAAAACTATAAGTTTTAAGATTTTCTCGTAATACTAATGAAGATTCTAAATATTTCTAACACGTAATGACTATCTCTATTATTTTACTAAACTTACTTGAACTACAGTTTGGACTCTGGGCTTGAAAATACTCTTTTTTTTTTTAATAATCCATATCTAAATGAAAAAAAAAACATTTTGAGACATACAGTTGCGTCGTTGTTACCCTAGAAAAAGAAAGTTCGGGTAGTTATGACAGATTGATGTTCGATTAGATTAGATAAAATTTACTTTATTTCGATTTCATTACAATCAAAGTCAGTGGCGACATAGATATGGCAATTTAACAATAACACAATGTAGCGGAGCTTTATCCTAATAACACTTTAATAGGAATGAACTCACTAAGTACTAAACAACAAAATAGGTTTATAGGTCTTACTTTCCTACTATTTATTATCTTTATGGTACTGAAAAATTACAGATGTTTACTACAATATTCTTAAAATCAAAAAGTTAAAAGTTATGATCAATAGAATTCTAGAACTGTCATTAAGTATTTCAGACTCATTATTAGTTAAACAAATTTTCGTAATATCCAGAATAGCATTTGGGGATAATATTTTTAATAAACGTATTTAATAAACGTATTTCAGTAATATTTAAACTATTATTTTATCGAGTTTTACGTATATTAATAAGTTGTTTTTGATTTTACAGCTATCCATTTTTATTTATTTATTTATTAAGTTGCACCAACAAAGTGATCATCGATACAAAACATTGAACAATTGACAAAAGTTCATGGCAGATGTCACCTCAATTATAGGTACAATCGACAGTGCATTAACAACAAAAATGAAAAAAAAATATATAACTAAGATTTGATTACATTTGATTGATTGCTTAAGATTAATTTATATTTAATTGGGAAATGATCTGAATTTTCACTCTCATAAGAATATTTTATATCGTAAGTCTCACTATTTTTAATAAATCGTATAGCTTTTAATCGGGTTGCTTTGCAGATATTTATATAAATATTAGCAAAGTTTGATACGTATTGACGGATCGATGTTTGGCGTGTGTAATCGGAATCTGTTTCTGGAATCGAGTTAATAAATTCTTTGATGTCAGAAATTAATACCTCATCTGATTTATGGTTACAAGTCATTCTTCTAAAATCAGTCTTCAAAACTCCATGTTCGTTAGTCTTACTTTTTATCGTACGAATCACACGATCAGATATATCCAACGTATTAAGAAAAAAAACTACAAACGCGGATAGGATTACTGTTAACAGTAAAATGGAAAGCGTTGTTACAATTTCTTGGGGCCAAAGCATTGGTATATTCTTCTCTTATCTCTTCGGTCGTTACATCAAACTTCGCGGCAATTACAACCCAAGCATCCATCTTAAGGTTACGATCTTTATACGCACTAGCTTCTATATTCCATAATTCTGGACATTCAAAATTTCTCGTATGAGTACTCAAAAGCTGCTACTAGCTACTTCAAATCAAAGCGGGATAAATCATTTGCAATATAGCCGGCTAGTCATTAAATACTTGCAACTATAATGAAACATATTGACAATAATGCAGCATTTGTTGCACTGTCTTGAGATATAAGGGTTTTCCATTAAAGACTTTACAACTTTTTTTCAAAATAAAATGAAATCCATTTGAGATATTTCAAAACTTTACTATGGGGTTGAAGTACATTCAAAACATTTATGAGTGGAACTCAACTTCGCTTATATGGCCACCGCAGGCACGTTTGCAACAGTTGATTCATTGGACCCAATTTTCTATGACTCGGCCACACATTTCGGCCAAAACGGCTGCTACTTCGCGTTCAATGTTGACTTTGAGCTCTTCCAACGTCGTCGGCTTATTAGCATAGACCAATGACTTGACGTAGCCCAAAGAAAAAAATCTAGAGGCGTTAAATCGCACGAACGAGGCGGCCAATCGACTGGTCCATTTCTTGCGCTCATCAAGCTTTTTCTTCAATAAATCGATTGCAACGTGTGCTGTGGCTTGTGGCGCCGTCCTGTTGAAACCACATGCTGTCCAAGTCCATACATTCCAATTCGGGCCAATCATAATCGATAATCATGGCGCGATAACGATCACCATTTACAGTAACGTGGCGACCACTATCGTCTACGAAAAAATATAGTCCTATGACGTCACCGGCATGCAAACCGCACCAAACAGTTATCTTTTGTGGATGAAGCGGTTTTTCATTAAGCACATGTGGATTTTCACCGCCCAATAATTTTGTTTATTGACAGACCCATTGAGCCAGAAATGAGCTTCGTCACTGAAGATGATTTTGCGATGAAATTGATCTTGGCGCATCTTTTCCAGAGCCCAATCGGTGAACGTACGTCGCTTCGAATGGTCCATCGGCTTCAACTCTTGAGTGAGCCTGATCTTGTATGGGTGTAAAGTAAGATCCTTACGCAAAATTCGCCATAAAGTGGTCTTGGCAATGCCCAACTCTTGAGAACCCCGTGGAATTGATTGATTTGGATCATTTGCTACGGACGTTTCAACGGCAGCGATATTTTCGACACTTCGACCAACCCGTCGTCTCAACTGGCACGGCAACATCACACAACGAATATGTAGACTCAAACTTTTTCACTAAACTTGTTACTGCCTGTCTACTAGGGCGAGAATTACGACCAAAAATCGGAGTTAACGCTCTTTAAGTAGCGGCCACCGACTCCGAATTTCTGTAGTAAATTTTTAAGATTTGCCGACGTTGTTCGTTCGTGTACTTCACAATGATCTAAAGGTTATGTTTACTGAATAAACTGACAGTGATAGTTCGATGTTAGTGAAAAGGTGCGTTCACAAACTAAATTCAAAATTGTCAAGTCCCTATTGGAAAACCCTTTATAAATAGACCAATTTCACTGGCAACCATCATAGCCAAGGTGTTCGACAGCATGCTTGACTCACATCTCAGTGGATACACTAAACTACATGATACATAGTTTGGATTTTGTGCTGGGCTATCTACTGAGAGAGCCATTTTTGCACTGAAGCATGCTGTCAAATACTACACCGATAGGAAAACACCAGTATATGCCTGTTTCCTGGACCTATCAAAAGCCTTTGACCTTTTTTCCTATAATATCTTGTGGAAAGCTACTGGGAGAGGGTGTACCTCCTTCATTAGTAAATATATTATCTCTGTGGTATGAGAAGCAGAGGAACTTTGTACGGTAGTCCAACGTACTGTCACACATAAACACATTTGTTTATAACAAAAAGTAATAAAAACATATGTAGATTTTTTTAAATTGGACGTATTGCTATTTTTATCTTAGTCGAAATTATGAAACGAAACGTTTTGACAGTCCGTTTGTCAATAAGCAGTGATCAGTTTCTTTTGTTTGTTTTTCTATTGTTTACCTACTATATTATATGATGACTTGCCTCCAAACCGCTTTAAAACTTTCGTTTATAATTATAAGTGTGTTTACAATTATTATTAAAGAGCTTCAGTGAAATAAAATGAATTCTGTAAGTATCTATGAACTACATTGATAATAATAATTTTACTTTGAAGTCTTTGAGTTCAAGTTTAGAAAATATATCTTTTTCAGTCAAGAAAGGCAGCACCCATGACAAAAGATGAAACGATGATTCTAGCAGAACTTGTGGCGGCGAAAAAACATATCAATAATAAGGCAACAAATGCCACAAACAATAAATTGAAGGAGCAGGATTGGCAAACCCTTGTAAATGATTTTAATTCGTCCATTCGTCGTTTCCCACGAACTCCATCGCAGCTTCGACTAAAATGGGAAAACTTAAAGAACACTACGGCAATATAAGAAACAACCTTAGTAAGGTTAGTATAATTAGTTGATTGTTTCTCTAATGACACATTGATAAACATGATTTTTTCTTCAGGTTGCCGTAGTATTTGAAATAATTATGCTCTTTGTTACAGGCTGGAGGTGGTAAGGATTGCAGATGAAATTTTTGATAAAGCATGCACATTGTTGTAGGTCACATATATTTTTAACACTTTTACAGCCAAGCGGAAACAAGATGGAAGAAAAGAAATGCAAGGCTAGCATAAGGACAATGCATTAGCAGAATATCTAATAGCAAAAAAGAGACTTGACTTGGAAATTGAAAAAAAGGAGATTGTTGTAGCAAAACTTAAGTTAGATTTAGATAATGCTAGATTAAAAATAAAAAAACTAAAGGAATATTAAATTTCATAAATTAAGTAGGCAATAATAATTTTATGTTAGATAGTTTTTTAAGTATATGTACAAATTCTAAATTAAATATCTTGCATGTACTAACTACTATGTAATTATCATTTTAGAAAATAAAAAATAGTCAAATTATCTTTGGAGTTTATTTTATAAATTATCTTTGGAAGCAATTATTTATAAGTAGTTGTATTTCAGATGTAAGTTCTGGAAAATTGTTACGAACAATTATATTATTTTCCTGTAATGTATCTGCGACTGAAATTTCTGATTCTAACTCTTCTAAATTCATATTCCTGACGATATTATGCAGTATGGCAGCTATAATAACAGCTTGCATATTTTCTAGTTTTAATCTACTTTTCAATGATAATACAGGGAGTCTTCTTTTACAAACACCAATGCATCTGAAAATTATACATTATTCGCTTACATTATTTTACAATACAGTCTAACAAACTCTTAACTAAAAAAAAGATTACCTCTATAGTATTTCTTGTTTTAATATGTGATTCATTATAAATCGTTTCGATTGAGTATGTGGGTTAATTAATCATGTTAAAGATAAAGTTGTGGGGATAGCCTCTATCGGCAAGCAAATAGCAATTTCCAAGTCCACCTTGTTATCAATGTTCTCTTGATATGTGGATGATTTATTATAGTAGTGTCATATTAACATAATCATAAATTCATATAAACACCTAAATAAGGAATACCTTTTCAATCGGAATGGTTAATTATAGTTGCATCATGAGTAGACCCAGGCCACCAAGCAACAACATTTTGAAACATCAATGATGCATTGCACACAAATTACACATTCAAAATACTCTTTTTCTATTTCTAAATTCCTCTCCTATATTTGAATCTGTAACACAAATATAAAATGTAGAGGTATCAGTGTGTATATAATAAGAATGAAGGTAAATAACCTACCAGGTTATTGTATTAGTATATGAATGTCATTTAAGGCACCATGAGAATCCAGCAGTATTATAGAATTCCTGTTGAGTGTGATTTTGTAACACAACAAAAATTGGGTATAATTTTGCTATTGCTATAAACAAATATAAGTTGTAATAACGAGTACTTTTATGGTTAACATTTATCTTACCTTTTTGACGTTACACTCAAATATGATCTTATTAGTCAATTCATTCACAACACCTTTGCTCAGAAATCTATAGTCAAATTCGTAATTATTGATCTTCGCCATGTAATTCAGACGATCTTTATTTTCCTAACCATATGATATCGGCCTCACTATCACTATCTGCATCACAATCCATTATCATTTGAAATAATTCCATATCACTATCATCACTGCTACAATATGCCATTATGAAGAGAAACAATTATTAAATTATAGCGATTTACTTTCGAAAGATAAACATGTAACCGGCCGATTTTGACAGATAAGCGAATGCCCTTACTAGAGATAGCGCCGCCTACCGGAGAGTTACTCAAAACTCATATTGAAACGGAAGTAAGCACGATTTGTATGAGCGTTCTATCTTTAGTAGGCTATCAGTCCTCCCGACGATGGATGGATAAATCCGATAGGAACTGCTGTCCGTCGATAGGTTATTGGAACGTAAGTAAGGACAAAAGGATAGATTTGTCTATCTTTAGTAACCGAAACTAGGGATAGATAGGTTATTGTATACGGCCGTTAAAGAAGGCATTAAAATTTAAAGTCTGTTTCTGCAACTGAGTGTCAGTGGATTTAGTGGATTTAATGGGCTCAGTGGACTCAGGGGAGTCAGTGAACTCAGTGGACTCAGGATACATGTTTGATTTCTTATTATTAGGTGACTCTATGGTCTTAGTAAGAGCAGCGTCGAATTTGTTAATATTGTGGTGCCTCGCACGACACCGATACGGGCCACCTATTCGTTTTTTGGTTTACCGTTTTCATGTACGTTGTCATTGTTTCCATGTTCGATGTAATTGTTCTCGTAATCGTTTGTGTTATTTTCGTATTCGCATTTATCAACAAAGTTTACGCGTTGTGGTCTGAAACCGGAAGAACATGGATTTTCGAATTCACGAGCACGATTTTTAAATTCTCTCTTTTTGCAATTTTCAACAGAGTGTCCGGAGGATTTACAGTATTGGCAAAAGCTATTGTAAAAATTATTATTTCGGTTAAAATTATTAAGATTAGGACGATAGGTCTGTGGACGATAGAGAGTTTGATTAAAATTATCAATTCTGTTAGATTTAGAAAACCTATTTTCCGTATTTACAGGGCGTTTGTTGAACATGCTTTGTTTAATGCGGTCTTCGGAAATCGCAATATTAATAGCTTCATTAAGAGTTTTGGGAGACCTGCATCTCACAATTGCAGATAACCGCGGATGTAATCCGATAGTAAAATGATGCAGTGCGAGGTCCTCCATTGCCGCTGTACGGCCTGGTAGTTCCTTACTTTTGCAATTTGATAGCGAAATTTCGGTGAGTAATTGTTAGAGGCTATAACGTGTCTGTGTTTAAGGGTGTCCCTGGTATGCTGATGTTACATGAGGCCCAGTCGCGTCACTCCCCAAAAGGTGGTCTATGGGTCGAGAGACACGGGGCCGAGTCGCACCACTTCTAGACACGTCACCACCGGTAGACAACCGGTGAACAGGAGACTCTGTGAGGAGGATCTCAGGGCGCCACCACTTACCGCTCTGGAAGACTCACGCCAATAAATAAAAATAATTACAATATAACACTTGTGTTTAGTCGATACAAATAACACAGTTACAATGGTTATAATAATTTACAAAGATTAAATTAGCGGTTAGGTACAATGTTACATGTGTGTCGGTAGGTATACCGAACACACGAGAAAGTTATCAACGAAATTAGTTTAAATTAAATTACTAGAAACAATGACGGCTTCACCAATTTAACAAAAAGACGATGAAACTTCCCAGCAACTGGGGTTGCTGGATCCGAGCAAGGCTGTGTATGCAGGTGTGTTCTTGGTCTACCGTAGTCAAGTACTCTTTCTTGGATCGCCTAGCCAGAGCACCTCGCTTCCGGCAGCGTCCACGCAGAAAGGTACTGCGGGATCTCGAAGGTGATCTAAAGGTCACACTCCGCACCCTAACTGATTGTACATATAATGTACCAGTTATTAGGACCCTGGTTTAAGAAAAGACACCAAGGAACTATTTAACTGACTCAGGTAAATGCGTAAGAAAACTTTCACTGCAGCTCGAGAGATGTTGATCGAAAAAGGACCCGGACAAAGTGACTTGTCCTTTTATATTAATAGTCTGACGGTTCTTGAAGTTTCTGCCTAATAGTGCGGGGCTAATCTCACCTTCGAACTGTTATAAATGGTTCCCGTATACAATAGTGCTAAGGAACCCCATTACAAATCACAAAGTCAGCAGTTTGATCATCTCTTTATATTTACTCGTATAATTTAAATCAGTTTGAAACCATCATCCGCGCGCGTGACACTTGCCCTAAATTGAGCCCAATTTATTGTAATTTAATTAAATAAATCTATTCTTTCTTAATTTCATTTTTTAAAAAGGCCTTCGGCCAAATCCCTATAACAATTTGGTGGCAGCGGTGGGATACCGAAGGTTAAGGTATCCCTGGGACGTCTCCGTCCGGGCTCATTAATTAGTGAAAAACTAAAAGTGAAAACTAAAGTGACCTTGCCGCGAGTGTCAAGAAGTGCATCAAACTCATATCCATCTCAATTCCAATAATTAAGAAGAATTTCGTGCTCAAATACGCCGCATTATCCTGGCGAACACTTAGTCTCGACCCTGAAAAAATAAAATATACCAGTTTCCTGAAAAACGTATTATTTAAAAACGAAAGTAGCTTGCTTTCGTCTTGTTACGCGTTACGCTCCTGAAAAGAAAAATAATTATCAAACTTACCTGCTGTTCCTGTGGAAAATCTGCGAGTCCTAAGGCGTGTGGCGTTTCCTGAAAGAAAACAAGGTGAACCAGTCATGTTCCTGTACCTCTGTTGCTGCGTGATCCTGTAAGCGAATTTATTTATCAATTTACTCCATAGTGAAAGTGCATATCAATATTAGCTGAAAATAATCGAGTGCGTAATTAAAGTGAATCATCGTGACTGAAAATCCGTGTTTGACGAATTGAAGAATTAGAAATAATATAAAAAAAAATAATTTTAATAATATTAATCATAAGTTGCCAATATTGTTTTTAACATTATATTCTCACGGGTCAATTCTTAGAATTATACTTGTCACTCACCACACCTGCATTAACTACTCAACGCTATCTGTGTATCAAGTTACTTAGGTGGCTGCCTATTACACCGTATAGTATCATTGTTCACTATATTTTATTCTATTTCATTTGTGTGTATTAATTACTTTTAGCTATGTCTCAAAAAGAGTCTCAATTTAAACTAGAAAAAACCGATAACGTAACGATTGCTATATTATTTAAATTTATTAAACCATTTGACGGAACACGCGAGAAATTAAATTCGTTTCTTTCTAACTGTCGTAATGCCATTGAATTAGCGTCAGAACCACAACAAGAAATTCTTTTTAAATTTATATTATCACAACTAGAGGGAAAAGCCGCAATAGCTTGTTCAATAAAAGAATTCAGTAGTTGGGACCAGTTATGTGATTTTCTAAAGACACAATTTGGGGAAAGAAAGCATTACGCCCATTTGTTAACCGATTTGCAAGAATGCCGTCAAGGTAGTATTAGTGAACTCGTCAGCCAATTTGCTCTACGCCTAGAAACTTGCCTCTCAAAATTATTAACAGAAGTAACCTTATCCAATAAAAAGAAGTCTGAGCTTAGCGGCCGCGTAGCAGCCATGGAAGACTTAGCTCTTCATACATTTTTACTCGGCCTTAATCCTGAAATTTCTAATTTAGTCAGAGGTAAAAATCCATTAAACCTCAACGAAGCTATTAATTTAGCAATTGCCGAGGAGAAAATATTAAATTTATTTAACAAACGTAACCCTTCCATACCACAACGCCAGTCCCCAAAACCCTTCCAAATCTCCAAACCTCCCAACTTCAACGGAAATCCTAGGCCTCAACCTCAAATACAGAGACCTTACAATCAAAGCAACCAAGGTCTGTACTGTCGTTACTGCAAAACCCAAGGCCACACAATCGACACCTGTAAAAATCGTGAATACAATAATAATCGATTCAAAATACCTCAACCCTATTTTCAACAACGTCCAATTCAAGAAAACATTAAACCTAATCCTGCTCGCGTAAACTGTTTAGTTGACGAAAATTATACCTACGATGATTTCGAGCCGCAACCATCATCTAGCACAGATTATGCACAAGATAATCTTAATCAGAATTTAAACGAATAAGGGACTCACGAAGGTGTCTCGTGAGGCCCAAACCGCAACTTCAAGCTAACTGTAACGATAAAGACACCTTTTCTATATCCAAGGACCACATGGGTAACCAGCCCCAAACAAGTGTCCATAATTCAATTCCCAAGGACCACACGGGTAACCAGCCCCAAACAAGTGTCCGTAATTCAATTTCCAAAGACCACACGGGTAACCAGCCCCAAGCAAGTGTCTACATTCATCCAATATCAAAACACAAACGCAATATCATTGAAAATACAATTACAAAACAAAACGAAAGTAAAATTTATGAACTATCTTGTATTTCTAGTAAAATATCCTTACCCCATGTACTTGTTTCGACATCTATATCCTTCAAGCCGCTTACTTTCCTTGTTGACACTGGATCCTCCGTATGCCTCATAAAAAAAACATCTATTCAATCATTTTCACACATAAATCTCATAAATAATATAATTAAATTAAAAGGTATAGATAGTACGGAAGACCCCGTACCTACTTTGGGTAGTTTTGATCTTAAACTTATATTTGGAAAAGAATCAATTCCTTTCACTTTTCACGTAATAGACAAAATAGATTTACCCTATGACGGAATAATAGGCACAGATTTACTCACCCGTTTTCAGTGCTCTATAGATTACAATTGCCAAATTCTCTACTTAAATAAAAATAAAATTAAACTCAATTTCACGGATCCCACTTACCAAATTCCGCCTCGCTCAGAGGTAACTGTTGAGTGCTCAGTTACAAATCCTGAGCTAAGAGAAAGTCTCATTCTTGATCAACACGTAAGTGATACACTTTATATTGCTAATTGCTTAGTGAAGGTAAAAAATAATAATCGCGTAAATCTTACTGTCTTAAATACCTCTGAAAAACCTGCTATTATAAATTCTAAACTTCAACTTACTCTACTTCCAGTTGACTATGAACTCTGGAAGTCGCAAATCACAACTAAAACCTGCTTAGATAGAACTAATGATGTCCTTAAATCATTACGCGTATCACATTTAAATAGCGAAGAAAGTGAAGCCCTTTACGATATGTGCTCTAAATATTCTGATATATTTCACCTCCCTGATGACTTACTCACCTCGACTGACGCCATCCAACATGAGATTAGAACTTCTTCCGATCAACCTATTAATGTCAAATCCTATCGATTTCCTGAGATTCATAAACAAGAAGTAAACTCACAAATACAAAAAATGCTCGACCAAAAAATCATACAACCTTCTCTATCTCCTTGGTCCTCGCCTATATGGATTGTCCCAAAAAAGACCGATGCCTCTGGTCAAAAGAAATGGCGGATTGTAATTGATTATAGGAAACTTAACGATATTACTATTGGTGAAACTTACCCCATACCTAACATTGTCGAAATTCTTGACCAATTAGGAAACTCAAAATACTTCACAACATTAGATCTCGCTTCTGGCTTTCATCAGATAACAATGACTCAAAAAGACGCTTGCAAAACCGCGTTTAGTGTCCCTCAAGGACACTTTGAATATACAAGGATGCCCTTTGGCCTAAAAAATGCCCCATCAACTTTTCAGCGCTTAATGAACAATGTGCTCACTGGCCTACAAGGTGAGCGCTGTTTTGTGTATTTAGACGATATTGTGTCTTATTCTCATGACCTTAAAACTCACATTGAAAACCTCGGTGCAATATTCGATAGACTACGTAAATTTAACCTAAAATTGCAGCCAGACAAATGTGAATTTCTACGAAAAGAAGTCGGCTACCTAGGTCATATAATTAGCGAGGAAGGGCTAAAACCAGACCCTAATAAAATAAAATCCCTTAAAGAGTTTCCAATCCCAAAATCCCCCAAGGATATTAAATCCTTTTTAGGATTAATATCATACTATAGACGCTTTATCCCAGAGTTCTCCAAACTATCAAAACCACTCACATCCCTCTTGAAAAAGGATGCATCTTTTCTTTGGACTAACGAGCAACAATTAGCTTTCGAAACGCTCAAAGATAAACTCATTACCTCTCCTGTATTAATATACCCAGATTTTACTAAACCATTCAACCTTACTTGCGATGCATCGAACTATGCAATATCAGCTATCCTTTCGCAAGGTCCTATAGGTAAAGACCGCCCTGTAGCCTATGCATCCAGAACACTAAATAAATGTGAAATTAACTATAGCACAACCGAAAAGGAGTTGCTAGCTATAGTTTGGGGCTGCAATTCTTTTAGACCGTATTTATTTGGTCGTAAGTTCATCATAGTAACAGATCATCGTCCACTAAAATGGCTATTTAACCATACTGATCCAAGTAGCAAACTACAACGTTGGCGTCTCCAACTACAAGAATTTGAATACGAAATTATATATAGAAAAGGCAAATTAAATTCAGCAGCTGACGCTCTATCTCGTTATCCCGTTAATCCTGTCTATACCGAAAATCCTGAAAACTTAAATGAAAATGAACTGATTGATCTGGGTCCATTAGACATCAGTCCCTTTAATGCCGAAGTCCCTGATTTTACGCCTCTAAGTCCAAGTCCTAACAATTTACCTGATACTCTGCTCCAACCAGAAATTGTACCTGAAATCACTGATCAAAATCCAATAATAGAAAATGAACCCCAACCTTCTAGTAGTCAAGCTCCTATTCTACAACAACCTAATACTTTAATAAGCCCCCATAACTTACCTGATCTCGACGACACCTATACTAAATTCTTAAAAACTCCTTCAAGCTTTAAATACGATACAGCCATTTTTGAACATAATGATAGTATAATAAAAAGCCAACACAAAACTATCGTAATACCTGCATCCCTTGATTTAGATGAGTCAATTCCCTATGTTCAAGAAATCTTATTAAATTCACCAGATTCAGAATCATTCACGAATTCAGAGAAAACCTTACTTTTCTACAAAAACCTTTTACTTAATGATAAAAACTATTACTTTCTATTTATAAAGGTACATCACTTTGATAATTGCACCTACAGTGACATTTTTGAGTCATTAAAAGCCCTTAGAAACCATTTAATATCCATGAATGAAACTATCGATAAAATAAGCATTACTGACTTCAAGAACCCGTTCGATAAACATATTTATATAAAAATCTACAACATACTTGCTCACTTATTCCATAATACCGGTATCCAAATACACATTTATAGTAATAAAATATACTATCCTTGCCCTACCGAAGTCCAAAAAATTCTCCGCGAAAATCATGACTTACCTGTCGCCGGACACCTCGGTTCTAGTAGAATGTTCAACAAAATCCGGGAACAATTCTATTGGAAGAACATGCGTAGTGAAATAGAAAATTATGTTAAAAACTGTAATCAATGTCAAACTAATAAAGCGCTTAGGAAAATTAACCGTGCACCAATGCAGATAACAACCACCTCAACAGCTCCCTTCGAAAGATTGTCCCTAGATATAGTTGGTCCTCTCCCCGAATCCGGTACAGCAAAAATTAAATACATCCTTACCCTTCAAGACGATCTCACCAAGTATTCTGTAGCTTATCCCATTCGCAGTACTACCGCTGAAGAAACCAGCGATTGTCTGATTCACTTTATTTCCTTATTTGGCATTCCCAAAACCATCTTAACACGTTAACTGCCAAGGTATATTTTCTAAATCCTCCTAATTTAATTTCTTGAATTTGATTTCAAATGGTTAATAATGAATAATTACGTATAGAAAAGAGTTCCCTTTTCTTTATTTTAGTAAAAAAAAGAAAATAAAAAAACTGTCAGGCACCGGTCCCTGACGTGGCGCGAATGATACAAATTGTAGTCCCTGCGCCATGTCAAGCATTATGTCAGGCACGTAGGTGTAAATCCACGAGTTTGAGCGCGCTTCCTTCTGCATTTTGGCGGGAAATAACCGTCAGCGTCCGCCGCCTTCGGCTAACATCGGTCAAGTGTCGTGTGCACTGTGCAGTGTCATATCGTATCGCAGTTTACTCCGTTGCTCCGTTACCCCGCCCACCCGCACTGATGTTTTGACTTTTGAGTTATAATTTCGAATCCCATGCATTTTAGTTGCATTAGAGTTACGGAAGCAGCGGGTTTGCGTAAAAATAATTGTAGACGATATTGTCGAATATGGATGATTTTGATTTGTCCTTATCAGATTTGCAACAAATTGATGAATTAGAAAAGCAGTTAACTCAAGGTAATCTTGAGTTATTAGATGTTCAGAGTAATGGTGAAGTAAGTGTTGAAGAAGAAGAGACTTTGCGTTTGCGTATCAACAGGAAGAGAAGATATATAATTGAAAGTGGAGACGAAGATGAAAGCACTAATCAGCAGGTTAGATTACCAATAATTGCAAATAAAACTGATTTGTGGTACGAACCGTCGCGTAACCAAAGGCGAATTGTTCCATTTACTGAGTGCCCTGGTTTGAGACCTTACAGTCTGAGAAGTTTGATGGCTTATTCAAAACCAGAATCATTTTATGCTTTGTTAGTCCCGAACACTGTTTTTGAAAATATAGCTATAGAAACCAATCGCTATGCCGAACAAATTATTACAAAGCTAAATTCAAGAAAACAAATAAAAAAAGGATCTCGATTACTTGGCTGGACAAAGACAAATACGGAAGAGATCAAAAGATTTTTTGGTCTGATTTTGTGGATGGGAATTGTCAAGTTACCAAAGCTAGCTGATTATTGGTCAACTGATCCCTTGATTTGTCAAAATTTCCCGCGTACAATTATGGCTCGTAATAGATTTGAGATTATGTTACGAATGGTGCATTTTACTAATAACGAAGATCAACCTCCTGGCGACCGTTTGTTTAAAATTCGTAGTTTGCTTGATGCTTTGAATCTCAACTTTGCTGCACATTACTACCCTCAGGAAAGCCTCTGCATTGATGAGTCTTTAGTGCCATTTCGAGGGCGAGTAATTTTTCGACAATATATTAAATTAAAAAGGCACAAATACGGTATTAAACTATTTAAAATATGTACCAATCCAGGATATACATTAAAGGTTCAAGTTTACTCTGGTAAACGTGATGAAACTGAATATGTAACACCTAGCAATATCGTCATGTCTCTTATGACCAGCTACCTTAAACGAGGTCACACGCTCTATACCGACAACTGGTACACCAGTGTAGATTTAGGCAGAAAGCTCTTAGAAGAAGATACTCACCTCGTTGGTACGTTGCGCAAAAACAAAAGACATTTGCCTAAGGACGTTATGACAGGAAGCCTAAAAAAGGGAGAATTTCGAGCAAAAGAGAACGAAGACGGTATGACATGCATGAAGTGGAAAGATAAACGAGACGTTTATTTACTCTCGACAAAACATTCAATTGGATTTTCAAGAACACTGAAAAGAGGCAAGGAAATAATAAAACCTAAAATTGTGACCGATTACAATAATGCTAAAGCAGCAGTAGACCTATCGGATCAAATGATCGCCTACTCAACACCGCTACGAAAGTCAGTAAAATGGCACAGAAAACTGGCTGTGGAGTTACTACTAAATACAGCTTTGCTCAATTCCTACATAATGTACAAAGAAACTACTAAGTCTAAGATGGGGATAGTAGACTACAGAAAGATTTTGTGCAAATATCTAACAGAATCGGGCAAAGAAAACAACGAACCAGAGCTGCGATTTACAAGAAATACAAGAAAAAAGCATACATTAACAAGAAAAGAAGGGACTGTGAGAAAATCTCGGAAATATTGCTCTAGATGCTATAAAATAAATGCACAGACAGTTGACAGAATATATGCAAGAAAAAAGACCAAACAAGTTGTAACTTACTGCCCTCAATGCCCAAATGAACCTCATTTTTGTCTTCAATGTTATAATATTGAACATAAATAATAATTTTGAATATCTCTATTGTTCGTTAAACAATGATTCGCCAAAAATATGTGATTACCTCAGTAAATATTAAAGTTTTTAAAATTTCATTGTGTTTTAATTCACCCCTATCATAAAAATACATGATAACTTTTTTTCTAGATATAAAAATAAGAGGCCATGTTGAATATGTCTTGCTTGGGGCCACGTCAGTCATTTCTAATAGAAAAGAACACTGTAAACGTGCTAGACGGCACACTGCGATCATTTAAGTTTGATGCTTCGATGTCAGTCACCGGTAGCTGACATGGCCTGAACAGTTAGTGAGTCTGTCAGGCACCGGTGACTGACATGGCAGCTAACGTGTTAACCGACCAGGGTTCAAATTTTACTTCTGAAATGTTTAAAGAAACATGCAAATTCTTAAAAATTAAACAGCTCTGGTCGTCTCCCTATCACCCACAGACGCAAGGTGCATTAGAAAGGAGCCACTCTACATTGAAAGAGTATTTGAAATCCTACGTATCCGACAACCAGGACAACTGGCCAAGATATGTATATACAGCCATGTTGGCATATAATACTGCAACCCATTCAACAACAAATTATACGCCTTACGAGTTAATTTTCGGTCACAAACCCGTTCTTCCAAACTCCATTTATGAACCAGCTCCAAATGCAACTTACCCTGATTATATTCGAATGCTGCAACATCGCCTTAAAGTCACTAGAGAACAAGCTACTAAACATACACTGAAATCTAAAGAGTCTTCCAAGGCCCGCTACGACGCCCACACTCGCCCAGTAACTTATCATGTTGGCGACTACGTTTATTTGAAAAATCACCTCAGAATGCGCAAGGCTCTTTCACCTATCTGGAAGGGTCCTTATAAAGTAATTAAATTAAATGGTAGGAATAGTTTAACCTTATTAATAAATAGGCGTCATGTAATTCATCACTATGATGAAATAAAACTAGCACGCCGATGTAATGCATGAAATTATTATTATATATGTTTAATAAGTGCTTAATAGATAACTATATTTAATACATAACTATAGTAAGATACGTATATTAAGATTTAGTATAGTTATTATTCCCTTACAGTTCCTTGTCTTCATCACACGAAACATTCATTGAACCCTCAATGAATACATCTGGTATATACTTTGACCCTATCGGGTCACTCAAAATAATAGACGGACATCTTAGTGTAATAGTTCCTGTAGATATTTCTTACATACAACCACACATTATAAATCTGAACGGTGTGATAGGCAGCTCAAAATTTCTGTGTAGGCAAAGTGCTCTCTACTCCAATGTCGAATGTTTAAACTTACACCAGCCGTTATCAATAAGATATAATGACATAGTTCGCGACTTTGAATCAATATCAATGAACAACAGCTAAACAGTGCAATTGATACTCTAATTCATGCACAACAAAACTCCACACTACTTTCGGACAATCTACTTCAAAGGTCAAAACTTAACGAAATATTGAACGTTCTAGAGAGCAGTTTGTTAACGCTATCGTTTAAATTACAAGATATTATTAACGCAATTATGTTCAGCAAGTCAAATATTTTATATCCGTCCAGAACTTGTAGACAATTATAGATTTTTGGCTGATTATCACCAATTCCCCATAAGTTTGTCATTAGATAATATTTATACACTAATGAATGTATCTGAAATCGCTACTTATTATAATAACAATAAAATTGTATTTGTTCTAAAAGTACCACTTGTCGATTCAAAAGATTATCACTTATACCATAGTATTCCATATCCAGTCATTATTTCTAACAAAACATACGCAACTATCATTCCATCAACTAAATATATCGCCATCACTAGAAATAGAAATCATTATTGTAAGTTGAATAGTTTAATTAGTTGTAAGGTAATATATAATTTAAACTACATTTGTGAAAACATAGATGCCTATTCCAGTTCTAGATCCCCGATCTGCGAATCGGAAATTATTTCTAAAGCCTTAAACTCTGTACCTAATGTTTGTAAAACTAATTTTCTTGGAGGTCATTTAGATATTTTGCAACCACTGTCCAATAATAGGTGGGTCTTTGTAATTACAGAACCTTATAAACTCTCCATAGATTGTCAAGACCAACCCAGTACAGAGATAATAATAGTAGGTACAGGCATCATTAACCTTCCCATACATTGTGTAGCATTTTATAAAGATTCAAGGTTAATACCAAAATATTCAAAGATAATAAAATTTCAACCAATTATTGTAAATTTCAACCTTTTAAACGACTCTTGCTGTAATTCTGTAACTCTATACAAAACTAAATTGCCTTTATTAAATTTATCTAACTTTAACCTTATTCTATCACCTCCCAACAACATACACAGATAAATAATATTATAAAAAGTTTAGATACGATTAATGAAAAACCGCATATTGTTCTATACGGCGAATATTATTCATATACAACCATAATTATTTCTATTATAGTTATTATTTTTATTTTAGCTCTTTTTTATAATGTTGTAAAATCGGGTACGTGTCACCGTCTTTTAAAATTCAAAACTAAATTAAATATTGAAAAAATCGAAGAATTATCGGAAGTCGCCGCCGTTTCCCCTAGTGTGCCAAAACTCCGTACATCTTTTTCCTAAACTTAACCCTTTTGGGGTAAGTTTACTCTCGGCCCCGGGGCTGTTATAAATGGTTCCCGTATACAATAGTGCTAAGGAACCCCATTACAAATCACAAAGTCAGCAGTTTGATCATCTCTTTATATTTACTCGTATAATTTAAATCAGTTTGAAACCATCATCCGCGCGCGTGACACTTGCCCTAAATTGAGCCCAATTTATTGTAATTTAATTAAATAAATCTATTCTTTCTTAATTTCATTTTTTAAAAAGGCCTTCGGCCAAATCCCTATAACAGAACCACAGACAAGATCGCACAGTCACAAAATTATTTTATTTCTAAACACTGCGCCACGTACACGCTAGATGGCGTTAATTTAAAAAAAAAATTATTTAATTTTTCTAGCGTTACAAGGCAAGTTTCGATTTTTAAGGCAAATTGGCTAACACTCTCTTGCGGGTTTTGCTTGCTATCACTAAGTTCCGTTAGTAAGTGAGAATAAAGCTTTCTCTCGCAAAATTGTTTTTTTAAAAATTCTTTTAATTGTTTCCAGTTTTGAATTTTTTTTATTGAACAGGCAACCTCCGCTCTACCACGTAATTGACTTAGTATGTACTTAAATTATATATGACGTTGTAGTTCCGTAGCGAGCTCGTAGGCGTTATCGCAGCTCATTATCAATGAATTTAATGTTTCTCGTGTACCATCATAGGGGTTAATGAATTTGAACAATATATTTAAATCCATTTCGAAGATAGGCTTTATGACACGTGGGGATAGAATCGGTGATTTTTCTTCGTTAGGTTGAGCAGGTAATTCCACGTGTAAATTCAGTTCGTTTTTGCTAGTCATTTTTCGTAGTCGACTTTAATGGAATGAGTTCGACGAAAACAGTTTGTTTAGACTAGTGCGGTGTTTTGTTTAGACTCACTGTATGAGGGCCACAGCGAGGGATGCGATAAGCATATCGGTGCGTTGCGGTGCGGTGCGTTGATAACACAGCTTTCGAAGACTGATTATTTTATTTTGTTATATATTTAATTAATTGTTTTATTTTCTGGTTTATTTGACACTTCACAATTAGTTTGTTTTTTCACAATACTTATTTTCACTTTTTTATTTTATTTCTTATTTTCCACTTTACACATTCACTTATTTTAGACGTGGAGATGTTTCCGAGGGATATTTATATCCCCTTGAGCTGCCACCAAATGCTATACGGGACTTTGAAAAACTCTATTTAAAAAAAAGATTTTATTCACTTTGAAGATACAAAAATTCTACTTAGAAAGAATGTAGCTTATTGTAACGACGCAGAGTGACTGACATCGAGCCAACGGGGCTCTAGTAAGTATATGTTAGACTGGAAAGTGTTGATAGACGCACTTTTCGATCTTAGGTAAATTAATTAATATACTAGGTGATATTATAACATTACAGTAGACCTCACAAAATACTGGAAAGGAACGATAGAGTATTCAAACTGTTGATAAAAGGGAAACCAGTTTCTGTAACAATGGAATGAATAAAACCTGCCTATATACTCACGGATACCGCAGATCCTGGAAGATTTTAAATGGATTTTGGATTTTAGATTTAATTTGCCACGTGCTCGCAGAGCTCATCAAAAACGGAATCGGATTAATTTTAAAGCATACTACGATATGGAAAAAAGGACACAACTAACAAGCACTCAGCCCCTAAGCCCGATTTATGAATCTTTAAACGACGACAGGATATCGCCTTACTGCCTCGCTGTGAAAGTCCTATTCCATGTTCATCCCATACACAATTACACAGTTTGCAGACTCCTCAGAAATCTTCTAGTTTTACGTTCCCGGACAAAAGAACCTACACTCGGGTGCAATGAAATCGCACATCTGTACATTTTTTGAAAAATATTATTTACTTCTTTTTATTTAAAAAATACATATATTTTTTAACATAAGATTAAAGGATAGTTCAATACCTATTCATTGATACCACATAAGACATGATAAGTTTACCTGCCTGCTGAAACAAAACGACAACAGCAAACTCCAAAAATTGCTCCCTCAACTCACTGCAGTTTGCAAGTTGCAACTGCAGGTATAAAAAGGCATGTTTTGTGTAAAACGTCATCAGTTGCAAGCCAACGCTTAACCTGATAAGACCTCTAGTGACTCCAATTGCATTTGTCTGAAAAAGATGGATACTACTCCGGAAAAAGCCGCTCAAGTCGTCGCTCTAATTGAAGCGGGCCAGAGCCCGAGCACTCTGGTGCTTGTAGCTCGACAAAGCGGGCCAGAGCCCGAGCACTCTGGTGCTTGTAGCTCGACAACTGAATATCAGCCGATATTCAGTTCGTCGTGTGTACCAGCGCTATCGGGAGACTGGTGGCTTTGAAAGGCGACGAGGATCTGGTCGAGCAAGAGCTACAACACAGCGCGACAACAGATTTCTTGTAACGACAGCGTTGCGAAATCGTCGTTTGACTGCCGTTGAACTTGCACAGCAACTTCAACAGGTGCGTGAAGTGGTAGTCAGCAGGTGGACAGTCAGAAGGAGACTTGCCGAAGGTGGTTTGACTGCGCATAGGCCAGCAAATGGCCCTAAATTGACGCCAGCTCACCGCCGGGCTCTTTTTCGATTTGCACAAGAACACGTCAACTGGACAGCCGACCAGTGGAAAGCAGTCCTGTTCTCAGACGAGTCCAGAATGTGTCTTCATGATAATGATGGACGTGGAAGGGTCTACAGAAGGCGCTCAGAGCGATTTTCCCAATGTTGCATCACAGAACGTGTAGCATACGGCGGTGGTTCGTGTATGTTCTGGGGAGGTATCTCACTCGAACGAAAAACAGAGCTTGCCTTCATCGTTGGGGCCAATATTAGGCGGCAAACAAGAGGTCTAACATCTCAACGATACATAGAGGAAGTTCTACAAGAACATGTCGTACCATTTGGCCGTTTAATTGGAAGTAACTTCCTTTTTATGCATGACAATGCAAGGCCTCATACCGCTGCGATAGTGAGACAATACTTACAAGAAGTAAATGTACCCGTGATGGAGTGGCCAGCTCGGAGCCCGGACCTTAATCCGATTGAACACTTGTGGGACGAATTAAAAAGAAAAATTAGAGGTCGAAATAGTGCTCCAGCTAATCTCCAGAAGCTACAAAATGCGCTCAAAGAGGAATGGGATGCCATGCCACAAGACTCGATGGGGAATCGGTGTGAAGCTGTAATTCGGGCAAGAGGGGGCAATACTTGTTACTAATAAATGATTTTTCAGTATTTTTTGTGTTTTTTTTTTATTAATCCCCAAATTTTAAACGGTTTAGTTGACTAATAATTTTGTAATAAAGATTAAATTGTTGTTGTATTTTATTTTCCTCAAGAAAGTAACCTTATCTCCACTTATATGGTATCATTGAATAGGTATTGAACTAACCTTTAACCCTATGTTAAAAAATATATGTATTTTTTTAAATTAAAAGAAGTAAATAATATTTTTCAAAAAATGTACAGATGTGCGATTTCATTGCACCTGAGTGTAGTTTCACTGATTGTATTTCCGACACAAATTTCGCTGAGACCAGTTCCAATCCTTCAAGAGTTCCTTATACTAATCGTTCAAATACCCCAATTTATCGAGCATCTTCGCCCCTAATCACTCCCAGTATTGACAGTATTCAATCGCCAGATTCAAGTTATGCGCGAAATAGTCCAGTATCAGATATTTCTACAGATTCTCCTGTATTAAGAAGAGAATTTAATGATAAATTAAGAAAATACCAAAAACGAAAATCCGCTGAAATTATATCTTTAACAAAAACTATAACAAAAATTAAAAAAGAGAAGGAAATGTATCGCAAAAGATTATTTAGATTAGAAAAAATTATAAAGACCAGCCCGAATATTAAATTGCCTACGATCAAGATTAGAAATAATATTAGTCCAGAAAAACAAAAAATACGCAATATAGTAAAAGCATTTTATGAAGAAGATGCGAATAGTAAGCAGTGTCTAGGAAAACAAGACTGTAACACAAAAACTATATTTAACTGACTCACTTAAGGATCTCCATCGAAAATATCTAGACCCTGGAAACCCGGCTATTAGTTATGTAGCATTCACCCCTTTTGGATTGTACAACCTAGCTTACAGTCTCGTGACACATGCTTGTGCAAACAGCATGCTTAAATGGACTTATTAGTTTTATCTTTGACAAATCTATATATATAAAAATGAAACCCGTTTTCCGTTGTCACGACATAACATGAAAACGGCTTGACCGATTTGGCTAATTTTGGTCTTGAATTATTTGTGGAAGTCCAGAGAAGGTTTAAAAGGTATAAAAATATGAAAATTCTCGGAATTAAATAAAAATAACAATTTTGTTTTCCCTTTGACGTGTCCCCCGTCGGACGGATTCCTTTTGTTTGTTTTAAGTTTATTCTTCATAAAAGTTTAGGTCTTTTATTTATCGATTGAGGCACTACGAAGTCTGCCGGGTCAGCTAGCAATAAGATAATTAAAGAAAATTCCACCTCAGAAGTTCTTCGTAATTTTTTTTATTGCCCTTGGTGAGTGGTTACCTTTGGCCATGGACTTCAGCAATGCCAGGGGCAGAGACAAGCCGCTGCCTACCATTATTCACTACCATAATTTCACTTGTAGGGAGGGTAAACTCGAATGTTTGCAACGTAGATGTGATAAATGTAAATTTAAGATAATTTCGTATAAAGAATTTGATAATTCTAATAGTGATACCTATTATGTTTGGGAAAAAAGTACTAAAACACATGTCAGAGACAATTAAGAAAAAACTGCCAATATTGTGAAGAAATTTCAGAAAGTGGTGAAACCTCTATAAATCATTAAACAATTCGAAAAATAAATTAAACCATTCCTGATGAGCTGTGGTAACATAAAAAAATCAATATGAATCTATAAAAAAGTTAATGACTGCTTAGCGGAAGACTAATCTATATTATATATAAAAATTAATTGCTGTTCGTTAGTTTCGCTAAAACTCGAGAACGGTTGGACCGATTTGGCTAATTTTGGTCTTGAATTATTTGTGGAAGTCCAGAGAAGGTTTAAAATGTAGATAAATATGAAAAAGCTCGGAATTAAATAAAAATAACAATTTTGTTTTTCCTTATATGTGTCCCCCGTCGGACGGATTACTTTTGTTTGTTTTAAGTTTATTTGATACAAAAGTTTAGGTCTTTTATTTATCGATTGAGGCACTACGAAGTCTGCCGGGTCAGCTAGTGCTTATTAACATATGGATTTCAGTGAAAACTATAATACGACGTATGCTTCAGAAATACAATCCGTTCATTTTGGTGCTAACCGATCTCAGATAACACTGCACACCTCAGTCATTTATTATCGTTCAGGACATGAAACTAAATCTCATTCTTTTTGTACTGCTAGTACTTCATTACGACATGATGTGTCTGTGGGGTGGGCACATGTTATTCCGATTTTACAAGAGGTTGAAGAAATCGTTCCCAGATTTTCTACTATACATTTTGTGTCTGACTTTTCATCAGCAAAATATAGGAACAAAAAGGTTTTCTATTTCATTCTACAGTTGAAAATGTTTTTTTTTTTAATTGCTTAGATGGATGGACGAGCTCACAGCCCATCTGATGTTAAGTGGTTACTGGAGCCCATAGACATCTACAACGTAAATGCGCCACCCACCTCGAACACTTTAGGTTAGGAAGACACATTTTGAAGTCGTTGTGGCCTAAAGGATAAGACGTCCGGTGCATTCGTATGAAGCGATGCACCAGTGTTCGAATCCCGCAGGCGGGTACCAATTTTTCTAATGAAATATGTACGTACGAAATATGTACGTACTCAACTGTACTGAGAATCGGCTAAGGTTCAACTGTCGAGTAACGTCAACCTGTCGCAGTCCTGTTTGCAATAGCGCAATGATTTGAGCGGCTTCTTCAGGGGTTGTATCCATCTTCAGGTATTGTTCTTTGGAGTATGTTGTTCCGGTGTGTTCACTCTAAAGTCTGAATAGTAACTAACCCATTTTTTACCTGGGCATGACCTTTTGTACCCTTTTAAGGTAAGAAGTAGCTAAACGCATTTTTGCTCCACTAGTTAATCGACTCTTTAAAACAAAATTTATTAAAATCGCCTTATCACCATCAGCAAGCATTGAGATGACTCAATGCTTGCTGACATACAAATCAATCGCAGAAATTAAGTCACTAGTTACCTCTTCATCACCGGTCATTTTAGGCAATAGGCTTACAGCCGTCTTTAAATTAAACTTTTCACCTGACACTGACATTGTGGCAGATTTATCATGGCTCTGACTACCACTCGAACTAGATTCCATTTCAAATTTCAAAATTTTATCATAGCGTTTGTTTATATATGAGCATATAAATAATAATTCTTTAGACGGATCTTTAGGTAAAATACTCAAAATATTTTTGAACGACACATACAAGTTCTTAGCTTCTGAAATCTTATTCTCTAAATTACTACCTACTCTCGTTGAAGGACCTAACTTAGAAATAGAATCCGTGCAATGTTTTCATTGCTTATACATATCTGATAATTTTAATTCTATACTCATAATCTAATTCAATAAGTAGGTATTACCGATTACGACTTACTTGTTGGTCACTCTTACAACTTGGTTTCTGGGTCCTCATGCTCTCTGATTTCCCTGCGACGTCGGTAGCTTACACGCGCGAGAACTCGTTGCAAAGCGTTACTACTCAGCTGTTTCTGAATCCAGTTGGTGTGGCATCGCTTGTACAGGCAGAAGAATCCGATCAACACCGCCAGCAGCATACATACGCATATTATGGACAAAAAAATATTGTTCGTCTGAAGGTGTTCCGCCGTCGCTTGTGCGTGGTTGCTCCCGGCTGCAGACTGCGCAATGACCACTTGTTCTTTGCTTTGCGTTGTACGTTCTTGGTTCGTGTTCTACGTAGATATCCCAAAAATCGCGAGAATCCTGATGCCAATGCAATATCCAAAATCAACCAATATCCCGAAGTCTTGAAGATTGAGAAATATTGTAGAAGGTGCATGTAGCTATAGAGAAGACAGCTACCTGGCATGGTCGCCATGTGGTGTGGTCTGGTCACGATAGATTAGAAGAGTTGAAATAATACGTCCATTTAGTTTGAAGGACTGGTTTATTGTGTAAAAAGGTATAATTCGTTACAAGACAGAAGACAGTAGTGCTGAAGAAGCACTTTACATAAGGCTGTTTCCATACTTGAAATGTTACACACTACTCCAGATGCTAGATACCGTAATGTTACAGCTAGTCTTGTTTGAGGTAAAATTGGCTGTCGAAAATTTGTTGCTCTTTTAGCTATTGACGTATCAATTAACTCTAAAAGATGTTCGAAATCACTTTTTGACGTCCTCATAAAGTTAATAAAGGATCTATTTGCCATCGTAAGACCACTTATCTTTTTGCATTTCGCACCCACCACTTCTTTTTTCTTCTTTTTTTATAGAAAAAAAACATTATAAGGTACGCAGATCACAACAACACTACTTCCTCGGGCAACATTTTAATGTAGACTTGCGTTTGGATGGAAAGTATGGCTGTAAACATTGTTGCTAGCAACTCTGATGTTGAGAAACTTTGGTATTTAGAAACAGTTGCGCAACAAATGTTTACAATGAATACGGTGATTTATTCCAACATGTTTACCATCGACGCCACCGATAATATTAGGAAAGTTAGTACGCTCGTGAAACTGATCAGCAATTTTATACCCACCTTCTTCATTTTTTTCTGCCATGTACAGAGGTTGCAATGCTTCCCATATCGATAGGCATGTTGAATTTACAATATTCCAAAGCGTTGTGGCTCCAATTAGATATTCAAAAGATCATGTAATGAAACTTGCACCAGTTGCTAAATACCTGTAAATAAAAGAATGCAAATTTTTAGTGATACAACGTTGTTGGAAAAATTTAAGAGCATGTTTTTCGAGGGAGCTTCGTTGTCAAAAAGACGTAAAATTAGGGCAAGCTGCACCTAAACGAAAACAATACGTGTTCTTCAATAAGTTACTATTTTTGGTGCCTTTTATGGAGCCAAGGGAGAGAAACCTCAAGTAACGTGACATCGCTTGACGAAGAAGCATTAGTGAGAGCGATTCTTCTACAACAATAACACGACCAAGACAAGAAAAGAAGAAGAATAAAAGTTACGAAGAATCTTTAATTAGACAGAAATAAAACCAACCACCAAGACATCCAGACACTACCAGACCCAGACAATTATTTCGCGTTATCTTTGGTTCCATTATTAAAGTCAATTACACCAGATCAGAAAATCAATTACGATTTTGTACAGCCTAAAATATTATACCCAATCTTCTAGTAACTATAATAATTATAATTCTGCATTATTCCTCAACCACAACAACCTTATATATTATCCCAACAAATAATATCCCCAGCCCAACCAGCACCAGCTCGTATAGTTTCTCAGCCAATAATGTCTACACCCAACCACAGTTTCAACCACCACCACCGCCGCCACCCCGTGTACTTTCACAGCAATGTTTCAATCCCTCTGCGCCCTCTACATCTACTTCAATCTTTTTATGATAACATATCTCCCCCGCGGTCGAACGAAACTGTGCAATCATATGTGTCAACTCTGTTTGTGTTACTCTGTAGATGATTCTGATATTGCAAATGTTTATGCCTCTGAATCAAAGATTTTTTCGTCACATACACGGCAAACTTACGAATCTGCCTTTTTTGGTAAAATCAGTATTTAAAAATAATGGAAAACCGCGTATCATGTACACAATTAGACGAATTGCTGGATTATTTAGTTGCGCATCCACATCTCGTTAAGGGCATCGGTTTAGGAGCCAGATCCAAAGAAGCCATTGCTCGGGAATGGGATAATTTGGCTTCGAAATTAAATGCCCACGGATTGGTTGCTACAAAAACTAGCCAACAATGGAAGCGGGTGAGTTTTAATATAGAATTAATATCACAAATTGTTAGTAGTCTTAGTTCATTTTCGTTCACTTAAATGCATGATGATGTTTGAATCTTTACATTCGTAGTACCGGGCTGACCTTAAGCACAAGGTCAAAGCCAAAGCTGCAGAACGGAAAAGGAATGCTTATGGTACTGGTGGTGGACCTGCGAGCCAGGACGACCTAAGCAAAATTGAAAAAAAAAATTTTTGCTGTAATAAGTGACGCATAGCACAGGCACCTGCAATAACTGTGAGTAATAATTGTAATTATGTAATGCTAAACACTAATAACGTTTTTATTGTAATTAATGCTTAATCATAATAGTTATTTGCATCATGTAATTATAATTATTAACGTGAAATTTTAACTTTAAAAACAAAGGTTTATGTCACTTTATTTTAGACCACTATTGTTCCAAAGGAAGGAGGAATAGGGGTATCGTCGGGATTGGCTGTCACTTCCGAAGATCAGGGTATAACCCAGGAAATAGTAGTTTGGTTTGTGGCGCATTTACGTTGTAGATGTTTATGGGCTCCAGTAACCACTTAACACCAGGTGGGCTGTGAGCTCGTCCACATATCTAAGCAATAAAAAAAAAGGTAAAATTAATCTCATTTGATGAACTAATTATTTTTGTAACATTAACAATAAATAAATTTCAGATTCACCGCCTCAACGCCAGATCTATCCCATTTACTCAGTTCTCCATCCTAGAGAAGACAAACACGTGTTTGTTAGTTATTTTTAAACTTTTATAATTATTACGCCAGTTTAATATTATTGCAATTGCATTTTGTATCTGGATTTGGATCATTAACCGTCCTACCGTCAAGATTACGTAAAGAATATTCGCAGGTTTGATTTTAAATAAAAGATCATCTTTTATTTAGATACATCACTTTTAATACGCAGGGCGGCTTATTCACGCGGCATAGGCAGAGACAACTTCAAATGAAATGAATTAGTTATATAGTTTTTCCAGTAATAATTTGTAAAACAGATGCTGCTCACGCTGAGATGATCCCGTCAACGCTATAACAGCCAATCAACGATATTATAGGTAAGATGCTGATATACTTGATAAAGTAGTGGTTAATAGATTTGCTAGACTTTGCCAAAGTATGCTGAGTTTATTTTTGATGACTTGATTTTTTTTTTATTTTTTTATTTCTTAGATGGGTGGAGGAGCTCACAGTCCACCTGGTGGTTAGTGGTTACTGGAGCGCACAGACATCTACAACACAAGTTCTAAGGTCTCAGTATAGTTAAAACGGCTGCCCCATCTTTCAAACCGAAACGCAATACTGCGTCACGGCAGAAAAAGGCTGGGTGGTGGTACCTACCCGTGCGGACTCACAAGAGGTCCTACCAGCGATCACTCGTAAGCGCGTGGCCTCTGCGTGGTGCCGGCTCCGGAACAGCCCGAACAGCCTCCTGGCCGTGATAGGGAGTCGCTATTGCTGCCCTATACTGAGGCACTGAAATAAGTCCATGTTGGCTCAAGACCAGCCATGGTCAATGTAAAATAAATAACTGAACTGCTTTTTTTAAGAAAGATTTTGTATTACTAACACTTCATATGGAATTTAATTCGGAAATAAAAATTTATTATTATTATTAATATCTTTTAAGACTTTACATAAATATTTGTTTTATAGTTAAACCAGTTTCTCGTCGACCAAGAAGTCACCTTAGAAAAAGCTTCATTGCGAATACCAGGCTGAAATTTAGTAAGTTGTTTGTATTCCATAGCCAAGCACTCTTTGCACTCACTCACTACAATCAGAATAATAACCAATCATTATTTTATCTATAGGACAACAAACAAGAGTAGACTCCTCCTGGGTTATAGAGCTGGAAAAAAGCCCGTGGAAGCTGAAGGGAAACTGGCTGATGCAGCTTTAATTTTAGCAGAGGCTGCCCGTACGCAAACCAACGCTGCACAACTTCGAGCCGAAGTAAATGTATCTCAGCATAAAATGTTAGAAAAATTAATCAACAGCATTGAAAATCTTGTTAAAAATAAATAAATTAATATTGTTTTATTATTGTATATTTTTAGCAAATTCCAAAATGGTATGTCACCCTAAGTACGAAATAGGAATTGTTATTTAATAATAATGAAGAAATTCTAAATTTTTATAATTATGTTTTACTTTAGGCAGGCACCATAGTAAATTTTATGAAACTCATGAATATAATCTACCGAAACAAAACAACTCTCGCATTAGTATTTCAAAATGAGCATTTACCTTGACATTATATTCAGTTCTTGTCATATTCTGCCAGTAATCTACAAAGTATATATCACCTACTTCTGCCACAGTTAGTCATGTGTTTCATTGAAGTCATAGACACAATCGATATTACATTTCATTTGAAATTTCGATTTCATGTTGCTAGGAGTTGGATCGTCTTTTAAAAACAAACTACTATTTCCTTAAAAAAATATTATTCAAATAAAATTTTATTAGATAAAAGAAAGGTACAGAAACTAACTACAAAGAACAAAAATCAAGCTGGAAAGATTAATATGTGTTTTTAATGTGATAGAAAAATATAAATGAACTAGCTGTACCCGTCCGCTTCGCTGGGCATTTCAAATTATCCTTATTATTTCTCACCCCCACAAAGATCCTCATCATTAACGCCCCCGCAACTGGTATAGGGAGTCCAACACTCATATAAATATTAGCCTATCCATTAAGTACATGAATTTTCTACATGGATACCAAGTTTCAAGTCAATCGGATTTACGGTTCAGTAGTCATAACGGAACATCCCTAAAAACCACTGTAGATTCATATATTAGTGTAGATTGAAAATTTCTAGCCAATCTACTGGTCATCCTAATCTATAATTAAAAATAGCCGTAAAATAATATAACTACACAACACACAAGGTAAGCAGAAAGATAAAATAATACATAATGATACAAAATGAATTGAGCATGACAGATTAAAATAATTTCTCAATAAGACCTCACGAAATTTGTCCAAAAAAAGGGTACCCTGGCATTAATCCACAAGCTGAAAATTTACGGGTATGTAAGGAATACCATTCTAATGAAAACCTGAAAAGTCCCTTGATCCCATATGTGCTAACATTTTTATTCAAAACAAGTTCGCAACAATGGAATTTTTACAGACTGAGTCAGTACTTCGTCAGTAGTCGAGGATATTATTTTTCTATATTATCTATTATCTATTTCTATATTATATTTCTTATGGTGTACACACGTTTGTAAAGTTAGTGCGGAAAAATGAATTCTCGAAAACAGCAAAAAAACAGAGTTAATAATTTGTTAAGAAAATGTACCTTTGTGTGATGCAAGAACCAACTGTGATATATTGCAATTATTGGTAATATATCATATTATCTATTTTTACACATTGTGTATTTTTACCGCGTAGCAACACTATTTTTGACAGTAGTAGGTCAAGATGGCGACCAGACCGAGCTATCTTCGTGTCGTTCAGATAAATAATTTCTTTTAAATAGTTTAATATACATAAAATGTGAAAAATACTATGTAAATCAGTTGACGTATATGTAAATTGTGTTTTAATTTATTTTTCAAGTGTTAAAATCATAAAGGAAGGTTATGACAGACTTCAGACAAAAGTGTTGAGTCCACTCCAAAGCTTCGATTATTGTGTTGAGTATCCTCAACATAGTTGCTTGGTGTGGATTTTAATGATTCTTTTTTCTTGAGTTTGGTTTTTTTTTTTATGTCTGCTTCTCTTACTTTTAAGCATTATATAACTACGTCATTATTTATTTATTTGTTTTAGAGTGATAATTTTCACCTATGTCGAACCTTCCATCTGTAACGACATCATTTATTCTTGATCAAGTTTCGAATTCCGCTGTTCCATCTCCTCGTTTTTTCCTTTGAACCACCTAGTGCTTTTCAATCTCCTCAAATAAGTACTCCTAATTTGACTCGTAAATCTAGAATAATCTAGATCAATGAAGAGAATTCAATGAACAAAACCACATAATCAGCCGCGACACTCAGTAAGAAAAAAGCAACTAAATTTGAACTTCAAGTGGACTACTGGACGTTTTCAGCATCGCGCTGATATAGAAAATGACAAGTTTTTTGTTGTAAATATATCAAAATACAGATGCCACTAGTGACATCTCCTGATACTTATTTATAATAACTAATCTATTTCATTATCTGATTTATTAAAGCTCTGTCATTCGCTTCCCGTCACAGTTTGAATCACGTTGTTTTATTTTAGGTTATGGGCGCAGACTCATAAAGAATCATAATCAGTGAATTTATTGTTAGAATTACCAGTGTGATGAACAATATTTTTGCTAACAGTGTTCTAAAATATCAAAATCGTGCGTGAGTGGCAGTCATGGCATCTAGCTCCAATTATTTAATTAGCGTGCCTAAGCTAAGAGGACGCGAGAACTTTAGTGAGTGGTGTTTTGCGGCAGAGAACTTTCTAGTATTAGGAGGAATGGTTGGGTGCATTAAACCAGAACCCGGTGAGCCCCCAGCAGCTGCAGATGACGCTAAAACAAAAGCAAAACTGATCCTTACCATCGACCCGACTCTTTACGTTCACATAAAAAGCGTCAATACATCGAAAGAATTGTGGGATAAATTAAAGATGCTGTTTGATGACTCTAGATACACGAGGAAAATCAACCTATTGAGGAATCTGATATCTATCTATTAGATTAGAAAATTGCACATCGATGACGTCGTATGTAACGCAAATTGTTGAAGCGGGTCAGAAGCTACAAGGTAGGGTTTTAACATAATTGACGAATGGATCGGTTCTATCATGTTGGCTGGATTATCTGACAAGTATATGCCTATGATAATGGCGATCGAACATTCGGGCATGATTATTACAACGGACGCCATTAAAGGGAAGTTGATGGACATGGAACCGGAAGATAGTGATGTGAATAATGCGTTTGCAAGTTTCAAGAATAAATCGATTCATTATTCAAAAAAAGTGAAGTCTATGCGATCTATGGTCGGTAAAGATGGTGGAAATCAAAGTACTCAAATGTCGTCATCTGTCAAAGATAAACTAAACGTCAAATGTTATGGTTGTAAACAATATGGCCACATTCACAATCAGTGTACAAATACAAATATACAAAAATCTTGGAAGATTACGCAAGATTCAGAAAGTAAAACTAAAACAATTAATGCATTCAGTGCTGTGTTCTTTAATGGAACATTTGATAAGGGTGATTGGTATGTAGATTCAGGTGCAAGTTCACATTTAACGTGTAACATGGGTTGGCTAAAGGATGTTTGTTATTCTGGTTATACCAAACAGATAATGATTGCCAATCGAAGTACAGTTTCCGTAGAATGTTGTGGAACCGTAAACGTAACTACGTCAACCGCGGAAAACGATTACAACATAACAGTAGAAAAAGTTTTGTGTGTACCCCAGTTGGCCACAAATTTATTATCAGTGAGCCGACTAGTGAAACAGGGCAATAAGGTGCGTTTCACAGGCAAAGGGTGCGAAATATTTAATAAAAAAAACACTTTGGTTGCTACTGCATCACTTATAAATGGTGTTTATAAATTGAATACTTAACAATAAACTTAACCGGCTTCTCAATAACTGCATTCGATTTATTTATAATCTTCGGAAATACGATCACGTATCTTCTTATCGCTCCCAACTCAAATGGCTCCCCATTCGTCAACGCCGTAGCTTGCGTGCTCTCAGTACTCTTTACTCTTTGTTGCACTCCCCAAATCCACCTGCTTATTTTACTACTTCCTTTCAATACTTAGGGTCTGACCACAGCCGAAACTTCGTTCATCTCACTACCTTCTTCTTCGCTGTCCTCCACATAGTTCTGATTTTTTACATTCTTCATTCACTATTCAGTCTATTCTTCTATGGAATGCGCTCCCACTCAAAATAGGGTCGGCCACTTCACGTGAAGCGTTTAAGACGAAGGTTCGGGAACTGTTTCTCAGAGAGTTAGCAGAGTCATCTAATTGATAATATTTGTTTATATATGTTTTTATATGTATATGTTTATGATATGTATATATTTATATATATCTATATATTTATGTATATGTATTTATTTAAGTACGAGTATTTGTATCTATAAATATTATGTATGTTATATATACACATATGTTTAAGTAATATCACCTTCACACTACACCTACCAAGCTTCATCTCTGCACTCCCCTAAGGTAGACTGTTAGAGAATGCCTATGGCATTAAGTCCGCCTTTATACTTTCCAGTATAAGAAGTTATAAATAAAAAACACTTCCACTAGTTTGGTGGCAGCAGCAATTGAGTCTGCAATAGTCTGGTATCGTCGATTGGGAGATGTGAATAGCTTCAATATGAATAAAATGCCTGGTGATGTGGAAGGAGGTCAGCTTACAGAGACGGCAAACATTAGCAAGTCAAATTACATTGTATGCTGCGAAGGAAAACAGAGCCGATTACCTTTTGCTCATAAAGGAAATAGAAGTAATAAGCTGTTAGGTGTAATACATACTGATATTTGTGGTCCAATGGAAAATATATCACTTGGTGGATTAAGGTATTTCATTATTTTTGTTGATGATTATAGTCGTATGACACAAGTTTATTTTTTAAAAAGTAAAGATGAGGCTTTGCAGAGTTTCATAGGTTATAAAGCTAAAGTTGAGAATTTATTGTCAAAGATAATTAAAACTCTAAGAAGCGATGAAAGTTATTTAAAGAATTCAGGTATTAATCATCAAAAAGCTAATTCATATACACCAGAACAAAATGGACTCTGTGAGAGGATGAACCGAACAATTGTACAAAATAGAATTGTGAAAATTGGATTAAACAACCGCACACCATATGAGGTATGGACAGGTACTAAGCCAAACCTGAGTCACTTAAGAATATTGGGAAGCGCTGTTATGAAACACATTCCTAAAGAAAAAAGACAAAAATGGGACAAAAAGTCTGAACAATGCATACTTATAGGCTATCCTGAGGATGTTAAGGGATACCGTATATACAATCCTGCAACACAGAGCATCACAACAAGTCGAGATGTTATATTTATAGAAGAAAATAACTTTGATGAACAGAAGGTAATTGAAATAAAAGTAAATGATTTAAGTAATAAATCATTGTCATGTTCAGTGGGAGATTTGCCGGACACCAGTAGAGAGGATTCATTTACATCAGCTGAAAATTGCTACTGACTTGGATGAAACCTATGTACCATCTTCTGAGAATGAGGAGTCTTTGAAATTAGAAAAAATGTCTTTTTCTGAGAACATTACCGAAAAGGCACAGAAAGCAACCTGACAGATATGGATATATGTGTACAGAAGAATGTAACAATCCGGTCAAAGATGAATTGACATTGTAGACTTGTAGACTAGCATTGCTGACGTCCATGAGTGACGGTGACCACTTACCATCAGGTGGGCCGTATGCTCGTCTGCCTACAAAGGCAATAAAAAATAAAAAAAAGACTGCAGATGAGATATAATTTGAACCCCCACTTGTGGGGTTTATTGGGCATGTATTGTTTTATGTAATGGCTCATTTTGGTTGCACACATCTGCTCGTCTATGGAAAGCCTTTGGTCTAAGGGAACCTTCCCAAACTGGCAGTTGAGCGTTTCCTCAAGAGGTCTTATTTTGATTAGCCTGTCATAGTCTGGATGATCTTTGGGCAAGCATAGCGTATCGTCGGCAAAATGGAGAGTGGATCTAATTTTTTCAAATTTTTTTAACGGCATAGTATTTTTTGTGTGATCATAACCAAATTTTTCACTCCAGTAAGCCCTGGTGTTTGGGAATTTTATAACTGAGGTGTAAATCAGAATGCCTAGGAATTTATTTAGGATATTTTCATTTATAATTTCAGGATTGGGGATTTCTTTCTTTGCTGCGTATAAGTTACTTTGTTCTACAATTTGCTTTTTTAGATCTGATGTAAAATAAAATGAAAAAAAAATCATACGGCGTGTTACAAGACATCAATGCTTCCGTTATCTGAGTTTCTCCCCTAAAAATAAGGCTGTCTTCAGCAGTAACAAGATTCCGTTTTCGCCAAACCAGAGGTCGTTTAGAAATCCCTTGTGATCTACTCTGGGGTGCTGCTTCTTCGGCTTCCAAAATAGGAGGGTCTGGCATATTTTCATCGTTGTCGATTACGAGAGGAGGATCAGCATCCACTTCATCAGACTGGGCAATCTCACCTTCATCACTATTTTCAAGGTCTCGAAGACGATCTCGAGCTGTTTGATAATAGTTACCTTCATCCTCTACTTCGAAGTCTGACCCGTCTAATAGTCTAGTCAACATGTTCAAAAACGTGTTAAATAGACATAAAGCTCCTAAAAATATGTACGATAGCTCATTGGATGCGGAATGATGTCTACAAAAATGTTTTTTAAGGGCTTATTAGCACATAAAAAATTGCGATTGTTATAAACAAAATAAGATTTAAAAAAAAAGGAATTTGATTTTTCCTTAATAATTTCTAAAATAATGATATTTAAGGAATTTTGAAAAAAGATCCTGAAAGAGGAGGAAATTTCCAATAAAAAAGTCCCAACTCCCGGAATTCTATCTCTATTATTTATTAAAAAAAATAACGCTGAAAATAGCGCTCCGCGAGGTCGCTACGGCATAGGCGCGCAGTCTAAAAAGCCGGTATATCACCTAAAATAATTTTTTTATAGTATTAAATAACAATTTAAAAATTTGAATAAATTATGGTGTAATCTAAACACTTGAAGGAAAAAAACCTCGGTGAAAAAAAAATTTTACATCGATTTTTGAAAAATTTACACCATTGTTAATTAACTAACTTTTTTCCAATCTCTGTTTTTATAAATTACGGTATAAAAGTTACAATAATTCATCTATAAATTTTTCCCTTCGTGGAGCTCTTATCATTTAAATACTTAATAAAGTTAAGCAAAAAAAATTTTTTTATCTTTATTATTTTGATAATTATAATTTTTTTTAATTAACAAAAAATTTAATTTCTAAAGAATGTTATGAAAAAAATTTTTTTTTCGTAATATCTTAATATTGCTGTTTTTGCATCTACCATAGGTTTTAATTAACATTTAAAAAAAAATTTTTACGCTATTTGTTAAGAAATTGTTTATAAATAAATAGACTATATTGGGATTTAAAAAAAAAAAGAATTACCGTCTTATTGTATAGGTGAAATAAAGATTTAGAAAAAAAATAAAATTCTTAAATAAATGTTTTAATTGTTTAAAATCGTTTTTTTCATATTTCAATTGTTTAAATAATTAGTTAAGAAATTATTTTTTTCTTAAAAATCATCATTGACTCTTTTCAGCGGATTAACAAAGAAATACATTTTTTTATAAATAATTTCATTGTTTATTAACTTAACAATTTGTTATAAAAAATTAATATTAATCGTTATATTTTTTTTCGAAAACTACAAAAAATTATAAAATAACATATAACTATGTTCTATATAACAAAATATAGAAAAAAAAAATTGTATTTTTTACAGCATTTTTAGATATTATATGATAATGAAATTACAGCCGTTACATAATTTGTCAAGTTATAAATTGTTATAACGTTTAAACTATAAGAGATACGGTAAAGGACACTCAGGTCATTTTTATAAAGGATTTATTTATCTTTAAAATAAATTCAAAATCGATCCTGTAACTATTGTTTATCAGTTGTTATAAGCATTTGATAAATAAATGAAAACTGATCGATAGCAGAATGTAAATGAGGTAAGTATAAATTAAAACTAGTATATTATTTAAACAAAATTATATATTTCTATGATTTATACGTAATTAGAAAGATACTTTATCATAGAACAAAAAAGTTTTTGGGTCCGTAGCTGTATCTATATTATTCAACAAATTATAAGCTATGAAATTTCAAAAAATATCAAAGAAATCATAATTTTTTATAAACAAATGCTTATAACTTACAGGATCGATTTTGAATTTATTTTAAAGATAAATAAATCCTTTATAAAAATTACCTGAGTGTCCTTTACCGTATCTCTTATAGTTTAAAAGTTATAACAATTTATAGCTTGACAAATTATGTAACGGCTGTAATTTCATTATCATATAATATCTAAAAATGCTGTAAAAAATACAATTTTTTTTTTCTATATTTTATATATATGGTTATTTTTATAATTTTTTGTAGTTTTCGAAAAAAAATATAACGATTAATATTAATTTTTTATAACAAATTGTTAAGTTAATAAACAATGAAATTATTTATAAAAAAATGTATTTCTTTGTTAATCCGCTGAAAAGAGTCAATGATGATTTTTAAGAAAAAAATAATTTCTTAACTAATTATTTAAACAATTGAAATATGAAAAAAATGATTTTAAACAATTAAAACATTTATTTAAGAATTTTTTTTTTTTTCTAAATCTTTATTTCACCTATACAATATAACGGTAATTCTTTTTTTTTTTTAAATCCCAAAATAGTCTATTTATTTATAAACAATTTCTTAACAAATAGCGTAAATTTTTTTTTTTAAATGTTAATTAAAACCTATGGTAGATGCAAAAACAGCAATATTAAGATATTACGAAAAAAAAAATTTTTTCATAACATTTTTTAGAAATTAAATTTTTTGTTAATTAAAAAAAATTATAATATAATTATCAAAATAATAAAGATTAAAAAAATTTTTTTGCTTAACTTTATTAAGTACTTAAATGATAAGAGCTCCACGAAGGGAAAAATTTATAGATGAATTATTGTAACTTTTATACCGTAATTTATAAAAACAGAGATTGGAAAAAAGTTAGTTAATTAACAATGGTGTACATTTTTGAAAAATCGATGTAAAATTTTTTTTTCACCGAGGTTTTTTTTCCTTCAAGTGTTTAGATTACACCATAAATTATTCAAATTTTTAAATTGTTACTTAATACTATAAAAAAATTATTTTAGGCGATATACCGGCTTTTTAGATTGCGCGCCTATGCCGTAGCGACCTCGCGGAGCGCTATTTTCAGCGTTATTTTTTTTTATAAATAATAGAGATAGAATTCCGGGAGTTGGGACTTTTTTATTGGAAATTTCCTCCTCTTTCAGGATCTTTTTTCAAAATTCCTTAAATATCATTATTTTAGAAATTATTAAGGAAAAATCAAATTCCTTTTTTTTTAAATCTTATTTTGTTTATAACAATCGCAATTTTTTATGTGCTAATAAGCCCTTAAAAAACATTTTTGTAGACATCATTCCGCATCCAATGAGCTATCGTACATATTTTTAGGAGCTTTATGTCTATTTAACACGTTTTTGAACTTGTTGACTAGACTATAAGCCGTCTTCTGAATCTTCAAGAGTTTCTAAATACTTTGTAATTTCGCTTTCTAGTAATCGCGGCATGCTGAAAAGCAAAATAAAAATCCTTCACCAAACATGCATTTATTTAGCAGGCAATGCGCATCGTAGTTTTCTGCCTAATTCGACAGTAGCATCAAGTGATTTTCAATGTTTTACAACATGAATATGTAATTGAAGATATAATCAAGCAAATAAAAATATGTTATATACTTACATTATATTTTATCAAAGTCCGAACACAGCTACAAAACTCAGTTTCGCGCCACTAGAAAAGTTTTCTTCAAAGTGACATTTGACATTAACTTATTTTCAATGCATAAAAATATTGGAGAGTGCCAACATTAAAAAAAGTACAAAATCTAAATCAACTAGTTGTCAAAATTAACAAAAAATTAAAAGAAGGTCCATTTTATCTGTGATGTTTAGTATGTTGTTTAAAAACAACATTGTCCATTTAAAAAGAAATACGATTCTGAAAATAATGTGCGATATCGAGCGAGACTTGTGGCTAAAGGTTGTTCACAAAGATATGGTGAGGACTACAGTGAAACTTTCTCTCCTGTGGTGCGGCATATAGCACTTAGATTATTATTTGCATTATCAGTGCAGATGAATCTGAAAGTGATTCATCTTGATATGAAAACTGCCTCCTTGGATGGAGATCTGTCTGAGACTATATACATGCAAAAACCTGCAGGCTATGTCTGTAAAGATGATAAAAAGGTTCTTAAATTAAACAAAGCTATATATGGTCTCAAGCAGGCTTCTCGAGCAAGATTTGCCATTTTGTTTTTTCCGTTTTTA
Organism: Bombyx mandarina; assembly: GCF_030267445.1. Lineage (NCBI taxonomy): Eukaryota > Metazoa > Arthropoda > Insecta > Lepidoptera > Bombycidae > Bombyx > Bombyx mandarina. The sequence goes on from NC_143234.1 coordinate 20,913,762, forward strand.
TTGTACACGAATTATAAAATTTCCAAAAATAAAAATTTTATACGTGCAATCCTCGCGAGTTTATTTATTAAGTCCCTTACCCATCATAATCCTACAGTTCACTACATATATTGGTCCATTACTGCCGAAGAAAAGGAATTCTATGAACGATAATAAACAGGCCGAGGCGAAGCCGGCGAGCGACATTGAAAGAGCGAAAACTTAAATAAAAAAAATTATATCGGCAAGGCAGGAAGCAGTGCAAACAGCAGCGAAGAGGAACTCAGACAGGCAAGCTAAATCAGGGATTTTGGCGAGAAGACATGAGGGCGATAAAGATCCTGGTTTCAACAATGTCTCTTGAGGAGCACAGGCATAAGGTTTATATTTTTTTAATAAGTAAACAAGATCACTTTTTTTAGGAGTGATGCTTTGACAATTCCATTGAAGAATTTTGACCATCATTTGGTAATAAGTAATTGCAGAAACTATATATATATAACTATAAGACAGTGTTGGACGACGTATAATCATTCGTTTGACTAAGAAATTTTGAAAGAGAAATAATTGAATCAATTACTGAGGTTTCCAATGGGTTTTCATTTTCTTTGTTCATTAATGAACATCCATTAGAGGGTTGGGGAATATTAAAATCCCTTAAGATTTCTTGTTGAGCTGATTTGTCATATCCTTTGCTAAGTGTAGGTGGAGACTTTGGTTTAATAAAAACAGTTTTTTTATATGAAGTACTTTTTATAGCTTTAGGTGAAGAATGTTGATGCTGGATTGAAAAAGTATTAAGAGTGATTGAGCAATTCATCTGTATAAAAAATTCGAGAGACAGATGGATGTAACTTTGAAACTTCTAAGTAGGAAATACAGCTTTTAGCCATTGATTCCTTTATAGCTCTTTGTCTAATAAAACCAGAAATGAACTCAGAGCGTATATTACGCAGGAGCGCTCCGTCCGACATGGCGACTCGCTCGCTTCTGAGCTCGAGAGACAACAACGGAGCGTTTTTATAGCAAGGTATCGTATAGCAAGGTAGCCGCGCCAAATACGGTGCTTTTATAGGCCTACTCGGTAGTGGGGGTACATCTAACACAGCTATTGGGGGTACATCTAACACGGCCTCTCCTGACAAGGGGTCGTCCTCGAGCCCGGGGCACACATGCGGGTGGCACGTCCAAATCCTAGTCGAGCAGCGGCATTGACAACCCGCTCGTGGGCGGTGGTGAGTTCCTGGTGTCATCTGCGTTGCGCGGCGACGCTAGATCCGATGCTGCTTCATTAACTCGCTACGAACCAAATAGTAAACGGCGACATGACATCTGTTACCATATCGGGTGTATAATATGCTGCGAGAGTAAAGTCTGGTTGACATGGCCAAGTTAACATGTCAAGCCAATACACTCGTAACGTGAACTGCGTTACCACGTCATACCTTTACGCGAAATTTGTTACCACGTTAACACATCTACGTGAACTACGTTACCATGTTACAACATCTACGTGAACTATGTTACCACGTAAATCCCTGCGTGAACTATGTTACCACGCTACGTGAACTATGTTACCACGTAAATCCCTGCGTGAACTATGTTACCACGCTACGTGAACTATGTTACCAAATAAATCCCTGCGTGAACTATGTTACCACGCTAGGGTTCAAAGTATGGCCTCAACACCATTGATAATTTTGCAACAACCAAGCCTACACGCTGGTGTTCAAAGTCTGGCCTACACGGCATCAACAACCAAGCCCAAGCGCTGGTGTTCAGACTTAGGCACACAAAGAGAAGCCTCATTCCAAAAATTGTATCTCATTGATCTCTTCTAATGGAAATTCATACGCCAACACGGCAATAGTTTGGATTACGTCATTAGGCCGTTTTTCGTCACGTGGTGATCCCACTTCTGATGTTGGAGTATTTCCACTTTCGGGTAGCGACATGGTAAGCGGGCGGTCTTCGTAAGTCAATAAAATCAGAACAACACCAACTTCACATCAAACGAGTAACATTTGCACCAATTTTTTTTTCTATATTTATTCGTCCTATGAACGAACAAAACGGAACAACTCTGCTCACTATTTCCGTTTCGATTCGTTTTCGTTGTCAAAAACGTGACACGAACAACGCTAAATTCGCCATTTTGTGTTCTTGTTAATTCTTGTCGAGTCAATCGTTCATCTTTGCATAGAAATTGTGTTATTTTATTTTATTTTAACAACATTGTTCGGAATCTAGCTTCATCATGGGAAAAAGTGATACTGAAGACGATAATCTTATCACGACGAAAGAAAGAAGAGCATATAAGCAGCAAGCATTAACAAAGTTATTGACGAAAATCTCAGCCACCGACTTCGCTGCAGCTTCCAAAGCTTCTTTAGCAGTCTTGGAGTCAAGACTTATTTCGATCTATGCTGAATTTGAAACCCTTTGTCAAGAAGCGTTCGCATTGGGAGATAAGTCAACGAGCAAAGCTGATGAATTTGAAGAAAGGTATATCAATGCTCTAACGCTGCTGAAAGAGAACTTAAGCCACTGATCAAGCCATAATCAATCCGAACAAAAAATTAAATTACCAGTGATTCAAATTCCACTATTCAATGAAAAACGAGCCCTAGCTCTCGAGAATGCAGAGTCAGCAGGCCGAGGTAACAATACACCTCCTATACAGCGAGCTGAGCCAGTCTACGGTCAACAGCGAAGGTCTGTTGCCAATGCTTCTGTGAACCAAGCTTCGAAGAACCCTGCATCTTCATCTGCCTGCGCTTATTTCATTACTACCCCAGCCTGAGCATCATGTCAACAGACCATCACCACCTGGCAGCCCAGTCGATCCAGAGTACCAGCATGCATCCCCTAATCTATTATACACCAAGTTTGGTGTAGTCTATGCAGGTAGCCTTCCAAACATATGTCACTACAAGCAAGCACAAAATCAATCTATTTCTCTATTTTGTCAATCTTGCGACTATGATATTAATGACACAATTAAAAGTTTTTGGAAGACCGATTCCGTGCCAGAAATTTTCCCAGAAAAACGATCTGAGTTTGAGGAAACTGAAAGACACTTTCAACAGACCACACAACTGAACAACAACCAATTTCAGGTCAGCTTACCGTTGAAAGTCCCGCTCAGTCAAGTTAATAATTTGCTCGGTGATTCAATTCACCAAGCTTTAAAAAGGTTTGATAGCTTAGAAAAACGGTTTAAAAATGATCCTGAGTTACTCAAAGAATATAAAGCCTTTATTGATGAATATGTTGCGTTAGGACATAGAACATGAGGACGCTTTTAACGCGATTAAAAAATGTTTGGCGTCGGATCAAGTATTAGCTCATTTTAATCATAACGCGACCATCATTTTAACTGTCGATGCGTCGCCGTCAGGTCTTTCGGCCATTTTGTCTCAGATAGAACCAAACGGGTCTGAGCGACCGGTCTCGTTTGCGTCGCGAACCCTAAATGCTGCTGAGAAACGTTATTCTCAGATCCAAAAGGAAGCCACCGCCATTATTTTTGGAGTTAGGCGTTACCACCAGTACCTATATGGCAGGACGGTTCCCTTTATCTTACGCACAGACCATAAGCCACTCTTATCGATTATTGGCCCTTATCGAGGTATACCAGAAGTTTCTGCGAATATACTTCAGAGATATGCGATGTTTTTAAGTAGCTATAATTATATAATTGAATATGTTCGTAGCACAGACAACACCGCAGACTTCTTATCGCGCGCCAGCCTAGGAGAGGCGGGGACAGCCGCGGAGGGCAGGGGCAGTGTAGATTCTATGATACCCGATTTGGATAGAGCTTCTTATATAAATTTTGTTGTGGAAGGTAATTTACCTGTATCGTTAGTCAAATTACAAGACGAAACAAATAAGGATTTAATTTTACGTAAAGTTATTATATATGTCTTAAAGGGCCAAAAAAATGGTCTGATGAACGGTTAAAGCCATATCACATGTGTAGGTTGCAATTATCTTATGAAAACGGTTGTCTGATGCGGGGACACAAGGTTGTAATTCCAGAGTCATTACAAAAGGATATTTTATCAGAGTTACATCAGTCTCACTTGGGAATTGTTAAAACTAAAGCTGAAGCACGTTCACGGTTCTGGTTTCCCGGGATCGACGCCGCGCTCGAGCGCATGATAGCTTCGTGTGACGTATGTATTCAAATGCGACCGACTCCAGCACGGGGCCCGATCGCGCATTGGGAACACCCCCCACAACCGTTTTACAGAGTACATATGGGTTTCTTGGGACCGATAAACGGTCAAACCTTTTTGATATAGTAGATGCTTATACTAAGTGGGTGGAGGTTTACAATATGAAATCCGGTACATCTGCTTCAGCCACGATTGAAAGATTATGTGAGTTTATGTCTAGGTTTGGTATTCCTCATACTTTAGTTAGTGACAATGGTACATCGTTCACATCACATGAGTTTGAAAATTTTTGTACATTGAACGGAATTTCACATTTGAAGTCACCGGCTTATCATCCCGCTAGCAACGGACAGGCTGAAAGCTTCGTCAAAATTATTAAAAAGGGTATAAAAACGACCTTGCTTAGTGGAAGTGGAGCGAGTCTATTTAGTAAAAAACTACTAAAATATTTATTTGATTACAGGAACTCCGTACACACTCTGACTGGGGTTTCGCCCGCAGAGCTTGTTTACGGTAGAAAACTCAGAATGCGTCTTGATCAAATTATACCTGAGTCGTCATCGCCCTCATCTACAGTTAAATTTAAACAGTGTTCGCAAAATAAGACCAAAGTAAATAAAAAACAAAGTTTTACCAAGGGAGATTTCATTCTATATAAAAAGCATACGGTCAACGGAAAGTTTATTTGGTGCAAAGGCTTCATTGAAAAGACAATTGGGAAGGTGTTGTACTTAGTCAAAGACTGTAAGTCTTCCTTGTTATTTAAAAAACACCAAAATCAACTAATACCTTATAAGGGTACCGATTGCAGTATTCACGAATACAAAGATGTGGATGTAGAACCGGTTTCATGGAGAGGCAATTTGTCAGCAGAAGAACAATCATCCTCGAATGAAGTGACTCCGATAGACACAGGGGACGAGGAAGAGGACAGGTCTGGGATGGAGGGCAGCTCAGAAAGGGGGGAAGCTACCAGTTCTAACGCTGGTGATGATATTAGTTTACCGGTCGAAGTACCTCTCATCAGGTCACCGTCGCCGCAGCGGCAAGAGTCGAGTTAGCAGAAGAGGAGGATGAATTTCTTGAGGCCCTACCAGACCCGTCTGTCGAAGAAGGCTCTGATAGCATACCCGCACGACAAAACGCCAGCATACCTGAGTTTACATCACGGAATAAACGCAATCGGCCTAGGGTTAACTATAAGCAGTTTTTTTAGTTTAAGTTTCTTTTTTAAGTTTAGTATAATCTTTTGTTTTGTTTAGAGTAGTTATGTACATATTATATCTAAGCTAAGGGGAGGAATGTTAAGTATGTGTGCGTGTGCCTACGCATACGGGGTATTTCAACAAATATAGGACAGTGTGTTAACAGTAGGCAAGTGTTTCACACGTGTATTCCTCGTATCTAACAATTCCTCTTACGTTTCCTTTCCATTTTCTTTTCTTCTTGTGGTGTAGTATTTTCTCCACTATCTTGATTTAGAGAAACTTCTTTTGTTGCAAGTTCATTAATGTTTATTTGCTCTGATTGTTTTTCTGCGGCTACCTGAACTATGTTATTTTGTATTTTGTTCATCACTAGAATTCAAATCGGAACTGTGGGTGACTCACATGTATTTATTTATTTTATAATATGTTATTATAATTACACTACACAACAACACATACATACTTTATTTTATATCAACACATTTATTTATCACACAATCATACAAAACATCATTTACACTAAGCATTCCATCAAGTCTTGTGGTGAGAGTCTCTTTAATTCCGATAATCCAATCTCTCTCCTTTTATTCTTCACTGCAAACGCCCCTAACACTTGTTTTCCTTCATTTGTCATTGCATGCTGAGTGTATCGTGTAATCAAGACATTTTTAGACATCACTAATGTCTCCAACAATTCTTGGATTACTCCCTCACATGCAATTTGATTGTCTAGCCTAGTCTCTTCATCAGGTACCATATAGACACGTCCTTCATGAATATCCAATGATTTCCTGAGTACATCCATCGCATCTTCTGTTAATGTAGTGATCTTCAATGCCGAGAAATCTATATCTGCAATTAGTGACTCATCTATGACAATCGGGGTCTCAATAGGGCTCATACACTCCTCACAATCCCGGGTTACACACCGTACGATTTTATTGTCTGATGGCGTACAATAAATCTCATTGTGCAAGAAGACGCTAACTACAGCATAACAGTAGATGTGTAGGAAATTAATCTTGTAATGTTGTCCAGGCTGGGAGTTCACATGCATATTGGAATCAGACTCTCCCTCTGTATGTGTATACATATTTAGTAGAGTATTGGGGACTATAGACTCTCTGTATCCTGGACATCTGATATGATGTTGAACTGTACCAGATCGTCGGCAGCCAACGAATGGTGCAAATACCTTCAAGTCATGATCAGTGTATTGTTCAACAATTTTAGCTATCGGCAGATGCAGATTACTGTTGATTGATGCAGTCTTCTCTTTGTTCAGTCCAGTCTTGTTTGTCCATGAAGCCAATTCTATGACGTTTTGCAGTTTCGATAGTAAAACATCCTTCTCAATAAAACTCATAGTGGGCTCCACGGTACCAGTTCTGGTAGTGTATCCCTCGAAAGGTCTACAATTCCCTGTGCTGTAGTGAGGACGACCGTCTTCGGTAATGGTAGTTGTGGACTGGTTACATTTAATTGTAAAATGACTTTTGATATCATGCATACTCAATGATCCTCTTTCAGATGTTGTCATATATACTTGGTGCTGAAGAGGAGGCATAGTGACTGTCTCAACAGGTTTTCGCCATGACTCTTCCCTAATTAAGTTCGCGGCCTTTCCTGGGCACTTGTTACCTAGGATAATATGCATATAATCGTAACCACGAACACGACCTTTTATAACATTGACTCTCCAGTTCTGTAAAATGTGTTCCTGTTTAACTAGTCGTCTTAGCATTTTTCTAGCCGCATACTTTCCGCTTCCTAAGATAAGTACTTGTAACACACTTCTTGCTGTTTCAAACTTTGCGAGAAATTCCGACAACATCCCTTTAGGACTTGCTGCATATAGAGCAGCAAATACACGAGCAGGTAATATATTAGATGAATCTAAGGCCTTAATGAACTCCTGACTGGACACTGATTTAGCAGCCTGAATCAGATTCTTGACGTCTTGATTCTTAGTGATTTTAGGCAATAATGTTTCCATCTTATTTCTCAACACTGTAGACGGTAACGCTGGCATGTTAGTCGTGATAGAATAAGGGTCGTGATAGACCTATATGCCAAGTCTGAGACTCTTGATGGACTTATCGAATATTTGGTAATCAGAGCTGTACCAAAAGAGAAGGAACTCAAAGTAGAACCCAGATTCTTCGGGTGTAAGACGTACGAGGAAAGGTTCCGTAGTTTGGCTCAGGAGAAAAATGCAATGAAATTCCTTGAATATTACTGTGATGAGCAAGCCATGACATTGTCCGAACTTGAGTTGGCTAGAAGGATCATTGCATTCAGGAGGCTTCGCCTTGCATATAGAGATCATTATATTCTATACATAGTTGTTGATGCATCCTCTTGGAACAATCATTTCAGATCAGAGAATGTAGACGATACAACATTACTATACATTCCTAACTGGCAGTCTTTTTAATCTATCAGTTTTGTTATAGTTTTAGTCGTCAGTGTGAGTGGAGGGATAATATAAAATGATATTAACCTGACACTGTTATTTGTCGAATCTTAGTATGTGTGCGCATTCAAAGCCAATATGTCCCATCTTCGAGAGTCAAAGAACGGTAGCACTAGCCTCTCCAGAATCAATTGTCACCGAACGTAAGTTTGATACAGCAATTAGGCTATCACAAGTTGTCTCCTTTAAGCGGAGGCTAGAAGAAGGTCAATCTACATTGGATGATAAAATCTTGATAGAAACCTTGAGGAGACAGGGTGTCAAGGCACAAGATCTGATAATTGACCATGCTGTGTATTCCAGGCTGTTACAAGAAGTTCTAGCATCTGAAACCCCAGCCAGGAAAATCAACTCTAAAGAGAATGACCAGATCAGTCAAATATGGTCACTAATACAGAGGAATCTTACGCTACAAATAAGTTATATGACTGAACAAAACACACTGCCGGAACATGAAAGTACAAAAGCAGGATTACATGAATTCTTCTATTCTAAAATGCCTGATAACACGTTGAGAAGACTAGTACTTCTGGCAACAAGATTGGCAGTTATGGTCGAGAAGATGGGATTACTCCAGTCTGTCAGGTCAGCAGGAAAATCCATTGAGACATTTCTAGACGAGGCATATAAATGTAACAGGTGGGATGATCAAGCATTTAATATTAAGACCCTGTGGTCCAATCGGCTATGTGCAATTAATCTAGGATCAGACCAATGGTATATAATGCCCAGACCATATTTACTTATGATGCACAATAAAGTGTCAGATCTTATATCAGTATTGGTATGCAGCAACTCTATGTCAGGAGTGTCAGGCGATAGTAACCTATACAATACTTGTATTGAACTGGTGAGAGAGATGTGCAAATTATACGTCAGACATCAGAGTAAATTTTATACGGTAATTAAGATGTTAGAGTCTCTAGTAGTAGCTGAAGCCTTAAGATCACGTCGGGGTCACCAGTTTGGTCGTCTTGGGTTGGTATTATAAAGTCTTTGCAAACACAAATGGACACAAAGTATTTATTTAAGACGAACACAAATATAAAAGGAGAAAGTAACAAGAAATAGTTCAAGCAGTACAAGCAGGTAAACGAAATAAAAAGCAATAATTAAAAGGCGTAGTACGAAAACAATAACACCGGATGCGCGCTCGCAAGTCAGATTTCGACTGGTGGCAGTGGATCGGTAAAAATGCGACGACCGGTTCGGCTATGCACCGATGTACTCGCGAAATATTATCGCCGTCGCTATACTGCAGTTATCGCCCGACTTTACTTGTGAATTTAATTTTGTTTAGTGCAAATGATGTTTTGTATGATTGTGTGATAAATAAATGTGTTGATATAAAATAAAGTATGTATGTGTTGTTGTGTAGTGTAATTATAATAAAATATTATAAAATAAATAAATACATGTGAGTCACCCACAGGAACTATCATTGGAAGGTCTGGAAGATGATGAGGATGAAGAAAGCTTAGAAGACAAGGAACTTCCAGAGAATTTTGATTGACTTGCTTAAACTGGTATTTTCCTTTTATTTTGAGACGGAACTTTGTATGTTGGGTCTTGATCACTTAAATCGACATCGCTATTTTCAGGTTTTGAATGTCTTTCACCAGTACAATCGTGGACGACTGACGTATGTATGAATGTGGTTTTCATTGCTGATTGAAGCGGATTACGAATCTTTAAAATATACCTGTAAGTTTGAGAAACGCTGATTTTCGGGCTTGTTTGTTATATTAGCTAACATCTAGAACAAAAAAAACGTATTTTAATAGTAATAAAATAAATAAGATTAATACAAATCTAACTTTTAAAATTAATTGAAATTGTTACCTGTACTGAAATCGATGGCACCGATTCATGTTCTTTGTCTCGTACCTCAACAAGTTCTATCATCTTTTTTGACCTATTGGATGAGATTGTCAATCTAAAACATAAATAGTAATATTATGCTTCCTGTACACATAAAATATTGTACGTAGTATTTAGACCAACAATGACTTAACACGTTAAACGCCATGGGGTCACCGGTGACATTAACATTATATTGTCATCTAATCCTAATTACCAAAATTAAACAATCATGATGTTATGAACGCTATCTGGTTACAAAGCGCTAAAAAGTTAAAGTTGTAGTTCGTTTAACTTCTTTGTGTTGCTACGTGTACCTTTATATTATGTGTGTGTATTATTTGTACTCTGGATAATGCGTCCGCATTAGTGTTGGCTTTTCCTTTTTTAAATTGTACATCGAAGTTATACTCTGCTAATCTTAGTCGCCATCGTGTTTGTTTTGAGTTCGGGTCCTTTATGGACATTATCCGTGAGTGGACGGTGATCTGTATATATGGTGAACTTTTCCCGTACAGATAAGGACGGAAGTATTTTATGGCCCACATTATGCTTAGTAGTTCTTTTTCTATTGTAGAATATCCCCCGGTCTCCGGAGACCCATCTAGCGCTCTTCGCCGATGACACGGCTATCTACTACTCGTGTAGGAAGATGTCGTTGCTACATCGGCAACTCCAGATCGCAGTAGCCACCATGGGACAGTGGTTCCGGAAGTGGCGCATCGACATCAACCCCACGAAAAGCACAGCGGTGCTCTTCAAAAGGGGTCGCCCTCCGAATACCACTTCGAGCATCCCACTCCCTAATAGGCGCGCAAACACCTCCGCCGTTAGCCCCGTTACTCTCTTTGGCCAGCCCATACCGTGGGCCTCGCAGGTCAAATACCTAGGCGTCACCCTCGACAGAGGGATGACATTCCGTCCCCATATTAAAACGGTACGCGACCGTGCCGCCTTCATATTAGGACGTCTCTACCCTATGCTTTGCAAGCGAAGCAAACTGTCCTTCCGTAATAAGGTAACTCTCTACAAAACTTGCATACGCCCCGTTATGACGTATGCAAGCGTAGTGTTCGCTCACGCAGCCCGCACCAACTTGAAGCCCCTTCAGGTTATTCAATCCCGATTCTGCAGGATAGCCGTCGGAGCACCATGGTTCCTGAGGAACGTGGATCTCCACGATGACCTGGAGCTCGACTCTGTCAGTAAGTATCTACAGTCGGCATCATTGCGCCATTTCGAGAAGGCGGCACGACATGAGAACCCTCTTGTCGTGGCCGCTGGAAACTACATACCCGATCCTGTAGATCGAATGGTAAACAATCGACGTCGCCCAAAGCACGTCATTACGGATCCTCCCGATCCATTAACGGTGCTTTTAGGCACCACAAGCACCGGTCACCGTCCTCGTCGAACCCGTCGCTTGCGACGAAGGGCTCGACGAGCGAATTAACCCCTAGACACAGCCCACTGAGTTTCTCGCCGGATCTTCTCAGTGGGTCGCGTTTCCGATCCGGTGGTAGATTCTGCGAAGCACTGCTCTTGCTAGGGTCAGTGTTAGCAACTCTCCGGTTTGAGCCCCGTGAGCTCACCTACACACGTTAGGGTGAAGCTGAAATAGCCTCTCAAGGCTATCAGCATAGGTAGGAAAAAAAAAAAAAAAAAAAAAAAAGTAGAATATCTTTGTTCTGTGCGTATTGTTTGTCCTTGAGACAATACTGCGCCTGTTGCTACGTCGGAGGCGTCCGTTGTAAGGATAAAGGGTTTTTCGAAATCTGGATATTGTAAGACAGGTGCATTCATTAATACCTGTTTACATTTTTCGAAGGCTTATATGTATCCATCTGTCAACACTAGTCTGCTGTTTTTCTTCAAGTATTTTGTGAGTTTTGCAAAATCTTGAATCAACTTTCTGTAGTAAACTATTAAATCTAAGAATGATTTTATTTCTTTCTGGGTTTTAGGTAGTGGAAATTTCTTTACAGCACATATTTTATTTTCGTTCGTTCGTTCTTGTAATGATGACGTATATACATATAATGACGTCATCGAGATACGTCAAAACGTTATTTAGTCCTCGCTTTACTGAGTCCATCAACCTTAGATAAGTACTTGGTGCTGTTATATCCCTAGCCTGTATTGACTAATGCTTACCTTACTCATCATAAGCTCTCTCACAGTGATTTCATGAGAACATCTCAGTTCGGGTCAGATAGTCTCAGTTCGGGTCAGATTGTCCACGCATCGAACGCGTGGACAACAGCGGCGGGAGACGCGGCGGACGGGGGACGCATCAGCTGATCGCGATCGCCGACAGACTCGATCAACAGCGGACGTTTCGACCGCTCGTAAGAATTTATGTTAATCTCTAAATTTATGAAATATTAATTATTATAAAGCGAGTTGTATTATTGGAGTTTTATTAACATTAGTGGCGACCGTTTACAATCGCGACTCAAAGCTGTAATCTTCGGATAAACGTCGAAGAAAAACGGATAACGGTTATGGGAATTTGAATTTACGGAACAAAGAGATTGCATTGGATTGCTGCTTATGCTGCCTTCTGCCCTGGTGAAGTGAAGACTTTGCTGAGGACTGCTGGACGTCTGGCGGGATACCCCAGGGAAGTTGGCCTTTTAATCCTATCCACTATTTCTGATTTTTTTTCCTTTTTGATTTGCGTACGGCTTGCCGCTCCGAAAGCGTTACAAGATAATAACAAGTGCACTATTACTATTTCTTCGTAATTTACGCTTCGGCTATTGCGAAAGCTTGCCTATAAGTACTTATCGCATTCCTACTTTTTCTTTAAAAATTAAATCAAGTTAGAAACTTTATCTAGATCGCCGACAGACTCGATCAACAGCGGACGTTTCGACCGCTCATAAGAATTTATGTTAATCTCCAAATTTATGAAATATTAATTATTATAAAGCGAGTTGTATTATAAAGCGAGTTCTCGTTCGTGCTCGAGAGCGGATCGAATATGGCTACTCCTGTGACGGTATCTGAGAAAAATGTGAATACGCTTAAATGTGTGAACTGTAACATAGTTATTAGTGAACTATTGTCATTTGTCCAAAATAAGATCACAGTGATTGATAATGAAAGTTTAATTCGGATCAGTTCATCTGCTTTTTCTGAAGAGGAGGTGGAAAGTGCTAAAGAATTGCTTTTTAGTTCCCTAAAAAGCTCGCTAAAAAGTACTCAGAAGAAGATTTCTAGGCGCAAAGAGGGGAAAAAGCAAAGGAATCTTGAAGATATAATATGTGTTTTCAAAGTGACCGAACCCGACACAATACCAATATTTGTAGCGCGTGACTTGCAAAAATTACCGCCCGTAACATTTGATCATGTAGATGTTACTAAATTGCTAAAAGACTTGATAATTATGCGTGCTGATATTAATGGCATTAAAGAAAATTACGCAACAATAAAGCAATTAGATGAGCTAAAAAATAATATGGAATCATACAGGTCAACAACTCCATATTTAAACTGTAATATAAATACGAAAAAAAGGGGGTATGTACAAAATAGTGTAGAGGCTGTTTTATCGCCGGCCGGTAACAAAGTGACGACAAGCCCGAACCTGGAACGTGCTGAGTCATTTAAGAATTTAACTCCCTTTCCTGCACAAACTAAGACAGATCAGGCAAGTACGCTTGCTCCCAATAACTCAATGTCGATGGAACGTGAAATATGCGCACAAATGTCAGAATCATCGGACTGTCAACATATAGTTCATAATGACAGAATACAAAACCATATAACCTCAAAGTCAAAGGAGCCCACTATGGCTGATATAGTAAGACACGGCAAATTTATACTGAGAGATAATCCAAACGATGAATGGATTTCTGTACAAAAACGTAGGTACAGAAACCGTTTTGAGGGAAAAACTGGGAAAGCTGTGACGAAACTAAACGAGAAATTTAAAGCGGCCAAAATCAAAATCCCTTTGTTTATCTCTAACGTAAACAAAGAGACCACCGAAGATGATATCTGCCAATATATTAAATTTAAAACATCTGAAGCTGTTTCGTTGGAAAAAATCATAATGAAAAAGGAAAGATCCTATAATGCATTTAAAGTTTTAGTGAACAAAAACAAATTAGAAATGTTTTTGAACGACGAGATGTGGCCCGATGGAATTACATTTAGACGTTTTATCCATTTTAGGGGTAGAAAAAAAGAAGGAGAAAACGTTTCTCAAAGCGGTGAGTTAACAATATAAATGGATAGTACTGCAAAAGTGAATATAATTACATTTAACTGCAAAAATGTGAAAAGGTCGTTGAATTGTGTACGTACATTGTGCAAGACGGCTGACATTATATTGCTACAAGAAACTTGGCTATATCCCCATGACTTATCTTTTCTTGAAAATATACATGAAGAATTCAGTTATACTGGGAAGTCCTCAGTCGACACATCAGCCGGTATTTGTAAAGGCAGACCCTATGGAGGCCTTGCCATATTATGGAGAAAAAGTGCATTTAATTATGTATCTGTAGTGAAAATTCAGAGTAATCGAATATGTGCAGTAAAAATATTAGTTAGTAATCGATCATTTATGGTTATTAATATGTATATGCCAACAGACTGCAGTGAAAATTTACCAATGTTTACACAATGTCTTGGTGAAATGTATTCTCTAATAACAAATTGTAATATTGAAACAGTATTTGTGTTGGGGGACTTCAACGCACATCCTGGTGAGTCTTTTTGCGATGAGCTTATTGGTTTTTGTACTGAGCAAGAATTAATATTTGCAGACATAGAGTATCTTGGTGCATTGTCACAAACTTATACTTTTATTAGTGACTCACATGGGTGCAAGCGTTGGCTTGATCACTGTCTTGTTACACAGTCTGCGTCTAATGCAATCCTGGATATTGAGATTATTTATGATTCATTCTGGTCAGACCACTTTCCATTAAAAATTATGTGTGATATAAATGTTATACGAGAGAAAAGGTGTGATATTAAAGTTGCTTGTAATGGGATACGTTGGGGAGAAAGAAATATAAATGAAATAAATAAATATTTAGATTTATGTAATAGTGAATTGAAGAACCTAGACTTCTTAAATGATTTTGAATTATGTGCAGATAAATTTTGTGATAATCTACACCATAGAAGTTTGTTAGATAAAATGTATAAAAAAATTGTAAATATATTAAGTAATGCTGCCTGTAATAGTAAAGTACCGGGAGGTATTATAGGAAAAAATAGAGGTATAAAGGGTTGGAATAAACATGTAAAAGAATTTCATAAACAAGCAAGGATTAAGTTTAAATTATGGATGTGGTATGGGCAACCTAGCTGTGGCCCTATTTTTGAGGACATGAGAATAGCTCGTAAAATCTTTAAATCTAGACTAAAATGGTGCATTAAAAACCAAGAAAAAATTGAAATGGACATTTTGGCTTCTCTTCATTCAAAAAAAAGTTTCTCATCATTTTGGAAGAGTACTAAAAAATTTGATAAATCACCAAGTCTTCCAGTTAGCGTGGAGGGTGAGAGTGACTACATTGGAATAGCAAATATATTTAAAGATTATTTTAAAGTAATTTCTCCATTAAAGACAGCATCGTTGAGGAATGGTGCTGAGTTCTGTCAATCAGGTTTGCCAGTTCATTTTACATGTAAAGAAATAAAAACTGTGATAAAGGGTATGAAAAGAGGCAAGTCTCCTGGTAATGATGGACTCAGCATTGAGCATCTCCAGAATTCTGGTGTTCACCTGCCGAGAGTTTTGACTATGTTGTTCAATTTGTTTGTAGGGCATTCTCACTTACCAAGGGAGATGTTGGACACAATAGTTGTACCTATTGTAAAAAACAGGACAGGAGACATAGCGGACAAGGGAAATTATAGACCAATTTCACTGGCAACCGTCATAGCCAAGGTGTTTGACAGCGTGCTTGACTCACATCTCAGTGGATACACTAAACTGCATGATACACAGTTTGGATTTTGTGCTGGGCTATCTACTGAGAGTGCCATTTTTGCACTGAAGCATGCTATCAAATACTACACTGATAGGAAAACACCAGTGTATGCCTGTTTCCTGGACTTATCAAAAGCCTTTGACCTTGTTTCCTATAATATCTTGTGGGAAAAGCTACTGGGAGAGGGTGTACCTCCTTCATTAGTAAATATATTATGTTTGTGGTATGAGAAGCAGAGGAACTTTGTACGGTGGTCCAACGTACTGTCGGACCCTTACAAACTAGAATGTGGTGTAAGGCAGGGTGGTTTGACCTCCCCGAGGCTCTTTAATATCTATGTAAATAAGCTACTTGAGGAGCTCAGTAGCACACATGTTGGTTGTCATATAGATGATTTGTGTCTTAATAACATTAGCTATGCGGATGACATGGTGCTGCTGAGCCCATCAATATGTGGGTTAAGAAAGTTGCTTTCCATATGTGAATCCTATGCTGAGGATCATGGCTTAAAGTATAACCCTAGTAAAAGTGAGCTGTTGGTGTTCAGAGGTGTAAACAAAAGTCCACCTCATGTCCCGCCTCTAAAGCTCGGTGGCTTACCTGTACAAAGAGTAACACAGTTCAAATATCTAGGGCATATTGTAACTGAGGAATTAAAAGATGATATGGACATGGAAAGGGAACGCAGGGCATTGGCTGTCAGAGGGAATGTAGTGGCACAAAGATTTGCAGGTTGTTCAGTGCCGGTCAAAATTACCCTCTTCAAGGCTTACTGCCAAACCTTTTACACAAGCGGTCTTTGGGCTACTCATACCCAAAAAACGGATAATGCCCTGCGCATACAATATAATAATGCCTTCAGGGCGTTGTTGAGGCTTCCACCTTATTGTAGTGCATCAGGCATGTTCGCCGATGCGCACACGGATGACTACTTCGCGATAATGCGCAAAAAGGTGGCATCCATTATGCGTAGAGTAGGAGGAAGCACCAACAACGTCTTGAGGGTACTAGCTGAAAGACTGGATGGCCCGACCCTGGGTAGGTTCATCAAGTTGCATGTTCTACATGCTGCTTGATGGGGCTGCCAGGGACGGAGTTGATTGATTTATTTAAATACTAACATAGTTCGTAAGTTATTTGTAATACTAACACAATATGAGACCTTTGTCTTGAAATAATAGTTTTTTTATTTTAATTTTTTATTATTATTTATTATTGGAGTTTTATTAACACAGATATTCATTGAAGTGAGACGTTTACCAATTTTCCTCAGTATCTCCAAATTCTTTTATTATAATTAGTTATTCATTATAAATAATGCGTAGTGTCGAATAAATCCTTTTTTAAAAAGAGTTCGGCCTTCTCTCTACTAAGATTTGGTGGCAGCTTAAGGGATTTTAAGTAAAGAAAATCCGGGAAACGCCTTCGTGTGTGAACTGTGTACAAAAGTTGTAAATTCAAAAACTAATTTCGGCTGTATTCGCCGTTGTGAATTCTGCCGCAATCTCTCATTTAACGCAAGTGCAAATTAAGTGAAAAGTGAAAATAACATGTTCGTGAACATCTTATACATGTAAGTTAATTAATGTGCACATTCCATCGGTGGTGTATATTCAAATAAATCATAAAACTAAAAGTGAAATAAACTTTCAAATAATCCACAAACACCTCACGCTATCGCTACAATTGTCCAGTTCCGAGAACTCTTATCCTAATCCGCTCACCTGAATTCGGTATCGAATAAATTCACGATAAACTATTTCGATGACTATAAAGGAAGAGACTAGGAAGAGAGGTCAAAAATCAGAGAGTGAGAGTGAAGAGAAAATCGATTTGAACATTTTATTAAAGTTTGTTAAAAACTTTGACGGTACCAGAGAACATAATGAAAATATTCTAAAAACAAACTAAAAGCACATCGTAATACCTACCTCTATCGACTTTGATGAGTCAAATCGCTACATACCCGAAATAATTGGCAAAATCCCTGATTCTAAAGAATTTTTAGCATTAGAAAGAACTTTATATTCATTCATAACAACTGAGAAAAACGATGTTAAATATTACTTCTTATTTGTCAAAGTTTATCACTATGACAATACAGCCGCGTACTGACTGAATGTCTTAAGTTAATACAACTATACGGGGAATATAGACGACTTTGGGATGCGCAATGTCCGATTACACCAATAGAGAACTAAGAGAAGATGCACGGAGAAATATAAGTCACGAAATGAACATTCCAATAGCTGACTTAAAGAAAAAAATGGACTCTTTGCTAGGATTTTGCAGGAGAGAAAAGTCAAGAGAGAAAAAAAGCCTAGGATCATGTATTTATTAATTATTATTATGTTTAATATTATGTTAAATAACATTCATTTTTATTATAATATCGTAAGTAAAATGGGTTTTAATTACGTTATAATATCTTATAATCATTTTTTAAATTATACATTATAATTCTGATTTAAACATTTATTTTATTGAAGGTCGTGGTGAAATATATATTTCAAATTGGTACGCCTACGAAGCCTTTAGCTTTCTGGGAGATAGAAACCATCCAGGAAATACGCAAGATACGAGTACTTTAAATGAAGAAGTGAGTATTTACTGATAACTATTCTGCCAAGAATTGTAATGAAATGTCTCCCTAAGTGTGAATGTATTTCTTTTATATCTGTTGATGCTCGCCGTGGTATAGCTTGAATGGATAGCATTGATGACACTTCTGTATCTTGCCGCCATCGGCCAGGTATGAATACTCCTTCATCTTCGGCATCGAATGATCCTGGGGGAGTGAACCTTTGCGAGGAATCTTGATCTCTACGCAAGTAGTTATATAAGTATATTGTAGTCAACACAACTTTTGTAGCTTTTTCTGGTTCTAATAGTAGCAGCTTCCTCAATACCTTGAAAACAGAACTTAAAATGCCAAAGGCATTCTCCACAACTCTTCTTGCTCGAGACAGCCTGTAATTGCTTTCCATTCCTTTCCATTGAACCTCTTTCTGAAGTACCTCCATAAGGTTTCAATGTGTACTCATTCAGTGCAAAAGCTTTATCGCCTAAAATAAAATAGGGGACTGCAGTTTTATACGGTACTTGTAGGATTTCTGGCGGAGTATTGTTAAGTTCCTTCTTTTCTAGTTTTTAAAAATAAATTAGTATTTTTAAACACACCGCCATCTGATATACGACCCTTGCTGCCAACATCTACGTAGAGAAATTTATAGTTAGCGTCAACTAAAGCGAACAGCACTGTACGGGGGAACATTTTATAACAGTCATAATCATTGCCACTATTTATAGGCGACTGTAATATGACATGCTTCCCATCCTTTGCCGTTATGACATGTGGGAAATTCCATTTGCTCTCGAACTCTTTTGCTATGGTAAGCCATTCTTCTTGAGATGATGGTATCTGTAAATAAAATCAAATTTAATTTTTTATCTTTACAGAATGCAAGTCGGGATAAAACTCATCATAATGAAGAAACTTCTATGGAAGAAACAAATGAAACTTCAAACTCGACGACAACGACTACGAGATCTAATAAGAGATCGAAAACAAACGAGACTGATGATCTAACTGATAATGCGATATTCGAAGCATTAACTCTTTTATAAAAGTGTGCAAGCAATAATGCCGTTTCAGAAAAAAAAGATCCCTACGATATTTATGGACAATATATTGCAAATGAGTTGCGAAAATATGATAATTTTACTTTAGCATATGTAAAAAATGCAATAAATAAAATAATTTTCGAAGCAGACATGGGAACATACCAGATAACCTATCATACTCAATCATACAGTGGACACGACAGTTCCAACTATCGTCCCTCTTCCTCGTCGACGCCTTCTACCTCATCAATGCCTGCTACCTCACCGATGCCTCCTACCTCACCGATGCCTCCTACCTCACCGATGCCTCCTACCTCACCGATGCCTGCTACCTCACGCGGAAACTTGTCACTGCGGTGCCTGAAGTGTAAATGGTGGTTGAAGACATCAAGAGCATCAAGACTGAAATAGGTGATCTCAGCATATCAACTCATTAGTGATCTCTCGAGCACTGTGATGGACTTGAACTCTAGGATATGTAAAGTTGAAAAGATTGGCAGTGAGGTTCCTGCTCTTCGTGATGAAATGACTAGATTGAACACTAAGCTACAAGACCGGGACCAGTGGGCCCGTGCGAATAATGTGAAGATCAGTGGTATACCAGAAAATCGCTATGATGTTGTTAGCTGTATCAGCCAACTTTATAATTTGTCCATTAAGAAAAAGGAGATTAACTACATTGCACGTATCACAAGTCTTGTGTTGAAGGCTGAGAAATCTCTTATTGTTGCGTTCAACAATCAGTATCGTAAGGAGGAATTTATTGCTATAGCTCGTCTATGGCCTTATTAACTTCTTTATTTTCACTATATACAACAATATCATCAGCAAACAACAGGCATTTAACAGAGGGGTCTACTAAATATCTGTTTATATGTGAAGTGTAAATGCCATATAATAAAGGAGAGATTATAGCACCTTGCGTTGTGCCTTTATAAACATAATATGTTTATAAAGGCACAAATTATCTAGGTCCATGTAGAGGATATTGTATTGATATTTGACAAACATTAACCGTTCATATAAAAATTGAAATATCCATTTACAGACTTTGCTAGGGACATAAGTAAAGAGAGATTGACATTATCAAATGCGCCACTTACATCAAGCAAAGCGCAAGCTGTGTATGAAGGGTTGTAAAAAGAATTTTTAATATCTGTAACCAGAGACATATAGTTTTCTGCTGCACTTTTACCTCTACGGAAACCAAATTGCTGTTCAGGTAAAATTTTATATATTTCACTATAAAATTCTAATGTCAATTTGAGCATGCATTCAAATAGTTTACCTACGCAGGATGATAGTAATATTGGTCTATAAGAATTGTAATCATTTTCAGGTTTATCAGGTTTTAGTACTGGAATAACACACTGTGTTTTCCATGAATCTGGAATCATTTGAGAGGACCATAATAAATTATATATCTTTAATAGTCATTTGGGCATTAGGGTGTAAGTTACTAATAAATTTCTAAGGGACGTCATCGAGACTAGGAGTACTATCTTTTCTAGATTCTAAAGCTATTTTAAACTCATTAATCCTAAAAGGGTTTGACAAAAAACAGCCTTCAATATGTCCAGGTGAATTAAAAACTTCATTTAACTCAGTCACGTCTATATACTTCTCCGGTGGAGTGTTGGAGCTAGTTTATCTAAATAAGAGGTGATCCATTCATCATTCTTAGGTCTATTTTTTAATCCTATCCTTTTAAATTTCCGCACGTAGTTCCAAATAATACTAACAGGAGTGTATCTGTTAAAATTGTCACATAATAATTTCCAACCACTCTTCTTTTTTTCATTTAGTAGCTTTTCTTTATTGCATCAACTCTTTTGTATTGAATGTAATTGCTTATTGAGGGTTGGACTCTGTAGTTTTTTAGAGCTAATCTGGAACTGTAACAACTGTAAGACATTCTTTGTCCCACCAGGAAGCTGGACTTTTTCGTTTATAAGGAACCTTATTTATAATTTTAGGTATATTTTCTGATTTTATTCTATACAATATGTTACAAAATTCATTATAAGTTTCTACAGTATTATCAGATTGAAACTTTAAATTAAGAAATGACTTTACTTGCTGACTGGTATGTTGACCAGTTGGTCTTTCTATATATGAAGCGCTCTGATGGCTTACCTATTACATACTTTTCTATGGATGTCTGGATATGTGTGATTGTAGGAAAATGATAACTAGGATCTAATAGGATCGCTATGCACAGTCCATTCACATAAAGGTGCAACATTTGGACTAACACACATTATGTCAATTGCAGATGGGTTGTGATGAACTGTACCTACGGTGGTTGGAGATCCGGAATTTAGAATGCAAAGACTACATTCATCTAACTGATTGTATACATCGTTACCTCTGGAATTTGATGAAGCACAACCAAATGCAACATGATGTGCATTCAAGTCGCCGGCCTGTCAGTACTTCTATAAAGCAGTGTTGCAATATCGGTATTATGGAAACTCTAAAAACTCAAAGAAGTGTTAAGAGTGTTGAAATCAAAGCAGATTTGAAAACAGTTATTCAAATTATTGAAGCAAATTGGAAATTTGACGTTTCTTTCCATGCAGCTGACGACCTAAATATGAAAATATGGAACAAAATTACAATAGCTCTCTGGCTAGTGATTTGAAACTATTAAAAGAGCATTTAACTAAATTAGCAAATTAGCAAAAACCAGCAGTAAGTTACAGCATACCGAATTAAACATTACAGCATAAGGAAACCCTTTTCTTTTTGCCAACCCTGGTGCAATACTTCAATTTATGGTTATAAAGTAATTGATATACATGCTTTACTCTGAAAAGCGAAAAATCCAAAGGCTATATCTTTAACGCGCTTAAGAAAGCATTTAACGACTTTAACACAATAATTTAACTTGACCAAAAACGACTTAGAACAGCTCGCGAACTTTGTGGGTCATACGAGTGCAGTCCATAAACAGTTTTACAGGTTACCTGACGACATACGGGAATAACCGTAAAGTAAGTAACCACTAACTTGTGACGGAACGGTTACAAATCAAGAACCTATGAAAGGATAAGACGTAAATTTACGTATCCTGACTTCATAACTTCATTTAAATATCCCCAGGAAAATACTAACGTTTATTGTTTAATGGATCCACCACTCATGCTAAAGCTCTCGAGAAATCTCCTCACTGAAACAAATTTAAGCTCGGAAAAGGGACAAGGGAAATTTTTACAACAAAAAGATGAACGTATATTTATCTGCTCAGTTAATAATTAATTCATCTGTTGCCGATGCTATTGTTTTTTTTTTGCGGTGTCCCGAAAATATGCGATTTTTAGGTAGTGAAGCTACGGTAGAATATATGAGAATGATACATAGATTTTTTGACATATTTAACTGTAAAAATCCTTTTGGTAAAGGTTTCGATTCCCCTATGCGTCTCAGTAATAAAGAAATAAGGGTGTATCTTGCAAGTTTAAAAATAAATAATGATGAAATTTTAAAGCATAGCCGAGAAACAGCTGCTCTTGGATTTATTATAAACTTGTATAGTTTTCGTCAGAAATAATGTTAAGTGATCAAGAATAATCGGAACGACGAGGACGACAGACAATACACAGGACAATGAACAGGTCGAATGCTTGTTAAAATTAACAGAGCATAAAAGTTTAACTGATTATAAAAATAACATTTTATATTATTGCATCGGTATTTACATTGTAAAAAAAATATTCGAAAATAATTAAAAATCACCATTGCATGCACATACTTTTAACAAAACAACAAGCCGAAGACCATAGTTACGCTATAGATGTTAGAGGCGGTTTAAAGTATGTTACCAAATTAGTTTCTGAGGCAATAGTTTATGCCGAAAAAATATTTTTGACATTGGCAGTCAAATCTTGTAATAAACTACAAAAAAATAGGATTAAAGTCATGATTACTCAACATATTATGAAAAATTACATGCGTTAATTTATCCACCTCATCCCGTTAAGTCGATTAATTGTGAGAACAGACATGATGTCGAACTCATAAAATGTATCGCTGATAAATATTTATTACTCAGAAAGGCTTCGTATGAAAAAATCGCCTAAAACACATCATTACGGATCCTCCTGATTCATTAACGGTGCTTGTAGGTACCACAAGCACCGGTCACCGTCTTCGTCGAACCCGTCGCTCGCGACGAAGGAAAAAAATTGACATTAAATATTGTAGGAAACAAATCTTTTGTAGGTAATTTCATAAAATTCTACAATAAACTACCCAATTCGATAACCCATCTACGAGACCAATTATGTAAGACACATATAAAAGTATACTTATGAATAAACAATATATTGAGAATAAAGAACCCTGGCATTAGATTTTTTCTTGCACATTGCGACCTCCTGGGGCACTGAAGTGTTCACATAATATATTTACATGCAAAAACAATATTGTAGCAAAGCGACCTGTACGCCACTCTCGCGGCCGTATGCTCGTTCGCTATACATAGTTTTATCCGTCTTTTGACAGATAATTATGATTGTTTCCGGGCGCTTCCGTTTTAAGTGTGAGTTGCGTGCGCCCGCGTCATAATGTAATTATTGTTTTATGTCGTAAATTGTGTGTGTAACAAGACTAGAATTAAACAATTGATATTAGTGACTAACCCATAGTTTTATTAAATAATACCCTGAGACCTACCCCTCACTATAATATACAGTTAAATATATAAATAGTACTTTTTCAATAAAAAGAATAAATCTTTCTAATCAAATCAACTAACTTAAACAAAATAATAAATTATTAAGCACTAAATTAACTATTAAGACGAACGATCGAGTAACAATAATAATAATAATAAATTATATATGTCGACGCAAGTCCATGATAATTAACAAATTAATTGTTCCGATTATAAAATCAATCATTGTGTCGAATAAATTGATTGTGTTTAGTTATTAATTAGTGTTATGATTTTTGGAATGTGTTTTGCGTTAGAATAAAACCTAAAATCAATTGATGAAATTATTATGAGTTGTTTAACAGTTGAAATATTCGTCGCCATTTGTAGACCGGATGTTTCAACTGAAATTAAGATTTAAAAATTAATTCAATTGTTCATAATTACTTTCGAAATATTTAATTAGTTTACGAATTATTTTTGTAATTAAAATTAATAATTTAAAGAAGTTGCAATATAAATGGTGTGTTGACGTTTTCCCGCCCGACGCCATCTTTTAGTTTTTAATTTCGTTGGCGCACGAAACTACGATAGACGAAATGTTAAAACTTAAAACACTTTTTGTTCGAGCGCCGGGCGGTGAAGGCGTGGTGAGCTGGTGTATTATATCTTGTGAGTACCTACCTATTGTTTTATTATAATTGTGATTATAAAACCATTACTTTGAGAACTCTCTAGTGTCTTGTAAAATAAATTGTTTAGTGTGTTTCTGGTTGTGTTTTATTGTTTGCGATGAGTGCGCCGAATAGTGGAGGCAGTGACGTTAGCAATGCTGACGTCACTGCTTTTAAAAGTTCCTCTGGACCAAACCCTTCGTCATATATTAATATCATAAATATTTTTTTATAGAAATTGATCAAAAATCAAACCCAGTGAGTTTGACTCGCTGGATTTACTCAGAACGGTGCCGCACCAAGTTATACTATAAGACTACCGAAAAATAACTAAATTTAATAAAAATAATATAACAAATATTTTGTAAATAGAGATCAAGTACTGTGCCAAACGCACGGGTCGGCAATCCTTTTGCCAAAACGTTTCACCATCTACGCATCCATCTGTAATGTGGAACATGATAAGAAGATTCAAATCTAGCTAACTAGCCATCCCATCCCACCTAAAACAAACCTAAATAATAGCTGAACAAAAGAATTTTGCGATAAGCTATCCCCAGCTTATGTGCCTTGGTTTTCTGATCTCCCTATGACCTATCATTTTGCCCACTCTACTGTTCTAGATGTTCCGTTTTCAAGTGCAGAGCTAAAAATAGTATTCGGCAATTTAAAAGACTCAATTTTTGATACAGGTTCCATTCCATCATCTTGGAATCACCAAATTATCCTCCCCAGAGAGCCAGGTCAACCTCTCTACCAGCCAATTAGGGCTTAGAAAAGGTACAAGTCTCTGTGGTACAGGTAAAAGGTAAGAGTGGACGGACACGCGCTTCTAATATCTGACATCCAGATTGCATTTTCCAACAAACACTCGGTCATATCAGCTTTCCTAGATATAAAATCTGCCTACGACAACGTACTGATTTCGGTACTCAGAAACAAGCTGAGCATTCCCTGTAAAGTAGTACAATTCATATCCAATTTATTGGTAGAGGTCAGCCTCTCGTATATATGGCCACTTATCTTCAGAAAAAACTGGAAGGGAAGGGGAGGGGAAAGTAGAAGGGGCTCACGGTTCAGTTATAAGCCCATTATTATTTAATATTTAT
Source organism: Bombyx mandarina (assembly GCF_030267445.1). Lineage (NCBI taxonomy): Eukaryota > Metazoa > Arthropoda > Insecta > Lepidoptera > Bombycidae > Bombyx > Bombyx mandarina. Next base: position 20,939,490 of record NC_143234.1, read on the forward strand.
ACTTTGGATATAGGTTCCACTCTCACAAATAGCTGTGAAATTATTCAGTACGCAGATGATATCTGCATCTATCGTGTGCACGAAAATATCAATGAGGGCTCACTTCATATAAATGCTTGTTTGGACTCTGTCGGCAAGTGGTTATTGGACCACGGCTTTGACGTAACTCCAATAAAGAGCTAAGTAGTATTTTCAAGAAAGCGTTTTCCCCCTCATATAATCATGGTATATCAAAGTGTAGTATCCCACTAGTAACAGAGGAAAAATTTCTGGGTCTAATACTAGGCTCCAAGCTTACGGGGTCGGCACACGTCGATAATATAGTCGGAAAATGTGAAAAAATCATCAATGTGCTACGCGCACTGTCCGGTACATGGTGTGGAGTGCCTATCCTTATAGTCAAAACATCCTTTATAATTCCCTAGTTCGCAGTATCATAGATTTCGGCTCAATTTTCCTGCAGACCTCAACAAAAAGTATTCTGACTCGATTAGATTCAGTTCAGTTCAAAGCATTAAAAATAGTACTGGGTGCAATGAAATCCTCCACAACCCGAGCCCTACAGGTCGAAAGTACAGAGCCGCCCTTAAGCCTGAGACGACAGTATCTTTCTGATCGATATACTCTTCGTTTAGCTCAAATACACCCTAATGCTATGTATATATTGTATAAAATTGGACTTAACACAGATCCTTGAGGGAGGCCTCTCCATAAAGTCCTAGATTGTTTTGAATCTGAGGAGGTAGACTTTAAAATGATAGTTCGATTTGACATTATAGTAATAACTAAGTTAGCTTGTTTGACAGGAACCCTTATTTTCTGTAATTTGTTAAGGAATGTCGGAATATGTACATTATCATATGCAGCGAAAATGTCTAGAAATCCAGCTACAATAGATTAAGAGTTAGAGAAAGCTACCAAAATAACCCCTATAAAGAGAGCAAGATTGTCTATTGTGCTTTTTTACCTATGTTCACGCGCACGGCACGTGATCTGCAACAGCGGCGGCGGGCGCGGGCTGCGGGGCGTGAGTGGCGCGACACCGGCAACGAGACTACGACCAATGAGAGCTACAACAGCCGCACGACGTGCGACACGTATTCACAATTATTCTAATACACATATTTTATTGTCCGATTTGTTTTATTGCAATTTTTTTTTTATTGCCCTTGTAGGGTGCTACCATTCCACATCAGCCAAACCAGCTCTCCCTGACAAAAATTGGCGACCGTGACAGGACCTCGGTTTGCATCTAACGACCGGTGAAGTCCAGAAGACCTGCACTACACATCGTCGGGCGAGGTATCAAAAAGTCGCACGAAGCGGTCAAGACAAGGACAAGCGGACAACTTTCTCGAAGTCTTCCGCCAGCGCTCCAGAAGGCCATTCATAAAGGAAGTAAGCCCGTTCCTTGTCTAATCACTTCCCTTGCACCCCTTTCGATCAGTGTTAAATAGTGTTGTGAGTCAATCTAAAAGGTGCGTTAATTAGTTACACTAAAGTCTATTTTCCAAGTAAATAGTCGATTAAAATTGCGAGTTACACGTACAAAATCATTTAACGTGTGCTACGCAAATCTACCTACAAACTTAAAAAAGTAAACGGTAACGTAAATTTAGTTAATTTTCTAACTGATTTCTGCCTCAATTCGCTTATTTAATATATACCTACTTAGTTAAATACTCTGCATTCTATACACACCTATAGTTAGTTACGTGTAATCTATATTGCAACGTAACGTTTTCTTTTACATTTAACTGCCCAAACTAGGGGTACAATATTTACTATTTTCTTTGTCTTTTACCTACGTTTGCAATTAATAACTGCGCGTTATAGATATTTAACGGCCCAAACTACGGGTTATAACTACAATATAGTAACATTTTCTTTTGAATTACAGTGCCTATAGCAAAATCGTGTTTTATGATTTCAAGCTTAATTAACGTTACGTAAAGTAGACTATCCTACGTAATTACCCAAACATAAAACCTTATTTTCTCCCATTGTTTTTGCTCATTTTAAATATTCTATAAATTTTTGAATTTAGAGTCCGCAACTATTAAATACTTATTAGTTTCAATCGCTTTGTATTTGAATGCCTTTGCTTAATCACTTCACACGCTTAAATACACGCATCCATTGTACATCGTTTAGCCGAGCCGCCGAACATTCCAGAGTGAGCGCGCTCGTTCACCGCTGTCGCAGCGCGCTTGTTGCTACGCGCCGCTTGTTGCGCGCCCGCAGTCCGGCCGCTGCGCAGCGCTGGGTCTACCCGCTTCGCTTCAACGGATTTTGATTTGCTTGCACATTCTTGCCCACATTTTTATATTTTTTTATCATTTGCAAATCAATCATTTAGCGGTAGGCAGCGGCTTGGCTCTGCCCCTGGCATTGCTGAAGTCCATGGGCGACGGTAATCACTCACCATCAGGTGGGCCGTACGCCCGTCTGCCTACAAAGGCAATAAAAAAAAAAATCATTGCACAAAGTAAAGTGTCTTACCAGGACGAACTGACTTTGTTAGTTCGTAAACGTGGCACAATTAAAGCGCGATTAACAATATTAAAATATTATCTCTTGGTTATTGAACAAATTGAAACCGATAGCATCACGACAAAAAATTTAAGTGATATTGATTTGAGGCTAACAAAAATAAAAGAATTATTCTCAGACTTTGAAAACGTAATACAACGCATAACAAATGAAGCTTTGAAGACAGCTTACCATATACTGGCAACACCGCTCGCTGAAATATTCAATCTGATATTACAAAGCTTTGAAACGCCTGCACAATGGTCCAAATCCAACATTATTCCATACCAAAAGGAAGACCCAAAAGATATAGGCAATGGTGACCGACAAGCTTTTCTCTGCAATTATAAACAGAATCAGTCCCATAATCGAAGCAAGACAGTCTGTCGAGCAGACCGGTTTCCGGAAGGGATTCTCCACGATAGACCATAAATATACCTTAGGCGGCCTCTAAACAATATAATTGACCGTTGAGGGTTAATATTAAAGATTGTGCAATGATTGACCGAAAGTTTGAGCGAGTTTAATTTTAATTGCACCATGTTTTTCCATTGCATCGTGTAGGGTCAGTATTGCGTAATATTTTTCAGTCTGTGGTTTGTCGTCACGAGGAGTACACGCGTGCATGCAAAATGGCGGAAAGAGAGAATCCAAAAGTTAAGGAAAGAGAGTTTTTCTGCGAATGTATCCAATTGTACAGAGAATTGCCGTCTGTGGAATGTCAAATGCAAAGAATATCATGACCGTGATATAAAAAAAAACAATGCTTACGAAACATTGTTGTCTAAATACAAAGAGATGTTTTCACAGGCAAGCAAAGATGATGTAAAGAAAAAATTCAATTCTTTAAGAACTAGCTACCGGAAGGAACTCAAGAAACACCTCCAGTCGAAGAAATATACCTTGGTGGCAATGTTATCTCCCTGTCTTTGAAACAAGACTTTGTGACTAGAATGAATGAAATGGAAATAGTACAGTTTAAAGAAAAATGCATTCTCAAATGCATATCGACGCTTGAAAGGCAAAAGTGACTAAGCGCCAATAACTGCTTTGTGCATAAATGATAGGCAATAACCATATCCGATACGCAAAAAAAAAATATTTCTAGGTCTATTAAAATCATTTCAATCCTACAGCTACTAGCTAGATTCTACTACAGCTAGATTCGTTAAAATAAATTTTGTTTTCAGGTATTTCAACTTTAAATTAGTCTACTGTAAATTTCACGCATTGTCGCTTAGTCACGTTTGCCTTTCAAGCGTCGATATGGAGAGTGTAAAACAAATAAAGCAGCGTTTTTGTTTTAATGAAAAGCAAAGATTACAATGTCTTCAATTTATAAATCCTAGACATATAATTGAAAAACATGCAGTCACCACTATTGCTCATTTAGGAGTTCAGTTTCCAGGCAAGTTAAACATAATTAATTATTAATGTTGTCCACTCTAGAATTTTTATTTTTTATTTACATTATATTTTTATTTTTAGGACTATGCCCAGAAAACATGACCGAATTGGACCGAGAGTGGAGATTATTAAGAAACATGACATTTCATTTCACAGAAAAAAAATTGGATCCTACACCCGAAGAATTCTGGAAGCATGTTTTATCTATTAAAAAAGGAAACCAGTCTCCAATGTTTCCCCTGCTATGTGAATTCCTGAGAAACTTACTCGCACTTCCACATAGTAGCGCCAACGTTGAGAGATTGTTTTCTGCAATTAATAATATGAACACCTTTAACAGAAATAGAATTTGCACAGAGGCTCTAAAGGGATTTTTACGGACTGAAAGATTCATAGCAAACAACGGGCAGCATAGTGCAGAGCATTTAAAAAATTTCAATAAAAATATGAATAATTTCCAAAAATGAGCATTTTAAGAACAGTTTATCCATTTTTAAACTTAAAAAATCTTCTAAATTAATGTGGTAGATCTACCAATTGTGCATTTTACATTCTACCAAACTTCTACCAACATTTGGCACATAATCTACTAATTTTCTAAAATTCGGATTTGGCAACACTGCGCATACTGTAGCACCTTAACATCGTTACCCAATGAACACTCGTAAATCATATGTATAAATATTATATAAAATACGCGGAGAGCTTACAATGCCCTGCGTGTTCAATATAATAATGCCTTTAGGATGATGTTGTCACTGCCGCGCTTTTGCAGTGCATCCATAATGTTTGCGACATCTCACACCGATGACTTCTTTGCAATAATGCGGAAGAGAAATGCCTCGTTATTGCGTCGAGTCAAAGACAGTGGCAACAGCCTTTTGAAAATCATATCCAGCAAGATCGAGGGACTGCTGATTAATAGTCTTTGCAGCAGGCACTTGGAAGGAAAAAAAAAGTAATGATATAAAATGTATGTAATGATATTTATGTGTTAGATTTTTTTAAGTTACTAACATAGATTATAAGTAATTCATACTAACAAAATGTTATGGCCTTAAAATAAAAAATAAAAACTGAAATAAAGTATAAATAAAATAAAATAAATAAAATCGGACTTAGATGCGGGATACCTTTCCAAACTATTCTCGCAGTTTCATTAGAAGAGTAATTGAACGCTCTAATAAAATTTTCAAGATAAAATTTATTAACACAAATGGAACTTTTAATTGATTGAGTTTATGTTTTAGAATTGGGAGGGAAACATTCTCATAAGCAGAGCTTGTATCCAAAAGTGCTGCCAAGACAATTATTATTAGAAAAAGTCAAGACGAATATCTGTAGTGAATATCGCCAGACTGTCTATGGTGCTTCTGCCTTTACGAGTTCCAAATTGATTTTCTGATAACAATTTATTACATTCTATAAACCACTCTAACCTATTTTTAATAAAATGTTCAGCAATTTTTAAAACAACAGAAGAAAATGCTATTGGTCTATATAATGAAGGATTGTCAGCAGGTTTATTGGGCTTTATTATCTCCTGCTCTCAATGAAAACATTGTAGTGGAATTTTTCCAGATTCCATAACAGAGTTTAAGATATTCAAAAAATATAGAACACATATATCGCTCATATGAGTAAAAAAGGAATACATGATACCATCTTTCCCAGGTATTGAATCCTTAACATTTGTTAAAACTTCTTTCAATTCAGGTAGTTTAAAGGGAACATTAACGACGTCGGGGGTATAATTGCAATTAAAACCTGTGGAATTAGTCAAACTGCCACCGATGACATTATTGATAAATTCTTGAAAGCCGATCTGAAACGTCTAATATTTTGCCAAACTAAAGATGGTTTAACTTCAGGTGAGATGGCTTTACAGAAACTTTTCGATCTCATTCCCCATTCCCGTTTCTTTCTTTTGAATATTTTTTTAGTGGCAATAATATCATTATTTAACATTTCAAAATTTTCTTCTGAACTTAATAAATTTGTGGTAATATACAACTATTTCCCGTATTGTTTTATTTAATATACCGCTATCGTTTTGCTTGTGGCCGGACGCCGTTCGGGTTCGATTCCTGAACGTATGGACTGTTAGTGGGTTGATACCTAAATATAAACCCGCTACAATTGGTGACCCCGACGTGATCACGAGTGCATCATGGCTTCGAAAAAGGATAAGAGCAGCGCGTCGACTAGTGAAGATAGCGGCGGACCGGCCGGCGGTAGCGGAGATAACACAGGGCCGAACTCAGAGGTGAGCCGAGTGTCTGTTCGAGTGCCGCCCTTCTGGCCTGAAGAACCGGAGGTGTGGTTTGCGCAGGTCGAAGGTCAATTTGCCCTCGCTGGCATTATTAGCGACAGTACCATACACATTTTTTCTTTGTGTCTTATATTAAAGGCCTTCACTTGCTTATGGAACTCAGTTTTTTTAACAGTTGAAGCAAGCTCCACCACGATAGAACTATTATTCACCTTACTACGCTTGTTCTGCACTCTGTAAATATCAGTTATGTCATTTTTTTCGATTTTGCAGTCGATAACTTTTGACAAATTTACAGTCATTTCAATTAGATCTTCTTTAGTCTCTTTAGGTAGCTTAGGAACATTTTTTAATTCCAAATTGGTTTTTCTACTAGCACGTTGAAGATCTTCTATTCGGTCTTCCAAAGTTGCGATACAGTCTCTGTCCTTCTTCGCCTGAACTTCATATTGTTTAAACTTCATTTGGAGCTCCTCATTTTGTGCCGTCAAAGAACTCAAAGCTTTATCTATGCTATTGTTACAAGTTCTTATTTCTTGCAGCGTTGAGTGTATTTTCTCGATTTCGCTTTTTTGAGGCGTCATTAAAGAAGCAATCAGGGAAATCATTTCTTCCTTAAAACTACTGAACTCAGTTGCGCAGTCACATTCTCTACCCGACTTGCTACGCGCCGTCACATAGTTCGGTGGTGTAGTTAGTGTTTGATCGTGTTGATTACTACTGGATTCAGATAATTCATAACTCATGTCCATTTTATGAATTACGGCGAAACTTTGCGACTACAGGTACACAACAGTTAACAACTCAACTTACGTACCTATCAGAACGCGTAGCGGACAGGTGAGACACGTAGCACGCAGAGAGGCGCGTAGCACACAGGTGAGGCGCGTAGCACACAGGTGAGGCGCGTAGCACACAGGTGAGGCGCGTAGCACGCGATTGTGAACCCGTAGCAAAGCGAAGAGTTTGGTTTAGTGCGCTAATTTCAACGCGGTCGCTCACTGGTTCTGTAGCTTAGTTTGTAGACGCACCAACCGAGAAGCAGACACCGCTAGATCGAATCCCTCCAAATGTTACAAAAAAATGGCGGCGTTAACTCACGCAAAACAAAACTTGGGATCGATGGGCGCTTTAAGAGGTCCGAGGGCGCAGCTCCACTCCGAGCAAAGCACTTGTAGTAGTCGCGGGGCGAAGCACCAACAATTTAATAAATGTGCGGAGCAAAACCGGCAACACGTCCGTTCAGTATAACAGCCGCAAAGCAAGAGGTCAATTCTCTTCAAACTTCCATTTAGAATATTTTTAAATGAATTATTTTTAAGAAATCGATCAAAAGAGAGAGGGTTCACCCTTTCTCTTTTGGTCGATTTCGGTGTGACATTTTCATCTGGAGACAATCGTTTTTTTTGTATATGAACTACATATGGTCCAAGATCCGAGACTTGGTAAAGACGAGTTGTAGTAGTTGGAACCTTAGTAGCAGACATATCACTTTAACCACTAGTGGTCATTGTGATAGGTATGGAAATATCACAATTATTATTATCATCATTTAAACAAAAACATCCGTTCTCTTTATCTGCCTTGCCATGACTCTTTCTTTTCTTATTGCAATGTTTGCATATTCTTAGAGCATTTGTGCGCTTTCTCTGTAGCTTTGTGCATTATTCACTTGCATCCGTATCCATAGAAGATTTAAAATGCTCAATAGTAACATAGTGAGATACCTGTGGCACTGTGCCCCCAAGATTGGGAGGTTCGTCCCCCATAGAGAAAACAAAATAAATGAATTAAAAACTTATCCTACGAAGAAATATTTACACTAACTACAAAATATAAACTAAAAAGAACAATAATAACAAATATTTACACTACTTTAAACCTATCTGATCTATAAAAGATATATTAAATTGCAAAAAAAGATATATTAAATTGCAAAAAAACACTCCCGCTCTTTCGACGTTTCCCGCGCTTTTCCTTATCAGGCCTTACTGCGAATTACTGTAATTAATAACTGTAAATAAGTGTGACGGCGTTAACGATATTTCTGTCATTATAGCACGTGCAATAGGAGTGACTCACACAAGCCAGGTGCGCCGGCCGTCTCGTTCCACTCGTAAACAACAGGTGTAACATAAGTGACTCATAAATAAGCCAGCTGCGCCGGCCAGTATAAAAAGGCGGTACGTGCCTCTCAATGGACATCAATCACGATTCTGCAGGATAGCCGTCGGAGCGCCTTGGTTCCTTAGGAATGTGGATCTCCACGACGACCTGGAGCTCGACTCCCTTAGTAAGTATCTACAGTCGGCATCGCTGCGCCATTTTGAGAAGGCGGCACGACATGAGAACCCTCTCATCGTAGCCGCTGGAAATTACATACCCGACCCAGTAGACCGAATGGTAAACCGTCGACGTCGCCCAAAGCACGTCATTACGGATCCTCCTGATCCATTAACGGTGCTTTTAGGCACCACAAGCACCGGTCACCGTCCTCGTCGAACCCGTCGCTTGCGACGAAGGGTTCGACGAGCGAACTAACCCATAGACACAGCCCACTGAGTTTCTCGCCGGATCTTCTCAGTGGGTCGCGTTTCCGATCCGGTGGTAGATTCTGCGAAGCACTGCTCTTGCTAGGGTCAGTGTTAGCAACTCTCCGGTTGAGCCCCGCGAGCTCACCTACTAACGTTAGGGCGAAGCTGAAATAGCCTCTCAAGGCTATCAGCATAGGTAGGGAAAAAAAAAAAAAAAAAAAAAAAAACTCAATGGACATTCGTTCGACTGCGTTTGCCCGGTGCACTTACTTATATCCTTGTTACGTTGTGTGATTCAGTGACTGTTGTACGTACTGGTTAAGGTTGGACAAGTGTTAAAGTGAATTGTTAAGATAACATATTGTTGATTAAATCAGAAATCAAAAGTGACTTCGTTTTACTTGGTGTTCAACAAAATAATGTCTACCCCCAAGCCTATAAGTGCATAATGTAACTGCAAGTGTAATAGCAGTGCTTTTTAATAATAACCGATTCTTTAAGCCTGATAAAGAGTCTAAGTAATGTTTCTGTAAATTATAATACCAATAGGATATTGCGCACTATGCTAAAACATCATAAATTATGTTGTTTTGATAGATCTACATAAAAGCAAGTGAGTAATGAGTAATTTCCATGCATAAAAGGCAAAATTAATTTAATATTGCAATTTTAAATTTCATGTTTTTTAGTCTGTTATTCGAATGTCAAAAACGCTGTACGCCATGATGACTTGTTAGCGTGACGTCACCAGCTCATCTAAACTCATGTAAACTGTACCAATCGTCACATATGTCGTTTCAACACAAATTCACAAACTTTCACTGCAATCCTTGCACTTTTAGCAATTTAACTGATTTTTTGCACGCGGAGCGACGTAATTTCGTGGCGCAGCGAGTGCTGCGACTCCTCTTAATATATAATATAACTATAATTTATTAAACGACGCCAAGGATCTGAAGTTTAGTATACATGAGGTTTCGGGGGCGATATTTCGATCTAGCTTGGTGTTATCCCTAAGGGAATGTTGGTTTTCGAGTTTTCTTCTTTCAGTTGTGCAATAAGATCAGTAATTTGACACAAGTCGATATGTCATACGGTAGCCGAGTGGCCAAGACATTGGCTTGCATTTTGTTTCTGATTTAAATTGTCCCAAATTCGAATCCCAGTTATTTAAACTACTTTTTCTAATTTTTATAAATTTTAAAATAAAATATTTTATATTTTTATGTGATTTTTTCTTTGTCTCTCAAAAATAAAAAAAAACTTTTGAGCGAAGCTCCGTCGCCCAGATATTTCATATAATATCTGAACTCAGAACGAGATAGTTCCGCGGACATGGGCCTGATAGGAAAGAGAACCGTTCCATGTTCAATCCGCTCCAGGACATGATTTGCGCATGCCTATCCACACATTCAGGCTGTCTCGGTCGCACGCGTCACATTAACCTTGAAGGACAATTGGCGAGGGACGGTTAGAACTGCTACCGGGGGGATTGCTACTAAATTTTTTTTATGATGTTTAATTTAAACCCTAGATTATCTTACCTTGTTGGATAGCTGATGAAACGTAGATATTGCTAAGCACATCTGCCAAACAGGCGCCGTAATATTTTTTTAGATATCCTTGAAAGAAAAATAACCTTTCTAATTTTTTATTAGTTTTTATAACTTTTAATCGTCTAAAACGAGTTATTTATTCATTTTACGTACAATATTGGTTATTGGGGTCAATCAGCATATTATTTTACAAGTAAAAATCATGTAATAATAATAAGACTTACGCATTTCAAAATATCTAAGCTGATAGCCGAAAATCGGGTATTTTTTATAAAAAACAATTAAATTGAAATATCTCTAAATCGGTTAGATTTAGGATAGGGTGTTTCATACTCAAATCAGTCAGAAACGATGTAAGCTACACGCCCTTAACGGGAATAGGTCGACTTAACCTGTAACCCTGTATAAGAAATTACCAATTTTAACCACAAAAACACGTGATAAAAGTTCAAAAAGTGGAACGCTGCAAAACGCGATCGATAACATAGTTGTCCTTTGACGCCTCCGGATGTGTCCCGGAGGCTTTCACATCTAACCAGTTTTTCGAACCAGTAGTTTCGGAGAAAATTTAGAAAAACTTAAGATAACACGTGGTCAGAATTCCCGAAAAGTCCCAAAAAACGGGATGTCGAACTAACTATATGGAGCGTCAATGGACCTTCTATAGCATACAGTTCGGAAATTTGAGGAAAATTGAAAATCAAAAAAGTAAGCGCAAATTTGCTGCCGCGGAAACCAAAATTGAAATTTTGAATGCGATTTTAAAACTGAAAATCAGTGGTGACATTATGTTTTAGACTAAATAACAGATAGAAAAACTGTGACTTAAACTGTAAAGGAAAAGTGACAACTGCAAAATAAAGTTTGTTTTGCGGCTTACATAAATAAATTTGTGAAAAAGTGTATGTCAAAAACAATAAAAACAGTTAAAAAACCAAAGAATCAGGAAAACTAATTCCTAAAAATCGTCTTCCCAAAGGAAGATTTTACTTGCCCCAAATAGGAGCCGAATTATTAACAGAACAAAATCGAAAACTCGAAGAGTATGTAAGATGTACGTAACAAAACTCGAACTATAATTAACTTGTAAAATTAGATTTAGTTGATTATTAGATAATAATTTGTTGTTCGATTCGTCATCTCGCCGATTAGTTGATTTTATTTTTAATATAAATTTTATATATTTAAAACTTATTTTAAATATTATATTTGAACATTTTGTTTACGTCACGTACGGTCAAGACCGAGTCGTGCAAAAGACTAAATTAAATTTTTTACATTATTTTCTTTATTTAGTTAAGTTTTGACACCGCCCCCCGATACAGGGTCTGTTAGACTGTCTTAACCATAGGACAACTTTCCCCGTTCTACTCACACTACACACATAAAATAATCCAGACTCTCTTACACACACGTCCACAATGTTTCACATTCCAGCGACTTCTGCCGCTACAAAGAAACCCACCACTCCCAGCCCCGCGACTTTGCCCACAGTAGTAGGAGGTCCATTGACAATATGGACCTATACAAGAAACAGCAACAAAACGACGCTGTTCTGCCGAGTGAGCAGCTCCTTCAGGAAGTGATGGAGACTTTTGAGAATATATGAGAATATACCATCAAAAGTGAAAGAATATCCTCAGATAAGGCGCGACATTAAATCCTTCGTGGAGGTGAAATGGGATAAGGGCATCAGAGCCATCTTCGAGCTCGGTCGGCGGTTACAAAGTCTAGAGGCAGCGGTCCCCAAAACACGGTCGCTGGTCGCTCACGAAAACCTTGTCGTCGGATGGGGAAGAAATAATCCTCAAGAAGCTGGGGGGGTTAGACTGACCAAGCGTCTAAACGACTTAGAGTGAAGTCTGAAACAAGACATAGTAGGACTACACGACGGTAAAGACGACCGCGACATGATCGACAAGATGATCGACAGGATTGACCTCTACTCGAAAGTTTTGTCGGTGATGTTGCCGATGATGTCGCTGCCACCAAAGCGAAATTAGACCAGGTCGCAAAGGTCTTAGAAATCGAGCAAGTAACCGCTGTGAGGTCGTACGCAAGCATTGCGGCAGCAAAACCGGGCGTCGGCCGGCACTTCGCCCGATGGCGGTCACAATCGAAGGCAAGAGTGAAGAAGGCGGTCGACGCCAGGAGCACTGGCCTCAAGATAAATATAGCGCGAAAGGCCAAAAATAGTACAGTGATATTGGGATGTGACACGGAGGTGGAGCTTGATAAGGTGAAGAAAGTAATAGAAAGTCGGGGGGATGGATTAACTGTGGCAACAATGAAGAATAAGAACCCACTCGTCCTAAACCCCCTCGTTCTTGGACAGCGGGGACGACGAGATGGTGAAAGCGTTATACGCCCAGAGTAAAGACATCTTCATGAGCCTACCAAACGAAGAGCTGAAGTTAAACATAAAATATAAAAAAAGGACAAGGAATGGACCAGGACTGCGCACGTCATCATCGAAGTGAAGCCCAATGTATGGCAGAGGATGACGGAGGCTGGAGCTCTGTATCTCGACCTGCAGAGGATTAGTAGAGTCTCCGCTCATCCAATGCACGAAGTGCCTCGCCTTCGATCATGGCCGGAAATTTTGCATCGAGAGTGTGGACAGATGTAGCCACTGTGGAGAACCTGCGCGAGAAATGCGTCGACTTCACTGCTGGAAACGAACCACAGTGCTGCAACTGCTCGCACTCTGGGTTGCAAAAGACTGACCGCAATGCCTTCAGTACCGACTGTCCAGGGCGCAAAAAATGAGATTACCTGGCTCGTACACACACAGCATATGTTTGACTTACAAACTCAATGGAACGAAACACACACAATACTCACCGTAACACACACAATAACACATATATACACAGATATAAAGGTATATATTAAATATATATTGATATATCTAAAACAGGCACATAAACACTGCACAATATAAACACGGAACAGTAACAGAAAAGACATAAATTAAAAATAGATGAGAAAGGAACCCGGCACAATAAAGCTTTCAGTTTGCGAAATTCAAAAAAAGCCAATTTTTTATGATTAAATTTCACTATTAAATTATGATGACTTTAAAAAACAAATTTATTGTATATGTATGTTTGTTTAGTAGTCAAAATAACAAATGTTTTTTCCATTTTGGAGTCACGTGCATATTCCCTATTAAACAGCAACAATACCTTATGACAGTATTGTGAGTCACTGGGGATGGAGGGCGGGGCATGTCGGAGTCGAACCGACTAAAACCTCCCGTCTCTCAACAACCAACGTCCAAACCTCGCATGAGACAAAACTCATGAAAAGGCAGAGGGAGGAAAGTGAAGCGTTTAGTGCGGAGCACATCTCTCCCATCACCCTCCCCCTCGGGACGCCGGACTGGCGGTCGTCGGCGCCACGACCACCAGCCCTCTCGGTCGGCAGGCTATCCGAAGCCCGCCTAGGTGGCGCCGGTTAGAATGGTTTATCCTACGGAATACCCCGCTGGGTGAGAACCAGCGTGGGTTGAGGATAGCCGGCCTTCCATCACCCAGATGCTCATGCATAAAACGCGTGCAGAGCAGCTTGCACGAGTATTGTGAGTCTAGGAATTATTATAGCTCCTGTAGAATTGGATGAAGAATCTCTATTAGTGAATTTAAAAGCTTCATGCACAATACTCGGAGTTAATTTTGTTATCAAAAAACAATAGAGCAAGAGCCCGTGAACCCCAGACCTTCGTTATTTTATAAAAGCTGAAAGTTTGTCAGCGCATGCTCCCAACACAGGTAAGAACGATGGACTATTATGAAGTTTGGGTTACCGTGGCTTTGGCAGGTAAATGGTACTAAAGGTATGTAAAATACCGATCTAAATTAATCAAATAATAAAGTGTGATTTTTTGGTATTACCTTCAGAATATTATTAAAAATCACGTTATTGATTGCCAGACACTTAACATCGTGGCAACCCCTTGCCAGACATCCCTAATGTTCATGAAATTATAATTCTACTTATGTTATAGTATCAAGGCTGATTTTTATATATAATACTTAGGTAATAATTAGATGATGTTTCCTCATCAGCCAGACATTTTTGATAGTTCCAACCCCTTGCCAGACAATGATGTAGGGTCGCTGTAGGAGCGAGCGCGAGACAGTATATGTATGGTGGGTGCGAGTGAGATGGCGAGATAGGTCTATCGCGATCCCTCAATAACAGATTATAAAAAAAAAACAAAATAATACTCATCAAATTTAATTAAAAATATATTAATGACATTACAAGTTATTATAAAGCAAAAAAAAATAGATTGATGACATTACAGATTATTATTATAGTTTATTAAAGAAAATATTATTTTATTCATTATCATCATTATAATCAATGTTATCATTTTCTTCGTCACTGTTACTCCATTCCATATCGTCGTCTTCTTCTTCTTCGTCAGTTTCTGTAGAAATATGAAAAAGTTGATGGGATTGAAAATATCAAAAAATAATGTATAATGGTTTGAAGTAGTATTATACCTGAGACAGTTTTCAGTGATTCTCTGACGAAATTTGGCAACTGATCACCTTCGAACCATTTAAAATGGTACTGATTATCTTCGAGAACCCAACCATTATTCTCGGGTTGATAAATTGTTGGAATTTGCTGATTTGCATTATTCCAAATGCTAGACACATAGTTGGCTCGCAGAAATTGTTGTAGCAGCTCGGATTTACATGGTGGCAGACTGCTAGCATCAAAATTTCGTAGTTTTTTACGGCTAAACGCTTCATTAATATCTGAGACCTGATATGTATTAATGAATAGTTGAAGCCGTGCTGCATCAACATCAGTTATCGAACCGACATTGTATACCTCACATATAAACCGTTGAATAATATCAAAAGTGCTTTGTTGTTCATTATTATTTTCGAATAATTCGTGTTTACCGAATTTAATGAAAGCTGTTTGATACTCTTCCGTTTTTTTTAAATTTTAAAAGGCCTCAACTTTCCTTTTCGGAAAAATGCAGGATTATAATCACATGTGATCGCATGGAATCCTGGTAAGCTCTTGCAAAAAGATTTTCCTAACTTTACGTAAATCTCTGTGAGGTCTACGTATCTCACCTCATTCCCAGTGCCTATCAGCATCCAAATAAGTGAATCATTTTGTAGATGGTGCATATGACCAAGCATGATAGCTGCAATGTCAGTGTCGACACTTCTGATCACAGTATTTACTTGATTTGGAATACTGCACGCATGATTTTTCAAATCGACTAATGTCCGTATGACATTCAGAAACAAACGTATTCCGAAGACAATCACCATTTTTTTCAATATTAAGAAGAAATGACTCTACCAGTTCAGATGCAGCTTTACCAGATGAAATATTTATTAAATGATCTTTTGGTACTTCCGAGCTGAAGGGATTAAGAAACTGTTCAAATGTTTCAAAAAATTTCTTTAGATTTTTAATATTTTTCTGAATATTATGCTTATTCAAATCCGAAGAAACATCTTGGTGAGTTTGTAGTCCCAATTCTCGGTAAACGTAACTAATTACTGTCGATCTTACATCATGGTTTCGAGCCCACCGTTGACGGGCTGAAATTGAATTAGTAAAGTGTATACACTTGTAAGTCTTCGTGCAGCATCTGCATTGATAGTCTGCTCTAAAACCAGATCAATGGGTTGCCTTGAAAATGGCTTAATGTCTTAATGTCATTTTAATGCCGAAGTAACCCTGTTGAAATCCTTCAAATAAATCAGGATGGGTATCTGCTACTTTTATCAAGTTATCAACATATTTCACGGTCCATCGAGCATAATTCTGTTGATTACAGATAAAAAATAAATTTGTTATTTAAGGTAAAACTGACTTGAAAAGTTCGAAGTCTCCAACACGTATGCTTCATGATAGTTATAGGTAATAATTGATGAGATTAATATAAATTACATAAAATTGTTGAGTCTTTCCATACTCGCCATTGAGACTTCGTTGTTTATAAACACAGTAATTATTGATCAATTCTTTCAGCTCTTCATGTTCTATGTTAAATGATGATATTTTACAGTTTTGTAGTCGGTGAAGTTCTTCAATCATATCATCTGTTATGGACGTGTTACTCATTTCCAGAAAAGATTTAAAATGTAATATTTCTAATCCTAATGTCACCAAAGGGTGCAGTCTTTTGCAGCGATTGAAATGCTTGCCGTCAAGAAATTCATTCACTGAACCATTCGCCAACTTTTTCCACCATTTTCCACTTTCCACCATTATATTTGTTAGTCCACAGTCACTGATCACCTTACCAACTGCTTTGAAATAAGCCATCATGATGGGAAATCATTTTTACAGGGAGGGCGGCACTCCCAACATCTTCAAGTGCTCCAACTGCAGTGGGCCACATTCTGCAGTTTCTTACTCCTGCTCAGTAACGGCAGCCAAGGTTGCTGAAGTGAAAAATATGATTATCGGCAAGCAAACATCATATTGCAGCCATACTAAAGAATCCCGTTATTAAGAACCTCATGATCTCTTCTAACATACCTATGTCTACGAAGACACCTCAAAGTAGGGCTTTAATTTCAGACATTATCAATTCGGAAATTGTCATCAGTACCATTACTAAAACTTTAATAGATTTTTTTCAGATTCTGGTTTAAAGTTTTTAAAGCGGTTATTTTTAAATTCCCTCTTTCGACATTGTTTGAAAGTGTGCTTTGGGGTTTTGCAATCTGCAGATGGGGGCAATGGGATTTGTGTCGTTAAAATTACGGCCGACGTAAGTATTATGCTTAAAGTTAGACTGGTTGGGATTCGGCATCGAAAGGTCGGGGCATCGTATAGGTTATGTGCCTAGCCTTGGTATATTTAGTTTGTATTGTCGTTGATTTTGGGAACCAGATGGGACTAGCTACTTGTCTGGATAGGAACTGTTGAATTTTTTCTTCAGAAATAACGATGTTAATGGTTTCGTTAAGTGTCTGTAGTTTTATATCTGACGATGTTAAATATGCAAGTTATGAGGCCCGTTTGAAAATTATGCAGAGCTAATTCTTCCATGGCGGCTGTCCGCCCTACCATTTCTTTACTTTTATGGCCATGGGAGATAGATATCTCGGTTAATAACTGAGATAAACACGTCTCTGTTCTAAGAGCATACTGGCTAGCGTTTTTATTTACTTGCTGTTTACACTCTTGTAGGTCGGTTAATAGATGAGCATAATGCTTCCTCCTCTCGCTGAACTGAACCTTAAGGAAATCTTTAAGTTGTTGCGAATTAGCGAATTCTGTAATGGAGCAAGCGGTTTCCGCCTTGCCCCGTAATTTACAGAGTATAAATTTAAAGATTATATCTTTTTGTATATCAGAAGCTAATTCGTAAGCGTTCTTATAATTCACAAGGAACGAGTTTAACGTTTCCCTACAGCCGTCATATGGCTTAATAAACTTGAGCAAAATTGAGAGATCGATTTCGGGTTTTTGTATCGTCACGGCTCTCTTTTTTGCAATAGATCCAGCCAGAAGAAGATGGCCTTGACCCTCCTCTTCGGTATCGGTTACTCTGAAATCAGCTTTTTCATATTTTGGGCTTTAAGACCTTTCCGACATTTTATACAATACAAGTCAGAGTATAGATTTTATGTAAATTAGATAGTGAACACGGTTACAGAACGAAAATATAATACAAAGGTTTGAACTGGTACCTAATATCTTCTTCTTCGTCGCTTCGTCATTACTGAGAGTCGTGACCACCTTGGTCTGGTTTCTGCACCAGCTTCCTCCAACATTGCCTGCATTCGGCATGCTTAAAGGCGCCCGAGACGCTGGTGTTTGTGACTTCACTTAAAATGTCCGGCCAGCTAGCTGGCGATGTTCCTCGACTTCTCTTTCCTTCCACGTGACCTACAACTATTAGTTTTTCCAAGTTGTTAGGATTTCGTCGGGCCATGTGTCCGAAGTATTTGAGGAGACTCTGCATACAGCAACACTGAGAACAGCTATTTGTATACGATTAAAACCTATTAAGATGTCAGGAAGACTGTCCGTATTACCTACCATATGAAATTCGAGTTCTAGTATTTTTCTCAATTAAAAGTCACAATGCTTTGTTTTGAAATCGGTTGACCCCTTATGCTCAAAAACTTTACATGGAGTTTTTAGCTTATGTGAGATGAGTTATTGAGTTGAGTTGAGTGAGTTGTTGTTAGTGATACGTTTGTCATCTTGACGGCGGAAACAAGTTTTCTCTAAATGACTCAAGCGACGCAGTACCCACATTTAAAATTTTATTGTTACTAAAAGTGCCCCGAGAACTGAAGGAATCATTATGTGATTGTGATAAAACTGAGTTATGTTTAGATTATTATCATTATATTTACTGTATATTTTCAATTTCACATTTCCGGGACGTTTTTAGAATTGATCCTATTTAGGAAGCAAAGCCACCGAGTATTTCTCAATAACTTGGATCGAATAAATTTATGATAAATACCTGTAATCAGTATTTTTACCATCGCAGCATCGGTAGCTTTTTCAAAACATCCACGGGCCAGAACTGATTCTTAATATCCCCATCCTTACCGAATGTATGGATCAGTTCGTCCCTCGCTTGCTCTAATGTAGTTTAATACAAAGACCAAGTGTCGACAAAACATGTAGCTTCATGACAGTTTTGTCCACATTGTCGCATCGGTTTTGATGTCATGCCCTCATCGGAGTTGAACGGCAGCAAATAAAAGTTATAATGCCGTCGCAACAGTACAGCCTTCGCAGGTAACAGCGCTTTTCGCCAGCCAGTCACTTGTTCAACAGTGGCCGCGCCAGTGTCGTGACATTATCAACTCAAATTTCAATCTAGGTTTTCATACTCTCAAAAAGGATCAGTGCAACGAATGTCACGTTTTCCGATTGAAGAAAAATCGAACTGACCAAGAGAAAGAAGCTTTTCAACAACACCAGACAAATAAGAAGGTCGCAAGGCATTTAAAAAGCCAAGATAAAAAAGATGTTGAGGAGTCAAACGGAAACATGCTTACTGCTGTGTTTGAAAAAGTTTTACAGTGTCCTCATGGCAATGTAAATATATTTTACTATAAAAGAAAGCCATCTTCTTTTAATTTTACGGTTTTTGATATGGGTAAAAAGAAGGCGATTTGCTATATGTGAGATGAATCTGTGGCAAAACGTGGTGCAAATGAGGTAAGCAGTTGCCTATTAAATTTTTTACGGACTAATGTTGAACAACGGGCCAAGGAGTTCCGTTTTTGGTCAGACAATTATGCTGGCCAAAATCGTAATCGCTTTGTATTTTCATTATACATATACGCCGCAAAAAAAGTTCATCATATGCATTGCACATCGGTTTTTACAGAAGGGCCATACACAAAATGAGGGAGACAGTGTCGACTCTGTCATAAATACAATTTACCCCTGAATACAATTTCTAACTCGTCCCAAGCGTCATCGCTCGGAGGGAAGGTTGTCGTCCTTGATAACGACAAGATCGCCCTTTTTAGGCGCTTTCCTCTACTTTCTCCACTTAGTCCCCTGTTACAGCTCAAATACTCTTTATGGAACCGGTCCCAGAAGTGCCGTTTAATTTGATCCAAGCTTTGATAGAAATTAAAATATCTCAGTAATCAGACTACTGACCACCTCCAACGTTAATGCCTTAGTGCTTAGATATACAAAAAGACTACTAACCCAACATTTTAAAACTTACATCCTCTGCCTTTGCGGTCTACAATCCAAAGTCTACGCCTGCCACGAGGAAGGGATAGATAAGAGTGACTCGAGGAGGAGGTAAGTTACCTATCATAGGTTGTATTGAGTTTACTTTGATTGATCTCGTATATTGCTAAGTAATAATTCAGGGCCACAATGTTTATGACGTACATGTTCTTTCTGAAACAAAAGTTTCGTAAAGTAATGACGTCCATAACAAAATGGGATGTTTTTTAGAATACTCACAGATAGAGTTTTTTTTGGATTCTGCCTCCAACCATAATCCAATCCTGTTCATCTAAGTAAAGATTTATTGACAAAATTCTCGATTTATGATTTATGTTTTTATTGTTTTTTAATGATTGCACCTCATCTGGAAGGGTGTTGGCAGGTTTTGATTAGGGTCTGAGTAGACCTATCTATTTCATCGTTACTCAGATGACCACTAAGCCTCGAATCCTTCTTTGTTTTACAATTGTGAATAAATCTTAAGATATATCCTACCACCGGGATCATTCGTTGAAATTTCAAGAACCTATAAATCAAATGAAGGCTCAACGTGTATTTACTTTGAGCTCCGGAAGCTCAATATTTTCTATAGGAGCGCTTGGGCACTCCGTTTTAGGTTTCATTAAAAATGATGGGCCACTCCCATCGATATATTACTACTAGATCCCGCGTAAGGGCGTCAAAAGTGGCCTAACAAAACAGTGCTTAGATTCATATTAGGCACTGTTTTGCCGTCAGTGTCACGCCGACCGTCGAGGGGAACGATGCCAAAATGCGCTGTAAAAAGTTGTAAAAATAACACGCTTACAAAGAAAAAACAACATGGGATTTAGTATTTTTGGTAAGTTTTATAATTTTTACTAGATATTGATAAACATTTGAAATAAATTAGTTATCCTTTCCAAATTAGTACTTCAAGAAATTAAATCCTATTATTTTGCTTCGCAAAGTTCTTTTTCGCACACATAATAACTTTTATGTGCAAGACAAGGATGTAATAGATGTATTTCAGAACAAGTGTAGCAGAGTCATCTAATTTTTTATCTTTCTTTTCGTTTGTGCAGACCATTTTACCGAATCTGACATGTATTTAATAAATAAAACAATTTGATGGGGATTATGTTGTTGTGATTTAAAAAGCTCTTACCCATTTTCCCCACTCCCATTTACAATATAGCTAACTCAGATATAATGATCTATAGTTTACAATATTTGTTGTTAACCATTAGGAATTAATTTGAAAAAATTTAAGAAATTGAATGAATATGAATTAAAAAAAACATAATAAAAAATAAATTCCTCAAATAATTCTTACAAAAAAGTACAAAGCGCGACTCCGTAATACTCTGTTCGGAGCAGTGAAGTCTTCATATCATAAGTTTAAAATGACGTAAGTTTTTTTTTTATTGCCCTTGTAGGCAGACGAGCATACGGCTCACCTGATGGTGAGTGGTTACCGTCGCCCATGGACTTCAGCAATGCCAGGGGCAGAGCCAAGCCGCTGCCTACCGCAAAATGCTGTGTCTTTTAATGAAATAAGGTTGAATTTGGAACAAAAGTTATTGTAAATTTCAGTCTCTTTCTGTCATTCATGGCGCAAGGTCGTAAGTGAATGTTAAAACAATCTAAACTGCTCTTTATTGATTGGGAAAAAAGCATGGTTTAGGTTACAATTATTATACTTTTACATCGTTTTTCTCCGTTTGATGGTATAGTCAGATTAGTTAGTTGATGCTTTTTTTTTGATTGCACTTGTAGACAGATGAGCATACGGCCCACCTGATGATGAGTGGTTACCCTCGCCCACGAACCTCAGCAATGCCAGAGGCAGAGGCAGAGCCAGGCCATAGCCGGATGGTACGTGGCAAAAAAGTCCTCTAGAAACGCACGGTCGATGAATGCAGTGGTTCCAGATAATATGGATGAACTCTGCTCCGATGGCGGGAGGTGCAATGATAAAAAGGATATGAAGGGATCATCTTGAACAATTCCTCAGAGCACTCCCCATGGAACATACGGTACAAAATACAGAGGGAATCGAAGTCCCTCCGTAGACACAGAGGTTCCAAACGATCCGTGAGGATGGGATTATCGACAATCCGAACGGCCCTCTTCTGTATGGAGTCAAATGGAAGAAGCTGGTACTTGGGAGCTCCGGCCCAGAGATGGGAGCCCCGGCCCAGAGATGGGAGTCCCGGCCCAGAGATGAGAGCAGTACTCCACGCGAGGCCGGACTTGTGCTTTATAAAGCGAAAGTCTTTGGTTATATTTGTGTTTAGTTTTTGTTTGTGAGGCGTTATCTAGTGGTAATATATTGATGGCCACTCCACCATAACTCGAAATTTTGTAATTTCCGTAGAAATGTGATGCCAAGAAGATTTGTCAATCAGTTCATGAATTTCATTTACTCGGTTGTAAACAAAATGCTTTAGATTACTGGAGTTGGTATTTTTAGTCCATCCAAACAAAATTGTAGAATCACTCGAGAAATATTTTTGATTACAATTACTCTTACTCCTCCTTGGCAGCGCGCTAGAGTGCTGGTAGCGCGCCGCGCAGACTTTACCTCCTCAGGTCGCCCCGTGACCTTCACCGGAAGAAGTCGCCACCTACAGGGTTCATGTGCCTCGTACTGATCCCATTTTTTCTGCTCCACCTATCCCCCAACTTAGTGCTGAATGGCAAAGGGTAATAAGGAATTTGCCACGGCAAGTTTTCACTGGTTATAACGAAGGCAAACGCCACGAACGCTTCTTTTCTGAGCACTCACTCACATGGACGATTTTCACAAATATTTTCGATAAAGGCATTATTGAATTTATGGTAATCGAAACTAATAGATACGCTTCACAAATCAACATCAATAATTTGAGCCCCAAGTCGTCTAAAGAGATGGAAACCAATAACGGGAGATGAAATGAGAAAGTTCTTAGGTGTTTATTTACTGACAGGACTCATTAATTTTCCAATACTTGAAAACTACTGAAAGAGGGACAAATTATACTATCATCTTCTCCTTCACGAAATAAATATGTCCTATAATAAATTCGCGCTTGTACTAAAGTGCTGGCACTTTGCAGATAACGAAGCAACACGTAATGAAGGCGACCGTTTTTAAAAAATACCATCGACGATGTGTGTTGTATGACGTCGCCATCAGTGACAAAAAGGTTTAACCCTTTCAATATCGATAAATTTTCGTTAAACAAATCAAGACTACGTCGAAATTCAGATGGAAAATTTAATTATAAATTTACATTAAGTATTTCTTTCCAACAGGTGAAAGCTAAATCACGCTTATTTTGATAACGATCAATCAATGTTTGATAAGCCTCCTGATAAAATTTCCCTTCATAAGGGAAGGAGCGTATGAGTGCCACGGCATCTCCAGACAAACTTGATATTAGATAATGCATACGCTCTGAGTCCGTAAGTGTTGCATTGTTATGAATGAGGGAGTGGAATACATCATGGAATTTAGGCCAACCTTTTTGTTTCACCTGAAAACTGCTGTACCGAAATTTTAGGAACTTTTATGTTGTGACTTGTTACCTTGGAAGATTCTAGCGAAGTGTTCAATTCACTACCCGTTTTGATAGTCAACTGCCGATACATAGAAATAATCTCCATATAAATATCATCAAATTCCATGCGAAGCAGGTCCTCAGCCTCCTCGTCGCAACTATCTGTCAGTGATATAATGTCACCGAATGCACAACCTCAAAGGCACTAACAAACACTACTTTTACTTCCGGAAAACAAGCAAGGAAGGTATTACATTGTTCCAGATCATATTTAGCCGCTCGGGCAAAAACTAATGTTTTCTTCAATCGATTTAAAGATAAAGTACGCTTACGTCGCAATACTGGTAGGTCCTGAACCGAAATTTCATCTGTGTCCATCGATCTCGATTTACTTTACTTAAGTACTGCACACGATACCTTCCGTTTCACGGAATGTGGCATTCTTAATCGGAGCTACGATTTTATTTCAATTTAATTCAAAAAATAACAAATTAATAAGGAAATCAATATTTGAAGGAAAATAGACGATTAATGTAAAATCTTTTGTAATTACGCAACGAATACAAAAGGATAAAACTACAAGGTAAATAATAACCCATTTGCAATTGAATAAATCAGGTAAAAAATGACGTATGTGTTGGTTCATATACCTGAGTTGTAAGTATTAAAATATCTCAAACACAAAGAACCGTATTCACCAAACGATATTTATAGGTAAGTAGTACGGAAACGAAAACCAAATAAAATAAAAATTCGCAAATTAACTTATTAATTTTGTCGATACGTGGACGGTATTTGATCGGGACAAAACACGTTAAATACTAGTTTTTTTTTGTTTTTTTTCTATTGCTTCGATGGATGGACGAGCTCACAGCCCACCTGGTGTTAAGTGGTTAGTGAAGCCCATAGACATCTACAACGTAAATGCGCCACCTACCTCGAGATAAATTCTAAGGTCTCAGTATAGTTACAACGGCTACCCCACCCTTCGAACCGAAACGCATTACTGCTTCACGGCGGAAATAGGCGGGGTGGTGGTACCTACCCGTGCGGACTCCCAAGAGGTCCTACCACCAGTGACTAGTTAAATATATGAACTTGTATTTTGCTGTGACGGTACATTTCCCGAGTTTCGTCACTATAAAATGTATGTGAGACGTTGGTTCCCGGCTCGGTAGTTCTGTTTCAGCTGGTTATCTTCGCGACACACACACTGAGTCTGGACAAACCAATCGATCCCTGGTCGGGGATGGATACGGAACTTGCCCAGAAAGGTGTCCTAGGTCCCCGATGTACGTCTAGGATTCAAAAAATGAGTAAACGCACATACGCACCTGGGACTGCCACATGCGAGCTCTTGGACGCGTGCACTGTTTTGGATTCACTAGGCCTTTTGTTAGTTATAATTGAACTTCACCCGCGGTCATCGAATACGGTTATATTTAAATATTATAGGCTAGCTGACTTCGTAGTGCTTCAATCGATAAATAAAAGACCTAAACTTTTGTACGAAATAAACCTAAAACAAACAAACGAAATCCGTCCGACGGGGGACACATCAAAGGGAAAACAAAATTGCTATTTTTATTTAATTCCGAGCATTTTCATATTTATTTACCTTTTAAGCCTTCTCTGGACTTCCACAAATAATTCAGGACTAAAATTAGCCAAATCGGTCCAGCCGTTCTCGAGTTTTAGCGAGACTAACGAACAGCAATTCATTTTTATATATATAGATTTGGTTGCGTGTTGCTCGGCTCCCGTTCGTAATCGATGTGTCGTGCATGTGTAGCTTCGCTGTCATTTGATGGATCCGAACGTGGAGATCGATTGGCATTGTAAAATGTCACATTTAAAATTTGCCGCGAAGACGGCACAACCTAAAAGAAAGAAATAAGCCTGGTTAATTTTTGTTACAGATAAAATGATACACGAAAGATGGCGAACAGCTCGAATACGAGATCTAGAACCGCAATTACGAATACGAAGCCCGGATCTGGTAGCGGCGAGATAAAAAAAAAGTATATTTATTATGATGACATGCGATTTTTCCATAAGAAACATACATCAGTCGATCCTGAGGACTCCCTAACGGCAGATGATTCCCAGATGAACATTTCGGGGCCTGAGCTTGAACCCGACCTAGCCTGCCTGGCCTTCGACAAGCCAAGAAAACACTAGTGCTTCCGCACAACATAGTACTGCTCCTACATCCCAGACATTGACAAGTCAAAACAAAATTAGACGAATAACAAAATCTAAAAGGTCTACAAAAGAAGAATCTGATTTTGACAAGCAGATGCTGCAAATTTTTAAAGCCAATAAGTACAATGCTACAAAATGATGATATGGCATTCTTCACTTCGCTTTTACCAATAACAGAATCATTTTCTATTATTCAAAAATTGACTTTCCGTTCCGAAGTTCTTAAAATAGCTATGATGATTCATAATTGTGATATAGCTCCTAGTCGTCCCTAGTCTTCCAGTATGATATGGGAACTGGAACTGTTGAACCTCAATCTTCAACTTCCGTTGATTCCAACATTAACTTTTTTTGGCCACTACGTCAAACTTCTTATTTTATAACTAAGCAACAGGATAATGAGATAGCTTCAAATAAACAAACTCGTCTTTTTTGCAACGTCATTAAATATTATAAAAAAATTGTCAAGTAACGTTCAACAATTATTATTACTTGTCTTTCTGATTTATACATTGCCACGTAATTTATTAACTCAGCCACAAATTTTACAACTCATCACCATTTTACATTTTACGGCTTCAATACAAGCTCCTAAAAAATCTTCTTGAAGCTTCAGTGGACAACATCATTTAAAATAATACTTGTAACATGTAAAATAATACTTCATATTCTTTCAACGTGAAAACAGCCACTGCACGATTTGGCGCGAGTGCGCGACAGCGACCGGCCATTTGCACCAATCAGAGAGTGCCATTCGATTCATGTACCGACGAGTTACCGTACCGACCCGCGTTTGTTTTTTTCTTTCGCGCGTTCGTATTGCATTTGTTTCGTCTGTGATTATTATTAAACATTTCGATAAGTTTTAATTAGTTATGACGTTTAAAAGTGAAAATGAAGTACGTTTGCACTGTTCTGATGAGGAATCGGAAAAAGGTCAGCCGTCGAAAAAAAAAAAGTAAGGTGAATCAAAGAATTAAGAATAAGCAAATTTTCAAATGTTAGTTCCACCGAAGAAACAGTGCGTGCAGAAAACACGTGGGCAGTACGCACTACACACAATACCATGGACGAAAAAAAACGATTTTATAGGTGCAACAAAGTACCACGTAAAGGAGTACAGTGTGCTGCAGAAATATACTTACTATTTGAGGTGGATTTTTTTTTTTTTTTTTTTTTTTTATTGCTTAGATGGGTGGACGAGCTCACAGCCCACCTGGTGTTAAGTGGTTACTGGAGCCCATAGACATCCACAACGTAAATGCGCCACCCACCTTGAGATACAAGTTCTAAGGTCTCAAGTATAGTTACAACGGCTGCCCCACCCTTCAAACCGAAACGCATTACTACTTCACGGCAGAAATAGGCAGGGTGGTGGTACCCACCCGCGCGGACTCACAAGAGGTCCTACCACCAGTAATTACGCAAATTATAATTTTGCGGGTTTCATTTTTATTACACGATGTTATTCCTTCACCGTGGAAGTCAATCGTGAACATTTGTTGAGTACGTATTTCATTAGAAAAATTGGTACCCGCCTGCGGGATTCGAACACCGGTGCATCGCTTCAACACGAATGCACCGGACGTCTTATCCGTTAGGCCACGACGACTGCAAAAGACACTACAGACATGGTGTTACTTTATCGCACAAAGCGCGAACATGATCACGATTTTATTAACAGCAAATCTTCTAATCTTCCATCTAAGGCCGAAATCAATCTTGGAGTGTTGGAAGAAAAACTCTGAACTTAAAATGAACAAAACGGCAGCTATATACTATTATGTTTTAACTAGTACAAACATTTTAAGGACATATTAGGGAAGACATTATTATCATATATGTGACGAAAGAATCTCATATTTCCTTTAAATAAAATAGCAAAGTTATTATCATTTGTTTATTGTAAAAAATCTCACTTAAATCATGGACATATTATTTTACAATCCATTCATTAGTTCATTGAAATTCATTGAAGGTATTCCATCCTACTCATTCGCATTCGTACTGTCGCACTTGTGACGTAGGTAGCCTTAAGCGCTTTATTGACCATCTATGATGGCTGTACGTCAGCTCAAGGCCGCGGTGCTGGATGCAGCATACAGACAGACTATCGTGCGCGCATCAAGCGTGGAGAGAATAAGTGGAACTTATATCATTCAATAAATCTTGAAAGTGTTAAATCTGCTGTACAGCAAGTCTATACTATACACGATCAAGCACGCACGACGCAGGACCGCTCTGACGTACGTCCGCCTTATTCACTGTCTATCTGCACGATGTTCGCAGTGGTGGGGGCGCTCGCTGGATGCAAAATTGGTCATGCAAATCCAGCAAACAATTAATAATAATTATCGACGTACGTCAAGCCTATTCATGATACTTTTGCATCGCGCATTGTGCATGGCCTTGGCGGGACGTACAGCAAGATGGAACGTGAATAAAGCGCTTAAGACAATAAAATGAAACAAAAGAACATGTGATGTAGTTACCTACTTTATTTAATTTTCTAAATTCTAAACTCTCCTTCATATTCATCGGAGCTTAGGACCGCCAAAATTGCCTTTTTACAATTAATTAAATACGTATGTGATTAGAAAACAATAAACAAATATCAAAATAAAATAAGCTATTCTGAACTAAAAGAAAAGAGAAATTTTGGCATATATATGAAGTTAGAATCAGGTGCTATTTACAATACTTATTTACATAGGTATTATTTACTAAACTTACAAGTATTTAAATTGTCCTTCGAAATGTCCACCACCATTGTCAATACATAGACGGGCACGTTTCATTAAATTGTTTTTAACGAGAGAAGTACGCTTCTCTGTCTTTTCACTTCGTGAATAGCGTCTAATATGCGCTGTTTTAATCATTCGAGCCTAACCGGCTCACTTTTGTACAAACGTCTCTTAATTTCACTCCACAAAAACAAGTCCATGGGCGTTAATTCTTGAGATTTCCTGTAGTGATAAGGATGTAATCCAGCCTTATTAACAATCTTTCAGGCACAGAACAGGCTAATGTTAAACCGTCGATCAGCGTCATTTGTACTCCGCCGGGGATCATCTTCAAAATACGCTAGTACATCGTCGTACAGATTTTGTGACAGCGCCGTTCTTCCTCGTTCTTGACTATGTGACCGTGCGTGGAATGAACCGTGATCAAGTAAACGCTGGTAAGCATTTACCACGGTTCGGACATTTGGCTGTCGAGCGTTCGGGTGTCTTCCCTGTACATACGTACAGCTGCACTCGCGTTTTCCCCACTCAAAAAGTACGCACGAAGCATAGCTACATACTCCCGTGATGTGAACTGATAAGCCAGGGAAAACTTAAACATACAACTGTTGCAACGAAAAAAAGCATGCGCACACTTCCGCTAACAATTTAGCACTGTTTTTTTTGTCGTTGTTGCGTCGGGGCGCGGCGCGGGCGCAGAAGGACAAGGGGTGGCGGGCTTCGACTTGAGTTTCCCGGAATTTAACAATGGAGCAGCGCCCCGTAGGTACTCAAACCCCGCCGCACGAACCTACTATCGGTCATTGATTGAATTTTTTTATAGTTATTTAGCATATCAAATATAGATCCACCACTATTTCGATAGGAGAATTGGAATAATGGATAACTGAATACACTAATATGCCAGACGACGAGAACAAAGTTTTTGTAGGTAATAGCCTGTTATATTTTGGAAAGTGATTTACCTAATTTTCGCATCGTATTATCTACAAAGAACTTGTTGAAACGTTGTATTGATGCTGATACTTTGCATGCAGATGCTAGATACATATAAGTTGATTTGGCAGGAGTTTCCGGTATTGATAGTGGGAACCCACGATAAAAATAGAAAATTTCACCTCATTTGCTTGAACAAAATTTATAAATGAATGTTCGCAGCTGCTTCGTCGAATGAAAGATTTAGCCCGCGATAAAATCAGCGACGAAACCTTACTCCTTCTGTGGCAGAATCACCTACCAACCTCAACCCGTGCAGTATTAATAGTTACGGATAGCAAGGATATCAATACCCTGGCTTCCGTAGTCGACAAGATAATGGAGACTACCAGGCCAGTCTCTATAGGCGAGGTCAATACGGCAGATACAGCTACGTTAATATCACAAATAGCCATAATTAATATTTGCCTCGATGAGATGCAGTCGCAAAGGAATGGCCAACACAGAGATCCGTATAGATACGGATTCCGTGGGCGCTATGCAAACAGAGCGCGATCGAGTTGCCGTAGTCGCCGTAACACCACACCTCATCGGCTCGTGACGATTGGATGTACTTCTACCACTACAGATGCAAGGAGCAGGCGCATAAGTGCGTGCCGCCATGTGCGTGGGAGAGTCAGTAAACTAAATGCCACGCAGTCAGCGGCGGGGGACAGCTGCATCGGAGCTCATATCTACCCGCCTTAGTATAAGGGATAGAAATAGCAATTTAATTTTTTTAATAGATACTGGTGCCAATATTTCTGTTTTACCACGTACAGTATAAGGAAAAAAGCTTTTTCTGATAATAGTTCTAAGTATACATTGTATGCAACTAATGGCACCGTCATTAAAACTTAAGGTACCTACTAAAAAGTCGGAATTTTAGTGATGGGCATAACTGTATACTTGACATGCCGACGCTGTACCTTCAAGCGAAGAAATTGTTAAATAGGCATGTACAAAATATCCATGCACAGGCTATAGAGACCATACAATAGGCGAGAGGAAGCTTGCGTAGAAGTAGACCAGAGACTAGAGCCGCGAAAGCCACTACTAAATTTGACATCATTTAAACGGTATGTACGCATTGTCAAGTGTTAGGGCATCCTGGACATTTTCACTGCAAATCAAACCATTTTTTGGTGTAATTTTAGTAAGTTTTGTTGGTATGTTTACGGTCATGTTAATTTTTATAATTTTTATTTTTTTGTAATAGGTCAATAGTCACCTAGTCCTTTCCATTCGAGGACGAGCAGATGCCGCAATCTTTTCAGTATCCTATAAGGTTAACACAATTGGTCCTGTTTGCCTAGTCAAAAGTAATAGGTTGGGGAAAAAGTCTTTTCGCATTATAGTATGTATGCACTTGTAATAAAATCTCCTTGGCTATACCATTTGTATCTGGCTGGTTTTGTTATCATTAAAAGCTTAAATTTTAAAGCAGATAATTCCAAATTCAACTTAGGAAAATGTGTCATTTTTATTTATTTTTTGTACTGTCAAGATGAGTGAATCTAAAGAAGAAATTCGATACATTTTAAAATTTTACTACAAAAAGGTAAAAATTGCAACGCAAGCCGCGAAAAAAATTTGCGATGTTTATGGACCTAGTGCAGTGCCTGTGAGAGTAGCACAAATTTGATGTAAATGTTTTCGATTCGGAAATTTTGATGTCAAAGATGCACGTCGCTCTGGTCGCCCTATTACGGATAAAATTGATGTAATTTTTGAAAAAGTGGAGCAAGATCGGCATATCAGTAGTTACAATGTAGCCGAAGAACTGGGAATTGACCACAAAACAGTTTTGGCGCATTTGAAAAAACTGGGTACACAAAAAAGCTCGATGTTTGGGTACCTCACGAGCTCACTGAAGGAATCCTAATGAACCGTGTACTCGTTTGTGAATCTTTATTACGACGAAATGAAACCGAACCATTTTTTAAGAAGCTGATAACTGTTGATGAAAAGTTGATCACGTACGACAAGAACGTACGAGAAAGGTCGTGGTCAAAGGCCGGTCAGGCTTCACAGACTGTGGCGAAACCCGGGTTAACTCGCAACAAGGTGATGCTATGTGTGTAGTGGGATCGGAAGGGCATTATTCATTATGAGCTGTTACCACCAGGCAGGACCATCGATTCTGAATTCTACTGCGAACAACTGATGAGATTAAAGCAAGAAGTTGAGAGAAAGCGGCCGCTATTAATCAACAGAAGAGGTGTGGTTTTTCATCATGATAACGTTAGACCTCAGACATCTTTAGGCACTCAGCAAAAATCAAGTGAGCTTGGCTGAGAGGTGTTAATGCATCCGCCGTATAGTCCTGACCTTGCACCTTCAGATTTCCACCTGTTTCGGTCTCTTCAGAATTCTTTAGGCAGAGTCAGGAAATATTGATGCTCATCCAAGCAGTTAGTACTCGCTGGAACTCTTGTTGGAACATGATGGAAAGTACCTAAAATTGTCTTGAATTGTCGCAAAAGTATAAGCATCCAGAATTAAGAATATTATGTACCTGGTATAGTAGCTACTTTGCAATTAACTATTTTGCGCGATTTAGTTACGCTTCAGTCCATTTAAAACATTAACAGAAGATTTGAATGCCGAGAAATGTCACAGCTAGTTTAGTTACACCATTAACAAATTTATTAAAACGAGAAATCGAACAAACTAAGGCCTAAACGTGTGATTGTTTAAATTTAAAAACGTTCTAAAACTCGTGAAATATGCCGTTTTGTGACTTGAGATATTGCACTAATAATACAAGAAATATGGCGAAAAGCTTAGGAATTACTTATAACTCGTTATAATTGTTTTAAAATCCGGTAAGTAACTCGATATAATTGTTTTAAAATTTAATGCGAACAAAATATTTAAGACGCCATTGTTGCCTCACTCGACATAGAGTACCTAAGAGTAAAACATACAGAAGTGATATTTAGGTAGAATTAATGGATGGTTATGGATTTTCCGCGCTGATATTAATGTTTTAATGGAATGTTATAATTTATGCTATATTATAAATGATTATTATATATATTTTAAATGACATAATTATCATGTGCAACTTTATCTTCTGTTCTTTATCTTATCAACTGTATTTTTTTTATTGCTTAGATGGGTGCACGAGCTCACAGCCCAGCTGGTGTTAAGTGGTTACTGGAGTTCATAGACATTTACAACGTAAATGTGCCACCCACCTTGAGAGATAAGTTCTAAGGTCTCAAGTATAGTTACAACGGCTGCCCCACCCTTCAAACCAAAACGCATTACTGCTTCACGGCAGAAATATGCAGGGTGGTGGTACTTACCCGCGCGGACTCTCAAGAGGTCCTACCACCAGTGATTACGCAAATTATAATTGTGCGGGTTTGATTTTTATTACACGATGTTATTCCTTCACCGTGGAAGTCAATCATGAACATTTGTTAAGTACGTATTTCATTACAAAAATTGGTACCCGCCTGCGGGATTCGAACACCGGTGCATCGCTACATACGAATGCACCGGACGTCTTATCCTTTAGGCCGCGACGACTTCAAATATACGACGAAAATAATGAATACCTTCGAGGATATACCCTCGAAAGCCCATGAGTACCCTCAGATGAGGAGAGACATAAAGCAGTATCTGGAGGTGCAGTCGGACAGGGGCATACGAGCGATTTTCGAGCTCAGTAGGCGCATTCAGAGTCTCGAAGCAGGGGCCCCAAAGATAAGGATACCTACAAAAACCTCGTCGTCCGATGGCCAAGATGTCATCCTTAAGAAGCTGGGAGAGGTGGAAAAAACACTGACCGAGAGACTAAACGAGATGGAACGAAGTCTTAAAACGGATATAATAAAATTGAACGACGAAAATGACGGCCGAGGCTCCGACATTATCGACAAGATCATCGAAAGGATCGACGAGACCAGAGCTGCCATAGACCAAACGACCGAGGAGGTCGAGAGTGGAACGCACGCTCTCTTCAGGGATCTGGTCGGTGGTATTGCCGATGATGTCGTCGCAGCCAAACATGACACGTAGGTCGCAAAAGGACTGGCATGTGAACCGAACCTAGCTCCAATCCCACAGTCTTACGCCAGTGTCGCGGCAGCGAAACCCGTCCACCGTCCTGCACTTCACTCGATGGCGGTCACCCTCGAAGGTAGTCTGATGAGGTGCTCGCCAGGATGAAAAGGGCGGTCGATGCCAGAGGCACTGGCCTCAAAATTAACAAGGTTCGTAAGGCTAAGAACCAGACAATTATACTGGGCTGCGACACCGAAGTAGAAATGAAGAAAGTTCAGGAAATAATAGAGAGTCGCAGGGATGGACTGATAGTAGCGCCTATGAAAAATAAAAACCCTCTCGTAGTCCTCAAGGATGTGTTCGTGGATAGCGAAGATGATGACATCATTAAGGCACTCCACGTTCAGAACAAGGACATTTTCGTGGGCCTACCTGAAGAGGACATGGAAATGGTGATTAAATTCAAAAAACGCACAAGAAATCCCAAGACAGCGCACATCATTCTTGAGGTGAAGCCTAAAGTGTGGCAAAGGATGACGGAGGCTGGAGCCCTCTACCTGGACCTGCAAAGGATCAGAGTGGAGGATCAGTCTCCGCTCATCCAGTGTACTAGGTGCTTGGCATTCGGTCGCGGTCGAAAATTTTGCTCCGAGAGCGCGGACAGGTGCAGCCACTGTGGAGGTCCACATCTACGTGAGACATGCGCAGATTACATCGCAGGCAACGAACCGCAGTGCTGTAACTGTTCGCGCTCTAAGCTGCGGAAAACCGACCACAACGCCCCGTTCGCCGGAAATGGGATTACCTGGCTCGAGCAACAACGGCCTACGTCTGACTCAACACACACTCACACACTCAACGTCACATACACAAGTGCAAACATACACACACACACACCACATATAAAAATGACACACCACAAATAACGATATGGCAATATGTAGTGAATATATACAGACATATCGGAACACACACAAACACCAAACACGTACAGCAACCAAACAAAAAACCACGATTATAAATAAGTAAGCACAATAAAGGTCAATAAATATATATAAGTTAGTATATATATATATAATATTACCAAAGTAACGCAGGACTTGAACAAAGACCAAGAAACTACATACATTAATGAGTCAAACAATAGCAACTATTAATAAGATACTATGCAACAGTAAGGAACGCTATACATATATGAAAAGACATATACCTGAAAAAACTACAACTGAAGAGAAATGTATCAAATAATATAGGAAAAACAGAATAAGTATGTAATAAAATATACAGTAGAATAAGAAGCAAAAATGGAAATTTTAAAAATTAGATAATAATATTGAAATTGTCATAGTTATGTAGAAGTAAAGGTTAAAAATGAACAAGTTAAGATAAATAGAAATAAGATAAAAATAAAAAATGTCATAGTTAAGAAGAAGTAAATGTTAAAAATGTACAAGGTAAGAAAATAGAAATAAAATAAAAATAAAAAATGTCATAGTTAAGAAGAAGTAAATGTTAAAAATGTACAAGGTAAGAAAATAGAAATAAAATAAAAATAAAAAATGTTATAGTTAAGTTGAAGTAAAGGTTAAAAATGTACAAGTTTAGAAAATAGGAATAAAATAAAAATGAAAATTGTTAAAGTTAAGTTAGACTAAGATTACAATTATTAAGCCTACAAAATAGAAATAAGATTACCATATTAAAAGTGTTAAAATTACGAAGTAGAAAAGGTCTAAATAATGTAAGCCATACAATATAAATAAGTTCCAAATAATTTGATGATTCTGTTAATGATGATTCTGTTAATAAATAAAGGAGCAAAACTTTATTTACCCCGGAAAACAAAACACAGTAACAGATTAGGCTAGCGGGATCCCACCCGGCTAAGAAAGAAAGATGAGGAATGTAAGAAAGACACCGTATGAAGCATGCAAGTGCGAGAGGCATGAAAGAGAGAACTGGAGTGAATGAGTTAACTAGAATAATAAGGGCCCGGTGATATGCATGATGGGGGAAAAGCAAAAAAAAAAAGAAAAGAATATTATTTTCAATCATGTCATGTAGTTTGCTATTCTTAAACACTCCTCCGAGGTTCGCCCTTGGCATCCTGCATCCGTGAAAAAAATGTTATAATTTGCATCCACTATGGGAAACAGAACGATGCTGTATGTTGACTTATAATTAAAATATTCTGCACCGCTGTTGAACTGTGCTTGTAGCAAGCAACACATGCTTTCCATCTGTTGGTCCGACGCGGTGAGGACAATTCTATAAATTGTTAAAATCATCGGATATATTTTTCCAGTCCAGTGAGTTGTCAGATATCTGCAAGCGATAACACACCAGTTAAACTTTTATCATATTTTAGGTAAGCAATACAACGGAACTTGAGGACAATGAAGAAGCAGCTGGAGTAGAAGGAATTTCGGAGCCACCAAATAGCTCAGTACAATCTGGGCAGCCAAGTAAAAAAGAAAAACGCGATCCAAAGTTACAAATCTTGAAAGAAGCTTTTGGAATTTTAACATTAGCCTCCTCAAATACCAACACGCAAAATGAGAAGATTAAATCTTTTTTGACTTTTGTAGGAAGTAAAATGATGAAATATTCTGAGCACACTAAAAATATCGTGCAACAAGGCATATGTGACTTAATTTTTAAGGCAGACTGCCATTACTTTGATAAATATCCCTACCAGCACACAAGTAATAGGACACAAACGTCTCAAGGATATCCTTCAGTTCAACCAACCTCGATGCAGGCGTATAGCCAACCAGCCAATGTGGGATATTATAGGCCCCAATACATCAAAAAAGATGGAACAGCTATTCCAAATATATACGTCTGTAGGACAACCATCTCCGGGCCAAACATCTCCGGGTCAACCATCTCCGGGTCAACCATCTCCGGGCCAAACATCTCCGGGTCAACCATCTCCTCAACATCTCAACGAACAATATGCTATGTCATCTCCGCATAGTAAATTGTCTGATATTTTGGATATGGGTGATTATGTTTAAGTTACCCACAGTATTTTATTTGCCTATATCATTGATTTAGTTTCTATATTAAAAAGTTCAATTACTTACCTTTACATTGTCTTTCAATGCATTGATGATTGCTGCACAAACTTCTGGAACAAAACTTATAACTTGCTTAGACATTCTGAAGGTATACTGTAAACTAGTGAATGAATCACCACTTGCTAAAAATCTCAATGTTAAAGCCAATTTGTCTTGAACGGGAATCGCTTTTCTAAACCTTGTGTCTCTAGTGCGAATTTGAGATCCAATTAAATTAATTAGATACTCAAAATCTGTACTCGACATACGAGTGAAATTCTTGAAATGTCCACTAATCTCTTGAGACTTCATATCCATTACTAAATTGTATGAACGATTTCTATGTGTTCGACGTGGACTTTTATAATTATCTAAAATATTATACATGAATATGAACGCAGCACTAGCCACCATTTGAGACATGTTGTCGGCGTGACGTCGTTGCGAGCACTGCGGATCCGGCAGCTCGTCTAGATACGCTGTGGACCGTGGACCAGCCGTACCCACTTGCAAGTTGATACAGTATCTGTTACGTTACGTGCTACACGGCTAGGTGAGTACCCACCTGTACGTGGTACGCGAGCCTGTCATGAGTTTGTAGTGTGCAGCTCGCCTAACCTTATATTTGTAACTGCACACACTAAATTATGACAGTATTACACGAATTGTCGACTTGAACAGTTCTCTTTTATTTCACCTACAACACTCCAATACATGGCGACCCTTAGCCAGCAGTTAAAATTTTGCAACATACGTAAAATACGAGAGTAGCTGAATAGAATATGAAGAAATACAATTATGAAGAATAGAAGTTTGTGAAGACGAGAAATAAGAGGAAAGAAGATTTTAAAATTACAGAAAATGAAAAAAAAAACCCTCACAGAAGATTGGTTTGGATGAAGCGATGAGAACAATAGAAGAAGACAGAAAAGGGTGTTGCTGCCGGGAGCCGGGAGAATGCTCAAGCCTTATGATGAGAGGATATGCAGGGCGCCGGGAGATAAATTGTACGGGTCCGAGGTGGAACAGCTAGGAGTCAGCTCGAGACCAATGCTGAGGAGTTCATTCACCCATGCTACGTAAGACGTCATGACCTACATATACGTTGACAGTAAATACGTGCTTACTGCAATGTAAGTTTTTGCTCTGATATTGTAATTTTTTTTTACGTTGTTCTGTATTATATGTTATTATTAAGTTCAGGCGGAATTACTTTATATTCAGTTTAAGGAAATCTATGTCTTTCCATCCACAAGAGCAGGTTATGCAATTTAGAGCTAACCAAAATGTTAAACGCGGAATCTACCGTTTCCGAGGCCGAGGAGATAGCCATTTTTATAACAATAAGACAAATTATAATCGTAACTATAATTGTTATGAAAATAGTACAGGTCAACGAACTTCACATATCGTAAATCGAGGTAAACACGCAGGCGATCAGCGCCAGCGTCAGCATTTTCGCGGACGACCGATGCATTATCAGCGTGTACAGCATAACACGCAAGAGTCCAATGTCCAAGACAACTTGCGCAACGATAACGCAAATAACTATGACAACTTAGAGTTTTTCGTACCTAAGCAGTGCACTCATTCGATTTTTAGTTATAGTAATTTTTGTGTAATTAAGTGTCAACTTAAAAATAGTAATATCGATCTTAATTTATTAATCGATAGTGCAGCTAGTTTAGTAGAATTTATTGAATTTAGTACAACAGGATAAGATAATTATAGAAGAAATTAGTTCTAATTTAGAGTCTATGGGATATATTTATTTAAATATTATAATTAATCATGTGAATTTTACTCAACGCAGTTTCAGATGCATTGAGCCGGATACCTTTTACATTCAACAGCTTAAAGGAAATGCAACAGCATGTAGTATCGTTCATGACAAGAGTACAAGCTCGTAGGTTACGTATTGACTGTGACAACAATAATATGACTACGGAGGTATCCTCTACTCCAAGGGCTGATCAACCTAAAGTAGTGGAAATCCTCAAACGACCAATTCACCCCAACCCCAGGAATATGATGAATGTGACTTACATGGTAAAATAATTGCAATTAAAAAAATTGAGATTGTTACATAAACATGAAAGAGAGCCGTTTATATGTAAAAATTATCAGATGTTTCGGTGTCGTAATCGAAGCAAAGAACTACAATCCCCTGCCTATTTTTTTCGATAGGTCGATCGAAAACTCCTGAATATTTTTCGCCTCCTCGAACGTATATTTTACCAACGTCTCCATCACCACTACAACAGAGAGCAACTAGTTCACGCAGCTCTTATTCAGAACCACCAACGCAACAACAGAGGGCAACTAGTTCACGCAGTACTTACTCCGACCCGCCAACTTATTCCACAATACACTCCGGGGCACCTATCCAACAGCACATGTATTCTGAGTTACTACCATTAGATCCATCAGTAATTAATCAGAAGAAGCATCAACCGCAGGGGATTCATCAGTGATTATTATAAGAAATGAGTTGATACAACAACCTACTAGAACCTACACAGATTGTAGTAATAGCACGAGCGACCAAACTACTCAATAGATTATGACAAATTGATTGATATGGCGATATAGTGAAAAGGGATTCTTAAACTTTTTTGTAGGTAAGTATTTATACCTTCTTCCTAGCTTCGAATTATAAGTTCTTCCTGATTTTTTTAAATGTTATGCCACTTTAAATAACCATAAGTGTATTTTTAAACGATTTTTGTTAAAAATATAGTATGTTGATTTTATTAAAAATATACGTTCATTTTATTAAAAATGTAAGTGGATTGCCCTAGCGTTTTTCTCAAAGCACCCCCGTCTCGTATCTTTTGACCCCTGTTTCCAGATAAATAAAAAACGTTTACTTTTCCTTAATTTACAAATAATAGACATACTTTTACTTATTTTTAGGATAATTATTTAGTTAATTACAACATGACTCCTGATATCACACTTCTTTGCACACAAAATATGTGAGAAAATCTATGTAGAAATTGAAAATTGTGTCTATCCACCCCATTTTACGGTACTATTCTTCTTGACAAAACCAGCAAGCTCCACGTCCTTCAACCTCTTCCTCCACAATAAATGAAATAGATTATTCAGCTGTAACTATACAACGTGCTTCAACTTCAACAAGTGCTTCAACACAATTATTGACTTTTTCAAAAACTTGGGGGAAACTGTTTCAAATTTTCCGGAAGATGTTCAAATTCGTTTAAATCGTTAAGTTTTTGAAATAGTTAGCGAAACAGAGGAGTTGGTTTTCAGGGACAAGTCTAAACCACAATATGCATTAGAATTATCTGTAAAGAGCGCACCGCCCATAATCAATTCAAACGATGTTGATGCGCAACCGCCATACCAAATAATGACACCAACTTCAACAAACATTGTGAAGCTAAATGATATTGGCACACAGGAAGAGATTGGTCTTAATGTTAACGCATTAAATGCTTTTTTAAATTCAATTCAACGACAAAAAGATAACCAATGAATAGTATTATTAGTGATGGCTATTATGAGGCCAAACACAAAGAGAAATGGAAGATGTTGATTAAAGTATAGTTTTACTAGTCTTTCGTAGTCGGAAAAATTGAAGAATAATCAAACAACTATTTTCTAAATTCGTGTCCTACAAATATTAAGTGATTTACACCAACCATCATACTATCCCACCCAGTATCAAACTTCACAAACATCCGCCCAAGCAGACTACCAAACATCTCGAACAACTGTTCAGACTAGCTATTAAACAGCT
Source organism: Bombyx mandarina (assembly GCF_030267445.1). Taxonomy (NCBI): domain Eukaryota; kingdom Metazoa; phylum Arthropoda; class Insecta; order Lepidoptera; family Bombycidae; genus Bombyx; species Bombyx mandarina. The sequence goes on from NC_143234.1 coordinate 20,979,804, forward strand.
CAAATGCCTATGCTACCAATGCTACCAAACATCGATTCAACACAGTGCCTTTTACTTTTCCTTTCTCCTACTATGCTTTTTAATAATTCATTTCAGAGATTGAAGATAATAACGATGTTGAAATGCCCGATATTCTTCCATTTGCCCGCAAAGCAACAAAAGTTTCAAATGCTATGTACCTGCTCAAACTGAAAATCGTGTATTTTTTTATTTATTGATATCTGTTAATATTTTTGATGTACCGACGACATCTTATTCTAAAAAGGTGACAATGAACAAGAACCATCTTTAGATATATGTGAACTACAAACAATAAACCTAAACGTAAATTCTACTTAAAATGAAGTGCTATCAAGTTTAGGTGCAGATTATATTGGCATTATTAATCACCAGCTAATAAGAACACCAACATCTGTATCGGACCTTTCTTTTATATTAGACAATGTTGATTTTGTTTCTTCGCCAGACGGTTATATTATTCAAGTCCTTAAAAGTAAATCGAGTACGCCAATTCTATTTGATTGCACAATACAGGAAGATAACACTGTTTTAGACTCAAATGATAGAAACCACGACGAAACACTAAAACCTATTGAAAATAATGAAGATTTTGTACATGAATGTAGACAATGGCAATATTAATATCAATAAGACTTTAACGCCCCAAAATAGGTGTATGTTAAACCACAACGGGATGGTCATAATAATAAATAGAGATGAAAACCCAAAGCAACAAGACCTACCTACCTACCTGTGATGATGATAACTCTCTCTCTCTCTCTATCACTACAAACAACTTAAACTGTAAGCGACGCTGAAATGAAAAAGAATAGATAGCCAATAAATCGAAAACTTTAAAAAACTCTGGCCAAGTTGGATGTCATTCTAAAAAGCAGAGTCTTGCAATGTGGTGAAACGTTTCCATAAAATAGTAGGAATGCCGTTTTGGAAAAAAAAAATATAAATTTGGTAACCATGAGTTGCAATGGCAATTTATAACTAAATACGTTATATCAGAATCTGTGAAAAAACTTCAAGTTACTTGAAATAAAAACCGTATTCAAACTATAAGTTATTATTTGCCATTAGGTGGTAATAAAGTTCGTGTGTGTAAGATGTTTTTCCTAAATACTTTACGAATATCCGAACAAATGGTTTACACTGCCAAAGAAAAGTACAATAGTGATTCTGAAAAAACTGACTGTAGAGGTAAACATAGTAATCGACCACGCAAAATGTCAGTGCCAACAAAAGAGAGCATATTATCACACATACAATTATTTCCAGCAAAACAAGCACACTATGTCAGAAAATTTTCCAAAAGAAAGTATCTATGCGAAACTTTAAATATTTCTAAAATGTACCGTATATACGGTATATACACAGATCGGTTCAAAGAACAGACTGACGCATGTTATTGTGATGTGAAGATGGCTACCAAAAGACAGTACGAGATTATCTGTAATACAAAGTTTAATTATTATTTTTTCATCCTGAGAAATATTTGTGGCACTTGTACATTTTATGAACAAGCTGAAGGCAAGCACAAGGAATCATTAAAATATAAATACACCAAACATATATACAGTCAATGGCACGGAATATGGCCCAAAATTTCGAGTAGCAGTTTGTCAGAACCGGTTTTTTTGTTAATTTAAGAGGGTAAGCGGTCAAAAACGTTCATTTGTTTAATTTCTGTGACACTTAACGTTAGTTCGTTAGTGAAACGCACTAAAGACGGGTGAGTTAAAATTCGATATTCCAATAGTCATGCATTTAATCTTTAATGTTTTTTTTTTAATCGGTAGTAATTTACGCTTCCAGAATTGGAAAACAATGACCCTAACACCTGCTCAAGTTGCTCAGGCTGTGCTACTTCAAAGTCAAGGGCGAACGCAGCGAGAAATTGCTGAAACTCTAAATGTATCGCGTAGCAAGGTATGACCAAACCGGTCTATACACAAGGAGACCAGATAGTCGCGGTATTAGATGTACATCAGTGCGAGGTGATCGATTTATCACTCTCGCAAGTATGCGAAATCGGTTCCTTACTGCGGTCGAAATTCGGCAGCGGCTACAAATTGCAAGAGGAATCAACGATAAAAAAAAAGTTATATCGAAAAATATATTTTTTTTTCTCGAATTTCTGAACATTTTCACTTATTACTTTTTAATCTACGACAAAAAGTTACTGGACCAAAGTTATAGAGAATTTAATTTGCAACAAAAAACGTTAATAATTTTTTTTTATCAGATAAATAGTTTAAGAGATATATCGTAAAAACCGTTTCAACCCCTATTTTCAAGATGGCGACCGTGGGACAAGGGTGGCGACCCCACAAACTTGATTTTAGCTTTACACTTACCCCCCCTACACATCAAAAAAATAAAATTGCGTCCTCTAAGAAACGCAACCCCAAATGTAACTTTTCAATGGACTAGCAGTGCGATAACAGCATTGAAGATTAGAGAAATGGAATGCAGCCTTTTTAGTTTCTTTTTCTTACGCGTGTGGCGCTGTGCTACTTGTCAAGCTGACATTCAATGTACTTTTTTTTCTCTGACAATAAAATGCGAGTTAAATTGTGATCCTAAAACGTTTCATTATTTCTTCCACAACCACGTACTTTTCTTACATGGTAGCAGAGCGTGGTTTCGTTGTGGTACAGCTAGAAATAATAATAAAGTGGAGAAAACTTCAATCCGAAAAACTGTCGTCGCAATTTACATTGAAGGGTAGGATTATTCTTCAAAAATTTAATATTTCTCGTGAAGATAAGCAAATTGGGCCCAAATATGTTTAATTTAGAAAAACTGGTAGGAAGAACAAACTTTGCCACGTGGAAATTCAGCATGAAAGCATATTTGAACGGCCGGCTTGCCACGACGGCAAGCCGGGGGATGCTGCAAAGGATGTCAAAGCGAAATCAAAGCTGACCTTACTACTGGATCCGCAAAATTATGTCCATCTTCAAGACTGAAAAACCGCCAAACAGGTGTGGGAAAATTTGCAAAAGGCATTTGATTATAATGGTTTAACAAGAAGGGTAGGTTTGCTTAAAGATTTGCTCAACACCACATTAGATTCAAGTAACAGGGTTGAGGATTACGCAAGTAAAATAATGAACACTGCACACAAGTTAAGTAATAATGGTTTTGATGTCAATGATGAGTGGCTTGGCACCTTCATGTTGACTGGCTTACCAGAAGAATACAAACCCATGATTATGGGCTCTGGCATCAAAATAAGTGCTGACTCAGTGAAATCTAAATTTATAAAAGAAGTTAACAGATCAAAATCAGCAGCTTTCTATACAAATTCAAGAAAAAACAGAAATAATACCTTATCGATAAAAACAAAGGGTTTGAGATCCTTCAACTGCAATAGGAATGGACATTTCGCTAAATATTGTAAACTACCAAAGAAACAAACGGCAAACAAAGGAGAAAGTACTAGTTTTGTAGCAGACTTTTCAGCTACAGTCAGCAAAAATGTAAATGATGAATGGTACATTGATTCCGGTGCATCCATGCATATGACAAGCAGAATTGATTGGATGCATAATGTCACTGAATCATCTGTAAAAAACATCACTGTGGCTAACAGAGAACCCTTAGCCGTGAATGGAATTGGCTGTGTGACGTAGTAAGTAAGCATTTATATAAACATGTATCGTTTAATTATGGAGAGAGTAATAAATCATATTTCGATCAGTCGTTTGAATTCCTTAGTCCCGTCCTTACATGGCGGCCCTGCCTATAGGGTTCGGTTTCGGTTGCGCGACAAGTACTTAGTGTGTGAAAATGAAACATTCCACGATATTCATTGTGAGCAATATACTCGTCGTAAGCGACTTTAAAGTAAAAGCAGTGAACAAATTTAATAAAAATGGGTTCGTCGTAAACTAAAGAAGAAGTGGTGATCGCGCTAAGGCGTGCGAATTTGGCAGACTTGCAGTTATTGCACAGAAATGTTTCTAATATCAATATCATTCTCGGCGTAATTTTGATTATATTGTCTATTGGCATCAGCTGCATGCTATTAACTATACAAGAAATGCCATATTGAATGGATGCGGCAGGAGATAGCTAGAGGTGCGTTTATACATTCTGGAGGAAGATGAGACGACGAGGAAGAGGCCCGAAGGAGACCTTGGATGTCTAGGAGCTGTCTTAGTTAAGTCGAGAAAATAAAATACAAGTTAAAAATGTTTTATTTATACCCAGGCTGGCTCTCTCTATCTCTCAGTTGGGGCTATTGTGAAAAATGGACATAAGGTCACATTTAATAACAAGGGATGTGAAGTTGGAAATAGTAAAGGTGAAGTAATATGCTTTGCAAAGTTGAAAAATATTTTGCATGTATTAGAGACCAGTAAGGAAGTGGCCCACTTGACCTCAAGAAATAAGAATAGCAATTATACTTATTTGAATATGTCCGATGTAAAAAAGTTGCCTGCATGCTCTGAGGGTGTAACTCTGACTCCAGCCTTGCGATTCTTTGAAATTCAAACAAGAACTCGCATCCCACTACGATATTCCGATCACTTCGCGTTCGCATTGGAATAACCTTGATTTGGCATTCTATAAACACTAATAGTAATTACCCTGCCTCGAGCGAAGTGAAGTGATAACAAAGTTTGTTTATAGTACTACTAGAGATAGCCGCGTACACGCAAATGTAAATCGAAACTTACCGGTTGCAGTTTTTTGTTGAATTTATAAACATGATGTAAGAAAATACTTTGAATGTAAGCTTTTGGTGTCTAAAATATATCTAATATATCTAAAAAGTAAATTAAAATTTATGAAATTAATCGTAATTTTTAGCTCTACACAAAGTTCCTTTGGTCGTATTAGCGAATACCAGAATTAAAAAACAAAATGTTAAGTCAAACTTTTTTGTTTTCAAAATAATTTCAAGTGGTCAAAAGTACAAAACGACCGATGTATCCCGCAGAAGGCTGCGCAGGAACGTTTTTATGAAATGGTGGGATGAGCGATGTGCGCGGGGCCGAGGTCTAGGCTAGGGATTGACTCTATGTAAACACAATCATCCCTTTATTCAATCAAATATCGCAATCGATTTTATCGATTTGGAATTTATTGATTTTTGAATACTAGCGAAACTCAAACAAGACGTGAATTTTCAAGGAGCTAAAACGAGCTTACAGACAATTGTTAAAAACTTGGGTTTCAAGTGGTGAAAGACCGAAACCAATAGAAAGAACCTTAAAAAGAAGACCGACATTCGCCTAAAGAGGATATTGTACTCGAAAGCAATAAAAAAATGCAGGCATAAAAGGCGATCGATCGTATACACTGACGAGTCTTACGCCCACTCATCACATACAAAAAGTAAGGCATGGTGAGATTGCTCCGCTAAAGGACTAAAGCGTCCTATATCCAAAGGTCAGCCGGCTAGTTATGGTGCATGTTGGATCAGAAGCTAGATTTGTTTTGAATACCCTGTTGATGTTCAAATCTGGGAACAAAAGACTATCATGATGACATGAGTTTCTCAAACTATGAGAAGTGGTTACGGACTAAATTGATTTCAAATTTGAGCCCTAACTCGGGGGTGGTTGTCGATAATGCTCCATACCACACAAAATTTTGAATCCTGCCCCTACATCCAAACAAGAAAGAAAAAATGGAATCGTGGTTAGCAGAAAAGGGTATACCATATGAAAAAGACATGCGTAAACCGCAACTTTATGATTTAATAAAAAAAAACAAAGACATGCATAAACAATACGTGAATACGTGATAGACGAAATGTTTATACAATACAACCATGATGTCCTTCGATTACTGCCTTATCATCCAGATTTAAACCCCATCGAGATGGCGTGGGCTGCTATTAAAGGGCACGTAGCTGCTAAAAACGTCGGCTGGAACGTAACCCGGCCGGAACAATGGAGTGCTCTATGCTGAAGAGTGCAAAAGGTCGAACATGAATGTAGGCAAAGCGATCATATCATTGACGAAATGACGAAACAATTCATCGTTAATACAGGTTCAGACTCAGAAAATGAGCCTTAAAATTAGAGCGACGGCAATTATGCGATTTTTCCGCAAGGATTTCCGGTGGACAACTGTTTAACAGTTTAAAATATAACTGTTTTAAAGTTGCAATCTTACCGAGTATTACTCACCTGATAGATATATATATTTATATGTATATTTTGGTTTATATATATATGTTATAAAATTTTCTATTCAGGACGATGGTCCCTGAATTTTGTGATACTTCTATAAAATGTTTATTTTCTATTTGGAAGAAGTTGAATGACACTACTCACCTTACTCCCGTAACCATAACTAATTCAACACCAGACATTATTCTTATTATACTTTTATTCGTCTTTATCGTGTTGATTATTATTATATTACTCCTTATTTATAGAAATTCCCGAAGGATTAGCTTCCCTCTTACATCATTTGATAGTCATTTTAATGAATAAGAAGCGCCGGGCAATTCTCAGGGCCACGACAACTGCGGCAAAATCTGCGTATTTTGGTTACAATATATATCAGGGAGATTATAACCCTATACTTCCTCTATATCAAACGTTGTCTAACGTCAACACTATGGGAAAGAAGAAAGCTGGCTACATTCCACGTCGGCCTATTAGAAGTAAGAGAAAGCCAAAAGGCAGGAAATATTTTAATAATTATTTAAGACCAGTTAAGATTCCCGTCACGTCTTAGTATTCCTTGGAAGCGGACATCTGGAACTACTGGAACGTGGTCATTTAAAGTTAAACTTTCCGAACTAATAAAAACCTTTGTTAATACTTATGATGAGTTTAAAGTTATCAGGCTGTGTTTGAGATGTTTACCTAACAATTCGACTAGTAGTAGTGGGCTTTGTGCTGCTGTTCTCATGGACCAGAATGGTTTTGGAGACTTTGGATCTGCATCCGCAGCAAATTGGTTTAATACAATTAGTACAATGCCTGGCTCTTATGTTGGCAATGATGACGAACCTATGCCAAGTACCTCACAAAGTACGTAAGGGGCAGATGACTTTATGTTAAGGATTTCCACCATTAGCGATAGTGATTAAATAATAAAAAAGTTTAACTATAAATAATACTGCGTGTAATTGTGATAAAAATCTGCTACTATCGAAAGGTTAATGAATCCTTAATTTCTTACGTTTTTTTATAGCTTTCTGTCTCAACGTCTTGATATTCATTTTATTTGTACTTGGTCCCCGTATAATAAAATTTTAATTCGCATTTTGATTTAAAAATGAATGCCTATAACACTTTGTTTACGAGTGTACATGCGCGAAATTTCACCTGCGGCTATATTCAGGCTCGTCAAGTTACTTCGGTCGTATTGTATTCATTTTGGCTTAAGCAGTTTTGGTGTTACTTTGTGAGTGAATTTAAAAAAGATCATGAGATAAGTAAAAGTTAGTTTTTTTTAGTTTGTGTTTCATGTTTCATTCATTTGTTTTTTAATGTAAAATTTAAATGTGTTACCTATAGTATTAACGAACGTGCGTCTCATCCGTCGCTAGCGCAAATTGAGGCTTTAATAGACTATTTGGAGCAAAGCCCTACCATGGCCAAAGGTTTCATAAAATCTCAATATGGTTATCCTTGTGCCTCAATGGTATAGGTGGTGTGGCATCATCCTGCCACGGCTACCTGAGTGCGGACCTGCGCGCAAAATTCAGGAGATGCGTGCGCGCGCCAATCAGGAGCCAACGCGCGGCCGCGTTATCGCAGGTGACGCCGGGCTGCTGCGCCGGCAGTCCGCCACGAAGCCTCGTACTGATCGCGCGTTTCTCTCTCATTATTGTAAATTCATATATTTGTTAATCGTTTGTTTTGTGTTTCGTTAATTTGTTAATAATCTGTAGTGTATCGTGTTGTCGTAATATATAACTATTTCTCGTATTGTTTCGTTTAATTTACCGCCATCGTTTTGCTTGTGGCCGGACGCCGTTCGGCTTCGATTCCTGGACGTATCGACTGTTAGTGGGTTGATACCTGAATATAACCCGCTACAATTGGTGACCCCGACGTGATCACGAGTGCATCATGGCTTCCAAAAAAGATAAGAGCAGCGCGTCGACAAGTGAAGATACCGGCGGTAGTGGAGAAAACACAGGGCCGTACTCAGAGGTGAGCCGAGTGTCTGTACGAGTGCCGCCCTTTTGGCCTGAAGAACCGGAGGTGTGGTTTGCGCAAGTCGAAGGCCAATTTGCCCTCGCTGGCATAAATAGCGACAGTACCATGTACCACACGGTATCATCACAGCTCAACCAGGAGTACGCTAGGGTGATGAAAGACATCCTAACAGCACCACCGCTTATGGATAAATACAAAACGTTTAAAGAGCAGCTAATCCGTCGGATAACCGTGTCCAGAGAAAAAAAAACGCTACAGTTGCTGCAACACGAGGAGCTGGGAGATAGAAAGCCGAGCCAATTCCTACAACATCTACAGTACTTGGCCGGACCGGACATTCCGAGCGACTTTCTACGGACGGTGTGGACCAGTCGGTTACCTGTAAACATACAGACTGTTGTAGCATCACAACCAAAGCTGGACCTCGAAGGCGCAGCCGAGCTTGCCGACCGCATCGTGGACATAGTGCAGCCGTCAACACCAGTAATAGCCAGTGCCGGATCAAGGACTACTTCGACAAGTACACCCAGTTCTACATTAGAGCTACGCATAAAAGCGCTGTCGAGGCAAGTAGAAGCACTTGTAAATATACAGAGCCGCCGTGGCAGACAGTATGGAAGACGCGACACCCGTCCCAGGTCAAACTCGCGCCACCTACGCTCCAGGTCCAGAACTCAAACACGGCAACGACCAGACGACCATCCACACTGCTGGTACTACTTTGAGTTTGGAGATAAGGCAAAGAAGTGTAGACAGCCGTGCAGCTACGCCTCGGAAAACTCCAAGGGAAACCGCTAGTGGCCTCAACCGGTTGTCCCGCGCCATCAGGCCGAATCTTCGTCGTAGAGCGAAAAAGTAAGGTGCAGTACCTGGTCGATACAGGGTCGGACTTATGCGTTTACCCACGTACAGCAATACGAATTCCTGTACAAGCCAAAACAAAATACGAATTATACGCAGCGAATGGCACGACAATTGCTACTTACGGGCACGTTAACTTACACTTGGACCTAGGCCTTCGAAGAGACTTCCGATGGCGTTTCGTCATAGCTGATGTATCAAAGCCGATTATTGGCGTAGACTTTCTCAGCTTTTACAACCTGCTCGTCGATTGCAGAAACAAAAGGCTACTCGACGGGCTCACATCACTTTTTGTCACAGCACCACACCGGGGACGGATCGACGAACTACAATCCGTTCGCACAGTACTGAGTCATGAAGGTACGAAATACCACGACCTATTACGCCAGTATCCAGATATTACTCGTCCAGCTGGTAAACACGTTGATCCTAAGCATACCACGGTGCATCATATAAGAATAACCCCGGGTCCGCCAGTAACCAGCCGCCCGCGACGTCTTGACCCAGAGAGACTCCAAATTGCTAAAAAGGAATTCGAAGAAATGCTACAGAACGGCACCGCTCGAAGATCCGAAAGTTCGTGGTCCTCTCCTCTCAGATATTACTCGTCCAGCTGGTAAACACGTTGATCCTAAGCATACCACGGTGCATCATATAAGAATAACCCCGGGTCCGCCAGTAACCAGCCGCCCGCGACGTCTTGACCCAGAGAGACTCCAAATTGCTAAAAAGGAATTCGAAGAAATGCTACAGAACGGCACCGCTCGAAGATCCGAAAGTTCGTGGTCCTCTCCTCTTCACCTCGCACGTAAGAAGGACGACGGCTGACGACGGCTGGCGACCGTGCGGCGACTACAGGGCACTCAACGCTCGCACTATACCAGACAAATACCCTGTTAGAAATATTCAGGACTTCACATACCAGCTGGCAGGTAAGACGATATTCAGTACTGTGGACTTAATAAAGGCCTATAACCAGATACCAGTTCATCCTAACGACATCAAGAAGACGGCAATAACAACACCATTCGGCATGTTCGAATTTCCGTTCATGACGTTCGGACTTCGGAATGCTGCGCAGACATTCCAATGTTTTATGGATGAGGTACTCAGAGGCTTAGACTTCGCCTTTGTCTTCTTAGATGACATTTTGGTATATTCGTCATCCGAAGAAAAGCATCGCCAACATTTAAAAAAACTATTCCAGCGTCTTCAAGAGTACGGCGTTCTGATCAACGTTGCTAAATGCCACTTCGGCAAACCAGAAGTCACATTTTTGGGATTCCACGTATCTTCTGCCGGAATACGCCCGCTCGAATCGAAGGTGCAAGCCATTTTAGATTTCCCCTTCCCTGCAACGATTAAAGAGCTTCGACGCTTTTTAGGTATGATCAATTTTTACAGAAAATTTCTACCAAAAGCCGCAGAAATTCAGGCACCACTTAACGCGCTGCTATGTGGAGAAAAGTGCAGAGGGAAACAGCCGATTGAAGCGACCCCAGCGCTACAGCAAGCTTTCGAGAACTGTAAACATTGCTTATGTCAATCCGCTCTTTTAGTACACCCGGACGTGAACTTGTTAATAATCTGTAGTGTATCGTGTTGTCGTAATATATAACTATTTCTCGTATTGTTTCGTTTAATTTACCGACATCGTTTTGCTTGTGGCCGGACGCCGTTCGGGTTCGATTCCTGGACGTATCGACTGTTAGTGGGTTGATACCTGATTATAACCCGCTACAGTGGCACAATAAAAACATATAAGCAATGGACCAAAATTAGTATTGTTTTTCAATGCATGCTGGCAGAAACACTTGTCATTTAAAAAAAAACACTTCATATTGCAGCAAAGGTCCCAGTAAAAAAAGCACTTGAAATATGTAGCGATGCCCCAATTATGCATGTTTATAACTGATAACCAACCATTTTTCAATTGGCACACTGCAGTGCATACTTACAAACATAACAGCATTAAAAAGACGACAGCTTAAATGCTGTCGTTTTTGTAACGAATTCTGTGATAATTCACGACGAACTTTTTCCCTTATGGAAGGCAGACTCCTTTTTTATAATAACAACACTCAAATTCAATCCGGTGGCAACCGCCGTGGACTAAGAGATGTGCTGATGGTTACGACCACTTCACTAACCGTGAGCAGCTGCGTGATTGGCCATACCAACCACCTCAATTTGACCAAGATCGTGCCAAACCCAACCGCAAGCCTAGCGCCAGGTCTCAGGGTTTCAAGAAGGCATTAGAAGATAAGAAGAGCAATAAGTCTGAGGAGGTTAATACCTCAGCCCTCAAACCAGCAACGGAGGATTCACCACCACGTGATGAACCCATGTATGAAATCGGACCGTATTCAACGTTGGTGCCGCTTGAAGATGTCCATACACAAAATTTTGACTTCGGAGGTATCATTCCCGTCGTTCAAGACACTTATGAAAAGACCCGCGGTATAGACCCGCGACTAGCAGAACGTTTACCACTTTCACTTTTCACACACGTTTCTTGTAATCACCTCAATCTACAGATTGCCGAAGTAGCTCGCCGAAATGGACAAAATATACTCGGTACAAGAACTGATCTTCGTGAAGTCTTACCAGATTATCAGTGTCTACTGAAGACGATAACTGATTATATATTGCATGCCGGCAATGTTTTACCGCAAACGGGAGTTGATCTAAAACTTCACCTCCCTGAGTTCGCTATACCACAGGGTCCAATTGACGATGTACCATCTGGAAACTGGTCCGATTAACGCGACGACTCATAACGTGTATGAAGCATACATTTGTCCTCTGGTCACGGCAAATCGCGTAATCGCCAGCCAAGAGAATAATTTTAGCTATCAACCATTACCTCAACAATTAATCCCAGCTAATCTGACTCCAACACGTAATCTATTGGGATTCGGGCCTATCGACGCCCAGAATCAAGGTGTCCAACAACGTCTACAGGGTGTGGTGTTCCCAAATGACGATACTATAGAAGGCAGGTATAAAGTATCATTTACAGCCTGTAATAGAATTTATACTATCATATCTGAACTGAAGGACCGTTTTAAGATGACGGAGCTAAAAAGACAAAGCTTAAATGCCTTGTGGCTAACATGTTTCAAGCAATGCATTTCCGAAGAACTACGAAAAGTGGCTAAATATGTATTTAGTATACCGGGTCATAACGCTAATGTCCAGTCTTTTCCCTCATAAATTTTTACTGGTCAAAAGAAAGAAATCCATTATTGCCAACAACAGTAGCTGCAATCATCAAAACTATCTATAACATAGATATGAAGTGTGACCAATTTTATGATTATTTGTTAACTCAACCACAGATACTGAAGGAAATTGGTAGGGTTGAAAATTATGGCAAAAATTAATAAGAAATATTAGAATTTATTAGATCCTATAACTGACTTTAAGTTTAAATAAATTGTTACAAACTAGTGTTTGTTTTAGATTTTATTCAACTGGTATTCAACGTATAAATTATACTGTTTTGTTTCAACTTATAATTTATATTCAAATAGTTTTATTAAAAAATATGATTATTTTAATTACCTAAGTTTCATTTCACCTATTTTCACTACATATTATTTATAATTATTGCAACCATTGTTGCGTCATGATTTTAAAGGGAATTGTCCTGGTTTTTTCAACTACAAATCCTAGTTTTTTGAATTTGGGGATGGCAGCCCTAGTGTACTAGGCTGCACTAAAAGTATCGCGAATGGAATATTTCCACTGTTCCTGTCATATTAAAATCTTTTTAATTGAAAACTCCTTGGTTTTAAAAATCGAATACCATTTATTTATTTAAAAAAAGATTCTCGGTCTTGTCAAACTTGTTTAGTCGTTGAGAAAATGGAATTGACTCGAGAAAATTCAAGAGCGATGATTTATTATGAATTTCGAAGTGGTTTAACACAAAAACAGTGTGTTGACCGGATGATTTCTGCATTTGGTGATGAAGCCCCATCCAAAACCACAATTTATCGCTGGTTTGCTGAGTTTCAACGTGGACGTGTCAAGCTCAGTGATGATCCCCGTCAAGGTCGTCCAAAAACTGCAGTCACCCAAGAAAACGTTGATGCTGTGTGTAAGCTGATTGAGGAAGATCGACATGTGACATACCGCGAAATTCAGGCAACTTTAGACATTGGCATGAGTCAAATACAAATAATCTTGCATGAACAATTAGGTGTAAAAAAGTTGTTTTCTCGATGGATACCGCATTCGCTCTGTGAAGAGCAAAAAGCGGCTCGCGTTACTTGGTGCGTCAGAACTCTCGAAAGATTCCACGCAGGATCCTCAAATGCTGTATACAACATTGTATCAGGTGACGAATCCTGGATATACGCGTACGAACCCGAAACAAAAAACCAGTCACGAGTTTGGGTGTTCGAAAATGAGTTAAAGCCAACAAAAATTGTTCGTTCACGGAGTGTTGCAAAAAAAATGGTGGCCACGTTTGTCTCCAAAACCGGCCATGTTACGACTATTCCTCTTGAGGGACAAAGAACGGTTAATGCAGAATGGTATGCTAGCATTTGTTTGGCACAGGTCGTTTCTGAACTCCGTAAAGAGAACTGCAACCGCCGCATCATCCTCCATCACGACAATGCGAGTTCTCACACTGCGCACAGAACAAAAGAGTTTTTAGAGCAAGAAAACATAGAATTATTAGACCATCTGCCGTACAGCCCCGACCTAAGCCCTAATGATTTCTATACTTTCCCTAAAATAAAGAATAAATTGCGTGGACAGAGATTTTCATCACCTGAAGAAGCTGTGGACTCCTACAAAACGGCCATTTTGGAGACCCCAACTTCCGAATGGAATGGTTGCTTCAATGATTGGTTCCATCGTATGGAAAAATGTGTCAAATTTCGCGGAGAATACTTCGAAAAGCAATAAATACATTTTTAAATAGTAATGTTGTGTCACTTCGTTAATTCCCGAAATTTTCGGTGCCGCCCTCGTATGGGCACTCAGGATTGGAGGCATTTATCAGAGAGAATCAAACAACACAGCTTTTCAATTGGCCAATCGGCAGCATGTATGAACTTTGGAAAAAAACATGCACTATCGAAAAGGACCTTGAAAATGAAATTCGAACGGAAGCGTCATGTTGGAAAATGGTTCTTCAAAGGTTATTCGATGTCATACTTACCCTTGCAAAGAGTTCTTTGACTTTCAGAGAACATCAAGAAAACTTAAGTCAGGAAAAAAACATGGAAATTTTCTTTCCTTTGTAGAGCTCCTCACCCGATATTATTATGATCACATATTACGGTAAGTTTTGGATAAGCCCAAAGGTAGTGATTTTTCTTTAGTCTGTTCCCTTTAGTAAAATATAGTGACTAAATCGTGCTTTTTATTTTTTTAGGATCTACAAGTTATCTGGGTCCAAACTGGAAAACCTTCTACTAGAACAAATTAGAGCGTCCCCGTGCTTCGCCATCATTATGGATACGACACAGGACATATCGAAGATATATCTATCAGCTAAGCATTGTTGTGAGGTATGTACTGATAACGAAATCGGAAAATGGACATCTAGTTGATACAGAAGTAAAAGAAGTGTTTCTAGAATTTTATGCAGCTATCAGACCTAGTACAGCAGGTTTACTAAGCCAGGTGACTACATTATTTATCGACAAAAATATTGATTTAAAAAAATGTGTGGGTCAAGGTTATCATGGAGCTAGTGTTATGAGCAATGTGTATAATGGTGACGCGGAGTATGTAAATATGCGGTGATAAATGACGCCGTCAGCTCTTGTGTGGAAATACAGATTTTTTCCAACTTTGCAAGATTTGTATAATTTTGTATAATTTTTCGGACATAGCATCAAGCGTTGAGATCCACTGTCAAAATGTCTGTTTGTCTGGGTGATTTCCAGGATAGATTTCGGTTTTTTAAGATTAAAGGAAGAAAAATACAATTCGTCTCATCGCTAAGTTAAGTAAAGTCTGTGACTAGTTTTCATTGCCACGGCGCCTCCCGCTATCACAAATACCAGTGGTAACACCGACGCTGAATTATTATGGCACAGAGAAGGCAGATAACGCCGCCGCGGCCGCCGCCGAATCATTGGTCGTAAGCCGCGTAGCCGAGCGTTTGCCGCCATTTTGGCCAAAGGACCTCGAAGTTTGGTTTGTACAAGCGGAGGTGCAATTTCAAATTTCTTGTATACGGGAGAATACTACAAAGTTCTACCATATTATTTCGTAGCTTGAACTGAAGTACATACGTGAAATCAAGGACATAATAAAAAATCCACAGGCTACCGGTAAATATGAAAACTATTAACAGTTTATAAAAAAGAACGATGAATTGTTGAGAACAAAATATATTTTACTTCCATTTTAAGCTAGAAAGGTGTGATGACGTGCTAAACAAACATATCCTGCAGAGTACCTAAATTACACCAGACCGTTGGGGGCAGATCGAGGTGAGTGCCACTTGCTTAACTGGCGTGTTTTGAATGTGCTATATTGTAAAAAGCAAAATGGTTTTTTCCTTTATATGCTGATCGTACAAACACTACGATTGATCTTTTATAAAAATAAATGTTATAGCACGGTATCATTTCTCTTTTATTCCCATCACTAGTAGAGACACAAATCGAACTCTCGAACCGAACTCTTTGCGCTAAGTATGAAAATATAAAAAAGAGGGCCAAGACTGTAGTATATTTATAATGACGTAAGTCATGCATTCAATATAACTACCTGTAAGTGAGGGTGTATTTAAAATAAACCAGTATTGAACCAACTTGCGTGTGTTTCACTACAAAGACCAAGTATAGTACTTTTCGGAGAAGTTTGTACGGAACAGGGGTGCAATTAATGTTACTCAAGAAAAGGAAGTGGTAATGGAGTTATCTGGGACCAGTGTGATGGGATTACCATCTCACAATCACTGTGATGAGGTATGTATGAGTAGCTTCTAATTACATTAATATCTCAAATTGCCTCATGATCAAATGTCCTCTACCAACCTATACTTTGCCAAAAGTCACCAATAATGAGAGTGACCAGTAATCTATCCACCAACTACTTTTTTACTTTATTTGTATATTACAGATTTTTAAAAACTATAGAATATTAGAGAACCTGAAATTGTTTTGCTTGTTTAACACTATATTTATCTAAAGTAAGTAGGTATTACCTATTTGATGTAAGTACCTACCTAATAAAAATTCGTGTAGGGGCCTAAACTTAAATAAGGTCTTTATGGAAAATGCAGTGGACTGTAAAACTACCTATTACTTAACAGAGAAACGAGAGTAATGGGCAGCTGGCGCTGTAAGCTATGCAAAAAATATGTGTGACGAACTCGAAATTTCCTTAGAATCTCGGACAAGAAGGCATATTTTTTAAGACGGAATTAGGGATGCTAACTTGTCTTGTGAAAATGAGTTGAGACGAAAGCTGTTTAGAAATTCATGAGCGGTTTCAGCAGCTACAGAATTTATCGGATAAGTTTACTTATCTAACGCCGGCTATATTTGTAGGGACCACAAATGTCCCCATAGCAACTAACAATTATATGTGAGTCGTCTATTATCAAAGGTGGCAATCTGTGCATTTGGACAAAAAAAATTTATTGATATGTCAATACAGATTGATTTGAATATAATCGTCTCCTTCAAAGAATACGGTTCAAAACCTGCATTAAATAAAGGTTAATAGTTAACCTGTTATTTATCTAAGATGTCGTTCCGAAGAGTTTTGTGACTGCCAATGGAATACAAAGTCAATAATTCGTTTTTCTGATTTACCAATCATTGTCCAAAAGTCAGATTCCCGGCTTTGATAATAGTCGACTCATGTATGTGTTAGCGGTAATTATATTGCAATGATGCTACGCCAGTCT
This sequence comes from Bombyx mandarina, assembly GCF_030267445.1. Taxonomy (NCBI): domain Eukaryota; kingdom Metazoa; phylum Arthropoda; class Insecta; order Lepidoptera; family Bombycidae; genus Bombyx; species Bombyx mandarina. Next base: position 20,996,706 of record NC_143234.1, read on the forward strand.
CGGGATCGTCAGGCTGTCGATAGCACGTTAGGTTGTAATCCCAATATACGTTAGTCACTTAACTGATCACGTGTCTTATTAATCCTTGCCCGATATAGACTCAACATATTATTAGATCCAGACGACACTAAATGTAATCTAGACTACGCATCTGTCGAAATTGACGAGCAGGATTTCAAGCTGGAACGACTTTGACTGCGGACATTTATCGCTGTTACATGCAACGAAAATAAATAAATTAATGGAGACTCACTTGAATTATTATTATTATAATTTATCTTAAACTCCAAGCTAGAAGATACTTTAACCAATATTTAAAAAATGCTACGAATATTTTTCACAGTTGCCATAAGCAATGCCAGCTGTGAGAGAAGTTTTCCAAAATTGAAGTTAATTAAAAGTTATTTAAGATCAACAATGAGTACTTTAAGACTTACTAATTTGGCTATCTTGTCTATTGAGGAAGAGGTGTGCGATGCTATAGACATTGATGGTGCAATAAAAGACTTTGCTCTTAAAAAAAGTAGACGTATAAATTTTTAATTAAAGACTTTGGTTTTTATGCTTAGAATACTTATATTATTTTTCAATAAAGATTACGTAATAATTATAGTTCTTGTTTTTATTAAAAATTGATTTGCGTTTTATATTCAATTCACTAATTATTTAATCTTGTCGATCGTCCAATTGTACCTAATCCTAAGTGATAGGTATTGTACCTGTTATAACAATGTATCTAATGGCAGCGACATATGTTACGATATACTAGCGCTTTTTTAGGTTTGCGCAAATAAATCGTTTTGCCCGAGTGACCACAGATGGCTCAAGTGGCAGCCACAGACGTTACGATATATTTGCGCAAACCTAAATTAACGTGTGTGGCTGCCATAAGTGGTTGAAGTATAATAGAATATTTTTTGTATTAATAAACGCGATTGTAACACTTAGATAAACTTTTTTATTTAAAATCTTACCTGTAGATATAACGCAAAATAATGATGACTGCTCTTGTTAAAAAAATAATCTAGAATTAATGTATAGTATACATCAAGGTGAAATACCTAAATAAAAGGGCGGCAAAATTATCATCCGCCCCAGGCGGCTGACACCCACGCTTAGATATGGGATTTTACCCGGAAAAAACCCAAATGTGGGAAAAAACCCGGGGAAAATTCCCGAATGGGATAATATTCGGGTTTTTTCATATTTAGCACATGTAACATCTAGGTAATATGTATGTCAGAGGAAGCAATGAGTCGAATTGATTCTTGATTACATGCATAACGCTCATTATTATTATTTTTACGTTGTAATTACTTTTATAATTCCTAATTTTATTTTATTTCGTTTGTTACGTTTTTCTATAGCTTTAAAACCTTTTAAAGAAATTGTAATAAAAGGGTATCAAAACTGTAACTTCACGTAGGCAACGACCAATCAGAGCAGAGCGTTTGTCTCGAGCGTGGTCGAGGCGCCATCTTTACTTTGGGAAGGCTTGTATTGTCGGTTGACACATTTTTGGAGCATAAAAACGTATCGAGTTGGATCGTTAGAGATAGTTAAAGTGAGATTGGTGCACCGAACTCGCTGCTCGGTCTAAAGTGTTATATTCTCGTATAATATTACTGTGAAGTAATCAAGTATTGTTTAAATTAAACTAGTGATAAAAACGTATCCATTGTGTTTTGTGCTCGCATTTCATCCCAATAAAGCCCACTAAGCCCACAGCCACTAATGACGATGCCATCAGGAAGAGCTTTCCCTGACACGTATATCAAATAGTACGTACTATTTAAGTACTATTACTACTAGTTAGAGCTAATCTAACTTGGCTTATTTTCATAATTCAATAATTAAGTTATATATACTCCATGCTATCTAATTAAATAAAAAACCTGTCTGTTTGTGTGTGTTTATCCACTCTTAAAGTGATAAGTAGCCCGAAACTATGTACCTACGCGGGTAGGGGGGCGGGGGAAGCAGGTAGTAGCAGTGGGGTACGCTTTGGTGATCTATCTATCTCACACGTTGTTTTGGCTTCGTACTGTGCGCACTTGTGTTAATTTGCTGGGTTAATTGACCACTTGGATTTTGTTTTGTGGACTTTTGATTGCCTAGTGATTAAATATGTGATTTACTTTGGATTGACAGCCACTGCTTCTCTTACGGACTTCGATGCCTATTTCTTTTTATTAACGCTAATTTACCGGTAAGTGTGAGCTTTAAAAATTGTTTTAATAGTCTATAAAAGATTTAAGTACTATATTTGCGGATTCCTTGCGAACCTTGTACTTTTATTCATCGAAATCGATATATTTTGATTCTCTAGGATTATTTACTGTAGGAAATAGCTATTTTACAGCTATTAAATAAATAAGCTAGCTAAATAGCTATTTTATATTTAAAAGTTGAAATGAATTATGTATAGAAATGGCCAAACGCTCGGGCGTTTTAGGCAAACTGGGCAAAGTATGAATTCTTTTTTTGGCCATTTATACTTATTCCATATTAGATTCGTAGGTTTACCTACTCTGTTCATATACAATACTTTAGAACAATTCATGCATTTGTTTTTACATTTGTTTTTTTTTTCCCTTAGATCACATCATGCTCAGAAAGAAAAATACTGATGTATGGGATAACTATTTTCATTCAGCAACCAGTAAAACAGTAAAATGCACCACACACTGAAAAAGTTTACCAATTTGGCAAAGTCAGCAAGATGACGACCAGCCATCTTTTGAAATGTTATAGATGTCCAACTGTCATCAAGAACAAACTACAGAAAATACCTGTTACTGGCACAACTGCCACAAATCTGCCCTTGCAAGATGAATCACAGCATGAAATATCACAGGATAACAGTTTTACGGATAAAACTTCTATTAGTACGACTTCATCAGAAATTTCAACAGAAAAGAAATTATATCTACACCAGCTCTTATCAAAGGCAATATTTGTTACCGGTTCTTCTTTATCCATCGTTGAACATCCGCTGTGGACACGATATTTTGACGATTTGCGACCACTTTATAAGTTACCATCCAGAAAAGTTTCTCCACAACACATTTGGAAACTATTTATAAAGAAATGGTCAAAGAAATTACAGACGAACTGAAGTCTATAAATGATTTGCATTTGCAGGGTGATGAAGGTATCATCAACTTTATTATTGCAAAACCCGAGCCTGTTTTTGTTAAAAGCCTTAATACTCTTACAAACCGACATACAAGCGAATATGTATTTCAAGAGATAATTAAAGTTATAAACGTGTACGGAGGCCACAAATTTGTAACTCTTATCGGAGATAACGCAAATAATATTCAAAGGGCATTTCAGATAGTTAAAGATTCGTATGAACTTAAAATACCGCTGAGATGTGTAGCATATATATTGAATTTGCTTTGCGAAGTTTGCTTAAAACTAGAACCTATTAATGCGTTTATATCGGTTGCCACAGATACGACAAAAGCAATAAAAAGAAACCAAAGTATGAGCGCTTTATTAGCTCAGATTTTAAAAGAAAAAGGTTCATGCGAAACATTAAAATTGCCAGGGAAAACCCGCTGGGGCAGTTACTGCGTTAAAAAGTTTAAAAAAATACCAAGTAGAATTACAAACATTAGCTGTTCACGAAGATGCCACTATTTCAGAAGAAATAAAATCAAATTTATTAGATTTAAATTTCTGGACCATGGTAGAAAATTGTATAAAACTACTGGAACCTAAAACAGATAAATTTTTCAAACTTGAAGGCAATGGAATACTTATAAATGAAATTTACATGGCCTTCAAAGATATTAAGTCTACATTTAATTTTGCATTTCCGGATATATCAATTCTCAATGAGCATCACAAACAAGATATGACAAATGCTGTAATTAGGCGAACAAATAATTGTTTGAAACCTATTCATTATGCTGCATATTTATTAGATCCAAGATCGCAAACATTGAATTAGAAGAACACGAAGTGGATTCCATGGAATTTATACACGACGTGAGCCATTCACTCAATATTGACTTTGGTGTTGATTTAGCCCATTACTTATAGGGTTAAGCAAGGTTTATGGAGCAGACCATTTATATGGAAGCATGTCGCCGAAATGGACCCGGTAGTTTGGTGGAGGGGACTCTGCAGATCCAAATTGCTGAGTAGGGTTGCAGTACGTATTCTAACTGCTCCCTGTACTTCAGCAGCCACTGAACAATCTTTTAGCACGCATGCGCATATACACAGTCAGAAACGAAATAGATTGACTACAGACAGGGCAGAAAAAATAGCTTTTATATCGTTTAATTGGAACCTGTTACACAAACATAAAGATGATGACAATGACGAAGATGACAAGCCGTTATCTACACACAGGCAATTGTCAAGTCCGTTGGGTAGCCTAATAAATGAAGAACGAGCCTAATAAATCTGTAATTTTGCACTATTAATAATATATTTAATGACCATGACAGTAGCAACAGTGACTAAAAATTTTGAATTGTAAAAAACACTTTTTTTAAAGTTTTGTAAATAAGTAATTAATGTTAGTATCTCTCGTTTTTTTTTATAGATTTTTTTCTGCAACTAAGTAACATTCCATCACAACGCGTAGAAAAATCCTTATGATAAAACAAGAAGCGTCTTTTTGTTGTTTTAATATACTGCTGGTTTTATTTTAATTCCTGAATCCTACTACATATTTTGACGTTTCGAACAACATGCAACAGCTAGTGCTAGCGCAAAGTATGTGTGAATTGTGCGAATCGCAAAAAACTGTTTTATGCGATTCGCACAATTCGCAATCTATTGCATTGTTCTAAAAAAAGTTAATTTTATTAACCTGGGTTTATTCCTGTTGGGTTTTTTCCCACGGCCCATCTCTACCACGCTACGCCACTGCACTTAACAATGCAAAAGATGTATGAGTTACTTTGTGAAGATCGGAATAATCCACCCTCAATCAAAATCTATAGTCAGGAATTTCACTTTTAAGACTTTCATTAAAAAATCCGCGTGTCAATACTTGTTACACTTGTGACAAGTTTAAGATGCAGATACAGCTGTGTCAAAAGGAATCTGTTAAAAACGATCTCATACTTCAACATGGTAACCACAAAACGCTAGCTGATCGAGCCTATGACATTAAACGAGCTGACACGTTAATGTGCAAGAATGATGACACGTTACAGGTGTACACATTTGATTTACAGCAGTGTTTGCCAACACCAAGTTAAGTCCATCTGTACCCTTTATAAGTGGCAATTATGGACATTCAACTTAACTATCCACGAAAAAACTGGTGAAGCTGTATGCTATGTGTTACATGATACAGTAGCAGCTCGGGGAGCTAGCCAAATTGCTACTTAGAAACATCCGTATCTAATAATACGAAACATATAATTTTTTACTCGGATACATGCGATAAGCATAATAGGAATTCCCATGTCAGTTCTATGTTTACTTGGGTATTGCAAAAATATCGAGCAATCAAAATAATCGACCACGAATTCATGACACCTGGCCACAGCCATTTAGAAGTAGATACAGATCATGGTATCATAGAAAAAAGAAAACGGAATTACAGGTATTTCATCCACATGATTGGATACAGTTGATCAGGTCTAGCAGCAAAATTTTAAGATAGTAGAAATTAAAAGTACAGACTTTTATGACTTTTCATCTATACTCAAAAGCGCTTTAGTTTTAAGACATAAATATACCGATAGGCGGCAGTTTAAATGGCTGGGAAAAAGATGGCTATGCTATGAGCAACAATTTGGCATTATTTCTTAAGCTGGGTATCCATTTGAGGCAGCCTCGGGCCGAGCGGCTGCCTAGACCCGAGGCAGATCTAGTGGAGACCGTGCAGCGAGTCGAGACTTGTCGCGACTTGAACCAAACGAGACGGCCGCGCAGCGAGCCAAATCGTCTCGGTAAATGGCCATGCTCAAAGACGCCTCAGTGTGAGGCGTGCGTTCACGGACGTAGGTGTCCTCGGCACGCGGCAAAATGGATAATGAGAAATGTATCGAATTAATTAAGTTATATGAAAACCACCGACATTTGTGGGATCCAACTTCACCGCATCATTAAAATAAACAATTGAAAGAAGATTCTTGGAAAATAATAAGCAAGGAAATGAAACTTTTCCGAAGTAAAAAAAAATTACTTCGCTTTGTGGATCTTTTCGGAGGGAAAAATCTCGGCATAAAAAGTCTCATCACGGATCAGGTAAAAATTGATTGGTTTTTGAAAATTAGTTGTATATTTCTTGTCATTTATTTTATACTCATTTTACTCACGTGTTTAGTGTACCTCTAAAAATGATTTTTATTCTAGGTCATAATGAGGTGTATATATCGAAATGGTTCGCTTATGAGCACTTTTACTTCTTGGCTGACAAGTTCTCTCCCCGTGAGACTCAAAACTCAATGTCTATCGACACATCGTCGCCTTCTGCAGCAAGAGACAACAAATTCAGAACCATCGCCTTCTGTAAGTATCTGGGGTCATAGCCCAGTCATATTAGGTAAAAAAAGGGGTCAACCTCGGAATGAAAGATAATAAGCTGCAAATTGGTATGAACCTTTGTTTTGTCATTCTAAATGTTGTCTCAAAAGTCACAATCGTTATCGTGTCCGCGTCTCAAGATATTCAAGGTCAAAGGTCACAAAAATCGGTTTTTCGCGAATATCTGGCTTCCTATCGGTTAAATGAGATTTGCATTTATTATAAAAGTTGTAGGCTATAAAATTCCCTACAACTTTTGTTTAAACTTTTTTTTCATACGACTAACCGTTTTGAAGGTAGAGCGCGAAGAGTGCACATCGTACAGTCATATACGGCCTAATGCAAGGTCAAGCGTGAGTTATGGTTATCAGTACGTTATAAAGTCAATTATTTACTTGGAAATTATAATTATTAAACAATGCCTATTATTTATGTACTAACTATTAATTATTTATATTTAATTAAAGTAAGTAACTTGATTATTTATATATAATTATTCATATTTAACTATTTAAGTATAAAATATTATTAATTCTGGATTATATATTTTAGTTTTATTTTAAGTTAACACGACATTATATATCTTTTCTTTAAAACGCGTAAATTTCTCAATACTTATATACCTGGAAATACTTGTCCCTACCCTATGCCCTTTTCTATTCATTGCCGGGACAGATGTTCTATAGTATTCAAGGCCACTCTCTCCACTTTGTATGAGTCAAGATTATTCGTTAGTTTGAAATTGTACCGTTGCAACTACGGACGTACGGTTTTAAGAGCTATGGCTGATTTGTGTTTTATATGTGATAAGAAACTTTCAGAAGGTGTTTCTGTGAATGTCGTACGTGGTTTACAAACTTTAAAAACTGCAAGTATTGAAAGAAATGATGGACATATAGACTATTTAAATACTTTAAGTTCTGTAAATGTGCATTCCGAGTGTCGAAAAGTGTACACGAGTAAAAATGTTATTATTGCATCAAAACGACGCACAGATGAGAGTGAACCTTCAACGTCAAGTGCATCTCGTAAAAAACGAAATGAAGTCTTTGATTTTGGAAAGTTATGCTTATTTTGTGGCCAAGAAGCTGATGAAATAGCAGAAAAGAAAAAAAAATTAAAGTATAGACGGACAATAAGTAATGTAAGTACTTTTGCATTCAAAGACAACGTAATTAAGAGAGCAGAAGAACGAAACGATTCCTTAGGAGAATTAGTAAAGGAACGTATATATTACGAGTATGATTTGATCGCTGCTGAAGCAAAGTATCATACTATTTGCTATACTAACTTTTTAACCCGAGTACCATCTGCAGATAAAAAGCCTCGCCAAGATGATCAAGTCACTCAAGCAATGAAGGAGATTTTTTATTATATAGAAAATAATGAAGATTCTCAATTTACTTTGAAAGAACTTAAAGATGTCCCTACGGAATACATACCTGACGATAAGACAATTATTACAAAATTACAACAAAAGTATTTAACTGATATAATAATCACAAAAAAAATTGGATCATTTACAATTATATCTTTCCGTGATACACAGCTTAACGTATTATCAAAAACTTGGTACGAAAATAAAAAAAGTACTCCTGTAGAAGAACGTCTACGGATTGTAGAAGCTGCTGCGGCTATTATTAGGGAAGACATCAGATCATCTGTAGTTGAAACAAAAACGTATCCACCTCCGAATAAAATGCTAGATTGTATTAATGAAGAAATACCAAAAACATTATCACATTTTTTGGAAGAAATGATATTAAAAAATAGAAAAGGACAAGTAGATCATTTAAAAACGAAATGCACATCTATTAGCCACGCAATAATGGCTTCGATACGAGAACGTTCATTTTCATCACAGCTACTGTTGGGCCTTTCCGTATTTCTTCACAGAAGATATGGGTCTAAAAAATTGTTGGATGTTTTATCATCTTTAGGATTTGCTGCATCATATAATAATACCATACAGTATGAAGTTTCAGCAGTTTACCATCCACAACCTCGTATTTTACCATCAGAGTCTGGTGCGTTGGTACAATATGTTGGAGACAATGCAGATATTAATGTCAGTACTCTTGACGGTAATAATACTCTTCACGTTATGGGAATGATAAAAATAATTACTCCGAAAGATGCTGTAATTTATGATGATCGCATAAAAAAATGTACAACTAAACCGAGTGCAAAAGAGTTAGCAGCAATATCACATGTATCTCTTTTAGCATATGAAAAGCCAGTTGTACCTGGGTACAGCAAGATTCAAGTCCAAAATCTACATGATGATCAAGTACTGATTGAAAAAAAAATTAATGCAGTTGATTTGTTGTGGTTATACGGAAAATGGAAGAATCTTTCACCGTTGCCAGGGTGGAATGGCTATCTTCAACAACTTACGAAAAATAATCAAAATTTTTCAACTTCTCAGGTTATATTTCTACCTTTCATTGATCATCCTGCCAGTAATTTAGACACAATTTATACAACTTTACATAGTGCTATAAATATTGCCAAGTCACATCAACAAAAAACGTGCATAATTACATTTGATCAGCCCCTGTACTCAAAAGCACGTGAAATGGTTGCTGCGTCAGATGCAAACTCAGACTTGTCTAAAACAGTTGTCAAACTTGGAGGATTTCATATGCTCATGTCTTTTCTTGGATGCATAGGACATGTAATGGACGGTAGTGGTCTCAAGGAAGCTTTAAGTAAAATATATGCTACAAATTCGGTCGACAAAATGTTGAATGGTCACGCTTATGCAAGAAGTATCAGAGGCCATATATTATTACGACTTGCATTATCAATAAAGATTTTTGAAGAGATGAAAATTGAAAATTGTGTGTTAGATGAGTTAATTGAACAGATAACTAGTCGCGATGTTTCCTACGAAGATGTTGAAGGATGTACGAGCAGCTCCAACTCGTTAATTGATCAATTTCAGGATAAACTAAAAGAATTAAAAGCTCGAGGTCCCACGGCACAGTTATGGGTGCAATATTTTGAAATGGTATCAATAGCCCTAGATTTCATTCGCGCTGAAAGGCTGGGACTTTTTCAAGAACATTTGGATGCAGTGCGAAAAATGCTGCCCTATTTTCATGCTGGTGGTCATTTCCTATATGCGAAGTCAGCTCATTTGTATCTTCAAGATATGTTAAAACTTGAGGAGACAATGGATCAACAGGTTTTTGAGAACTTTAAAAACGGATTCTTTACTGTAAAACGAACAGAAAAATTCAATTCTGGTACATGGACAGACATGGTAATCGAGCAAAGTCTGATGAAATCTATGAAGACAGAAGGAGGAGTATCTCGAGGCCGAAGTACACAAGAAAGTGTTCTATGTAAGTGGGTATATGCTATGTATGCCACGAATACAATTTGTGAAGAAATTGAACGGTTTTGTAACATTTCTTTCGATTCTGTGGACCAACATGTTGATGCTAGAGATTCACGAATAAAAAGGGATGATACTGATGTAAATGAACTGGTTGGTTGGTTTACGCTTCATAATCCCTTTCCAAATGCGAATCAGTTGGTATCCTTAGCTTCAGGAATCGTTGGAAATGACCAAATTAATTGTTACCGAGCCCATGAAATCGGATTGCAATCTATGGTAAAGATAACTGGTTTGAACTTCAACGAAATAAAGTTAAAACGCGTCGATAAGGTTTTACCGCTTTCAGCCATTAACAAATCTGTCAAAATTAATGATTGTAAAGTTTCTATAGATCCAATGTTACTTTTCCAGAGAATAACTGTAAGCAAAAAATTTGAAAGTAATTTACAAGAATATCTTCAGTATGAACTAAGTCCGTATCCGACATCTTTATTTGATAGTAATGGCATGAGAAAAACCACGAAAGCAACATTATATGACAATATGATGCCTGTCGTTATCGATCTTGATGAAAATAATGTAACATACATCATCGATGGTGGATTTCTTCTGCATCGCGTCGTATGGAGCAAAGACGATACTTTCTCTATTATTTTAAATAAGTACATTAAATATTTACAAACACATTATGGCTCAGCAATTGTTGTTGTATTTGACGGATATTCGGACTATAGTAAAAATATTAAAGCACTGGAACAACAAAGAAGAACTGCTGCACTTTCAAAATCATATGAAGTTTGTTTTGACGAAACAATGGTTGTGCCAATCAGTCAAGAATTTTTTTTATCAAATCGGTCTAATAAAAAAAAAATTATCGACATGCTTGTTGAAAAATTTAAAACTGTTAATATCACAACAAAACAAGCCAGAGATGATGCTGATGTTCTCATCATTGACACAGCTATTGCCTTATCAGAACATCAAAAGACTGCTGTCATCATAGGAGAAGATATCGATTTGCTCGTTATTTTAATTGGACGTACTCAGTCACATCATCAGGAAATTTTTTTGAAAAAAGTTGGCAAAGGCAATGTCAAAACACAAATATATTCTACTAAAAGTTTTGACCAATATCCTCGTACTAAAAAGCACATTTTATTTTTACACGCATTCAGTGGCTGTGACACGACTTCTGCGCTATTTAAAAAAGGAAAAAAAACTGTTACTAGAGCATTGGAAAAAATTCCTGATTTAGATAAACTGGTGGAAGTATTTCAACAAGAAAACTGCCCAAAACAAACATTATTAGAAAATGGAGTGCGCATCTTGTTGGCATTATATAATGCTCCAAAATCTGAGGACAACATTGATTATTTCCGCTACACGCAATTCATCAAATTTACAAAACTAATTAAACCTGTACAACTGTCAACACTTCCACCAACAAGTGTAGCAGCTCATCAACACATAAAACGTGTCTACTACCAGATTCAAACGTGGTTAGGGAAGGACTTAGAACCTCAAGAATGGGGCTGGATGCTTGAAAATGAAATCCTGGAGCCCATACGAACGTTATTACCTCCAGCACCAGCCGAACTACTAAACGTAATATTTTGCAATTGCAAAAATGGTTGTGGTTCCCGCTGTGGATGCAGAAAATCAGGGCTACAATGTTCTTTAGCTTGCGGCCAGTGCAACGGACAAGCTTGCCTCAACGCTTCACTGTATCCAAGTAATCCCGATGAAGAAAATACATATGATCCCGATATTCTCGAAGGTTTGGAGATGAACATGACAGATAATGAGGATGATGACAATGAATCGAACATTTTTGAGCGACAAGAAGAAGAAGACAACGAAGAAGAAGAAGATAATTAGCTTCCATTTCCAATTTCATTACAATTAAAATCAACAAAGATACTTTTGATATTTGAACTCACATTTTGATAAATGTATATTATGCCGTATTTAATAATAAATAAAAATATGTGTAAAATATATACTCTTACTATCATTTTAACTTAAAATAAAACTAAAATATATAATCCAGAATTAATAATATTTTATACTTAAATAGTTAAATATGAATAATTATATATAAATAATCAAGTTACTTACTTTAATTAAATATAAATAATTAATAGTTAGTACATAAATAATAGGCATTGTTTAATAATTATAATTTCCAAGTAAATAATTGACTTTATAACGTACTGATAACCATAACACACGCTTGACCTTGCATTAGGCCGTATATGACTGTACGATGTGCACTCTTCGCGCTCTACCTTCAAAACGGTTAGTCGTATGAAAAAAAAGTTTAAACAAAAGTTGTAGGGAATTTTATAGCCTACAACTTTTATAATAAATGCAAATCTCATTTAACCGATAGGAAGCCAGATATTCGCGAAAAACCGATTTTTGTGACCTTTGACCTTGAATATCTTGAGACGCGGACACGATAACGATTGTGACTTTTGAGACAACATTTAGAATGACAAAACAAAGGTTCATACCAATTTGCAGCTTATTATCTTTCATTCCGAGGTGAAAGCCCTAATATGACTGGGCTATCAGTAAGCTTTGGGCTAAAGGCGGAAACATATTTACGTGTTGTGGCGTGTCGTCGTGCTTACTGTCGTGACGGTGAGTGTGCACACTTACGTGTCGTGTCGTGGCGTGCTCTGGAGTTATTTCTTTCATTTCTGAACAGAACCTCGCAGTGTTTAAACGTACATAATGTTTTCTTCTGATTCGGATAGTGATTAGTGCTAATTATATTTTATATTTTATATCTATGTTGCCATGTTATTTATCCATTTGTAACGAAGTGTGTAGCCAAGTGTGACCGAATTGCTTTTGCGTCATTTGCAGACCTTCGAGGAATTGCACGTAAAGGCACAAAAGAAGTCGAATCTAGTTCATTCCTCCACGACCCTTGTACGAAATTTCCATCGATTTCAGAGCCCAAACTTCCTGGTGGTGTATAAATATTTGCCCTTGTTTTTCGTAAAAAGTTATGCAAATAAACAGTAGCCAGTACCACTTTCGTAGCAATTTCTGGTTCCAATAATATTGGTTTTCTTAACACTCTAAATACAGAACGCATGATGCCAAAAGCATTTTCTACTACTACCCTTTGTGCTCTAGATAGACGATAATTGAATATTCTTTCCGGAGAACCATTGTCTGGGTTCCTTCAAACGGTTTCATAGTATAATTGTTTAAAGCAAATGCCTTGTCAGCTAATATAAATAACATAGGGACTTTAATCAAATATGGTGTCTGTAATATACAGGATGCTGGTAACTTTAATTGATTATTTTCCAATGATTTGTACAATGCACTGTTTTTAAAAACTCCACCATCGGATATGCGTCCTTGACATCCAACGTCTACATACATAAAATCATAATTAGCATCCACCAAGCCAAGCAATACGATGCTGGAATTTTTTTTAATTTATGTATTCTCCGTGACTATTAATTGGTGATTGAAGAACAATATATTTGCCATCGAGGGCCCCCACACATTGAGGAAAATGCCACTGGTTTTCAAAATCTTGTGCTACTTTTAACCATTCTTCTCTGATGATGGTATCTGAAAATTATGTCACATATTTTACTATTAGGCTATCGTACTGCTAAAACATTATTTGATGATTTTATTTATTTTCATGGAGAGGCTCATGTCCAGCAGTGGACTGCTATAGACTGATGATGATGATGAATAAAGTATAAGATTCTAAATAACTTTTTTTTTTAATTCCTGTAAAGCAGGGATTTTTTACTTGTATACTTTAGTCTGCTGACCCTAGTAATTATAATGCCAACTTTGAATGATGATCTCAATGCTATTAGTGTATTAAGAAAAATAGTTCTTTTTAATAAACAATTCCACATTCAAGGCAATTATGACTATACACTAATTAAAATCCAACATGAATTACACAATATGAATGATAATTACCGATTTCATGCATACAAAAAAATAATGTACTGTTCTTTTATATTATAATAATATGTCATAAGTGAAATAAACAAAATAAAGTTTAATTTTATACATGAATATATATAATAATTACCTATGGATTTATATGTATTTACACAATACACATTCAATAATACCACTAAATAAAAAAAAATGGACTTTGTATCATCAATAACAATACCGGTTGTAACAACTATCAGTTTTTATGATTAGTCCTAGTATGAGTACTCCCTTCGATTTCTTTATAATATATTTTGAGTGTATTATTCAACACATTGAGCAAATGAAAATAATATAAAATACAATCTTATGAAAAACTTCAGCCTTTGAAATACATAGATTTCACTGGTAGAACAGTCTGATCAATGTTTCAAAAACAATTTATCCAGTACAGTTTAGAAATGATTTTTTGCTTAGATTGGTGGATGAGCTCACAGCCCACCTAGTGTTAAGTGGTTACTGGAGCCCATAGACATCTACAACGTAAATGCCGCCACCCATCTTGAGATGAGTTCTAAGGTCTCAATATAATTACTACGGCTGCCCCCCCCCCCTCTCTCAAACTGAAACACATTACTGCTTTATGGCAGAAATAGGTGGTTGTACCTACCCGTGCAGACTCACAGGAGGTCCAACCACCAACATAAAATGATATGAATACCCAAATTAAGAATCAAAATAGTGCTGAGTTTATAGTTACAGTACTTCTGTGAGCTTTTTAAATTTAAAATTAATCAAGACGCTACTATATAACCGTGACAAATCAAAGAGGCGATCTGAGCAGCAGTTCAAACAGCAGTATCAATTGAAACAGATGTAGCTGCTGGTCTAAACTATGAGGTAATCTTGAAAAACTCAGTGAGAATGAAAGTCAAAGAATTCATTTATTTTAATTTGTGATTGTTGTATGTAAATTTTCTCTCCTTTTTCTTTTTTATTAGTAATAACACTATTTTTGTTGCTTATATGGGTAGCCGTCTACCCACCTGGAGTTAAATGGTTACCGGAGCGCATAAACTGGACCAACATAAAAGCCACCCCCAACCTTGATACACGAGTTCTGTTTTTGTATAGTACAACAGCAGCCGCAGCCTTTTTTTATGAATAAAGGATTACTTTCCAGTTTCACCAGGACAGGTGAGCCGCATTCTTCGAACGGAAACGCATTACTGTTCCACTTCAGGAATAAGCAGGGTACTTACAGGTACTTACACGTACTTACACGTGTGGGCTCATGACACGCCCTACCAATTATCGTACATAAGTCACATAATGTTTACCTCTCGACCGTGCGGGTTTTCATTGCGTCTACTAAACAATCCCTTCTCAGCAATTACACACATTTTTGTGTGCCTGTTTTCACTATTATTTTCAATTTAACACTGTCTCACGTCACTCATCTTTTCTTAAACTATATCCACATGAATGAATAAAACTAAAAGATAAGGAATGCTTCTTGAACATTAAAGGTACATTGATTACGATATTATGCATAGATTATACACTTAATATATTTGAAATTATTTCTAAGATAGGTATTGATAATATGGAAACGGTAATGACGTCCATTGACGGCATTTGAAACAACCTATTTGACATTGACATTGTTACTTGTTAGCGAGAGATTTTCATAAAGATTTTATGGCCTAGTAACAAGACCTTTAAGCCATGTCTTATATTTTCCTCTCACACTCTGTTATCAGATGAAAAATGAGATGAAGCGAATTGAGATACAGATTTTAAACTTATTCAATTGGAATGAAATTAGATGAAACGAGATGAAATGGGATTTTGAGATGAGATGAAAGTAAAATTGTGGTTATTTACTAACACTTTTTGGAAGAACACAAAAAGCTTCGTCCAGCAGGTTTGATTCATTTTCCTGCATTGGTATACTTTCACAGATGCTAAAGAGTTCATAAATCATAGTCATTACATATTTAAACCTAAAGAAACAACAAGAAAGTAACGGAGTGGAAAAACGAGCGAAGTAGCTATCAAAATCAACTATTAATTCCATGGACAATACCAGGTTTTTTTCCTTACACAATTAATATCGTGACAACAAAAAATATATTAAAATAAGCCTGTGGCATGTGTCTATAATCCTAAAAAGTTTTTCTTATTGCTTCATAAGTCCATAGGACCAGCAAAAGAAATATTCCCTTTAAGCTGCTATAGCTGTAGTTTCTACTTTGAGGCTGTGTTGGGACTTCGTTTTCCTTATTCCTTCCTCAATCCCCTATCCACGCCATCTTTTGACACTACAAGAAAAACTACGCGCGTATAAAAATGGCGCGAAGAGTGTGTAAAAAAAAAAACATGGTGCCGGTGCAAAAACGATAAAATTATGATTTGTTGATCAATCAGCACATATAACTTTCGCCAGTGAGAAAATTTAATAGTGCATCAACGAGCTACAGAGTGAGTCCTACAACTTATCCTTTTCCCAGTTCCAAACATATCTAAATTCAAAACAGGCAGTAATAAAGCAGTTGATTTTTATTACTTGAAATATTTTTTTAATTGACTTGAATTGACAATAAGAAAGTGACTCATACACTATTAGTAAGGCCAAAGGGTTCTTTTGAAAGAGTAAAAGAAATGGGGAATCGAACGCTCCTGAACTTAAAAGTAAATACTATGTTGCGTAATTTTAAATTTGTATTTAGTCACAGCTCTTTTTCCTAAATTTGATAATGTTGGCCTATTAAGCATTTAATTTCTTTGTATCTACGCAAGAGTAGGACAGTAAAACAAAGTCATTGTACGGAGCTTCTCGGGTTCTTTCAAAAGGCCCACTGAGATCTTAATATATGCCCAATATTTTACTAGAACATTTTAACTGTTAGGTGTATGTAATAAAAAGTTAAAATATGTACACATCACTCGTCATTGGCAATAATGGCATCGAGGAAGCTGATTAACTTCATAAATTTTATTAAAGATGACACTGAATATTTTAAAATGAACTTTTTAGCGGTAACGCGTGGAACGCAGTTGTGTGATTTTTTTTTATTTTGTTAATATACCTAGTGTTTCTTTGGGTTCTTATCTTTATCATGATATATTTCATCTTTTTGTTTATGATTTTTAAAATTACGATTCCAACTCGCGTTTGTTACTGTCGTTATTTCGAAGGGTCAAATACTTTAGTTTTCGTGGTACGAGAAACAGTATTCATCGACCGCTTTAACCATCGTAATCGTAAATGTCGTTTTAATTGTTTTTTTTTTTATTGCTTAGATGGGTGCACGAGCTCACAGCCCACCTGGTGTTAAGTGGTTACTGGAGCCCATAGACATCCAAAACGTAAATGCGCCACCCACCTTGAGATATAAGTTCTTAGATCTCAGTATAGTTACAACGGCTGCCCTACCCTTCAGACCGAAACGCATTACTGCTTCACGGCAGAAATAGGCAGGGTGGTGGTACCCACCCGCGTGGATTCACAAGAGGTCCTACCACCAGTAATTACGCAAATTATAATTTTGCGGGTTTCATTTTTATTACACGATGTTATTCCTTCACCGTGGAAGTCAATCGTGAACATTTGTTGAGTACGTATTTCAATAGAAAAATTGGTAGCCGCCTGCCGGATTCGAACACCGGTGCATCGCTGCATACGAATGCACCGGACGTCTTTCCTTTTCGATCCTTTAGGCCACGACGACTTTTACTTTTACTAAAATACTTTAGTTTTCGTGGTACGAGAAACAGTATTCATCGACCGCTTTTAACATTGTAATCGTAAATATCCTTTTAATTAAGTCTACGCGAAAACCGCAGAAAATCAAAATAGCCATTGTTTTCTTTAGTTTCCGGCCCTATTCAAGCTACGTATGCATGTAAGAGACATCCCGATGTCGACGCACGGTTTAATAAAAAAAAGGCGAAATTAAATCTTGATTGTCTTGTAAATTGTTACAATATTTAGAATCTTACAATTGTAAATCCTTCTCTTCTATATAATTATATAGAAGAGGATTTGCTACAATAAATTTAAAGAGCCCAAACTCAATGAGTTCAATACAATTTAATGATGGCAGGGCGAATTGTAACCTCGCATGGCTGGGTGCCACCGCCATTACTATTTTTACCGAGAAGCAGCCATAGATTCCAGTTTGAACGACCCGTTATACCAGATAACGGGTGGATTACTGGTGGTAGGACCTCTTGTGAGTCCACGCGGGTAAGTACCACCACCTCACCTATTTCTGCCGTGAAGCAGGAATGCATTTCGATTTGAAAGGCGGGGCAGCTGTTGTAACTATACTGAGACCTTAGAACTTGTATCTCAAGGGGGGCGGCGCATTTACGTTGTATATGTCTATGGGCTCCAGTAACCGCTTAACACCAGGTGTACTGTGAGCTCATCTTACCCATCTAAGCAATAAAAAACAAGCATCTTCGACCTCAAGTCCAAAGATGGGAGGCAGCATTATCGTTTCGTTGTCTATAGCCGCAGGTATCTAAGCGTTTCCACTTAACACATTAGAATACATTAAGTCTGAGAGTAATCACGGAGAAAACTTTCACTGAAAATCTGCTGATGTCTCGAGTCTAGATACTTTCACCTATGAATATTATTTTCTGTATCATCCGACACCAGATACGCCCACAAAAATAAGCAAGAATACGACTAAGTAAATGCGTACAAAGAGCTTTTGACTACATCAATTTCAGATCCATGCCTTTATTCAAGATAAATCTAAATCAAGAAGTGGATAACGTTTCATAGTTGAACTAAACGCATTGACTTTTAAAGAGATGTTTTAATTATGAAACTAGAAATATTATTAAAATGTTTTTTTCACGTGTAGATGTGTAAACGAGCACACGGGCCGTCTGGTGCTAAGTGGTTTCCGGAGCCCATAGACACCAACAACGTAAATGCCGCCATTAACCCTGAAATAGGAGTCGTTAGGTGATAGTGCCCTCTTACGGGAGAACGTTTCGGGTCTTGGAGCCGAATCCTCTCTGTTCGGGATGTGATCACCCTGCCGTACATGGCAGGGATGTCCATTTTAATGGCTGGAACCGTAACGGATTCACGGCAGAAGTAGTCAGGGTGGTGGTACCTAACCAAACGGATTCACGAGGCGCCCTAGTCAACCGTCTATTTAGTGATGAAGTATTCGTTAAAAATTAATCTAAATTTTTCCTTTTTTTATCTATAATTTAAAAATCCATGTTATTTTTTATGTACCTACCTATATTATTAAAGTTAATTTAACAGGACGACCACAAAACTACATTGTGTCGTCTAAAAATAAACCTACATTCGCAGCAGTCATATTCAAGGTACCTACCACATTTACGAATAAATCATAATACCTATATGTACGTACATAATAATAGTGTCACATGTATAGTGCAGAATACAATGCATTCATAACATAAAGGTTAACTTTGTTCAAGTCTCGCCCGAGACCGATAACATTCGACCTACACTATAACACTACGAATTTAAAATGATTATTCAATTGACGGCACAACGTAGACCAGACGGTTGTTGTTTTTGACTGGATAGGATATGTCTACCGGGCGAACCTTCAGAGCCTCCGACAAAGTGAATGCACAATAACGATCACAGCCGAAAACGACCGAACGCATTCGGGATTCCGAGGTTATAAATACAGCCCGCTCGGGAAATGAGACTTCAGTTGGCTTCAGTAACTTGCCAAGGGTCAGACCTGACGTATTCCGTTGAATGCACTTCGCAAATAATAACAGCGTTATTATTGTTGTGTCAATAGAACTGTCGATTGTTAAGGATACAGTAAAATGCCGGCGGATTTAATAACCGGAACGTGTCGCAGCGAGAACTTTGGACAGAGGTTCACGAAAAAATACCTCGACAGCGAAGTGAAGTCTGGCTTTTTGGTCCTACTGGGGCCCGGCGGGATGCGGCAGGACGTCAGAGTGATTGTGTACAGAACCTCCCTTGAACATTTCGCTGTGATCTATCCAAGAAAGAGACTGTCGAAGCCGATCGGCGTTGTAAACTTGAGGAATACGTACGTCGATCAAGTGGAGACTAGTAGCGGATTTGTTATCAGACAGAAGGGCTACGACAATACGATCTCAGCAAAGTTCATATGTTCAAAGCGCGACGTGGACTCTTGGGTAGCTGCGTTCACCTCCAGAGGCTCTCCACAGTGTCTGCACGCGAGCTTACCGGTCCTCGTCGAGGCTGAGGAGAGCTAAGCCCCGACAATCACACCGATAGCAAATCGGGGTGGCTCTAATGTCGTACGAACATCTCGAGACACACGCTGTATCGAGGCTATGTTTGTTTTGCAATGGGAAGCGAAAAAGTGAAAGTTCGGGTTTTTTGCAAGCGTACGAAAGTGCCTGTAATTACATACGTATCTACCAACGTCGAAGCTTTACAAGCGACCGTCTCCGAGCCGTGACTCATTGCGAATTAGGTTATACCAATTTTGTAATTGTATAATTTCATTGTATAGCTTTGCATGTAAATGTTAAGGTGTGTATGTACACGATTAGATCAGTAGATGTTATTGTCTCACAGTCTTAAGTACCACGAGGGCGCTGACCTCGGGGTTTTTATGCGCGATCTATCGCCATACTGGTGGATTATGTGTTTCGTCTCATGCTGAATACACGTCGAAAAAAATTCGCGAAGGCGATGCGGCTAAATAATCACCGTGACGAATTCAAAATTCGTTATGTTCTTTCAAATTATCGTGAATGTAAAAGGCTGAGGGGATGAGCTTAATAATAATTATGTACTTGTTATTCAAAATGTAACCTTTGTGCACCTATATTAAAAAATCAATTGTTCGAAGACTTAATAAATAATAAATATGTTAAAAAAAATTTTTGTTGCCCGCCTTTGGGCACACGAGCATACGGCTCACCTGATGGTAGGTGGTTACCGTCGCTCATCGAGGTCAACAATGCCAGGGACAGAGCCAAACCGCTGCCTACTCTTTAACACTCTCAACAAGCCTCATTTTATCAATAATGGATCCATAATTTAATAATGTAGATTCATTTCGTAAAAAGTGATATCTACATCGTTCTGAAGGTCGCAATTTTAGTAAGCCGTATCTAATTGTAATTTCAACAGCTGGTGCGGAATGCAAATGTTTTATTCTGATAAAAAAATAACTAATTAACTAAAAAATTAACTATCGCATCTATATATTAATACGTGAAGCAAAAACTTTGTATCCCTTTTTACGAAAATTGCGCGGACGGAGGAGTATGAAATTTTCCGCACTTATAGAGAATATAGGGAAGAAGTGCACAATGCTAATAATTTTTTTAAATAATGCATAAAAGATACATTAAATCAATAAAGAAAACATTACACACACTACATACCATGTATTTGACGCACACACGCATGCTATTATTGTCAAACTTATGTTCTTGACGTCTGTTGTCAAATTGAGAATAGATTAAATATTGTTTGTCTTTGTTAATATTTTTTATAGTGTGGTCTTGGCCAAATTTGTGATTATAGAAGTATAAAATACAATCATAATAGTGTACATGTATGTTTGTACACTATTATGATTGTATTTTATACTTTTCCAATTAATTATAGTCGAATTTCGACTACTGCGGGACCTCTAGTACTTAACATTATTTCATGCAAATTTCAATTCTTGAAGACGACTATCTAACTATCTAACTATCTAAACAATAAATATAACTTCTATCATTAACTGTATCATGAGTCGTTAATTAAAATTATTTGTACCGTTGTTTTGAATAATTCAATGCGAGTTTATGAAATCAATAGAAAATTACAATCTAGCATGAATTATTATAAATATGTAAAGGTTATTATTAAAAGTATAAATAAATTAGTTTATAAATTAAACCATAAAATAATATTTTATTTGTGAATTGACATGGATTGGTCATCTAGGACATCGGTCACTGACCACTTCGAAACCATCAGCATCCTATAAATTGTGGAATCGAAAATGTGATCCAAGTGAGTGAGAAAAAGAAAGAGAGAGTGAGATAGAGAAAATATAGGTACTTTATTGCACAACAAAACTCAAATAACATTAAAAAATAGTCAAAAGGCATGTTTGTACCATAGGCGGCCTTATCGCTAAAAGCGATCTCATCCAGACTACCGTTTTATCAACAGAAATTACAACAGTACAACAGAGTACTATTATTAAGAATATTTAGAGTGATGTATAGGCCAAACCATTACGCACATTAATGAAGAAAATACATAAATATATAGGTAAAATATTTTTTTTTTATTGCTTAGATGTGTGGACGAGCTCACAGCCCACCTGGTGTTAAGTGGTTACTGGAGCCCATAGACATCTACAACGTAAATGCGCCACACACCTTGAGGTATAAGTTCTAAGGTCTCAGTATAGTTACAACGGCTGCCCCACCCTTCAAACCGAAACGCATTCACGGCAGAAATAGGCGGGGCGGTGGTACCTACCCGTGCGGACTCACAAGAGGTCCTACCACCAGTAAAATATGTATATTTCAAAGTATTTTTAAGTGCGGTCTTGAAAAATTTGATACCATAATAATATTTCGCTACCACCGCAAACTCGTACCTACAGAGTATTTCGGCGACAATAAAATTAAGCAATTGTTTTATTCACCCACTTTTTCTGACACTGCAATCATTCGAGATATACTTAATATTGAACTTTTTTAACAATTTAAATTATACATCTATATATTAATACGCGAAACAGAAACATTGTACCCCTTTTTACGAAAATTTCGCGGAAGCAGGAATATGGAATTTCTCACACTTGTAGAGAATATAGAGAAGGAGTGCTGAATGTAATTTTTTTGTTAATTACGCATAGAAAAATCATTAAATTAATAAAAAAAACATTATACACACTACCATGAATTTGACACAACATGTACATGCGATGTGTAGGTACACTCTGCGTTTATTGTCAAACTTTTGTTATTGTAGAGAATGGATTAATATTATTTGTCTATAGTGTAGCCACATAAAACACGATGGACCGACCTCATAAAATCTGTTACTCACTCCAACATAAATGTTTGCTCTCACTCTGCGAAACATCGTGCCACATGACGTCGCATCGCGAGAGCATCGGTATCGCAGGATCCGACTGATGCATGACCACGACCACTCTGTCAAGAGTGTACGAATAGGAAGAATAGTGTAGCCTTGGCGATAACTGTGATTATAGAAGTATTGACAATAAAACCATGATAATGTCCAAACTTATAATTTCAATTAATGATAGTCGAATTTCGACTACTGCGGGACCACTAGTAGGTACATATAACAATAGGATCTGACATTTCCCGCAGTTATTTTTCCATAGCATTCGTTAACTCTAATTTTGGATAAATATTTCTGATTCTTAATAAGTTCTTGTTAGATTTGATAACTAATGAAATTAAAATCGACTCAAAATCGTAAAAAAAGGACCAATTTTTTTTTTTCAAAAGTTGCTTGATATATATTGTTGAATGTTGAATGTTGTTGAGTTGAATTCAAAGCAAGCATCTACAATATTCCCTATTATCGTATTACCAAAGCGAGAAAAAATGTATTTAATAAATATTTAGTAACGTATTTGTCTCTTTCTTCCATTTTTACATTGTTTACCAGTCATTCGTCAATAATATAATTGCCATAGACTATTTTGTAAATGTTATTACCGTGAAAGCATAGGTAGGATGTACTGTGGACTGCCTTGGCAATTATTAAAAGACGCCATTATGATACCCAGCCATAACAATCAGCGTAGTCCAAATCACATCAGTTTCAAAATATAATAAGAATTACGTAACGAGATAGAAATAGTATTCATTTCATTATAAGTTTTCGATAGTTTTTATATTTACGCCTGTGAGTTTCGATCCTTTTTATCTTTAAATTAATACGTGAAGCAAAACTTTGTGTCTCTTTTTACGAAAACTGCGCGGATGGAGGAATATGAAATTTTCCAAACTTATAGAGAATATAGAGAAGGAGGAATCAATAAACAAACATTACACACACCACCATGTATTTGAAACACACACGCATATAAACTTTTTTTTATTGCTTAAAGCCTGTGGTCAGTCAGTTAGATTGAGAATAGATTAATACTGTTTGTATTTAATATTATTTGTCTATAGTCTAGTCTTGGCGAAATCTGTGATTATAGAAGTTTAATAGTCTTTGACAATAGAACCATAATAATGTTCAAACTTATAATTTCAATTAACTACAGTTGAATTTCGACCACTAGTTATTAATAATAATTTAATTACGACATTCAGAGGAATTCAGAGGAAACGGGGTAGTAAAAAAAGAGTTCTGAAAGTTTTAAATAATATCATTCTCAAGTCTCCAGGGTTAGAGCACGAAATGATCAAACCGCACCGTAGAAGCTGATACAAAACTTAAAACTTTTTTAATAAAAACATTTTACACTCACATATTTTGTTTTTATTTTACTCGTAAAATATGGGTGTCTGAAAAGGGAAAAAAGGACCTTAAAAACTGAAAACGAATAGCTTCGCTTTGTTTTTAAAATTAACATTAAAAAACACGGATATGAAAGCGTTTAATATCTTATGATATAAAATCGTATGATATAATAATATATGCTATAGTTTATTTATTTGAGGAGCAAAACTTGACTATACGGAACCCGGGTTTCCTTTTAAGACGTCCAAACTCTAATCATTTCTTACAAAAAAAATTACGAAGAATAAAGCAGCGCAAGCTATTAAAAAACGTCCATCAAATGTTAAACTTTATAATTAACTCACAGCTTGTTGTTTCGTTGGCAAATTCAAATTCACAGTTTGTTTTGTTGGCGACTGCAGACGGAAAGACGTCTCAAAGACGTATTTTTTGTCGTGCACAATATAAATGCAAATTCTGTAACCGTTTCATTTGTGTTTAACATAAAATGATGTAATGTATTACACTAAATTAAATAAGATCCTTATTTAAGAATACAGATTCTTAATTTTTTTTTAATTTTATTGCCCATGTACGCAGACGAGCATACGGCCCACCTGATGGTGAGTGGTTACCGTCACCCATGGACTTCAGCAATACCAGGGGCAGAGCCAACCCGCTGCCTACCGCTTAATACTCTCCACAAGCCTCGTTTGAAGAAGGACATGTCATAGCGCTCGGGAAACACCGTGGAGGGGAGCACATTCCATAGCCGGATGGTACGTGGCAAAAAAGATCTCTGGAAACGCACTGTGGATGACCGCAGTGGCTCCAGGTAGTATGGATGAACTCTATTCCGGTGGCGGGCGGTGCGATGGTAAACACGAGATGCCGGTATCATCTCGAACAATTCCTCAGAGCACTCCCCAAATGTTAAGGTTTTTTAATAAACTTATGTTATTTAATAAATAAAAATCTAGTTTTAAAACTTTCTTCTGACTTTGATTGTGTCATTCCCACCGTCTTTGATTTGTAGCTAATGCCTTCTTCTTCTTCTTATCAGCCCATGGACGTCCACTGCTGGACATAGACCTCCCCCAAGCCTCGCCAAAAAGACCGGTCCTGCGCTGCCTGCATCCAGTGGATTCCCGCGAACCTCAATAGATCGTCAGCCCATCTTGTGGGAGGCCTACCCACGCTACGTCTTCCAGTACGCGGTCGCCACTCAAGAACTTTCTGGCCCCAATTCATGTTAATGTTCGACTTTAATCACGAACTAAGATTAAGTTCAAAAACTTATCAAACTTGAATAATTCACTGATTCTGAGACGGAAGAGATACGAGTCGAGACGAGGCCACCTAGTATTGATGCCGTGGTCAAAACCCATAGATATAAGGTCGAGGTTTCAATGTTTTCTCTGATTTACTCTGCAAACAGGAACACAAGAATTATTCAAAGAGGAAAGCTTTTAATAAACTAAAATAGATAAATCTCAGGGCAGTGGAATCTATTTCCGGTGCACTGAAGTCGTCGTGACCTAAAGGATAAGACGTCCGGTGCATTCGTATCGATGCAACGGTGTTCGAATCCCGCAGGCGGGTACCAATTTTTTTAATGAAGTACGTACTCAACAAATGTTGACTTCCACGGTGAAGGAATAACATCTTGTAATAAAAATCAAAAACCCGCAAAATTATATTTGCGTAATTACTGGTGGTGGGACCTCTTGTGAAACCGCGCGGGTACCAACACCCCGCCTATTTCTGCCGTGAAGCAGTAATGCGTTTCAGTTTGAAAGGTGGGGCAGCCGTAACTATGAGACCTTAGAACTCCTATCTCAAGGTGGGTGGCGGCATTTACGTTGTATACGTCTATGGGCTCCAGTAACTACTTAACGCCAGGTGGCCTGTGACCTCGTCCACCCATCTAAGCAATAAAAAAATATAAAAAAATCTACACATGTGGTTTTGTAAACAAGCCCCGCCGCCAACAAGAATTGTATGTTGTGTTTGGCGTGTACATTTTAAACGTCAAGTCTGCCTTTCTAGACTGATGTTATTGTCACGACCTTGGCTTTATAGTTAATGCGTTTTAACTTACCTAAATGAGCGTCGTGTTGTCTCCTTTATTATTATATGACACAAAAGACTTGTCATACATAGCCCGTTTCAATACGGAGATCTGATATTGTTGAAATTTAATTCATAATTACCTATTTTTTAAAGATAATTCAAAGTTTTTGAATATTCAAACTTACCTATAATAGATCGTTTAATTAAAAAACGTTCTTAAATAAACATTCAATAAAATATTATTCTTATTTACCAAGAATGCAATTTGCTTAATACAAGCGTCCTGAGAACTAAACACAACAAATCGAACGTCATTCGACTATGATTTCTGGGACTCCCGCCACTATGTTGGTAACGGTTTAACGATATTTAACGGTAGGCAGCGGTTTGGCTCTGCCCCTGGCATTGCTGAAGTCCATGGGCGACGGTAACCACTCACCATCAGGTGGGCCGTATGCTCGTCTGCCTACAGGGACAGTAAAAAACATAATTTTATATTATACGATATTGTGATATATATAATAATATTAAGCTGCATAAAATATAAAGATAAGATCTGTTTTAAGTATAATATAAAAGTTTTAACTTCAAATCGTACGTCGTAAAATATTTAAGTGAATACTCTCCGAAAGACCAGCGTAGCTCTGATTGTGAATCGTTTATAACGATAGAAACCGGAGTGAATCCTTTTATTGCGTCACATAAAGAAAATCCGATTGGCAAAGTACACATAAACCGTGCGTAGCCGTCGTCTATGGCTTCATTCCGTTCGAATTGCCGTAATAATGTAACCCATGTAATACGCCAAGGATATCGGGGCATCGAACCCGTTTTTAGAGTTGTTATTAATTTGTTTTTCCCATTGAATTTAAACGAATAACTAGGTACTCTAATAATTTTACGCAAAGTCGTAATTCAGTGAAACGTTGATTTAGTTTCTTTATGTAAAACCTATTGTGTATTTCGTCTAAAAAAACTGCCTTTTTGGCGATAGGACGTATTGTAAGGAGAAGTAGGGTATGAGCCCCAATCCGGTAGTAGATGTATTCCCGAAACAGCTGCCCTTGAGCCTTGAGTTTCGGAGGCGGTCGGGCTGCTGATCGGACCCCCTGGCGGAGCCTATGCCCGCCCACCTGTCTTGGCGAAACTGGAAAGGCCTTCGGGCCGCCAGTAATCCTACCTTCATAAAAAAAGCAAAGCATAAATGCGTTCTATTGTAAAGGGTAGGATAGCCGTTATAAAACCAAATTGAAACTTTGATCTCATGTGCGTGGATGGGTGATGCTATTAACGTTTTAAAGTACATAGATTAACTAAGCACTAGAAGAGCTGTGAGTTCGTCCACCCATCTAAGCAAATCGGTAATGCCTTGATTATGTTTTTATTTTTTAGTTTCGTTTATATTGTTTTGGTTTACGCCGCAATAATATTCACTCAAAAAATCATAATGAAATATGTTCCTATGTCGAAACATCTTTATT